>NC_064890.1:25561516-27961516 GCF_929443795.1 Astur gentilis | reverse complement strand
GAGACCGCTAAATTTGGTGGCCGCAAGGGACACAATGGGCAGAGTAACCATGCTGCCGGTGGTTAAAGTCTTTGCAGAAGCGAGCGCAGGAGCACCCCAACTGCTTGGCATCGCTGCTGCGCCCACCCACGGCCCCCGTGTCCACCAGTTCGGGTGGCGGCTCTGTGCACCTCCCATCTCTGTGGGGTAAGCACCAAGGGTTCTCCTCTTTCTGGACAGAGATTAGAAGAAACTAAATTATAGCCTGCTGTGGACGGAAGGAGGGGTAGGGAAGCATATCACGCCTTTTCATGTTCTTAAAACCTCTCTGGAGTGGCTGAAATGACTCTGCCCATCTCCACATGGCACGAAATGACTCCTTAAGGCATGCCTTAGCCTGAACAGCTCCTGTACCACATCATAGGAGCTGCTGCTCATCTAACACAAACTTATCTTAGGCTACGCTTCAGGATCTATACGGCAGCTGTTGACAGATTATTACCACCAATCTGAAAATACTTCATGAATACTCATTGCTTCACCTAATTTCTTACGTATTGCTATTATAAATCAATTTCAGGTGTACCCAGGAGATGAACGTTGTTCTGACATTTTCCCTAGACCCCATTATAACTCCATTCTTCTGTTCTTGGCCAAAATGGAACTCCCTAAATATTGACTGTGGTCATTCAATTAACTGGAAATATTTTACAAAGTGTATCCACAGGTGTACATCAAACATTAACAATTCACCTTCTTAAAGAAAAAAAATACATGCAGACGTTAATTCAAATTGGCATGAGCTAGGATAGCAAACCAATCGTAACTGGTTTATTATTAACCAAAACTTAAGCTGTAATTAATATGTAATTATTAAAACTCTAAGCTGCATAAATTCTAATTTTCTTTTTTCCCCCCCTACGGTGTACTCGTGGTTGTATATACTGCCGCTGTATTGAAGCAATTCACGACGTACACACAAGAATTTGTTGTTCCTCTGTCCCCCACTGTCCCCAGCACCAGGCACACTCCGTGCCTTTTTTGAGCCTGGGCCCAGCCACTGAGGCTGCGAGTGGTCTCAGGGACTTGAGTAAAGTCACCTTCTCAGACTGCAGTTTTTCATGTGACCAACACATGATTTAGCCTCTTTCTTAGCTACGCTGGGGGAAACTTTGCTCTTTTCGCATCAAAGTCAGGACAGGCTTCGACTGCTGCCCTGGAGGAGTGTTTCAGTCCCTGGAAGGCATCTCAGCCTCCTCTCCCATAGCCTATATTCCTGTAATTACTTAAATATTCATCGGGTAGAAATATACACCCGCAAAGCTTCAACAGCAAGTCGCTGGTGCCGGTCTGCTGCGGGCAGAGCAGAAGGAGGGTGCTGCGTGGCCACCGGCCCCCCGGCCCACAGCCGCCCCGGCTGCTGCCCACGGCGGAGACGCCGGTCCCAGCTCAGGGGTCCTGAGCTCCACGGTGCTGCCGGGCCGGCCACGCGGAGACCTGCCGAGCCACCCGAGGGGGAAGAGGCAAAGGGAGGAGAAGACACGCTGAACAGAGCCCGAGACGGGCTTCTGCGCCTGCAGCCTCATAAATCCTGGGTCGCCTCGGGGTCCGAGGCTGCTCGCGCTGCTGCCCATGGACCAGCGCTCTGCGTAGCATCCCTGGGGAGGCGGCGGAGCAGCACTTTAAAGTGAGTCGCTGCTAACAGGGGGAGCACCTCGCCTTGATGTAAAAACCAGAGACGTTGCATCAGGCATGCCCTGCACCAGGGAACCAGCAGCGATTTCCAGTCTCCTGTCCCCGCAGCCAGTGCCGGCACCTGGATCCCGTGCAGGGGGTCCCAGGGAGGAGGAGGAGGAGGAGGAGGAGGAGAGGTACCACCAGCAATGACCCACTCGGGTGCACAGCACCCCTAGCAAGCCCTTGGCCGTGCTGCAGCTCTCCCCGCAGGGCCAGCTGTACCGGGGCAACCTGCGTGACAGGCAAAGCAGTGATGCCAAAGGCCTTTCCCAGATCCTTTTTTCAGGAATCGCTCCGCACTGGGGGAAGAGAGAGTTCCATTGGCCCCCAGTCTAGGCAGGGCTGAGGGGGCAGGAGGATGCAGAGCTACGTGATCCACCTGTGGTTCCGTAGGAAGCCTGTGGCAGAAAACAAACCAAACCCTGCTCCTGGCCACCACGGCGTCCTCCATCCGTGACACCGTGCAAGCAGCGGGGACATCCGAACACAAGTGCTGGGGCTTGTGTCAGCCCACAGCGACATCCATCGCATCCCAGACTGTGCAAAACACCACTGAATAACCGCTTTTACAGGTGCTTGTCCTGCCCTCCCCGCTCAGACAGAAAAAAAGGTACAGAGGCCAAGCTTGCGACTCATGTGATTTACGTTCTGCATCAGGAATTTGGTGCGAATTCCCGCTGGCCTCCCCGCACAGGCTCTCCCTCACCTCCCTCGCCCTGCGTGCTGCTTTACCCGGCCGACGGGGCCCAGCCCCAAATCCCGGTGAGCCTGGGCTGCGTAGCGCAGCACGCCTACGACAATAACCTCCAACAACCGTGATTTGGGTTAGATTTCAAAACACTTAGCGTTTTTGCTCTCAGCGTGCGGTTCGTGTGAACCGAGCCAGACCCACGATAGCCTTCGCTGTGCCACCGTCGCACGGTGGCCGGCCAGGCGTCATTCCTCCAGTGGAGGAAAAGCAAATCCGCTCTCCTCCTCAGCACGCCTCGGGGCCGTGCCGCCCGGCTGCTGGGGGAGAAGAAAGACCCCGCGTCCCCCCACGCCTGGCAGGAGCTGCCCCAGCCGAGGCACAGGTTAGTTTCCAACTCCAAAGTTCTCATTTCCAGATGTTTGGGGAAATCGCACAGCGGCAAAGGAGAACCTGAGTGGGATATGCCCGCTGGTTTGAACAGGAGTTTTGTCACCGACTTCAAAACCAAAATTATTTCAGCCACTAAGAGATAGTCAGAAGCCGGTATCATCTGACACTGCCCACTATACAACATCAACATTTACTATGCCGCTAGGAGACGAGACTAAATTATCCATAGAATGTGACAAAAGAGAAAACAGGCTCATACAAAGGCTTAGTTTCTGAGCAAAACCAACACTTTTTAAAAGTTCTAACAGCATCTCCAGCTTCTCTCATGAGAAAGAAGATGAGCAATAACTGAGAGCGAGCAGCCAGGCAAGTTACTGCGCTCCTTGGCAGGCACTCAGGTACCCAGGTGATGAAGACAGCAGAAGACACTAAACAAAATAAGGCAGAGTTTTCTGATCTTTGCCTGCTACCTGTAACCCACCTCCTCATCACTTAAGAGGCAGGACTGTGTTCTAACTTGTAAAAAGTTTTTCCTGCAACCTCTTTGTTTTTATTTCAAGTGTTGGAATTGCCATGCCGACACACAACATTATACCTGCCAAAACATCCATGGCTTTTAATACTGCCAACTTTACGGCCCGTACATCAAACCCTTTCTTCTTGGTTTGCGCAGTTGTTTTCTTAAGCAAACGTACAGTAAGTTGAAAAATATTTTTTTCCCGTTCCTAAAGCACTAAAATGTATTTATTCCTTTACAACATGAGATTTTCCCTTCTATTTCTATTGATTAAAAATCAGGCGTCAAGCAATAAAGTTCATGATTTGACTTCCACCAAAAAAAAAAAAAAAAAAAAAGGAGTGAAATTCCCAGCAACAATAAACTAGTTTCCACACGAGTGTTCGGGGAAAGAAAAAGAAAGAGGCAAATATTCACAGAAAAGTATCTCTGAAGCTACTTTTTAAATCAAGAAAGACTCACGTGGCACCTATGTACAACAGCCCAGTAGAGCAGGGCTGGAGAGAACAGGCAGCGCACACCGGAGGCAGCCTTGTCTGGAGGGGCTGCGATTTCCCAGGCCAGCCACAAAGACACAGCAAGGTGCTAATAAAAACAGCTTATCCAGATTCAGTTTAGAGTAAACACGTGTCTCGTTCTAATCTCCACAGCCACTGATAGCTGTCTAATGACAGCTCTCAGCTCCCAGAGGCTCTTGGGGCGATTGCGCTGCTCCCCTGCCGGAGCGTGCTTGGAAGAGAGCTGCCCTGATGGACGTCATCGCAAGCTTCACCGTCGGCTCGCACGGGGCTGGGACTGCACCCAACATGTTTGCAGTGCGTAAATTGGGAGATACGGGCCAAGAAGTCACACAGGGACTGAGTGTATGCGGCTAACCTCAGTGAGCAGCCTTTGACATAGATCAAGATTGGTTTCCCTCCACGGGCTACATACCTCAAGTACTAACACATCTTGCCCGGCACCAATACTTTGCAGACCATACTTTAGTTTCACATTTTTCTTTCACTCTGGGCTTGGCCTCATTCATCTCAAAAATGCAGCGAACGGCTTACGTGGGGCAGCAAGGGAAATAAATTAACACGAAAATCATCCCGTGAAGGACCCGA
Organism: Astur gentilis; assembly: GCF_929443795.1. Classification (NCBI taxonomy): domain Eukaryota; kingdom Metazoa; phylum Chordata; class Aves; order Accipitriformes; family Accipitridae; genus Astur; species Astur gentilis. The sequence continues at coordinate 27,957,096 of NC_064890.1, read as the reverse complement.
AGCAGATCACCCCGGGCGTGTGGCTTGTCACCCAACGCACGGCTCCGTGGGGCTGCCCGTAGCACTGCACGTGCATCTCCAGAGTGCTTTCCACCGGGACACCAGGTGTGGAGGGTCCTCAGGCACAGCCGCAGAACCCCGTCTGCCTGTCGGGGACACAGGAGATGGCCACCGCAACCCAGGCACGCAACCCACACCCCGCGCACGGGCAGAGGCAGCCACGCCGGCTTTGACAGCGCCCAAACCGCGACCACGGGAGTGTCAGGAGAAACCTACGGATGACTCGAAGCAGGTGGCACAGGGGTTTGCAGCAGGTCCTGAGGGACTGCTGCAGCAGCCGGAGACCATCTGCACGTAGACGCAACCTGCCTCTGCTCCACCACCACCTTCACGCAGCTGAAGCCTGGTTGCTACCGGAACAGTTGCAAACTGTCAACACACGCTCGCCAACGCCATCCTGCCGCTCGCCCACCGCCTCCAACTTGGCGTCCATGCTTGGGGACCCAACCTCTCTGCTCCATATGCACCACCTCAACACGGGTAGCTGGGCTCAGCTTGCGCTACGCGCTTTGGCCGGGGTCTCCCTGCAGGAAGAGGCTTCACTCAAACACTGCCTACGTTTTTTGGTTGCTCTGTACCAACTAATTTTTAATAAACCTGTTGTAAAATGGGGCGGTTTTTTGCAGTAAGACATTACACGGTTTTAATAGTATCTATGAACAGCAGCCTGGAACAAAGACTCAGCCAGCAAGCTGGCGATGCCCGCGCTACGGCTGCTCAAACGTTTAATCCTTCCTAACAGAAGCTTATAAGCAGACAAGCAAGAAGGTTTTTTTAGAGCATTTCAGAGGTGAAGTTACGCACTCAGGGTAAGACAGGACAGGTGACAGAGTGCCACTTGTGTACTCATCACTTTAGTTCCCTTCACAGCTTTTTCATTTCTAACAGGTCTCTTCCTTTGTAGTCCTGGGTAGGCTTGTATTGGTTTTGGGAGCTGGAAATGTATGCTAATATAAGGGAAGACCATGCCAAGTGTGGCAAAATTTGTAAGTTTGTGCCAAGATTTTCAAAAGCCCTCTGGGATGTCCTATTTTTGTTTCTATCAAATTATGAGTAAAAAATTGTGAGTAAAAATTATTTCAGCACCCCTGTGAGCAGAATTAAGCGAATTCTGAACGAGTCTGAAAAATCTTCCTTTGGTCCTTTTCTAAAAGTCACGAAATCTAGGCAAGGGGTGGTCACGTTATTACGTTTTCTTGCTACCGAGTTGTTATTAGTGATTTCTACATATCACATGTCTCCCGAAAGCAATGACTCCTCTTTTCCTTCTAGGAAAAAAAATACTGACGCCACATTTTTCATGTAGCGGGGGTGATCCATGTATGTATGTCCCACTGTCTCCCCCAGACAGACTGCCAGACCCAGTGGGGCATGTTCCAACCCAGCACCCTCCGGTGGGTGCTCGCCACCAGGGAGAAGACCCAGAGCTACAAGCTCCGATGGCAGAAGACGAGGTATGTGGGTTTTTGGATAGGCTGCTGCTGATACAGCCCCTGAGCACCTTTAATTTACTGGTTCACGTGCGTTAGCACACCCAAGCCACAGAGGACACTGGCTTGGTCGGTTTACAGTTTGTGAAGCTGTCTGTCTCCTGGTCAAGTCGTGATGCTTCGTAAGATTTGCTCTGCGAATCCTTCGTTCAGTCCCGATACTAACCGATCGCCAGATACGCCTTTTTTTTTTTTTTTCCTGAAGCACTAAATTGCTTGAATTCCCCAGAGAATGAAAGGCAGAACTGTATTCAAGAACGTACTAATGCGCTGTGCTATTAGATTTAGCTGACGCTGAGATGCTCCCCAGCTATTTCCAAACTCCGACTTCCATAATCTCATTTCATTTCCAGTCATTTAACAGAGCTGACACTCTGGAGCGCTCAACAGGGCAAACCAAAGGTAATAAAGAAAAATTGCTTCTCAGCTGCTGAAATTACCTCTCTCAAAGCCAGATCAGTTTTTGTTCGTCTGATTCTTTCTTTGCTCCACGCAAGCAGCAGGGCATCCCACAGCCCATTAAAGGTTTACTGCAGCTTGCCAAAAATGTGCTCTTCCAAACAGCCACATTCTCTGAATTCTGGGCAGCAAAGGAACACCGCCTCATCCGCAGCCTTATCTTGAGCTGAGCCAAAGCACATGTCAGACTCTGCCATCTCTGCACAGGCTTGACAGCGTCAGGCAAGCACGCGTAATACACCACAGTGAAAAATGCCCGCTCTTCTCCACGATAACGAGACTGACAGACGAGATTAGTCTTAGTACAAAGAGATTATTAAACAGCTTTTTGACATAGAAGTGGGTCGAGTACAGGTTCTCCTTTTTGGGGGAAAGAAATCACGGGTTTTACAATGAACAAGGCAACTTCAGGAAATAAAGTTTTGAATAAATCCTAGCCTGCAAAGTTAGTCTCTGCGCAATGCTACAATATGCCCATTTAGTCACTCGGATTAAAGTATTAGACTTCACAGTATTGGTCACTATGCAAGGAACAACACGTGCTTGTGCAGGTAATAAGCATCACCTGCAAAATCCATAAATAACATTTAAAATTACCTTGACTACTCAACTAACCAGAAACACTGTACAATATAAGCGTACTGGATGAAATTCTGGGTTCACTGAAGTCAATAGTACATGACCAGGATTTCACATATTGTTCTTATTTAAGTACAGTTGTTTTGCAATGCTTATTCCAAGTAAACTTGGATTGTAAATACGCAGCAGTGCCAAAAAGAGTTGAGCTGCATCGCTATCCAGATAGTTACGGATATGTCATACCGGGTGCAATGTGGTACGTTATACAACCTATTAATTAGTTCCACAACATCTTTCATACATTACTCAGTCTGGCTCTCTTTTCCACATTTCTGGTTTTCTAGTTGCTGGTTTTTAATTGCCACATCAGGAAACGCTATACACGGGTCAAGAACCGTTATAGCAGGATTCCTGGTGCTTGGCAATGCCTTGAATCCTGTAACACTGTTATTCTCTATTGGAATCTCTGAAAGCAGAAAAATCCAGTGTTAATAGCAGCCCTGAAACTTCACCTCTTCCCACTGGGGCTGGCACAACTCTTCAGAAAATGTAACGGTTATCACGGATGGAGCCAACCCTGTCTCGTAAAGAGGAATAAACAGCTGCGTTGCGCGATGCGGCGCGCCGTGCCCCACCGACCCCGATTCCTTCATCCACCTGCGTGCCCTCCAGCTGCCCCGCACCACGTTACCGGCAGCACGCTCATGGTTTGCACCAAGCTGCTGTACCTCCTGCATCGCCGACGGGGAGAGGTGCGTCTCCACCTAGGGGGCCCACGGTCCACGGTGAGCTGCAGGGAATGGGCAGATAAAGGAGGACGCTGGTCTCTCGGGAGCACGCACCAGTGGCATAACAATATGGAAGAGAAGCAACGCGACAGGAGGAGGTGTCATGGGGACGTCACGGGACTTGGGTCTGCTGTAGTTGCACCTGGCGGCTCTGGAGTGAGCCGTGTGATACGAGCGTGTATGTGGCTGTGTACGGTATGGACCTGCCTCCAGAGCATAAGTCAAACTTGCCCTAAAAGCGGCTTTTGCCTTGCAGCGTCTCCAGGGATCCATAGCATCTGGAAGAATCTGCTGAATTATACTAGGAAAAACTGGCCGTCGTACAACTAGGGACATCGAGGAGCTATTGTTCTTGTACAGAGCTGTCCTTCCCAAACATCTTCCTGCCTGCTTCCTGCTGGTTGCATGCATGGATTTACATGTACGTACACACACGCCACACACACTCAATAATAATGATAACTTTTGAGCTTCAAAGTACAAATGTCTGAAATAAAACCATTCACATGTAACGACAGAGGCTTACCTACATCCCTGTCCCTGATACAGTAGTCTGGAGAGCTTTCAAAGTATACCAGGTCATTCTTAGTTGGCTTCTTAAATCTCTTATTAGCCACGGTGAAACCCGTGCCATCTTGATTCATGACCACCTGAATCGCTCCATTGTACTTCTTCCACAGATAATCTCCTGTTTTCCTAAAGTCTGCCATGGCCAGCCAACAGGTCCTTAGAGTGCATGATCCACTCACACCGTGACATTTGCACTCCTGTTTCAAAAACCGCTTCACGGCCTGTTTAGAAACGCAGTAAAATATACACAGGTAAAACAAACTGTAATTTACGCTTCCCAGCCCTTTTCCGTTCACCGGTAACGCCAGGCGTGCGGTGGGTCTGCAAATCACGGTCTGTAGTGACACCCACTGGTAGCATCAGGTCATCCCCACACGGTTGGGCTGCTCCGGTTGCTCGACTCAACCGTGCAGACAATCCTCCGGCTGGTGGGCTTACCTTCCCTGCTCCTGCCAGTCATCCCCAGGGTCGAGATGGTCCAGAAGGCCAGGGCACGGCCTGGACGGGAGGAAACCAGCTGGGAAATGGGCAGAATCACTCAGCCCCTTGGCAGGCGAAGGCAGCCCCTTTCCCCGTCGTTCCAGCCCGAGCATCGCCGAGCTGACCCTCTCTAGCTCGCCTTCGTGAGGTCGCCCTTTGCCCGGAAGAGCGTTTCAAATATTGCCCGGAAACGCGTAGGCGTTTCGTATTTAAATGATTTTACAGAGACTGTGCAAAGCGTCGTACCTGGGCTAGGCATCAGATCTATGCAAAATTTTAAAATACGGTATTTTTAAAATGCCTGTAAACCTTTTAACAAACAATTTAGAATAAGATCTTCACTAGCTTGCACTGGAGAGATCACCTCCATCATTAATTTAGTGTCTGGATAGCATTAAAGCCATTTCAGCTTCATCTCAGACATTTAAGCCATCCGTATGACGTTGGGGAACAACAGATGGGTTCATAGACAATAAATAATTCATTCCTAATTCTGAAGATATGGATATTTGATCTATAAATATTATGCCTTAAAGGTTCATGAAATAGGAAGATTTTAGAGTTTGTACAAGAGGAACAGCGTCATGGGAGGAAGGCAGGAGAGAGGAAAGTGCCATGATTAGAAGTGAGACTGATGCACAGTGGGGCAGCATTTTTCAGCCAAGCACTTAGTGATAAAGAGAGAATGTGTTATAAAACCAAAGTACTTTTAATTTTCTTTCCAACTTGTGAATGATATGACTACTTCAAAGAAGTCACTGACATTCCCACAGCCCCACTTCATTGCCAATGGTACTATCACAAAACGGGGATCTAAGCAGATGCTGGGTTTTAATGATCTGAGTGAAAATCAGTTTAACTACTCATACGTTTAAAACAACTTGCTGGAATAGTGGAAGAAGTACCTAGGAATGCAGGATTTTTTTTTTTGTCAGTGGTGTTCCTATACTGATACACAGCATATTATTTTGTATGATTCATATGGGAATATTGTAAATATTTATTCTATGTGGTTTTGAATTATTAAAATCGGAATAGCCTAGTTTTAAGAAAACCCTATCCACACCCCTTTGGGGGGGGTGAGAAAAAGCCGAGGGCACAGCTGGTCTTACCCAGGTCCGAACGCCAGGCTTGTGGATGGGCTGAGGTAGTGAGATCCCTGCAAAGTTAAACCTACACTATTGCACTGTGGATGCAAAGCAGCATCTCTTTCTATAAAGCAGGTCCTAGAGCATAAGAAAATGTGCTGATTATTTTTAATCGAATATATTTCTTCAAGCCTCTTGATCTTTTTCTAAAAAACCTACCTGCTTACCGATACTGTCTTATTATTTGGCATATGTATTTTTTTAAACTTACTAAGACACTCATCTGTTACAGAAAGTACTTCCCAGCATGGAGCTAATTCACCCCTATAAAGTCTTCGCCTGTGTTGTGGACTGCAGTCTCTTTTGCACAGTAACATAAATACAGCCATAGTGCTGCATATGCATATCACTGATCTGAATAGCTTCATCTGTCTATATTACATATTAATTACACCTGCTGGTAATAAACAGGTGGAGGAAAGATGCTGAAGGCGAAAAATTTATCGGAAAAATCATCTACTTGCAGTACAATTCCTTAAAATTGCATCTTTTCTTCTAATAAGGGCTAGTTAGTACAGAACAATTTTACAGTTTATAAAGGGAACATTTTAAGACAAAAAGATCAGAGTATGAACAGTTTGCTTCCTACTGGATACACGTAAAGGAAAACCAAAGACAAGAGGAGTCTACGAATCATTTTAGAAGTGCTTGATCTAGCACGATAAAAAATTTTGCTGTCTTATTTCAGGTGTCATGGATGTAGCAAGTTTTGAATAAATTCTGAATAATGAAACAGCATATTCCAGTTTCATGCGCTATTCTTACTACTTACAGCTACCACTACAAAATGCCAGTGCCTGTGTTCCTCAGCCCTTGCACTGGCAGTGGGCAATATGTCCAGCAACTACTCCTTCTACTCACCTACAATAAAAAAGCAAAGACTCTTTTTGCTGAAATTCAGGAATGGTATTTTCACACAATGTTTAGAAAAGGGGTCTGTTTAGAGCAGGTCGTACCCCAGGGCCAACGCCTTTTGGAGGGACGTGTATTTTGGATTTATTTTCTTAAAAAGTGAAGTAATTGTATTTTATATCTGCTCGTTTTGCGTTTAGGTTTACCATATACATACAGGAATGGTCAGGATGGGTTTTTTTCTCCAATGCTATTTTGAATTTACTCTTTAATAGTCAAGCCTGTTCTTCAGTGTGGTCTTCAGCCTCCCCTGGGCATTTCTATTCTGTATCGACCAAAAGTAAAAATCCTCCGTATATAAGGCTCAGAACTAAACCTCCATCCAAACTGATCCTGCAACGACTTGGACTCCTGCTTAGCTTCCCACACAAGGAACCGCCGGACTGGCTCAGACGGGAGCGCTGTTAAGCAGTTGCACCCAGTCTGTTTGGAGATCTCTGCCACACCGACCCTCCAAGGGAGACAGCAAGAGCATCTCAGTCTCCCGCTCGTCCCACGCTTCTTCCGAACTGCTGAGACCAGTCAGCCAGGGCCAACCATTCCCTGCCCCAGGCCCGCGAGAGCTCGCCGAGAGCATCTCCAGGCCTCGGGGGGATGGACACCCACCTTCCTTCCAGCTCTGTTGTTGTGAAGGTTCATCAGTGCTCTTGCATCTTTTCCTTTCCGTTCTTTGGCATCCACAAAGGCTCTGGCAAATTTAATGCCGTAGTCGATGTTATCGCTGCAGCCACCCCAGTCAAAATGGCCTTTGCTGTCCTTGGCAGAGCCTTTCTTCTTGGGATCGCAGGAGCAGGATTTCAGCTCCCCTTGGCTACATGCCCTGGTGATGGCAAAAACAACTCCGGCGGAGGAGATGGCATGTACAAAAGCAGATTCCCGACTACCTGAAACAAAAAAAGGCGCTTTAAAAATCATTGGGGTAGGTAGTTTGAGCGGCTATCCTAACTCGAGCCGGTTAGCCTGGACATTTTGCTGAGCAAAAGATAAAACTGGGCTGAAATCACACAAATACACATTCCCTGGAGCCAGAATTAGTCATGGCTTAAACTTGGACCCCTCCCTGGTAAAAGCTCATCAATATAGTGTTAGAGTTGGAAACATTAAATGTTTGCTTCTGATATTGATTAATATACTTTCACGGATCAGTTGTTTTGTACAGATACGTGACTAGGACAGCTGGTATTTCTATCATGTTTCATCGATTTAGAAAAATATATGAAGTGCTATCTCAGAGATAGGTTTAAGGAATTATTAAATGGGGACACTGGAACAGCATGTAGGTTGCAAAATACTGCAAATAACTTTAGAAACTAGCTTTTCCTCTTCGAAGCACTTGGAATAAACTTTCCTGCTTAAAAGGCGGTAGGGAGAAATCTTGGGTGTTATTTTCTGAAAACAAATTAAATTTAGGTCTTCTGCCTAGAACCAAGCCCGGTAACCATGATTCACACAAACAAGTTCCATTAAATCAATGGCACTGCTTGTGTCATGCTTGAGGCAGGATTTGGCTGGGCAGCTGTGACTCCTCCAAGCCAGCTGCGCGGGCAGTTTTCCCTTCTCTTAACGAAGACACTTTATTATACCAAAGATTATCTGCATTTCTAGACTATGCCTGCTCTTAGGCTATCGGGTACATATTTCAACGCAGTAATTGCTTAAGTTTATTTTAAGATGTTGTAATTTACAATACAGAGCTACCTTATATTGGCACAGGTCTATTTATGGGAATGGGATATTTTCATACTTTAAAAGTTTGTTAGCACTGAAAGAGTGAGAAGTAGACTTTTGTGCAGTATCTAAGACCAACAGCAGAGAGAGAGACCCGTTTGGAGGATTTGTAAGCCTTCAGCAACGCTAGCGCAGTAAAGTAGGACCCCAAAGAAGGAAGGCTATCTGTGATTTTATTGTAAGGGCAGCATTATACCATATAACTTATTATTTAGTTATATAGTTTAGTTAGTTTTATAGTTTAGTTATCTAGAGGTTTTATAGTTTAGTTATCTAGATGTCTCAAATAGGAATGGGCCCCGGACTTCCATGTGCTGCGCAAGCCTTTGGCAAATGGCAACTAAGAGCTTGCAAAAGGACTGGGCAAATCCTGCCTTCCCTACGCTGCCTTCAAAATCAGGCAGGAGATATCACGTCTTGTTAGAAATCATGCTCTTTTGAAGACTTATTTCTGAGAAAACAGATTCAGAAACATCAAAACTTTTTATAGCGTTAATTAAAAAGAAACGCTTGATGTCGTTGGAAGATAAATATTTCATTTGAGTTTATTAAACTAATCAAAAACATTTCATTTCAAATTAGAGCAGTATCAAGCTCCATTTCCCATCGCAATCACTGCCTGATCAGGCTCAGCATAGAGCTCAGAAGCCCGACGCCTTAATTCTCTCCCATGAGCCAACAGCGAAAACTTCACTTTTGGAAAAACTGCATTTTTACTTTTTTTTTTATATGAAATAGCCTCATCAGAATTAGGCCATGTTCTGCCAGACTTGTTTTCCTGAACGTCAGACAAACCTCATCGAAAACTTCAGCTGATGGGTGACGTTACCGGTTACTCACAAAGAATTCCTGAGGGAACGTGAAGCCGCTTACGGGAACCGATCGCTTACCAGCCGCGGAGCCTGGCACTGAACGATGCTCTGTGAATGAAATCCCGCTGCTCGGGTCAGCGGGCCCAGTGTCTCCTGTCCTCCTCCCCATTCCCAGCCGCTGGCTGGGGCAATGGCCCCGGGATACTTTCCTCCTCCTCCTCCTCCTCTCCTTGCAGGTGCCCGGCTGCTCCCAGCCCAGGGGGGCTGTCTCGGACGGTACCCGGGACATCCCAGGGACACAAGTGCCGGGGCAGGGTCAGCCCCACCGGTTGCGTGCCCGGGTGAGGTGTTGGGTGAAAAGAGCCGCGGTTCAGGACAATCTCAGCATGTTTATCACTTGGATAAGGGCATCCTGGCAGGGTAACAGATCTCAGCCATTTCTTTGAGCTGAAAGGACCATATAAGCCGCCTGAAGACTCACTAGATGCCTTAGTCCAACATTCAGGTGGCAACAACGCTCTGCTTAACCGTCCTCCGCCCAGGGTGGGAAGCACGTTGCGGTCCTCAGGGGCTCAGGGTCTGCACAAGCCTGGCTCCCCCCTATCAGATGTGTCCCCGCTTCTCGCTCCCCTGGAGCCTGACCTGAGGGACCGGCTGTTGCACCCCCCCCCCCCCGCAGAGGGCTGAAGGCCTGGAGGGCGGCACAGCATCCCCCACGAAATGCTCCAGCGGGAACCGGCCTGCCAAAGGGGTTGTCATCTGCCATCCCAATGTGCTGGGATGCTGTTCGGACATGGGGCGCCCCTTTCAGCCCCCCCCCAAAGCACCGGTGTCCCTAGACAGGGCGGGCTGTGCTGGAAAGCCCTCTGCCCAACCGCTGCGTTCTGGCCCCTCGGTTTCTCTGTAGCCCGTAACTTGTGGTTTTGGGATCCACTATGCACCAAAAAGCTGAGAAGCTGGGAATCGCAGGGCCCAGCCCTAATGTGCCGGGGTCCCCTTTCAAAACCTGGTCCTTGTCTTTCTGCTCTGATGCGGGTTTTGCAGCGGAGTGGCACTTCTCCTTATCATATGTCTGCGAGACCCCGGGATAACTTTGCATTTCCCCTTCCTTCCCTCCCGAAATGGGAAGCGAAGCTTCCCCGCTGCTAGGACCGAGGGTAACGGGAGGAGGGCCAGCCGCTTGCCCTTGTTCCCCCCACCACCACGGTGTCACCGACGGGCACCCCATCCCTAAAACCCCCTTTCACCCTTACGGGGACCCCCCCCCCCAAAAAAAAAAAACCAACCCTTGTCACCCTCAGCTCGCTTGCGCGCCCCGCGTGGAAGGCGCACACGCAAACACGCACACACGCACACCCTCCCCACACCCCCCCACGCCACGCGGGACTCACTGCGCAGCAGGACGCGGCCGAGGAGACGCTGCCCCCGCTCCAGGGCGTTGCAGTCCCAGCGGTGCCGGCGGAACTGGTGCTGGCACTCGGCCGTCCAGGCGGCCACGCCGCGGCCGATGGAGAGCATCGCCTCGGGGTAGCGCCGGCAGAGCTGCCGCTGCCGGCTCACCAGCCCCGGCACGTTGTCGCACATCACCCGCGACGAGCCCACGGCCCCCATGTACCTGCGGGAGGGAAGGGGCAAGGGCAGAGGCGGGGAGGCTGCGGTTACCCCCCCCCCCCCCGGGGGACGGACGGACGGACGGACGGACGGGGGTCCTTAGCTCACACTCCACACCCCCCCCCCCCCCCCCCCCGTCCTGCCTTTGGTGGATCCAGAGCTGCAGCTGCCTCTGCTTTTTTTTTTATTATTTTTTAGTGGAAATCCTTCAAAATCGGTCCCCGGCGCTGTGTTTTTTAACAACGTGAAGCGTTTAGGAGAACCCCAAACCCCGCTATTACAGCTCCGTGCGGGACTTAAGAAAAAAAACAAAAAAACCCCCCAAAACCAAAAACAACCAACCTTGACAAAAATTACATCATCATCTGTGTCCAGATGGTCTCTATTAGTCCTGAAATGTTTCGAAAGGTACCTTTTATAAAACCCAAACTACTATAGGTGTCTTTTGAAGGGATCAAACAGAAGAAAGTGTCCTTTCCTTGTATTTTCATTAGTTTATACGATCAGAAAGTCGTTAAAGCCGTGACTTCCAGAGGAATATATATTTAAGTGGCAGCTAAAAGACGGCACGACAGAAAGCCATCGCCATAAATAACGTTTATACGGCTACGGACACAGATAGCATTTTCACCGAAACACGCTCAGCCTGATAAATCAGGCTTTGAGCCCGCGTCAAGGTTAAATGCCTTCCCCAGGTTCGTAAGAAGCGGTTTAACTCCTCTTCCCCGCCAAGACTTCTCGGCCTGGGCTCTGCTGAGGGTCCCCGGTTGGAGGGGCAGGTTTGTGTTTCCATCCTAACCCGTTACCCGGCCCCGTTTTGCAGCGAGCTCCCCCGGACGCCCCGCCTTGAGCTCAAATATCATTTGAAGCCGGGTCCTGCGCTGCCCGCAGGGGCTTCCAACCCTTTGCACTTGCAGTTTGCAGTTCAGCGAGGAGAAACTTTGAAGGAGGGAGGGGCTGGGGAGGGCGAGGAAGAAGGAGGGAGGGTAAAAAAAAAATTTAAATTAGTAATAACAAAATACCCCTGCTGTAGCCAATTCCCAGAGCCGCCGGGGTGGGGTGGGGGGGTGGGGGGGCTGGCTGCCAGCAGCAGCAGCAGCGCTTCACCCGCGCACCTCGGGCGTGTTCCCTGCGAGCCTTCCTCCTCCTCCTCCTCCTCCTCCTCCTCCTCCCGCTCCCCCCGCCGGCTCCGCTGCGCCGGGGCAGAGCTGCCAGGGCCGGGAGCTGCCCCGCTGCCCACCCCCCCCTCACCCCCCACCCCGGGCCGGCCGCCCCGTCGTCGTCCTCCCCCCCGCACCCCTGGGCTCTGCCGAAAGCCCCGCTCGGCCCTCGCAGCTGCTCTAGCGCTTAGGCCAAGGAGGAGGCCGGGGAGCAGGGACGGGGTGTGGAGGGAGATGCCGAGACCGTCTAATCCCGCTTAGCTTTAAGGCCGGGCTTTCTGGACCGGAGCAGCTGGCAGCAGAGAGCTCCGCTTGTACGAGCCTGAGAGGGAGAGGCTTCCCCCCCCCCCCCCCCCTAATTTCCAATTAATCCGACCCCACCTTCCCCAAGAGCAAATAAAAATTCCTGGAATTGCACAGCTTACCACCATGAGGAGGTGACTGGTGGGGTCGCCCAGACCAAGACCAGGGGAAGAGACCACCAGATCCCAGAGAGAAAGTTCATGTTAGAAACGCTGCGGTCCACATCAGGTCAGTCGCGGGGGGCAGAAGAAGTCCCATGGAGCGACAAGGACCGGCAGGAGCGAACGCACCTTGAGGGCTCCCTCCTTCCGCGGGTCAAGCGCCTCCGCATCCCCACGCGTGGCCGCGGCGTTTACTGACCCCCTCCCGGGGCACGGGGGGTGCCGGTGGGTGCATCGCTCCGGACTCCTCCCGGTTCGCCTCGCACCAAATCCTTCAGGGCTAGGAGCTCAGCCCCGCTCCCATCCTTCATCTTTGCCCTGATCCAGCTCTTCCCTGCAGTCACAGCAAAACTGAGGGGCTGGCGTGGGCTGCTCACAGACTGGGTGGGTTCTGCTTTGGTTGGTGTGTGTGGTTTGCCTTTTTTTCTTTTTTTTTTTTTTTTCCTCCTCTCAAACTCTGATGGATGAAATGATGTCAAGAGACACTGGGGGAGGAAGAGGAGGAGGTAACACCTCCGATTAGGCAAGGAATCCCGAGGAGCCAGTCGCTTTCCAATAACCCTACAACGAGCAGACAGCCCCTTCCAACGCGCCAGCCGCTGCGCACCCTCCGGCGGCGACCCCAGCCCCCCCCCCCCCACGCCTGCCGGGGACCAGACACCGGCACCGCGCCCCACCCGCCAGCACCGGGCACACACCGGGCTCGCCCCGAGGCCGCGACCTGCTGCCGGCGGGAGAAGCCCGAAACAAGCGCAGCCCCGGTGCGGGGGGGGGGGGGGGGGGGGTCCCGGTGCACCCCCCCCCCACCCCCGGCGGCCCCTTGCCCGGGGGAGCGGGGCGATGCCTCCGGGGCTGGAAGGGAATTGGAGAACAAGGAATTTAGCAGCTTTTTTTTTTTTTTTTTTTGCTTAGTGTCATCTCTGTAAGGCAAACACAGGGTAACAGACGCTCCAGGCAAGGAACCCGCGTTAACAAGAGGGAGATGCCCCGGTCCCAAGTCAGCCCTCGCTGGCTGCAACAAAGACAAACTCTGAAGGTTGCTAAGTAACTTAGGGACTGACTGCACGGTTCTTGTTCCTGGAAGAAGCCTTCGGTTGTCAACCCCAGGTGAAAATCCTGGAACAGCAAGCTAGGAAGCAGCCTTTGAGTCCTGTTCTTCAGGCAGCACTGACAGCCGTGACTCTCTGCAGGGAAGGCATCGGTCTTCCAGGCTGTCGCTCGCTGTGACTTCTTGAGACCACGGATGGAAGCGTGTAGTGCTTCGGAAAGAAAATGCAGAAGGTAGAATTGTAGCAACTTTCGAGGTGGCAACATTCACCCACTTAGCAATTTAACTTCCCCCCCCCCCCCCAAACATGCCCACAGAAACCAACCACCGCCCCAATATCAGAAAAGCTTTTGGCTGCAAAGACTTTGGGTTAAGGGCAATCGAAGCTTGGAGCACATTACTGCTTCTCCAACAGTACTACTTGTCCAGAGGCAACTGCAGTTCCAGTTACTAACTCCAGCAGGTCTTAAAAGCAACAGATGAGCATTCAGCATCTGTTTGATAATCAGCGCGAAAAACCACACACCCATTTTCAGCTGCTGGCCAACTTCAGTTTCTGAAGTTTATGAGATACACCTTGGGTCAATTAGCAAGGGTGTCCTGGTTTCAGCAGGGCTAGAGTTAATTTCCTTTCTAGTAGCTGGTAGAGAGTTACGTTTTGGATTTAGGATGAGAAGAATGTTGATAACACACTGATGTTTTCAGTTGTTGCTCAGTAGTGTTTATACCAAGTCAAGGATTTTTCAGCTTCTCACGCCCAGCCAGCAAGAAGGCTGGAGGGGCACAAGGAGTCGGGAGGGGACACAGCCAGGGCAGCTGGCCCAAACCGGCCAAAGGGGTGTTCCATACCATGGGACGTCATGCCCAGTATATAAACTGGGGTGGATCACTGCTCCGACATTGGTCAGTGGGTGGTGAGTAATTGCATTGTGCATCACTTGCTTTGTATATTTCAATCCTTTTATTATTATAATTTTATTATTATAACCATTAGTTTCTTCTTTTCTGTCTTATTAAACTGTTCTTATCTCAACCCACGAGTTTTACTTATTTCCTTCCAATTATCTCCCCCATCCCATGGGGTGGGGGTGGGGGGAAGTGAGTGAGCGGCTGCATGGTGCTTAGTTGCTGGCTGGGGCTAAACCATGACAAGGGGAGAGAAAGAGAAACACCAAGGAGAAGACAGCAAATTCCAGCAGTGCTTTAAACCCCTCTGAGCAGAGGCTATAGTCCCCCCTGCTACCTGCCTTCTCAGGTGTGCAGTAAGAGGTTGACCTGTTTGGTTTTCCTGAGATAGCCTTCTGTATTAACAGGAGCTCCTTTACCTGTGGCAACCGCCCCAGTGGCTCATGAATGTTGTCGTCTTCCTTTCCAGAAGAGTCATTTACCACATCTGCATTCCAGCTTTATTGCTGTCCACATTCCTTCTCCGAGCCCTACACTCTGTGCTGGCCTTACATGAACTCACCTTGGATCCATTATTTCTATTAACCACTCTCCTGTTACACAGAATGACAGAACGGGAGAAGTGGGAAGGGGCCCTGGGGGACTGTATTGGGTTTGCATGGCAACGTTGTGGTAGCTGGGGGGCTACAGAGGTGGCTTCTGTGAGAAGCTGCTAGAAGCTTCCCCCATGTCCGACAGAGCCAATGCCAGCCGGCTCCAGGACGGACCCACCGCTGGCCGAGGCCGAGCCCATCGGCGGTGGTGGTGGTGCCTCCGGGAGAATGTAGTCAAGAAGGGGGAAAAACTGCTGTGAAACAGGAGAGGGGAGTGAGAACATGTGAGAGAAACAGCCCCGCAGACCCCCAGGTCAGTGCAGAAGGAGGGGGAGGAGATGCTCCAGGCGCCGGAGCAGAGATTCCCCTGCAGCCCGTGGTGATGAAGACCCTGGTGAGGCAGGCTGTCCCCCTGCAGCCCAGGGAGCTCCACGGGGGAGCAGATCTCCACCTGCAGCCCGGGGAGGACCCCACGCCAGAGCAGTTTGTGAAGAACTGCAGCCCGTGGGAAGGACTCACGTTGGAGAAGTTTGTGGAGGACCGTCTCCTGGGAAAGGGGTCCCACAGGGGAGCAGGGGACGAGTGTGGCGAGTCCTGCCCCTGAGGAGGATGAAGCTGCAGAGACACCGTCTGACGAACTGACCCCAACCCTTATTCCCTGTTCCTCTCTGCTGCTGGGGGGGTGGAAGAGGTAGAGAATTTGGGAGTAAAGTTGAGCCTGGGAAGGAAGGAGGGATGGGGGAAGGTGCTTTTAAGACTTGGTTTTATTTCTACTCTTCCTCCTCTGATTTGATTGGCAATAAATTAAATTAATTTACCAGGGTCATGTCTGTTTCGCCCATGATGGTAACTGGTGAGCGATCTCTCGCTGTCCTTATCTCGACCCACGAGCCTTTCATTATATTTTCTCTCCCCTGCCCAGCTGAGGAGGGGGGAGTGACAGAGTGGCTTTGGTGGGCACCTGGCATCAACCCACCACAGGGACCTCCTCCAGTCCAACCCCCTGCTCAGGGGAAGGCCAGCCAGCAGGTTGTTCAGGGATGTGTCCAGTTTTGAGTACCTCCAAGACAGGAACACTGCAACCCCTCTGGGCAACCTGCTCCAGTGTCTGACCCACGATGAATTTTTTTTCCCTTACGTTTAAATGAATTTTCCTGCATTTCAGTTTGTGCCCATCGCCTCTTAGCCTGCCCCTGGGCACCACCGAGAAGATCTTCACTTCCCCCCCTGGTATTTATACACACGGATAAGATGCCCCAGAGCCTTCTCTTCTCCTCGCTGAACAATCCCAGTTCTCTCACCCTCTCCGTGTAGCTCACGTGCTCCAAGCCCTTCAGCATCTTCATGCCTCTTCGCTGGACTCCAGTACGTCCAGGTCCCCCTCATACTGGGGAGCCCAGGACTGGACCCAGCACACCACATGAGGCCTCCTTGGTGCTGAGGAGAGGAGAAGGATCGCACCCTCGACCTGCAGGTGATGCAATGCTGTTCCTGACGCAACCCTGGAGAGGCTGTTGGCCCTACTTGCCGCAAGAGCAGGCTGGACTTACAAAGCTGTATGTGTCTTCAACAAACTATACACACACAGTTTCTCACCCAGTCAAGAAATCGTGGCATGTGCAATATAGATGACAGTGGAGTAGACTGGAACACTGAAAGCCCAATTCTTTGAATACACACCTTATGAAATTGAGCTGAGGTTTTTCAATACAATAGTGAAAATAATGTAGTTAAACCTGTATTTCTACATTCAAATACAGACTGTTTTCAGAAAAGCTGAAGGCATGGAAGGCTCATCTGAGAACAATAATTAAGAAAAAAACCCCCACCAAACCCTTAAGTAGAAGGCATCTTCCCATATATATCACAGTCAGTAGCACAGCTTAAAAAAAAAAAAGAACTTTCCAGAGGGTTCCCTGTAAGTCCCACTTCCAAGGACTATGGCTCTGTATTACATGAAACGACACCATTTGAATCAGGATAAAAACTAAGAGCAATTTATCAGCTATTAAAGCTGTTAAGGATACACATCACATTAATCATTTAATGCCAGTAATACCCCATTTCACACCTCACCACTTATCATTTCTGGTCAGTGAAATACAAAGCCTTGTGACCTGGAAATCCCTATTTCTAGAATAGGGAAATATAAATTTCCAAATTTTATTTCCCCCATGCCTCCAGAACAAAGAACTGACAATAAGTCTTTAAAAGCAGAAACCTGCAGTTCTGATACCTGTTAGACCTTCAAGGCTTTTTATCTGTGCAGAAAGATTACCTCCTGTATGAATACAGAAACAGACTGGAAGGAAGCAGACAACTGACATAGAGAACCTATGGATCACTTAGTCGCCCTTTCATGACACAAGGCATGACTGATATATTCAATTTATTCTGAAAGAGACTTGTTTAGCAAGGCTGAAGACTCAAAACTCTTCCACCACATAAGGCCCAAAGCAACATCTGTAATACTTTACTAGTAACACAGAAGCTTTACTTGGGAAAGATAAGCTGTAACTTCGCAAAACTGCTGGAACAGAGAAGGCAAATGCAAGAGAACACCTCCTGGGGTTCAAAGATGGCAAGAGGGAAAAGAATAAACTGCACAACTCAAACTTAAGCCTTGTTCCCAACAAGGCAGTTGGATGAAGTAAAGGAAGAGAAACCAAACACAGCACTTCTCTAAGTCAATGGAGTAATAAAAAAGCTCACTCTTTCCCAGTTTGAGAATGCACATACCCCAAATTACTGTCTATTTGCAACTGGTACCCAACAGGAATAATTGGGCAACGCCTTATGATAGGTCACATACTCCACAAGTCAAACTTAAAGAGCAGGGCAAATCCCAAGGCACAGGAAGAGAGACACACCACACACAACCTGCAGTTTATCTTGGACAGGAAAAATTAGAAATAAAAATTCTTTAGGTTCTTTCAGATCTCCATGGGATCAACCAAGGCCCTAATTTTACATAACAGTCTAAAGATTCAGAAAAGGCCATTGCATGAATATTCATCCGTATCAAGAGAAGTTAGGTATCCAATGGTATTGCAAGTAGGAACCTTGCTGCATCTTTAAGCAACCATATATCTGCAGGATTTGGCCCCAGGTCCAACCCACTCAATCCTCCCACATCTCAATTTGCACTACTGTAAGAGGAGAACAATACCTCTCAGGGCTGTGCAGTTTACCTGCTTAATGCATGCAAAGCTCTTTAGCATTCTCCTCCAATCCCCTCATAGATGTGCAAATCATTGTATTCTTACTGTTCTGGAATAATTACTTTAATTTGATGACTTACCGAAGGAGGCCTCTCAGCAGGGACATTTTCATCTGAAGGCTCCCTTACAGGGTGCTGGTGGGGGTGAGAATTTTGACAGTGTAGCTCAGGGGCCAGATGTTGAAGGAATCTCTTTGCTTCCTCCTCTATCACAACCGTATTGTGATACCTTCTCAAACAGAGAATTTGAAAGAGGCACTGGAACAACATGAAAGTGAATAAAGGACCTTGAAACTCATTGTTTAAGCCCAAGTTTGGAATCCGAAGAAGAAAATGCAGGGTTTTTTGTGATATGGTAGGTTAAAATAATCTTTGCTTATTTGGCTCTTAACATATCCTACTCACGCAACACAGTTCATGACCAATCAATTAATGAGACAGCTCAGAACGGTTACTCCAAGACCCTTGCTTCTCTGGTGTGGTTTATGCCATTTGGAACACTATTCCTGAACAGTGCACCATGCTAAGGACGCTGCTGGCAGAAAGCCTACGTTTCACCCAAATGCTGTTCACGTGTGTGTTTGCAATCGTGATTATAAGCACCTGAAATAGGTAATCCATAAGATAACTTGACAGGACCAGCTTCTCCCAAATGTGTTTTAGAGGTCAGCTCCAAGTGTTCAGATTTCTGACTCCATATAAGTGGACCTTTTCTTCAAATTAATGGAAATAAACAATTTAAATTTTTACTGTCTCAATGGCAAGATCCACCAGTCGTAAGAAATTAGTCTCTTGAAATGAAAGCTACGTTCAGTGTCCTTTCAAGTGGCTTCATTAATGCAAATTCTCACTGAAGTGGAGAAGTAAGGAATAGTGAGGCTAAGTAACAGAATCTTTTCAAGGGTAGTATCACAGAAATCTTACTAGTGGTTGAAATAACTCCACTTAAGTAAAGTGAAAGTACATGTTGGAAACATAGTCTGAACAAAATGCCTGCCTACTCCCTCTCCACCCCCAGAACAACAACAAAAACCCCCCAACACCTTCACCCAACAGAAAAACCCCAAACATGTTAGGTGTCAAAGTTCTAGTAATACTTGCGAGCCATCCCATCACTGGGCAACTGCATTTGAACTCTATTTCAAGCTAATTAGAGGATTGCTGTGTACATATAAGGTTCCATTTGTATGACAGGCAGTTAAAACTGCACTTTACAGGTTTTTGTATTTCCATGGATTTTTCCATTTCCGTGGATTCTTCCTTTTGTGATATGTGTCTTGTTAGTTTAGGATTAATTATAAGGTAATATGAAGAAACAGAGAGCTATTTTTTAAATACTTCCTTTTCTATACTTTGTTGGTTCAAGTAGGTATGCTGATAGTACATGCACTTCTCCACTTCTGCTGGTAGATGGTGGCTGGGGGCAATACAGCTTATCCCCTCTGACCCAAAGCTGGGAACAGAATGGAAAAAACCCCAAATGCCCACAACTTCTGTTATATTTGCCTCTGGCCTCATCACTCTGTAGTATGTTCCTTGCATTGAAGGAGAAACCTGGGAGGAAAGGAGGCAAAACAATTGCAGTAACAAGAAAACATACGAACAGCCAATGTAGTTTTCTAAAACAAAAAGCAGAGAACAACTGTGACAGCAATTGGAGTAGCACTCAAGTTTTCATCTTCACTTTACTAGTCTCAAGAGGGAACATCAAAGATTAAGACTCTCTTTTCAGAGATGTTGTGTGGGGAGTGCTAAAGCATGACACACCCATTGAAGTTTATGTTTCTTTAGACTCCTTTTGTTTTATTTTGATAGAAGAATGTCCATTCAGAAATATTCAGCATTTTCACTTTATTGAAGTCTGCAAAAACATAACTGATTTGAATTAACTTACACCAATTCCCTTTTTCCATCATAGCTGGTTTCGTAACCAGATGAAAAACAGATATTAAAGTTTCACTGTGGAATTACAAACACCTTTTTAAGTGGAGAAAATATTAAGAAAAAATTACTCTAAGCATGAAGCTGTTATAGTGAAAAACCAGACCAAGAAAAAACATGCTGCTGTGTCTTCTAAATTGCTTGCACCCTTATAGCAAAGGATTGCTATAATCCTTTTAATAGATGTGATGAAACTCTTAATAGAAGTAAGTATCCCTAAGGAAACAGATTTCAGGCATAATCTGAGTATCACAGTTCAGTGGGAAATTACTTTTTAGGCAATGTGTAACAAGATCTCCACAGCCCTGTGATTGTGACAAAGGAAAATAAAAAGTACAACTCACTGGGAAGTTTTTCATATGATAGGTTCATATGAAAAACTGCAAGAGAAAAGATCTTTATCAACATAAAATTGCATGAGACACTAAAAATATTTTAAACTCTCCCAACCCCCAAAAGACATCTGCATCATAACTTTAAATACAAACATGTGATATCATCAGAATTATTTGCTTATGGTCACCTCTGAACAACAGCTAAAAGGTAAAAATGAAACTAGTAATTAGTAAGCAATAATTCCAGCTTTATGCCAAAAAAGAAGAGCAGCTTTGAGAAGATTTTAGACCTACAGTCTATACCAAAACCGATTTTGAAAATAAAACCCTAAGATACATTTAAGTAGCAGTTTTAATTTTTAATAACTTTATTTCTAGATCAAAGTACTTACTGGATGCAAATACAACATATATGATGAGAAACTACACAAATTTTCATGACTTCAGCTCAGCTGCAGAACAGAAGCGTACTGAACAGAAGCATAAAGCGATCAAGTTTTCCAAAAGTATTCATAGCACTAAACTTGAAGTCAAATTTTCTTTACCACTAACTTAGTTATAAGGAAGAAAAAACCAAATCCAAGCAATGTTACTGCTCCCATTTTTACTAATCTTTTTGCCAAGGTGGGTGCTTTTTCTGGAAGTTTCACTTGGCTAGGGTCATCCTTCTGTTCATGGTGAGGCAGATGTTAAGTTCATGTAAAAAGTGCAACAAAGAGAAAAAAGTTAGTGTGAAAGCTTCTTAAGTACATGATAAAGTACCCAGTCCTAAGAATTTGCACACATCTAGGATTGATATTATTTCTTTCTCACTGCCTGTCTCTGCCCTACTTCAATTGAAATAAACTTGTGCAAACCTTTATCTTATCTGATGCTCAATCATTCTGTAACATACATTAGAAAAACAAACTGTTCATTTACAAACTTATTTCCTCAGGAGTAAAACACATTGCTAGTAGATGCTACAAAAATCTAGCAACAAAACATTTAAACTCCAGTCATTAAATATTTTCACCAGAACTTTTGCCGTTTAATTACTAAAACAACTGTTTATTAAAAAAGCAAGTTAAGCATGTAACAGATTAGACTTCCTTGACATTAAAGGAAGAGTGGAAAGTACCTTACAAGTGCCTGCTCAAATACATGTTGAAGCTGAGTGGAGCCTTGTCAGGAAGTGTAGCAGGGCTAGGTTCCGATTCCCTACCTTAGTCTATAATGTTTGGAAGGCCATCTCATTTACTGTGCTTTCAAAAATTATATGCTACAGACATAACATGTACTGCTGGCAAGGTCTTGTAATGACTAAGCTTAGCAAACAGTCCTAAAGATTTTAGGGGAATTTATACAAACTTATTATCCAAGAGGTTTAACTTTTTCATGTAAATTGGCACTTTTCATAACAAATGTTTCAGTGCTCTACTCATTCAAGAGTGCCCCATCACAAATTAAGTAGCACAAAAATGTTTTGTATTAAAGTCTTCATCAGTGAAATTCATAAAACACTACAGTATTTAATAGAACAGGAATGACATTTTTGAAGTAATCACAAGGCTAATGTTTAACACCTCTGTTTAACACTGGGTACAGAGGCACCATGCTTCATCTTGACAGCTCTAAACCCTTAAGTACAGATGAGAGCAAAGTCAAGTGGCACCTAACTCAGATCCCCCACCAGCCCTTATAACTGGCCTGCACATACAGGAGGCAAATATATGCATACAACTGATTTCTGCATCTGCAAAAAAAAGGAACACAAATAGCTAAAAAGTTTTTTGCCACAACCTCTATCTACCTCTTAAATATATTTGGTGTTAAGTGATTTATTGGGAGAAGGCTGTTATATTACATTAAATTTACTTAGACTACAGGAAATTGCATTAGTAGCATTATACTCAAGGTCTGAGTTCCACATGGCTTCATTCAGCAACAGATTCCTTTCTGACACTGATGCTCCATTTACTCTATCCCAGCAGCCATTCCTTCTACTAGCCTATTACTTAAAATGACCCCATCTGACAAGAGCATGTCATTGTGTTGGTTTGAGAATGACTGATGTGGTGCTAACATCTAGCCTTGACCTCTCCCACCCTCTTCTTTTGTCACTCTGCAGAGTTATCTGGGATGCCTCCCATTCAATCCATAAAACCTTAGTATCTTCCTTGTGAGTCAATAATTGCAAACAAAAGATCTGTTAATTAAGAAGTAAGAGTGTAAGTATTCAGAATGGCATTTATGCCACAGTGGTTGTCCAAGAGCACAGGGATACATTCCGCTTAATTCTTTCCTGCAGTGGAAAGAAAAAGATTGTCTGTGCCTTCCTTTGGAGGCTGTCTGTGCTGCTGTGGAATATTCTAGATTATTTCACATATCTCACTGTCCATGAGAAGTTGCAAGGGGAAGAGGTGGATGCAATGTCCAAGCTACAGCTAAAGAGCCTGTAGCAGATCAAGGTATGAAACATTTCACTGATGGATGCTGCATTTGAGCTTGCATGCAGAAACTTGTACACAGTATTTAATAGCCTCACCTGCACATACTCACCTTCTCCACCAGGTCCTTCAGTTTGGTAACAACTTCTCCCAGCTTTTCAACACTGCAAACCAAATCTTTGCAGACTTCAATATAACTTTCAGTTGGTACCCACTGCAGTACCACCTGTTAATAGTTACAGTTACTTGCCAGAATTACTGTAGATGATAATTTAATATTCTTTAGTTAACATATCATAAAAGACTGTCAGAAAAAGTTTGTAACTGCATTTATGCTGGGTTTTCATTGTATGATTTATGCACAACATGATCTACTACTCTCTGTCAGCCTTTGTCACCTTAACTCCTCTACCAGCAGAAACACGAAGAAACATATCTATCTCCTTTAACTGGGTGGCTTAACTCTTTGAAATAAATTACTAAAAAAAAAAAAAAAGTGTCCTTTAGAGAAAGAACATTGGACGGCTCTATGTAACTATATAATAATCAAGACAGTTGACAAGTATTCCTATGTTTCATTTTACAAGGTAGAATAATATTTTAGAATATACTCTAAATCAACCTTTTTTCCTTTGGTTAAATACCTTGTGAGAATTTTTGAGGAAATGGTTATTCATGGTCTGCAGAGAAACAGTCAGCTTACTACACTCTTTATTCCACTTCTGAAGAAACTTGAGGAATTCATCTCCACTACAAAAATAAAACAATATTCTGTTATTTGTTAAAGGCTGTAACTTTTTGCACGCTAAATATTTATCTATGCATTTCCAACATTGGCTAGTGAGCAACTCAGACATGCAGTTTCATTGCATTAAAAAAAAAAAAAAAATCCATGTAATTTTAACACAGGGTAGTTAAACACTACATTTAACATCTTTGCAAGTTCCTCCCACCCCACTTTTGGAAGGACAACAAATCGTTAAGTTATCTGGGATATTCAGCTAGTAAGACACCAAAAGCTCAAAAACTGTCACCCAAAAGCTTTTTGGAAACATTCTATTAAACTCCACTTCTGTTTCTAACTCTCATCAATCCTGTATTGTCAATGAAAACATTTCATTACCTGCTGCACCAACAGTTTTGTAACACACTATGCATAATAACTGCAACAGTCTGTTTTCCTGTGCACGTGTGCATATAGATCACAATCTTGCAACACCAGAAATAAGAGCATTTATAGTCAATTTTATGCTGATCTATCAATATTCTTGACCTGCAGCTTACATTTTTGAGGAAGATGTGGGGAAAAAGAAGTTTGGTTTGTACTTTGGAGCTAGGACTGAAATGACTAGGTTAGAGTCATTTAGTCTCCAGCACACTGGAAGAAAAAAGAATCCAACAATACTGACTTGGCCCCTGGATCTGGAAATACATTCCTCAAAGCCTAAAATACCTGATGTTATCCATTTTGAAGACAATTTATACTTAGTGCTCAAATAGAAGGAGGAAGACAACTCTGAAAATTAGTTTGATCAGTATCTCCGAAGACTGGAGAAAAGGATAGAAAAATTTAACAGACTAATTTCAAAGCTAAGTTTCTAGAGCTTCCACATGACACTGACTCAATTTATTTTACTGGAAGCCTTAAGAAGGTGTTAGTTACAAGTCATGGTGCTGGCCAGAAAGTTGTTGCTGTTGACTCAGTAGAGGAAAAGGGGGCAAGGAAGAAGATCATCTATTTATTTTTACAGAGTGAGCTCTCAAACCCTGAAAACTCCTGAGAAGTGCCTGTATCTCCAGTAGAAAAGTTTCCACTAGCTATAAGCCGTTCAGGCGAGTAACAAGCATAACCAAAACAACAGACAATTTTAAGTTCCTATTGCAGGAATTCCTGTTATATTTACAGAAGGATCTGAATAAATTAATTTGGACCCGAACGTTCCTCTTTTCCCTACGGCAATCTGCTATTAAACCTAAATTCACCATACTTGCACCACCTCACTTGCTGCTGCTTCTGATGGCAAAAAAAGCTATACATGAAATTTGCCAAACACCTAAACTAAGCTACACGCTAGTGTGCTGCAAGTATCTAAACAGAGGCTGAATTTAGCTCACAGAGTGTTTTCTTTCAACTTTGGCACAAGATCATTAGCAAGCAAAGTTTCCACCACTGCTCAGGACACCTGTGATTTGTAACACTGCTGAGCTGTTAAGACTTTTAATACTTAACCCAGAAATATATAGAAGCATCAGTAGGGTTGATGGAGGTTAAAACCCGAGACTGTTTATGGTTTTTATGAAGATGGGGAAGTAAGAAAGCCTATTAGCTTGTTTTCATAAAATAAATTATTATTTATTTCAGAACAATATAACTGAACCAAATATTTAGGGTAGAAAAAACAGCAAACACTAAACAAAATAATCACATCTGGAGATAGTCTGAAAGTTTCTCCCATGCTACTACAGTCAAGCCACGCTCTTCTATTTCCTTCTATTTAGAAAGATAACTTTTTAGCTGGCTAGGATCAGTTACGGCACTTTCTGTGTTTTGTCACAAAGGAAATTATTTTTAGGAATTCTGGAAGGATTCTCAGCAAGAATACAGGCATGAAATGAGGAGAAAAAAAAAAGGAAAAGAAAAAATTTATTCTAATCATACTTCTTTATTATAGCAATAATAATAGCTCTTAAATAATTTTCATAGAATTTTTTATCTGTTGCAGTGATATTTGCAAATGGAAATAATGTTTTCAAATAATAATCACTTTTTAAAAGAATTAATGGCTGTCAAAACACCAGTGGCTAAACAGTGCTAGACACTCTGTGAGTTTATAATCAATCAGTTCAACATTTTCTACTGTGTTAGTTTTTCTATGACTTCATGAGTGATTTTCCTTCTAACAGAATGACTTTGAACAAGTGGGAAGTAAAATCTTTATATAA
The DNA here is from genome assembly GCF_929443795.1 of Astur gentilis. Classification (NCBI taxonomy): domain Eukaryota; kingdom Metazoa; phylum Chordata; class Aves; order Accipitriformes; family Accipitridae; genus Astur; species Astur gentilis. The sequence continues at coordinate 27,931,420 of NC_064890.1, read as the reverse complement.
TAGCATGTAAACATAGCCTATGATTTTAGTCTCAAGGTCAGATTCCTAGAATACACGTAAAGCCATTTTCTAGAAAACTATGCAGTGCTTGATGTAACAGAAATGCTGTCATATTTTGTGTACTTCAATATTTAATCAATCAATTATTTTCTGGTTTTGAGAACTACATATGATCTAAACCCATACTGTACTAGGAATTAGGTATGTCACTGGTGTGTGAGACTGTACTGGACATCATGTGGCTTTTTTATTGTATTTGGCCACACGTGCCGTGAACTGCTAGCTTACTGTATTTCTCCACTTATTCCCTCTGTACGAATTTTTAAGCTTTTCTGCTTAAATATATATACTAACCACCACTATGGAACAATCTGAAAAACGTATACATTTCTAGCATAAAAACACATGACGCTTTAACTGGGCAAACTCCTCTTAAATTGCAGTTACCTATCCCTTGCTGAAGAGTCAACATAATTTTCCAAGGGTGCCTAACTTGGACAGCTAGACACCCAGATGCCTGCCCCACTACCTTAGCTCAGCAGCAAAGCCTCTCTTTTAATAGGAAAGGCTCAGGTGCTGTCAGAGTATTTATGGTGTACCCATATCATACTGGTTTGTATCCTCCTGCGTGCTGGAACTTAGTTCTTCAGTCCTACAGCACTCGTACTAATTTGCACCTGGATTCTCTCCTGGAAGCAGACACTTGTTTTGATGGAGAAGGATAGAATGGTTTGGGTTGGAAGGGACCTTAAAGCTTCTAGTTCCAATCCCCCTGCCACGGGCAGGGACACCTTCCACTAGACCAGGTTGCCCAAAGCCCCATCCAACCTGGCCTGAACACTTCCAGGGATGGGGCATCCACAACCGCTCTGGACAACCTGTTCCAGTGCCTCACCACCCTCACAGGGAAGATCTTCTTCCTTACATCTAATCTAAATCTACCCTCTTTCAGTTTAAAGCCATTACACCTTGTCCTATCACTACCTGCCCATGTAAAACATCACTATCCAACTTTCTTATAGGACCCCTTAAGTACTGAAAGGCTGCTATAAGGTTTCCCCGGAGCCTTCTCTTCTCCAGACTGAACAACCCCAACTCTCTCAGCCTGTCTTCATAGGAGAGGTGCTCCATTCTTCTGATCATCTTCACGGCCCTTCTCTGGACCCACTCCAACAGGTCCATGTCCTTCTTATGTTGGGGGCCCCAGAGCTGAACACAGTACTCCAGGTGGAGTCTCGTGAGAGCAGAGTAGAGGGGGAGAATCACCTCCCTTAACCTGCTGGTCACACTTCTTTTGATGCAGCCCAGGACACAGTTGGCTTTCTGGGCTGCAAATACACATTGCTGGGTCATGTTGAGCTTCTCGTCAAGCAATACCCTGAAGTCCTCCTCAGGGCTGTTCTCAATCTATTCTCCACCCAGCCTGTATTTGTGCTTGGGATTGCCCTGACCCAAGAGTGGGACCGTGCACGTGGCATTGTTGAACTTCATGAGGTTCACACAGTCCCACCTCACAAGCCTGTCAAGGTGCCTCTGGATGGCATCCCTTCCCTCCGGTGTGTCAACCGCACCACACAGCTTGGTGTCATCAGCAAACTTGCTCAGGGTGCACTCAATCCCACTGTCCATGTTGCTGACAAGGATGTTAAACAACGCTGGTCCCAATACCGACACCTGAAGAACACTCATCACTCCTCTCCACTTGGACATTGAGCCGTTGACCGCACCTCTTTGAGTGTGACCATCCAGCCAATTCCTTATGCACTGAGTGGTCCATCCATCACATGAAATCTCCTCATAGACTAGAAGCAGCAGCAAAGTCCTGTATTAAGACATGAACATCCTGCTCTCCCAGCCCACCTCAAGTCTTTCAAGAGCTTCTCCAAATGCCTTGCATGTCCTTCCACATCCTACAGCTGAAACTTGGCATCATGCTGCAAAAACGTACTTCAAGCAGGCTGCAAAGCCTCTTTTGTATAAACACAGTAATGGATACAGATAGAGGCACAGTACCAGCATCAGGAGCAATCATTCTATGTAAGAATGACTAGACCCGAGTGGAGTACATACTAGACAGACTTGTGTAACCAAGGCACAAAAGACAATGCTATGGCAGAACCACACCATGACATGACTGCTAATACACAGTGTCAGTATCATTCAGCTGCCTCCAAAGGACGGTGACATGTACAGAACGAACCTGAACCCAAGCACATTCTTCAGTCCAATGAACAACGTAACTAAAGAAGAGTCTAGCCTTATAGTACCCAAATAAATCCAGACAGCTCTCCCCAGTGTTCTGGAGAGGGAAGAAATATCTAACAGAGTAGCAGCACAGCTATCAGGTCACTAGTCAAGAGGGAAATACACACACTTTAAAGAGGAATTGCACCCTTACTTTTCTAGACAGTAGAAAGTTGTTTAATGAGTCGATTGGATGCAAGTTTTTTTCCCCAGTACTAGTCTAGCCAGGCCACTGCAAATAAGGCAACACAATGCTATGCAAATGGTGGTGGGACTGGGAAGAGAGAAATGACCACAGAGAGCCTAATTTACTAGTGATGTAGCTACAGTACAAGGAAGGAGCAGTATCTCCAAACCAGTCTTCTCCAAGTTAAATAAACACAGTTCAACTGACTAAAGCCTCTGAAAGGCAAACTTTTTCTGTCCGAGTCCCTTTCTAAAACTTTTGCAAATTAGAATATCATACTTATCCTATTTTCAGAAGATATTCTTCTATAGTTCTGAGAAGTAAAAAGAGGAAAGACGTGAGCACAGAATCTAAATTCAAGTCTAGGTCTCTCTTCTGGAAAAAATTATATTTACACAACAAAATAGAGGATAAGAGATTTAAGAAATCTTAAGATACCTTTGCACTTACTATAGCTTTCATCTTCTTTTTGGGCTGGATGTGGAGAATGCTCTACCAGTGCTTAGGGGATGGATGAAGTTTAATAAGGTTGCTGAGGGTTATTCCTCTCAACTCAGGCCTGGCTTTCATGGGAATGCATAAGACTATACTACAAGTATTAGAGGTACTGCAGTGCTGATGCTTAAGGCTGTAAAAAAACCCCAAACAACTATAATGGGAACAATATTAAGTTGGAATGGAAGTTTGAAGGAGTGACTCTCTCTTAAAAAAGTTTCCTTATAAACCTATTTCTGCTAATATGCATAATCTATGATAAGGAAAATACTTTATGAAGTTCTTAATTTGTGATATTAAAAAAAAATGAGGTCTTTTAGAAGCCAGTTAAAACTGCTTCCAGTGGAAGAGAAAACAAGGAAAAAATCCTGAATCTATACAGGAGTCACATTTAAGAGAGACATGTACAACTTATTAATTTATGAGTTGAAAATTAAAGCCCTATGCAGAAATTATATGCGACTCTCCCTCCCACATGTCTTTTTATTGCATCCTACAACCAGACAAATTTGACTGCATGACTAACAGAGCCTGCCTCGTCTACAGACACAATGAAGAATTACAGAGATCACATCATGTGGGGTTTGCAAGGGTCCATGATGCTCTTGAAGCATGGAGAAGCAAGGAGGGCAAGACCCCATTTCCTTGGAGAAATAAAAAAATCTGCTCGCTGAAGCCTATCAGAGAAATTAAAGAATGAGTTAATACTGGAGCCCAAGAAGCCAGTTTCAAAGTTTATGATATGAACACAAGGTAGTGAAAATCCTGCACAGCAAGGCCATAAAACCTGGTTTGAGGTACAAAGAACTGATTACTTAAAAAGATGGCCAAAGTAATGGCATATAATGGCAATATAACCCATAAACAGATTCCTACAACAGGAATCTATGCTTCCAACTTTCTTTGTACAAAACACGTCTACCACCAGCGCTCATAATCCACTAACTGGCATACTCTCATGAATGTTATGCATGGGATAAGGTGTGAGAGAATTTTACCTTTGAGCTATAGAAAACAATGCAGTCACCTTAAATAGTTCATATTTCACTTCCATTTCCTCAGATATACAGTTAATACCTCAATTCCAGCTTCATCAGGTCAGGGAGGTCTTCAATTCTTATTTCTTCCACTTGTAGCTCGTTAATAGCACCTAGGAGTTTCTGTTGATCTCCAGGATTTGTAATGCCAATCTAAATTTAAAAAGTAATTCCAAACATGATTTACTTTTAATACTTATTAGACGTAACAGTACAGTACCATTTATTGTGCAAGCTTCTAATTACTACCAGTCAAAAGAAGTTGCTTTTAAGTTATTGTAACCACCTACAATGTATGTAACTGCCAAAGGAAAAAAATAAAACCACAGAAAATATTTAATGATGCAAAACAAAATTACAAGAGCTGAGGAAGAGCCAAACTGAAATTGCACAGGATACACAGAAAATCTGTTTAAGATTTATTAAAAAAAAAAAAAGGAAGAAAAAAGCAGCAGTTTTTATAAGTACCCCTATGTTGTTAGGATGTTATGTTCATCTCTTAGAGCAAAATAACCAATCATCATGATAGTGATACAGCATTAAATCAGAAAGAACAGAAACTACCAAATCAGCATCAAATGAATAATTTTACAGAAAGAGGCCAGATTTTAAGAAAGGCTTTTACAAGCTTTTGGGTGTCTATTTTTTTTCCAGTTAGAGAAACTGGTCTCATAAGATATGATACATCTTTCTAAAACCTCATTTTCTTATAGAATCTCATTTAAAAAAAAAGTTACGTCTACAAAGAAATCTAGTTGGTTCACACTCCTCCAAAACATCAAATGATGAGAAACTAGTGAAGAGAGAGAGTATGATCAGTTAGAGACGTTCAGGTGGATGTTTCTACCATGAAATAGCCTGTAAAAGCAGCCTTTTTATGTATCTGAAGGACAGCATTCTTAGAAACTCAGAACAGATTTCTCACCTCAAATTAAGACCAAGCCTAAATACTACCCAACATCAGTTTACACAGTCCCTAAGCTCAATCAGTTAATCTTCTATACTCTTGGCTAATGCTGCAAACAACAACAGAAAAGTTTTCAAGAGTTCAAAGGTTTTTGTCTTTTTTAGCTGAAGAAAAGCACAATTCTCTTCAGAAGCTACAGACTATGTAACAGATTCTCCAGATGATGCCTGGGACAGAAAACATTGTCAGCTGTGTTATCCATCAACTACCTCAGATTAAAACTTAACTCATATTTAAATCCTAGGCTGAGAGTTTTCTTGCAGAACACTTAAATAAAGAAAAAAATAGTCCATTCATTAAAAGGGAAGTGCTTTCGTGGCACATTCAATACTTTTCCTTGCTCATCTGACATGCTGCCATGCAACACAGGCCTTCTGATGTTAGCAGCCCTAAGGATGCTTCTCCACACAAGTGAAAAACCTCATAATGCTAGTTCCAAGTATGACTTTGTTGCTAACTCTCCAGCTGAGTACCTGGACTCAGCAGGAATGAACCACTCTGGAATTTAAGATCGCAAGAATTCCACGGTCTCCAAAGCTAGAACACATGGGGCTCTCACTGATGTTCTGAGGACCTGAAATTCCCTGCTGCTGTCATAACCTGACCACCCTGAGGGGTTATGCATTGGTAAAGGTTCAGGCTGTGAGGCAGGTCTGGATCACAAGAGAGCCCAGATCCCTCCCCAGCCACCGTAGTTCCACCCAACTGGTTAAAGTGGGTATATATGCAATACCAGACAATGTCCATAAGACAGTGTTTGCATACAGGAGATAAAAGAAAAGTACCCATTGAGTTCCAACAGGGAGAAAATTCAACCAACCAAGCATTGAAATTGTCAACATATGTATACTTTATTAAGCATCTTAATACTCAGTATATTGGATTTAACAGATCTAACTCTATTCAGATAATCATTGATAAAGACAGTTATGTATTCAATGGTGATAAGAACAATGATAATACAAATAACACTCACGAGTGTAATTATGGCGATTGGCAACGTCATACAGTCAGGCATCCCTGGCTAGGAGGATGACACCACATTAGTGAGATCCTCCGCTGGTTCTATCCTAAAGTCAGCTTTTATAGAGTCGCTTTACCTACACACAATTACTTGCAGCTGTGATCTGAAAGCAAATCACAGGCTGGCTTCTGTAAAAGTACGTCAAGTTCCGTAAAGCGTAAAGCAAGTCAGTATCCGTCCTTCAGAGTCAGATGCCTGCTGTGGCAAGATGCTTGTGGTTTCATGTCAGCAGTCTTTGCAAAAAGGGGGGACTGGGGGCAATCACCACAGCTGCAGCCTCAGAAATCAGTAAGATGTTAGTGTTTGAAGTCTCCCAGATTTCTGTAATTACTGTAGAAAGAATTTTGAATGAACAGCTGACAACACACATCAGATCAAAACACCAGGCAGTCTCACTTCCTCAGACAGTGCTGAGCAGCTATTCTAGGGAAGAGAAGGTGCCCAGAGAAATGCTTGCTTTGTGTGAAACTGTAATTTCTGATACCCAGTGTTTATCATGTTATCTCTAAAACAGTCCTCCAGGTTCTCCACCAGGTGTTCAGAAATCAAAGGTAACATGTAACTATGGGCTCACAAGTGTGTCTTTTCAAAACCATAAGTCTATAGACAAGAAAGTTCTTCAGTAATGTAAAATGCCAACAAGATTAATCATGAGTTTAACTACAGGTGTCAAGAGCTCCTGAGTTTCAAATAGGTTGCCAAGGGTACCTGAACAAGTTGTACTCAAGTCTCTTCAGTAAATATCACTAGCAGCCTGAAGAGAGAAAGACCTGGTTTTCCTGGAAATAATTTGCTTTACTTATGTTGAGCTGTAAGTTTGCTCCATTTATTAGTTCTCAGGTTTGCCTTGTGGAGCCCTGTCTGGTATGAACTAATGTTTTCTTAATGCTTACAAAGCATTACAGCAGTCATTTCATGATGCATAAGTAAGCCAATTTATACAAGAGCAGTAAGTTTACTTTTAATTATCATTAACAAATCAAATGAGCTCTTCAAGGAGAGAATGACAGTTATTCTCGAATATTAAAAGTATCTTGCCTAAAGCAGGAGCATAAAGCGAAGATTGGGTTTGCTTTTGACTCCATCTTCTCACTCCTGGAACAAGCAAATCAGGATGCAGCTTTCTGACCAGTGTATCAGGAAGACATTGTACTTTGTTGCCCTACAAATAAAACATAATTTCATCCTTCTGCAAATGGATCAGTGACTGAGCACCACCACATCTTGAAGACATGGTTTAGGAAGTAAAGAATGTGATAAAAGTCATCATAGATAAAGCCTTCCACCACCACAGTAATTCTGAAATCAGAGGTGCTAGGTGTAGAACTTAGAGAAGTAAATAGACCAGTCCAAACTAATTCCCAAAGCAGAAATATTCTCCCTTTCTAGACCACCTCTGCTGAACATGATGGTTACCCAGAACCTGACTATTCATGCAATGATGAATGCATGGAACAATCACAGTGCAAAAAGCCCATCTTCCTTATGGATAAGCAAGCTTTTAAGTTGGCTCAGTTACACTCTGCAGTCCAAATAAAGCAAATGTTATTGTGAAGTGGCCATATGTTTAAGAATGTACAAGAGCTTGCTTGTATCTGTAAAATAGACTACATGCAGTCTAGATTTTGATTTTAGGCACATCAACATCTATTTTGTTCTTCACTTAAATAAATAAATAAATAAATGCCCCTGCAAATCCATGCCCCAAACTCACACTCCAGCATCAACATGACTTTTCTGTCATCCTTTAGATGGAAATGAAAGAAGAGGCAAATAACAGATTGCCTCAACACATGAAAGATGACATAGTTCTCATATAAAACCAGTAAAGTTATGCGTGAACTCCTACATCCTTGCCATCTTGCCCAAGTGGCCACTATTTTTATTTTATTATTTTTTTTAAGGAACTTTAGGCCTAAATGGATCCAGAAGTAAAATTACATCTGTTGCTATCTTGTGAGACAAATGCTCAAAAAAAAACCCAGACAAAAAAGATCTGAGTGTTATTAGTAGCACAGAATCAGACAAAAACCTCCAAATACATACGGTATATCGAACAGACTTGTCTCGGCATGGAACAGTTTATAAGCTTAAGAAATGCAAGGACTTCAGCTTGAAAGAGTCATTGTTTAGGCTCTGTTGTAGAATACAGATAAAGATATTTACAGAGAAAATATCTTTCTGATATTGTTTGATGGAGGAAAGTGTATCATGTTAGTGACAGGATTTCTCCCCAGTTCTCTGGATACAAAGCAGCTTGGTTCAGAGGCATCCATCAGAGGTCATCATTAATCTCTGTAGTAATAAGATCCAGGCTCTTTAAAATAGCTGGCTGTTAGTTGAAGATCTGCCACCACACTAAAAACTTTCAACTCTGGAATTACGAGGAAACAGATTAGAGTTGTTCTATCAGCAGTGTGGGGACAAACTGTTAGCAGAACTCTAAAGCTACACTGCATCAAGAATTTAGGGTAACTTATGAAGTGCTAATAAGCCAGGAGTGTTATGTCATTTTTTAAATTCTCAGTTGAAGACTCATCAATTTATGTCCATGCACAAAGCATGACTTATTTTCCAGGAACTGTTTCCTGCCGTTGCAGAGCTAAGAGGCAAAACAATATCTGTGTAGATATTATCTTCCTGTGCAGTTGATCCAGGTATTTATTTCAGTTTGTCCAAAAAAAGCCCTCTTTATATTAAGGAGCCTCAAATATGTTACAACACTGAAACAGAAGTTAACAGTTTGTGTGAAAATATACCTCTTCATTGAAGGAACTGTAAGGCTTAGCCATTCACTAAAGTCCACAATTCTCTCCCCTTCCCCCAGTGTCCCCTGGACAAAAACAAGTAATGATTACAACATCAAAACAGGCGATCAATATGAACATATACTCAGTCAGATTTGCAGTTTAATACAATCATGACCAACACAGAAGCTCACACAGTGATGAGAAGAAAGCCACAAAAATCTCCTATAAGAGCAAAATTCCTGTCAATGGGGGCTTTAGGATTCATACAAAGCCCACACCAGGATGCTGTTCAATGGGTGCAATCCTGAGGCTTCAGAAAAGCAGTAACATCAGAACATGCTGACATGCCTCATAGTATTTAGGTCTAAGTGAACTCTTAAAAATCTCTTCGTTGACAAAGCTCCCTATACATGTACCCTCTGGGAATACAGAGTTACTTCTGAGCTCTGTCAAAACACTTAAACTCTACTCAGTTACAAGACAAAACTTCACGCAATACAACCTTGTGACACCAACTCTGAAAGAATATTAATATCTGTACACAAACATAGGTTCCAGCTGCTAGAACACATGCCTCCTAGGTACCAGAGTAGCGGGAAAAAAGCTGGCACTGAGGACATGTCTAGCACCAGTAGCAGGGAGAAGGCTTGAAGCAGCTATTTTAATGAGGTGTCTTTGGTATCTCAGACCAGGTACAGAATAGAATGCTCAGAAGAATCCTGTGGCCTGGAGTACTTATGTTGTTCCAAGGAGACTCCTATAATTGGATTTTATTATGGCATCCTCATGTAAGCACAGGAAGTCTTTCATTTCCCACAGGAATAATTCCTGCAAAGACTAAGGAAAAGAAACCACCCTATCTCAACTGGAAACTGAAACCTTGTAATAATGCATCACTTAGTCCTGGATAATAGTGAAATACCAATCTTCCCAGCTGCAGTAAACTAGGAAACCAAATCTTCTCTCCTCTTTTTTTTTTTTCGTAAGGTTTTATAAACCTGTGTGGGATATGAAATTCCACAATGTAAGAGAGCTCTCATTTTCCCAGCAGAAATTACCACCTCACAAAGGAGGACCACATTTGAAGTAGTTGTTTAGGATTATCTATTGCTAATCCTAGCACTGATTTCCTTTCAGTGAAAATATACTTAAATACTAAAAATGGTAACAACTAAAATTTAAAATGGAACTATTTCCTGCTCACCCCAACTCCCACATCATTGCAGCAAAGAAATACTGGGGACTTCCACTTCGTAGTCAGATCAAGGCAGAGAAGATGCAAGAATTCAACTCACATAATTCAAAGCTGATCTGTGGGATTACATACTTTACAAAAAGTCTGTCTATATTCACATTAAAATTCAAGAAGTTGAAGAAGATTCTGAAGACAGATCTAAAAAAAAAAGTTCTTACAAGGTTAGACATTTATAAAGGGAAGTTAAGATATTAAAAACATTTAAGAAAGAGGAGAAAACTAAAGTTCTGAAGTAGTAAACTGACCTGCATTAACTCATCTTTTCCCATGATAAGAAGTTGTCTTAAAGATATATCTCTTTCCTGTATAAAACAGAGGTTTCTGCCATTAAAAAGAATTTCAGAAGAAAACATTATTTTCACTTTTTTTTGCCATTCATGTTTTACTTCAGTTTCAGAAACAAAAACAGCTACACAACACCATTATCAAAGTAATGAAAAAGTTCTGTAGTTTAGATATATCATGTTGTGACTAATGCACATAATCAAAATTAAGCAATCCAATCCAGTCCATTGCAGTTTAACTTAACACGTTATATGTAAACTTCTGTTTAATAAATTTATTGTAATTAAATAAATTTATTTGAATTAATACGCTAATAGTGATAGAATTTTTTTTATGCTGTAGGTGCATTTTGCTTTCATGGATTACTTTACAGATAGCAGATACATCACTAACTTACCTTCAATAATCCTATTAAGTGCTCTAGACCAAGACCATGTAAAAACACTTCCATGTCATCAAAAGTTGAACAGGAACTGTAAATATAATTAATGAGATTTGAGAAGAAAACAGTGAAAAAAAAAAGACATCTAGAACAAAATAATATAAAAAAGCCCCCCAGACAAAGCACTGGGGACCAACCTAGAGTTGTACACTTGTACTGATGACAGCAGTATCTCATACGCATCATGGGCTATAATTTAATCTAAAATTAATAAATATCTTTTCTGTCTAATGAGTTGAATTGAGCCTAAAGGGAATGATTTTCATAAATAAAATAAATGCCATTTGAAGTAGCAAAATGTTCCAACTGAATGTTAAAGTTGGGCCACAAAAGCCTAAAAGATTTGGAAGTGGGCTTAAGGAAGATAAATATGTATTCTTATCAGATAACATTCATATAAATTGGATTCAGCCCACAACTGTTACCCTCCCAGTTCCATTTAAACTAAAAAAGGTTACCAAGAAAACAGGAATGTCTATAATTAAAGATAGTGAAAATTAGTCAGTTAAGAAATTTGTTGTCAGAAGACTACTCTTCAGAAGGTAGACTGAGGAAGTAGCATAACCCACTGTAGGTTCAGAGTTTAATGTTTATAAACAAAGGTAAAATACAAATTTGGATTCCCCACCCTACCAAAAGATATAAAAATATAAGGGGGGAAAAAAAATCTAAACAGATTTCAACAATCATACGAACAACTGCAATGAACAGAATTAAACCAAAAAGCAAATCGTACGAGATGCAGAAAGCACTACTGCAATTGCTACAGCAAATCCTTTGCCAAAGCCCTGTGTTAAGAAAGAGTTCGCTCTGTCTTATTGTAGGCCCTGAAATGAAGGTTTGCCCCCTTTTCACATCAAAGATGTAAGGAGCTCCTATCGAAATTTGGTTGTTTATTTAAAAAAAAAAAAAAAAGAAAAAAAAGAAAAAAAAAAAAAAGCCCTGCCCAAACCCAACCCAAACCCCAAACAAACCTCTCTGAAAATTATTCTGAATACGTAAGAAAACATTTCAGGTTTGCACACTGAGAATCTTGCATTCCAGGATTTCTGGTATTTAAGTATATTTATTCCTTTGTGAGGACGGATACCCTAAATCACATATGAGGTAGTTTATGCAACTTCTACACGGTAACAAGTCAATAATTCTGTAAGCAGACAAAATATAAAGAGTTTCAAATAATTTTGGTAGAGATTAAAGCTATCATCCCTACCAACTAGTTGTATAGAATTGTGTTATCCTCTGCTGGATTCCTCCCCCCTCAACACACAGACAGCAACAACCAGTCTTTGAAGTAAGCAATTCACATATATGTCCAAACTTTGTATGTACAGCCAATACCCTTCAACTGGCAAGAGGAGACAAGTGTGTGAATGACCTGTAGTGATGAAATGTTATTTAGACAAAGTGCCCAGTTTGCAAAGGTTTTGGGAGTCCTTGGGTTAATCAAGACTTTTAGTTCTGCTAAAGATGCAAGGAAAGGACATTTTTTTTCCCAGGATCAAAGAAAGGGCTATTCAGCATCCAGAGGTAACTTGAAAGACCCCGAACCAGAAAATGACCTAATCCAGGAGCTGCAGAAAGTAAACTCCTGACAGATATGTGCATTTCCTTGTATAGCCCAGGGCTCTGGAGCCAGGACAATTGTCTAATTAGCATGGCAGACAGCAACACTGAAGCTACACTCACTAATTAAGGATGCCAAAAGGATGCCAAGTTATACTTGCTCACCCTGCATGGTGGGGCACAACTGATATCCAGTACCAGATGATGCATTAGGAGCCACTGTGAGAACAGGGACTTGAGAAGACAACTGGCAATGCCAATGATGAAAGTTATGCAGGTAAATGGCAGGAAAGAGACATCCAGCTCAAGGAACTATGATGGAGTAAACACAGGTATCGGTGTGCCTCTTGACTATCACTAGATGAAAAAACCCAACTCACTAGGGCATGGGTACGTGTGTGTGTGGAAACGGGCATAGGAATAGGCGTGTGCTGTAAGAACAAGCGTTTAACAGCCAAACATCTGGTATACTTCAGGGGACTGTTTCCTGAAACCAGGAGTTCTACTAATTACCAGAAATATGCTCCAAGTTACGAAACATCAGAACCAGCCTTTGTTAATATAAAAATCCGTAAGCTTGACAAAAATGTCTGTTCATACAAACAAATAAGTTCATCTGGTGCAGGGAAAACAAGCAGAGTTTAAAAAAAAAAACCACTACTGAAACATTGTGAAATCCTGAAAGCTCAATAATTGCCTAATACAGAATTACATTGGCATAGCTAGACATCTGGCTACCACAAAGCATTTTAAATGGGATTCAGGATTTCAGTGTCTTATTTTAAAAACTTATCAAGACTACCCAAACACTGGTATGATGTCCTCTAGCCACCGTCAGGTTTCAACAACACTAAATTCATTTGGATAACTGCTGCATAGTGTTAGTTCACTTTACACCAGAAAAAGCCTGGGAAACTTCCTAAATAACCTAAAGCTATTAAAAAAAAAAAAAGACAGATATCTGTTCTAACACTGAGGTCATTAAGTACAGATTCTATCTAGGAGTATGACTCTCTGTGAAGAGTAGTAGAAGACCAATCTATTTAAGAGAATGTCACCTTCATGGCAAGCATACAGGGACTCAAAAAGATGATCCCCAAGGAGCAGACAGATCCCATGGGACACCTGGTCCATAGATGGCAAGAAATACCCAGAACACCACCTTCAGGAATCTATGAGTAGTAAAATGCAAGAACAAAGAAAAGAGGACAGCACAGATAATTGATTTTACCATGCAAAGCCTTCAACCCTCTGCTCCAAGAAGTATGTCTAAGGCAACTGTGGTCGAAGCACCAGAGAATAAAAATCTCATTTGACATATACAGTCATCTAGCAACAGAATCTGGTGAGGCTTTGCCCTGAGGTACTCTGTCTGAGACTGGGACTACCTCAGCGAGAGCTGCTACCTAGTAAACTGCCATCAGCCCAATGATACAAAACTAGGGCATTTCAAATTCAGCATGACCTGGCTGAGCAGGGACATAAAGAATCAGACCAACCAGAACAGATTATGGGTACTGAAGTTGTCTTCTCAAGACTATGCTGCTCAAGCTCAAGAAGGCAAGTGGATGGTTTGTTGAGGACTTTTTAGCCAACATCTTCTGGGACAAAACCATACCAGAGACCTTCAAAGTTGCTGAAGCAGGGCTGCTGATTTCAGTCCTTGGACACCTGTAAGCTTCAGGGTCAGAGGCATACTAATCAAAAAGTTCTAGCGCTTAACTGGTGTTCATACTTAATTCTCGCTCTCATATATGCAGAAAAAAAGGAAAAGGCATGGTGGCATGAAGCTGAAAACAGGCATTCAGTGAAAACAAAAAATTTAACATTAAATGAAGACAACCACACAAAAAGGAGTATCCAACAGGGGAACATACAAATTTAACAGAGCTGAAGTGAACTGAAGTGACATTGGACCCTGGCTCTACTATACTTTACACCAAGTGAGAGGAAGGAAAGATCCGGCGCATGCTCTTTGTTTACAATGCAAAGGAACTCTGCAATCTTGAAAAATTAATAGTACATTAATATACTTACTGTGGACTCTTGGTAGCACTCCAAACAATATACAATATGTATCAGTACAACTTAATCATTGATATGAACAAATACAATCTCTTAGGAATGTTTATAAGCTACAATTACACTATGACTGTATTTACCCAACTCTGTGGTCAGAGACAGCTGTCAGAAATTTGTAGATACCCTCTTGCTTAATTGTTTCATGGTATCTCCCTTGCAAGTGATTTGCAGCCAGAGAGAGTAAACTATATATCTGGAAGAGCCAAAATGAATAAATTATTATTCAAACTCAAAATGAATGAAGAAATACACAGGAGTAAGACTACAAAGAGTTCTATCATAAGTTATTACTTACAGGGAACATGAAACATCTGCCACTTCTTCTCTAAAGCATACAGCTAGAATGAGGCATTAAGACTAAGCCCACAGAGTTTATCAAGAGTATTTGTGAATTAACAAAATTCTAGCACTATGATGAACTGACACAGAGCAAAACAGTATATATAACGCAGTCTAAAAAAGTTAGCATCTGTCACTATAGAAGCAGCAATACACCAACATACTCATTTTTGTGGTTAGTAGACAAGAGCTCTATGTACTTAAGGCAGTAAGTTGTCTGAAGAGCATGAGGCATATGACCATTTTAACATCTCAATTTCCAGTGCATGTATGGACCCAACATTTAGCAATTTACAACTGACAATGTAAGTTAACTATACCTGACACAGAGGGATTCTTTCAACTGATTAAAGAAGCAAGCCTTCTGACAGACATCACTATGCATCAGTGATGGATTCCAGAAACTGAATTGCCCCTGTGTGAGTTTCGAGATAGTTACTAGAAAATTCAGCAAAACAAGTAGAACCTCAATAAACCTAAAGGAATGGTGAAACCACTTTCCTGAAATTCAGGTGACCAGACAGTTTTATATACATATACAAACACACATATACATATGTGTGGTGGATAGTCGCTTGCTCAATCTCCCACAGCAGGATGGGGGAGAATCAAAACGGTAAAAGTGAGAAAAAATACATGGGTTGAGATACACACAGTTTAACAACTGAAGGGGAACCCCCCCCCCAAAAAAAACCTGAAGTGATGCAAAGGTAAGTCACTCACCACCTCCAACCAGCAGACCAGTGCCTAGCCAGTCTCCAAGCAATGGCTACTTTGGAAAAACTCCCCCTACAATTTTATTGCTGAGCATGACATTATATGCTATGGAGTATCCCTTGGGTCACTTGGGGTCAGCTATCCTGGCTGTGCTCCCTCACAACCTCTTGCTCACTCCCAGCCTGCTTGCTGGAGGTGAGGGGCAGAATGATGCTTGCTCTTGATGCTGCACAAGCACTCTCAGCAATAGCTAAAATATTGGTGTGTTTTCAACACTGTTTTGATCACAAACCTAAACCACAGCAACATACAGGGTGTTAGGAAGAAAAATAATTCCATCCCAGCCAAACTCAGTACAAAATGCAAGAAAAATTTCTCCCCACCCAGATACAGTTTCTGCAGACACAGTCTATATGACAGCCCCTTGGGTTATCAACAGCCTGAAGAGCAGACCCCCAAGCTGGAAGAAGCTCATGACCATTAAATATCTCAATACCATCTGCACAACTTTGGAGTAACTGTGTGAAAGTTAGCGCTTCACAGGTCAAGAGGCAAGACCCACCTCTCAAGGGTGAGGAGCCTATATTCCCTCCGCGCCAGAGAAAGTCGCGTTATAAGATTATACGGCCATAGCCTGCTGAACAAGTCATTTATCAGAGGCAGAAAGCATTTGTAGCCCCTTTCAGTAACGTGAGCTAACAGATCACTGAGCCTCAGACACTGATCTTGCTAGCCTACACTGACAGCTTTGTGCATAGTTATCATTTTTGCTCCTGCCCAGCCCTGGAGTCTGGCGGGGTGGGGGGGGGGGGGGTGGGGGGGCAGGGAGAAAGAAAGAAAAAAGAAGCTGTAAAGTGAATTACAATTCGCTACAGTGAATTACACATTTTTGAAGAGCCACTGCAAGAAGCCTCGTCACTGGTAAGAGCAACTCAAAGAAAAATAAACATAAATCTAGTCTGATCCACCATGCATCATCTGGTAACAGCAGTAAACAGATTTATTTTAGGAGAATATATGTTGTCCTCAGCAGCTCTCTCTTTACGCTGCTAATTAGTGGCTGCTCTTCCAATGATCTGATGACCAATTTATATTATTTTACCCCTTCTTCCTTACTGAGAATAGATTTTGAAGATGGCCAGTACCAACTCCCCCTCTTTTTAGCTTTAGCCTTTTCACTTCCAAATTCAATCAGAAACTATACACTGGAAATTAGTTTGAAGTTTAATTCCCTCACACACTTTGGCAGACAGGAAAAAAACAACACATTATTTTTCTACTTCTCATATCAACATTAATAACATGAATAATCCCTTGTCCTGTATTCTAAATCTGAAATCAAGGATTCTGGGAGGGGCAGGGGGATGGACGGGACACAACACGGACCCAAACAAAACCCTAAAAACATTACTATATAGCATTTAAACATTTAAAGCCCTGTGAAAAGTTGGGATGTAACAGAAAATAGTCTACATAGATGTAATAGCACAAGTATTCTACTAACTACTATAATTTAGTTATTAAAGTAACACTTCTACAGAAAATTACACAATTAATGAACAGATTTTTGAGGTAAACCACAGAATTTGCATTTCAAAGAGAGATTAAATACCTCTGAATGTTTATTGATTTTTGATAGCTCTGCTGCTGTTTTCTCATCCTTAGTCTGTAGATTTTTGTCAGCTCCCAGCTCAAGCAACTTCAAAATTACACTTTTATGTCCATGCTGTGCTGCCCATATTAATGCCTGCAAAGAACAACTTCATTTCACCAAGTTTACATATGGAGCAAAAAAAGAACAGAGTTTCAATCAATAAAGCAATCTTCGTAAGTTCTTAGATGGCAGAATCTGGAGACAAAGACATCTTGAAAGTGGTGTTAAAGCAGAAGAATACACCAATGAGTATTTTTGAGAAATCTGTACTTAGAATCAGTTTGTGGGTTCTTGCTTTTTAAAATTTTTATCAATTACAACACACAGAATTAAATCACTTACTGAATATCCATTTTCATCTTGGGCATTTATATGTGATCCATGAGCGACAAGAAGAGCAACAACCTGAGGATAGCCTTTTCTAGCTGCATACATCAGTGGAGTCATTTGTCTTCTGAAAGGGGACAGGTGAAAAAAATTATTTCAAGATATCAAAATCCAACTGCATTATCAAGCAGAGCACCTCAATTCTGTAAAGATTCTCTGTTCTGTAGAAGAACTAAGCAGAGGATGAAAGCCCAAGACACCACATTCACGCTTCAGCACAATGGTCAACTTAATAGAACATATAGATTCAGCCATTCATTTATATCCAGTTAGCAATTTTTAAATATTTTAAGAGTTCACATTTATTTTCTGATTGAAATGACTTTAAGAAGTCAACTGTCCTCCACAAGAAGGAAACTTAGAGGAGATTAAACAAGCGTCATCCAGGAGTTTAGAATATAGACTGATAGTACTTCTGGGAGAAAAAGTTAAAAAAAACTTATCAATGTTTTACCATCTCCAAATTCAAGTAGCTCATTAACACACAAATAACTTTAACACATCCCAGCTATGAAACACAGTAGCTTCATGACTAAACCATTTCTGGTTTGGTTCTGAACCAGCCATTTAAAAACCAGTTTTTAAAGACCATCCCTCCTGCTGCTACCACAGACCCAGCAGCAGGACTCTCATTTAGCACACATAGCACACAGACCCAGCTTAATGAGAAGGGAACAGGCATAACTGCAGATCACATTTTTCACCCTACTAAAAGCAGAGAATATCAACAAATCACCCTTTTTTTTCCCTCAATTAAAAAACCCCAAGTGGCAGAGACTTTCATTTTTTACTTAAAAAAATTATTTTCAAAGGACACAGCTTAAGTGATGAATTCTACATACAGTTAAATTTAAATCCAAAGCTCTGAAAAGAAATATGCAGTTTTGTGGAGGGCAAGTTGTAAATCACAACCAAATATTTAAGAGGAAGAATACTAAGAACAGGTATGTACATACTTGCATAAGCCTTTCTGGTAAAAACAATGTAAGCAAAAGAATCACAGGTCACACAGCTCTTGCCAGTGCACACAGGTGCAGTGCAATAGCACAGCGTGCACTCATCACTATTCAGGCACCCATCTGGAGCATGCCTGAGAGCAGTCTTCAGACAATTACATACAAATGTATGTAACCTGAAGGGATTACAATCTTAACTTTTCAAGTACTAAAACTAAATGCACATCAAAATATTTTTGGCCTTTATCCCATTTTTGTTTACTGTTCCCAGAAGTCTATGTGTTGACACTTTCTCTCCTACATATATTCCTATTTCTTACAACTGCTGAAGTGAGTACTTAGAGATACCACCTTTCCCATTATTGTTTCTTCTTTGAATATCCCAAACCCATGATGACAACAGTTTATTGATCTTATGCTTCTATTGAGATGCTTGTAAGATGAAGCCATTGTGAACTGCTCTGAATATTTTGAAAGAAAAAAAAATAAATTGCTGAAAGCTTCTGTTAAAGAAGTATTTTCCAGACACCTGACACTTATTCTTCAGTGGAATAAGATTGCAGAATTAAAAAAAAATGCAGTATCAGAAGATAAAGATGTGGAGTTTCTAGCCACTATGAAGTAAACAGATTTAAGCCAGAGTATTTTACTAGTGATGTTCAATTAAAATTTATTGTATCTTGAAATGCAATATTTTTTCCTGAAAAACTAACATCTATTGCTTTTAATGTACAGCTCTGTGTCAAAAATCTGCTGTCAAAAGATTATTCTATTTTGTTAGGATATACTCGACGGGAGCATTGCTCTTTCCAATATTGTGTTTCTTAATGATAATTTCAATACCGACCACTAGAGGGACCCCAAAAAGCATATGTATACCACAGCAGCTGTCTTTAAATACAGACTTTCTGCTTCCTTCCAGGGTACTGGTAGGACTAAGGCTTTGCTCATCCTTCCTTGTTATTGTTCATTTACAACACGATAATATTTTGTCTTAAGCAAACATAGATAAAAGTGCACTGAAAAAATCCAGTCATATTACAGGTTTGAAGGAGACTTATGACAGGGAAGAAAGTCAATTACTTGGAGATGAGCAAAATTAAAGGTAACCAGGCCTTCAAGACATACTGTCAATAAGAAGAAGGAACTTGGTAATGAAATGAAGAGACTTGCATCAGTCTGTAACTAATTCAATTTAGTCCAGCAACGCTGCAAAACCAGAAGTTCTGACCGAATATAAGAAGTCGTTTTTACCATGGGGCACAGACAATCAGCGGAACTGGCTGCTCGGAGAAGTTTTGTAGTCCCCATCTTTGGTGGGTTTCAAGACCAGATGGCAACTTAGCCCAATGTCATAGTAGAGGTGGCTTTAAGGAAGAAGTTGGACTAGAGACCTCGTGAGGTCCCTTCTGACCTGAATTACCCTGTGATCCTATGAAGATTACTGTAAAAACAGAGACTCTACAATCTGCGCCTGTAACTTAACTAATGACAAGATAGCAAGATATAGGTATCTACATATAGACATATACAAATATCTATAGATAACTATATTTTAAAGAATGAACAGAAGTTGATTACAACCTAATAATTTGTAGCAACAGAAACCAAACTCGCTTGCCCAGTGCAGACATCCACTCCCACACGTATTTCTATTCAGTGGCAGGTAGCCTTTGACAGACTTTCCATGCTATCACCTTTGAAGTATTTACATCTGACTGCAAAACCAGTCCATTCATACCTGTTTCCTTTTTCATTTCTTCTGCTCTCAACTTTTTTTTTTTGCACTTTTTTTTTTTTTTTGAACTTGCAAACTGCTACTACCTCACAATTACCACCTTCTTTTTCAAAGGAAAAATACTGAACAAAAGTCCAGAGGTTACAGAAGTCTTTTGTTCAAAGAACATCATGTAGTGCTTACAGCTGTACAGTACTGCAGACATGGTATCTGAAATCAAGGCAACAACTCAATGACATTAAAGCTACTGAAAAAGTTTCTCCATTTTTCAGAAAACCCCAATAAATATGACATTTAAAAGGTCCACCAACATGAATATGGAATTAGTACTTCAGGCATTCCATTTTAATGTTCAAGTTTTAAATTTCAAAGGGTACGGGCTGTTTCAGGATAGAAACACATAGTGCTACATAAATCTGCAACTGCATTTAAGCAGCACGTTATACGAGGGGGTACCATTTAATGTCTTGGACAGGTGCTGCATAACCACCACCTCAGGAAACAAGGTCTGTTTACATGTACGTCCACAAGAGGGAGACTAGAGCTTTTGGGAAAACAAATCTTGTTTTCCTAACCCTGCAAAGAACCCCACAAATACAACAGCAAGCTTTAAGATGCCAAATCCACTGTTCCTTGCTAAGTTGAAGAGAAATTAAATGTATTGGTATGTCTTACTTGCAATCTAAAAATGTACATAGAAGGTGTAGTGATAACCATCTAGATAAAAGCTCTGAAGAATCCTTTCGTCATTTTGAGGAACCATGCAGACAGTTGCGTTTCAGCAATCTGGCTTGCAGATAACCTTCTTGTCCAGACACCCGTGAAGTCCTTTTTTATGGCACAATTTGCCACACGACATTTGCCCATATTGAACACGATACCCAAGTCATAAACAATAAATAAATAAAATCTTAAAAGGCATATAAGCAATTTATTAATTATACATGATGTCTGTTCCAACTATGTTTGCTTCCAGCTATGCAGCACCTAAATAAGAAGAAAAGAATCCTGCACTGGTCTTATGCAAATGTACGGGATTTTGTTTGTTTGTTTTTATCTTTAGGTCTCCCTGCTTTTATGTTAAGGATGGAGAAAAAGAAAAAAACAAAAGGTTTTTCAGTTTTCAGGGCCACCCAAAACTTTGTATGTGACACCTACACAAAGATACAACCAGAGGTTTCTACAGGCTTGCTTCATCTTCATCCTGTCAAAAACACAAGGCAAAACATTATCACAAGAGAGCAAGCTGAGTGGAACAGCCCTAAAAGCTACCACTTGGAGCCTCCCACCCTCCATGAGCCACAGTAAACCAAGTGATACAGTGATAACTTGCTATCTCCCTGAAAAATGTCCCCAGTACCTGTCTGTTACCACTAAGCTGAATCTGTGGTGCAGAATTCACCACACCTGGCAAACACACATTCTTGTTTGGTATCATGCTCTCAAGCAAGACAAAGTTCATCTTCCTGGAAAATTTCAGAAGGAGAAGAGGAAGAGAAGATGTCTTCCATCTAGACACAGGTTTCCTTCCATCAGGCAGATATCTATAGAAAATTCAGTATTTCAGATTGGTGATCTTGAGAAGTATAAGCCGTTATGTAAAGTCTCATAACTGGATATGTTTATTAACTAGACCACCAGTGTATCACTAATATTAGAAAAAAATACAGCAGGTAGAAAATAATTTAACCTTAAGTTTAGTCTCAATCTTTTCTTATTGAGATCCTAAAGCAAGGAAATGATGCTACAAGACACTAATATTTTAGTCTATTAATCTGCAAACTGAACACTGCTTCAGATAACCAGGAACCATCTTCAGAAGCTTTTGGAGCCAGTTTCACCACTCCAGTGCTGTACATTAAGCCTGGAACTGAGAAATGAAGCAGTAATAGTGTGTCCACAGCAACCAAAGGAAAGCTATTTGCCTATTTTCTGGCTTATTGGGGTTTTAAGTGATGAGGTGGGAAACTCCATACAGGTAGTATTGGAAGAACATACTTCAGTGTAGTATGAGCTGC
Organism: Astur gentilis; assembly: GCF_929443795.1. Taxonomy (NCBI): domain Eukaryota; kingdom Metazoa; phylum Chordata; class Aves; order Accipitriformes; family Accipitridae; genus Astur; species Astur gentilis. The sequence continues at coordinate 27,909,277 of NC_064890.1, read as the reverse complement.
AAGATACTTTTTCCAGGCACTATCTGCGGGAGGAAGGTAGGGGAGTCCTCTACCTTCTTGGAGCAGAACTTATTAGGAGAATGGAACATACAGTTCTAGTAAGAAGGCCAGGCTGGAAAAGGTGACAGCTTAGTTTCAGGTTCGCTAGTTTTAGGCTTCATTTCAGATTGTCAGTTCTTGTACCTTTCTGCTTCTGAACTCTGTTTACATGATTGTTTTAAAATTAAAACCAGGCATCTGTGCAAGTTCTACAGTACACATTGGTGGGAAGGTAGACAGCCACAAAGTTATCTTCATATGACTAGAAAAGTACAAAGGATGTGATTATAAAAGGGATTAGCATAAAAATTAACAATGGGGATGGCAGAACTCTATGCTGTGACATTCCCAATTATCCTGCCCTGTCTTCCTACATGCTTACTCCATCACATTTTTACAAACAAGCTGGTTTAGCTAAAAACATGCACACTTTGACATAAAGTAGAAAACCACGTGAGTTATCCACCTAATCAGAAACTTCTCAGACTGTTTTCAACTTTACTTTCAAAGTGGGGGTAAAGTCAGCAGTCAAGAAATTCAGCACATACATGTGAAGCCTACTCCACCTTTCTAATGAAAGGGCAATTCTCTGTCACGTAAAACACTCCTGAACTACATCTATGGAAATAACCCTTGACCAGGGTAAGCTAATGGCAATGATAACAAGTTTAATATACTTGGGATAGAACATTACTGATATAATGCTAATGGATTTCAGTGCAGGTTTTGCTTCTGTTTTACACAAAGGCTGCTCAGCTGACATTCCAAGACACCACAGTACATTGTCAGAATGCCTCTCTTAAAAATAGCACCAAATGTTGCTACTGTCCCCAAGTATTTTATACCTCTGCCCAGAAACAGTGATCAAAAGTTGTCAGCCCGTCAGTACCACCATACAGTCAATACCAGCTGGGAAAAGTACTATCATCTAGTTTGGTGTCTAGACTCCTTCCCCCTACCTGATGAACAAGACTCAACACTTACGTTCAAAAGCCACTTTTCCAAACTCACAGAACTCACACATGTAGCATGCTTTTGACTTCTCTTAACTTGGGTAAGAGGAGGGAAGAAATGTATGGACATAGCCCAGATGAACACAGTACTTAGGTAAAGGTAATTTTGCATCTGATTTTTTTTATATTTAGTCCCTCTGTCCTGATGTTTGACCAACATAATAAGTCTTTCTGTCCTGAGTTCATAGCGCTAGAACAAAAAACTCTCTGAAAGGCATGAAGTATAATAGAGCATAACATCACAAGTTATTTTTTGCTCTGAGGTGGATGAAAGATCTTGACTCAATCATTATTAAATTCCCTCATTTTCTTGCCCCAGCCATAAAACGCACTGTAGTGCATTAACTTTTCCCAGGCTATTTACCTTTACTGAAATGTACTGTTTGTCATTTGGCATGGTTAACTATCACACAATGATAATGTCAAGGTCTTTGAAATGATTATGTGGCAGTGCAGACTTACTATCTTATCAGCAGCAATAAATATCTTGCTAAAATTGAGGTGTTACACAATTGCTTTATTCTGACTATGCAACCTGAAGAGAGACCTACCTTGTGAACTGGGTGATATTGCAATGAAAATTTCCCCCTTCCATTATCATCTTCTCAAGAGGGCAAAATAGACCAAAACTTTCATCATGAAACCACTTTTGATACTCCTCAAAACTGTTCTGAATGTAACCATAAGTGAACATATGTAGGCAACTTAATACCAGACCCGAGCAGTGATTATATTTTCAGGTATATGCATGTGACAGTATGCTTCAAGCTCAACTTGAATCTGTACAATGACAAAAGACAAAGGTCTAGTTCCTGTAATACCCTACAAAAAGAAAAAAAAGACTTTCTGAAGACTTTTCTTTAAACATACACAAAATTCATAACCATTTTAGAGCAGAAACACTGAAGACAGACTTGGTCATTGACCAGGACTCAATTGTGCCAGAAATTTTAAGAGTGAGGGGCAAAAAACCCCCACGCAAACAACATAAAACCTCCACATATCCCATCCACAATGAGACAAAGAGCTTATGTCAAAGTAAAGGAGGTTTCAGTGATTCACCTATTTGTCCCTCCTCCTAACAAAGAGCTATTAACATGAAACATCAACTCAAAACGCTCTCTTTACTGGTAAAGCCATTAGGTTTCTTTAACTCTACTTTATGCAAACAAGAACTTGGAGGATGTCATCACCAAAATCCACATTTACTAGACAACCTATGACATGTAATCCTACCAGCAGTAAGCTAGTTATCAGTTGGTCACGCCTTTTCCTTTGGCCTAAAACAAAATCACAGCTTAACATTAATAAAATCAATGTACCTTTAAGAAAACACTGCAGGTTAAAAGAGGTTTTTTAAAAAAGACTGCTTAAGTATTTCCAGGACTTACAAAAGGATAAAGTATATCATTTACATTCTAGAGCATGAGGGAGGTGAATGACACAAGATAAGCAGAATAAATTTCTCAAGGTAGCATTCACTTAAATGAAGTATTCAAGCTATAGTAGCTCTACAAAGGCTATACAGAGCAGGTCTTACAATGCCTTCTTGTTTCACCTAGCCATTACCTTACTTCTTGTTTGTCTTTCTAAACTCTTCAGTCAGCACTTATGCTTTGATATACTACATTCTCATCAACAAAACTGTTTTTACATCCATCAGTATTCAGTTCCCAATTTTGACCTAGCAAAAATATGCAAATTACTCTACTGAACACTTTCTCCTCAGTCCCCTATCCTATTGCAGAGAAACCATCTATCTACCCACTCCTAAACTCATCTTCTTTCTTAGAATGCATTTCAAAAATCAGTTTATTTCTCACTAGGCCTTCCCCACTCCACATACACTTCATGAATTAGACAAAAAAAATGGCAAGTTTCTGTGCATTACCTCCAGATGACATGAGATAAAAAAGCCTATTGGCTGCCCTGACAGTGCAACAGAGAAAGCATAAATACTAAACTCTCCCTTACATGAAAGGTAAGTATTGTGCTTTGCATTCACACACATTCCAGTTGTGGACAAGAGAAGCTTCCTAAAATCATTCCGGTTCTTAAGTGCTGAGACAGCCAAATAATGTGGACCTTAGTTCTTAACACCTGTGGTAAACTGATCACATGGGAAGTAATCTCACAATAATCTCAACTCACTGACAGTTCTGATGCCCTCCTACAGAACATCCTGCTTGCTGTAATGAAACAGGTGAAATGGGATTGCAGTGCCACACAGAAGGTCTGTTTTGATCCCTTAGCTTCACAGAAGCTGGTTTGTTGTGTTTCATCCCCGTTTCAGAAGACAGTGGAAGAAGCCCACAAGAAGCAGCAGCTGCTGCCTAGGCAGTTCTAATGATGGGAGTGGTATGCACAAATGTCAAATAATGGAAAGGAATAAAGACAGCATGAAGATTTTTGAAAAATCCAGACCTTGTCATCTAACTTCTACTTTTATTTGGTACAAATGACATCTCTGATTGCCACTTAATTTATCTTTTCATTTGAGAAAGACTACTCTCGCAAAAGTGAAAAGCCACAACTGGACACTATGCAAGCATGACTCGTATGTTAGCACAAGGTCTTAGGAAACAAAGAGATAGCAAGTAAATATTTGTATATAAAGACCAACTATGCATAACATACTCTAAGTTTATAAATAAAGTTTTGCCCTTAAAATTGCCATCTCAGAATCCAAACTTCTTTTTTTTTCCTTCAAAGTTTAGCCAAAGGCCTTTCCAAACATAAACCTGCAGCTTTGCACTCTGGTTTACATTTTCAAACACCCAGGACAAAGTTTAATAATGCAAAGCCTGCCCCTGTTTTTTAAAGCAGGATGTTTATCCTAACACCCAGCTTTCTGATGGCAACAATATGTAATTATTTCAGAGTCTGTAGCTTTCTCTTCTTTCATGAACAATTTTTAGCCTCTCTGATCAGAATAAATGAATGGCATTTAAATTTGGTACCACACATCACACTTCACATTGGCACTTCAGCACAACTATGTTTCCTCCTTGTCTATGAGTACTCTGCTCACAGTGAGGTTCAGGGCCCAGAGCAATTCAATTCTACTAATGAGAACCAACAGGCCTCCAACTCTGTTCTCTTTAGAGGGCTACACAATCCACATATCTCAGATAATATGGTGAAAGAGCTGTGGTATAAAAAACGAATTTCAGTTAGTTGAAAAACAAGCCATTTCAATTTGACCCAGACAATGTATTTTTTCTGCAGCAGAGGGAAGAGAGTTTATCTTGGGTCAGCCCAGAATTTCTTTCTTTTTGATGCAAAATGAAACATTGCATCAGACTGTGCAACTACAGACATCTCACAATGCACTGCTTCAGACTGCTGAGACACGAAGTGGTAATTCAAGAAACAATCTGTTACTTGTTTTTAAAAGGAGATTACACCTTCTTTTAATCTGGATTATTCCAGATTGCACTAGAATAAATGTATTTTATTTACAGAGAAGTTTTCTTTTTCCATAGGAGGCTGTCTGTGAAAGGAATATAGCCAGATACCCACAAAAAACTCAAAAGGAGGACATAAATTTAAATAAACAATTAACTGATTTAACTTACATCCTTATACAGAAGAGGCAATATGATTTGGGAAAGGCAGAGGACATATTTCTTGCCCTTACACTGCAGTTACATGAAGTAGTAAGATTAGTTTTTATCTTAAATTTATATCTTGCTCAGCTGAGGAATATACTTAAATTTAATAAAACTTATCATAGTCTTATCTTCTGAGACGTAAGAGGAGAAATAAATATCTAGACACTAATCTTTCCTTATACAGACAGCAGTGAAGTTACAAAAAGCTAACGAAGTACTCATCATCTTAACCAACAGCAGCTATGTCTATAAAGATGTCTCTGTATATTAACAATAAATCGTATGCTGTATTCACAGACATGGGGTTTTTTGGTACCTGCAAGTAAGGTTAGGGTCAGCATTCCTTGACAGAAGCAGTTCTACAGTCTTCAGGACGTTTTCCTCTGAAGCATGTGCAGTACATGCCGCCATCAGCACAGTGTACTTATCTGTTTTGAAACTTGCAGTTAGAGAATTACATATATAAACACCATGATAATCCAGAAGTTCCTTTAAAAGCCTTTACATTTGCTAGAGTTGTTAATTGGGTTCTGATGCTCTAAGATGTTTAGAACAGGGTAAAAAAACTTGTTTTTCTTCCAGTTAAAGTCACTAGTATCATCAGGTAAGATAAAGGCATCTGAGAAGAGAGGATACACAGAAAGATGAGAGTGAATGGCAGTAGTAAAGCATCTGTCCCTACTGAAGTTTAGGATACTTCTTAGATACCTCCAAAACCCAGTAGGAGCTTAACTATAGACGCTTGTTTCTCAAATCTTTTTCCACACCAGTAGATTCACTCCCTGTTCCTCCCCACCTCTCCCCAAAACACAGTCAAGGGAAGAAACAGCTTACAGAAAGTTAACAGGAATGGATTAAAAAAGTGCAAGAAATGTATTATAAACACACAGCAACATCAATTTTAGGGACAACAGAGGCCCATACAAAGGACAGCTGAAGTACCAAGGCTTTATTATAGGGCTTGAGGAAAAGGAAGTAAGCATACTAAACTAGACTACTACGGTGTGTAACAGCATGGTCTTAGATGTGGATTTCAACAACATCTACACAGCCCATAAAAATTCATCAGGAGGAACCAGCGTATTTGCTCCAGCTCTGAAGCCAGCTGGGTGTTACACGCCACCTTTGCTCACAAATCAGAATTGTACACACCTGCTGTTTGCCCACAGAACAAGGGAGATCTCCTTTCTCATAGTTCTCCTGAAGATATGTGGGAAGCATCAAACCTCAAGGACCTTAGCGAGTTAGTTGGTCCTACAGTCAATTAGAAGACTGCCATTTGAATAACTGCCCTTTTTACTTATTGCATAAACTTGTTCACAAGTTCAAACATGCCTTTAACAATTTAACAAGTATAATTTTAGCTGTACCTACTTCACTGTACCATGAAGCGTTACAACATATTTGCTAACTTTCTTGTTGAGATTTTAAGACTGTGTATATATTAACACCTTTATTCTTCAACTGAGCTCAGATTTTATTATATTTAAACATGAAAAGTTTGTTATGTACTTTAGCCCTCTCTGTTATACTTTATTTCTCACCACTTCTTGTCCCCCACCCCTCCAACCAAAGACCTTAGTTTTGCATTTAAATTAATCTAGTTTCTTAATACATCATCTTTTAATTTTCAACTACCTCATGTAGAATTTCTAACACATATAAATCAGTATATTAAATGAAAATTAAGTTTCAGAGAGTCACTTAAACTCCTGAACAGTAAGCAATTAATCCTTCAGTAAATTATTTGATACAGTGACAGATTTTTACTCAAAATGGTTAACCTGGTTATCAATAACAACATGAATGGAAAGGTGGCAGGACTTTGAACAAAGGTATGGATAAGCACCATTAATCTGGGTATGATATTTAGGAGAAACCTGTAGTAATATTTGTATTCAGTATTTCATGTAGTGATAAAGAGTGGGAAATTAATTTCTGTTAGCCTACCTATAGTTTATACATGTGAGCAAGAGAAGAAGGGAAAGAAACACCTTAGAATTCTCCGGTGTCTCTTTTGCAGAGAAAAACTGGTAAGAGACTGCAAAAAAGATTAGTTTATGTTCAGCCTAATTGAAAAATCCAGAAAAGCCAGTGAATTTACTCCTCAAGGATGCTGCATTCTGATCCCATCACATAGTGAACGCTGCATTAATTCCTTGTTCTTCACAACTAAGAAAAAGGGTAAAATTAAGTATCCACCTACAAAGAATGACCAAAATGTGACAAAAGGCGATTAACAGTATAGATATTATTAGGATTGTAAACATTACAGGCTAATTAGTACAGGATCACTTGTGTGATTGCCTGCTGATGTAAAAAAAGCAGCAGGACTAGTAACATTTAGTATCACTTCAGGATGGCATAGCTTTACTGAACACATGTGGCCTGACCTGAATCAATGACTTTCAAGACTGTTCCTGAGTGGACAGTACCCTGTTGCACATATGCCGTAGCTACTGTTTCCCTACACAGGCTAACAGGGAAACAAGCTGAGAAACTTGATCCTAGCAAGGTGCCACTTAGGGCAAACACACTTGGTCACACACTGAAAAAAATGCCATGCATGTTGGTTAACTGGTCAGCTGAAACTGCTGCCCATAGCAGTTTTTGCCCCATTTATAGCTCTACTGCCATAAACAAGGAACAGGTATGAGTTGTAGGCAGCCACATGGAAGTTCTCTGAAGCTGGCTACAAGGACAGTAACTCAAAGGCATGATTGCTTTTGGTGCAGGCAATCTACTCTGATCTCATACTCTGATGAGCTGCTAAGAAGTTCAAGAAAATTTGCAGAGCCAGACTTGTACCATCTGCATTTCACTCTACTACTGTAACAAATATCGGCAAGTTACCAGAAAATATGATCACTGCTTTTATGTACTTGGCAGCATTGCGTGTTTCATCAGTTTCTTCTGTACTGCAATGTTTTTTCTTGAACTTCCATAAATATTCCAACACAATGAAAAAGAAGGAAAACAACCACAGTTTAAGTAGGAAAAAGTTATCATTAAGCCACAAAAATTGACAGAGGAGCTGATAGAAGCTCCACTGAACTTTTGCAGAAAAGGGCGATCTAGTAACACGTTAAAGAAGTTTTCACTTAATAGAAAAATTGTGCTCTAGTTTTAGAGTAGTTCACATTAGTCTCCCACAAACTGGAAAGCTACTGCTGTTGTTTGGGATTCTAGCTAGTTTCTGCATGTACATACTTCGTAACAGGACCAAACAAAGGAAGTTTTAATTGTACAACTTTATCCTAGAATTCTTGAACAACTATTTCCAAACACTCTTTTTAAAAAAGTACTTGGGGATTGGGAGGTGGGGGGCAGGAAAGACAGAATGAGAGAAAAAGAAAACCCATTAACTGATTCCAGATCAGTTCCAAGAACACAATTTTTACTTTAAAACTACTGCTTTTACTTCAAAACTGTGAAAGCTAGTCTAGGTCCCAGTTCCACTGTGAACTTTGATTTTTTTCCCTATATATGTAAAAAGAGAATAAGGATAGAACAATGTCTGGTACTGAACATTAGTGGCCAGTATTTTTCATTCACATCTTACCTATTTCAAAACATGCATTAGCACCTCTGTCCAGAAGAAGACGTACTACCGCAAAGTCAGCCACACTGGCAGCACACATCAGGGGAGTCCATCCAAAATGAAAGCTAGATTCTATGCTTATACCTGTCAAAATTTAAGATATTAAAATCATAAAGCTGCACCACAATAAACATGCTTTTTATAAACCTTACTCTCAATATATATCATTACAAAGGTTACAGTTTGCATTTAGTCCTAAGGAGACAAGTCTCTTACACCATTTTAATTTTTTTAATACACCTTTATCTAGAATACCAGAAAACAACTTTTAGAACTGACACCAAGGAAGCTCAGACCTCAATCCAAGAAGTTAAGTACCACAGAAAGACTACATTTAAAAAAAATGTAAGTAATAAATTTAGCTGCAAAAATAATTTCAGAGCAGTACACAGAATCTCTGTTTTCTCCACTTATGTGCAATACCTTTCTTCAATCAAAATGAAAAATTTTGATTCTTGCTAAGCCAAGTGGACTGCTGTGGAAGCAAACTGCTTGTCAGGCAATTAAGATCCTATTGACTAGGGTTTTCCCGCTTCACAGCTCCTTTTCTTCTTTGCCTTGCCTGGCAGTTAACTAGAAGAGACCATTTTTGCGTTCAGTACTACCAAAATATTATCTCCATACAAAGAAGAAATAGAAGATTATGCAAGATTCAGTCACAATCACCAGATTTGTTTGTTACTCTTTATAATAGCCACATCTTCCTTTGTGGCTAGAAGTAAGCTTGCCAGACAGCCCTCCCAAATTCACCAAGAACCAAGTACCAGATCAAGATAGTAATCCGACAACTTCCAAATAAAAATCTCTACACGTTTTTGCAATAAGAGGAATCATCCTTTCTTCAATCCTTCTTCAAATATTACCTCCTCTAGAATAGTTTCCATCAGTGGTTTCCATGTTAGTCCAACAGTGATTATGGATAATCAAAAATACTTCTTTAAAAGAGACAGCTCTGGAAAATACCTAAACTGCCCTAGGAAATTTGTGACAGTCAAGCTCCATGCATACCTTTTCATGAAAAATGTATATTTGCTTCCCTGCCTTGGTAGTTTGTCAAAGATGTGCTCAGTGTAGCAACATAAAGCCATTAAAGCTGAGGGAGTAACAGGTCACTGCTCTTGGATTGATTCTTCAACTGTTAAAGATCTATAGTTGTAGAAGTGATCAGTAAAGAGGCAACATTCAATGAAAGCCAGGTATGGAAGCATTCTAACACCTGCAAGCCACAGAATTTATGATAAAATCTTCTTAGTAATGCATACATACTAGCTGCAGTCCTTAATGTCGCAGTATGCCAGTTTATCTGCATTATACAAAACACTTCATTGAAGTCCACAGCCAAGTACTACAAGGGGAGCCAGCAAGCCTCCCTTCGCAGTCAAACCTGAACTTCCTTGTAGACAAGTCACTTCAAGAATTTAGAAAGTATGACATCCAACAGCGCACTGAAGTAACACTAGTAAGAAAGGAATACCAGAAAGCTGGCACTGTCAGCCTTAACAAGTCCCTTTTCCTCTTAAGAAGAAAAGCAGTCCATGCAACTATCTAGAGCTTTTTATTTTAATACATACCTGAACAATAGTGACAAAGGATCTATTTGGCAGGCATATAGAGACTTACTAAAACTCAAGAAGGTATTGTTCTCGTTGCTTTCTTTACACTTATAGCAAACAGTATCTCACGATGCTAGTGCTTTTTCTAAGTTCTAGAAGTATAATGGTCTATTTGGCAATGAAATGCCAAACCTGTGTTACAGCTTGTTTGTCCTGCATGGTCTCCTGCCATCTTTGTAGTGACTGCCTTGAAGTACCATGCAGTATGAAAGTCATCAGGGGAAGACCAAGAAAGGACAACTGAAGCAGTAAGTCACGTTGCTTCTTGGCTGCATGGTTATACAAGTTGTTGACTGAACCAGAAATGTCTCCCCCGGTTACTACTCAGGCTCTCTCATTACAGGAGCTGTTCTTGAAGTAAACAGTGTTAGTTTAGCATTTAAAATGGCCCTTAAGAAGTCCTATAAGGTAACAGTGAAGCCCAGAAAAAATTTTTTAGTAAAAAATCAGGCCAGATGAAACAGCCAGAGAGAAGTGAGGCTGCTGCAGCTCCACAACCCCAGGTCCAACCACTACAGATGCGGAGCGTGTATTCCCAGCAGACACACACATACACCACCACCCACACTGATCAACACAGACACACAGAGCACTCGTGAGCACAGACAGCACCAATGGTCTCATCCTGCTCCCTTTTGGGATAGATCTATCTCTTCCAGCTGCTGGCATCAGAGACACACGGGCCTCTGACCCCCTGTCCCACTCCTGGGGCTGGCACATCCTTTCACTCCTGTCTCTACAGTCGCTGGCACCCAGGCACAAGGTCCCTACGACAGCCCAGGGAGTCCCTTCCTCTGAGACCATTATTTGGGTTCTTGCCTGCCCTAGGCCTCTCTGCTCCTCTGGGCTTGTGGAGATGGGCCTGTGACAGGCTGATGGCTTCCATGACGGGCCAATGGCTTCCATGATCGGCCTGGGAGGAGCTGGGCCAGGGTGTTATTTGGGCTTCCCCACCTTCCATTACGTCTGTGTGTTCCTTTGTGGGCATGAGCAGAGGAGCTTTTCAGACACATAGCCTCACAAATTATGTCTACGAGGCAAAGCAGATACAACATTCTTTTTTACAATCTGAGTTAGAGATAAATATCCTCCTTTTTAAGCAGGAATGGGGAGAAATACGTTCTGACCCCAGACAAGCTCTACAGCAGAAACTATATGAAGCATGTGAATAACGGTGAAGAACAGCAAAGGAAAAATTATGTTCTTTCTGTGATTACTGCAGTTTCTCTGGTATCTCTTTCAAATATTTTGTTGACTGTGGCTAATAATAGCTATGGTAGAAAGGCTCTGTAGAACTGCCTCAGTACCAAAGATTCTTAAAGCAATGGCTAAGCAAGCCAGCAGATAACATGTTCTCACTCTACCTGAAAGAATGGCCCCAACTGTTGCTAGGAAATCCACTTCCAACACAAATCCTGAGTTTGGTCAAGTGCTGGTAGCAAGCCTCCTACAAGCTCTACTGAACATACACTAAAGGCAACTTTGGAGGCAAAGATTTCATCGGGCTGAGCACTGATCCTCTGAAGGACAATGTCACCTTTCTTCAAAACCGCCTCCCTGTTAGACAGGCATTGTGTTCTACTGCTCTGCAGGACAGTACTGGATAGGTCAAAATTTACTGTTAATCATATTTTCAGGAAATGATAGATTCTCTTGTGATACTGCCTTGTACATTTCAGGAGACAGGACACTAGACTACAGGAATCTCTGGCCTGACGTTATGCTCTTACAGATACCTATTATCATCTTCCAATAGCATAGAACTGCTCATTATCTAACAGGCATCAACACAGAAAATGAACTATTGCTGTTTGACTGCAATACAAGCAGTCAAGCATGGCTATAACAAAACAATTAAGCAATCTGATGCACAGAAATCACTAAAAACTCTACCTATAAGAACATATTTTCTCAAACCAAAACAGAAGATGCATTTCACTCTGTATTATGCCTCTGTGTTTCAGCCTGTGCAATAGTTTTTACTTAATTTAAAAAGAAAACCATTTCCCCACTGTAGTGAGAAACAGTCTTCTTCTAAAAGGGGAAGTAATGTCTTTGTTTTAAAACTCAGAAAAACCCATTGCTAACCAGAAAACTACTTTCTTCCAGCCATAAGACAGATTTTCCTCAGATAACAAGCTCTTGGCTACTATATTCTGCTTGCTTGCCGAAGCAGAACTTCCTGACAATTATCACTAGGCAGGTCAACTCAGCTATGCAGTTTTTCATTGCCCTGGATGCTTCAATAAGTGATCCAATCCTCCTAACACTGAATAACAGAAACACGTTACAGACAAATACTGAGGAACAGAACAGGGAGAAAGGCTTTTAGTGTTAAGACAAACTACTTTTTAGGGACAAATGCCACACAAACCCTATTAGACCTTTCAGAATTACAAAATCGTTGTCCAGCTGATGTTGCCAGGACAGCAGTTATTACACAGGGCACATACCAGAACCTTAACAGTGCTGTGAGTGAGGAAAAAAAAAAAAAAAAAAAAAAAAAAAAAGGAATTTCCAAAGTGGGGGAGCATTAAAACAAAAAAAGTCAGCCTCCTCTTCCTGCCCCCTCTCCCCCAAGCAACGCTCAACACCAAATTAAGACCACCCACTGAATTCTCACTCTCAATTTAAACCACCTCAAATTCGTTGTTTGTAATTGATATTTTCAGGTTGAAAATGCATCTGAAAACAAAGAAACACCTTATTTGATAGCTCACACATTTCACAATTTTCAGGGCTCCTGCTTGACGTAAGAAATAAAAATCAGAAGGAATTTCCTGCAATACCACATACTGAGTCACTGAAAAAGTAATTTCATCTTTAAAATAAGAGTTTATATCCTGTATTGAAAACATTCACATATTCCTACATGCACTCAACACATTATTTTGAAACAGGAACTTTGAAGCTTTAGAATCCTCGCCAAGTTCAATTAAAAATATTAAACTTCGTAACTGACTTTCCTCACCGGAGTTCAAGAGTTCTTCAATTAATGACACATCACCGTGAAATAGAGCTTTCTTTAATGCTTCATTCTTGTCCGCCTGCAACATTTGATCCAACTGCTAGATAAGCAAAGAGAAGTTAAGTCAAAACCTAGTAACTATTTCAAGGTAAAAAGTACAGCTTGATTTCAGTATAAAAGCACTAATGATCTCTGTAAGGACAAAGCAGGGAAGGGGAGGGAGCAAGGCAAAACTTTCCTCCTTCTGTCTCTGTAGACCTGCTTAGGGCCTACTGTAAAACATAAAGTTGCAAAATTAACTTTTCAGAAAGGATCCATTCTCTGATAATATAAATATCCTCTTTCTCAACAGACCTGCTATCCTCCTACGCTGCTCTCAGTTTTTCTTAATGGTATTTGATTTCAGTTAAGATTCTTTTTCATCTTTTGGCACTAGAAAAACGTTGCAACACATTTCTGTACCTTTTTTGTACATTTCACATGTTGTGAAGCACAGCGCTAAAAAATATATGTATCAGACATAAAAGTTTGGGGCAACACAGCTCAATGACTAGCTGTCTGGTTTAACGCAGCATGAATCCACCGCTGGTGAGTCTTACCGTTCCTCTTTTGTCCTATTCCTGTGGTAGCAGAGGTATTTGTGTTGCTGCATCATGAAAGATCTGGCTGAAAAATGCCCTGACCAAAGACTAGTTTATGATCAGACAAGTTGTCCGATTCAAGTTCCTTTCAAAAGCATCACAGATTTGTTCTCTATTAAAGCTGCAGATGCAGCTGAAGATTACTGCTGGCATTATCTAGATTATACAAAACATATACACCAATAAGTGGAGGACTATTCACTAGTTTCTTTGCAGACAGACATGGGTATGGAAAGAAAAGAAGTCCTATTTCATGATAAGTTCTGAAGTCATAACATGAGAACTTCGAATTACTCAATTTTCCCCAGCACACTGTAGTCTATCTTTCCAACAACTTTTGTAACGATTTTAATAAGTGCTTAGTGTCTAGACAACCAAAGGTGAGAGAGAAACAGCCAATATAATAATTTAGCCCTAGTTTTGTTCTGTTCAGCCAACAATGTCCAAATAATGCCTACCTTTGGATAAGAACCTCCATTTAAAGATCAAGGCCCCTGAAAAACCTGACTATAACCTTTAGCAAGAGTACTGCAAGTACTGAGTTACTTCCATTTTCCAATTCCGGCCATCAGACAAATCAACTGCTGAAAAGCCTTGCAGAGTCTCCCTCTACCTCACACTATCAGATGCCTCACACCTATTAGATGCAATAAAATCACTTAAATCTTTAGGTTAGCGAGAAAGAGACTCAGAGATTTAAGATATAAAACAGCTTTACAGGCCCCCAGTCGCTTTCAAATTTGTTCTTGTGTTAAAATAGGGACGAGGGTTTGTTATTAAGGGGGCGAAAACCATTTTAAACAAACGCTGAGGTTTTACATAACAAGGCAACTCTCCCAAATTTAGGTTTTCTTGACTCCTGGATTGAGGGTACACCGCCACTACCCTGCTAAGAAATAATCACAGAGGAGGCACCAGCCGCAGCCCCTCCCGAGGCCACCCTCCTCAGCGAGACCCACCGAGCCCCGCTCCCCTCACCGCCATTTCAGGCCGAGGCCGCCTCCCTCAGGAAGCGCTTGGCCGTCTCCCCAACCCCGAGACCCCCTCCCCCCGGCCGTAGGCCCCAGCCCGAGGGCGCCGGCAGCGGAGAGGCTGAGCCCCACCTTCGGCTCACGCCGCACGACGCCGATATCCCAGCCGTCCTCGTCGCTGTCGTCCTCTTCCCCCGCCGCCACGACGCGGGATCCCCACGGCGCGGAGGCCATGGCGTTCGCGCGCGCGGTCGCCTCGGCGCCGGCGCGTCACGTGGCTCCGCGGCGGCCGCGCCGCTTTCCCGCGCACGAGGCGCTCGCGGGGCTTCTGAAGGGCCCGTCGCGTGCCGGCTGCGTCGCGACCCGCCGCCGGCGACCCCTCCGGGCGGGCGGGCTCCTCACAGCGCGGCCCGCCTCCTCACAGCGCGGCCGGCGTCCGTTTCTGCGCCAGGCAGCCGTCGTTCCTGAGGGGAAAGGGGTAGTTTGGCGTGTGCTGGTGATGGCGTTGCAGCGCCAGGGAAAAGAAACCAATCAAACTTACGGTTATAGGCACGTGGGAGCGCAACGTGACTTTACGAGTGGCTCCGCTGTTCTGTGGGGTGTTGGGCATCGCAGCAGGGCTGCGTGTCAAGTTGTCTCTCTAGGTCTACGGCTGGCGTATGCGCGTAAGTCCAAGGTAGACGATAATGTTTTCTCTCTTTAATTTCTGTCATCATTAATACGCTCTTAAAATGCCACCTAACCTAATAGCAGTCGGTTACGTTGCTCATGTGTATGTGCGCCCGTTGTTGTGTATGTACACGGCCAAAGCCTATGGTGGTGACAGTTACATGGGGAAGGTTGAACAGCAGCCTAGTGAGTTAAATTTTCACCCTGCTCCCTCCCACCTGTGTACATATGGGCATTACTTTCAATTTTGGAATTGTCGTTAGATTTCTTTCTAATGACAGGTAATGCCGTCTCATCGATCACACGGTTCACTTGAAACTCCTTGGGAACAACGTTCTGTATTTCCTCCACAGGCAAAACTGCTCTTTGAGCTCAGCGCAGACCTTGTCTCAGTCTGAAATGAATTTATTCTTCCACTGAATGAAAGAGAACAGAAGGGGAAAAGTCTGGTCATGGAGAAAAGGCAGGCACTAGTACAGAATGGTGAGTGTAGTGCTTGTGCCCATGACAGTGTAAAAGTGTAATTTTTGGGAAGCTCATTTTAACAAAAATTTCACTCATCTAATCAGAAGATGACTGTGAAGCATTTATTCCTTTTTTCTTTTTTTTCCCTTTCTTTTTGTTTTGGTGCCGTGCCACATGTAAGGCAACTTTCACCATGTTGGAATTTGCAGCTTGGTTAGAGGTGTGCTTAGTACATATTAAGTGCTATAAAAATTGTACCTATTAAAAAAACCCACCAAACCAAACATGGTCTGCATATTTCAATTGTGCTTCCCTGACATTTTTAACAGCCGTTTTTTTCTGGATTGTAGTTGCTTGTCTGTAAAATATGACAACCTGTTAGCATAAAAGTATTATGAAAGTCAGGTTATTAACAATGAGGAACTCTGGTACAGAGCTAGCTGAACATTTTAAATGAACTCCCATGAAAGAAACTTCCAGTTCTGGAAACTTGATAGAAAAGCAAAAACCTTCCCTTTCACACAGCATCCCTAGAACAAAAGATGGTAAAATTGAGGCAACTGTAATACGTACCTCTATATAAAGGCTTAGCTTTATGTGCTTATTTTGGATTTAACTGCATATACTAAAGGTCTGTTTAAATTAGTTTCGTAATGAAGATATTACATTTACTGGATGTAATAATTAAACATTTTTGTAGCCATTTCAGTTCTGATAAAATTGTAACTTTTATTCTCAGAGTTTTCAGTTTTCTGATCACTGGCCTGAAGATTTCTCATGTCACTTTCTGCCTGCTGAGGAAAAGCAGCATTTGTGGCATTGACATCTAGCTGCTTGTATCTATGAGTCCACCAGTCCTGAAGATTATGGTGTCTATATCCAGGATCAAGCTTCCATAATAATTCTTTGTTTGGCTCAGCTGCGTTACAGAACATGGGCTTGCTAGTAGAATTTATATCCGTAGTTGCTGAACTCTAAAGACAACTGAGTGTGCCTTTTTACAATTGACCTGATGTAGTGCAAGAGAGTTGTTTCTAACTGGTGATGGTACTATCTATAGATTCCTTATTTTTAATACACTAGCAATTATTTAGTATTTGACAACTGTGATTTCTTTGTCCTGGTTCAGGTTTCAAAGTTTGAGATCGGTTGGGGTTTTTTTCCTTCCCTTTTGTCTGCACCAGCTCATGTACAATTTAAAATGTCGCAACAGACACTTCAAATGCAACCTGCATGTTGCTGCTTTGCTCAAAGGCCACCTCTCTTTAAAAAGGTCGCCTTCAGTAACAGGCCCTAGTACTACAGAAAAAAACCTTCAAAAGCTCACAGTGCAGAAGAGTCTTGCAGCCAGAGTACCTGATGGCTGTTTCAAATGTGAACATGTTGATTGTGCAAAAGTTGATAGCAGGTGATCTCTCTTTGTGTGTTTGGTTGGAACCAGACGTTACTGTTGATGTGGACGCTCCCTCGTTTTTCACATTCTTCTTGCTCCAGTTAATTTGTGACCTTGAAGCCTGTCTTTATTTTTCAGCTAAGCAAACTCTTTATTTTGGTTGACAGTATGGCGAGTCCTGGCTGTCATCCATATTTGCCAAATATCAGTATGTTTTTACTTCCTCTGGTAGGAGCAGTTCCCAACATCTTTTCCTCATTGTTACGCAGTACTCATTATACATGCAGAGGGCAATAATGGAATGACTCAAGCTGGGAAAACATCTCAGAATAATTTCCTGTATCACAAGGGGCATCAAAACAAGCACTAAAAGCCAACTCTAAAATAAATACCTAATCTGTGTGTAGCCTAGCTCCATGTACTTGCATGTCAGCCTGTGCTAAACATACCTGTTAAAAATACAGTGAATAGTAAGGATAGCAGTCACTGGATGCAGTAAATAACAGTATTCTCATAAGAACCTATTTTTGCTCTGAATAATAGAACTTCCTTAATACACTTCCTGTCTGTCTTCAGCCACCCTTCTTGCTGGCCATGCTTCCATTTCAACTTCAGCTTGTTTTATTCATCAGCTGACTTTTAATCTTCTCTCATGACTTCTGGTATTAAATAGATTTCATTAGTTGTCTGAATTTCTTCTGTATTTTTAGCTATACCTCATGTTTTGTCTCAGTGGGACGGATATATGCATAGCTAAAAATTCTTATTCAAACATGGTTGCCAGAATATTCTAAAATATTTTAACTGGTTCGGTTTTCCCTGTTTCAGACCCAAAGGCTGAATCAGCAAATATTTAAGGGCTTTAATGCTGGGAAAGTAATGTTCTTGGGAGGAGAATCAGAACTGATAGATGTTTAAAGAGAATAGCTCTGTAAACCTTAACTACTGCAATAATGTTCTAGTAACAACACAGCAGCTAATACTTTAGAGTATTGACAGCAATCGCTTTTTTTAGTGGAATTCTACATAGTTCTTTATCACGGCTACTAGTTTGAGTAACAGTCTATGCCTTTTCAGTATTATTCTTATGTAATTTTCATCTGTGGTAACATTACATAGAGTAAAAATTCAGTGATTCTTTATCTTAATGTTAGCTAGATATTACGTTGGCAAAACTTAACTGTGGGACAACTAATGAAAAGTCTTGAACCCATTCCTCTCATGTTGTCCTAATTTATTCGTGCAGAGGAGGAAAGAAGCTCTTGTGCAAGCAATGGCACTCCAGAAAGGAAGGACTTTGTAATTGTAAGAGATTCTCATTCCCAGAGAGGTTTAGTAGCTCTAGATCTACTGAATTGACAAATTAGCAGTAAATTTTCAGCTGGGGGATGGTGAAGTAGCAGTTGTACCAGTTCCATGGTTAAGGGCAGGACATCATACCAGAATTTGCATAATTTGCAAAAAGTCCTGCAAAGTAGCACAGGTGATTGCAGTTTCACAGGTAATATTCATGAAACAAATGGAAAACAAAGTACTTCGTAGTAGTTTATGTTGTCCTGGATGAATTTTCAGCTGACTTGTACATACATGTAGCATCTCTTATTTTTAAGGTATTTCAAGTATAAAGAAGGGCTAATATTACAGTCTCTCACTCCAGACTGTAAGGCATTTATTTGGTAAAAAGCACTGAAGTGATCTGTGTTCTATCTGTGAAATCATCCTTTGTGTTAAACCAGTTCTAGTTTTGCCATCCTGAAATTTTTTTATGAGCTGCTGCACTACAGCAAATAGAGTTATTCATAGTTATTTCAGTCATAGTTCTAATGAACTTAAAATAGATGGAAAACTCTTAATTTCAACTGTTTTGCTTCTGATAATTAATTTTTTTACAGCTGTGTTCATCCTGTCCACTTTGCCAAATCTCTCTGGATAGTACATGATGTGACGCTCTCAATCTGCTGCCAAAAGCTTGAGTATAAATTACATACCAACTGTTTTGCTGTTGATAAAATGTGTCTTCTGGTAGAAGCCTTAAACCATTGTCAAAATGAGACCACATCAGCTAATTAGTGGGCGTGGTGTAGACCTGAATCCTTTTCAGGACCTCCTAGGTGCCAGTGTCATGAAAATATCTCTTATTATCATAGTAATGTATAAAACAATTAGAAAAGGAATTAGGATGTTGAAGATAGTTCCTTTTTTTAGCATCAGACACACTTTTAGCTTCTTTCTGTATAGCCTAGAAGCTTTGGTCTGTATAGCAAGTCGATGTCAGAATGATTCCTGCTATTACTAGATGCATCCTCTCTGTTAAAAATTCCTCATTGCTCTGCTATCTCTACTCTGTTCTACACTATTTTGTCCCCTTAATCTTGACTGGCAGTACACCAACTTCATTATCACATTGCTGAATGGTGAGTACCTTTGTTTTTCAGCCTGTTCACTCTGCTCATCCTGAGGCAGCCACTTCTCATAGTAATGCCTGTCTCTTAGAAACTCAAATGTTTGAGTATGATAATGGTTATTTATAAGATCAAGTGGTGCTTTGAACTTTCTACCCCATTTAGCTCTTATTCTGATATATCACTTTATCTTATCACTTTTATCAAGACTGAAGGTTATCCAGATATTTCAGTATATTCACATATGTAATATTTTTGTTAGCTGCCACATTCTTATTTTGCTCTGACCAATTCAAAAGGAATATGGCTTCTTAGAAAAGGGACTGCATCAAAAGCTCTTTTTGCTTTATCATGCTTGGTGGGTTGTGGGTTTTTTTTTCTTTTCTTAGCAAAACATGAAATCTAATTGTCATTTTTGCATACTGAACCGCCTTGCTATCATAGGTTTAGCACAAGGTATTAAGTCTCTGATTATCTCTTATTTTTATGGCTACTGGGGCTGCTCATCAGTAGTCTCTGGGCATTATGACAGTTCCCACACATATACTGTCTTCTTGGACTTATTTTGCTTGAGTTTATGAAGTCAGGATGGTGTTTTACATTACGGTCTGTGATGCTGGCTCTCGAGAGCGATTCTAGTAATTCAGAGCTCTTAAAATTTCATAGCTTCTCTTCTGAGAGGAGCTGTTCAGCCCCTCACTGAATTCTAGGATGTGCTAACTGGACTAAGGATTCCTTTTATCTCATTCATCTCTTCCAGCAAAGTTAGCATCTCTTTTACATCTGCTTTAAGCTTTTCTCTTCGAGGCTAATTGTGATACTGTCCACATCCCCAGTGGTGTGAACTAAAATCATTACAAATGCCAACATTTGGAATATGAGAACATGTTCTGTGGGAAAACCATTCAAAGATGTTGCACTGTTTTCTAGCTGTCTTATGCTTGCATTCTTATGTGACTGTCCAAACTTATGTCCAGAAGTGTCTACCTGTGGAATAGACTTTTGTGATCATTTCTGGGTACTCTCACAGCTGGCCCAAAACCAGGAAGCCATAAGACTTCCGTATTGGTCAGGTGGGAGCAGTTATGCACTGGGGATACCCTGACTGTTTGGCTGTCTAAAGCAATGGCCACTGAGATTGCAGAGGAAGGTTCCTTCCCTCTAGTAAATGCCTGACATTTAAATGGCCATAGTCCAGCCTCCTGTGTGCCTATTTTGAATCATGTTGTTACATAAGATCATGTGCGTGTATCTGCATCTTTTCCTCCCCAAGTCTCTAACCGCTGATAGAACTCCTTCGTTCAAGTTGCTGTTGCCATAGATATAATGGTTCTTTTGTTACAAAAAGCTTTTATTAGTCCCATTAGTTTCAGTGCGTGAAATCTCAGAATTATCAACAAGCACTAGTGTATTAAAAACATACCTTCTGTCTAATTTGTGCAGTAAAATCCTCAACAGTTCCTATCCACTTTGATACTGTAAAAATGTCCTGAGTCTTAATCATCCTATATACCGGAATTATTCAGGTTATCAAAGATATGGTTTCTTCTCTGTTAATGCAGATGTATAAGCTGCCAAAACAGCTGCTTGCTCTAGATTTCTTTGTCCTAATGCTTTCCTATGAAACTTGTCTTGCACTAAACTTGTGGAATCCGAATTGCCTGCAATGAACAGATTTGCTTCTGTCCCATATAGTTCTTTCCCATGTTCCTCCTTGAAATACCCATTCCTTTAACCAGATCATCCAAACTGTCATGGAATGTATCTGAAATCCAGATGTTTATGGGGGACAAATGGGGCCATGTGGCTTGCACTAATGATCCATGAGCATAGATTTCCTTAGCCACATCAGCCAATCATAACAAACCTCTGATTAACCCCTTGGCTAACTTTCTGCAAAATCTCCACAGTCCCCTTTGGCAGTGAGGTCAGACTGGTCATTTCAAGTAGATAGGTTTTTGTAATAGGCAAATGTCCCTCTGTGAGCTGAGCCACTTTCAGATAGATAACCTAGCAGTCAAGAGCATTGTCTCCCTGCTGGCTGTTTCATCATTTGTTAGTATCTCTACTTAAAAGCATGTGTTAAGTAGCCTTATTTTGGTTACCACTTGACATTATGTCAAAAGAGACATTGATATGTATTAATTAATGTCATGGGAATGGTTTGAGGATTGTGGGACTACAATATGGATGTATCTACTGGAAGCGGACACATGATGTGTTATAACTTGTAAAAAAGGGGAATGGTAACTTTCTGTGATATGGACCTATTTCTCTGATGTTGCTGTGTACTAGTTGGTCCTGCCAGTGGGATGTTCCTCTGTGATAACTTCACAGTCATTATTTTTAACAGAAAAACAACCCTTTGCTCAGCTGGGATAGCAGGCTATAGTAGTCTTTTCCACCCTTGTAATCCACTATTGTCCTAAATTTTGTGAATTTTATTCCCAGGCTGAATACTTTATTGTCCTCTCCCATAGAACAAAAAAAAAACCCCAAACTTGTAAGTGCTGTATTATTCAATTGCTTTTTCCTTCAGAAAAGTTTTATATTTTTCATACAACTCAATGAATTTGATTTTTTGGAGGGGAGAACAAAAATCCCCTTCCTCTCATTCCAATTAGAGCTACTTAGTGAATGTGCCTCATTTGTATCACAGCCTCTAAAATTCTTACTTTTTTCTGTGGGTTGGTAATTCCTAACCATTTGTATTTATGCTGCTTATGGCAGTTGCTTGTTTATGTCTGGAGTTTTTGGCATCAGAAACTTCAGTTGATCCTGTGTAAATGCAGACCTACCAAACACACAAAGTGTGTGTTGATGCTGAAATTCAGTATTCTGACCTTTTTTAAAATAATTGGTTGCAACAGTATTAGAGAATACTGGCAAGCTGGTGGAATTTCCATCCAGCAGTAGCAAAGCGCAGGCAGTTCGTTGTCATAGTTTGCCTAACTCTTGACTTAATAGAATTAACATGCAGCAGTGATACTTATGGGATTGTCACTATTGTTATCATCTAGAACAGACACAGGACAGTGTGCTTTAGATCTTATTTTCCTTGGAAGTGGAAATTTCAGCTGGATGTCAGGATATCTAATTTGTGATTCTGAGTTCAGGAAAGTCATTGAGGAATGAATGGTCATAATGAGGCTCTCTTTTTGTTTAGTTGGTTTTGGTTTTTGTTTGTTTGACTCTCCCTACATATCTGGTTTCTGTTATCTGTAGTGGGATGGGCAGGTTTCGATACAGGTGATATAATTAAGGGCTGTGGGGAAAAAATACAAAATAAGGATTTCGGTTTGATTGTTTTTTGACTTTTGTCTTTGCAATGTTCACATATTTAACATAATAGGTTTCAGAAGTGTTTATATTCTAGCTCTTACTAGGTCTGGAATTTTTCAAAGTTAAACACTGTGTATCCAAATAGTAAAGTTAAGTCTAAAGACTTCAGAAGAGATACAAATACACTGCTCTTTCACCTTGGTTTTACCTAGTCTGCTTCCCTGTTTATTCCTACTTTTAACAATCCTTTCCATCCCAGCTCTGAAGAGCAAGGCATGCTATTTTGCTCCTTCCTTTGCATAAGTCTGTTGCCTCTCCAGTTGATCTTGCTTAATTTTACCAGGAGCTAAAAGCATCACAGCAAGAAAGGAAACTGTGTTAATTATGTGATACCTGTGAAGTTTCCACATAGACTTATCCAAAGGAGGAAGAAGACAAGGTAGGGAAAGAAAGAGAGTTGGTCTTTGTACTGAGAGTAGAGGTAACGTTTGATTTCTACCAAGCTGAGGGCAGAGGAGGTTCCCTATGTCAGGAGGGGAAGGGGAGGCCAGTGGACAAGGCAGACTCCTGTGTAGCTCAGTAGTACTGGCTATTCGGAGGAGCTTTTGAGATTTTCTCCATTTTGTAACAAGTCATCTCTTTTTTCTTGAGCCCTCTGTTACATCAGTAACTAACAAATTTGAAGAAAGATAAATTCATGTAAACAACTTCTAATATGTTTCCTTTCCTTGTTTATTTTTGTTCCCTTTTTTTTCAATCTCTTCATTTCTTGTAGTGAGACTGCTGCAAAACGGTTTTGATGGGGCTTTTGGAAACAAACAAGGAGTCATGTTTACAGACTTTTTCCCCTACAAGATAACATTAAAACCACAACATGCATCTCTAGGCATTGCTTTGGCTAAAATAAGGTCAGATCAGTACATTAAGGATGGAATTTTTATGTTTATACTGAACTGAGAAGGCCTTTACATACTGAATCTTTAAAAAGAACCAGGACATAAAAAAGTACAATGTTGAAAATGCATTTTAAAAAAAGTTCACTAGATTGTGATGATAGAAAATAGTATGGCAATCTGGAGTAGAAGAAAATAGGAACTGAGACTGCCACAGTAGACAATTATTTTCTATTTCAAATACTTGTAGTGCTGTAAATATTTATAGAAAGCTGGTTGCATGGTGGTTAAATGTAACGAAAAATGATGTTTCCATCATTCCACAATAGTTTTTTTTTCTAAAAAATATGTATAGTTCATGCTGATGTTGTCATGTTATATGCTTAGTACTGTTGCGGTCAAAGGACACAAGTGAAGCGAATTACAAGAAGAGAAATTGCTGTCAGCTGTTTGCAGAAAGTTATTATTTCCTCAGCTTAAACCTGCTTCACTAAAGGCATCACCAATCTTGGGCCTAGCCTATACCTTCAACGTAGCACTTGCTGGCTGCCCAGTCAGTACTCAATGCCAGAAGCATCAGCGTTCTAGTCTGGGATTACTCAAAAGCATTGAGTACCAGTTATTGCTGTGTAAGGTGGTTACTGTGCCGTATGTAAACACTGGTGAGTGGCTACTGATGTTTTACATTAGGATTTCTGTACCCACGTAGAAATAATATTTAGTCTTGAGTTTGATGTATGGAGATATTTAGGTTTCTGTTGATTTCCATAGGAGCCACGGATGCTTGCACATCAGAAAGAGTACTGAATAGTATATTCAAGAGATGACTTTTTTCAGATGGTGTTCAGCACGCTGCTTCTGTGTACTTTACCTAATCTGTTAACTTTTGCAAAGCACCTTGAGATCTTGAAGCAATTATATATTTCTGAGATCCTAAATTAAATGCACTGAGTTTTGTAACAAGTAGTAGATAAGAATCTGTTAGTAAGTCACATAGATTTTTCCTGAAGTGTATCATACCAGGCTAATAAATGCCAACGCATTCACTTCTGGTAACATTTTTTTTAATGTTTTAATAATTTTGTTGTAATTTTCTACAACATTTACCAATACTGCGATATTTAATTTAATGGGTCTTGTTCATATTGAACCCATTCCTGTTACAGTGTTATGACAAAACTCACCTGTACTGCTTTACAAATTGGCTTCCGTAAAGGCGATCTAATTTGAGGTTTTGTTGCTTAATTTTTAATAAAATAATTTGGTCCTAGGCATGCTTGCAGGAATATCATGTTTATTATTAATTTTAGTGCATGAGGCATATAGGTTGTGTGATGTAGTTTTGTGTTGTAGTACAGCAGTCTAAAGAAATACACTATTTCTTCAGCCCCTAGTACAAAAAATGCCACTATCTGAAGTCAGTGGAAATTTGGTTGTCAGCCATGAAGATGGCAGTAGTTGGCACAGTTGTAGTGAGAACTCGAATTCCAAGAGATAACAAACTTTAGTTTCCGTATTTGTAATATGATTGTGCCATTTTCTCATCTTTAGTCATAAGATAACATTACAGTATATTACACTCATTCATCTAGAGCAGCTGATGAGATTTCTGCTGCTTTTTTCACCCTGCCAGATGTTTGTTTAAAGAAACAGTGGAGGATGGTAGACCTTACATGTTCTTAAACATGTGTTCTGCTGTACAGTGGCCTAAAACCATGACTGTACTGTACATCAGAGGTAGGGGAAGACACAGCAGGAAAGCAAATAACATTACTGGACTTCATATGTTCTTGGGCTAGTCATTTCTTTGTAGCAAAAATTGGCTAGTGCTAAAACTAACTCTTGAAATTACACACTATGTATAGGTTTAGGTGGCAAGTACAGGAAAGCTCTGTTCTTCTATAAGCTTCGACTCCATTCAGGACTACTAAATTTACTTGTAAACTCTTTTTGATCCCAATCAGTTTAAGTTAGGGTTTGTAATTTTCTGTGTCTATGCTTGATGTCCTATACCAAGAATACATGCTGGAAAAACACATTTTCAAGAAAGTTTTAAATATGACATTCAAACCTCATCTAAGCCTCATTTACATTGCCTAAACAGCATAGCATGAGTATTTACAAATAAATGAGCAGACAGCAGTGTTTGCTGAATGAAACTAATGTTGTAAGGAATTAACGTGACTTTTTAAGCATAATTTAGGCTTGAAGAGAGTTAGCCTAGAAAAAAGGAATTAGATTTCTCTGTTACATCTGGAATCAGTGTTAAGGATGTTTATGCTTTCAAATAATTTAGAATTAATTTATCTATTTTTTTCCTGCTTGCATTGTTTCTACTTATGGTATATAAATATGACTTCTGTTTAACATGTACTTGTTATTCAGGCCTTTTTATTTGTATGCATTAACGAAATACTCTTTTGTTTTACTTGCCCCTGACATCCTCTAATCATTTTGTAACCCATTCTAATGTTACAGCTTTCAGGTTACAAAACTGCAAGTCACTGTGTGGAAAAGACTGTGTCACAGTCAACAGCAAAGAGGCATTTCATTTCATTTCATGTTATGTCATGTCGTGGCTATTGACTGACAATTTTAGAATGGCAGAGCCCCAAATAACACAGGGACCATAATGCATAAGAGTAGGTATTGAATATTTGTATATTCACAGAATATGCCATTACAACTCTGCCTTTTGCATGCCTGTGTATACCCATCAGAGTCACTTTCATCTTTCCTGGATTGGTACCAAGATATTTATTTTCTAACTGTTCTCCAGATCTGTGAGGCAAAAGGTGGTGTAGTGAATACAGTGTCAGGGTAAGAACAAAGAATTTCCTGTTGAGAGCACATGGTGTGCTCGAAGGGCAGGATCCCTGTGAAATGATAGTTCCTAGATGGTTTCTAGTGGGAGTCCTTGCTTCTAGTATCCATACTGTCTTATTTCAGACTCTTCATTTTTATTTGAGAAAAAGCAATAAACAATCCTGTTGGATCAAGGAAAATGTTCTCATTTGTTGTTTTTGCTGACATAGTTTATTTAAATGCTGCCAACAGAAAGTGTAATGAGTCTTCTGCCTTATCTTGCTCAAGTGTGAGTGGACTTCTTTATGTATGTAAAACATATTCTTTTTGTCTAGATGTCTCTGAAACTTAGAGCTATTGAGGAAAAAGTTCACAGCCTGGGAACTTAGAGAGAAGCTAAAGAATTTCTGAAGAGATGATGAGTAGTTACCCATCTACCAATTTTCTTTTACCTTTTGCATCTAAGCCAGGGAGTGAACCTTGAGCTATGACCATGTCCACATGCCTGTAGCTCCATGCAGCACACATATACAATACAGAGACTGCTCAAGTGATAGGTATCTGAAAATCCCATCTCCATTTGGAATCATATTCTGGCATTTTTGAGAAAAGCCCTGTTACTATGTCACTAATTCAGTAAACAGGATATGTGAAGGCAGTACATTGAGATGTGGTGGGCTAAATCTGTTTGTACTTGGATGGGTGCATGCTTGCAATTTTTGGATTTATGCCAGGGGCAAGAGTGGGACCACATCTTTTTGTCTGCATTTCTTAAAGCTCATAACAAGACTTTATCTGAGGATGGGCACGGGTTCATCCACTTGACACAATGTCATAACTGACCAGGGTGAAGAATTCTCAAAATGCAGTGTTAACTTGTCATAACAGACCTCAAGAAGTCATCTAGCCCAACCCTTGCACTGAAGCAAAATACAGTATACCTATAACTTTCTTGACAGATATTTTGTGTAACTTGTCTTGAGAGGGAGACCTGTAGTACTTCCCTACCCCTAGAAAGGGAAGACTTTTCTGGACTTTTTTATTGAAAATTATTGTAGTTCTTGTCTTTGGTAGATAGGGGGATTAAGTGTCATTTTTAGATGTATTTGAAGATTTAGGTCTTACAGGTTAAAAAAATAAGCTCATCACTCTTTAGGTCTTTTCCTAGGCCACAATCTTTTTCTTACACTGTACTGCCCACTAAACGGATTCAGTGACTGAACTATAACCCCAGTGCCAAACGTAACAGCATAACTACCTTGGATGGTCTATATACCCCACTTCTGTTAATATATTTCACAACTCCATTTGTATTTTTACTCCCACTTTGTTGAATTACTGACTCTGAATTCCCGGAGTATGTTCCACAGAACTAGTGGGGTATTCGTGGTTCCTACTTGTGCCCTTGATTATATTTTTTTCTTTCCTACTTAGTGTTTCAGTCTTGCCTTATTTCACATTGTATTATTACACATCACTTATGGTGTCCTTTTGTGTTGTGTATTTGTTATGTATAATTTCACACGCTTTCTCCTCTTTATCAAGATCATTTTGCTTGTATTACAGGTTTATTGGTTCTGAAACATTGAGCATGACACTGAAGTTTATCTTCCTATGAAACACTGTTCCTGTTTGCAGCAGTGAACAAAAAAGCAGATGTTCCTTTTTGTACCTTTGTTGTCCATTTCCTTTCTTCTAGCTGAGGTTTTTTATATGTATTTTCCTATCTAGTCACAAAAACATCTTATCTGGAAAGAATAGGTAAAAACAGGTATTCGTGATCTTGTAAATTTGAACCTGTGTCTGCCAATTTCAATGGCAACCAGTGATGTAAGTTCAAATGCAATTTATTCTGTGTAACATTTTGGGGATGTAATTGTTAGACATTCAAGGTTTGCTACAGTGATGATTGTTTTGTAAATGTGGAGGAAGCACGTAGCTCAACACCATCAAACAGTTACGCCTTAATTTGTTCCTTAATAAAAGATGCAATTTCCCAATTTATTACACCAATTTTAGAACAATAAAACTCTACAAGTGTAAAAAAGCCATTTTGACTACAACAGTAAAATAGACTTTGAAATACCTGACTTCCTATAAATGTAAAAAGCTTAGAAGGGTCTGTCTGATGTTTTTAAACTTTTTACAAAGGGACAGAATAAATATTTTCAGATATGAGTGCATAACATTAATGACCTAATTATTTAACGTCTCATAAATTACCAGCAAGTGCAGTGAGGAACTGTGTTAAATTTAAGCATAAGATGATAAATACAGATCTTGGTTTGGAGAGTTTTCTGCAAAAGAGTAGTGTATGTCTTGTTACACTGTTACTGGAGAGGACCAATCTGGGAAGAGACTGCTTTTCATTACAGATGGGTTCCCGTTCTATGATCAAGCAACCTAAACATCTGATTGCTCTCTTGAACTGTTAATCTCACTGCCGTACTTGTTGCAATACTTTTGGGAGACTCTATGACTCTATTAAAACTGCAACTATCTCTTGAAATAGTATTAAAAGTTTTCAACAGGTGATGGTATAAAAAAGATTACTATTTTTTTCCAGAAAACCTGAGAAATAAGGAAGAATTTTATACTAAGGCTCCTAGAAGCAATGAGTAATAATTAAGCCACTTCTAGTGATACAGTTAATGATCAAAACAGCAATGACAAAAGTATAATGAGAACAGTGGATTAAGTATAAAGAAAGGCAGTGTTTTTCATTTGGTAAGGTAGTGTTCAGTTAACAGTATTGAAACTGCTGTTTGAAAATAAATTTAATCAAGGCGTGGTATGTTGGAGTAATAGATCTAATTGATCCAGACATGGTTAAAAGGAAAAAAAAGAGGTTTTCTATTGATTAGGCTGGGTTTTGCATCATGTGTTTTATCTTTTACTGCGTTGCAGTGGAAACTTAGGAAATATCCCATTTGGTTTGGTTACATAGGCTATTGTTTACCTTTCTCTGCCTTCATTCTTTCAATACTAAAAAAATATATAAAATTGCAGGAAGTAGGATCTAAGGGCCCTGCATAGGTAAATGATATCTCAAGCCTTCTGGGTTTTTCAAGCCTCTGATGGGTGTGGATCCTGGCTCCAGCTAGGCTGAATGATTCAGGAAAAAATGTCAACCTCCTAGAAGAACACAAAAGGATATTTTTTTTAATAGAAGCTTAGTGCCTGAAAATAATGAATCAGGCCGGGAAATGTCACTCAGTAGTTGCTCCCCTGTTTGGGCAGCACTGATCCACACCTGTTTTAATTTAATTTCTCATGGATATATTCCTGGGCGATAGCCCAAGGGGGAATCAGTTGGTCTCTATGCATTTACAACTGATAGACCTACAGAGAAAATTTCAGCATTCTCTTCTCATGAGCTCTGTTGTATGGAGGATATGCCTTCTTCATTGTTTTTTGAGATCAACTTTTTGTTCTGGTGTGAACAAGGTTCTTGCTATGTCTGGATAGTGGTAAGTGGTGTTTTCTGTTTGCTTTTAAAAGGCTGCCTTCTTTTTGCAATGGAATCTGTTTGCTGTTCCTGTCTGCTGAAGCAGAGTACTTACGACAAGCTACCAACTCAAGTTCATTGGATATAAAGAACGTGTTAGACTGGGTATAGGCACTTGACGTTCTAGCCTCTGTTTTGAGAGTGAGTTTTCCCCCAGGCATTTGTAGCAGAATACAGACATTTGTAGTTAGACATGAAGGTGCTTGAATGGGAAAGAAATGTCTCATGGCTTAGGAAAGCCTCCTCCTCTTATGTTCAGTATTCAGAATTCCTATGACATTTCTCAAGACAGATACATTGGTTTCAGTTTTTGGTTTGTTGGGGTTTTTTTGTTTGGTTTTTTTTTTTTACTGTTTATAGTATTATTTTCATAGAATCATAGAATTGTTTAGGTTGGAAAAGACCTTTGAGTCCAACCATCAAATACCATCAATACCATCAAATTAAATCAATACGTACATGAAATGAGGTGTGTCAGCCATACCAGTAGAGTTTTAGCTGTACCTTTCAGCATGGTATCCATTTAAAAATTATATTTTTCCTTTCCTAGCTTAATCTTTGAAGAAAAAAGGTTAATTATTTCTATTACTCTCTTTCTTCCAGCCTTCAGTGTTTCTACTCTCCCCTCAGCATCTACATGGAGTTCAGGGAACACAACCTTCAATTGTTTTTTCTAGCTTTGGTCTTTTTACTGGTGTTCTTAATTATCTTATATCTTCTTAATTATCTTCTCTCTTAAGGAAGGATGTAGAGAAATCACACCACACCTCTGTTTAACTTCTTTCTAAAAATCACAGATGTTTACTTCTCTTTCTGACATCTGTCTTCCTATGCATCCCAGGCATCCTAACTGAGTGGACCTGCTCTTTCAAAAGCATGTTTGGCCTGCTTTACTCAGAAAGCAGAAAGCTGCCTGAGGTTGGAAAAAGGATGAGCTGAAAGAGGGGCCTCTGATATGCATGTTGCTGCCTCTTGTTACAGGTTTTCTAACAATCTGAAAGCTTGTCTCACTTATTTGTTGTATCTTACCTTCAAACTGGAAGTAGTTTGAGGAAAGAGGGTATAATTTTCTATGTGTTTGTGTTCAGTAGAAACCTGATTTAGCTGACCGTAGGTAGTACCACAGTAATAGGGAAAAAACCTTATAAGGTAATAGAGTAAATAAACTGAAAATACCTCTTATTTCTGATTTCAAAAATGAAATTATTGCATGGCCAATGGATGCATAAGTGTTCCTATCCTTTAGTCTTCTTGCTAGTACTCAGATGTTGTTCTTTATTTTGTAGCTCTAGAAGGAGAGTCTAAAGACTTACTGTATTTTTGTCAGAAAAAGATTGTTGTAATTTGTGTCAATAAAAACTTCTTTAGTTTTGTGCATCCAAATGCATGTGACTAACTATTGTGGTTGCTAACCGTAGCCAGGATCCTGTACAGGATGCCACAGTGAAAAGAGTAAAGCTACAGTAACAGAATGTTTTGTGATAGACTGCATATACCAGATGTTGCCTCCTACACTCATATAAATAGAGATTGTCTTAAGACAAAGGCATTTCAGGTTTTGATAAATAACCAGTGTAAACACATTAAATATTTCCCTTTCTATGTAAATATCTGTTTGTGTCCGAGTCCTCATAAGCTTAACAAAGTTGTGGATCATTGACTTTCACAGCTTAATTATGTGTTGAATAACAAAAGCATTTCCTCTTACTTATGTATTATGCAAAAGTGTAAACAGAAGTGCTTGATATTCTTTGTCTTTCCCATATAGTATTTCAAATACATAATTTTTTTGAATCGATCTCTGAATTCTACTCTGTTGTTGAGATGAATGAGACTGAAAGAAGTATTTGATGAGAAATCATTCCATTTCTCTATAATATAATGAAATATTTTAATTAT
Organism: Astur gentilis; assembly: GCF_929443795.1. NCBI lineage: Eukaryota > Metazoa > Chordata > Aves > Accipitriformes > Accipitridae > Astur > Astur gentilis. The sequence continues at coordinate 27,877,501 of NC_064890.1, read as the reverse complement.
TAGTTTCTATCTTATAACTTAGACTTGTACCTTGTGTTGTCCACTCCTGTTTCATTGTGCTGTCTACAATTAGACCCACAGCTGGTTCTTTCCCTCAATGGTTATACTAATTTATAACCCTTTAGAGTGCATGAATAGATCATATTGTTCCTTTCATACTGGCACAGGGAAGTGTAAATTAAGTTTTTGTATGCTAGCAAGGGAGAAGTCTATCCAAGGGTAGAGTATTAAATTCCTGTTTTTAATTTCTGCCATAAATGCAGTTAGAAATAAAACAGTTATGTCTACAAATATTTTCCATTTCTTAAGTAATAAAACCAATGTGTGAGTTATAATTATTTTTGTGTATACCTGGCTTTTTCAAACTCTACTTTAAAAATACTGCTAATATTGGCTGTTTTGGGAGGTAATTATGAGCATATTTGGGTAACATATGTCCACTTAAAGCTGACATTAAGCAACACAATAGTCCTTATTGTAGCTAGCTAATTATAGAAAACCCTGCGTAGGAAAACAAAAATGAACTTTTAAAAGAGCTGTTGTAGATTCCGGAGTCTAATTTGAAAATGCTTTCTCCCGTAAACTCTTCAGAACTGTTTGAATCTGTCATTTCAGTGCTCAGTGCTGTTAAATTTATCTTTTTTTTTTCCTTATTTGCTACCAAAACCCATTGTTACCAGCTTTCTCTAGTCTCATACCAAAGAAAACTGTGAGATTATCCATTCTCCCTTTCTGCTGTGGTAAGAAACTGAGACACATGACAAGTTTGTGTGTTTTGGGTTTGGGTTTTGTTTTTTTTTTTTTCCCCTCTTCTTCTATCAAAGAGTACCTTACCTTTTGTAAAAAGCCTCATAATTCCTCATTTGAAAGATAGACTTCACATAAAGGAATGGAACTTGGGTTCCACTAAGCAGCTCATGACTGTGGGTGCTTGGCTGTCTTCAAGTGGAACAGCTTTAGCAGAGCAAACTCGGAAGACTCATCTCAGCATGATCACCCAGGTAAGTCTCTTACAGTGTGGAAGATTGTGGTTCAAGTTCATGGACAGAACTTAGTGGAGCATGAATTTCATCACCAGATTTTTAAGTCTTCGCAAAACTCCTTAATCTAAGATCAGCTTTTTATTCTTTTACATATAAGCCATTGTATCCTCAGTGTGTAAAGTTTGTTTCTTTAGTAAATAACTAAGTGAAAAGTCAGGGGCCTGAGTTGCTTTATAGGCCCTTAATGTCCCTTGCTCCCTTATTTTTGCAGTGTTAACTGTGGTAGCCAGTATTTTACAATAACCCTTAATTTTCTGAGAATACTGGGAAGTATTTTTTGGCCTGCAGCATTTGGAGGTGCAGTATTGAATTACTCTGCAGGTTTATTTGCAACAGTGGCAGGCTGGGCTTGATGATGAAGCTTTATGTTCTGGTAGTTTAGCAATTTTTATTAAAAAGTGTCATCAGAATTCTGAAATCTCAGGGATTCCTTCTTAAGTGGAGCAATACTTTCTTCAACCAGTTCTGTGGAAAACTTCTTGAAGGCTGATACCTGCTTTGTCACTGATTTCACTGTGCTGTGATTGTTTAACATGATTCTTACCTTCCTGTAATGTCAGGTATGGTTTTTTTCTTGCAGAAAGTCATAAGGTATTTTGTAAAGAAAAAAAAAAGGCAGTTATCTTCTGTAGCTACTGTCACGTAAATCACAGCTTTACTAAGTTTACACAAATTCAAAGGTCTTGCTTTTAGCCTCAAAAATCATAGCTATTTTAAATACAGCTGCACCTGTTTGGCTTAGCACAAATAGCTGCAAGATCCCATGATGAGAAGCACTTTTCACCTCATATAAATTTTCCATTGTGTCTGAGAGGTTTTTAATTCAACTCAGTAACTCATAATATTCTGCTGTCAGCTGCCATTTAAAGAGAAAAAAAAAAGACATTGCTTCTCATTTTGGCTGGGAGAAAATCCTATGTGAAAATGTCAGTCAGTGAGCCCAATGCCTGTTCTTTTTTACTTGAAAACATTATAGGTTTTCTGAAGCCTGGCTAAACACGGCGCTTTAACCTACTAACCTGAATCTCAGTGTGTCGTCTGGAAATGGGATGGACATGGGCTGAGAATGCTGAGAAAACTGCATGGAGAACAGGGGGATTGTATGCCTCCCAGCCCTTTGTCTTCATGGGGAGCACTGTCTGGTCCCTTTAGCCCCACAGTGAGCTCAGAGTCCTTGGGTATCTTTTGGGGGCCGTTACCCTAATTATTTTTTTTTTTTAATCTGAAGATTGAGGCAACTTCTTTACTGAAGAGGCAATTGCAGAGGCAATTTCAGGCTACTTCAAGACTAGAAAAAAAGACCAAGTCTTACAGTTCTTTTGTAACTTGAGTAATGATGGTGTTTGCTTCAAACTTTTTCCATTAAGATCAGAAAATATTTGGACCTATATGGAATTATTTTAGGCAAGAATAGTGTAGACCAAACTAAGCACACTTTCAAAAAGCAGTGGGTTAAGGATTCATTGCACTGCATGGATTCACATGGCAGAGTTTATACTGAATGATCGTTGCGGTAAGATTCCAGTAAAGAAGATGCCAATCTCAGTGCTCTGTCAGGAACTCAAGCTCTTTCTCTTTTAAACAGTTGTAAATAATTAAGCACTTTTTGTTATGCTCTAGGTGGTTCAATAATCTTTGTTGCTCAACTGTTTAAGATTGCCGGCGTGTGCCTTTTATTGAGTCATAGAAGGTATCAGTCTTGGATTTTTGCCCTTTTAACCTCAATAATATCATTGTTCTAGCATTATTACATGACAGTATGAAGAGGAGGAAGTTAAAGCTATCTTTGGAAATATAAACCTTGCAAGCTTGTCAGACTTGGATTCTCAGGCTCTTAACTCCTCTCACGTTTATTCTAGACTGAAAGCAAACAAACCCTGAAGTCTTCAGAAAACCTTCCCCAGCTCACTTTCTACTGCAGCTTCCAAAGAACCAAATATGTTTTATCAAGTGTAAAGTGCAAAAGTGTGCCCCTACATCCGATAACTGTTCTGTTATATTGCTGCATCATCTTGATTCAAAGTTGTTTTTTTCCTTAGCTTCAATATTTGTCAACAGTGTCTCCTTTTTTTTCTTCTTTTTAAATGCAGGCGTCCTGTCTGCTAGGACAGTTCTCATTTCTGATTAAGCTGTGTCCAAACTGACAAAACCCTCTGCAAATCTTGGTATTATGAGGGTTACTACCAGCAGGGCTTTCCCCATTTTAACAGTCTTTTAGAATTCATGCTTAAAAATGAGTAGTATGACTTTCTTATGTAATCAAGGCCACAGTCTAAACTTCCTCTTCTCAGATTCTAGTTCTTTCAGGACTGTATTTGATGTAAGCTTAGTCAGCAAGACCTCAGCGAGTACTTTGGTAGATCATGTAGCAAGGCAGATCAAGATGACACCTCAGCAGATCTAAAACTTTTTACTGGTTTTTATGTATTGAGTTTTATCCATCAGTACAAATAGAAATGGGTTGTCACAGAATCCTGTGCTTCTGAATGCAGTAATACATTTTTCACTTCCCTTAGTGTGCATCAACAATTTCAAAAGGCTTAAAAATACCTTCCAGTTTAAAAAGGTATTCTTGCAGTTGTTACTAACTTCATAGACCAAATGGCAGCATATGAACATGTCTGACTTTTGTCTGATGGTTCCTTCTAGTGTGATGTTATAACTTTAGTTGAAAATCATATGCAATTTGAAGTGCTTTGAAGAAGTTGGTCTGGAGTATCTGTAGAATTAACCTCTGCAAATTCAGTATGAGTTGCACTAAACACCAACACACAGCTCTTCTTCTGTTCTTATATTAGGCCTGTGATGTATTCATTGCTGTCTTCCCTTTCATGATTTCCATGTAAGAGCTTATCAAAACATGGTTGTCGTCCCATTTTGCCTGTCCAGAATGAAAGGTCCGGTACTTTCACAGTACTTCAACTCCCAGTTCCATACCTTGTATCACAGAAATACATGCCTGGTAGAAGATCTGCGTAGTTTCCCTGGAATATTAAACTGTTTTCAGGATTTATTGAGACCATGTGTTGAACTGACATAGCCAGATACTGGTGATAGAGTGTGGGAAAGCATACATGACTCTGCTTGCCAAAAGTATCCGGTGCGTACAGATTAAGAATGTTAATCTGCAAATACTGAAATCATTGGTTGAAGCAATTTTAGCAGTATTAATACAATGCATTGGGATACAGTTTTTGCTCATATAAATGGATCCAGCAACTGTCAGGCTGGCATCTTTTGCGTCTAAAAATAAAATATTCTGTCCATCTGTATTCTAAAGGTATTACAAATGCAGACTCAAAATCTATTTGCCTGGTAAATATCTGTGAATAGTTTACTTTTTTAAAATGAATGCTGCTGTAGCTTTTATCTTGGTTATGATTCAGTTTTCATTATATTTCCTGGGAATAGAGAAGCTCTTTGGAATTTGTAGTAGTATAAGCCAAAACTGACAAGCAATCTGAAAAGCAAGACGTTGCTAATTTATCTGCAACTAGAGAGTACTGTGGGGACTTCAACAGCTAAAAATAGATATTTGTAAGCCATCAGGTAGAATGCTTTTGTTGAATATTAAATTATACATATAGTTCTAGTTAACAAAGTTCTTTCATTGTTACTGCTTTACTATTTTGAACCCTTTTTGAAGATTGTCTCTACCTTGGTTTGTGAGCAGCTCTGAGGCAGAGTAACCTTTTTTTGTAATTGAAAACTGTAGGGTAAAGTCAAGTCCTACCCTATGGAAGGGTGGCCAGATTGCTTTCTCTGCTCTCAAGGATAGTTGGAAGTTAGAGGAAGTTAAGCCATCTCAGAAGAGATTGAGGAGCTATACCTGACCCATATTGTAAGGGCATTCATCTAAGAGGATTTGAAGCAAGACCTCCCACCATTATTTAACTCACTTGGAATGAGGAAGTGAACCCAGGTGTGCTAGAATCCCTCTGGGCACAGGGAAGCTTGAGGGAAAGACCATTGTCAGATTTGTGGATCAAGTTCTTTGCTTTTATTAAAAAAAAAAGTCTGGAGAATAGACGAGGCTGCTTTGGGGTTGAATGAAACATTGCAGCTAAAATAGTTTCCAGTTAATTAAAAGATTAGGAAAAAATCAAGGGCTCAGTTAGAAATTTGACTGATAGGTCTGGTTGCTTCAACCACCAATCAAGGAAAATAAACTTTACCTTGATACCTTTTTTTCTCTCTCCCTATCCCTGCAGCAAAGGACAATTTTTTTAAATTTTTTTTTTTTTTTTTGGTCAGGGTTATGTTAAAGAATGAAGTTTTCAGAAGATTGTAATTCTTCATTTTAAGCAACCACAAAAAAAGCAGTGACTTAAAGTGTTACTTTTGGCAGCTCCTTAGCTTCATTTTCTGAGGAGATGGTATTTAAAATGATCATGCTTTCTCTTTTTCTACTAATAATTTCTACCCCTTTGTCCACTGACATTAGCCAATCAAAGATTCAAATATAATTAATTTCTTCTACCCTTCTTGCAAATCAGCAGCTGGATAAAAACCAAAAAAACCTCCAGACCCCTAATGTATTGCTGTACCTAAGAAAGGGGATGCAAAATGCCATTGGTGACTCCATGACAGCTAAAGCCAGTCTTTACCCTGGCCTTGCCTTTCCGCTGCTTTGCCCCTTGTCAGTGGGTTTCGTACCCATACTTACCTTGGCACTAACGCTAAGTGAGTTTTCTTCCTTCTAAGTTCAGATCCCACTGAAAATGCACCACTCTGGTGGGGCTTTCAGCTAGACCAGAAGCCTTAAGCAGCTTTACATGCAGTCTGATGCTCCTGGAGGGGAATGGAAACGTGTACCCAAGGGCAAGAGAAAGGCCAGGGTTATAGCCCCCAGGGAATAAATCCCTTTAAGTTGCTGTGAACATGAAAGCATCTAGCTAGTCAGTCTGTTTCACATATGTGTGACTTCAGACTGACCACGGCACGCTGGCTCTCGCCTAGCTGAGGTACCCCTGCACAAGCGCAGTAGCCAGAGTTACTGCAGTGATGGCATGGGAGACCAGCCTTTACTTGTCCTCCTGTTCACATGCCATGTGGCTCTGTAACTCAGCCACGCTACATTTTCTTCAGAGAGAGAGTAAAGTCAGATGGTGGATGTGGATACAATTAAAGGATAGAGTAGCTGTTGTTGTATGGGGTTGCATTTCTGCAGAAGTAAGAGAAGACCATGCAAATGAAATTTATAGATAATAGTAAAATTTGAGGCATTTCAGTCCCTAGAGAGAGTAGAAATATTACAGTTTATTCCTACTCACAGTAATGCTAATGACAAATGTCACATTCATGTCAGCTGAGTATGTTCCAGATCCCTGAGAAGATTAGGAATAATAGTTGCTCTGAAACTACAAAATACTGGGGGGGGGGGGAGGGGGGGGGGGGGGAAGGCAAGGAAGTGTACTAGCAGAAACTCTGTGGAAACAGTCTAGAGAAAAATGACAAGAAATAATTCTGTAAACCATAACTAGTTACGTGTTTGTGATGGAGTGGGGGGTATGTGTGTGTGTGAAAGTAGGTGAGTTATTTGCAAAACGATCAGATCACAGAGCAGGGAAGTGGTCACTTCCCGGGTTCTGGTGGTGCTGAGCATAGCCATAGCTGGCACTTAAAGAAGTAGGCAAAGAAATGAGAGAAGTGTTCAGTATTAGGGATCTAGAGAGCTTGACATATAAGAGCCGGTGGAATTTTTCATGTAAAAAATTACATAATCAGCAATGACTGATGGGATGTCTTTGTTAGTCCCAAATTTACTACACATGCTTGTAAGTCAGCACTGGTGGTAAAAGCAACAGGGAGATATTGTTATGAAAAATACTCCATTAGCCATTGACGTTTTAAGCAGTTTGGACCTGATCCACGAAGGTTTTAAATGTCTTAACATACCTCACTTTCTAACGTAAATTACAAAAAAGTCTACTCCTGTGCTCCGTTTCTGCTTTATTCACCTGCACCAGAGAGCCGCAGGCTAGAAAGGGAGAGAGCCCATAGCGGGTGGGGTGGGGTGTATTGCTCAGAAGACTCCCTTCCCAGTCTGTCTTTAAATGAGCATTTCACCGTTTTCTAACGAAGCGAAAGAATTTTGGAGACTGAGGTGATCCGCAGGCCAGGGCCTCCCCAAAGCACTTCCTTCAGAGGTGGATGGAGGGTGTGGGATCACAGCCTTGCCCCGGCTCCGGCGGAGGAGGGATCTGAATCCTGATCCGAGTTCCTACTCGAGCATCCATCCCGCTGGCGGACGTGACCGGCTGTCACCGCCGCGTCAGGGAGCGGCGGGAGGTGCCTCCCTGGAGCCCGGCACCGAACGCCCCGAGAGGCCGGTCCCGCCTTCTCCCGGCGGCCGCGGTGCGGAGTGCGGTGCGGTGCGGAGCGGGGTGCCGGCCCGGCTCCGGCTCCACTAGGTGGCAGGGTGCCGAAGGGCTCCGCGCTGCTGTCCTGGAGCCCGGGCGGGTCGAGCCCTGCCTCTACCGCATTGTCTGAGGACATGATAGAGTGCGGACGGTTTCCTGGAGTCCTGCCTGCCCCGTGTTTCTTGCCGGTTTTGTCATTAATAAAGCAGAATCGGGAAGGATCCGAGGGAGGTCTGAGACACAAAGGAGCCCGGTTCGGTGACAGGGTAAGAGGGCACTTCTTAGCTATCCGCAGTTTGCGAGGGAGAATTGCCCAGGCAAAGAGAAATTCTTTATGAAAACACAGTGGGGTGTAGTGAGAAGCGGTGCAATAAAAAATGTCTGTAAAGTTTTCAAAGAGTGACAGCTGATTAAATTGTAGCGCAACCTATAAGTCCATAGAGAAGCATGCTTGCCACTTTACAGAGCCAGCTAAGGGGGGAACGGCTGTGTGCTTAGGAAAGCGTGACTTTTTCCATCCGTATTTTTTTAAGTTACAGAAGTGAAAAGAAACTGGAGTGTGTAAATATCACAGTAAAGCGTTAAGTAAAATTAAGTCTTATACAGAATTAAATCACAAGTTCTTTTGCCTGCTTCTTGTTATCTTCTTTTAAGCGTGCTTTCTACTGTGCACTCTGAAAGCAGTGATTTTGTTTGTACGGCGTGTGTGTAACGCTTCAGAAAGAGCTTTAGTGTTAAACTTGGGTGTTTGGGCTCAACTTCTTCAGGATGTACCTTCAGTTCCCCATTCCTCTCGGTTCAGGTAGCTGTGCCTGCCTGAAAACCTGAAAAACTGAAGCAAGTGTGTTTCGAAGTGGGTGAGATCGCGCTTGCCGTTCACGTTTATTCTCCCCTCGGCTCACCACCCGCCCTCTGCCCCTGCGCCGCTGCGCGCTCCCGCGGGACCGGGGGCTTCTGGCTCGGGCACCGGGTGCCTACCAAAAGCCTAAACCCGGCTTCGGTTCTCGCGGGTCTCGGGGCGGGGGGGGGGGGTTGCGAGCAGGCGACCGGTGTGCGGGGACAGGCTCTGCGCCCTCGGGGGGGCGAGGGGCTCTCCGTGCCCCGAGGACGAGTCTCCTCAATGCGCTGTCCCCGCTGCCCCGCAGCGAGGGGCGGTTTGTCCCCCACGGCCCCTGGTGGGGCGAGGGGCTTAGTGCTGGGGGGAGGTCGGGGACGCGCCGTGGGGCGACTCGCGAGGCGGAATCGGCAGGTGGAGTTAACGGGCTGGCCGAAAGCCGGCGGGGAGCCGGGGCGGAGAGGGCGGCGGCGGGTGGGGGGGGGGGCGCCGCGGGGCGCGGCCCGGTGCACGGTGCCGGGCGCGGCGGGGAGGCGGGAGAGGAGGCGGTGGCGCGGGCCGGGGCCCCAGCCCTCCTGCTTTTGAACCTGGGCAAAGCAGAGGCGGGGAGAGGGGCAGGGGCAGGAGGCAGGCGGTGACATCAGAGCCGGCCGAGCGGATAAGGTGGGAGAGCCGCAGGAGCGGAGCGGAGCGGGCGAGCCAGGCGTCAGCGATTAGCGGCTGCCGCCGGTCCCCCGCGCACCGCACCGCAGCGCACCGCAGCGCAGTGCAGCTCCGGGCACCATGCAGAGGTCCCCCCTGGAGAAGGCGAACATCTTTTCCAAACTTTTCTTCAGGTGGGAGCCCCGGCGCGGCGGGACACGTGCGGCCCGGGGCGGCGGGCAGGGGCGGGCAGCGGCGGAGCGGGGGGCTCAGCGGGGGCTTCCCTCCCCCCCCCCGCGCTCGGCAGAGAAGGGGGCTGAGCGCTGGGCTCCAATTAGCTCCGGAGAGGTCCGTGGGGAGAGCGGTGGGAGTCTCAGTGCCGAATGATGGGATCTCCCTTTTGTTGTTGTTGTTGTTGTTGCTGGGGTTTTTAGCACCAGGAATGGTCTCTGTCCATCAGGTGTCATAAACTATTGCAGGACCCAGACAGATGAATTTATGGCATAATTTGAGCAACCTTTGGTAAATTGCTCAACTAGTTAATCTGTTATTTCACTGTAAACTGTAAGAACACGGCAGGGTGGGGGAGAGCAGAGGGGAAACGCTCTCAGAGTAAGGACTCCTTCTGTTTGGCTTTTGGGGTGTTTAGCATTTGCTCAGTGTGCAAGTGTAATATAAGATCTTACTGGAAACAGTTCCTTGTAAGCCTTGAAAGTGTTCTTTTACAGGCAAAGTCCCTGGTGCCTTTTCTTTCTCACAACTTCAAATAAAAAGAGAAGGAGCCCATACCAACGCCTGGGCACAATGTACTTTATAAGACAAAATAGAAGCCTAAACATGTTTTACGTGACATTGCTAGAAATGACACTGCCAACTGGAAAGAGCAAAAAATCTTTCTGGCTTTGGCCCACACACCGCAGGTTTCACCAGGGTGCTGGTTCCCTCTTTTGTTACTTGAGGGTCTTTTGCACAGCAGGGAGGGGAGGGAGGAACTCTTGTGTAAGACACAAACGTGGTGGCTGAAATGGGAACACATGATGTAAAACCATAACATTGGCACGAGGTCTCTGCCTGAGCAGCTGAGGGCTTTTAGCTCACTCTTAAATCGTTTTGGGATAGCTTTCCTTTTCAGCAGGTTGGCCTGGACCTTTTTTAAAAATTTCTTAAGGGAAGTTGGTCTGTATGAATTACTCTGTTTGCCTGCCTGCCTCCCCCGCTTTGGCTCATTGTGGCCATTGTGGCTCACTGTGGCACATTGTAGCCAAATGTGATGGAGGGGAAGGATCCCAAATGCAACCTGTTTCTAAAGTTTTACAAACATCCAGGTAAAGGTGAGGATCCTAGAGGTGTCCTCCAGTGGTGCTGCAGTGGGGAAGTACTTGCTCTCAAATGGTGTTTGAGCCAGGGAGGGCGGATGATGGGAGTGTAAGCCTTTACAAATTCTCCATAGAAGAAGCTTCAGTCAGTGCTCCTGTCAAGTATAAGATACAAATCTGTAAGAAATAAGGCTGCATATTAACTTCAATGCTCAAGGAGCTACTTGTTCTATTTAATTTTCTTTGGAAATCTTCTATCAGAGTAGTGCTCTCGTAGTACCTGGGTGGTGCACTGAAGGTGTCAAGAAAAAATCCCAGTAAGATAAAGCAAATATACTTATGATTTCTACCTTAGTTAAACTTCCTGTGGCTGAAACCAGATGCAGTTCATGCTCATTAAGTGCATAATTAACCTGACCTGGTCTTCTAAAATCATAGTCTTTAAATCAATTGAATGACATTTCAATCATGAGTATCGTGCATGATGCATTATATTGTACCACTTACCTGCAACTGAAGTGATAATAATCAAGTATATCAAGTTAGAGAAACGTTTATGATGACTGTTGACTAGACAAGAGAAATTTCTTTACAAAATTTGATAGTAACATTGTTTCATAGAAAGTTCAGGCTCTTAAAGTAAACGTTCAGTTCACTGGGTAAGAACAGCCAAAACTGTATGTGTACATCTGTAAAGTATCTAATATGGTTCTAATACCTTCGGAATGATGTTTCTGTGAATGACAAAGTCTCTGCTTACTTGCATTTTACCACATACACTGTGAATGTCTTTGTTTCTTCACAAATATGATATGAAATAATTGAAAACGTCACAAAGGTGAAACCACAAGATAAGAAAATGCATTACATCCAAACTGGCAGCAAGGATGTCTTTCTCTTAAAGAAAAAAATCAGTGCCTGATTCATTATGAAATCCAAAAGAGAAGTGCAAACTAAGCCAGCTTTTGTGCCTTGACTTCTCAGGGGCTCAGTCCGTCAGACCTGCTCTAGTTGCTTCCTTCTTTCCAAACCAGAGAAAAAGTAATCTGTTGCCTTTTTATACAGCTGTCCAGAGATTCCAAGAACAATTTAGCATGTAGGGGATAAATGTTGGATTCCTTCTTCTGCCATGTGTGTGCTGGGAGGGGTAGGGAAAGGAATTCAATTCTACACCTCACCTCTTCTAGGAAGTAGGACCAGTGTTACCAGTGTATGGCAGTGAAGGTGTTTTAGTTCTCTATCTCTGACTCAGCTACTCTTTTTAAGCATAAGAGCAAGAGTGACTCTGTAGTCTACCAGGTAAGAAACTTGTTTGCAAGTCCTGATTTCTGTTCTGAGGGCACTTTTTATGAAGTCTGTTAATAGCCTTTAGGTTGGATACCAGAATCCAGGACTTAAGTTTTGGAAGTACCTAGCCCATGACCTGCAGTCATGGTTATTCTCTCACTTTTTCTAGCTTAATTCAGTCATAATTGCAAGTTTGAGAGTGCCTTGACCAAGATAGTTTCTGGTTTGAAAAGGCATTCTCATGAGAATTAGGTTGAATCCCTTCAGAGAAAGGAACTAAAGGCAGACCTGCCCTAGGTAGTCCCTGCTCTCTCCTTGGATTATGTATTTTAGGGTTTAATACCAAGAGGGTACTTATGATTTTGATTCCTGAACAGAAAAGGATTTATGTGCCTATTTTTCTCTGTGGAGAAGTCTGGGATTTAGTGTGTACATTTGTACTCAAAACTTCCCCTAAAACTGTCTTGAGTTCCTAAAAATCCCAGGTATTGCATAGGAAGCTTAAAGACCTAATTCATATCAATAAATTTCACTCTGGAGGGCAGGTGTCTGGAAATTGGCATATCCAACATGTATTTGGAGCATCCCCTATCAATACCTAGCTGTAACATCTTGCTCATCTTTCCTCTCCAAGAAGGGGAGCCTCTGTGTACTTCAGCAGCTATGAGCAGGTGGATTGAATTGCACAGTGTGATGGCTCAGTTGCTGGGACAGCTGGCTTAGACACTTATACATGGCAAATTTCTTATAATATATTCTTAAGTCCCTTTATGGGTCTAGTCCTGAGGACCTGCCTTTCACTGATCCCAGGTAATCATAAATCCTGGCTGTTAGTGATAACCAAGCACAAGTGCAGCTGCAGCACAGATTATGGCCCCGTGAGGCTGCCTGGTCATTTTTTTTCTATTGCCACAAGGAGTCCTTGGGTCTGCCAGCCCTTCAGACCTGTTTGAAACAGCAGGCTTTTGGTACTTCTGAAAGTCATCCCCCCGAAGGTTCAAAGATGTGCATGCAAGTTTTGGACTCCTTTTGAAAATTTGACTTCTATTAATGTTTCCAAAGTAAAATATGAAACTTGAAGTGAACTGGAGAGAGGATGCTGAGTCTCCTACTCTGAAATCATTTCAGCCACAGGAATACCTTCTCTAATAATAAGGCTCAATTGTGTCCTTGGCTCAGCCTGATACTGCATCTTTGGTCTAACGAGCAGAAGTGCAAACCCTGCAAAGCACAGTGACCTTCTCTGGCTGCTTTATACCTGTAAAGCACAGTTGCCTGTATCAAGTTGCATCCGAGTTTCTGAAATACATGTAAAGCTTCTCTTCCTCCTGCAGGAGGAAGACTTACCATCTTGATAATCAAAATTAAATGATCAAGCATTTGAAAGATTTGCAGACCTGTTTGTACCTTTTTATTCTCCTCCATGCTTATTTGATTTTGGTGAGATAGAAAATAATCCATCCAAATCTTTGAATTCTTTTTTAATACTGTAGACAATGACATAGAAAATAGTTTTATTATCTGTATTATAGAGGCTTTTAAATGCCCTAACAGAAATTTGAAGGTCTTAAAGTCTAAGTAGTTAACACAAAGGATGGGCTAAACCCAAGTTTCCTTATTAGTTCTGTAAAGAAGAAAGTGGGGTGTACAAGGATTGTGCTTTGTCCTGGGAGCGTGTGGTGGAGTCAGTGGAGACTGCCTGAGATCTCCTATCCAGGACTTTAATTGCACAAGGGTATTTCTGGTGTGGCAAAGTTATTTCAGAATATTTCTACAACGAACAATTAGCACCTCTTTCATACAAAAGAGTTCCAGTCTCTGCATATGTAATTTTTTTGAATATGCTAATTTTCAAACTGGTGAGAATAGTGTGACTTACTGCAGAAGAATTCTACGGGTTGCCATTATCTTGGTTTTGGGTTTGTTTTTTTTCTTTACCAACCCCTGCTTTGCAGGATATGTATGTGGGCATAGTGGTTATGGGGGCAGGATGGTGCCAACCTGACATCTGGGTCATAAAGTGTCACAGTATGTCTTCTAAAATAAACAAGTCAAAGGTCAAATTAAACTGTAGCATATAAGAAGACTTTAGTGATACACGTTGCAAAATTTTGCAATGTAAACTCATAGATGCAATTCAGCTGTCTTCCACAAGAGAGGAGGTATGCCTGGGTGAGATGAGCAAGAACACACAGGCTGTGTTTACATCCACATATCGCTCCCTCTCATATAAGCAAAAGGATCTGCATGAGCACTTTCAGTCAGCAAGTAGCTAAACCAAGGCTGCATTGTCATGAAGCTCCCAAAATTAGGAGAGAATAAGTAGGCTTTTAAGACTTATTTTGAAATGGCATTGTTTTTCCCTTGAAACCAGAACCCTCCTGCCTGTCAGATATGGGTCAGCATCCTTCCTTCAGGAGAGGGTAGGTGGGAGAGGGGATTGATCCTGAAATTCGGCAGTGCTTGGGGTGGCCTGCTGCAATACTAATGCCTTGACTCCGTGGGCAAGGTTGTGCCTTAGGAGAAAATCCAAAGCGACAGCTGGGAAAGGTACTTGGTTTCAGATATATTCACATGTTTTAACGTTGGTATTTATCTTTTCATAAACTTTTTTTTCCAACTTTTAGAATAAAGGATGTGAACCTTTATTGTATTGGAGTCAATCTGATATTTCACTTTAACTTGTTTCAACTTAACTTAGTTTAAGGTTAATCTATAAAATCTGGGATGCTTTTATTTCTTTGGAGGTAACAAATACAAAGAAAACAAAACAAAACAAAAAACCACTGTTGCTTTGCTCAAAGCCCAAGGTCATTTTGGAAATTGGAAGATACGAGACATTTTCTCATTAACTTGCAAAGGTCAGGCTGAGGAGTAGCAGCATCAAATGCCAGGATACAGAGAAGATGGCAAAGAGCAAGTAGTAAGAGAAGCAGCCCCTGATTCAAGATTCATTCCATATTACTGTAGTGGTGACTTACATTTTGATACTTTGTATTTAAATAAAAATAATAAAAAAAAATCTTCCCACCCTCCACTTTCACTGTTTGAACTGCTACAGATGTGTTTACGAGTTTGTGAGGGTGTTTATACCTGATCAGGTATCAGTCACTGGGGTTGGAACAAGTTACAGATTTGGAAAGGGCCGTTGCAGCCTATATGCAACTGTATGCTAATTTGTTACAAAATATATCTATAAATGCATGGCTAAGTGGAATGATAAATGGGGTGAAATTTGCTGTCACATTAGTGACATATCTGGGAGATTTTAAAATTCAGTTCAATCATGAATAGCACAGCTCTGCTATAGTTTTGCTGATGCAAACTCTGCAGCTTTCTTTGGTCTTTCAAAGGACTAGCAGAAAGAAAGGTCTTCCTCTTATTCTTTCTATGGGATATATAATTGAGAAAAAGAGTGAAGGTGAAGAAACATCCTCTCCTAGCCAGTCTTACAGTAAGTACATGCTGAAACAGCCTCCCAAACCCTGTTCATAGCACATCATCACCACTATGTTATTTTGATAGCTTTGTTAAAGAAATATTTGAGGCATGTATTACACTTGACTTTGGTATCTAATCCAGTGACAGATTTTAATGCATTGAATGTATTCTGTCCTTGCATCTTACACAATTTAAGTATCTTTGTACCCCTAATGTGCTTTTTTTTCTCTCAAAAATAGCTCTTGGTACTTCAGCAAACCAAAATACTTTGACTATCTTACTAACTGTAAGGAAAAAGTACTGAATTTCTGCTAAAAATCTGAATCTCAAAAAAGCATTTAGAGATTAGATAATAATCTGAATAAGTGTCACTTTGCAAAAACTGGGCATAAAAAGGCGAGCCTCCCCCAAGAACTGCTGCGGAGTAATCCTAATTAAGATTTGCTATTGAAATCCTGGGGTTTCAGCAGAACATTGATTATTCTTAAAATGGTGCTGCTCACAGCTAGTGGCAGAGTTGATGATATTGCAGCTAAATATTTTCCATGTCAAACAACACCTCATGGGGAAAGATTGTTTATTAGTGAAGAAATTTAAATCTTAATGTTTGTGATCTGGGGGAAAAGAAAAAAAACAAACCAGAAATTATTGGGGTCTGCATTTACCTTCTGTTGTTGAAGCCCTGCAGTAATTATGTGTAAATATTAAGCTCAGAGTGTAGCATTTGTTTGTTTTTAAAGGGGAAAATGCTAAAGGTTTAATATAGTTTTCAGAATATATAACATGCTATTTCAGCAGGTTACCATTTGAAACAATATAACTGCAACTCTACTCTGTTGAGGGTAACCAAGGTGCAGAAATTAGGCTGTGGTGCTCGGCAGTTGTGCTCCATGGGCGTACTGACTTGTCCTGTCTGTTAGCAAGGATCATGCACAGCTAGGGTCACCCTTTACGGCTGCGTTGCAGGATGCTCGGAGAAGAGGGCTGGTGGTGCAGACACTCTTCTGGAGAAAGAGTTTCGAGTGTACTAGAGCTGCCACCTCTGATATAAAGTAAGCAAAAATTTACAATTAGTGATGGATGTCTTTTGGGAGAGCATGGGAGTGCAGACTCTCAGACAGAGTCCGGTCTGCTTTGACCCTTTGGGAATGTCTGAGATCTACGTAGTACCTCAGTCTTTTCTTGCAGTCAGTAGGAATTCATGGCTCTACAAACACCTTGAAAACTTAGGCTCCAAAGCATCGTAATCATGGCTTGATAATGTTCCCTGCCCCACCCCCCCAACTGTTAAAAGAAGGGATAAGTTAAAGCCAGAGGCACTTTTCTTGTGCTGTCTCCATGAAGATGTAGGTCCAGTTAGGAGCTGCAGGCAATATGCCTAACTATATTGCGCACAGGTATTAATGCCTTGTAAGAGAAGGAAGTGAAGCCGTGGTCGCCTTTGCGTTGCTCAGTAGATATTGCTGTTTTGTGCGCAGGACACCTATTGAAATGGTACCAGCCTGATCAGGGACATTTGCAGGAGAGCTGCTCTGCTTTGCAGGCCTCAGAGGGCCCAGCCCTGCTGCTCTGTCACTGTCCCAACGCCCCATGCTTCTTGACCTGAAGGGCCTGATAGAGCTGAGGAATCCCTGTGCCCTGGAGGAAGATCTGGGCAGTTGGCTTAGCAACACAGAGGCTCCTTCTGTCTTCAGTGACACGCAAAGCAGCCTTAAGGGAGAGTCAAATCCTATTGACAAGTTAACAGTCTGTGTTAATACTCTCTGGAAAGCCCAAGACATCTGTCCTATTGGTATAATTTGCCCGAGTGGGATGAGGCTGAACATGCTGGAGAAAGAAATAGCTGTTGTAAGAAATCTCTTATATATTGCTGAAGTGAATGACAAAGAAATGGTCATTAGAAATCTACCAAAAGGCAACTTAAAACAGTATGTTATGTATATGATATTTATATATCAGGCTCTTAAGGGTTGTTTTTTTTTTTTTTTGCTACAGGCTATCAATAATAGAGGTGGAACTTGTTTTGATTCTTTTCTTCTTTCCTACTGTACACCCTTGAAACTTGTCCCCTGCTGGGTTTCATGTGTGTGTACCCATAATAACATTCCTAGTTAGTGGCAAAACTCTTGACAGCGCTACAGGTTTCTCTGTGAAAGAGTTCATTAAATGCCAGCCAGTAATCCAGTGGCATTTGCTAACATAATGCTGTAAAGCCAATCTGTTTCCCTTCCTTCTTGCTCTCTTCCTTTCAAAATAAATTTCTCGTTCTCAGCAACCACAAGAAGAAAAAACTCTGAATTAATGCTGGCAAATCGTTTCTGTTAAGTAAAAAAATAGAAGAGCCATATTCATTGACAAACTGAACGGCATTACCTGGTGATAAAGAAACATTCATAACTACAGATTATATTGCCAGTTAAAATAAATTTATAGCCATTTTGCATTTCAAAACTTTGCAAAGGATCCAGAGCATAATGATAAACTGGATGCTGTTGGAATCTGGCAAAAAGTTGTTTTAAGGAAATATTTATGTATTCTAGATCTAGCATATTCCTTTTGAAGAAATATGTACTGTCTCCCACAGTTCTTGACAGCACAACCCAAGCAGCTGTTGAAAATCTGCTTTGAGACAAACAGCACGTGACAGGCCAACTCCTCCCACGATTACCACTCCAACCCGAAGCCACTTGGCACAGATCGCAAATTGGCCAGATCTAGTTAGGGTGGAACTTCCGAGCAAGGCCAGGGCAGCTGGGAGATGAACATCTCTGTGCAAGCCCTGCCAGCAGCCTGTGGTAGGAACCTGCCTGCAGGCGAGGAGGTCCCTGGGGGAAGGTGTCAGCACTGCTCCTTTAGCTGGCTGGAGGAGTTCATCCACCATAGTTGCAGCTACCCTGATGAGCAGAGAGATGAGGACAAGGACTAAGGATAAGTCTGTATCAAACTTGTTGACTTGGGAGAGGAGAGTGGTTTAGGGACCACATAATTTAGGTGGCATTGGTAAGTGCACCCGATTAAGCACCGATAGAACAAGAGACATTTCTAGGAGTACTGTAGATCTGCGAAGCATGCTGCTTTTCCCAAATGATAAAGTAGCCACTCTGCTTGCTTTCGAAATGCAGTCGTGTTTTGTTACTTCAGGGAGTGGCAAAATGCCAGGGTAGGTGCTAATCAAAAGTATAAACAAAATCAAATGTGTGGAGGGAAACAGTGCAATGAAAAATGTTTTCCCAAAACATACAAAGTCTGAAACTGTAAAGCATTTCTCTTTTGTCAAGACGAGTTGGGAATTGCTTATTGCAGTCTCAGAGCATTATTAAGGGGCTCAGCAAGGTTATTACTTAGCTACGGAGCTGGGAATTAAAGAGGTTGCTTAGGAAGTACTGTTACTTACTTGCATTAGCAGCAGTAGTGGTTTAGTGTCCCATAACTTGTATTCATTTTATTATTGCCAAAATATCTGCATATATAGAACTTAAGGTGAAGCCAGTACATGAGAGTTTCTGTTCCCAAAGGGCAAGGATTAGCTATTTCTCCACAAGATGTGCACAAAGCCAATAGTGACTGGTCCTTTCTGCCATCAGGACCTGGCAAAATAAAAATCAATACCTGATTTATCATTTGCGGTGGCCATGAAAAACTTTCACATAACAGTATTATTCTAAATAGAAAAGTTTTCTTCTAATCCATCTTATTACATCCCTGAAAACATTGGCCCCTGTTTCCAGTAGTAGTAAAGTTTATGGATGTTTTATCACTGATGGTCCAAACTGGACTCTCCTAGCTGCCTTGCTGTCACATACCACAAATAGTGTGTTATTTCTCAGCTACAGTGGTATTGAAGACTGAGCTAAAGCCCATGTTATTTGTCTGAAACCATAGTATGATTGCAGAAATGCAGGATAATCTTCTCATTTCTTAGAACGCATTCTCTTTGCAGTGGGTGTGATGTAACTGTTCACTTGGGAAATATCTTTGTGCTTTACTGAATTATGGGGATGAAAGACTGGTGTCTCATGATTCATAATTTCATTAAAGTAAATGTTAGAGTGTGCATGTGTGTGCACACAGTTGCACACAAATAGACTTTGACTGTTGTGCTAAGGTCTTTTTGCACTCATGTAGTGTCTAATGATGTTCGTTTACCTTTGTATCAACCTCTTTGCACCATCAGAGGCTGCAATTGAGAATGTGGGTTACTTTGTGTGTATGATACATGTTCTTACAGGCATACAGGTATGCATCTCCAATAAGCTATTGTATTTTCTAAGTGACTGTGGGAAACATTATTGCATTACTTTTGCAATTCTGTTAACTGTTTTCTATAAAGACAATTTAAAAGAAAAAATTCTGAAGTGATTGAGGTTTTGCAGATCATAACTTTTATCATAATCATGAATCATATGGGTTTTTTTTACCAAGTATGTTTACATATGGAAGCATGACAGCAATCAACCACAAACTATTTCTTTCACAGGCAGTTCATTTTTTTAAGGAAATATTTTTTAGTAATGGCAGTAAAGCAGAAACTTGGTTAGTTTCAAAATACACCATTAGTTCTTATGGTTGCTTGTTTATGTTTTGTTTTAGTCCTGTGCTTTCAAAAAGATTTTCAAAGAGAACCTGCTGCAAAAGTTTGTACAAGTTGGCACTTGGGGATTCATAGGCCTTTCAGGAGCTGAATTGTTTGATTAAAATTAGTAACAGCTTATAAAGATTTTCTCTACAGAGTAGCCATTCTAGAGTTTTTTCCTGCTTTGGTTTAATTCAGTGTGCCCTTTAAATTGGTATTAAATTTTTAAACATGACATTTGAAAAAAGAAATGCAAAATGTTTACATATGATGGATGCAATGAAGATCTTATGAGGAGTCCTGTGAAAGATCTCGTGTGTTGTTAAGTGCATACTGCAATGTAAGCTGCCAAAGGAACACTCAAACTATATTACGATTTTCTGTCTTATAGGAATGAAACTTATACATCCAATTTACTATAGTTCTGATTTATTATTCATTTATATGGACATGGCACATATTTGGAAATACAATACAAATGTCTCAATCCCCTGTTCATTTGTCTTCTACTGACTGAATAGGAAGTTTGGGGCATGATCCCACCCCAAAACTGATAAAATGCCACAGTTATTCTTTTAATGTTATGTTTGTCGATATAGTTCAGTAAATACAATGCAAAGCTGCACTATATAATGTCATTGTGTGTGTGTGTGTATGTGCGTGTGTGCACATAGACATGCTTGGGTGCTGTGCACAAAATATTCAGGGTGAGACAATGCAACTCCAGAATTAACCTCAGAAACTAGTGATTTTTTTAATTTTTTTTTTTCTGCTTAGATGGACAAAACCAATTTTAAAAAAGGGTTACAGACGACGGTTGGAGCTGTCAGATATTTATCAAATCCCTTCTGCAGACTCTGCTGATAATCTTTCTGAAAAACTAGAAAGGTATGAAAGATTCATGAAATGATTTTGTTTCAGGAATCACACTGCAATTTTCATTAAAAAGCTGTTGGATAAAATGTTTCAATAGCATTGGGTGCAGGCTGGTTGCACCCATTGACTGGCTCAAGCATGTCCTCATTCAGCACATAGTTGTCCTTTGAAGCTGACTGGGATCCCTGATGCAGATGTATCACCTTGATGCTCTAAATTACTATATTCAGGTTCCTATGACATCTGTCTGTTGACTAGCGAGGCTAGACTCAGAGTTTCAATGTTAGTTTCCTATTCTGCTGTTCTTTCTTCCCAAAATATCCTTTTAAATCCTTGTTTTATTTTTTTCTTCATCTAAATTACATTCTTAATTTCCTTTGATACCACTGTTGAAAGACTAGTTACTTCTGCAGAAATCATACCCTGACTTTCCTCATTTAGGCTTCCTCTCTTCTCTACCCTATTTCAGTTGGTCCTGGTTTGGAAACTGTGCTACACTTGGGACTAACTCTTAGAAGTACAAGTGCCTCAGTCTGGTCCCTCTCCCCCAGCCTCCGGTGTAGCTTTCCCTGGTGTGCCGGGGCAGCTCACGTCTGCACTGTTGTGCCAATCCAATTAAACTTAATTGCAGTGTGACATACGTACTCAAAACTGGTGGAAAGTATTGAGGACATCGGTATGCTTAATGCATTTTGATAGTTTATAAATGGAATATTCTGGTTATTTAATATTCTGTTGAAAAATGGCAAAAGAATTAACTGAGGAAATTCTAAGGAGTGCTTTAATCTGTGAATAAAATTTTCCCTGAACATATGCTTTCTGTATATAGCATTGCTTCTGATCAGCAATTTATTACGGAGTAGAAAATTATTGTCCCAGCAACACAGGTTAAAAATAATGCTGTGCAGTAGAGAAGTCACATTTTTGATACTTTGTTGGTGTTTTCTTTTTTGCAGTCTGGAAGAGCTCCAAAATGTTCATTTGCCTATTATTTGTGCTTTGGTCTTAAGTACAGCAGGTTTCTTTAAAACATACAATGTGACCTTTTCATGAATTAATTCCCTGCGGGGTGATGTATGGCTGAGTATTTAAAACTGCCAAATATGTGACTGAACTAGGTTTGAACTTTTATTGATCTGTCAAGTCAAGTCTTTGGGGTCTTTGCAAAGCTTTCTTTCATTAGTCACCTTAGCTAAATCTCCTTGGATATACTTGAGTGAATTGAAGTATGTCAGAGCCATAGACCCATGTATTTGCTCACACAACTTAATGGTCTTGGTTTTTGGTTCCTTTTCAGAGAGTGGGACAGAGAGCTGGCAACTTCAAAGAAAAAACCCAAACTTATCAATGCTCTTCGACGATGCTTTTTCTGGAAATTTATGTTCTATGGAATAATGTTATATTTAGGGGTAAGATTTGTTTTTCTCCTCATTAAACTTCTAGTGTTCCATAAATAGATCCAAGTCTTAGGGATTGCTAAATAAATACAGAATCCTGTGAATACCTATAGATTTTGCTATGTATATTGCTTATAAAGATGACAAATACAAAGAGTTACTCAGGGACCTTCATAAAAAAAAGTATTTTCTGATAATGTCTTAATATCTTTAAAACATACATATTAATAATTTCAAAATATAAGTAGTGCCAGGTGCTGGCATATGCTTTTCCAATTACAGGTAGAGCACCTGAATTTTTGTATCACTGCTGAACTAAAGTAATTATTTTCTCATGCTACGGTTTTTAAGATGTTTCTTCTACCCTTATTTTAAAATAAATGACAGTGCAATTTTGCATGATTTGGTCAATTTTGTCAAAGTGATCTCAGCCAGCTTCATCGTTAAATGCTTTATTCAGGTTTATATGCCGTAAGCAAATTGCCTTTGTTAGTGGTAAAAATTCTGCATAAATAACCATGTAAAATATGCTTGGATCTTGGTGCTGTTAGTGCTCCAAAGTGTATGATCAGGAACTTGATGTGAAAGTCTGAACTGATTATCCCCTTTCCAACATGTTAGGATTACCCTGACTTACCAAATGCCACCTGTTTGACAGTCCCATCACTGGGGT
The DNA here is from genome assembly GCF_929443795.1 of Astur gentilis. Lineage (NCBI taxonomy): Eukaryota > Metazoa > Chordata > Aves > Accipitriformes > Accipitridae > Astur > Astur gentilis. Next base: position 27,855,056 of record NC_064890.1, on the reverse strand, counting down.
TAGGAGCTGTGAAAATAGTTTATTATTAATGGTGTCTCATTAGGTGTGTTGGATAGCCAGACTGTAAATCTGAAAATTACTGTTAACCAATATGCACATTAAATATCCATGTTATTTTCAAGTTTCTGCAATTTAGTAGTAAAAGTGAGATATTACACTCCATGCTCCTCTGTTCAAAATGCTGTGGTATGAGAAACTGCAGCTATAATAGCCCAAGTGGCCCAAAGTGGTCAGATAGTTAGTGTTTTCAGATGTGAAACAGATCTCTAAGCCAGATTTTGAAGGTTGATACGGAAAGGAACTAATTCCACTGGCATTAGTGTTGAATATGATCTAGTTTAGCTGTACTTTCAAGATCGTGGATTGGGCAGAAGAAGAGTGTAAGGGTAATTTATGGAAAATAGCCTACAAATGTCTCTGAAGCTCATGTTGCTTGCTATAAAACCAAACTTCTCTTTTCTTCTAGCTTTCTATCAAGTATCCCAAGGAACTATTCTAACAGAATAGCAGAGTTACAGAAATGCAAACCTTCATGCCCATTAGAATGACCCATCTCCCAGGCAGGAAGGGGAGAGTAGTGTGGAGAGTTGTCATTACACCCATGAGCTTGCTACTGACTCCTCTGTAGAAGGGAATTTTCAAGCTGGGTAGATCTTCTAGTAGGTAGATGAAGAAAGATCATCATCTGCTCTATGGCAGCCATGCTAAGTGAAGCCACACCAACACCTATACCCTCAAGTTTTAATAACTGTGTATAAAACACTTGAAATATAAATAAGAATATCCTGAAAACTAAAACACAAGTCCTTAACTACATGCAGACTTTTCAGCATTAAAAGGGATTTTTTTAAGGGTGAAAAGTTTTAATGCATCAGGCAGTGTTTCAGGTCCCATATCATTTTCCAGGTTAAGCATCAAATTTGGAGCCTGATTTCTGCTACTTTTATGCTGGAATGGTTCCACTCCAATAAACAGGAGTCCCTCCTGTTTATGTGGCAGTGTGAAAGACAGGCTGATCTTGCAGATTACAAAATAGTTAAATTTCTTTAGGGTTGTGGGATGAAAGTAGTGTAAAGTATTCCTAAGTGTAATAATTTAGACTGCTAACCTTGCAAATGTTGTGGTTTAGATCACTGTTGATTTGATTTGGATAATTAATAACGGATTACAATTTCACTTCAGATTGGATTTTCCCCTAAGAATTATGGAAAAACTGACTGCTGCTTTCCCTTGTAACACCATGTCAAGGGGAAATGAGTATCACTAATAGAATTAGAAAGTCACAAAGTAAAATGGCCTAAAGAAAAACAAAGAAATTCTCTAAAGAAAATGGAAATAGCTTCCCTTAAAATGCAGCATTCACATTCTTTTTAGTCTATGAAAAACGTAGGATATACCTCAGTCTGTCATGCTGCTTCATGGATTCAAAATTTAAAAAGCCCTATAGGCCTTAATCTTTTGCAGTCACATTTAGACTGTCCCCCAGATGTAGCTCCTAAAGAACAACTCTGAAATTTCTCAGCACCAAGGCTTGATTTTAAAAATAAAACCTAGAGTGAAAAAGTTCTTTACATTTTATCTTTTTGCTTCTTTCTCATGGATAGATATACTCACACATGTGTGTACACAAATTCTGATTAAAAATAGGGGAATCATGAAATTAGCTCCCAAGCCAACTTGGCTCTCTCCCGGTTTAAGTCTTTCCAACTTGCTGGACTCTTTGTCACTAGTGTGACAAGAATTAGGCTAGGCACTGGTCTTCATTTTATTGAAAGCTGTAAGACAAAAACCTTGCTGCTAAAGCTGCTGGTGTTCTTTTCAGGCCTTGCTCACGGAAATTAGTGGGAGCTTTGCCATCATTAATTCGAATGGGGACAGGATGTTGTGCCGTGTTGGCATAGGTGCAACCAAGTTGTGCGTTCTTTTGAACTTCACTTTCCTTTCAGCTCTTCTCTTGTCTAATCCCTGAGCCGTTTTCATAGCACCTTTCTTGGAGTGTGGTTTAAACTCTGCTGACATCCCTGCTGTTTGTGTAGTTGTTGTTGTAACTGGCATCACAGCTTTGCTCTCATTAGGTCTAGTAGTTTTTCCATCTGTCCCTTTCCCCTCGTGCACCGTAGGTAATGATGTTATTGCAGGGTGGACACTTGCGCTCTGGCCCCCTAGAGTACTATGACTCTCCCTCATAAATAGTGTTGCGTTAGGCAGGTTGAGTTACTGCACTTAATGTATCTGCACCCCTGCTGTTCGAAACAGCTTCCATGCTTCATCTCATCAGCAGACGTGTCTTGCAATTTAAAGAAAAGGTGGTGTGGTGGTAAAATGAAAATCTTGCTTTTTAGCATGATACCAGCTAAGAAATTGGGTACTTTGCTGTGAGGATCAGTTTGATTCCACTTAACATTTTTCTCTTATACTCATCCCCATGAAATGTGTATTTCCACTGAGGCACAGCAGCTGCTAACATTAACTTAGAAAGGGTTTTAGTATCATATCCCAAAGGACCCTAATGAGGATTTCCTGAAGTTCTCGCATATAGGTCACGGGTGTGAGTGAGGAGACAGGGAGGGATATGAAAGTTCTGAAGCACTTCTTGGGCATACGCCAAAACAGAGATGTGCATTATTGTCTTCAAATGCAGAGTGATTGAGCATATGGGGGATACACGTAATGTAAAAGTTCTCATTGCGTAAGAATAGCCATACCAGGTCAGATTAGCACAGTATCCTGTGTCGTACTCTCATTTCTCTTCAGATCTTTGCTCTTTTAATTAAGATTTCTGTGAGGCAGCCGTTTCTGAGCTTCTCAATGGCGTATGATGATGCAAAGGGAAGAGCAAGGGCAGAAGAAAAAACATGTCTCTTGAAAACTGGATTTTTCTGTTAGGTGCACAAATCCCATTCTTCCTTTTAGGCAGGTCATTCTAATCAGTTTATTTATCCATATTTATATCAATGGGTAATTTCGAGGTTACAACAGGAAAAATTAAAAACAGGTAGTTTCATTTGTATATAGACTAGATAATAATATCTTCAGTAAGCAAGGTGATAAATCTCCACTGTAAACCAGTGGATTTTTACACCCCATGAGATCGCTAATGATTTGGCTTATTGCCAGCCATTATTCTACCCTTAGTCTGTAAATCACCTTTTTTCCCAGTGAGCTAGGCATATATGCAATACCTTTATAGTCACAACAAACACAGCAGCAGTGTGGCATTTTCACTAGAATAAGAGTACATAACAAAAAAAATAATCTTGCTATTCTAAGCCTATATATAAAAGCTTATCTTGGAATCTCTGAGAGTATGAAAGCACCACATTGTCCTTGAGAGGTGACTGTTTTGTATTTTGTGAGTTTTGGGGAGTTTTGGTTTGCCACTTCAGGATGCCTATGGTCTAAGCACAGCTGCCTTGGGTCATGTGTGTTTTAATAAACACTCCTCCCTTTGCCTACTAATAACACTGAAGTCTTTGTCAAAGCTGGCTCCAGGTTGCTGGCTCTGTGTTGGGGCAGAGTGGTATTTAATTTGGGAAATGTAGTGTGTAGCACAGGTATGCTATTTGAGATGTAAAATTTAATCTCTTCTGTGGAAAAAGTGCATGATGAATATCAGCTCCACCAACAGTGACATTCAAAAGGGGTTACAGTGCAGGTTGTAGAATTACTTGGGATTGGTCTTGTATAAGAGACCAAGAGGAACCCAAAGGAGAAGGAAAAAAAATTAAAGGGGATTTTCCCAATCTATTTATCACTGCAAAACATTAATTACAGCTGAACTTCACTGGTTCACTTCCTCTGATTCTCTGCATGGTGGTCTGTGTGGCTTTCAGCTGGAAGGCAGTGCTAATAACTTTTTGCAGAATTTTAACACATCTGTACAAAACCAAGTTCAATAGTTTCTTGCTATTTTTGAAGTATCAGATGCTGAGACACAACAGAAAGAAGGATAAGGAGACATGCATAAAGGTTCTTAGCCCTAAGTATTTTTACACTGAATATAACAATGAAGCAAAGGAACACATACATACTTCATACCCTTCAGAAGCTCATGCAGAAGATGAAGCAAATTGTTAGACCACAGCACAGTGATGATTTTAGTAGTTCTTGGGGAAGGAAAGAGGGGGCAAGAGCCAGAGATGGAAAAGGATGCCATTATGGGAGTGAAAATATGAGAATGATGGGGGTATGAAGGGAAATGGAAGGCAAAGGTGAGATAATGCTAGGGGGTTTAATTATGACAGAAAAGGAGTCTGAGGACAAATCTAATAGCAGGCTGAGGTAAAGTCAGGGCTATAGCAGATCACTTAGATGCCTTGCAGTTCAGCAGTTTGATACTGCCTCTTTTTCCTTACCTACTCTGGTTCCCTACCATGTTGCTTATCCTGTGATGGGAAGTGCTAGGGCTGCCAATGCAGGAGGGACTTTTGTTAAACTTGCCTCCCCTACAATTTATGCCCTCGTATCCTCCTTTTGTTAGAACTTTAGGTACAATGTCTAGAACTGTTGAGTAGGATAATCCAAATTGTTTATACTTTTATTCTGTTGCTATTTCCACTTACTTTATGTTTTAGCTATATCCTCACTGTGTTGTTCTGGTGGTGTTCATTTCAGGAGCTCTGAGTCTTCCTGTGTCCTGTAAGCCCAGTAAAGTGCAGCGAGAACTGTTCCCTAGGGCCCAAAACAGAGATCCAGCCTGCTAAACTGGATTCAGTCATATGATGTGATTAACCCATTACAACTCTGAAAAGTAAATGTGGAAGCTAATCTCAGTTGTCACTTTTGTAGAAGATGGTCAAACAAAATTTACAAACTAGATTCACTTTACTGGAGTTGCAGGAGCATCACAGATTGAGACAGCACTGAGTTGTCTGTTCTCCTGTGCAATTACTGTAACCTTCTGTGGTTTGCATAGCAAACAGACCTGGCTTCCTCATTTAAGATATAAAGCTGTAAATCTCAGTTGGTGGGACTTGAAGTTAAAATGTTAACCGTTTTGAAAAAATGAACAAACTACTGACCAAAACTATTTTTCTTGTTTCCATCTGCAGGAAGTCACCAAATCTGTGCAACCCCTTCTGCTGGGTAGAATAATAGCTTCCTATGATCCAGACAACTCTGATGAAAGATCCATAGCCTACTACCTGGGCATTGGCTTGTGCCTTCTTTTCCTTGTGAGAACACTACTCATACACCCTGCTATATTTGGTCTTCATCATATAGGAATGCAAATGAGGATAGCTATGTTTAGTTTGATTTATAAGAAGGTAATTGTTTCATTTACACTCAAAGCCTAACCTCTGTCTGTAGCCTACGTAACTTTTAGACCAGTTTGTTGAAAGATTGATAGTTTTGTTAGTCAAGGTACACAAAGTACACAAAAGAATAATGTGGCTAACATCAGTTTCTGACAGCTCTCCCATTTCCTAAGTCCAAAGAATTAAATACTTGTCTACAGCTGGTTTGACTAAGTCAGCCTCTGTGTGAGTTCAGACTTGCTGGATATGTCGTGAGATGCCTTAATTGTTCTACCACTGTGCCTCTGTGATGCACGTGTATTGCAAAGGAAGAATAACATATGCTGGTGGCCAAAGAATATTTTCAAAAGAAGATTAGAGGTGAAGATTTAAACAATAAATATAACATAGAAGGGATTGAGTTTGAATGATAATGTGTGAGATCTCTATAGCATGAAGAATCAACAGATACTGATTCATCACGTGTTCACAAATCTAAAGATTTAAAAAGGTGTTTGGTTTTACCAATACGAAAAGCAGCTAATTTAAACAAACATGTTAGTTACTCTAGTATAAAGCTCACTGTGAAAACATCTTTCAAAAATATTTGTCAAGATAGACACAGTAGGAGATTTTTGAGGATGCAAGGCAGCACACAGCATGCATGCTTAATTAAAACTTGCATTTGCATATATATCTATATACATAAAATATTCAACAGAAAGCAAGGACTAAGTCGATAAATCAATATTTGTAAAGCAATTTAATGGCTATATTAAATTCAAGTGACATAAATAACAAGTTTAATGAGACTTTCTTTATAGCATAAGCAGATAAGTGAATTGTTATTTATACTACTGTACCATTGCTTATTATTTCTATCTGTATTTATTCTGTTTCATGGGCATGTTACATGGCCATTTTTCTATGGTTTTGTTTTCTTTTACAGATCTTAAAGCTGTCAAGCAGAGTTCTAGATAAAATAAGTACTGGACAATTGGTCAGTCTTCTTTCCAACAATCTGAACAAATTTGATGAGGTATGTCATCGGTTGTTTAATCCACTTGGTGATCCATCAAATACAAATGCAATAATTCAAGCTGTTCGTGACAAATATTAAGGAAGGAAAGAGCATAAATGACGAACTGCACTGAGTGCTCATTGTAGATATAAAATGAATTACTACCTTAAGAAAATGTGTTGGCACGTGGTCATGGAAATGCTCGTTCTGATACTTATGACATCCTTTATCTCCTATGCTGATTAATGGAGGACACGTAAAAAACAGGTATACTATAAAAACATGCTTGTTCTCTAGTCCAATGAGAACCTGCCAGAAACCTCTGGGTTATGCAGAGGTCAGAACTTGCTGGTTCAATCCTTCTATCCTCTTTTCCTGACCACTGTACCTTTTCACTAAGGTGATCCAGTCCGTTCCTGCCTTTGAACAAGCAATGATGTTCAGCATCCTGTTGCTACTATTACCCACTCTCCTAAAAGTGAATAAGTGTTGATGTAAGAAAGACCTCATTAGGAATCATTCCCAACATATCCATCTTAGACAATACTTTCAGAGTCTCCTGTAAAACTTCTCTTTCATTAAAGACACAGAGGTAAATCCCTGCTAATGGCTTTGGGGGCTGAAACATCTATGAACTTCTGTTCAGCATGTATGTTTAATTGGCCCATTAGTAGTACAAGGTTTGCTTCCTATGAAAGAAGCAAGACCAGAGAGACTGTAGACACATGGCTGGAACTGTGGGGTGTATTTATTTTAAGCACTATATTACTATATAGAGCAATGTCAGCTGGCATTGAACAAGCTGGGACAAGTGTCCTATCATTGCAGCAGTGTAGCTGCAGTAACACAGACCCCTGTGCAGCCTGATCACAGGATTCAGTCCAAAATCTCCCCAATGTGAAGGAACATGACTGAAGTAGGCAGTAATCTGGTTTGAATTAGTTGTGTTCACGCGACAGTCATCTCTTCACCAAAGTAATATTTGCCTCCTATATCAGATTAAATCACTGTCAGAATATTCTTCTGTGTATTTTTCTCATCTTGCAGTGGTTGAAAAAGTCAGAATTGATGGCAAATTCTGTTTACTTTTACAAAGCTGGGATTTTTCCTTGTGCTTATACATAGCGAAGAGACAATTGCAGACTGAACTGTGCCTTACAAAAATCAAAGTTTATGTGTGGAATGTGTATGTGTTGCTGCACTGTCATCATAATTAACATCCAGAATGTTATGTGCTTAGGATCACAAATCCTCCTTTATAAACTTGTTTTACCACTGGAAATATTTGTACCATTCTTCATTACGTTTTTCAAAGTGTCACTTTAATGACTTCTTGCTTTTCACGTGGTTTTCAGAGCATATCTGTAACTTGTATTATTATTATTTTCTGCTGTGGGCTTCCACAGGGTCTTGCTCTGGCTCATTTTGTATGGATTGCACCTTTACAAGTGGCACTGCTGATGGGACTGCTCTGGGATATGTTAGAAGCTTCTGCATTTTCTGGACTGGCTTTTCTAATAGTCCTGGCCTTTTTCCAAGCCTGGCTGGGACAAATGATGATGAAATACAGGTGATGAGATTGTTTTAAAATATTTCAATATATTTTCCTGAAGCAAGTTGGTTTAAGAAGTTTATACCACTTGATTAAGGGTCTGTAATTATGACATTGGCTGAGTTGGGAAAGTCACAGACAAGTCTTTACTTGTTTAGCAGCAGCTGTCTAAACTTAACAAAATGAAAGGCCTAACATGCAGTAAATCATGATAATGCTTTGTAGAATTAAAACTCCTTGTTAGTGACTTGATTTATTCTTTTTAGAGCTTGTTTTTTCTCCTTCGTAAAACAATTACTAGATTTCTACTAATTCCTTTCACATTCTTCATAATAATTCTGTTAAAATAAATATTTTAAGCATAGACATATAGGAAAACTGTTTTCATAAGATATAATGGGATACAAACTAACTATACAGGATGAAAAGGATGAAGATTGACCTACTGCCTTTTTACTTTGTAGGAATAAGAGGGCAGGAAAGATCAATGAAAGACTTGTCATCACCTCAGAAATAATTGAAAATATACAGTCAGTTAAAGCCTATTGTTGGGAAGATGCAATGGAAAAAATGATTGAAAGCATCCGTGAGTAAGTGTTCTCATTTGTTAGTCAAATTTTTTATGTGCTCAGAAAAAAAAAAAATCAGGTGGCTATGAACACTATCTGTGGTCTTGTTAGTTAAGAAGTAAGTAAAGCACACAAGCATTAATCCTCCATAAACTAACCATGCATTCCCACACTGCAGCTTAGGTTTTTTCCCAATTTGTCAAGTTCACTATGGAGGTGAGATTTTTTATTTTTTTTATTTGCTTCCTCATTTGTTCTAATGATATTTCAGTGGTGAGTTTGCGCAGGTAAAACAATTGTGGCATCTGTGTTTGTTTCTGGCCAACCCTATCCTCATCTTAGAATAAAAAGCCCTTTTGTGATGGTTACTTAAGGCTTTACAGACTTTCCTATTCTGTGGTGAAGGAAACAGTATGAGTCCTCTGCAGCTGTTTTCTGAGAAATGTAATAAAGCTGGTTTTAAATGTTACGTGCAATCTGTGAAAGGATTAAAGTAGCACAGCTTCATGTATTCATCCTCCACAATTGCATTAACATTTATTATCTGTAGATAGCCTTGCATAATGCTTATCTCTTCAATTAATAGTAAGATTAAACTGGAACTACCAGACCTGAAGCAGAAAGGAGGTAAAAGAGCTAACCTAGTTAGCTGAGAGCTATGAGAAGGAGGTCTTCGTTACTGACAGAGTCCTCGGGGAAGGGAGGAGAAGTGACATATTGATTGCCTGCACTAAAGCTGTCCCATGTGTTTGTTTAGTCCTTTACAGAGAATTAAAATTCTGTGCCAGGTGTGTGATTGGAAAAATAAAAGAAAATAAAAGAAATATGTGTCATATTATCATGTAAATAAAAGAGTTGAAATGATATTATTACACAAACACCATCTTGTTCAGCTGCTTTCTGAAAGACAATCCAGGGAAAGTGAAGTGTTCTTTACCTTTAGAGTAAGGAAGATCTTAAAATTTGTAATGATTTACTATAAATGATCAGAGAGAACTCAGTCTGAATCCAGGCTGGGAGTTCCAGCTCGAGGATGGAACCAGGTTAGGATTCCCCTGGTGTCACTAGTCATATGCATTGCTTTTAGGAAATTTGAGACCACATCTTGTGAGCAAATCCTGTAGAAATGAATTACATAAATTTTAGTCCACAAAACGGTCACAGAAACCTGGAAAAAGGACTGTCATTTTATGATCTCCATTTTCAGCAATAATTTATAGTGGTTTTTGTAATGCTGGAATTTAATTTTTATTATATTATGCATGGATTTTTAAGACAAGGATGCTAGCAATATTACAAGATCAAAATATCTCTCTTCTACTTCTCTGCACCAAAATACCATATTTTTTTGAGTGATCCAACAGGTCACTTGATGATGACATCACCAGAGCAGGTCAACCCAGGACTGTCAGAGTTTCAATAGAATTTTGCTTTCTGAGCCAGCTCTGCAGGGCTTCCCAGTCAGTTAGCTTGTTAAACTGTTAGGAAATGAGACCTTGTGCATGAAGCCATTCTTGTATTTTAGCAACAGTGCTTTATAACTCAGTCATTACCAAGCTGCTTCTGCATGTTGGCATTTTCTGAAGCAACCCGGTTTAATCAACTCTAATGAACTAGATACACCTGTGCCCTTGCTCTGCTAGACTTCGGTTGCCACGGCTTGCCATCCAGCAGGTGTAACGCTGCTGCAGGCAAACTCCCTTGGGGAACTGTGACACTTCTGAGGGACAAATATGGGCTGTCTTCTTGTGTGCCCTCTTAAGTCGGTAGTGATAATTGTTTGTAACAGGTGTCTGAATAAACATACCTGCACTCGTATGGGCTATGCAATGTATTCAGAGAAGTAAAACAACCACAAAACCAAACTGTTCCCCTGAACCATAGCATAGCACTGGAGAAGGTGAAGTCCACGGTTGGAAGTGCCTATACTTTGTCAGCAGAAGACACATCTTTATATAAAGCAAAGACTCTCAAGCTCATGTATTTGTACTGATTCCTGCAGCATCACTTCAGAAAACAGGCATACACTGATCTACACTCTATACATGCATGAGGGTCACAGTGTCCCTTACATCTCTCTTCACGTGCCCATATTGCATCAGCAAGACCTGTCCCAAATGAGTGCTTAATTTACAGAGCTCTCAAGCCTGTATCAGACAGACCCACCTCTGGAAAACTTTTGCTTGTGGCTGGTACTTGAGAGCATAGTGAAAAGGGTTAGTGCTTTGATTCTCCCTCTTTGAAGTAGCGGGGGGGCTTTTTGATAGGTTCTACCCAGGCATTTGTGTGGGACTGGACAAGCACCAAGCCCCAAAATCTTGGTTATCTCTATTCGATGCTGCCACCCACAGTCTCTTACAAGCTCTGGAGGGACTTACAAGGCCCTTTCTCCAGTGCAGTGGCTGCTACCATGGTGGTGACCTGCATGCCTGGCTACTTTCTTCAGGCCTCTCTTGTGAAATACAGACTTAAGAAGTGCTAGGCGTCCTGCTCCAAAACTGCCTGAGCTCTGTTTTTCTGTCAGGGACTTTTAAGAACACTTTGGCTCACAAAAGTTGGTAAGATGCTGGATGTGTGTGGAAGTCCCATGCGTGTGTAGTGTGGAGCTGAAAGGGGGTTCCACACAGCCCCAAAATCCTGGATGGACTTTACATGCAGACACTGGCTCAATACCGGAAGACATATAAAGGTCATGGTGCTTAGCCTTATGACAGCAGGTATTACCGTCACCAACGTGACTGTGAACTTCTGCACAGTATCCCAGTGGTTAGAGCACTCACCCACTGAATGGGCATCTTGGGGTCTAGCTCCATCTCTAGCCCCAGTTAATTGCTCTTGAAACAGAGCAATTGCTCTTTCACTGTAGCAGACGTGCCTCTGTTCAGGCAAAGCTGAGCTGCAGGGCACCTGGGGAATGTGAAGTGAACAGGGTCAAAATGAGAGCAGTCAATAGAAACCTTCAGCATTGTGAGTTAGTGCTATCAACTCAAAAAATGAATTACGCTCCCTGGATTATTTGTCTTTTTATTTAATAGCTTGTTGTAAGATGCATAGACATTGTGGAAACAGCTAAGAGTAATCACCAGTTGCACTCCTGACTGCACAGCAGTCAGTAAGCTTCTCCGTAGACTGAGCGTCTATGGAGAAAGGAAGGTGGAGAGCAGACTCCCTGCCTTCCACCTCTTCAAGCTGAGGTTAACTGATACCTTACTTCACGGGTGAAGCTGTTAGTAGGGTGATCTGCAAAAGGAGATGACACTATAATGGGACTGTGGATTGTTCTTAGTTTTTTGTATGGTCATGTATAGCAAACCTGGCATTTCAAAGTATCTTATTTCTAGGGGAGTTATGTATCTAGATGACCAGATGAGCATGGGGTGATGCTTCTGGGAGTGTATCATATACCACAGCATTAGATGCTTAAGGTTGGTTTTGCCAGGAATAGTAGAGGCTTGTGGTTTATGAGGTATCTAAATCATGACATAGATCATTGTTTTTTTGTCTGACATCTCTGAACATTTGTCCCAAAATTTGGTTCCAGTTATTTTTTAGGTCCCAAAGTCATTTTGAATCTTGCTTTTTAACTGCAATGCTAGAAAATAAGAAGGATGAACGAGCCTCTGAGTTAATTGTTTTACCAACAGTTCCATCCAAAATATTTGTAAGATGTAAACTGTGGAATCCTATACTAATTATTCATATTTGTTTTTTTAACAGAACTGAACTGAAGCTTACCCGAAAAGCTGCTTATGTGAGATATTTCAACAGCTCAGCCTTCTTCTTCTCAGGCTTTTTTGTGGTGTTTTTAGCTGTGCTTCCATATGCTGTGATTAAAGGAATTACTCTCCGAAAAATATTTACCACCATTTCCTTCTGCATTGTTCTTCGAATGACAGTGACCAGGCAGTTTCCTGGGTCTGTACAGACCTGGTATGACTCTATTGGAGCAATAAACAAAATACAGGTAGGGTACATACACTAAAATCTTCCCAAGTACGTAAGCTAATTCTTTATAGCATGTTATCTTGTCAGTTGATCAACAAACGCGCACAGCACTTATGCAGACTTTCCAAGTATACTATATGTTGCTTTGACTACCCACCATGAAATGTCATTATAAATCTTGATATTGTTATATGGTTCCCCAGGCAGCATAACCACAGGAGTCTTATGCTATCTGCATGCTGCTTTTTTTGAAACAATGGCTTTTCGTTATTTCTTCTCATTGCAGAATAAGGAACTTAATAAAAATATATCATGAGTTGTAGTGCTTAAGAGATGTTTTTCCTTCAGGAAAGGAAGTACAAAATTAGTACATGTTTTATATAGCATGGCTTCCAGTAGTTGTGGTCACAGATCTTCTGTTTTCCTAGCTATTAGCGGCAAGAACAGCAGGAGATTGTGCATCTTATGCAAATGTGCATCTCATTCATTATGACTAGTAAATATAATTAAGGTACTGGTCAAATAATTGCTACTTACCTTACCTACTGAGATCAATTGCTCATATACCAGCATGAGAGGCTTATCTGCAGAGTCAAATCAGGGTGAATTCTCATTAACTCTATTTGTTTTATCTGCTGTTTTGAGATCATGCCTCAGGAAAAGAATTCTTATTCTATTTTGGGGTGAAATCTTACACTTTTTTTTTTACATATTTAAAGATGTTTTTTGGTAAAACATAGATTTTATTATTTTTAGTGTGATAAAAATACCTCATATGGAACTTACAGATCTTAATCAGAAATCTGAACCTTAATGTAGAATAAGAAGCAGGTATTGGATTTTTATGATTTTCAGCTGGACAGAAAATTTGAGAACTCTAGCCATAAACCTTTCTATTCGACATTCAGAAGGCTGCCTTGTTGGGTCCCAATTTAGGCAGTCCTTGTGGTCTCAAATTCCCTAGGTGTTAGTGGAGGTATCCTGTCTCTCCTGTTTCCTGGAAGAGTGCATCCAATGCACTGTCACAGAACTGGCAAGCCCAGTTACAGTACCATTGTCCTCACTTTGCTGAATGCTTGTCTTTGGGCATATTAGCTCTGTGGGTGCTCTGGAATCCGTAAATAATCATCTTTTTGTGGCAGGTTGGGTATAGACCCCATAGGCAGACTGTGCAGAATCCCAGAACACTGGTGCCCTTTGCTTGTCACAAGAAGCATAAACAAAAATAATATACCATTCGTACATTTCTCTGATTTAATTTCCTCATCAGTTTAGAGAGTTCACTGGGCCAGATGTATCCCCTCGGCTATTGTATTTTCCTTGTAGCTAGACCCGTGTTTTCTAGACCATGAAGTGTTCAGGACCAGTGTGATTTCTCTATCACTGCTCCAGCAACTCCACTGGATGACCCCACCACCTTTGTTATGAAAGCCTAGCTATCTTTTCCTTTTTTTGCATAAACTGTGTGTGTTTTGCCTTCCCTTTTTTTGGTTCCTGCCCTTTCAATCATCTGCTTTTTCCCTTCTGCTTGTTCTACTTGGGAAATTTGCAAGTTTACTGTAGAGAACTGGTTTTCCCCCATATCTGCTTAGTTTGTGCACTGTATTGCCCGCATAGACCTATTTGGTTCCACATAATTTAGAAAGACAATTTAGAGGAGATGTTACCTACAGACTGCATAACCTTAACAAAATAATGAAACAGAGAAGTTACCTTTCCTATATTAGCATAGGCATACTCTTTTTTCCTAATATTATCCCAGAAGGTAACATAAGCATTGAGTTGCTGACTTGTGTCATTTGAAATTACACTGCTTCAATGCTGTACTGGCCAGGATCATTATCTGCCCTTTTTTTTTTGTTGTTGGTAGAGACATCATTCTAACTCTTTCAAACTCTTGCCATTTTGGAATAGGGAGATAGCAGCATGTAGCTGCTTTGTTTCACTGTTTACTGGAGTGCAACCTTCGACATCCTACTCCAAAACCAAAGCTTTATTTGAAAAGGATTAAGGGCGAAGGGGTGATGCTGCCTGATACAAATCCTGAAAGCAAAGGAAATGCCAGGTTTTTTATATTCTTTCTAACCAGAACCAAATACATTTATGGTTATGTTTTACTAGGAATGAAAGAATTGGTAGTTTCAAAAATACTTCTGCATCCAAAATACATTGTATAAGCTCTATTTATGCCTCTCTCTAAGACACTACAATGCAATAGCACCATCAGAAATACTAGTTAGTGCTCAGTGTTGGCAGGTATGTACTGCTTTGTACGGCTATCTCTTACTGTTCCCTCTCATCTGCTTTCTTGGTGTTTTTAGGATTTCTTGCTGAAAAAAGAATATAAAGCCCCGGAGTACAATCTAACAACCACTGGGGTTGAGCTGGACAACGTAACAGCTTTTTGGGATGAGGTCAGTACTTTTACCCAGACTGAATTAAAACACAGGAGCGTATCTTTTTTACTGATATTTGCTTTGGTGTTCTCTAAAAAGAGCAGCCTACGGTCCTTCATATTAACTGGCTTCAGCTATCATCAGGCAAGGAATATATGGCAAGTAATTAATGCATAATATCAAATTGTCTGCAGTTGAGAAACTTTGGAACGGAGACCTTTTAATAAGTGTTAAGGCCTGTAATGAGTAGTTATTTCTGATTTAAGCCAGCCTGGAAACAGAATCAGGCTGTGGCATGTATAAACATTGGAAAGCAGTTCTATAATAGGCAAATTTTGTTTGTGTTCACAAATTTAGGAGCAAGTCCAATATATACATTAAAAGATATATGTATTTAAGAATCATAAGTTTTCATAAATCCATAGTATGATATACAAGTCTGCATATGCATGTTTTATTTTTTATGTACATAATAATATACATCTGTGTTATGTTGCAGGGAATTGGAGAGCTGTTTGTAAAAGCAAACCAGGAAAACAACAACAGCAAAGCTTCTAGCACTGACAACAGTCTCTTCTTCAGTAATTTTCCCCTTCATGCCTCTCCTGTTCTTCAGGATATAAATTTCAAGATTGAGAAGGGACAGTTATTAGCTGTTTCTGGATCTACTGGAGCAGGCAAGGTATTTCTGTTTCTGTTGTTTCAATAAAAGTCTTAACAATTTTAAGGAATAACATTGTGTTGTTATCTATATTGTTACCTGCATTACTGTATTCTTGCTATCCTGTGCTCACTGTAAAAATGACGGCTGCAGGAAAAAATATGAATAAACTGTAAGTTTCAATAAAATGGCCAATAGTTATTTGAAGTGTTACTCTGTGGCCAATATGAGAAGGAGTTTGCTGGATATTTTTTGTACATACAAGGATACAGACTTAATAAGGAAAGAGCAATTTAAAGGAAAAAACTATTTTTCTCTAGGAAGTAAAAGGAGATTTACAGTAATAATGCAGAGTGAAACCTAAAGTTAATGCTTATGGCAAGAATCTCCCTGCCTTTAAAACAATAAACTGGAGAACATAGCATAAATATCAAGATGGCTTAGTGTGCTAGAAAGCAGACTTTTTTTTTTCCCCCTGCCTTGCTAACATTTTAAGGAAAAATTTGAACACAAGATGGTCAGTATCCTGACAAGCCTGACACAGATTAGCCAGGTAACTGAGATGCATTCCCTGGACATGTGGCATACCTGGTCACTTGTGCTCTGGTTCCTACAGTGCCTCACTCAGACAGGCTCCCTGAGTCCCATGTGAAAGCCTGGAGAGGTGCTGCTGAAACTGGTGGTTTTCTGAGAAAAGTTGTGGTTTAAATTAATCATCATTTTAGAACCCCAAATATTATCAATACATTTAGTTTGCAGATAACACATCTGATTAACCTTAATATAAAATGAGTTGAACTGTGATACTCTTATTCACTTTGAACAGCAAGTAATTAGATGAGTCTCATCTTCATTGGCTTTTCTGAGGAGATGTGAAAGTCAAAACAAACATTTGTTATGCATTTGGCAACTTTTCTTTTCCTGCTTAACAAATTATTGGTGAACATATTCTGATTCCTTTTACTTGCATGGGGTAAAATCTTTGGTGTATTGGAGTCAGTGGCAAAGGACCCATCAATTTCAATGTGATCAAGGCTTCTATATTATTTTTTATACTTGTAATACAAAAATGTCACCTAGAAAGTGCTGAAGGATGTATATATATCCTTTATTCAGCTACTTAGGAAATTGAGGAAAATTCAGATTACACTGAACAGTTTATGTGAGTATATACACACAAAAAAATTTCCACTTTTCAAGGCAGTAAAGATAAAAGGCTTATAATACTATCTGCAAGATTTACAAAAAATAAGGTTTCGACCCCTGCCCCCCCAAAAAAAGAATTTCTCCTTCCCGTAAGCCCTCTTAATTTAAGGTTTCCTTCATGTTGCTTGAGGCTGTTACTGTATATTCAGAAATTGTGAGGCCTATGAAACAGACTGCACACTTTTTTTATCTATAACAGGTATGAAACCTGACATAAGCTCTTTTAATACTGCTTCAATATTAGATAGGGTTGGGTTTGCATTTTTTTTTCCCATTTGTGTTATATGGCACAAGATACAGCAGTTTAACACCCAGTGTGCAAAACATACTAAATGGCTGTCCTTTGCAAGATCAGAAACTTCTCACTTGGCATTTTGGAAAAGTCAGATTCTGGTATAATGGAAAGAATCTCATGAGACTCCCCCTGCATATTGTAAAACTTGTCAAAGGATCTTTGGGCTTGACAGCATGAAACTGTGACTTAGACAGATTTTTAGATCTTTGACTGTTACGTCCCAGCTTTGTTGACTGTTTATTACACCACTGGAATGGCTTTGTAACTTATTTTTCCTTGTATTTCTCAATTCTATTCTTTGATCTAGTAGCCAGTGATGTGTGACAAGGTTACTGCAAGCTACTGATTAACTTTGAAATTATAACATGTCAGTACTGAAATTGCAATCAATTCTTTTATGAAGGGAAGTAGTAAATATACTTAGGTCATGTATTCACGTAAATGAGTTAACAGTTACAGAAGAAAATTCAGATCACACTGAGTAGCTTCTGAGTAATAGTATATATATACAAAAGAAGTTGTATTTTTCAAGGCAATACAGATAAAAGGCTTATATATACTAGCATAATCGTAAACATGAATTGTGTTGTACAAAGAAGAAACAAAATAGTCACTGATAATGTTAACAATCAAATAACATACTCCATAAATACTAATACCTTATGTCTGTATGTGTCTCACAGATGCTCATGTTTTTACCTTGTAAAATTACTGGAAGTTTAATTAAAAATACATACTTTTGCAGCAGCATGCCTTTTTTACAAGTTATCTTACATAATTTTATCATTCACTGAATGAAGTTTCTCTCATTTCAGAGGCCTTTCAGAACCATACATATCATGAAAATATCCACTAATTGCAGGTGGCACTAGATCAGTACTTATAGGGACACTCTTTACAAGACAAATGTACCATTTAAGTGACTTAGCAGGGTGACTCTTACTTTGTTTAGCATTTCTTATGGTTGTACAGGTCTCTGATATATTAACCAAGTGTTAATGATTTTTCAGACTTCTCTTCTGATGTTGATAATGGGAGAATTGGAGCCTTCACAGGGTAAAATTAAACACAGTGGAAGGATATCCTTTTCACCTCAAGTCTCCTGGATCATGCCTGGAACAATAAAAGAAAACATAATTTTTGGTGTATCCTATGATGAATACCGATACAAGAGTGTCATCAAAGCCTGCCAACTAGAAGAGGTCAGTCATCTAGGACTCTTAAGACCTGTAACCCAACCCAAGTGAAAAACCCCAAAGAAAAAGTCAGGGAGTGGAGCTTTTAGTAAGCAAGACATTTCTGAGATTTAAGGAACTCAGTCTGGCATCCCAGTTTTGTGGAATTGCAAGTCATCCTGTTGCCAGTTCCTTGGGGGATAAACTGAGCGTGCTGGTTCTGGTAGTTTACACAACAGGAGCTAAATGAGCTGGCTCGGATATTATAAGGTGTCTGCCTTCTCAGTCTTTGCTAGTTAAAAACCTGGGTAAACACATTAATGTTAAAGAAATGATATAAAAAGTATTGCTCCTACAAAATTTTTTTCACGTTTCTTCCCCATAAAGAAGCTTTTCCTTGCAATCTTGGAAATGAACCTGGTTTCCTCCTTTCTTTTGCACTTCAAAAATGGCTCCAGGGATAATTAGAACTCTGTGCCAGAAAGCTGATTTATTTGGAGGAAAATCTTGACTGAAGTTGGGTTTTCCTGTGTGCACGTTGAAAATTCTTACACTGGAAATTATTGCAGGATCAATCCTTATGTGACATGTAGCCCACAATTAGTACCATGACGTGGAAATGACCTTGTGTGTGTTTGGTGTTGCCAGAGGGTAGTGTAGGAAAAGATATCTTTTCACATTACAGGATACAAAAGGAGACAGCATTTTAGACCTTTCCACCCTTATTGCTATGCCTTAAGATCAGGCATTTTGTCTGTAACATGTAGGTGAAAACAATAAATATTTAACTGCGCTGTGTAGGATCTGTCTTTAGGCCACACAGTGAAACACACTTTCCTTTAGTGCCAGTCAAGCAAGAGAACAATAGCCAGTCTGTTTAAAAATAAGATGAGGTTACAGCGCTTTATCTCGGAGCAGGGTATACTTAAGCGATAAAGTAATCTTTTCTTATATGTTTATGGCCATTTCAGCTTCTGTTTGGATTGTGGTTTGCTGGAAATCTTTGAAAGCTTCTGAAGACAGAATTAACAACTTCTGTGTCAGGCTTTCTGAAGAGAGTAGTCCTTAACCCCAGCTGTAAAATTTGTAGTTAATGCCAAAGGTCCAACTGGCTTCAGCAGTTCAAAACTGTCCTTGCCCAAAGAGGCTTCTCAGCCCGGGCCCTTCCTAGAGCAGAAGGTGGTTAATGATGGCTCACTGTCTCGGTGCCGGTGGGACGGCTTGGTGTCTTGGTGTTGTTGGGATGGCTCACTGTCTCGGCGTCGATGGGACGTCTCAGTGTTTTGGTGTTGGTCAGACAGCTTGGTGTCTCGGTAAGCTGCAGCTGCTTTGTTCTCCAAACAGGCTCAATCAAGCCAGCTTTGATCTGTGTTGGTACAGCTCTGTGCGGAATGATATGCTTCACCTCCTAGCAGGGCTAATTATTTGAGATCAAGTTTGATACTTATAAGGATATTTTCTTCTGGACTGAAGCTGAATAAATTGGCCTGGCCTGAAGAGAAGGCAGAATGGTCTGCAAGGAAGCCAAATGCATTACCTTATTGCTATTGTGCTTTGTAGGGTCTTTAGCTTTTACATCTTAGTTGCTAAACAGGACAGTATGGCAGATTGAAGGATGGATTTCAAATATTAATTCCCTGTTTACTCCCCAGTGTGACCTTTTAGGGGTTTATTACAAGGGTTAGTGCTTTGTTAGATTGGGTTTGTGTGTGTTCTCATTCTTCAGAAAGGAGAGGTACCAGAGGGTTTTTACCTAAGAAAGTTCACTTTGCCCCCTTCTCTGCAACTCTGCTATGTAGTTACATAGTCCACCTGAATGTAGGGCTGTTGCTGAGTCTAGTTCTTCTATTGGCTTTTCAAGGTGAACCAAGTATTGGTAATAAAAGAGAGTTTTATTTCCTTATTGCACATATGCTGGAACTCCGTTAACATACAGCTCTTAACAGGGGCTAAGTGAGATTTACTTCCAAGCTCCATGCTCACAAAAACTTTTTTGGGAATAGAAAGCCATCTTCTTTGACCCAGTGGGCAAATAGATGTGTTACTACTGCAAAAAGTAACATACCTGCAAAATGCCCACTATCACCCTATAGAGGAAGCATACTGAAGATCTAGTCCCAGTTCTAAATTAGATGTCTTTTTCCCTTTGTCTTCATTAGTGCCAATAAAGTACTACAGGTTACTCTATGTGGGTCACATCATACCATCTACATAGGTTTGGGCCTTCCTGACACACAGTGAGTAGCCTGTTCTTGTCTGTCAGCAGAACAGGACACTGAAGCTGGGTGACTTCATACAAGTGCTCTGCACTTTGTTTTAGGTCTATGGAGATATTAAAGTGAAATTAAGCAAGTGTAACTTCAATAATTTGGGGTGCATGAGAATTTTCAGAAAAGTCAGCGCTACATTTTTCTGCCTTACTTTTTGGATTGGTACAGTTGGATCAGTGTAGTTGATTTGCTAAGGACTTATCATTTACAGCCTCTTTAGAGTTGCTAGGTACTTGAGGTAAATTTATCTCAAAGTAATTATGAAAGCGCAAATAAATATTTCACAGAGCTTTCCATATTTTTAGTTGTCCAAGAATAACATTGTCATTGTATAAGAAATCAGATCTTTATTTAGAGGTTAGAAAGTGTTATGTGTTAGATTTTTATTCTGTAAAGCCCTAAAGAATGGCAAATCTGGTTATATTAACCATTACCTGAAAAATGGGTGTTCTTTGGTAGGTTTTTCTTGAATGGAGGAAGGATTGTTAATGTTTTTCTAAAAGATATTCTTGCAGCTTTACATTTTGTTCTATTTATGTATGGAAACATCAAGAGGAAGGTTAAAAAGGTGGTTTCTTTAATGAATTTTAAATGTTCACAATTAACATTACTGGAAAGCAGTGAAACTATGAGCAACAAAAGGATTTTCTTTCTTTTATTTCTTTTATGAGCTCACATAAGTTTATAGCAGTTTAGAACACTAAAATGGGACATTTTTTAGTCCAAAGAATTCAGGTAGCTACATGTTGTACTTCCTTGACCTGTGTACTCAGCTTAAGAGATTTCTGTCTTCAGCTTCTTATTCTTCTTGCTTTGCTGCAATTCACCTACCCTCCAGTTGTGTCAGTACACCTGTTAATGATGTTGTACTGTGAAACAGAAGACGAAGATTAAAAAGAAAATTAATCTGATATATTGGAGAACTGCATCCCTCATAAATACTGTGCCAGTGTAGTTTGACAAAGTGTGTTTGTGTAGTGCACAGTACATCAGGATCTCAGTCTGTGCCTGGCTCAGTTAGTGTTTACACATCTCTCAAGTATCCTTTTTTCTCATGCATAACATAACTGTTGTCTCACCCAACACCCATCACATAGGTGCATGACTGATGAATGGTTAGATGCAGTGAATCATGTCACTGTCTTGTGAGTCTACATATGGGAAGATTGTGGTTTAATGGTGCTCATTTGAGTGTAGTTCCACTTAATAACACGTGGCAGCAGGATAGTGTCATAGGTTTCATGGCCCTTGGTCCTCAGAGCTCTGCTCTGTAGCTTTCTCTGGCACATGGGGATGCCAAGAGCAAGGGACACCTCAGTGCATCCCTGTATGAGTGTATGAGATCCAAGTCGTTGAAACAATCCACAGTGAAAAACAGTTGTGTGACAAAGGCTCAGTGAGTGAAGTTTATCAGGTCTAAGTGCTACTGCTTGGCATAATTTCAGGATGTTGCTGCGTATATATATAACACTGAAGAAGCATGAGAAAGGTTCTCAAATGCATCTCTCTGTGCATCAGTAAAAGCACTCCTAAAGTACTTTTAAAACTTCTGTTTGTACAGCTTATATGTGTGTTTTTATGGTAGTGTAGCCTGCTTTGTATGTGTAAAATGATTCAGAACTTGATAATAATTACATTTCTTGATTATATTTTTCCTTTGAGGGTAAGTAGGGCATCAAGGGAGGTAAAATCATATTTTACAATGTCGTTCTAATTATTTCAGTTTGGAAATGGGCAGAGGTAAAGAGAAGAGCAGTGGAAGGTGACAGAAGAAAAGAAAGACTGCTTTGGAGTTGAGATGAAGGGACAGTAATTCAGAGCTACCTTAGCGTTCTTGATATCCTATAGAAACAGCCTTACTGGCAAGAATTATTTCTGAAAGCCCAGCACAAACTAAATACTTCTGCAGTGAGATGTAAGTGGTGCGTAGACATTGCCTTTATTCTTATGTGATGCTGAACTCAAGGGAATGCTGATACATTTAAATTACCTGATACATTCTGTGAGACATCACAGTAAAAAAAGTTTAAAAAAAAGGCATAAGAGAAGAGCTGCTTGTTCCTTCTCCACTGCTTTCTTCCTCTTTTTTTCCTTTCCTTGAGAAATAGCAAGCAAGCAGGGTGAGCACCTAATTTAACACGTCTTCTAAAATGATGGTCCCAGTTTGCAAATATGGAACTGAAGGCTTTCAACTTCTAGATCAAACCATTCCAGCACAGATCAGTGGTCCTTACCATTTGTCTTTTATTCAGAAGCTTTTTTGAAATAAATTGTTTGAATGGGTTTAATTTTGAGTGTGCAGGTATTATCACAAAACTATTACCTTTAAAATCTTATATTGGCATGCTATGATAGAGAGAAGCCAAGATGTAATTGGTATGGATTCTGAACTCATTTCCTAAAGACAGTCCCCATAGGCAAGTCTAAAGGTAGTTGAAAAGTAAGATAAGATGAATTGGTGCTGCCTCGGCTTAAGCTACCTTTTTTTTTTTTTTTTTTTTTTTTTTGATGAGGTGTGTTACCCTTTTTATCAAGTACTTTTCATCACATTCATTATAAAAATCAATTAGCAAGAGAAAGTGAACTTTTGCCTAGCACTTCAAATTAAGGACAAAGTATGAACAAATTTAACACTGAGAAACCATCCTGCATAATTCGTTGATTATTATTCTCATTGCTCAATAGCAAAAGCCACTGGGAGGTGTGACCTGGATGAGTTTATATGTCTATGGAACTTGCTACTAAATTTGAAGTAATTCCACAAATATGACTTCCCCGGAGACTGAAGGGTTGTGTTAATGTCATGGCAGGGATAACATGAGTATAAATGGGAATTTGTAGGAGTAGCGAATTGGGTTTGCAAAATCCTTATTACTGATGTAATGAAAAATGGGGAAGGAACGTGGCTTGATTATCAGATTTTTAGGTTGAAAAATCAGTATTAATAGCCTACTATACACAGGGTGTGAGATTTTTGTTTGGTTTTAGCACTTGCTAAATTAAAAAGGTAAAACCTTTGGACAGTTGAAACAGAAATCTTTGTGTCTAAATGCTGTTAACATTGAACAAAATCATCCTAAGAGAATGCATTCCTCCAGTCAAGACTGCAGAAGCAGGCCCGTTATAGTTATTCTTGTTAAAAAATTAACAAGCATTGTATCCCGTTTGAAGGGGTGCAGTAGTTCATTAGTTTTCAAAACATGCTTCCATTGCTTCCATTTTTACCTTTTTGCAATGTAAGATATTTTTCCACCTAGTTAGTTCATTTGATCCTTCAATAGTTACCTAAGAGGCCATAAACACATAATGGCAAACTACCTTTAAGAGATTACCACTCTTAAAGTAAACAAATGTTCTGATTTGAGAGCCACCAGCTGCTCATGAATATAATGTTTAACGTGGCATGCAAATAGAGCAAGTATTTCCATGCAAAATCAAATCATATAATAGTACTAAAGAAATCTGTGGCCACATCCTGTGGGGTTTTGAGCTGGTTTTACAGGGAGTACAGGAGATTCATTTTCATCTAAGAACTTGGATTATAGAGAGAATAACTAGAGAAAGAGACAGTCAATATGCCAAGCCCTGCTTTGTGTTCCTGCATGTTTGACGTCTCCTTGCAAAGGATGGCATCCATCCCTGGGTGACAAGTTCACTGCAATATCAAGGATGCCCTGAAACAGAACCACATATCCTTGCATCCCACTGTACTGCCATTTTATTCTCTACAAGAGGATATTAAGAGGTGGCTTGGTTACCTAATCAGGTAGATGTCTACAGTGTAAACTACATGAGAGCAAGTTACTTAGCCTGTCTTTGTAGCTGGGGAGAGCAACAGGCATGTGAAGGTGAAGTTCATCTCATCCTAATATAAACAGCTAAAATAGCATAAATGCCTCTTTCAGGCAGAAAGTTCATGTAATATGTCAAATCTTCCACTACCACCATTGCATCTCAGACACGTGGGCCCAAAAGCTGACTACCTTTTATACTTTTTCCACCTTTCACTGGTATGATGCACTGGCATGATGCACTGGCACGAGCATACTCCTCTAACTGCAATTGTTGTCTGTGGCTCAAAATAACAGGCAGGTCAGCTGTGAAGCTGCTGACACAGTGAGTTCCCTGGCGGGACTAGAAGTAAATAGGCTAGCACAGTTTCTTTATAGCAGGGGAGCATCTCGATTAGAGAAAAAAATAGACTCAAACTCCCAAATGTACAAACTTCAAGAAGTTTATCAACGATCAAGTAAATATGTTTAACAGACACCCCCCACCCCCACCCCCACTGTTCTGTGTTGATATCAGTTAGTTAAAAACCTGTTTCAGTCAAGACAACTCTCCCTAACCCCTTTCCCTCTCTTAGGTACAGAGCTCTGGATTGATTACCTTGGATGTTGTCTTATCTTATGTGTCACTTCTAGAATCATATTTAATTCCCTTACCCTGCATTTAACCTACCCACACGCAACATACCGACTACTTCGTGTTTCAGAAATCTGTGTTTCACCATAGAGGAAGCAAGTTTTGCCAGCATTCGTGTGAATTTTGGGTGAGCCTGACACTCTGCTTAAGGTCACAAACTGTTGTGAAAACAATGTTTATACTTTTGGATCATGAATCTTTCATAAATGGTTCAGCTGAAATCTAACAAAAGCCTTGGCTTCAGGAATCATAGGCAGAGAGAGAAGAGTTACCTAAATAAAATTTTAAAAAGTAATTTCTGATTTGAAATACTTTAAAGAGATCTGGTTTTCTGACTTCTCGCCCAGGAAAATGAGGACTTGAGTATGTTCAAGCTGGTTACCCACAAGCTAAGATATAAAAAATTACTGAAAATTCTTCATCTTTTAAAAATTGACAGAAATGTTCACTAGTGAGTATGAGTTTGAAACACAAGACTTGATTTCAGAACTTTAAAACTTCAAATTCTGCAGTTTAGTTCATATCTATCTTACTTCCAAGGTAATTTATTTTCTGAAAATCAGGACAAATTGAAAGTTATGCTTTCTGCAAAATGATATTTCAGATTCCTTATCTAAAGATTTTTAGTAATCATTGAATTCAAATCTGGAGGTTTGTTTCAGTTCCATTTCTACCTTGTTGGTATATTAGAGTTGACTATGATTGCTTGGAAGTACAGAAATAGCCATGTTAGTGAGAAAGCAGGTAACAGCAAATTTTCCTCTTTTAACTAAAGAGAAAAATTATCAAATAGGGTGGAACAGTATTGCAGCTCCTGCTTGAAACCCTTGCGGCTGCTTCTGCTTAACTTTTATGCTGCTTTACTTGGCATTTTATATGATAAAGGCTTCAGTATTTTTCTTCTGATTTATTGCAAATAGTCCATACTACAGAAAGAGAATTGCAAAGTGTATTCAGAGGCAGCTTCTCTAAAACACAGAGAAAGAAGGCAGCGAAAAAGGGAGGACTTTGGTAGATGAGAAGGAGGTAGCGATGTGAATGGGGGGATTTTCTGGGAACTGTGAAAATAAACATGGGGAATGTTAATAGCAGTGAAGAAAGGAAGGGGATAGAGATGGTAAAGAAACTGGGACTGTAGAAAAAACAGAAGTGAAATAGAGGAAAGGGTTAGTGAAGATGAAATGGAGACAGTTAAGACTGCTTCTGTGTTCCATCAGTTTCATGACTGTTTTATCTTTTTGGAGGGAAGGCAGAAGAGGGAAGATCGAAAGCCTCATCATTAAGGACATATTTAAGGAGGAAAGAGGGGCCCCATAAGTAAAATACATATATTCTATTGTTAGAGTAGTTTGAGTAGGCTTGGATATATAAAGCAACTATATACCGAAAGGTATGGTTCTTAGAAACTGTTTTCTGTCACGCTTCATTATCTTAATTGTCGCTAATGATTTATCAAATTATTTTGGTAACAATCTCTACAGAAAAGACTTGGGAGTGTTAAGTCTATTCTGAGGTTTCCTTTTTTTATAGCAAGACCATGTTTCCTATTCACCCTGAAAAGAGATACTACCTTAAACTATCTCAGGTATATTCTTCCATACCAAGCGCAAAGGTATTATGAGGGTCATCCCTTTGCTGCTGAGGTAGATGAGTATGACATTTACACTGTTAAAAATGCAAACAGATATTAGAAGGGGTGCCTTCTCCTTGGGTGTGCAACTTGAGTTTTGTTAGCTGCTGATATTAGAAGCACCCAAGAAAGTAATTAATATCTTTGGGAACTCTGGGTGGTTTCTTCTCTGAATAGCTACCAATAGGTTTCTCAATTTAAGCATTTAGAAATAGATATGTTAAAGAAAATCCAGTGGCTACTTCATTAATATGCTGGGGTTTGTCCTGTTCAGCAGCATTACATTAGGTTTGTCCCTGGCTTGATTTCACTTCCTGCATAAAATGACAGCAAGGATGTATTTGGACCAGCCCTATGTACTTTTTTACAATAGGTAATGCATGTTCCAACAAATAGCATTGTGTGTCTATTGGACTTCATCACTCTGTTTACGCCTTTGAAAGAAATTACTAGACATTTCTTAATTATTATAATTACAGACTGAAAAGTTCTTTGTGTGTTCCATGCCATATATTATCCTGAGGTGAAGGGTAGAAGAGAGCAGAAGGGGAACTCATTAAAAGTCTGATTAAAATTCCATGTTGACACACCTGCAAAGAAACATGTCTGACGAAATCCCACCACCATTTAAAACAATGGGAACCCTGGAAATAATTTCAGTAGGGCTAGGATTTTAGTGTGCTTGCAGGGGAAGACACACTGGTCCCCAGTTCTTCACCTGGGCTTTTTTAGAAGAAGTAGAATCAGGAAACAGTAACGGCACCAGCACCATTACAGGCAGCAGTACTGGTAGAAATGGGAAACAGTTGAAATCAGCTTAGTTATCTAGATACTTAACCATGCAAATCCCCATGTACAGGTGAAGACACTGGGTAAATGTCAAAGTTACAGATGAATAAAATGAGTCCCACATGCATAGTGAAACCACAAGTGATCAGAGCAGGTCATCTCAAATAAATGCCAGAAAAGCTTTTATGCCAGAATTTCACATGTTCTCTCTAAATAACTTCATGACCCATAGGAAGATGATTTTGTTCAGAAAATCTTCCTTTAAAAATGTTGCTGGCACTGTTTTTCACATCTCTTTTTCTGCAGATAACTGAACTGTTATATTAGTACCAGGGATTGGCTTGTGTGGCTGAGGGAAATAACTAGTTAATATGAGAAGAATTTAAAAATCACCTGCAATAGATTTTCCATACATAAGAGCATCTTGATTTTAAGGTCAGAATCCTCTAAGTCAGGAAGTAAACGCTATTATCAAATTAAAGAGTTGGGAGAATCTCCCATTTCCTGACAGACCAGGCACTCAATTTCTAGTCCTTGTGTGGCTGAACCTTTCATCTGTCACTGATCCAGGGCTGAACAGCATTGTTCACTCTGTTCCTGAGGTCAGGGCAATTTACAGGGGAGGAAGAAGGAAACATTTCTCTGGAGGGATTTTTATTTATTTATTTATTCTGCAAAATCTCAGAAGCTTGGAATGCCAAAAGGCTGCCCAACAGAGAGCGATCAACCATCAACATCACAGCAGGGGTGATCAAAACTGGATTATATCTGACTTTGTATGAAATGCGAACTTCTGGAGAGCAGCTCAACTTAGAATCCCAGGTTGTATTGCCCAGGAAGTGCTTCACCTGTATTCCAGTCTTTTTCCCAGAAGCCACAGGATTTCTGTGGGCGCTGCAGAGTGCATGCAGGCAGCTGAGTTCCTGTGTGCCCCTTGGCTGTCTGCGGGAAGAGAGACCCCAAAACAGACTACCTCTTCCAGAGCACTGCCTACAGCCTGCTCCCAGAAGCTCACTTTCTGAGGGGGTTTGCATGCCCCTTGCCCCCCCCCCCCCCCCGAAGTTGCACTAAAAGGAAAATCTTGGTAAAGCATGAGAACACTGGAGCTGATTTTGCGTGGTATCAGATGCCTCGGTCAGCTCCCTTGGCTGCGGGGGATCCCTGCCTTGGGAGCGGGAGGGCATGCAGAGGCAGTGAGAATGGCAGTCCAGTGCTGCCGAGTGGGTAGCGCAGGCACTGGGAGCTCCTGGGATGCTCGTGCTTCTAGCTGAGCACATGGCAAACTGCCCTGGAATCGTACCTGCTGGAGACCTAGGCTCCCTGGGGCACAGGGAGGTCATCCAGCCCATTTTTCTGGGAGAAGTCCCCTGAAACTACTACCACCACCACAGTGATGGTGGTGTCACTGTATTGGCTTAAGGATGTAGGACAGGTAAGGCTTGAAGGCAGAATTAATATTTTTTTAGTTAGAGCAACTGTAAATGTAGAAAAACTGGACAGCCTTCGGGCACACAAGCCATTCTCTGTGTCTTCACTTCCCTGAATTATTGTGGTTTGCATGGATCCTCTCAAGAAAATTTCTGGCCATCTCTGCCAGTAGGGCATGAGGATGTCCTTTTCTCCTTTCTCTGTCTTATATGAGAATGAAATGGTATTTTCTTTTTTTATCATTGGCTGAAGATTCATTTTTAGCATAGTCATGAGTTGTAAGTAACTTACAGCCCAAGCAGTGGAACTTCACTCCCAAAACTTTTGCAAACCTTGAGCATTCCTGGCATTCCTGGCTAGGAATTTTTGCAAGCCTTTTTTAATGAACCTGCCTGAAGTTAAATTTCTTTGGGTTTTGAAGAGCTCAGAACCAGAGCTTGCTTCTTGCTCTCCCTAACTTCAGTGGCAAGTGCATTTATCATTGTTATTTGACGGAAAACTCAAACAGTTGATGTCTTGGTTTGATATTGTATGAAGGTACATTCCTTGCTTTTATGGTGATCTAGCAATTAAGACAAATATTTGTTCTTGAGATCTTGCAGCTTGTGGTTGCTCTCTGTGATAGAATCATACGTTTTCTTTTATCACTGTTTCTGATTACATGAACAAATGAAAGAAATAAACCTCTGTGGGGCTTTTTTTTTTTTTTTTTTTTTACAACTTCTGTCTAACCTATCCATACACTGTTGTACACTATGCTTCCATCCAGTCTGTAGCTTGAGTTTCTTGGGTATGGTAAATACACGTCTGATTCTTAAAAAAAAATTATTAACAGGATATTTCCAAGTTCCCAGACAAAGATTATACAGTACTGGGTGAAGGTGGAATCATTCTGAGCGGAGGCCAGCGAGCACGAATCTCACTAGCAAGGTAAGTATTTTGCTTTCTACGTAGTGTACTGTATCATGTATAAGGAAAGTATTATGACTAAGCACTTAAATACATGGGGACCAAGTCCTGCTAAATAAATATCCTCCAGGTATATCAGGAACATCATTTTACTATCAGAAATCTGCGGTTTGCTATGCAGTTGTGTTTGTGGTACGCCTGCATATTTATTGAATTTGAAAAGTTTGATGTCAGATGCTTGCTATGGCTTAGCTGAAGATGAATCTTTCCCTTCCTGATGCAAGATGCCATTTGGAGATTCAGACCTTTAAGTGTAGCTTTCTAAGTACAGAAGAAACCCATACAAATAAGAAATATTCCAGGATGTTTCCCTGCTATGACACTTCTACAAAGCAGTTTATATATTGATTTATGACAAAGTCCCTCTCTGCAGGTAACAGAAATGAAAAAAATGCCATGTTTCAAAAAATGCTGCTAATAGTTTTGATCTTTTTCTGTTCTAAAAAGAAAAAGTGGAAAGCAATGGCTAGTCAGTACCTGTGAATAATGGTCTGGCCTTGTCTGTTTGACATTCCAACATTAGTAATTCTGAAGGTCTACAGAACAATAACATAGGTGTTTGTCTTATAAATTAGCTATGTGTTTCAGCAGAATCACTTAGCTATCATCAGAAATCCAGTAATGACAGCTCCAATGTGTAAATGGCCCCATTTATTTCTGTGCCAAGTGTAAATTGTGCTGGTTCCCATGCTCAGAGCACTTGATAGAAGTAAAATCACATTATGGTGATCCACACTGGCATGCCATGAAAGATGTACATGTCTGTGTGAGGCTAAAAGATGGGTTCATAAAAATAGAGAGGCTTTCAGTGTGGATCTTTCTAGTGGATTTGTGAGAGGGAAGAGGCATGTGGATGGTTCTGTTTTATGCAGTAAGATAAGAGAGGAGGAGCAGGCAAAGCTTTCAGAGCAAAAAAACCCCAACCAACAAAACCCACTTAGATTTTCATTTAAAATGCAACATTTACGTGAAGTATTGCCCAGATTCTATGAATAATCATGTCTGTCACTTTTCAGATGGTCACAGCTCATTTACTGGAGGGTTGCTGAACTGATATAATATATTTATTGCCAGCTATATAATTAGTATTTTTGAAATACGTAAAAGTCCCAAAGACAGAGGCTGTATCTGCTTTAATTTTATTTGGGCTCCAGCCTAAGCTCAACATACTGCAAGGTGTGCAGGTGTTAAGGTGTGGGTTGCAGATGCAGCTCTGAGAAAGCTAGAGGAGAAATTTAGGATTACAGCCCCAGGTTGTACCCATGTGCACTGGTGATAAACTGGACGTTATTTGCTTGGACTGGCTGCATACATGTGTCTGGTGTACTCTGTGCAAAGTCATGTGAAATGAGAATCCCTGCTGGAAGTGCCATCAACCAGCCGTCATGAGAAGCAGATGGAGATTGCCTGAGTCCATCTTTCTTACAGAGCACTGTCAGTGCCTGCAGCTACAACCGGGGGAAAGAAAGGACCAAGGAGAAAAACAGTGCATGTGCTGGGTTTGAGCTAGCTCACTGGCCCGGTACACTAAAGCCAGTCATGTATAGCTACTGAGTCCAGCATACAAATTAGAGCAATAATTTGAGTGCTACCATTATTCCAGGAAAAAACCTGCAAACTTTTTGCTGATGAAAGTGCCAAGTATGAACTTTTTGTTGTTGTGCAGCCACTACATCATAATGTATGGTCAGTGAAATCCATCATGACAGAAGATTTTTCAGTAAAGTTGCTTGGTTATTAACATACTATACTATTACGGAGGGCTTTTTCTCCTGGTGATGAAATATTTTCACATTGTTTAACACAATGATTTTAGACCTCATTTTTAGAGTACTTTAAAAAGTACTGAAATGCAGCTGTCCAAATTTTCTTTACTAATTATGCGCTGATTCATATCACATCATGATTTTCATACTCACAGAGGAAGGCAAGGGGCCTTTTTGAACTTCTGTTGAAATTGATGTAAAAAACCCCACCTCTTAACCACAGGTTTAAGTCTCAGTGAGCCATGTCCAGGCACATACAGCTTAAGGCCCTAAAGCTACAAATAGTTTTTCATGTCCTGAACTTAAAATATTGTACAGTCCCACTGCAGGTAATGTTTGCAGGATCATGGCTCACTAATACACTTGTCTTTGCTCACCATTTTTTTCGAAGTACTTTTAAAACTAAGCACTGAGACCCAAGTCTTTTCACATGCTTATTTACACATATATGTAATATTCCCTCAGGCACCAGTAGATGTTACAGTAGGTACTAAATTCCCATTTAAATGGGCATTGTACACCAGTGGGGACTGTCAGATTCTAGAGTAACCTGTGTAAAAGGCAGCTGTATAGCTTCCTTTCATTGTGCAGAAATTAATGGAAAACTGATTTAGTTTGTAATGTGGTCTGCAGCAAGGAAAGGCTTTATTGAAAGACGTCTTATAAGCACATTTGAAGTTGAACTTCAGCTCCATATTGATGATGTAGAAAAGTCTATCAATTACAAGGTTTTGAGACAAAACTGTAAAGGCATTCTTTTTAAATTATATTTATTTACATGTATAAGACTTGTAAAAGTTAACATCATTTCCATTTTCTCTGTTCAGAGCAGTGTACAAAGATGCTGATTTATATCTCCTGGATTCTCCTTTTGGACATTTAGACATTTTTACAGAAAAAGAGATATTTGAAAGGTACTGTATGTTTTGATAGAATGCATTTAAGAATCCCATCAAGAAGCACAAAGTAAAACCAAGGACAGAAATTTAATAACAGTACAAAAATACTGCAGTGATCAAAATTATACCTTTTGGGGATGTTTATTTTTAGGGATTCTCGTGACTGAGTATTTTGTGTTAGCAGTAGGACAGCATACTGTGCTGGGAACAAGCCTGGGCCAGGTGTAAGCGTTACTGCTCCCTCTTCTATCTCAACTTATTGAACCTGCTATAATCTACTACTCCCAGAGTGCATGGCTATATATCTGGTGTCTCTGTGTACCAGAAAGGCTTTCATTTTAAAACACTACCTGCTTTGTAAGTATAAATTTTTACAAAAAGCTATATTTTTCTTCTTTTTCTAATCACTGAAAGACTGGTCACCTGAAAGTGCCCACTGACCAAGAGATTGGCAGCAGGTTGGCCAAAGACAGAGACTTTTGGCTTGTCCTGGTGGTGTAGCTCAAAACACTAAGGACACACACTGCCATCCATGAGCTTTTCAGTCACCGTAAGTTTGAAGTTTTGAAATCAAGCTAATACTTTTAAGTTTGGTAGCAAAAGATCTAAGTAACCCTAAGAAGAAAAGAAATATTTCATTTTTATGTTGAACTGTGCTTTTTGGGTTGACATGAAAATGATTAAACTTCCCCCTTTTTTTGGTTCCTGCTATAAAGCACTCGCCCTTTACACATTTCTGCCTTAACCACCTCCTTTGTAGTTTGAGGGAGCACCTAAGACTGCTCATACTGGGAGGGGGCAAGTAAAAGCAAATAGATTAAAAGTGAAAGGGATAAAAGGAACATTTAATCATGAAGAAAAAAATCTAATTTTTAACACTTTCATCTTTTATAGCTGTGTGTGCAAGTTGATGGCGAATAAAACTAGGATCTTGGTTACTTCAAAACTGGAACATTTAAAGATTGCTGACAAAATATTAATTTTGCATGAGGGGAGCTGCTATTTCTATGGAACATTTTCTGAACTTCAGGGTCAACGGCCAGACTTCAGCTCAGAGCTGATGGGATTTGATTCTTTTGATCAGTTCAGTGCAGAGAGAAGAAACTCAATTCTAACTGAGACTCTCAGACGATTTTCCATTGAAGGGGAAGGCACGGGATCACGAAATGAAATAAAGAAGCAATCTTTTAAACAAACATCAGATTTTAATGACAAAAGGAAGAATTCCATAATTATTAACCCCCTTAATGCAAGTAGGAAGTTTTCAGTAGTGCAGAAGAACGGGATGCAGGTCAATGGGATAGAAGACGGCCACAACGACCCACCAGAAAGGAGGCTCTCGCTGGTACCTGACTTGGAACAGGGAGATGTAGGTCTGCTTCGGAGTAACATGCTAAACACTGACCATATGCTGCAAGGTCGGAGGAGGCAATCTGTGTTAAACCTGATGACTGGCACCTCTGTGAACTATGGACCAAACTTTTCCAAAAAGGGAAGTACAACATTTCGGAAAATGTCTATGGTGCCTCAGACAAACCTGTCTTCTGAGATAGATATCTACACCAGGCGCTTGTCTCGAGACAGTGTCTTAGACATAACTGATGAAATCAATGAAGAGGATTTGAAGGTATGTGTTGATTTACATTTATCTTGGTTTTTGATATGGTGATAGTTTAGTGCAATATACTCCTTATATATTTTTCTGCTTGACTATGTCGTTCCTAATACAGTACTTCTCTGTGGAAAATCTTTTTGGAATATCTGTGAATAGTTTTTAACTCAAATATCATCTTGAAATTATTGAAATCCTCAAAAATCTATTTTGTCTGATTTTTTATATTTTTTGAATGCTATCTGTGAAGAATTTCAATACAGAATTTTAATCTCCTGCACTTTAATCTACCTTTAAGATTTATGCTAAAATGAAATTTGAAACCATAACATGGAAAAGCATTGTTTTAAAACATTTATGTAAAATTGACATTTGAAACATTAAGGCTTACGGAAAAAGTAAAATACATTTGAAGTAGTAGCACAGTTTTTAGAATAGGAATTGGATCAAATCTGACAAATTTGCAGACTGCTTAGCTCTTATGTTCTGATACAGATAATGAACAGAGGAGTAAGTTGGATTTTACTCTTTTTTATAGATGTGCTGGAAATTATTCAATTAAGATTGAGTTTTATACCAAGAACTGGACCAACATTCCCTTTTTCTAATAACTATCAACTGGTCATAATGAACTACTTTCATTTTCAAAACTGACAGCTGATTTTCACATGATCAGAAAATTTTCTGAAGTAGTTTCCTAGGTGGAAAATATCTACAAGAAATATTTAAACTCATAATTTGCTGAAGCACTGCCCATTTTTTCTTTTGCTTTATCGATCTCAGCAGAAAAAAACACCCTCAAAGTATTTACAAATTTACTCTAACAGCACAATAATAATCTCAATTGAAAGAAAATAGCTATTGATTAATAATTTCTGGGCTTCTAGTAGTGCTGGACAAATCTTGGTTGTTTCTTTCAGTGTTGTCTGAAAATTTCAAATCTCTAAACTGTGTTGTTATATCAAAGATTACTCAACCAGTCAGTAGCTTCCTCTCCAGCCATTATCTGCCAATTTGAATGCTGCAGTTCAATTATTTGGAGTGAGCTAGCAGGAAGAATGACAGCATTCACATGTCAGAAATTCTGATATATAGATATTATTATCATTCTTACTATGGTCTTATCAATTCTTTGACAGGAATGCTTCACTGATGATGCTGAAAGTATGGGTACTGTTACCACATGGAATACCTATTTCAGATACGTTACCATCCACAAAAACTTGATTTTTGTTCTAATTTTGTGTGTGACTGTCTTCTTAGTTGAGGTAAGAAAATCTACGCTTGATTTCATGTTACTACAAATGATGTTTGTTCAAACTTTGTTCTTTGTCATAAAAGGATAAATGGATATAGCATCAACATTAGGTCAAGTATGGATTGCTTATTGGCAGCTGCTGTTAAATGATACTGCAATGACTTTTCTACTCTTTAGATGAGCATTTCTTACTGAAGATATTGATTAGTGCATGGCAGCAGAAGACCCACCTTCTCAAATTATCTCGGTTATTTTCTGCTGCATGTTACCATAAATAAGAGTTGTTGCCCTATGCAGGTCTCTTGTTCACAGTGAACAACCTTCCATTTTTCATTAAAAGATATCTTTGCAGAGTTTTGGGGCATTAACAACAATAATTACTAGAGGTTTTTTGATGAGCACATCCATAAATTCCGGAGAATTGCTTTCAAAAATGTGTTAGTAGCTTTGCTCCTAGTGAAGGAAGGGTGGTAAGGCAGAGAGCTGAATGCCTGTGACGGCATTTAAAGATGGATGGGGTGTTCCTGCAGTGTGCAGAGAAGACTTTTTCCAAGTACAGTGGAAAACGCTGTCAGAAAAAGTGCTGAAGAACATTTGCCTGATCATGCAAGTCTGACTATTTTTCTTATAACAGAAATTGCCTACTTTTTGTCTTGTCTCCCAATTTAGGAGAGACTTTTAGCATAAATACAGAATCTCCTTGTGTCCTCTTTTACAATTAATATCCTAAATCAAGTGTTTTCTGAGGGAAGGAACGTGTTTTGGAGAGAAGACTGGGAGATTAATAAGACTGTATTCATATGTCAACTTATAAAATATAGTACCAATTTTTCTTTGCATTTTTCAACATGAGCTGAAAGAAGAGAAGAATCCATTAGGAATATAGTACTATTTTCTGGCTGAG
Source organism: Astur gentilis (assembly GCF_929443795.1). Lineage (NCBI taxonomy): Eukaryota > Metazoa > Chordata > Aves > Accipitriformes > Accipitridae > Astur > Astur gentilis. The sequence goes on along the minus strand of NC_064890.1, from coordinate 27,819,049 downwards.
TGTGTCAGTGAAAGTTTTTTAGCAGTTCTGTGGTGGCACTCAAACTTCTAGTATCATCAAATTTGGAGAAGGATATGATTGGTGGTATCCTGAATTAGCACTAATGTTATGTTGGAGGTGATTTAAAGTAGTCCTTCTGGACCAGGAATAAAGCCTAGAGCTTAGATCAGGAATAAAGCCTGGAGCTTAGATCTAGTCTGAGATCCCAAATTTTTAAACCACCTCCACAAGCAAGAGAGTATTTAGATGTGTAGTTGTTCTTACCATCTAAGTTTTATTTTTATGGTAGAGGAAAATGGCTATGTAAACATACAAAAGCAAAGCTGAATGTAAGTTGTCGGGGAAAAGGAAATTTTAACTTAGAATTATGTCAGATTTATCCCTGTATATTCAGCGTCCATTTCTAATCTTGATTACAAATTTTTGCTTTTAAATTAAACTAAAACCTTTTTAAATAATTCAAAACTCTCATCTTCTAATTGAAGAACAAATCTGATGACAAAGAACGTATCCATCTAAGTTAAACTTCCTAGTGTGACTATTACTTAAGTAGAAGCCTATTGATAAATTAATGGGCCGGAAGATATTCAGTCATAGCACAGACTATATAACCTTTAGCAAACCTCTGTCCCTGAGATGAAATACCAAGTGGTTACGTCGCCTGTGCTGACAGTTTTTACCCTTCTAACCTTAGACAATGAAGAGAGGCTAGCGATGAACAACATCCAAGTGCTGAACTGAGAGTGGTGACAAGTAAATTGAAAGTGAAGTTTTGACACCCTTTAAAGCTAGGTGGGACTATTGTGGAAATGATAGAGATACTATTTTAGATTTAGAATAGATTGTTTTATATTGTAGGTTCCAAGGTGAGTCCACACAGATCACCATAAATAGGGCATCAGTTGTAAATTCTTCCTAGATTTGTGTGTGTGTTTAGCTCACTTAAGTGGCTCAAAACTGTGTTTCCTAGATGTAATACCCAGAGACTAGGGTTGCTGAACTGGAAGAAGACCAGTTATGAATGGAAACATATAGAAAGGCTTTGTGAAGTTATTCTGTCACAATATTTTCTTCCTTCAACTTCACAGCTAAAAAAACTCCTCTGTTATGAGGAGTCAAGAATTCTGTTGGGAGATGTAGAAAAATTATTGTGAAAGAAGCATGATCCTTACAAATGCTTAAATTCAGGACATCATGGTCAATCTTGAGTTATTTACTGTAAGATCTGCAAAAGTTAGTGGTTCCCAAGGAGAAGACTTCAATTATGTGCTGAGGTATTATCGCAATACATTCCTGTACCAGTGCCATAAAAATATATGGGAAGAGGATCATAGAAACTATGTTCCAACCCTTAGAAAAAAGATCATAGGCAGAAATAGAGCAGACTGAAATGTGGTGGACTAGATGAAGATCTCCAGTGTCTCAGTGGACAGGTAAGAAAATGTGTACAGAGAAGCTTCTGTTGAGCACTGAAGCATCTCACAATAAAAAGGGTTTAATTCCACATTTAAAAAATATTAAGATAGGTTATGTGGAGAGTTATGTAAAACTAGCACCAAACAATATCAGACAAGTAGATATATCAAATGTAGATAACAGCTAGCAAGAACAACAGTGCAAAAATAAGTGTTAAAGATTTGACATTCATATTTGAATACCTGCCTTTGAAGATATTGAGAGACTTACTCTTATAGGGCCATCAAGAAATATTAATCTTAAAAACTTAAAGTATGTTAAAGTATACAAAGAATGTTCCTTGTCATTAGGAATGCATTAGCAAGCCTTTGTTAATGGTACAGTAAAAAAAAAAAAAAGAATATTTAGGCACTTGAGAGCCTGATTGTAATACAAGTCTAAATGTAGCTTTCCTCGTGGAATGCTCTAAATGGTTTCTGTGGAAAGAGGAGTAGCTATGACAAGGTTTTTGCTTCAGGGAAGTTTTACTTCCATCCATTTATAATGCTCTCTATAAACAATTATAAAGTCAGTGAAAGAAGATACGTAAGAAAAAGTACATAATGTGACAATACAAAACATTTACTCTGTTTTCTTTGGTCACAGGTAGCTGCTTCTCTTGCTGGGTTATGGTTTCTTAAAAAGTAAGTAGTCGTGATCATTTATGGAGAAATTGGGGTCTCCTTTATATTGATTTTTGCTATAAATAATTAATAAATTCTGCCAGAATTCTATATGGATGGGCACTAGCTTATATTCAATAAAATGGTTCATAGATGGGTGATCTAGATACTTCATGTAGGTGGTATCTTAAGCTGGTACTTCTTTAAATGCTAACAGTCAAATGATTTGTGCCTTGTTATTGAGCATATAACAATGCACGCAAGACTTTCCCTGGGTCAGCTCACTCTAGAGATGCATGAACTTGATTATCCTGAATACACTGTGGTTCACCGCTGACTTTCAGAGGTGCCAGGTGAGACATTTGCTCAGGAACATTTTAAGGGAGCAGTTTCTGTAAGACCTCATTTGTACAATTTCCTCTGCTCACCTATGAAAAATTCCCAGAAGTTACAGGGTCAGGCAGATGAAGCTTAAAGCATACCGAGCAGTGGTGTATGGCTTTTCCTGGGTTAATGCCTTTGATCCCTGTGTTTGTCCTGCAGCACTAAGTCTGTATGTTTGAGTATAGAAAGCATATGGTGACTTAGGTCTGATCTGGAGGAGGAGGTGATGTCCCCTTACAATAGGTCACTAAGGCCTTTGATTTTTATAGTACACCTAAAGCATTTTACTTCCATAATAATTCACTTTTTTTCAACAACTGACTTTTTTTTCTGGTTAAAAGAAGTGGATGCATTTTCCTTGATTAGACTAGTTTTGTCAGTGATTAAACAGGCAGTAGATTTGCAAGAAAGTACTAAAGCAGTACATTTTCACAGTAGTTTGGAGAAAACTTTTGGAGGGGTCATAGTTATGTACCAATGGCTTAGTTTCCATCTTGGTAAAACCCCTTCATTGCACAATTGCAACTAATTGCAGAAATTACTACAAATGCTAATAGACGCCTGAATCACCAAAGTTATCTGAGGAGATGAATAAGCCATTTATTGCCTTGACCTCTGAACATATACAGAGTAACTTTGCCTTAGTGGAACATGGAGTAGTTCATATTTTGTGTTTCATACGTACAGGACAATATTTAGAAAATGACTTGAAATATATATAACTAACCATTAACATAGTTTTAAAACAAATGAACATTGCAGTACTGTTTAGTAGAGAGAAACCACAATTTCCAGTAATGCATTTATTTTTAATTTCCATCACACAGGACAGCTTTGAAAGCAAATGCAACACAGTCAGAAAACAGTACTTCTGAGAAACTTCCTGTGATTGTCACTGACACTAGCACCTACTACATCATTTATATCTACGTGGGAGTGGCAGATACTCTGCTTGCCATGGGAATCTTCAGAGGTTTGCCTCTTGTGCATACACTTATAACAGTGTCTAAAACTCTTCATCAAAAGATGGTGCACGCAGTTCTTCATGCACCTATGTCAACATTCAACTCGTGGAAAGCAGGTAACTGAGATGGGAACTGATTGACTCATGTATGAGTTTCATTTCAGTTAAACAGTTTTCATTCTGTTAAAGGATACTGTTGCTTTCCATTTACATTTTTAGTCAAGCTGAATGTTAAAAGTTTGCCATGTAAAGTAATTTGTGAATCTTTTAATGAACGTTGATTGTGCTTTGTGATATACTTCAGTTGTCAATTCTGCTTCTGAAATATCACCTTGTAAGTTGGAGAAAATTCACTGTTTGAGGCAATAAAACTAGAATAACTTCTAATGAATATACTTCGTCTAAAACTGCAATAGAAAAGATATAGTCAGCTATGTGGTGAGTGACAAGGAGTCAGGTGTGGATGATAAATAGTGCTTTATTTCATGAATAGTCCTACTAAAATGGCATAAAACATCAGTGTGAATAATGGTATGCATATTCAAATTTGGCTCTGGAGTTGATAGAGAATTCATTATATAACTGGTGCAACAAGTTCCATCTCCTGCTGTACATCCCATACCCTTCTTACTGGTGCATACTAGATTACAGGAGACACTGATAAATGACAACAAAACATAGGGTTTCTCTTTAATTTTCCCATTATATTCTTAATTCTGTTGTTACCTGGTAATTAATACAGTAATTCTGCTCAGAAGGTAAGAAACTGGTGTGCAAACTCATACAAATGCTGATGTGCAAATTATCTGTGTATCAACAGAGCCTGCTGCATGATGGGTACACAGACCTTATGTTTTGTGCCTCTGCTTCAGTCCTGTTTAATTATGTTTCTTTGGTTTTATTACATCTTCGTGGGTTTTTCTGAGATTCCAAGAGCTGAAACAGAAGTTGTGGAGCCAAATTCTTCCACAGGGAAAGAAGCTGTAGCTCCACTAAACTGTAATGGAATTTCTTGTACTAGGAAAAATCTTGTACTTATCCTCAATGTTTTGTATTCAGAAAATGTTGGATTTTTTGTTAAAGTAATAAATGTAGGATTTTGGGGTTGTTAAAATGTTTGACTTTTCTTTTTTGTTTTTTTTTGCTTAACCTATAGGTGGTATGCTTAACAGATTCTCAAAAGATACTGCAGTACTGGATGACTTACTTCCACTGACAGTGTTTGACTTCATTCAGGTTTGTAGAATAAAAGTTCTAAATTTTGCTATCTCATAGCACTGTAAAGTTTCAGTTGTACGTCATGCAGAAGAAATCATGTTAATAAGAAGAAATAACAACTGGAATTAATCTCTTTTCCTTTTTTTCAGTCTGTATATCTATTTACATAGCTGCTTATCTTGTAAGTCAATTTCATTGCTTCTTTTTTGAGTACTTGCCTATATGTGTACGTCCACTGTTTGTGCAAACCACTTTTAGTACTCAGGCTCAGAAACATTTTTGCCCTGCAGACCCCTACAGTACAAGTATCCCTGCTGCTGTCCACATTCAACTTCAAAGGTGTAAAGGGCATTCCTTAGTTTCTTTCAGTTATCTTGGCTCAAGTTTAATATTTTTTTTATGCTATCCTTTGATTGCATTCAGCTGTTTTCAAGACTTTACCTCCTTAGCCTCTTCTGTTCCCAGTTTACTAGCATCACCTTTAATTCTTCTCTTTTGTTGAATATATTATTGGGTTTTCTGTCCTTTTATCTTCTGTGGAAACTCTTCCAGGCCTGCCTTATTGGGCGGTTTGACCCATGATGATGTGGTTTCAACTCTCAGCTGGGCAGTTCTGCTTTCCCCACCTCCCCTTCACAAGTTTGACAGCCTAATTTTGTCTTTTATCCTTCACATATTTGTGGCCTCCCCTGAGTCTCTGGGATTAAGCTGAGTCTGTCAGGCACTGGATAACTGTTTGCGATGAAGGAGAGCTTTAGATGACTCTACTCCTTGAAGGAATTTTACATCCCTCAGAATTGTAGAATTGCAAACTTTTTATTTTTTGGATGGAAAAGCTTGTTTCCAGCATACCTCCTGGGAAACTCCATACATTGCAAAATTTTCAGTTTTGAATGACCTTCCAATTCATCCACACTGAAGAGAACATTGAAGAAATACAGAGATAGAGGCAATTCCAGTGTTTCTCAAGGAGGATGCCTTTGTTTGCTCCCCATCCTGCCTATTCTGACTTTGTGCCTCTGTGTGAATCCCAGCACCCCTCATTAGTGTCTCACCACTAACGCTGCAATGCCAGCTTTTCATCATATAGAGCTGGTTCCCAGAACATTTAAAAAATAAAAGCAAATCTTCCCTGGTCCTCCTGTTCCTCTCTACTTTTATTTAGGAGATATGCAGGCCTGACTTAGTCAACCCAAACACTGTGCTGCACAGATTGCCTGTCTCCAACTATGAGTTTGCTCTGCTTTACAGTCCCTACCAACATGATGGTCTGTTCAAAACCAAATCCCTTTCCCTATATCTTTGTTAGTAATTGATAACTTTGGCTCATGACTTTAGATAGGCAAGTGCAGCTCCACATGAAGAGGTTCAAGGACATCACAGCTCTACTTCATGTCCTGCTGATGTAATGAAAATTTGCTGAATGAGTAAACGTGGACATTGACACCTTGTCTGAATCATTAATATCATCTTTGGTGTGATCAGGATTCGCTACTGTCTTTTTCTAGTGTGGCCATTTTGTTTCTGATATTTTGGATATGCCATGGGGATGTTATCCCAAAATTATTTTAGTTAGCCTGTCTCTACATTTCAAACTCTCTACAAGAAACTGACTAGTTTTTCATGTTTTCAAGGATAAGGAAAATCCCTAGATTTGGCTTCTCTGTTCTGATGCCTTTCAGAAGTTAACGTATGCTCTAATGTCCCATAGTTCACCTCTGTCTTCTCAGTCTCAACTGCAGAGGCTCCTGAACATGCATGATAAGCTGCCCTGTCTTTCCAGGTTCTTCTGGTGAAAATCACTGAATCTACCTACTGTCTTGAATGCTTTTTACCAGTCATCCCTTCATAAAAAATTCCTTCCGATCCTCCATAGATTCAGACTCGTTTGGCAGCTTCAGACTTCCATGGACTCTGCTAATGAACAAAGTCAGATTCCTCTGAAAGATACAGAGAAGTTATACATATGACTTTCTCCTTCTGTGCTTATTATTGCAGAGTCACAGAATATGGAAGGGACCTCTGGACTTAGGACCTGGGACCTCTCCAACCCCTCTGCTCAAAGGAGGTTCAGCTAGAGCAGGTTGCTCAGGGCCATGTTGGATTTTGGGTATCTCCAAAGGTGGAGACTCCACAAGTTCTCTGAGTAACCTGTTCCAGTGTTTGACCATCCCCACAATAAAAATACTTTTTCTTACGTTTAAATGGAATTTTGTGCACTTCAGCTTGTGCCCGTTGCCTCTTATCTTCCTGCTGGGTGCCACTGAGAAAAATCTGGCTCATTGGCTCTGCACCAAGTACCTAGTGGTATTTATATAAATAGAATATAATTTTTTAAATATATAGTTTATAAAAATTATTTGCATATATACACATATTTTTTAGTTCTATAAATATAATAAATACCATCAGATACTTACACAAAGTGATAAGATCTCCCTAAGCCTTCTCTTAAGGCTAAACAGTCCCAGCTCCGACAGTCTGTCCTTGTATGTGAGGTGCTCCAGTCCCTTTATCATCTTCAAGACCTTTCACTAGACTCACTCCAGTATGTCTGTATCTCTCTTGTACTGGAGAACCCACTCCAGATACAGTCTCACTGGTGCTGAAGAGAGGGGAAGTTTCACCTTCCTTGATCTTCTGACAATGCTGCTGCTGTTGGCCTCCCTTGCTGCAGGGGGGTGTTGCTGCCTCATGGTCCACCAGGACCCCCAAGGCCACCTCTGTAAAGCTGCTTTCCAGTCGGTCACCCCCCAGCCTGTGCTGGTGCATGTGGTTGTTCCTTCCCAGGTGCAGAGATCTACAGAAAAGGTTAGCTTCTAAAGGTACTGGGATGCCTAATTCTGAGTCTGGTGGAGATGAAGGCTTGGTCTCTGCTAGCCTTCAGTTTATGGCTGCATAAATTCATCCTTCTGATTTCTGAGCTTTTCTCAAGAATTTGACACAAAATTTTAGAGCTGGTTCTTACTCCCTCTTCTATGAGAATGAACTGATAGATGACTGGCTAACTCTTTGTTTAGGGACACTGCCTCCTTCTCTGTTGCAGCTGCGGATGTCATGACGTACTTTTTCTTAGGAGTTTTATGGGTATTAGACATATCAGGAGGCCTTCCCTTTCAGGGAGCAGGGCTTTTCATCCAGGATGAATGAGGCTTCAGGATGAAAGAGGCCAGAGTTACTCTCCAGTCACTGGGATATACCCAGTTGCCCATAAAAGAAGCAGCGGTATCAGACTTTACATCAATGACAAGAGATAGCATCTGTGATGTTTTCTCTGACAGCCATCTGACCTGCTTCCATACATCTTGGGTATGAATTGTAGCCAGCTAATGACCGCAGTAGCATTACCACTAGTTTTAACATCCATCTGAGTCTTCTACTGGTGCTTGCAGTGGGGTCATCATTTCTTGAAGACCTTCATGTGAGATGCTTCTAGCATATATTACTTGTCCCTAAGGTTTAATATAGTCACACTCAAAAGGTCATAGTGAACTCATTGGACATTTACATCTATGGTCATGACTGGTTTTCCCTAAATGATAAACCCCCATTGGTTAACCAGATTGGCTGCATTTTCCAGACTGGTGACACAGAGGAAGCACTAGAACATGTCTTCCCATCTGGCCTCTGTCCCAGGCCTGAAAGCTCAGCACCTGGGGTCACTGCAGCGCAGCATTGTGGCTCTTAACTGGGCTGCATGAGCCCTCTGCTGCCATTCCCTGACCATATGCCAATGTAGCTAGCTTGTGTGTTGGTTTTTGCTACTGTCTTTTTTAGAGAAGGTGTCATCTTCTGTTTGACACTACACTTATTTTGTGTTTGGAGTTTATGTGGAGTAACACAAATTTTCACATTGAACTTTTTAGTGAAGTAACTGTTGGACCAGCAGTGAGAACAATATGGCATCATGGCGGGCTTTGCAAAATTTGAGTAAAAGATGGAAACAGGAATTAAAACAGTCACCGTGTGACTGTGTAATCTCAAGTAATGAGAGAGCTGTGTGACTTGGCTCAATATCAATTGAACAGTTCATTCGCTTCTTAACTACTAGAGATACAAGAGGTACTAAATTCTGCAGTTTGAAATAATGAGTAAACACAAATCCATTCTTGCATTGCTGCAGACAAGTGCTATACAGCCTGCACAAGCATAACCCACGTGTGTCACCATTCTTTTAAGAGAAATGAGGAAAATAGTGAAAGAAACCTTTAAGTAGTTCAGCTGTTACAATAATTGTTTTTTCATAAACTTTGATGCTGTTATTGCCTTGCTCAGATTTCTGATGAAAAAAAAGATAGGAAACCCGGAACATGCTTTCCTCTTCATGAAAGACCTCTGATTGGAGTACTGGAAATTTAAATCCTTCCTTGAATTTATGTGGATGTAGTAGCAAAAGCACCAGTTGCAGGTTTCTTCCTAATGTGAAATTAGTTTTGCTTTCCATCTATTTCTTTGCTGACTGGTCATTTGCAGTGATGTTTCAATGCAGTGTTCATCACTGTGGCCAAATTGTTCATTTGCAGTTGCTTTAGCCTCAGAAGTTTGCAGTTTGAAGTAGTTGTTCAGTGTGAAAGGTAATACTGATAGAAAGCAGAGCTTTGCTATTCTGTGTACACTGATATACTTGATTTTCATTAGATTTAGGTATGAGACAAAAACAGTGTAAGTGCTTAAAGTGCTTCTAGAGTAAAGATTGAGGCCTGATTTAGCTAAATCTGTCTGGAGCTACTGAGGATGAGGTCTTACGAGAATGGTAGTAGTCTCTGGTGGTTAAATAGATTAACTCTGGAATGATTTTTTTCCTTTTGATTCATCTGCCACCTTAAACCATCTTTTTTTCTCCTGAAACCGCTCATTTTTCATACCACAAGTCCTCTTACGACTTATTTCCTGTCTTCTGATCAGGATGAATAGTAGTGCTAGCAAGTGATAATATGCGATTTCCCACTTTTTCTGACCCTTCGAAAAACTGCTTGGCCCAGACCCTGCAGGAGACTGGCACTCTGCTCCTGACAGTCTGGCACACCTAGTCCAGACGAGGTGGCTGCAGATATTGCAAGTGTTGTTCTTACAATTTTAACTGGAGAGTGAGTGCCTAGCTGCCATTGTTTTTGTGTGGCTTCATAATTTAGAAGCCTGCAATACTGGTTGTACTGCAGAAAACACTTTTTCCATCTGTTAGAAAAAATGGCAGCTTTTTCCAACAGGTTATGGATCTGGTCTCAGTTATTCATGATCTTTTCATGGAGGTTTGTTCTCAGCTGCAAATCACACTTAGCACTTTATGTTTGTTGAAAAAATACGTAGTTGCCATGGGAAGGAGATTCATCACCAATCTCTAGTCTATAAAATGACAAGTTTACTGTATCAATAGTATTTTTCTTTCATTCTACAGTTAATACTGATTGTGATTGGCGCTATAACAGTAGTCTCAATATTACAACCCTACATCTTCCTGGCATCAGTGCCTGTGATAGCAGCCTTTATTGTGTTAAGGGCATACTTCCTCCACACTTCTCAGCAGCTGAAACAACTGGAATCTGAAGGTAGGAGCAGCAAAATTGGTAGACTTCTAAATCCACAACAAATCAATTGAGAAGTGATTCACCCTTTCACCTCTTCTTTGCCTTTTCTCTTGCAAGATGCCATTGTCTCTGGGAGCAGAACATATATCTCCTTAAAGCCAGTGCTGTTACTGGTCCAGCCAGTACTGAGTGCTCTGCCACCAAAGAGCGGTGGAGAAGATCTTTTTAAAGCTGGGCTTTATCACCACTGCAGCTGAAAACAAATAAAGTCCTGACATATAGTTTTCTTGAGAGTAAATGTAACTTGAAAAATTGTGGTCAGAGTTGGTATGTGCCCTATGAGTTTGTTTCTTTATAAGAAAAATTTAGAATGGATATATCTTGATTGCAAAGAATTCTTATTTCTGAATAAATTATTTGACTAAATTTCCTTTCTCTCCCCCCATTAAGAGACTAACACATTCCCAGTAAAATGGAAAACCTCATTTTGAATTGTGGGTTTGCAGATCAGGCACTGTGGCCTGGCTTTTCAACAAACTGGCAGATCCTCAGCAAATTAGTCCTGAATCTTAAACCCTGATGATCATCATCCCTTTTACTTAAGTGTAATTCTAAAGTTCCTCAGAACTAAATCTAAATTTCTTTGATGTTCACAGGGATACAGCATTGGCTCACCACTTTTTATGTAATGCAAGATCTGCTTTAAATTACCATGTCAGTACAGTTGAATCCAGAGCATTAAAGTTCTCTGTGCTAAAAAAACTTCACTTGATGGAGTTATCAGAATTGCAAGAATTCATTTTGGTTGGGGAAGAGCCACCTTTCTCTTGTGGCATCTTACAGCAGGCGAGGAGCTTCCCCTAGTAATATGCTAACTATGAAGAATTAATGTGATCCCTTCCTGGCAATACACTGAATGGAATTTCAACCCATTCATGCAAAGACTGTTGTTGTATATCCTGTGCTAGGATTACTTCAGCCATCTATTCCAAAAACATATGTAAATTAAACACTGGCAATAGTTATACTGCTGTGAGTTAGAGCATAGGGCTGTGTATTTGCATTATATCAAAGGTTATTTGCTTATGAGTGCTTATGATGTTTCTAATTTAAACACTTTACAGCTCGGAGTCCAATATTCACCCATCTTGTTACAAGCTTAAAAGGGCTGTGGACACTGAGAGCTTTTGGGCGGCAGCCGTATTTTGAGACCTTATTTCACAAAGCCCTGAACCTGCACACGGCAAACTGGTTCCTCTACCTGTCAACACTGCGCTGGTTCCAGATGAGGATAGAAATGATTTTTGTTGTCTTTTTTGTTGCTGTGGCATTCATCTCTATCATAACTACAGGTACAGTAACTTTACTGGAGTACTGAAATGGAAGTCTTCTGCTTCTGTTTAATATCTCAGCTTTCGAAACTTCTGAGGGAAATAAACCATTGCAAAATTTAGCATACATTGGAGTCACTGATTTAAATATGTCATAATAGTAAACACAACTTAATTAAAACAGAAATTACACCATTATATCTGCAATCTAATGTTGTAGAGGACACATTAAAAGGATTAATCTGAATATCTGAAGGGATAGAACTTTCCTTTTCTTGACTGTAATTGCTGTAAAAGTAATTTTTTGTGTGTTTTAAACCACATTAATGTAACCACATTAGCATACTGAGAAGCTTGGATGTTGATTATCATCTGTATAGCTCAAAGTTTTTTAGTAAATAGAAGTTAATGTTCCTGTTATTTGCAAATGGCTAAGACACGTGAAGTTGTAATGATCTTTTAAAGCCACACCAATAGCAGAAATAGTCATCCAGTTCTCTAACTCCCAACCCACTGACCCATTTTTCAATATGAAGTTTTGCAATCTGCATTCAAAATCCCCTTAAAAATGGCTCACCACTGTTGGTAAACCCAGTACATGAATGAGAATCACTCTATACCCTACTATCTTACTTGTATTTGAAATACTGCTGGTAGCTGGCCAGGTGTAGCCAGTCTCCAACAAGCAGAGAATAGGAGAATAATGTCCCCCAAGTGTTGGAATAATTCAGTTCTGTGGAAAAACTCAGCAGATTTAGCTACAGATTACTTCAAATACAGGTTTTAATTCACTACGCTTTTGTTATGTATGTTTTTTGATTTTGATTCTCAGGCATTATTCTCCCTCTTCCAAATATTACACTGAACTTTGTGTGCAGGATCTGGATGCAGTTTCAGTACGATGGTTGCTGATGAAAAAGAATTTGCTGTTTTGTGAAGGAGATTTTTGGTTCTAACAATATCCAAATTTCGTTTGATCATACTTCAGTGTTGAAAAGTGTACATTTTGTCAAATATTGTATTGTATATGAAATGCTATCCTGTATTTCTTGTATAAGGATCTCTCCTCATCTTAGAAAAAAAAAAATCCAACCACAGAAATACTTCTGTATGAAAATATGCACCTACAGTACTTTTTTTTACAAAGGAGACTTTAGTTCCCCTAAAATTCATAGGGAAACAATACCCTCTGCTGCCCTTCTCATTTTTTTGCTTTATGCGCTTAGTAGTTTGGGTTTTTTTTAGGAAAACTGTTTCTTATGTTACCGTTTTTCTGGATTTGAGAAAAGGAGTTAGAAGTACTTTTTAAATATGTGAAAATTTGTCATCTTGCCACCATTGTAAACTTTACTGTTACACACTAAATTTCTTTTCTTAATCTGTCATCTTTCAGGAGGAATATTTTGCTTTTATTGTTTACTTCTATAATTACTTTGTTAACAAGATGTCTATAAGCAAAACAGGAGGAAGTTTGTTGAAAAAAGCCATAGAAGAAGTTGAGAATCAGAGAAAGGCATTTGGCTTAAATTCTCAATTCCCTTTAACACATAGTGAGATTAAAGATCAACAGTGGGGTAGTTTAAATGCTTATATTGCATTGTATGAACTCATAAAGGAAAATCCCATGTTTGTTACAGCAGACAATTAAAGCAAAAGGATTTATTTCTGCATCTTTGTGGAACAATAAGGAGAACATGTCCTATATTTCTCCAAGAAATGAGAATGTAAACCAACGCAACTCTTTTGAATTTTAAAGTTGTTAGCTGTGGTGTTTTAGTTAGATAAGAGTCATTTCACAGATTCATATGTGTTGGAAACAGGAAATTGAAATCGAGATTGCAGAGGCCTGGTTCTGTTTACAGCTTATGTACCAAGATACAATTTTTTCTTCTGCCAAAGCAAGAACAGGGTTTCTAGTGAATTCAGTGCTGAAGCCAGGTGTTTAACTGATGATTAAGCTCTCAGTCCTTTGTATAATTAACAAATCCACGTTTTCTCCATGAAATAAAAGAGGAGAGAATGTGAACATGTATTTTAAGATATACATGATAATTTTCTGATTTCTCTTGGCTTTTTATTTGTATATAAATTGAATGTGCTATTCTCTCTGCAGGTGATGGACCAGGTAGAGTTGGCATTATTCTTACTTTAGCTATGAACATCATGGGAACCTTGCAGTGGGCAGTAAACTCAAGCATAGATGTGGATAGTTTGGTAAGCATAAAATGCACTGTGCTTTGCTTTCTTTTGAGGAACTGCCTTATTTTGCTGATTATGGGTGTTCAGTGAGTTATTTTCAGAGTTTGATATCAGGCAGATGTGTCAGAAAGTTCCCCTCATACCTTTCATAGCAACCTACTGGCTTTGGCACAGCACAAACTGAATTTTTCTGTGACCAAAATTTTCCTGGACTAGAATAGGCAACAGCAAATAGTTGCATTTGAGCATTTAGATTGCAGATGTAGCAGTGATGGGAAGACTTCAAAAAGGCTTGGAGTTGTTTTGTTATGATTATATACCTTACCAAGATATATAATATACCTTACTTGGTCTACTTAAGGCCTTTGCACAGCCCATCACGATGGATGTTTCTGAGCTCCTTCCACGCAAAATCAACAGTGATTTAGACTTGTCATTTAAAAAAATATATAATTGGGGCAGACAGTGACAGTGAAGGAATATTTGCCAGTCTGACGTATTTTTTTTAAATGATTCAATTACCCTCATCCTGAAGGAAATCCTTAAGAGCCCCAAAACTAGGAATTAACCACTTACAACATCTAATCTCTTGTTTACGTGTGTGACTGGTGATAGTCCAGAAAGCTGACTGCCATTCAGGGACACATTTTTTCCCTATCCACCAATTGTTTTATGCTGACTCTTTCTTTACTTGTTAGAACAGCTTGTCTTGAAGGGCAAACACTTTGTGAAAGGGCTTCTTTGCTGTAACTGCAAGACATGCCAAACAGCAGTTGTGTGACTGATAATGAAGTAAAATGTGCCATTGGTAAGGCACAACAGTGACAATCTTCAGTCAGCTCTCATTTGTAAACTCCATCTTAGCCCTGTAAGGCATAATGTGATTGCTTTAAGTATAACAATCTGTGTAAGAATCATGTGCACATATAAAACAGCTTAATACAAACTAAAGGTGTTTCACAAGAGCAACGGAAAGTCTTACTGTGGGATTCAGAGCATGCTGGACACACTAGTGTTTTAATAAAGAACTTCCCCTTTTTTAAAATACAGTGATATTAAAATGTCATCTATTAGTAGCAATAAGGAAGTAACTCCCTTTCCCCTGAAAAGAAAGTCTCAAGTTGCTTTAGGTGTTTTTGAGTACTCTTCTCTATATTAAGACAAACTACTGCACTGCAGCAGTAGTTACATTCATGATAGCCTTCTAAGGTGCATCAGTTCATAAGTGGATCCTCTGGAATTCTTTCAGCAGTGGATAGCTGCCCACCCGCATCCCATGGATTTTTAGATATCCCAGATGACAATAGATATTGCTGGCAGGATGGTTCTCCTGACATTCAAAAGCTGCTGCTGTGCACAAACAGATAAGAATAGCTTCATGGTTTCAAGATAATAAAACTGCTTCACTGGGTGATACAGATGTATTATTTCCCACTGCTTGTATTCTCCACATTTTAACGCTTCCTTCTTTAAAGTCTTTTACAATTATTTGGTTACAAATGTCCTGCAAAGGCTTGCATGTATGCCTGACTTTGTATTCTCTTTGGTTATACTCTATTTTTCTCTCCAGGGGTACTTTGAAGCACCCCACAGGACCAGATTGACTAGAATTGACACATCTCCATGTGTCTCCAGTTACAGATACACATGCACTGCTCTAGATGACATCACTCCTGCCCTTCCTGGAGCAGCTGTGACATCCATGCTTACAAGCATGCACAGAAGCATGCCTGAGTGTATAGCGCATTTATAGGTAGCGGTCTCTGGTTGTCATATGAGCTGGAGTTTTCTGCAAGTGGTTGAAACCCATGTCCAAAGGCCTAGCTGCTGTAATTAGTAGGTAACATTAAGCTTCTACTGAGTTGTTTTACAAGGTATGGAAGGTATTTATTTCAGTGAAATAAATGCAAGCAAAAGGACAGGAAGGCAGGAGAATAGGAAAGCAGGATCACATGAAGAAGGAAAAAATGTACCAGAAGAAGTACTGGCTAAACAGATGGGTAGGTGGCAAATTTGACTTTATTCCACACAATCTCCTTCTTGTTCTTTCCATGGCACTGGCATACATCTTGAAGAAATCTGACTTTCTAGGTTGGATTTTGTTTTTACATACACAGATATTCTCTTTGAAGCAATTTCTGTTGAACTGGTTTGGCTTTAACTGAAAAATCCCCATTGTCTTTTAATACCCCATAATGGTTTTGGCATTTCATTCTCTACAGCCCTGATACTTTATCTGCTCTGCTTTTTTTTAAAAAAAAAAACCAAAACATATGTGGTCACTCTGACAGCTATCCATTGTTTCATTTAAAGCTTACCAGTTAGGCTAGATTTATCTTTTCACTTTGATAATTTCTGCTTATATCCCTTTAGCTGTTTTTTAGTCTTTTTCTTACCCCTCCAGGCAGTCTTGTAGTATTTTTAATTTTTTTCCTATATAAGGAAATAGAAAATAAGTTTTCCAGTAAGTGCTGCTTTCACAGATAAGCAATGGCTGGTCCCAGTGGACTGTTTCAATGCTTTATAACGTCCTCCTTCACTGATGTGTATCCTGCAGTAGCAGTGCTATAACTGGGAAGGACAATTCCTTTTATCAGGGAAAGAGAAAATGCCATGCTTTTACTGTTGCCAAGATTACTTATGTAAGGAGATATAAAAAGAATCCCCCAAAGAGATATTAAAACCACACTTGCTAAACCTCACAGTGCCCCACCCTGTACATCAGGGATGCTGAAGAGTTAAAGTAGTACCTGGTAGAGAAGAGGACCAAAGAAAAAACTAGGACTCTGAAAAATAATGGTGCTTTTACAGCTGGTTTTCATCCTTTTATTTTCCTATGCTATTTCTCCTTTAACCTGTTCAATTGGTTTTTTTTTTTTTAAGTCGGACATGGTCTTAATAAGCTTTTTACTACTGTCAGCAGAAAACCTGAGAACACTGTTTATTTCCAAAGTTTAAGTAGATTAAATACTTGACTGTAAAATCTGCATCAGAATAACAGTTCTCAAAGAAGTGAGGTGTTGGTCATCTGGAAGGGAACAGAATGAAGAAAAGTATTTTAGAACATTTCCTCTTCTGCCTGCAAAGCAGTGTGAGAAAGAGCGAAAAATTCAGGTCAAGTTTGACATGAACTAAATATTTCATTTTTGCAGTTTGGAAGAGGGAGTATATCTCCTATAAGTGCACCCAAAATGTAACAGCAGAAGATGTGAAACCTCAGTAAAACCATATGGTCCTCCTGCATTGATGGAGTTTTTGCGGTGACTTAGTGCACGGGGGTTTTTTACAACGTGAGCCATTGGACCAACCTCTCATAGGGTCTCTCATTTGCAGACTGCACTTTCCAGACAGCATGTTTTTGAGGAGATGGTGTCTAGCAACATGGTTGTTGGATACTATGTGTGTCTGGTCTGGAGAGGGTAACTGCTCTGTTCCTAGCCAAAGAGAACATAGGGCCTGATGAAACTAATTGTATTAGATTACTTGTAAAAGAATTACTTCTTCCACTTTCTGGAAATATATATTACATAATTATATTAAGAATTCTCCTTCAACATTAAGAAGAGTTTAAGTGATATTAGTGAGAAAGTAAATTAAAGAATTTGCCATGTTATTAAAATCTCAGTAAAATACAATTAGGCAAGGCTAAAAATAGTGTATTATGCTCTAGACATTTTTAGATGGAAGTAGTAAATATACTCCTTTATTCTAAAGCATTAGTTAAAGAATGTGAATATAGCAGGCACATTGCTGATGGGAATAATGGATAAGAAACTTGCTGTCACCTACACTATACCTGTCATTATGAATGACACAAGATTTCTACCTGTGAAAAGAAGAATAGATATCTTTGTGAAATGTTACTGACATTTATGCTGCATTCTGCCCAGATCTAAATCATAATTCAAATTACAGAACCAGGAAAGCATCCTTTTGAATTGATTTAAAGTATTAAGCTGTCTAAAATATCTGCATATGTGATGTGACTGATGAATCAGTCAGGGGGAGCTGGGACATAGTGATGAAATTTTCTTTTGTAATGGAAGGCTCTTTGTCCAGCGGGCTTCATGGCACATTTAAGCTACTGTGTAATGGTAGGATCTCTTGGGCAATTATATGGAATCCCTGCCTGTACAAACGTTCACAGCTCTTGATGAAGCCAAGAAAGACCCTTCATTTCTGAAGTGGCGATACTTCTATAAGGATAAGATTTCTGTAAACAAATGTACCATCAAACACCAATTAAAATAAATGCATGGTGCTCATTGTGGGATTTACTATAGACAGTCAGACAGGAAGAAAATTGTCAGTCTGATCTAGGTTTTCCTGTTTGTTTCACTAAAATGAGATGACATTCATATATCAACATGCTGATGACCATGCCTTTCCATCTTGCACAGTAGTTGAGATGGAAATTGTAATCAATAGGCTTGGATGTTAGCATGCTTTTCAAAACTTGTCACAATTGTGTTTCATGATGCTGAGTTGTAAGGTCTGAGTACAGCGTACTCTGAGTACAGCGTAGAGAACGAATGCTAATAATAAGGCCCAGATATTCCTGGATGCAATAGCTATGCAGGTATCTATCTGTTTATTAATTTATTTTGCTAAATAATTTCTGACCAATAAGAATTGACAGTATCTTACAGTTTACTCTTGTTGTTTAAAAGGACAAATTTTGGTAAAATGAGGAATCTAGTTAAGTTAGTTGGACTAAGGCACTAGGAACCTGAATTAAAGTCACATCTTCTTCAAGTAAGGGAGTGAAATTTGTATCCTGAATAGCAAGAGAAAAACAGTAGGAAATATTGGAGACTCTAGGACTACCAGCATGAGCAACATTCTCTGAAAAAAAGTATATTAGAAAAGATAACCTCTACAGAATGGATTAGTTAACCAAAACAAGCTATGCGTTGGAGGTCAAGAAGCAGATGGAGAAGAGAGACTTGACAAAATCAGAGTTAGACTTGCAAATGGCCCAAATTCTGGATAAATACTTGATCTCAGTTTTCAGTAAAAGGGCAGTGTTTAATCTGGGGAGCTGAAAGTGGAGCAGAAGATAGAAATGGGATTTACAGTATCTGAGGTGGAAATTATATGCAAAAAACCAGCCTAGCTGTGGGCATGCAACTGAAGAGCCTGAGCTAGAATCCTGGTCTCCCTAAATTTTGTGAAGGGACACATACACCACCCATGAGTCAGTCCCTCTAAAATCAGAGTCTTCAACTCAGTGTGATTGGGTTCTGCAGTTGGACATTTCAGCTAAACATGTGAAACTGGGCTGGAACGATGCTGTCCCGTGCATGCAGACCAGGTGGGACCAGACGTCCCATCTTAGGGCTCAGGAAGAACCAGCTGAGAAGCTGGAGATCTGATAATGGCCCCTTCCAATGAATCCACCAAGCTGGCAGTGGCACGTGGTGGCGTGTGATAGAATAACGATTGTCACTTCTGGTTAAGAAGGAGAAATGGGAAGTCATTGATGCCACCATCAGTTTGTTAGTCTGATGGCAGCAGTCTTTAGAAACTATTTTGAAGGAGTAATTAAAGATGCAGTGCTTACAGTGTGAATTCACTCAGGTTTGCTAACATTAGGGTTGCATCAGACTAACCTGGTAACTGTGTTCAATGATTTATTTTCCAGACAAAAGTAATGTAGTAGATCTCATTCGTCTTCAGGAAAGCACTGGCTGTGGCTCTGTTTCAGAAATTATATAAATGAAGGAGATCAGGATTATTACAAGAACTGTAAACTAGTTAATGAGTTGGACAGAAAGGAAATGGCATTAAGCTGTAAGTATTAAGCTGTAGGGAGGCTACTCAACAAAGATAAGATTTGTGACTGAGCTTGGTTTAATCTTTTTTTAATGCTCTCAACAAAGAAAAAAAAATTGTGTTGAAGAAATCTGCCAAAGGCACAAAGCTGTAAGGCAGTGTTACCATGAAGAATGCTGTGAGTTGAAAGGTATTGGGTGACCTCAAATGGCAGATATGAAATAGATTTTAGTAACCAAAGTGCAAAGGCTTGAATTGAGAGACTGCTAAGAATAACCTCTGTTGTAAGTAAGGATCTCCTCATTTAGAAATGGCTAAGATGGAGGAAAGCTTGGCTGACCACTGCTCAATCAGAGGGTGACTATAAGATGTGACTGTGAAGAAAAGAGCATGTGATCCTAGGATGTGTTAATTGAGATATTCCTATTATAGATAGGAAAGTATCACTGCCTTTGTACAATGTCCTTGTGAAACATCATCCAAAATGCTGTGTAGATTCTGGTCAGACAGGAAAGATTAATTTGACTGGGATGTTTGGTGAAGGAGAACATATGTTAAGAAAGAGGCTTAAAACTGGATTTTCTTTAGTCCTGAAGAACAAAGGGTGACTGGATCTAAGGCAGCCCTCCATAAATCGATGGTGAAAGCAGCTAGGAAAAAGAACTATTTAGAATTTAGAATTAATAAATTTACAAGAACAAACTGGTCCATAGACTTAAATATGTTTTCTGACCACCTGAGCAGTGAAGTTCTAGTGAAGGAGATGAATTAACTATGTATTAATTCACCCGTGACCCATTTAAAAAAAAAAAAATAAATCAAGAGGATCCTTTCTAGTCCCATATTCCTTTGAAAATTCATCAAGACTGCTACTAGCAACTTCTGTCTGAAATTCATGAACTACAGGACTTAATATATATATAATTACAGATATAAAATTAATTCTCATGGAACTTCCTACTATTCTTTTGGTGAAAACTATAGGTAATTTCTCATAAATACTCAGATGTTAATGTCTGATGATTGTTCCTCTTTACTTGGTGCTACTGCTTTACATCTTTCAAATTGCACAGTTTGCTGATCTTTGGAGATAAATGATTATTCAAGGAACTTCAGGTTTTGGGTTGGGCAATCCCCTACAGGAGGAAGGAGTTGAAGACTCCAAGATAGCTTTCATGATCATACTTTGTTTTCATAAATACAGATCATCTACAGTTTCAAAATACATTTTTAAAGGTAGAAAGAGCTATTTTGTCCATTTAAAGAGGAAGCAAGTAGAATCACATACTAGACCAATATCAGTTGTACAAGAGCAATAGAATCTAGAGCTCTATACAAGAAGTGTCCTACCTTTGAAAATTGTATCATGGCATAGCTTACACAGAAAAGAAACTCACTTTTCTGGCTAGGAATTAGGAATAATTTGATTTAATTTGTTTTAATAGCTAATTATTGATTACAATTAGAATACTGTTTGTTTTGATTCATAGATGCGGTCTGTCGGACGAATATTTAAATTCATTGACATGCCAACAGAAGAAACGAAAAACGTGAAGCCACAGAAGAATAACCAGCTTTCAGATGCCCTTGTAATTGAAAACAGGCATGTGAAGGAAGAGAAGAACTGGCCATCCGGGGGCCAAATGACTGTGAAGGACCTTACGGCCAAATACGGTGAAGGAGGAGCTGCTGTGTTAGAAAATATGTCCTTTTCAATAAGTTCAGGGCAGAGGGTGAGACACTGTTTTGTTGTGTTTTATCTGACTTCTATTAAGCTTAACTATAGAAGTGTCATTATAAACCTATTAACTGACTAAAGAGTAGGTTGAGTTCAGTAAGGTTTTGTAAGTTAAATTGTTGCAAAGCAAAGTAATCATCTAAAGCTCCTGAAGAACAGAAATGTCTTGTGTCTCTTCTTAAAAAGAGCTCATCTGTAGGATTATTGGCTACAAACAAAGAAAAGGCAAGGAAAATCTGCCTCAGTTATCCTAGAAACCTTAAGGCTAATTTACACCTCAGTGAAGCACATTGGGGATGTTTGCTGGCCATGAGGAGCAGAATATACCGATAAAATACATATGCAGCAGTTCCCTAAGTTGTATTCCTGTGTCTGAAGTCATCCGCCTTCTCCTCCCAGGGAGAGGGAAGCTTGCCCGTGAGTGCAGGTGCTGAGGGCAGCCTGACCCAGGTGGAGCAGGGCACAAAAGAATACCAGCCACTGTGCCAAGAGTAACGCATCGCTAGCTCCGGCAGCTGGAGGGTGGAGGTGCCATCTCGCCCATTCGATGAGGGTTCTATGCCGCCCCAAATTATTATATAACAAACTATAAACGGCTCTATTCTTTAGAAGATTGGCAAACCTCTAATTAATCTTCATGTGTGTTTGGCGTTGTGTTCAAGAAAGAGCTTTAGTTTCAGGACAGCAATTAGGCAGAGGTTTAATGCTTTAAGTTCATGCTGAAGGCCTGTCCTCAGTGAGGTGGAAAGAAGAGCTCGCACAATTTCCTGAGCTGAAGCTCCTAGTTTGGATAGCACCAGTCTCTGCCAAGGTTGGTAGCTCTGTCTTGGTTTACATGAACTGAATGTTTCATCTACTAATTTTGAGGGCACTAAATTTTGAAACCAGCACTCAGACATCCTGTAGCACCAGCACCATCCTGAAGATGCTCTGCCTTTGGAAGAGAGGGACCTGTGATTCCTGGAGCATGGAGGTGTGGGTGCTGCTGTAGTCTGGTGGATTTACTTCCTGGAAAATCCCTCAAGGCAATAGAGTATGGAAAATGAAAGATACTTTTGTACTGTACAGAGAGGGGGCAAAGCATTTAAAACAAAGATCCTTTTTTCCATGGCTATGATTTAGGAACGTGATCCAATTTCAGTGATGAACCCTGGACTCAGGGGTAGCATTTCCAGAATTGGGGCATGCTCCTTAAACTGGAGAGGGTTTGTCTCTGCTCCACAGGGAAGTACATGTAAAACAAGCAGGAAAGAGGAGAGCTTTCCTCTGCTGAGGGAGTAGAATAGAATAGAACAGACTATTTCAGTTGGAAGGGACCTATAACAATCATCTAGTCCAACTGCCTGACCATTTCAGGGCAGACCAAGTTAAAGCATGTTATTGAAGGCATTGTTCAAATGCCTCTTAAACACTGACAGATTTGCGGCATCTACCACCTCTCTAGGAAGCCTGTTCCAGTGTTTGACCACCCTCTCGGTAAAGAAATCCTTCCTGATGCCTAGTCTAAACCTCCCCTGGTGCAGCTTTGAACCATTCCCCCATGTCCTATCACTGGACATCAGGGAGAAGAGACCAGCACCTCTGTCTCCACATCCCCTCCTCAGGGTGCTGTAGAGAGCAATGAGGTCGCTTCTCAGCCTCCTTTTCACCAAACTAGACAGGCACAAAGTTCTTAGCTGCTCCACACAGGACATTCCTTCCAGCGCTTTCACCAGCTTTGTTGCCCTCCTCTGGACACATTCAAGGACCTTCACATCCTTCTTACATTGTGGGGCCCAGAACTGCACACTGTTCAAGGTGAGGCTGCACCAACGCTGAATACAGCGGGATAATCACCTCTTTTGACCGGCTGGTTATACTCTGTTTGATCACCCCAGGATGCAGTTTGCCCTCTCGACTGCCAGGGCACACTGCTGGCTCATATTGAGCCTGCTGCCAGCCAGCACCCCCAGATCCCTTTCTGCAGGGCTGCTCGCCAGCCACTCCTCTCCCAATTTATACTTGTGCTGGCGTTACTCCGTCCTAGGTGCAGAATCCTCCATTTTGACTTGTTAAATTTCTTGCCATTAATCACTGCCCAGTGCTCCAATCTATCTAGATCCCTGTGCAAGGCCTCTTGTCCCTCAAGAGTCAACAGCACCTCCCAGTTGGGTATCATCAGCAAACTTGCTAACGGTGCATTCAACTCCTGCACCCAGATCCTTGATAAATACATTGAGCAGAACTGGCCCTAGAATTGAACCCTGAAGAACACCGCTGGTGACCAGTCACCAGCCAGATATAGCCCCATTCACTACATCCCTTTGAGCCCAGTCCTTCACCCAGGGCACCGTGAACCCGCTCATCCCACAGTTGGACAACTTGTCCAGAAGGATGCTGTGACGGACAGTATCAAAAGCTTTACTAAAATCAATGAGGACTACATCCACCACCTTCCCTTCATCCACTAGGTGGGTGACCTTATCATAGAAGGATATCAGATTAGTTAACCAGCACTTTCTCTTTGTGAACCCATGTTGACCGTGCCTGATGATTGCATTGTTCTTTAAATGCCTTTCAATAGTACGCAGTATAATCTTCTCCATAATTTTTCCAGGAACTGAGGTTAGACTATCAGGTCTGTAGTTCCCTGGGTCTTCCTTCACAACTTTTTTGTAGATTGGAATACAAATACCCAGTCAACAGATTGGGTTAGTCCAACGAAGTGCAGACTGCTCTTCTGGTTTGGGGGCCTGAGGCACTGTTACAGAAAGGATGCCAGGCAGCAGGAAGAATCCCCTTCTTCACCTTTACATGTAAATTGTCACCCTACGAAAGTAGCCAACACTCAGACAGGACATCATTAGCTGTGTAAAACCCAGCTGTTGGAAAAGGCAGTATCTCAGCATTTGCTGGTGGTTACTGCAGATATTGCTCCTTCCAGCAATAGGTCGGTGCAATCCCACAAGGGGAATACCGCATTTAAAAAACCCCTGTGTATTATGTTTCTTCCCACCTAAGAGGTGAGGAAAGGCAGCACCAGCTGGGCAGGTTGGGGACTTGCATTGCTGCTTGGGGGTTGGCAACGGCATGGTGTGTGCTGTGACCACTGCCTCAGACTACCCCACTACAAAGTCATGGTCTGATCAGAGTTAGGCCCTTTATTTTCAATTACATGGAAATGGAGTAGCTTAGTGTGATTCAAATGCATGCCCTACTTGGTGTTTGTCTGCTGGATCGGGTTTTGCTGAAGAGGGCTTCATAGCAAAAGAAAGGGGAAAGGCACAAAATTCTGGACTAATCAGTGCAAGAGATATATAAGCAATATATAAGCAAATTTCTGTTCTTCAGCTAAGGGTAGACTAAGAGATTTTTCATCTTAGTTAATTCTAACGAAACAAAGAAGGGTCTGACCCAGTGTTTTGTTCAGCCCTTGCTTTTATCATTTCCAAATGAACGACATTTACTATCCTGTTGAGATCCATTTGGATTGTTCTCCGGTGTTTCTGCCTTGGTCTGTGGTTAATATGTGAGCAGTATTAAATGTTTGCTTTTATGATTTGCATTGCAGGTGGGCCTTTTGGGAAGAACTGGTTCAGGAAAAAGCACTTTACTTTTCGCGTTTTTAAGACTGCTGGATACAGAAGGGGATATCCAGATTGATGGAGTCTCCTGGAACACTGTCAGTGTGCAGCAATGGAGAAAGGCATTTGGAGTGATTCCTCAGGTAATGAGATTATTGTATATTTGTGTGCCTTTATTTTCATTGGTTCTATATCCATACACACATAGTTACCTTCAAGCTGGAAGTTAGTTGTTTTATGCTGAGAAACAAAACCAAAATGCAAAGATATTGTGTAAAGGGGAGTGGGATGAATGGACGGATGCAATGATTCACAGCAAACTCCACTTTTTGAGGGTTTCTATGCTATTTGCACAAGAACTCTTCTAGAAATGGGAAGGTACAGCACACTCAAACAGAAACTTTTGTAGTCTGCTTATCCCTGCACCTCTGAAAAAGTTTGTATGTTGATTCAAAGTAAGATAGTGCCACCTGAAGAAAAAAAGACAATCAGTGGTGTTCTCAGCTACTGTTTTCTAAAGCCCTACATCACATATAGTTAACATGTGGATACTATACCTGACAGGCCGGTAGCAGAATTACTGCTTTTCTCATATTCTACTAGACCATTAGCTGATGCCCAACTTGGACTCATCCCTTTTTTTAACTGTGACCTCTCACTACCATGTCATGATGCATGTGTAAGGGAGCACTTCATGTTATTTATGCTTGCAGCAGTCCTGGCATATGGGAAGTAATACCATTTCAGAGATGAAAAAGGAAGCAGCTCCTCACATGGATTTAGGCACCCTAATACTCTCAAATAACTGGAACAAGAAAAGTAGTCTAAGGACGAGTAAACAATTAAACCTAGGGCTTCTGAGTCCCTTGTCAATGTCCCTGCTACTGGACCAGAGTCCTATATTAGTTACAGCTCTGCATTGTCTGTCTCAAAAATGAACATTATTGGCTGCATGCTGTAGCACTAAAAAGTCATTGCTCACTGTAAAGGTAGGAATGAACTGCAAAATTTTAATGCCATGGTTTGTGGTTTTGTTGTTGAAAGCTGTCAGTCCTTTCCAACAACACTGATACAGGAGTAACACTTAATGGGCTTCTCTTTTGAAAGCTATACACTGGATAGTTCTTCAGCTCCTAATCATACACAGTCTTTTCCATCACAATGTTCGTTCCTTTGGAAATCTTGTGAGTGTTGCAGATTAATTCAAGTAACAGTTGACTATAATCTTACCAATGATTCATTTGTGGTATAGGGAGGCAGAGGGACACCAGCTGCAGAACAGCCTGCCACACTGTTAGGGGACGTGCAGTCTGTCTCGCCTTTTTCCATCCTTGAAGGGTAGCTACTAGCCCCAGAGACTGATAAGTATGAGTTGTTCTTGGTCACTCTGGTTGGCCCACTCCTTGACAGGCCCAAAAGGAGTGGGCCAACCAGGATGACCAAGGATCTACTTTTGACTGTCAGCTGTCAAACCCTTATTGTGCCATTTCCCCCATCCCCACTGTAAAGGAGTTGCCACCTGCTTTCTGTGCATATTGGTTCGTTCCTAGGTAGTCTACTCTCTCAGGAAGGTGGTTACTGTCTTAGAAAGCTGGTGAGCTGCAGTGAACATATGTGTGGTATAAACCTGTTGTACACTGAATACATGAGGCACTTTAAAATAGTTGGAGAGGCTCTGGGACAGCCAGCCAATTTAACTAAAAAATACACTGTCAGGTTTACATTTTCAAAATAGTGTTTTTCTTTTCCATAGCCATCAGAGCAGAGCAGAGGTCTGTCTTCACTTTCACCCTCTGCTGTGTATGTAGGCTAAATTCTGCTTTCTACCACAATACAACAAACCAAACTTATTGTAGTGAAGTCCCTAATATGACTGTCATTCAGTCCCTATAGTCAGTGCTGAACTACTTCAGTGTCATGGAGGTGGGATTTAACTCTGACCGAGGTGTTCCTAATGGCACTGTTTTGGCTTTGGTAGCTTTTAGATGCTGAAATGCTCATGCTGGAAACTCAATAGCTTTGATTTTGCAAACACAAGAGGGACTCAAAATCTAATTTTTCTACTTAATCATCAGTTTTTTAGCTGTGATAGCTTCCCTTTCAAAAATGTTATCCCACAGTAGCACAAGTGGCATTTCTTTAAAGTAGGCATGCAAAGAAGGCACAACTCTTGCCTCCCTGTGCATTTCCACAGTCATGCTCTGAAATTTCCTCAAAGGCAGCAATTTTTTAGCACTTTGACCTTGCCAGAACAGACCCTTTTTCACTGCCAAGTTACACCCTCAACAAAACGAACCAAGAAGAGTGGTGGTGAGTCCACTGGTTGGATTTGTTTCTTGCCTGAGCTCTACCAACAGCCTGGTTGGTCACACACTGCCCGCTGAGCTGAAGCTTGCTCAGCAAGCTGCCCTTTGACAGCTGACCTGTTATCACCCTTTCTGTCCTCTCTTCAACATTTTCACATCTAGCTATTCCTGTAAACTTTTATGTCTTATTATTGCTGGTTCAGTACTGCAGCATGATTGTTGCTTGCAAGGATGAAAAAAAGTCACCCCTTCAGATTGAGGCAGCTGTGCAGTGAACTGCAAATGCAGCTGCGTCCATTTAATTTGGAGGACAGGTATATTATACAGCTGTCCTCCAAAGGATGGCTGTATAGGATGAAGGATGCTTTTACCAGTATAAGCTATGTCTCCATTGCAGAATTTTCCTATACAGCCAACTATAACTTTCTGTATTGGAAGGGTCTTCCCTGTCTCTCCCATAGTCATCCTTTTGCTCTCAGCCCTTTCTTCCCTTGGGATGTGGTTGCCCAGCAGGGTTTGTTCTTTCCATCTCCAGCTGTCCTTGGGAATGCATGGACTGAGGAGAAAACTGAATGTTTGGTAGCAAGTAGCCTCGTTGTCCCAGTGAAAGATACAGTTAATAATTCTCATAGCTGAGTACTCACTATAGAGTCATTAACGGTATAGAAAACATTGTTCTGCAGCCATCAGCAAAACGCAAGAGACATTTATTACACGAGCAGTGTAACTTGCCCTTCTGCTGGTGAGGTGTATTGTTAGTTCATTGTTAAAATTACACATTTAGTTCAGTTTGGAAGTCCCTGATATATGGATCAATGCCAAAAAATCCCAGCCCTCCATTCTCTGGAAGGTCACAAGTGTTGCCAGCCTGTCTGTGTGCTTCAGCTCGCAGGTCCTGTCCCAAAGCCTTGCCAAAGAACTGCACATTATGCCTCAAAAGTTCCTGCATTCAGAACAAAATGAAGTTTTCACCAGCACTTTCCCAGCAAAGAAGAGAAATTGCATATGCCACCCTGCCTTTCCCGGCAGAACAAAGGGAGCTTTTTGTTCTTTGCTGTTCACCTACAGCTTCAGAATGGGGAAAAAAAAAAGTTGCCTTTTCTTTCCTGGGAGTCTGGCCTACAGCAACACCTGGATATTTGCTGTCTCCAGGAGAGGCTTCGCTAACAAAAAGAGAACGGAGCTGTACCTGAGGCGTACTTCCTTGTGAAAACTTTCCAACACTCTCCTTTTCTTCCCTATCCCTAAATTTCCCAATTTAGAAGAAAAGAAGTGCTTTTCCTCTGTGGGAACCTCATTGATGAGCGCCTGCATAGCACACAGAGCGTCCTAACACACTGCTATCTGCTCCATGCAGGCAATGCTGGAATGGCCTGCAGGGTCGTCAGGGATCACGCTGAGCCAGAGCAAAGGCAAAAACTTGTCTCTTTCAGCATCTCGAATCCAGCTGTCAGCACATTGCAGTGGCATGAAGAGGTATACCATATAAAACGCTTCCTGGAGCACCCACAAGGAAGTTCCTTCCTGTAGCTCCTCACACGCCTGCGCTGCTGAAGCACAGCCTGACCACAGCGCTGCTCATACAGGGTGTTTGTCCTTCTCATGCAAAGCAATTACTCCAGCGATAACAGGCTGTTTGAAGTATGATCGCAGCCCGTCATCCCTTCTTTTTGGGCAGTCCTTTCCTATGCTTCTTCTGCAAGAGTTTCCCCACCACATTGCCGGGGCAAGGACATCCAGCTGCATCTGGCTTCAACACACTGCATACAGGTTGCCGTGCAGATTGCATCCTGAAATATTTAATGGAGTCAAATTGAGAAAATGCCTTCAGAAATTTGGCTTTGAATGGAGAACAGGAGACCTGCAGCCAATTTTCCATTAAAATAAATGAGGAGAAACCTGAGACACATAAGGTGCTGCTAGCTCAAAGGAAGGGGATCACTTCTGGTGTCTTCTTGAGTGTTATTACACTGCATCCTGGCGGATCTAACACCGTTTTCTGTGTGTAAATACTCCATATAGAGTTAAAATCAAGTTTAGCATGGAGAAAAAGATTACTACAGTTCCTGGGACTGCCAGCTGACAAGAAAAAAATCAAATCACTTTTGCTCCTTTATCTTACTTAAGAAGTGAAATTTCACAACTTCTATCTTTGTAGTTCCAATTTTTCAGTAGTTATCTCACTTCATATCTGTCTGTCTCTCTGCCTGTCTGTCTCCAGCACTGTTTCATCGTTTCTCATACCCTTCGGGGCTGTTCAGTTTCGGAGGTTGCGGAGGTGGCTGTTCTGCAGAGTGCTGGGGCACTCTTGCACGGTGCTGCCTGCGGGGCAGCCGCCGCTCCCCACAGGTGGTCCCGCAGAGGCTGGTTCGGGCAGGGCATCGAGACGAGGCAGCATCACCATACCGGGGAGTATCTGCTACACCAGTCCCATGCACAGAGCACCTGGAGACATTATTTAAAAACCCCACATGCTCATTTCGGGCAGTATATAGGTTGCTTTCTGCGTCATGGGTTCAGCATTGCCAGGAGCACAGCACTTGCATTTACCAGTAGCCTCTATGGGAGGCAAAGGTTTTAGCATCTTCAGAGGAGAACGTTACAGAACTGGTCCCCAAAAACTTGCAGAAGGTGTTCATTGCTCCTGTGCACTTATTCTTGTCTGTAAATATGTTAATGTCAGTGTCAAGTCCCTAAATGACACTTATGAAAACAAAACCTCTAACTCTGCACCTAATACTAAAGCATTCACATAGTAATTTGATGTTCTTTCATGTTGATATTGTTGCCATAATATATACGAAGCGGGGGAGGTTACATGGAGGTCATATTGTTGTTACTGTAACTTCTCTGTGCACAGAGCTGGTGTCTGGTTCCAGCTGATGTTGCATTTGTTCTCCAGCCCTGGGGACTATGGAAACAAGGGTCCATGGGTCTCACTGGGGACCTGCACACAGTTTGTCTTTCGTTGCAACAGCAGCTACTCACAGCAGGGATACTTTCGCTCCTTAGCAGCCTCTTGTCAGCTGATGCTTTACTCTTCTGTATGTGTTTGCTTAGGTACTCAAGGGTCTTGGGTTCTCCACCTAACACTTAAATCACTTAAGAAGCTTATCGCCACAAGCTGGGTGTATCCCAAACCGTAACCAATATGCAGAGGCTCTAGTTGCTGAGAGGGATTAATACCTTTCAATATTTGGGGTGGTCAGAACATAAACATGACCATATTTATATTCCCAAGTGTTTTGCCTGTGAGTGGATGTCAGGTCTGAGGAACTATTTGGTGTATAATCACACCCGTTCTCATCCTGGGTGAATTTGAACAACTGACCGAGAAGGAAAGTGTTCCAGATTTGCTGCCAGTCTCACCAGCCATCCATTCCCCCTTCCAATACTCTCCTTATTTCTACTTCTTCCATATTTATAAATAACACATAAGTTCAGGGGATTCACTTTTGGTTTTTTTCACTTTAGACTTCTAGGTTTTAAAAATTTTGGGGTTTTTTTTTCTGCTTCTTTTTAAGTGGACTCTAAACTGCCCATGTGACTCACATGATATTTACTCAAGTGAACTTTATGTGGTTTCTAATGAGCTGGGAGGAAGGAGATGTTGAAATGGCGAGAGAAGTACCAGAATTCAGGACAATGAAATATTTACCTTGTGGGGAAAAAAAAAAAAAAAGTACTTTTGGGATTAGTTTGCTTTTAGTGCCCTGGTTCTTGAAAGCACAGTTATTAGGAATAACAGCAGTTTCTGAAGAAACTAGTTCCCTTTATTTCTCTGCCTGCTGCACTTCAGCAGGAATGTTATTCAGCCCTATCTTCTTTAAAACTGGTTTGTTCGGTTAACTATTCTTGACCACTGAGAAATGAAAATACCTATTCCATTAGTTAAATGTATGGCACTCAAAGTGTGAACAAACCCACGTCTGACACTGTTTCCGCAGCATTATTATTTCTACCGCACCCACTGCTTGGAAGAATCTAATCCTGCTGCAAATACATTGCCCTGCTCAGGCCACTGGACCAGTGCAGGGCATGGGAAAAGGGCTGCGCTCACCAAAGCATTCACTGTTGTTAACAATCATGATTATAAAAGAGTCTACTCTTTCCCCTAGTCTCTACCCAAAGCTCTTCAATGACTTATAGCTGTGTGCGCTGCTGCCTCTGCTGCAACTCGGTCAGTGCGTTGCTGGCAGTGTGGTGAAGGTATCACCATGCTTAAATCCAGCCCGCTGACTGCAGGGCACCATGGTGCAGCTGCTTTTCTCCTCTGATCTCTTCAGTCAGGTACTTCTTTCTCTCTTACACCAAATAAATTATTGGTAATGGCCTACATATCTTAATTAAGCAAATTAATTAATGTAACTTATTTTCCTCTGTCACATTTAAGCTTTTAATTAATCATAATTAAATGATTAATGTAAATGTGTGTATAAATCACTTTGAAATCTGATAAAAGAATGCCAAGTTCCCAGGTTAGGGCAGATGGAAATTGTGGTAGACTGGCCAAACTCTGAGAAAGCACTTGCTAAGTATATTGTCTCAGCCATTTTCTGCTGGTACAGCTAGTCCTTCACCGCTTTCGGTAGCATTTGACTACCAAGACTCCAATAAATTATGTGGCTGTGAATCACTGGCATTTCAACACATTTTTCTCTAAATAAATATTTTCTTTAGGAAGACAATAGAGAAGAAAATAATTGTCTCAAATCTTTCCTCTTGGTATTTGTTCCATATGTACAAGGAAAGAGTAAGCAAATAGTAATATTTCTCAACAAGGCACGCACTTACATTCTTTGTGAGCAAGTTCTCCCTGCTACAAGCAGCAGGTGTACCTCACAGCATAGAAAGCAACAGCTTGGTTTTATCTCACAAGAAATATTGTGCAACCTCAGTGTCCCTTGAAGAACCTCATTTCCACCAGAATCTGACACACCCACCCCATGTAAAAAGAGATTAAACAAATATTTAATTTTGTCTTGAGTCATTGCTTTTAGAGGTACAAAACGTGTATCTAAGGGATGTTCGCTTAAATCTGCTTGCCTAAACTGATGAGAAAAGCAGAGCTGAGTAGTAAACTTCAGTGCAAGAAGGATGTGCTGTCAGTGCCGGGAAATGTGCATCCTCTTCATCTTGTGTGATGGAAGGGAGGTGCGGGACAGAGCAGGGAGAAAGCACGGGCCGTAGCATCCATCAGGGAAGCCTCATGTGAGAGCAGGTTGTTGCTGCTACAGTCGTGAATCAGGTCATGCTGTGTCACATCTCAGTGATGTGACAGTGAGAGAGAGAGAGAGAAAAATACCCCACCTCTTTTGAGGTAGGACGGGGACATGGTGAAATGTCAGGTAACGGAATGATGCTAATATATATTTGGCTACAATTGATTAGAAAAAGAAAAATTCATTGATGAAAACCAACTTAGGACACTGTTCCTGAATACCGACAATCCAGGAGGTTTTTTTTGTCTCAAAACAAAATTGTGGGAACACATGCTATTGGTCAGTGATTTTTTTTGTTGAGTATGTTTCACATAATAAAGAATCAAAAATTGTTTTTGAAAGGCTTATTCTGAAATGGAAATACAGGGAATCTTTTATCCTGAAGACTGCTGAAATGTGATTTTTACTGTTTTTTGGACAAATTTGGGTAAGTTTTTAATAAGACAGTTGCCAAAAACTGAACATAAGGATTTTTAAAATCAGTTTTTTTGGAACAATGTTTTCCAAAATTTTTAATAACCTTCAATAAGCTCTATCTGGTAATGGCAGCAGGTCATTCTTTCTCTGTATGCTTTACACAATGTTTCAGGGTATCTATCTACCTGTGTCTGTGTATCTTTTTTCTCATAGAAAGTGTTCATATTTTCTGGAACTTTTCGGATGAATTTGGATCCTTATGGGCAGTGGAATGATGAAGAAATATGGAAAGTTGCAGAGGAGGTAAAACTGTTCAGTGGTATTTGTATCCCTCTGGTGAAGTGGTTACAGCAGAGTGCAGTGTCGGTCAAATGATTGTCATATGTTACATTTATACAGTGTCGTAGAAAAAAAAAGTGCTGAGGAAAGATAATGCTATGCTATAAACCATGTTTCCTTATTACCTAATAAAAAGGAGCCTTTGTCAGAGATTAAAAAAAAAAAAAAACAAAAACAAAACCATAAACTTCCATACAGCACAGTCTGGGTTCCACATGTAGTGATTTAGCGTAGGTGAGGTTTTATGTTTGGCTCTGCTGGGTGATCCTGAGAGAAAAAAAAAGTGGAGGAAGCTGATACAGCAAATGTCCTGTAATCTTTTCTCATTTTAATGCTTTGGCAAATATATGAAATCTCTGCAAGGCATTTTTCTACCAAAATGAGTAAAAATTACTAGTAAACATTTTGGAAGCCAGAGGAAAAAAAACAAATGTATGTGGCCTGTCCTAGAAATAAGACTGGTGTTATTGCAGTAAGAAATATTTATATTCAGCTTAGAAAAATATTTCATCAAAGTATTTTCCAGTTACTGCAATTTTCAGACCAACATAAAGCCAGCTGAGAAGGAGCACTCTGACACCGCATCCAGGCTTATGTACTGCTTGTGTCACAGGCAGCTGCCTCTTCCATGGAAAATAAGAATCACAGAATATTAGATTTTATGAACCCCAAGGTTTTTCTTCTAATTTTATGGTGAGGTTTTAGCAACTTCTTTTTTTTTTCAAGATTAGGGGCCAGATTTTTACAGTTCTGTTTCCATGTTGAGCTGAACCCCATGCATTACGGTTGTCAGATGCCACCTATTGGCTCTGACAGTGCTTAATACGTTGCACAGGTGTATGTAATGCCTGGGGAAAAGGCAGGTGGGAGTTATAGGAGAAAAATAGCTGCAGCCTAGAAAGGACATTTCTCTTTCCAAGGTAGGGGTGATCTAATTAATACAGACTGGCTAATGAATTAGTGTCATTTTCCTTGCTCATAGAAAGTCTCAAGTATCAGAAAGTGCTTACCAGTGTGGGACTTAATCCAAAAGCTTCCTCCTTTCCCATCCAGGAGGTTAACTCTGTCTGTGCTCTCTCTCTTTTGGGTTTATCTAGTCTATGAGTTTCTGTTACTGTCAAATAAAAGCATCATGACATTTTTGGTTAAATGATGTGACAGGAGCTTTTCAGCCGGTCCTAGCAGAGGCAACAGGGTGCTCAGCGCTGTGCTTCTCTGAGGCTGGGGAGAAAATGGAGTGTAGATTAACATCCCCTTTCTTGAAAAGACAAGCTCTACTTTTGTTTTTGAAGTTTGTTTTCACTGTGTATGTGAATCAAGCCTGTGATTTTAAAGAGCTAAACCTCATTTGCAATGGTATGAAAAAAATTTATTTTGAAGTGTTTATCATTAAGGACTTTGGGAAATCCATATGCGATACAGAGTTTTTCATTGCACAGGTGAGAGAGCAAAGCAAATAGAAAAGAAAAAAGAGCTGTAATACTTTTTAGTAGAAGAGATTGGATTGTTTACAAAGCTGGTGCTCTTGAAATCTGGCTTGTTAGTGACAGTGAGTGAGTAACTCTGGGAGCATGGCACAGAAAGAAAGAAGTTAGCTGTCACCTTATCCCTGACCCACGTTGGCTGCTGAGGATTTGGAGGATCCTGCTGACATCAGCATCAGTTTTTGATGCTCTTCGCAATCAGCTGCAGAGAGCAAGGCATTGTCTGAACACATCATTGTTTAACTTTTTAATGCCCCCATATTTCAGCATCTGAATCTGTCAGACTCGAGTCAAGTTTTTATGCTAAGTTTTACTCTTGCTGTCAGCTGTCGGGACCCTACGGGTACATGGAGAGACCTTGTGCAGTTTTAAGAAGAAAGCACCTTTTCCAGCCATTAGTTGCAAAATTTCTTTAAAGGACATGATGTGTGTTCAAAAGAGGAGTGAGGAACAAAGCAGTGGCCTTAATTTTCTTATAAATAAAACCACGAACTCTTCAGAAACTCAACACACGTACCCACACCCCCCAATTTAATATGGTTTCCATGTAAAATGGAAACACAAAATGGAGGAATTCCAATTTTTTTTTCCCCTGGAATGAAAATAAATTGCAGATCAGTAATACTTCAAAAATCCAAGGGGGCTCTTCATAAAGCACTCAGGTTGCATCACATTTTTATAACATCTTTTGGAGCAACGCAACTCGCATGTGTTTCCTAGTTCTCATATTTTACAAAAATTTTTCTGTAAACGCTGCTGATTAGGCCAAGGAGCACAGTCAGTTTGGACCTGTGGAAGATGCAAAACTTTGCTTTGAGGTGTACAAAATGCATCTGCCAATGAGAGCAAAAAGGAGCACTGGAAGAAATGGAGGACATCTCCTGGGCTGGATGCTGGTTTCTGGTCCAAGTGAAGCAGCTCCACTTGGCACGGTCACCCTTGTAAATAAGTTGTCAGCAGTGCCAGAGGGAAGCCCATGGTGCCATCAGTAAGAACAAAGCGCACAAGACCTTTGGGGCAGCAAAAGGAGCAGATGGAAAAGCTCTCAGAGCCACAGAGGCAACGGTCGTGGTGACCTGGGTTGTTTCTTCTGTTGTTGTAATGTAGCACGTGAATTTTGGTCGTTTCTTTTTACCCTCCTAGTAACTAAAGAGGCCTGGTTTCCTTTCAAAAATCACTTTCCTTAACATTTCCAATGACGTACATCGCTGCTGGATAAAAAGTTTGAAATATATTGCTTTCTCTAGCCTGCTAACTCAGAGTGTTTTGGTCAAAATGCAGAAACTCATTGTATACGACAAACAAATGAAGCATTAACTCTCAGCTTCCTAACAGAAATCCTAGCATATTGTAAGAGTCAACAGTGCTTTTCACATCATCCAGCTACTAGCTTGTAGTCTTTGTAGGACAGATTCTCTTTTTCATCAATTTATGTTTTCTCTTTGCTGTCAGAAATGAAAGGCAAAGAAATTAAAGGCATTGGTTGTTGTACCCACAGTCAGCAGTAACTGTATCTCACTGATTTCTCCTGTCCTTTTTCTTTCTGGCAGGTTGGGCTGAAGTCTGTAATCGAGCAATTTCCAGGCCAGCTTGATTTCATTCTTGTGGATGGAGGCTGTGTCCTCAGTCACGGCCACAAACAGCTGATGTGCCTTGCCCGGTCAGTTCTCAGCAAAGCTAAAATCTTGCTGCTTGATGAACCAAGCGCTCACCTGGACCCTGTGTACGTTTTGATAATTTCTTCTGTCTCCTAATATGAAATAAGAAAATCAGTGAGGCAGCTCCACTGAAAGAAACCTTCTGTAACTCATCTGGTCTGTTACTAAACCTGATTTCAGTAATGTATGTTAGTAATTCTGCATGGCGGATCAGGGGAGCCCAGTTACCACCTTAGCTTTATGGCTGATAGGCACTTTCACAGCAGAAATGCAGCATGCTGAGACACTGCAGAGTGTTGGTGTCCGTGCACATGAGCTTTTTACAACACACAACTAGACTATTAAATACCATCAATAAAGTTATGAGCTGTGCTGACATGTACATTGCAGTCTAAACGCTGATGCTTGTTTGCCTTTCAGAACTTCCCAAGTGATCAGGAAGACTCTGAAGCATGCGTTTGCCAACTGCACAGTGATACTCTCCGAACACAGGCTGGAGGCGATGCTGGAGTGCCAGCGATTTTTGGTGAGCATTTCTCATAGTCTCACGTACTGTTGTTTCTTTACATTTGATGAGTGTGCAAAACACACCAGGCAGAATTGATGAAGTTTGCTGGATTGATGGGGGTCATTCAGGGCATTGAGTAACCCAGTCACCTGCAGAAGAGCAGCAGTCTCTTGCTTGCTCTTGCACATGATTTATCATAGACACCTGTGTTCAGATGAGCTGGGTCACTTTATGGAAGAGCTGGATTCCTTCTTTCAACCAGAAGGACAGTTGTGTAGGTTACCCAGCTGCTGATCCAGGTGCCTTATATTGCCGATTGGCTCAGGAGCTCCAGAAAAATCCCAGCATCTCACAGAGGTTCACCATTGCTAATGCAGAAACAGCTGCACTTGCTCTTGAGCAATGGAAGGCTCCATGGGGCAAAGGGGTTTCCTGAGAAAACATCTGATGGTCAGAATTGCAGATTTCTTTCATGAAGCCGCTTGAATATTCCTTTCTCATTTAATCAAGGTGACAAAATATTGAAGTCCTGGGCTATGTCCTTTGTTATATAAAAATGGTTAGTAAAGGAAATAAAAGGCAAGTTATGTAATTGTTGTTAAAAATGAGGTTCCTTCCTCTGTATTTTCTTGATTGTTCCATAAGAGAGGACCTTCATTTTATTAGCAGAGTGAAACATCATTTTCCATGTGTATTTGCTTGGGTGTATTAGCACAGCAGGAGGAATACAGTCTGAAGCTGAAGCAGGCTAGTCAATAGGCAGGTTGTACGTCCTTCTGGATGTGCTGCTCCTGGACGTGTCCTGGACTTATGGTCACAACAACCCCATGCAGCGCTACAGGCTTGGGGAAGAGTGGCTGGAAAGCTGCCTGGTGGAAAAAGACCTGGGTGTGCTGGTTGACAGCCGGCTGAATATGAGCCGGCAGTGTGCCCAGGTGGCCAAGAAGGCCAACGGCATCCTGGCCTGCATCAGAAATAGTGTGGCCAGCAGGAGCAGGGAGGTGATCGTCCCCCTGTACTGGGCACTGGTGAGGCCGCACCTCGAGTACTGTGTTCAGTTTTGGGCCCCTTGCTACAAGACAGACATTGAGTTGCTGGAGCGCGTCCAGAGAAGGGCAACGAAGCTGGTGAAGGGTCTGGAGCACAAGTCTTGTGAGGAGCAGCTGAGGGAGCTGGGGTTGTTTGGCGTGGAGAAAAGGAGGCCGAGAGGAGACCTTATCACTCTCTACAGCTACCTGAAAGGAGGTTGTAGTGAGGTGGGTGCTGGTCTCTTCTGTCAGGTGGCTGGAGATAGGACGACAGGAAATGGCCTCAAGTTGTGGCAGGGGAGGTTTAGGTTGGATACTAGGAAAAATTTCTTTACTGAAAGGGTTGTCAGGCATTGGAACAAGCTGCCCAGGGAAGTGGTGGAATCACCATCCCTGGAGGTATTAAAAAAGCGTGTAGGCAAGGCACTTCAGAACATGGTTTAGTGGGCATGGATGATGGTTGAACTTGATGATCTTAAAGGTCTTTTCCAACCTAAATGATTCTATGATTCTATGACTTCAGCCTTGACCTCAGCGCTGCACTTGGCTGTGTCCGCAGAGCCCTGGTGGGCAGGTAGCCTCTGCCTGGAGTAGGTTTCCCACCCTCTGAACAACATTTTAGCAACAGAGCTGCTAAAAGCTCTTTCCCGTCAGGCCTGTGCCCTCACCCAAGATGTGCTGGCATTGCAGTACCAGCAGAGGAGCCTGATTTTTCCCCATCTGCTGCCTGACAGGGGAGGCTGGCACAGCAGTACAGGGCAAACCTGTTGTCTCCTTCAAACACAGGCCAGCAGCGCTTCCTTGTTTGGCAAGAAGAAAGCAAAGAAGGCCTGGCACCTTGCTGGCAGCCTTCTCCCTCTGCTTGCAATATAACTCTATTTTCTGCAGTTAATGCTTTCTTAACCAGGCAGCTTAGCAATGCTGGGGGAATGCCACAGTACCTGGAGGCTTCAACAAACGATCTCAGAGGTCAAAATCAAGTCGCAAGGAGAAACCACAAGCCCAACGGCACTTTGTAATTTGAGCAATAGGCACCTTTTCCACACGTTAAAATTTTAATGTCTGTTTTTATGGTTGTAATTAGAAATTGCAAACTATAAATTAGAAATTGCAATTGCAAATTTGGCTTTTCTTGTTAGAAGAAGGTGTCTGTTATGTCTTCAGGTCTTTTCCCTGCTCCATTAGTTATGTTAGCTGAATTCTGTCAGCACCGCCACTGCCCATCTAATGGAGTGATATGGTTCTTCAGGTAATCGAGGACAATAAATTGCGGCAGTATGAATCCATTCAGAAGCTGCTGAACGAAAAGAGCTCCTTCAGGCAAGCCATCAGCCATGCCGATCGCCTTAAGATACTCCCAGTACACCACAGAAACTCCAGCAAACGCAAACCTCGACCCAAAATCACTGCCTTGCAGGAGGAGACGGAGGAAGAAGTGCAGGAGACGAGGCTGTGAGACGTGGTGTGGGCACCCTTTTTGTGGAGTGAGTCGTCAGCAGTGCCCCAAGATGAGAGGACCAGCACTTCTGAACCTGTGGGAGCCGTGCACAAATTGAACCTTGCAGGAGGTGTTCACTGAAGTGACTACATGTGCATTTGGGAATTACTTCCCTTCTATGGTTAATTGTGTGCAAGTTAGTACATTCTTTGACATTTTGCCACTTCTAATGGTAAAACCAGACTTCCTTTGAAAAGCTGCTCTAATTCGGTACAGACGAAATGGCAAGCAGAAGTAACCTGCCTAGCCCAACATAATCGTTTGAGAAAACTTTTAGAAATGTTCTTGCTGGGGTGAGAGGTCCAGACAGCAGGAAGAGTGTGAGAAAGATAATCAAACCTGGGTGGAAAATAGAAAAATCAGAATGTAAAAAGCTTCTTTGGATTCACTTCCTGCAAATGAATTAAGGGACAATATCAGCAAGGCGCACAGAAAACTTCCTCCTCTTTGTTTTCCATGCAGCAACGGTAATTTTAAGTTAGCAGAAAAGGCCAAATGCCCTTTCATAACAGCACACCACTCTGTGTGCGTAGGTGAGGATGAATGAAGAGAGGATATTGACTTGCAAGCCAGTCAACATCTGTCATGTCTCCGCGATTAAGGGAGAACTGGTATTTCCTCTTAAAGCCTAGGAGCCTGTCAACCCGACCCTGCACACACTCGCAGCGGGATGAGTGCAGGCTGACATCAGTATCTAGTGAAAGGCAGGACTCTTGGCAGTGGAACTCTAATAGTCTGCATAGGTCTGGCACTTTTACATGCTTTTTACTCTGGCCTAAAAAAAAAAAAAAAAAAAGAAAAAAAACACGAAGAAACCTCTCTAAAGTCGACTTTAATAATGAAGTTAATTTTTATACTCTTCTGGTTTGCAGTTTTATGATGAAACTGAACTTTCTCTAGGATATTTTATTTATTTTAATATTGTTGCAAATATTTACTAAGGAAATTATGTATTTTAAGAGTGATTATGTACTACAAAGAAAAATATATTTGTACAAAGAGTTTTATATTTGGATTGTTGGGGTGGTTTGGTTTTTTTTGCTACTTGTCTCTGATGTCACATTATGATAGAGCTGTTAAAAACGAGGGCAGCCCTGTAGTTAGGCCAGGTACTGTCCAATGCTGTCTTTGTGCACTAAAGTATTCTAGTGATACAGACATTTAGATATTTTTTTTTTTCTTTAAATAAAAAAGAAAAAAGAAACTGCCTGTATGACACGTTACAACAACCCCCCGCCCACCGACGGTGCGGATGCCGCAGACCTACCCTGCCACTTCCACTGCAGTGACTGCTGCCCGTCAGAACAGGTGCATCAGTTTTAACAAACCCATCCCCTTCCCTGCACCAACGCTTTGCTAACGCCCAACCTCCCGGGGCTGGGACCAGGACCAGGACCGGGACCGGGTCGGGCGGCACTAGGTGGTGCTGCCGGTTCTTCTCCTGGCGGAGAAACGCCGTGCTGCGGGTAGATGCCGCTGGCTTCCCCACGGGGCCTCCTTTATTCCCGTGGGGCAGTCATTTGGCTCCAAAAAGAGGCTTTTCAAGGCTGCCGGTACCAGCTAGGTACCAGCACCACCACGCAAATGCTTCAGCAGTACAAAGCGGTCACGAATGAGCTTTGTACCTCTCTCACTGCTTCAGCCCGAAAGCTGTGAAGAGCAGCACGTGCAAGTCTGGAAAATAAACTCTTTTAGGCATCTTGTAGCGACAGCAGCTCTGCCCCACCTGTGCCAGGATGCGGCCGGGCCGGGTGCTGTGCGGAGAGCCGCTCTGGGAACGGCCGGGTCAGGCTGCTGAGCCTGCGGGCGCGGGAGCTCGCTCTGGAGCAGCCTTTCACCCTGTCCCACTCTTGGGTTTCCTCTGGCTCTGTCCCACGTATTACATATTTTCTGACCCTGATTACGTATTCCCTCTGCAAATATACTTTTTCTGTCTGTCTTGTTTTAAGCCCTGCCTGGTCCTTCATACTGTACTCTTATTCTCGTCTGTCTTCTAGCGCTTACCTGGATCTCTTTCCTTTCTGTCTGCATGAGCATCTCCTTGCTTTGCCTGATTTTTCTCCATGAAGCGATGCCTCTTGCTCACAGAGGGTTCTGGATCCCCTTGAGTCTCAATTTTGCCATGCCACTGTTTCTCTGCCGCTACGCTCTGCTTGCTTTAGCCCTTATAACAACTGAAACTCAACTGTATATTGAAGAAGCATCGCTTTGAATCCCATCTCCATCCCCCCTACCTCCTCAAATTTTTCACCTCACGCTGTGCATCACTGCCCTTCTCGCTCAGCCAGCTCTCCATTTGTACAAGTTGTTACAGCATACGTGGCCAAGCCTGGCCAGGAGGCCAGGGCTGCTGCGCTGTGGCCAAGCCCAAGGAGGAGTGCCAAAACATCGCTCATTTTCAGGATGTTACTCAGAGTAGGAGACATACCACGCTGGAGAGTTTATTATCTAAATAAACAAGATGATATGGAAAGAGCAGCAGAAAAGAGCCACTGTGTCATCAGAATCCATGCGCACTTCAAAGCTTGCACAATTGGTAGCATTAATTTTTGGGGGGGTGATGGTTAGAGAGAGTTAGGAGAAGGGAAGTTGGACTGAGCAGACAAAGAGACATTTCAAGAAAGGAAAAGGTAAATACAGCAGGAGCACGTAGCAGGCGAGACATATGTGGAAGCTCCTGATTGATAGAAGCACTCAGAAGGAGCGCATTGAAGGAAAAAAAATCAGTCAGTTAACTGCCTGCCCCCACTCTGTAGCACAGCACTCATCGAAACAGCTTCTGCCACCAGTGCCCAACTACCACCACCGTGCTGCCGGTCCCAAAGAGCCCAGGCAAGACATCGCAGAAATTCTTCCCTCTCTGCCCTCGGAGGGCAAGTGGGAAAAGGCTGCAGAAGAACATGCTATTTCCTTCAGTCCAAAAACACTGCTTCAGCTGTTTTGGAGTTCAGGCTGGAACAGGAGGTACCAGCCTCCATAATGAGGAGGAGGATGGCATCTGCTTCCCAACAAAGGTCATGAAGACCACGTTATCTTCTAGAATAAGCGTTCTTGTACTTGCTGTCGGTGGGATAACAGCTCTCAGGGCTGTTTGCCTGAAGCTGAGCTGGGAAGTTGCACATGCTGTTCATGGCGGAAAATGGATCACAAGAGGAGGGAAAAAAAAGAAAAGAAAATGAGGCTATAACCTAAGCACAGTGGAAGAAAAGAACAAACAGTGACCTTCATAAACACAGGCTGAGTATTAAAGAGAATTTTTCTTTTTATGTGTTTCACTTTGTATACATTTGGTAAAACAAAACAGATATATATAAAAAATAATACTCCTCCCAAAGCACTTTGTTATTAAAAACACACACTTGTACTATTAAAAGGGGTGTGTCTGTACAATATATGGCCAAAAAGAGCATGCTGACTCTAATACTACACATGAAGATTTAATTTTATAGCCTGCTAGGAAGAAACCAAATAAAGTAGAAAAGAGTGAAATTACTTTGCAGAGGATCTGTAGCTCTTCTTAAGTACAGAGGAGAAGGGAGAAGGATGGCCAAATTGCTAGTATAGCCCTAAGCAGCTCTTACGACAGCAATGGCCAAGCAAGGTTAGCCTAAACAAACCTGACCTCTGCACATTCAGCCATCTTCGTAAATCTTACATAGAAAATAACTACACAAAGCAGCTTGACAGTCATCATTAGCGGGAACTGCTCAGTGTCTCGCTGGGGTCAAACAAGCCTGCTAGTCCAGAGAACTGTTTTGCTTTCAGAGTTGCTTAACTGGTGCCTTTACCAGCTTTAGTATTTTATTCATTAAATACCTATTTCCAAAGTCTTTCTTAAGATCCACCTCCTCCATTTCCACAAGCCGTGCATCCTTCAGCCTGTTACACCAGCATCAGAGCTGCTGAATGCCTGATTGCCTCCGCACTTCTGGAATTCTGCCCTGTTCAAGCAACAGGTTTAAGTTATTTCTCTGAAATGTGGCAGCTCTTGGAAAAGGTGCCTTTTAAAACATTTCCTTGCACCAAGATTAATTCTGAATTAGTGTTAATTGTTGGAGGACAGTTCAGAACTATATAGTTTGTTGCATTTTATTTACTTTGTCTGCAAGGTATTCTGGTAATATTTTTCTCCTCTTTCTGATACAGATTTGGTATTTAAGCTCTAGCCTTGGCTATGATTTAACATTTGGAAAGAAAAAGTACTTTAGAACTGCATGTACAATTGTTCGTTAATGGACAATTAATTGCTGCCTGAAAATCTTGTAAATTAAGCAATGCACAATGCAATACAGTAACACATTTCCTTTACAAACCCTCATGTTCTCCAAAAACAATTTCCTGTTCTTAGGATAAACAATATTACTACTAATTTTATTCACCAGGACTTACTTCAGTCTCAAAATACAACCTTTGTAAATGCAACTGGAGGTTTGCAAGTGATGCCTAACTTTCTTGTCTGTATCCTGGCTTCAGCTGGGATAGAGTTAATTTTCTTCCTAGTGGCTGGTACAGTGCTATGTTTTGGGTTCAGTATGAGAAGAATGTTGATAACACGCTGATGTTTTCAGTTGTTGCTCAGTAGTGTTTATACCAAGTCAAGGATTTTTCAGCTTCTCACGCCCAGCCAGCAAGAAGGCTGGAGGGGCACAAGGAGTTGGGAGGGGACACAGCCAGGGCAGCTGGCCCAAAGTGGCCAAAGGGGTGTTCCATACCATGGGACGTCATGCCCGGTATATAAACTGGGGGGAGTTGGCTGGGGGGGATCACTGATCGCGAACTAACTGGGCATCAGTTCGAGAGTAGTGAGCAATTGCATTGTGCCTCACTTAGTTTGTATATTCCACTTCTTTTATTATTATTATTATTATTGTAATTTTATTATTGGGTTTACTATCATTATTATTTTCTTCCTTTCTGTCCTATTAAACTGTTCTTATGTCAACCCACAAGTTTTACTTCCCCCCCCAGTTCTCTCCCC
The DNA here is from genome assembly GCF_929443795.1 of Astur gentilis. Taxonomy (NCBI): domain Eukaryota; kingdom Metazoa; phylum Chordata; class Aves; order Accipitriformes; family Accipitridae; genus Astur; species Astur gentilis. The sequence continues at coordinate 27,774,836 of NC_064890.1, read as the reverse complement.
CATCCCAGTGGGTGCAGGGGGAGTGAGCAAGCAGCTGCACTGGTGCTTAGCTGCTGGCTGGGGTTAAACCACGACACTTGTTATTTTCTCTTCTTTCTCAACAGGTTCCTTCTCATAGTGATCAAAGCTTTAACGTGTGAACGGGTTTTCTTAAAGTTTCCTCTCCCCAAACCTTTTAAACATACTATATAAAATGAATTTCGGTCACTCCGATAAGTTCAGGGGCCTGCACTCACTGCTGCTGCGTCTGTGATGAGCCTGTGAGTTTGGCCTGACTTTTGCAGCTGGAAAAGAAACATGGCACTGATGAGACCTGCCAGTTGCTTGTGCTCTGCTTTCTCCTAAGCCTGGACTGCACTGTGTGACACAGGGAAAAGCATCCCAGCTCCTTTTTGAGCTAATGCTAGCCAAACTACAGCCAGACTACCACTGTGCTGAGGAAGTATTTCCCCTCTTCCAGACTTTCTTCTCTTCCTCTAAATCCTTGGAATTAAAAATCCTTTCTTTCTGATATCCTAACTGTATGCAAAAGCAAACTTCTGGCTTCTGAGTCTGCCTTTGCTACAGCCCAGCACAAACACACCTCATGCTGCCTTAACAGTCACTTTGACTTCAAGTTTCTGAACAGCCCACTTTAGAATTATGAAGTCTCTTAATTATTATTTGAACATCATAAACATCACTTTAGCCAGAGGTAAGCACCAAGAAAGTGGTCCCTCATCCTTTCTCCAAACTGGCTTCTTCCACAAGCATCTTCCACCTGTAGAGGCTGTTCTGCTTCTCCAGTTTTACTGGAAATCTGGGCGGTTTTGATTTGGTTTGTAAATCACTTGGAACTGTACTGTGGGAGGAGACACACCTCAGCAATTCAGGCCCACTGAGTTTGCTCTCATTGATGAATGTTGCTGCCTTTGCTGAATGAAGAAGCAGGTTTTGTCACGCTTTTTGTTTTGGATCTCACGCTCAGCAACTAAATAACTGAGGCAAATATTGTCTGATGGACTCATTCTTTCAAGGAACATATCCAATGTTCTTTTCTTTGTCAAGAAATAAGAACTGTAGAAGACGTGCTGAAAGCTTTTATTTTGAGGCCTGACCTGAAGTGGCGAGGTGGAAAGTTTAGGACTTATCAAGGTCATTGGTGGATGAGAATGATCTTTCACGTTCCTCTGGTTGAAAGGATTGAGCCATGTATAAGGAGCGTGGTATAGATAGGGGCTAAATTAAAAGTGGCCTGTGGAATGGAAGCAATCTGAGAAGCTTCCATGTACTTTCTGAGATACTCCTCCACGTAGACAGAGTCTCTCTCTCTCCACTTACCTCACCTCTTTTAAAGATATGGAAGGAGGTAATAGATGGGAGTGGAGTGCAGCACGCAGCAGCGTGGTCCATCATAGATAGCACACTGAAATCCTCTCTGCTTAAGACATGGGAAGGAACGAAGAAAAAGGATTTTGCCCATTACTAACTCAAAATGAGAGTTGATATTACAAGTCATGTATGAGGAGTGCTGTTTGCAGCATCAGGGGAAGAACCTGAAGGTACAGCGATGCCCTGAACTCACGAACAGAGCCTTGCCTTGCTTTTCCACAATCTATCACGATCCAAAGGATAAACCAACACAGAAGCCTCTATGTTCACATGCAAACTATTTTATGGTTATGTGGTGGTCACCATTTGAGGGCAGGAACTGATATGGCCTAACAAGAATGCTTAACAGTTGCTACAGAAGATAAGATTCAATTAGGAGATCTGCAAAATGCCGTGTAATTAAAGATGTATGAAGATCACAGACTGCGTTGAACTGAGAGAGAGACAAACAAAATGCTAGCAGGTAGAAGTCAGCCGGGTAAAAGATGCAGATGGAGAGAGATTAGGACAGCAGGCTGAAAAGAAAGGATAATGAGGGCATTGAAAGGCAATGCTAAAATTAGCAATAGAGACCTAACTTTCAAATCATGAACAGATGATCAAAGTTACTGTCTTCTGCAGATTTTCACTCAAAGTACAGCACAGAAGACTTTTGATTCTCACAGACAATATACAGAGTCTTAAAATATATCTCAAAACATGCTTTGGGACACAGTGCCTAAGATCTTCCCACACAGCTCTAACTAACTGCTAACTCTTGATCTAAATGAGGTCTGACATTTCCAAGGTGTATTTTCAATGTAGAACAAACCTAGTTCAGAAGCATGTCAGGATTTTTCTTCTTTTCTTATAGAGCTTTTTTAAAAAAAGATTTATTGTTATTACAAATCCTGATGTTGCAACTAGCGCGATCACTACAAAAAACATTTTCCATTTTGTGTTCCTCCTCACCATGAGATCCATGCCTGAGCTTCTCACACAAGCTACCACACCGCTGCTCACACCGCTTCAGCACTTGAGGAATCCTAACTGCTGCGACCCGTTGCTCTGACCTACAGTGGTTTGCAGCTGATTCATTCTGCTAAGAACCAACTGCAAAAGTAGCGTCCCATTTTTCAGCACCAAAATTACGGCAAAAAATAAAAAAATTGAAAAGAAAAAGATCAATCTTTAGAGAAATCATCTGTATCCAGTTATATGTTCCTATCACACAAGAAATTGAAGTTTTAATAAACAGTGATTACCAAAAGACATGGTACTTTCTTAAATATATTGTGCAGGAAATAATTACAGAAATAAACTTCTAACATTCTGTTTCAATAGAGATAACACACACACACACCCCCCCCAACTAAGAGACAGAAAGACAATATGCAGTACAAAAATTTTATTGACATGAGTTTGGGATGACTGTTTTACATATAAAGGTGAAGCATTAGGAAACAGGTAATCCTTTCCTCTCCCAGACTTAATTTGAGAAAAATGCTACTTTGGAAATTACAGGCATGACCACGTCACTGTCCATAGCTCTCAAACCCACCTCCTGATAGCCCATCGGAAGGCATCTAAGTTTGATCTCAAGCAAACTCTGCACTTTCCTCTGCCTACCAGATGTCGTATCGAGACAGCGAGCGTTTCCACATGATTACAGTTCACAAGTATACAACTGTAGCTACCGTAAGGAGAGACGGGGGAAATACTCTTCTCCCTCATGGGAACATGATCTACTTCTGTAGTGGGGCGAAAAATTAAAAAGATTTAATTTTAACTGCAACTCAAGTATCATTTCACAGCAATTACATCTTTAATCCACAACAGAAATTGATAATTACATAGTAACTCATGTTATCGCTACTACATTATCTCTGATAATACTGTAGTTAAGCTTGTGCTCAAATTCCTTTTCAGTAAAATCTGTTTCTGTAAACCACTATTATTTCTCCGATACTTTTAAAACACTAATGAAGTATATAAAAGTTTTTACAGTATACAAGAAAAACTAAGTTAATAAATGATCACATTTTCTTCAATTCTATCAAAGAATAAGAGTCTGAGAAAAATAACTTTTATTGCATTTTAATTTCTCAATCTCTTTCCTTTTTTAAAAGATAAAAGTTATAACGGAAATTCATGACATTTTAGATGAAGAGAAGCTTGGGAGAAAAAAAAAACACAATTCAGCAGGCAGATGATGGGGAAATCAAAGTATTTAATATGGCTTGTAGCTGAAAGTAATTGATCTGCATTTCCAATCATTTTAGTTATTGCCACATTCCATTAATTTTTTCATTAAGTGAAGATAAAAACACGTCTTTAAAATGCATGTACAATAGCTTTAAGCCATTGCTGTACATATTGTGCAACTCATCTGAATGCAGTTTAACATGTGAACTTAATAGAATAATATTTATGTACAGTATATACACAAACAGAATCCTGTGGTAATACCCCTGAATATTATCATTTAAACAAGTAATTTTCCTAATAAAAGAAGAAAAAAACCCCACCCCAAACATCTATGAAGGTGGCAAAACTGCCCATTTCTGAAGTTTAAATCAATATAATTTCCAGCTGATTTACATAGAAATAAAACTGTGGTCCTGTACAAACTTTACATTACAGGGAAACAGTCTATTTTTAAAAAATATTTACATATTTGAGTAATTGGTTCTTTGCAATAGAGATTATATGAACACAGAAAATTGTATGGTAGGCAGGCTTATTTATTAGATTTTTCTATTTGTTCTTTTTTGTGCAAATTCCAAATCTCTCTTTTTGTGTTATTATCTGCCTCTATTTGCCTTGTATTACTGCTGCTGCTTTTTTTAGTATTCTGAGAAGGCTGGGTGACTTTACTTCTAGGAACAGGAAGAAAAGATTTAACTCTTGAAACACCCAACTCTGTCTTTGATTTACTGTTGCTGCTTTCCACAGTTCGACTGCTGCTGAGAGGACGCATTCCATCCTATGAATGAAAAAAAAGCATTTTCTGTATAAATTATTATTGCCGTTTGACCTGAAAAACAACCAACCAACCAACCCTACCAGCCCCATGGAACCCTTGTTATTTACAATCTTTTGCAGTTGAATATGACAGCTTCGTAATACTTGGTGAACAAACTACGGCTCTTTTTTGCTTCTTTGACTGAAACGATATATCATAAATAGCTTAGAATACCAAAATAAGTCAATGGGGTTTTTGCATTACCATTGAAAAAAACATTAAACTTGATTCTCAGATGTCTCAATCTCAGAAGTACCCAAATAAAAAAATACATGTTCTTTCTTTCATTACTGCGGAAAAATGACTGCTGCAGCCACAGCTACAAGGGGAAAAAATGGAAGTTTACGTAGTTATGAGAAAAAAAAAAAAAAATCGGCTCTACAGCTTGAATAAAGATATTCACTTTTTTGTACCATCAAGGCCATAAATAATAACAAAGTAATCATGACAAAAATAATACTTCAAGAATGGAAGTTGAAATGCTAGTTACATTTTAATCCATAATCTTATAGATTTCTTTCCTATAAATTAGGTTTTAGCATCTCAAATGATTTATGCTAAGACGCTACATTCTTAAAAACTGGACCATATTCACCCGGCCCAAATTTAGATACCTGAAGTGCCGAAGTCAGGTATGTTGCCACTTTTTGTTCCTTTATAGGCAAGGAGAAAGAGGTTAGTTAAGCCATTTTTTGATAGTCACTAACATATATCTTTCATGAGAGATGCCTACTTTTCCACTGACAGGAAAGGAGAATTAGGACCTTAACTGTTAGCATCAGCTGAATCCAGATCACCCTCTGAGCAGCAATATTAAAAAGTTCATTTTCGCCATCAGCTACTGCTCTTCAAATAAAGGTTGGTGGCATGAAAACAGACTATTCATCACTGTCTATTCCTTATTAATCCTTGATTCCATCAGTTTGTTTGTATCCTGGATGAAAGGTTTTGCATCTCTTACCAGCTTGCTTTTTCCTTCACATACATGAAAGCATTTTTTCTTCCAGCCAATTAAAAAAAATTTAATTATGGGTATGTTGCCCTTTGAAGTAATTTGTCTCATGACTGTTGGTAAGATTGCCTCTGCTCATGCAGTATTGCTTTTGTTACCTACAGAATTCTATTCACTTTCAGAAAAGGATGCTTTTCTAATTTCAGACTCTTTTTCAGACACCAGTTCTTGCAGCTGCACAGGTTAACCATTGTTACAACTGCCTCTAAAAGTTTGACTTCTGCTTCCAAACTGAGACTCTGCTCTCCTAGATTTTTGATAAATTTGTTGTAGTAATGACTAAATCTAGAAACAAAGCTTGCCATTTTATTAGCTCTCTTTCCCCTCTAGCAAAAGGTTGGGTTGTGTTTCCTTTATTTTGGCTAGCATTTCCCCACAAAGATATGGGAAATCAATTTTTTTATTCTGTATGAAATCTTTTGACTAAGTTCGTCAAAAACCTCAAAGGTAGCTAAGCTTGTCTACCCCCAAAGTCAATATCGTTATGCCTTATGTTGTTAGAAGGAATTTTAAAAGGAAAAAAATTCACTAGGAAAAATTTACAGTAGGAACGGGTAGGTCAGCTGACTTAGCAAATTGTCCATGCATCACTACTACGTGAAGCTCTGATTTGGAATGTCTGAAATTAATGTGTTTAGAGATATATTCAAAAGCAGTATTCCATTAGCAGAGACTATTCTCTGGGTTTTAAGTAAAATTACAGAAAATATTCTAATATTTTGAATAGTTGGATATGAAAAAATACGATGGTAAGAAGTCATCTCATCCAACTTTAACTTTTTTAATGCTTAGGTCTGCAAGGTAAGCTATTTTCAGGGCTACTTCATTGTACCTGCAGAAAATAGTCAGAGTGTCTCTAGAAAACAATTTATCGCAGTCAGATAAAAGCGTCTGGATTGGACTCTAGAGGACCCCTATCGAGGCAACATAGAGGACCTAGCAAGGGAACACAGACAACAGATTCTGCCCTGGCTAAGGTTAATTGAGCTGTGTGCTCGGAAGCTGTCTTGATGTTCAAAAATACAAGGAGCAAGAAAGAATAGGGAAAAAAGTGTAACAGCAGAGAAAGTGTAATTTTTACTTCATTATCCAAAGAATGAAAACTAAGCAGGGTATACTTTCATTTTCATATTTAGTAAGGATGCCACAAACAATAATTTCCATTTCTGAAAAGAAGATGATAGTGGATCTATTGTATCTTCCAGCAGTGTTCAGCTTATCTTCCCACTCTGAAACTGCTCTGAAGTTAGTAAAGCTTGTTTACATTTAGACTATCTTTTCCTAGAATCACCAAACTTATAACATAGGGTTTCTTTTGATTTCTCATACATAATATGGCAAGACAACTGTATATTACAACAAATAGCTAGGTAGAAAAAAAGCAACTGAATCCCATTTTAAAAAAAAAAAGTGCTGTTCTTCACAAACTCTGGCAATATCGCATCTTCTCAAAAATTCTACCATTGAGAGCTTTGACACCACAGCAGCTCAATTCTACTTAGATAACAACATGTAGGAAAACGGTGGTTTGAAATCATACATATTTGGGTAATCACTACGAAAAAAATGATAGAAAAATAAACCACGAGCCAGCAATTTTACGTCAAGAATTTAAAATTTTTGCACTTTTGCAAACTTACTGAATAACTTTAACTGGGGGGAAACAATGAACCCAGGGCTTTTATTTCCCTCAAAATCCGATACAAATAACTTATAATGTCAAAATAATGTCAACAGTACTTGGCCTAGGGAGATGGCTTTATGTAAACATGAAAACTGAAGCAAATACATCCATTGTTTAATAAATCTTTAGTTTCCATTAAGACACATGGAAGAAACTTGGCATGATATGTCTGGCAAGTTTCCTAAGAATCATGACAGTTTATTCTTGTAATAAACAGGGCACTGGGACGCTAATTCTTTGGATCCAATCAGGAATTCAGATTTTGGAGAAACTCGAGACACCTTCCATATCCTACTACAAAACTCGTTTCACCTACCTTTTGTGCTGTTGTTTTACTTGGGTTAGTACCACTTGCTGAAAATACAGGATTGTTCTGAGAGTTATTGAACATCAATAGCTCATCCTTAGAATGTGCGATCTAAAAAAGATAAGAAAATGGTGATTTTTTAGCTATTCGCAGCGGAGATTATGTTTCAATTTGCCAAATTTTGGAGTCTTGATTTTATTTTCATGTAGTTTCTGTGCAATGCAATGCATAAATATCCAAAGAATGATTAAAATATCTTTCCTTTACTCTTGAGTGTGTTTGTGGAAGATGAGAGATAAAGGGAGGGATTGCACATTGACTATTATCAGAGGAAGATTAAACATACATTTCCAGAGCAATACTTTATTAAGGGCAGCTTCCCATTAAATTTTATCCAGCTCCAGGAACATCACAGAAAGGAATGATCCTTTTCTCTTCCTCCTGCCATGTTTCTTCCCTACTATTTTCCACCAAACCTTGTGACCATGCAATAGCAGATAGAGTCTGATCAGCCTTCTGTGCTTACGGAAAACTAGGTATTTTATCCTGGGGCAAGCTGATCCAATTCAACTCTGCAACTGCAAAAGTAATCAATCCCAACATAACAGGCAGCAGGAACATATTTGAGTGAAAGGGCAAATTAGAGAGTAGAAGTAATTATTTTGATGGCAGCCTGAAATTACATCACACAAAGAAAACATGCAACAGCACCCTTACTTCTGTAAGGCTCTACTAGGCAGCTAGGGAAATAACAACAGAAACTGCAGCCATGGATGGTTCCACCCATCGTGAGGAAACTGAACAAAAGACAGTGACATCTATCTCCTTCCTTATCTAACCCATATTTCCTTGAATTGTCAACAACAAGCAATTACATTTTACATGTTATTAAACACAATTTTAAGTTGGTTACCATTTCTTTAAGCACATCTCATTCTTTCAAGGATAGATATGGTAAATCCCTGCTAACTGACTAGTGATTAGCTTGCCGGCTTGGTGCATGTGACTCATGCGAGTACTGTAAATACTTGAAAAAAAACCAACCCAAAACACCATAATAAAGGATTTCATTAAATAGGTTGAAAAATCTGCCCAAACTCTATTTCTTTTTTCAATAAATACTTGGATGACTTCTAAGAGTAAACAGAATACTTAATGAAGCAAACCTAATGGAGCTGCTGTTCAGAGAGATCCTAGAGGATGTAATGCACAGCCTAACTGGACAATCGCCTAAGACTGACTCTCTCTGCATTTCAAAAGATACGGAACAGCTGCTCCGGTGTGAACACAGCCTGCTGTCACCGCCATCGACTTCAGCTGTGCTAGGAGGAAAGAAGGAAAAAGAATGAATAGCTACAGCTACAGGGAGAGCTGGATGCTTTTGGTGTAGATGGAAAAAATGAGAGAGATCTACGGCTCCACTCTCTGCTCCAACAGGCCTCCCATAACCACCCACAACCCATTCCAGTATAGAACTTAGCCCCAAACGTATGAGCCTTGCAAGCATCCTTCACCCTCTTCTGCCACTGTTAAAGAATTAGGCCAATCCATTCTTTCTTGCTTGGGCAGCAAAACTGCACTTTGCCTACAGAGCAGAGAAGCTTTGAGCCCGTTCTGTGACGGCTAATGGGATTACAAGTGCAATGCATATTAGGAAAAACTTTCTATGTCTTTAAGACTACAAAACAGTTTCCCAGTGGAAGCAATGATAGCATGAAAGATAACATGGAGAACAATAATGCAGAGAAGGCTATTGTCGCTAGCATTTATGAACTTAGAGACTTCAGCCTACACTGCAAAAATGTCTGCAAGAAAAAATAGTGAAGGTGTAACTTAAAATAATGTATATTGAACCAGAATACTTACCCTCAAATGTATAATTTATTAGTTGACTTTGGCTTATTCCCAAATAATTTAATAATTTTCTTCAGTTCAAGCAGTGCTTGTAAATTAAAAATTTATTTTAAACACATGGCAAAAAACTGCATATGGTAATGACATAAATTATTTAAAAACCTTGTGTTACCTTGCTTATATCAGGCTCAGATTTGCTGGAACACATACTTTGAAGTTCCTGCACAAGATCTACTTCATCATCAGAACCAAGGGACAGCCTTTGCTCCAGATTTAACAGTCTCAATTGATCCTTCTCTGAAGATCTGGTTAAAAAACCCCAAAACAAAACAAAACAAAACCCCCCAAAACAGAGAGAAAAATTAAAATTAAGCTGTGGTACAGAATTTCAAAATAAATATTATACACACATGAAAAATAGCACTTTCTTTCCAAATTACCTTTACTACCACAAACAGAAAGAAAATAACATCTAATTAAGTGGCAGCAATAGTTGTCAATACTTATTATGTAATAATAGATCTTCTTTCTATTCAAATTATTCTCCCCATTCTGAAATTCTAACAAAGGATTCATCTGCCTACTATCTTCAAAGATTCTCCTCTTTTTAAGATGGAGCAATCAATTTCGTAGTACTCTCCTTTTTGGACTTAATTCCAAACACTTAAAAAAACCCTGGCATACTGGAAGCATAAATATTCTATGCGCTCTGTGCCTGTGAATATGGTAGAACCAAGGTTTCAGACCGAAGTAAAGTCTCAAATGCAGTTCCCTCTGAATAATTTGTACACTTTCTTAGAGAAACTTTCTATCATTTAGACCAAAGTGCATGTACTATACCATTCTGAATTGCCATTCAGTAAGCTAAAAAAGCCAGAGGAGTTTTTAAAATATAATGCCAGGTGAGAAAAGCATACAGTTGGCTTTTCATGGCAGAGTAAGTGTTACATAATATTCTTAAGTCATAGACTATTCTGTTACGTAAAAAGACATGTAGTGAGGCTTGAATGACATGACAAGGCTTGAATTACAGAAATGTATTCTAAAATTATATCGAAGTACCTAAATTTTATTTTCTCTTGGAAATGAAAATTAAAAAGGATTCCTTTTCTTCAGATGTAGAACCAAAACATTACCAAATACAAACTCTTCATCTCTTCATTATAATGTGCTGGTTTACAACACAATTTTATCATCTTTATTGTTTGCTAAGTGTTACAAATACCAGAAATTAAAGCTTACTTTGTGGTGAGAGAAGCTCTTTTCTTACAGTTTGGTTGCAGCATAGCCTTAGATTTTATACCTGCACAAAAGAGAGATTGACTTATTAGTGTGTTACCATATGTGTTGATTTCTATTTTAAAATCTGTGATAAACAGGGAAAACGTGTTCCCATTTACTAGCTAATTGTATCAACAGAGTCTGTCAAAAGTCAGAATACATCCCTCGAAACTGTTCAGAGTAGCATTAGGAACTGCTAAAACGGCAAACGGGGCATGAGTTGCCCAAGCTTTTGTGGAAGACAGAATATGAGGTTTCTGTGCAAGGCACTTGAACCACATTTACTGGATCTTTCAAAGAGAAATCACTTGTCAACAGGAAAACATTTAAGTTTGCTTCATTTAAGTAAAATCAAACAACTTACCCTTACTTGGAATCAGGAACAATGTATGATTCTGATAGTCAGAAACGGAAGGCTACTCTAAATTCACTATTCCTTTTTTTACTTACATTCACAGATGTTAACTGGACTCCGAGAACATTCTCGGGTACAAGATACAGTATCAACTATCCCACTTCAGGTTATGTTCATTTGATTTCTTAAATCCTCTTAGCAGGATTAGATAAGTTCAAAATTCAAATACAGAACTAGCAAGTAAAATTAGGACATTAGAGTTGCAGTTCAGAAGAAACAGACTTCTTTCTGAACAAGAGCTGAAGAAATGAATACCTCAATTTAACATGACAAAGTACCAGGCATCAAGTATTTCAGTCTTTTATATATGAGGTAATTGAGGATAGAATCTTACTGTTTCTAAAGTATGTCTGTGTGTAAGCCTCCTTCTCTCTAAATCCCTTCCTAACTCTTTTCTCTGAAACAATTACCTTCATTTTCTGAAAGCAAAATAAGTAATTTGATTTTGTCCTCTACAAGTTTTCCTGTTTGATATTGTATTCAGTTACGGTATTCCTAAGTTTTCCTTCTAGACAGATGTGTACTGTTAGAAGAATGATATGTTGCTTCTGCACATATCCAGATGTTATCCTTGTGTGGTAAACTGCTTGTTAGGTGGCTTAGGATCTTGAGGTGAAAAGACATTTCAAAAGTGTCAGCTACTTTCACATTTGTACACACACATAGACCCAGTCATATAAAGCCTTCTTCATCAAACAGCATACTGAAAATTATGTGGAAACTTCTTGAAAATTTTACAGTATCTGTGACTACACAGAATTTTTTACATTTATTTTTTGCAATTAAAGTGAAAAATCAAACAAAAATCTTCAATTTAAAACCTAAGATCTCTTCCTTCCACTACAGGGCTTCTAGATTATTCTACTTGATTTATCTAATAAGATTGAGCAAGGGATGCATGATGTGATTCAGACACTAGAAATTATTGTAGTGAAGCTATAAAGTATGTGTAAAAAAACAAAACCCCAGAGTAGGTATACTGTAAATTAGGTGCAGAACTAAGGAGCACCAATCAAGTAATGAAGCATTCTGTCAGCTGGTATTGAGAAAGAGAATGATAGAGCATCATTCCATGCAATATGAGGTGCAACCACTGCTCAGTCTTCCACAATCTAGGCCAAAGCCTACCTCATTATTAAACAACTCACACCTTCTTTCAGAACTGAAAATAGAAAGCTTTACCTTCAGTATTTGTCTCCTGCTTATTCCATGACTGGGAGGATAAATGGCCTGACTTTTTGCGAGGACTTGTGCTCACTTTTCTCCAAGAAGCATTCTCACCTCTTTTCTTACTACAATTTTTGTAGCTTGAAACCACGGATAAAGGAAAATTTCCTCCCTTAAAATCTGCTATATAATTATCTAGCTCTGAAACAAAAGTAGAACAATGTTAAGAAGAATTGACTGTTGCAAACGGTGGTTCTTTGACTACTTTATACAACTACTTAGTTTAGTGACTGTAAATGCTTTTAACCACACACCTCCCACCATAACTACAGTTATGTTTTGTCGAAGTTTTTAAAAAAAGGAATCAAACAGTTAAAAGCCCCACTTTGGCAACGTACAACTACTTGCCTTTCAGATTGTTCACTGTTACCTGTTCTGGGTAGAGGACAGCCATGCAAAACAGCTTTATTTAGCAAGATACTGAGAGCAGCTTTAACAACAGCCTGTTGACCTTGGCTAGGATTTTTTTTGGCTATTGCTTGTCCTGGTACAGATGGTCTTTTCACAGAGGCTCTGGAGAGTATTGCCTCTTGAACTCTGGGAGCTATCACGGCATTCCATAACTTGGACATCCACCTGTAGGCACACAAACAATCCCTTAATTTCAGAGACAATTGTCAAACCCCAAGATTTTATACTTTGGGTAACATATCAAATTTTGCATTTTCAGGAAGCACATATATTTTGGACTTCCTATTGTACCTCATTTCAGAAAGGAACTGATTTTATTTAAGGTAGGGTTTATTTGTTTGTTTTATATTAATTATTTGACCTAAGTTTCTTCAGGTTGCTTTGGCAAACTATTTATCATCTAATGCTTTTCCTGCTTCAGATAAGGACTACAAAACATTCTTTTAGCTTTAAAATAAGGAAGAATGTCCTAGAAAGATGCGTGTTCCTGTATATACAAAAAATGCCTCTTTCACCTTTGCAAGTGCATGGAGAAGTTTCTGTGCTTGCAGGTGTTCATTCATAGCCTATTTGTTGCCAGCGTGGGAAAAAAGAGGTATTCAGTTATGATTGCACCCTTTCCAGTATTCTTCCATTTCCAAACTTGTCCAGTTTACAAGACCTTCCTTTCTATTCATACAGCTGCCTTGCTATCACTCCCTTTTTGTTTATTTGCTCTATGGTGAACTGTGTTTCCAGGATGCCATGGATTTTCCAGATTGTCTGGTTTAGAGACTGGGTCTGATTACAAAAATGTCATTCAAAGGGACATGGTTCTTCTGGGACTTTTGCTTTTCTAAGAGAGAAATACTATACTGTTCTAGCACATAAGTGAAAAATTGTACTAGGAAATAAATAAATGCTATTTCTTACAGCTTATAGTTCTCAAGGGATAAAGGCTAGGAGTTTCAGGCTTAAGGCTCAGCTTACATCTATAACAGACACTGAGACAATCTTTTTTAGATCAAATCCAACTCTTTTTTTTTTTCTCCTTATACCCTCTTACGGGAGGAAGAAGGTAAGATTGAGAGTCAGAGGGTTTATATTAAAGGTCTATAAGAAATGATAGGCTATAATGCTGTGTTCCAGCTTTGCAGAAATCCATTCAGAGAAAGTGAAGGCTTAAATGTCTGTTTGACTTAATTGAACCTTTTTGTTGGATACATTGATACACAGAAGCCATCTTATTACCCAAAAGATTATGATGACTTTTTTGGCTTTTTTTTTTTTTTTTTTTTGAGGCAGTGGGGGGTGGGTTTTGTTTCTTTGGGGTTTTTTTGTTTGTTTTTTAAAGTTAGAATGAATGAATTATTTGACAGATATAATTTTGGTTAGTTATGAAACATAAGATTGAGTTTTTGTGATATATACCCATGCTACAAAGTGCTGGTATAAGCTTGATAGAAGTTACATTACTTACAAAAATAATTAGTACAGTTGTTAAAATAAGATGTACAACGCATGTTAGAGATGTTCCTCGAATCTTCCTTAGCATAATGTTGTAGATACCATTCCATATAGATAAAGTCTGCTTCTGCTAGCTGAGTTAAGATACCAAAATAAACAGTTGCTTTCATTTTAGCAATAATGAACTCTATCTCTCCATTTCTGCCTATGTAAGCTTTTGACATTTTTCAATATTGTTAGTAGAAATGGTCAGAAATGAAGGCTGCAAAGATAAAATTAATCTAATTATTCTAATCAAGCACTTAACAATTGATGGCGTGTACAATGCCATCCTCTCTAAATAAAATTCCAACCTGGTGTTTAAATTCAGTCTTATGTTTGCGCTCATCTTGATCAAGTCCCCAGTTCTTTGATAGAGGTGATACTTAGGAAGAGTATAGCACCCCCCTATACCTGAAAAAGACCTGTAAAGTGAAACTCTTTCCTGTTGGAACATCGTCTTTAATTCCCCAGATGAAAAACAAGAAAAAAACGTAGCTAAAATTGTCCTTATCTATTCACTCTAATCTCCAAAACATATGAAGCTACATGAAACAGCACACAGCAGGAAACAATTTCTTGTCATGCCTTCTCTCTCCCTTCCCAGCTGCCTACTTCTACCACTTGCCTCATGCTAACGCGTAGCCCAGAATTAACTCAGTCTGTAGATAGCTGTCTAATGTCTTAATGAATTGAGCTGACTCAGTGAAGCTTTAATATAAGCAAAAAGCAGCAGAATAGCACAGTGGAGAGAAGGGGCAAGAGGACGGGAGTGGTTAATTGGATTGAAATAACAGCAACCAGTGAGGTGCTAATTAAAGCTATTGCTAGTTATGTGACCACACTGTTAGCCATCATCCTGCTAAAACGAACGTGTCCAGTAAGGACTCGCTGGAGCTGTGCTTTTTAATTGTTTATTAGTGGACAAAAACTACATTAAAATGAAGAGTCAGATGGCATATTGCTACTATAAAAGACATTTTGGTGTTGTGCTCAAAATAAAGCATTGTGAATCCAGTTTAACTTAGGAGAAATCCAAACTCAGAAACGCATAATTAAGGTATGTAAAGAACAGTTTGTCTGTCCTCTACTAATGCCATTGCAATAAATGAATGATTAAGACATTTCAGAGGACATGATTCAAGAGGGAGACAGGAGATAGAAGGATGGTATACTTTATTCTTTTTTTGTTTCACAGCACCCATAAAGTTTCAAGTCAATGCTACATCCACATTTAGACTTTGATAATTACTCTGGATATTAGATTATCTGTCCTTTTAGAAAAAAAAGGAGAATGAACAAGAAAAATGTATCAAAATCTGCAGACAGAATAAAAGATGAGAAAGCCAGTGCACAAGCTAAGCAAGGACCCTGGAAGAAGGGTCAGCAGAAACTAGTACAAGAGTAAAAAGTCAGAGGCGGAACAGAAGTGGCAATTCGGGAGAATGCTATGAAGCAGGGTAAGAAAAATGATGTTGCATCTCCAGAAACCAACATCATTATTTGAATCCTGAAAAAATCTGAATCTTAATTAGGGGCTCATTACCCTTCTAATATAGCCAAGTAACATCTTCGCATGAAATAAATATATTTTGAAATTCTATAACTATTTCTTGTATCATTTGCTAGCATTTGTAGAGAAGTTGGAATGTGAGCAGATGTTCATGCAATTGCAGGCAAGAAAAGAAAATTTTCATCATTCTTCTTTCATGTTACTGGATATTTAACCATATGTATAGCTAAATGCATATATCTGCTTTATTTACTAAGCTAATACATCTGTGAAATTCTATTTATGTTTAAAAGTGATACCAGATATTAAAAAGAGTAAGAAATCATTCTCCAAATTTCCCTCATACACAACTTCAAAAAGAAACTTTCCCAACATTTCAGGCTCAGAATTCTTGAATCTTATTTTGGTCTGTTCACTAATGAACAGCTTTCTTTGCAGTGCTGCCTTGAAAAGAAGAATAAAACCTTTAAATGGTTGAGCAATATTAGCCATTCCAGTACAAGTAATATTTTGCGACCTCTGTGTCCAAAAATAACCGAAAGATCACGACAAGACTGACTTTCAACCACTGTAAGACGCCCAGTTCCCACTTGTGTCCTTCAGAATTGCCCTTCTAGTAATTAAATATCAAACAAAAGTTTAAAACTTTCAATAACTTCTGGTAAAATACTTTCAAGGTTGCTGAGTCAGATGGAGCTTGGGAGAAACATAATTACTACATTTGTAGTAAGTAGCTGGCACCAAACAGTATCAAAGAGGAAACAGAAATCTTACTTCACTGTTGCTTGGCTATGCCCTGGCACCACAGGACAAGAGAAGAAATGTTTTGGCCCCATAAGTGCTTCAGGCGCTCCTAGACGTGATAAACAGGAGTTCAGCTGGTGCCAAACAGCAAGAATCCAGTCTATGATCTTGCACACAGGATCACACGGAGGAGGTACTTTGCCTCTGAACTGCAGGGAGAAAAGATGTTTGACAGGACATAAGACCTCTGCTGCAAACACTTTCCTTGGAACCCCAAGAAGGCTTGGGGTTTGGGGTTTTTTTTCTTGGTATATTGCTATTACAAAAATCAGGAACAGTCAAAAACTGGTCAAACCTTTTTATGGGGTATATTAAAGTCTTGTTGTATTAAAACTTATTTCCCCAACTATACTTTAAAAGAGATTTCCTTATCAGTAAATTGACATGCCTCTACTTTCTTGTAGGAAACTGAGACACAAATTTGGCAGCAGTGCTTTTTCTATGGTGTTTAAGATTAGGATTACAAGAGATCCCTACCATCTCCTATGCAATGTATATGATATAAATAAGGCACATAAAAGAACATAAAATCACAATGAACAGGAATGTCTGATCCAGGCATGTTCTCAGTGGATTTCCATATTGATTTTAGATTTAGTAGCAATGAAGGAAAGATGCCTTCATCTAAGAATTACATTTTTTAGTATGCCTCGTTAAAGGCAAATTATTTGGTGCCAGAAAAATCTTCTGTTTCATCTGACTCCAAATTACAGTCTTCATCATCCTAATCCTAGGATTATCCTCTGGAACAGTTTGAATTAAAGGAAGAATTAAAAGATGCACTAGGGATAGTATTGGCCAGCACTGAAGCCAGAGCTTCTTGACAGAGTGTACAGGTGAACAATATAAAGTTAATGTAGAAAAAAATTTAAACTGTTTCCATATATCCTAATAGTCGAAAATAAGGGGAAAAGAGCTGTTCATCTGAAAACATGAATATTAAGACACAAACAAAGTATCAGAATACAGAGCGAGGATCTTTGAAATAGTCTATTGTTCAAACAATAAATGTGCTTTTACTTTCCCTTAGTTTTTTATAACAGATTAATCTTTCTTCTATTTTTAACTTTGGAATCCAGTATTTTAATCCCCACACCAACTGGCATTTGAGTTTGCATATGGCACATGTACATATAAGAAAAAAAAATCTACTAGCACACTGGGCATTTTTATTCACTATTTAATTAGGGAAGATACAGGAAGACACATGGCTTTTTTTGTCTAAATAGACACCATCTGCATATATGCTTTAGAGAAAATAAACTTAATGAGATTACTACTCAAATTCTGTTCAACTTCAGTCAGAGGTAGGAACCTATTGTTAAACTCTAACCTATGACACTAAGGATTGCTTTTAAGCCTAAACAAAATAGCCTGAAAATGACATCTGTTACACGATGTTGCAAGTTCTGATAGCCAAAGCAGTTTGGCAGAATAAGTTTGATCCAGCCTTTGCCTGTGAACAAGTCAGAAAACCACTGCTTCAGTGCATTGCTGTATTTCTTGGTCTTGTGCTCAATTGAAGACAGTCCTTCTGTTTGATCTTGAATGAGCTACAATCGAAGTGTTTCTGTCCTTTTATAAAGGGGCTTAGATCACTAGATATTCTCCAGTGTAGGGTTGAGAATCCATTCTTTCTTCTCAAGAGGATGGAGGAGAATTCTGCTACATACTTTTATTGCACTGTCCTCTGGCCTGTACTTCATTCCAGCACTATAATGTACCTGCAGGATACCAGCTTCAACCAACCCACCTGCCTGCCTGCAGACAATTGCTACCCGCCCCCCGCCTCCCCCAGCCTAGCCATCCTTTGCAAGGATCCTGGAAACCATTCATACCCTCAACCGGACAACCACTCATAATGGTTCCAGCTTACCTACTACCTCGGTAGGGACTCAAAGCTTTAAGGCACATGGGGAAAAAAGGAAACATTGTTTCACACAGAAGAGAAGAAAGTACGTAGAAGTAACTATGCTCCAAAAAAAGTAGTCTAAGAAAAGTAATCTATTGTTTCATTGATGGATTTCACATGATTCTTTTTATATTCCTGTTCTTGCTATTAAAGTCTACCTAGGAATGTTTCTAAATTTCCTCATTATCATAACTGAAGTGTTCAGTTACCACACATTTCCTCTTTAGGATCTCTTTGAATCAGTAAGCTTTTATAGATGAGAACTGTGGTACAGGAGATGACATCCCCAAGGATAACCAAGATACACACAGCTGAACACTCAGAACCGACAGTAGGTCTGTTGTCCCAGACCAGGGCTCTTTACTACTGACAGTTTTTTTAATTCCTAGAACAATCTCTCTTTCTAAGCCTGTTCAAAACTCTGCTGCCAAGATTATTTTCCTTTGCAGCTGTTTCGATTAAACTCCCCCTCCCAACGTCTAACACTGCCTGACTGTCTGCAATAGCTGCTATCACACTGGAACTGTTTTCTTCCAAATAACTTTCAAAATTCCACAGTTCTGCTTTTGCCCACATCTTTCTTTTTGATTTCCAATCCTCCATTTATTTATTCACGTTAAAACAGACTTCCCATCTTTATTCTCTTTCTGACTTTTGTTCCAGCTTCAGCAGGCCTATTGGCTCAAAACAACTCCCCTACTGATATATTTTAACCCCTCTTTCCTCTTTGATTTGAAAAGCATGAAAACTCTTTTTGCTGCTTAAAACTTAAACAATACATGCAGGACATATAATTATCTTATTTTAAATATATAGAATAAATTCCATGAGAAAGGGATTTTACGTTTGCTGAACAGATTCTTACTATCATGCTCACTCAGAAGATGAAAAAAATCACTGAAGGATGTTTTCATACAGTGGGCAAGCAAGTATCCACAGTATCATTATTTGCAGCCAGCCTGTGTGTTTGTGCTAATCAGCCATGGCAACACACCTTCCTACATGAGGCCAAGCACACCATTTACAGATACACAGCCTGTATATTCCCAGAAATGAATGCTTTTTTCCTGAAACAACTTAGTTATCTGCTCAGCTTTTGACATTTCCGTCATACATATTTCACAGACCTGGTGATGAACAAAATTGCTAAAGCCAATTCAAGTTCTTACCTTGTTTATAACTTTTCTTCTTAAAAACCTTTGAAGCAAGCCACGCATTGGTTCCCCATCCCACCTAAGTTGAACCCAACGGAAATGCTGCTGAACCAGCAGGTCAGAGCCATGAAGATGACACTTTGCGATTGTCCCCAGTAAAAAGCAGTTCTCATGAAAGTAAAAGGTACCAGAAACTCCATTTGCTGAAAATAAACCATAAAACACTTTACTGAAATACTTAAAGCTGTGACATGATTTCATATAAAAGCAAGAAGCTGTGACATAATTAGAAAGAAAAAAATCCCACCATAAATTAGCCTTAAAACATGCTATATTTGGTTAAGAACAACTGCAATAAAATATAAAAACTGAACAAATTACATTTTTCTCCTCTTCCCTGTTTGTCATATATTATAATACAACCATACTGTAGTAAAAACATTTCTGCATCCCAAATTCTTTAAATACCTCTTTGAATAGTGCAAGGATTTTCCGAACTCCGATTCTCAAGAGGTGCCAGAAAATCGCCTAGTAACTCAGATAAAGAAGCTCTCTCCAGATTTTCTAAAATCACAATGGTTGTCTTGCTTACAGGAGGCTGTTTAACTGGGACCAGACAAGCTGAAATATAAAAATCCAACAATGCCTACTTACGAAAACTGTCTTTTATTTATGTATACAGCTTTTACTACTACTAATGCAACAAAGGAGTTATTATTATTATTATTATTTGCCTTTTAACTTGTTCACAGAAGTGGACAGACTGTATAATATGTTCAAAACTGGAAGCATAAAATCAAACAATGGAAAGAATATCATAATGTACAGTAATAAAAAAATTTGAAAGCTATTATTAAAATAAATTCCTGAAATGGCTATTATGGGATCTTCATAGATAGGAAGGATTTCAGCACACTGAAAATAAATACAACAGAAAAGATAGCAAGGACCTCTGAAAACATTTATTCCATTTGCTGTAATATATCTTAAACTTTTAACATGTACTCTTTATACCATGTAGCGATAAAAGGATTCAGAATATTCCATGTTTATAAGAAACTTAATCATTTTATGAGATTGCCTATTTATTTGCTACTATCCTCTCTTCAAAACTTCCTCCAATATCTTTAAAAATCACCCAAATAACCAGAGCTAGGTTGAGGCACAAACAGTAGCACCTGAACCTTTTTTTCACATTTCACATTTCAGATCTTTTCCTTTATTTTACCTGATTTTATTTACTGCCTAAAAAAAGATACAGCTTTTGCAAGTGTTCCTGTAACACTAAAGCCCAGGGGAATGCTTCTGTAATACAAATATTAAGCAAAACACTTGTCTTGAGTATATTGTGCCTTGCATTGTTTCAAAACTTTCTCAAGGCGGTACTAAAGATGGTCATTAAGGAAAATTATGAGTAATAGGGCAAAACTTACAGCAACTGACTAGCTGATGCTGTTTATTCGCAGTTTCCTGAATATTACTGCCCTGTTTTGCTAAGAGGATATAGCTGGCCAGCAGGGAGGACAGGTACCTCCTCTGTGTCTGATGGAACCATTTAGAGAGAAGAGGAGAGTGCTCTCCTAGGAGAGGAGATGCGGCAGAACAATGGGGCAATGAGCAGGCAGAAAAACGAGAGGCTCAACCAGCAGCACGATGATGAAATGCAAACACAGACTATGAAGAAGAGTGTGTGGCTGACGCAGAGTAAAGAATCCAAAAGAAGAAGCTTTCCTACAAGACAGTGGCTAATAAACAAACCAGACTATGAATGATTTTCTCGCCTGCAGGCCAAACACCAAAGCCTAGCTAACTTCTGACTAAATGGTCTCTTCTTCTCTCCCAGGAATGTGATAGCACACACATGAAAATGACATGTGGGAATAACCACTGGCACAAACTATCCTCCAAACTGTGACCAGGATTTCCTGGAAGAAAAAATGGCACAGACTGAAGTTACACCAGGAAGTACGCTAACAAACAGAATGTAGCACTGCACACCGTTGTACAAACCCATGATATGGCTCTGCTTTTGTTTGTGAGCACAAATGTTGTCAGAGGGGACTGCGCAGAGTTTGTTGCAACCAAGAAAGCCAATGAAAGCTTGAAGAATAGGCCCCACACCTCACACGCAGAGAGGTAGAAGACAGCATTCAGTCTCACTCACTGAATTGTAGTTTTTCTGATTAAAGAGTTAGTAATTCTAGTTTGTTTGAATAAAACATTTGCTTGTGAGATTCAGATTCCTCTTGGTGTTTCTGATCTGCCCATACTGAGAAGGAAAAACATAGTGGCTGATCCTCCTCTCAAATCTCTGGCTGTCTCAAAGTTTCATCATGGTAGCACATGAGAATGCATCCAGAGGCACTGCATTGGCACAACTGAAACTGTTAAAACTTCAAATGCCAGAAGCCCAGCCTCTTTCAATACAGAAAATGAAATGTCAAAATCACAGCTCCTGAAACACAAGGTTATTCCAAGCAGTAATGACATTTACAACATTTATTTTTAATGTGAATGACCATATTGAGTGAGAGGTAAAGTAAGATTCTAGAGCTGTAGGAGGGACCATAATAATAAAAGAGAAAAGCCCAACATTTTTGGATGAAAATGAGGTCTTGCCACCACGGTTAGATTCAAAATATATTGCTAGTTTTTGTCAATGAAAAAACCAAAACGTGTACACTCATAAAACAAAAATGGAAAAAAAAATACAGAAAAGCTGCAAAGAGGTCAAAGCAACTACATATCTGAGAACTGCTTGCAAACAGTAAAACTGTATTTAAGCCAAAATTTATTTGAACAGTACTAAAGAAAAGGAAGCACCATATCACCCTTCAGGCCGTGTATGGTTAATACTATGGTGAAATAAAAGAAATCAGAATTTGAATGCATGAGTATGGGCAAAATGCAGCACAACCTGCCTTGAAAAAGCCTTACACAGAAAACACTGCTTTTTCCTTCACTTTTAGCACTATTCTATTTCTTTTTTTTACATTCTCTGTCCCATGTGCCCCCATTCTTCTGCTTCCATACTTCATTTGCACTGTTATTCATCTTTGGCTACTTTGTCCTTTTTTCACTCTTACCGATTTTTCATTGTGAATTTACACAGGTACAGCCTACTGACCACTCCAAGAATACCTCATTATGGAGTGCCCAAGTAACAGGACTTTAACCTACACCTAGCTATTCACATCCATTAAGAGAAAACTGTTCATTTTAACAGAAATTCAACTTTGTCCTGTAGTAATGGTTCAGAATACACACACACACTAACATTTGCCTGCCTGGGTGACAAATTTTGGCTCAGAGCCACACATAAATATCTAGTAAACAGGAATATATCAAAAGCAAGTGGTCTGACTTTTTAAGAATTCTTTCACTGCTCCTTTTATTGCCAGAAAGGTAGTAATTATTAGAACAGCTACAATAAGGCAACAATAGAACTTAATTTCTGATTCAGTAGATCTGTATCACAGCAATCAACTTTTAAAGGCCCACAAACAAAGGGAAAAAGGAATGAAACAGAAAAAAAAATATTAAGAACTGTTAATTTTACTTAAAAGTCACAAACTTTTGACTCTTAACATTATTCCACAAGCACCTGGAAAACTATGGGTTCTGTTAAAACATGCCAACCACTATGCAAAATGTTTTAATGTATTTCTTTGCTTTGTACCATTAAAAATTTTCCTACAAGTTACCAGAATTAGTTCTGCTCAAATAACCTTACCACTACTGATGAACAGTTCTGCAAGCTGCTCCTTGGAGAAACCAGCATCCACTTCAACTTTAACAATTTCACATGTGGATCCTGCAGCCACTTGCTTTTGCTGTGTTGAAAATTTACAGATTTGATGAAATATTGCAAACTCTAAACTATAAACTAATTTACTTTATATGTTTATGTTAATACCTTCATGCAGGCTGCTATCTGATATGCTATATAGTCTTGCAAACTTCCTTCTGGACCATGGAAAATGACATTACGGTATTGTTCAACCTACAGATAGACAATAAATTATTCTTGAAAGTTCAGACTTGGATTTTTTTTGTCACCTAGATGAGATAATCGGCACCAAACAGACAAAATTCTTTGTTTTGCACTACTGGAGTTGATAATCCTTAATACATTAGTTTCAAAATAGGCAATATTTGCATACGATATCTTGGAAGTGTATTGATAAATTTATATCTTAATTTGTAAAACTACATGAAAAGGTATTTTGTCATTATAGTAATCATTAAACTTGAAAAATTCACATAGGAAGTAGATGAATTTAGGAGTCACAAATATGTTCTTGATTTTGAATTAAAATAGATAAACCAGAATGATGCTCCATCAGATCATCAAAGAGTAGTTTAAGTCACTGCTAACTTAAGGGCTTAGTCTAAGGACTTTATTTCCAGTTGAAATGGGATCATGTTATCAAATCAGTAGAATAAAAATTGTTTCATCTATCTTAACTGTAAAACTACTTTATCTAAAAAGTCAGTAAGGGCATACACTCATATCATTGTGCAATATTGTTGAACACAGCAGAAACCTATGGCACGTAACTGTTCTTCTAACAACATAAAATACTATCCAAGGACATAGCAGAAATTGTGCAGATTTTAAACTAATTCTGATTTGATTAGCAATGTTAAAACAAATGATCTATGAAAGTTAACTCATATTATCCAATTATCTTTACATTTTGAGATATTAAATAAATTGTGTTACAGGTGATGTGCTAATAATAAAATTCAAGCCTGAAATAATTGCTTACAAGAATGTTATTCTAATTTACTTTCCCCTCAAAAAGTGGAATAAAATAACTTTGGAAAGAAATAAGATATCACAGAGCTTTTAATATATTTTCTTAAGCCATTCAGTTAATCAGCTGTTTAAAGAAGACAATTAATGCCCTCACATGACTAAAGTTATTGGGGTAAGATTTAGGGGGAACTTTATTTTAAATAAAAGCTTTCATCCCATTTCATTTTTTAGAAGTCTTGACATTCTTTCACAGAGTAGAAGATCAATTTTTCTTAGTAAACACTATTACAGAAGTATTTTCATGTATAAATAGCATGCAGAGAGAAGCTAGCTTAGTACTTACCAGGCGGAGGTAATTCTGAAGTGTCTGAAGATGGATCATAGATGCATAAGTCACGCTATTTAGGCAGCCTTCTTGCGGTCCTTTAGGAAGAGATACACAAGTAACTTTTCTAAATCTCTCATATTTACAAGCATGTATGATGGATACATATGCTTTTCATGCAGTATTCTACAGCAATCTCCTAAAATTATAGGCTATGCAAATTAAAATAGTGAAGAAATGAAAGGCATTTATCTACCAATATAGATTCATGTGTATCCATGACATAAGTAAAACTGATACTATTATATAACTGAAAAAAGTAGCAGGGCTTTTATGTGCCAGCATATTTTCTAAATGTTCTAGACCCTTTCAAATCTAGTTAAACAATTAATTGGATATGATATTTCTGAGGATCAAATAACACTGAAGAACAAAACCAGTAGCAAATAATTCTCAAATTATGTATTTCGTATGCAGTGTCTTAACATTCAAATCTGAAAATTATTAATTGAAAATTACCAAACAAAAACACTGTGATATGCTCAGCTCTGTTGTTCTTCAAAAAGTCCCATGGTGGCTGGGAAAAAATCTGACCTGTTGACCATGAAATGTTTCCTGTTAAAAAGAAAAAATAAAAGAGATATATTCCCTGTATCTATATAAAGTGTCCTATTCTCAAGCATATTCACTTGCTTACAAAGATTGTGTGCACACACTGACAAATTTGACAAACAAACCAGTCCCATGTACCAAATCATACTATTATTTGATATATCGAGGATAGTAATGTTTTCTGCCAACTGAGACACAAGTTTGGTAGCTAGCCTGTCATCTTTACATCTTTACATGTAAAATAAAGTAAAATAAGATGACTTGCCCAGTCTAATGTGAAAAGGTTTTTTGGGGGGTGGTGGGCAGTTGGAGGGGGGAAGGGGATCTAAGATGAAGGACACGAATTTTCAGAATCCTATGCAACTGTTACTACTACCACCACATTTTGGCCAATTTCTCATCATTTTAAAGATTTTTCTGATTTACCTTGGTAACTGAAGTTACATAAAGCAGGAGTAGTTCTGTTCTACTTATGCTGATGATTTACAGTCTGGATTTACTGTACATTCTGGATGTACTGTCAAGACATATTGTGGGCTTTGCTTTGAATTGTTTTGTTTCACCTGTAATACAGATGTTTCCTCTGAAGTACTAAATTGAGTAAAGGACTAATTAACATAGGGCCTCATGGTCCCCAAGATGATACTAAAGTGCTTAATGCATTGTACCATACACATAGCTATAAGTAAAGAATGCTTTCATGCCAGCACTGTTCAAGTTCCATAGCTAGATTGGGCTTTCTTAGTTTAAGCTTTAGAAGATCCAGAAATCTAGATATTTTTATCTTACCTACAAGATTTCACAAATTCAAGAAAACCCCCAAATTTTGCTTTTCTTATTACACCGATATTGATACCTAGTTTGACAGATAATATACTGCTTGCGCTGAGGCCAATGTTGGATTCTGCAGCGCTATTAAACGACAGGTCTTCTAGGCTCCTCCATCCATCAGAAGCGATTGCTTGGAAATGGTTTGTCACTGCTTGACTCACTGCTTTTGAAAAATCATCCCATGATGTTTGTTTGCGGATATTTAAAGCACATATTGTGTTTTCTGTATCAAATTCCTCTGTACCACAATGAGCTGGTTCAATGCCACTGACTGAAATCCTTACAGGTACATTAAGAGCATCTGTTGAAAAACAGAAAACCAAGAATGAGAAAACCTGTAAAACTCAATTTAAAAGATTTTATTATTTAAAGTCCAATAACATTTAATATTGCAAAGAAAAGCTACAAATAACTCCTGCTACAGGAAAGCAATTATTAAAGAGCAGCACAGATCACCACCACAAAATCAGAGCAGTGATGAAGAACAATTATCAAGGTATCGTATCTTTTTTTACATTACAAAAAATCACTATTATTATGCTTAAATAACAGAAAGCAGAACAAAAATTACTTAATCTTTTATTTCCTCTTTACAGATTAATTTCTTATAAATTAAGACAGATGGTAGGTAGTGTCTTAACATTTCAGTTTATTATCAATGCAGAAAGGAATTTTCTGGCACTAGTGTACAAGTGGAAAACACAGTTAGCTGAGCCAAATGTCTTTAAATAAAAGACTAAGAGCTAAGACAGAAAATTCACTTGGAAGTGTATATTTGATTTGCTATGGGATAAAATGACAAAATATTTAAAAAAGAAAGTAGGAAATTTACATGCACATTCGAGAAACAAAATTAATTTAATGAAGTTATTTTAAATCTTGTTCTTTGAAAAATGGAATACAACTCAACAGAACAGCAGTCTGTATGGATCATTTAGATGACTAAAACTGAAAATAAAACTAACTTAAATGCCAAAACAATACCTTTCAGAAATTATCCCTGAAATTAAAAATAAGTGCACCACAAAAAAAGATATCAGCTTATTATGAAATCTGGCAACATGATCTTAGTCTTGCTCTTGAGTTCAGGAGCCAAATCTTCAGCTGATACAAACCAATGAAGCTTTTCTGATGTCAGAAAAGCTCTGATTTAAACCCACTAGCCTACCATAGGGAAAGATTACTTACAGGCATCCTTCAGATGTGGGATTGTGAGAAATGTATCAAAGGCTTGCCCTTCTGATGGCTGAACCTCAGGGAAATGAGCAATGACTCTAAGAAATACAGAGGGTTCTCTACATGGAAACAGGCCCCTAGGACAGAGGTACAGTGTATGCCTAAATTTCAGTGCATGTGACCTCTATGGCATAGCTGTCAATCCTGGCCCCCAGCCTTTCAGATCTGTTGGAGCACATCCTCCTGTCTTACATGCATGTAATTCCTTACAGCGGAAACCTTACTGGAATGTGAGGAAGGCAGAGGATGATACATACACAGCTTACCCAAAATGGAGTCTCGGCTTGTTGAAGCGGATACCCAGATGAGAATGGTGTTTCCAAGCTTCCACGGGTCAGAAATCACAGGGGCAAAAAAGCTAATTATGATTGCACTGATGTTAACAACAGGCTTAACAAATGAAAGAGAAGAGAAATGGAGTTTGGACTCCATCAGGTTCTGACCTGATAAAAGCAGTTGGATCCATGACAAGCCTGTCCAGAGAAATGGGATACTAGGACTGATGAAAATACAAGCATCAGTTTAACAGGCTACAGATTCAGCCATCAGAGATTGGCTTCGGTCTCATAAAGAAGTAGACCACAGAGGAGTTTCTAATAGAAAGTGAGCCATGTTCCCCTCTGCACCTACAGTAAAATGCTAAGAACCTAGATATAATAGCTGAAGAGGAAAATCAGAAGCAACACACAGAAAGCTTCCCCAGTTTGTTGATAATCAGTGAACTTCACTACCCACAGCCCTACATCCCACAACACAAAAAAAAGTGAATAAATACAAAGCATACAAATCTACAATGACAGTACTTCTGACTATACAGAAAATAGAAAACACAGAACTTGTGAGTGGATGGACTAAGTTCTAACTCAAGAAATACACAGGTTGGCCTGCTCTACTGAATTTTGATACAACTTACAGAGGAGGAAGAAGACAGGTTCCAACAGAAGAATAATCTTCTGACAGAAGTTATCGATGTTGGAAAAAAGAAGCTGTTTGATGTTGTCTCTAAGAATCTTTTTGAAGAATAAAACAAACAATCCCCTCAACAATAAACAAATGACAAATAAAACTATGCTCTAAAAAGAGATTCAGATACGACTAGATGATTGTCTTAGCCTGAGAAAATACAAAAGCTGTCCACCACTTCTTCAGCAAGAATTTGAAGAAAATAGAAGATGAGGATAATAGCTTTGAAAAAAGTAATTACTAATATTAAAATCAGAAATTTTAAGAGACTATGGATGTTTGCACATGTACAATACATACCATCTTTTCAAATGCTTTAAAAACAAGGACATAAGTCATTTAATAACCTCCAACAAAATTTTATCATATGCTTTTGCAAAATTTGGAGAATAGAAACTTGCTAGTTTAAGAAAACTTAATTTTGTGGTGCCAGAAGAGTGACAACTACCCTTTTAATATTTCTCATTTTTCTCCCAGAAGCTCTTTACTAAAAACATTTTTATATAGTGCTGATAGCATTTACTTACTTAAGTTTTCTAGAAGATGTTTGCAATCATCAGTAGCAACATCATGCAATGTTCGATTACACTTATCTTTTCTCTCAGCCTCTAGTCCACCATGGCTACAAAGGATTTCTAGACAGTTCTGCAAAGGTAATAACTGTATTATTTACTTGTCCATTTGCTGCATTAAAGAGTTCTACCAATATGCAGTTAGACTCCTAACTGAAATTCTTACACATGCATTTCCACAGATAGTCAGCTACGGAGCTTCTATATACCAGCGTCCAAATGATGTTCCTCACAGAGTTGAAAACCAGGAGTAAAAATATTTTATAGCAGACTTGAAATTCTCAAATCAAGATTTTGAAAAAGCAGAACATACGCAGCCAAGCTTCTACAGTCTGCAAGCATCAAGTGCTGATCAGTTGAATTGAGAAATTCTTAACATCTGACCACTAGTTTAGGTATTCACATAAGGAAATATAAGCCCAGCTATGCATTCTGTTTTGAACATCTTGGCCTCAACGTTCAAGCAACACTAAAAAAGCAATTCTAAAGCTTAATACAGACTAATTAATGAATCTGTTCAGATGGTAATCCATAAAACCAGTTTTCACTTTGCAGTTCACCAAGTAGGAGTTTCCATCATGCCTGACATCTGAGTGGGACACAGAAAAAGAAAAACTATCATTTTAAAATCACCTTGCAAGCCTCTTCTCTGGCAGTTAAACCTGAATTTCTGCAAGCACAGTAACAGTGCTGTGAAATAAAAATGCATTTCTTTTAAAGTCAGAGCACAAACATTTTGTGGATGACAACAACATGATGCCCTCTTAAAATTCAAAGACTTAAAAAAAGTCATATGCTTAACAAAAGAAAAAATTCATTACAATTCATTAGAAACAAGCTACTAGCAGGTAAATTTGGGTTGCTACAGTCATACTGTAACATGAAAAAAACCCCAATTATATAGATCCTCCCAAACTAAGGGGGGGGGGGGGGGGGGGGAAGCCCTCACAAAACTACATTCAAATGTTGATTGATCAGTGATCAGAAGACTGATTAAATCCCAATTTCTAATTATCATCCATTCAGCAACTGTACAGGTGGCCTTCATGAAACTTTGTCATCCTTAGACATGCCTTTCAAGGACAGATACCCATACTATAAAAAGTATCAGAAATGATACTAGTTAATACTGTATTGATAACCTCTGGGGTTAATCATAGCAGAGAAACCAAACAATTCAAACCAGAGAAACCTTGAAAACACAGAGAAGCAGCTATTAAGTATTTTGATTAAGAACAGTGGCTTGTTGCAGGTTTGTCTACTGTTACCTATTTTGTAGCTGTTCTAACAGAAAGACTTTTGTCAGCGTATCTGATACTCTGACATCTTTCATAAACATAACAGTCATTCAAGCTATATTTCCCTGTGAGATAAGTTTTATCAGATTGTGGTTCCAGCACTTGCAAGAACTTTTAAAAAAATCAATTAGCTCACTAACTTTGCCAGAAGAAAATTAACCAGAAAAAAAAAAAAAAAAAAAAGGCATATTTTATTGCCAGGTTAGTAAGTTAACTCTGTCTCTCAAATGGGTGCAATGAATGCCAAAGACAGCAGAAAGCAGAGGACTGAACCATGAGGCTGAAAGTGGGAAGTAAGGAGGGAAGAAAGAAGTGGGAGAGAACAAAGAAACGAGGCTTATTTCCTTAGTAAAATGAGAAGCTTTGTTGGCTCTGTTGCCTATGAAATGGCAGCTAAGATGCCCTAGCTTAATTCATCTGTAAAGAATGGCACCGACCAATCTCGAAAGAAAAGGGTACAAGTGCCAAGATAGGTTAAAGGCAACTAACTACCATGTAGTGTTGTGAATGACATGCAGTGCAGGTAAAGGATTAGAGAATGAAGTCGAAGTGTTAACAGTACTTGAAGATGGCTATTAAGCTTTCTTTAGCTTCTTAGTATCTGAAACATCTCTCAAGGCAATAAATGCATTTAATCAAATACAATTATATAAAGTCTCTGCAACATCAAAACCAGGAATCTGACTGCCAGCTATATATTGCCTTCATCAGCTAAGAGAATACTCTCAAACCTCAATGGAGATCTTATTAAACAGTTGACTTGCAATGTGCTCAGAAACTCAAAACCATGAGTTATTCATGAAAGGTATATGTGAAGACTTCCAGCGTCAGAGCCTTCAGAGAGAACACCTAGCCAAAGCATCTTTTAGACAGTAAATAAAATGTAGTTTCCAAGTTCCTCAGGATTATATTATTGCAGAAAGAAGCAATATATTGCACGCTATTTAGGTATTTACAGACTATAACAAATACCTTAAGCTCCATCTAAATTCAGATGAGTGGAAACTGAAATGAGTGTGTACCTGCCTAACAGACACTGGTAATGGAACACTGACCCTGTCATGCAAAATGCTGAGTAAGCAGTGTCTGGTGCCTAAAAAAACCATAATTTAATAAACTGAATCTTAAATCTGTGCTGATTTTGAATTTATCATATCATAGTAAATTTATCAGGAAAAAAAGTGAACATAATAATAGATATTGAATTAGGCATGTAATCACAAGCTGGTTTTCAAAGTCTTGGGCTATATTTTCCTAAAATTCACTCTCTTCTGTGTTTAGTATCCTCTATTTTCTCCCTGGGGAAAAGTTTCACCATAAGATCTGACTGACAGCTGTCATTAAAAAAAAGAAAAAAAAAAAGAAAAACCTTTAAACAATCACTGTTTAGTGTACACTTTTAGAAGTGTAAAGCTTCTGATGTCAAATCCTTCAAGTGATACTCAATTTCCAGAAGTCTTCATGTTTATCATCAGTAAGACCTGTCAGGTCTTCTCCATGTCATCAGTTATCCCAGCCTGCTGAAAACTTATTCATTGCCTGCTAAAAAGTCTGCCCCAAATAACAAATTAAACAATGTATTACTGCACAAATCTGATTCTCAAATTTGTTTTCCTCCCTTTCCTCCCACAGGAAAAATTGTTCATAGTTAAATCATTCCTAACTGTAACTGGAAGCTATGCCCATCCAATACCTATAAATACATGACACCCATGAATTGGCATTTAGGGTGGGATTCACCTTACCTTAACTTTGAAAATCAGAATCTCAGGTAATCATGTTTTCTCTTTTTATTGCTATTCAAAAAGAAATAGGCATTTAAATATGACAGTTCACCCCATTTGACACCTAGCTTCTGGGGTAAATTGTCACTAGAAGTATCTCTCTGTCTCTCTTTAATTGTGTCAATAAACTAGATAGCAAACTTAGATTTGACAACTAAGTTTCAGTTCTTCAAAGATAAAAAAAGAAGGATTTATCTTGCCTAAATTCTATCAGGTTACTGTAACTTGTTCACATTGACTGACCTTAAAGCCTTTTGATGCTGCTATGTGGGCAGCAGTCCAACCCTCTTTGTCAGCATGGTTGATGAGATCTGCAGAAATAACAGGCTTTACTCTACTGCTGTAGTTGTCTTCTCTCTTCTCCAAATCAAAGTAGTCTGAATTAGGCTCTTCATCAGTCATAGAGTTCCTATTGTTTGGCTCTCCATAGTACATAAGGAGCTTGAGACTGTCTACATTACCAGAATCCACTGCTGCGTGAACTGGTGACCAGCCATCCTAAAAAAACAAAAGCAAAAAGCACACTCCCACCAAACACATAGAAAAATGTTTGCAGAACTTCTGTCAGCAATGAATCTGAATGGAAGGCTCTGTTTGGAAATTAAAAAGATAAGCAAGAGTGACATAATAATCCTTTGGGAAAACAGAGTTGCTTGTACGTGTTTGGGATGGAAGAAAGAGAGGGAAGAAAATGTAGCAGAAAGAAATTTTTACAGCTTTCTCCAAGGACAGTCCAACAGACAGACACTTCAAAATTTTTAGAAGAGTCTAAGTAATACAGGGCTTACATGCTGTTAATAAACTGTTTCCTTATCATGTATCAAACTAACACGATTCTAATGATCTATAATTTTTTCATGTTGCATTAACCAATTTATCAATCAGATATTTTCATAACTTTCTCTCCTTTCAAGACAAATATATTTACTTCTCAAATCCAAAATAAATGAATAAAAAAAATAAATCAGTGTAATAGAGCAGAAGAATGTACTGGTGTGCTGTGTTTCTGGACAGCCTACATCCCACATTTATTGTCATGTTTACATCCAAGTCTTAAGAAAAATTTCAGGAAAACACCTGAAAAGGGCAATATCTAGACGTTAATTCTGAGACAGTACTCCTCCCTTTCTCCTGTAGATACAAATTTTTTTGCCATATTATCCCATCTGTGATATATGGGATTTTACAATACTGGCTGACAAATTTGTCGGGGGGCATCCCCTCAAGGACAACTATAAAGCACCCTAACATAATACGTGGAAGGAAAATCCAGTACTGAAGAAAAGTCTGCA
This sequence comes from Astur gentilis, assembly GCF_929443795.1. NCBI lineage: Eukaryota > Metazoa > Chordata > Aves > Accipitriformes > Accipitridae > Astur > Astur gentilis. The sequence goes on along the minus strand of NC_064890.1, from coordinate 27,741,727 downwards.
GCAAACTGCAGGCAGAATCTGAAATATGTAAAATGATATGGAAGTCACATAATTTAGGAGATTTTAGACAACACACAGCTTAAAGAAAACCCAGAAAATATGATGAAAAGAACAAAATATTAATTTCAAATTACATTGTTTATTCCAGCTTTAAAAAAAAACTTTAAGTAAGTATATTAACATAAATATTTCCTAGCTGTTTGCAGTTATTCAGTACTATACAAGGTACTTTAACTTTAGAAACTATTTTAACTTACACTGGTTTTTACTGTTCGATCTGCTCCACCTTCCAACAATAGCTTAATACAATCGTTATTTCCATTTTTACAGGCCAGGTACAAAGGTGTCTGTCCTCTTTCAGCAGCATGGTTAATATCAGCCTGATACATAATTAATAATTCTGCACACCTACAGCAAACAATAAGATAGTAAAATTATCTTATATTTGACATCCAAAACTTCTTTATAACTTAACTTAAATATTTTTTTATAAAGTACTTATTTTATAGATACAGATGTACCTGTGATTTTATCTATCACATATACACAAGCATAAAGTATAATTTTATACACAGGTATAAAGATGGAAAATCAGGTTAGTTTAAACAAGTAAATCTTAAACTACTGTAGCTGCATTTAAAAACTGTGAATGTAAAACATTTAATTTCACAAGGCTAATAAACACTTGATGACAGCTAGTTAAGACAACCTACAGCTGAGCAAAAAAGTTACATTTCTTTTCTGACTACTGATACTTAAAATAGTTTTAAAAAGGAAAGGGAAAAAAATAGGAAGGACTAGAACTAGCTTTAGATACTAGCAAAAGGGACACTCACCTAGGGAAGTAACCTGGTGGGGACAGAAAAACATCTATGGCACTACCTAGCATTCAGATCTCTGAATAGAGGCTACTCCAGAAGGGTGGCTTGGGGTATGTTGGTAGCAGCTACTGGATTAGGGAGGCTGGAAGATTAGGTGGAGTGCTGAAGAGCAACTCACTGGGGACTGACATTCGTATCCAAGATCCTGTACTTCTTCACAACCCTGTAGCAGTAGGTCCAGTTTTCTTCCTGGTTCTCGTGCCAGGGTTGGCTCCCTTTCCCTTCCCAAACCCAGGTTTTCAACAACTCTGAAGAACTTTAGGAAAATCTTAGGGCCAGTCTACTCCCTCTGCAGTTCAAACAAGGGCTGTAGACAAAGATAATTCCCCATCTCTCTGGCTCAATTTTTATCAGTCTATAAAAATAGAAGGATATCAACAACAAAGCCTCAAAGCAATTAATGCAATGCTAAATAACTACTGGTTAGGAGACCATACTAAAACAAACAGGATGACAAAACATTTAAAACAGTGTAAGGTATATATAAGAAATTACAGATTAAAAAAATCACAAGTATTTAAAAAAATCTTCTTTTTGTTAAGCTTTTAGTCAGAAAATCAATCAACTTCAAGATAAAATGCACAATTTTAGAAAAGAATAAAACAGATAACATTAATATATATACTTAGTTGCGCTTTCTGAAAATGCTCAAATGAACAGAAAAAAATACAAAGGAAAGTAATGCCCTACCTTATCAAATGTTGAACATGTATCCTAACCATACAGTCACAAAATTCATCTTAAGACAGGGTCATAACAAGACACCTCCATAAAGCAACTCAGAAGGAGTTTTAAGTCTGCTATGTTAAAAATATCTTTTTTGTTATTTTGCATCATTTTGCAATCATTTAATGATTCTGGAAATGCTACACTGACTTTCCACCTCAAGGTCAGGTAAAGTCAGCCTGGCCTGGACCACATGGGAAACAATTTTGTAAGCTTCTCCTAAAAGCATTTTCTGAATTGGTGATATTACTGAACAACTTCAAAAAACTATCATTTTTTTTTTCTGACTGTGTAACTAGGGCTGGAATAACAGTATTGTCTCAGTTCACGAATAAGGTTAATAACACACACAGGGGACTGGCTAGCAAATCTATCACAGACAAGTACTGTGTAATTGATAATGCTGTCACTAACCCCAGATTCTTAGTGCTGTAGTAGAAGTAACATGGACTACACAACACAACACTTGAAAGGGGACAGACTATACTGTTGTCCCAAATTCTGCCTATGACAGAACTTTTCTGAGCCAGAACTTTGAAGTGATTAACGAATCAAACAGCCTGAAGCATTCATAGTCGCTCTGATATTTTTGGCTAGCCCCATTATTATTCCATGCTCACTTTTACAATTCAGTTCATGTTTCGTATCTAAAAAAAAGTGAAAGTAAGGAAAGTGTTTAAGGGTCTCATACTACATAACTAACTCTGAGGGAAAAAGAATATAAAGTCTGCAATATCATAAGACAGCAGACGATATATAGCCAAGTGTTGTGAGGGTAAGTCAGAGAAATAAAGAGCTTTCTATTTAAACAAAGTCTAAGACAATTTTAGTGTGAGAATATGAAGAGTGTATTTTTGGTTTGTCTTGTCAAGTCACATGTAATTTTTACAGATTTTATGTAAAACACTGAAACATTTAACTAGATATGTATTTCTGTGCTCAAAACACCTAGTGGGAATCTGCTACCTCTGGATTAAGACTTCCAGTAAAAGATGTCCATTAGTTGATAAGCATGAAGTCCTCTAAGAACTGGCAAGAATCTGATGATACTTATATACTCACAGAAGACCGTGAGAAGGAGAGGGATCCCACTCTTTCTCATTGTTGGGTCAGGGCCTATCGCAACACTCAAAGACTCTGACCCCTATGGGTTACTATATCAGAGTAAAAGCCTTAAAAATAGTAAAATGCAACATTAAAAGAATCAAAGACTGAAAGATAAGGAAAACCAAAGATACATAAAACAAAGGTAAAGTCTGTAATAAAGATTCCTAGTCATGCTGTGTAAGATCTTTTGCATTTGTAAAATCGTTTTATGTGGATAAGGATCCTCTGGAAGAGGTTATCTAATGGTTGCTTCCAACTTTCATGTCTATTTCCTATGATTCTGTGATACACAGTAAAGCTGCAGAGCAGAAATGCAACATTAGCCTTCAGCTCCTATGAAAAAGGGAGGAAAAGGGATAAATTACCGGTTCTCAGTATAAAAAGAAAAGAAGACAGAATTTTCCAATCATACTGTCATAAAACACCAATCTTTATGAAATTAGGACCTTCAAAAAATAAAAGGAAATTATTGTAACTACATTTTGAAGAATGTTATTAGAAATATTCTTTGACTTATGCATAATTTTCTGTTTTTCAAAGTTACTGATACAAAAAAAATTAAACCTTAAAACCCCCTGTTTTGTTTTTTTAAAGTATTTGATTCTATATCACTCAGGAGAAAACTCAGATAAGTGTTCTTTTGTCTCTGAATATGATATTCATAGTTCCCTATGCTTCAAAAAATCAGTGCAAAAATAATCTCTTTCCTCCTTCCTCTGTTAATCCTTTACTATGGCTGATAACTCAAAGAATATTAAGAAATTCAAAGGTTCGATGCCCATGTAGACCAGTATCATATTGTGGTTACAAATAATACACATTCATCAGCCTTAAGAGCTGCAACTGGAAACAAAACAAATGGCAAATATTAAAACTAGAATGGCATATGAATATGAGTTTCAGTAGATACTTTCAATAAATGATAGTTAAATGCATTTATACCTAAGAATGCAACAGTAATGTAATGAAAAAAGTATATAATATAATGTAAAGGGAATATAAAATTGAGTAATAGCCGACAGGCAAAATCTTAAGACTTCACTTACTTGACATGTCCCTGAGCAACTGCTGAACACAAGGGTGTAAAGCCGTTTTTATCAGCAGCATCAACTTCTGCTTCTGCAGTCAGCAGCAATCTCACACAATCTATAAATTGAGCAAAAACATAGACTGATGCAACAAAAACAAGTGGTTAAAACTGCCACAGGTTAAAACCTGTGCAAGGGGTAACGGCAGCCAGTCTTTTTTGATTATACATGGCACACTCTAGTGAACCAAAGTAGAAGCTCAGGAAGTAGTTTGCAGGAAGGAGGTTAGAATTGACTCCCTGGGGGCACCACCACTCTTTTGGGTAAAAAGGCTTGGTTTGGGTTCTACTGGGATGCAAACATGTGCCCATTGCTGGCAACTCCCACAGTGTTAGCTAATTTACCTCCAAAGTGGCAGAGTTCAAATCACCCAGCAGCCCCTAAAGGCAGCACAGTCCCACTGGCAGTCATGTGACACATCCCAAATATGACAGCCACAGGGGAGATGCTCACAAGCTACACGTAACTCAAGCAACACGGTGGCCATACTCGGTTTAGGACACTTTGACTTGGGGTTGCAATGACAAATAAGAAAAGCTGACAAACCACTCCCATTCATATATTGCCAAAATGACATGCTAAAAATAGTACCAGCCTGCTTCCACCATCCTACATCTAAATTAAGATCATTAATTACTATGTAACTAGACTGCTTTTCATCCACAAATTGGAATATCATTTGATGAAATTAAGTTTGAAGAAAATACTTAATCTGCTCTATATTCTCGAAATTGGTTCTAGACCAAAATAAAACAAGTCTTTTGTAGTTGAAACTACTACTCTGAAAATAAGCTCAGCTAGAACACCAGTTATAAACTCCTGACCTGATTTCTAAGCAAGCTTAATGCACTCTGTTCCAGCACTGGGTAAGATCCTGGAGCCAAACTTTGCTAGTTAAGCTTATCTCTAGATATCAGAAACATATATTTAGAATTACTTAGAAATCTGACTAATCTAACCCATTCCTGAATGTATTTATTTCTGTTACAATTCTTTCAAACATTAATACAGATGTGGAGTCGATTGAATAAATAATTTAACATTAAGAAATAAGATTTTAAAACATGGTAAATTATTATATTGTAAATTAAGATTCTTACTTTTTAAAATAAGTAATCAGATCTGAATTATTTTTTTCTTTTAAATTTGGTTGTCAGGATAAACCACCAGGACTTCATCTGTAATAATTTTTTAAGTCATAAAGAAGCTCTCAGTTAACTAACTTAACTAGTATTTCCACTTGTAAGATAATACCAATTAAAATCAAATTATATTTTCAATCACTTTGTAACAGAAAAAATATTCTGCTAACCGACTTTTTTTTTTTCCCTCTTTCCATTGTCAATCCCAGTCTTATATTAAACAATTAACTTGAAAATACAGATTCCTGCTTGACATCCTAAAATACTTGTAAAGTTTATGAAGGATGTTGAAAAAATTTTCTTCTAGCAGTTTCAAGTATTTGGTTAGAATACTCTGGTTTCTGCATAAAGCATATGTTAGCCATGCAAAAGCCATGAAGAACGCACAGAACAAGACCACCTTTCTAGAAAGGTACAATTAACTCACAATTATTGATTGGCAGATCATTCAGGTGGTAACTTATCTATGTGAAGATACTGTTTCTGACGAAGATCACTGAAAAGAGCTGTTTATTCTCAGGGATAGGTGCAAGCATGAGGAAACGCAGCTACTTTTATAAGGCATCTTATAGTAAGCTCTATGTGACCTGTTCTTGTGGCATATCAAGTAAAAGGGCAATAATCTCCAAGGAGCCTGGGTCCTCTGGATGGACTTCTGAATGGGATTTCGAGAAGGGTAATTTGGGTCAGCCCAGGCTCATTAACTCCCATTCACTGCTATCTGCCACAGAAGTAATCAGCAGTGGAGAGGACTGGGTGGAAGGGCAGGCACAAGACAGACATCAATGTTGTCACTCAGTTAAAGGTTTTGGTCAAAGCAAAAGCAAAACATGGAAGCGTATCAGCACAAACACCTGGAGACTTTACTGCTCTCCACCACAGCTGGGTAGTTAGTTCTTCCAGAGTGCTGGCAAACACCATGCAGATACATCCAGTGACTCGGCAGAGCTGACTTCATGTCGCTGTATGTCTCTGCACCTCACTCCTTTCTACTTCTCACATCATTCCAGTTTTTCCTATCAATCAGGGTGCCACAGCCTCCAAATACTCAGGATAGAAGAGAATTGATTATACCGTAAATGCATATGATTAGCACATAGCCAAGTCCAAAGGATATTATTATTATTCTCTTCACATCTCATTCCAGGAACTTTTATTATTTCATTCTCTCTTTCTCGACCACCTTGTGTGTGGCAGAGAATGGTCAGGATTAGCAACACAATACAAATATGCACATATATTAGCTAAGTGAGCTACTGTACATGTTATCAAGTGCATAATAAACTGAAGTAGCTCCTGCTTTGCTCATGGATCAAACCAAGACAGCCTGACAAAACAATCTGTTAAGCTAACCCAATCTAGTGGTTAAATCATAAAATTAACAGTTTCCTTGTGTCCAATGAAACACAAAGAAAGTATTTAGTGTATATTTTTAGGGTGAACTTCTCTCTCAGACCTACAGAATTGGGGACAGTGTGTGCAAGAAACAAAGCAGCTGCTATGAGCTTCATGTGCTGGAAAAACCCTCAGCTGCAGCTCTCAAAAGGCAACTGTTTACGAACAGGAAGGCTACACATTTTGCAAATAGGACAGATTAGGAAAGAATATTTGAGTGCTCTCTTGTCTTGTGTACTCAATTTTGCCTACAGATTGGGCTGAGAGCACATAACAGCTGCTGCCACCATGCTAGTTACAATGTGCTCTAACGTTCTCTACACATCTCAAATGCTGTATTTCTTCATTGAAAATGTGTGGAGATCATCCACTTTCCAGACTCTCTGCAACATGGTGTTTGTTTCTGAAGGGAGGTACTCACTATGCTGGCTCTTAACAAGTCTAGAGCTACTCTTCTGGCCAAGTGTCTCCCAGGAGAAATCAGAAAATCTGGTTAGTTGACTTCGAAGAAACAAGGGGTCCTGGAAATCTCTGAATCTATTTAGTCACCAACTCCAGGTTGAAAGTATTCTCAATAAATTAAATCATGGTGCAATCACCCACCAGGGTAAGCTTATGTGTTAAGTATTACAGCTGGACTCGATCTTAAGGGTCTTTTCCAACCTAAATGATTTTATGATTCTAAGGAAAAAACAACAGCCAAAAGTCAGTAACTTACCATTGACAATCCTACTCAATGCAATGAAAAAATTTGTACAATAAATTATTTTATCCTTCTTAAAATCACATCAGTGTCATTTCTTTCCACCTGGTTAGTTAAAAAAGCTATTAAAAAGGACTTTTTAAAATAAGACATTTAGTCCTATACTTCCTTTCTTAAGCCTATATATTTTTACGTTGTTTTTTTTAAAAAAAGTTTTCACTTTGAAGAGCTGCATCTATCCAGGTACTTGGGAACAAACTGCAAGTAACATAGAAAGGACTACATATTAAATTTAAGCACAAAAACCTTTCTCCAAAAATATTATAAATCTACTACTCTCAATTTTCATATAATGTATTAAGGAGACACCAATACTCCTGCTGTGTGATTCTCTCATTCAGAATTTGTACAATTCATTTAGTCACTAAAATGCAACGATTTGTACAACGAAGTGTTTTTCCCATCCTGTCAACTATAAATAGAAGAGCAACACTAAAACCTTTGTAATATATTTTTTATCTTAAGAAGTAAAGGATGCTAAACAATTACAGGATGCATATGCATGTGTTTGGTTTTATTATTGTGTTTTCATACTTCTGTCAAGTGCCTCTCTAATTTGAAATTTTGACAATAAAATGAGAAACCAAATTGCCTTTGCTGTCAGTAAAAACTGCTCAGTAATTGTAACTGAAAATCAGGGTATTTGCTTCAAAACATTTCAGGAATACAAGATGAGTAAAGAAGAACTGGGTCAATTACGGTCACCCACAAACACCAGTAATGATAAATGGATGTAAGCCCAGAAGAATCCACAGAACACCCATACAGTGGGGGGTGGGGGGGAATAAATCCACACAATGTAATAAACTTGGACTCTTAATACTGAAGATAAAAAGTTGGGGGCGGGGGGGGAGGAAGAGATAAGCACCAAAGGAAGAAAATGAAATAAAGGACTTTTCCAATATTTTAAGGGTCTTGGCAACAGTAAAGAATCTGTCAGATGAAAAGACCCAGATGTTGCTACAAAGTAAACCATAGCACCTAGCAAGCAAAGACAAAATAATACCATTCTGAACAAAGGGAAAATTCCTCCTATCCCTCTGCCTGGTAGCAAAATTAACCCTGAACATGTCAGAAAAATGTACACTGTCTGTCTAGCTATGGATTTTGGATCCTAGCTTTACTTTTATTTTTAAAGTACTTAAGAAAAATAATGGAATAGTCTCTCTAAACACTGTTTTGAACACTGGATCAGGGTTTTCTAACTGTGTCACAAACAAATACATTGTTAAATAAAACCACAAAGTACTCTTGAAAGGAGTGGCTTTAAAACCACTGTGTTCCACCTTCTATTGTGAAATAAAATCTTGACTTTACTAAAAATAAATGAAATTTTTGTCATCTGTATTGGTGGGTTTCATCTTTAGCGTCCAAAACAGCATAATTATATTATTTGCAATATAAGAATCTCTAAGATTTTTACATAAGTAGAAAAAACTACAGTAATGTGTACTGGAATTTTAAAGAAAGCTGCTGTTTGAGAGCCTTATGTTAACAGTCTGAAAATTATCACTTAGAGTTTGTATCCATGAAATTCTTATCTGTTACTAACATATTTGCCTCATTTCATAAATATATTCATGAAATATGAAGACTGACTGTTGAAAGGTTCAGAGATGCTACCTCCTTGAGACTGAGGTTTGGGGTTGTGGGGAAAAGAAAAAGAAAAATGTTAACTATCTCAGTAGAGCCTAGAGAAGAAACTATTTCATCTAGTTCAAAAATAAAGACAGTTCATTTTATTTCCCAAGTAACACACTACTCTGAAACCATCTTCCATGATTTTCACTGCTGCTGAAGATCAAAACACTGGTGATGACCTATTCTTTCCTGCTTACTCCCTGTAGAAGAAAGTGCTTTCTTTCAAGCTGCCTTTGTTACAAAAGATCTTTAGTTTGTCACAGAACACGGGGTGATAATATCTGGTGGCTTTTTATAGGAAGGGAGTGGAGAATTAGCATGGATGTTACTGCAGAATTACCACCATCAAGAATGCTTTCTGTGTTCCAGAATTCTGCCTCCAGAAGCATTGCTTACATATATATACACTACTTTGTCATATAATCTAGATATCTTAGTCTCAATTTCACATTTTTAAAATCATGCATTTGACCTAATTTAATATTAAAAACTTATGAAATAAGCTTTCACTATTTCACATGAACGCCGAAACAAAACTTAGTATCACTTACCTGTATGTCCATTTGTAGCAGCAGAATACAAGGCAGAATAGCCATCTTCACAAGAGTAATTAATGTCCAGTCCTTCTTCATTAAGCAGCATTGATAATAAAGTGACATTTCCCTGGGCAGCAGCTTGGTGAAGAAGGGTGGGCCTGCCACCCAGGGGGACAGGACCACCACTTGTTAACAAAGGGGTTAGGGAGGAAGACCAGCCTGTGAGTTAAAGCAACAGAAGTTAGATGGAAGACATAAATAAAGCTTTGCAATTTCTGTGTTCTTTTAAAAATTAAAAAGGATCTTCAAAATGACAGGATTTGTTAGTTTGGCACAAGTTTTTTGATGATGCTTTATCTGTACATCAGAAGATATTCTGAAGAATAAAAACTAGGTACAGGGGTGACAGTTGTTAATGTAAATGAACAGGATTTCATTACAAAAGGTTAACATGAAACTTGTTATGAACTGTAGTAGCAGCTGGATGTCTTGAAAAAAATTATATTTTTAAAATTCAGAAACTACTGGAAGTTCTATTCAAGTTTTAATTTAATCGCTGATATGCTGGGAAAGTTTTATAACGTATCTAGAGAAAGGCTTCCAAAACAAAATACTTATTTTCATATGAAATTTCATCCTCCTTTACAGTCTCAGTGAAAACTTTAGTATTTATATCTCACCTGCAGTTAAACAGATAAATTGCACAGGGCCCTTAATAACTTTAAGCGCCTTTCAATAAGTTTGAAAAAAAAAAGTAGAAATAATTTACACAAATAATACGTAAATAAATATATTTATTATTGAGCTGTACCTTAAGGTAATATTCCTTTTACTCAGCAATACTAAACAATATATTATGAAATGCTCCAGTGAGAATTAATAATAGGTTATTTAAAATTTACGAGTGAAAGCTTTCAAGTAACCCTGTTAAAAAATAATATTCAATTCAAAGCTTTGAAAGCTTAGGAGTTATCTTGGTTAAATGTTCTGTTCATTACTTATCAGTTTTAGTAGAGAGTTTGTTAAGAATATGAAGTTTGCTGCATAAGGCATAGAAAATTTTGTGCATTCTTCCTTGATCAAGGACTGCAAGAGAAAATAGGAGAAAGATTTTTTTTGGTCTTATTTTCACTATTACCTTTAGAAAATCCACATCATGTTCTCCTGAATAAATAACTTTGTATTCTGTGGCCACACATAAGCTATTATATGAGAGAGAAAACTGACAATACAAAGCAAGTTTATGCAGCTTTTACTGTGGTTCTGCAACACCCAAGACTGAAGAGCAGCTGCAGGGCATTACCTCCAGCTCCATCAAGCTGATCAAGTGCTATCCATCCTCCAACACCTAGAACTAGAAACAGCATGTGGCAGTAGCTCTACCATGCTGGGATGATCTGCTCCGTGTTTTGGAAAAACAAAATTAAATATGGAAATTCCCAATAGAATTCTATAGAAGCAATAGGTCTGGGAACCTTGCAAGATCTGGGCAAATTTTAATTAAGGTCCAGACTTACACAAGAATCCATCATCTGAGCAGCTTCAATGAAGAACACATAGTTTGATCCCAGTTCAAAACAACAAAAAAATAAATGGACTATTTTCATATTTGTTTCTAAAGTAAGCTAAATTTGTCATTTCAAATTAAGTTTACTAGGTTAGTATGTAAAGCAAACGTATTTGCACTATTCTCACAATGTAAACTTATTATTCAACTTATTTATTTGATGTTGACTGTAAGAAATCATCACTACAGCTATGAAGTTACCTTAAAAATCCAACTTTAAACTGACAATAAACTGTAAAGTTAACTCCATCCATCTTCATATAACTACAATTCCGAAGCTAACTTCTTACTATTCATACTCTTACTAATATTTGTTTCTCCAACATTTTTAATTAGAGGACTTTGAGGGTTTTCTGAAGTTTAAAAAAAAAAAAACAAAACAAAAACCCCAACAAAAACTAACCCCCCCCCAAGCAATATACCAAGCAAACTGCAACCTTTACATGGTAAAAAAAAAATAATATTTATTTCCACTTCCAATAACTCTTACAAAATCCCCAAGGGTCTGAAGAATAATATTTATTCTTCCTTTCCATTATAAAAGTGTTTTTATTATTCCAACCTTTTGTTGTTCTTTGAAACTAACTGTGCTGCAGCTGTTGCTATACATATATTAACGTTTTTAAAATGGTACTCCTGTATTTTTTACTGTCTTGCCATGGTAGTTAACAGTTAGTGGACATTGCTTGGGTGGCACTCCAGATGCTAACATTTTTTGTCCAAGTTATATTGGAATTATTTGGGGGAATTTGTGGAGCCTGACACTAAGCTTTAAGCATGAAGTTCACTTTGCCAAGCAGTTTTGTAATATCAATAGTATTTCTGGGTTCCCTTCCTTATTAAAATTAGTGCCAGTTTTTTGTTGCCTTTTTTTTTAAAGCATCATTAACAGAAATCCCAAAATAAAAGGATTTTTTTTGTCCTGTATGTTGTATCTTAACTTTCGTTTCAACTCTTTGTTGCAATTCAATGTTGTTGCAATTCAGTGATGAAATTCATTATACTAGGTTATCATTAGATGAAAACCTTCTACTGAAAAAGATACAAAAACCAGCTAATAACATAAGCATAACTTTAGCTTCTATTATCAATGTAAAGCAATATAATAAAGCTGAATTCATCCAGCAAAATATACCAACATTAGAAAATACCAATAAATCAGGTACACCATTACAGATGCAAAAAGTTAGGAAATGTGAAGCATCTGTGAAAGCTTGTAGGGCATGCAGTGATGAAGGGCAGAGGGATAGACAAAAACAGCTTCTGGCATCAGCTTCAGAATGTGAGATGGTTAATTTCAGAGCCTAGATCAGTCCCTCACCCTCCCACCACCCCCACCACCCCTTTTATCTTTGAAGCCAATTGTATAGAGAGAATAAATCAATCATTATAGAAATGAGCAAAATGAAAATGATACTTCATTGAGGAGTGACATAGAAAGCGCAAAACCAAGAAGAAAGTGAAAGCAGAAATCCCAGGGGTATGAAAATCCAACTGCCTACATTCGTTTCTATTTTGAAGTCTTACAGCCACTGAAATGTAGAAATCCAAACAGAGCAGAAGTATTTTGGCACCAGTTCAAAGGCTGCTGAAGTTAATGAAAACACTGTCGCACATTTTGAATCAGGCCATAAATGTTCATTGTAATTTCTCTATGTGCAGTTTGTTCAACATTAACGACAAGACATGGTGTCTTTTCCTACCAGGGACGAAAAGAGCAACATGCAGGACAATGCCCTGTCTCTAAAAGAAAGTATCGTTACATTAATTTAGCAGAACGTGTAACTGAAACAATCAGTGCTCTGATTTTAAGTTTGCTCTTAATAGTTGCTCTTTCTAGAGCCAAGACATTCCCTTACTGAAAATCAGGCTGTTGATATGTTCTTAAAGCAATCTGAGCTAACTAGGAAACTGTTTTAAAATTAATAAATAGAATACTTAAGTAATTAGGCTATTATCAATTCTTCTGACTCCACAATAAGAAAGAAACAAACATCAATTTATTGACAAAAAAATATAAAAATGGAGGATTCTTTCAATGTCTTTTTTAGTATGTTAAATTTGTTTTGCACTGCTTAAAACTATTAACAAATTCTGATTGAAGCTCACTACTTACTATACAATAAAATATGAATAAGATTTCACCATGCTCTGCTTTAACTGAAAGTAAAATTGAAATTCTAAACATTTTCTGAAAAAAACGTAAATAAAACAGATTAAAATCAACCAGAACATTAACAGAACTAAATGAATATGTGCCTAGAGGGCATGAAAATGCAGATATGGGAAGGAGGTTTCAGTAGTATTTGTAGTTTGTTAGATGTTCTTCACCTCAAGAAAGTCATACTTCAAAAAGAAACTGAAAAAAGAAAGTGAATAGGTGACATAAATTCAGGCATTAATGACCACATTATCTTAATGAAAACTGTTAATAAATTTGGTTTATCTATTCTTTTCTAAGATAGTCTATTTCCTTTCCACATAAATTTATAAAATCTATTTTTTTTCTTTTCTCAACATACAATTTTGAAAAAAAGAGTCTTTTTATACTTGCATAACATCTGTTGCTCTAAGTTTATTTAGTTCTGCAGTTTGCCAGAACACTTGGCCAAATATATTAAGTTCCCTTAAAAAACATAAATAAAATGGGATTGGAGAATAAGTGCAATAAACTATATATGCATTAGTTTGGGTAAAAGACACAGGAGCTCCTGAATATTTACCTGAGTATTGCAGATAAAGTTATTAAAGTTCTTTGAACCTTTTTGTAGTCAGTAAAGGAGGGAAATTAAAATAACATCTCTATATTAATAAAATAAAACAGCAGACTACTAACTAGACTTTAAGCAATATTTCTTTGCAGACTTCAGATTATGGGGTGTTTCCCATTTGCAATTGCAAAAATTCACAAAAAGCAGTGCCGCTTACAAAATATTAACAGCATCAAATGTTCAGAGCAAGGATTATAAGGGGATTAAATGAACCCAAATGTTTCCATCCCTTCCAAAAACAAGTGAACAGAGTGTAAATGAAGAAAGGCAATCTGAACACATACACCAGCACAATTTAAAAAAACTAATATTTTTTGACAAAAATCCTGTCTTTGAGAATTGTCTGAGAACTGTCACAAATTTCATAAGAAACACAATATTGACTATGTGGAAGAGTCTTATTTAAAAGGCTGATTGTTCTCCTAAGAAAAAAATTTATACTTTGAAGCACAAGCTAAAGCAATAATAATAAATGGAGTTATGAAGTCAACTGGTGGTAATTTAATTTTTAAGATAGAAGATTCATTTTTTTAAAGAATAATAAAAAACTGTCTTAAATAATTACCAAACATCCTCTAGTTAATGTAAGACTAACTGAAATATACAGCCTAATTCATGCTGATAGGATTGTGGAAGACAGCCTCTTGCCTACAAAAACTATTCACTTTGATGCTGATTTTGCCAATAATTTGTAGAATGTTAATAATCTTAGTTGTTCTTTTTATTAATGACATTTTAATTCCATTATAGAGCCTAACAGCACCTGAAGGCAAATGAGGTTTGGAGAATATCTGGAATACTGGGAGACTAATGATCTATCTGACATGGCAATCAGACTCAGCTAGGAATAACAATTTAAGATGAAAATTCAGGACATTCATATGAAAACCACCAAACTGAGAGGCAGCCATCAAATCCCACAGCTGTTAACTCTGAGAAGTAGTAAACTTCTCAGAAAAGAAAAATGGAAGATAGGATTTCTGAGCTCATATTTTTATGGCACAGCTCAGAAAGGAGAGAAGATTCTGACAGTATGGTGCCACAGACAAATGTTAAAAACATGACTAGGTTAGTCCAGAAACATGCATTAAGTCTTAATGAAGTGGAATGGGAATAAAAAAGGCTTAATAATGTGAACCCCGGAATCTCCTCTATATACACAATACAAGTTTGCCACATGCTGCTTTTGGAACAGCTTCTCCAAGACTAGCGAGTTCGTGGTGCAGCTACCAACAGAAAGTGGCTGGTTGTGTGATGGAAGCAGACCAGCTGTGCAAGGGTTTTATACCCTATAGATGATGATACAAGGACTAGAGTTATGAGGGACTGAAGTACCATAACTGAACTGGGAATAACTGCTGAACGTTTAGGACCATTCAAACATTCTTCAATGCTGATGAAGGTCTAAAGTGTTCCATAACTGTGTGTCTGTCTTCCTCACTGCAGTGCAAGTCAGGCTGAAGAGGGACTTCTACCTAACGTTCTTTGTGCTATTGACCCCCGCAGGGAAATATGTTGAAAAAAAGATTTTTAGGAGATCTACAATTAACTGAAAGGTAGATCAGGGCCACCTTTGTTCATTTAACCACCATCAAGAAGATACCCTGAAGTTGGCAGCACATTAGGCACACAAGTAGGTCCTCCCCGCCCCCCCGCAACGCAAAATGAATAGCAGATACACACACTGACTCCAGACTTAGATGATCAATATAACATTTTGATTTTAACTTGCCAACAGCAAACCTTTACTGGTGTCTGTTGAAGTAAACCTGTGAGATGCCACACACAAGTATTAACAAACCCTACAACTAAAATGAGAAGAACTATAGAAAAATGGAAATAAAAATAGAACATTCTATAGGTATGAAGTGATATATCTGAAACTGCACTTTTATCTAGGCAACTATATACCATCTAATGTCATAGGAGAATACAGTAGCCCAGCTATGCCCTGTTTTCTAAAAGATTCACAAAGCATTGAAATACATATTCCATGGAAGATCACCAGCAGAGGTAATTTTCAAAACATTATTTCAGACTGAGAAAGCATTTTGAAGTCCAAAATAATGCATTCACCACCACCACCCCCAGCCCCCCCAAAACAACAACAAAAAAGAGTTTCTTCAATATATGTGTCAAATCTGCAGCCCATTTACTTTATACATTATTCCTCTTTACCTTTAAAAAAAGCCTTCAATTTGGAGACCTCCTTGAGGAAGGAAACTAATTTATAACATTACTAAATCAGCAAAAGAATTCCCATACCCCTGGAATGTGGAAAAAATATAAACGAAAATTTCAGCTTTTAGAAAGTAAAAAAGAGAAAGGTATAAAAAGATAAATAAAGCAAACGAGACACATATAGGAAAACCAAAACATTACTTTAGAGGGAGACAGTTTGTAGCATATCAATCCCTTTACCTGATGCTGTTACCAGGAGGCTGTCTGAATCACATGGTCTACAGGATGAAGCACTAACAGGGTTTATGGAGGAGCTACAGGCAATGGTGGTGGGAATGACAAAGGAATTTTCTGAACATGCAGGTTGGTTCAGTCCAGGGAAGTGGGAAGGCCAGGCACCCACCTGAGATGAGGCTATGGCTGGTATGGCACAGCCTGCAGGTGCCACAGATAAATCTATAGCAGGTTTTGGTGGCAGCTGAGGTGAGGACTTAGAAATAATTTCCTCATTTATTACCCTGATTCCTTGTGGTGAACTTGAAAGAGGTGAGGTCACGGTTTTGCTGTCAGTTTTTGCACTTGTATTTGGGGATCGGCTACTATCCATTAAAACTTTAAGCTGTGGGTGCGGTGGTGAAGGAGTTTGCGAAAGCCCTGGTTTTTTAGGAGGAATAGGTGGAGGATTTCCTCTGTCAATTCTTGATACACTGGGAGTCTTTAAACTCATTCTACCAACTGGGGGGTAAGTGCCAACTTCCATTGAATGTGACGTCCCCGGCCGCGATGGAGCACCAGTCTGAGGGCTTGTAAATCTTGAAAGGACTTGGGTAACAGTATTCCGAGCTACCTGTTTGGCAACTAGGTTGTCACGACTAGTAGGGGATACATCCCTTGAGGGAGGGCTTTGGGTTGTGTTTCCATTTTGGTCTTGATCGTTCGCATTTGCTTGAAATCTAAATCTAGCGGCTTGGATTCGTGGATTTAGGCCTGGGTGTCCAGTAGTGTTGGCAGATGGTGAATGTAAACTGTGCATAGATGAAGTGAGTGAGGAATTCTGAGCTGCACCAGTCGGTGCTGCAGGGGTGCAAAGGGAAGTACTATTTGAAAAAGGGGAAGTGCTACTTGGTAAATCAGGTGATGAGCCTGTAGTTGGTCCATTTTCCTCAATTCTGTTTTGATTCTGTGTAAGAACAGGAGTCGCAGGAGGGACAAGTTCACTAGATGAAGGTTGCCTATCAATGACAGGCTTCACAAATGCTGCATTGGTGCACACATTCATTTTTGTATTGCCAGACACTAGTGGGTTCACTGTAGAAGGCTTTACAGATACAGTCAAAGGCAACTTCTTAACATTTTCTGTGCTATTGTCCATCACTACAGTATCTGTTTGGCAGGCAACAGTTCTTGAACTTGGCTCCTCTGTTTCAACAGAAATGGAAACAAGACTCCTGTCTTTATTTTTATCTTTATTTTTAAGAGAAAGATTAGCTTTACTTTCATTTTCCTTTTTTAATTGCTCAATCATTTTGATCATTTTATCTCTCTCTTCTCTGAGGTCACTGGTGTGTGCTTCCTCTCTATGAAGTTTGGCACGCAACTGCTCTCTCTCTGTATCAAACTCAGACAGCTGCTTTTCCATTTGAGCTTCCATTTGTGTACTCCTTTGTTTCTCAGCTGCAAGAGACTCCTCCAATTCAGTAGCTTTTTTCTTTTCCTCTTCAAATTTTGACATCACTTCTTCCAATTTCTGGGCTTCCTCTACAATTCGGCCAGACAACTGCTTACACTCTTTCACTAGCATCAATACTACATGTTTATTCTTTCCGCGTTCTTCTTCAAGACGAGCAGATAGCTTTTTGTGCTCCAGCTCGAGATTCTGTAACTGAGACTTTTCCATTTCCAACTGTAAGCAAGCATAGAGAAAAATTCTCATTAACAAGATGGAGACTTTCAACATAACCTAGTATTAACCTGACATTGATATTTTAACCTTTGAGAGTATGCCTAAAATGAACCTGTCCGCCCCAGGAAAGTGGTTTGTGATACCTAACACAAGTGCCTATAATCTTATACAAGCAAAAGAAAGAGACAGGCATCTCTGAAGAGCAGTTCAGAAACTAAGTAAGCCCATCCGCTTTCCTCCACTGACAACACAGAGACTCCCCAAAGTGAGTTAAGTGCTAGTGATTCCTGAGTGAGGAGCTACTTGTTCTCCAGAAATTAGACATAAGACATCATGGGAAGTCCTCTTCTCAGTAAAAGAACCAGGCACAAGCAAGAGATGAACTTCACAAAAAAATTTCGAGCCCAGAAATGAAAGGTTTAGATTTTAGGTCTTCCTTAGACTGAAGGAGATTAGGGTTGAAACACACAGTCCATTACACACCATAATAGGTGTCTTACATCTTGTTTTAACATTTCATAAGACATTCATTTCTGAGACCAACTTTTTGACACAGGCACAAATGTCTTCCTGTACTTACTAATAGTGGAAGGTCTCAGTGACATCAGTGATGTATAAACTATGTTACAAGCTAGAATCAAAAAACTACCTACTATGTGCAGATAATGGATAAGAATAATTTTCCCCTTCATTCATATAGTTATCACCTGTAATTCATCTTGCCTGCTGATTATGCTTTTATTCAAAGACCCTGTTCTAGAAAAGCAGTGGAAAAATATGTTAATGCACCATTTTATAAAACACCTACTAGTAATGCAAACCAAATTGCTTCACATTTTCCCAAGCAAACTTACACAAATCAAACAGCAACAAAAGAAAAATTGATTTCTTTCTTCCTCTCTTCACATACTGATGCAGTAGCTTCCTATACGACTTATCTGAATGACTGATAGAAAAACAAACAAACAAAACCCCAAGAAACTACTGAGCATTCCTTCTCTTGTACTCTTTTTATTGGTTTATCTTGGTCTTGTCAGTTCTGCTTCATATTTATGAACAGATCAATAGAAAAATAATAATTCAGAACTGTACCACTAAAGTGCCTTTCCTAAATGGGCATTTTTCCTGAAAAAATACTTTCAGACACCTATGAAAAAAAAACAATCAAGAGCTCACAAACATGAATGGTTAATTTTGACTGCAACGAGAAACAGTTTCATGCTTCTACACTATGAGAACATTTCACAATGCGCAAAAAAATAATCTAAGAAAAGCTGTGGCAAATAGCAGTACATTTAAGATCTTACTTGGACTAAATATTTCACTTCAATAGATGAAGGAAGAACCATAGATTATAGATTCAGATTATAGTGACATGGTAATATGATACTAATTTCAGAGTTTAAGACAATACAGTGTCATGAATATATTTACTGTAAACTGTAATGTGGGAAACAAGATGGCCTAGGGGATTGGTAATAGCTATGGAATATCTCCTCTCTCAGTCAATGCTTAAAATATTGTCTTGGTTGCCAGATGAAAACAAACAGAAAGACACACAGGCAAAAAAACCCCCAGGCATTACAATATAATAGCTTCTCAGAAGCCTGTTGCTACAGCACACTATTCCCTGTCCTCTCCAACAGGAGATGAAATTTCTCAGCTCTGGAAGATTTTCCACATCACTGTAGATATGTCTACAATTAATGTTTAACTAAACAGCATTTAAACAAAAGCTAATATAAATACCATTTTTAAATAACAAGTTTGTTACTCTCCAGTTATACCACAGAGTAGACTTGAAACTCATGCCATCAAGAGGTGAGTACAAGAGGGAGTCTGCAGTTGTAATAGAAATAAATCCCACCTGCTATAGCTCATTGGCCCCAGGATAATTTTTTCCCACTTGGTAAGCAGAATTCAAACACAAGAAAACACTTAAAAAGGAAGGGAAGTGAAATGACATAGAGAGAACAAACAATAAATCCTGCATGAATTTACACTTATAGATGAACGTCTCAGTCTCCCAACATTTCTAATCATGTTACCTGACTGTAAATTTCTCTTACATTTTCTTCAGAAGAATGGGGAAAGGCATAAAGACGTGATGGCAATATTGATGTGATGTATATTATAGTAAAATTTCTTCCTGAAATCATACCATTATCATAAGAAACAGTGAACTAAGAGGAAGAAATCGCTATGGGAAATTATACCTACATTATAAACATCAACTTGGCTTCAAATACCTCAAAACCTGTTTAGCAGTGGAGGGGCTCCACTGTGATTTTAAAGCTTCATAACAGGTTAACCAATATACTCTGCACAATGCATTTCTCAAAACCAAGTCCACCCTTTCTTAAAAGCAGTGTTAACTATATAAAAAATAAGGTATGGCATTATCAGTCATTGCTATACAAACAATATCAGCAACACCACCTCTTCAGTTATGTTAATGACAGTACAGCTGCAAATTAAATTAACAAGCTATTATGATGACACTGTATTTAGGAAAGGTCTCATTCATAGTTCTTCACATATAGAAGAATCATTGTTTTTTCTCAAGCATTTCATTGGGTTTTTTCAAAGTATCCAACAGCATTTGGATGCCTCACAAGCATTTCAAAGTGAGTGGAGCATCCAACAGTAACAGTGGAGCATCCAACAGTTTATTTTTTGTTAAAACAGATATAAAAATAATGAGGAATGTATGCAATCTTTAGAGCTTGGAAATGCAATAAGTTTATAGTGAAAATGTTTTTATCAAGATTTTCTGTACTTTATTATTCCTCCATTTTGCTTTCAAAAGAGGGACTGGTTCTATAAATTAACTGTTGTGAAATTATATTACTTTCAAATAATTACAAGATTTTAACATATAACTGGGATGAAATCAGCTTACTATACTATTATAGTATCTTCTTTGTAAGCATTGCATATAAATAATTTTTGAGAGAGAGAGAGAGAGAAAGTCCTCTACTTGATTTCAAATTGACAAGAGCAGCATTTGTTTCTCATTTCATGTTGTCTCCTATGTCTATCTCTCCCCCCCTCCTTGTTTTGGCTGCATCATCTTGAATAGAAAAAAACTCTGAATATTTACACTGCATTTCTTCCTTTAAATGGCCGATTTGGAACTAGCTGTAATTATTTATGAGTTTATGAACTAACTACAACCTGATTTTCGTGAAGCGTACTATGTGCATACACTAAGTCATATCAGTAATGTAAACATCTGGAAATGTGCCCAAGAAGGATTTGAACGGGGTAAAAAACGATACTGAGAAAAACGATAGTGTCCCACAGAGAACTAACCAGCAAAAGCCCTTCAAAGGCGAGAGACATTCGAGTTCATGCTTTGTGAGAAAAGGTTGAGGGAGCTTGGCTTGCTTAGTCTAGTGAAAAAAAAGACTGAAGGATGATCTAATAGCAACACACAGCTCCTTTTGAAGGGCCCTTACAATGATGACAGAGTCAAATTCTTCTTTGTAGTGACAGGTGGGGCCCCATAACAAAAGGGTGACATGAAAAATTGCCCTTTAAGAGGCTCAGTCTTGGAAAAAACTTCTTCACAAGGATAGTAGTGCAGAAAGGCTGCAATATTGCCATTCCTGGGGGTTTTCAGGACTCAACTAGACAAATTCACAGATGACTGGATGTACTGCTGGTGATAATCTGCTTTAAGCAAAAGGTTAGACTAAATCACATCAACAGGCCTCTTCCAACCAACGTGTCTGTCTGTCTTTGAGCGTGCATCCCAATACTAACTTCTCTGCAAACACTTGACAAATTAATAACTGTCATTTTGATTATCTGGTTTTTAGTGCCCAGAAAACCTCAAAATTAATTTCAATAGCAGCTCCAGGAAAAGTGTTCAAAGAGATGGAGGAGGATGGAGACTTAACACAAATCTGGGGATTAGGTGTTTGGTATATGGTAAGCCTATGACTGACAGTCATTTGTGCACCTCTTTCACTTTTCTACAGTCTGACACGTTGTTATGACTTGCTTTTTATAATCAAATAAAAATTTTATTCAATGAATACTTTTAAGATCACTATATTCACAGATAATAAGTCCTCAGGAATAAGAGTTCAGTCTGAGCCTGTTTAAAGTCCAGTAATATCCAGAGAAAATAAACACAGCTGTACACAGACTTCATTACTTAGTGTAGGAGTGAGACAGTGAGGGAATTCCAAACACAGATAGAGGCATCACACATTTAGAGAAGGAGGGATCGCTCTGGAAGGGAGGAGGTGCAGCTGGCTCTTTATGTAGGTCATATGTGTCTCGGCTTAACTTTTCCTTACAGTGGGTCACCCTACTTTGTCAAACATTTCTAGAAATCCCTTAAAATACCTTCATTACCCTCTTCCATGGAAAGATTTGAGAGACGGAGGACAGAAAAATGTGTAACTAAGGGAAGGTAAAACACTGAATAAGTGGTTTGTGAATGAATGGAGATGTTTGAGAGCTATGTCATCTGTTGCCACAATCCCAAGAAATTTAAGAGGGTGCCCTGTCCAAATAGCATTTCTAAGTGGCCTTAAAAGAGGAAGATGCAAGTTCTGTAGAGAGTCATGCACACAGCTGCTCAACACCATGCAGTTTGTTTTCTAATCCTTTGTTATTTAAATTTCCTATTTGTTACAAGGAGTAAAAATGGTAAAATCATAATAACACACTTTCAAAGCAACACACATTTTTTCAAGTGTAGTGCTTTAAAGTTTAGCTTGAAAGTTGAGCGTACTAGAGATTTATGTACTTCTCAAGGTAAGAATCAAACTGCAAAATAAATTATGAACAAACTACTTAAAATTAAGATTTAAAGAAAAAAACCCTCATGTATTCTTCTAGGAAACAAAAGACAAGAGCATCCTTTCCTGTACATGCAGACTTATAGACTTTGGCAATAAACCTGGGCTGAAAAAAGGACAAAAATGGAATTTACTTATCAATACCCTGACTTTGAGACATATTCTTAATATGTAAGCCTATCTTACATGTATGTGTCTGTCTATATACTAAAAGGCAGTGATAGATGAAGAATTTAGGTACAAGAAGAGACTTGTGGCCATGCACTGAAACAAGAAACTAATCCAATTGTCCAGGCAGATGTGTCAGGTTCTCTCCCAATATCATTCTTCAGTCAGAATAAGCAAGCTTACTTGTTCTTTTCTATGCTGAGACAATCCCTTCCCCAGAATCTCAACTTACATACAAAGCATATGAAAAAGAAAATTAACATTTAAGAGTCCTTGAAAGAAGTGCTAGGTAAGTACGGTTCTCTACATAGGCTATTACACTGTTTTAAGATTTATATATCACACATACAGTATAGTATTCAAATTTTTTGAATGCGGTATCTGTTTTTCTGAAGTCTGAACAGAGCAGGGATGCTTAAACTACACAACAGAGCTAAGATAACAAAAGGAAAGCTTTGCTGATTTAATTTAAGCATGTATTTCCAGCATATTTCCAGTACTTTTGTGTGCATATTATTTCCCAGAGAGCAATTACTACGAGAATCAATTTTATGCCAATTGTCTTAGCATTATCTGTTTGGTTTTTTTAAACATCAATATAAAACTGTCACCAAAAAGCTATTTTACAGCTGCTGAAGACATTCTATCCATCTTATACCCAGTGAGGATCATTCAATGCCTAACAAGCATTTTTTTTCTAATTATTCAAAAAAATCTGATTATTAGTCTATTAAACTACTGTTCCCTTCTTTCCTCTGAGAAACTCCTCCCCAATATATTCATATTTAGCTACACTTTAGGAATGTATGGCTTACATATTCGTGAAATATGTGCAACCAAGTAACCATTCACTTTCAAAATGACACTGTTTTATCCTCAGTATAAGACATTTTTTGCAACATACTTGTTCCAAAATAATTTTCTCTCTACAGCAAATGTTCTAAATGTGCAAAAAAGTATTTTTTAGAGTAAATTTATTTTTACTGATTTATGAAACCGAGCCACTTAATATTAAATGCAAATAAATTATTTATTTTATGCTATTTAGGTTAGAACAAAAATAACAGTAGCTCCTCTAGGCTTCAATGGTGTTGATTTAAAAATATATTGTGATGATGCTTTCTCAGGTCATGCTGAGCTATCCACTTATACACTGCATCAGCTTGTACCAGTTATATTTGATTTATTCCATAAGTAGAGCTAAATTCACTGAACGAATGAGCTGTGCACACAAAATATCACCAGAAAATCATCACCTCACTGTATATGACAATTAAGTGATAACATTTTAACACTCATCATGATAACCAAGTTAGACAAAGATGCAAATTTAAAAAGTGCTATGAAAGAACAAATCAGGAGAGGGAAAAGAAAAAAAAAAATTGGTAGCAGGATACCTTCTTTTGTCTGTTTTCAGCAGCAGCCAACTGAGCTGACATTCTTTCTTGCATTTTCCTGCAGTGAGCCATAACAGCTTCTAAAATGGACAGAGGGTTCATGCATATTGGCTTCTTTTCTTTATCACCAGCACCTGCTTCAAAGTCTCTCTGAAGAGCCAGAAATGGGTCACTCAGATTAAATCTTCCATATCGCTCCTGGATAAAAACCTCTTTGCGCCGGGCCTAACAAGAAAACCAAACAGGCAAAGAAGTAAACTAAATGCATTCTTTGGAGTACATCCACATATAGAAGAGACCTAAACCACAGGAAAAGTTATGTTACTTATTTATGGTTTTAATTATTTTCTTTAGGTATTCATTTATAATGTCTAAAAGGAATAGTCATATGTGTTGCACACAGATTTCATTATAGTCAATAGAATTCATTACATAAAAACCCCCTTCCCCTTCTCAATTCAATACAGAAATATCAATCTGGAGCAGTTTCAGAAGTATCACAAAAATAACATCTTATAAATTGGCTGATACACAGAGAGGAAAGGGAAGAAAAACATTCTAAAATAAAGTTTTCTATTTCTGTGTATTAAAATGATGCTAGTAAAAGATATGAAAACATGCTTTGTGTGTTTACTGCAGTACCCAAATAAGTATTTTTCAAATAAAAAAATTGATGGTATGTTTACACATAGAGATTTTCGTAAGTAACAGCAGACAAGCAGAGAGTAAAAATGCCACCAAGGCTTTTCTGAAATTAAGACACTTCTCATATCCCTCTTCAGGAAGAACTTCATGATATGTTTCTGCATACCATTATTTTAAAACAGAATTATATTTCCAAACTACAGTACAACACTTCATTGTCATAAAAAAAATATTTACACAATAAAGATCAGAGGTAGCTTTGCTTGACAAATTTTTGTTCTTAAGCCCAACAGAAAAACAAGATCAGTTTCAAAGAAGGTATTTTTGTAATTTAATACATAGTACACAGGAAGGCCGCAGATAAGTACTGACTTCTAACCATCTTCATAGAAAATATTGTTCCAAAATCTCAGGCTTAAGACCCATCTAATTTGTGTGTGGGGAAAGAAAACCAAACCAAACCAACCAACCAACCAAAGAAAACCAACACCAAAAAACTCCACCAGAAACACCCAATAATTTCTAAAGTTTTGTCGTGGTGTTTTTGTGCTTGCACATATAACATAGGCAGAAGCAAGAAAGCCAGACCATTATAGCACAAATTTTGGAAGAAAGTGAAGGCTTGTTACCTTAAAAATTAAAACACTCACCAGAGCAGCCCTTAAAAGAACTATGTCTCAAAAAAATCAGAAAAAAACAGTGCTGAGAAACAGCATCAGATAGAAGAATCCCTCCAAAGATGGATAAAATATTTATCTGTGATTTGGTTCAAATTCAGCTTTGAAGAATAAGCAAAAAAGAGGAAGAATAAGCCAATACTGAGATACAATAGAGGAGGAACAGGCTTAATAGGTACCAAATGGGTTAGTAGATCATTTGGAAAGCTTGAAGTTAAAATTGTAACATATGAAAAGGTCATAAAAGGTACCACATATTTCAGGGCATGAGAAACCAAAGAAGAACATAAGAACTATGTTAGAAAAAATCTCCAGAGACTAACTACAAATAATATACCTTAGTGAATGCCCAACTTTTTCCTATATATTGTCTACAAAATTGAAACATGGGAAATTAAAAGGTAAAAGAGAATTTGACTGCAACAAAAATAAGTGTGCCTACATATTCTAATGCCTGAAATACTTTTAGTCTATTTTTCAGTTTGACAGTATAGCGAGAACTTGAAAACATTTACAAAAAGAACAGGCCTTTGGGGCATAACTTCAGAAAAAGCTTACAGAGTTCATTCAGACATAAAGTCTAGCTAGGCTTACAAAGTCAGGTAGTGATTGATTGAAAAGACAAAAATAAGCTGATAGAACTTAGTTATTTTTCATAAATTGCCTTGCAAATAACCCCTAATTAGTCTAGTATTTTAATCCTTTAATTTTTAATTTAAAATAAAATAAAACAGCTAGTTCCAAAGGTAATATTACAAAGCCAGGTGGGGAGAGGCTATATTTGCAGGTCCTGGTTCTATATAATGAAGTTACAGGACAGTATGCAGCTTGGGAATTCAACCTTCATGTAAAGGAAATAATCAAAACCAAAAACCTGACCCTAAATGGATTAAAGAGCTAAGGAGCCAAACAAGATGATAAACCCAAGCAGGTTAAGAATTTAAATGGAGGTGGAGGCACAATCCATATATAAATTATCAGCAGCATAAGAGCCAAAGTTGATATAAAGAAAGTGAGCTATCAAAGTAAAGGAAAAAACACTGGTGTAGCAGCACAGCTGTAAATAAATAAAAAAAGACCAGCAGAGCCTCCATCCTTAAATCCAGAGACTGACAGCAAAAAGAGAAACTAAGTAGATTAATTGATCTCAGAGACAAAGGCAACCACTTATGCCTTTAAGGAAACACAGGTAGACAACAGGTAAAATAATGTGTAGTTTCCAGTTTTTTCTATGACCAGTGACTAGCTGTCCTCTCAGCACATACTGTATGTATGCAATATGAATGTAATCTTTGAAATGTTCTCTAACATGCATAGCAATTAACCGAGCAAGCAAGGCAAAAAGTCTCACTGTGTACCTGCCAAAATAGTAATGGGACTGGGCGTTCAGATTCGTTAACTAAAGAAAAGATTAAACTATATAGAAGGGATGACCTCCATCTGAATGAAAATCAAAACAATCTGCTTAAGAATTAAAGTGGCTACAGTAAAATCTGAAAGCTAAAGACTGGAAAAACCAATAGGTGTCGAACAGCCCCATGGTTTGGGATGATGGACCCTGTAGGGCTGAAGCCATAACCACATACCCGCAAGCAGAGGGTAAAACAGACTGGTGACTCTCAAACCATAAACAGCAAAGTCATCTCAGGATGCTTCCAACTCAAAACGGAGCTAAATGCAAAATATTAAAACAATTTTTTCCATGTTTCTATAGAAGGACTAAAAATATAAAATAAAATGATGGGATGAGGATGCATGATTTCAAATGAAGATACCAGAATAAAAGATAAAGCAGAAACTTGGTAGAAGGGAAACAATGAGTAGTTCCCTAAAACTTAGGCACAAAGTAGCAGAAGGACAAGCTAGGCTTGTTCATTGTTTTTAATGATTCCTCCAGGCCCTAAATAATACCTCTGTCCCTTCGCACTTCAAAGTACATCAGATGGGAGAAATAGAAATACTAGAATCAGAAAATTTTCTCTCTTACATCATCTTTCAGCACTGAATTTCAAGTCACAAGAGCTAGTAGCAATATCAAGATATCTGTTTTTATGGCACTCATCTGGGGATTGTACAGTCTAATATCATATGGGTAATTAATCCTTAAAATAGTCTCTGCATAATTTGGTGGCTGTGCTAAAACAGCATTAGCAGTGTTTTGTATATTAACTTCAATTGTATAGCAATATATACAGAAAATAACATTTAAAATGTTAATTTGTGAATAATTAACTGAATGCATTTTCAAACAGAAAATTTTCAAAACCATACAGAATATGCACCCACTATAGGAGGTAGTCAGGACTGCTGTATTGTGAAAGGTGCTATATGAATTTATAAACAGTCAGCTTTACTTTTCTGTACAGACCCATTTGCACAGCGACTAGCCTTTTAATGGAAGGACTGAGACTGAAAGTATTTAAAGGTATAAATAGATGTCCATGGGAAATGATACTTTTTGCAGGCTATGCTAGTGGTACACAAAATTATGACTTAGGACTTAAGCTAAAACCTCTAACAGGTAACTGCTAATGAAAACTGGCAGTAAGCACACACAAATCAAGAGAAAATATCTAAAACCAAACCAAAAAAAACCCCCTTTAAATAGTGAAGTCATTAAATTCACTACTGCAGTAGAGTAAAAGCTGAAACTTATTTACAACAGCTTTTGAATTCAGTCCAATAAGAACATCACATTTATACAAAGCTTTTAAATCCTTACACAGGATCTGAAACATTAAACAAGGAGACTAAAATAAGAGTGCAACTACTACTTAAAAAGGATGAGAGCCCGAAGTTTCTTTATAGGCAGGCTGGTGTATAGCATTATGTTAGATCAAGGATGGACTGCAAGTTTATACTTAAAAAAATACAGTAGAATTGAAAAACATCTTCAGCGACGAGTGAAAGATGATCAAAAGGTACAACATGGCTTCTCTTCAAGGAAGAGCTAAGTAGAAATAGGACTTTTCAGTGTGAAACAGAGACAACCAGGGATAAACATGCTAAGGGTCTGCACACTGATGGGACAAGTAGCAATCGTCCCATGATCTAATGATGGAAATTTGAGTTGGACACAAATTCCTCTTGCTGAGAGTGGATAAGCACTGAAATGTGTTGCCCAGGGAAAACATACAACCTTTGTCATTGGGAGATGTCCAAAACTAGATTGCATAAGGCCATCAGCAACCTGATCCATGTGTGATGTTAGTCCCGCTTTAAGCAGAAGATTGGATTGAATGATCTCTCCAGGTGCCTTCCAACCTAAATTACTCTATGACTAGTGATTTCTTGTAGGACTATTATTTTTTTATCTTGTGGGTGCTAGCAATCTTCTCAAGTAAAAAATGACAGAAATGAGCTCTGGAGGAAGGAAAAAACACCAAATATTTATTGGTGGAGCAAGTCTTATGTCTTGCTTCGGATCATGAAAATACTTTTTAAGACTTAGAAAACAGAACTTTTAGTCTGTGATACTGTCAAAAATAAAAAATCAGTACTGAACAATCCTAGGGATTACACAGCTGTGCAACACAAGGGGAAGGTTTACTCTCAAGTTTTCTCTTCTAGGTCTGCAGCCAACAAGAATCTGGAAGATCAGGCTGTAAGATAAACTGCTACTTTTATTATGCTCTGAGGGAGCCTGTCTCCTACCAAATACAGCAAGACACCTCGTTCACACCTACACCAACTTTTTTCACACTATTCAAGTCACCTCTATGCATCTATCTGCCAGCTCCCTCCTGGACACTACCATCTCTCCAGCTGACGCTCTGCAGTCACTGACCCCATTTATCTACTGGCAGATGAAGACTGGAAGCAGAGTGTGCAGGGAGAGGAACAAAACAGGTGGAGGTATCTGATGATGGGCTGTGGGAAAAGCTGCAAATCCCGTATAAGAACTGGCCTGCAGTCACTTGTTTCTTATGTTGCACTTCAGAAGAAAAAAAGAAAAATAAATAAATAATCTATTCTCAGTGACCAAACTGAGAATTATGAAGTCTAATTAGATGTTTTCCCTCTGTTATTGAAACAAGAATGTAAGGGGGCAGGGAGGCCTTCAAACAGTACCCATCCTCCTGTGAACTTAAAGCTAAAAGCACAAAAAAAGCAAGGAAAACCAAATACAACCAATTAATACACAAGTAAGAAATAAGCCCAACAACAAAAAATTAATCACATAATATAAGTTACATTATTAGTTTTCTTTTGGTAATAATCTATGTTGATCTTAGTTGCACATATTTGCTGAAATGAGTTTTATAATCTGTTTACGTAATCAGTAGCAGAATATTTAAGCAACAGTATTTTTAAGGTTAATACTGCATTTTCCCTGCAATGTATCTCAGAGTTTCCTCTTCGTTTACCTGCCAAGTTAACAGTTCAGCAA
The DNA here is from genome assembly GCF_929443795.1 of Astur gentilis. NCBI lineage: Eukaryota > Metazoa > Chordata > Aves > Accipitriformes > Accipitridae > Astur > Astur gentilis. The sequence goes on along the minus strand of NC_064890.1, from coordinate 27,711,932 downwards.
GTCCAAGTCTTCCATGCAGCAATTGATGATAAACATCAAAAATAGGACTGCATGTCCTACACTGTTATGGAACAATGGAACTGAATTAAAGCTGCCCCAGAACCCTTAAACAAAATTTCCTTCCTTTCAAAAGCATTTGTTCCTCTGATTAATTTCCTTTTCCACATATACTAAAATTGTTTCAACAGATGTTAGTAGGTTCATATTAATATTTTCTCTTGACATATGTATTAGGGAGTGGTACAAAGTTTTCTAAAACTAACCAGCACAGAAGGGGAGGCAGTAAAAGATTATTTTATGTGTTAAAGACAAGGGTGAGGCCTTCATTCTAAATAAAATTGAAAGGATAATAGGGTTTTTTAAAGGAGGAAGGTGGCTGGAAGAGAACATATTTATAAATCTTATTCAGTGGTATTATACAGTGTCTTAAAATAATGTGCTGGAGCTATTCATTTAAGCAAAAGAGAATTATCAATGAATATATACTCATAATAAAAGCAGTACTTTCAGAGATACCTGCAAAATACTGGGGTGGGGGATACAATGTCTTACTGTGATTAATTAAGAATGACTCTGTAAAGAATGCTGGTATTTTTTTTTACACAATAGCATTTGGGGGCTTTGTTGGCTTTTTTTGGTTGGTGGGGGTTTTTTGAATGCAGATGTAAATTAATATTGTCAAAGTATCATATGAGATGTTACTTCCATATAAAGTTTTACAAAACAAACTAAAAATGGAAATGTAAACATCAATGACTGCTGAAGAAATGGTATCCTGCAGCATGATTTCTGTCAATGAACATGAGATGCTCAATTTCTCATTACAATCTTAACTACAGTCTGAATTAATTTCTTAAGTACTGTGACAGTACATACTTATGCAAAGCCTACAAGTGAGTTAGACTTTAATGAACTCACTAGCATATGAAAAATATTTGACCAATATCTTCAAACTGTCTGTTTCCATGTCAAGTGTCAAGTATCATAAGACAAAAACGTGTGTACAGTTTAAGGATAAAAAAATGGAAATTCTCTGAAGAAGACTGATGATCATAACAGGCTGCTAGTTAAAAAGAGTGAAAACAGTAGAAAGAATTGAGAAATAGGAAGATGCAATCAGCAAGTTAAACAAAACCAACATACAGGTTGATTAAACTTGACAGACCTATATAATTGTTTCATGCTATAAAAAAATGTTCTTTACAGAGGACTGATCAGGATCATGAAAGAATTCAAGTCTTTTTGTAGAGGTACTAATAAAAAAAAGAAAATATACTTGTTTAGCAATTTTAAATGTAAGGCATACATACTCATATAAAGCATTGAAAACTGTCTTGGAGCACCTCTAAACAAAAAAAGTGCACTTTAGCCTCCATGCTTAGCAGTTAAAAAGTTTCTTCAGCTGAGTAACAGACCAAACATACAAAGGCATAACAGAAGAACGTTAACTAAATAAATCTGTGTTTCTTTTTCATTTACAGCATTTAGATTTTCATATTTCCAAACTATCAAAATCTCAGTTAAAATATCATCCCATACTACTGCATAGCAATTACATGATTACCAAACCTTAATTATTTTAATGAAAAGCTATGCAAATAATGAGTTTACAGTGCAATCATCAGGCACAGTCAACATGGGTTCACAAAGGAAAAGTGCTGGTTAACTAATCTGATATCCTTCTATGATAAGGTCACCCACCTAGTGGATGAAGGGAAGGTGGTGGATGTAGTTCTCATTGATTTTAGTAAAGCTTTTGATACTGTCCGTCACAGCATCCTTCTGGACAAGTTGTCCAACTGTGGGATAAGCAGGTTCACGGTGCCCTGGGTGAAGGACTGGGCTCAAAGGGATGTAGTGAATGGGGCTATATCTGGCTGGCGACTGGTCACCAGCGGTGTTCTTCAGGGTTCAATTCTAGGGCCAGTTCTGCTCAATGTATTTATCAAGGATCTGGGTGCAGGAGTTGAATGCACCGTTAGCAAGTTTGCTGATGATACCCAACTGGGAGGTGCTGTTGACTCTTGAGGGACAAGAGGCCTTGCACAGGGATCTAGATAGATTGGAGCACTGGGCAGTGATTAATGGCAAGAAATTTAACAAGTCAAAATGGAGGATTCTGCACCTAGGACGGAGTAACGCCAGCACAAGTATAAATTGGGAGAGGAGTGGCTGGCGAGCAGCCCTGCAGAAAGGGATCTGGGGGTGCTGGCTGGCAGCAGGCTCAATATGAGCCAGCAGTGTGCCCTGGCAGTCAAGAGGGCAAACTGCATCCTGGGGTGATCAAACAGAGTATAACCAGCCGGTCAAAAGAGGTGATTATCCCGCTGTATTCAGCGTTGGTGCAGCCTCACCTTGAACAGTGTGCAGTTCTGGGCCCCACAATTTAAGAAGGATGTGAAGGTCCTTGAATGTGTCCAGAGGAGGGCAACAAAGCTGGTGAAAGCGCTGGAAGGAATGTCCTGTGTGGAGCGGCTAAGGATTTGGGGCCTGTCTAGTTTGGTGAAAAGGAAGCTGAGGAGTGACCTCATTGCTCTCTACAGTTCCCTGAGGAGGGGACGTGGAGAGGCAGGTGCTGGTCTCTTCACATACACCCAAGCATAACAAAAGTAACTGCTGTCATGTGAGTATTTTCACAAGTGTTGAATTTGAAAAGAACCCCAATCAAATCTTTTATCTTCTTCATAACTATTTTTATAAATTACTATCATAATTTATTTGGAAGAACCAAGAACAAACCTCATACATTTTTTCTTCAGCAACAGTAACATGAAGGGACACACAAACAAAAGTAAGAAGTGTTATATTATCAGTTGAACTTTAGTGTTACCATCAACAAAATTAACTGTACCATTTATTAGCATAGAGGAAATACCCTATGTATGTTCCCTTAACTAAAAATGGAAACTTTCAGTTAACATAATAATACAGATAGGATGACACAGTTACATTTCTCATTGTCAGCAATGTGAGTAATGATGGCAAACAGATAAAACATTTTAAATAAGTCACTCAAACAATGATGTCACAGCTGTATTATTCATAAAGATCACAGAAACCAAGAAACATTACATCAACATGATGTTGGAGTTTTTTATTATTATTTTTATAAATAGTTTGTGTATCTGTGCTCACTAGTGTATGTTGGATTATGCAGAAAGATCAAACGAGGGCAGGAGGAATCCAGTGGGAAAGGCAAAGGAATTATCTAAATAAGAAACCAGCAGAATACTTTAAGCTAAATTAGTAGTTACATGCTTTGCAAGAATAAAGATATTCAGATCTTATGTAAAAAACAAGAAGAGACTATTATCGGTTTAACAGTCACTGCTGGAAAGGACAGAGTGAAAAGGATATTTCCAATGCAAGACCTAGGGTTTTCATACTAGAAAATTAGTCTCATAGTTTCATACTTGTAGTCTCCAATTTTAGGAGAGCCTGGAATAAGGGTATTTACCAGAGTAGAGAAGCTTAAGCTTAGTGAAACACCACATACACAGGACTGGTTTAATATGGTTTACCAAAAGTTTTGCTTTGCTCAGTACTTAATATCTCCCTTTGACAAATAGCAAACAACAACTACAAGAAGTGATGTAACACTACTGAAAACTTATCTTGCCAATAGCTTCTAGAAGAGGCCTTTATATGTGTCAAAGTACCAGGATCCCTCAGATCAACACAGCTAATCAGTCCAGGGACTGCTGCTGCTACATCCCCAGCATCTATTGGAAAAGGTAAGAGACTTGGTTCCACTCATAATGAAGTGCAAGAAATAGAGGTGTTACTTGAAGGAAACCCCAAAAACAGTTCACTTGATACCTTTCATCACACAGACAAAAGTACTTATTATTAGTTATCCATGCTTACAGAACTATTACTACAAAAAACATTGAATATAAGAGAAGTAAATACTTTCATAGGCATCTGACATGATCTTCTAAATAAGATAATATATATAAAGCTAACACACCAATAGTATAAACAGTATTTCCAAATTATTAGAACACGGACTCTGGCAGTATCAAGGATAAGACTGTCCTTTAATTTCACAACAACTCCTGAAGTATTGCATTAGGTTTTGCTGTCTTAAGCAGGCTTGGTCACTTTGTTGTCATTCAACAAAAGCTGTTTTCTTACATTGTAACCAATCATGCAATTCTCAAAAACTAGAGGTCCACACAGATATTTACTGGAATAGTGTGAGTTTCTTGAATTATTTGGCAATAAAGCAGTGTATCAAAACATGTCAAGTGATTTTTATTAAATAAATAAATAAATAGCTGAAATAATATAAACTAAAAAAAAAAATACAATACATAAACCATGTTCAAGATAGGAAAAAAAATAATCAAAATTTGAATGTTCTTTAAGGTTGTGTCTAACAACAATTTTTCAACTGGGTGAACAAAAAGAATGCTGCATTACTTTAAAACTTTAAATAAATGACGGATTAAAAAAATCATTCCAAACTAAGCACTGAAAAATCATTTCATCTACTAACCTGTCTGAGATTTATTCATATTTCATAGCTTCCTTGCAATCAATTTTAAGTAACTTGCAACAGTTAAATAATACTTTTTGACATCCCTGTTCAGAAAATTACAATAAACTAATATTAATAAAGTAAAAGCTTTAATCATAACCAGAATCATTGGACAGGTAAAGACAAACTATATTTAAAAGCAGAGAAAATGCATACACAACGATAATTAAAGTCAGTAACTCAAAAGTAGTGGTCAGATGAGCAAGGACACAAACTGCAGAACATTACCTCCCCAAAATTTAGTGAAAATTAAATTTTTACAAAGAAATGGCAACATGCAAAAATGACAATGCAAACAAGGCATTATCTGATTTCTATTTCATGGTTCACTTCTGCCACCAAGGCCAACAACTGCCATCATACTGTCTACAACAATAACCTTCTGTTACAAACAGTTTAACATCTTCTGCTCCTCCTTCTACCTAATCACCATTTTTCAAAGACACCTGCTACAAAACAGGCTGTCTTACTGGCTGCCAGAAATCTGTAAAGACACCTTCTGTGTGCTCTTAGCTCCATTCTTTGATATGAGAGCGCCATGGGATTCATACATGTAGGAGCAGTTCAGATTTGCATTTTAAATTCACAACAGCTTAGCATAATTACTGCAGGTAAGGGTCTTCATAATTTACAGGTGATGTAGCTTCCTTTGACAGATTACACTTAAGATACATGTAATTTTTCTACCTATCAGTCCATTTGAGAACAATGAAACTATATGGATTCATTCCTTTTTTCCTGATGGCTCCCAGGTTTCTTCCCCTCTAACCCCAAAGTTCATTCTAGAAGTACTAAGTCTTACAGTAAAATTATTGTTGACTTTGCGTAGTAGCTCAGGATAAAAACTTTATCCATACACAGTTGACAATTACTGTGTTGGTAATAATTCTGTTTTAACATGTAACTTACAGAGTAGAGGCAAAACCAGGTATCACCCCATCACAAGATGCAGAAGACAATAGATAACATTAAAAAGACATGAAAACTCTAACTGATAAATTAAAGTTTTCTTAACTAAAATCTCAACCTGCAGTAGGCAAAAGTCTGCCTTGGCCAAGTGAAGGAAGCTCTCTTGCTAGACAGAACTCACTGGGAAGCAGACAGGTCAAATTAGGCAAGTATAGATTGCAAGTATCTACAGCTCTCCTTCCAAATATTTTACTTAAATATTTACCTGAATTTTATTTCAAGGAAAAGCTAATTCAACACTGAAAATGCAGAGCCAAGCATGAAAAGCTCCACATTTTGCATAGTTATTCCAGTATCATTCTTGGTTACCAACCAAAACCCTAACATTATTACATAGTATACTGTTATGATAAACTATGATACACTCAGTTTTTTTAAAAAAATATTGATCTTCGCATACACTTAAAGAATTTCAAAAGTGGTACAGAAATCTGTACACATGACAGTTATCATCAAAATAGTTCATGTTTTCAATGAGATTAAAATAAAACTATTGTTCAGTGCTTAATCATTGTCGGCTGAAATTGAAAGACAAGTTTACTAATAATAGCCTTCCACAATGCACAGCTCAGTATTTGAAATCAAACTAGCTTGACCAGAAAATGCATTCTGCCCTTTGGGGAGAAAGAGACTCCAGAAGAGCATTTTACAATGACCCATCTGGCAATTTCACAAGCAAGGTCCATCTGTCTTAAATTCAAGAATGATCATAATGGTGGAAAGCATTGAGGAATTTCTGGTTTTAGAAAGTGAACATGGGGATATAAGTTAATTTTTTTTTTTAAAATCTAGACCAAATCAACTTATATTTCCTACTAGATTTATACAAACAATCCTGGAAAAGGGTATTTATAGGTATACAGTGACTATGTCAACATTAGCAGGTAGTGCAGCACAACAGGAACAAGTTGTTAGAGCAACACAATTAGTACTGGGAATGCGCCTATGGTCCTACCATTTGAAAGGCAGTATTACTTAGGACTAGCTCTGCTCTCAGTTCAGTTCACACAGTCTGAGAGGGGTCTGTGAGGCAAGGCAAAGCAAAATTAGGTGGGGACAATGGGGAGAGTTTCTTTAAAAGTGTGCTTTTAGTCTGAATGCTAAGGTAGGTTCATTCAAGTAGTTCATTCGCACACACATATTATATTGATGTGTAAAAAATGGCCTTTATCATAATGAACCCAAACATCTTATAAGCTACCCATATGACCAGAATTTTCTAACAGAATGTCAGTACAAAGAAACATTTGTTGTTGTTCTATAATGCAATACTTTGCAAAACAACATTCAATTTGATTATATATACTTCTAGAAAAAAATGGAGCAGCGTTTTGAAGTAATGTTGAATTATACCATTACAGCCTTGGAAGTGGAGTGTCTTTTCATTGCAGATAGTTATTTAAGAAATTTCTGAAACAATCTGATCATTTCAAAACAAATTATCCTCCTAAAAAGTATTAAAAAATTTTTAAGACTTGCTTTAAACTACTGAATTTCTCATGGAATTGAATACTGATATCCTAGTAGTTCTAAAATGATTAACAGGAAAGTTGGAACCTGAAAACTGGCTTTCAACATACAACTGATTATCTATTTTAAAGAAACATTGTGCAATCTACACAGTAATCACTATACTTTCTAAAAGCTCTTTATCCTTATTTTAAAATCTTGTCTTTTTAGACTGGAATCTTTTTACGGTAAAGCTAATAGAATGGGTTATTAAACTTAAATGTGTCTATGAGGTATTATTACATGATGCATTAATTTCTGTCTTCTGACTTACCTATTTCATTACATTAATATCCACACCTTCATTAACAAAATTCAACCACTGCCTTGCTAGGGGAAGTCAGAAATTATCCTATATGGATTTTGTACTTGGACGGACATAATATGGAAAGTATGATTCATTTCCAGCTCTATTGATTATCCTGCAGGTCTATCAAAATGCTTAGATTCAGGGAGACAGGCTGTACTTACAATTCGGGCAGAACTAACTCCCACAGCAGAGATCTTTTACTTATCTTTTTATAAACTTGGATAGTCTAACTTCAATTCTCTGAGCAGCTAAAGTAACAATGGCTGATTTCTCCCTAACTCTGTATTCCACAGATCATATACAGTGCTCAGTAACAGACACCACAAATCTCTGCCCTTCCTTCAACTAGGGCTCTAACAATGGTTTGACTTTTCTTACCCAGCTGCCTTGTTTGATGACACTACCTATTTCTGAAATGCTTAGTATTTTGTCAGATTTTGCAGAAACTGGCTAAAAGATTCAACAGACATTGGTACAAACACATACATAAAAGATAAGCTTTCCTGACTTAGTAAGTTATGGTAAAAATTAAATACGGTATAGCTTTACAACACTTAAGAAACACCTACAACCAAATTCACCTTGCCATTCTTATACTGGCCTCCTGACCCAGCCATCACACAGAGAATCTGTTGATTTGGAACTCACTTAAGCTCAGAAACAAGACATTGCTCCACAGAAATGTCACTGATATTGTATTCAATTTTAATTAAACAAAAATATATCCATTGTTGCTATTGGCAATTTCCCAACAATCCAAAGAAGTTGTTCTAAATCTATGCAGTGTAGCACATTAAAGGATCTAGTATGAGAAGAATTTGCATTTTTTAATTCACATTAATTAATGCATACCATAGAAGAAGTATCATATAAATTTTCATTTTTACCATTCACCACCTAATGAAATTTACATAGGCAAATAAAAATAATTGAAAAAAAACCAAAATCCCAACTAAATTGGGCTTTAAAATTTTAGATTAAAAATAACCTACTAATGATTTAACTTTATGAGAGAATCACCACTAAAAGCAGCATTTAGTATTTGTAATTCCATGCTTGAAAGCTAACACTAGCACTTCAATTCGTGATGTGAGGGTCAATGCACTTTAAAAAATTATCTAGAAAACGGGCAGATACAGCAACCACTTTACGGTTAGAGAAAAAGAAAACAACAAATGAATGCTGTATTTGAGATCACAGCTGTGGGAGGCCAGACCTGTGCTTTGATTATGTGGCCACATTACCTCCACATTAAGAATATATTATCCCCTTATTACAGGCAGACAGTTTATTTGGATAATTGAGACAGATGGAGGCAACAGCTATAGTTAAGTCTCCCTCCTTTTTTAACTATATGCATTCCCAATAGCAATTAAACAGCATGTTATTTCTCATTAACAAAATAACTTTAATGATTTAAATGTTAATCTCAATTTAATTTTAATTGCAGTGCAACCCCGATCATGGAACTACTAAAATAAAGAAATTACAGATTCACAAAGAACCATCTTAAGTCAATTTGTGTAACAGTCATACAAAATCAGAGTACTAATGAGAAAGAATTACACAAAGATCACCCCCTTTGAGGTGAATCCTGATGCTGCTCTCCACAGCAAATTAACTGTTCACTTGGAGAATAAAACTGGAAATTTGACCCTAAGCGTGACAGAGGTCTGCTCTTCCAAGGCTGTTTGTCCTCACAGGGCTGAACTTGTCCAGCAACTTAAATTACTTTGGTTGACAATTACTGTAACTTTTTCAAATCTGAATTTCTCCAACTTCCAAATTGCAGACAGCCAATATTCCCCAGAAAAGAAATAGAGTTCGGACAGAGATTAATTCAGCAAAATACCGTTCTGTATTGTAGAAAACAGAGTATACTATAGCAAATTTATACTTGCTAAGGGAAAAAAAAACCCTCAGCTTTCTCTGTTTATATCAAAGCACCAAACTACTTTTATAGTAATAGTAGGAGACATTGACCCACTTAGATAAAGTTTCAATAACTGAAGCAGGAATAGCTCTTTTTTAGAAATAGGAATGCTATGTGTCCTTTTGTATCTGCAGTTGTGCATATAATAAAGGAACAACAACATATTGTGAAAATGTGGAAGTATACAGATGACATCTGCATGTTTCTTATGAATGCAGTTTGGAAATGAAGATTTGTTTTTGCTTCCAAAGCAGAGCCCAAGGTATCAAAACTTTACATGAAATACAATGGAAACTACAATATATTATGCACAAAGATGCAATAAAAAGTTTTTTTCACATAACTGGCTTTATAAACAGAAAAAACAATCAGATCTGTCTCAGATCTTCAGTAAAGCACATGATATGGCTTCACACAAAATTAGTGAAGTGGGAAACAAGAGAGGTCAGTGTAAGAATTTATACAAGTGGAAAAAGGCAGACTAACAGATACATTGAACAGGTCTTGTTAAAATGAGACACTTCATGCCAGGTGCAGATTAAGAGTAGTAACATGTGAGTCAGTCTTTAATTATATTCTGTATTATCAGTTCTTTTGTGATCAGTCAAGACTGATTCACTTTAAATGCTAGAACTTTCCAGGAGAGGTGTTTCCAATAGATACATAAGTACTATTTATTGCACAAATTTTACAAGTGCTCAGTGAAACATTGCAAAATGAGTATGGGTAAGAGCACACATATTTGAAAATGATGTAGTTAAGTTATTACAGAGAAAAATCTGATAAGACAACCATAAGAATGTACAGTTACTTTCTAAGAGAAGATTAAAAGATCCAGTTCTATAGTCTTACAAAAAGGCCAACAACATATAAAACTGCTTAGTAAATGTACAAACCGCAGAGACTGAAAACTGACAGGAAGATCACTTAAGAGGAAAAGACAACACACATCTCATATAGGGCCGGAAATTATCAGGCTTTGACCTATCAGAGGAATTAGGCTTTGAAACAGCCCTGCAGTACTGGTAAGATTAAGAAAAACCCAATAAACTCCCCAAACACACAAACACACTCACAAACTTTCCTAATTTTGATACAGAGCTTGATCAGCTTTTGAAATAGTAACATAAGAAATCCTTTCCTTTATATGAAAACCATTTCCTTCTTGCTTTACTGATACACAAAGTATGTATGCCACTTTGTTGAAAAAAATTAAAGTACCAAACTTGACACAATTCCAATGTAATTCACTTGTTATTCACTTTTATAAAAGACCTATATTTGGCTATCTAGTGGCTTATTTTGTGCACTGCTTGGAGACTCCAGCTGCTAATACTGCTGACTTGTGGCTTCCCAAGAAGCCAGAAGATCCGAAAGTATCATATTGCAAGATATCAGGCTACAGTTCTTCAGCAGGTATAACTTCCAAGTTTTCCAGTACTAGTACAGCTAACCAGGCAAGCTGCCTGTAAGACTGGAGGTCCACATGTATTTTGTAGTAAAATCCTCTAAACAAAATCCAGAAACTGGAAATTGAGATGCAGGAGAAGTAAAAAACAAAAATCAAAACAAAACCAATTTTCTACATTTATATATCTCATGTGAAATTAAGCTATTCTTTATATTGAACCATATTAGTCATCAAAAAACATTGTGTACATACCACCCTTTTCAACAGGTGCATGGGAAACTAATGTAGACTTTTCCTCTCCTGGGACTGCACTATCCTGAATGTTTAATGTTTACTATCATTAAACGTGTACTGCATTCGGGGTTTTTTTTTAGTTTTGATTTTTTTTTTATTTTATTCAATTTCAATACATCCATTATTTGATATGTAGTGTAGTAGCTTGTTCACGAATATGTATTAGAGAAAATCATCTGAGTATTCTATTTGCATTCCTCCAAACTTAGAAGAGTCAAAAAAAGAGATTCTGGATGTGGCGTGCACATTTTTTCCCCCTTTTACAAAACCTTAACTGGCAGACAGGGAAAATAAAAAGTCCTAGTCCGGGCAAATGAGATGTGAAATTGTAAAACAGCTAGATGAAAAGGCAGCACATTTCAGCATATGCATATACCTGAAGGCCAAACACAAAATAACTTCAAAGTGCAGTAATCGCCCAGAAACATATTGCTTCCAGTGTCTCATTGTCATTAAAAAATGAAAATTGTATTTTATAAGAGAGGTTTATACCTGTAAAGTCTTTAGTTATTAATGCAGGTATATCAATGACAGCTACTTAAAGCTCCATTTGCATGAAGTGATCTGAAGCCATCACAAAACAAATTAAAATTGAATAAAAATGCATTTACAATTGTTACTGTGACATTACAAGTGGAAAATGTTCCCACACTACTTGATAATCATTACACATACTACTAAAAACTAGTATTAGATACATTTTATTACATTGAGGTTTTGCTTTGAGAGACCTTAAAGGGCATAATTTCCCTCTCTCCAACTATGAGGATAAAAATATTTTCAAACCATGTAAGCCTGTTTTCCTGCCTAAACCTGCAGTCTGTTTGGCAGCTCTGTTAAATTTTATTCTGTTCCGTATCAATTTTAAGGTCATTACAGTCATAAAAATTTATCATCTTTTAATTAAAATATAGATTTGTTTGTACATTTCCAATCAACTTTAAGTTGCTTTCCAGACAGCAAACTTCTGAAGCAGAAAACAAACCTTCACATGTGCCTAGCACAGCAAAAATCTAACAGAGTACTTGTGAGTGCTGTTATGAATATATATCATGTATTTCACCATTTATTAAAAAAAAAAAGAAAAAAGCAAAGCAAAAAAACCACCACAAAAACTTTTCCCTAAGTAGATATGTCCATCCAATTTTGCCCCTCCTTCCATCTCTCAGAAAATGAATGCATTGAATAGACTAGATGCACAAATATATAGACCATCAGAACAAACAACGAATGGACTGAATTTTCCTTTGAAGTTACTCCTTCCTTTCACAAATAACAGACTCTACAATGTAGAAGAATTTAAAAAGGAAGTAATTTTGCAGTTTTTGCACTTACTTCTCTGAAATTTTGTTGGTATTTCATACCAAAATTACATAGAATTACTGAATGGCAACAATTAAACAAGAACATATTTTGCGATTACTGAGATTTAGTCAACCTAAAACTTTAAAAATCACAATTTACTCTTCCACTAATAATATTCTATGCACAGTATAAAGGAAGTGGCAAAAGAGAATTAAAAAAAAAAAAGCAAACCACAACAACCCAGTAACTTACCCGCAAGGCTTCAATTACAAGGTCTCGTGCTTCTAGTTCTCCTTCCATTATACTCAAAAGCATTCGCAGTTCTGGCTTGCTTAAGTTATCCACATCAAACTCTCTTTTCTGTAAGAAACAAACCACTGATGAACACATTAACTAACAGACTGCGATAGTTACTGTAGATCTGAAACATAGACATATCAGCATCCTAATTATGGGTTCTTCAAACATCTGTAACTGTCAAAAGTTGAGGTGGCTTTACTTGTAGTATATAAAGTCAAAATTAATAGCAAATAGTCTGATTATTTTTATTTAAAGTGAAGAAATTAAAAGCCCTCCAGTATCACAGTTTCAAATCCTATCCTGTTGCAAGGAATTGATCCTGCAAAGTCTTGTGATTAAGGGCGAAATGGGAAAGAAACTAACCTTGTGACTAACAGTTCCCATATGCAGCCTCACAGAGACCGAAATAATTCGGCAGACCTGAAATAGCTCATCAGGGATGAAGGCAAGAGAAGGTGAAAGAACCTAAACCACAGCACACCTAATCCAGTGTAACCTGTGCCTCACTTGCAAACAACCACTAAGGCATCACAGTATACTGGGCTGAACGTGAATTTTTGAAGCACAACTTGTGACAAGACATGAAATCTTATCTGTATGCTTTATTTGCAGTCCCATTTGTTTGGCTGGAGGGTACAGTTCAGGTTTAAGAGCTGTTGACAAACAACAGTTCATAGCAACAATATCTTCTCACTCCACAGTTACCAAGACCAGTGTAAGTCTGACTTGCACCCCTAGCAAGACAGGAGAATGAGTTTATACTGATGAATAAGATCACTGAGCACATACATAAACATTACATGCTGGGAATATCAGTATGGTTTCTGTAAAACTAAATCCACCTCACGAACTGCTACAGTTCTATAACAATGTCAATAGACACATGGGTAAAGCGGATCCACTGGACACTAATATATTTGGATTTTCAAGAAGTTTTGGACAAGGCTGTATATCAAGTATTATTACAGAAAGTCCTATCCAACAGTATTGGATGAAAAGACATTTCATGGATAGAAAGCAAACACTATGGGTAACCACTTTCATGATGGAGACAGGTAAGCAGTGGGGCACCTCTGCGATCAGCTATATTCAACTTCTTCATCAGTAACTTGGAAAAAGGATAGAGAAGTGGCAGGGACATCTAACTCATGTGGGAGTCGGCACATAATTCCGCACTTACCAGGTTAACTTCCTCATTTTGCAACTCTATAAAACCCTGGTAAACCCACATCTCAAGTACTGGGTAAAGTCCTCTTCTAAAGGTATAGAATCAGCCAACTAAAAGGATGAAGAGAGAAGGAGAAACTACTATATGAGGAAAGATAACAAGGCTGGAAGTCTTGATTTTGGAGGTGGTGCAAGGGGAATGTTATTAATGTTTACAAAATCACAAAGGTAGTAGATAAGATCAATACAAATCTTGTTCACTAATACCCACAATGCTAACACAAGTAGATGCTTAGTAAAATTAGAAGGGGATCCTTTTAAGGGAGAGAAAACAACATTTATTCCATGTGCTAGATTCAGCTGACCAGCTTGATTTCCATTACGCTATTCACTGCAAAGGAAATTAAGAGTCCTTGCTATGATGTAGATGTGCCTCCTAGCAAAGCCCTGAAATGCAGACAATCAGCTATCTTCAGTATGACATAATCAGTTGCCAAATTAGCTGTGTGTATGGATATACTGTCTATTTTCCCTGAAGGACATAAAAATGTAAGAGTTCAGCTACCCAGGAACTTAACTTCATTGCAGGAAAATCCAATAAAAATTAAAGCAAGTACCATTTCTGCTTTCTTAAAAAGCTATAACTGTATTAGATTTACTCTGTGTTCCATTTTTACTTTGTAGTTAAAATACACAGAGGTGCACAAATGGCTAGTGAGAACTGTATGCCAGAACTTTAGCTATTTGCATTCAATGTACATTGGATTGAGCGTCTTCATTTATGTGAACAACATGCATCAACAAGAGGAGCAATGATTTCTATTAAGCGCAACTGTTTCAGGGACAGGGACATCCACTCTAACCAAAATTTCTAGACTGAACAATAATTATGCTCTATTTTTGCTGCCTGGGTCAGCTATTCCTCTAATCCAAAAGATACCTCTTACCCTCCATGCCAATGGATCAAGAAAAACAACCAATTTCTCTGAAGGCTTTTTCCCACCATACGCTGCAGCAGCCTCTCACAGTGCTCCTCACAATTCTATACAGTGCTCAACAATCTATGGACATGTATAAAGTGAAAAGTTATAAATGTACACAGTTCCTATGTAATCTAGTGTCAATAGACTAGATTTTACCTTATAGGCTGTAGCAGATTTCATTCTCAGCATTTCTAACTACTAAATTTAATTCAGTCAGATAGCAGGACCCACTTATCCACCCTCCTCCTTCTATGAACCACTTCATAATATCTAATAGCTCAAGGACAGCAACTGATTTATTCATATAACTTCCTTTATAATAGAGAAAAACCATCTCCATTTTTCAGATGGAAAACTGAGGCAGAGATATTATTTTCCAAACAACATGGAAAACAAGTAGTATAAAACACAGTATTCAGTAACAGTCTTTTAAGTCTTCATGCAGTGATTTAACCACTACATTATTTTCCCTAAAATATGTTTGCCTCCTCTGACAAAAAAGGCACCTAAGGTTTCTGATAGACAGCGACAAAGTTAAGAGGGGCATCCACAAAAGTACAGAGCAAGAAATGTGATCCTACTCTTTTCTCCAAGTCAGTAAATTCAGCTTGTCAGGAGGTATAACGCAGGGCAGATTTTCATCAAAAGTCTGAAAGTACATCACAGGTGAAACTTTTCATTTCTGCAGTCTTCCACAAGACATAAATGAAAACACTTCCGTTCTTAACAAAACAGAGGCATACTTCAACACATGATGCAGTGATGAGCTTTTTTAACGAAGCATCTGATCAGGCAATTAAAGTAAATTTTGCTCAAGTACACACTCTGAACTAGAACATATGAAAAGATAGCAATAACAAGCAATTAGAAGTGCTCTCTGGTAACTTATAGTTAGATATAAATAAACACACAAAAATGTTAATAGAAAGACATACCAACAAGATACACAACTTAGGTTTTATATTTTTCATTTTAAAAACTTGAAATAAGAACTAGCAAAACCACTTCATATATGAACAGTTCTAGCATATCAGACTAAAAACCCACTAAGACGAGCATTCTGTCTCCAAAAGCAGCCAAAAATGGATGCCTTGAAATCAGTACCAGAGCAAGAAAAGCACATAATGATACTTCCCAGAAATACTCTCCCAGTCTCCAGCAATTTTCAGCTTATGCACCTTCTGAGCCAGAAATTGTGATTTCGCATGTAGTAGCCCTTGGTTGACATACCTGTTGTGAATTTGCCCCATTGTTTTTTGAATCTGTGTAATTTTAGCATCCACAACATTCCATAGCACAACTACACATGTTATAAAGAACCACCATCTTTGCTGTCAGTCTGCCATCAGCTACTTTTGTTTGATGCCTTCTGATTTATTAAGCACAGAAAACATAATCTATTATTATCCACACTCTCCATGCTACACACTCTATCAGACAAGTCTTCACATACATACAAAGAACAAACAATATTTCCTCAAACTGACGTCCAAAATCAACCAGAAAAGACACACAAAGAGAAAAAGTGAAATCAAGTATTTAAGAGCTTTTTAGGATGAAAGAGAAGGCCATCATTTTTCAAGTCTTGTTTATGAACAACTTTGTGCCCACTGAGGCTTCCTTATCATAACTTTATCTGACAAATTCCAAAACTGAAATGACCACTTTTTCCAGTAATTTAAGGAGATCTTCAATTTGTTCACTATGGATAAGCAACCTTGAACCCCCTCACACAGAGTAAGAGTGCGCATGGCTGTTGCTGAAGAAGCTACCACATCTTCTCCCCCCTGTACATCTCTGAATCAGCACTTATGGAGCTACAATGTAGCTTACCTAACTGGACCAAAACACATAGTTTAAGGATTTAATATATTCTCAAGCATAGTTGTAAAAATATTTTTAAGATTTGAGTAGGTAAAGCATATGACAAAATAAAACTATCCTTCCTCTTAAACACTCGCTGCCATCTTCTGGGGATCAAGATGTCAGTCATGGCAGGCTTGCCTTAAGTTCTTACTCAGATGGAGCATTGTTTACATAACTCATAGAGAAAACTGTTGTTTAAATCTAGAAAAGTAACCTTCTTAACATCTTCCAGTGGAGCAGTAAGTCTTAGATCTCCAGAAAATAAAGAGTGCGTTAGTAGCTCATGGCTTATGTGTCATCTGGGGTTTAGCTACAATACCTCTGGTAGAGTGCCAAGCTGTAACAATTTAACCAACAATTTAACAACTATGTAACCAAGCCATGCATTATATTGGTTTTATAACAGAGATATATGAATATGTTGCCCCAGGGTGACATTTGGCATACACAACCAAAACACAAGAGAATTTTTTTCTCTACCTCTTTTGGATTTTAAAATGTCTGGTTTATTTGATTTATAAGAATAAAGTACCTGAAAAAGACTACAACTCCAATCCTCTATGTCTCTAAAACTCCACGTTATTTTTCAGATCAGTTTTGTAAGAGGTGTGTGTTGCCTGGCAGCAAGTGCACTGACAATAGAAGAAACAGCTAATTAGCTAAAACTCATTCAACTACCTGTGTATGCATCACAAAAAGAGTACAGGCAAAATGATAACCTGCACTACTAAAGATTAAAAGATGCTCTACTGTGAACCAAAAAGAAGACAAAAGCATCTCTTCTGAACAGGAGAAGGTTGACTTCAGACAGCAGTGATCAAACTGGACAGGCATTTTCCCACCTCCATCATCTTTGGAAAAGATGGAAACAGTATGAAATTGGAAGGTCACCAAGAGGCACAGGAACAGAAAGGACTCTTTCCAACATGCATAGCTATTTAGAGCAGAGATGGTAAAAGTCTTTACGGTTAAATTTATCTCAACACTCTCCCTCAAAAAAAAAAAAAAAAAAAAAAACCAAAACCAAACCAAAAAAACCCACAAACAAACCAAACCAAACCAAACCAAAACCCATTCTTGTGAAGGATTGGCAGTGCCAATAGTTTGGGTTTGCTGACCTAGCCCAGTTGATGGTACTGGCAACTTCATGAGCTAAGCGTGCTGTTCATTGTGCTACCACAGCAGCTGTTATAAACTCTGCTGCCTTCAGCAGAAGTCTGAAAAGGTAAAGTATAAAAGCCACAGCCTTGTACTTTCCCTAAGTTGAACAGAGGTAAAAAACAAGTTAGCTGTGGATTAAACACAAATGACCATGGAAAACAGGCTCCTTCCTGCTCAGAAAGCAGCTACATAGACTTTTTAAGGATGGAGCTGGGTAATAACCCAAGACTTGGGAAAGAAACCTGAGGGCTGAAGTGGAAAGGCAGGCAGAGAGAAGTATAAAAATGGTGTACAAGAAAACACATAGGGAAAAGCTGTCAAAAAAAAAATCCTCTCAGAAGAGGAAAGGTACATATCTACTTTTTTTTTTTGTTACATATTTTATATTGAGTTCCATTAAATACACACAAGAATCCTCCTGAGGATTCACAAAGCAGACTTCCAAGATGAAGTTCTAAAAATAAAGAGGTTTGCTATTACTTATTAGGCTATACAAAGTAAACTTTTAATATCATGATGGCCTCACATCTGTCAGACCTATGAAACAACTGCACCAGGGAAACACACCCTGATTCATACATTTTACAACATCAAGTATATCCCCCAGGTACAACTCATCTGACCAAGTATAAAGATCTGGTTTGGATAATTTATTTAGTTGCCTACATAGAAGTATCTAGTGTGATTTGAAATGTCCAGGGGATCAGAGATATCTTTTTGGGACAGGTAGATATGATACAGGACTTGGGAGAATCATCCATGCCATCTGGACTGGTAGCAGAAGGCCAGCTGGGGTACCCCAGATTATCACATACGGACCACTAAAGGAAGCCCTCAAAATAGGACTAAGACACCTAAAGGTAAGTGTGAGGTATATAAGCTAGGTACCTAATCTCCTTTTATTTTCAACAGAAAACTGATCAGCCTAGTCAAAACAGCCACAAAAGCTATTCAGCTAACCAGACACCAGAACTACTTGCTCATGGCTCCACTGACTGTAATAAGATATTAAACACTGTGCATACATGTAGACACCTAAATTTAAGTGTCTTGAACCCTGTCCATACCTCCAAGAGTCAGCTGCCTAAGTCACTTCACTCAAAAACACCGAAGTTCACAAACCTGTTTCTAAAACAGATTATTCCTTCTAACCACTTGCTTCACTCCACCAACTATAAAAGGAAGTTTCAAGACCTAGCTCAATGTAAACGTGGGTATGTGGTCAAATGAATCCTAACCCTTTTCTAATAAAGAAAACTCTGCAAACAGAGACAGTATTAAAAGAAGTGGTTAAAACATTCATACAGTATTCATCAATACTTCAGGGAAAACCACAATTTATTGCTTTGGCTGTGGAAGGCTTGTTCTTCAATCTGAAAGTAGGGCGAGAGCCTGTAACCCCATGCTTATCCAGAAATTATCTGACACAAAAATACATGTCCATTTCCCACCCCATCCAAGATGAGCTTAAGAAGTAAGATGTGACTTACAGGAAAGTTCTTGGCAAGAGAAACAAATATGAAGGCAGAGAAATATCTTTCAAGGAAAAGCAATGCTGTGGAACTTGCTCCTCAACTAAGACCAAGTTTCTTGCTGAAGAGAATATAATCTGATGTTAACATCCAGGACTTATATAAAATGTCATATAGTCATATCTGAGGGATCGTAAGGGGACCGCGCATGCATTTAATTATGCCCATCCATTAATTCAATGACTTTTATTGGACTGTTCACCACATGAAGTTACCTGCTTATTCCGCCCTCCTCTTCCCCAAGCACAGCTCCCTTGCTTTCTGGGTTTTTCAAAGGTTTTCTTTAAAAGGTATGGGGGAGGTTTTGTTTAGTAGCTGTGGGGTTTTTTGGCTTGAGCTAACTGCAAAACTTTTAACAGCTTCAACATTAAGCATAAATGTACCTCAAAACTGGGAAATTTATTTTGGAAACATAAAATAAAAAACCAGCCCCCGACCCCTCCAAAATTAGTAAGACATTGACCTTTACACATACCCGTATATTGTCATAGCTGTTAAAACATGTTTGCAATCTATTAACAGCCACAAAGGTACTTAGTCATTTTTTATTTCAGTGCAAGTTAGCTAAGTAAGTCTTTTTTTTATGGATCTAGGCCCACAACCCTTCAATAGCCATGTTTAAACTCTTAAATTTAACAGGTAATTTCTATTCAGAAAGTTGCTTTCAGTTAAGTCACTTCTAAGGTGAGTAGTATACGATTAGAACCAGATACAGGTACACACTGTTGAAGCTATCTTTAGAAGTTTTCCAGAAGCTATCTTTAAGTCTTCCAGAATTTTACACCTTACCCTGTGCTACAACAGAACCAAAAGTCAATGCCCAAGAAAGCTTTAATTCACATTAACGTAGAGGCAGTACCTCTTCCTTAAGCCTACTTGACACCTTTCCGTTTACATATTCAAGGATTACACAGGTATTTTAAATCAACTGATCCCTTTCTTGGTTAGGAGTGGGTGCAGAGGCAGACCTCAAACTGTTCTCTTCCTGAGTTCTTTCCTTTTCATCCCAATTTCCACCTCTATTCCCATCTTGCTATTATATCACCTTCGAGGCCAAAGTGTTGCTTAAGCAAATGAAGTCAGAGGAGTTGGGAAAGTATGCAGGACATACTGCATCCTATAGATTTGCACTTCCATGCCACTTTCACACAACCAGCTCACAGCATTGCCCCTCTGCACTTCACCTTTCATGACAGACAGTGTGACAAGTCCACATTTGGAAGAGAAATTTACAAAGTGAACTACGTTCAGTGACTTTCTTTTCTCATCCCTCAGGATCTTCACAACAAGGGAAAAGAGGCTGTGGAGTAGAAGGCACAGAAAAGGCAATGCTGTAGTTTGGAGAAGAGGGAGAAGAAGCAGAAAGGAGGTTTGAAGTGTATCACTGCAAGATGGATCAAGACAAACCTCTCATCACAGAGGAGCAGCAGGACCAAACCAGACGGAACTCTGCACAACAGCACCATGCATCTCACTAGATGAAAATAACTTCTCTGAATGCTAACGCTACACTGAGAACTTGTATTCAGATGAGGACAGTGATAGTTAATCAAAGTCCTTTTGCAAGTGACCATTTTCCAGGATGTAATCCCTAATAAGAGATAGAGGGTTATGGTCTCATTTTCTGCTACTTGCAATATTTTTCAGATAAGAATCTTTCCAACTGATCTAAATCATCCTGT
Source organism: Astur gentilis (assembly GCF_929443795.1). NCBI lineage: Eukaryota > Metazoa > Chordata > Aves > Accipitriformes > Accipitridae > Astur > Astur gentilis. The sequence continues at coordinate 27,690,967 of NC_064890.1, read as the reverse complement.
ATAATTGATCTGATCAAAACATTATTTAGCATTTCACCACATTGACCAGAATGGCAGTTCTACTACAAGAAGTCTTGCAGATCAATAGTAAATATTCCAAGCTAAGCACAAAATCCTGCACAATGCCACCACAAAGTATCGTGGAATTTCTCTCAATTTATCAATTTTTTAAAATATTGACAGATCTTTCTGTAGTGCAACTTTTTTGTACTGTTATGTGACCCACAGCAACCCAGACTGATCCTTTTGGGTATGCACACATCATTCTCAAGGAAATCTCAACCGATGAACACAGCAGCAAAATCCCTACTTACTTTAGAGGAGTTAAGATTCCACTCTAGCAATATCCTCTGTACGTACAGCTTTACAGACAGCAGAAGGTACTATCTTTCAGAGAAAAATAACGTTTATGCTTTTGATCATTGGTCAAGCAAAATCAAACCCAGAAATTTTACTGAATAATTTTAACAAAATTTGTGTTTGATATAACAAGCTTTTTTATGGCTTTGTTAAAGCTATACTGAACCTATAATGTGTGACAAGCCAGCCCTCTATGTACAGCAGGCTGATGTTAAAAGTTTTAACAAGAAGACTGTCAAATTGGATTATTTCTTACTATTATGTAATCATTATTGGTAGACATTATGCAGATGGAAGTCATTCAAAGATGTTTTAAAATACACACATATGTTTTCTCTCAATTCTAGTCCAAATTGCACCAACACAATTTCACTGGCTTCAGTACAATCAAGCTGTGCAGGTATGAAAAAAAGACCAGAACCACTCCCCTGCCATTTTTCCTTGTCATCCTTACCATGATAAATGTACCAATATTTTGTGGGAAAGAAGTCGTGGGCTTACCAAATGCTGTGCTCCATCCAAGGAAACTCAGAATGACAAGATTATCGGCTTTGCTCCTAAATGTAACACACTATAGAAGAGTCTAGGCTTTTTCAGTCAAATTCCCTGGTGAATGTAAAAAAAGGAGGGAGGGAAGCACTTTTAATCCTTTTCTACAGTGCTTCTAAAAGCAGCAAAAAAAGTCTTTTTTTTCCAGTGGTGTTACTGATAGTGTACCAAGTTGCAATAACAGCATTTAGTATCAAGAAACCCTACTGTACCATCCTGTTCTCCTGCTTACATCATAAAATTTACAAATTAACACATTACTATTACAAATACTCTGCTTACAATTTTTTAATGCACCATTTTTGCAATCAAGATTCGTAGAACTGAAAGAAAAAAAAAAGAAAAAAATCTAAAACTGTACTGAAAATAGTATTTTGCTATAAGTTGAAGTTTAGCATGACTTACAAGATAGTCACCTGGATGCTTACTGTCATCCTAAAAGTAAGCAAGATGATCCAATTCATAATTCTGTTATCTTGAGTTTAAAAGACAGAAAATAAGCTATTCATACTAACCCTTCAAAAGGAATATTGGAGTATTGTATAATGATTTTTTTAAATCTTTTCATTGCACAGAGGAGTTCTTTTTACTTTCCTGTACAAGAGATAAAATGAAATCAACAATACAACACTTATATTGGCAAGGAAAAGAAGATGAAAAGGAATATTAAATATTTAATGACTGAAGGCAAATTAAAAGTAGTGATTTAAAAAATATTTTGTTATTGCTTAAGTATAGATATTACTTTTGTTAGGGAGCAACATACAGGTTACCTCCTAGAATGTCTTCAGTTTTAAAAAAAATATTTTAAAAGCAGTGTGGAGTGTAGAGCTATCGCTCCTACCTTCCACAATGGGAACACCAAATTGCATGAGTGGCTTGCACTGCACTGCCTGACAGGACCATATTGGAGTGCTACTTGATTACAAGCTACTCTCTTGAGCTTTTAAAACTGAAACTTAAGGCAGTAATAATATGAGTATACTGAAGAATTTAGTATAAATATTTTTTACTCAAAACTAGGGCTCTAAAGTATTTAATAGTCTGCTTTTATGAATTCTTACCTTAATATTCATTTATGTCACAGTTATGTCACTGTTTTAAAAGACAGTGATGTTATAAATATTCACTGTGTAAGGCTTACTTTTTTTAAGTAAAACTCAATTTCCACAACACTGCAGAAGTTAAAACACACAAGGAAGATTAAGTGCACAGTTGGAACTGGGTTTGAGATAAGAATTAGTGCCTGTTTGAAAGAAAACAAAATAATAATAAAAAAAAATGCCAGCAATAACGTCAATTTCACAGAAACTAGTGTCCCCTCCCTTCGGGGGGCACCACCTTCGGAACCGATCCCAAGCAAAACGGGCACCACGGCGGTTTTACTGCCCTAAACTTCGCATGTCGCCAGCAGGCCGAGCACTGGCAGCCTGGTTTTGGACCCGGCCACCCCGCTCTCACGACGGCCGTCAACCAGGCGATTAACACGGGCTGATTAGCGCCGGTCGGTACCCGGGCGGGTTTCACCGCGCCGGGTCTGGGATGCGCCGGGCTGAGAGGGGTCTGACACTGCACGGCCGAGGAGCCGGGGGCCGGCCAAAGGAACAGGCCGCCCGAAGGGATGAACCCCCGCTCCCCTGCCAGGGCCTCGGGCCGGTGAGCGGGAGAGAGGAGCCCACCGCCCGCTACGGGGAGCGCAGCCTCCGCCCCACACCCTGTTAACGGCTGGCACCCTGTTAACCGGCGTCGAAAACGCCACACGGGAGGAAGGAAGGAGAAAGCATGCTCCGGGCGGGCCCGGCAAAGCGTTAAAGATCAACATTTCCCCCCCCCCCCCCCTCCCCGCCCGCCCTGGTCTGACAGGTCCCACCGCCCGGCCGCTGTCACCACCTCAGCCCGCCCGCAGAGACGGGGCGCAGCCGCCCTCGCCGCGGCAAGCGGCGGGAAAAGGGGGGGCGGGTGGGTGTGAGAGAGAGAGGGGCGAAACCGGGGAGCGGACCCCCCTCCGTGCCCCCTCACGGGCGCCGCACGCCCACCCCGCGCCGGGGCAGCGGGAAGGAACAATGGGGGAGAGAACCCGCCGCCCCCCGCTGAGGGGAAGAGGGAGGCCGGCAGGGAGGGAGACCCCGCGCCCCTCTCTCTTCTCCCCCGGGACGGGACGGGGCTCGGCTGCGGCGGGACCCGCCGCAGCCGAGCCCCGTCCCGCCCCGGGGGAGAAGGAGGGCGGAGGGACGGAGCGGGGGAGGCAGGTCTCCAAGCGCCGCTTCGTCCCATCCCCACAGGGAGCCCTCCTGGGTCGAACGCCCCCCCCCCCGCCCCTCTCCCGCCAAGCCGGTTACCGCTGCCGTGGCCGCCGAGTCCCGCCGTCCGCCAGAGCCCGGCTCGCCGCTCGCGCCCTCCGTCGCCATCTTCCCGCTTGTAACGGCTCCGGCGCGGAGAGCGGCGCGGAGCCGAGTGGCGGCAGCCGCCGCCAGGCGCTTAACCCCCTCCCCGCCGGCAGCGAGCCCACCGGGAGCGGGGGCCGCTTAACCCCTCAGGCGCCGCGCAGGCGGAGCTGCCGAAGCCGAGCCGCCCCCTTCGCTCGGCTTTCCCCACCCACCCCCTTCCCCGTCCGCCATAAGGCGGCCCGGAGCCAGGCGGAGGAGGGGGAGCGGGACCCCGCCGCGGGCTGCCGGCGCGCAATGGTGGCTGAGGGGAGTGCCCCCGCCAGCCGCGCTGCCCGGGCCCCACGCAGGCACCGCTCCCCTTCCTTCCCTCCCCCGTGTCTTGGGAGCAGGAGAATGAAAGGAAAGGTTATGGACGGGGCGGGAAAAGAAAAGGGAAGAAAAAAAAAAAAAAAAAAAAGCTTTTATACAGTGGGCTTGGCTCACCTGACCGGTGAGATCCTTAAACCAGCTGAAGGCGTTGAGGGAAGGGCATCTCTTCGCCTCTTTCCTCTGGGGGTGCTGACAGAAGGAGTCACCTCTCCCTGCCCCGATCCCCCTGGAGGGGCCGGGGGAGGACAGTTCTGCCGCCAGCCCTTGCTTACCGGCTTATTTTCAAGGCTGGGTGGCTTCAGAGCCCGTGCGAGGGTGGACCTTCATCCAGGCCCAATGTGTCAGGCCCGATGCTTCGGCACCTCTCAGCCCCAGCCCTCGAGCCCTCCCTGGCCCCGGGGCTGCTCTTTGCTGTTCCAGGCGGGTACCGAAGCCTCTTCTAACTCCTCTGGAGGAAGGTTTGGGCTGCTGAGCTGAACCTGCTGCCACACAGGCTAAACGTTCCCCTCCATCTGTGCCACATTGTCTGCCTCCGGGGGATGTTCCTCCAGGTCTTGCCCCACTGCTTTCCTGCCAGCAATGGGAACCTACCTGGTGAGCTATACACCAAAACCAGATCCAAATGAACCCGCCTCTGGAACCAACTTACATCCATTAGAAGCTGAATTTGTAACACTGTTTACTCTGCAGTTGTTTACTACAACTTCCACCAACAGCAGGCTCCTCTGAGCCTTGCCAGTCTCCTTTCACAGGGCTGCTTCAGGTCCAGGTTCATGCTGAACTCCCTTGGCACCACGACCAGACAGAAATGGGCAATGCCTTCCCTTGATCAAAGACAGCAAATGTTCTTCTAAGCATGCTGTACCTAAGGATCTAAGTAAAAACACGCATAAACCTTTTCCCCTTTACGTTCCCTGAAGGGGAACTGATAAGCGATTAGTAGAATGAACTTCAACCATAATGTAAATGTACACTGAACAGTGAGTAGAAGGCAGTGTATAGGATCCATTACAGGGCACGTAAAATCCAGTCAAACAGATGCTTTCTGGGTTTAGGGTTTGTTTTTCCTTAAAAATCCTCTAGCTCTCCTCCTACTCAAGTTTTACACTTTTTATAAGTATAGTGAGTGTTTGCATCCTTTCCACCAACGAAGCTGAGAAACTCCATTGATGACACAGAGCCTAAACCAACTCGTTTTTCTCACTTCCCAGAACTCTAATACCATTTAATTGGTTTTAGGATATATTGATGCTCGCTTACTGTATTGACAGCAAGGTACCATATATTACTCATACTTATTATTTATATAAATTTTGAGGAGTATGTGGTGCTTTGCCATCAAGAAACTCAATGAAAAGCTGTTTGTTTCCTATGGACTTTGTCATAATTACTTGCCTCCAAAATGGTTTTAAATGCTGGAGTTCTTAAACTGGTTTGAGAATATCTTTTCTCTTACTGATTCCTGTCTACCATTATCATTGCCAGTATTTCCCTGATGTGTTAGAATCATCTGCTGACCGTTACAGTTACTTATGTGTCTTTCTAAGTGAGTTGGTACAAAATATGCATACAACATACTGTGTAAGTACTATTTTTGTAACTCCATCCACATCACAGCAATGATGTAGCAAAGGCTGCACCATTTATCTCTTGCTCTGCTGAGATCATAAACTCTGGTTTAGCTGATATTTTATCAATTACCAAGTGTACATTTATCAAAATAACAATGAATATTAGATTAGTCATAGCTTTCCATCTCAGACTTGAGAACTGATCTCTCTTTCCTCATCTGAAGGTAAATTTAGAATGATTTCTGAGAGAGATGGGGGTGCTCAAATCTCAGCCAGCAAAAAATTAATAGGATAGATGGACCAGCAACACTTCAATTAAAAGCCCACCCTCAGACAACTAATATCCAGGACATCATCCCAGCTTTGGAAGCGTTTTGACCTGCTGTTGTGGTCAAAAAGATGACAGACATGCTTTTGAAGGAGGAATTATCTATACTTCTTTATGCCATGAAATAAATCGTCACAACATTTTGAAAATATTATTGATTTTTGTAATTGTATGAGTCTATATTGCATGTTTGTGTTTCTTCACTCTTTCCCCTAATGACAGCAACAAGGCTTACTTTTGGCATGAGAGCACTAAAATCCATATTAGATATCACCAGTTGCTACTGGGACTAGATTCTCATGCTGCATAGCAATTGTTGCTGCATCATCAGTGATAGTGGTAGGGCCCAAATGTCTTTGAGGTTTTACTGCATGAAGAACACCTTTGGACTTAGGATCATCTTCAAAGTAGGAAATGTTTTTTTCCTTGATTGTTAGTACTACATCACTGGACAAGGTCTTACTTATTGTCTGGTTACTCTGTTTATGCTGCTGACATCCCATCCCAAAACTGGCTTTAAATCCTCAGTAACATAGCATCTACACACATAATAAATGAGTTCAGAGAGAAGGACAGCATGACTTCGTGACTGCTACCATAGTGCACTGTCATTGCTATGCCTGTATTATACAGGGTAAAACAGCTCTTTTAACGCATGGCTAAGCCAGAGCCTTTCTAGGAGAAGAAATTGCCTGTGTGTTTACAGATAATTTTATCACTACAGTAAGGCAAAGAAGTTGCTTTTCTCGGAGGAAGGTGCTCACTGTTTTACTACTAGCACGTAGCTGGCACATGGAGTGCAATTAACTCTTTTTCTGCTGTTCCAGTTTTATTTGGCTTGAGTGACATAAAAGAAAGACCAAGCCTAGGAGTGGGCCTTACAACCGAGCTTTAAATGTATTTCTTTCCTATGATTAGAGAGCTGGCACACAGCGGTGGAATGTCCACACCTTACAGGATGCAGCTGCTGGACTGAATGGTGCTCATTCCCTCCATTAGCACACAACTGCTGTGATAGAAAATGCATGCCTTGGCTTTACACTGGCAAGGAAGAAAACTGCTGCGTATCTAAAATATACAGTGTATTGAGGCTTTTCCGCCTTGCTACTAACCATTTGCATGAAACAGAAAAATGCAAAATGGTATTTTATTCACCCTTTTCTAAAAATTGAGCCTGTGTCTGAATTTAAAGCAAGCAGGAGACACTGAAGTCCCAAGATAAACTTTTACAGAATACTGGATATCTGAGAAAGAGTAATTAATCATTGTATCATCACAATATTTTCAAAGGTCACCCCAGTGCTAACTTAAGGCACTTCTGCCATCACCCTCATCGAGGACTCATCAAGCCAAGCCAAACAACATAATTCAAATACTGCACTGATTACCTCTTCAGGGTACTTTGGTCTTGGAGACCTATAAGCAATACAGAGCACTGATAACTGAACCATGAGCTTGGGTTTTGTGAAGAAGGGGCTGCTTTCTCTGGAAGATGGCACACCACTGCCTGTGTGAAATTCAATAGAAAAAGAATCAATATTCTAGAAGACATGTTGGCTGTTTCTGAGGATGTTAAATTAACATCAAAAAGAAAGGTGAAAAGGAGATAAAAATCAAAGCATTGAGAACAAAATGGAATCTCCAGTAGGCATCAACAGAAGAGATGCTTTAATTGACTGTGCACAAGGAGAATAGCTAATAAATAAAAAGTGTTGCAATTGTTGATTTATGAGCATAAATTCAACAGTGCTGCATATTACTATAAGCTAGTGATGTGATTCACATGACTGGAATGTTGAAAACTGGCTATAATCTGCTTAGCAAGGCACAAGTAGACAAAAAGAAGGGAAAACTATCAAAATAGAGTGTTCTGCGTGTCAGCATTACTGACATCTCAGGAAAGGTTATTTCAATGTTTATGAATTGTGTTTTAATGTGTAAAGCATAAAATGAAATACTAGATAGTGCCTACTGCAAACCTCACATCATACTAAAGAACAAAATGACAAGATCCTTAAAGTATCTCTTACATAGAAAGAAAAAACTGCTATCACTGAGGCTTCACATTGAATGACATCATTCTGCCAACACTGTAACATCCTGGAAATGTTTAAAAATTACAGGTGACAATTCAAAAAGTTAACCTTGAGCCGGAGGATTCCGAGACCCCACTTTAACACAAGAAGAGGGAAAGCTAGCTCCAACTGGGATCTAAAATTTGAGTGTTTCCTGTGCCTAACTTTTAGAAATCTGAGACCAGAATAGAATCCAGAAACTAAAAATGGGTACAGCCTATGAATTTGAAACATTTATTTTAGAGAAGTCTTGCAGTCTGTGTTATGCAAAAAAAGAAAAGATCACACACTGATCTCCCTGGAGTTGAAATCCATAAGTTTCTACTAGAGTATCAATATATTTCAAGTCTATGCTGTCATGTCTAAAAAAGTTGGATATTTGTGTGTTTTGCATGTGTTTCCCTATGAGGAAGAAAATGATAACTCATTTGCTGTCGAGGCAAAAAAGAGCGTACAGCTTTTTAAATACTGGAAAGGTATAGGACAGTTAAAATTATCAGACTGAAAACGTACGAAAACACTCAGAAAAGCTATAAGCCCTATCTTATTTCTCTCCTTCACTCATCTTCTCATGGGTACCAGTGAGGAATGTGAAGTAGATCCACAAGAGATTGCTAACTGAAGCAATAAAGGTGCAGGAATCAAGAATTCTCAGAACCAGTTTCCCTGAGCAGGCATGATGACTAATGTACTTTTACAGGCATCAGCACTTCCAAGCAAAAAAACACATTTGTTTTTCTGGACATAGGAGAAATGCATGCTGCTGTGAGCATATTGGCTGTAGTGGCAGGAGGCAGGGGAATTCATGCTGCAACTGCCAGACGTGGAAGAGTTTGTTCCTTCACTGGCAGGAGTTACGCAGTGATCTGCAGTGCTGGGAAGTACACTACCTCATTTTGGAATTTAACTCTTAGCCCACAAATCACTACACCATGAAATTAATTTTTTTCAGTGATTGTTAAATCACCTAATTGCAGAATCTCTTATTTTCCTTTTTTTTCCTTGTTTTGAGAAAAAAATCCATTGATTACTATACCTACTGTTTTGGCATTTCTCCCTTTTCATTATGCAAAAGGTTAATTTTGAAATTTTCTTATGCCGCTGACATCCTATGAACAAAATTGGATCGCTAAATGCCCCCCTGTAGGGATGAAGCTGTACCACTGCCAAAATGGACCTCTGTATCTCAGAAGAAACTCGGCTGGAATTGAAATGATAGTGCACACAGCGGAGGCTGTCCTCTCTGCCAAAGCTCAACTATTGCTCTGAGAGCTCACTGTGCGAGTGCACCACTGTATGCGGGCATTCAGCACATGAAACAGCTTCAAGAGGACCTTTACTCTGTAATTGTAGTAATAAAATCTCAAGGGAGGTTAATCAATTCATTGCCAAGAAGGATCAGTCTCGGTAAGGTGGTAACTACCTTAGCACTTGGATTGAGCTTCTATATGGGGACTTGGTAATGAAATGTTGTTTGTATTGAAATGCTCCACTAGGGAGAAATTCCCCTGCTAATGAAACAAAGCTGCTTCAATAGGTTGTTAGCTCCACCACTGACACTGTAGAGCCACAGCCCAGGAGAATTAGCTCCTGTGCTGCTGACACAGAACAGAAAACATTGTGCTGAGGAGTTAACTCCCTCCTGGAAAACAAGCATCTGCTAGAATAAAGGAAGAAATTTGCTTGCCTGTAGGAAAGTGATGCACTTACTCACTGATGCAATTCAATTTTTGCAATGTAACTTTATTTATACTCTCAAAGTTGAAAAATAATTCTGTGAAAAGACAAGAGATCTGAGAGGGTGTGTGTTCCATAAACTGAACTAATGTGATCATATTGGCAAGACTCACAGTGACCTGAACTAAAGATAGGCAACACATATGTAAGTCTGTGGTTCAAATTTATGGGTAACACAAGTGCTGATGTATGTTTTAATCAGAAAAAAAAAATCAGTAAGACAGACTTTCATTATGACTTCACAAGTAAAAAAGGTGAAATTATAATTCAGGTGGTATTCAGTACGTGTGCAAAATTCACTTATTTACATGTAAATGAGGCAGACAGAGAAAAGCAATGAACAGGAGAGAGATAACCCTGTCTAGTCTTTCCTCAAGCACAAGCATCTTTCAATGTGCAACTGCACCGAAATACTTAAGTCAGGGATTAGGGATTCTGCCTTTGCTGTACCATTTAAATTCTAGATATCCATAAGATTACTTTTCATTAGAATTTTGCTCAGCATGTCCCTCAAGATTGAGATGTTTTACACCATCACTTAGATTAGATGGGACTTTGGTCTCTAATGTGTCATTTGCCTACCTTAGTGGGAATTAAGTGGGAATGAAATTAAAAAAAATGAGTATGAACCAGCTATGTTGCAAAAATGAAAAAAGCGTTTCATCAACTCTCAATGGATGCTGGGGACTCTCCTGCCTTCTGTGGCTTGACAATTTCCTCTGAGATTTCAAAACTGGGCATGAATATAAAACCAAAGCTCTACAGAAGATCTGCTGCAGCCAGAAATCTGTATGAATATAATGACTTTACAAAATATCTCAAAAGACTGAATAATCTTGCTGCAAGACAAAGGCAGAAAGAAAGGAAAGTCAGTGGATTTAGAATGAGGAATATTTATGTAATATTTGATCTTTGTTATTTTAAAACAACTACAAAATATGATTCACAGAAACACAGGACTGGATTACCAATCAGTTAGTCTAACCTCTTCCAGATCCTAGCAAACCTATTACACAGTCCTATCAATAAAATGATTACTTTAAAATCAGATTTTTTGCTGTATCTTTTATATTCAAATAGTGCTGAATGTGTTAGCTTAAAACTATATAAATTCTGCATTATTTATGACAAAATTAAATATGTCCTGATACTGGTGACTTTTCCTTAAGGGCTTTCAAATAAAACAGTAGCTACTAATTAAGCACCACAATATCTTTCTGAGTCTGAAGATATCTGAGCAGTAATTTGAATGTAAAAACAAACATAAAGGAAAGCTCAGTGACTTGCTAAGGACCACAGAACAGTTCAGAAACTGTAACTGAGAAAGAAAACCCTGGAATACTGGTTTCCAGCCTCTTGGCTTTATTGAAGCGACCATCTGAGAAAATATATACATTTAATGAAATGAGATTTAGATGTCTCTGTGCCAAGATAAAGAGATTGCACTGGAAATGAACTGGTACTTAAAAAAATGGCACTATCAAAAAGGAATGCGTTCACAGCTGGGAAAAACTGCATTTCAGTGAAGTTTGTTCTACTCTGCACTGTACATACTGCTGAGATAGAACAGTTTCTGTATAAAAACACATCACAGACCAAGCCCTCTTTTAAATTTAATGTCTGGTTTGTCCAAAAAACCAGTTGATTGTAAAAAAGTCAGCCCTGTCACGGAGGGGAAACTATTACAATTAGAAGTAGAAATAAACCCACAGAAACACTTCCTTTGGAAACAAGATTCTGGTTTTGGAGGATAACAAGAGGATAGTGGTCGTATTTCTGATCATAAAAGGTATCCCAAAGTATAAAAAAAATCAGCATGTACAGCATTTGGCTTCTGTTTAGCCTTTGAAAAGGCTTTTCAGGCATGCAACCTCTTAAGGGAGATTTGTTTGGCAGAGATCACTCTAGAAACAACCAGAACAGAGCAGCAGCCTAGAACAAAGCCGCTTCTCACCCATGGCGGTAGGGAAGGATCCCTCTCCTGCCTTTATTTGAGGCCCCTCAGGAAGCCTAAGGGATGCTGGTTGCTAGGCAACACCCAAAGCAATAGTGTTTATAGCATTAGGTGTTAATTATTGTCATGGGCCTTTTCCACGGAAGATCCTGAGAATATGCAATTAGACACGTCACAGGATAAGTCATTTTGCATTCTGATGGACAAGCATTATTATCTGCAGAAAATTCAGAATACGACAAATTGTTCGAAGGTGACTGACTGTGCCAAGCCTTGTATTTTCTTTTTGCAGTGCTGTTTTTTTGTAATTGCAGCAAGGGATTTGAGCAACAATATGGTTACAGTAAGCTGTTTAAAGGTTCTGAACTAGAATATAATATTGCGTCATTTGTTTCCCTGATTAAAGTGCCTTGCCCTAAACTGATCTTTACCAGCACTTTATTTTAAGTAATACAGGTCAGTAGTTGAGCAAAAAAAAAAAATAAAAAAAAATGAAGCCTTAGAATATGAATATGAGAGAAATAAAATAAAATAAATAAAATAAAATAAAATAAAATATTTAATAGCAGCTGCATGTTGCAACACAGAAGTAGAAACAACTCAACAAACCAAATCTTGTGAAAGAGGAAAGGTTTGGTCTGGTAGTGTTGTCCTTGAGATAAGTTTCTTCATATCATTCATGACACTGGCTTGTATTTATGAGAAAGGAGAGCTGCTCTTCCTTCTCTAGCATTGCCTACCTAATTAATCATTGCTAGCATAACAGGTCATATACATGGTGCATTCCACTTTTAAGGGGATGTTTATCCATTGTATGAGACAGGTTATACCCCCTGAAATGAATTGGGGCAGCCAAGAAAAGACTCCAGTTAGTGCAAAGAAAAACGGAATTCACGCTAAAGCAAATCATTGCCGAAGGTGAAAACATAACCGGCAGCATATTGGAAAGTTCTGTGAAGTGACAGTGACAAAATGTAATCAACACCAGAGCAAATAAATTACTGTCTCAGCACGCGAACTGAGTAATAAGAAAATTAGAGAAAGAAATTATTAGACTTTTATCAATTACTGCAAGAGAAAAAGTGCTATTTATTTTCCGGTTGAAAAAAGAATTTGAGACTGTGGATGGCTCAAGGAGACACTAGTAAGAGGTGGTGTGGCTGAAAATCTTTGTACGCAAAAGGATGCCTTCTCTGACATCTTGAGTATGCTCACATTTGTGCAGAGGGAAGAGTGAAACGCAGCAAAGGGGAATAGGAAGCACTTCGGTTTGTCCCGCCTGTAGATGAGGCACAGGATAGAGGGTAAAGCTCCCATTCTGTTTCCTGAGTCAAATCTCTTTCGATGGATATGTGGCAGAAAACTGTCATGAATACTGATGTCTGCTAATTTGCCTCAGGATGCTTCAGAAATTGAAACACTACTGTTAAGGGAGAAGCCGCTGCCGAACCATGCACATACCAATCAAGGAGTCGCACACACACCACCTGAAACTTGAACTGCTCGGGCCGGGGTCCCTTTGCAGCAGGTGACTCCAGTGAGCCGACGGGTGCCCCTTTCAACTCCTCACACACACACGCTTGGGCGCTGCTTCTGCCCTCAGGCTCAACCTTAGGTTCCCCGAAGCAGAATCTCTACTCAAGGCATTCCAAAAAACCAAGCGTAACTTATTCTATCTATGGTGCACAAATTTAGACAGCTCGAGCTGGGTGCCTCTGGAGAGGGACTCCAAACACTAAAATCCCTGGGCAGTTATACCCTTACACTCTAAGTTCCCATTCCTCACACCACAGTCTTTTCCAATAGCAATATTCAGGTCTGGGGTCTTCTTCTCTCTCATTGAGTCCTTTTTCTCATCTCTTAGCGGGTTCTTTCTCTTTCCTGCTTTTTAGGCTAGTGGTTACTACGTCTCCTTTTTTCTGGCTCAAACTGGTTCTGGGGCTTTCCGAATCTTCTTATTCTATATCAGAGAATAGGGCAACGTTAAGCTAAAGCATTACACAAGCTCTGAGTTCTGCTTTTTCATGAATGACTACTTTCAAGCAGCTAAACAAAGTCCTTAAAGCCCTCCAAAACATATGAACAGCCTCTATAATTGTTATGCATTCCTGTGCTATTATAGCCTCATGATCTTATCCCATTATTGCCACGAGCTCTTTATGTCTCATTTGGGTGTTGTCCGCATGCTCATGCAGCTCAGCTCTGCCACCTTCCACAACACTAGCCAGACTGGTACAGTGCTGCTTCAAATGCTCTTAGCGCATGCTAGCGAGCAAAATTATCAGGCAGGCAACAAAATTATAAAATCAGAAAAAGTCTGAACCTGTCTTTTTCCAGTAGGCAGTGAAGAGTCCGGATATTCAATTTCGATCAAACGGGGGCAGAAGGCATGAAAATTTCACAGCTGTCTCCATAGCAGTTCTCAGCTCCAAAACATGACTGCCCCGTCATTGAGGCTGCTGGCTGTTCTTCTTTTCATAGCTTCCAACTGGAAAGGCATGAGGAGCAGTCATTTCATTCACCATTTTGACGGGCACACAAATGAGACAAAATTACTATCCTTTGGCCATTCATAGTGGCAAATGTTTTTCCATGATAGCTAGAAGAACGTTATTTGGAAGCCATTTTTTTCAAGCATGGTGTCTTACCAATAGTATGTATACTTTTTAATGAAATGGTATGTTAGGGAAATCAGTTATTGTAAAAAAAAATGAAAAGACTGTCCCACAATGACATGCTACAGGCAGAGAAATGTAGAAATTAAATTAGTCTTCTTGAAAAAGAAAACTAACATACTGTAATTTTATAATGAATGTGAATGCATATGTTGATAACATCATATTGCTCAAACATTTGTCATATGGAATATCTTTCTATCAGCTAGCAGAGATTTTCCTTTGGTAGTGCTTCCAAAGCAGGTGGATTTGCTGTCACTGCCTAGTTCTGAGGAGCCAAGGATGTACGGCATGATGGCAACCACAGATTTCAGGCTGGCTCAGCATGTGTGTCTCTGCTAGAGCCTGACCAATACAATTTGTTTATGTGACAGAACTCACACAATAACCTACAAATACATGTAACACATCCTGCCTTATTTGTAATACTGTTTTTTGACTACCTGCCGCAATCCTAGGAATCTTCATAAAATCTTCCTCCTCCTTTCCTGTTATTTGTTTGATCAATGTGTCTTTTCTCTCACCTGTCTGATTTGAAAGCATTAGATAAAAATGGAAATGAACTGTGCATTGATGTTCTCTATTGTTCTTACTTTTCAGGGTGTAGCTATATTACTTTGAATTACTCTGCAGCATTTCTAGTCATTTGACAGTGAACTGTGGGCCTTGTTATTTATTTACTATTGTATATCTTCTTCACTTCCTTCATTTTTCTCATTAGAAATAGGTTAGATTTGTTTTATGATTCTTTGATCAGAAGTTCTCCTGAGTCAGCTATTGTATTTAGTTACAGACTCGAACTAAAAACTTCATCTCGTTTCCACTTCAGTGTCTGTCTGTGATATTGTTATGCTTAATCCAGTTGTCTTCAGCAATGTTTTCTTTCAGGCCCGGATCCACAAAGAGACCTGGGTCTCATTGCCCAGCAAGCTAGAAGCTAGCTTCAGAGTTGCCTGAATCCAGCAGCAAAATCACTTTGGGTTAGGAATTTACACTTACGAAACTGGTAAGAAGCAGCAGCAACGGGGCTTTTTAAGGTTCTGAAGTCTCAGTCCCACTTTGTGGATATGGAGTTTAGAGAAACTGAACATGAGCTGCTCTAGGTGTAGAGTGATTTCACCTTTTGTATCCTTGAACTTTGTCAGAGTTAACTTAATAAAATTTCCTATTTATTGGAGACCAGATTCTTGGCTGTTGTACAAAATGAACAGCCAAAAGAACAAAACAATGCCAATGCACATCAGCTGCAGACCTGACCCCAACCTGCAATTTGCTTAAGCCCGGTACAGTATTTTTCAGTTACAGTATTTTTCAGTGACCTATTTTGAAAAAAAAAAAAAGCAAAAAAAAAGCAGCCTATCAAAGATTTCAATTCAGTGTTCCACAGAGCTGGGAAATAAAAGCTGAAAGCACTTGTCCCCGCTAGTTCACTTTTTCTTACAGCTTTGCTGAAGGTTTTACTATTATTTAACAAAAAGTACCATTCTTGCATGGTTTAGCCAGCAAGATTACAACAGGAAAGAAATCATGTGTTCTAAGAGCTGAGAGAAACACAAAAGCAAATGATAACTGGTCCCTGCCCTGAAAATCCTGAAATAAACATTTTTCCTCTCATCGGAGATGTTGCTTTGGGGAGAGGCCTTGTGAAGTCCTTAAGTTTGTTGCTAACACATGTACCTTCACCAGAACAGCTAGCAACATTTGTGGCAGGGCTAGAGATGGACGCAGGTTCAAACTCCAATAACCTTCTCTGGGGTTTCAAGTTGGCATCACAGGTTCCTATTAACCTAAGGGTTATGAACGTGACATTCAGTAGCTGTACCTCAATTTCTATCCCTGCAAACTCATTCTCATTACCTTTTTTTCTCCCCCATGGACGTTACTGAAAAGTAAGTAGAGCACAGTGATCATTAAGGAATACACTTGCATTCATATCTACCCATCCTCGCTACAAAACTTCACATTTTTCTAGTTGTTTTCCATTGAAATGGAAACATTTGCTGTTTGCTTTAATTTCCTTTGCAAAGGTTTACCTCAATATAATCTAGAATTCCAATACTTTTATTGAAAACATGATCTAAAATCAGAGAAAGCCAAACATACTTAAGTAAACTGTCTGAACAACATCCTTGTTTTCATAATCAGTCTTAACTAAGCTACATCAGGACATTACATTTTGCATTACTTGTGCTAGAAGAACAATAAATCATTTCGAGGGAAAGTTTTGTCTTTACCTACTAGCCATCCCATTCAGTGACAAATTCTTTCTGAATTCCCTCCTTGTTTGGAAACAGAGGCCTCCTTCATCATACACACTCATAATCCAAGAGAACAAAAAATCATTATAGTGGCTACAGAAGTCTGAAAAGACAGATTGGCGTAGACAATTGTGAAGCGTTTTCAGTACATAGAATTAGAAAAGCTCATTTATCTGATTTACAGCTCCCTTCTTAAAAGGTAGATCAGAATATGAGATCTGCCCTGTGCTATACGCATGTTACAGTAAATAATAGCCACAACCTCAACTAAGCAGAAAAAACAATAATGGATTTTCTGAAGACTTTCTTAGCCTTCTTTTTTTTTGTTCTTGCCCCTGGTGTAGCTTTTAGGACTCAATACTTTTGTCTCTGTAAAACTAGCATGCGCTGACTTTTTAACTTCCATATCTTTTAGATTTTTGTTTCTGAGTGCTGTACTGAAATTGTCTACCTATTTTCCTAATTAGTGTTTACTTATGCTCTGTTTTCCCAACATAATGGCACATTAATAGGCAGGAACATAGTACAGTTTGTCAGACTGTTCTAAATATTCTGGCAATTTTAGAAACTTGTTGGTCTCATTGGCTGCATATAAATATAATGACCTACATGATGCAGGAATGAAAGAAACACAGTTGAAAATAATGCGCTCATTGACGTAAGTAAACCATGAGTGATAGGAAATGAGCCTACACTAGTGGTGCCAAGATCACTATAGAAACAGAATGATCTTGTGGCAAAATTCAAAATGCTAATCAACTGGAGAGAGGCACAAAGTCTGTGAGTGCAACAGAGGAGAAGGAAAGCCGCTACCAATGCCTCTGCTGACAAGACAGTAAGGAATCCCGCCACTTAAATTGCCCTACCAATGTTTGTGATTCCCATTGCTCTACATGGGTGGAACCAAAGGAGATAAAACTTTGCATGCTGGAGTTACAGTCACTCACCCTTCTATATTTGTTCCAGCTCTACTGCCACAAAGCAGGTGTTGTAAACCTCATGTGATCATCTGGAGAAGTTTATGTATGTGGTTCTTCTGTGTACATGTGTGTTAAACCATAGGATCCACTTTGAACATGGAACTTCTCAGCCTCCTGTGCTTCCCTGTCACATGAGGTAATGGGAGAACCCCTATACCCTGTATGGAGATGAAAAGATGTGGTCTCTGAACTTCTGTGATGATCCATTCCAATGGGATATCCTTGAGTGAAAGAAATGGTCGCTACTCAAGACAGATCTTTCAAATCTGGACAGAGGATTGGATTTTTTTCCTGAGATCTTTAATCATTTCATCTGGCTGATTGTAAAATCAGCTGAAATAGAGGTTTAGCAAATATACAAGGTAGATTTTCAACAGATTGCTTCAGAGGAAGCTTAATCAGGAAAGCATAGAGAGAAGTGGATGGACTGACTAGAGGTGAAGCCATATATTAGAAACAGAAAAGGCATCTGGTCTGAGCTTAGAAAGTGCTTACTCTGAAGAAGAAACAGGAACAAAAATACATCCTAATATTTTGTTGTTTTATTTTAAGTGCCAAGTAAAATTTAATTGTAAACAAGGGTCCCAATCAGAGGAAACTTTTAGAAAGGGAAAGCAACTGGATACTCAGTGATAGCCACCAATAGCTTTGGACCCCTAGGGCATGTGGACCAAAATGACTTTATAAGAAGGTTCAGCAGACACAAAGGAATTGTTTCAGAGAGGCTAAAGAAAGACCATACTTGCTCAGAGATGGCCTAGATATTTTCCACTGAAATTTCCATTGTATGCACCTTAACTAACGGAATACTAGAAAATGAATAATTAATGCTAGAAAACTGTAATTCATTGCCACTGAAATGAAATCTTTCCATATGTTGAGAGACTCTAATCTTCACCATCTTCTAATAACTGGTAAAATTACATATTCAAATACAATGCAAGAGCCTCCTTCAGCAAAGACCCTTTCTTGGTTAGATGCATCAGAGACAGTGAAGGGACCATCATCATGGGGTACGCAAACAGCCTTGTTAGTACATAGACTGGTATATGAGATAGATAGAACCACACTGCTGCTTTCATCTTATTCTTCCCTCCCCTCCTATGCTCACCTGGGTTCCAAATTTAATGAGAGCTAGGCCTTTTCAAAGGGAGAGTACACTGATGCACCTGTGGCATTTGTATGTGGCTGGAGCTTCCTAGGTGGCTAGCAGAGGTTCACAGAAGTTCACAGAGGTTTGAGCAAGTGATTGGAGATTCAACTGCTCTGCTCTTCCTTCACCACTCAATAAAGGTGGATCTCGGCCAAGTTCTGGCTAAATGTGAAGTGAGTACTGGTAGAGAAAAAAATTGTCATCTAATTTGATGTAACAACAATATTACAAAATCGCTAAGGCACTGCATAGAATATTGTCATTTTGGAGATAAAGTGTGTTTATTTTGTTATAGCCTGAGTTTTCTTCCAAGGGAGAATCTTTTATATAGGTAGTCTGTACAATTAGCTTTCTTTTTATTCCTTGTGTAGAAAAGTCATAACTATATATTTGCCTGATGACCGTTACCAAGAAATAGGAAGTCAGCAATGGCCACTCTTCTGATCAACTGCTTTGTCACTTTATTGATCTATTTACTTTTCAAGTGAATTGTTGGTAAATAAGGAGTGCTTGTTGAAAGGCAGATAGCACAAATGCTTCCCAGCACTAAGATATCATGTATACACAGTGCCGAGAGCAAAATATTTCAATGTGGAAAAAAAAATGACAAGTGGTAATACGACTTGACTTCAAATTACACAGCATGAAGCCCATCACTTGAACTGCATCAGGAAAGATGCTGGCTGCCCACATCATCCTGTGATACTATTAAATCTAATAAGAATAATTGCAAGTCTAGGAATGCTTCCAAGTAAATTTGCTTAATGATCTTAAACTCTAAGGAAGAGATGTCCACCTATTGCTTAATTATTTAATCTGTTAGAGGACATGTGCATAATGCAGCAGCTTATCTGCCTGTCAGTACAACTCAGCAGGAATATAACTCTCTCTAATTGTTCTGTGCTGCTTTCCCTTTTGGCTGACGAATCCAACCAAGGGCTCTTACAGCCTGCTAGGACACTAGACCTGCTCGGAGAGGCAATTGCCATCTCATCCTGTAATTCAGCTACCCTGACAGATTACCTTCACTGGCAAAATAAAATAGTTCACAAACAGTAAAGCGCCTTAACCGCATGGGGCTAGACTTGTCCCAGTCCTGTGGCTTCACTGATGGCTGAGGTGAACAGGTCTCCAGCCTCATCGTGCTGGGAGCTGCATGCAAAAGCACTCATTTTGACTTAGCTGTTCCATGGTCATACTTGCAAACATGACAACATTTTCAAAGTTTTGTACATGCACATATCTGTATTTATATATGTACAGGCACACACACACAAACAAACATGCACGTAAAACGTATACACGAAAAATCTGAAAGTTTAAAAAGCTTGCTTTTGATGGTAGGGCTGGGAAGACAGTTTTTGCAGATTTTTCTGTATCGTGTCATACAGATAAGTGATCCATAGATATGTGTTTGTGCATTTTGTATGTTTATATGCACACACTATATATTAAAGATCAAGCATTCATAAACTGCTATAAGCTTGGACCTGAATCCCTCTAAATTAACTCCTCTCGATGTTCAGGTGGTGATGCAGATCCTGTGTGAATGCCCACATCATAGGGCTATTCCAGCACGAAGGTATAGGTTTTGTCTTGCTTCTTCTGATGGTTTTGAAAAACTTCAATTTCGGTCAGATAAGGTGTGGGGAAGGCTGAGGAATCTGCAAGGCTGGAAAATCATTTCCTGTTCTGCTGTTCCGTGTTCTCAATTCAGATCCATGGAAATTAAGAAGCAATGTAGCTACACAAATTAAGATAGCAGAGAATCAAGCTCTGAAATCGAAATGGAAAAGCAATGAGCCAGGTAAAATTTAGTCACACAACATAAAAGGTACACAATCTAGTCCCAGATTGACTTGTCTGAACAGGGAAAATAAAAAGTGATTGCTTTATTTGAGGTTGCTGGGATCCCTTTGAGTCAGAATGCTTGGGGCTGCTCCTGAAGTTGTTAGCGGGCTTTCTCGGTCCTGCCTGCTTAACAACAGGAAGGCCCATACTGCAAACTCCATTGCCTGAGTTCTGTCAGGATCTCCAAACCATGGACTCTCTTCCACTCCTGAAGTCCTGGTGAGGTAACTATGCCACAGCCTGTGGAACTGGTGACGCTGGGTTTCTTATGGGTCTGTGCAGTATATAAAAAATTTAAAATACTCTCACCACAATACACTCAGCTCACCCTTACGTTGCTTTGCCTCGCTGCCGTGATACCTGTTGTCCTCTAGCTTCCCCTGCAGTACGCGCAGCCTTCTCCCAAAGCCCCGTACCCTCTCTTCACACCGCAGCAGTCCTCCAGCCTGCCTGCTGGTGTTAGCTTAGCTCTCCCCTCACCAACACTTCTCATAAGCCCAAGCTATTTTTTTGGCTTTTAGCTGTGCAGCCTGGTAAAATGTGCATGCTAACGTGGCAGTCACAGCATGCCTGCTGATTGACCAGCTAGATGCTGCTAAAGAGATTGCGTTGAATTGTCTCTGCCTTTACTTCAGAGGAAGCACCGGGTGGGTCTCTCTTTAATCAGCATCTAGATTTCAGTGTAGACATTTGTTGTATTTGAGATCTCTAACCATCTGCTATACGGGGCTGAAATTGGTCAAGGAGTACCAAAAATAATGAGGAGAAGGGAGAGGGGGGGAACTGCCTGCCAGCCAGCTAAAAGACGAAACAAAGGGTGTCATTTTGTAAACTTAACGTCCTTGGAAAGAAAGGCTGGAAAATCAAGTGAGGATGCCTCAAAAAAAGACAAAACTAAGGCTACTGTATGTTCAGAGTTGCTTAGGAATGATCCTTTGGCTTTGCTCCAGGAGCCCTGCAGTAAAACACACAAACGTAGGCAGCCAGTAGCCTATTCCCAAATGAAAGGCAGGCCTGAGAGCAGACCTCCTCTATATCTTTTATATTTATGGAAGGACAGTGAAGTGGTGGCCTGCTGCCAAGAGAGCTATTCACCAGCGTGTGATATTATTTGAAGTGTCTGATTAAAGCAACTGATTTTTTCTGTAAGTTTGAAAAGAGAAAGCCTAACTGCCACAGGAGCCAAAAAGCCAAAGACTAGGCTGTGTCTTCAGTGGTCGCTCTGGGCAAAGTAACCTACTCCTTCCAGGAGCAGCCCTCGGAGGTGGTACGTCTCTGACACACCGTGCTCTCCTGCTTCCCCTTGAATGTGGGACAGAGAAAATTATCATGAACACCTCTATCTAGCAGCTGCTCTGGTCTCTCCCATGTGGGAAGGGAATGAGGTAAGGAGATCTTACTCTTGAGCAGCAGCTGGAGCCCAAGCTGAGAAGTTCTTCTAAGGTCAGAAAGAAGCCTTTTCCCATCAGTGTGGACAAGAGCTAGGACAAGTTGGGTCAAAACAGTATAATAATATGGTAATAAAGATGTTCTACAATGTCTCGGGTAACATGCATGTTTTCATCTGAAACTAAAGAATCTAATTTTCCATTATATGTGACCCCCGAGAATCATTTCACTATTTTTACTGCTGAATAACTGCATCTCCTTTTTCCTCTTGCTTTTCCTTCTTTGTGTATTTTGCTTCCCGCTGTCTATTCACGATCTGAGCAGAATGCTGCCATGTGGTTTTAAGCTATGATTTTTCTGTTCCTTGTTCTTATATATTCTTCTAGAGCTGAGAGACTATATTAAATCATTTGCATTTAGAAACTAGAGCTTGCCTTTGACTGTGAATGCATAACATAAACCTGGCACTCCTGACAATAATTGCTTTCATTTTTGCTGTGACCAAAGAAAATTTTTGCACTTACTGTGAACCTCATGGGTGTTAAGGAAACTCTTTTGTGCTCCTTTTTCAAATGTCTTCTGTTACAAGTAGAAATAGTTGATCAGTCGGCAAAATATTATTCTAAGATTTATTGCAATATACAAAAAGAAGAAAACATTTCAAAAATAAAAACGAGCACTTGACTTGCAAAGAAACAGATGGGCATGAATTACACAACTAGCTAGAATGAAAAATAGACCCAAAGTGAATTAAATGCTGTTGGGATGAAAATTAAGCATGTTTTTTCTGCTGAAGTGAGAAAACAGTCCTACTTGTAATGGAAAATTATTCACTCTGTACTGTAGTGTAAGACAAAATCTATCACACTGGAAGAAGATATTACTAGACTGTAGAAATACATGGTCTCACCAGTAGAATGGATCGTCTCACTGAAGGGAGAACTACAAATATAATTTAAAATTCAGCACTTCTGGACCAAAAAAAGAATGCTTTCAGTACTTACATATTTAAAACTTCTGCTGAACATGTAGAACAAATAAAACAAATGCTTTTTAAATGTGCTAATGTTGCAAATCTTTTTTAATTGTAAACTTGCTATAAGATTTCATCACATTTTTCTCTTAGTAGATCTTGCTGTTATCATTAATTACAGTTGTGTTTCCACAAGCATTGAATGTTCCTATAGAATCTATCACTTCATCTTCAGCTTTCAAAGGGCAAGTGCTGTAATAAAGCTGAAATTGCTAAATATCAGTTAATTCCCACAGTAATTAAGTGTTATTTATATCACTGTAACCCAGAGAGATCTCAGCTGAGACTGAGGGCCTTTGTGCTAGATATTATCTAAGAGTAAGTTTAATATTCTTAACCACATTAACGTAGCTCAGCTGAGAATGGCCACTTTACAAAGTATCAGCTGTGCTGCAAGAGGAGTTTCTAGAGAATGATCTAATTGTTCTATGTGCTTGGGGCAGCTGAGCTGCTCTCATTTCCCAGTGAACTGCAGGAAAACATCTTTATTCTTTCTGGGCAGCCGGTATAGTCCTGACCATGAAGGTGTGGGAAAAGCACTAGCGGGCTAACCATAGGACAGGACCACTTGCATGCCACAGCATGATCATGTAAGCCTCTGACAAACTGTTAGCTGTATTTTTCTACCCATTGGTAAACACGCTTGATTTTTAGAAACCTATGGTCCTGATGTTTGGACTGTCATATGCTGATGTTACTTGACTTGGGGACGACACAGGTTATTACTGACATTAATTTTATAGAAGAGCCAAAACTAGCAAGTCTTTGTCCAAAGGGATTATAGTCTAAATAAAGAAACAATAGACAGATGTACTAGGAGAAATGAAGTATCTTCTTTATTTACTAGGTGAGGAACATGAAGATGAAGAATTAAAATCTCTCCCTTTGCAGGCCAGTGGGAATTTTGCCAGTGACAGCAACTGGATTAGGCCAGGCAGTATATAGCAGAGACAGGAACGGAATGCAGGATTTCTGAATTCTGGACCAGAAAATGGACACTTGTCCATAGCAACACTTGTCTTGATTGGAGTTTGGTAGGCATGTGACCTCTGTACTGTACCGTACACCACCAATATAATTACATTTATACAGCACTGTGGTCAACTACAAGCATTTCCATCCCAATACTGACATCTGGAACTTGGACCACACCGGAAAGTGCCTTAGGGAATGTGTGTATGCTTCAGGAGGACCGGTCTACCATTTTAATCATCACTCCAGCAAGCTCATCAGGGCACCGGTTGCAATGTATTTTTTACCATCTGGTTCTAATCAATCTTTGTGTGGCACCATGCCTACCATACACAGGTTCCCTGCTGTAAAATGACATGTTACTGCACAGTGGCTACTCATTATTTCAGTCTCTGTGTCCTCACAATGTCATGCAGTGCCTGGGAGGGTCTCATAAATGTATGTGCTACAGTGAGGAGCATGGTGGAGGAGAAATGTTCGTAATGGACTTCACTTCATTACAGCTGGCTGTAGTGCGTTTAGACATGTTCCCCACATTTTAACAACATTTGAGCATTACAGAGGACATTTCTTAGCAGAAGAATAACCACCACCCTGCAGCACACAGTTAAGGTTGTGGAATGAAGAGCAGCAGGATGCAGTACTGATCAAGGCAGGGATGATGCTAGTGGAGTTACACAATTTAATTTTCCTGTGAAGACTTTTTGTTTTAACAGGGGACCATGTTGCTAATGCAAATAGTTTAAGGAAAAGAAGTTCCCTTACAAAGATGCACAGTATGCACTGTGTTTGTCCAGGAATGCTACGAGCTAAGCATGACAGAGGTTAAAATTTCATCTCGGAGTCCCTTAATTAAGATTCTGATAAAACCATCACCCACACTGAAATATGCAAAAACTCATCTTGCTCGAATGTCAAATACTGTGGACTGAGAAATTAAAAGAGAAAATCTCAAAACTATAGATTAGTGACCTACACCTTAGACAAAAGACTAAATGTAATGCATGCTTTGTGAGAAGAGGTATGCGTAAATAGGAAAACCAGCTAATCTGCAGAGAACAATCCTTTTTGCCAGTGGAACTGTATTTGTAATGAATCTCTGAATGGTGAATCTCAGAAATATTTGAAACTTTCAGCATAGTGATTTCAAACTTTCATTTCCACAGAGGCTGTTTATGACCCCTTGTACACAACATTTAAAATGTCTACAAAAACTATGGTCTGAATATTCCCAGCCAAAATTTTTATCCCACAAGATGAAAGATCCCCTCCAAGATCACGGCACTTAAAGTCTGTTGTAAGGGACCCACTCTGGCCTCGGATGTTACAGTGTAAAACGGCTGCTGAAATAACCGGGATTACAATAGTATAAAACAGAGGTAAGCAAAATCACGTGCAAAGCAATACCAGAGGTTTTGTTCATGCAAGTGAATTTCAGGTGCAGTAAATGCTCACGGATTTTCCTCTCTCTCCAGAAAAAAATTATTTTAATAGGATAAATTAACCAAGCACTGATTACACACAGGGCTTGCAGGTCCAAGCACAAAGCTGTTTATTGTATTCAGGCAGGGGCAGGACATTTTGGTACACCGAACACGTTTGCTTTCTTCCCCCCAGTGCTCTTTTCTCTGGAGCATTCTCCCCCCTGGTCTCGCTGCCCTCTGTGCATCTCTCAGCTGCCAGATGCTTCTTCCAGGGTCTGCCCTGGACCTGCGGAGCACCCCGAGGTGGTGGCCCTCACATCTGTCACCATCTGGTGCCTCTCTTGCCCCAGTGTGGTCACTCTGATTGTAGTGCACATCGCGTGCGCTTGTAGCTGACAATTCACGTGGATGTGGGTGTTCTGGGCAAAAAATATCCTGTCTCCAAATCATTTTTGTCTTAACCTTTCAGGATCCTTTGCTTTGCCAAGATAGTTTTGCAGTGAGGATCAGGTTTAATCCTGGGTAAGCACATAGAAAAGATTTTACAAAATCAGTTCTTGCTTACGCCCCTACAGAGGAGATAATTTCACAGTAATTATGCCTGTGTCTGAGATTAGTACCAGACCCTGAGTGCCATTAAGACATCACTATGGGATACATTTTTCTATTTTGTTCTCAGCAAAGTAGTCAGCTGCAAGGGGAATATTACCCTTCATCTGCTGGCTTACTTTTCCAGTAAGGACAGAACCTTGTGCAGAAGAAGAAGAAGCCTCTTGTTTCAATATTTTAAAATATCTTCTACAATAATAATTTACAAAGACTGCAGAAATCTTTAATTTGTACTCCAAATGTGGTGTTGTCCTCAGATGTAAATCAAGACTTCTGGAATAAGTGTCGAATGCCAGGAACAACCACCCTTGTCCTGGAGTATTTAGGTCATTTGTATTACATGATTCTGATGCTCTTACTACATTGGGTAGCACTTGATTCTGCAAAAAATCCCCCTTTGATTTATACAGGGCTTCTTGCAGAAGAAAGTGCCTAGAAATATATGGTTGTCTGAATACATTTCTTAAGATTATGAAAGCAGTTTGCAGATGTCAAACACTATGTAAATATTGCGACAAAAAATATGAATCCTCAAAAAGATTTTGTACGTAGAGGTAGGCAGTGACAGTTCATGGTGGAAGCAGTAAAATCCTTCCCATTTAGAAAGTAGAGCCATTGGGAACATCTGAGCAGGGAATCTGTGCAGTCACTGAAACACAGCCCGTCTGGTCTATCATTTGAAAGAAATACGCTGTTCTGTAATCTTGTGAAAATGAAACTCCAGGGAAACTTAAGTGCACAGCACGCACTTCACAGTCTTCCTAAGCATTTTCACGTTATGCAAGAAAGCCACTTTGGTTCCTCTGGGTTCTTGACTTACTGCAACCTTTCTCTGGGCCATCCAGATGCATCTGAAGTATTGTAGAAAGAGCAGAACTCAGGCAGAGATCATCTCCAACTGAAGGAACTGAGGAGGAGGGAAAGTGGTGTTACGGAGGTACCTCTCAGAGTCTAGTCTATTAACGAGGGCCTGAGTTCCAGCAGAATCTGAATATGAAAGATAGCTATATATCAGCTGAGAAAATGACATTTCCATCCTTATTGCTTCCCAATGTTAAATCTCATGTAGCCAGGTTAATTTAAATAAATCTGCTACCAGCAGTTCAGTAACTCTTGTAGAAAATGTAGTTAAATTTGCTGTTCACGCTATATATGCGTGCGCAAACTCATTTCCCACATTTTATGTGTTCGATTCATTGATATACTTTGCTTTTTCGTTATAAATTAGGTCACAAAATATTCCAAACATGTCAGTTTGTAAATGTAAATGCAAAGAAAAAGTACATGCCTATTACATTTCCAGTTCATATAGAAAGTTAAATTTCAATGCACTAACCAGAGAAAAACCCTTAACACCCACTGAAAGCTACAGGAGTTGTGCAAATGCATGAAGGCTAAATTTAAAAAGGAAAAAGCTTTCCCTTCCCCAGTGCCATTCTCATTCTGGCTTCACATCCCTTATGAACGTCAAGCTTTCAGGAGGCTGAGCTATGGCAACTTCAGAGCAGACTTTGTCACCCACAGTTCATGTGGGAGAGCACCAAGAAGCTTCACGGGTGAAGCCCTTGAGAATGCAAATGGTGCCGTTCTCGGTGGGCATCCTCAGACAGCTGCCGAAGAGACCAGCGCTCTTGGAAAGCTGGACCTGCTGTCTGCCACCAGCACCAGCACAGAAGTGGCTCTGGTCAGTGTTCACTAGTAACATTTTCAAGGGAAAGAAACTCAGGATTCCTGTCCTGCTTTCTCATATTCAGTGAGGTAAAAAAACCAACCAACCAACCAAAAACAAACCAAAAAAACCCACCAGCAAACGTAAGAAACAGAAACAACAGCAGTTCTTTAAATCAGACTACCATGTATGTTAATTAGGAATTTTGTTCAGTAATGGCACTAAGTACATACATTCTGACTTATTTTCTCTTCTGAGCACAGAGCAGACAACCCCAAATATATTCTCTGCTGACAATTGCAAATGCGTAAGAAAGCTTCTGCCATACCCTTTTCTGTCTTCTAGAACCTAGTGCAGAAATACGGAATTAATTAAAAACCACAAAGTACAATAAGATGCCATCCTCTGCCATTTGTCCTCAGCAGTCAGCAGGTGATGGGTCGCACACTCAGCACTGCTGCACGAAGGCAGACAAACCCAAAACTGGTCCCCAGACTGTAGGGTGTCACAGCAACATTTCTCAGGCGTGCCTGCGCAAATCAAGAGTTACACAAGGAAGACCCCTGACTTATGGGTGTCCAAGTCCTGAGCAAGCATAGGAGTTACAGTCCTCTAAAGAAGTTTCGGAACAATTTCTATGAGGATAAGACTCACAAGTGTTCGTAGGGTTTGGGACCCCTTTCTTGCTGCCAGTACCCAGGAGAGCTCGTGGTCTGCGTTCTGTGGCAGGGCAGGAGCACCTGTACCGTCCACATACACCCAGCCCAGGGCAGCTGCATCCCTGCCTGTGCAGATTCACCAGTTGCCTTTTCTTGGCACTGATTTGTGGTAAGTGTTGTTCATATTCTATTCAGGATCTTATAACATGTCCATCACATTGCTTTCTGTGAGCCCATTACAGCAAAGCTTATTTTACACTCAGTGTCAGATGCTGGGTTTTTTGCACATGTTATGGAAATGTATTTTTTGGTTGCTCAGTGTGTGTGTGAATGATCCCATGTGCAATAAAAGATTCCCGTTGCATGCTCTACTTGTAACCACATTAAAGAGCCACATGTGTCTGCAGCAGTCAGGATGTGTGTTGTGGTTATTCTCTCTTCTGAGGTTTTTGTGGTTTGGGTTTCAGTAAATTTCTCAAGGTTTTGCTCTGAGGTTTGGTTTTTTCTTTGTTGCCCATTTCGCATATGAAGGAATTTTTAATTATTGAAACCTTTTGTCCATACGGTCTTTCTGTGGAATAAATTTCTATTGCACTGACCCAAAATTTCCTTGCTGAGTGCAAGAAAATGGATGAGATGGTTTCTTGAGACCCTTGCAGCATTTCATGCCTGTAGCTCTGTGTTTTTACTGCTGTTGGGGTGTGGGAGCCATACGGGAGGTGTTGATCTGTGCTGAATGCTCGCCTGTGAATTATAGTTTGTATTTTGCCATCTGGCTGCCTGATAATTAGTCCATCTTTTTATCAAATGAATGGCACATGTCTTCCCTTCCTCAATACATATGCAAAACTATATATTTTGGAAAGGATTGTTTTCAACTTCAGAAAATAGCCAGAAAGCAGTGTCTTTCTGCAGTCACGTGTATGTCCTCAGACAAACCTCACCCACGTTTGGACCTAGATTAGCCCCTGCATCGTACTGTGGCATTATGCTCTCCAAGTGTTGGATTACTGATTACGTGATGTTTTGAATTTGCTACGTACATACATAATCTGAGGTCTGGATAATATATTATTGTACTATATAGCTGCACTATGTAGCTATATTTTCCTGCATTCAGTAAATAAAAGAAATTCTGAGTTTGACACTGTGTTTGTTCTGCTATATCCTCATCACTGCTCTAAGTATAGTTCCATGAGATCCATTCCAGATGGGATTCCATGGATGGGGACCCTCAGGAGAAGCAGGCTGAGCAGCAGGATAGCCTAAAGAGGACAAGGGGAGCATGAAGTACCCAACCTCAGCTCCTGTGGTACTACTGCTAGAGAAATCTGCCGTTTATTATAGCATGTGAAAGCAGGAAATAATGAATTCAATGAAAATCTATCCTCAACCCCTGGGAAAAAAAATACATTTTCTGAAATCTTTTTCTTCTCATTTATCAGGAAGCCCTTGGAAAAGGTTGTCCAGAAGGAGATGGAAGGCATTTTCTCCCTCTGTGGCTTGCCTCTCTATTTTGGGATGTTGGCTATCCAAGTCAGTGCTTAAGAGCTAGAATTCATGAGTCACTAGCTATTTATTAAACACACAGGGAAAATCTCTTTTATTGATACATATTTGGAGAGAGATATTTTTTATTTATAAAATTGAAGAAGCTGTCTATTTTTTGAGAAGTTAAAAGTTTTTGTTTAAAAATTTTTCAAGAATGTAGCACTTTCCAAATTAAAGGTGTGTGTTAGATTGTGAATTATGGAAAATTATAATTTTTGCCACAAAACATATTCATTCATGCAACTTTCAACAGGTTGCCAGCTGCCAAACTGCCTGAAAAGACAACCTAAGGGACCACTTCTGCTCAGTCATTGTGATTTTGGTAGTGTGAAAATCATCTGCCAGAAATTTGTTTGAGGCAACAGTATCTGCCCTCAGAAGGAAGTGAACAAAAATGTACCATAAAGTCAACATTTCTCACACGTCTCATGCACTGAAGGAGACTTTTAGCTATAGCCAATCTAAGCTGTATTCAGGTTGACAGTTTTAAATATGTATAAAGAAAATTACCATTTTCTTGAACTATCTAGTCCTATCTAGTGGAAATGAACATGTATTAATTTTCTAGCAAATCTGACTGCACATCCCCTTTCCTTTGGAATACCTTTGCTTTTCTACTGCCATTCGCATTACCGTATCTTGAAATCTAACATATTATTTATACAGGAAGACTCAATTTATTTTTTTTTAATTATCATGATCACATGGATCAGGGTAAACCCTTCGCTTTGTAACATGTACATACTAGAGTAGTAATAGTTCTTTTTGTCATCGATGTCACTGACAGCAAATGATGGCCAGAAAGGGGGATGACCTTTCTAAAGGGATTCCCTTCTACACAGTGCGAAACAGAGGTTTATGAAAATAACAGAACCCTTTGCCTTGAGTAAGCACTGCAAGATCAGTCTTTGGCTGATTTCAGGTTGATGTCTATTACACTGATTAAACTGCGTCTCCATTTCTTCATTCTGCCCTGGCCTATTGTATCCACTGTTATCTCCCATTAACTGTGCAGATGGTAAGGTTTTGGGATAGGGCATGCTTTTTGTTGTAGATGTGTACAGCGCATGCCAAGCAGGGGCCCTCATCTCCAGTTGGAATTGTAGGCGCTACTGCAACACAAACAATATTCTTTGAAACATATTCATTCCAATAAAAATAATGGATATTTTCTTCCCAAGTTAGAGGAAATAAAAACAATTTGGTTTTTCTTCTGCCCACAAATGCACACACACAGATACACACACAAACACAAATACGTTAGTCTAGATGAGGGTAATATCTTCATCTTCCATAGGTTCTGTATTTGATTAATCCATGCAATCAGATAGGAAAGGATAACCTTAATAAACCATAAAAGCAAAGCAAATACATCAGAAAAAAGTGTTCAGGATGCTACAGAAATAAAACAAAACTCTCATGTCCCCAAATACATATAGATCACATTTTGCTATGATCCCCACTACCACCACCACAATTTTATCTCTTTCTGCTGATGTAAAATGCCTCTCATGACAGAATTTAAATGTGGTGCCTAGAAAGTGAATGGAGACTTCCCAGAAAGCCAGCCAAGTACCAATCCTACTCGTACATCTTCTTGTGTCCTGGTCTTCTGAGTAATAACAGGTCAAAGTAATGACTCTTAATATGTGATACGGAGACAGAAAGGCACAGACCTTTCCTGGAAGGCTTTTACAGAGCACTGTGCATGGTGCTGTGAAGCCTTTGCTCCCAGTTCCTTCGCCTGCACCTCTGCTCTCTGACTCCATTTCCCAGATGACCAGCTACCAGTAGGTTCTGGGCACAGGGTACTTCTTTTGCTGACTTCAGGTTTGAAATGTCTCTTTAGATCAGTATTTAGTTCTGCAGAGATAAAAGCTCCTCTTTTTTCCAGAGCGAGAAGTTATACTTGCAGAAAACTGTTTTGACAACTATGGCTTTCAATTCCCAATGCAGCCTTGGACAGACATGAATCTTTGGGTCCAAGCCTCCAAGCAGTTTTGAAAGGAAATGGGATCACTGCTTGCTCATGACATACATCGTATTACATTAATCCTGTGCTTCAGGGCATTCACGGGCCGCCTTTGGGCCAAGAAGGATTATTTTTTTTTCCTTTTCTCTCTTGATGTATAAATTGGCTCCTAATTTTTTCGGTTTGACTTTTGTTCTGCTCCTCTAATGACCAGCCAACTGGAAATAGGCCACGTGTCTAGACAGGATGCAAAAGCACAGTGCTGCACTGCTGCTGGTGCCACTTAAAGTAAGCTTATAGTTAAACTGGTAGCCAGATTTAGGATCAAGAAGAATTTTTCCCCTAATCCAAGTGGAATGGTTAGGGGTTTTTTTGCTTGTTTTGTTGCATGCCTCTATATTGAAGGGCACAGTCTTTGTCCTGGATCCCCTGTGAATATAAGAAAAAAAAAATAAAAAAAAATCCTGCTATATTGGAACCTACAATATTAGCAATATCTTTGATTTACCCTACTTCCTTTCTGTAGGTCATTTTTTAGAACTTTTTTATTATTATTATTGTAGATGATGTTTGTTCCCATTAAAAACTTGGGCAGTATTATAGCAGGAAACAGATGGGGGTTTTTAGCCCATTCAGGACTCTGTGGCTGCCTGCTAGTACTGGGAAATAGATTTGTTGACCTAGGCTGCCATTTCAGACTGATGTCCCTGTAGAACTGAATCCCACTGGCAGGACCATCATCACAATTCACCTTAGATCCATTTATTGCAAAAGTGTGCAGCAGAGCAGAATTCAGGCTCTCCATACATATATGCAAAACGGCAATCAGTTTTTCAAGGCATGAGAATGTAACTCCAATAGTCAAGCTGATCACCTTCCTATCAGCATATTACATTGAGTGACTGAAGGACATTTCTTTATAGGAATGATCATGAGCACTATGTCAGCCAGGACATCCAAGCAGCTAAGAAAGAAATGTTTGAAGGCATGTTCAGGTTTGTTGAGACCTTACATTTGATCCATGCAATTCTTCTAAAGGGTGTTTCCTGAATTGTATAAGATGCATCCAGCAAATAGAATGGACTTTTATAATTTGGAAATAAGGAAAAAAAAAACCCCCAGTATGTGAAATGTGAGATCCTTGTCCTGTTCAAAATAAGCTTATCTGGGTGGTAATCTTCTTGTGCATACAATTACATCTCTGTGCTGTGTTTTTTCAGCTTAAGGAAGATTTCCCCCTTGGAAATTCAGTACAACGGAAATGGCAACGTAGCTGCTCAAAAGATGTTTAGTGCATGTGGATTTTTGACATGAGAATGCCCCAATTTTGAATTTTGAATACATAAGGTAACAGCTAGAATCAGTCTGAAAATAAGACTCTTCTGTTATATTTTTGCTTCATAAATATGTCTATTTTTCATTCACAATCTTATTCTGAATTTCTGTCAAGTCCGGAAATACTTGAAGTAAATTCAGCTAAACAAAGAAATAACTTTTATTTCAGATAAACAGAGATTTCTGCTAATATCAATCCTGTTCAGTCTCTGTCTGGGACACCACTCCTTGTGTCCACTTTCTGCAGCTAATGTCCATATAGACTCCTGACAATTGGATAAAGGTGTACTTTAAAAAGTCTTTTGACAGAGCATTAGAACAATTAAGATCAGGTACTTCAAAATATGTGTTTCTTGTTATGTCACTGGAGTTGCAGATGATCTCAAACATAAATCAGCACATTAAGTAGACAGACATGTTTAGTAAAAGCTAGAAGTCCATGGCACTTTTGAAGGTATGAATTTTGTACCATCCAGATTTTAACTGCTTTTATTCTCATTTTTTATGAATGCTGTAAAAATATGAAGCTTCTTTTGATTTCATAAAGGTAGGTGTGGATCTCTTATTGTGAAAAAAAAAGGAAACTCATGCATGCTACCAACAGCACTACCTTAATTTTTCTTCAGCCACAATATGGGATATGAAAGCAGTCTCACTTTAGTCACTTAATACTATAGTACAGAAAGGTATGTTAGAACAGGGATCTGAACCTTTGATGCTAATGCCCAGCTTGACATCAACAGAAGTGGTTGAGGGTAACAGCAATGAGCCACATGCTTTTAGAAATATGCTTTAGATTAGAAACCCCAAAAGATTTCCCTTGGAACCTGTCATCTATGGCAAGAATCTGCGGGCTGGCCTGGCAGGGAGTGGGAACTTCTACCCCCTTTCTCATGAGGTCAGCGCAGTGTGAGACCTGAAGACACTTTTTCCTCCTTTAGGTTCTGCGACATTCCCACCCCTAGCTTTCCTATGGCAGAAGTCTGCCTTTCAGAGTACTGTTTGCCCCAATCTGTCATCTCTCAGTAAACCATCACTACCTGCAATACATCTCCTTCTCAGGTCCTGAGTTTTTGAAATGGATGCCAAGCCTGGCACTGCCCCTTCTGCAGTGTGTAGCAGAGTTTGTGGTGCATCATGCTGTGCTAATACAGGGCTATAAATATGCATTTGCCCAGTAAATCCATGCCTGGCTGATGGTAGATATTATCCACAATATTTTAGGATGCCTATTATCATGAGTAGTTTCTGGCCTCGTAATGGCTGCTAGGAATAATATTTATGGAAATATGTCATTAGCCCTAAAAGTGTTTATCAGAAGTGATTAATAGGAATAATTGCCTGTTAGGTAAACAAGAAGTTACAGAGGCTTATGAACTGATTTCTAATGATTCACAGCTCCTGCACATTCAGACACAAAGCCACAGATCAGACTAATTCGGTGGTAATTACAACCTTTACAAGTTTTGTGATGTTTTAATTTAATTTAAACAAACAAACAAACAAAAAGCAGTAGGTGTATCCCTCCTGACTTCCCTGCTCCTCCATCAACCAGGTCACAGAGTTCCAGAAGCAGCGCAGCGAGACCGAGCACCGAATTATCACTGTCCGCGACCCACTTCAGACTGCGACCCAAAGTATCGCTTTTAGCGCATACACTCTTGGGATGACCTGCTTTGCTCCCACGCCAGGATCATTCCCAAACTGGGGACCCACGACCTTAGGTAGCCCAGGTACAAACTCAGGCTTGATGCCCCCTCTGCCACCGTTTTCGAATCCTTTCACAGCTCCTCTTCCAAACTTGGCTGCGTCAAACTGCTCCCTGCTTGGGGACCAGCCTAGTGACCTTCATACCAGCGTTCAGCCTTCCAGTGTTCAAATCGCAGGTGACTAGCCCTGGCCTTCCCCTGTAAGCATTGTCCAGCTCATAGCTAATCTGTATTTAGTACCAGAGGGCATCCAGAGTCCACATACGTACAAGACATAGTTTCTTCACCTTAAAAAAAATCACTTAATATCCAGAATTATGAACAAGCACGAACAATTGTCAATATAATGTCCCACTTTTTATTGTCTTTGCCTTTGTTTAAACTTAAAACACCTCAAGTAGGATCCTCAGGTTACAACATTTTAGTTCCATAAAATTCTGAAATCTAGCTAAAGGAAATTAAAAATGTTATCTGAAATTCTTTATTTCTCTCCACACTCTCTAACCTGTCATTTCAAAACTGATAAGGGCAAATCCCTTAGGAAAAGCAGACTGGTAAATGACCAGGGTTTCTTTTTATTCTGATAAAAGTCAAGTTTGAAAAAAAGTGTTGCATTCTACTTTGTTAAGAGCAGGAGCTAGACATTGGTGTGTATTCATCAGGAACATCTATTTGCCTTGATTGCTGCCCAGCTACTTTAAAGGACATCTATTCTAATCCCTGTGATGCAACACTTGGGTTTTCCTGACACTCTGTATTTATGATGAGCATGTTATTCATCACAGAAAGCAGGGAAAACAAAGAGTCAGATTCTGATTTCCCTTGCAGTGACATAAATCCACAAAGGCTAATGGAATTTTTGTAGATTTATGCTCTGGTGAGTGCAGGATTTGGCCTAGCAGCTCTATAAATTCTCTAGTTTTGAGCATAGCAGGACAGCTATACACACCATGTAAGTTCTGAACCATCTGGTTTCTCTGAGAGCACAGGAGCTTTTTAGGGAGTTCTTTCTGGCTCTAATTGAATATGGTTAGTTATTTCTTTCCCCATTCCTGCCATTGACTACAATGATCCCTTTCTTACAAATTTTAATTACTTCATGAGCTGTACAGCACTTGACTGGATGTTACTTCATTAAATTGAAGAGGCTATATAAAAGGTTGAACTGATTGCAGCTCATGTGAAGAGAAGGAAGCAAAGCCACAAGTTCTTCATTCAGCAGAATGGGGGAAAGATTTGTGGCAGCCAGGGACTGCTAGCAAAGGAAGGTCTTTGGAAGTAAAAGTGGAACACAAGCTGAGATTGAAATTCTTGATTGTAAACTATCAGGGGAGCGATAGACTATAGCAATAACGATTGCTGATAATAGGCACTTCCTTTTTGGAAAAGCATAGCTGTATAGATCACATATAACCTAAATTACAAATGATATTCCCTTTCATGCAGACATATAACCAAGACTGCACAACTGGCAGGATTAAGAGAAAGGAAAAGAAAAAAGAACATTTTTTACACCAGATGTTTTTTCAGAGGCACGTCAAGACCAAATGACTTTCCAGAGGTTCTTTGGGAAAGCAAAGAGTCTTTTTTCCAAGTAGTTTACTAGTCTTAGAAAGTTTTTTGTCAGCTTGAGGAAGTGCTAAGGTTTAAAGGGCACTGAGTAATATTTCAGCAATCGTTTGCAGTTGGAACTGTAGCAGAGCTCGTGATGTGTGTCATTCTTTCATGGTTACAGTAATGCAGGGGAGGCTGAAGGGATCGACAAGTTCTGGAAAGTCAATAGAGTGCCATAGCGAGTTAGCCAATGTTCAGTCAACCAAACTCTTTGATTAGCTCAGCCTGCCAGTATTCTTTTTCCAGGATAAATTATTTGATGGCTCTGAACAGCACTGACCTTACTTTACCTTTAGGATAGCTTTACCCTTCCATTGTTTATCTTCTAAAAAAGAAATGCTTTTTTTCAGAAAGGAGACTTGCTTTTTAGAATAATAGCCATGGAGTATCTGGCACAAACTTTCTCAGGACATTTAGGAAGGTACATGAGGTTTTACAAGAGACGGATTTGGATGACAAAACTAACACATGAAACACATCATCCTTTGTTAAGTAAAATCCTTTGTATCAAAGGCAGTATTCATGTGTTCACTGTGATATATGTAATATATGAAACAAACCCTTAGCTTTCTAGCATGAACATTTCACACAGCATGAAGCAAATAAACTATATGTTGATCTTAGTTACCCTTGTGAAACATTACAGACTTTAAAAGTATGATATAAAAATAGAAGCATTGATTAGCCCAGTCTTTGGCATATCTTGTACAATGGTTTATGAAACTATAGTAGTTTTCCTTTATGTAGCAATTTCATCAGGCTTTCATAGCATCCGTACAATAGTTGAGTTATTTAGCCTCATTTTAAGGGGGTGGGGGGAGACAATGGCAACACCAAGCTAAAGCATTCATAAGAACCCACCTTACTGAGGAGAGGGTAGCATAAAGCAGAGCTCGGAGCTTTTGTTTCTTCCCTTAATCTTTTGTCACTACAGTGTTATTCTAAATCTCACAAATACAAGTCTTTATTTTGAAAGCATACTTCAGTGCACTCCAGCAGTGCTACCTGTCCCAGCCAGTGCCGGACCTTCCTTTCAGGTCAGCGATACGGGTTGAGAGCCCAGCTGTTGAGACATCTGGAAGTCAGCAGCCTGAGCGTGAGACTCCCTCGCTTCCTCCCTGCTGTGTGTCCTTCCAATACCCCCCATCAGTCCGCAGGACCGATATAATCCAACTGGCTTTGGCTTTGTCCCCTCATTTTCCTTTGCAAGAGAACTGTGTTGGTAGCAAGTCACTGCTGATTCGTGTATTTTCTTAACTGGATGTGCATTAGAGAGTTTGAAAGAAGTCTGCTGTTCCAGTATATTGAATTAGGCCAGAGTATATGAATGTTTTTCACAGTGGTATGCATTGCTAGACTAGAACT
This sequence comes from Astur gentilis, assembly GCF_929443795.1. Classification (NCBI taxonomy): domain Eukaryota; kingdom Metazoa; phylum Chordata; class Aves; order Accipitriformes; family Accipitridae; genus Astur; species Astur gentilis. The sequence goes on along the minus strand of NC_064890.1, from coordinate 27,653,419 downwards.
ATTCAACAGAGATTGCGCTGGATAGTATTAGGAAATATGTTGATTAGATGGCAGTGTAACTTTGTCTCCGAAGTTAAACATACAGCCTTATCTTTTTAAAAACATCATGTGGCAACCAACATACATATATCCGGTTCTCAATTACGTGTGGGCAGATGACACAGTTGCTAATTGAATGCCTTGTGCCTTTTCTCAGTCACCGTCCTTCTCTCCTCCGGAAGGACAATGCCACACCTTCCTCTTTTTGACAAAACTGAAGGGTACACGCTGCCCACACGAAGCCACAGTCTGCCCACTACTGCTTAAAGCTTCATCTCTTGTCTTTGGAGACCTATATGCACATTTTCCAAAAGTAAATACACTACGTATGCTGCTATAGCTTAGTTCGTACTTCTTCTAAATTATCCATGCCTTTGCTGAATACAGGTTTTCTCCTCTGCTGCTCTTTTACAATGGACAATTGATATGTAACCACGACTCACTTGTGATATACGCTGGTGTCTCAGTGAACGGTAGTGTCCTGGGGAGCGAATGGACTGGTCAGTATCGGCATAAAGAGGGATGCCACAAGGACCCCCTATGCTCCTTCACCTGGGGGCGCTTGCCCAGGGCCCCGTCTCTCTCTCTTGTCTCTGGAAAGCCATAGCACAGATTAGCCGTGACATGTGGGAGATTTCAGCCCCTGGTTTCATGGTGGTACATTTTTATCCATTTGTATTTGTGTAAATGTTATAGGTTGAGCAATGTTAAAGAGCAGTCTTTGAAAGCACTCCAAAAAGGTGCTGGCAAATGACGAGCTCTGCTCTTTATTGCTTAGCTGTTTCAAAAATGTCCAGAGCTTCTTGTTTCTCATTTTGGAAATGTATTATTACTTTATATTTGTTATTTTGGCTCTTCCAAAACACTTTCCTTCTTCATCTTGCTTTTGCTAGGATTTAAAATTTCATAGCTTTGTTTATATATTGTATTTCTGCTGTTGAATGCAAAACTTATTCTGTCCTTCCAAAGATGCTTCCAGATCAGATTTTATGCAAAAGAGTTTTTATCCTCTGATTTACTTTGCAGATATGATGAGCCCAGAAAAGTTAGAAATATTTCGAAAACAGAACAGAAACATTTTCCTTTGCTAGGACCTTTGCTTTGGTAAGATGTGTTGAACTGACTGCAGCTGATCAGGGTATCATCCCTCCCCTCGCACTCACAGATGCTCAGCTCTGATCTGTTGACGTAACGTCGCAGACAGTTGCACCCTAACCTGGTTCCGTCAGTATGACTTGGGTTAGGGGAAACACTATATTTAAGCACTTTTTTTTTTTTTTTTTAACCTGCATCATCCAGATAGACTGCATCAGACAGCAAGGAAGCAATTACTTGCATAATCATATCAGTAACGGTTTAATCCAAGCTTCCCACAGAAGGAGTCATTCAAGCAACTGGGCTTATTGAGCCAACGTGAGTTGCTCTAGTCCCTGCAATAGGAAATGTGTTGGAGGCAAGGAGAAGATAAAAAAGCTGAGAGAGCTGAAGTGCTCAGCTCTGATCTGGACTAGGTTAGAAACAGTTTTGTTCCACAGGAAAGTAGCAAGAGCATATCTGATCTCATAAACGCTAAACCCGCTTCTTGCAGGTTGATTTTTTTTCCAAATTTCAGTATGAATAAATAATCAAGTTACCTTCACAGAAACTGATGTAAAGAAATCTGAAGGGGAGTTATGCCATCCCACTCCCCAGCCCCCCAATAATCTTGTATTGTAACAGAATTTAGCGATAGCATTGAATATGGAACAATTACTCCTGTTTCTTAAGAGGTAGAGCTTGAAATACTGTTATCTGCACCAACACACTTATTCAAATCAAGAAGATTTTGTGTCACTGTTTTCTATGTAAGACTCTGAGGGTTTTTTGTGACTATGTCAATGTGTTTTCCACCTGGAGAAAGCAGTTTCAAACAACATAAGAACAAACTAATAGAAAGCACATTTTGAAGATCCTAGGATCCTGAAACTTATTGCACTGCTAATTAAATGTTTAGTCTGTGCTCTGTGTTTTTGTTAAATTTCTCTTTATTTAATCTCTCTCTACGTAAATCCTCATCATATAATTATAAATAGTGCAATTGGCTAGTCTCTAATTAGGAGAGGAAAACACTCAGTGATGCATGAACAACAGGTTAATGTAGAGCAGTCTGTAAATCGCTCTGCCCAGGGCTCTTCAGATTGTATTATACTCCTTAGGCAATGGCTTTAGAAAGCCTGTGTAACGTAAGGAAATCAAACCAGTGTATCATTACATGCATATTTGTAATTAATAAGAACAAAACAAACATTCACGGAGCAAATCAGTGATGTGCTGTTAAAACACCACATGCCTGAGGTTTAGAAGTTTTTTGCAATACTGAATATTTAGTGTGTAAAATGAATGTGCAAAAGAGCTGAAAACAGCAAAGAAACAAAAGATTTCTAACTTTAATATCTCCCATTGTGTTAAGACAAGATAATGTAAGTTGCATAATAATTCCTGGGGAATAGCTACTTCATTATCTCACCAACTAATTGAATCTTATCAAGGAAGAAATAATTGCATGTTAAAAGAAACCAGCAAAGGCTGCACATTAATGTTACATCTTAAATGAGTAAAATGCCTCATTTCACTTCTGCTCTCTGAAAGGCTAAAACGAGAACCCTAAGGTGTGGCCATAATTTGGGGTGGGAATGAATAAAACCCATTTACGTTTCGTTACTGGGATCCTGCTCCCAATAATCCCCGAGATGAGTTCATGTAGGAGTGGATTTTGTGCACCAACCTGGCAGCGCTTGAACCAGCTAGTGGGCTGTAGGCTTTGTTCCTTCTTTCAGGATTATGATTTTGGTTTGGGTTACTTTTGTTTAATTCTAGGCCGTTTGATAGGTATTATGCCCTCCATATGGTTTTTTTTTTTGCTAAGAATCCTCCCCTTTACAAATCAAGCAATTACTTTGGTACCTCAGTTTCCATTTCTGTAATAATTTTCTTCATTTTGAGATTTACCGCCAGAGCTGGGTATTGTTACCAAGGACTCAGTTCTTGTGCCTGGTGTACAGAGATGGGGCTTGTCCAGCCGGCTGGTGAAGCATCCAGTGAACTGAAAGCAGCTGGGGCAAATTACTTATGACCTTTGAAAAGAATGCTTGTTGGCCCTAATAATTCCTTACTTGGTTTTCCCCTCTGTCAGAGTTGTGATGGTGCCTTGTTTGCTATAACTGTTGATGTTTTCATCATTCATTTACCATGAGATTAATCCTTTTTTTTTTTGTCTTGATTTTAATGACGACTGGTGGTGATGAGTTCCACTAGTGTTTGTGGTGTCACTGACCCAGTTTTGAACCCTTCTTCTTCCTGTTTATATCTCTGCTGAGGCAAGCTGAGCAGAACTGAACACGGCATTCCAGAAAAGATTGATTTACACAATATTAGATTACTTTCAGTTGTATTTTCTACTCCATTCCTTCAATATTCTAACTTTGCTTTTAGGACCTCACATTGGATAGCAATGACTCCACTGACCTGCCCTCCATGGTGCCAAATGCTTTTTTCAGTGCTGATACAATTCATTTAATATTCAGGCACACTGTATGAATAGCTAAGTACCTTTCTTTCGATGTATATTGCATTTCACTTCTTAGCTTTTTCAAAATATTATATTACCTAATTTTAAAACACAAGCTTTGCTATATCATTTTGCTGTCTGAAAAAGGAAATTTGTTAACTGTTTCATCTCATGCCTTTTATCTGATTTCTGATTCAGGATAATACTTTTCCTCTTGCTTCAAACCATACGGATTATTTAATAGGGATTTCATTGGAGAATATGCGAATCCCCATGCTGATTATAAACAACAGGGTTTTTAGCCATTACTTCAGAGTCTGCACACAGGGAATTCTACTGTATTAGAAAGGTATAGGTTTTGTATGCACCAGCTTTTCCTCTATAGGGCGTTTATAATGCCAGTACTGAAACATATTACAGACATTCAGTATTTCGCAGCTTGAAATATTTTATTCAGTTCACCTGGCACTGAAGCAAAGCTTATCCCCAGATAATCTATTATGCTTTCTTTCAAATGTTTCCTACACCCCAGCCCTCCATATCATTGAAATACCACAGTAGCTGATTCTACTGTAAGTTCAACATTCATTTTAAATTCCTGGCACTACTCCCAGTGGAGCTATGTTAATTTGCAGCAGCTAAAAATATGGCCCAATAGTGCTGTTTTCCTGCATATCCCCTCCTCCCCAAACAAAACAAAGCATTTCAGTGCTTAGAGAACATATTTGTCATATATACAATGCTATTTAACAACACGTTGACAGAGAATAGTATGATATCTAGAATGCTGTGATGAGTGCCTTTAATCTGTTTCAATAACAGCTTACAATGCACTGAAATACCTGTTTGATTTTATATAAAGCATATTAATAACTACTTCCTGAACTAAATTTAATAGTGTTCCTTTACTCCTGGCTTTTTTCCCTCCTGCTTCAGAGGCAATAGCAGAAAGCGTCAGGTCTACCATCTCAGCATATCCTAATTATCAGTTTTCCAAAGTCAAAACAATGTTATAAACTGGAAAGTTTTGCCCACTGGAAATCACCTTGCCAGGAATGGTTCATCATTGTGGTAGGAGCAAAGCAGTATCCTAGTGTATTACAAAGAAAGGAAACCTGGGCCAGGAAGCAAAAGAAGGCCTCAGTTGCCCATTACCTGTCTCTACACAGGTCAGCCCTCAGCTCTGTGAATGCTCACTGTATTGAACAGATGCTGCCTGTGTGGGGGGCCTGCCTAGTCAGAGGATATGTGTTTAAGTCCCTTTGAATCTGTAGACAAGTATAAAACTCACAAGTAGAAATGAAAAATATTGATGAGAATCAGGAGGATAATTAAGACAATGAACTTCACAATTATAAGAAATATATATGCTTCTGTTTTTAAAAATAGGCAAGAAGAAGAAGAAGAAGAAATCTAATTATTCGGGAGAGTGACCTATTCCCAGTGTGGTCCATTCCTACTCATTAGTTAAACCTTTGTACATTCTTCCCATTGGTGGCCTTGTGATTTAAACAGATGACCGAGTTCCCTCCTGAACAGGACAGTCTTCTTGAATGGGGACTGAGGAAACGTCATGTCAATATGAAATAAGATCTTTCATGGACAAGATGAAGCAGTATTTAGCTTAAACGTATTGAATTTTGAAGTAGGGTGACTCTCTGTTAAATATGAGAAGGTGGACTATTAAGGAAAAATAACACAAATACAAAAAACTATACTCTGTGTGCATTGCTGACGCTTGACTCAAAATCATCCTGAAGTTCACTCTGCCTAGGTCTCGGTGGAGAGCACAGGATATTCCCAAAGCTGAATAAAAAGCAGAAGGCCTGAGTGCCTTTATATAAGAGTTTTGCATCAGAGAACAAAATGAATCATTCATCCTACATGGAGAGACAAGCAGAGGTAAACTCAGGTTTTCAGGCTAAGAACTTTAGGCATCTGTGTCATTAGAGGTAGAGGAGGAAAATGCCTCACAGGCTTCTGTGTTGGCGGTAAATCTTCTACATTAAAGGGGAGGAGAAGCTAATTCCTCAATTTCTGGCTGCAAAATCACTGCCTCAAGGACAATGTCATGTCTAAATCCTGCCCTTTGGTCAATCTGTGTAGCACAAAGGATTAGAAAGAGAGGTAGGTTTTAGCCTATGTAGCGTATGTGAAGAATAGCCTAAACCACAAGTTAGTAAAACAGACTAGAGAGGTACTCCAGCGAGCATTTGAATTAGGTTAGATCCTTGCTCACATTTTCTTCCTCATCACCCATCATGCACCTATTTCCTTTGGCTGTTTGGTTAAGTCAGTGCACTTTCTCACAGCGGTACTCTGCAGTCTTCACCTCATAAGAGATTTTGCCTGATTACTGGTAAGACCTGCAACATGGAGAACTGACATGCTAGACAAAACATCATTATTCTAAATCTGATCGATCATTGCAGGACAGTGCACAGCTATTTGTAAAACATGCTTTTTGACTTAGCAAGGCTCTGAAGTTCAGCAGTAGCATACTCCATGTACAATAAATTGCAACGTTCCTCGGACCTCTTGGACTTCCCCACAGCTTCGTGGGATAACTACTGTGTTTATTGGGCACTCTCTCCACGCTCTACTCACAGAAGTTGGTACTTCTGTTTGTATTCAGTGACTGTCCTTGCCCCGCTCACGAAGCAGTACTCCATCTTTTCCAGCAGACTTTTACAAAACTCTTCCCAACAAACTGAATTCTCTGTCCTTCATGAGCCTGAGTTTTCAGCTGCTCTTCTAGTTTCATCCACTTCCTCCGATCCTTGTACATGTTGGCTTGTGAAAGTGCCTTGCCTGATTTGTACACCTCTTCATGGTACCACAGGCAAAAATCTGCATTTTGATCACATCGTTTGACCACTTACTGGCTCTTTCATGTTCTGGAGAAGTTTAATCACTACGGCTTTTAAAGGGTCCCTCTCTTATTGTTGTTCGTTCTGCATTTCTTCTACACCAATATTTTTTTCTTTTGTCCTAAACTCATTTTCTTAAGTCATCCTGGTACAACTGCCCTCCCCCAGGAGTGTACAACAAAGCTCACAGGTTTCATCTTAAACTATTCTACAGTCCTCACAGTATATAAGGTCCTAACAGACTTTTAGCAAATCATTGTAAATATGTAAATACAGTGTGAAAATGTTCAGTTGTGTCTCTGATAGTATCAGAGATGATCTGAATGATATAAATAGTTGGGATATGGTGCTATTCCCTGGACTTTTGCTCACATATTTTCCTCCAGATTGCTGAAACCTGCATTCAAGTAAGGATTTAAACAACTAAGCTTTCTGCAGTGTGTATCATTACCTGAAAATATCTAAGCTACTTATTAGGGTAGGTTCAAAGATTCAACCCATCTGTCACTTTTATGCGGATAAGTCAAGAGGAAGCCAAAATTTGTTTCAAAAACTTTTACAAATGATGACAGGAGCAAAGACTCCTGAAAGTGCAGTGAGAGCCGATGGAGAGGTAAAAAGCTGATCTCCATTCAGGACTGCATATTAAGATATAAATGAAATAGTTTCACCTCATACTTAGTCCTAGATCCAGCACCCACAGTGTCTCCTGAAACCTCCTAGAAGAGTTTGTTCCAATGTTATTTGATGTTTTTGTCAATGAACCGTAGAACATCTGGTTCATATCCGTAGAACAAAGATGTCATCAAGATAGGTGAGGCAATAAATAATAAGATTAGGGACAACTTATTGATCACAATCCAGCAAAATGTACTCTAATACAGGCAATTGCTGTGTAGTGTATTTGGATGCAAAGAACACCAGCTGTGCTTACAGGGCGAGAGGCTCCTTGAAGTAGTCACTAGAAGAACCCAAGTGCCTCCTTGCTGGCCTGTTTCAATGTTGTGGCCATGGCATTTAGTAAGATGCTTGCACATGGATCAAGGGTAGTAGTAGAATAAGCTGGGAAGACACTTTGCCTCTGAACACAGCGTTGCTGGGACCATTACTAGAACCCTGTTTCTGACTCTTGACAGTCCCATTTGAGTAATGATGTGGGAAGTGCAGAGCGTACAAAGGGGTCCACGAATAATTCAGGTCACGAAAGACACAATTTACAATGTGGAGACTGAGGAGTACTACTGGATTTTTAAGATCTGATCCATGCACAAAGCTTTTGTTCACATAGTGGTGGGTTTTCCAGTCTTGCAGGCAAAGGCATTGGAATATCCAATAGCTGGAACTGAAGATAAAGGGGGGAAAAAACAACTTTGAACCCTAAAATGAGTGTACCTTCCTAGCTGTGAAGGTAGTTAAACATTGGATTAGCTTATCAGGAGGCTGTAAGTCCATCACAACCTTCGGTCTTCAAGAAATGATTATGTGTCTTCCTATAAAACGTGCTTTAATCCAGTTTCTGAGCCAAAGTCGGCAGACAGAGAAGGTCAGACCAACTCATTATACTGGTCCCTACTGGCCATCACCTCCATGAAAGAAATCTGAAGAGCAGAGCTGAGATTTAATTAATCACGTTTTTAAACTAAAAGCTTTTTATTCACGTTGAGTTTTGCTTCTTTCTTTTGTTCATGAGAGCGATTACCAATTCCATAGAGAAGAGTTTACAGTAAATACGAATAAGAGCTCAGCAATAATAGTTTAAAACTGAAGTATCATTTTACCATAAATATTTAGTGTGGAGCCTGTGGTGGAATTATGTCATTTGGAACAAGTAATGCCTATAATCCACTTACTTCCTTCATCTTTTGTTCCTTTTAGTATTAATTCAAATTTTAATAGTATTGGAAAAACACAGCTGCTTCTTGTTGGAAAGAGTTATTTTCTCTATATTTACAGGAATAATTGATTGAGTGAGATGAAATCTGTAAATCTGGGTTTTAAAAATGAAATTATATAGTGAACCATGTTTGTCCAAGCTGTTTCCAGGGGAGATGTGTCAATAACCCTTTTTCTCATCCTGTGGATGGTTTTGTTCCAAATGTGATTAAAAGGCTACTGTCAAGATTTAGACACGAGTATTAATCTTCATACAAATTGCTCAATTCCACTGCGGAAGTTTCCTACATTGTGTTCTGTGTGATCTGGAGCAGAACTTTTACTGATAGATGTTCATGCAGTGACTATCAAGGGATGTTCATGAACAAAATTAAAGCCTAAAACAAGAGAGGAAACACATGCATATATTTTTATACACCATAGTTATTTTTTTCAAAGAAATTATCTGATGACACACAGAAGTAATATCAGCAGGATTTTGGATAGTTATCTACATGTAGGTGGCAAACCATGAATCAGTTACATAATTCATACAAAACTTATGTATGCAAAATTCTCACACCCCCTGCAGAATATATGATGTTGGGAGATGTCACATATTACAGGGTGGGGGGGAAACAGCACAATATTTAAAGAGATTTTTAGAAATGCTACTGGAGCTACTTTTCATACCCTTCTCCTTATAAATTGAGATGATTTATCTGTAACAGTACTGCATAAAATATCTGAAAGCAACCAACCTTATGCCTTCTGAGTGCATTAACTTGAGACATAGGCAGACAACTAGCTATGGGTTCCATTGGCAGGCTGCAGATTTCTTGTACTCAAAAGGATAAAAATTCTGTTTCTGGGCCTGTATGTTGTGAGATATTACACTTTATTAATGGAAAAACTGTTATAATTTTATGTACAGAAAATCTGCTAAGATTATGATGTTTGCTGAGTATCTTTTTTATGTGTGTTTGTAGGGAAAAGCATTTGCTCTGGAAAGAGTTGTTATTAGCTAATACCAGAAACAAACTGAAATACGTGAGGCTATGTTTCATTCTCCTATTTGCTAAGGCTGCAATGTAAGCAGAGATGATTTACATTTACAGGTATGCCTCTTTGGAATGACACCATGGAAGACCCTTAAAATTATTCCCATACATAGACCTACCTACATCCACTCTAAACAGAACAAACTCAAAGAAGACGAATCTGTTTTGTGGCATCTACTGCAGTTTTACAACTTAGTTCCACTACACAGTGCAATGAAACGAAAACCTTTCAAAGAGATTCATTAAAGCATAACTGAGTGAAAATACTGACAATTCCAGCAAGGAGATGGATGTCTAAATGGTTAGGACATGGCCCAGGATATGGGACAAAGCTTCAAATCCAGATCTACATGCAGTGAGCAGAAGTTCTTTAACACAGATAATCTTGAAGCAATTTAAAGGCCTTGGCTGGGCACCTCCCAGTACTTCCTAGGGCCGGTACTTTGGTGACCATACTCCTAAAATGTTTCTCTTTCTCTCTCTCTTTTCTGTTTAAAATCGTGTTGATACATCTTTGCGAAACATTTGCATTTGATAAATTGTCATTTATTCAGAAATGTCTCAGCCAGTTCTAAACCAAATATGCTTCACAGACTCTACCAAAAGCAGTAAGGAAATTCCTCTACTCTGCATTAAATATCTCCCATCCATACTTAACTTACATACATGTGCTGTTCCAAGACCTGCACTAACATGAGTGATACTTGCCCAGGGGCATGAAGATTTTGCAGTGCCCATCCTCTCTGAAGACAGAACAGTTATTTCACCTCTTGTTCCAAAATGCAGGGAATGAAATTAATCAATGATTGTCAGAGAAAAAAGGAGGGGTTTGGAGACGAAAAATAAAACTTTCATTTCTATGATTTTTTTTTAACCACATCACAGAAATTTTTTAAAAGCATCTCATGTATAAGATATACAAATAATGATTGAAAACTATTTATATCCCAGCTTCCCCATCACAATGGAATGCTATATGAAAACACAGTGATCAATATTAATTAGTACAACCCCACTGCACACAAAAACATACAAAGCACAATAGCATTACGAAAAATGCATACAAAAAGCCTCTAGAGGCACTCCAAAGGCAAATTGAAAACCCTGTAAAATCCAAGCAGCTTTTGCCAGTCTAATTCAATAGATGAATTTGCTGCTTTGCACAGGTCCTGGAGGAATGTTCCAGAATGTGGACTTTTCTGGTGAGGGCACCTTTCCCTCCCATGACTCCCACATGTCTCGCTGTGCTGTAGGCAATTGCAGCAGCGATGCTGGGGATTTGGGAAACTGGTACAAGCAAAAGCAGCCCTGAGGCTACTGTGTTGAAACTGGAAAGTAGATCACCATACAGCTGGTCTAGGACCAAGCAGCACTGACATGGCTTACAGCCACCACTGCAAACTGTTCCTGAATTATACTTTTGCCCTTCAGGTACCAGAAGAGGATTTGGGCCATTAGCTCCTATTCTGAGATAATCAAGCTGGTTAATAGATAAACTTCCCACTGTCAGACATCAGAATTCTCAAAAATATTGTTTTATAATTAAAGAGACATTTGAAAGCAACAATTTCTACACCAACTATGTGCATGATCCCCTTCCCCTCAGACATTAAAAATGTTATTTTAAAGTACCTTTGCATATCCTTTAAAGCTATGAAAACTATCCGATAATAATATTAAATACTATCCAAAGAGCTAAACTGCAGTAAATACAACTCTTCCTAATATGGTAAGATCCCTCCACTTTAAGAAGCCTTCTTTGCATCTTTATGGTACTGTAACTCCCAGTGTTTGTCTAACAGCAAGTGTATTAGATCTGGTTAAATGCCACGAGTAAGGCTTCAGTGGAAAAGACAGCATAATCTCACAGTGCCTAAGGGATGAACAGCTTATGCCAGTGGGGTATCATTTTGCCCTTGAGCAGATCATTACATTCTTTCAGTGTCCTACATATGTATCGATGCATGGTTGTGTCTGTAAAATACCCTCTTTTAAACTTCAAACACTGCAAAAGCTACAACCACGTCATTTCTCCTTCAGGAGAGTCTGTCCATTGTGTTGTGTGTGCCAATGTGTAGATCCTGGACCACCATTTTCTCTGTTTTCTTTTGACTCCCATCTAACTTGAATATGAACATGCTGGCAGGGCTCAGTACTTTGTTATCCAATATCTATATGGAATCAATTCTGATGGATTTTTAACTGAAAGCTCCTCAGAAAAATTAGCAGCTGTGCACTGTCAATCTGGTAGGTGGTAGGTAGGTGCTGAATACTGTCCACTGTGGATCATGTATGGACTACAATGGACTATATTCTGATGGAGTACCGTAGAAATGAATGATATGCCACTCACCTTAGCCCACCTAAAAGTGGAGATCCAGTCTGAATTAATGATACAGTGTCCCTAAGAAATCACTGCAGAGAGACAGGCAGTTGCAGAGGCAGATTCAGATCACACTAAAACAGGTATCTGAGATAGATAGCTGAGAAGAACTGATGCCTGGAGGTACCTATATGCCATGACTGCGCATAGAGACGGCTGAAATGATTAGCCAGGACCAAGCATCTATCTTCCAGATGGTCTAACGTGGGTGAGATGAATCCAACCCTCGCCTTCTAATTCAGATGCTGAAATGATTAAAAGAGAAACACTTCAGCGCAACAAGCAGAGAGGTACCTCAGATGGCATCTTTAGCTCCTTCTCGTAACTCTGTAGGGTGCTGAGGAACTTGCATGATGGAGTGATCCTGACTGTTGTGCAAGGAGATGTGAAGGACTAACCCACAGGAAAGCCCTGGCACAGGCTGTGTCTGAACTGGCTCTTCTCTGATCTCTTGGGGGAATAGGTGCCAAACTAGGAATAAATTAGAGGATAGGAGGCAGCAATCACTCAGCCTGGTAGGATAAATATTTGGTCTGGAGAGAGCTCTATTATAAGCATTTCTCAACCTAAATAGTTTCCAATCCACCTTCTGTCTGTGGGTGGTGGCTCTAATGATACGACTGTGGTGGGGTTATTTTCTAGCTCCATTTTTAAGCTGGGCCACCGTGCAGATAGGAATGTAAGATGTGAAGGGGTTAAAAGAGCCTAAGTAAGAGGAATGCTGACTTAACCATGCTTAAGTTTCAGTCCCATTGGTTAAGACCCAATCCCATCCCTGCTCCCAGGAGTCCCCGTGCATTTTCTATTTAAGCCACTGGATGAAATACAGGCACAGAACTGGGAGCTTGGATCAGAACTGGTAGTCCTGGTGTCTAAGATCAGAAACAAAACAAAAGCCCTCTCAGACATTCTTTACACAGCTGGGAGGTATCAAAACCGACAATTCTATGACCATTATTACAGACCTGGTAAAATTCAAATAGAATTGATATACATATTTTTTCTTGTTGTTCTTTCGTGTTAAGGACTCACTTTTGGTCCAGTAGCTGGGCTGACGGTTGCTCTAATAATGACCAGTTTGTGAAACAGCAATATCAGGTGTTGTTTCCTGACCCTGTTAGACATGTATGTTTTTGGCATACAAATCCCTTCAGTAATCTGATAAGCACCCAGATTACTGGTAGTAAATATTTTCCAGTTGCATTTGCCTGAGTCTTCTCCCACCCCACCACTTGTCATCCCATCTTTCTTCCAGACCTGGCCCTGGGAGTGCACAAGGACTGTAACATCTGTTTCTGCAGAAAGCAGAAATAGAGCTGCTGACGTGAGAGCCCTGACGGTCTCCTCATCCTGTGCCATGGCCTTGTACACACGGCAAAGCAGAAATTTTCAGAAAGACTCTTTAGGATAACAGAGGAACCAGGAAAGGATTTTGCTTGAAGCAATGTCCTGGAACCTTTCAGAAAAGAACTCAACCCAGAAGCACACCATTATACATGACAACCTGTCAGATAAGTAAAATGACACAAAAGATACCAATGTAACAAAAGGCAATGGAATGAAAACAGAGTCCCGAGAAAATCAACAACCGGAGCTTAGAGCCCAACTCCTCTGGTGCCTTTGAACATCTCCCACAACCCCATTTAGCAGGGTGAGGAGGTGGCAGTTCAAGGAGCAATCCTAACTTTCTTCACCAGATTCCCCAAGAGAGCACTGTGGAGCACTAATGACAGTAAGATGGTGCTTTCAGTGGCACACTGTGAGGCTTGTGCTTTAGGGTGTTTGTTTTACACCTTCACCTTTACATTAAGGGACTTAAAGCACGCGAGGTCTTCAGGGCAAGATGCTATCTGAATGTGTGCTTTATCACGCCTATTGCTCTAGGGCCTTAAAGGTGATATAGGTCTCTAAAAACTACTGCACCATAAATCATCTTTACCATTTTCTTCCCACTGTGACCCTCGCCTTCCCCATGTAACAGATTATTATTAGTCTGTTATAAAGTACCTGACCATTTCAACCATTCATCTTCCTCTGAATTGCAGAGCTTGTACTCAGCCCACTGTGAACCAGCTCACCCAAGATAACGTGACCCATTTGAACCGATCTTGCTAAACATTAGAGATCCAGCCAAAGAACCAGCTCAGATGGAATTATATTCTCAAGACCTAAATACTATTCATTTTACTCCTTGCTAGCGGAACCAACAGAGACTTGCTCTGATTCTTTAGCCCTTTGAAAAGCTAATTTGTAGACTAAGCTCAGGTGACAGCAATATTTCTTTCAGACCTCATATCACCTTATTCAAAATAAGAAGTACACTTTGGTCTGAAGGATAGAGAAGGTTTCCAAGCACAGGGAGGAAACAACTGAAATGGAACAGTGGGCTTTTAAGTCACATTGTGCTTGAGCAGGATTATAATGCTCTCAGGGCTGTGTCCCGAATCCCTTCTTCAAACACTTCAGCATAATCAGCTTTCTAGGCCTTTCAGTTCCATGCCAAATGGCAATAATGCCAGCGCTGTCCACATGAGCTGAATCACCTCCAAATAAGACATAACAGTATTGTCATCACACGACTCCAATAACACTATGTGGCAATAAAGAAGTCAGGTTTCTCTATCCTGCATTGGAAGAGACTCTACCATTATTCTCCTGTTAGAAGCAGGGTTACCAAAGCCACGAGGTGAAAAAAACAAAAATGGAAAATAAGCTTTTCCTGTTGTCAAAGACCAACACCCCTGCCATGGGAGATCCTGATGTTTCTGGATACAGTGGTATTACCAGAAGATTACCATGTGGCATTAGGACACTCTGGAACCTACTGTTCTTGCCGGGTGGGTGCACAGGGAATGGACAGAGGCTTTATCCTGAAGACCTCAGTACAGAGATAACCTAGAAAGCTTCTCTGTGATCGCTTCCTCTGATGCGGTAATTGATTGTTGACACTTCCAGTCCCTCCAGGGCAATGTTAAACAGTTCAATGGACACCAGGGTGGTGTAAACTGAGCTGGTACATTTTCCCTGGAATATTCACAGGTAGCTAAGAGGCGAAGAGGTAAGAAACTGGTCTCTCAGCTATAACTGGGAAAAATTCTGGTCTTAAAACTTCACTGCCAGCTCACTCAGTTGGATGCTGGTCTTGTTTAGGAGGCAACTAAAAAATCAGTGACTTCTGGTGCTGCCTAGCTGAGGCTGGTGACCAGCATCCTGTGCTTGCCTGCTAGGCTGTTTTCCACTAATAGATTACACTTACAGGCCACAGACAGCAACGCTTCACGTAGCTAATTACCAGCTCTAAGTTGGCAGTCAGCTACTGAAATGGAGTAAAGATCAGCAGCCTGAACCTTGTCTCAGCTGTCACTGGGACTTTAGCCATGAACATTTCAGCTGCCAACAGACATGAATGATTCCATATGTACAGTAAATTTAGGGTGTCAAAGGTTCTGTCACACTTTAAAACAAGGGTATTACTGGCACTAGAGGCAATAATGGACCACCTGGGCCATCACCAATAATACCATGGCTACTCTGATAATTATCATGGGCATTGACAATTCGTTGTGAGATGGAAGCCCCCTTACATGGTGTGTGTTGGAGAGGTTTGGACTACAGAGCTCCATCTTTGCATCTTGGGCAAGCACAAGGAAAATATTTGGCTGCGACTATGAGGGCAGGCTTTCCGTAGCTTGCTAGTTATGGATGAAAAGCTGACGTGTAAACAGACATGTTCTGACCAAGCCTGAATTAGACCTCAGCCTCTTAAGTTGTAGAATTACACACACATACAGACTTCAGGAAATCAATACCGATCAATTCTCTCTCATCTTTTATTTAGATATCTATAAACTGAAGTTGTGCAGCCTACAGCTGTTTTTTAAGGAAAAAAAAAAGTCTTTGCAAAAATAGCAATTCATAGAAACTCAACTCTTCATAGGAACTTACCACTTATGGCATATTTCTTGCCAGAAAAAGTTTGTGTGGTTGGTTTTTTTTTTCCAAATCCAGAATGAAATTAATTTTCAAAATGAGGAAAACCACAGAATTTTCTCAATACTGTAGCAGTATTAGCCTTTTTGGGACAGGCTGGCAGCCTGGGATCAAGTCCCCCTTCTGCACAAAGCATGGGTCTTCAGCATTAGACTTTGCTGGGATGGTTTATTTTGCTTACACAAAGTAGCTTTCAATAGATTTGGGTTTGTTTTGATGCAGAATAAGAACATTTTTAAAATGTGGAAGAGTTCTGCAGAATGAAAGAACAACTCTCAGTCAGCTCTACTCCTGCAATTCAGGTCAATAACTTGTTCACCAGAGCACTGCCATGGCAATACAAAATACTGGAAAATAAAAAGATGTAAGTAAGTGACCCTCTCTGAAGAGTTCCTGACAATTTGAGCTGAATCTCAGTACAATATCTTTATCACAATACCATCTTTCCTCTCTGAAACTGTCACTGTCACTATAGTAACTGCCATATTAAAAAAATTCCCCTGCTAATCTTGAAATATGAACATATACCTAAAATAGCCACGCTTATTGTACCAGTAATATCACCAAAAGATTTTGCAGTGCTTTCAGAGAGATCATAAACATAAACGTTATAATGAAGAATCATTTTGTATTTAATAGAATAAGTCTGCTAGCTGTCGTACATGGAGTTACGTGGCATCATCTCCTTAACGAATTAAGATGATGATACAGAAGAAATAATGGAAAAGAGTGAAAAGATGGAAGTTACTTCAGAAGGGAGACATGGCTAGATTGTCAAAGACAAGGTAGAAATTCCTTTCTGCTTTACAGCTGTTACAAGAGCAAGTGATAGTCATGATAACATGCAATCTCTTCTCATATTGCTGGAAGATAACTTAACTGCATTGCCATGAGCAGACATAACTCACCATGTTTTGCTTGCCATTGTTCTCCATGCTGGATTGCTCCTGGATTCTGAAAATCACTGGGAAGTACTGTGAAAAATTGCATGTCACGTAGAGACAGCCAAGGGATAAGGCAGATCCCTACTGTACAATATATAAGGATCAGCATAAATTAGAGCTAGCACATGATCTGTCCTTCTGTGTGCAAAGAAGGATTTTCGCCCAAAGTAATTAGGCTTTATGTGCAAAAAGCTTTTTTTACATTACTTGTTTATAGATGCCTGATCAGATACTAATCGCTTTATCATCTTCCTTAACCTAAATTTTGTTGCTGTTGTCTAGGATTTTTAGCATGGTAGTGGACACAGATAACAGTCAACAATGTAAATGTATCTATCTCAAATCCATAATTTTTGTTTCTTCCTTTAATTGTTTCATTACAAGTTGTGATGTAATAATTACAGTCAGTTATCCTTGTTCAGAATACAAATGCTTAAAAATGGTTAAAACTTTGATATATGAAGTATCAAGCTCTGTTTTAAATGTCACTGAACTTCCTTTTGTTGACTTACATGCCTGTAAAAAGTATCCTGCAGGCAATGCTGGGCATGAAATAACATTTTTTAGCAATATAGAAAAAGATATATGCATACACAGAACCAACTTTCCACACTGTTCCTCCAACTTATTCTAAACTACAAGCACACACTATGGAGGCAAGGAGGCAGGCTGAGACCCAGTCTGTAAGAGTGAAATGGACGTTGCTTGTTACCTACCCAGTCACTGGCTTCTCAGCTGAGACGGTCAAAGAAAAGGAAACACCTGTAATGGCTTTACAGTCAAAATAAAAGGATTGAAATGGAAATGGATTGAAATAATTTAGTTGACTGAATTCAGGAAATATTTATTACATGTCAATGGCCTTCAGACTACAACTGTACTGAAAATTAGCTAGAGTGAGCAACCTACTCTTTGGATCACACCTGGCTACGCAGAGCCACGCTGCAGACTTTCTGTGCAGCTAGGAGTCCTCGCAGCATGTCGTACAACTCCGTGCGTTGCCTTGGCCTGAGCTGCCTGGTGCTTCCTTCCTACTGAGTTACAGAAAGCCCCTTTTCTCCTTCTGGCTTATGAAGCGAACAGTGGGAAGGCATGAGCTGCCTGTCAGATTGTACGTGGCATTGTGCATGGCTGTCTTTGCTATGAAGTGGTTGGTTTACGAGTCCAAGTGAATTCCCAGTCCAAGTTTTAGCCCAGCATCCAGCTGTGCCAGTTGGAAGGACCACTGGAATGTCAAGCAACAAGGTTTTGTGTGTGGATAGAAAGGGCGTGAGCAACATCCCTACCTGTATTACGACGTCCTTAGTGATTTTAGGCCCCTTGGGTTTTCTGTACGTGATCTATCCCATTGCCTGCACATATCTGTGGTCCAGGCTGAGTCTGCTTGCACAGAGGTCAGCCGCAGAATTTCTGTTGACCTAAATGGCAACGGGAACAAAGATTTCAGCAAGTGCCGTAAGAAGAATAAACCTTGCATCCCAAACACAGTGGGCTGCTGAAAGAGAGGAGAAATGAAAATATGAAGTCATCTTGGAAACAAAACAGAAATTCAATGTATTTGCAGAATTCATTCTCATTTTCAGATCTCTGTTCAGAGTATCACTAATGAAATAAAACTATATCCCCCCCCACCCCCCCAAAAAAAAAAAAAATAGCCTTAGCTTCTGTTACAGGCAATGAAATCTAGAAAACTTGAGAAACAGAAAGGAGACTTTGCAGGATTATGAAACCAAGAGGAGGAAAGAAGCTTCCAAAGTTTGGTTGCATTTGTTCAAGAACAGAACTTTAAGAGGGCCTTGTCCATCTGTTTCAAAACCAAAATAAAAATCTGTCCCCTCCCCGAAAAGAGTTCTGAAATGTATTCTGTATCTTTACTGAACAACTTACTGCACACCGTAACACCAGCACATACACTTAATTAAAAGTATTAAAATGTCAGAACTCTATCAAGAAGCTGGGAGATGTTGGCCTGTGTCCCAATTAGTTCTTTTATTAGCTACTTTTGTAGAATAATTTTTAATGAACTGGGGATGGATTTGATCAGGAACTGATTTAAAAGAGCAGGTTATAAACAGTATATTGTTGCAGGGTAGGAGATCAGGTTATGCCCCGATAGAATTAGCTGTTAGACTGAGACACTCTTATAACCTCATTTGTGTTAGAAAGAATTTTGTTTCTTATGTGGAGTTTTAAAATGATTATTTTTTCTAGGTATTTGCTTTAGACAGACAGAAGGATGCATTTTTAAGGATTTTAGGTTTATTATATACTCTGAGGTTTGCAAGGGAAGAAATAATGACATGGAACAGTGACAGTGTAGGTTTACCTGAAAACTTCACAGATACAGGTGTTACAGAGAAGGCCTCTGAAAATTTGGGCTTAATGGTAAAATGTCCTCAGCTTTAAAAAGAAAAAGACATTAATTCTCTCAATATCTGTTGCAATCCCCCACTAGGACAGCATGGCTTGTCAGAGGCCCAGTTTGGTAAGATGCTGATAACGTGGATGGGAAGATGAGCACCTTCTGCCCTGCAGGACTTGGTGGGAGAGGAGGGTGTTCCTGACTTCACCAGAGCACTCCTGCACTTCAGGAGAGGCATCTTCACTTCTGCTTACTCTATTTTCTGCAAAAACATATCCTAAACTCCAGGAGTCAAACTGACATATGTCAGCATAATAGGCCATGTACAGCCTTCTCTTATTTTATATCAAGACCTTACCTCAAAAGAACCGAGAACACACTTAAAATTAGATACAAGTTTAATTGTTTTTCTGTCTCAGGGGCCAAATTATCTTTGGTTTTACTAATTTATTTTTTTTCCTTTAACCGTGAACCAAGTTCCATAAATCCAGCCTGGGATCTGAAGTCTTATTAGGTTTCTCTCACAGCAAGAAGGAAACCAATGATACTGCAGCTGAGTTTCTAATTACCAATTGTATTAATGATCCATGGGCCAGGACATGACCCTCCCTGTCCCACAGATGTTCTGGTTCTCCAGTGCTTACAGGTATGAAAAGAGAACGGGTCTACTGAGAGAAATTGTTCCATTTTTTCGGCATTAGCCATTTTACTGACCACTTTAAATAAGATTACCACATTTAAACTGAGTAAACACTGTGCTCATTCTGTCAAACTTCAGTGATCCACCATGCTTTGAAAATAGCTTTGAAACCTCTTTTGGTTTATTTAAAAACTTTTCCTTTCCAGAATATTCCTTGGAGATTTGCCATTTCTTTGACAGCTTGGAGAGAGACCCATCAGGCAGTGTTTCTGGTAATGTATATTAAGAACAAATCCATGTAAATCTTGCCTTTCCTCCACATTAGAGATAGAGTTTAACTTATTTAATATCATTACAGTAAAAGGTCTGCTTTTCACTTGACTTAGATGATTTTATAATTTAATGTTGTGGTTAGGAAGAGGGTTTATTGGTAGGAAATAGATCCAATCCTTAAAAAAAAAAAACAGGAGGGCAACTGAAACACCTCCTTTGCATCTTGAAATCAGAATCATTCTATTTTTGGAAGATCATGTCAGTAATAAAGTCTAATTTGAGGGCAGATACGTTCAAATTTATTTTGTCCTCCTTTCAGTGTAAGATTTATAAGGCTTTGGCAGAGTTATGCATCTGAGTCAGCCGCAGCATAAATGGGTATTGTTCTACCTACATAATACAGCCTAGTAGTTCCCAATCTTATAAAGCCCCAAAGGAATAATCAAATCATGCTCTTATAATGCCACGTGCAGATTTCACACTAATCCTTATCTTCTCCCTGAGTGAAACGGGATAAAATACCTGTTTTACTGAACTCAGTCTAATAGATTCACTCTACCGAGGGAAGCTAATGCTAACGTTCATTTCCATGGAAACGGAGCTTGCAGAGGCATCTTACATGCAGCATTTTGGGTTAAGTGGAGCAGAGTTTGGGTCTCACTTTCCCCACAATCTAAACTGATTACATACTGCAGATATGCAGCGCCAATCTCCACGTTATGACAGTCATCTTCCTTTGGGGACTCGGTACCCCCCGCAAGAAGCTCTCCCACCTCTGCGCTTCCCACGGGCTCTGCCCCACCCGTGCTTGCTGCAGAGCACCAGCTGCCGGCTTCTGCTTCCCTTTTTATCAGTGGATTTCGTTTTAGTGGGTTTGAAATTAAGGGATGCTGAACCGCGTCCTGCCCTTTGGGTACTGCCTCTGCACTGGCTGGGGTAAGAGGGAGAGGGAGGATGCAAAGGCAGGGTAGTCTTTCAACCTTTTTAGCTGCAATTTGGCATTGCGAGCTGGAGCGCAGAGCGCAGACCAGCTCAGCTATACGTGTGCCATTTCAGCACAATATTTTTTGTGAGCAAAGAATGCCTGTCCTCTGCATTTGAAGCAGGTTATATTTTGCAAGTGCTTTAATCTCATCTGAAGTTCCAAAGTTTCTCCAGGTGCAAAGGGCCTGAATATGTGAAGCCATCACTGTAGGCAGCTGCTTAGGAATCTCCTCTTTGTTGCCATAGTAGTTACTTTGAAAGAATAGAAAAATAATCAAATTCTGTTACCTTAGGGTGTCTAAGTTAGCCGACAAGAACTTTGTGAAATATCCTATTATTCTTCAAATAGAAAACAGATTACATTCTTTATCTTTGAAAAAAAGTAGTGTGTCTTTCCTGAGATTCTTTCTCTTTTGTCTGACTGATTTAATTTAGTTTAATTCCTTCAGGCTTTGCTGTTCCTTTCTTGTCCTGTTTGAGTGCATTATTAGTGAGTTCACTTTTCATTTATTATTATTTATTTGCATTATCTTAATGCATAAGGACCCACATTCCCTTGTCCAAAGAGCTGTACAAATCACCAATCAAAGCAAAACAAAAAAAAGCATTTGATAGTAGAAGACTAGAGACAGCAGACTGATCCAGACAGGCAGAGAAATCCTAAGAAACACTGCAAACATATTTATCAGCATGACAGGCAGGGGTCTTAGAGCACCATCAGCCTAAACATTTAAGTTCTTGTTAAGCAGGATCGCAAAGGATACTTTGACAGGCAATTTTGCAGGAAAGACCTGTGTGACAGGTTAACATCAACAAATTTTTGAAATGGATTTACATTTGCAAAGGACCAACACCAGACCTATACACAATCTCTATCTCAAATGAGCACTTTAAGTAAAGTGAGTGTGGGAAAAGGAGGAAGGCTGGACTACAGAGGGCATCATTAGTTGCTGGAGTAGGATCTTTGCTTCTTGGTGGTAACGAGCTATATAATGTACACATGCATGATTGCATACACGTACAAAGAATATCGCATACATATACATCTGCAGACAAATGTAGTCCAGGGAATATGTTATTACCTAGAATAATCTGGATGGTTCAGCTCTTCATCTTTTTTCACTACTCAATAATATAAAAAATCCAGATTCATATGAAAATGCCATCAGCATTGTTTTCCCAAACTGCGTTACACTTCACAAAGGCAAATATTTGTAGGCTGAAAGCAAGCATGGTCTTTTTTTCCCTGCAGTAATTTGTTGGAGGGGAAAGCTTCCCGTTTCTCAGGCACTCAACACTGCAGAATACTAAGCACAGCTTCCCCCATGCACTGTTTCCATGGGGTATCGCATAGAGAGGGAAGGGGCATGAACCGACAGAAGAAATATGTTTACGAATGTCAAGGACAATTTATTCTGTCTTTACAAGCAAACCTAAGGAAAAATATGTCAAAAATACCTCAGCATGAGAAACTGCACTGTGGTTAGTCCCTTGTCTTAATGTATCAGAAAAATATATGCATCTCAAGCTGATCCCGCCATGATCTCTCCATCTGTGGCACATCATTTATTCCAGTCATGTATAAGCTGCATTCATTAATACAATATTCTCCCAGGTTCATCATAAATGAGTATTACAGGTATGAACCTAGGGCCATGTTTGAATTTAAATCTGTACTGTCAGTATATTATTCTACCTTTCAAAAAATAGCACTTGACATTGGCATTTTTCAGATTGCCGGGCTGACACAAATGCATATAGGCTATACAAGTTTGAATTTTCCTTAGGGTTATGTTTTAATCCACATGCATTTATTATTTCTGATCCTTATCACATCCAACGGTATAATGAACTTGTATTTATTATATTTCTTACTTGTATTGTAAGATGGTCCCAGCTCCTGAGGGGGGCTTCCGTAGTAGTAGGCAATGTACTAAACTAAGCTGAGACACAGAGGCTGCTTCAAATAGTTGTACAAGGTTTTACCTTTCTTGCTGAAAAAAATTGTATCATATCCTGCTAACACTGATGTCCCACAAAGCCACCTTTAACAACTGACCATTTAGTTACAAGACTTCAGAAAAATCCACAACAGGCCCAGTAACCCGTCGCTCTCAATAGGATTTTTCTATACATCTTCCTCTGCTTTGCCCAGGGGAAACTTCAATTCGTGTTGCATACAAGCAGTCGGGGTGGTCGGTGCGTCTACGAAGGCTGCCAAAGCAAGAGCTGATGCACACAACCCCCAGAACCTGCCTGCACTGACAAATCTATCAGCGGGAATTCAAGCTCCGCTGGTGCTACCCTTCTCTTGCAGCGTCAAGCAAAGACTGTAGAGAGGAGCAAACCGAAGGCTGAATTTGGCAGGGTTATTTCAGGGTGCAGAGGTGGGACTGCTGCTTGGAGATGCCCCGGCACCTCCGCGGGGCCCAGCCCTCCTCCCAGACCACATCTGGTTGAAGGCCTCCTCCCTGCCAGGCTCGGGAGGCTGAGGAGAGAGGCAAGAGGCCAGCAAAGGGCACGTCCCTTGGTGCATCCAGCCCGGGGGCTTGGTGCACGTGTCCATGCAGAGGACCGGCTGCACCTGCGCTGGGACGCTGGACCCACTGCCCCATGGCGAGGAGCGCTCTGCGCGTGCACGGACCGCCCCCCCCCCCCCGTTCTCTTCTTCGCCTGCCTAACCCTTCTGTTCTCACAGCCTTGTACATCCGTGTCACTCCACAGCGACACCTCTTCTTTTCCTCCCCTGCCCTTTTCTACCCCGTACACCACTTTTTTCCTTCCATTTACTTGTTACTCTGCCGTGCAGTCCACTTGAGAGAAAGTGCTTAAAGGGAACTAAACGACATTCAAGCATTACCTTGTTGATTTTCACGTTACATCCTTTTCCTACATCTATTTCACTTTGAAGATTCTTCAACACAGATCCTACGCATTGTTCTGTGTCCAAATGGGGTCTCAAGTCAGTCCTTAGGTACAGCTGCACCAAATATAACTAATAAATAAATAACAGTATTTGTGAAGGACTGCAAACAGCTAAGGCTCTAGATTTTGTACAAAGATATTCTTCCACTGATGATTATCAGACTATACGTATGTCATTCGAGAAATCTTCTCAGCTCTATGGGAGCCTTTGGCTGACCACTGCTCCTGGTTTTCCAAGCTTCATTTTTGGGTATCTAACACAACTTCTTGTTCTGGCTTTGAACTACTCCAATATTATAAATACTTCTACTTCTTAGAATTGCTCTCTTGAACAAATTACATCCATGATGATGATAAACGATGGTTTGCAAAGTTCTCAAGAGGATTGAATGATTACTTTGTTGTTGTTTTATCCTATTTTCTACTTCATTATGCAAAAGATTAATTTTTTTAAACAGAGCTAAGCAGAAAGCACCAATGTCTTTGAGAAGAGCTGGCAAATGATAATTGAGAACTAATGCTTTTACATAATTTGAATCCCACATAGTAAAGGGTAGGCCTGATCATTCAGGATATGGAAAAGTGAGTCTAATTTTCCAAAACAGTCAGAAGTGTTATTTAGCCTGTTTTTAATGCAAGGAAAAATTATGGGCCATGGAATAAAATAAATTATGCTGATAGAGGAAAAGGCTGTAGTTACTATGGTATTGTCAAAATCTTGCATCTTTGCTGGACATATCTCAGGTTTGTACTGACATACTGGAACTTCTGTCGCACATGCCAAAAATCAAAGAACTTGAGCTTGACACTGATCTCAAATCAGGCTGGTCTTCCAGTATCCAGGGATGGGCTGGAAACTGGCTGCCACTTTCAGCTGGTGATGACTGCACACTTAGAAATGGAGATGCAAACTAAATCATACGAGCGCGGGTAACTTTCCAGAGTCTTTCTTTTCTTTGCCCACATACCCAGAAAGACAGGCAATTTTCTTCATAATTGACCAAGGAAAGAGTCACAGAGCATCTTAACTCCATACAGCACACGAACTGTGAGCCCGGCTCCCAGGCAGCCACGGGACACACACGTAACTGCAGCATCAGTGAAGCTACGATGAAACAGATAGTATTGAACTCTTACTCGTCTCACCCTTACCGCAAGAAAGGGGGTGATTATGAGAAAAATGAAAAATTTTTTTCAAATCTTTTCTCCAGTAAACAGTCTGCCTGCTCTCCATAGACCAGTGGGAAGACATTTTATCTTTCATAAATTAGGGACCTTGGAGACCTTAAAGTCCCTAAGGGAAGCTCTGGTCTCTAGAATTTCAAATCATGAACACTCTTCTAAGACTTCTCCTTATTGCTTTTGCTACTCTCAACCAGTTATTGTGCTAATAAGCCAAACTCTGTTCTCAAAATACAATGCCTGCAAGAAGTTATATTTAAGCACGATTTGATGCATGCAAAAGTTTACTATTATATTTACTATGACTAAACTGAAACTTTCTCAAAAAGTCCTTTCTTTCTTCTTTTCAGCATTCCTAGTTACTCCTTAGCCTATTCCATTAACTTCAGTTCTCAAAAGGAAAAAGAAATGTCCTCCAGAATGACTTGCAAACCAAACATGTATTGTATAACATGTAGACTATGGTAATGTAGAGATCCCAACTAAGTGTGTCATTACTCAGGGCTGAAAAATTTAGCAACTCTGTAGTGTGAACCTGTCCCTGCCCAAAGCAGTTTACAGTCCATATTAGAAAAATCATTAATATCTTTCTTACATTTCAAGATTTTCTTTAATTTTGGTTTGACACAAAGAAGAGAGGGGAACTGACCACTGTGAAATGATCAGTTGTAGCAGAAAAGGAACAAAGAATAGACCTGATTCATTCTGGCTTTAAGGCATTAGAAAACTACTGAGGTTTAAAGAATGACATTGAATAAAGTGCCGGGCCAGAGTACAGCACTGCATTGAAACTAAACACACTTTTTAGACCTTCTAAATGTAACTTTTTTTGTGAGTGAAAAACACATTTCTAGTGACTCATATACTTCCTCCTCCTCATGCTGATTGAGGAGATATACAGGACTAGGAAAATGGCTAGGCTCTATTTCACATAAAGGTTTGAATTGCATTAGCTGTATCTGGGGAAAAGCGTTTATACCCAGTATCAGTGTGCTTATATAAGTAGAGCGTATTCTGAAACAGGAAGGGAATAGACTTTATTCCTAAAAACATTTTCATACCAGTATTCTTGTGTTTAAACCAGGAATTTTACAAAAGTAATTATTTCAGTATACAAAAAAAAATTATATATCTGAAATGCAAAGGCATTGTTTGTCTAACGACTGGGTTTTTAAAAGCTAAGAAAAAACTTTGAGACATGTATAATTCAGACAGCAACAGAAAAGGTCTTTGGTTCCTTGGTCTCCTGTGGAAAATACTCTACTGGAAGCATACTTGTTCCATCCTGCCCTTTTCGCTAAACTGAAACTAATTGCATCTTGAGCCTTAATCTTCCTTCAGAGATAATAACATGGGACTAAATTCTGCTCTCAGCTATAGCAGTATGAATCTGGAGTAAGGCCTTTGAAGTGGGATTCATTTTTATTCAACATACTTTTCAATATATTCACTATTTGCAGATTTTGTTTGGAAATCCCACTTTCATCAGCTTAAAGCACCATGCTAACAATTAAAATACTAAGTAATAATAACAATAACTGGCAGCGCAACAACATACTGCTCTCTGAGGATCCGACTGCGCCTCAAAAATGTGAATGATTGCCAACTCATAGAAGGAGACTGCAATGCACAAGACTGATATGAATTAAAGCGGAGAAACCACCTCCACAAAAGCATCATAAAATGTCCCTGGGGCCCTGTTGCACAGCTCCTGCGGGGCTAGGGGAGGGCAGCGGGGTTGTTCTGATGATGGCCAATGGCTTTTCTGCCTCTACCTTTCCCAAGGACAGCACAGGAGCTGTTGGCACCTGCCCCTGCCTGGAGCTATGCGGCATTTGTGCAGCCACACCAGGACTTTTCGGGAAGCAGCTGAGGGGTTTGTTTGCACACCCGGCCCCTAGAGAGCTGCGTTGCCCGCCCGGGTGCAAGGCTGGGCACCGCTGCCATCCGTGCCGGCATTCACCCTCCCAAAAACAGCTACCCTAAGCACATGCTGCACCAGGAACCCTGGATATTTGGCTTCACTCCTGCTTTTTGTGGCCGATCTGAGAGAACAGCGAGGCAGCGTAACAGGCATCCAAGTGAGGTGGCTTATCATTAGCACTGGGGGAGTTCAAACGCTGGCTGATAAAAGCCTACAGGGATTAATGGAGTGCAAGATCCTGCTTGAAGGACCTGGTATGGGTCCTTAACATACTTTTTGTCTCTGCCTGCCTCCAGCCCCAGTCTTTCATGTATTTGCGTCTTTGATTTGCTCATTAACCTGTGATTTTTCTGCTTTTACCCTTTACTTTTTTCTTCTGTTCTAGCATTTGAGGTCTGAGCAAACACTAATTAATACAGATTTGCTAAAGAATTCTCATCACTGCAGATAACATCTGTTTTTTCACCTCTTAAGATAACCTTCACAATTTTTTACATGCTTAGTCTGTGTTGTGGGTTTTGAAAGCAGCTGCAGCCTCAGGCAAGGCATCTTCTGCTGCTGCCTGCCCTCTGAAATGTCTTCACACCACAGTCAGGAACCGCTTGCTGGCACCCCAACAAGCCACCACGTACACAAGCATTTGGGGTTTGTCCTTGCAGAGGAAGCTATCTTGAAGGGAAGGGGTACGATTACAGTGCTGCTCTCCAGCCGCTGACACACCAGGCCTTGAATCAGCCCCTGAAACCCCAAGCAGGTAGCCAAGATGCCTGAGGTAGAACATCCTCGCCCCATGTTTCCTCTTAGCTGTCACAGAGGCCTCTACTGTCCTTCCCTGCACATACAGGGAAGGCAGGGAGCCAAGCCTCCCAGCTGAGGCACCTCCGTTGAACGCCCTAAATTAGCTTCTGTGAGAACGCCGAAAGCACGGGAGCATTTTCTCCACCGCTGTGCACACCCGGTCCCCTCCAGCTGCTATCAAGCCTGCGGTAGCAGCTCTGTGTGGCCCTGAGGCCATCCTGGTGACCACAGGGCCTGCAGCCACGGCTTCCTGGATTTGAAGGCAGAGCGGATTGCTTTCTGCTGAACGTGGGTCTCCGATTTGGAAACGTGCTGTCCGGTGAGCAGGAGTGGGTAGTGCTAGCGCTGTGAGAAAGGCTGGTGTGCACAGGCAAGGGGAATGGTGGCACAGCTCCAAAAAAGTGATCGAGATCTTGGTATCTGCAGAGTGGTTAGGTAGTCGGGAGGCTGGAGACCTGCCGAGCGGGTTGTGCTTAGAGTCATGGAATAACTTCGGTTAGAGGGGACCTCAGAGGTCACCTAGTGTGAACTGCTCCTCAAAGCTGGACCAACCTCAAGTTACAGCAGTTGCTTAGGGTCTTCGCCACCCACGTGCTGAACATCTCCAAGGGTGGAAATTCCACTCTGTCTCGAAGCAGCGTAAGCCAGTGCTTACCCGTTCTCAGTGTGAAGATGTTTATCCGTACAGATGATTGTGGCAGATGACTGTGGCTTCACTCTCTTTGCTGTGTACCTCTAAAGAGAGCTTGGCTTTGTCTTCTCTATGACCTCGTTTTAGTTGAAAACAGCAGTAAGGTTCCTCCTTAACCTTCTCCTCTCCAGCAGAGCAAGCCCACACCCCTCATCATCTTCCCACACATCGTGTGCTCCAGCCACTGAACTCACTCCAGCTTGTGAACATCTCTCCTGTATGTGGGTGACTAGAACTGGACACAGTACTCTGAGTAATAGAGGGGAATGTTCAGTTTTATCTGTCTATAACCATTCTCAAAGCCGCTTACTTGCCAACTACTGTACAATATATTCAGCCTATTTATAAGCAACGTTGTCCTGGATTTTAGCTCAGTATTCTTGAAAGATCCAGCAGAAGCTGGGGTTAGACAGGCCTTCTTGCCTAGGTGAGGGAGGTAGATCGGATAATAGGTTTCACAGAATGGTCCTTTGTCCTGCCTGTGATTCCAGAAGGATGTTGCTAGAGCCGCAAAGAGTTTTGTTCATTTCCAGGGTCATTTCACAACTCCCAGGCTCATATATTCTAGCCCTTCTGTAGCACAGTTCCCTTTTCTATCAACTCGGCTTGCTCAGCAGTTCATATCCACTTTGCTGACATTTTGTCTTTTGGCCCATGTGCCTTGTTCCATTTTGAGCTCATTTAATCTCAAAAGACTTTAAAAAATAGATCTAGTGTTGGCTGTCTGAAGGCCCAAATGTTAGTTAAAACCCCACGTGGTTGCAGCTAGAAGTGCTCTTTCAGAAGATGCCACTTAGAATGTCCCCACATAAAGTATCTCCAGAGGACTAGGAAAGAGATGAGACGAGAAGTCGAATGAATGCACGCAGAGTGCATTAAAAGGTACAGACTGCCAGCACAAAGCAGGAGATGTCAAAGAGGCTCAGGAATGACCTGTCAGCTGATGTTGAGCAGCTCTGCATACAGGCCAGGCAAACAGCTGGCACGATGGCAAGGGAGGGAAAGGGTGACACGAAGAGGGTGGCCATGGAGACAGAGGAGAGAGGTGAACCTCCATTGACTGAGACAGGCAGGACAACTTGTTTGGATGGCTGCTGGTGAGGACTGCTGCCAGCACAGCCTCTGGATAGCCAAGCTTCGCACTGTTTCCTATGTGCAACCCCTACAGCCGCGGGCAGCAGTTTGTGCATTGCACCAAGGCATGTTGTTTTTGCACACTTCTTGACTCTGTATCTTTTGGTAAAAGCAAACTTTTCAACTCTTTATTTGCCCGGGCAGCTGGGATGACTGCAAAGGTCTCTGCCCTCCAGTGATCTTCAGTTGTGGTTTCACAATGCAGAGTGCTTGGCAGCCATACCAGCTCCAGGCACACTACCTCCTGCCATGGTGTGCTGCCTCCCCATTGCACTCAGACAACAATTGCACTAAGGACAATGAGCTTTAAAAACATCCCGAAATGATTCCGAAACTGCTGTATCATGAAACCGCAGCCTCACTCCCCTACTCATGGCAGCAGCCTCCAGTCTGTCCCTCCTTCTGCCACTGTAAGTGTCTCTTTCCAGACCTCAGTGGTTTTTACTACCACGTTGTGGTATGAATGTGAAACCTTCCTGCAATATCTGGCGAGTTTCTTAAAAGTGATTTGTCAGTCCATCTGAGGGAACACAGCTGTGATGGCTGTGTCATTGCTTGCTGATTAGATGCACTCAACCTTAGTGGCTGCTAATCACATTTTGTACTTGAAATGATCCTCTGAAAGAATTTCATGCATATTGGAGGTCCAGACGTGGTATTAAGCACTAAACACTTCCTCATCTGTCACTTGTCTCCTCCCCTAGTCTTAGATAAGTGGACATGTACTAGTAGATAGAGACAGGAATATGGTCATTGCCCTCAGATGCCCCCTTTGCCCCAGAACTTCTGCTACATCAATATCAATAAACAAGGTGGACTAGGAAACTTGGCTGTGTTGTCAATTCTTTAGAGCAGTCCCTTGCATAGGGTGGCCTGAGTAAACTATAACTCACAAACAATTCAAGGATTTCAAAATTCTCCCTGGTACGGCTCAGGAACCAGCACAAGCCAGGGTCTATCTGCAATAGACAATATGCATATTGCTACCCTGTTTTGGAGAGGAAAAAGTGTTTAATAATATGGATGCAGGCTATTCTGTGCCATTTGGCCTCAGAGAAGGGCCCTGAGGATCTTTAAAATAATTGCAGTCTCTGTTTCTGGCACTAGGATCTGATCCTGCTACCCCCTCCCACAATTTGTCCTTCCCAATTTCCTCCGCCCCCAAGTTTGCCTCTGCTGTTGGCTTGGTATTCATGCCTTCCTTACTGTCACTAATAGTAGGGCTGCCCGCTACTATTTTGTTAAGAGTTTCACAGCTGTAGACATTTTTTCTAAAAATAACAGTGCTTAAACTAAGAAAATGTATGAAACTCATACCTTTCCTATTTAAGAAGGAAGAAGGAAAGGCAAGAAGAAAAAAAAAAAGAAGAAAAACAGGAAAGAAAAAAAAAACAAACCCAAAACAACAAAGCTAGACCTGAATGTTCCCTTCCAGCAAACCAGCAAATTTTGAAAATATGAAATGGATGGAACCTAAAGACTCAGAAATCTAGAGGTATGCAGAAAGGGTTCCTTAAAAATTGATCATTATTTAATGCAAATTATGGAAGATGTTACTTTCTGATTTTAGCAACAGGACTGAAGGAACACTTCTGATCCAGAAAACTCTCACCTGAACAGAAGTTTCACTCTTTTCTCAGTTTTACCAGTTCTCTACTGAGACAAACAAGTTGCATCCAGGGAAGCTAAGGAAAACCTGCTCTGTGCTAGCATCACTAGAAGCAGAATGAGGGCCACATTAAGGGCCTGTATTTCAGTGAAAGTGATACGCATATATATCTTTTCTTCCAGGAAAGAATATAAACAAATAAATAATGTTTGGGAAAAATGAAAAGTTGACATCTCAAGGCCAGCTCACCACAAGAGTTAACAGTTCAGAGGTTTGCTTGTCTTCCAGAAATAACAGAGAAACAGATTTTTTTTGACAGCTACAAAGTAAAATGATTGCACATGGCAAACATTTAAGCTTTGAAAGTTTAATCTTCACTTGGAAATCTTTTCTGGCTGTTGTCTGCACTCACATAAGACTGAAACTCTGAGTTTTCCTAGTGCTCCCAGGAACAAGCCTGTGGCTGCTACCTGCCCTGTAAACGGGTTGGTGATGTATTTTAATCCAGTTGCTGGAAGCCAGGTATAGTTTATTGTTCTTTTTCACAGTAATGCTTTTTATCAGCTCTAGTGAAAATTAGTTTTCCAGTTACTCCATGGTTTTATGTGGCTAGAGTGCCTTCAGGTCATTTGCTTACCTTATTGATATACATATATATTAGTAAATACGAATTAGAAGAAAACCTATTTGATGATATCCCACAGGAGATTTCAATGGAGCCAGGACTTCACTCTTTAAAGGGACTTGTAGAGAAAGTGTTTGTTCTATGAAATGTTTGTTGTTTTGGTTAAAATTTTAGATGTGGACATTGCTTTAAGAATGGCTACAGAACTACTGTCTACTTTATTCTGTTGTTGCTGAGAAACAATCCCAGATTCTCACAAAAGGATAATGCCTTCTCATGCCACATTTCTGCTTGAAAGAAGCGTCTGCAAAGATAAACAAATACTCTTGACATTCATTAAATACTTTCTAAGCATTGATAATCTTTTATACATTAAACTTAACCTAAAGTTTGCAGAAATCTGATAATCAAGTATTGAATACTGTGAACATTATCTTAGTGTTACCTTTTGCCTTCTAAATAAAAGCTAATGACTACAAATAAGTAGGTCTGTCTGGCTTTCAGAAGGCATAAGGGAAGTGACAGACTGGTACTGCGCTCACTGACAATTCATAGGAATCACAGAAGGTCAGTTAATTTTGCTACCAGATGCTCTGCAAATGGAGAGGAAAGTACATGTACCCTGTTTGTGCTAAGCCTATTAATGCAGTCATTAATTGCAGCCTCCTGCTCAAACAACATCCTGAATGTAAAATAAATGAAATGTTATTGAAGGGATTGCTCTTAGTCCAACCTGATTTTCGAACGAAGACTTATAGAGCTCTAGTTCATGCTTGATAATCATTACATAGACAATGTCACTGTGTGTATAGCACCTAGACAGAGACAAAATGAGGACCTGCAGCCTATTTTTTTTCCAAGAACACCTTTCTGGATTCTTTAGAGTGGCTCTAAGTGCAAAACTTCCCAGTGAAAAGCTTCATCAGGCTTACACTTCAATATCTGTGGTGTCATTTGATAGCTCAGGCAGGTACATTCTTCCTTGTTTAACATGACATTGTTGTCTCGGGCTTAAAAATACTGGCTTGGATGTTATGCTTTGCTATTCAGTGCTTGGCACAAAGGAATCAGACGTACCTTGATCTTTGTGATTCTTAGAGGAAACTAGGATCAGTTCTAGTCTGTAATGCAAGATACATGCACTGCTCAGGCTGCTGCACTTTATGGACCAAAATGACCTCATTCATGCCATTCTTCTTTGTTAAGATTATTTTTGCACCAACAGCCATGACAGGTTGCATGCAGATCTGCTTTGTCAGATGTGGCTCAACAGGGAATTAGTGAGAAGATGAACCCCTAGATAGCTAGTAAAGCAAAGTCATGCCAGCTGTCTTTCTTGTACAGTATCAAGCAGCTACATCAGAAAGGGAATATCTTTTGTGCTTCACCATCTGAGCTACATGTCCCTGCAAGACTAGGATGCCTGACACATAGAGAAAATTGAAATACTGAAATTTTACCTTATTTCTGAATTAGAAACACTTCTTCCCTTCAAATCCTCCCTGGAAGAAATTTATGCAGATACATGAATCATTTCAGTGGAATAGTGTTCTGCTTCAATTTCAGCTTCTTAAAACTCATATTTTGGTAAGTAGATGTAACACTCTGCAGGAACAATATGCTAATATTAGTATATTTTTTAAATTATAGAATCATAAAATTGTTTAGGTTGGAAAAGACCTTTAAGATCATGGAGGCCAACCGTTAACGTAGTACTGCCAAGCCCATCGCTAAACCATGTCCCTAAGCACCACATCTACATGTCTTTTAAATACCTCCAGGGATGGTGACTCCACCACTTCCCTGGGCAGCCTGTCCCAGCGCTTGACAACCCTTTTGGTAAAGAATTTTTTCCTAATATCCAATCTAAACCTCCCCCGGAGCAACTTGAGGCTATTTCCTCTCATCCTATCTTCAGCCACCTGACAGAAGAGACCAGCACCCACCTCACTACAAGCCCCCTTCAGGTAGTTGTAGAGAGCGATAAGGTCTCCCCTCAGCCTCCTCTTCTCTAGACTAAACAGCCCCAGCTCCCTCAGCCGCTCCTCACAAGACTTGTGCTCCAGACCCTTCACCAGCTCCGTTGCCCTTCTCTGGACACACTCCAGCACCTCAATGTCTGTCTTGTAGCGAGGGGCCCAAAACTGAACACAGGACTCGAGGTGCGGCCTCACCAGTGCCCAGTACAGGGGGACATCCACCTCCCTGCTCCTGCTGGCCGCACCATTTCTGATACAGGCCAGGATGCCGTTGGCCTTCTTGGCCACCTGGGCACACTGCCGGCTCACGTTCAGCCGGCTGTCAACCAGCACCCCCAGGTCTTTCTCTGCCGGGCAGCTTTCCAGCCACTCTTCCCCCAGCCTGTAGTGCTCCATGGGGTTGTTGTGACCGAAGCGCAGGACCCGGCACTTGGCCTTGTTGAACTTCATACGACTGGCCTCAGCCCATCGATCCAGCCTGTCCAGATCTCTTCGTAGAGCCTCCCTACCCTCAAGCAGTTCAACACTCCCACCCAACTTGGTGTTGTCTGAAAACTTACTGAGGGTGCTCTTGTTCCCCTCATCCACATCATTGATAAAGATATTAAACACAATTGGCCCCAGTACTGAGCCCTGGAGAACACCACTTGTGACTGGCCGCCAACTGGATTTAACTCCACTCACCACCACTTTTTGAGCCCGGCCATCCAGCCTGTTTTTTACCCAGCGAACAGCACACCCATCCAAGCCATGAGCAGCCAGTTTCTCCAGGAGAATGCTGTGAGAAAAGGTGTCAAAGGCTTTACTGAAGTTTAGGTAAATGACCTTATCTAAAAAGTAATTTTAAAATTTTGAATTGGAATAGTTTGTTCTAAGGAATAGTCCTGGATTTTTTTCCTTCAAAGCTGACAGTTTCAGAACATGTTTGTCTCTGATGGAACTGAATTCTGCAAGGGAAAGCAAGTCTGTCAGAGTTCCACTCTAGTGGGAAACTGCTGCTCCCAGGTACTGAGGCAGGCAAATTACTGTAATTGCATAGCCTGCTGGCTTTAGTCAAAATGCTACTAAATGTCTATGGATTTTTTAAAAAACAGTCCAATCCTTACTTAGCCCCAGTTCTAACAAATCTCTACCCCATCTGGACACAAGCCCTTTTCCAAGATGAGCTCTACAACACGGGGGAAGGATGAGAAGGGGGGGATTTGTTTCCATAATTGTTAGTGCAGACTTAGCCACATCGTTTCCCATGGTGTGGAGAAACCCACATATGACCTTGGTTGTGGCACATGTCCAGAACTGCCTTAATGGAGTTTCACACAGCTGATAATGCACAGGGGAGTCTTTCCTAGAAAGGCCTTATATTGCCCAGCTCAGCACACTTTGGGGATGTCACCTTTCCATTCTGAGTAACAAGAAGAAACTAACTGGCGTTGATGCAACATCATGGTGATGCAAGTGCATGGCTGGACACAGGCTAGAGATGACTTTTGACGGTCCTGAACAAGAAAACTCGGGCAAATATCATATAGTCACACCACAGTGGACTCATAGTGCCTATCTAGAGGCAGATAGGCTGATAGAAACCTCAACATTTCCAGCCCTGCCCTGTGATGCTGTCACTTGGATGGATACTGATGGCACCTACCACAGCGGTGGGTGAGATGTGTAGGGTGCCCAAGATGCAAAAGTCCTCCTGCCATGCCGAGACAGGTCAGGAAGCATGCCGGACTTTTCACTGTGCCTCAGCCCTGGCATCTAAAGATGATTTAGGAGTAAGTAGTCTCTGGGTATTCTGGACATCAAATTGCAAGTGTCCATGCTGCCGTGACCAGGATGCACAGGATGGCACCATGGTCCGGTCTACCCTGCAGGTATTACAGGCTAGCCTCTGAACCCAGCTCTCATCAGAGCTTACCCCTCTCACCACCACGCACCTCCACACAGAGTCACCTGATTAACTAACCCGCCGAGCAGCACTAACAGTGATTACTTTGCCAGGGCTGAGTTATTTTCAGTGCCTGCAATTCTGTTCTCTCCAGGTGTAATTACAAGAGCGATTAAAACCAGCCAACTGTCTCCAAGTATTATTTCTTGAGAAAACAGGTCTCGAAATAGGCTATATATACTCTCCTATCTCAACTGTAGCTCAGGATGGCCTCAAAGCACTCTTACACAGCCTCTCTGTGTTCCTTTCCCTAAGCTGGCAAACCCCCACCCCTCCTTTTTTGTGTTATTACTGGTTATTAACTGTGATTCTCTGAAGTTTTCATTTGCAGGCATACCAGCTCTCTGGCTTTGGGCAGGACTTCCACTATGTGTGATAAATTGTCTCCTCCCTCTTTACTCAAAGGTTGGCTCTCAACAACGTGTATAGTGCTTCCCTGGTTCCCTCCCGACAATAACCTCCAGTTAAGCTGGGACTACAAATTCATAAAGGAAGCACTTATAGTCTAAAAACTTCTTTTCACTGACTAGGTCATATACAGGTTTCATGGATTTTCTTCTCTGTCCTCCTATGCTGTTACACAGAATTGTCAACAGACCAAAACTACACAGTAAACAGTCTGCTATGGGCAACGCAAGAAGCCGATGCTTTTAATTTAGCCAAAAGGAGGATTAAAAAAACCAAACAAAACCAACCCAACCTAGAACACATTGAAAAATTAGATCAAGAGGTGATGAAGAGTCGGAGTGTCTGATTGTGTAAGTGTTGTGGTTTAACCCCAGCCAGCAGCTAAGCACCACACAGCTGCTCGCTCACTCTCCCCACCCGGTCAGAAATAAAGGTGTCCTTTTAGCTAGCATTAGCTGAAGCTGGGCAGCTTTGTTAGGCAGCCTATAAGAAATTCTTAAATTTCCAAACCACATTGTTAATATGCTTTCTGCAGTATTGCAGCTTCTCAGAAAAGTGAAAAAGCAGATTTCAGTTAATATTATAGCAATTACTCATACTTTTAAATAGAGACATTAATGGGGAAACATTCTCCAGGTGATGAAGAAGTCTTGGGAAACAATACCCATTAACCTATGGAGCACAGATGAGATCCTAAATAAGCTAATGCAAAAAGATGCAAACCCCCTTGCTTTCACTGGTGTAGTTGTGAACTGAAATGCAAATCCTAGCTGTCTTACATATGCCAGCATGGGACCCCTCTGACAAAAACACGCTAATTGTATTAAAGAATAAGAGCAGTAAGGCTGTGAAGGAAGACCACTTTTTAATACCTTTGTCTGTTGCACAGTGCCTGATAAAGTAATTTTCTTCATACATGTGTACTCTGACTGTAGGTAACAAGAAACACTTTCTACTTCCAAACACTTCCATCTGTATTATACCTGTGGTTCCAGAGATGTTTTCTGTTCTTTGAAGCTTTCACCTCAAACGTGTTACCTGATTTTTGTGAAAGGCACTCTCATTTTATTGGACTGAACTTAATTTTTCACAGTTGTAAAATATCAAATACATTTTCTTTGAATAAGAAAACCCCACCTTAATGTAAAAATAGAATTACCTAGAACTGCAAATACCTCCTTTGCCTGTGGAGAGATTAAAGCAATCTCTGAAAACCATTTGCAAACGGAGAATGAGCAAATCGGTCATTTTTGTGTTTAATTGCTGTAACAACCATGCCTTGTTTGCCTTTTCATTATTTGAAGTCTTGGCCACAAAATGAAGCTGTGGAAGAGGAAGCATTGCAGAAAATGGAGGAAAGAAAAAAAAATGAATGAAAATGTTTGTGAAGCAGTTGAAATATGGCTGCATGCCAATGATAGTGCTCAAAGCATCTAGACTCTGACTGGCAAGAATGATGAAACTTCAGGAGCAAGCTGATTACAGAGAGAAAGTAGAGGGCATAACATAGCCAAAAAGTTGGGTTTTCTTCCCAACAGCAGAATGCAGCAGTTCAAAAAGAAACGAAACGGAGGGAAATAGTGTCTTTTTGTGTACACGAAGAGAGAATCAAGCCACTGCTCAGGCTAGACAGAAGAAATGAGCTAAATAAATGTATGTGTTACCATATGTGCCTCAGATATGGACTGATAATTTGTTGATGACAACAACATAACAGAAGCAAACTCAGGTAAATTCTCCTCTACCCACATTAATGTTGAGCAGGGTAATTTACAGAGTGCTGCTGCCCCTGTGAGCTATTCATGCTCTGTGACCCTGATTCAAGAAGGACTCAGTTGTTCAAAGTGCTACATGAATGCATGGGAACAGTCACAATAGCTCCACATTTGTGTAGTACTACATTTTAGCTAATACTGCCGGCCAGATTTGAGATGGCCTGTGCAAAACTGGTTTGGGTATGTTAATAGTATGCTGCTTTAGTTTACTTGTTAATTCTCCTATAGGGAATTTTTTTTTTTAATGTTTTCTCTTTGTGATATTAATTTGTGATACTATAGGTAGGGAAACAGTAAAGTCATTATAAGAAAATCACTAATGCCAACAATTTGCAGTAACCCCATTACTCATTTCCTAAATTTTAAGCATGCAGCTTTTGCTTTGCTTCCAACAACTGGAAAATGAGACATGAACTGGTGAAGAATAATTTTTTTTGTTCTTCCTGAAAGGTCGTAAGACTACACAACACTACATTATTGGAATACAGTGAAAGTACTGTGTACTGTTGATCAGGCAGTTATTTTGATTAAGACTTCTAGTGCAAAAGCAGCTACACTGCAAGCTTTTGTTATACATGCTCTCATCCAAGTCACCATGCTGTCTGTTTGCCATTTTAGTCCCCAGATGTGCAAAGCAACAATTATGCAGGCTATATAAGTTTGAACACAATCTGTTGCCTGACAAGGTCTCAAGACAATATGTTTTCAGTTTTATCATCTAGGTGCTGATTGGGGTTTATTGAATATGCCCTACCTGAAACCTGTGTGATGGAAGTACACAGTTTACGGTGCACATTTCATAACTTGAATGTCCCATAGTCATACCCTTATAAATCTTTTTCAGCATTTCTCTATTCTTCAGTAGGGTCTTATACTTCTAGACTGCAGAATCTCTTTTAACCCTGTCACTATCATCATAACGGAGATTGGTAACAATGTTTTGTCATGAACAAGTTTTAACAGTCCCCGCTTTATAAAATTCAAATTAATCAGACTTTTTATGAATCAGATTCTCATGTTCCAAATCACTTAATCTATGTCAGGAAAGGCACAGCTGCTGAGTGGCAACTAACTCTGTGGCAAGCTGCCTCCGCTGCATCCTCTTAGGGAATCTGTATGTGCAAACAGCCTCTGGGCTGGGAATGACTACATGCACTGTAAATGGACTCTTGTCTCTTTATTTTTTTCCTTTTTGTGATATATCCAAGTTATTGAATCCTTCTTATTGGCTTAGCTGTCAGC
The DNA here is from genome assembly GCF_929443795.1 of Astur gentilis. Taxonomy (NCBI): domain Eukaryota; kingdom Metazoa; phylum Chordata; class Aves; order Accipitriformes; family Accipitridae; genus Astur; species Astur gentilis. The sequence goes on along the minus strand of NC_064890.1, from coordinate 27,614,217 downwards.
TTTTTACTTTTTCAGCTTTGGACTTTCCAGGAGTGCTTAAAAATCAGTTTTCAGAGCTGTTAGTCCTTGAGCCTTTTTCTTATTTTCCAGGAACATTATTTATAGTGTGTGCTGGCCAGTTCTGTTCTTATTTTCAGGTCCTCACATGTGAGGTTACTGACACTTAGCAGCTTTTTGTTTGCTTGCAGGTATGTAACTTGTGGGCAAGCACTACTGTTTGGAATGATTTTCACAGAGATGTTGAGCCAGAAAAGGGAACCAGTTTCCTTACTCTAGTGTTCAGGCTTCTAAGCAGAATGATGCCACAGCTAGAGGTAAGCATTCCTCTCCTAATTTCCACATCAAGATCATAGTGTTATATACATTGTAGAAAAAGAACTTGCCACCAAATTTGTATCGTATTTAGCATGTCGCTACCCAGTGTTGTTGCTTTGAACAAGAATGAATATGTGGCAAGAGAAAGTGCATGGACACAGTGATTTCACCAAAATCTGTCTTCCAGCCCAGGAGCAGAGGAAGGAAATCCAGATGTCAGAGCTGGCAGGTAACGTGGCAGATGGTATCATGGCCTCAAAGGCAGTGGAATTTGGGCAGAGGGACTCACAGCTGCACGCGAGCAAGTTGGGGGAGAACTTGAACAGCTACAAAGTCAGTAGTACAGCTGCCTTGGAGGAGATGAAAAAGCTTGACTGGAGAAGCAGTGTAGGAGCAGGAGAGGGACCACAAAAGCAGTTAAGGTGTTTACTGGAAAGACATCTTCACAGCAGCAAGGTCAGAGGGTGACTGCACGGTGAAGGGAAGAGTAACTGGGGAGCTGCTTTGGAAGAGAGCAGAAGGCAAAAGAAATGGAAGTATAAGGAGGAGTGTGAGACAGAAACAGTGAGCACTTCTCAGGTTTTACAGAAATCAGAGCCACTCATTTTGTGGATTCAAATTCAAAGAGTTCTGGAAAAGCCAGCTCTGTTGCCATTGATTTTCTCTGCCTTTATATCCCTTTAAATACCCTTTGAAATAAGAAGCATGGATTAATATTTGAACCTACGTCACATTATTTCAATATTTTCAGTAAAAGTAACTTTAGTAGCTCAAAGTACCATAATCCAAGGCAGAACAAAGCTGAGCATAGGTTTGTTTGGTTGCCTTTCTCTCCTACCACACATCTGACATTCAGGATCACAATGTACTCTGCAAGTCTTCATGCTTACCGTGCCAAGTTCTGCAAGTAAGATGTGAGGGTTACTCTTCATGCAGTCAGTCCTTCTTTTATATTCTGCAGTTTTAAGATATAATTTAATAGCTGGTCAATGGATATATATATCAGAAAAAAATGTCAGTGTTGAGAAGTGGGCAAACACAATATTGGGAATGTGAAACAGGCACATAAACTGCAAAAAGCAAGGAGTAATCTGTCTCCTCTGCTTTGAAAGGTCCTTAGCTGGGCAGGTCAGCTGTGTCTTGCAACAGGTCCCACTCTTCAAGAAAGTAGTCTCACTCAAGGCGAGCAACGACAATAATCAGATGGATAGAAAATTTGACTTGCAAGGGAAAAAAAGGAAGAAAATTAAGTTCAGCTAGTGAAGTACATAATAACAATTGCAAAGATGGAGATGTAAACTGCCCTGTGTCTGTGGTAGAAATGACAAAGCTGCAGTCGATTGCTCAAGTTACACTTTGGGGCAAAAAAGAGATCTGAGGGGCTGTGGAGCCTGGAAAATACTGTCCATTAAATACTGTCAGAGGAGTCTCTGTCATTGGAAAGGTTGAAGAATAGTTCAGACAAGAGATGTGTCATAAATAAATATATTCAATCTTCTTATGTTGTACAGATATGCAAAAGAAACTTATTGATATATACTTTAGGTCTGGGTTTCAGGAGTAATAAATAAAGCATGTTATGCTGTACAAATTATGCACTGACACAACACACTATGAAAAGAAAACCTCTACATCTACTATTGAGTATATGGAGATGATTTGTTCTCTTGTCAGACACTATTTATTCATGAAAAACAGAGAGAAAGAAGTAGAGGAGGTCAAACACAATCTTGGTATGAGGCAGCTCTTCCTCTTACAGTGATTGCAATCTGGATTTTTTTCTGAGCTCTACAGGGTGGAATGTCACTTGCCAACACTGTTTGATGGGTGAGAAATCTGGATTTTATTAGTAGATGATTTTGTAAATTATTAACTCAAAGGATTGTCTGCCTGCTCCTGGATGATTTCCATTCTTGGCACATTCATCTCTTTTCTTTTGCCCAATAGATAATTTTCTTAACTTTTTGCACCGAGATTTTTTAAAAAAATATCTTCCTAAACTAGTTATTCCTTCTGTAAGTCTATGCCACAGCTTTCAAGTTTCCTGCAAATGTATTGCTACTTTGCAAGATTTAGATCCAAAACAAAACAAAAAAACCGAAAAGCCCAAATCTCTTATACCACTGATATATCACACGGTTTTTTTCCTGGTTGCTTGGCAATAGAAATGTAGGCATGTGACTCCCTCCTCCATCTCCCCAGCACCACTTGCAGATATTTTGCCTTGGCCTTTCTTCTTTTGTTCTTACCTCTCTGTGGGAGTGTTAGTTACGAAAGGGTTTTCAGCCTGATTTTTTTTCTCTGAATTTATATCTCACTGTTTTCTTTAGAAAACTGCTATATATATATAAAGACGTGACAAATGGCAGCTGGGGATTAGAAGGGACAGAGCAGTGGAAGAACAATGTCACCTAAGTTTAGGCACCTAACTGAGGTGTCTAAGATACCAGCTCATCTGCGGTGTCCCTGTGTCAGCAAGGAGATGAAGATGTCACCAGAAGACCATTCAATACCCCTGGGACCTGAGTCACCACCTGGAGCTCTCTTACACATCAGCCACTGGCCTCAGAAGGAGGCCAGGAGAGAAGAGGGTGACAATTCTCACCCAGGCACCTCAGCAAGGCATTGGGAGTCCGGTGGGCTCCCCTACTCAGAAAGAGCAACCACCAAAGGCACCTACCGCAGGCCCTTCTGCACAGAGAGGCAGGGTCTTCCAGCAGATAATGCCCGTGGCCATGGGATCTTCACTGCAGGGTCGAGAGACCATCCAGTTCTGAGCTCCTGGGTTAGACTGGTGTTGATGGGATCATTTCCACATGTGACTCACAGTGCCTTCTCCAAGAAGGCAGTTCTTGGTAGCACTTGGACTGGTCTTGTCTTCTTTCTACAGCCGTAAAGTGAATTTTTGCTCCATACAACTTTCCCAATGAACTTGCCTGTACTTCTGGGTACAAAAAGAGTCGTGGGAAGGCAGGCAGGGGGTTATCAGCACCTGTGTGACTTAGTCCGCAATGTCACTGCAAGGTGGGTGAATCACCAGTCCAAAGAAAAGCAGTTCTTGGCCTCAAGCTTGTACATACAATTGTGCCACCTAGTGAAAACACCTCATGGGTGGGTGAATGGAAGAGTAGGAGCAAGAGCTGAGAAAGCAAAGGGTCCCAACTGCACTCGAGGCAGGAGGGTCGACTCAAAGTGCTTTGCCCTCACCTATCTCTCTGTCTCGTGGCCATGTTTGCTCCCCAGGCAGGGACTTCTCGTCTGTTGCAGTTTTCAGCAATGAAAATAAACAAGCTCTCATTTTGGTTTATCCTCATGCACAGTACTGGAAGCTTTATCAGTCCAAGAGCTGATTCAGAAAGCAAATTACACATGCCTGCCCTAAGGACAGGAAAAACTGCCCAAATTTAATCCACCATCACAAGCCTGTCAGGGCACAAAGTCAGCAGTGGAGACGTTCCTAAGGGTTTACAAGCAAGTTAAATCCCAACACTTTCCTTTTTTTAATCCATCATGTATAAATGGTTGCCTTTCACTTCTTCCTCTGTTTGAGAAATGTGCACAGGCAGATTGCAACATCCTCAGATATGGTCATTATTCAAAAGGGTTTTCAAATTGGTTTGCAGAATGTTTCCCAAGTGCAAATCCTGTGAGTGTTTTGTAACAAAGCGCTGGTTATCTGGGCTTTGTTGGTTGAGTAACTCATGCATTGCTGTGTTTGTCTCAGGATTAGAGAACACAGTGGAAGGCAAATGGCAAGCTCTCATTGCCATCACCAAATATACCAACAGAAATTTATTGCCAGCTGAAACATCCCTCTAGACCAAGTGTGCAAGTTAATAGCCTGTCTTCGTTTAGATTTGAATATGAGAGCGTCATGAACTCAGAACTTGGTTTGGGATTCAGATAATTATTTATAGGCTTGCGTTTAGGCTGTTTGCTCAGCTCTGGTGGTGTATCTGTACAGTTCAGTTAGGTGGCAATGCATGTGGCAAAGTGGCAGCTCTGTAGCCTTAATTTATTCATCACAAGGTGCATTGGTTTCTTGATGCAGTTTCTGGAGAAGTATTTAAACCTCCAGCTGGCGCGATGTAAAGTAACGTTCTAAAATAAAAAGGCAAAATTTGTAGCCTTTCAGTACTTAACGGAGGCTTATAAGAAAGACAGGAACAGACTTTTTAGCAGGCCCTGTTGCAATAAGATAAGGGCTAATGGTTTAAAACTAAAAGAGGGTAGATTTAGACTAGATACAAGGAAGAAATATTTTACAGTCAGGGTGGTGAACCACTGGCACAGGTTGTCCAGAGAGGTGGTAGATGCCTCCATCCCTGGAAACACTCATGGTCAGGTTGGACAGGGCTCTGAGCAACCTGGTCTAGTTGAAGATGTTCCTGCTTATTGCAGGGGCTTGGACTAGATGGCCTTTAAACGTCCCTTTGAACCCAAACTATTCTATGATTCTAAAGGAAAAAAGTAACGAGTGGTCTGAAGTCGAGCTGACTGCATGTTAAACTTTGGCATAATGCAGAATAAAGAGCCTCCCAGACACTGTGTTCCTGAATCTGGGCAAGATGCATGCAAAAGAACAGGAGTGATCAGCATCCACAGACATGGTGTTTCAGTGCAAGCTGCTGCGCCCCTCTCACAGAATGCCCCATACTGACTACTGGCAGAAGGGGAGATCAGGCCCCAGTTTACCCCTTCGGTGACAGAGCTGAATTGCCATGTCCTACCTCTCTGTGCGTGAGCGCATTCTTGCAGTCCAGCATGGTGATTCTGATGCACCTGCAGCGTCCCAGGATTACCAGGAGCTAGCCTAAGCACAGCCTTAGCTCAAACTGCTGTCTGTGCAGTCAAAAGCCATTTCCTCCATAGCCAAAGGACACTCAGAGATCCACAAACACTGAATCAGATGCACTTTCATTATTTCCCTTGTATTGGTCAAGATGTGGGGTTTTTTAAGAAAAAATACTTCAAATGGCTCACATTTATATTAAAGAGGTAGAGCCTACATTATTTTAAATTATGTTAAAACCAAATGAAATAAATACTGTAATAAATACAACTGTATATCAAAAAATGCCAATATAGATAAAAAGGAGTTTATAGTAAACTAATGATCTCAAAATATTAAATTCTGTAGTGCTTCTTAAGAAGAAAACTCTTTTGCAGCCAAGCTGTTTATTGTTTTAAGAACCATTTTTCTCAGTGTTACTAATGTGACTTCTAGTGAGTCACTAAAAGGACTCAGTTTTTAAATGATTTCCACAAGATCTTTTGAAAATCCATCTTGGTTTAGAAGCTTCATCTTTCTTAGCATTACCTGAGAGGAACACTGTCACTTCTGTACCACAAATTTCTAGCTAATAATTTGCTTTCATATCCCAGTATTTCACATTAGCATGGAAAAAAACATTGCTCCAGTTTGGTATTTTTCCATTTGCAAAAGTTTTTACTGCAGCTTAGTACAGAGACAAATATAGTGGCGATACCCAAATAGAAGGGATTTGTTCAAGAATGCATATAGCTGCTTCTGCCTCAAGAAAGATAGCAGTGCTTTTCCGTGCTTTTCTTTCATCATCCCTGCAGTTTTCTGAGGGTAGCTCAGGACTCAATGTGGTGCTGGGCACATCACAGCAGTGTTACCACTGTGGCCTTCTGTGGGGTAGCTTTAAGCAACAGGAGGTGGCCCCTAGCCAGCACAGTCCTGTTTGTGCACCCTCAACCTGGTCTGCCTGCTTGGGTTCCTGGCCTGTCCCTCAGGAAGGTGATGGAGACCCTGGCTCCACCTCCAGGGTCTCCCATCAGCATGAGTAAACCGCAAGAGCTGTTTAATAAATTCCTATGCTAGCTTTTAGAAAAGGGGAGTTAACTGTTCTTACCAATGAGACAATAGAAGGTGGTTCATTGGTGTAATGCATTAATCCAGTTTGGAATTTGGGTAGGGCATCTCCTCTAACCCAGGTATGTCCTGGGACCTGGTAGAACAATGACGTTGTTGTCACATTATATGCACGCAGTCATTTTCACCCCACATCGCAGGCTCCAGAAAATAATCCCCCAGGAGTATAATATTCCCCAGCACTGTACTTGGGCATAATGTCAAAATGAATTTAAAAATTAGACCAGCACTCTCAGGTTCTGCAACACATCTTCCTGCAGCACTATGGGATTGCTATCACCTTCATATCCAGTTCATAATCAGATTCTCCTGGCTTTTCTGGCACAGAGAGATACAGAGAAGACGGTTGTTACGTTATGTGATTAAAGGCTAATCACCAGAAACACAAAGGCCTGGCAAGGAGCAGATGAACAACGGAGCAGAGGAGCCCTACCAACCCAAAACCCGGGAAACCAGTGCACACTGAATTGGCTGCTCTGAAGACTATCCAAGCAGAAGTATTCACCCATCATGTCTGGCGTGAAACCCACCAAGATGAGTTACCACATTCCTACTGAGAACAGAATATCATTATATATAGGATTTAATCAGAATACCAGTTAGACTGTGGTGATGAAGCACAGGGCTCAGTCAGGCAAGAGCACTGACTAGCAACCTGTTTACACATAACCAGCCCCTTTTGTCCCCTCTTACCTCTATTTTCACTTGCTTGTTCCTCCCCAACCCATCTTGATGCCTCCCTTTCCTCCTAATATATTCCCCCACCGTAAAAACCCCATAAGTCTCATACATTCCCACAATCTCCTTAAAACTTGACATAGTAAGTTTCATACAATCCCCAAATGCCCTTCCCAGCATCCCACAGTGAGTCCTATGCCCCTGTGGGCAATAACCCGCGGCAGTCTGCAAGGTGTTCTGGGGAGATAGTTTCTTTGGTTAACTCATCCTGACTTGCTTTTTAAAAGGGAGCTTATGCCTAGTTTTATGGATGGAGATGTGGCTCTGACATGATTGTGCACTATTTGTATTCATCAAGTATTAACTCACAAGAAAAGTATCACTATTCCATTAGAACCTTTCCAAGCCTGGCAGCCTTGTGCAGTGATTTCTTATTACAGAAAAAGTCTTTGGAAATAAGGACGAGGATTCTCCGCTCCCTGTTCATCCTCTCCAGCCTGTTTTTTACATTTTTAGGAAAGTTTCTAAAAAGATATAATAGGGGTTTCTCAGAGAGGCAGCTTGGAATACGCCTTTTTGAAACTCTGTCCTTTATTTCATTAATAGTGGAAGCTGTCCAGGAGTAAATCAAAACTTGAGCAACAAGTATGACAAACACAATTGTTTTTTCCCCAGGAACAAATCGCAAGCCTTCTGGTCCCGCCCTTGCTTCTCCACCTGCCATCAGGCTCTGCTGTCCTACTGTCTGGTCCTTTCATAACTCTCAAAGCCAACCAGAAAACTCGCATTTCATTTCCAAAATTGATTGCAGCTCAAATCCAGCTCTTACGATTAGTCTCCATCACTTCTCCATGAGCATTAGCGGCACCAGCCTGTGTAACCTTTCCCAGTATTCGTTTCACACGTACGAAAGTACACAGATGGCCAATTATGCCAGTGACTGCACTGAATTATTATGTGTAATTAGAGATGGGAGCAAGTTTCTAAGCTGAGAAAAAGTCAGGTCTGATTCTATCAGACTGGTGGATTTATGGGCTTGGGGAGGGCAGCCGGTTTGTCCCTTATCTGTACACGCAGCGCTTTGGCACAGACGTTTCACGAGCCACTCGCATCACGAATGTAAGCAGGGGATAAGGAGGCGATGGGAGCTGCAGGGGGATAAGGAGGTGATGTGAGGCGCAGGGGAGAAGGTGATGCACCGCTGCCAGGAGCGCCTGGGAGGACCTGGGGGCGAGGGGGGGCAACGGGTGCCAGCCGAGGGGCAGCGAGGGAGAGCTCAGCGCACGGCCAGGCCTGCTTCAGAGCAGGGGTAGGGGGAAGCACAACTTTTCTCTTTGTAACTCTTCTGGACTTGCTCAGCTTCTTGCTAAGTATTTCAGATCAAGAGAGGAAAAAACCCACCGTGAGAAAAGGGAGGTAGCATTATTATTTATATAAATAAGACGGCTGAGGAGTAAGCCCACTTCTCCTCCTACCCAACCTTGAGATGAATTAGTGGCATTCATTTCTACCCTGCTACGTTCTACAAGACATGCAAGATTATACTTTTCACTTCAAGGTCGAGTAGAAAGACTTGACTGTGAAAAATCAAAGCTTTTAGACAACTGCAAAGTATGAATTAATACTAAAAGAATTACATGCAGACTGGTATTTTGTTCTCTTCTTTCAAGTTTATTCAAGTACAAAAGTATTTAATTCTTCAAGCACGGTTGAACCTTGCCTATTTTATACTAAAATCTGGGTGACTCACTGGAAGTTGCTAAGTTTTTCAAATTCACGAGCATGAAAGCAGTGAACAGCAGAAATCGATGCTTCTCAAACCATAGTTATTTTCATTTGATAACTTTTGTTTAATGTCATTTCAGATACTATGAAGTTGCTAATCAGTCACCAAAATACAATTATGGTATATTTTATAAGCAATGACACCTCAATAGAAAAGCTTCCTAGCCCCTTAGAAGACATCCAGTGTGATCTTCTACTGAAATGAGGGAGAGATTGCTCATTTTATGAACCATCTAGAAAGTGGGTGGAAGGTGCTTGACAATTATTTTTCAATATAATGGGCTACCGTTTACTGCTATACATGTTTTGCAATAGTGGCACTTATATTTAAGGTGGCAAAATGTTAAATATTTGACAAGGCTCCCCAAAGATTGTTTGCTGGGTATATTTATTAAATTTCTGTAGCAAGCACTTAAATACATCGCTCCATGCATTATTTTTTACAACATTCAGTTTCCTCTCTCTTTGGCCAAACAAAGGATTTTTCAGCCAATGGACTCATCAAAACACTTATCAGTCTCCAAACTTCCTTCCATTTTTGAGGTCTGATCTTTGAGGAGCTATTACACACATTTTAATGCTATATTTATGAAAAACACTTACTATGAAAAATGAATTATAAGGAATGTGTTTATCGCAATTTTAAGGTTGTCAAGTTAAAAAAATCATAATGATAAGAAATGCAAACCTCAGAAAAAACCAGTACAGTGTGGCATGTAATATTTTCTAGTTAATCTTGTTAATACATAGCTACATATAAGTAATTCTTCCTGCCGTGACAAGTCTAAAAAGAGCAATCTCAAACATTTAACACCTAAGTATCTCCTTATGATATACAACATGTAATAAGTCCCCCAGTTAAATAATATATCCAAAAAGAAAAAAAAAGAAAAAAGGAAAAAAACCCCAACCCCCAAAACTCTATGGTGTGAGCATTAGTTTTACATGGGTCTGAGGCTTGTTAGATGCCTCCTGAATTGCTCAATATTATCAGTGAGCTCCACTAGCATGGTTTCTGCCTACATATGAACAATAATCAGTTACAGCTCTGCTATTTTAATGGCTCACAGTTTTCTCATTCTCTCCCTCTCTCTCTGAGGTTACGAGCATGGATTGCAGTACCTACAGTCATGACAATAGCCGAAGTAATTATCGTCTGCTCCCAGCATCACTAGATCAGCTAAAGAGGAGTGTGACCAAAACAGCTTTACACCACCCCTCAAATACTGCCTGGCTTAACCTTCTCCTTTCATGTAGAGCCATGGAACCACTAGCCCAAGCTTCCACTGTGATCCAGAGGGGTCATTTTAATTCTCCATGGGTTGTTTTCCACCCAGAGATGAAAATCTCAGCCTTAGTTTCCAAGAGAGCCTAATGCTTCTGGCTCCCAGGTCAGGGTATCCTGGTGTATACCAAGGTATGGCTCAAAAAGGGGAATAAAATAACCAGGGCTAGCCAGACGACTGTCTTTTATTTCAACTTGCTTTATTTTTGAAAGAAAAACAAAGCTGTGCTGAGCTGGGACACAAAGGCTAACAACCAGAACATTTTTGTGGGAGCGAAAAGCCTGAAAAAATTCCACTTTGGAAGGATGCAGACATTTTTTCGGCTTGTTTCCTGGGCTGCCCAGCTCCTCTGGCTGCCTGCTACATAGGCGGGCTCCCACAGAGCTGAAAGCCTGCTCTGCAGAGAGAGACGGCTAGAGAGCATAGGGAGAAACTCTGAAGTCTGCTGACTACCAGGAAGAAAGACCAACTGAGGCACCGCTGCTCTCTCCTTCCCTGGGCTGACATGGAGACCCTGGGCAGCAGATACCCAGCTAACTAGCAATCTACTCTCCCGGTGACCAAGAGGCTGCTGCCATCAGGAAAGCCACCATTTGAGATGAGAGCTGCGGAGGCGGCCAGCCGAGAGCCCAGGAGCCCTGGCTCTGGTGGCAACGTGAGTCACCTACTGCTCAGATACTGGCTATCCCCTGCGACCGCCAGCTGGGGGACGTGGAAACCCCAGCCCACCTCCAGCTCACCAGAACCAAGCAGATAGAGAAGGCTTTGAAGACAGTCAAAGGGAAGGTTGAACTGGCGGAAGAGTTGGCTTGAGAGACTCTTTTCCAACAAACCGGCATTTCTCAATGGAAATTTGTTTCATAAGGAAGCTCCTGATCACCCTCTGTAACATATACACTAAGGCCGAGTGATAGACTTAGCATGTGTACATTTAAGGGAAAAATGAGCTTTGATTAGCTGCAGGGAGCACCACCGTGCCAGACCCTACCAACTGTTCGGTGGCCAAGAATCCAGCTCTGAAAGCAAACGCGGGCAGTGGGGTGTGTAACGAGCCTTGAGCAGGGGTCCACAACGGCCCGTGCTCTCTTGCTAGTGGAGGTGTCACGATTTGATGAGTTAAAATTAAGCTGGGTTGACCAGTTTTGTCCATTAGGAACTTAATATGTTCTGGAAGAGTTATCACACAGCTGGTAGCAGCCTCCAAAAGTTTCAATAAAAAAGGTGAATAAAAGGCTGAATAAAAAGGAGATGACTATGTGGCTAGTCGTCTAGTTCCTGTTTAAACTAGACTAGCTGCACCTGGACATTTCAAGGTTTAAGGTGCTTTTTCTCCCATGCTATTAACTGCCCAAATGTGGCCCAAGACAAAAATTAAGACTGAAACTTCAGAATCATTAGTTTTGCTGCCTGAAAAGAAACGGTCATTTATAAACTATCTAGCAATGAGGATACATTTAGCAGCACCTGACATCCTTCTGCTATACTCTATACTAGGCAACATGAGCTCTAATCCCCCTTATTTCTTGTTTTATCTCTTTTGTATCTATTTTTATACTTTTGTTTCTTTCTCTTCCTCTCAAAGGGCTAAGATAAGCATACTCAACAAACGTATTTTTAGCTTAGGCCTCTGATCGCATTCCTGCAGGACAAAGGAATTGTAGATCTGCTTGCAAATCTTATGTTACTTCTTTTAGTTGTCTTTATGCAATTTTGGATTAGGCTTTCAGTATCTACCTGCAGGGAATTCATGCTGAGCCATAAAAGCCTATTACAGTGGTGACTGGTGAGGCACTAAAAATACCTTAGTCTGAAACAGCTTGTTTCAGCTCTTTATCAGGCACTAAGGAAAGTGCGCTGCATAATATCTTACAGGAGAAGGATGATTTCCAGAGGACAAACACAATACCTCTGGAAGTGAAAGAAGGAGAAAAAAGAGTGTGACAAGCTAAGCACTGGATGTTCCCTTCCATAAAAGAGGAAACTGTTCACAAAGCAACTCTATAGTTAAGAGAAGCTACCCTGAAAAAAGGTAGCCCCTGTTCAACGCTCTTGTTCACAAACTTGGCTTGCACCGGCCATTGTTGTCTTACTCCTTTCTCTAATTCAACTTCAGATTTCCTCTTCCTCCCCCTCTGTCTCATCACTTCACCTCTCCATAATTTCTCAAGCATTATTTTTGATGATTTCTCATCTGTTGTCCTCTCTCACTTTCTGATCCTCTCTCCTACTGATGTGCTGATACATCAGTGATTAATTAAGCTTTGGTCTTCAGCCTTGATTCATTTGTCCTTCTCTCCCATCATAAGACTTCCCTTCTAACCCTGATACCTATTTTCCTTACTTCTGCTCCCATCCTGCAGACTAGACTATCGTCCTCCACGTGAATTTCACTTGACCTATTTTATTTTAGCCATCTTCTATCTATCTCTCTTTCTCAAATTTAGCTGACAGTTGAGCCAACGTCAACAGTCCAACATATTTTTACTTCTTAGACCTACTCACACACAGTCCTGTTGCCTGAAACAGATGGGGTTTTCTGACTCTTCCTTGCCAGTCACAACCCAGCGACCTCTTTCTCTCATAATACAGAATTGTTGTACATTTACTTTGGTCCATCATTTACTAATTCTTCATGGATATTGAGTATTGAAGCGACATATGGTCATAGTGTCACCATTAGAAATAAATCACGCCTTTAGGCCTTAGCCTTTCAGGAATTATAATAACTCATAGTCAGCTCAAGTGTAGGTACAACTCAAGATCACAGTTCTCAGTTTGTGTGATGAAATTCAGAGTGCTTCTGTTGTTAAAAATGAACAAAAATATTTAGAGATTTTTAAAGAGAAAAACGCTCATGCCTTTCTGTAATTTTCAATTCAGGTCTCAAACTTGGGTTGGGAACAAGATTAAGTGTGAGTCTAGCTTTTCTTGCAATTTTTCCTTCCAGAAGTCAAGTAGTGGATATAAAACACCACCAGCCATGAAGATCAATAATTCTGATACAGCAACATTTTACCTGTCATTACACATTGTGACGTGATTTAAACCTGAGGTTCTGGCTAAGCTGAAACTATTCTCCTTATTTTTTCCTACAGCCAGGTGTTCCTGTACTTCAGAGGCAATACATTATGTAGCTGATTTTTCACAAAATAATGCAGCTAGCAAGGAAAGTTAGCAACAGCAAAAAGGATATCTGATGCATTGACTGTAATAATTATTCAGAAAGACTGAGTTTTAAACAGCCTAAATCAGTGAGTGCTGAGGGGCTATTGCTCTAGCACATGCCAGGCCTTCCGTTGAGAAAAAAAGCGGGTTCTGTAGTCGACACAATATTATTAATTATTATTAATAATCCTCACTCATCTGAATATTTCTGGTTAGGAAAGTGTCTGGGAGATTTGGCAGCCTGAAGTCTGCCGTTGCGTTTCCCTGGGGCTCGAGGCCTGAGCTGCTGCAGGCAGTGAGTTCTGGTTGCTCCCTCTTGGTCGGTCCTGTGGCAGCGGGGCAGCTGCCCCCAGAGCCTTTCCTAGTTCTCATCCTCAGTAACACCCAGCTGCACTTGAGTTAGCAGGAGTGCCAGGAAAGAGGAATCCCTGAGCATTCGCCACAGCACGCTATTAAAGATATGCCCATCTACTGATGTGACGCATTAAGCAACTTGTCCTTTGGATATTGCTGAAGGCCCCTGCAGAGGGTGACTGACCCTGGAATGAAATAAAGAATAATAATATGAGGTGCAGGAGTTTTTAAATGCTCCAGCTTGCATGAACTGGAAGCTATTAAAAATCATAAGAAAGGAAATGCCAGAGCCCCGCACAAGGTCTACACAAAGTTCAGACTATACAAGCTAAACGTTGTGCAACACCACCAGCATGTTCAGTATATCTTATTCGAATGAAGTGTAAATAGAGTTAGTTAATTTATTAAGTGGAGTCTTCCTTCTCTATCATGGTTATATGGAAACATCTTGTTTTCTTTTTAAACAGAAAAATAAATTACAGATCCTCCCATCCCCTGTTTGCAACCGTCCTTCCCTCTTCCAAGAAGCAGCCACTGAATAAAGACATACCACATCGAGCAGCTCTATAGGAGGCATCTTTATTTAATACAGTAAACCTGTTACATGGTGTTAGCATGGGGCAATAGTGGAAGCTCTGATAAAAGTAAGTAAGTTTTACATTTTCCATGAAAGAGCTGAGTAAAAAGCCTCAGGCTCCATTGTTCCTGCTTATAAGGTAACAACCCCAGAACCCTTTATTTTTAATGCTTCTTCTAAGTGAAGCAAGTGGAAAATCAAATTTGAGGGTTTTGAGTGAGCATCAGAACTGAAAAAACAAGCCAGAAAGGAATTGGTTGGCTCTCTGCCATTGGCCCAGAAGCCCAAAATATTATAGAGTCCTTAACAAAATATCCGAAGAAGCAAAGAAATCACATAATACTTTGTTAGGAAGTTTAATAAATATTTTATCTACTCCTTAAATACTCCCCCTAAATTGTAAGTCTGACACCTATGAACAGTTACAGCAGGTTGCAAAGTTAGTGGCACCCAGGGCAGCAAGAGATTTGGGAGAGTCCTGCTAAATCCAACAACAACAGTGATCATGTTATTATCTGATGCCAACATTAAATAATAGCCATTGTCACCAGACCACAATGAATCTCCTAAAAATGACCAGTTTGTCGTCAGCAATCTGCTCCATGCATCTAATGTGGCGATATGTACAGCTATCCATGTGATGAATCTCACATGTAACAGTTTTCATTTAAAAATAATGTGAACACATATGTTGTGTGGGGTTTAGTCTGACCTCTATGACACACCTCTTCCAGTACATTTACTTGCAACTGATGCTTAAGTGAGTCATGGGACATTTAGTTCTGTTTAACAGTGACGTTAGTGTTGTTGTCATTCATCCTCAGGAAACGCCTAAAAGCCTGTTTTGGCTCACCTCAAGCTTTGCCCGTTGATCAGAAATTAGTTATCTGAGAAGGCGTCCCTGAACACCGCAAGAATGGTGAGTGAACAGCTGCAGTACAAAATGGGACAGTATCTGTAGAGGTCAAGAACCTTGAGTGAAAGTTGCTAAACTATTGTGTAAATGAAAAATTAGTTCCTGATCAGAAGCTGACCAAGGTCAAATCTCAAGCTGCAGGGTTCAAATGAGTCCAAGAATTCCCAAGATGTTGGGAAGGGAAAACTGAGCCTACATGCTTGAGGGTCAATGGGTTCCTTCTGCTCACTGAGCTGTCTGCTTTCAGGAATACTATCAAAAATGACTTTGTTACAACCTGCCAAGTGGTGCCAATTCATGGTCACTGTGGCAAAGCCTTCCTGCAGAGATATACATCTAACTAGCTGAGTCCTTTCAGGACTCGGGAACTCTGAATTTGAGTGCATACCCTTTGCATGATTCCTGAAGGAGGAGGATTTGTCAAAATTCCCAGCCATGTCTGGTGAAGAAACTGACATCTTGAAAAAAATTTACTGCCAGTTCAGGGTTTTGGCAAATCCTTCTCATTCAGAAACCATCTTATCACATCCTTTGTACAATTCAGGAAGCTACCTTCAGAATTACAATTCACTTTTGTAAAAATCTCCAGAGGCTAACATCAACTCTAAGCTGGCAAGTAACCAGACCTTCTGTCCTAGACCTTTTGTTCACCATCACACACTCTATCCATTGCTCCATTCTTGCAAACCTTAACTGCTTGTGATGAAGACCTTCAGTGAATGCCCTTGGCAGGAACTGACTTATTTTAACTGAATTGGTCAATGTTATCACTAGTGTCTGGCCACTTTTCAAGTGTGGCCAGCTCAGAAGGTCCCCAAGTGAACTTCTGTGAATGCTTATCAACCACATGAAATATTTTCAGGATAAGATAACCCACAAGAATGCATGCTGACTTTTTTGAGTTTTTTTTGTGATTATTTGGTTTGTTTTAAGCATGTCTTGTGGAGCTATCTAACCAAATATCAATGACTTCCCTGAAAATGCAGCGGAAGGCAACCAAGACAGCAAAGACTGTTGACCTGGCATTGTTGGCAAACTGCGTTATGTTTCTTGTAATGGTTTCAGCCTACCTAAAGTACTGGCGCCTGTGAACAACAGCTCTAATAAGACCATTACAGACTATACTTTCAATAGCCACACTTTCCAAGAAAAGGAAGGAAACCATTGAGACCCAAAAAAAGAAAAATACAAGAACTTCCTGAACTCTGAGCCAGTCAGTCTGCATCACTGACATGTACTCATCGGCTGGACAATGAAATGCTCTTACCTCTGAGACTGCCTTCTGCCAACTTACCATATTCTCCATAGAAACTTTGGGTTACCATGCTTTTCATCAATCAGCTGAGGGGACAATCCAAAAATGCTGAGGACAAACCCAGTGACAGATATATTGAGGCCAGCTCCTTGTCTGAGCTCTGAAGCCAGCTTTGCCTGCAGCACTTCAGTGAAAACTGCTTGTTTATGCTTTTCCTGTTATAAGCTGAACTAAGAGTGATCATCTGGGAGACTGAAACTTGAAGGCTACAATTAAGCTGTAGGCAATTAAAGATGTAGATCCTTAACTCTTGAGCAAGTTAACGGGGAGATACACTGTAAGCCACACTACAGCGAAGTAACCTGCTAGTCTGGGAGAAGATGAAAAGACCTATGCTGGTGCTTACCCACCTTACCTGTACAGGTTATCTCGGTGAAAAGGAGGGAAATACTGCAGGAACCCTCTGTTAAAAATCAAGAAGCTGAAAATGCAGGACTAGAATGAATATTGTGTCAAGGAATCATTTTTGTCCTCGGTTATATAAGACAGTCTGGAAAGATCATGTTGGGCTGAAGCCTCAAGGATGATGTGCTCCAGGTCTTGTGACTCTATCACAGAAAAAGAGAAGGAGTTTCTTTCAGCTTGAGGAATGACCTTGCACCAAACCATCTGTTTTCTTTCTTTGATCTCTTTCTTAAGAGGTGGAATTTTCAGTTAGTAAAAATAAGATTGGAAACTTTGTCTGTATTTGTCTCACCTTATTGCAGAAGTTTCACAAAGATTCCAATACTGTACACAAGACATAGACTCTATGTATCTGGCAAAACTGAGATGATTATCTGTCTTAAAATTCTTTAAGAACAACTTCCAAAAAAACATTTAGGAGTTTAAAGCACTGTTCAAGCAGAAGATGTGAAGGTCTAAGAGAGTGATTCAAAAAGAAAGAATCTTGCCCCCCCTGCCCCGATGCCCGAGTGTCTGTACCTAAGCCTTATCCAGAAAACTTATTTGGGTGCCAAATGCTGTGCTGTCACAAATGGCCGGGGATATTACTTTCTTGTTTGACCTGAACATCTGATATGAGCCCATCTCCCATCTAAGATTCCTTGGGAGTCACAAAATAGGCATGCCTCTTACGACACGCATCTGGAGGCCTGTTCTGCACATACTGCACACACACTGAATTTAATGAAGTGACAGCAGTAACTGCCGTTAATGGCAGCAGTAACTGATCACTGCTTATCCAATACCTTAGCTATTAGGGCAGTTGCCAAGTAAGAGGAGGCTGAAGACACAGCTCCACATTTTCCACCTCCCGGCCTGCTTTCAACCACTCAGCTATTATCAAAGAGATGGAAGGCAGATCGGTTTGTCTTTTCAAAGGATTGAGCTACTCGGTGTATCGGAAAAGGTGGACATCCAAAAGGACAGCCTGACCTAACCACAGGCAGGCATCCCCTCACCCAGTGCCTGGCTACCACGATTCTTGTTCTGAGGTGCCTGGCAGAGCCTACCCAGGCTCTGGGGTGTCCAGGCTCCCCCAGAAGCAGGGAGCCTTCGCTCTGGGTGCTGCAGCGATGGGCGACGTAGCCTTCAGCTCCAGTCTGGGAGCTGCCTCCAGGATCTCCTTGTAGAGGAACTGCTCCATCACATCCTGCCAGTGAGTTACTGGGACAGATTCCAGTGGCCCGGGGGGAATGCCGCTGGTGAACGCTGTCAGACTACAGCATCTTTTTGCTTATATTCTCTTCTTTTCCCCTTCTTATGATCACTACAAGAACTTGTGGTTTCACAGCTGAGAAGGGCCATGCCTGGCTGCTGTGGTACTACAAAGGACAATTCTGCACCAGCAGGAGGTACGAAATGAGCCTTGGGGTTTCTCAAGTTAGCTGAACTGTGCTGCCAGAAACAACGTGCCTGCAAAAGCCCTGGTGGAATTCATGTGTCAGAAACCACGGCATTTTCAATATTTCTGATTAAAAAAAATATACTTGGAGGAAATAATACAGAAATTGCCAAATATTTAAGGCCGAGTCATGTTTCCATAAAAGTTGGTGGGAGATTTGCCACAGACTTTTAAAAGACAAGGATTAGATTCTAAATAGCTCATTTATGAGGAACAAGTGATATTTTAATGTACCAGTATTTTTCCAAACTGTTTTAGGAAAATTATTAATAACTGAAGAAATCTGAAAAAACCCCAAAACCTTGAAAAATGCTTAATTACCATAGCAACGCCTGTCTTGCTGTCGAATATCATAACTCCAGAGAGACACAGAGCTGCCATGACCCGACGGCTTCTTTTAAAATTTTCTGATTGCTAAAATCAAAGAATTGTACTGTATAATCCTCTTTAAACACAATAACAAAAACAGCTTCTCTTGGCATTAGTCACAGTCTGCCAAATGGTTTTCCACACCTTTCCACACACAAACGGAGATCACCTTTACTTAAAGCTTTTAAAGATCTTTTTGTTACAAAACAAAATATGGAATTGAGTTAAATAATGAATGATATTGCAAGATCTGTAGGGAACCTTTGTGTCCATGACTCAGTCTCACTGAGGGACACAAACAGCCTGAATCCTCTCAATATTAAAATCCGACACACTTCTAACTGAACGACATTGACTTGCTGCATAGTATGTAAATATTAGGAGCCCCCCAAAAAGCATAAAAGGAAATAAACTTATAGTGTTACTAACAATGAACTTGTCTTGGTTATAGATTCAAAAGCTGATGACCTGCCTCTGAAACCTCTGTGTGGTCTCAAGTAGCAAAATACCCGATAATTTTAAGTGCACAGAAGTATTACTGGTATGCTAGAAGGTCTCATTCAGCCTCTCAAAGTGAAAGGACTACCTCTGACCTCAGCAGGCTTTGGATCAGACTTTAAAATTGCTGAGCTGGAGGATTTGTGGCCAGCGGGGGCCAGGCAGACAGAGAGGAATAGAGCTGGGCAGCACGTCACTGCTCCGAAAAAAGCGTCCTGTTCCCCCAGCCCTCCCTCCAGCCAGTGGGAAATGGATGCAGCAGCAGGTACCTTTGTGCTATTACCAAAATCTGCTACGAATCTCCTTATCCCAACAAATTCAGGAGACAATTTTAAGTGGTCAGATCTATTACAGAAGACAAGATCCACACATTCGCAATCTTAACACTGATCTCTTACAACTGCCGACAGGTTTTTTTAAGTCACTGAAATTTTGTCAACTTGGAGCAATTCTGGCACACACGAATGAAATCTTTGAGAAGAAAGACAATGGCAAAATCTGACATACATGTATCTTTTTGCCAACATGAGTTCTGCCAAAGTTGAGGACATTTACACTGCAGGTGACAGCAGAGGGTGGAGGTGGCAGGCCGGCTCGGTGGAAGCAGTGCAGCCATGACATGGCAGGGACATGTTTGCACAGCGTAGTCTTCAAACTCAATTCTTCCCAGTCATTTTTGACTGCTGAGGAGCAGACACCCCACTATAACAAAAGAAGCCCCTGATATGCATGAAGTACCACAGGGAACAATCATGCAACTTCATGGAGGAAGCAAGCTGTTTTATTTTATTTCTGGCTATTTATAGCTCACTTGAACATTTTGACAATTGCAAACAATTCTGTAGACTAGCTATTTAAACACCCTGCTGAATGTATCCCAACAGGAACTTGAGGGTTTTATAAATTTTCTAGCCACAGAGAATTAAACTTGTGATTCCCTAGAGAATGTGCCAAAACAAGTCAGCCACTGAATTTTTAAACTTTCACTTTTTATAAAAGACCTTTTAATTAGACTACCCCAATTGCCCCTCTCCTTTTCATGTGCAAGTCAATCATTTTACATGCAAAAAAACCCCAAACCCCTCACTTCTTAACATTTCAGCATAAGAAACTGCAATGCCTCATACTGGAACTTTGCTTTGTTTAAAATCTAAGGTCACTTGAGTGCTGGGTTAAAAGGAATAACTTGGAGGGATGACTCCATAGCACCAGCTTCACCACACTACAGGAAAACTTTCATTCAGCCATTACTGTCACCAAGGAAATTGAAGTTAATTCTAGCTACCACCTTCTCAGATACAGACTTCTGGTAAAAAATGTATAGCCTATTTTTGAAACCTCTGTAAATATCTCTAATGACTTTTGCTGCTGCCTAGATCAATTTCCTGACTAGCACACTCCAGATAGCCTAAATTAAAATATGTTTGATATTACATGTCATTAGTAAGTGAGCACTCTTACCTTTTTAGATACAAGACATCTTTACATCATTTGCATTTGAAAGGGATGAGTAATTTCCAGCTTTGAGAGAATTTAACCCACATGATTTCTGCATAATTTTGCATTCCACTTAAAAATTCTCTCTCTCCTTTTATGCTTAGGTTTCCTAGTGTCTCTTGCCCTGCCAGTTTGTCCATATCTCTCATGAGTACTGCTTGGGAACTCCCAGAAGGAAGATGAAAGCTCAGTCCTGCTCTGTTTTCCCTCAAATCACTTCACCAATGTCTGCTGGGGATTATCCATGGAAAATAATTTAAGAAAATAATTTATTTACTACATAAAAGGCAAAGTAGAAATAAGATGTATATTCTATCCAATTAATAATTGTGCTAACTTAGCATTAGACATCTTTCTTTTAATCAAATACTCATCCCCTATTGTCTATGGAGCTCCATGCAAGTCTGTTTCTATATGGAGCAAACAAAAAGAAAAGTGTCCTAGACTTTTTCCTACTCATTTTAGCTTTTGTAGCAGATTCATTGTCTGCTCCTTCTTCACCAATAGAAATCAACACTGAAAAAAATAGAAGCGAGTCATCTCTTCTGTGTGGGTAAATAAAAGCTACCCTTGAAGAAGGATCACAAGTCATCTTATGTACCTCTTACTTGTGTTGCCAGTGCAAGGATGTTCTCTGTGCTAAGGGATCTAAAGGATACATTTTGCTACTGAAAGTGCTGCCTCATCTCTTTTCAGGCTGTATGTAATGTCCTATGGCAAAACAAGGCAATGCGCATGGTCTGATGGTGAACACCACATCTCTTTCTCATGTTTTACAGTCCTATCTTTATAATTATTTGCACTAGTGACCTTTTCACTGTTTGTGTAAATTACATATTTGCTCTTTTTTCTTTTTTCCAGATTTCCCAATTGTAATTCTTACTTTCTGATTTCTCAAGCCTTCCACTTAATAGCGTTAAAGATCAAGCTTGGAGTAGGAATTCTCAAGAAATGTACTGGTTGTAGTGTAGTGTACTGGCTGTGTTTTAACCAGTCTATAATAACATCATATATTGTTGCACGTCTGATTTTTGCTATTGTTTTATTATTATAAGTTTAACTACATTTCTTGTTTTATTTGGCTGAGGTGATTTGAATCAGGTATGAGGAACAAACTGCCTCTTCTAAAGAGAATTGGCCCCCATTCTTTTCTGGGTCCCATTGGTAGGTGATATTGCTGCAGCAGAAGCCTAACCTCCTTTCTTTAAAGCCATTATTGTGAAAGGTGCCAATTAGATAGTCCTCAAACTTGAGGTATCCCATTCATCTATATGTCAAGAGAAGCAACACAAAATTATTTATGAATGCTATACAAACATCCACAATAAATTACTACAGCATTTTTGAGGGCCACAAATTATAAGAAACACTATTCCTAATCATGTTTGCTGTGCACTTCCTTTCTATAAAAATACATAGAAGTGGCAAATGAGTTACTGTTTTTATGCAGACAGCATTGTGTCATGACATCACTCTGCATAATCTAGCATAGTCATCAGAAGTCATCACTTTTGGAACAATATCTGTGCATTTTCATCTAGCTGCTGTACCAGCAGCATCTTACTCTGCATTGCTGGGTTACTTGCACTAGAAACAAGGACATGAGGCTTCTCTGGACTTCGGTTTGTGTTGCAGGGATCACTGTTTTCAAGGGGTGTAATTGAAGAAGAACAACCGGCAGAACAAAGTCTCAAAAGCTGTTTCCAGCACATCCACTGAAACTATTTTCTGCCACTTCTGGTCTGGTAGACTGAGGACCAGCCTGTGATATGTAAAATCAGCACAGGATTCCCCTATTAACTGAGTAGTATCTGTAAGGGTAGTTTATTCCAGCATTAATTTTCCTTGGTCAAGGTTTGACTTAGTCAAGTTGCCAGTTAAACAATATTGTCTCACAAACAAAGACCTAAAATCAGGTTCTATTAAGTCTAGGCATATCTAATAATCTCAACAACTCCAATAAATTGATTCTTTTCTAAATCTTCTATCAACTGCACTACTTTATTTAAATTTACATACTTATACCCTCTCCTAAAAGTCATGAAGGTAAAGATTGTAAAATCAAATCAAATCAGATTTGTATATTTGATAACAAATTTAGATGAATATTGTCATGCACTTCCTAAAAGAGGGGAGAAAAAAGAGCATAAACAGAAACAAAAATGAACAGAAACAATCAGAATCACAGAAAAAAATATACAACCTTAATTCAGAGGCTTATCTGATGTGACCTCTGCTTCCCCTACTGCTTCCAGTGTGATGTCTTTCCAAGGAGTTATTCTTCATGATACTGTCCCAGGCCTAAAGTCTGTTTTACCATTGCTGCTTCTTTGGTCAGACTAACTATACAGCATTCAGATATAAGTCAATCTTATTTAACAAAAGAAAAAAAGAAGGAAAAAAAGGGGGACATTTGCTTTGCTAGACACAGAATAAACAAAGGTGGGAAGTTTTCCTGCCTCTGTGCCTCAGAAGGTCTCATGCTTTGCTTCTCTGGGTCATGTTTATGGCTACTTTCCAGACATTGCCTTCAACTCTCGTGCACACATATGGATGTATATGCACACACAGTCTGCTCTGGGGCAAGCCACCCTGGTACCATCAAGTTTAGCCCCAGGTTACTGTGAGACCACCGCTGCAGGTGGTAACAGTCACAGTTCTTCTCTGTCCCTACTGTCTAACAACATCTACTTGTTCTTTTTGTTGAGCCTGAAGTAAGCTTTAGAGCTAGTCTTGGCATTATTTTTCTATTAAAATCTCCTGTAAGTTAACCTGTAACCCCTCCCAGTAAAGAGAAAAAGTTCAATTTCATTCATTCATTATATAATTGCTTCACTTCCTAAGGTTGAGGCTACATAACTTAGCCTCAGGCCAGGCTCATCTCTGACATCCCCCAAACTACCATAAACCGAACTGGATTACTAGGTCAGTTGATAAGCCGACATTTGCTTGTGCGACTGCAGCTCATTTCACCCACTCTGACCAGAAACGCAAGCACTCAGAAGGTACAAGATGGGCTGCTCCTGGACCACTACTGCTTTTAAAGAGTATTTTGATTTTATAAAAGGGTGTTAAAATGGAGTCTTTATTTCAATGTTCAAATACTATTTATTCCAAAGGAATTCTGACACATTCAGTGCATGTGGTCAGTGTTGTCCTATGTCAAATGAAGGTTGTGCACCAGAGGAAAATACTGGCCCCTGAACACCTGCCTCTTCCATCCCAAAGCTGAGTGCTGCCGCGGATAGCTGGGACTGTGTCCCTGCCTCTCTCCTCAAGTCTTGCATGATGCTGAGAAGGTCACCCATATCACAGTTTTCAAAAAGCAGCCACAAGTTATGCGTTCCTCATTTTCTGGGTATCTAATATAAAACAGCTGCGGATGAGTTTGCAGGCGTAGTGAGTACACACAACTCCAGCTGGAGCTGGTTCCCACTGCATAAAACTTTATAAAAAGGTTAAGTGCTCTGAAACATGAATTCCAAGGTGGCTATCTAAAAGCAGCAGACATTTCTGACAATGGGATGTTAGCACAAACCATTTCTACAGGAATGCAGTGAAGTCAAGTTCACATTTGTGAATCAGAGCAAATCTGCAGAGATTTTGGTAGTAGAAGAGACAGCTTTCCAGTGCCCTATCATAGTACAGGATCTGCAACTCTGATCTAGTAGTCTGCAAGACATCGAAAGTTTTTTGCATAAAACCAGTGCAAAAACTGAACCCCTTCTCCCACCACATGTGTGTATATATGTATATATATACACGACACACACAAGCAAACAAACAAGCAGAGTTGAGGAAAGCGAGAGGAATAAACAAACATTCCGGGGTAAACTACTTGTAGGAATTTGTAAATGAAAACAGTTGTGGCAACACTGCAAGACAGACCTCTTTCCAAAAAGTTAGGTGTTTCTCCAGTTGAAAAAGCTTGTGAAGCTCCACCATCCACACAACGTGAGGAAAGAGAGGCGTCTCCCAGAGTATCCAGCATGTTGGGCTACCTAACGCCAGCATCCAGAGCATGCAAAGAGTGACCACTTTCACATTTCTGAGTCTGAGGACATATCTGTATCTTACTCGGGCAAGGCTGGGGGCTCGGCTCCATGCACCCTGGTTTCCACTGAAAAGAAGCCCAGCTGAGCATCACAGAGGCAATCATACTAATTTTTCATAAATGACGAGTATTATTTAAGGGATCAACAGTTACATGTAGCCACAAGATAAGCTAACCAGAAAGAACGAGCTCATATCGTAAAACCTACCTATCCCAGCAAGACTGTGGGAGGCTTGGGTTAAATTCCTTTTGCTGCCTGGGGGAATCTGACCTGACATCTCCCACCTCCAGGTGAATATGCTGATCACAAGAGGTCAGCTATTTTAAGGCACAAGGGTGAGGCGTCCCATTATTTCTGTTCAAACTGTTCCACTTTGCATGGAATGAATATTCATTGGGCTCCTGAGAGAATTAAAGTGCAAAAATGTGTCTATAACCGGGTTGTTAAGGTGCTCAGAGGGGAAGGTGGGTGCGAGGAACATATTCTTCTGGAATATGAGAGCATACCTGGCTAAGCAGTAGCAGAGCAAGGGTGTTGAGGATCTGTGTTTGGGACTGAGGTGCTGACACTGGTGATAAGACAGAATCTGAATGCTTAAATCCGATTGTGGCAGCAGCCCTCAGACACAGTACTGAAGAGGCTACCTGGACTTTAATAGTTGTCTATGTAGTGCTGGATAATGTGAGGAAAATACAACGTGAAACCACTCACAGAAGGATGAGAATGACTCTCCTACAGCTGCAAGAATAAAATTTCTCCCTCTAAACTATCTTTATATATAGATGTAGGAGTAAAAATGATCCTGGCAGAGAAGTAATTAAGTAGACTGACTGCAAAGGTCTGATAATAGATCGTCCTAAATTCAGCAAAAAGGCCTTCATCTAGATATACTAAAAAGCAGATTAAATAACTGTTCACATGAACTCTTCCATGAAGGTATTTTTCCCCTTAGACTGTTGCTTTAATGACTGTGTAATTATTGGAATGAATTGGGTTTGAAGGAACATTAGCACTTTTAACACAGGTTTTATCAGGCAGTGACAGTATCTTTTGTCTTATTGTAACTTTTTATTTTCACACCCTGATGCCTTACCATTGGATCAAACTTTTCAATTGTGAAGTTGGTGATAAATTAATCTCTGGTGAAAAGGCATTAATTTAAATCTGTTTATACTGACTTCTGCTGGCTTTCCTCAAGAATTAATCTGTCCCACAAAGATTATTGTGAGATTTCTTTACTGTAGTAGAGGATGGTGAGGCGCTGGAACAGGTTGCCCAGAGAGATTGTGGATGCCCCATCCCTGGAAGTGTTCAGGCCAGGTTGGATGGAGCTTTCGGCAACCTGGTCTAGTGGAAGGTGTCCTTGACCACGGCAGGGGGGTTGGAACTAGATGCTTTAAGGTCCCC
Organism: Astur gentilis; assembly: GCF_929443795.1. Taxonomy (NCBI): domain Eukaryota; kingdom Metazoa; phylum Chordata; class Aves; order Accipitriformes; family Accipitridae; genus Astur; species Astur gentilis. Next base: position 27,588,255 of record NC_064890.1, on the reverse strand, counting down.
TCCAACCCAAACCATTCTAGGATTCTATGATTATTTAGAGAGATGTTGACAAAGCTAGACTGTCCAGGTAAAGAAATAAATTTCTGTATATTGCCCTGAAATGACCATGCTATAGAGAAGAGTATTTGGGCATGGCTTCTTTTATGGACAAAATCTACAGCCTTTAACAAGAGGGGACAACACTGTTTTAAGATTTAGCAACAAAAACACTTCATGGGATCTGTATGCATTATCTATTAAACCATTTGGAATTATATTTTAAAAACTAAAGAAAACATAATCCCAGATGATTTTAGTTCTAGTGGGGAACCACACAGCATCCACAAGAACGACTGGCCGGTTCACACGGACAGAGATCAGTGAGAGCTCTACTAAGGAGAAGGGTCTGCCCACTGAGTGTGTGGCCCATTCGATTGGAAAGAGAGCGAGGTTTTAACTAAGGAACACCAGGACTGCCTGTGCCTTTGCAGTTTAGTCAAAGTTCATTTCACATCTTCTGGCTGCCAAAAACCAGCAGGTTTGCTCCTGCTTGCATGTAGGTAGCTGGTTTGGCACTGCAACTTCATTTTATGTCGAAGAGCAGCAGCAGCCACTGCCTTCACATTAGCTTTGTGGTATAATTAGGTTTTACTAATAAAGACTGGATGCACCAGATTAGTAACCTCTTCTTTACATTGCAGACTGGTAAATTAGAGTCGGGTTTCTCTCCAAGAAATGTTGCTAGATTCACACCACTGCTTTTATACCTTTAACTTACCTACAGAACTTTTATGCCATTCATCTTCCATGAAGTGCACCTGCTAGCCTATGGCAACATGCTGATTTACAGTAGCTGATGATCTGGGGACTGTGTAGGAAGAACTTAGGTTGTATTTTTTCAGGACACTTGAGAAAAAATATCTGGGGCTTGGCATGCTCTCATATTCCAAAAGAAAGATTTTTGAGTGCCCAGGGAGAAAACACCTCTAGCAAGAATTATTTAAGAACAGGCAGAGAGGATTATGTCAGAGGAGGGAGATCATCCCAAGCTTTTGGTTTGCTGGCAGAAATCTAGTCTACCTCAGGAGCCCTCTAGGACGGACTTCAGCACAGCATTAGTAGATTTTATAAACTGCAATTATACACTAGGAAATGTTTCTTTTGTTCCTGCTTATAGATCCTTATCCCATCTAGAGACTGGTAAAACATGAACCTTTCCCTCCCCAAGGACACCTGTGTGTTCTGTATAGGAACCAGAATTTACATTCGTCTATGCTATGAAAAAGGACGCACTTAATTCCCTTTGAGGCTCATTGACCTAAACCCACAGAGACACAGATCGGGGAAGGACAACCGGAGGCTGCCCTGTCCCTCCCCTGCACTGTCCCCAACAGGTGTTGGTATGAACTGTCCTTAAACACATCCAATAAAAGACATTCAGATGTATTCTTGAGCGCTACTCCAGTACTTCAGCAGCCAAAATATTCCTTCTTAAAAGATTACACTAATAATGCAATTTAGAGCAGACAATATTTAGTTGCAATAATGTCTTCTTGTCATTCCTTGCTGGTCTTAAAAAACAGCCAATCATTATTCTTTTTATAATGACTTTTTTACATACTAGAAGACTTATCCTGTCCCCTTTTATTCTTCCCTTTTGTAGCCTAAAGGAACGGAGTTACCTTTCTTTATAGATTGTGTTTTCTAAACCCTTTAGCATTCTTTGCAGCCTCCTCTGGATTTTCTCCAAATCATCATCTTTTTTAAAATGTGGTGTCTAAAAGTGGACACAGTGGTCTGAGATCCAGTTGGCTCCCAAGTAGAGCAGAATAATTACTTCCCAAGGGTTGCGTGCAATATTCCTATGAATGTGTCTCTGACCAAGACTTTTTTTTTTTTAAAAAAATCACGTTGTTACTCATAGCCAGTTTGTGATTCACTACAACCCCCAGATCCTTTTCCGTGTAAAGTCACTCCTGTTACATTTGTCTATTTGCATTTGTCTTTGTTGAATTTCATCTGCTTTTAATTTCAGATGATGTCTGATTTTTCAGACTCATTTCATTTCCAGTTCTGATCCTGTCACCACAGTAGGAGCAACTTCTCCCTTCATATTGTCTGTAGATTTTCTAAATGTATTAATTGAATTTCATTGTTCAATTACTAATAAAAATACCTAGAAGAAATGGGACTCCACATGACGTGCCCCTCCAGCTTAATGTGAATCACTGAAAATTATTCTTGGCAGTCACTCAGTAACAATGACATTCAGAGGAGGGGGTTCAGCACTTACTTTACTTGGGTGTGGGTAACCACCCTGGTGGCTGTGGTAGCGCCCAGTCCTTATCCAGGGAAATGACATTTTTCTTAGCATTATAGTTTATGACCCCTTTTCCTAACATCCACCTTTCCAGAAAAGTTATGCAATGGAAGGGTAAAGAAGATGGAGCCAGACTCTTCTCAATGGTATCCAGTGACAGGCTGAGAGGCAATGGTAACAAGCTGAAATAAAGGAAATTACATTTAAAAACAAGTGAAAACTTTTTTTTTTTTTTTTTCCTGTGAAGGTAGCCAAACACTATAACAAGTTTCCCAGAAAGGTGTAGAGTCTTCATCTTGGCGACCCTCAAAACCTGAATGGACATGGCCCTGAGCAACCTGCTGTAGCTGACCCTGCTTGAGTAGGGGCCTTGGACTAGAGACCTCCTGAGGTCTCTTCCAGCCTCAACCATTCTGTGATTCTATGAATTTATGAGACAATATTATTTATTTTACACATCCTTGCTTGAATTCAGACAGTGTTTTGCAAGCAGTTTTAACTTTTTAAAATAATAATTTTAAATAGCCTGAAGTCATGGTCTGATCTGCAGTTGTTCTATTGAAAAAACCTGAAGGTCAGTCTGAGGATTAGATTAGACATTTTGCCGGTCTCTGCAATACTGTGAATGACACATAACATTTCAAACAGCATTTGAAACTCTGTAATTGACTCCTCTGGAGACTGAGTGCACATCTTTTTAACCCTAGATCAAAGTCTTTCTCCCAAAGTTTGAGCACTGGTATCAGTTTCCCTGTTACAGCCCCCCTCTTCCCACCATTCCACCTTTAAAAAGCAGGATGTTATTTTTAAGGAAGCTGAAGCCCAATGCCAACACTATTAGTAAAGACCTACATTCAAATTCATGACTCATATGACCCAGCGTAGGCCTCTGCAGTCAAATGGGAGTATTGGCAAGCATCACTTGTGACCTGGACTCCGTCCCCTGTGTTCCCAGAACCTCACAGTCACTTCATTAGTGCCCACATGGATGAGTAACATGAATAGCATGAGTCACAGTCAGGGACTGGATATGCCTCAACAGTCTTTCCACTGTGCCTAAGGTTTTTGGATTAGTCAAGAAGCCCATGTCCCAGCAGGGTGGTCAGACTGGCAGATGGGCGTCTCTGGCCCCATTACAAGAGTCTCTAATCACAGCCATCCACTGAGAAGTTTGTCACTGGAGCAGCACAGCAAGTAGCAGGATTGTACCTTACTGAAGAGCTGGGCCAAAAGCTATTTGTCTTGAAGCTGGAATTTTTCAACATTTATCCCTCCTAAAAGAGGTTTACCTTTCTCCCCTGCTGAAGTCAGTGGGGAACCTCTGGCTTCTGACTTCAGCAGGCACAGGACCTGACTCTTAAATGAACCCACAGCTTCTACAGATTACTGACTTGGAAACTGATGGACTGGCCAAAATACTTTCAGCTAGTCTTGTAACCCAATTTTGATACTTGGTAGAAATTTTAAAAGTATTAATGCTTTTTTTTCCTCTCTTATTTACCAGATTGTTTTTCAGCATTTTTCCACTTACATGCCAGAGTTTCTGGTTGTGAAATTCTGTAAAACCCACTTAACTAGAATGGAGAGGTTTTAATTTTCTGTTCAGACAGGTTACTAAAATATAATACAAGCACATGCTCCTGAGCAGCGGTGCAATAGCAGGGTGTGGAAAAAAACAGCATTTAACACAAGTCCCCTTATACATTTCTCTTAGTTATATAGTTGAAATCCACACTATGAGGTCAGCTATGATAGAACTCTGTAACAGTGCCTCTTCTTTTTCTCTTGTACGTTATGAACACCATTGTTTTCTCACTTACTTGTAAACCTGCCTAATAATTACCTTACAAGGCTAAATGGGGCTTTTCTGTTAAATCTTCCCTTGGAATTTAGGTATCCGTAAATGTGTCTCTTCTATTGACAGACCTTCACGTTTCCTTGTACCAAATGAGTGATTCTCCCCAAAAGATCATGTTACATAAAAACATCAGCACTTCTATCCTACAGGTAAGATACACATTTGCAAGTCTTGCCAGAGCACAGGTAAGAAGCGGACACCAGGTGGTTCAATATCAATTGTTTCTGCAGAAAAGTAAGAACTTGGGGCACGTTACCACTGGAAACTGAGGTGCCAAGGGGTTGTAGACACCTAAAGTAGCTCAGGAGGGTTTTATGAAACCCTTAATGATATGTGGTTTAGGCACTCTGAAAGCTCATTAGGAACAAGTCCTCCAGTGAATCTGGCCTCTTATCCTAGGTATTTTATTGTACTAGTCAATCTTAAGCTGAAAGGGGAAACGGTGAAGCATTACTCTGACCACGGAGGGGAGGCAGTAACCATGCAGTGTTCAAACTTACCACTTATTTTGTTTCTTCTAAGAATTCATTTTGATCTTATGGTCTTACACCTCTAAAACTGCTATGTTTCCTTACCAAAGGTTATTGAAATGTTGGTTTTAGCAAAAATTGGCTGCCTAGACCTTTTTTTACTAGCAGCATGACCCTCTAGTGAGGCTAATTCACATGACTTCTATCTGACTTCAGGGCATATAGATTCACATTTCTAATTAATATCATCCACATGGCTAGTTTACTAGGAGCAGGAAAATTCAATCCTGCAAGACAAACACAAAAGCAAATGCATTTTTCCTCCTTTTCCTGACAAAGCTCACAGTAACTGTGCAGATAGAAGGGTGTGTGTGGACTAGCAAGAGGAAAATGCAACAAAACTCTAACAGTAATTCCTGGAAATATTTTCCTGTGAAGATGCTTCTGTCTTACTGCAATAAGGTCTACAGATAGCTCCCTCCCACTTCCAAAAAGAGCAAGCAATCTTGCACATTTATAACAGCAAGTCATGATTTCCATGAGGCACGTCAGTTTGAAAGCTCATACACCATTGGTGTCTTAGGCAGAAGTTATATTGGGCCAAAGCGTTTGCACATTTCTAAGACAAATCTACTGCTATTGCACTGAAGGCGCATCCCCATTACCACATAGTGTTTAGCTATTTCAGGAATGAAGAGTTTTAAGAGCTCCCCAAGGTTAAATACAGCATCCTGTGTGCAAGCCGAGTTGCTATGGTGACATTGCTTCATACTTGCATCACTCACTTGTTTAATATAGGCCTATGGCCTTCTGTTTTCTAATTGCTGATGAACTATCAAACTGTCTTAGATTAACTGTACAAAGGTGATGTGAATCATATTTCAAAACACCAAACTAAATGTGGTACAATTAAACCTGAGGAAAATACCACAACCACAAACAAAACTCTGTTAAGACCGATTTTAGGTTAAAGCAGCACCTTTTCATTTGAAGCAATATTGTCGCAACTTAGCAGACACAAAATGTGTTCCAGGAGGTAAAGCTGGAAGTAGGAGTTACAGTTACAAAAGTAAGCCATGAAATGTCAGGAAAGTATACTATTGTCATTAAAAAACACTAGCACTCTGGATTTTTCTAAGTTTCTGGTCTCAGCCCTTTGTGTTGTCTTGGTCTCCACTCACTGGGAGTTGAACCTCACTACCTACCACTTGGAAATGAAAAAATATGTTACATCAGATATGTAAATTAATATTTTTTTAATTTACTTTCACATTGTTTGTTTATATCTTTATTTACAATTTGAAAAGTAGGATGCTGTTTCAGAAAGCTTTCCAAGAAAGTGGTATGTGATGTCTTGTCTATGGCTCTGATAATGATCTTGTGAGATAGCAGTTGCCTTTAGGCATTAAATAATTACACAACTTCTTGCTAGGGATCTCAACAGCCATCACAGCTCTTTGCACAGATGTGGCTTTGGGTTTTTTCCACCTCTAGCTTGAAATAATCAAAAGATATGTGAAAAGTTAATATTTTCTAAAACCGTTAGGCCTTTTGTTTTAGGGAGAACACTGTGATACTTAGGTTGTGCTGAGGAGGCAGAATGATTTTAGGCAGCTGGTGCAAGAAGTCCTGGTGCATTGTTAAGAGGCAAAGTATAACCAGAGTAGACATTTCTCGAAGATCTTTTTACCCACCAAAAAAAAAAAAAAAAAAAAAAAAAAAAAAAAAAGGCGCTGACTGCATTTTTTACAAGCTCTAGAACATGCTGGAAGTGAAGGCCTCTCTGCTTCCTCTTCTCAGCATTTGGGCTTTTCCCTTAAGATTCTGTGTCATTCGGCATCTTTTGCTACCCAGTGACTTCTGGTCAAACACAGGCCAAAAGAGAAAGTCTGAGACACATAGTTTGTTCCCTGTTGTTTGATGAAAATTATTTGGGGGCAACACTTTTTTTTTGTTTGACATTCAATATGTTACATCTCCCTCAACATCAGCATGCAAAACCGTTTTGTGTGTAAAACTGCATGTTTCACCCGATTAGGTGTATCTAGGCACGTTTTTCATTTGTAGCAACAAGCATAATGTGCTAAATACTTTCCAAACACTTTATAATTACTTTCTTCGGAGGAAGTCAGAATTTAGGCCCAGAACAGTAAGTGCTAGTCCTTGGAAGAGGAACAAAAAGAGATAATTTATACAAAAACCCTTGACTATTCTGCCAAGCTGACTGAGGTGAAAACGGGCCTTAAATGTGGATGAGGTCAATATAATCTTATCCCCAGTATGCTGTTCATTACCTTTGCTGGGAATATTAAGCTGAAGGTCACTTTTTCCCTTAATTTCAAAGTTTCTGTAGCTAATGCTTGTAAAAGAGTAACTTAATACTGTCTACTCTGTTGTGCTGTTGAAGAAATCTCTAATACATTTGGAATGTATTTTTAATTTTTATTTTATTTTTATTTTTTATTAGTGCAGTAAGTGGGGAGTGGGTAGACTGAGATATCTGATTCACAATAGATCAAGAGGCATATTTTTAGGAAAGGAAATCTTTAAAATACTGCAGATTTCAGCTTTCACAAGAACATCTAGTTTCATCCTTTAACGTATGTTCCTCTGGAGACCTGAGGAGTTTGCAGTTCAAGGACTAACAAAATATTTTCTGTGAAATACGTGGGTATATAGATCCTAAACAGAAATTAAGAATTATGATTTGAGAAAGGAACAGTAAGTATGATTGTTACAACTTTAAGCTGCTGTCTTCAATGTCTGATGCTTATACGTCACATGCTGCAATCCAACAGCCAGACTTCTGAAAGCTTGGTTCATAATCTTGGTTGCATGTATCTTGTACTAGTAAATTGAAAGGGGTTCTTAAGAAAGTTGAGGCTAATTATCAAAGAAGTGTGGCAGGGAGTGAATGGGCTATGTGCTAGGGAATGAGCACGTGTATGCAAATGTAGTAGTATCACTGTACTGTTTAAGGACAAGGTTTGGGAATTAGCCATCCTAAACTGATTATAAAACCCTCCAGTCCCAAGAGAGAGCTAATAATGAGATGCAGCTCTAATCCCATGTTCATACACATGTTTGCAGTAAATATAAGGTGCCCTGTAGAGAAAGGCTTCAGGATGAATTCTACACATTGCCAGGGTAGAAAGAGCATTTTACCTCTCACTACAGTAAAGATTTGCTAGTAGTTTAGACAAGCCATGACAAATGAGCCGTGTTTACCCCTGAGAGAGGAGATGACTGTAGAAGGGACATTAACATTTCCACACAAGGGAGAGCAGTCTATGAGGATCAACCTCTGTCTTGAATAAATTTGGAATCAGAATTCACAAAGGAGGTAGAAATCTCGATGGAAACTCCAGTCCCAGTCCCTTCCTGCTCCCTTCGAGGGGACCTCAAGGAAGGGATTAAACAGAAAAGCATTCACTCTTCCCCAGTCCATCATTAATATCCCACCTCCCATGAATGCAACCTGTTTGCAGATATTGTATGCAAATTCTGTGTCCCTGATCATATGGACTAGGTAACTGCTAGTGTCTATGGCTTGTTAGCTAAATGACTTTCAGATTTAAGCTTAGGATCGATTAATGGTTTTCTTTAACTTTTATTGGCAGGCTGTTATTAAATATTTACAATAGTGTTCACTGGGCATATTTTAAATTAATACTTTTGTTTGCTTTAAATTTAATCTCTCTTGTATTACAGATTCAGAATAGCTGGGTAAAATTAAAATATACCAATCCTATAAGGATGTACTACTCATTAGTATCAGTGTCCTGGACAATACTCAGAGAAATGCAAATACTTTACTCCAAAATATTAAAAAGTACCAAGGTGTTCCTCTGCTGAAGTCTTTTGGGAGCTGGAAATGGAAAAGTGTATTCTCAAGACCAGCATTATCCGTGTAACTTTTCTCTTGTACAGATGTTTCCTGGAGGACAGGACTGGAGCCTTGTGGGTTTAGAATCATAGAATTGTTTAGGTTGGAAAAGACCTTGAAGATTGTCAAGTCCAACTGTTAACCTAACACTGCCAAGTCCATCACTAAACCATGTCCCTAAGTGCCACATCTGCCTGTCTTTTAAATACCTCCAGGGACAGTAACTCCACCACTTCCCTAGGCAGCCTGTTCCAGTGCTTGACAACCCTTTCGGTGAAGAAATTTTTCCTACTATCCAATCTAAACCTCCCCTGGAGCAACTTGAGGCTGTTTCCTCTCATCCTATCACTTGTTACTTGGGAGAAGAGACCGACTCCCACTCGCTACAACCTCCTTTCAGGTAGTTTAGGAGAATACCCAAAAGTAACGCACTTCCAGGGGTTGTAGGGACACTGGTGGGATGAGCTGCAAGTCTCTTGTAGGCATACTCAACTCAAAATTTGATAGGGAGTGGGGAATGCACCACCTAAATTTAGGCTCCTGCTCTGAATTTTCCTCTGGCAGAACTGACCTCTGTCTATTGACTATACAAGAGTAGGGAGAAAAATCTCTTATTTTAGTGGACTTAGTTACCAGCTCAACTGGTGCCAGTCAAGACTTAGATGAAAATAAACATGGTGATTTGAGTGTCATTCCAATAGTGGATTTTAGGATTTAGAAGCACTGCAGAATTGTTACTGCTTTTCAGTATGAAGTCATGAAGGCTGCCTCTCTCCTTTTTAAGGGTGGACCTTCTACATCTGCCTGGAGTAGATGGCAAAGGAACCATATGAGGCAGCTGGAGATACAACACTGCCAGTGTTGTATCTGTCCAACAGATAAATACAGGATGACAGTCTCCAGAGTTGTCAGCTTGGTAACTTTCAAAAGCATTTCAATACCTGACATAAATTCCAATAAAACAACATTCTTCAGGTTAATGCCAGAGATCTTGCATCCTGGTGAACAGGTAGTACTAAAATCAGGCTCCCTGCTGCCTTCCAATGTAAAAATAACAGTACTTCTGAGTACACTACAGAAGACAAAACAGCCTAACAGTTTTTTAGAGTTAATGAGACAGTTACTGGATGCTAGATAAAGATGTGTTTCTAACAGTGTATTTAAAGGATAAGTCATGGGATGGATGTGTACCTGTTCTACATTTTCTGTTTTACAACAACTATTTTTAAAAATTACATGGACTTAATCGATATCCATGTAAGTTCCTTCTCACTCTCATGAGTTAGACAGATACATCTTAAACAAACAAACAAAAATGCCATTTAAAATCTACAATTAAATAATCACAAATAAATTGCATTAAGATTTTATAGTGGGGACTGTATTATCATGGAATCTGAATGATTTTTCCATGCTTTCTACCTTCTTACTTGCAAGAGCTTAAGTAAGAGTGGACCCTTCCAGCTTGGTTATGTTGGGGAAAACTCTGGTGACCTCTTACTGACTCAAAGGAAACAAGAAGCATCTTTGAAGAATACTGTCAGAACAGCAGCACTTTGAAGTCATTCTCATGTACAATGACAGTCCTTACTCAAAATTATTCTTCTCTAGATAAACCAGACACAAGAAAAGAGAATAAAAGTATTTACATAGAGATTTGCTAAGGTCACTGAGGAAGGCTGGTAAAGAACTCAGAACAAGACTTCATTAGTTGTTACACCATCCTTCCTCTCCACTTACAAGTTTCAGCTGATAAATGCCTGCTCTAAATTGAATTGTAAGCTAATTAGCTTTCAGAAGTCTGACTCAGAAGGCTCAGAAGCTGTAGCTCACCGATTAGAAATAGAGCTCTTAGATATAGCATATTAATTGTAATAGAGGAAGGAAGGAAAGAAGGAAGGAAGGAGAGAAGGAAGGAAGGAAGGAAAGAAGGAAGGAAGGAGAGAAGGAAGGAAGGAGAGAAGGAAGGAAGGAAGGAAGGAAGGAAGGAAGGAAGGAAGGAAGGAAGGAAGGAAGGAAGGAAGGAAAAAAACCCCTAGATTCTTTTAACTCTCTTTTTTGAAAGAATAGTCATTTACAAATCCAGACATGTAACTAGTTTCCAAAGCAACAGTAACTAAGAGAAAACAGTCATGGTTTTTGTTCAGTGAAAACAGGGTTAATAAACGGAGGCATGAAATACTCTATCCAAACCCATAGCAGGATTGTCATGATTGATAAATAACTATTTTATATTACGAAGGGAATTGCAAGAATATCATTAGCATAAGTAAATGTAAGGAACATCATGCAAAACACTTCTCATTTGAAGCAAGTGTTACAAAAAAATAATGCACGCTTTACTTTGTGGCAGATACAAATGGTGAATTTGAGGATCAGTTATATTTTAATATTGACAGTAGTATCTTGGTAATGCAGTGTAAATAGCTTCTTATTAACTAACAGAGAGATTAGCCGAAAAGAAAATTAAGAGCTGGAAGCAGATTTCCCAGGCATTGCCTGGGAGGAAGAGCTTTCAGTGGAGTTCAAGGGACTGACATCTTGCATAAAGGCAAACTTCTGTTGGAACCTGACTTGTATCTTTAGTATATATATGCAATTGTCTAAGAATCATACTCATTTTTACAATTCAGAGCAGAGCACTATATTCAATTGGGGGGGCGGGGAGGGGGATATGCTTTTAACCGCTTGATGAAAATATTCCTACTTAAGCAGTCTTTTTGCAAAAAATTAAGACTTTGGTTAATTTTCCAGGGTCTGCTTTTCATGCTCCATTTGATTCTTCCATGAAATATGAAAACCTGAAAGACAAAACATTTTTTCTGAATCTCAAAATTTTATGTTTGGAAATGCAAGCAAGTGGCCTGTGAGGTTCATTATCTCCCCATCTCCATCACCTTCCTGGGTTGCTTTCCTGAGCATATCTCCCCTAGTGCCCTGTTGTCAGGAACTGCAGTGATGCTCCTATTTAGCAACAGGTAGATCATCAGATACAGGATAAATGGAGAAACTGGACCAAAATGAAAATGAACTATTACTTGCAAAATAAAATAGTAAAATAGTCACTGAAAAACTTTCCTAGAATATGTGTGTGCATGTGTCTGTGTATAGATATTGGTCTTCAACTGTTTTTGAAAACTGCAACTAGCTATAATGATTATCATTAGTTACTACTATCCTACGTAGTCACCTAATGTACTGGGCACACAGCTATTAAAATACACATGATTAACAGTGGTGATGGAAACTTTTATACAGACTACTTCAAAATCACAGAAACTAAAGAAATGCTTTTCCCAAAATCACTTGGGAAATTTCATCCGCTACAGAGTCAAGCCGTATAACTGTGCCATACCCTGCCCATTACAGATCTAGCTCCTTAGAAAAATATTAGCTGTGCAACCATCCATCAAATAAATGAGTCAGTCCTGCAGAAGCCTACCAAAACCAATGGGCTCATCTGCGGTTTGTGCTAGCTTATAAGAGCTGTCTGGTCTTGAATGCCAGACCCCACGGGGCACTGCAATCGCCACATGCAGGATTTCATCAGTAACCGAGGGTCTCTCAGGATTTCACAAACAGGAGTCTGTTGAGTGGGATCCACTTCCCCCTCTTAGATCACAAGGATGATGCTCCCCTCTGCATCCCTTGCCCGTGCCTCCGATGGCTTCACTCCTACCAGCAGCTGGATTAGGTCAGGGACCAACAGCAAGAGAAAAGACAAATGGGACAAGTAACATGTCCGCAGCCCACCCTGTCTGACTTTTCGCCCCCACTTAGACAGCCCATCAGTACATTTTCCCAAGCGCCAGGGACGTCACTTCAATACGAACGGGGCCTCATGCCACCTCCCTGGGAGGTGGTGTCACTACCCCTGGGCTGTGCCGGAGCCGGCTAGCCCTGAGGGACAGCCCTCTCCGCTGGCTTTGTGGCCAACAGGATCTGCCCCCAAGGACCTATCAGACACAGAAGTCTATGGCTTTTGGGCCTGACCCACCAGGCTGGGGATTTAAAGGGTGTTGCTGTAGGGACAGGGATGACTTACAGGCCTGCCCTGCCATGCATTAGGATGTTCCATCAGGATGAAGCCTCCAAAACTTGTGTTGAAAATCAGATGTCCTCTCCATGGACATCTTTAGTAACGTGTGTAAGATCCGGGAGAGTACAGCAGGACCTAGTCACTCTTGGAAAGTACGTGCTTGAACTGGCTCTGAGGTGCAGGTTGAGCTGAGATTTTCCTCCAAGGCCAAGAGCTGCATTCCCCTTGTGGTTCCCGCGACAACCCTGAGGCACAATTGCATGAAGACACAGCGAATTTGGACTCTCATCAGGGTGGAGAAGTTCAGGCTGATTTCAACAGCCAACATACTGGGGCCTTTCCCCTTCACTCTGTTAACAGCGTCTTATTTTTCCAAGGCTTAGTAATGCCCACTTCTTGCAGGAGGAAACCTTTTAATGTATGAACATGCTGTATGCCTGATGAAGTACGTTTAGGGACTTGTAAAACAATGAATACTGTATAAATGTAACAAAAAATGCTATCACAGCTATGTGCACTTGTGGGACAAAATTAAAGGGAAACGATTCCAGGTTGAGGCCACAGCAACTTGGTAATTGAAATGTTATCCACAGCATCCTTTAAACAATGAGCCAAATGCTAAAGACCTTATTTCAAACACTGCTTATTATTTCCTTTGAAGCCTTGTGCAAGTAATGTTTAGAATAAAAAATGAGCTGGTAATTTAGGATTTTTCCCACTGTTTGTATACAATTTTCTTTTTAAAATATAAGGAGAAAAGGAAACAAAGGTTTCACAATGAGAACAAACTGAAATACAAGAACTTCTGTGGGAGACTGAAATAGCAGCAGGATTAAAAGCAGAAAATACATGCATCCCACAGACTCCTTTCTTGCCTCTGAGGCCTCTCATTCAAGTACTGACCAGGACCACTGTGGCTTTGTTTATGGCATCTGAGAAGCTCAAAGCCTCTGGCTGTAGGACTGCATTAGGTATTTTTTAAAGTGTTTTTTTTTTAAGCTCTAGGGAACAATAAAACAGTATTAAGCTCAAATTCAGCTCTTCCACATTTGCTCAGCACTCCATCTATATTGTTAATGTAGAGGTAAATCTGTGTGTGTGTGTAGGCATGGACATATGTGTGTGTATATATATATATATATATAAAAGTTGAAATATTTTATTTAACTATCACAGAATTGGTAAGATCTGCTATTTATCTTGGGGAACTCCAGACAATTTCAGAAGGACATGTGATGGGATACTTGCATCTTCTTGTTTTATAAAACTCATTGACAATATATATATAATTTCTGTTAATTACATTTAACAGTTATTCATAGCATGTTAGCTTAAATTCAATAGCTTCTTTTTCATATTTAAGAATTTTGGGGGAATTTTTAAGCATTTGTTGAAAAGAATGGATTTTTAAGGCTAGTTTCAGCACCACTGGAGTCAGTAATTTCTCATCAACCTCAACATCTGCAGGACTGAAGTCCCAAAATTCAAATGGCTTACAGCTGTCATCTTGCCTTCTAGTGGTATTTCTTTAAAGCCACCACTGAATAAAAAACAGATGGACTAGAGTATTTTAAATTTAGGAAAACTATAAATTGACTTATGTTGCAGCTGGAGGAGCAAATAGGTATAAAAAATCCCTAACTATTCTATTTTCCCCTAGCACAGCAGGCAAGATAAGGCTATTACAAAAGCTCTGAAAACTTCATGGGAAGATCTGCAATTGAAGGTCAGATAACTTGGTAGCTTGATTTATTTTGTTGGTAAACAATACTCCCTTTTTTTTTTTTTCAACTTCTCCAGCGTTTCAATGTCCTTCATCCCTGATAAGAATATATTAATGTTTTGACATTTTATTTCTGATACAGGGGCTATGATGTCAGACTTGTTGGATCACTAAATGTTACCCAGTTTTGCAAGGACTGGGAGCAAAGGTTAAAAACCCATCATGACTGCAGGAATTGCTGCCTGTGATTTTCTTCAGGTGTCTCTCTGGCTTGCTTATAGGATGCAGAGAGGCAAGGCTGAGATTCAAAACTTCCAGTAGAGCCAAGAAGACAGAGGTCTTCTCATGCTCATAGGGGGAAGAAGGCCAGATACTGTAAAAGCACTTCCAGGCAGGTTGTGCTGGAGCTGATTCATAGCAGAGTAAAAGGATGCTGCATTGATCTCATCTATTTCATATGACACTTACGCAGTATATTACATGCTTCTTAACTTGCAAAACATTTTGGTATCTACTTGCACTGTTCTGCGGGTAAAAACAAAAGAGGCTGGGGGCAAGTCAAGAGAAAGACAAGATGTTCTTCTCGGGCAGAAAAGACACTGAACACTAAAGGGGTAAAATCCTATAGCAACCTAGGACTTAAATCTCTTTCTTAAGCCTTGTCACATGTTTCTAGTTGATTTTACACTGGACTAGCACCATCAGGCAGAGGTTTGGGGAGCTCATCTAGCTGAAACCCAACCCAGCACAAAAGGAGGCGATTTCTTTTCAGCTAGATCAGCTCTCTTATCCAGTTCACCAGGTAAATCCTAAAACTGGATCAGGAGAAGGAAGAGCTTCCCAGGAAACCTGGACTTTGATCACCTTCACCTGCAAACGTGCTGACTGAGAAGTCTGGCAGAGATTTGGGGCAGAAACAAGGAGAAGGCATAAGAGCACTGCTGTACAGGACGTCTGTGTGGGTCATCCAAGCCTTTTATGTATCCTAGAGATTCATGGAGAAGAATTGCCTAATCTCTCTGAGTCAAAACCAGCTTTCACCATGGAATCATTTTTGGACAATTCTGTTCAAGAGACAATTCAAGATGTAACCTCCAACAGTTTTCCACGCATTTGTATTTCCACAGGAGAGGAAATCTGAGGCTCTGGCTCTTATGCTTCAGCATTTTTAAGTACTCCATGGAAGAAGACTCTGTCAGAGGTACCTCACTCAAACCATATGACAGGGAACAGACACTGCTTTCCTGTCAAAGTAAAAGATACCAGACTTGGGGCTACATTTGTCCTAAAGCTTTTCACTTCTAAACAGCACAATCAGGACTGCAATATTCATACTTAGGAAAATTCATAAAGACAATTCATGCTATCTCTGTTATGCCCTGGGAGGAAGTTTCACTGGCTCTCATCTTAAGGATCACAGCCACTGGAAAAGCTTGTTTGCAAACATTTCTAAAAGCAATAAAAAGAGGTACCCTTTCATTAAGGTTTTCCTTTGCATTGTTGCAAAAGAGTTTCTATTTTATTCTGAAGAAGTTACCAGATAATGATAAATATCTTTCTAAATTTTCCTCAGGGCCTAATCCTGAAGTCTTTAGTTGGTATTTAATCACTTTTGACCCTGGCAAGCACCCTTTTGCTTTGAGCACACAAGTACAAAGTTTCGTACCAGTAAGGCCATTTATCACTTCACCAGGAATTTTGCTGTGCTGTGCTTTCTTTGATCACTCAAAACAAAGCAAAAAACTTTAATAGAGATGATCATGAGCCACAAAATCTTGATATGTAAGTAAAAATTGGTTTAAAATACATATTCTGGCTCATTTTGCTGTGGAGATGGTCTGGCTAAGAGTTCCTAAACTCAAGAAATGCAAAGCAAGTTTAAAGTATACTGATCTCTACACAGAGGTTTGGGTTCAGGCTCCTCTCCAGTTCTTCACTGTGAGATCATAATTTACCTGAGTTGACTGCTTACTTCCTTTTTAGTGGCTCTATTGATGATGTCAGCAGTGCCTTGCATACTAAAATTCATACGCTCTTTTTCTGAAAGCAGACTTTTATTTTCTTTTTCTATAAAATTAAAGTAATTCTAAATGCAAGCTTTCAGAGAAATGTTCAAACTTTACACACCTAGATTAAACAGCTAGTTGTTTTTATTTCCCTTCATAGTCCATTGACATTGGTTGTTTATTCTGAATGTTCCTTGGACCAAATACCTTTGACTCTCACCTGGACTCAGTCTTTGGGAAAGTCTATTGCTTTATAGGGTATAGGTGGAGCTCAGAGACATAAGCCTTCTCATAAAGCATCTTAATCAGATGCTCTTTCTATCAAGCAGTAGCTCTAAAGGTAGAGATACTGAACACAAAAACCTACACTGCTTTGGTCAGTACTTTAACTTCCCTAATTGTCTTTAAATGCCAGGTGAAATAAATCAATGACTGCATTTTCAGCTTGAACCTTTATTGTGATTATTGTTGTGAAGGTACTGTATGAATCTAGACAGATGCATTCAGACAATTCTGCTATTGGAACGTCTGCTCTGCCCTGACCCTAGTAAAAAAATTCCCACCAATGATGGAGATTTACATGCAGTGCAGACTGGAGAGAAAAACTTTCCTTTAAGTGAGAAATAAGTTATTTGGTTAGTTAAGTTGTTCAAAGATTAATAAAAGCAGTTTAGTCCAGAAGATGGGAATCAGTCAAGCTACTAAACTGGTAGATGATTTATTGAATGTGAAACTTAACCACTGTATTTCTGTCTCTGACTCAGGAAATAAAAGCTTTGATATAATATTTGATCAAACAGACAATATTCTTAACATTTCCAATGAATTTTCTATGTCCTACCTAACTTAACAGACGTTCACTTCAGAATACAAGTTTAAATAGCTTATGCTTTTGGAATTAAAATCTATGAGACCAAAACTTGCAAAAGTGTCTCCATATCTAGGATATTTCCATTTTTACAGACTGAATTCAAGCTAGTTAAACAGTCTGATCTTTACAGTGTACTAAGCATGCATGCATAACATCTCAAGGCTGGCAACTTAAGTCGTGAACCACTCCTTAAAATCTTTTAAAAATATTGTCTGCACCGCAGTTGAAGTACATTTCTGTTGGAGGCAATGCTGGTGTATGCAGTTTATATATGTATATGTGTATATATATTTATTTTTTATATATGGTATATATGTACATACTATATATGATCTTTTTTATATATAAATGAACAATTTTTCCAGGTGCAAGACAAATGAATTGTGAGAAGGTTCAGGTCCACCTTTCATTTCCAAATAATGGTAGGATAGTCAGAACATTTTCAAAGACCTATCTAAATATCACTCCTGCAGTGAAGTTGGGACTAGTAGTATAAATGGAGAAAAATATTCCCTAGCATAAGCTTTTGACCACTAGCACTCTAGCCATTGACTTGGTCACAAAGTTTCTTGCTCATGCTCTCACATAACCTGTGCAGCACTAGTACTAATTATGCTAAGAGACAAGAAGCTATCATGCAGTTATTCACAGGCTCTGGATAATAAATACTCTTGGACAAACAAGTGTGGACATAATTTTATATCAACAAAGAGAGAAAAGAAAGGAATGGGAGCACTACACCTAACACGGGAGAGGCAAAAAGGAGATCTTACAAAAGGCTGTGGTTATGCATAACTGACCTCAAGAGGCACCTTACTGATGGATGTCTTCAAAAGGCTTTGCAATGAGCTAAATTTCACTGAAGGCACTTAACATGTTTCCTTTGACGTGCACTGGTTCTGTAGCACTACCTCAATTCCAGTAAGACCCTGGCAAAGACTGCAGTCAGGCTGAACTCAAAGCTCCATGGTGAGTCCAGGTGAAATTTTCAAGGTGAAAGCCTACACAAAAAGGAAGTAACGGTCTTGCTTGGTCTGAGCTATAGGACAGCAAGGGCAGCAGACTTTCTTGCTTACCACCCAGCCTTTGGCTTTGTTTAAAGCTGAGAAGATGCCCCCAGTTAGTCTCTCATGTCCTGGCCTGAGAGGAGGAGACAGATTTAACCTTTCGCAAACTGAAGCCTTTAGGGACCTTTGTTTCAATTTTGTGGGCTGTGCTTCTATGAGCAGAGGAAGACACTATATAGCACAGAAATATAGGACAAGTGATTACCATGTGCCAGATCTGTGGAGTGCTGGTGGGAGGTGTTCATCTGCATATGCTATAACAGTTCATTAAACGCACTAAACTGCCTGCAAAATTTGCATAGTGGAAAGACAGCATTTCATTTTTCCCTCTCTGTTTGAGAGAGACAAAGACCACTGAATATATCTCAGCAGTCATCATCTTAAGAGGATTCTGTTCACTACAGGGGAAGTACCTGGTAACACTTCAGTGGGTTTAGGCTTTTGCCTTGTGCTCATCAGCTGCCCTCAGGCTTTTAATGCCAGAGATAAAAAAAATAATATTCCTAGACTAGAAGAAAATCTCCTTCAAGATTTTATGCAGCAAATCTTCACTGCTACATTGGCTCTACACAAGTTAAACATTTGTATAGTCATGTAAGTGCAAGAGAAAATATCAGAACAGAGAAATGTGAAGAAATGTTTTAATTCAATTGTCAAGATGCAGGACTTCATTGTCAGACAGTATCATGCAATAAAGCTTTGCCATCTAGTTTGGGTGATCCTAGGTTATCTGTCATTTAACATTTAAACTATGTCAGGAAACTGACATTCATATTTCCACTAAGTTTATTCTTCCAAGAGAGTCCTTAAGTGATTTGCCTTCTCTTGCATGTATTTGCAGCATACAGCAGAAAGAATGCTATGCCTTCGTACATCTCCTTTTGACAGTAGTCATCTCGGATTTCAGTAGAAATTACTCAGATTGAAAGGGATGTGTTATTGTAATTGACTCCTATTCATATGCCCCAAAATATCATTCGCTGTGGGTGGCGGGGGAACCTCCACCAACATGCTGGTTTGTTCTGTTACTACATGTTCTTTGAGATTATCAACAGCCTGAAAAAATGAATCTGCCATATGTCTATACTCATCCATTCTCCATTTGGTTGAATGTACAATTCCTATTTTACAGAGCTCTGGATTTTACTCTCTTGAATCATGCTGAATGGAGAGACTTAGTACTCAGGTAAATCCAATGATCTAAAGCCAAGCAGGACAATTACGATCACCCATCTGACCTTCTGCACCACATATAATTCTATCTAGTCAAAGCCCTATCAATTTGTGGTTGAAGCAGGCTATCTATTTTAGGAAGATATGCACCGTTTTAGTCAGCTACAGAGAGTCTGAAAGTATGGGGCACAGCATCGAACTTTTTTCTAAAGAAAATGGAATCAAGCAGCAGACATAGCTATGCAATCTTACCCATAGAAATAACACTTTTGGGAATGCTGAGAAAAATCAGAGTCTTTGCAGCAGTGCACCGGGTTTGGAGTATATCCTTAGATACTGTGCAACATCGCTGGGGAATTTCAGGTCCTCTGTGTATCCTTTTCTCCCTCCTGCAGTCACATGAAGACATAACATTTTCTATAAAGTAAAGGAAATGATGAGTACAAGGAAAGTGTGGCATGTCAACTAGTGTGGCATATCAAACGAGGGCAGTCAGATCAGCTGCCTGCAGAAATATTTCTCGTCCATTCACTAATTTGTTGGGGAGCAGAATCCTTATAGTCAGGGCGAATATCTTTTCTAGTTTGACATATTACGTCAAGGCACAAACACAAATGTGACTTTGTTATCAACAACTACAGGATACATCACATTAACTCTATTTCCTACCAGATAAGAAAAGCTATAG
Organism: Astur gentilis; assembly: GCF_929443795.1. NCBI lineage: Eukaryota > Metazoa > Chordata > Aves > Accipitriformes > Accipitridae > Astur > Astur gentilis. The sequence goes on along the minus strand of NC_064890.1, from coordinate 27,568,175 downwards.
CCCAGTAAGATTTGACCAGATCTTAAACATGGCCATGGTGGGAAGTCCAGGTTCTGGCACCGTTCTTTGATGACCTGAGGTGGGAATCTCCTTTTCCATTATTTTTTTCTCTCTTTTCTTGTGCCCCATCCATCACTATATGCTATGCAGAATTAGATTTTTCTATCAAATCAGGACTTTATCAGTCTGCCAGAGGCAACTGCTGTCGCTTTGCAACCCCTGCTGCTTGCTACGCTGTTCAGAACTGCCTCACTCCAGTCTATATTATCACCAGACCATTTTCAAGGCAAGTAATGTTTTTTGTTACATCAGCTTCTCTTTGGTTCCACGCTCGTGAACTTCCTTAGCCTTCAGTATTACCTGAACAACGATGCCTGCTCGTGATCTTATGAAGTGCTTTTGTAACTTACAATGTGGTCCAAAACCTTTCACGAGTCTCCACCTACAACAACAGACACGTGGACTGTAGGCTGCACCTCGGTATGGGCCACGGACTATGAGAACAGCGCCTGCTATTTAATGGTGCAAAGCTTACCTTCAATTTTCTCCTTGCTCACCGTACAAGAGTGAGTCAACTAGAAGATACAAAGCAGCTTATAGCAGCGCCAGCACCAGAGCCTCCTCCCAGGTGCTGAGGGGAGCCAGGCGCAGGGGAGGAGAGGCGATTGCCCCGGGGGATGCCAACGGCACACCGAGCACCGAAGCAGGGCTCTGCGGGGCAGGCAATGGCGCCCGCAGGACAGGGAGCTCGTGGGAGAAAGTCTGCGCGTGCAAAGAGTTGGTCAGGCGCTGATAGGCATAAGCAAGTGAAAGCTGGGTACAGGACTTTGGAGGGGAAAAGTTAGACCTTCCACACCTGGACTGACTGGGGTGGAAGGAATTTTTGAGGGAGAGGAAGCATTTTGGCAGAGAGATGGAAGACAGAGAACGAAGGCTTGGTGCAGTCCATGTAAACTACCACAGCAAGGTAGGAGCAAGCCCAATCTAAGGAAATTTGGGAACTGCTAGTTTAGTGAAATGACCACAAAGTAAGACTGAGCTCTAATCTTGGCTTAAATATTGATTCAATGTATTGCCTTGGGCAAGGAATTGGTTAGATGGGATTAATTATGTCTATCTACCTATTTCAAAGGGCTGCTGCAAGGATTAATTAGTCATTGTTTGTAGATTTCTTTGAAGATGAAAATGTAGAACTGTATAATTAAATGAAATCATTACACATAAGGTTATGTGACTTTGATGTTTTCCAAAAATGCATAAATTAATACCATAACATATACTTCCATTTTATTCTTAGGCATATATGTAATCCTGGATAAGGAATTAACGGTGCCTGTAAAACATGCCTACACAGTGGTTACATGAATGAAATCCATTTTATAAATAAGGCTATATTAAAATTATAAAGATTAAAGCAATAAAACTTAGGTTTATATATCAAGCTTCCTGTTGATATTCGAAAACTTAGTGAATCTGAGATAGACCACTGCTGTTTTAAAGTATTATTTTATCTATAGAAAGCACATTTCTGGTTGCTTTCCAACGCTTAGGAACTATAGCTGATGTTCCTCACAGCAGCAGTGCAACTCCACTGGAGAGAAAGGAATTACTGATGCACACATGATAAGGATTAGAGTCTAGTAGTGCCTGCTAGAGTGGCATGCTAGCCAATGTGCACACATTCCACTGTCTTCTCCAGGACAGGCTTGGGCCAGAATACATGGGAAGGGTGATGGATCTTACCCATCTTCAGCTTAAATGAACTTAAAGATGGTGCTACTCTGGTTGGCACACAGCTTCAGAAAGCATAAACTGTCAAAGACATACTAAATCAAAAGACACTACGCAATTTTAGGTCATCATCTCAGGTTAGGTGGGTTAATACCTATGACAGAATCATGTCTTTGACATTCAGTGTTTTTTTGGTTCTGCACACTTACTCATACAAGTGTAACAGAGATTCCTGTGTGGGTTTTTTTGCCATGATATAACATCGAGTAACTTTAAACCTATGGCAGGAACAATTTCTGGTGATAATGAAGAATCTGTAATCATAAATGCCTCTGAAACCACCATGGAAAGCTGCTGTGGAAAGTTTCTAGACTAGACTTGTTATCGAAGACTTTTTTTTTTTCCTTTTCTTTAAATTGAACTCTATTAAACGTTTCTGAAAGAATAAAACAGCTCCACCACCACACAGTTTGCTTCTTGCTAGGTGTTGCTTAGCATTCATATAATTACACCACCACAAATGAAGTTTTGTTTTGAATTGATTGTTTTCCAGACAGCTTTTGTGCACTGATTTATTGAACTTGGTGGGGAGAGGGGAATGAGAGAGAGATTCCTTCAGGGTCCAATCATCCCACCTAATTTTTCACAGCTCCTAAGATCCACATCACCCCCTGGTAGCACCCATCTGCTGGTAGGAAATGCTGCCTAGGGAATTATATTTCTCACTTAAAGTTCCTGAATAGAAGCAGAAGCTAGCAAAATGGCTGGACAGAAATAAAAGATGACTATATTTGTATTTACATATCTTTAGATCACATACAGAAAGCTTCCTCTACTCTTATGTCAAACCAGTGCCCTGATCATGGAGCTCATAATGTGGTCCTTATGCAAGTCAATCATATATCCTGTGGAAGCAAACCTAAAGAAAACCTCAGCCACGGAATGCGTGCTTCCTCCCTCCTTTAGCATCTGTTTGGATTCTCACCTCTACAGCCTCTTTTGCTTTGTCCTTCTCACCTCTAGCCTGACTCCTGCTCCCCATCAAGAGACTTATTGATTCTTAATTTATTCAGGAAACAGTGTCAATACTCACTCCCCCAAAATCTTCACTGCTTTCACCTCCTCAAACAGCCGGTACGCCTGTTGAGGCCAGGTGCAGGCATCCCTTCCTTCCTGCAGGCAGCGCCTGTTAATGAGGGCCATTCCCCAGACTTCCCTAAATGTTAAAAAAAAAAATCACACAAAGGCAAAATGTTTTCTCTCACTTGGTAAGGGACTGTTCAAATCTCATCACGAAACCTTACCATATATTGAAGCTTTTATTCCATACAAGTATATACATCTGCCTGTATGCTTTGCCACACCATAGGCAAATATATCCATGCATTACTGGTTCTTGCTTGAGACTGGACTTGGCAGTAATTAATCATGTGGAAATGGTGAGGTTTGGTGTGACAGAACCCTGCAGCAATCTTCGAGGGACACTGTAACGGACTTAGTATTTGCGAGACATGTCAATAGGTAATGCATATTTCATACAACCCTTTATGAAGGGGTTTTTCCTCAGGAGCATGGGGAAGAAACCAGTCAGATCTTCCTCTCCTCATCCAGACTGCATAGTTACAATTCACATGCCTTTCTGCCTAACGCAGTGCATTACAGACACTCTCAGTCCAGAGATTTCCTGGGTAAACAACTACAGCAAGTGAACTGGATACAGAACAGAGGTCTGTTTTATAGAAAAGATACGGGAGAGGGATGCTAAGCATTCCAGACACAAAGCGTCTGTTTTCTACTATCAAATGGCTGCAAAAAAACAGGAAGATCAAAGTTCTCTACCTACTTGCATATCATGTGCAATCTCTGCATCTCACTGTCTATACCACCACTACAAATATAGAGCACAGAAACATGTCTCTATGGAGGCTGAGAAGAAAGGAGGGGTGTCCTAGTTTCAGCTGGGATAGGGTTAATTTGCTTCCTAGTAGCTGGTATAGTGTTATGGTTTGGGTTCAGTATGAGAAGAATGTTGATAACACACTGATGTTTTCAGTTGTTGCTCAGTAGTGTTTAGACTAATTCAAGGATTTTTCAGCTTCTCATCCCTAGCCAGCAAGAAGGCTGGAGGGGCACAAGAATTTGGGAGGGGACACAGCCAGGGCAGCTGACCCAAACTGGCCAAAGGGGTATTTCATACCATGTGACATCATGCACAGTATAAAAACTGGGGGAATTTGGCCAGGGGGTTGCAGATCGCTGCTCGGGAACTAACTGGGCATTGTTTGGCAAGTGGTGAGCAATTGCATTGTGCATCACTTGTTTTGTATATTCCAATTATTTTACTACTATTATTGTAATTTTATTAGTTATTATTATCATTTTCTTCCTTTTTGTCCTATTAAACTGTTCTTATCTCAACCCACGCGTTTCACCTTTTTTTTGCCGATTCTCTCCCCCATCCCACTGTGGGGGGGGAAGTGAGCAAGTGACTGCGTGGTGCTTTGTTGCTGTCTGGGGTTAAACCACAAGGAGTACATTGAAACACTCTTGATTCTATATCATCTGATTTTATAGGAATGAGGCCTTCCCTGCATAGATGTAAATTGCCAAGAAAAACGTGAAGAGTTGGCTTTAGCTGCCTCCAGTACCTGGAGGCTTAGACACTCAGTCCCTCCAGTAGCTGGCCCTGGGTCCTCAATTGCCTCATGCATAGAGGGAGAGACACGCTCAGACACACACACTCAAGACACATACACACATCTGATCTCTCAGTCAGCCCCAGACCCTACAGCCACTCTGCCACATGGCTGGGACCCCCACTCCTCCCGCAGCCAGCTCCTCCAGTTGTCTCACTCTCAGAGACACACGCATGCACCTGGCTCCCAGGTCCCATCAACTACTTCGCCAGCCCAGGCTGATATTCGGGAGCGATCACACACTGACTTACATATCCTCACCCACTCCAGTTGCTAATACCACAGACAGGGGCCCCTGTGATCCTGTGGTCCCACTCAGTTGCTGGCCTCTCAGACATCCATACACACAGAAGAGAGCCCTGCACTCAGGAAAATAAAAATGGAGTTTAATGCGAACACAGGACAGACTGTGCTGATCGAGTGCAGGGCAGGGCCAAACAAGCCTACTGACTAGCCACCTGTTTACATGTGACTGCCCCCTTTTAGCCCCTTGTCCCTCTGTTTTCCCAAGATTTTTCCTCCCCAGACCACCTCTATCCCTCCCTTTCTCTGCTGTGGTTCCTCCCCTAAACATCCTATGATAAGTTTTGCACAATTCCAAAATGCTGTTCCCCTGCAACCCATAAAGTGTCCTGTACTCCCAGGCAGTGTCTCCCCTCAGTCTGTGACATGCTACAGAGACACATTCCCATCTTGCAGACAACACTTTCTCTCTGTATAACACAGCAGACCTGGATCCTGGCAAAACTCAGCAGGCAATGGAAGCCTCTGCCCCTTACAGACTCCTCTGCCAGTATGGTGTCATCTTGACACTTAAGGTGCTGTATCCATGTTCTCAGCTGCTCTAGAGCTCTTAGACCTTGCCTGCATCTGACACACAGTGATAGCTTGCTTTACATTCCTTGGTAACCACATGGAGGGAAAAAAGGTAAAGACCTGCATGAGAGAAAAATACCCAATATGAAACAATACACTGGGTTTGTAACCCACCCATCCCCTAATTCCAACACACTAGCATTGTTCAAAATCTGTTTATAAGAGCATTAGCTGGCATAATCTTGTTGCCAGCTTCCTCCACGCTCTTTTTATTTCTATGTTCAAATATTTGCCTTTGGGATCCTCACACTGCATAGAGGCCCCTTGCTGGACAATGTCTAAATCTGGAGTAGCAACTGTACCCTTCTGAACTGAGGTTTAGTTCAGCTGGAACATTACTGATTAATCACCAGTGCAGCACAACAATGCTGTAAAGTAAAACATAGACCTGCTTCAGAAAACCTGGCATTATATTTGGCATTGTGCGTTCCAATATATACACACATGGTGCCGTGACGTACAGTTTCTAAAGCTGAGCATTTTCCTGGAAAGATTGTATCCCTGAGATGTGAGGGATGGATGTTTGAGGAGTTTTTCCTACCTTGAGACAACTTGCAGCTAGATATGTATATCCTGGACACAATGCCTCCTGTAAAAATAACTCTCTGTAGAAGAGTAGTGCAGCAGGAAAAAAAAAAAAAAAAAAAAAGCCTGCATTCAGTAAGTGTCTAAACAAATTTGCTAGCAGTGACTGGAGATAAGTTACCAGCTCTGCTTCATCTGGAAACTGAAGATAATTATGTGTCCCTCACCAAGCACATTTTCATAATACAATCATGTCATGCTTGTATTTCAAGATTTTTAGAAAGTCTTGAAATGCGTTTTAAAAATCATTGCCAGGCAAACTCTTTGAAAGGAATTTTCTTAACCAAGGGCAATGTGCTGCTTTATCATACCAAATGCATTTTGGATATTAACAATATGATGAAGTTTTATAAAAAGATCTCCATTATTTACAATAGTTGCTATTCAAGTGACATCGCTCATTTCATCTAAGTAAGCACAGCTCTTAGGCTGAAATTGGGAAGCAATGTTATACAGCAGCTAAAAAAGAAATAGATGAGACTATATATATGTAAGAGCTTTTCAATTTAATATCATACTTGCATTTCTAACACAATGATAATGCTCCCTAGGTGCAGACTAGAAATCAGATTCAAATCACCATGGGTTTGTACATGAACATAATGAACACTGGGTATATTCTTTGAAAAATAATCATAACACCCTCTTGCCAAAAAATAGCAACACTTTTTTTAATTATTTCCTCTATAACACAGCTCCTTTTCCATGTGCAGAACAGATCACCTCCTGTTTAAATACCACAATCGTGACTACAAAATACCAGAGTCAGCCAATACTAAAAACACTTATGTGCTGTATATGTTCATAATAAAGAACAAAAATATGAAAGCACTTGCGAAAACAGATTGTGCACATTAGCTTCGGGGCAGCAGAGACTTGCACAATGACAGCCTTATCTTGATATTGTGCTTCAATTTGCAGGGGCCTGTTTTGCCTAGGAGACACACCTGCCTGCCTCATCACTTATCTGACATAAAAGAAGATAGACCATTTTATAAACATCCTAATATGTCATGTCAGTGACCTCAGGAATGGCAATGAATATTATTTCCATTCTAATGATCTTCTTTTAGATGCATTTAATTCTCTATTTTTCTCATTAAAAAAAAAAAAAAAGACAGACAAGCAGGTGAGGCAGATGATAATAGAGCTTTACCTCACATGTGGCGTACTGCAGTCCATATCCCACTCTGGAACTTCTCCTCCTGAGGCTGAAAGAGAATGAAGGTGGTTAGCAAAGTACTGGAGTCTCTGGAAAAGAGAAGAGATGGGGCAAGATGGGGAATGCTCATACATGCTATATATCAAATTACATGCTGAGGGGGAAGCAGGGGAACCTTCCTCAGGGTCCAAAATGGTGTTGTAAAATAAACTATGAGAAATTGCCTAGAATATAGTTCAGAAATCCAAATTTGCTTTCTACTGGTGGCACACAGTAGCCTTAGGCAAATCACCTTTCTTTGCTTTCTGTCTGTAAAATAGAATATTTTCAGTGGGAAGGGACCTATAGTAATCATCTAGTCAACTGCCTGACCACTTCAGGGCTGACCAAAAGTTAAAGTATGTTATTAAGGGCATTAAATGGAGACATTAATACCTTCTTCCTTTTGCACTTTCTCTTGGCTATTCACTGTGCAAATTCATTGTAGCCCAGACTTTTTGTCTGTCTTCACATGCTTATGTAGAGAGTTTAGCATAATGAGGCCCTAATATTGACTGATGCCTTCTGGTGCGTCACTGTAATGCCAATATTTAAAAATTAGCTAACTTTTATTCACAGTTCCACCACTGTCTTCAAAAGAAATTCTGCTATTTCACTGAATGTGTATGCAATTCAACTTACAGATTTAGTAAATAATTAGAATAATATTTACCAATCATTCTGAGTTGCTAATGCTGAGATGGTAATGCTTAACCAAGATGTACAGAATACTTTTAGTCCCTACAATAAGTGAAGCATGTGAATCTCCAGAACATTAGTAGCAGCAGCATATCTAGCACAGTTGAGTAAAATATAAAAAAATTTGCATTATATTTAGAAATTTGATGCCGTCAGGATGGTTTCAATATTCAGTGACATACATACTTTTGTCAATGACTATAAAGGGAGGGAGTGCTTATGAATGACATTTCACTCATTCCTCTTGCTATTCAATTAGACGCGGCTGATATGTTGAGTACTTTTCAGTAAGAACATAAGGGACCAGCAGGAATGGCTTTCAACAGCATTAATCAATAATGCAATAGCACAGCGGTTGATAATGAAAAGGCAGCAGTTACTAATGGTTAGCACTGTGCTCTCCGAGACACTGCTCTTCTCTGTGAGATCCTGTGGGGTGATGGTAACCCTTCTACACATAGCCAGGTAAGCATGCACTCCAATAATAGAAGGACATTTCTCAAGGCCTTTTATCATTTCCCTCCCAACTACTAGAGCACTATAGAGTTGCAAAACTAACTTGTACTTTCAGGCATTAGATGTACCCATCCAAATAGCCCAGAAATTTCAGGGCATGAGTTTACCTCTGCCATTCATCACTCCAGAATGGCAACTAGGCCTTGGACACGTTAATCCAAGGAGAACAGATTTTGTCTGAGATTAAAAAAAAAAAAAAAAACCAAAAAAAATCTGAGCACAGTGCAACTTCTTGCTGTGAAGTAGACCTGCCTCAAACAAAAAGCTTTACCTACAGGGATACCTCTTCAAACAACGACTATATCTTGTCATGACCCAAAGCCCTGTGTTTTTTTGTTTACAAAGGTGTTCCCCAGTTTAGACCAACAGTGCAAACAGTAAGTCAACAGAAAGACTTTCTTCTATTGCCAGTGATTCTTATCCCTATTAATCTCCATAATTGCGATCCCTCGTTCCCTTCCAGATACCGCTGTGCTGGCTGCAGCCCAGTTTCCAGGGTGCGGCATATACAGTTATCTTCATCACACCAAAGGCCTCAACACTGAACACAGCATTGGTGCCAGCTGCCTGCCTGAGTGAATGATGAGCTACCACAGCTGGGACAAGCAAGCTCAGGGAAGCTATTTCTTCTCCCCATAAGTTAACTGGCTTCAGTATCTGAACACTAACAGCTGAAAAAGCTCATCACTAGAAGGAATCTCAAGTGCCAGCAGAAACACTGACCAGAGGGTGTGAAGAGAGTACCTGAAAGTACCAAGTGAAAGAGCTAGCACGTACTCTGGCAGTGAACAAGGATGCCAGTTGCGATTACCGAGGAGATTCTGGGGGCTGTAAGAGAAAATACCCATTTGGAGCAGTAGCTTGCAAAATCCTAGGCTAGAAATAATGACAAAACAGACAGCCCTCTTCAAGGCTGTGAAGAAAGCATAGCATCTGCCATCCTCATGTGCTACCTCCCTTCATTGCTGTTGGTGCAATTCTGTTTGCTCGTGCTTCAAGTTTTGCCTTTCACAACATAGCCTACTAATAAAAAAAATGGCCTCCTCCCTGCCCTATGGTCTTATGGCTTTTATTAGACAAAACACAGTTCAGTGCCTGTTAAAGGAAAGGCAGGTTCTCCTATTTATCTTCCTCTCCTGTTGATTATTTTTCATTTACATGTTTCTAACATGAAGGATTTTGGCACCTCTTCTGGGCAGGACCAAATCCACAGTATATTCTTTCTCTGCTTCCGTAATTTGTTTAAAGGTCCTGGTGCAAAAAGATTGCTCTCTGCTACAATGAGTAACCTACTTCACAAAATAATGGTGCCATATAAGTTACAAAGCAGAATTATATTGATTTTTTTAGTGCAATCTACATTATATCTGGCAGGAGGCAGTGTGTAAGTCAATCTCTGAACAGAGCCCTTTGACCATGTGCTACTCCCTTCACATGGTGATCATGCGCTGCAGAGCAAATGAAACAAGAAGGGGAATGGGGTCAAATGGGCATCCCTGCAGAGTATTAAGATAAAGGACCTTATATTTAAAACTGGAAGATCTAGTCATCTTAACACAGGCTAAAGATTAGCATCAGTGCTTTTACAGGAAGATGAATTATACTTTGAGAAGTAGGGAATCTATCAGAACGAAAATCCTGCTTCATGAGAGCAATTTAGCAAATGCAATTTCAGCTATGACTGTAAAAAATGATGAAGCTGACGTGCTAGTAAATGTCAGTTACTTGAAGCTTATTATTCATTTTATGTACAACAGAATTGTCTTAATACTCTGCTTAGAGCAGCTGAAAACAAGAATCCATTTGCTTTGTAATCCTGAAGTTGTAGGTACACGACCCGTTAGCAATGGCATTTTTCCTACCAATAGTTCATAACACCCCCTAAAATTTCTATCTAAAAGGATAATGGTACTGAACTTCTACAGCTGTCTTCAGTTTCTTCTGGAAAAAAAAAAAAAAAGAGGAAAATGGAAAACAGTTTGTTTTTCTGCAAACAGAAACATGCAAAGTTATTTTTTATGCTAACACATTAAATAGGGATGTAGTCATTAAGATTGCTATCTTATTTTGCATATTTTAGCAAAAACTGCTGGAAAAAATACACACTTTCTCATATAAAGGAGCTCTTTGAGTAAAATTAGGTTTTTTGTAATGTTTCCCATGATAGCAGCAGTTGCTATCATAACATTCAAAATTCAGATCAGGTGTTTGTTAACACCGAGTTTCTAAAGATAAATAAGAAGCACTTTGGGACTACTTACGCTACAGATTTGTTTCTAATGCATTGTAACTTATATTCAGAGTCTACTAGCAATTTTCAGACTGTTAACCTTTTATATTTTCCAGTTGTTTCATTGCAAACCCCTGTCATTTGATATAATATACATGAAACACATCTCAACTCAGACTGCAGCTAGTCATGCATGAGGTGAGCAAGATCCTTCTAGTTTTCTCCAGCTACCAGATAAAATCTGTGTCCTTGCATTGTTGATAATGGACCCTAGAGTCTCTACAGGCTCAGAGGAATAAAGCAGAGATGAAGGAATGTTTCTATTTTTCCTGAACACATAAAGAGAAACCAAGCATGTTTAGCCAGCTTGGGTGTATATAAACTAGACGAGCTGAAGGGCTACGGTTTTTTTATGGAGTAACATTTGGGGAATATAGGTGAAAATCAGATTTAAATCTTTGAGTCCCAGAAAGTATGAAAAGGGCTGTTAGAAGGGTTAAGTAAATTAAATGTATGGGATTTGGGGGTGCTTAGTTCTCTTCTGGAGCATGTACTGATTCTTATTCTCCAGTATGTAGCACTCCATTATTCCCTACCTCAGGTGCTATTTTTTCTTGAGCAGCAACCAGGAGATGCAATTCTTGTTGAGCGGGCTGACAAATGTTACCAATTTCAGGGGGGTTTGTTACAAGAAATTTCTTAAAGCTCCTATTCCAAAAGTCGGGTGATTATATTAGTTTCAGCTTTCAAAGAAGCCTGAGGATTAGGTTTTGCACCTTTCTCCATCTGATCTGCCAGTGACAGGGCACGACATAGCAGTACTGGTCAGGCCTCTCCTCCCGCAAGAACTCCACAAAGCCATTTCACCTTTCAGAATGGCTGGGTCTGTAAAACCCGGCTACTTCTTAATAACCAAGTGTTTTGGGAGACGTAAAACTGATAAGCAATATACAGTGACAACAGCAACAAAACACTCACTCATCCATTCCACCAGCCCTAGGCTAGATAACAAGTTTACACACAATAACTGCTTGCACATACACCCTACAACTACCATTGCAGGGTTTCCTTCCTGCCCTGGCAGACTATAAGGAAGCAGGAAAGTGTGCAGAGACACTCCAGGGCATGATTAGTTGGTTATATATTCTGCAGAAAGCATAACATACAGCAACCACTTGCCATAGCAACCTTAATGTATGGAGAATCAATTGCAGAAATAAACTGATTTTAATTACAGAAGTATATCTAATTAGCAAGTAAGCTATATCTAGAAAATGTAAGAGAAAGGGAAAGCCTTTTTACAAAGGTGGGGTTAATTGGGAGCTTAATGGGCATTAGGCTTATATTCAGTTATTTAGTGTATGCTCATATTCAATTATTTAGTGTGTCCTCAAGGGCAGCTCTGCAGCAACTGTAGGAAAGAAACAGGCAAATGGTCCCTAGCTAGCTGCAGGTTTCTGATCCTAAAACCAATGTTATATTGGCAACTATGGTCACCAGGAATAAAATTTGTCTGGCCTAATGTGTGAACCTGTGAAATGTCTGCGTCTGAGTTAGTCACCCTCAGCTCACTTCATAAGAATTGAAGAAACATGGACATCTTTACTGGGAAAAGCATCTCATCCCATAGTAGAAAACTAATTGATTTGCTCTGTAAAGAAGACCAGGGTGACATACTCAGACATAAGACACCGAATTTCTACATCTAAAGTTAGGTCTCAGGTGATCTTGACCAGCTACAGAGAACCGATGCTCAAGGCTGTTTATTCATTTCGTCTAAAATGCCACTGGATTTCTGTACTGAAAGAGACCTTGTTATAGCAACCAGAAGCCAAGATTTCCCTCTGCTGGACAAGTAATGTAATCAGTTTTAGCCGCTAGCCTAATGGATCCGTTTTCTCTGCATGTGGCACAGATTCAACAAAAGGGCAAATTACAGCCCCAGGTTGTAACTTAGTCTACCAAACCTTGCTACCAAGGGGGAGAGGCAGGCTTTTTTTTTTTTTTCCCCTTTTTCCCCCCAAAAAAGATGCGGCGATTAGTTTTCCATTTCTTATGTGGAAGTTTATTTCATAAGAGGAGAATAATAGTAGTGGTGGCTTCAAACAGGAGGCTGAACCTCAATTAGGACTGTGAGAAGGGCACAGCTGCTTGCCTTCAGGAAAAGACAGCCTAAATAAATGAAGCCAGGAATTCTCTTTACAGAGCTCCTTTATACTGTGAGTGCTAACTGCTGTCAAGCACCTAGTTTGGCAAAGCCTGGGCACGTGACTTCAGGAGCTCAGACCTAAGCCTTTCTCTTTGGGTTTTAGTCCTCCTTTATAAAACAAGAAAAAAGTCCTTCTCTGCTTTTCAGGGACACTGTTAAACAGATAGATGAGAGATTCTCAGGGGATCAAATATCGAGGTAATGTCACAGTGCAAGTATTTTAAGATTTTATCCTACATCCCTGTATCCTAATAATCTCATATTCTTGGCCTTTGAAAATGTCTATCTTTATAGGGAGAAGGAAGAGTATGAAAAGGAAAATGTCAAACCACACACACACAAAAATCTTCAGCCTCTTACATGGAATATACAATAAGGGGTAGTGGCAGTTGTTAAGCTTTTTATATTAAGAGCTTAAGAGGATGGGCATTATGTAATGCCCAGTTCCAAAAGTATTTTATGAGCTCCAACATCTCTTTTTATGTTTTTGATAAAGGCTGAGCCTGAGTCCTCAGAGACTACTTTGGCATAGTTACCTTCAGAGGTGCCAGGAAATGTCTATCCATTTTTTTCTTGCTACTTTGCCTTGAAAAACTTAATTTTGCTTTCTCTGTAGTTGTGATGGCTACAACGTGAAACAACTGGCACACTAGGAAGGGATGAAACAATAGCATTCTGCTGTCCAGAAACAGTATTCCCTGCGGGAATTAAACCATGGGCTAGACACCAAGTTCCAGTTTGCGCCTCTTGCCAATTTGTCCCTGGAGTCTTTATTGAAATAAAAGGAAGTTGGACTAGTACTGACAGGGACGATCTAAACTCGAAGTAGCTTCTATATAGTAAAATAAAGACCACAAAGTATTTTTACAGTTGAAAGGCAGACACATGGAAGTCAGAGAATGCAGAAATGAGATGTTTTAAGAAACATCAGTTTGGTTTCATATGTCTCTGCATCTTTTGCTACATGATCTGAAACTTCTTTTTATAGGATTCCATCAGTTAAGGAGAACAAAGGCTGGTACCTCATCCGTGTCGAGTTATTCAGTGTTTCTTCTACAAAACTGGGAATAGACAACTTTGAATTTTCAGTTTGTCTTAAACACCTGATTGTACCTTCCAGTTATTAAAAAAATGCATTCTCAGTATTTCAGTATATTGATTTATAAGATTTATTAAGTTTACAGGTGAAAGCCCTGGAAAATAAAAATTCTGGAAGTTAATTTCCTCCCGTTTTTTTCACAGTACTATTTGAGAGCTTTCTCCTGTGAATGCGTCTGCTCAGTGCTTCAGCAAATCTAACCTCCTGATTATACACAGATCTAATGTTATTTTAGACCATTTTATGAAGCCCATCACAATCACTATCTTCACTGGCAGATTGGAAAACTTTACAGATACTAAATTTTCTCAGTGTCATCCAAAAACTGACAAAAAGGGGAATTCCATATTCTAAGTCCCAAGCTAATTCTCTGTCTACTGAATGCCATGAACTTACAATAAATATTTTTTTTAACCCAGAATTTATGTAACATTTCACTTCACAATATGCTGGACTGGAAATGGCCCACTGTTTGTTTTTATACTTTGAAAGAATATTTCCCACACAGTGTAACATCTGGAAAGATTGGCACTCAGTTCAATGAATAGCCAATACTGTCAAAAAAGCAGGTGGAAGAAAATTTTAATGTGACTCTATGAAGACTACTTGAGCAGTGGTGCTTAAACAACAGCATTGACCTCAGGCTTTGAGAAGCTTGGTAGGTAGATAAGACTGTTACAAGAGGTCATACCTGTGCTAAGACTTTAGGTATCACCAACAGACTGCTGTATTATTAAATACTGTTATAGGGATGCATTCATGACTTCGAATACATTGCAGTGCAGAGGATGTCTCTATGTACAACATATTACAGTATGGTTCTGAAAGCCACTTGCATACTAACAGACTACATTATATCCCACAGGCAAAGAAGGCTAAAGCGCAAGGATTGTTTTTGTAGCTTAACTTGGTTCTGTTACTGAATGTCTGAACTTAATTACTCTGAGGTATTTCTTGGGTGAAGTACCAGTGTGTATGCCTACATTCCTGAAGACTGTTGGCCAGTGCCACCACTGAAACCAGCAGACTTCATACACTCCTCCATCTCAAGAGGACTCTAAGGAGACTGAGGAAACACTGTGTATCATGTAGACTGACCAGAAAGTATGGAAAGCAGTAATAATTGGGGACGCATCAGAAGAAATAATGGACCACCAGAAGAGAAAGGGAAGAATGCTAATGACAGGTGAAGTTATACAAAAATGAAAAAAAGCACGAGCCCTTCGAGACATCCTTATTTGCCATTCCCACGTTTACAGATTATGGCGGAAGAAGATCCTGTAAGCATAGAATCCCAACTTCTGCATAAGAATCACCACTTTCTGAGCACTCTGCATCTTTTTAAAAAGATGCTGTTTTGCTCGGACTGGAGCTTGACCACTGCATTTCTCTTTAAAGCAGTGGCACAGCTCTCCACTTGCAGACCGCAGCCTGGGCCCAAGCAGGTATCTTGGTGCCATGCCCATTAGAGCACAGGATCTGGGCACAACAAAAATCACCTTCCCCAAGCCTCGTCTTCCCCACACCCAGCCATCCAACATTTCCTACAGAAAGCACCTCTGCACGGGACTTCAGTAAACAGCACTGCAATGCTAGCCCTGGGCACCCATCCCACAGCCCTGCTGCGAGGCTCTCCGAGCCAGCCAGGCCTCCCTCCCACCCACCCACCTCACACCGGCAGCCCGCAGGGAACCAAGGGAGGGATAGGTGGCTCCCGTGTTAGCAAGAGAAGCGCTACAAGCCAGGCGGCGAGGCCCTGACGACTGCGCACGGAAACAGCCCCCGCACTCCCCGCCGAACGTTCCCCCCACAGCCATGGCGGCCGCACGAGCCCGCCTGACAGGACACGACGGCTCGCACTGCGCCTGCGCCTCCTGCCCCCGCCCACCCAACAGGCGTCCCTACGGATGGAACCATGTGCCGCGGAGGGGGCAATGTGACTCCCCCCTACCACACCCCCCGCGCGGCCCTTCAGCCGCCGCTACTTGGTACAGCCCACTCCCATGCCTTTGCCGCCTCCTGCCCCTCCGCGCATGCGCATCCGCGGCGCCCCCTTCTTCGCGCTGCCGCGCTTCGCCCCGCTTGAAATCTCGCGGCGCTTTCCCCGCCTCTCCCCGGGGTTGTGCGCCTGCGCGCCGGGCCGCGCCGCGCGTCAGCGCCGCGCGCCGGAGGCGGCGGCGGGAGTCTCGCGGGCGCTGCCGCCGTCTCGCGGGAGGTGGTTGCCGGCGCCGGTGTGAGGGGAAGCGCGGGAGCCGTCGCCATGACCTCTGCTTTGGAGAATTACATCAACCGTATCCTTCCGGCGGGCGGAAACGTCCCGGGGAAGGCCTAGGGGCGGCGGGGACGGGAACGGGCCTTCCCTCCCCTTCGCGCCCGCGGGCATGAGGGGAGGCCGGGTGCGGAGGGCCCAGCGGCTCGGTGCGGCGCCCGGCTGCGGGGGCTTGGTGGCTGCAGCGCGGCGCGGGGTTGGGTGCCAGGGCTGCTGCGGGCATCGGGTGCCTCCGGGCCCGGCAAGGTGTGAGCTGCGAGGAGGTGCCGAGCCCTAGACAGGCTGCTGAAGGGCCTGTGAAAAGCGTAGCGGCCCGGGGCCTCCGGCCTCCTGCACCCCGCTGCCGCGGGCGGCTGCGTTGCGTGGGTCCTTCCTGGCTGGCTATGTCGGTTTCCCTTTACGTGAGGCTGGCTTGGCAGGTGGAACGGAGGTTACAGGAGACCCAGAGAAAAGGGTCCGCTATAGGCTCCGGTGCTGCAGCCCTGATCCTTGCTTGATCTGTGATGAGGAACGAGATTCACAATGGGCCTGGCCCCTTAAAGGGCTCTTAACTTGTTTAGTTGATAGCTTTGCCTCATTTGCTCGAAAGCTGTGAGTTAGTGTTCTTGGAACCCTTTTCTTGCTAGCTTTTTGTACTCCTAATAACCTATGGGCATTTTCCGTTTTATTCACCGTCAGCTACTAACCCAAAATCATTTACGATGTGGTCATCAAACCTGACTAGTCAGACTTTCCAAGTGAGGGGATGTAGAATGCTAGACTCGGGATCCCCACTGCTAAGCTGTTTTTTAAGGACTTAGCTTGAAGTGTTTATCCAACTGTTCATGTTCTTTCAATTTTGAGGTAGAGCAGTTAGTAATGGGAAGAAAAGCGCACTCAAATCTTTAGTCTGCTTTTGATGGTATTCATGTTTGTGTATGACTCTCTGTGGTTGGGTAAAGTGAAACTTTAAAACAGATTGTCATAAAAAATACTATGCTGTCAAATGTTACTATCAACCATGCAGGTTTTTTTTTTTTAAAAAGAAATGCTGATTATCTTTTCTGGCTCTTAATAGCTCTTAAAGCTTATATTATGTATCAATGTTTCAGAAAATGCTAATTTTTCTATTTCAGATATCTCTAAATTTTTCCTAAATGAACTATCAGGTACTGTTGCAGTAATTACTTCTGATGGAAGAATGATTGTGGTACGACTTGTATTTTTTTAACATTTTATTTTCCCCCATAAAGATTTTCTATCACAGCAATAAAGAAACTGTGCTGGGTTATTATCACTCATATGTTCACATCTTTACAAACTTTTTTTTAAAGCTTTATGGCTGTTATTTTATACTGTATGATTTAAACACTTACTGGTTCTTGCCTGTCAGCTTTGTCCGTTGATAAACTTGTGTGTGCAAATGCTTTGATTTTTTTGT
The DNA here is from genome assembly GCF_929443795.1 of Astur gentilis. Taxonomy (NCBI): domain Eukaryota; kingdom Metazoa; phylum Chordata; class Aves; order Accipitriformes; family Accipitridae; genus Astur; species Astur gentilis. Next base: position 27,550,644 of record NC_064890.1, on the reverse strand, counting down.
TAAATGGCCTTTTCTATAGGAATGTACAAGAAAACGCATTTCTTCTGTTCAGTAATGTGGTTTCCATCTAAAATGTCCTCTTTGTTCAGGTAGCTCTTCAACTTTCATGCTAAAACCATTTCTTCCTTATGGTTATAGAGAAACATCAGCTGACTATTGCGCTGAAAAATTGTGGGATTCTGTTTAAGCCTAAAAAGCTGAGTATTGGCAAACTACTATATATTAGACTGTATGATGTTTTAGTTTTATTACTTCTGCATTATCTTTTTTTCTTGTATCCTCCCTCCCCCCCCAAACTTTTATTTGTTTGTGTTTTGAGTTTAACTTAATAGTATGATCATTGCATGAGGATTATATCTTTCTGTCTGTACTTAGTTTTGTGCGGCCTCTGGAAAGAGAAAACAGTACTTTTAGCAGAAAAATCCTAGCTTCACCAAATCTTCTGTCTGGTTGGAGTCAGTCTGGTAAACTTTGTGGTGTGATAAAAGATACTTTCTACCAAAAAGATTTGAATGAAATTGGTATATATGACTCATTGATACATGGTTAGATGATATAAATGGATATTACTACTGTTTGAATGATGGTATTTTACATGAGTTTAAATTTCCTAATCAATTACTGATGATAAATTACATAAATCATTTATGTTTTCATTTTTCCAAATGTGTATTGAAGTGGCACAGAAATTGTTCTTGGGGGGGGTGGGGGTTGAGTAATTTTGTGGAACCAGGCTAATTTCCTTCAAAGAGATACCATTTAAAACTGCATGTTAAGAGCGGCTTCAATATTGTTGACCACAAGAATCCAGTTTTTCTGTTCTTTGGTTTAATTAACTATTTATTTGATTTCTGGAAATACAAGGAAGACTAAAATAGTGTAGAAATAGTAAAATTAGTTGTCGGGAGGGCCATCATTGGTAAAAGGGAAACTTACTACTTTTACTGCTAAAGGTTACTGTAGCTTTTAGCATGAACACTCGGTAGTAAATATAGATACTTCTTCTCTAAATTGAGTATTGCTTTTAAAGTTTCATTCTCCAGCTGTTTGAGTTTAAGCCTAACAATAAAACCTAAATGGAGCATCTGTTCTCTAGTACCTTAGTATTGCCACCTTGTTTAAGATACCCTTGAGAGCAAGGATGATAAATTTAAAAGGTAATTGGAGTGCTTTATTTTTGTGTGTTTTTCAGGGAACCCTCAAAGGTTTTGATCAGACAATTAATTTGATTTTGGATGAAAGCCATGAACGAGTGTTCAGTTCTTCACAAGGTGTTGAGCAAGTAGTGCTGGGATTATACATTGTAAGAGGTGATAACGTGTAAGTATAGCATATTCTTGGTCAATGTGTGCGTGTATACCTAGATAATATATCTGTATATGTCCTGATAGCCCCTGACATCTTGCATCTTTGTATTTGTGGGTAGCACTGATAGTACTGTCAAAGTGGAGGCACATTAAATAGCAAATATCTGTGCTTCTCTTACAGAAGTGATTGCATTGTAATGTTAAGATATTGTTAGTCTAGATTTACAGTGTTGTAAACTAACCAGCTCATGTACGGATAACAATCTAGGAGAGGTCAGTATATAACTCAACATTTTCCTTTCTTGAGTCTAGGCGTTGTGTAGATGTTCTTTATTCCAGCTTGTGAAAGGCAGGATCCGTTGATGGAGGAACAGAGAAGAATGAACAAAAGATGAGATAGAACTTGTACAAAAAGTCAGCAATCTATTATACAAAGTTGACTTTTAACAGTTTTTTTTAGGTCAGGTGTTCACAGCGAACACTTTATAATCTGGAAAATGCATGAAGGTTCTGGCTTGACAGTGTAAAAACTGTCGAAGCCCATGTAGTGACAGGTCAAACCCATGAGTTGATACTTGCTGTGAAATGCCCTGACAAAATGAGAGTAAAAGCTCATTAAATGCAGAGAAGAGTAGCTGATGTAACCCTCCCATCTGTTTGGTACAAGAGAATTGGAAGGAAGGCCTGGTAAGTGGGCCTGCTAGGAAGACGACTTCTGCAGCAGCATTCTGAAACTGTTGGCAAAAAATGAGATTTTTTTAACACAACCAGAAAAAGAGCATGTTGCAGGGACCAATGTGTGAACCTGGATAAGAATTTGCATCTTCTAATTCTAATGAATATTGCTGTACAAAGAAATGTCAAGACCTAGATTTATATCTAGGTGTGTTTATCTAATGTCATCAAGAAAGCGGATCATTTTGGAAGGCTTTCATCGCTTTTGACTTAAGCTTTTAAGCAAAAATAAAGATATTGACAAATGTACAAAGATAAGGCTAAGTATCCTACTGTACCAGTAACTTTTCATTCAAATAGTACAAATGTGTATTAAAAGCCAAATAATTGTTTACTCTTTCACTTTTTCACTGTACCAGCCTGCCACATTACTCAAATGTACTCAAAGTATACTCAAAACATTATTTTATAGAAACTACTCTTATTTTCTTGTAACTGTAACAAACTCAGAAACATATTGATTAGAAGACATAATCCTGCATTCATGCAACTCATCATACAGAAATTCAGCATCATTGTAGGAAGAAATAAAAACAAACAACAGCTAAGTAACAGTAACTTCAAAATAAGGGACTCTCAGAAAGTAGAGAAGCTATTGAAAAATAAAATAAAAGAAATAGTCATGGGATAAAGTGCTTCCAGGCATTTCAGTGTGCATTACTAGAAGCTTGCAGTGCATATGCAGCACCAATCAGAAAAACTCAGTATGGTTCAACAGCAATTAAAGGTTGTTAGAAGGAAAAAGACAAATTCTGTTTTAGAAGCATGTGATGAATCAGGAAAACAACAAAAAAATAGTAATACTAGAAAGTTATGTGTAAAACTCTAACGAAAACTGTGAAGAAAAGCTGCTTAAAAACTGCAAACCGCTTAAATATGTGTGTATTTTGCTGCATGAGAAGCAGAAAGCCTATGAAAGAGACATCAGGAGTGGCAGGTATTGTTTGTTCCTTTTACAACTAGGAGAATGAAATCTCTGATGAAATAAGCTGTATTTCTTGATGTGAACCAAAGAAAAAATTATGCTTTGTCATCATAGACAGTTTTTAATCTAAGGAAATGTTTTAAATTGAAATGTCACTTTGGAAAAAGCTAATAAACAGAATAGTAATGAGCATCCAGGATCAAGTTATTTTCATGCAAGAATTCTGGAGGGACCCAAATCTGAAATGAGGTTCCATGCTGGTCAGTGCTTTGAATATTAAATTGGCATCAGCAGTTTACATTTTTGTTGTCTAAGCTCCCAACATAGTGAAGATCTAGGCAGTGATGGAACTAAGAAAGCTCCTCAGCTGACCAGATTTCTGTTTCAAGGCAAGTTAAATTCCTCTTTAGTTTCCACTGACTGTCATGGGAACCTAGACACCTGTATTGGGATGTGTTATTCTTAAGCTCAGTCTCACCCTGGTCTCTGGCTATTTTTTTTTTTTTTTAAATACAGTTTCACTGGGAAGAAAGAATATTGGGGATTATTAGGAGGAAAACTAAAACAGGAGGTATTGTCATGTCATTGCTAAAACACCTGGTATGCCACTGTCTTTAGAGGGGTGCAGTATGAAAATGTATGAAGAGCGCAAGTGAGAATAACTAGAGGTATGAAATGTCTTCCGTCAAGGAAAGGCTGAATAGGCAAGTTCTTCAGTTTGGAAAAAGCACAGCTATAGTGGTTATTGGTTGCTGTGAAATCTGGAGTAGTAGAAGGAGATGGGAAGATAATTGCTTCATTTAAATTCCTCTAGTTTTTTTCTGCTATTGAAAATGGAAGATAATCCAACAACAAGTTATGTATAAAGGTATTGCACTGCACACTGTAAAACTTAATTGTGGAACTTGCTGCTGTGGGATGTAGCAAACGCCAAAAATAGAAGTTTATTCAGAAAGCTGTTGGGTGGATTAATATAACATAGTTTGGCTGTTAATTCATTTTGTGGATCAGCCACTAGCTCATAAGTCTCTGAAGTGGTGAATAGAAGGGTATGCAGAAGGATTAGCCTCTGTTCTTATGTTCCCTCTGCATTAGTTCCCATCCTGAGCTAGTATGACTTCTATTACCTTAACCTTCTTTTCTCCTTTAAAGCAGTTTTACTGAGTCTACTAGTGTTTTAGTCAAGGTAAGTCTTAACATAGCATAGCTGAAATACCATATATTCTCCCTTGGATAAATTAATAACATTTTACTAGTCTGTGTTGAAGGAAATTGTCTTGCTTATCTGATGCTGTATGCACTTAATTGCTACAGTTAGACATTACTCTTGATAAGCTATTCTCTTTCTAAAAGGTTTCCAGTTCTTGTTTCAGAGGCTAACCTAGTGCCTAAAACAGACCAATAGTATTTGGTTCTTACAACCTATATCTTTAAAAACAAACAAACAAAAAACCCCAAAACTTCCTTTAGACTCTACTTATAGCCATCAAAATTTGAAGTTCAAAGGATAAAGCTCTACAATTAAAAAAAATAAAAAAAGTCTTCATTAGCAAGTTAATTTTGTGGCTTTCCAGATTTGCACCAGGGGATTTCAACAAATGATAACCTGTTTTTTATTGCAGTGCTGTCATTGGTGAAATTGATGAAGAGACAGATTCAGCTCTTGACTTGGGGAATATTCGAGCAGAACCTTTAAACTCAGTTGTGCATTGAAAAAATGAAAATGCACAGGGACTTTGTAAATCTTTGGTTGTACAGACCTATTTAACAACGTGGATAATTTTTACAAATTGTGTTTAATTTGTTTAGTCACCAGTTTTTTATTATGAATATGTTGTAGTTTTTGCATGTAAATTAAAGTTTCTACATTTTACTAAAGACGCTTTCATTGAATTTCCTTTGGAGTTTCATGCTGCATAATTTCACTGTAAAATACATACTGGGAAATACAAGTAATATTAGTGATAGTCCTGATATTGTATATATGTACCTTGTTCTTAAAATAAGATCTCATTCCTAAAGGTAAACCAAGGCTCTTCGTGTTAACACAAGATTATTTGGAGGTAGATTGTGTAACAGTCAGTTTTAACCATCTCTAAATGTAGTTCTGGCTGTAAGTGGAGAACTGTTTTTTGTGAATTTTTGTTTTGTAGGATAGAAAGCAAGAATGTTAAAAGCTTTCACAGTCAATGACTTGTGCATGTAATAGGTTTTTTTGTTGTTTATCAAACATTGTTCTCTAGTTCACAAGACTATACTGGAGGTGCAGGAGTTCTTAGTGCCTTGCAGACAAATTCAATTGGAGAAAGAAAGACTTTTGAGCAGGAACACAGAACCTAAACCAAATATGCACATTTATTTGAAGCCCATTAAATTCCAGACCAACTCATTCTCTAGCTTCTCTTCTCAGCAGCTATCATGTTGCTCAAAATCTATAGAAGGAGAATTGCATTTGCTAATGTGTGACCATTGTCTTGCTAGAGTGTAGTTTAGAAGACAGTAGTACTTTAGACAGAGAGATTATTTCTTTTGAATGAAATTTGCCTTAATGTTGAATATAAGGACCATGTGTAACCATAATAGACTTATACATCAGCAACAGCCAAGTTAAGTGGGACAAGCTCTGTGCTGCGTAGTGTGTTTTAGGCTACGCCCTATTCACTACCCAGCAGAAATACTGGTACAGTGGCAGTGAGAGGAAGTTAGACAAAGCTGTTTTTCTTGTCCTCTAGTGTGCCAACAGGTCCAATGTTTTTTCCCCATATATGACTGTGCTGTCAAAGTTATTTTAATGTGCATTTTTTATATTGATTTTAGTATTAAGTGGGATTTGGTACTTTTCATTGCAAATTCACTGTTTGGAAACCAAATACATTGAACTGAAGATACTTGTTCTCCGTGAAATCTGGCACTCAATTCTTGTAGCTTCTAGCTTGCTTTCTGACATTGCTCTTGGTGGAGTATGTGAAGCGCAGCAAACCGTTTTTGCCTTTATCCATCTTGTGACCTAGTAATGTCTTGTAGTTTTCTGTCCATATTTCTGCAGGGAATTGCTGAGCAGGCATCGAATAAAGCAAATCAGGGTTTTTTGGTGATTACTGAAAGTCAGGAAAGTCTGGCTATAATTCATTATATCAAAAGAATTGATCAGTTTCATTAAACAGTCAACAAAATCGTGTATAATGAAAAGCCCTTTTGCTACTGAAACACTGATATCAGCACAAGAGAAAAAGTACAGAAAGTTAATTGCATTGATAAAGCAGATTATGTAAATTAGCTACTCTAGGGCTCAGCAGAAAAAAATGCAGAGGCAAAAAGCAGAATCAGGATGAGCTGGTTTTAAGTGCACTACTTAGCCTTGGATGTGTTAGGAGAGTTATAATTGAAATACATAGGTTGAATTCTTGTAGAAGCACTGGAATAATTAAGAAAATCTGTTGCTTTATAACTGAGGAATTATGTTTGAAGCTGAGTTATGGAATGTTAATGCATATGGAGACCATCTGCTTCAAGCACATCATTTGCAGTGCAATTCCTTGGTCCTGTGTTTGGTTGAGGACTTAAAATATGATGAGCTGCTGATGTTAGTTGAAACTATTTTCTCTGTCCTTGAAGTGATGATTGCACATGCAAAGCTATAGAACCAAGTTGGTGAAGCTGATCAGTAAAATCTAGGGACTGACCAGACGAGAATTCAGAGTAGTTCAGGAATTGCTGAAGCAGGAAAAACGTGGTCTGGAAAATAATAGTTTCATGCAGTTAGGGGTTTAAAACAGATTGCGAACCCTGTTGTCTTCCCTTCAGGTGAGTGACCTGAGCTCCTGCACTACTTCTGGATGTGTGAAATTGTGCATGCAGGGTGGGGAGGGGTTACAGCTTAAAGAAGTTAAGATGTGTCTCCACTCACAGGCTGACCTAAACTTAGGGCATTCTCCAAGGGATTGAGAAAGATAAGTTTAAACTCCCTTTCAGAAAAGGATCCTAACAAAAACTGGCTGCACCAAGCCTGAATGGGTTGTCAGATTGATTCTTCTGCAATGAGGTAGGCAAAGGATGGCTGGCTCACAGGTCTGATTGGGATTGTGGGCAGTAAGTCAGCCCTGCCAAGATGGAGCCTACTTGGAAGCAAAGTTCTAAGACCTTAAAACTGGCAGCTGTGGAGTTTGCTTAACCTTCAGGCTTAAGACAGCAGCAATGTAAAGCTTTTCAGACTTGGGATTTTTGGCTTAGGCTCAAATTTTGTTTCAGTTTCTGCACCAAATTTTGCTTCAATTTGATGCTGTTGGTTTTGGTCTGGTTTTGACCAAATCCTCTTCTGGATGTACTGGTGAAGGGATCAAAGCCAGGAGACCCAGTCAGAAGGGGTTTCTTGAAATTGAATCTAGGGCCTGATATGCTTTTAAAAATTATAAGATGAAATTACAGCCTTGTGAACTTATAGGAACTCTAATCTATAGTGGATAACTAGGTTCCCATAAGTATATGGTGGAGAGAAAGCACTCAGGAAAAGAGTATTTCATGCAGAAAGTTGAATTATAACCAGTCTGAAACAGTATTTTTATTGAATCAAACCTGTAGTGCAGTCCAGCTGAAAAACAGATCACCAATGGAAAGCTAATTTTTTATATCAATTTCATAAAATGAAGAAAAGCAGCAAAAATAAATGGGATTGAAACCAGAAAGTGGACATGGAGTGATGGCCTTGTATTAGTGGTTCTAAAAAAGAAAGCTAGAGAATGTTGGTCCCCAGAGGGGGAAGAGTCTAGGATGGAAGCTCAGCAAGTGTGAAGGTTGTGTATGTATCTTGACTCCAGGTGAATCCACACTGCAGCTAGTGTAACAAAAGTGTTGAAAGTAGTAAAGAGGTAAAATATAAAGGAAATTAAGTGGAGTTGAATTTTTGAGAGGAAAAGTTACCTCCCCAGATGCTGAGGAGGTATGAAAGAGGACTGGAATGGAAAAAAGAGCACCACAGATCATTGTGTGCTGAGCAGGGGTATGCCATTTGGTATGTGCCAGCTGGCTGGGGTGAAGGTTCTCCTTGCTGTTTCCCACAGACTGTAGAGAGGTACCAAAGCAAATGTCTCCTAGGAGATGAGGAGTAGTACTGTCTGCAAAAAGCCTTTTCTTTATTTTTGCTGGAGGGAAAAGTACTCTCAACAAAAAAAGAGTAACTCCCTTCTCGGATTTGAAGGCACCCCCAGTGAGTTCTGACTGCTGTGGCCATATGACTGTCAGTGTGTTCCTTGGGGTATGTGAAGAGCTGTGCTGAGGTAGGAAAAAGGGGTCTACTGTAGTCCAGTGATCTTGGAAACTGTCTTTTCCTGCAAAGAGCCTAGTTTAAAGTCCAATAAATAACAGGTGATGTTCAGTAAAATCCAATGAGTCCTTGCAGAGTAATAAACCAATGTTACAAAAATGAGCAGGGCAAAGAAAAGTGATGTTAAGGACAAAAGGAAGTAACACTGAATTGGAGGTAATCATCTTATTCCATTAAGTTTCCTGCATTGCCCTAGGTAGGTCACTTCCTCCTTTTGTTCGTTTAATAGAGATCTTGGAATGAAAGGACAAGTCTTGACTACTACTGGAAAAATGAAATGACTGAGCTGGCTTATAGAGAGATTAATTAAATTCATTTGGTGTGCATGAAGCAACGGAGAAGCCGTCTTCTGTGGTCCAAGGGCAACTTGCCTAACTGCAGTCTACATGAAGTGCCTCCATGTCCACTTCACATACTTGCAATCAATGCTCTTCAAATATTACATGTCCTACAGGCAGGTTACTGGATTGAAAGAACATGGATTCTGTTTTGAGGACTTACTCTGACAGTGGAGAATTGCTGTATGAGACAACCTTTGCTATCAACTATAGCCTGTTATACTTAGTCCCTGGAGTTAGTGTTTATTCTTCAATCCATTTTAGAAGGAAAGCAGCTGAGAGACATACTAAACACACTGTGCTAGAGCTGAAGATAAAGTATGGATGGTTTGTATGATAGATCTACCTCATGGCCATTGCTGTACTACTTTCATAGCAAATGAACCAGATATGTATGCTTGAGTAGGTGCTTTGTACCCATGTCAACATAATTCTACCTCTTAGCTTCTGCTGCATGAAGCTGCACTTGCTAAGAATTCTGTTCTGCAAATTCATACAGAAATGATCCTAAATGCCAGTTGTGTTCTCCGTGCATTGGTAAGAAGGGATTTAATTTGTTCCACAGTTAATGTGACAAATACCAAGCCATGAGCTGTTGTTCCTTTAGGAATTAAATGACAACGACCATGAAGGCACTTCTCAAGAAGGTAGAAGCCTCAGTTGAAGAGAGTTCACAGCTACGAATGTGAGTCATGGCAGTGAAACATCAAGGTGGTTTGTGCTTGCTAGTTATATTTGGTCTATGATACATTTTGGCACCTGTGTATGCAACTCTACTGAGTTTTACTAATTGTGTTCTTATTTCTGCTTTCTAGTTGGGGAAACTGCAGCTTATTGATTAGAATCATGAAAATAAGTGGATTTTTTTAAGTGGAAGAGAGTTCTTTGGTCACAGTAAAGATCCAGAAAAAAACTATGTCATATCAGTTAGTCTTAGCTTCCCTGTTGCTTAAACAATAAGGCATACTTCAAGTATCAGGTATTCATAGACAAAACCCCACAAAACCCAGATGTGCCAGAAGGTGAGATCTGTACAGACCAAGCCTTGAGGTGAGGGAGGGAAGGCTTGTACCAGGCTAAAAACATGACAGAAGATAGTGGAGGCAGGCATTTGTCCTGGAAATCCTGTTCCGCATTGCCTCTTCCAGTGTGCTATATTCTGTCTTTGGGGCCCTTTTCAGGGGCCTTTTGGTTTTTTACAGTAATTTTTACAGTAATGGCAGAAATGCTGACATTTCTACCATTAGTATAATTTTCCATGAAGAAAATAAAAGCTCCACTGACAAAAGTGGAAATCAAAGCTGCAAACACAATAGCATTCAGGCTTTTGCCAAGAACTACTTCCTAGCACTACAAGCCTGACCTTATCTAGGCGGTAATATCTTCCTTCCTGGAGCCTTGCAGCATGTTCCAGGAACTGGAACTTGCGTTGAACAAGATGCTGTTGCCGTTCAGCCTTACATCAGTAACGGTGCCACTGAACGCCAAGAAATTTCACTCAATGCTGAACTTCTTGCCTGCCATTTGCGCTTTTAGATAAAAGGGGCCCGTTGCTTGAGGGAGCACAAAGGCATGTGCATGTACTGGTTTTGGCCACTAAAACATCTTTAATGGTTGTCCTGCCATCTTTTTGTTTTATAGGCTGGATTTATCTTACCTTTAATTTAGTGTCAGTTTTTCCATCAGTGATGATTACAATGCTCTGCATAGAAACTGGAGTGGAAATTAGACAGGTGGAGAAATCAAAGCAGCTGGATGTGAAGGAGTGAAATCTGTAATAAATAGAAGCAGGATAGAAACCAGTTGAACATGGACAAAGTTAGGTTTTACAGCAGTGCTCATAGTAGCGAAGTTCTCTTTAACACATACAGTTATTGTGCATGTCATTCATATTATGAGAAATTGTGAGACAACATTCTCTACTCAGAAATATTTTAAGGCACTAGAATTTCACATGGAAGCTTTGTCTCCGAAAATGTTATTCTTTAATTATGGTTCTTTAGATTTTTGTGCTTAAAACTTTGGGAATTCTCACTTGTATAATTTCAGACTTCAACTCTGCTTATGATGCAGATGAAACCTGTGTGCAGATGAACGCTGGGATGTTTCTGCAAACTGGCCAGAGTTGCTGGTGGTGTATGGCAAGGATCTGCAGTATTTGCACTGATGGAACATGCAGGTGATGTAGTGCCCTCAGATACAGGGGACAGATTGTCAAAATTGTATTCGAAGCAACGCGCATGCAAAAGACCAGGAAAACATGCAGCAATAAAAACCCTAGCGATTTATAACCGTTTCAAACTCGGTTTATAGCATTTCCAATGAATAAAACCAGTTCTTGCCAACTGCCACCTAAATACTGCTTCATCTATACCTTTTCCTGTATACAGACTGGATGTACAGGAGTTCTTTTTTGCAGTGAGTTGCAGTGCTGAACAGAAGCCAAGGCAGGAAGTGATTATGGCTAAGGAGCTGATGCTGATTGAAAACGTGTGATGCTGCAGAGGAAGTATCACACAATAGAACCTCAGTTAGTTTGGAAATAGATTTCAAAACCAGGGCACATTAAGATGTAAACAGTCAATAGGACTGGGGCCCGCCTTTCTCCTAACAATCAGATCATTAGCAGTAGGAGTGTGCAGAATGATTTCCATGATTAAACTGCAGGCGCAAAATGCGTGAAAGTGCATGCTCATCAATGCCAAACGGAAACAGCCTTCTTGCTTTTTGCTGTGTTTTTCTACTGCTTGTCCTGACTCATCCTGAGTACAAGAGTCAGGTGTAAGTGCAGCTTAAATCTAGGAAGTGCAAATGTTCAAGGTCTTTGAAAAGGCAGGATTAAGATTCTTTTGTGTAGGATTGCTGTCTGGAATTGCACTTCTGACTTTCAAGACTGCTTCCCTGAAAAGTCATCAGCTCACATTCAATTAAAATTGTCAGGATCTGAGTGGAAACAGTCTCTGAGAAATGGAACAGAATTCAAATATTTGGTGGAGTTAGCTATTGTTATAGTTTAAGTGATGATTGTTATGTGGGTGAAGGGGACAGCTCCCTGTTTATCTAGAGACTAGTTTAACATATTGCATAGTTTATAACAGTAATTTTGAGTTTTATGCTCCAACTTTTGATTCCACCATTTTTCAGAAGTCCAGCCAGCGCAGAAAGCAGTAAGAAAGACAAACGAGAGTCATACCATTTCATCTCTGGATAAGAGATGTGTAATGCTCTACAACCGCATTGTGTATGTTAGTAGTTTTGGTTTGGTTCTAACTATGCTTTTTCTGAGTTTCAGCAGCAAAGCGCAGATGTGGGCAGAATTGCCTTTAGCTGAAATGGAAGTGCCAGGCTACCCTACTGGTAATGCCACACTTCCAACACACAGACGTACCCAGAGCAATGCCCTTCATCATCTTGGGCCTTTAAGCAGCTGAGCATTATTCATGAAAGCACTGAAGTTTCCATGCAGCCTGCCATGGACCACCTGAGCCTTAGTAACTTAAGTGAGGAACTTCTAAGGTGACAAAGGTTCTACTGGAGCACCAAGAAAGGCTTAGTCAGTGAAGATAATCTAGACATAAGGACATACAGGTAAGTTGCAAAAGCTGGTGATCTGTCATTTTTCCCTGCACTTCTGGTACATATTTTTCTCTGTTTGCTCCTGTCTGCATGCCCAGAACATCTACATGTCTTGTCTTCCATGTCCAAGAATGGAATATTTTTCTCAAATGGACTTGGGTCTCTCGTATGACTGATGGCAATATGCAGGTGCGGGATTTTGTTTCAGGAATAAAGTTGGAAAGTAATACAACCAGTCACTTATAGAGAGGAAATTAAATTCAGCCCATGTTCAGAGTAACTTCTTCCTTGCTCCAAAATAGATGGCTTAAAAAAAAAAAACCCAATATATCCTTTTCTTGATGGAAGAAGGCTCAGCTCCATTGTGGATGCCAAGAAACAAACAAATCAGGTTTTAAAATCCACCTTCTCTGAAATATTGGTGTATTTTCAGGATACAGCTGCAACTCTTGTAATTAAAGGGCAGCATAAACCAATCTGAGTTTATTAACAGTAAATACAAAGACATGTTGTTGATTAGGTTGGTCTGAAGAATTGTGTGGAAAAGGGAGCTGGAATGGGCCTGTGTGTGTCAGGGTTCCTTGGTAAATAATATCTGCTGTGGCTACCTAGCTGCTGTGAAAGGACTGTTAGCTTTGTACGGGGTTATTTTTGCTTTGCTCTGGAAATATATAAGCATAATCCTGTTTCAAGAAAAGCCATTAAAGAGGAGCATTTGAGTTGGATAATAACTGTGTATTGCAACAGGGAATGTAGTTGTATGCACAGGATTTTGATAATACAACTGGAGATAAAAAGTGACTTTTCTCTAGGGCTATGGCAGTTGGCAGTTCATCAGCAAGAAGGTGACTGGCAGTAGTGTTTGTGTAGATGCCACGAGTGTTTATAAATGCAAAGGAGGCATTTTGTTTCACTTACAAAGATGCCTAGAGCTCCATTCTACATAGAGGTGCTGCTGTAGATGTCTGGGGATGGACCTATGAGGTGGGAGTGGAATTTGTACTCCATTTCTACAGTTAAAACAGAAATGGCAAGAGTATATAGAAAGTGAAAATTGTTCTTGTCATTCATGATACACAGCTGTGCTCATAAGGCCTAAATAGTGTGTGGTCCCAATTATCCTGAATAAAACATGGATTGTGCTGCTTGCCTATGTAACAGTCACAGTCCTTGTGCTTATAGCAGTGATTAAATAGTACTAATTACTGATTAATAATTCATCATAGTTAATAGGTAGTAGAATGGTCAGCTATTACAGTAACCTCAGCTAAAGTAGTGCTTAAGCTTAAGGAAAGGTGGTGCTCTCAATGAAAAGCAATTTGCATCTTCAAAGTTGACAGTGTCAAGAAACATAGTTGTCAACTTGATTTGCAGGTGCAAACTGAACACCATCTGCTACTGGCAGTATGGAACCAAAGGGTGAGAGGAGGTGTAAGTCAAACTGGTAGAGTGTAAAAGCTGAGTAACTGGTTGTCAGCCCCTTGTCCTAGGGGCCTTTTCTAGGTATCCTGATACCTCCCAGCACCTGCATACGGTGCTGGTGTGCTTCTGGCTGTCATTTAGAAGACATCTGTTTGTAATGATAATTTCCATAGTCTTCTCAAGCTAGCTGTACTAGGAAAAGGCATGCAAAGAAGTTGTAATTATAAGCACATTAAGAAGTCATCTTTCACACTGCTGTTTCTTTAAGCATTCTGCATTGTTAATCTTGTCATGATTTAACTCCAGCCAGCAAGAAGAAAATTAACTCTACCCCAGCCAAAACCAGCACAATCTGTTTTAGAAGTTAAAGCAGTGAGCAAACAGCAATGATAACAGACACTGATATGAGGAAGGATTGGGACAGCCACAGAGTGTCAACTGACACCAGCGAAAAGTTCTTGCCAATTACTTGGGGTTTTATGGGTAAGTAACAGGTACAAGTGACACAGTGGTGAGAAACCTGACCCCCACAAAGGAGGCAGAGACACCATGGTAGTGGTGATGGGGAGGGACGCTGGAATAATACCCTGCTCCAGCTGCACACCAGCCCATCACAGGAGCCATCAGCCCATCAAAGGCCCATGTGCACCAGCCTAGGGGAGCAGAGAGGCCCAAGGGTGGGTGGGAACCCAAATTAGAGACTCAGAGGAAGGGACTTGCTGTCCAGGCCCCTCCCCAGGCGAGCCTTGGCCCCATGGTCAAGGTATGAAACCATCAAGATAAGTCAAGATGAGCTCAGCTACAGGGCAGACTGAGTGTGTGTGCTTGGCTGCTGGAGGGATCCACACTGTACATACCTGTATCTGGGTAGCTATGTCTACAGGCATATATAGATGCATATATGTATCGTTGTATCTATAGCTATACATATCTTTGTACCATCCCATCCCCATCAGGCTACTAGATTTGGCAACTTGCTCCCAGTAAGTACTGAGTAGCTGAATTGCCCCGTTAGGATGAACTGTAAGCAAGTAAATGATCTTCCAGGTTAAAGAAGAGGAGCCCCTAACAGGGCTGCAGCTGTGCTTGATCCTCTTGTAGGATAGCATACCTAAATCAAGAGTTCAGAGCAATAAGAAACAAGGTTTGTGACAGAAATCCTGGGTGACTGGATGAGTTGGTGCAGCTGAGGAGAAAAGCTGATTGACTCACCATTGGTTTGGCATTGTACCAAGCCTGTGCCTCAGGAGCACTGAGGACCCATGGGCTGATGTCCCAGCCTGGCCCATCCCCATGGCCCTGCCCAGCCGCACTGGGGCTGTGTCCCACCCTGGTCACCCTCACAAGGCCTCATCCAGATGCTGACCCTAATCTGGGGACAGACTTCCCACTTGACTCATTATTAGGAACTTGCCTGGTAATCTGTGCTCCTGACTGGACCTGTCCACAATCTTCAGGTCCACCCTGCTTGCCTTGCTCCAGAGCAGTGGGACTGGGCTCCAGCTGGCTCCATCACTGCTCGTGGATGCAGCTGCACCTCCATGCTTGGGAGGTACCTCCAGGCCAGACCTGGGTGGTCCTGGTCCCAGCAGCTGCCATCAAGTACAACATCTTCCAGGGCTCAAGGAGCTAAGTGTGGCCTCAGTGGGGTTTCTTTTGCTTCACCAGATTCTAGGCGCACAACCATGTGCTCAAAGGCATTGGTGTCTATGCCGAGGGGACAGATATACAGACCTGCAAAACAGATTATGTCTGCACAGACCCTTTCAGCAGACAGAGGTTGCCTCATGGAGGGACAGGCAGCCTTCTGCAAGGAAGTACCCCAAAGACACCCCCCTGCCCCATCTGTGGCTGCTTTTTCAATAGACTTCTTACCCTTGGCTTCCTATTGATAGTGTATCACCACTGAAAACTGGCCAGCAGTTCAGCACGCCCATTAAAGTCACACCTCTCCACTCTGTTTTTGAGCATCCACTTAGTCGATTTCTGCCATGACAAGCCTGGAGACACCAAAGCTGTTGAGACCATACCAGTGGCTGTCTGGCTGCAAGACACACAAATATCATTCTGCCCCTGTACAAACTGAAGAACATAGCATGAAAAATAGCTTGCTATAAAAAATTAAAGCATATTATCTGTTACTGAAACAAGACCCCTTGTTTTAATATCATTAGAGAGCACAGAAGGCTACACACAGACACATATTGGTGCATTCAGGGCTCTACAGAACACACTTCTCAGATGATCTTTCCCTTTTTTTGTAGCCCTGATGCTCCAGAGCAGTTGGAGCAGTATAAACTACAGAACTAGGAATCACTCCTGTTACGAAACCTCATGCTGCAATTCTGGTATGTAAGCCATAACTGTCCAGCTTTGAGGCTTTCTCTGGTGGTGGCAGACTCAGGAAAGGTTTTTGCCCTGGGTACAAGGAGTGGTGTCAGGCTTCCATTTCTCCAACCACCTGATTTGACTGTTCAGGACTGAATCAAGACCACGAATCTGTTTGTTCTTACTAATACCATGTAAGACAATCAGGCACGTGAAAGAAATTGCTTAATTTGGAAAGATGGGAACACAGGAACTATAATATGAATTATATAAATATGCTGAAAAGCAGATAATGGCTGGAGCCAAAAAGGTTGGAGAGAAGCAACTGGTGGCTGCATGTTGCATTACAAAGGAGAATGCTAAAAGGAAAAGACACTGCCAATGCACAGATAGACTGGTATACCATAAACAAGTCGTTGGATGTTACTTCCCAAAGCCTGGAAAATGAAGCTGCACCTCATCTGGACACTGCTCTGGAGCTGAAAGTGTGAGGGATATGGTAGAAACCAAAGCTTATGTTAGAGAAACAGCTCCCTAAATAGGCATAGTTCAAGAGATATCATTTGGTAGTAGGAAACATCTCTTCACAAGCTGCATTTGCTTGTTCAAAGTCTCATACATTTCAGACTTGCTTAAGAAAGGCATTCTTTGTCTGATGCAGAGCCAAACCCCCCTTGTTCTGGAGTGCAAACAACAATGGTAGTGGGATACAGGAACAAGCTGAAATCCCCATGTTCACATGCAGTTTGCCTGTATTGCTTGCATTGTACAAACAAGATGGACCCCCCCCCCCCCCCCCCAACATGCATCAGCTATGTGCCAGTAGTACATGATCAAACACTAAGACATTAGGTAACTGGTCCAGATGCTTAGACAGAAATTATGCAAGATAGACACCTACACAGAAGATCGATTCCCTGTTTTATAGAACAGGATACAGCTCTGTTTCAGGGTAAACAGTGACCTTGTATTGTCATGCAACGTGATAGCAGCACCTCCTTCAGCGTAGCTGGTGCCGTTTCCAACACGCAGCAAGAACCAGCCACACACTTTTGAGAATACGTTTTTCACTAGTGAACAAGAAAACAAATACGTCAACAATGAAGTTAATGAATTGACTAGACTTTCCTTTACCCGCTACCCTTAAGGTAACAGTTATTAACAATTGTTATGGTAGATGTTAATGCTGGCTTTCAGTTTATTTTGTCCAGCAGTCAATAACCTTCACTTCTCACTGAGAGCCAGCAGTAAAGAAGCATTTACCATTGGCTTTTCTAGCAAATAAAGCTACAAGTTGTATTTTTAGTAACAGGTGGTTTATCTCAATATCCACATAAGGGTGGTGAAAGAAAGATGAAAACAGGACACAAGTTGGTCAGTATGCTTATAGGTCACCAGATTTATATTCCCTCTGTGAAGCATCAGTGAAGCAGTTAGAGCAGCAGAGGTTGGCAATGAACTATAAGCAGATGCCTGGATATTTCAGAAGTCAAGACTCGCTGGGTGGACATATTAGTGTTACAGTAGCATTACTCAAGCAGGCTTTAATTGATCTTTCAAGCCACTACCCTGCCAAAGAATAGCAATGAAAAACTAATCATGTTTTGTGGCCACAACTCAATGCAGTATTTTGAAGAGAGTAAAACCTAGACAAGTTCTTATGCCATTGGCTCTTGAGGAAAAATCAACTGGCATAACGAGATTTTCTGAAACAGAATTGTACACTAGGTACAACTGATTTTTAAAATGTAGCAATCCTCTTGCAGCTACTGACCTGAACTGGTTTCTAGTAGACCTTAGCAAAGGAATTCAGAAACACACTTGCTTTATCTTTGGAAAGAGATCAGGAAATTCCAAAAACTGAACTTGCATGTTACAGGGCAAGCCTGAGCAAACCTTGCTGAAGTCAATGTAAGCAACATGCACTGTTCTCCCTCTGTCCACTGAATTACATCTTAGAAGGCCAGCAGATTGGTATGGCACAATTTCTCCCTTTGCAAACCCATGCTGACTCCTCCCTGCCACCTTGTCCCCAACATCTTTGGAAATGGCTTCCAGGAGGACATGCTCCATCACCTTCCCAGGCAGCGAGATGAAGCTGACTGGCCTGTAGTTCCCCAGATGCTCTGTCTTGTCCTTCTTGAAGACAGGATGGACATTTCCTGTCTTCCAGGCCTCAGGAGCCTCCCCTGACTGCCACGGCCTCTCCAAGATTATTAAAACCGTCCCCACAGTGACACTGGAGAGGGACTTTCAAGTGAAGCTATTAATTGGAATTCTCTTTACCCCCTCACACCCCCCAGCTCCCCCATTGTAACTGCTATCAGCTCCTGTTATGCCAGATGCCAACACTGAATCTCCAGTCTGCTGTTCCACCAGTCAAGAACTTTCCCCTCTTTCTGACAATCAGCAGCACAGAGCAGGTTACGAACAAACTTTAAACACAGGTCACATCCCAGTTTATCACAATGACAACACAAAGCAAAGGCCAAGACTTGGGGTACCTGCTTTCTCTGTGGAGAGACACTAGAAAGCACCAAAGGCTGAACTTCTCTTTGACCACTCTGGTGCAGGCTGGAGAAATTTCTTAACACTTTTTCCCTTTGCAGGCTACGAATTGGTCAGCTTCCCATGGGATCAAAACCTGTGGAATTTGCTAGCATTTCATGGCTACCAGAAACTCACCCACTGCCTTCTACCCAGACCACAAGAAGGACTGCTCTGAAATACAGGAAGAGTCTGGGAACTGATTATTAGCAAGACCTCAACTCTACTCCACAATCTTAACAGAACTGTGCTTCAAGCCTCCCCAGAGGAAAAGGACACAGACGCATGCTGGCCATTTGCCTGGCCTCCAGGACAGGATGGAGACGCAGCTGTGAACAAAGCTGAAGTGGCAGGAGAGAGATCTGGGGAGTTATATGGGCAGGGAAGGGGGTGGAAAGCAAAGTCCAGAAGGGGTACAATAAAACAAAGATGCATACTAGATTACAAAGTTTATTAAATATCAAGTTGAAACAGAATATCTGGAATGAAATACAGTGTATTAGCTTCAAAACCCCCACTTATTCATATAAAAAGGAAGAGTGTCACAGCAGCATTCATCGCTTTCCTCGCTGCCTGTTAACTCAAGTCCTTGAATTAGTGGGTAAACCCCCCAGATTTTTCCCGTCTTAATTCATCTCAGTACAACCACTCTTAACTTTTCCAGAACTGGGACTTTGTTGTATAATCTTCCGATTGCTAGTGACTTTTGCAGACAGGAAAAGACAACTGCAGATCTTCAGTAACAACAGGTAACTCCCTGAAAGAAGCAGAACTGCTTGTTTTGTTGACATAAATGCCCCACAACAGCCACCACATCATCAGTGGCCACCAGCAACAAAGAGATGGGCTGTCCTATCACACCAGTTTTGGAAAGCACTAAAGAGGCTCAAAGTTGATATATTAGCGTTCCTTTTTTCCCCATATGAAGTGTTTCAGGTGCACCACAGGCGTTGAGGTAGGAACTGCGAATGTCTAAAGCTGCAGCGATTTTTAATGCAACGGTCAACAGGAATACCGTGAGAGGCAACGGGCACAAAGTGAAACACAGGAGCTTCTGTCTGAACATCAGGAAACACTTTTTCACTGTGACGGTGACCCAGCGCTGCCCACAGAGGCTGTGGAGTCTGCATCCTTGGAGATACTCAAAAGACAACGTGGTCCTGGGCAGCCGTCTCTAGGTGGTCCTCCTTGAGCAGGGGGGCTGGACCAGATGACCTCCAGAGGTCCCTTCCAACCTCACCCATTCTGTGGCTCTGCGATACAAAACAAACGCACCAAAAAGACCACATAGCTTTCTTGGCGCTACTGTACGCTCACAAGGAGTTTTAAACCTAAGGCGCGTGAAGTGACAGCAATGTAAAGTGCCCTATTCTCCAGCCTGAACACTGGAAAAACTTTCACTTTATAAGCAGAAATATTCACTGCATCAGGACTGAAGCAGCGGGCTGCAAGCGCGTCGAGTAGTGTTCTAAGCGTTAAAATAACACTGGAAACATTAAACACACATAGAGTGAAGGGCTTAAACGGAACAAAGGGAATGCTTTTGTTAAAACACAGAACATGAGTGGAGCAAAATAATGCATCTACCTCAACAAGAAACATTTTGACAGTTCTGGCAAGCTCAAGAGTAGTCAATCTGCCAGTCAGAAAAATAGATATGGTTCTTAGTGTGAGTGCAAAATAAAACAACTGTGCATCAGTAAACCATCAGTTAAGTGCAACGTGCTTGACATCCATTTAATAAACTGAGAATTTATATTCAGACAATAAAAATAAACACGTTTTCACATCTGAACAATCCAAAGGATGGGAAACCACAGATGCGCTTTGTAAACAAAATTATTTCCTGAGCCTCTGCCTAGCATTTTGTTCAAATCATATAATTTTTGGTTAGAACATCACGGTACTCCTGTATTGCCCTGGCAAGGGGATCCTGGTCAACATGGACGTTTCTGGAAGATCCATCAGTAGATACCATGGGAGAAGCTCCAGCAGATCCAGTTTCAAGTTCAGCAGTGGCTAGGGAGAAAAGAGACAAGATTCCTGGTGTTACTTTTCTAGTAGACAGGGCCAAGTAAGTCACTGTAAAAACGTTATGGGTAACTGGAGAGACTACAGTGCAGGAAGATTTAAACACTTCCAAAGGAACATAACAATGAAAGGGCTAGGCACAAAGGGAGAAACACATTTTTTCCACAAGTGCTTATTAGTCAACAGTACTTTTAAAGGTAGCGAAAGACATTCCAGAGGCCTCAGGCTGAACATCTTCAGGGAACCCACAAATGACTCTCAGTTACACCAGTGCTGAATTGAGCCCCCTGCAGAGACCTCTTCAGCCTCAAGTGCCTGTTTCCTTAAGTGTTCAAACCAGTGATTTCTTGGAACACTAATCCTAAAAATCAGCTTCTGCATTCGCTGTGACAAACTTTAAAAGAAGCTGCCCGTGAAAACGCAAACATCTTTGCACTGCAGTCAGGCCAGGACAAGTCTCCCAGCCTGGCACCTTCTCTGAGGGGCGTCTTTGTAACTCGCCCTGGCAGAACCCTCTTTCCTCCATGAAAACACAAACTCGGTGGAAGTAAACCCACCTTCACCGTCTTTCTCCAGCCACCTTTTTCAGACAAGGTCCCCAAACCAAACATACTCTGACTCCTAGCAGATGTGTAATTACGTTCAAAATGCGCACGGATGCAACGCAATGGCTTTGTGCCCATTCAGACACATGGAACGAGCTACGAAGCTACAGCTGAATGCTCTCTCTATGATTAAAAGCATACAGGAACAGAAGGAGATGCTCCCAGGGGCTACTTGCTTTGAAACAGCACCAGTCACTGCAAAGCAGTGACTCTGGAGGAACAACTGTGAAATGGGTGGAATTCCTCTTTGGACACCTGGCCTAACATTACGCTACCTATTACAAGCATTCAACTCACGTTTGCCTAAACACTACTGAACGATCTTCTCCTAAAGGAAGGCTATCTTTTGTCACCGATTATATTCCTCTTGCTTATCCAAAAAAGACCGCAACATATAAGCTACAAATATAAGCAATGAATAAGACACATGGCAAGAATCAAGAACTAACAGCAGAGAATGTGTATGGTATGGTTTAGTGCTGAATGCAATTGATGTACATGGAAGGAGAAGTGACAGCTGAAGTCTACAAAAATCTTTTCCCAGGGCTTCTTTTACATTTGATACATGTGCTTGAGGAGTAACTCGAGCGAAAGGTGACCTCAGCTTAAGCCAAGTGTATCTGTGTGGGGGAAGTGGGTTAGTTTTCTTGGTGCTTGGATTTTTTCAGGCAACTGCATAACATTCTACCCAGTATGTTGGTAAGCAGGAAGTTTTCACATTCAAGTCTAAACTGGAAAGCTAGCAGAAAAACCCCCTGTGCTTAGCACAAGAACTTGACAGCTTTGAAGCCATTATTTCAAGAGTTAGGACAGTCATCTGTTTCCTTAAAAACACTCCTAACACGATGACACATTACCCTCTTCAAGCTCTTTAGTGATTTTTTCATCCAGTTCCCGCCGTACCTAGAATTATATAGAGAACGTACAGTTAGTATTTTAAAAGTTACCTTTTTGTAACTTTAAACTTCTAAAACAATCTTAAACCCCACACATAACATGTGATAAAAACTACAAATGCCATCCCAAATACAGACATCTTGGTTTGGGGTTTGATTTGTAATGAAGAGAAACTCTTGGTCGGCCAGGCTGTAGCAGTCTCATTGCTGAGCATCATTAACTGCAGCCCAAAACAACCTGTAAAGAGAAGTGCAAAAGCAGCTGCTGCAGGATTGACATACACCATCGCATAGAAAAAAGCATGTGCCAATATTCTTCTTTTCTCCACTTTAAGATGGAAAATGGAAAGAGCTCCTGCAGATCACGCCAGGATTCTTCTTTATTGTTATTGCCGATACCACGACACACACAGAATGTAAAAACACACATGACTTTTTCTTGCGAACTTTGTCCTAAGAAACAATAGCAGCAGCTACAGCTTCTACACAGCAAGAGCTGTGGGGTTTATTATGTAAGCAAAATCAGCTTAAGGAGCACTTACTCCTTTCTCCCCTAGAAGGTGGGTATTTCGACCAATGAAGCTACTCTCACTTATGATTCTGACTTCAAAGTCTTCATAAGAAGAAGTCAGATCTTTTGAAGAGTCATAGTCCAAGCGCTATATGCTGTTGTTTACATTTGATGATACCTGTGGCTCCTACATTTTCCCCATCAAGTCTGTGACACGTGGAAGTGAATTTCAAAATAGATACCTCACAGCTTCCAGGCCTATGAGGGCCACGAAGATGCTGAAGGGCTTGGACCACGTGAGCTGTGTGGAGAGGCTGAGAGCTGTGACAGTTTCTTTACTGGAGCAGAGAAAGCTTACTAATGTATATAAATACTTGGTGGGGTGAGTAAAGAAGATGGAGCCAGACTCCTGCCAGTGGTGCCAAGTAAAAGAACAAGAGGAATGGGCACAAATCAAAATAGAGGAAATTTCATCTTAACATAAGGAAATTTTGGGGTTTTTTTCCTTTTTAAATTGTAAGCGTGGTCAGCAGTCACCTTCTCAAGAATTCTTTTTCAGAAAGCAGTGTTGACTTCTACTTACCCACACGGATTGTTTGAGCACAGAGTAAGTCGGATCCTGCAAGACTCCATGAACTGATACTCAGACTCTAGCAACTCAACTTCGGAACAGTACTGGTGCTCCAGACACAATCACTGTCACTACCAAGAACTTTTTGAATATCAGAACTGGCAAGGAGGCTAAACCAGCCTGCTCCTGTAGTTTACAGAAGTTCCATTGTAACAGATGAAATCCATGCACTGTCATCTTACTGTGGTAGTTAAACATCTGACGCCGTAACATTACAAATATATAAAGCATGAAAGTATTCTGCAGCAGCCGTTCCTTCACTTGGACAAACTAGCAAGTTCAAAATATTTGCAGTAGTAGGAAAATGTGAACGCATCAGTAAGTTTCAATCAAAACCTAACAGCATAAATAGACAAAACGTTTCCAGTACAAAATACCACCCAACATTAAACAATACTGGCTACAAACCTGGTCATGCAAAGAAGAGAGAGAAGAACAGATTTTTGATTAAGGAGCTGAAGAAGAAAGAAAAACGGCCTTAAGTTCAAAGGTCTTCAGTGAGAAATAAGAACATGGCCTACACGTAACCAAAGCAAGTAAAAAAGCTAACAATGCAAAGACTGCTACACTACAAGAGTGCAGATGGAAAATGAAATCAGAAAAGGAACAGAAATTGAGAAATAGAGTAGGAAGCAGACATTCCCTTTCTCACGTGATGTAGGAAAACTGGTTTCATAAATCCATTAAACTCACACTGGTTGCAGCTAGCAGAGTTCACTATTGTTTTCTATGTCAAGACACCCACTTTCATTTTCACCAGCCTTTGGCACAGCTGTTAGGATTTCAGCTTCACCTTTTTTAAACCTAACAACAAGACTCCAGTCCCCAAATCTCCTTGCAGCACTTGCAGCAGACATTCCTCACAGCAGTTCCCAAATTAGGGCACACAGACCACTAACATCATATTTGTGTTTCATCTGCTTGATTCAATTTGGTTCTGGATGGTGACGTGCCAATTCACGAGCAGTTTGGGAGTCAGTAGACCAGATCATAAAAGAAAAAAAGACCCCGTCAAAGATCTCTCTACTCCTGTAAAGAACAGGCAATACAAACATACATCCTTCTTACGACACGAGACCTACTATGAAATAAATTCACAATTCATGAAATAAATGCAGCCAACCTCCCTGCAGAACATAACGGACTGCTAGTCGCTACTGTTACTGTTTGTAATTACACGCACAGAATTTTTCAAGTACTTGTAATTTAGTCTTCATTACTGGAGCTCTAATAAAAAGAAAACCAACCAAAAAAACCCAAAGACATTTGCACGTGATTGGGATTTTACTGGTTAATGAGCTTGCGTCAATATGAACTTTGTATTTTGCAAGGTACTTTGGCACTCCCATTTCAAGGTTATTAATTTCTGTAGCGTATATATTTGATAAGGGGGAAGGGGCTATGCTGTAATGGAACACATTTCTTCTTCATGATATTCTTAAGAATAAAATTCTCACTTTTTGCTGAGCTTGCAACATGGCCATCTTCAAAGTGTAAGGCTATATGCATAATCACTGACATTCGCCTCATGTTAAGCAGTGGTTTAGAAAACCTGTGAAATCATTCAGGCCTTGAGACTCCAAATTCCTTAGTTACGTCTAAAAGAAGCAACTGTGTCCACTTGCCAGAGCAGCACTTGTTTGCAATCAGCATCATTTACCAATGTTTTTTCCAACAGTTGCATGGACAAAGAATTAATACCAGCATTTTGAGTAACAGCAGTGCGAAGTATTTTCACCTCCTTGCCCCTGAAGCTATTTCAAAGCTTTTGCACAAACCAAATTTACATAAACATCCTCCTCTTAAGAACGAGATGTCCTGTACTTCAAGTAGCCTTTCTCACCTTGAGTAAGCTACTGCGAGAAACACTAAAGCTGCACAGCGAGCTTTGACTAAAAAAAAGAAGTGCAAGATGACTACCTGAGGCATACTGCAATTTAAGGTCCTTAACTCCCTGTCACTACGAGCTTTAGTGGCAGGAGCATTCGTCATCTCCAGCCAAAAAAGCACTGCTCAGCTTGAATTTAAAGGCAAGGCAAATTCTGTAGAAGGGAAACAGGTTACTGGAAAAAACTTGAGGCATAATTCAAGCAAACAGTGAAGTGAAGAAACGGCTTAGAGTCAGAGAAACTCTTCTGTCTTTAAATCATCTGGTGAACAGGCAGAGTACTAAGCAGCACAACCTGCAAAGCACTTCAAAATAGACTAAAACTGTAATCTCTGCATTCTTTCCTCATGTTCCAACTTGTCTCCTGAATGGCACAGGACTCCTGCAGAAATGACAGCACAGACTGTGCATCTGGTAATTTTGCATTTGGCAACTGATGGAGATTCATCACCCATTATTTTATGCAGAGGGATCCATGCGGTTTTCCCCTTTTGTTCGTTCCTGACTTAACGCCCTATTTTCCAGTTCAGTCCTCTTCTTGTAGACGCACGTGTCAGGAATTCTGTCCTTTCAGCTCCCCTCAGAGGTACGCTATGGCTTCAAACACTGTTAAGGACGTACTGCACCCAGCTGAGGAAACTGAAACCCGCAGTTCTAAGTGAAATACCCACTTAGATGCATGTCCTCTAGCAACTACTGCACCTCTGAGAACCCTGCTTCTTTTTTCTGAAGCACTCTGAAAGAGAAGGTCACGTTTTCGGACTTTGCTGAATCCATTGAACATTGAGTGACTTGGGGCTACAGACAGTGCCATTACAATTCGTCCCAGTTGTTCCCTAACTGGCGATTACGGGAAGAAGTATCATGAAAGGACATGCAGCTGCATTTCGTAACAGACAGGATAAATTCACACGGATAATTCCGAGTCCCAGAGACCAGCCTTCTGCTTTGATTGAGGGAAAACAGGCATGCTGGGAATTCCAGCTTTTTCTCAAGACAACCTGGTAGAAATGGTAAGAAATGGGAAAGTTCTCTGAGGCTTTAGCCATAGTTTTACTCACCTTCGTGCAAGGAAGAAAGCTTTAGAATTTAAGACTATATTAGAATTAGAAGCTAATCACGAGAAGACAAACTGTGTCTCGTAAGAGCACATTATCCTCAGCTCCTCTCTTGACACGAACTAAAAGCCTCTGTAGGTTGTAAACAAGACCAGAGAGGACTTCAGGGGATTAAGTCCTACTAACAAAACTGCACTAGGATGGAGACATTTAGGTATATAAGAAAGCCCCCAAACTAGCAAACAAAACCTCACCTCGCGTCAGTAACTGGAGACTGGGGAAATGTCGTATGTAATCGTTCTTCAGCTTCCTTGAGAGTCTGCTCAAGGCTGACGGGTATTTTTGTGTTCTGGTTTTGTTTTTAAACCTTAAAAGCGAAGCCTCAGGCAACAGTACCAAGACTTAAAAGTATTCCCCAGCACAGCAATCCATCACAAAATGAGAGACATATGCTCTGAAAAGACACTTTATGGGTGCTGTTGAAGTCAGGACACTGAGTGACACTGAGTGAGAACCAATGAGCTATGAAGTAGCCTTTTGAAATATTTAATCTCTGGAATATACTTAAGGGAAGCTGGTAAAGCAGTAAAGGTATCTATCCTGACACTGACAAAAACTTTGAGATGCCCAGAGACTTCCAATTTCTTCTGGAAAATTAAGATGGAAAGGACTACTTGAAGAATGTTGCTGTAATTCAGTTAAGAAGCACTGAGTACTCCCACTTGCTCCCCTTTTTTCCTGTTTCCTCTTCTTCAACAAGGGCACAACTGTTAACCCTTTTCTTTTAAACTAGGGCAGTGTTTCTCCTAGAAGTGTGATGGTTTCCTCCTTTGCCTTTTTCTTCTTTTAACATCTTGCTCCCATCTCTCTGTCCGTTCTTTTCCTCACTTGTTCCCTGCTCCCTACCCATCTTGTTCCCTCGTCCTGGCCTTCTCCTTATTTCACTTTTGCAGTGGGTTCCTGACTTTTGCCTCCTTTCTACTGTTTGCATGCTGAATAGCCCCTGCAGATGGTACAGCACCAATCGCCTCCCGAGTTCTTTCTGTAACGTATGGCCACCCTCTGACCTCAAAAACACGTTCACAGCGATACAGAATCGTTCATCTTAACTGCCGCTGCTACGCATTACCTACACTGCTTTGTCCGTTTTTGATTTTGTTGTGTTTGGGCTTTTTTTTTTCCTTAAACCGGGTGCAGTATGTAGTCACATTGTTGACATGGATTCTTTCCAATGTGGGTGGGACCCCTGAACTGAGATGGACTTAAAAAAAGTGAATGAATACTTCTCACATTCATTCAGCCCCAGAATGCACGAGGGATAGAACACCGACTGCACACAGAAGCTTGTCCATGCCTCAACCCTGTGCTAGGTGGGAAACTGATTACAACTATTGACATCTGGTTTCCAAGTCTCACAATACAATGTTCACCATTCTGTGAGGGATGTGCTATCACACTGACTGCTCATTACAGGGCATACTTTGACCAGAAGTATTGCAGAGGTTGCAGCATTGCTGCAAAATTAGAAAGCTGTGAAGACGTCCTGAAGAGTAGCTAATGTTACCTGCTCGTGTAATAACACGTAGCAGGAGCTACAAAAACAAATGCCTCCTACGCATAGTATATACCCCGCACTGAAGTATAAAGTGAGAAATTAGGCGATCCTGTTCCTATCATCCTATTTTTGAAGCATCCCTTTATTGCTATTTATGTACTAAAACAAGTTCCAGTGAAGAAACCCCGAGAATGAAGATCAGTCAGGAAGGAAAAGGCGTCTCAAACAAAGGTGTCTGATGGGATTTTGCATTCAAAGTTAGCCATTTTAAACAGGTCATACATACTATACATTAAAATTTAATGAAGAGCTTAGCTGGGAACTTCCTATGCCACCGTATTCTTTATCACAGTTTCTCTTGTAAAAGAATGTAGTTACACAGCTCATTATTTAGATTTCAGATTTTTCTGGGTTTTGAGCACTCTTGGAAAATTTGTATAACCCTGATGACCAAAAGTCTTCACCCCTACCATATATAGTTGTGTACTGTTTTGATGATGAGCAATTGTTTGGGTATATTAGACCACAGTGTTTGGAACTATAAACGGATGCTAACTTCAGGCTAAAAAGCATAACGTTGCTTACGGTTTTAGCAGTAGTTGAGAATAATATTTCAAAATTCTTACCTTAGCCACATAGGCTTCAACCCTGTTTCTTGATGATAACGCGTTCCCGGCTTGGCTTAAGAAGCTTCCTCCTAGACTTAGACTTCTGTTCAGTGCCAAATTGTTGCCAAGATGTCCCAGTTCAGCTGAATACAGAACTGGACTTGCAGCCAGACCTCCACTGACAATGCTGCTTGCAATTAAAGATTTGCTTCTATGGCGTTCCTGAAGGAGCTTAGCATTGGATTCTGCTAGTCTCTCATTAGCTCTGAAACATTCAGAACCATACAAAGAATTATCTTTGGTAATGACACTTTTGCAAAGTTACCCCCCAGGTCTTTGACTGTCCTTCGACTTCTGAAAGGGGAAGGGATTAAAAGCCTCTAAAACAAGAATAGAATTTGATCTGAAGTCTTTGCAGAGAGCCTCTTTCTAGGAAGTCGCACTACCTGCAAGGAGCAGTAAGAGTTACCAACAAGTAGGACTTCTCAGCATTAGGGCTTCAAAACAATCTGTGAATGCCACGTGTTTACACAGCTTCTTCTGAAAGGTACGTCTCCTGTATAAGATCTCTGGACTACCCTTCCTTTCCCAAGGAAAGCTCAAACCTCAGACATGCTGCTAAAATGGATGTAAAAAAAAAAATTATTTTTTTTATTTATTTATTTTTAATTCACAGAATCAAATTCTGTTCTCTGAAGTGCCTATCCTTATTCAAGCAATAAAGGACATGAAATTTATCTTTTCTGCCATACACAGAATAAGAGGATGAAATTATTAGAGATTGGCAAAAAGACTGCATGTTAAAAGAAAATCAACTTAAAAATACCCTATTAATGCCATGATCAGAGGTGTTACTGCTGGAACACTAAAGAGAAATGAAGACAGTTCTAATGAAGGGAAAGGGTCTTAAGCTACTTTCCTCAGAAATATGCCTTCTTACGCTTATATACATAACACTACCAGAATCAAAAGAGGCATTTTAGGAGGAAAATGCATGAGGAAAAAGTAGTATCTTATTACCACTCCAAAAAAGCATAAACTTACCTTTCCAGTTTATTTGCTAGGCATCTTCTTATTTTTACTTCCTCCAGGTACAGCTCTTTGTACCTCTCCACTTCTGCCTGCATGGATTCTTTTTGAAAAATACTGTCTTGCGTATTTTTTATCCTGTCCAACTCACATTCAAGATCTCTAATTCTGTGTTTTAGCTGGTTTCTCAATGAAGCATGATGAGTGGCTCTGATTTGTTCTAATCTGTCCTGGGAGGCTGCCTGCGTCTGAAGGAGATAACACACTTTCAACCACTGCAAAGAAGAAGAGAACTCTCCCTGCCAGTCAATTGCACGTACCCAATGTCAAGGGGCCCAGCTTTACTCACTGAGGCAACTGTGCCTCCTCACTACCAGCAGCAATCAAGGCAGAACCCTGGAACTACCACATTAAATAGTTCTTCAGAAAGAGCCCCCCTCTTAGCACTATTGTTCATCAAAACTACTAATGGGAGAACACTGTCACTGTAGGACAGGGCATAAAGAAAAGGATTCCTCAAAGAAATTATAAGCATCCCTCATCTCCACCTGCCACCCCGCCACTTTGGTGACTTCTTCTCTGAGCACTTTTCCCCGTACAATGGCAAAGGAGGACCCGTATGCCTGGCCATGACAACTGGAAGTGACAATACCCATGCAAGGGTGAACACGACCAGTGGACAGCGATAACCTCCCCCCCACCCAAGCACTGCAAAACGGAAATCTCTCTTGGGCAAGCTTTTGATTCAGGGACCTGCAGGCACATTACACACACATGAAAGCGCTCTTGCCCAACCATATTCTCTTCTCCCACTGCCCTCTAGGAAAGACAGAAGTACAGCACTAACAGACAGAATCAGGCACCAAAACTAAAATACTAAAAAAATGACAACCACAACAAAAGTATGCAATAGAGACTACAGACACACGTGACAAATTCACTTGCCCGCAAAAACAGATTGACTTCTTGTAGTTTTTGTCTTATCTCTTGTTCGGCTCGTTCTTCCATCTCTCTTTTATATTGTTCTAGTTGGCTGCGATCCACCATGTTAGTCTCCAAATGACGTTTGAGGTTAGCCAGCTCTTCTTTCAGCTGGCATTTGCTCTTCTCCAGTTTTTCATGGTTCCCACGCATGGTGGACAACTCTTCTCGCAAATCCTGATTTTGTGCTTCTAGCTGCATGCATTTTTTAGACTCTATCTCCAGCTGCTGGGAAAGTTCACCAACCTGTAGAAAGCAAAAAACAAAAAAAAACAAAAAAAAAAAAAAGAAAGAACCCCCCAAAACGGGGAACTCAGATCTCCAATTACTCAGTTCCATGAAAATCAGTAAAGGGGTTGGCCATCGAGGCTGTATTTACCATCTGCTGACTCAGTATGACAACCAAAGTGAAAGCGGTCTCTGCTTTGAAAACAAGAACAGCTTTCACAACATTCCTGATAGGATTCCTCAGGCTCCCATCCTTTCTCAGTTCTTCTGCAGTAGGTATCAAGAGGACCAAGAGGTGCCAAACTTGCAGCATTTCACGCATAGGGCTAAGTGGAAAAGCACTAAGGCTATTCTTCCACGAGATGCTCATATGCTCACGGGAAATCACACACACCCATACCTAGCCACCTTCTGGTTTCATCAGAAACAACACGTGTCAAGCTCTAGAGGAATTTTTACATGCTGTCAACACAATCAAAGCTTCATTACAGAACGGACAAGACAAGAAACAGATGCTCTTTTTTTTATGCATCACACTGAAAGATTTGTAAATCGTGGTTCAGAACACAGCTTTTACAGCGGTGGTGGAGGAAGACATATTCTCTTTAGGTCAAGGCCGCAGTTTGTTTTCAAAAATTTGCAGGAAATATCAGACTTTCAGTAAGTCCCAACGGTCAACTACAGCTCTATCCTCCTCTTCCCCCCTCCAGAAACATACATTTTCTGTACCTGTTGAAGAGAAAACATAATACCCTGTCTTTTTTTAATAAAAGTGGAGGAAACCAGCATACTAAACACTTGAAAGAGTCTCTAACAAAGTAGAAACTTGAGACTTATCTAAAACCGCCTAAATGTAACGCCCTTCCCTGTCATTCAAAACAACTCTCCAACAGAAACGCAAACCCACTACTAACTTCTGGACTAAAAATGAGCCACTGCAGAGGCAGGTGACTCATTCTACAATGCCTTCCAAACTCGAACGTAGCTCTGAAACACGGCTGCTCTAGCAACAAATCTGAGCAATGAGCGGAGAAGTAGAGAAAAGGTTACGTGCTGCCGAACAGCCAGAGCAACCTCAAAAGCACTTCTGGGAACTCTACTTCTGGGTGCCCACGACAAGGGGAAGATGGGCCGAGGCAGCTACTAGCAAGCAATAAGTTACAGAATTTTTTCTGCATCGCCTCAACTGCATCGTGCCCTGGGAAGCAACGACACCCTTTAGAAAAGCAAAACCTGAACTGCCTTCTGCTCAACTCCTGCCTAAGACAGAGCTCAAGCGGTGACCTTGGGCAAAGCCAACTCCATACAGTTGTTCCCAGTGATGGTGGTGTTAATTCCCTCTCTTCCAGAGAAGGAATTCCTCTGTAAGACCTAGAAGATGCTGCCATGGCCTCAAGCTGCAGCCAGGCCTGTGCCGAGTCTTACTGTTCTCAGCCCTGAACCTCACCCATGGACGTGACATCCTGGTAGGACTGCAGTCCCTATGGACTGGCCTGGCGATCTGCACTCTTGGCTGACCCTGCTTGCTGTCACCGGACCTATTCTGCTCTTCTTGGTGAGGGCCTGTGGGACTGCCCATGAGGTCACGGACCCTGCCAGCCTTGCTGCGACTCTCAGCTCGCCCTTCCTCTGCAGAACAGCCTGCCCTTGATGTGCCCTTGCAGATACTGCTTTGCACATTATGTTTTCATCTCTACCCATAATGATAACTACAGCGGTATTAGTTATCGACATCTACTACTGTAACAGTAGAAGGAGCATCAAGAAAAGGCAGTCGCTTCCAAAATACAGCAAAGAAAAAAAAAAATCAACAGCATGAAAAGTAGTACAGGGAAGGAATAACACAGTTTTTTCAAAAGAAAAAACACCACCACCAAAAAACCCCAAAGAAACCAGAGCTCACCTTTGTTCTTAATCTACCAACTTCATTGACCATTTCAGAGTACCTGTTCTTCATTTCTCCCTGCAAATTAAGCTGGGACTCCATCTCTTTCTCCTCATATGCTCTTAGGTTCTTCGTAGCTCTGCTCAGAAGCTTCTTCAACCTGTACAGCAAATTAGTCAAGAAAACAATGAAGCAAAGGAACAACTGGCCTTTTTCACATACTCTTATGTAAACAGCGCAGGCGTGGCTTGATTCATCTTTAAGGTGCTTTACACACCAGCAATTACTGAGGAAAAAACCAGCATTACTGTGCCACAAACCCCTTGAAAGGTCCAAATTTCACCTGAAAAGAGGAATAAAAGACTTCCTCCCTCCCCCCCACCCCCCCCACCCCCCAGTAGAACTGCACAGCAACCTGCATTTGCAGTTCTTTTGGCAGCTATTGAAAACGATGGACTCATGCACAGAAGCGCCCTGCAAGAACTAACACGGGGCTTGAATTTTCTCACAGTTACATACACCTGTTTTTACAGTGAAGTTCAATAAAGCTTGACTTCTACTCAGGGAAACCCCTTCACCATACTAAAAGCCATACCTCTTACAGTCTTTCTGCAGTTCGATGTTTCTTTTCATTTCTTGGTCCAGACGCAGTTCGACTGGGCGTTTCAACTCTACCAGCTTCTTCACTTTCTTTCTTTCAGTCTCACACTTTCAAAATAGAAAAGATACATGACACACACAGCGTAGGAACAGTATCTACGCGCAGTATGTGCATCTAACGTTCTCCACAGAGAAGCTGCAGTACGCCTCAATTAGCCAACTTCCACAGAACGCCAAGGGACAAAGTTCCTGAGAACATTTAATCAGTTCGGGTTTCACATCAAACAGGCCAACACCTAACAACAGCAACAGACGACCCCACTGAGGCAAAGGCTCTTCTAACACTTCAAGGCAAAAAGGTGGAAAAGATGCTGCGGGACACTTTCGGCAGTTCCTCTACTCATAACAGGGATTACCTAAGTATGTACCTCATGGGGGAACACAGATCAATCTAAAGCTTTCATGGGGTCTTCAAGGACCAGCAGGCAGGGGCTTGCAGAGGAATTTGATCTTTTGCAATTCTTCAATGTTTCATTTCCCTCTGCTATTACCTCCCGCTCTCCTCTGGGGGTATTTACTTATTCACATCTTGTTCTGCCTCTTGGTGTCTTCTCAGCCAAACCAGAGGAGAGCTGGCAGCTGTTTGGACTTTGTACTTCCATTTTTCCTCTACAGAAAAGGAGAAAAGGGAAAGACTGCCCCTTGGAAACTGGCAGCCATTTCTTGTTTCCCAAGTCCTAGTTCATTTGCCCCAAATTCCTTCAGTACATTTTTCCGGAAGGCTTTTAAGCTCCCACTGCCCTGAAAACATGCAGCAGCTCCTCCGTACATTGCACTGGAAACACGAAGCATGTTAACTCTGCCCAGAAACCAAGGCGTCAGAAGATGACCCGAAGGAATCCAAGAAATAACTGGGGAACTGCGGCCTTGCTCAATGTGCTCAACCGATAGCAAACCACATTGGGAACTCTTCCCAATAGTACCACTCCAGAATTTACACAAAGATACCCAGCTAGCTTTTATTTGCTTCCTGGCTGATACCCAAATCACAAGATACTCACAGCCTGAACGGCAAGGATAACAGAAAAAGCTGACAGTAAGAACTCGACAAAAAGGTAGACACAGTTCTCCAGGGTATTGGCTAGGCACCCAGAGAATTTTCTGGGCTCACCTGTTCCAGGAGTTCAGCCTTTTCTCTGTCAAGCTGAGCAACAAGCTCTTCAAGGTGGGATCTTGACTTCAATTGCTCTTCCCACATGCTGTGTGAGTCCTTTGATGACAGAGGCAGCACATTCTGCTTTTGCACCTGTGAAAGCAACAGCGGCAAAAGAAAAAACTAAGGTGCCTGGAAAGACAGCACTGCAGTAGAAAGCAGTAACTTAAATGGAAACAGGTCTAAGCTCTCCTCTCCCCATCCAAGATCTACAGTTAAGGTTAACAGGGAGTGTAGAACACACCTCAGGAAACATAACCAAGAGCAGCAGTTGAAGCTGGTGGAAAGAACGTACACTCTAGAAGTCACAGGATGAGCTTGCAACTTTGGGGGATAAGATGACAGGCGCACACACACACAAGATCACCCTACAACTTTCTTCCAAAGGTCCTCCAGAGTTCCTAACGATACATACTCTTTAATATAATTATTCCTCTGGTGCCCACCACAGAAAATACCTTACCCTCACAGCTTCTGTAACAGCTGTACATCTCCTGAGAGCAAGAGTAAGTTTTCAAATCAGCAATGCTATTTATGCTTCTACCCAAAGGGACAAAGATTTGCTTAACAAGTGCATTTGAGTAGAGCAGAACTTACAGATTCAGTTCAAGTATAAAGAACGCAAGTTGACTAGGTGCTTTAAGCGGCATTCTGTAAGAAGTGGGGCATGAGGGGAAAAAAAAAAAAAAAGATGTCTGATCTACAGAAAGTCATGAAAACGTCAGCGCAAAGGCTTAGATAAAAAAATCCTTAGGGTGTATAAATTTCTCAAATGCCCTTACAGAGTAGGCAAAATGCTATGTCTTACAACAGAAGCTAACATGGTCTCAAGGGCAAGCTGTGACAAAGCTGCAAAGTAACACGGATCTCCCAAGTCCAGTCTCCTCTCTCAGCTTTCAACCACTGATCTCCCCCCTGCCCACAACATCCATCCTGTCCATCATCTGCCATGCTTTAACTCCAGTAGGCAGCTAAGGACCACACAGCCACTTGCTCACTACACCCTGGTATGATGGGGTAGAGAATTCAGACAAATCATGCTGAAGAACACAAGTATCTTGCACACCACAACACATACACAAAGTACAGCAGCAGGGGAATAAGGAATTTTACAGCCTTTTCCCTTGAGGGTGCCTTGCCATAAAACCAGAAGGGTATTTTTCAGCTGAACTGTGCCTACACAGCCCACCTGATCTTTTTGATTACCTGCACACAGAAAAGTCAAAGACTAAACCAGTCATTCACAGAAGCCATTCATGTACCTGCTGGTGGAGGTGGTCCTCTGCAGCTGCCTGTGTCGTCTGTAAGCTAGTTATCAAGTCTTCCAGGCGGTTATGAACCTACAGAAGCATTAAAAGACGACGACATACTATGACGTTCCAGACTGAAGTTTATACCTCATTACCAAAATCAAATATTACATACGCCTCTTCATTCCTACAGTATTTATACCTAGCACCAATAATCACAACGGCCTTAGTTTGATGCCACTGTAAAATTGGTAGCAATCATCACGTCTGCCATTTACTTCAGGAAGAGAGAACATCATGCAAAGAATCTTCAATGAAAACAGGCAGGAGTAGCTTTTCCCATCCACAGTAGATTTGAAAACCATGCCCTACTAACCTAAGAGGAAGGACCAGCATCATGACTGCCTTCCCTTTTCTCTTGTCAGTATCAGTACATCACAAAAGTTCAACTTTCACATGTAGTTATTTTCCAACTCTTTTCAGCATTAATTACCAACTACAGTTTTAACAAGAACCCTAGTTCACAGGTTACAATACAAATTACCTCCATACAGGCCACAGACAAAAGCACCTTATCTGAGCTAAAATCAACCACTGTGCAGAGGCAGTGGGAAATTCCAAGGCCTGCACGGAGCTCTGCGAATGATACCACAGGCATTCTTATTCACTGTTTCATGAAGACAAACACACGCCAAGTGGCCAAAGGAAAAGCAATTCTGTACAGCCAAAGCTCTGGAGAGTATAATTCTTGTTCCAGTCTGATGATGCCAGTCAGGCCTCTGGCACAAAGTGCTTGGTATCAATATTCTTTGTAGAATTTCCATGAGTTAACTTAATGAATACCTTTAATGATACACATTGCAACAAGTGTTTGAAGCCGCATCTGATGTCATGACAGGTCTAAAGCAGACAATAGTTAGACCAGCGTATTACTGTCAAATCCTTACATTTTAGAGCGTTAAGTAGGACTTGCCATAGTAGCATGGGAAAACTCTCAAAACCAGAAAGCTGGGGAATGGACCAGGCTGCTTTCTGAGCAGCCTATATTCACTAGAATGCAGGAACTGAGCTCCCCATGGCTCTCCAGGAAAACCTCATCCTAAGATTTCCCCACAGAAATAGGTAACTAGGCTCAGGAGCTCACAAAAAGGGAAGTTTGTGACCAGCTTACTGAGGCAGAGGCTTGCAGGTCTCTCTGAAGGGCTTCAATCCTATTGTTTTGTTGCTGGACTGTGGCTTCCAGTCTGGCATTTTCAATTTCAAGGCTTAAAAAGAAATACAGGTCTTATGAGGGAAATCCGCCAGAGCACCAGCTCTGAAAGAACAGCGTGAAACAATATAGTCTAAGACAAAAGCATCCTTCAAAATCGTATATTAACTTGCTGTGACGCAACAAGGCTACCCTGTTGTTTTCACACCATCCCAGTAAGCGACAGACCTTGCTTCACTGTGTTACTCTCTTACCGTTGCACGTGTTCTTCCAGTTGTTTTATAGTCATATTAGTCCCAGAAGATGCCAACAGGAGGTCCTGCAGTTTCTGGTTAGAAGCTAGTACTTCCCTTTCCTTATTATCCAAGGCAGTCTTCAAGTCACGAACACAATGCTCAGACTGAAGATGCTCTTCTTCCAACTCCTGCAACTGTAAAATCACAGGAAGAATCCCCCGTAGTCAGGTGAGCTTTTATATAGAGGGGTCAACTGCTGCTGAAGAATTCAAGGGCTGCATATATCTGCACATACCCTCTAGTCAAACAACTGTAATCATTTCAAGTACGTTCAAACCTTCACTTGTACTAGCAAATGAGCACAAACTGTGTTACTTCACCATCTTTTTTACTGGCCTCTCCCATCCCTCCACTGATTTCCTATAGCACAGTTCTAAGCACTGACACTGCCCCTCCTACCCTTTCAGTGACTTGTGACACTCTTTGTATCCACTTGTTTGCTCCTCCATTGAAACAAACAAATTAAAAAGTTCATCCTTCTCCTCAAGTGACTTCACACCTCCCTCATAAGGAAATTTAAGGTGATTTCTATTTCAGAACTCCGAGGCCTCTATGCTTCAGTTTTCGTAAGAACACTGCAAAAGGTGGTTCCCGCCTCAGAAAGTAGCTTACAATTCACTTGCAAGAAGACTGCTTAAGGACGGCAAATTACAGCAGGGCTAAAGAAGGGGGAAAAAACTGAACCAAGCAAAAAAATATATACGCAGAATAAGTTAGAACAGCATTCAGCATTGACAACATATTACGTAATGGTAGGGGGTGGGGGTGAGGAAGCATAGACAGCATAAAAAAGCCCAAATGCAACAGTCCAGTATTTCTACTGCTCTTCAGAAATCAGACAACCTGCTTGGCCAAACCAGATGCAATAAGCTACAGACACATCAGTGCATTTTGCAAAGCACCTTCGCAAATACAAACCTTTGTCCAAGTAAGGACATAGTGTCCTCATATCAAAGACATGGACACCAAGTTTATAAAACAGTGCAATGCATTCACACATCATATCTATCCTGTTGAAGTTTTTTCTAGGGTTTTAGGACAACATTCGCTCTACTTTCATCAGCCACCTTTAGATTTATTCATATAGTTACAGACATTATGTACCTTAGTTTTAACCTTTTCCAGTTCCTTTTGTAAGCGCAGCTTGTCTTCCTCCAGGTCACTGCGGTAGCGCGTGGTAACTTCAAGTGAAGCTTCTGACATAGATTGCTTTTTAAGAGCATCGGCAAGCTCCTGCTGCAGCTGTCTGACCATGCCCTAATGAAACAGTTAAATGAGCATGAAGAAAGTTGTAAGAATGTGAAATATCCCTTTACTTTAACTTATTTGATTATACAATTAGACCTTGATTGACTGAACTCAAAGACATGAAATTCTGCCTGCCAAACAGCAGGCATCTGCACAGATAATGGCCTCTCTTTATCTTTCTCAGCTGAGCACCTCCAAAGTATCAGCAGCTTTCTGTATCCTAATACATCAAAAAGGCTCAAGTATTATTCTTCTTGGAACAACACACAAGCACATGCTGCAATCATATTTTTTTTCTGACAAAATCCAAAGCAATCTGTTGCAATGGAAGATCCGTAGTTTGACTGCAGACACTACTCTGATGACTAAAGACAGGACTTTGTATTAGATCTTTCTTTGTTCTATTCCTCCATTATACAAATATAATTAAAGGAATACATATATATGAAAGCTCTTTTGAGATACGCTTTAAGTATGTGTTGAATCACATTCTCTTGCAGTCTTCTTTCCGAGTTCATTTTAGAATAACAACTGCCTTTAAACTGACAGATTAGGTTCACAAAAATCTGGAAATCTGGATAGTTCATATCTATCTATCTAGTATCTTCACAATGAACCTGTTATTTTGGTAGTGAGAATACAAAGCAATTCACAGGTTAAAACAATTGAGAGCACTGCTGGAGTTCCCCCCCCCCCCCCCCCCCCCAGCCCTTAAAGTAACTGACAAATGAAGGATAAGGTGTTTATCTGACACATTCAGATATTTACCTCACTCAAATATTCTGGATTTGTTAGGAAGAAGGAAATGTAATTTTAAATCACTATTCAAATCATTAAGGGAGACCTTACACCAGAGTGTCTAAATACTGAATACGATTAGTTACTGTTTTCCAGAAAGTAAACAAAGATTAAACAAAATGGGTAAGGCAACTTTCAAATCATTGCTCTACCTGCCATTGGTAGAATACTCTATCAATAGAGAAGACCCTACCTACTCCTAGGAACATATATAATAGTGCATTCTCCCATTACCTATAGCTTTTTCAACTGTCCACCTATTCCTTACTCCTACCCCTGCCTTTATTCTCTTCCACCCTTTTTCTTGACAAAACCACCTCTATGCAGAAATGGGAGCAATCCTTAGTTCATGCCTGTTTGACTGATATAAAATTATGCTCATGCTCTGCATAGGAGCATGTTTCATACTCATATACTGTGTGCATTTGCAGAAAGACAGTTTAACTGATGTCCTAATGAGTCTTCTGTCGAGTTAATTAGTCTTTCACAGAGCCACAAAGAACACATTTAAATATGACTATGCATCATAAAATAGAGAAGAGAAAACTTAGGTCAGTGTCTGAAATGATCTCAAGGAACAGGCAGGCCCCTCAGAACCCCCAAAACACATACATAAATTAACACCTGGACACTACTAATACATTTTGATAGCAACTTATGGAGAAGTGATTTTTTTTTTTCTTTTAGAGCTTAATATAAATCCATCCCCCACCACTTCACTTGTCTGCATCTTCGTTTCTCAACCCTCACACATTGGATGGTTCTTCATTTTCTACCACTCTCATTTGTGTCATCAGAGCAATACATACATAAAAAACAACAAATAGATAAAACCATTCTATAGGACATAAAATGGACTAAGGAAAAGAGATGAAAAAAGTTCTAGAGAAGAATCACTTTTCTTGATTGAAGCTTAGACTTGGATACCTTTCTTCTGTTCTCTGCTCAGATCTGAACAGCAACATCCTGCTTGCCAAAACCTTCCACAGGTCCAAGAGACACATGACAAACCAGAGCATATCAGCATTTGGTCCCACGCATGTAACTTAGACCTGGTACATTTTAGAAACATAAAATAATTTCAAGAACTCACAAACTTTAAATTGTTCTTTCTAAGTGCATACTTTACCTCTCTTTCTACTTTGTCCGTCTCATATTTAAAGACTTGTTCTCTTAAATCAGTACACTTAGCATTTAATTCCTTGTTTCTCTCTTCCACTAGGTAAACCTGCTTTTCAGTATCAGCTCTGAGTTTGTTGAAAATATCATTAAACCGGTCCTGCACATCATTCACTACTTTTTCTTTGATGATCCCCTTGTTCTGCATATCTTCCAATTGTTGACGGAGTAAAAGGTTTTCACTCTGGAGCTGGGCCAATCGCTCCTGCATGGATTCCTGCTTTATTATAAGTTTGCTTACTTGATCTTTCTCAAGTTGTCGAGCATGATCACATTCCTTTGCGTGACACTGGGCTTGACTTAATTCTTTTTGTGTCATTTCTAAAAGCAATGTTTTTTCTCTGAGTGTTTGTTTCAACTGGTGAAGCTCATTTTCTAGACTATTAGCTTTGCTTTCAGCTTTACTCAGCTGCTGAGACAAGCTCTTGTTGGTTTCTCGCACATCAGAGAGGTCATGATGAAGCTTGTCTTGCAAGCGAAGCCATTCATCACGTTCTCTCTGAAATGTTCGTTCGACATCACTTTTTGATGACTGATGACGTTCAAGTTCTTGAACAGTAGTGTTCAGGCGGGAACGAAATGATTCCATTTCTGTCTCTAGTCTGTCTTTGCTTTCTTTCGTCTGCTCAAGTTTGGAAGTTAGCACTGCAGATT
Organism: Astur gentilis; assembly: GCF_929443795.1. Taxonomy (NCBI): domain Eukaryota; kingdom Metazoa; phylum Chordata; class Aves; order Accipitriformes; family Accipitridae; genus Astur; species Astur gentilis. The sequence goes on along the minus strand of NC_064890.1, from coordinate 27,509,792 downwards.
CTGTCTTTAATAAGTTCAGCTGTCCATTGTACTGAAAAACCGTTTGTGTTAAGGCTTCCTCGTTTAGTTTAAGTTCCTTTTTGAGATCTTCATTTTTTTCTTTCAAGGTCTCATTTTCCTCTAAATATTTTCCTTCTTCCTCCTGGTGCCTAAGTCTTACTTGATCAAGTTCTAGTCTTAGCATAGCAATCTCATCTTGCAGCAACTGATTTTTGTACAACAGATCTTTTTCTCTTTCAGTGTCGGATTCCTGAATGACAGGGAACATGAATAAATAGCCAGTTGGGAAATTAATCTACAAAAACACTTCAGCATTAAACTGCATTTTAACATTTCTAATACTGAAGCATAACTTCAAAGATGAGAGTGAAATTTCAGGTAATACATAAGATACTCTATGAACCCATGCACGTGTACAACGCATGCACACAATGGAAGTGTAACATAAACTTAAAACCTAAATGAACAAATGAACATCCCAAATATACAATGCCTTTTTTTTTCTTAAACCAGCAACCAAATAATGAAATTATTTTAAATATCTCAAGTATAAAGCTTTTAAAATATCAGCGACTTCTTGTACGCGTATGCCTTTAAAATATTCCCTTTAACGTTAATTTAGCCATATTACACACATCTGGTAAAAACAAGGCTAAAAAGGGTAATTTTCCTTCTCAAATGTCTTCTTAACACTTATCCTTTTGTATTACTGAAAGTTAGCTATACAACTCAATCATCCCTGGAACGCAATAGTCTTGCTGTATGTATAATAAACCAGAAATACACAACTTATTTCCACAAACACATTCACCTTATGTTTACTGGGCAGCACAGCGAAGAACAAATTATTCTTCCAAGCGCTGCGCATTCTTAATAAATTCAGTAAACTCTTTTCAGGATTTTTTTTTTTTTTTTTTTTAATACACTGTTTATGATTGCTTGTTCACCTCCAATTATTCTAACTCCTACAGAGAGTTTAATTCATTGCTGATATTCCTTCATAAAAATTCAGTATGTGGAGGTGGAAAAGAAAGGCACACTGAAGTAAGTAAGTTTGATAAGGGAATAAGTAATGAAAAAACCCCACAAGTAATAGGAACACAAAAAGTGAGTGTCAAACAAATCTATTCCTGGTCAACCTTGATGTAGGTGTTTCACTGCTAGAAACCTTAAAAAGTGCAGATGAAATGTCTATGAAACGAAAAACAACAGATAGCTTAAGAAATAGCATAAATAGTGTCTTCTATTAGTTTCCTACTTGCACATGCAATTCGGGTACACACAGGACTGATGCTGCTTTCCAGAAGTTTTAGAGACATAAGGGAAAACAGAAATGGTATTTACACAGTGAAGTTACACTGGTAAACTGTAAATAATCCATCAAGAAGCAGAAAAAGTTATAAAAGATTTATTATGACTTCAGAATGAACATGGTGAAATCTAATTAATTAGAAGCAAGTCTGCTTACATCTGAATTTTTTCCTATAGTTCTTCTTGTCTCTTCTTCTAATTCCTGTTGTCTCCAAAGGTGGTTGTTCAAAATTCCTTCTTGCAGGGCTCTGGCACTCTTTTCCTGAGAGAGCTGTCTCTGTGTTTCATCACGTTCTTCTTCAACCTACAGTAATACAATTAAACCACTTGCATCTTGAGAAAAATCAGAGCTAGCAATATCTTCCCATTCTGTTTTGTATTCTTACCAATATTTTTGCTTCCCCACAATTATGATAATCCACTTATAAATAACAAATTTTAATTTTCTTCTGAAAAATTAAAGAAATACAGAATGTGTTGTAGTAATTTAGAAAAACAACTCAAAGTCAGGCTTTGCCTGAAATAGGAGTGAAACCTAAATATAGAAAAAGGAGAGAAGGAATCATGAAATTGCAAAGGAGGGGGGAAGAAAAAAGAAGAACAGACCACTAGTGAACCAACTGTTCTCAACTGTCCTCAAAGTTTGGCAACAGTTATCCAACACGCCTTCCACCAACAAAGTACCTCCTTCTTTAGGCATACTGGAATACAATGCCAATTAAAAAGAAACAGAAAATAAGACAACAAGTGTCTAACTCATCATTTAACACACCTGTTTCAAGAGCTTCCTCAGTGTTAGTAACTCCATTTCTAAATTCCTTGAGTGTAACTCAAGTTGCTCTTTCTCCTCCATCTCTTTACAATATTGATCTTCTTTCCTTCTGAGTTTTTCTCTTGTTTTCTCATACAGAGTTTCTACTCTGAGCCTCTTTTCCTCTTCTTGTTTCAAAGTAAATCTGGGATTTAACAGAACATTTGAGAAACTAAAGCACTGATATAAAAAGTAAATATTCTACATTATGAACTTGCAGAGACAACTCAAATTATAAAAATATGAAATCTGAAAAGTTTTAACATTTTTACTGTAACTTCTAACTTTTTAAAGAATTTTTACTTTATTCCATTATCCACGGTATCAGTTGTACAAGAGATGAAAATAAACTGAGTGATTTATCATTTATTTTTAAGTTTATGTAGGTAAATAGACAGCAGTATGCACATTTCTACAATTTGAAAAAAACCCACCTTCATATTACAGACACTTCATTCAAAAGGAGTTTGTTGTCTTACCAGATCAAAGCATCATAAACTTTTACTATGATTAATATAAGTTTTCTTAATATGCTGAGCATTGCCTACATATTACAGTTTCAGTGATCGCAAGTAATACCAATGAAGCAGCACACCACTTAGACAAGACAGATCCAACAATTTTTTAGCAAGCCTTCTGTAAGTCTAAACCAACTGCTGACCATAGAAAGAGCAAGCAGCTTCTATTTACTCAAGAATGAGGTCAGTGTTCAAAAATACATTTAGAAATGCATAAGGTTTAAGCTTAATACGAATAAAAATAGTTTTAAACCTCAATGGATCTACGTCTGGGAGAAACAATATCAATTTAATTTTGAAGATAATTTATAATGAAAGCCTTAGGGAATGTCAACTTCTTTACTAACTGAAAATCAGCAATAAGCACCAACATGGTAAAAAAAAAAAAAAAAAAAAAAAAGAGTCCATGGCATGTCCACAGTACCCAAACAAGAAAGCAGTTCTATGTTTGATAATTATTTTGAATATTTTTTTCTGATATCGTTGCAACAGTCAAAAAACCAAAACAAACAAACAAAAACCCCAAGTATTAACATAAGGAAGGAGCTGCCAATTGAAAATCTGCTTTGGAAATTCTGCAAAAAGCTTTACATATAATTTTTAGTGTAACGTCACCAAAAGTATAGCTTTTATAAGTGTAAAGTTAACATTGCTTTGAGAATTTTTTAGAACAAAAATATTAACTCCTTGTAATCGATAGATACTTGAGAATTTTGAAAAACCGTTGGAGACAAATCAGAAGGCCATTGGCCTTCTCAGCCGCCAGGTCATACTAGCTCACGTTGAGCTTGCTCTCTGCCAAGACCACCAGGGCTTTCTCAGCAAGCTCCCCAGCCAGGCCACCCCACAGTACATAATCACAAGGGGATCTTCCTTCCCCACTGCAGGGCTTTGCAGTTGTTCTTGTTGAATTTCATATGGTGCCTGCTGGCTGCTCTTGTCTGAACTGATGTGAAGAGTGATTAGAAATCTCACACCACCCAGGTCTAGTTCAGCAGTATGGGGAAAGGGGCAAGCCTGAATTTGACCTTTCAAATAAACAAACGCTGTCAGCTCTGTTCTGAGTTGCATTCTGGGGAATTACCAGAATTCTCAATATTATACACTAACAGAAGCTGCAGAGACAAAATAAATAAATAAAAAATCTTATATAAATCTCTCTTTTATAAATCTCATTTTCCCATACATACTCTCTTGTTCTCTTCTCCTGCTATTAAAAAAGTTAAAACAACATCCAGAAGATTCTACATGGAAATAATACCCAGGCATTTTTTCCCCGCAACATTAAGTAGCATAACTTGCCCATGGGATTCAAAAAACCCAAACCCAAAAGACTAGAAACTTCTCACCCTATCAGCTGTACCATCAGCATCTTCTGGAACATGAACACTGACACAATAACACACTATCAGAACACAAGGTTACATACTTAAGGCTTTGGATATCACTTTTCCATTCCAATTCTTGGTGAGCCAATATGGATTTCAAATCTTGAGTTTCTTCCACTATTAATTGTGACTCCTCCTTTTCACTTTCCAATTTCCTTACTTCTCTCCAGACAGCTGTATACCGATTTTTTTCATGTTCTATTATCTGTTCATATTCAAGAAGTATGTTTTGAATTTTCAACAAAATAGCAGAACCTATTTTGAGAGAAAAGACACAAAGCTGCACATATGCACAAATACTTTCCAAAGTATAAATTATTTAATTCTTTGCTTTGGGGCCTAGCTGGCAAGGTTCTGGTAGCAGGAAGACTACAGGTAGTGGGGACGTCTCTGTGAGAAGAGGCCAGGCATTGCCCTGTGCTGAACACAGCCAGTTCCAATAGACCCACCACAGGGTACAGCTGAGCCTCTCAGCCACGCTGGTGGCACCTTGGGGAGAACATATTTAGGAAAGGGCAAGAACACCACACAGGCAGAGGAGAAGGGAAAAAGAATGTGAAAAACAGCTTTGTGAACACCCAGATCAGTGAAGAAGGAGGGAGAGGAGGTGCTCCAGGTGTCAGAGCAGAGATTCCCCTGCAGCCCACGGAGACACCATGGTGGAACAGGTATTTCCCTGCAGCCCCTGGAGAGGGCCATGCTGGAGCAGATATCCACAATGCAGTACTGTGGAGGACCCCATGCCAGAGCAGGTGATTATTTCCTGAAGGACCTGTAGCCCATGGAGAGCCCAGGCTGGAGCAGATTTTCCCTGAAGGACTGCAGCCCATGGAAGGAATCACACTGGAGCTGGGGAAAAGTGTGAGAAAGGAGGAGTGGCACAGGGAAACTGCTGTGTCCTGACTGCAGACCCCAGCCTCCCTGCACTGCTTGGGGAGGGGTAGCCCAGTCGGGAGTGAAGGAGTGAAACTGAACTTGAGAAAGGGGTGGTGGGGAGGTCGTCTTTTAATTTTTTTGTCTTTGTTTCTCACTATCCAAATTTATTTTAATTGGTAACAAGTTAAGATTCCCCAAAGTGTAGTCTGTTTTGACTGTGACAGTAACTGGTTAAGTGATAGCCCTGCCTTTGTATTGATCCTCAAGCTTTTTCATCCTGTTTTGTCCTGTTGAGGAGGGGCAGTGAAAGAACAGCTGGGTGGGAATGTGGCCTTTAGTCAAGGTTAACCCTTGCCTAACAAAATTTTATCATAGTTTAATAGACATAGTAAGCGATGCTTATGTTTATATAATGCTATGTGTATATATGCAAGTATCTTATGACAGCTGATTTTTTATATATACATTTAAGCAAAGCCATTATTTTGCTGCACCATTTGTCATTAGCTATTAAGGGGATATAAAGAGGAAAAAGATCTTGCTAACTTTTGATGACTGCATTAGAAGGAGCTGAACTGCACTTGGCAAGAACCTGTTTCTGCAGCTCTAACTAGACAGGGAACCAATGATAAAGTAAGGCATGTTTGCTGACAATACAGACATCTGTGGTTAAGTGAGATAATTTCACATCTTTTGAGGGGGGGGATCTCTAATCATAAAGAAATACTAGATCAAAATATAAACCTAAAATACCTAGGAGTGCATACAAAGAAGTCATGTTTTAAAAGAGGAACTTTTAACAGCTGAAGACAAAATGACTTGAAAACATACCCGTATGATCCACACTAAGCTGTTCTAACAGCAACATAGCCTCTTTGTAGGTTGAAGTTGGTAATTCAACGTCCTCTGAACTTGTGTCAGATGAGTGAGTTAAATCAAGGTCATCAGTTACATCCATTTGTATGCTGACCTACAAACAATACAGTATTTTCTGTATACAACTACATAGTATTACAGATCATTACAAATGCATGAATGCTTCATTCTTTTATTCCCAGCCCATGGATTTGGCTCAGATATGATGAAGCTGCATACTAGAAGCAATTTCTGCATCTAGTTGACCACTACATAAATGCTGTTCCCATATAAGTGATTAAAAGCTGATAAAAACGGTTTATCAAGAAACCAATTTTACAGTACCTTGTTCTTTTCACTTCCTGTTTTTGCTGCAGGTCTGGAAAACAGAAATATATTCAGTACTGGAATGCTGATATTGCATTATGAACAATATCTAAAGTGGCTCTGAAAACTTAATTTCAGAAGTGAATTAACTAAATTTGAATACAAGAATTTTGTTAGATCTAGTTGGAAACTGAAAAAAATTTGTGTACTGTTATGTTTATTGGAAGGCTATTTTTTCCACAAGTTATTAAGCAAATAGTTGAAATAACTGTTCTCTGCACTTCACTCAAAGTCACAGGAATCTTACAGCTACAAATATGTAGATACACTGCACATGTACACTGTATATTTGTGTATATGTGCATTCCCTAGTTTAATACTAGAGGTTGAGCTCTCTTCAGTACTGAGAATCCTCTTACGGGTCAAAGAACAATAATTCTGGATTCTCTAGTGTACTGGGTCTGGCTGGGATGGAGTTAATTTTCTTCGTAGCAGCCCACACAGTGCTGTCTGTTAGATTTCTGACCAAAACAGTGTTGATAACACACCAATGTTTTAGCTATTGCTGAACAGTGCTTGTACAGTGTCAACACCTGTTCTCACTTTGCCTCCCACACAAGTAAGTTTGGGGTGGGCAAGAAGCTGGGAGGGGAAACAGCTTGGGGGAGAGGGGTGGGAAAAACTTGGGATGCCTTCAGGAAAGAGTCATTTTGCTCTTCTATAAGTCTCTCTAAAATATATATATTTATACACGTGCACAAGCTCAGAATTTGCGCACATCTGACCTTATCGATAACTTGGCTAGTATGTTTAAAACACTCCAAGCGAAAAAGAAGTGTTTTTGAGCACAAAGGGTAGGTATCAGGTAGTATTGTCACATGAAAGAACAGGAATCATTGTACACATCAGGTTTACAAAACTTACCTTTAGCTTTTAGGTCAATTTTTATCATTAAGTAAGTTTTATTTATAATATTCCTTATATTCAGTACCTTCCTTCATCTTGAGATGTTTCACTGAAAGTGCTATCATCTAGTACTTGAAAATTATTCCCACTGGAAGTGCTCATCTGCTGATTAGCCTTCTGCTTTGAAGTCTGTCTTTTATTTTTCTTTGCAACTTTGGTATTCAGGGCAAATTTACTACATTAAACAGAAAGAAAAAATAAAATCACCAATTCAGTAGCTTTACAGAAAATATTTCTGTGAAACAGACATACTTAAGATGATGTCCAGAAACAATTGAGATGAAAAATATCTATGATAAAACACAGACTTGACCCCAAAGATCATGGAAGATACCCAAGTATTTAAAAAACCTTCCCCTAGGAATAAGGGGGAAATGTGGAATCTGAGCTAGATTCAGGTAAGATGGAACGCATCCAATATCCCCATTAGAGAAAGTATCTAGAGCAGAGATTCCTTTGAGGGACAGACAGGGAAACACTCCTGCTTAGGGTTACACTTTGGGTTCAAACTTTTGAGATTGGTTTGGTAATATCATCTTTTCCCTTTTCCTGACAAAGAGCACCTGAACTTAATGAAAAGGAAAACACCAACCACATGGAGATCACTAAAATCACCTAGAAAAGGGAGAAAGCAAAGTAAACTGTAAGTTCTTACTTTTCTTTTCTGGATGGCCATTTCCTACAAAAATAACTGTTTTTTCCAGTCTTCAAATTTGGTTTTCAAAAGTCTCTTTTTTAAAAAAGCAGGCAATAAATTTTCACCTCTGTTGTGAGCTTAGGTTTTTCTAAAAAAATTGGGTTTTTTCTTAAATGTTTTAGAAGCAGTGGACAACTCAGTATGACTTTCAGCATTGAGGAAACTACTTCAACTACTACAATATTAGAAAACCTAGAAGATACTTAAGTAGTACTACAAAAAAGAATTAGAGATTATTTCCTTAGTTTACCCTTTCATTGGCAATTTAATCAATTTTGATCTCTCCTCAGATGAAAAATTCTGTTCGTCTTTTTCTTCTCTAGTGTTTTCATTCTCCATTGTCAAACAGTCATTCTTCCTTAGAGTAAGCTTTTCTTTCATGTGCTGATCAGTAACAATGCCTGTCGGTGTATTTAATTTATCAAGATCTTCCTGTTTTGCCACGTCCTGTGTTTTGAAATATCTTTCTTTGCTTTTTTCCTTCTCAACCTACAAAAAGAAAGTTAAACTTCATATCTCTCAGTACTTCTAGAAAGGAAAAACAGCATATCCAAGATTGAATAATTCAGGGTTTAGCTCTGCAATCACATAAAATGAAAAAAAAAAAAAAAAAAAAAAAAAATCAATTCATATAGAGAAGCTTTTTCACTAAATTACACTACAAAGCGTATCAAGTCATTGAAAGTACTTCGAATTCACTCATGATTAAAGATATAACAAAAACATAGCCCTTAGAAAGAAAACAATAGTGTATCTTAAAACATGAACAACAAAAAGTGAAAGCATTACTGATGGACAAAGAGTTAGAAGGACTGCACGATGTTAGTTGTAAACCCAGAAAAAAAAAAACCAAGCAGAAGTGTGCTGGGCTACTGCTTACCTAAAGGGGGGGTGGGGCAGGGAATGATCTCAAACCCACAAGCAGAAATGGTTTCACAGCAAACAGGAATTTTAGTGAAGAGCAAGGAATACACACCATGCAGAAATCACAGCAAATGAATAGATTAGTCAAGACCCTGTTCAGAAGCTATTTTCATTCTTTGATTCAGAATCAGAACGGATGTAATTGTGTGCATTTCTTTTTATGGCAATGAAGTGATAACAACTTAAACTGGAACCGAGTGCCACCTATTGTTAAACTGGAACAATAATGCATTCTGTGTTTTCCAAAAATCTTCTAATTAATTACATAATGGGGAAAAGGACAAGTCTCTACTGCTCTCTTTATTTATAAGTAACATATTTCCATCAAAACAAAACCCAATTTGCAGAAAGCATCTTCCCTTAATAACAAATAGCTAAAGTGAACAGGACCATTGGTATGGAGAAAGGCTAAAGAATAACGATTAGCAGATGAACTTCTACCTCTTTTTGCAGCTGTACCTTCTCTTTCTCCAAAGCCAGGAATACTATTTGCAGCATTCCTACCTTACTCTTAAATCTTTCCATATCTTGTTTTAGTTCTTCATCAAGATTTCTTTTCTGCATGCCACATGATTGTCGAGCATTTGCGAAAAGACTGTCAATTTCTGTTTCTCCTATTTTATAATTGTCGATAAGGCAGTCCCCGGGAACTTCGTAATTAAATCCAGAGTCTTTTCCAAGTTTCCTTTCTGTTACAAAAAGTGTGTTTGCATCACTTGTAGAAACAGGTCTTATTTTAGGAAGAATATTAGAAGCATCATCCAAAATACTTGTTTTTAAGCTATGTCTCAGGGAGTATTCAGGACTTCCCTCTACATTTCTACTACTTCCATTTTCATTCTCTTCCATTTCCATAGTAGGCATTTTCTTTTCCTCTCCTTTTGCTAGAGGCACCTTTGTATTATCTGTACCATTTGTGCCATCTTCTTCATCTGTACTCCAGGTATCTTCCACATTTGCATTTAAGTTATTTTGATCAGGAAGGACACCAAGACTTGGAATTTCAATTTCCATTTTGGGTTCTTTTCCACCTAGCATAAGTTTAATATCTCCAAATTCACCTTTAGTTTCTAACTTATTACTTGATTCTGTCACACGAGATGAAACAACACGAGAACTCTTCAATTCTTCACTGAAGCCATATTCTGACATTTCTTCCACAAGGGAAGTAGTTTTCCCAGTTTCATTAATTTCACCAAACAGCTGCTTCAGCTCTGCTGTAATGTTTTTAAAATTTGTTTTCAATTCCCTTTTCTCATTTTCAACCCACATCCTTTCATATCTTTCTTCCCAAGGTTTTGGACTTAACTGCTTGTCAGCACTGTGCAATTCCTCATTTTCTGCTAGGGCTTCCTGATGTGAAATTTCTGCTTTGTCAGTCTGATTTTCATGTGCTGTTTTTTCTACCAAGATGGTAGCTTCTAAAATATATTTATCCTTAATAAACAGGTACAGACAGAAAGATTACCAAGAAAAAGGAAGTTACAGTTAATCTAGGTAATTTCTGTTGCAAACTCATCCTATCATATAACAGAAATAATACAAATAAACAATTGCTTTCAAAATATCTTATAATAAAAATCAAGGGATACTAAATTAAAGGTTCACTGAATCATAATTTTCTTAAAAATAGGACTTACTTGAGTGACAACAGGTTTTCTTGGATAAGATTTGTCTGGACATTAGGGTTGCTTTTACCTTTTAGCCTACCTGCTTTCTGAAACTGCTGACATTTGTCACAAAGCAATTTATTTTTTCATGTTTTACTGCTTTAATACCATTTTTCATTACAACTGCCTACATTTTCCCCACTCTCCTTCTTCCATCATTCTCTACTGCCTGGCATTTTACAGTCCCCTGCCAGCTGAGCTAATACAATGTGAATGAACATGACAAGCTTTTACTGTCCACCACATGGAAAATTGGCAAAGTTAGGGCTATTTCTTCACCTAAGACTCAGAAATATTAAATTCCATTCCAAGCTCCAAAGAAAAGGATCTACTAGGAAAACCTGTCCATTCCTTCCCTTATCCCCAAAACCAGGATCCCAAGCTTGTATGAAAACCGTACCATGCCTCAGCCCCACTCAGTCTCCTGACATCCCTGACCCCATGCTCTGTTCCTCAACAGTCCTGACTCCCATGTCATGTGTCACGCTCCTCCCAACATGCTCCTTCTCCATGTGCCTCCTTAGCTCACGGTCCCTTCTACTTAGGGCCTGCAGCCTTGGTGTCCCAATGGGCTACAACCGTCCAACTCCTTGCTCTCTTTTCTCCTTCTGCAAAAATTCCTCCTTTCAGAACAGGGAAGGAACACCTCAGCCAGCCACCATCTGCCTCGGCCTCTCCATTCCCAAGTTCGTTGCCCAACTACTACCACCTGTCAATAGGCTTAAGTTCTGTCTCTGCCTATTGAAATTAAACAAGACCTTCTTTCGTGGTGACAGGATGTGGGGTGGAAATCATTTGCTCCACTGTCCCTTGACATGTTACAGAAGACTCCAGACTCCTCTATCCAGCCCTGTCCTGTGTGCCAAACACAGACTGCCTGCCCTATTCCCCTCTAGAATGCCCTCTGAAAAAAACAAACGCTTTTCAAACACTTATTAACATGGTCAAACAAGCACGTATTTTGCAGAGGCAGTGAAAGCATCAGAAAGCTCACCAAATGTCAAGTTTTTTTGTTTGATCTTTCTCTTACAAAGAGGAAGATCAGGCAGTTTAATCCAACAGATCAGCATATTATAGACAAATCTCCTTCTTCACTTGAATGTGCATTTTGCATAGGGAAAACAAATGCATTTGACTGCACTGTTTCTCAGCACCACACAAAAGGAAAAACACTGATCAAAATTTAAGCAAAGCAGCTGGAAACCATCAGTATAACAGCAAGTATCCAACACAATGACAAGGATTTTACCCTGCCATAAGACAACTTTTTCCAACTTTACTTAAGACTATAATACAACCATAATCTACAGGACTCTCCCTTCAGCTCTATTCACTGACTGATAAGTTTTCTTTACCTTAGTGTACACTACAATTTACCAATTCAGACTGTAATTTAGAATACTTAGTTTCACATACCTGTGCCCCATAATTTTCAATGGCATCCTTGATGTCTTCTTTTTCAGCTGATGATGACATATGAAAGGTAGATCCTGAGTACTCATCTACAGTGAAAACCACATATTTTTTTTTTAGAACCAGCATGACTTAATACTACTTATTTACACCTCAAGCGCATCTTGAATCACCATATTTGGGAGAAAAATCGTAACACAGAACAACACATTCCCTCAAATTTGTGAGGTCCTAGAGAGAAAATTATCATAATACAGATTTTTAAGATGCACCTGTGTGAATTCCTTTCTTCTAGGGCATTTTATTTTTTAACGTATAAAGGGAATTTGCTGAAAATCACTATAATGGTCACAAATAAACCACTCTCCTTTCTTAAAGGTGTGTGATCTCTCTCTGACACTGTGCGTGCCATGCAGTAACTAGCTACACTCCTCCAGCAATTTTAATTTCCCCTATGTATTGTGCACAGAAAATCAGGAACGACAAAAATCACAGGCTTGAAATCTTTAAGGCCCCAGTTCTAATCCATGCATGAAACAATGATCTGTCTCTAGACCTGGATCTGGACTGAGTATTTTAGTCAAACTGCTGCCTCATCTGTTGCAGAAGACACAGATGGGACACTGAATGAGAGACAGGCTTGTGAAATGTTGAAACAACCCATGATCTGGACATTTCACTTGTACTGTTGAAAACTGCATTCCACCCTCTCCTGTCTCAGAATTTCTAAGTAATATTTGACAGGTCACAAACTCCTCAGAAGCAGTCACTCAGTCTGGACTCCCCATTATGGGGTGCCTACCTTGAATCTCTGTTATATCTAAGAATTGGATTCCAGATAGTCCCAGATACAATTTAGAAGCAGCAACTCATTGTCATTGTTTGTATGGAAGGCACACTGAACACTTTTAAGTATCAAGTATTCAGAAAGAAAAAAGTCCCAGCAGCTCAAGTGTGAAATCTAAAAACAGAGATGGAGGTTTTCACCTTAATCGCTCTGCACCTCCTTTCCCGCTCCATAATTCTATGGTTTCTGTGCAATCACCTTTCTATAGGCAAAACTTCACTGCTAAAGAGGGACACAATACTCCTTCTACAAGAAAAGCGAGCAAGACAGGGAGAAAATAGGTATCCTCATAAAAATACAAAAGGGTCCAGTATTAACGAGTCATAGGGCCAACCTCACTTCTGGCATTTTCTGCTTTAGGTGACTCCTTTTGCAAGCTTTCATTTCTCGAAGGGGATTACATTAAGATACAAGCTTCGAATTACAAATCATTATGTCTGAATTGGGAACCTAACCTCGTCAGTCAGTCATACAGGTCTCCAGAGGTTGATTCTAACCTCAAGTTATACAGTGTGAAATAACAATCTTCTCCTCCCACCTCAATCACTGGTGGGTGCAATTTCCTAGACATTTTGTGAATTTGTTTTTTAGGTTTTTTTAGAACAAGGCATTTCCCAACACATGTTAGTCATTAGTGGCTTGACAGCCCTTATTTCACAGGGTTGTTATGATGATCTATTGATGACTATGATACTCGTCAGACTGTCTGAAATGCATCATAGATAATAACATACCTTTATACCTAAGGATAATGTTCTATGAGGAAAACAGGCATTTTTCCCTTTTTCTTGTTTTTCAAGATCACAGAGTCGATTTAGCCTTTTACTGATACTTATAGAGAGCTCAAGCTCTTTGCTGGTGCAGATGAAGGCTCCAACCAGCATTAGAAATAGAGGACAGATGTGCTGGTGGTCAAAGCACATTTGTAGATAGCACCATAGTGTCATAAATTATCAATACCAAAATGCTTGTAGTAAGTAAACACTTAGGTCTGATACAAACAACATCCATAATTTGGAGATCAACATTGCCCTTTCCTCCATTAGTTATGCATAGTTTTTGTAGATGGGTCCTTGCCCCTCTTACTAGAATTGCAATGTGGCTGGAGAATTTGAACCAGCAAGTCCCTCCCTCACTAAGCACACAGTTCTGGGAGGGGTGACCAGAAGCATTGGAGTCTGATGAAATCCAAGAGAAGTTTCTGTACAAACGTCACACTAATTTGTAACACTCTTTCAGAAAACAAAAGGAAAAGAACTCAAGAGAGTAGAACAAGGCAGACAGGCACCCAGTATGCTGGTAATTTACACATAAGCCTCTTGGGTGGTAACAATACCTCCTAGAATGAGAAGAGTCTAGACATACCAGTGTGCTCCTAGAAGCCTCTCCACCCCAAGTACAGCAGGGGGCGGTCAATCTCTCAGATATATGGGGCTGCTCCTATACCATTTTCATAAAGGTACACTTGCCAGATTTCTTCTGTCACTTCATCAGTGTTCATTCAGGTCACAAACTGCAACGTGCATGCAGCTTCCTACCATACAACTTGATATGTGTGACTACTCCCACCACGTAACATGGACACTACAATTTTGCTTAAAAGATAGACTAAGTATTTTGTGGATGCAGGAGAGCTGTGACACCTTTCCTCTAGAATACTGCACAACACTGACTGAATAAGCTCTTCTGGTCAACTGTATCTGCCTGAAAGTTGGATAAAAGCAGACTTGCCAGCACCCAGTTTTGTACTGACTTTCTAAACAAGCAATTCACATTCTCTGTTCAGAGTATGTCAGTATCTTAACGTTTTGGATTCTGTTTCAGAGTCCAGACACTTTAATCAAAAGCAACCCAAACTCTTATTCAGTCTTGCCCACCATGGTCAACAGTAAAGTTTTCAGTAGCAGCTGTTTAAGTCTGAAGTCTCAGTCTTTAGATAAGATTTTAGGATCTTTGGAGCCCATAAGATTTTTTTTTCATACGGTTTTTATCAATCTTGAAATTTCTGTTCAACAGCCACAGAACAAGGAAAAAGGCAGGAAAGATGAAAGGCAACAATATTCTTCCATCTGCAAAATTCCAGTTCTCATGGTGTCAGTAACTCTAGTCAGTAATTATTTTTCCAGCGGCTGGAAAAATAATTCAAAAACATGAACGTATAAATACACAGAAATCCCTGTGCATACAAAACATGCATTTCGCACACCTTTTTACTCTGCCTGGTCCCTAGCGGGTATCGAAAGATGACTTTTAGTTTTCTTTCCAATTAACCTTTACCTCTCCACTCTCTCCCAAGATTTCCCTCCTCATAAATTGTCTCACATAATGACTTTTTGCAGATTACGGTGCAAAGCAGCTACTCTTCTATACAGAAAGCATGAGAAGACCACTACTTAATTTTGACCCCAAAATAGATTTTAAGAAGTTATTACTGTGAGTCAGTAACAAAGTAAATAGAATGACAAATTTCAGCTCTCATTCAACATTTAATTGTGCAAGATACTGGACCTGTTTTCCAGATTTATGAAATAAACTTGTGAAGGATGGCATTCAACCTTTTCACAGTTAGAAGTATTTGTGCTGCAGGAATCATGATTCTTTGCCGAAGCAATCTAAATTGCTTAAACCCAAATCCAAACATAAAAGTTAGAAAGAAATTTTCACATGTACTTCTTAACACCTGATCTTCAAGATAACACATGGGTAAAAAACAACATGACAGAAATGAATAAAGACACATAGGAAAAATAGCTGACATGAAATGACCTAGGAAAAGGCAGTCTTTCTGTGATTTTTAATATTACATTATAACACACTGGTCCACTATGGGGCCACATTTCACGTTACTGTATAATACAGACAAAACCAAAACTCATGTTTTAACTGAACAACTTTTAACAAACCTCTATGCATCTTACAAAAACACTATCACTGCAGAATAAAGGGCAAAAGAGGACCTGTTGTTGCTTACCCATTGCAAATACACGAGAGAGAGAAGAACAAGAGGAGTGAGAGATTTTTCCTAGAGAGAAGTTTAATCTCTAATATCATCAAAAGAACAACAGTACTCCTCCTCCCCCCCCCCAAAAAAAACCCACACCAAGTATGCCAAAGAACTTGGAACTATTTGTATTCTATACTTAGAAGTTACAAGTTCACTTGCCTACATATCTGTTCACCTCTCTCTGCTTTATATTTTCAACAGCTGATTGTAGAAACTCTAAAACCTGAATGGGGAATTGTTTCTCATCTCATTAAAAAATATACAAATCAATAAACATTAGAACAAAGGAACTAAAAAAAACACATTAAAGTCATATATCCTCTCTCCAATATATAGTGGACCAGCTAGCTGCTTCACTTAGGGAGCAGGTATGGCGGAGGAAGCCTACATCATGGAAGGGTATTTACAGTGTTGAATGGCAGGCTCAAGGGAGAACACACATGCATAGAGGCATATTTCAGTAGACCTTCTGCTCCCAGAACACCTTGCTAGAACCATTACTTTAATATTAGGAAAAAATTTGCAAGTACAATGTGCCTGTCCATAAAAACACTACAAAGAGACTGTTACGAATACCTTCAATATCCTCTGCACCTCCTAAACCAAATTCCTCCAATAAATCTGCAAAACAAATAAATCAGATGCTTTATTTAATACTCCTATTCAGAAAGATTAGGAAGCTAAACCCAGAACCACATGAAGTGAACATTACCTGATTTCTGCTGCCTTTTTTTAGGAGAGGTTTCCTTCATTTCCAAAACAGATTCAGAAGTCTTCAGCTATGAAAGACACAATCCAATGATAAAAAAAAACAAATTTAAAGTAACTACGTACTACTTAATAATCAGAACAAGTGGTCAGTCTGACATGAACAAATACTTACTGGGGAATTGTTGGGTTTCTCCGAAAAGCCTGGAGGTGAAAAATGTTTTGGGAAGTGTTATTTTATTTAATTGAAGGTATCTTTTACTCCATTCAATATCAGGAGTTTGTACAATTAAGTAATAGTTGCAAGCATTATTTCTTTGAGAGTACGATACCCAACACTCAGTTCACCTCATCATAGAGCATTTGTATTAGTATACACGAAATGGAGAATGCATATTTCCTATCGTGCACCTTGGATTTAAAAAATAATCATCACAGAACTAGGACAATTCATGTGCTGTTAACAAGCATGACCTTACTGCTTTACAAGATCAAAAATATTTAGTCCTTTTGAGGAGCTGAATCCTGCTTTCTAAAAAGATTTCAAAAGCCAAAGTGGGTCTGCTGTAATGAACAATCATAAAACAGTCCAACAGCACTATGACTGCGACTATTCTATAAGCCTTTAATGTTGAGGAGTATTTTCCTTTCCATTGATGGGACAGAGAAAGCATGGGAGCATCTACAGAAACCTCATACATGTGTCCTTCAGTGAAGTAAAAATCAAGCTAGTTCTCATCAGATTGTTCTGCTTTAGCTTGCAAAGAAACAAAAGAAACAAATGTTGCTTGGTTGTAATCTGTATTTATAGCATAGTTCCAAATACCTTTTTTTTTTTTTAATTTTTGTCCAACATTAAATAATTTCCAAACCCACACCGTCTACAGGCCCACCTATATTTTTCAAATCCTCTGCTTTATTCATCTTACAGTTTGAGTCCTCTCATGAAAGAAGTATATGAAATGTTACTAAGAATGGCTCCACAGCAAAATTTTTATATTTAAAAAAAATTATTAAAAAGCAAACAATATTTGATTTCAGGAAACTTGGTAGTCTAGCAGTATGGAAATGCCTTAGAAAGATTACCATAATCACCTTTGACACCCTTTTCACACTGATTTTAAACCTACCTTAATAGCATCATACAAAGCAGACTTCCATGACAACTACTCAACAAGTAGATTTACAAGCTCCCAGGAGCTTGTAAAGTTTTGCTTCCAGCTTACTAAACTAAAACTGCATTAGCTGCTTCAGCTATTGTGTTGTACCTACTACAAGCAGGATTGACAAACCATTTGTTAAAGGAGAAATCCTTCAGAAAAGAGTTCTACTTCCCTGCCATCCTACACTCAAGATGCTCAAGACACAGTGTCAGAAACTACAGGCAGAAACCCTTAGGAACAAAACCTAAACTTTTAGTCACATTTTAGCTACTAGGCAAAGCACAACAGAAAGCTATCAAAAATTAAGCTAAGGGGAAAAAAAAAAATATTAGCCAGATCATAGCTTTCTTCTGCTGCATTATTACTAAGAATGTTTAAATGTTCAGACAAGTCAGTCCTAAACCACGTACACTTTCATCACTATTCAACAAAAACCTGAATCCAAAAAAATACAAACATGTCCAAAGAACACATCTAATGCAAACAAGACAACCTCCTTTACAAACTGGCCAGTAAGTGCTGTGATAACTGGTGTTAACTAAAAAATACTAAGCACTTCATCACTTCATTGCTATAGCACATACCCACATCATAGCAGCATTCCTAACACAGACACTGCTAAAAGTTTAGTTTAGCCTATAAAGGCTTACAGACAAACATTTAGGCCACGAGGAAATTACCATTGTCATGTTCCCCTGAAACAATCTGTAAGCATACTCCGTGTCTGTCTGCAGCTGGGAGCAACACGCCAGACGATACTTTTCTCGGACTTCCAGAATCCGTCTGTATAATCTAAAACACGTGCATAAGAATTGGTATAAATGCATTTTCAACTCATTTCTATGCAAAAAAGCTCCTGCTAAGTCAATTTGCATAGCATGGTATCAAGTATATTAGAGATACAAAAACCTTTGATAAGACCCTTGGAAAGGACACATCGAGACATAGTCTATTGGAAATCACAGCAGTTGTGCATATTTTCAGATCTTGGGCAAAAACCTCACAACTCATCTAAACTATTCTGTTACACTGATAAACCTTGACAAACCAGACAGCCACAAAAGACAATTAACATGGTAACTCAAGATGTGGGCTGTGAACCAATAACTGCAGCTCTGTGGGGATCCAACTTTTGTACTGAACTTGCACCTGACATTCAAGTTTATGCTTATGTTCCCTAGGCATGTATCCTGCAGTGGCGAGTGAACACATCACTACTCCCAATTGCAAGGATGATTTGGGTTGAACAAAGACCAGCAAGGCAAAGCTTGCAGAAACTAAGGCTACCTAAAAAACCTAATAATATATTACTCTTGTATTTTGAAGAAGGGGTGGGGAAGAGTTCGTTTTGCCTCACAAGAAAGCCAGAGGGGGTTAGCTACAGACCCTGTTCATTTTCTTCTAGCCCAGTACCACAGACAGAAAGAACTGAAAGGGCACACACAGCCAGCATGCGTGGTATCTCTGTTGGACATGACTTTCAAAAAGGGCTGAAGTACACCTACAAAAAGTAGAGAGGATCTATTCAGAAGCAGCTAACCATCTAGGCTGGAGACCCTAAGGGCAACCACTGACCAAGTCAGTAGAATAGAGCTGTCTGGTGAAAAAGCACCAATCCTGCCAGCTCCTGTGAAAACCTCAGAGTATTTTCAACAGCAAGAAACTTCACTGCTTCAAGACTATACTAGAAACCAAACTCAAAGGCCAGTTGTCATGCGACCCAAGTTGTTAGCTTAACCTAACTTCATCCCAATCCTAACTGAACAGATGGCCTAGAGCAGAAGTATTTCAAGGGTCCCCAGTTACAAACATATGGTAGAAGCAGGAAAAGAGGAAATAAGCCTCATCAACGGTAGGGCCCAAGTCAAAAGCAAGCTCTCAAGTGCTTCTGGATCTTACTCCTCCCCTCCCCTCCCTGGTGGAAGCCCCTGTATCCTTCACGGAAAGTACCTCAGAGTCCCAGGGAGATTCAGCATCTTCCTCTTCCTCTGCTCCCACTGCTGGCAGGGCACCTACAAACAAGGTAAGAAGTGAGACACCGAGTGCTTATATTTCACTCTACTTTTCCCCATTAGTCAAGCCCTGCATCCAAAAGATGTGCAGTGGTTCTATTGCTGAGGACAAACTAAGAAGCAAGTGTTATTCAAGGGTTTCTCCACACCCAGCCACATAGTGCTATTTCCTTTACGCTGCCACCTCCTCTTGCCTCTTTTCCAGCAGAAGACAGCTATGCACAACAGCTGACACAGCTACAAGCAACACACAACACATGTTTGGGTAGCATTCAGGAAGGGACTCCAGCACGCTGCAGTCCTGTGGTATACAGAGTTTACGTCACCTGCTCTCCATCCTACAGCTCCAGAATTTGGCATTCACTACCGCTTTCCACTGTACAGGAGGTAGTGTACAAACACTACCCAAAACATCCTCATGCTAACTTCACCAAAATCACCAAGACACAATGCTCCTTTTGTAGAAAAGAGCAGGAAAGATCTTCATTGACAGAGACTTGTTATACCCTGCACCTTCCCAGAAGCTAGACACCTAAGCACTGCCATTTAAAAATAGAGTAGAGGCTCACAGCTCAAACACTCACCCCAAACACAAAAGCAGTTTCTCTCTCAGGGGGTTAACATTCAAATCTCTCCTCTACCAGATGAGTGTAAGGCTTGGTCTCAGTGGGATCCCGGCCAGATTAATTTCTCTGTTTTAAGCTACTCCATTAGGTAAAACTGATTCAGGATTCACTTGTGTGGAGACATGCACACAAAGAAGGGGGAAGGAGCTGGAGACCAGTGAGGGCACCCACCCCAGAAAAGGGCAATTGCTGGTTCCAACCTGAGCTCCGACTGCTTACACCTGCCAAATGCACGCTTATGGTAAACTGCAGAGACAGAAGAGCATGTATAGGTACAACACT
This sequence comes from Astur gentilis, assembly GCF_929443795.1. Lineage (NCBI taxonomy): Eukaryota > Metazoa > Chordata > Aves > Accipitriformes > Accipitridae > Astur > Astur gentilis. The sequence continues at coordinate 27,489,394 of NC_064890.1, read as the reverse complement.
TGAATACAGCAGGTTCTGCCAGGCTCCCTGTGTAGCATTTGATCAGCAGCTACACATGCTCTGGTAACATCTACCATACCAAGCTACTCTCTGGAGACAGACAATGGAAACAGTACCTTTTCCTCCTGCTCCGAGACTCAAGGTGAGTACCACAGTGCTCAACTCTGACTAACCTGGTAACATTATAAAGCACACAGTGTGGCACTGGAGAGACCTTCTACATTTTAAAACTGGACAAGGTGAGGCACTGGAACAGAACAGCTTTCTCAGCTTGACTCAAATCTTTCCCAGGCTTCAGCCAAGAACAATCACAGCTTTTCCTACAAGGAATACAGCTTTTCAATCCAACAGTATGGGCCAGAAAGGGGAATACTACTGTCACATGAAAGACACTGTAGTTGTCCTCCTCTTTCTCATCAGTGCACATTGTTCAGATCACTTCAGGGAGAACACAGCAACAAAAGCAAGAATGGCACTTGCTTCACATAGCATCATTTGGAATCCAACACCACAACTTCAGTTCTTCAAGAACGAATGAAAAGGAACAAAAGCTCTTTCCTTCTCTGCCAATGCCCACTAGGATTCAAAGGCCAGGGAAAAATTTGCTATCTCAGAAGTCAATCACCATTTTAGTTCATTTACTGTGCACTAATATTCATAGAGGAAGAACTGGATCAGTATTTACTAACTAATTTCTCTCACCAGTGTTGTCTTTTGAAGCACTGTGGACTTGATGGCCATCATTACAAATAGAATTTTTCACACCCTCAACAACTGCAGTTTGGAGCTCTTCACCAGTATCTTCCTTCTCCTGCTCCTCCTCTTCCTCTTCTTCCCATTCAGGTGATTCTGCCTAAAAGAAATTGACCAAGACAGCTGGAAAGAGCAGAAACAAGCATCATCCTCACCATCCATCAACAACTTGAAAAATACTTTTCTTGTGTAAGGCAAAAGGGAAACTGCGTTGAGCTTTGTTTTACAATGCCTTCAGTTTTTCCATGACAATCTATACGAGTAGAGAGCAATGCCTAATGTCATTAAGTCTCACCCCTGGTTCTGCAAAGCCCCTGAGAAGCACTTCCTAATGTCAGTCTAACTAGCTCCATTTAAGTTACATCACTCTGGAACACATTCCTTCTTTTCCCCTACTTTGCCCCAAGGGAAATCACTAGCTTCCTGCTCTCAATCTTATTCAAACTTCTTTTTGTTTCCTCACATTCAGCCACCACACCATGAATTTTTACTAAATAGCAGTAAATGTTCACAGATAAAATCTGTACAGACAACTGAGAAAAATGTAATTGATTCCAGAAAAAGTCTACTGCCTATTCTTTTTCCTGCAAAACTACTGTAACCAACAGAAGAAAGTATTGAAAATACTGCCTGATATTATTCTTATACCTAAGAAACTGCTTTGGCTAGGAGTAAGACATTTTCTAATTTCAAAAAAAGGATGATCAAAAGACAGATATATGTGAAGAATAAGTATTAACAGAAATCCAGTTTACCATTTGTTTCTTATCTATAATACCCTTAGAAAATATCCTTGTGATTGAATCATCCCTATATACTTACTTTGGTGCTTGAGTGAAATGCTGCTCTTAAATTTTCTTCATGCCTATTTAAGCACAAGTTTTCACTTTCTTGTTTCAGTGCTTCACAGACTTTATCATCTACCTCTTCAGATTGCTCTTCTTCAGTATCTTCATCATCCACGCGTTCAAGAATGACAGGGTTCGGTCTTTGACTTTCAAGCCTCGGGTTTTTTGCTGCTGACCAAGAATTATCACCACTTTCAAAGCCATCACTGAAGCTTGACTTTTTCTCTTTAAGACCACAACTATCTGAGAGAGGCTGAGGGAGCTCTTTTTTCCAGTCTGTTGTTTCAGAGTCTGCAAAACAGGAGTCAGCATTTCTGTGAAACTTCTCCTGTATCATGCTTTTCCTGTTCCAGCTTTCTTGTGTATCTTGCAAATTATTTAGATTTTGAAAGACAGCTTGTTTTGGTACTGACTTGCAAGATACTTCATTATTCATTATCTTTGGAGACATGGCAATTGCATCTTCTTGTGACCTTTCATAAAACCCAGCTATAAAAGATACAGGAGCATCAACAGATTCCTCCACTTTTTCATCAAGTTCTTTATTTATTTTATCATCACCATCACAGACATCTCCAGTTCCACACCAAGCTTCTCCTTCATACTTAGTGTTACTAAAATACTCCAATTTCTGATTGATTTCCCCTTTAGATTCTGTTTTCTCCCCCTGCTCCTCCTCCAGTATGTCATTAGACTGAGTTTCTTCATCTTCCAGATCCTCCTCCTCCTTTTCATCTTGTGTAAGATCCTCGTCGTCCTCCTCTTCTTCCTCTGCCTCCTCATAATCTTCATCATCATCTCCTTCATTTTCATCATCTTCCTCCTCCTCCTCCTCTGATTCTTCTTCCTCCAGGTTGCTTGCATCTGAGACATCTTGACTCAACAATTCTCCACATTCTCCTCTGTTCAGGTTTGGATCTGACGGGGTTCTTTGTTTGAGGCTTTTCTTTGGTGACTTGGGACTTTCAATTCTAGAACCATCACCTTAAAGCACAAGAAAAAGAAAAATGCATGTGAACAAAAGGAGTTATGTAAATAGCAATAGGCATGTTACCAGATTAACGCACAGGAGAGGAGTCATCTGGGAATGTCTGGAAAAGGAGCCAGGTAAGGGATGGGCAGGATGGACAAAGGACTTGACCGGGGACAAAGGCTTAGGAGGGGATTAATATCTTCATTTTAATGATACAACTTATTTTTTTCTGAAATGACCAAGTGCTGTGTTTTCAAAATGCTACTTTTGTCACTTGCTACAGCAAAAAAAAAAATTATAAAAATACTACTTAGCAAGTCTACTTTTATGTATCAGTATATCATACAACCTTTTCCAAATAGCTTACTGTTTTTCTTGAACTGCTGGGAAACATTCATTAACAGTGTCAAGTTTGGCTTCTGCAGCTTCTGTAAATAAAGAATTATTTTAGCAAAAAATTATTTATTTTTTTTTTTTTTAACAGCAACAACAACAAATCCTTTGTTCACATCAAATCTTGAACAGTAAATATAATCAGGCTGTCCTTTTGGTAGTGCTTAGGTGCTGGCTCCATCCTATACTTCTAACTACACAAACACTCCCCACATATGCAATTCAGCGAGTACTTCACCCCAAAACACTGTAAAGGCACCCTTCTGCAAATTGTTTCTAAAACTATGTTCACATGCATAACAGTTCTAAAAATCTGGTTTTAATATCTGTCATACTTAAGTAAAATTCAGCTATATTTTAAGATTGCAGTTTCAAGATGCTTACTTGCAAATGTGCACAACACAAGTAACTGTTAAGATCCCTAGACTTAATCCATAAATTAGTCCCTTCAAGTACACTTACCAAAATATCCCTAAATTTCAAAATCATGCCAGAAAAAAACCGCATCATTTCTATTTAAATCAGTGCAAGAAAATGAAATCATGTTAAAACTAAACATGCTTGCATCTCCAGCATTCCAGAGTGGGTTCAACTACCACACTCAGGTTCCTCATCACTGCAGAATCCCAGTGCAACAGAATAGATGCTCCAGACATCACTGCAGAAGTTGATAATTCTTCAGAACATTAGTAAAAAGAGTAGGCACAAGAGCTTGTAGCTGTCAAAAAGAATACTACTCAAGCATTTAAAAAAAAAAGGGGGGGGGGGGAAACATGCAGTGTGAGATTACATGCAAGCACAGAATGCCATCTCATAGAAGAAAAAGACGACCCATTTGAGTAACTCATCCATTGAGTGCCCTTGAGGAACCTGACGAGGAGGAAAGGAGAACTAGGTGATGAAGGATTTCAGTAGATCTTGATAAATAAATGCCCTTTTTCTTTATCAGTTAGGATTCTATCACCAAATTTACAGGAAACAATAACAATGTTTGGAGAAGAACAGAACAGGTTATAATAGTAACTTACAAACTTTTAGGGCCTGCAAGTCTGTCTCAAATGAACAAGAACAAATAAAAGAATGCAGCTGTTTATCTCGTCACCTATTGCTCTTTTGCCCCAAACCACAAGTCTACTGCATGCTCTGCCACAGCTACGGGTCTTTCAGGAAAAACTCACAGCAGAAGAAAGGCTGGCAGGCCAGAGACTGCTTCTAAGGAGAAAACAATATTGGCTGGAACTGCAGTTTCTTTCAATCCCAGAGAAAACTTGCCTTCAAATCACTAATTTTTACAGGACATTCTTCCTGTAAAAGCAGCATACCTTGGGGGTAAAATCAAGTTCTTCTTCCTCAGAAGTATGCCAACTGTCATCACTCCCTTCTTTCTCAGAGCTTCTTAAAAAGCAAAGCAAAATGAGTACTGTGTCTCTCAAATCATTCCTCAGGTAATTGTGAAGTATTTTTAAAGTCTCACCTTATTGAGTCTCCTTGGGAAAAGTCATCTATTGCTGTTCAAACATTAATTGACATGTTGAAATTAGATTTGGCATGCTAAAAATTAACCAGTACATATAAATATTTAACACGGACAACTCTACAGGTCATAACAGAATGAAACTTTGGGTAGTTAATTCAACACAAGACAGCATGAATGAATGTATTTCCAAAACAACTGCTTTTTTGAGCCATACTGAATTAAAAAAAAAAAACAAACAAAAAAAGACCAGACTTGTATCTCCTTTGGACTCTTATACCTAGAAGATTAACAAACATCTCTAAACTATAAAAAACCAATAGCATAGCATGAATAAGCTATGTTCGCAAACACTTAAACTGGTGGTGGGTTAGCAAGGCAGTAAGTAAATGAACCTCCTAAGTACTCATATTACACACATAAGTACACATCACATGCAGAGATTTTTACTGTTTTCTGTGACATTATGTGTATAACATTATGCTGTATACTACACTATCTGCTGATCTACCTAATGACAGATTATTCTGAAAAGGTAAAGAAAACCAAAAAGCATAATCAAGATCTAAAGCTTATCCCCAGGTAGAATAATCACCAGCAGTTCTCTACGCTGCACCAAAAAGCGTATTCAACAGACAAAAGGGGCATAATCAGGGCATTCTATACTACGCTCCAAGTATTCATCAGTGTTATGAAGGCAACTTGCACATAGGATCATAGGATAAATCAGGTCAGAAGGGACATCAGGAAGTCTCCTAGCCAACTGCCTCCTCAAAGCAGGCTCAGCTATGAGGTCAGATAAAGTAGCTTAGGGCTTTATCCAGTCCGGTCTTGAACACCTCCGAGGAGAGACTATACAACCTCTTTGTTCTACTGTCCTTATCACAGTAAAGCTCCTCACACCCAATTAGAAACTCTCTTGTTTCCATTTATGCCTCTTCTATCTCCGCCTCCTGTCAGGCAGCACGGGGAAGCACCGGGCTTTGTCTTCTCAGATGTACTGGAAGCTGCTGCTAGGTCCTCTTCCAAGTTGGCTCTTCTCTAGGCTGAACAAGCCCTGTTTCCTCAGCCTCTCCTCAAAGGGCAAGTACCCCTGCCTCTGATGAGTCTGATGGCCCTCCACTGAACTTGCTCACTGTTGAAACACCAATCTCTCTTACACTGAGGGCTCAAAGTTATAGCCAGGGAGCTGGACACAATCCAGTGAGTGCCAAGTAGGAGTGGACAATCACTTTCCTCAAACTTTTGGCTATGCTGCTTTTAATACGGCCAAAGACACTGTTGACCTTCTCAGTTGCCAGGGCACCCTGCTGGCTCATGCTCAGCTCACTCTCTGCCAAGACCCTCTGGGGCTTCTCAGCAAAGCAGCTCTCCAGCCAGGCAGTCCCAGCATGTTTTGTAGCAAGTGGTTGTTCCTTTCCATGTGCAGGACTTGGCATTAGCCCTTGCTGAATTTCGTAAGACAGGCCTGACAGTCCAGTTACCCAGCTTTTCAAGGCCCCTCTGAATGGCAGCACTGCTCTGAAGCATATCTACTGATTCCCCCGATTTGAGGCCACTTGCAAACTCGATGAGAGTGCACTCTAGCACATCACTGATGTACAAAAGAAATCTGAACCCCAGGAATCCAGCCTAAAGAGTGCTAAAACCTCTCAACTATCAACAACCAAGATGAAATAAAAGGGGTCTTCAATTCCCAGTACAGGAGGGAAAAAACAAACAATATAATCTCCACACAGTAGCTATTTCAGCATTCCTTAAGTTCTTGATAACTAATCCTTAACTATCATAATAAAATGAAGTTGCTTATGAACGGGAGACTGGTAACCTTCCATAAACTCGCACGATGACAACCAAACCAAGGTCTTCAAAGGAAAAGAAAACAAAGGCATACCATGCCTGAAGACATCTCCTCTACTACCAGTAAACCGCAAATAAGCATGGAAATTTTGTCCTAAAGACAGGGTTTATGAGGGAACTTTGATGAGTACATCTCCTGACCTGAATAGGGCTTTCAGACAATGAAATACAGCATACGTGTTCAGTGTAGACGTCATGTAGACAAAACCTAGAGGCTGAAACTTCCAGTGGGAGGACAAGCTAAAATTGTCAAAACACCAACACAGTCTCTGATTTTTAATGTTTCCCATTACAAACACATAACATTTAAAAATAATAATTAGTTCCACACACCACAGTCTTCTGTTAACTCACTTAGTACCAGCAGTCTAAGCTACCTGCTAACCTCCCAAACTGAATAAAAATCTGTCTCTCAGAACTGAGTGGACAGGGTGGAGCAATCAGTTATAAACTCTTGACAGGTGACTTCAGTTATATTTTCAATTAGCATAGTTATAATTAGTCAAACCAGCTAAGTTATCTGAACTTTTGCTTTCAATGCATAGTAACTTTAAGCAATGATCAAAACCAGATCACATTGTCCTTTAGAAAGCAAGAGAGAAAGTTCATGAGCTTTCAGAGAGACCTTGACGCCCTACCATAGAAACGACATCTAGAAAAGCAGTCTCTGGGGATTGCTTGTTTCCACTTCAGTTGAAGTCCATTTCCATTTTGGAGTAACAGAAGAGCATATTTTAAAAAAAAATATTATTTACTATCACTAATGACACAAAGCAAACACTCAAGTCAATAATAAAGGACCCATGCAAAACATGCAAACAAATAAAAAGCACCTAAAGCCTGCTCTCAAATCTAATTTATAAAACCAAAACCATCGAAATAGGGACCACCAGGATAATAAACATCATAGATGTGTCAATATTTGTATATTGTACAACATGTTTCATATCTGAAATGCTACTGTATAGAATACCTTTCCTTGATTTTCCTGTTCTCGATGTCTGGTTAGGAGATTGTTGCATTCCTATATCCATTTACGAAAAGGCATGGAAAGGACAGATGAAACAATGACATCAGAATAAATTTGAATCCCCAGAAATTTGGAAGACATAAGCAGTACATCAACAAAGCTATAGCAATGGGAAAACATACTGTGACTATCAGCCTACTCCATGGTTATAAGCACTAGAAACAAAACCAATCACGATCTACAGAACTCTCCTGTCAAGGGACAGTGTCAGTGTAACTTAATTTACTTGTTCCATGTAAAATACCCATATTCCAATATTTTTAAATACTGAAACAGATTATCAGGAATTTACTGCCAACTTTAGATTTCCCTCAACTTGACTAGTCCTTGTCTAACAGACTGCAAATGCAATTCCTTCATATTTGTAGAGCACTTCATACATACAGCACCCTTAAAATCCCTTCCTCTAAGCATCCCAAAAATCCCTAGGTGCCAACAACTGAACTTTGGAGATACACTATCCAGAAATTTTGAAGGAAATCTTGGTTCTCAGTACTCACATCACCATGCAACTTTGAGCCATTACGTTATTTACACTCACTCATCTCAAGTTACAGTTTTAGCATGTTTGTTATCCCTCACTAAAAAAGCAACCCAGAAACCTGTTGCCTTAAAGCAGCTCACCTTAATAGTTGTGTCAGTGCCTAATGCAAAGGTAGGCCCCTCCTACCTCAGTCTGAAGATAGGAGATTTCTGCTTAAATTGATTTGACCATGCTGAACTGTTCAGATACAGAAGTTATGCCACCAGCCAGAATGCAGACACAACAAGCACTCAGAATGAATACCCTGTTCCCCCAGGGCTATAAGGCAGGCCACAACTGGACCAAAACGGGTACGTTGACTGGTATGAGCGTCATGTTTGTGTGTGTATGCATGTCTGTGTGCTATGGAAGAGAAGTTTTAGAATATAAATCACTATCCACCTGCTCTACCCATCCTACTTAATAAAGTTTTATATTTTAAGTCAACGAATGGCGTGGTTCTGTTATTGCATCTACCCGACACCAAATTTCTTCATGACAAAGCCATAACATTTGTCTCGGAGAGGAAGGAAGGGAGTCCTGCTTGTATTGATTTTACTGCAAATTCGTGGAATGGATATGGCAAAAGGACTCCTATCAAAAACATACACTTAAAGAGTTAAGAAAGGACCTCAAGATGGTTTCTCATCCCTTGTCCATTTCTCAGTTTTCTTAAAAGGTGATACAGGACAACTTTTCCTGACCTCGGGAGATATAAATCACACTGAAGCACTCAATTTTTTTCAAGAGCTCTACAATAAAAAACACCTTAAACAACAGCTTCAGTAGGGACTCAGGGAAACACTGAAGGAACAATACACTAATATGTAGTGCAGTAGTTCAAAAAAGCTGCCACTGCAGACATACTAGAAATCTGAATCCTTGCCTTTCGAAAAATTGCATAATTATTATTATTTTTTGCCAAAGAAATTCCAACTTCAAATCTAAAAAGTCTGTCATTCAGTATGCTAGGGCTGGAAGCCATTCATTTGGAGGTTTTTGCAAACCTGTCCATGATTAATAAAGAGATTCAGGTTCTGACAAAAAGTAAACATTCAAATAAGTAGGAGCCAACTCCTTAAACATGCTGACTTGCTTGTTAGAGGAGAATACTTTGAAGAATGTTCAACAAGTGCAAAAGCAGCAAGAGGAATAAGGACAACATTGAAGACCCCAGAAAAATAGTACAGAAGAGCAAAAGAAAAGAATTCTGAAGTGGGTGTTTCTCTGGTCGCTCAAGATCATCCCAGCTTCTCCTCTAACAGAGGCTTCAAAGCCTGTTACTGCAGCATATCAAAGGGACTCTCATGATGCAGGACCTGTGCTTTGTGGGTGCAAGCCAGAGACTGCGGAGTTAATGCCAATAAATGCTCCCTATATGCTACTAATCTCTCTCGCTTAACACACTGGGGTCATCTTTTAAGAGACTGAGCACAAGGAGAAAAGGGTTCATACTACTCAGAAGAAAAACAAGCCCTACTAGAAATAGACTGAGAACAGAGAATACTCTTTCTCCTCCAAAGTCCTTAAGCCATGTAATATTCTCTTCACACTTACTATGCCTCTGCAAATGTAGATAAGAAGTAAAGATTTCCCATTATATTGGGGACTTATATTAGTTGTACTATAATTTTCAAGGGATGGGGCAAATTATTTGGTTCCGGAACCCATACTTCACTGAGAGTATGTCAGATTTGGAATCACACAACAGTGTTATTTTGCAAGCCACATATTTTAAAATAACCCAGGCCTGTCAGCCATTACAATGTGGTACCACAGCAATTATCTAGACGCATAGGTAGCCGTAACGGAGAGTGCTGTTTGGGTGAAAGCAACATTATGCTGATTAAACTACCTGTACCAAGCCCTTTCCAAAAAAAAAAAAATGGAAAAAAAAAAAAAAAAAAAATCTTCCTTCAATCTATCAAGAACTTTACAAATCTCTGACTAGATCAAAGCAACTGTTCCCACGTCAAAGGAACAAAGATTGGCTCTAAATTAAATTCCTATGTCTGGGAAAAGTCAATGAGGACAAATATCCCATGTTTTGCTCATATTTCTTGACATATTTAAAAAAGGAGTAATGAACTGTGTTTGAACACTGTCTACTGCCCACTTGCCACATAGTTCTGATAAAACACCCTCAAAAAACCAGAAAGAATAAAACTCCCCACTGTAGGGCCTGAGATGTAAAGTACAAGACAATTTCATTTAGATTAAAATATTAATTTTCTAAGATTCCTCTAGGGCTCTGTGAGCTCATAAGCATAGATGGGATTTAAAAAAAAAAAAAAAAAATAAAATCACTGAAGGAGGTAGTTTTTTGATCACAAGGCAATTTAATTGTTTTTCTGGATCACAAGGTAATATGGATTTTTTTTAAAGCTTATCTCATAAAATTACTGAAAGTGGAAGAAAAGCATTATTTTTACTGTAAATCAAACTATGTCTAAGAAGACACAGTATACGCAGACACTGCATTGTTGCTGCTAATGAAGTTACTTTTCCAAGACAATTTTTCCTCAATATGTCTCTACAGCACCTACATGGAAACAATGGTAACTGATGCTGAGAAATACGATTACTCACTAAGAGGAGCTTAGTGCAGGTGAAACTATTAATATTAAAACAAAGATGCACAAACTCAGTGGAAATCAAGATGTATCTTCCTGCTAACTCATCTGTTGCTACCCAACTACAGAAATATGAACAACTACTCAGAATGAACCTACTGCTTTTGCAATTGGATTTTCACAATCTGAATGGCCATCTATAGGTAAAAAGTACACACCTGAAAAACAAAAACACTCTCACCTAGTTCTTCCCCTATCCCCCTTCTCTCTCTCTCTCTCTGAAAACCTATAGAGATGGGCAATCTAACAGGCAGAAGGCAACAAACCCTAGAAGGGGACGTGTAGCGTTACACAAATAACAACTGCCTTCACAGCCTGACAAGAAGCACCTCCAGCTAGCAACAAATAAGCACATTCACAAACTTCTTGTGCTACTCCATCTGATGCCTCCACTAAAGTCAATGGTGAACACAGTAAGTGCTAACAATACAAGCCACCTAAAAAAAAGGCCATAATGATTTTCCTTATGAGCTCCTCCATGGTTAAAGATCCTACCTCCTCTGTCCACAGCAGGTGCACCCAACGTAAAGCCAGCAGCTCCTACCCGGTGAGGAGTGCTAGGTACCATGATGCCTTGTGCACCACCTGCAGAAGCTTCTCCTGTGTTTTCCCAGTCTGCGTACTCTGCCAGTTGTTTACTAAGACTATATAGAGAAAGAGAGGAAATATATTTGGTAAAAATAACCACATACTTGCATATACCATTTCAGAGAACAGTTAACAGCCACTTATTACCCATCCTACACATACTCATAGCCATATGAATTCATATACTCATAGGCATTTGCTAAGGGTAGTACACACAACTTATTGCATGACTATTACATACCTCAATATTTACTACCGTCGTGTTCAGTCTAGAGATGCATATTCATACCTACAAAGTTGTTAACTCTTGCTTGGCACATTTTTTTCAGCCTAGCTTTTAAGCACACATAACCACGTTAGAGAAGGAACACCCACAGGTACAAAGCGATACATAAGAGGAGTAAAACTGCTTAAGATTGTAAGAAAAGGGGTATCAGTTAGACCTCCTCTGAAACAAAAGGCTGGTAGTTCTTGGTCACTGTAGTGGAAGTCAGCAAGGACAATGGTGTTGGTCTGAGGAGAGGGGTTACATGCATTTCAGTTTGCCAAGTTCCACCTCTGGATAACTGTAGGGTACAGGCACTTTAAAGAGTTTACAAAACTTGAAATCTAACAGAGAATTCTGGGTAGACATTTTCCTCAACTTCCAAATTAACACTAGACACAGCAATGATACATATCAGGAGATGTCACTGAGCACAGCTTCCAGAAAGGTCTCAACACACCATTAAACCTTGGTGCTGTTACAAAAAATGTTCAAAAGCCACACTGGTAACGGACGACCTATTCTAACGATAAAGTTAAAAATTTACCTAGAATATCCATGAATAACAGCATAATCCTCAGCTGTCCATCCGTTAGTGTCCTTATGGGAAACATCAGCGCCATATTGAAGAAGAACTTTTATCAAATTAAGCTCCCCACCAGAAGCAGCAGTCATAAGTGGGGTTCTGAAACATCCAAAACACGATACGAAACAGATGATTTTACACAGACACTGTAATTATTTTTATTCCTATTTGCTCTCAAAAAAGGTGTTTTCCCCATTACTTTAAAATGAACCAAAAAAAAGCAATTTTCATTAAGTATTAAAAGCAACAGTAAAACAGGAGAGAGATTGAAAACAATTAAGCGTTCAATCTTCACGCTAAGCTTCCACATTGACAACACTTAACATACAAACTATGTTGCTACGCAGGAGATGATTTTTCAAATTGAGGCAATGCTGCTGAGCTAATGGCATGTTTCCTGCCAGAAGGGCCATCCCAGACAATGCCTTCTTGCAATCCTCAATGCAGAAAGCATCAGCTGAGGTATGACAGCAGCCAATGCAGACTTGCTTTCGCAAGTCACACTGAAATAGCTTCTTCTGTATGGCTCCCTGCTTTTTTTCAGCACTCATTCCCATGCCTCTCATCAATCCACCCTCAGGAATACTAGAGATCCATGTGGAGTTTTGACAAACCCCTCACCTTTCACACTGATCTCGAGCATGCACGTCAGCTCCTTTTTTAAGGAGAAACTCTACTATCTCTTCATGATGTTCAGAGACAGCAAGAATAAGCGGGGTACATCCCTCCTGAAAGGACAGATAAATGAAGTTAAAAATCAAAGTCACAAAACCCTTCAACAGAAATAGTAATGCAACTTTTTGAAAGAACTTGCTTAACAAATATAAAAATTTACCTTATTCTGGGCATCAATATTGGCATTATGCTCAAGTAACAGCCTTGCTACAGATATATTAGGAGATATGACAGCAAGGTGAAGAGCAGTGTTGCCATCAGCATCTGCCAGATCTGGGTCAGCACCATGCTGCAGCAGAACAGCCACACATTTTTCTTGCTGGCACTGTACTGCCTGGGAACAACACACAAAAAAAGGAAAAACTTCCAGCATTTACACTTCACTGTGTTACAATTCCCCAAGCTTCCCAATGCTGGAAAATAAGAGCACCTTCAAAGATTAGCTAACATATGCCTATTCCATGCCTATCACGATATGCATGTTTCTACACAGGTCTATGTAAAGAATCCTGCAAGATACATCATTTAGCGCATAATCAATAAGCCCCACTTACAAGAACATAACACATTCCACATACCTTCATCAGTGGCGATCTGTTATCATTGTCAAAAAGATTTAGCTTACACTTGTTCTCTACTAGATATGTAACAACATCCACATGGCCGTTTGCACAAGCAAGATGCAGAGGTGTCCTAAAAAATCAAATCAGCACAGACAGACAACCAAATAAATAATTTCAGGCTGTGATAAATGGATATGACCACAAGTTTCCCTTTCCAAAAAGCAAGCTTAAGAAAAGATTAATCATTCCATTACTAGTAACAGCAGTTGCACATCAAATGCCTGAGGCTGGCTAGCAAAAACCCTCCACAGCATTTGCTTAGTAAGCTGATATTTCCTTCACTGTAGAACTGAATCTACACAAAGAGATGCCTATGCCCAGGCATTGGTCACTGCCTCCAACACGATGACACACATGGCACAGCAACAGAGACCAAAGCTTGGGAATCTGAGGACTATGGCAAGTAAACCTCTACTTCTTCTATGATCATTCATGTGCCAGAAGTATATCAGAGATGTAGGAGATGGGTTTTACAGCAAGAATATTAGTGTTTCCCTGCACTTTGAGAATTTCTGCTTTTTCTCTAGCTTGCTTACTACTGCAGCAAAAACAAGAACGCACACCGACATGCCTCTGGTAACACACAGCAAACTAGACAGCAGAACACTGCAATCCTGACTACAGGAAAGTAACATTTGACCTTCCTGACACATGTAACTATCACAGTCATAAAAAGCTTACCACAGAATAAGTCCTCTCCAAGGAGGGAATACTGTGCTTCCACAATACATGACCGGCGTAAGAAAATGAAACTTTTTTCTTCAAGTTAAAGCCTTGCCAGAAAGAAAACAGATCCTTCAAACCACAGAACATCTTAGGTCTGATGTCAATTAACCAGCCTACTTGTCCCCAAAGACACAATCATGCAGAAAGTCCTTGCATGTGTTTCCCCCTACAGCACAGGCACAAAGCAGCACAAGCTTCACTCTGTGCAGAAGGCAAAATGCCTGCTGCTCTGCAGGACACCTGTCCCAACAGAGCAGGAGACAAGCTAGAAAACAGCCAGGACCCTCCTCCCTTGAAGGTGATGCAACAAAAATCCTGCAGTTCCTCAAAAACTGAGGGGAATGCCAGCACTAGCTGTGAACCACATCACTGTGGGTAGGTCCTCCTCTGTATTTGGGAAAGCTCAACTAACCTTTCAATTGTTTTGGTACTTTGCTGAGAGACAGGAGCACAACAGCTCCCTGGCTAGGTGGGAACAGAAAGGGAGAGGTACAGAAATGCAGTGGCACATGATACAGAAACACAGCAATTTGTAATGCAGATACTGCTTGTTACCGGGCAGCTGATGAGCCTCCTCCATGGCAACAAGGATGAGGAGAAGAAAAACACGCAAAACTTCAAAGAACTTGTAGTGTCTTGCTACAGACAGGGCACTGACTGAAGCATCAACAGAAGGTCCCTCAAGAGCAACTACCACCACTTCTTGAGAAATTCCCTTATAAGTATGCAGGACCCTTCATCTCTGAAGCAATGACCGACTGAGATTACCTGAAGGCTAACCAGGACTGGTTATGAAGGAGTCCACGATCATCTAAAAGCTGCTATGCTACTACCAAGCACTAGGAAACACGACAACCTGAAGAAGTCACTATCCGCTTTGCAAAGAAGAAAAGCCTTCAGAAAACCTGTGGACTCATTGTTGCCCTCCTCAGCCGAGCCTCTCAGTCTGACAACAGGAAAGGAGATGTTTCTGCTTGGAGCAAGGCCTGCCGAGCTCCACAGAAGACCCGCTTCAGGGAACAGGCTGGCAGAGAACATCGGAGTGTTCACAGATGCCTGCCCCTGCAAGAGGCCTCTAGTAACACCAAAGCTGTTCTGCCACCCAGCCTTCAGGATCCTGCCCAGACTCTTGTTCCTCCTGCTGCTGCAATCCTATGCTGATCACCCACGGGGCAGAAGAGAACTGCTGATGCCCGAGCAGCGGCAAAACCACCCCACTGCGAGACCACAGGGAAACAGCAGGTTGGCAGCACTCACTTCCAATGGCGCTGAGCAGACAACCCAGCAGCTACAAGCCAAGCAATGAAAAGCTCTAGAGTTCACTCTGACAGGCAGCTGACATGGTAAATCTCTCCTAGTGATTAGCTTTGACCCAGGATTCACGATTAGCTGGCACCGTACGTCCAGTGCTTCCAACTCTGTACTGAGCTTTGCCCATCCCTTTCAGCAAGGCTGAAGGCTTTGCTAGACCACCTCCGAAAAGCTGCCTGCTCCTAAATGATACTGTTCCAAGGAAGTCCCATGGGCTACAGGACCCGCTTTTTGGAAGGAGCCTGTAGGGGTGATACTTGCCACGCCCCGGTGCAGGATTTTGCTTTTGGAGATGCTGAGAAGCAGAACTGAGATATTCTCGTGAACAATGGCATTTTAGCCATTACTTCCCACACCTCCTATTCTTTGCTTCTATTTTCAACGATGTCAACTCTTCCGCTCCCTGGAGGACACAACGAAGCTCTGACTTCAAAGCGTGGCTGGAGAAGGGCCGCGAGGCTCCTTCTGCAACCCACCTTTGCCGGGCTGCTGCCAGCTCCCTTCCACTCCTGTGCTCCCCCCCCCCCCCCGGCAAGGAAACAGGACTCCGTCAACGAGGGCACCGAGGAGGCCGGGGCAAAGAGGGTAAGGCGACACTGGGATGGCCAGGCCGAATTCAGGGGGGTTCTGGCAGCACAAGCCCGATTCCCACAACCGGCCGAGGGCTGGGCTCGGCTACGGAGCCAGCCCTCCCGCTCCTCGCAGCGACGCGGCCGTTCGCCCCCAGCGCCGCTGAGCTGCCGGGGGCCGCAGCGGCACCGCCGGGGAGGGGACCCCCCCACCCCGCCTCAGCGCCCGCCCGGCGCTGCTCCCGCCCTTACCGCTCCGCCTTGTCCCGCCCGTCGACGCCGTATTTCTTCAGCCCCTGCCGCACCTGGGCCAGGTCGCCGCTGGCGGCCGCACGGTGCAGCTTGCCCAGGTCCTTCTGCCGGAGCTCGTAGGCACCGGCGGGGCAGGGCAGGGAGGCGCTGCCGGACGGCGGCTGCCCTTTCTTCTTCCTCGCGAACCCGAAGATCCTCTTCATCCCGCGGCAGGGACGCGGCCGCGGTCCCGCCTCAGGGGAGCGACGGCGGGAGGCGCCCGGCGGGCTGCGTCGGGCCCCGGGCAGGGACGGAGGAGCGGAGCCCCCGGCAGCGGCCTCGGGCCGGGCCGGGACAGCTGCTGCGGAGCGAACCGCGAGCGGGCCGGTAGCCGGGGCTCGCTCCCCCGCCGGCGGCAGCAAGAGCAGAACCAGCGGTAGCGGCGGCCGCCGAGGCCAGCGGCTCCCTCAGGGCGGCGAGCCCCGCGCGCGCACGCGCGGCCGACGGGCGACCGGCGGGCGAGTCCGCGCATGCGCGGCCTCGGGAGGGCGGGGGGTGCTGGCGAGGCGCGTCAGTGCCCGGGGGGGGTGTGCCGGCATATGTGTCTTTAAAGTCAGTCGCCGGCCTGCCCGTGCAAGTGCTTGTCGGGGGCGACGAACGGTGAGCGACGTCGCTTTCTCCCCCTCAGGCGCCGGGCTGCGACGGCGGGCGTGGGGAAGGAGGCGCCTGGATGCGGCGGTGCTGAGTGAGAGGCCCGGGGGGTGGCCGTGGGGGGCCAGGCCGTGCACCCCCCAGAGCCCCGGGGGATCGCCGCCGTGGAGCGGGGGGGGGGGGGGGTCGATGTCCCTGGCGGCAGCAATGCCCCGCTGTGAGCGCAGGGGGGGCGGCTCGGCCGGATTTGCTTTAAAAGCAAATGGCGCAAACGGGGGAAGCGCATTTAAGTACAGAACCAGAAAATCCCCGGAAGGAGTTGCGGGCATCGCGCGTTTTTTAATCGGGTATATTTGTTGTCTTCCAGACACCTCAGAAGAAAGGCAGGATTCTGTTTACAAGGTGGCAACGTAGAGAAAGCACAGTCCACCGCTACACTCTTTCCAGGAGGCGGTGTTTCTTCTCGAGTCCTTTTTCAAGTGGAGACATGCTCAGCCACAAAAGCTTTTGGGTTTTTTTCCAGGTCGCTCCCCAGCCAAGACCAGGAGACCCCGCGGTCCCTGTCAAGTGTTTCAGACTGGTCTCAATAAAAATCCTTGTTACTGGAGAGTCAGCTTTACTTGGTAGGGCCTTTGCTGGCTGGTTGGGCTGAAATTCGGTTTCACACTTTGAAGAGGGTGCTTGATGGGGCCTGTGGATATAGTCCTGTGGGTACAACAGGAACCGTTCATTCACTACTAGCCAAAAAAGGATGCAAAATGAATAGCTAGAATCTATTGCTAAACCAATGTCCTGGTTTTGGCTGGGATAGAGTTAATTTTCTTCCTAGTAGCTGGTATAGTGTTCTGTCTTGGCTTTAGTATGAGAATAATGTTGGTAACACACTGATGTTTTCAGTTGTTGCTCAGTAGTGTTGAGACTAAGTCAAGGATTTTTCAGCTTCTCATGCTCAGCCAGCAAGAAGGCTGGAGGGGCACGAGAAGCTGGGGGGGCACACAGCCAGGGCAGCTGACCCAAACTGGCCAAAGGGGTGTTCCATACCATGTGACGTCATGCCCGGTATATAAACTGGGGGGAGTTGGCTGAGGGGATGCAGATGGCTGCTCGCGAACTAACTGGGCGTTGGTTGGAAAGTGGTGAGCAATTGCGTTCTGCATCACTTGCTTTGTATATTCCAATCCTTTTATTATTGTTGTTGTTGTTATTATTTCCTTCTTTTCTGTTCTATTAAACTGTTCTTATCTCAACCCACTAGTTTTAAATTTTTTTTCCCTGATTCTTTTCAGGTGGGGGGTGAGTGAGCAGCTGCAAGGTGCTTAGTTGCCAGCTGGGGTTAAACCACGACAACCAATTACCAGCTGTTTGTATTCATTTTTGCCAGCTTTTTGATCTTTGTTCATACTATTTCTTTAATCTTTTTGGCTCATGGGTGATGCTGAAGATACCCACATTTTTGTTTCAGTTTTAATCCACTCCTATTTTTATTTTTGTTTAATAGTTCCTTTTTGTTTGTTTGGGTTTTTTTTTTAAGATGTTGGTATTTCCTATTAGGTTGCTTTGTCCTTTCCATGTGTTCTATGTAGCTTATCTGTAGCTTTCTCAGTATCATCTAGTAACTGTTGTTTCTATTCCTGTCTGCATGAAATGTTCCATTCCTGTTCTAATGCCCTGCACAAGACCCATGTACCACAGGAAGATTGCCAAATAGGGCTTAAATGTGGCTTAAGTATTGCATACGCGTTGATATTTGAGTTAGTCTGCTGAAGATACACCTTTCCTTTGACACAATTCACTCTAGCTGGATAATTTAGTTCACAATCTTTGTACCACTGAGGTACAAAATGGCACTCGCACATTCCCTTTTTCCAGTCTGTATTTTCCCCTTATTACATCACCCTGTGTATTTTGTTTACCAAGAAGGAAGAAGTTCAATGAAGACTTGTTGGGCTGATAACCATGTGCTGCTAATCATCAGGTTTAGTACACCTGGTTTGCAACTGCTGTGTTTTCTAGGAGGGGTGGTACAACTCGGAAAAGCAGCCTGGGAACATGGCATTTCTCTGCATGGGTTGCTCTGAGGCTTTGAAGAGAACTGGGTGGTTACACCCATCCTGCAGGCAGTGCCTGTAACAACTTTCGCTGGCTCTAGGTGGAGAGCTGGAGCTGTGGTGGTGCTTCTGGTGTGCCACCTCTGGAGCCCTGTACAGTTAGTGGGTATGCCGAGTTGAATGGTGGCAGTTTTACTTGTTCCCACTCCTGTCTGACACTCACACTGTACCCCCCCACACACGGGGGCACACAGCAGGATTAACAGATAGCCTTCTATTTGAGAATGAGGAATGGGTATCTTCTAGCTTCACTAAGTGATGAAAAATAAATGTTATTTTCTTTTCACTACAGTAAAAGAGTGACTGTATAACAGAAGAGACTTACTAGCATATTCAGAACCACATGGACTCACTGGCTCACACTTTTTGGGCAACCAATATACAGTTATCATTGAAACAGACTCTTGAGTGTGTTATTGTGGAGCCAGGTAGATCATAATTGGATTTATTAGGTTTAGTTACATTTTAGTTGATAACAAAGCGCAATAAAACTTTTGCCTTCTTTCTTTTAATTAAACTACTTACAAATTATAAATAATAAGAAAGTGAGAAATGTCTGCTAAAAGTAGGACTGTAATGCCTTGAGAATTGATTTCAATTCCCAAAGGAATAGAGAGTAGCATTCCTACTAATGTGGTTATTCTCAACATTTTTTGAAAATCGCACCCTATGAGTGTATACCTGCTACTAAAATGTTTTTTTCTTATGTTTAAATAGAATTTCCTGTATTTCAGGTTTACAGTTTGTGGCCATTGCTTCTCAGCCTGTCACAGGATGCCAAAAGACTGCTGTTCTTTACTGCCCCCTCCCACCAATTGATAAAGATTCCCCCCTGAGCCTTCCCAAATGAAATTCATTACAAAAAGCTCTTTACTACCTTGAGGCCTCTCCTGTTCTCATACCAAGAAGCAATAGAAGAATGGTTTCATAGCCTCTGTCTCACTCATTTTCTTTCCAGTCTATCGATGTTCAGAATCCAAGTGCATGAAGACTAAATACAGGTTCAATATCAAGTATATAATATAAGTGATTGCGGTGATGTTACTGAAATTATTTGAGCTACGGTGCTTTGTTGCGTCAGAGCTATGGTTGGGTATGATTCATCCACACAGTTAATATAACACATCTGTTATTCTGAGTCTACCAGAAGCTCACCTGCTACCTTCTCCCCAGACCACAAGAAGGACTGCTCTAAAATACAGGAAGAGTCTGGGAACTGATTATTAGCAAGACCTCAACTCTACTCCACAATCTTAACAGAACTGTGCTTCAAGCCTCCCCAGAGGAAAAGGACACAGACGCATGCAGGCCATTTGCCTGGCCTCCAGGACAGGATGGAGATGCAGCTGTGAACAAAGCTGAAGTGAGCAGGAGACAGATCTGGGGAGTTATATGGGCAGGGAAGGGGATGGAAATCAAAGTCCAGAAGGGGTACAATAAAACAAAGACGCATACTAGATTACAAAGCTTATTAAAGGTCAAGTTGAAACAGAATATCTGGAATGAAATACAGTGTATTAGCTTCAAAAAACCCACTTATTCATATAAAAAGGAAGAGTGTCACAGCAGCATTCATCACTTTCCTCGCTGCCTGTTAACTCAAGTCCTTGAATTAGTGGGTAAACCCCCCAGATTTTTCCCGTCTTAATTCATCTCAGTACAACCACTCTTACTTTTCCAGAACTGGGACTTTGTTGTATAATCTTCCGATTGCTAGTGACTTTTGCAGACAGGAAAAGACAACTGCAGATCTTCAGTAACAACAGGTAACTCCCTGAAAGAAGCAGAACTGCTTGTTTTGTTGACATAAATGCCCCACAACAGCCACCACATCATCAGCGGCCACCAGCAACAGAGATGGGCTGTCCTATCACACCAGTTTTGGAAAGCACTAAAGAGGCTCAAAGTTGATATATTAGCGTTCCTTTTTTCCCCATATGAAGTGTTTCAGGTGCACCACAGGTGTTGAGGTAGGAACTGCGAATGTCTAAAGCTGCAGCAATTTTTACTACAACGATCAACAGGAATACCATGAGAGGCAACGGGCACAAAGTGAAACACAGGAGCTTCTGTCTGAACTTCAGGAAACACTTTTTCACCGTGACGGTGACCCAGCGCTGCCCACGGAGGCTGTGGAGTCTGCATTCTTGGAGATACTCAAAAGACAACGTGGTCCTGGGCAGCCGTCTCTAGGTGGTCCTCCTTGAGCAGGGGGGCTGGACCAGATGACCTCCAGAGGTCCCTTCCAACCTAGAATCATAGAATCATTTAGGTTGGAAAAGACCTTCAAGATCATCGAGTCCAACCATCAACCATGCCCACTAAACCGTGTCCTGAACTACCCCGTCTACTTGCTTTTTGAATACCTCCAGAGACGGCGACTCAACCACTTCCCTGGGCAGCCTATTCCAATGTCTGACAACCCTCTCAGTAAAGAATTTTGTCCTAATATCTAACCTAAATCTCCCTTGCCTCAACTTGAGGCCATTTCCTCTTGTCCTATCTCCAGCCACCTGACAGAAGAGACCAGCACCCACCTCACTACAAGCCCCCTTCAGGTAGTTGTAGAGAGCGATAAGGTCTCCCCTCAGCCTCCTCTTCTCCAGACTAAACAGCCCCAGCTCCCTCAGCCGCTCCTCACAAGACTTGTTCTCCAGGCCCCTCACCAACTTGGTTGCCCTCCTCGGAACACGCTCCAGCAAGTCAATGTCTGTCTTGTAGCGAGGGGCCCAAAACTGAACACAGTACTCGAGGTGCAGCCTCACCAGTGCCCAGTACAGGGGGACATCCACCTCCCTGCTCCTGCTGGCCGCACTATTTCTGATACAGGCCAGGATGCCGTTGGCCTTCTTCGCCACCTGGGCACACTGCCGGCTCACGTTCAGCCGGCTGTCAACCAGCACCCCCAGGTCTTTCTCTGCCGGGCAGCTTTCCAGCCACTCTTCCCCCAGCCTGTAGCGCTCCATGGGGTTGCTGTGACCGAAGCGCAGGACCCGGCACTTGGCCTTGTTGAACTTCATACGATTGGCCTCAGCCCATCGATCCAGCCTGACCACATTTCTTTGTAGAGCCTCCCTACCCTCAAGGAGATCGACCCTGCCTCCCAACCTGGTGTCGTCTGCAAACTTGCTGAGGGTGCACTCAATCCCCTCATCCAAATCATCGATAAAGACATTAAACAGAACGGGGCCCAACACCGAGCCCTGAGGAACACCACTTGTGACCCGCCGCCAACTGGATTTCACCCCATTCACCACAACCCTCTGGGCTCGTCCAGCCAGCCAGTTTCTCACCGAGCGAAGAGTACGCTTATCCAAGCCATGAGATGCCAGTTTCTCAAGGAGTATGCCATGAGACACAGTGCCAAAGGCCTTGCTGAAGTCAAGGAAGATAACATCCACAGCCTTTCCCTCAACCACTAGGCGGGTCACCTGGTCATAGAAGGAGATCAGGTTGGTCAAGCAGGACCTGCCTTTCGTAAACCCATGCTGACTGGGCCTGATCCCCTTCTTATCCTGGACTTGCCATGTGAGTGCTCTCAAGACAAACCGTTCCATAATCTTCCCCTGACCGAGGTCAGGCTGACAGGCCCGTAGTTCCCCGGATCCTCCCTCCGACCCTTCTTATAAATGGGAGTCACATTGGCAAGCCTCCAGTCCTCTGGGACCTCCCCTGTTGACCAGGATCTCTGAAGAGATGATAGAGAGTGGCTTGGCAAGGACCTCTGCCAGTTCCCTGAGTACTCTTGGATGGATCCCGTCAGGTCCCATAGATTTGTGAGTGTCCAGATGGCGTAGTAGGTCACTAACTGTTTCCTCCTGGATTAAGGGAGGCATGTTCTGCTCTGCATCCTTACCTTCCAGCTCAAGGGGTGGAGCACCCTGAGGATTACTGGACTCACTATTAAAGACTGAGGCAAAGAAGGCATTAAGTACCTCGGCCTTTTCCTCAGCTCTGGTTGCTACGTTCCCTTCTGTATCCATTAAAGGATAGATATTCTCCTTGGGATTCTTTTTACTGTTAACATATCTGCAAAAACATTTTCTGTTGTCCCTTACAACGGTGGGGACAATTAGTTCTGGCTGAGCTTTTGCCTTTCTAATTTTCTCTCTGTATGATCTAACAAGATCCCTGTACTCCTCCCAGGTTGCCCGCCCTTTCCCCCAGAGACGATAAACTCTCCTTTTTTTCTTGACTCCTAGCAAAAGCTCCCCGTTCAGCCAGGACGGTCGCTTTCCTCGGCGGTTCGACTTGCGGCACGTGGGAATAGCCTGGTCCTGAGCCATTAAGATTTCCTTCTTAAAGAATGTCCATCCCTCCTGGGCCCCTTTGCCCTTCAGGACCGTCTCCCAAGGGCCTCTCTCAACCAGTGCCTTGAAGAGGCCAAAGTTTGCCCTCCGGAAGTCCATAGCGGTGGTTTTGCTGACCACCTTCCTTGCCTCACCAAGAATTGAAAATTCTATCATTTCGCGGTCGCTAAGCCCAAGACGGCCTCCGACCATCACACCTCCCGCCAGTCCTTCCCTGTTCGTGAACAACAGATCTAGCAAGGCTCCTCCCCTGGCTGGCTCACCCACCAGCTGTGTCAGGAATTCATCTTCCACACTCTCCAGGAACGTCCTCGATTGTTTACTCCCTGCTGCCTTGTATTTCCAGCAGATGTCTGGAAAGTTAAAGTCCCCCACGAGGACAAGGGCACACGATTCCGAGACTACTGCCAGCCGCCTGTAGAACGATTCATCCGTCTCTTCAACCTGGTCGGGCGGTCTATCACAGACTCCCAGCACAATATCTGCCTTATCGGCTTTCCCTCTCATCCTCACCCATAAGCACTCCACCTTGTCATCAGAATCGTGTAGCTCTGTACAGTCAAAACATTCCCTAACGTAGAGAGCCACCCCACCACCTCTTCTACCTCGCCTATCCCTTCTGAAGAGCTTGTAGCCATCCGTCGCAGCACTCCAGTCATGGGAGTCGTCCCACCACGTTTCCGTGATGGCGACTAAGTCGTATCTATCCTGCTGCACGAGGGCTTCCAGCTCCTCCTGTTTACTGCCCATGCTGCGTGCATTGGCATAGAAGCATTTGAGCTGGGTTGTCGAATCCACCCCTAACATTGGCACGCTGCCCCCAGGCTCATCTCTTGTGCACCTAGTTTTATCCCTTACCCTCTTCGAACCTAGTTTAAAGCCCTCTCTACGAGCCCGGCCATCTCACGAGCGAGGATTCTTTTAGCCCTTTGAGATAGCCGGACACCATCTGTTGCTAGCAAGCCCGGTGCCGTGTAAACCTCCCCGTGATCAAAAACCCCCAAATTCCACCGATGGCGCCCGCCTCTGAGCCACGTACTAACCAGGCGTGTTTTCCTGTTCCTTTCAGTGTATTTCCCTGTTACTGAAGGGATGGGGGAAAACACTACCTGTGCTCCCGATCCTTCCACTAATCGTCCCAGTGCCCTGGAGCCCCTTTTGATTGCCTTTGGATTTCTCTCTGCAGTCTCCTCACTGCCAACCTGCACAACCAGCAATGGGTGATCATCAGAGGTCCGAACCAGACCGGGGAGTTCCCTGGTAATGTCTTTTACCCGGGCCCCAGGGAGGCAGCAGACTTCCCTGTGGGATGGGTCAGGTCTGTCCCCCTCAGAAGGGAGTCGCCTAGGACAGTTACCCTCCTTTTTCTTTTTTCAGGGGATGTGAGAACGCGGGGGGCTGCCCGACTGGGCCTAGGCGCCTCCTCCCTAGACAGGACTTCATCTACCCCCTGATCTTCACTGGCCTGGTCCTCAAGTTCCAGAGCCCCATAGCTGTTGTGTCGGGGCAACTGGGAAGGTGAGGGAGACCGGGAGGGGATTCGCCTGCCTCCCCGAGCAGGGACCTGTATCCATTCCCCTCCATCTCTTAGGTCCCCTCCTGCCTGGTGGCAGGAGGGCAGGGGAACCTCCGCTGCTTGCGGAGCCTCCACCTGCTGCCTCTGCCTCAGGGATGGCAGGGTGTGGGCCCACCAATCCATCTCCCTCTCACGCTCCCTGGTACTCCTCGACCTTTCCACTGCCTCCTTCAGCTCTGCCACCAGGCCGAGCAGATCGCCCGCCTGCTCACACCTCACACGAGAGGTGTCCCCGCTGCCCTCCGTCATCAGTGATAGACTCGGGCGCTCCCCGCAGCCAGAGACCTGGGCAGCTGCACGTTTACAGGGCACCTCTGTCTGCGTTGCCACACTTTTCCTGACAATGGCTTTCACCCGAGCGGCAACCGTACCGGGGTCTCCCTCCGGGCCGACGCCCACCGCTTGAGTAGCCTGCTCGAGCTGGCAAGAGGAAGACGGGGCCTGCACGCCCTGCCGCGCCGCGCTCCTGGTCGCCGGCGCTCCTCAGGGCCGTTCAAATCTCCCGCGGTTGCCCCGGCAACGCCCGCGCCGCGCCAGCCTCTCTCGCGAGAGCCGCCGGCTCCGGCCGGGCCCCTCCGCTCTTCTCTTCTCTTCTCTTCTCTTCTCTTCCCGGCGCTGCCGGGCCTCGGGAGCCTCGCGGTCCGCCTCAGTCTAGCGCTCAGCCGCCGACGGACCGTTGGCTCTGCTGGCCTCGCCGCTGACTGGCGGCTGCTGACCGTTACGCCGCGTTCAAATCTCCCGCGGTTGCCCCTGGCAACGGCCGCGCTGCTGGCCTCGCGCTGACTGAGGTCTCTCCCTTTCAAAATTCTGACCGCAGCCACCTAGGCTTCAACCCTGTTTCTTGACGGTCATGCGTCCCCGGTTTGGCTTGGGAAGCTTCCTCCTAGACTTAGTTGTTGCCAAGATGTCCCAGTTCAGCTGAATACAGAACTGGACTTGCAGCCAGACCTCCACTGACAATGCTGCGTGCGATTAAAGGCCTGCTGCTATGGCGCTCCTGAAGGAGCTTGGCTCTGGCTTCTGCTAGTCTCTCGTTAGCTCTGAAACATTCAGAAGCATGCAAAGAATTATCTTTGGTAATGACACTTGTGCAAAGTCGCCCCCCAGGTCTTTGACTGTCCTTCGACTTCTGGAAGGGGAAGGGAGGGATTAAAAGCCTCTAAAACAAGAATAGAATTTGATCTGAAGTCTTCGCAGAGAGCCTCTTTCTAGGAAGTCACGCTACCTGCAAGGAGCAGCAAGAGCTACCAACACTTAGGACTTCTCAGCATTAGGGCTTCAAAACAACCTCTGAACGCCATGCGTTTACACAGCTGCTTCTGAAAGGTACTTCACCTGCATATGAAGTGTTTCAGGTGCACCACAGGCGTTGAGGTAGGAACTGCGAATGTCTAAAGCTGCAGCGATTTTTAATGCAACGGTCAACAGGAATACCGTGAGAGGCAACGGGCACAAAGTGAAACACAGGAGCTTCTGTCTGAACTTCAGGAAACACTTTTTCACCGTGACGGTGACCCAGCGCTGCCCACGGAGGCTGTGGAGTCTCCATCCTTGGAGATACTCAAAAGACAACGTGGTCCTGGGCAGCCGTCTCTAGGTGGTCCTCCTTGAGCAGGGGGGCTGGACCAGATGACCTCCAGAGGTCCCTTCCAACCTCACCCATTCTGTGGCTCTGCGATACAAAACAAACGCACCAAAAAGACCACATAGCTTTCTTGGCGCTACTATACGCTCACAAGGAGTTTTAAACCTAAGGCGCGTAAAGTGACAGCAATGTAAAGTGCCCTATTCTCCAGCCTGAACACTGGAAAAACTTTCACTTTATAAGCAGAAATATTCACTGCATCAGGACTGAAGCAGCGGGCTGCAAGCGCGTCGAGTAGTGTCCTAAGCGTTAAAATAACACTGGAAACATTAAACACACATGTAGGGTTGAGTTATATGGAAGTTAGTTATTGGACCTGAAAATAGCTCATGGTCACAAGATTGTTCCAGGCGCCTTTAGAAGGCCTTGAACAGAATAAATAAGAAGATAGAAGAAGAAAGATCCCAATTAGGAAAACACAGGTGCACATTCCACGATAAAGGGAACTTGGCACAAACAACCTCAATTCAGGGGCTTATCTTGACCAATTGGACTAAGACAAGTCTTGTATGCTCTAATTAACACAACCAATTATGTCTTATGTTTGTGCGTGTGGACAGTACCGATGTAACCAATCACCGCTTATGCTTGTGCGTGTGGACACCAAGTGCTTGCATGTAGTAGCCAATCAAAGTCTCTCAACAACTTAGAGAATTGTATAAAAATGATTAGCGAAGCTCAATAAACTGGCGACTTTAATCATCACATTGGTGTTCCGTCGTCCGGGCCCCGCACGGATTAATCCCTAAACCCTACATTTGGCGACCTCTGACGTGATCCGAAGAGGAACAAGAGGCAACGCTACTGAAAAGGCGGGGGAATTGCCGCGGACCACGGTGGCTTGAAAGACAGCACCGGCACTGCTCGAGAGTGGCAGGACACTGCTTGGGAAAAGCAGGTAAAATCTTAAGCTTACGTTGATAAAAAGGGCGGCAAGGGTTTCGCAGCATCTGCGAGGGAAAAGACAGCCGGAAAGATATTTATGAGGCTGGTTGAAAAAACAGAGAAAAATATTAAAAAGGACAGAAACCTTTCAATTAGTGTGGGTACAGCTTTTGAGCTTAGTACCTGGAAAGCTATTGGAACCTCCCTATGGGATGAAATTAGTGACAGGTCTAAAGAAGTTAAAGGTCTTGCAACTTTAGGGAAATTGATTAAGATAACTTTGCAAGAAATGAAAGCAGATCGTAAAGTGTCTGCGTCTGCTTTTGCTGCTCTCTCTCTCCAACCGCAAGCGAAAGGGAAAAGCGGGGAGAAAAACATAATGCAGCGAGAGAGACTTTTTGGAGCTTGTCCACCTGCTCCTGTGCTCTTGACTTCTGCTCCATTCCCTGGGACTGCTGATATTAATCAGCCATCTGACAGTTCCCAAGCCTCCCTAACTGTACGATTAAAGGAAACTCTACAGAATCAGGGAGTGAGTAAAAATCCGCCTATGAGAAAACAGCCCCCAGATACCACCGTTCAACATGAACAAATTATAACTAGCATATACCCTGATTCAAATAATGCAAACGAGGATTTGGCTACTATAATACAAGAACAAGAGAAAGCTAAAATACATGCTGAAGGTCACGCTGTAGCACTCGCGGTAGCATTACGACTGATGGTGCGACAGGGAAAAGGACACTACGGCCCATACAAAGACCCCCCCACGTGTCATCGGTGCGGTCAACCAGGGCATTTGAGACGTGCGTGCCCTCAACACATAGCAACGCAGCCTCGATCTGTGCCGGCACGGACTAACAGCAGCCGGTCAAACTTTCCTGGGGTCTGTGAGAGGTTGCAGAAGCCTCTGTACATCCACAAAAGCTATCGCTACACAAAGACATACGAAATGTACATGATGTACAAAAAACTTGTCGGAGACCTGCAGTGGATCCGGCCTTATTGTGGTATCACCAATACAGACTTACAACCACTGTTGGACTTATTGCGGGGCAGCAATAGCCTAACTTCTGTACTACATCTAAGTGCGCCCGGGTGGCGAGCCTTGACAGCAATTGAGCAGAAAATCGCATCATCTATGTCTGGCAGATATATCCCTGATTTGCCCATAAATTTGTATGTATATAACTCAGACAAGGAAGTTGCGGGAATTCTGGGTCAGTGGGATGAGCAACAAAAGCAAAACCCATTGGTAATACTAGAATGGATATTCTTGCCTGCTAGCATGTCAAAAACGGTAGTCACTAGAATTGAAGCTCTGGGGATGTGCATTCAAAAAGCAGGGGTAAGGGCGATACAAATTTCAGGGAAGCAAATGGACAAAAACATTTTACCTGTATCACTTGATATTGTGAGTAATGCCATGACGAAAAATGACTGCCTTGCAGTAGCTCTGCTGGACTTCAAGGGGGAAGTAGATAAGCACTACCCCCCCCACCCATTATTTAAAACAATGTTAACAATGGAACCGCACTCTATCTGCAGCAATAAGCCGCTGGAAGCCATTACCGTTTTTACTGATGCTAGCAGCAAGACAGGTAAAGCAGGATTTGTATATTTACAGGATGGATCCTGGAAATCCGAAGTCATTCTGTCAGAGTGGTCAGTACAAGTGCTCGAGCTATTAGCCGTATGCTCTGTTTTTAAAAAATGGGATAAAACACCTGTCAACATTATTTCAGATTCTCAATATGTCGTGGGGATAGTCAAACGTATGCATAGGTCCCTACTAAAAACTGTAAACAATAAGCAGCTGTTTATGACACTTTTAAAATTATGGATGTTACTAGAAGAACGGACAGACTTATTTTTTATCGATCATGTTCGTAGCCATACAACGCTGCCGGGATTCATTGTGGAAGGTAATGCGCGCGCGGATCAGCTGGTAATAGCCAATGCAAACATCTATTTTAATACACCCAAACCTGATTTCTTTGGACAAGCACTGCTATCCCATAAATTTTATCATCAGTCGGCA
The DNA here is from genome assembly GCF_929443795.1 of Astur gentilis. Classification (NCBI taxonomy): domain Eukaryota; kingdom Metazoa; phylum Chordata; class Aves; order Accipitriformes; family Accipitridae; genus Astur; species Astur gentilis. The sequence continues at coordinate 27,460,117 of NC_064890.1, read as the reverse complement.
AAAGCGCTGAGTAAACAGTTTAATCTTCCATTGCAGCAAACCAGAGCTATTCTTGCTGCTTGCCCAGACTGTGCGAATATTCCAAACTTACAACCACAGGGGGTAAACCCCTGGGGATTATCACCATTGCAAATTTGGCAAACAGATGTTACGGAATATCCCAGTTTTGGGAGATATAAATTTATTCATGTATCTATTGACACATATTCGAACCTTATGTGGGCTACTGTTCATATATCAACCAATGCTAAAGCCGTAATTAAGCACCTTTTGGCAGCATTTGCCGCCACGGGAGTGCCAACAGAAATTAAAACAGACAATGGCCCGGGATATCGCGCACAGTCATTAGAAACATTTTTACAGATGTGGGGGGTAGCTCATAATTTTGGCGTACCCCACAATTCCACTGGTCAAGCTATTGTTGAACGTGCACATCGGACCTTAAAGGATCGTTTAAACATTTTAAAAACAGGGGAAGATATGCGGCACTGTACTCCCCAAGAGTTAATAAGCAAAGCACTGTATGTTTTGAATTGGCTACAGCCACGTGGTACTGAGGATCAGATCCCAACTAATAGGCATATGTGTGGGAACAAAAATGTTGATAAAAATCAGCCGCAAGTTTCAGTATTCGATCCGGTTTTACAGCAGTGGCAAGGACCTTGCAAATTATTTATGTGGGGAAGAGGGTATGCTTGTGTTTCCACAGGTAACGAACAACCCCATTGGATACCGGCGAAATGGGTCAAGCCGTGGATTGAGCGACCAGATGCCACAGACAACTCAGAAGAGCAAGAGGCAGCGGAGACGTCAGCAGGTCCTGAAGCCCTAGATAGACCGACTAGACAAATCACGACGGAGACCGGCAGTCAATGTGGAGATTAAGAATGCGTGTAAAAAACATGGAGTATGATATCGTTTTTGGATATGTATTTTAGTGCGAGTGGGTAGAAAAGAGAGTAAATCATCAAAAAAAAAAAAAAAAAAAAAGAAAAAAAAATTTTTTTAACCACTGTAACAGACATTCAACTAATCATAATCAACTAACCTACTAACCTATAACTAACTGTATAGAGGATAAGCTGTTTAGAATAAGTGCTGTAGAGAATAAGTAAATATATATATAGTTTAATGTTAATCAGTCCTCGGCGAAACATTACTCACAGAAGCCGAGTGTGGAAGTAGTTTTACGATACCTGATATGTAGTCATTCATTAAAAAAAAAAAAAAAAAAAAAAAAAAATTTTTTTGCTAAACAGTTAGTTAAAACTGAAATTAGAAGTAAGGTCATAGACTCAGTTAACAATCTAGAAATAGGGTGATGGGAGAGTCCATTTTTCATTAATAACCTCGGGGCGAGATTATGCTTATGTTTTCACAGGTGCAAGCCCCTGATGGACTTCCGTTTGATTTATGCGACCATCATCACCTGAAGCATCATAGATGGTGCGGCAATACGAATTCCACCTCAGCCAAAAACTAATGCGTAGGTCATCTTAGCTAACATAACATTAAAATTCTCAGTGCATTACGGCCGCATCACAAAGCCCATGAACGAATTGATAAGATAACTATGACTTGTGCAGTGCGCCTGGCCAGCGAGTGCATGCGTCATAGGTTTTCAATTGAGGTGGATTTTGGCACCCGCCAGCCACGTGTGCTAAAATCCATTCCTCTGAATATGTATAAATACCGGGATTTTCCGAAGAGCATCAGGCTGGTGTGCAGCAAAACCATAGTTGCCTCCATAGGGACACCCACATAAAACTGACACCTACTGATTGCTGGGCTAAGTTTGCGGAACAAGACAGCAATATGCTATCCAAAAAAAAAAAAAAAAAAAAAAGTGAGAGAGGGGGAGATGTAGGGTTGAGTTATATGGAAGTTAGTTATTGGACCTGAAAATAGCTCATGGTCACAAGATTGTTCCAGGCGCCTTTAGAAGGCCTTGAACAGAATAAATAAGAAGATAGAAGAAGAAAGATCCCAATTAGGAAAACACAGGTGCACATTCCACGATAAAGGGAACTTGGCACAAACAACCTCAATTCAGGGGCTTATCTTGACCAATTGGACTAAGACAAGTCTTGTATGCTCTAATTAACACAACCAATTATGTCTTATGTTTGTGCGTGTGGACAGTACCGATGTAACCAATCACCGCTTATGCTTATGCGCGTGGACAGTACTGATGTAACCAATCACCGCTTATGCTTGTGCGTGTGGACACCAAGTGCTTGCATGTAGTAGCCAATCAAAGTCTCTCAACAACTTAGAGAATTGTATAAAAATGATTAGCGAAGCTCAATAAACTGGCGACTTTAATCATCACATTGGTGTTCCGTCGTCCGGGCCCCGGATTAATCCCTAAGCCCTACACGCACATAGAGTGAAGGGCTTAAACGGAACAAAGGGAATGCTTTTGTTAAAACACAGAACATGAGTGGAGCAAAATAATGCATCTACCTCAACAAGAAACATTTTGACAGTTCTGTCAAGCTCAAGAGTCAAGAGTAGTCAATCTGCCAGTCAGAAGAATAGATATGGTTCTTAGTGTGAGTGCAAAATAAAACAACTGTGCATCAATAAACCATCAGTTAAGTGCAACGTGCTTGACATCCATTTAATAAACTGAGAATTTATATTCAGACAATAAAAATAAACACGTTTTCACATCCGAACAATCTGAAGGATGGGAAACCACAGATGCGCTATGCAAACAAAATTATTTCCTGAGCCTCTGCCTCGCATTTTGTTCAAATCTTATAATTTTTATATAGAACATGACGGTACTCCTGTATTGCCCTGGCAAGGGGATCCTGGTCAACATGGACGTTTCTGGAAGGTCCATCAGTAGATACCATGGGAGAAGCTCCAGCAGATCCAGTTTCAAGTTCAGCAGTGGCTAGGGAGAAAAGAGACAAGATTCCTGGTGTTACTTTTCTAGTAGACAGGGCCAAGTAAGTCACTGTAAAAACGTTATGGGTAACTGGAGAGACTACAGCGCAGGAAGATTTAAACACTTCCAAAGGAACATAACAATGAAAGGGCTAGGCACAAAGGGAGAAACACATTTTTTCCACAAGTGCTTATTAGTCAACAGTACTTTTAAAGGTAGCGAAAGACATTCCAGAGGCCTCAGGCTGAACATCTTCAGGGAACCCACAAATGACTCTCAGTTACACCAGTGCTAAATTGAGCCCCCTGCAGAGACCTCTTCAGTCTCAAGTGTCTGTTTCCTTAAGTGTTCAAACCAGTGATTTCTTGGAACACTACTCCTAAAAATCAGCTTCTGCATTCGCTGTGACAAACTTTAAAAGAAGCTGCCCGTGAAAACGCAAACATCTTTGCACTGCAGTCAGGCCAGGACAAGTCTCCCAGCCTGGCACCTTCTCTGAGGGGCGTCTTTGTAACTCGCCCTGGCAGAACCCTCTTTCCTCCATGAAAACACAAACTCGGTGGAAGTAAACCCACCTTCACCGTCTTTCTCCAGCCACCTTTTTCAGACAAGGTCCCCAAACCAAACATACTCTGACTCCTAGCCGATGTGTAATTACGTTCAAAATGCGCACGGATGCAACGCAATGGCTTTGTGCCCATTCAGACACATGGAACGAGCTACGAAGCTACAGCTGAATGCTCTCTCTATGATTAAAAGCATACAGGAACAGAAGGAGATGCTCCCAGGGGCTACTTGCTTTGAAACAGCACCAGTCACTGTAAAGCAGTGACTCTGGAGGAACAACTGTGAAATGGGTGGAATTCCTCTTTGGACACCTGGCCTAACATTACAGCCCATGTTTTACGCTACCTATTACAAGCATTCAACTCACGTTTGCCTAAACACTACTGAATGATCTTTTCCTAAAGGAAGGCTATCTTTTGTCACCGATTATATTCCTCTTGCTTATCCAAAAAAGACCGCAACATATAAGCTACAAATATAAGCAATGAATAAGACACATGGCAAGAATCAAGAACTAACAGCAGAGAATGTGTATGGTATGGTTTAGTGCTGAATGCAATTGATGTACATGGAAGGAGAAGTGACAGCTGAAGTCTACAAAAATCTTTTCCCAGGGCTTCTTTTACATTTGATATATGTGCTTGAGGAGTAACTCGAGCGAAAGGTGACCTCAGCTTAAGCCAAGTGTATCTGTGTGGGGGAAATAGGTTAGTTTTCTTTGTGCTTGGATTTTTTCAGGCAACTGCATAACATTCTACCCAGTATGTTGGTAAGCAGGAAGTTTTCACATTCAAGTCTAAACTGGAAAGCTAGCAGAAAACCCCCCTGTGCTTAGCACAAGAACTTGACAGCTTTGAAGCCATTATTTTCAAGAGTTAGGACAGTCATCTGTTTCCTTAAAAACACTCCAAACACGATGACACATTACCCTCTTCAAGTTCTTTAGTGACTTTTTCATCCAGTTCCCGCCGTACCTAGAATTATATAGAGGATGTACAGTTAGTATTTTAAAAGTTACCTTTTTGTAACTTTAAACTTCTAAAACAATCTTAAACCCCACACATAACATGTGATAAAAACTACAAATGCCATCCCAAATACAGACATCTTGGTTTGGGGTTTGATTTGTAATGAAGAGAAACTCTTGGTCGGCCAGGCTGTAGCAGTCTCATTGCTGAGCATCATTAACTGCAGCACAAAACAACCTGTAAAGAGAAGTGCAAAAGCAGCTGCTGCAGGATTGACATACACCATCGCATAGAAAAAAGCATGTGCCAATATTCTTCTTTTCTCCACTTTAAGATGGAAAATGGAAAGAGCTCCTGCAGATCACGCCAGGATTCTTCTTTATTGTTATTGCCGATACCACGACACACACAGAATATAAAAACACACATGACTTTTTCTTGCGAACTTTGTCCTAAGAAACAATAGCAGCAGCTACAGCTTCTACACAGCAAGAGCTGTGGGGTTTATTATGTAACCAAAATCAGCTTAAGGAGCAAAACGTTTCCAGTACAAAATACCACCCAACATTAAACAATACTGGCTACAAACCTGGTCATGTATCTCGCTGAAAAGAAGAGAGAGAAGAACAGATTTTTGATTAAGGAGCTGAAGAAGAAAGAAAAACGGCCTTAAGTTCAAAGGTCTTCAGTGAGAAATAAGAACATGGCCTACGCGTAACCAAAGCAAGTAAAAAAGCTAACAATGCAAAGACTGCTACACTACAAGAGTGCAGATGGAAAATGAAATCAGAAAAGGAACAGAAATTGAGAAATAGAGTAGGAAGCAGACATTCCCTTTCTCACGTGATGTAGGAAAACTGGTTTCATAAATCCATTAAACTCACACTGGTTGCAGCTAGCAGAGTTCACTATTGTTTTCTATGTCAAGACACCCACTTTCATTTTCACCAGCCTTTGGCACAGCTGTTAGGATTTCAGCTTCACCTTTTTTAAACCTAACAACAAGACTCCAGTCCCCAAATCTCCTTGCAGCACTTGCAGCAGACATTCCTCACAGCAGTTCCCAAATTAGGGCACACAGACCACTAACATCATATTTGTGTTTCATCTGCTTGATTCAATTTGGTTCTGGATGGTGACGTGCCAATTCACGAGCAGTTTGGGAGTCAGTAGACCAGATCATAAAAGAAAAAAAGACCCCGTCAAAGATCTCTCTACTCCTGTAAAGAACAGGCAATACAAACACACATCCTTCTTACGGCACGAGACCTACTATGAAATAAATTCACAATTCATGAAATAAATGCAGCCAACCTCCTTGCAGAACATAACGGACTGCTAGTCGCTACTGTTACTGTTTGTAATTACACGCACAGAATTTTTCAAGTACTTGTAATTTAGTCTTCATTACTGGAGCTCTAATAAAAAGAAAACCAACCAAAAAAACCCAAAGACATTTGCACGTGATTGGGATTTTACTGGTTAATGAGCTTGCGTCAATATGAACTTTGTATTTTGCAAGGTACTTTGGCACTCCCGTTTCAAGGTTATTAATTTCTGTAGCGTATATATTTGATAAGGGGGAAGGGGCTATGCTGTAATGGAACACATTTCTTCTTCATGATATTTTTAAGAATAAAATTCTCACTTTTTGCTGAGCTTGCAACATGGCCATCTTCAAAGTGTAAGGCTATATGCATAATCACTGACATTCGCCTCATGTTAAGTAGTGGTTTAGAAAAACTGTGAAATCATTCGGGCCTTGAGACTCCAAATTCCTTAGTTACGTCTAAAAGAAGCAACTGTGTCCACTTGCCAGAGTAGCACTTGTTCGCAATCAGCATCATTTACCAATGTTTTTTCCAACAGTTGCATGGACAAAGAATTAATACCAGCATTTTGAGTAACAGCAGTGCGAAGTATTTTCACCTCCTTGCCCCTGAAGCTATTTCAAAGCTTTTGCACAAACCAAATTTACATAAACATCCTCCTCTTAAGAACGAGATGTCCTGTACTTCAAGTAGCCTTTCTCACCTTGAGGAAGCTACTGCGAGAAACACTAAAGCTGCACAGCGAGCTTTGACTAAAAAAAAGAAGTGCAAGATGACTACCTGAGGCATACTGCAATTTAAGGTCCTTAACTCCCTGTCACTACGAGCTTTAGTGGCAGGAGCATTCGTCATCTCCAGCCAAAAAAGCACTGCTCAGCTTGAATTTAAAGGCAAGGCAAATTCTGTAGAAGGGAAACAGGTTACTGGAAAAAACTTGAGGCATAATTCAAGCAAACAGTGAAGTGAAGAAACGGCTTAGAGTCAGAGAAACTCTTCTGTCTTTAAATCATCTGGTGAACAGGCAGAGTACTAAGCAGCACAACCTGCAAAGCACTTCAAAATAGACTAAAACTGTAATCTCTGCATTCTTTCCTCATGTTCCAACTTGTCTCCTGAATGGCACAGGACTCCTGCAGAAATGACAGCACAGACTGTGCATCTGGTAATTTTGCATTTGGCAACTGATGGAGATTCATCACCCATTATTTTATGCAGAGGGATCCATGCGGTTTTCCCCTTTTGTTCCTTCCTGACTTAACGCCCTATTTTCCAGTTCAGTCCTCTTCTTGTAGACGCACGTGTCAGGAATTCTGTCCTTTCAGCTCCCCTCAGAGGTACGCTATGGCTTCAAACACTGTTAAGGACATACTGCACCCAGCTGAGGAAACTGAAACCCGCAGTTCTAAGTGAAATACCCACTTAGATGCATGTCCTCTAGCAACTACTGCACCTCTGAGAACCCTGCTTCTTTTTTCTGAAGCACTCTGAAAGAGAAGGTCACGTTTTCGGACTTTGCTGAATCCATTGAACATTGAGTGACTTGGGGCTACAGACAGTGCCATTACAATTCGTCCCAGTTGTTCCCTAACTGGCGATTACAGGAAGAAGTATCATGAAAGGACATGCAGCTGCATTTCGTAACAGACAGGATAAATTCACACGGATAATTCCGAGTCCCAGAGACCAGCCTTCTGCTTTGATTGAGGGAAAACAGGCATGCTGGGAATTCCAGCTTTTTCTCAAGACAACCTGGTAGAAATGGTAAGAAATGGGAAAGTTCTCTGAGGCTTTAGCCATAGTTTTACTCACCTTCGTGCAAGGAAGAAAGCTTTAGAATTTAAGACCATATTAGAATTAGAAGCTAATCACGAGAAGACAAACTGTGTCTCGTAAGAGCACATTATCCTCAGCTCCTCTCTTGACACGAACTAAAAGCCTCTGTAGGTTGTAAACAAGACCAGAGAGGACTTCAGGGGATTAAGTCCTACTAACAAAACTGCACTAGGATGGAGATATTTAGGTATATAAGAAAGCCCCCAAACTAGCAAACAAAACCTCACCTCGCGTCAGTAACTGGAGACTGGGGAAATGTCGTATGTAATCGTTCTTCAGCTTCCTTGAGAGTCTGCTCAAGGCTGATGGGTATTTTTGTGTTCTGGTTTTGTTTTTAAACCTTAAAAGCGAAGCCTCAGGCAACAGTACCAAGACTTAAAAGTATTCCCCAGCACAGCAATCCATCACAAAATGAGAGACATATGCTCTGAAAAGACACTTTATGGGTGCTGTTGAAGTCAGGACACTGAGTGACACTGAGTGAGAACCAATGAGCTATGAAGTAGCCTTTTGAAATATTTAATCTCTGGAATATACTTAAGGGAAGCTGGTAAAGCAGTAAAGGTATCTATCCTGACACTGACAAAAACTTTGAGATGCCCAGAGACTTCCAATTTCTTCTGGAAAATTAAGATGGAAAGGACTACTTGAAGAATGTTGCTGTAATTCAGTTAAGAAGCACTGAGTACTCCCACTTGCTCCCCTTTTTTCCTGTTTCCTCTTCTTCAACAAGGGCACAACTGTTAACCCTTTTCTTTTAAACTAGGGCAGCGTTTCTCCTAGAAGTGTGATGGTTTCCTCCTTTGCCTTTTTCTTCTTTTAACATCTTGCTCCCATCTCTCTGTCCGTTCTTTTCCTCACTTGTTCCCTGCTCCCTACCCGTCTTGTTCCCTCGTCCTGGCCTTCTCCTTATTTCACTTTTGCAGTGGGTTCCTGACTTTTGCCTCCTTTCTACTGCTTGCATGCTGAATAGCCCCTGCAGATGGTACAGCACCAATCGCCTCCCGAGTTCTTTCTGTAACGTACGGCCACCCTCTGACCTCAAAAACACATTCACAGCGATACAGAATCGTTCATCTTAACTGCCGCTGCTACGCATTACCTACACTGCTTTGTCCGTTTTTGATTTTGTTGGGTTTGGGCTTTTTTTTTTTCTTTTTTTTCCTTAAACCAGGTGCAGTATGTAGTCACATTGTTGACATGGATTCTTTCCAATGTGGGTGGGACCCCTGAACTGAGATGGACTTAAAAAAAGTGAATGAATACTTCTCACATTCATTCAGCCCCAGAATGCACGAGGGATAGAACACCGACTGCACACAGAAGCTTGTCCATGCCTCAACCCTGTGCTAGGTGGGAAACTGATTACAACTATTGACATCTGGTTTCCAAGTCTCACAATACAATGTCCACCATTCTGTGAGGGATGTGCTATCACACTGACTGCTCATTACAGGGCATACTTTGACCAGAAGTATTGCAGAGGTTGCAGCATTGCTGCAAAATTAGAAAGCTGTGAAGATGTCCTGAAGAGTAGCTAATGTTACCTGCTCGTGTAATAACACGTAGCAGGAGCTACAAAAACAAATGCCTCCTATGCATAGTATATACCCCGCACTGAAGTATAAAGTGAGAAATTAGGCGATCCTGTTCCTATCATCCTATTTTTGAAGCATCCCTTTACTGCTATTTATGTACTAAAACAAGTTCCAGTGAAGAAACCCCGAGAATGAAGATCAGTCAGGAAGGAAAAGGCGTCTCAAACAAAGGTGTCTGATGGGTTTTTGCATTCAAAGTTAGCCATTTTAAACAGGTCATACATACTATACATTAAAATTTAATGAAGAGCTTAGCTGGGAACTTCCTATGCCACCGTATTCTTTATCACAGTTTCTCTTGTAAAAGAATGTAGTTACACAGCTCATTATTTAGATTTCAGATTTTTCTGGGTTTTGAGCACTCTTGGAAAATTTGCATAACCCTGATGACCAAAAGTCTTCACCCCTACCACATATAGTTGTGTACTGTTTTGATGATGAGCAATTGTTTGGGCATATTAGACCATAGAGTTTGGAACTATAAATGGATTCTAACTTCAGGCTAAAAAGCATAACCTTGCTTACGGATACACTTTAGCAGTAGTTGAGAATAGTATTTCAAAATTCTTACCTTAGCCACATGGGCTTCAGCGCTGTTTGTTGACGATAATGTGTTCCTGGTTTGGCTTGGGAAGCTTCCTCCTAGACTTAGACTTCTGTTTGGTGCCAAATTGTTGCCAAGATGTCCCAGTTCAGCTGAATACAGAACTGGACTTGCAGCCAGACCTCCACTGACAATGCTGCTTGCAGGTCTGCTGCTATGGCGCTCCTGAAGGATCTTAGCATTGGCTTCTAGTCTCTCATTAGCTCTGAAACATTCAGAAGCATGCAAAGAATTATCTTTGGTAATGACACTTGTGCAAAGTGGTCTTTGACTGTCCTTCGACTTCTGAAAGGGGAAGGGATTAAAAGCCTCTAAAACAAGAATAGGATTTGATCTGAAGTCTTTGCAGAGAGCCTCTTTCTAGGAAGTCACACTACCTGCAAGGAGCAGCAAGAGTTACCAACACTTAGGACTTCTCAGCATTAGGGCTTCAAAACAATCTGTGAATGCCACGTGTTTACACAGCTGCTTCTGAAAGGTACGTCACCTGCATAAGAACTCTGGACTATCCCTCCTTTCCCAAGGAAAGGTCAAAACTCAGACATGCTGCTAAAATGGATGCCAAAAAAGATTTGATGGGTTGTTTTTTTTTTTTTTCTTCACAGAATCAAATTCTGTTCTCTGAAGTGCCTATCCTTATTCAAGCAATAAAGGACATGAAATTTATCTTTTCTGCCACACATAGAATACCCTATGAATGCCATGATCAGAGGTGTTACTGCTGGAACACTAAAGAGAAATGAAGACAGTTCTAATGAAGGGAAAGGGTCTTAAGTTACTTTCCTCGCAAATATACATTCTTATGCTTATATACATAATGCTACCAGATGCAGGAGAGGGATTTTAGGAGGAAAATGCATGAGGAAAAAGTAGTATCTTATTACCACTCCAAAAAAGCATAAACTTACCTTTCCAGTTTACTTTCTAGGAATCTTCTTGTTTTTACTTCCTCCAGGTACAGCTCTTTGTACCTTTCCACTTCTGCCTGCATGGATTCTTTTTGAAGAATACGGTCTTGTTCCGAATTTTTTATCCTGTCCAATTCACATTCAAGATCTCTAATTCTCTGTTCTAGCTGGTTTGTCAGTGAAGCGAGATGACTGGCTCTGGTTTGTTCTAACCTGTTCTGGGAGGCTGCCTGCGTCTGAAGGAGATAACACACTTTCAGCCACTGCAAAGAAGAAGAGAACTCTCCCTGCCAGTCAATTGCACGTACCCAATTTCAAGGGGCCCAGCTTTACTCACTGAGGCAACTGTGCCTCCTCACTACCAGCAGCAATCAAGGCAGAACCTTAGAACTACCACATTAAATAGTTTTTCAGAAAGAGCCCCCCTCTTAGCACTATTGTTCATCAAAGCTACTAATGAGAGAACACCATCGCTGTAGGACAGGGCATAAAGAAAAGGATTCCTCAAAGAAATTATAAGGATCCCTCATCTCCACCTGCCACCCCGCCACTTTGGTGACTTCTTCTCTGAGCACTTTTCCCCGTACAATGGCAAAGGAGGACCCGTATGCCTGGCCATGACAACTGGAAGTGACAATACCCATGCAAGGATGAACACGACCAGTGGACAGCGATAACCTCCCCCCCACCCAAGCACTGCAAAACGGAAATCTCTCTTGGGCAAGCTTTTGATTCAGGGACCTGCAGGCACATTACACACACATGAAAGCGCTCTTGCCCAACCATATTCTCTTCTCCCACTGCCCTCTAGGAAAGACAGAAGTACAGCACTAACAGACAGAATCAGGCACCAAAACTAAAATACTAAAAAAATGACAACCACAACAAAAGTATGCAATAGAGACTACAGACACACGTGAGAAATTCACTTGCCCACAAAAACAGATTGACTTCTTGTAGTTTTTGTCTTATCTCTTGTTCGGCTCGTTCCTCCATCTCTCTTTTATATTGTTCCAGTCGGCTGCGATCCACCATGTTAGGCTCCAAATGATGTTTGAGGTTAGCCAGCTCTTCTTTCAGCTGGCATTTGCTCTTCTCCAGTTTTTCATGGTTCCCACGCATGGTGGACAACTCTTCTCGCAAATCCTGATTTTGTGCTTCTAGCTGCATGCGTTTTTTAGACTCTATCTCCAGCTGCTGGGAAAGTTCACCAACCTGTAGAAAGCAAAAAAAAAAAAAAAAAAAAAAGAAAGAACCCCCAAAAACGGGGAACTCAGATCTCCAATTACTCAGTTCCATGAAAATCAGTAAAGGGGTTGGCCATCGAGGCTGTATTTACCATCTGCTGACTCAGTATGACAACCAAAGTGAAAGCGGTCTCTGCTTTGAAAACAAGAACAGCTTTCACAACATTCCTGATAGGATTCCTCAGGCTCCCATCCTTTCTCAGTTCTTCTGCAGTAGGTATCAAGAGGACCAAGAGGTGCCAAACTAGCAGCATTTCACGCATAAGGCTAAGTGGAAAAGCACTAAGGCTATTCTTCCACGAGATGCTCATATGCTCACGGGAAATCACACACACCCATACCTAGCCACCTTCTGGTTTCATCAGAAACAACACGTGTCAAGCTCTAGAGGAATTTTTACATGCTGTCAACACAACCAAAGCTTCATTACAGAGCGGACAAGACAAGAAACAGATGCTCTTTTTTTTATGCATCACACTGAAAGATTTGTAAATCGTGGTTCAGAACACAGCTTTTACAGCGGTGGTGGAGGAAGACATATTCTCTTTAGGTCAAGGCCGCAGTTTGTTTTCAAAAATTTGCAGGAAATATCAGACTTTCAGTAAGTCCCAACGGTCAACTACAGCTCTATCCTCCTCTTCCCCCCTCCAGAAACATACATTTTCTGTACCTGTTGAAGAGAAAACATAATACCCTGTCTTTTTTTAATAAAAGTGGAGGAAACCAGCATACTAAACACTTGAAAGAGTCTCTAACAAAGTAGAAACTTGAGACTTATCTAAAACCGCCTAAATGTAACGCCCTTCCCTGTCATTCAAAACAACTCTCCAACAGAAACGCAAACCCACTACTAACTTCTGGACTAAAAATGAGCCACTGCAAAGGCAGGTGGCTCATTCTACAATGCCTTCCAAACTCGAACGTAGCTCTGAAACACGGCTGCTCTAGCAACAAATCTGAGCAATGAGCGGAGAAGTAGAGAAAAGGTTACGTGCTGCCGAACAGCCAGAGCAACCTCAAAAGCACTTCTGGGAACTCTACTTCTGGGTGCCCACGACAAGGGGAAGATGGGCCGAGGCAGCTACTAGCGAGCAATAAGTTACAGAATTTTTTCTGCATCGCCTCAACTGCATCGTGCCCCGGGAAGCAACGACACCCTTTAGAAAAGCAAAACCTGAACTGCCTTCTGCTCAACTCCTGCCTAAGACAGAGCTCAAGCGGTGACCTTGGGCAAAGCCAACTCCATACAGTTGTTCCCAGTGATGGTGGTGTTAATTCCCTCTCTTCCAGAGAAGGAATTCCTCTGTAAGACCTAGAAGACGCTGCCATGGCCTCAAGCTGCAGCCAGGCCTGTGCCGAGCCTTACTGCTCTCAGCCCTGAACCTCACCCATGGACGTGACATCCTGGTAGGACTGCAGTCCCTATGGACTGGCCTGGCGATCTGCACTCGTGGCTGACCCTGCTTGCTGTCACCGGACCTATTCTGCTCTTCTTGGTGAGGGCCTGTGGGACTGCCCATGAGGTCACGGACCCTGCCAGCCTTGCTGCGACTCTCAGCTCGCCCTTCCTCTGCAGAACAGCCTGCCCTTGATGTGCCCTTGCAGATACTGCTTTGCACATTATGTTTTCATCTCTACCCATAATGATAACTACAGCGGTATTAGTTATCGACATCTACTACTGTAACAGTAGAAGGAGCATCAAGAAAAGGCAGTCGCTTCCAAAATACAGCAAAGAAAAAAAAATCAACAGCATGAAAAGTAGTACAGGGAAGGAATAACCCAGTTTTTTCAAAAGAAAAAACACCACCACCAAAAAACCCCAAACAAACCAGAGCTCACCTTTGTTCTTAATCTACCAACTTCATTGACCATTTCAGAGCAGTTGTTCTTCATCTCTCTCTGTAAACTAAGCTGGGACTCCATCTCTCTCTCCTCAGATATGCTTGGTTTTCTCATAGGTCTGCTCAGAAGCTTCTTCAACCTACACAGTGAATGAGTCAAGAAAACAATGAAGCAAAGGAACAACCGGCTTGTTTCACATACTCTTACGTAAACAGTGCAGACATGGCTTGCTTCATCTTTAACGTGCTTTACCCACCAGCAATTACTGAGGAAAAAATCAGCATTACTGTGCCACAAACCCCTTGAAAGGTCCAAATTTCACCTGAAAAGAGGAATAAAAGACTTCCTTCCCCCCACCCCACCCCCCCAGTAGAACTGCACAGCAACCTGCATTTGCAGTTCTTTTGGCAGCTATTGAAAACGATGGACTCATGCACAGAAGCGCCCTGCAAGAACTAACACGGGGCTTGAATTTTCTCACAGTTACATACACCTGGTTTTACAGTGAAGTTCAATAAAGCTTGACTTCTACTCAGGGAAACCTCTTCACCATACTAAAAAGCCATACCTCTTACAGTCTTTCTGCAGTTCGATGTTTCTTTTCATTTCTTGGTCCAGAAGCAGTTCGACTGGGCGTTTCAACTCTAACAGCTTCTTCACTTTCTTTCTTTCAGTCTCACACTTTCAAAATAGAAAAGATACATGACACACACAGCGTAGGAACAGTATCTACGCGCAGTATGTGCATCTAACGTTCTCCACAGAGAAGCTGCAGTACGCCTCAATTAGCCAACTTCCACAGAACGCCAAGGGACAAAGTTCCTGAGAACATTTAATCAGTTCGGGTTTCACATCAAACAGGCCAACACCTAACAACAGCAACAGACGACCCCACTGAGGCAAAGGCTCTTCTAACACTTCAAGGCAAAAAGGTGGAAAAGATGCTGCGGGACACTTTCGGCAGTTCCTCTACTCATAACAGGGATTACCTAAGTATGTACCTCATGGGGGAACACAGATCAATCTAAAGCTTTCATGGGGTCTTCAAGGACCAGCAGGCAGGGGCTTGCAGAGGAATTTGATCTTTTGCAATTCTTCAATGTTTCATTTCCCTCTGCTATTACCTCCCGCTCTCCTCTGGGGGTATTTACTTATTCACATCTTGTTCTGCCTCTTGGTGTCTTCTCAGCCAAACCAGAGGAGAGCTGGCAGCTGTTTGGACTTTGTACTTCCATTTTTCCTCTACAGAAAAGGAGAAAAGGGAAAGACTGCCCCTTGGAAACTGGCAGCCATTTCTTGTTTCCCAAGTCCTAGTTCATTTGCCCCAAATTCCTTCAGTACATTTTTCCGGAAGGCTTTTAAGCTCCCACTGCCCTGAAAACATGCAGCAGCTCCTCCGTACATTGCACTGGAAACACGAAGCATGTTAACTCTGCCCAGAAACCAAGGTGTCAGAAGATGACCCGAAGGAATCCAAGAAATAACTGGGGAACTGCGGCCTTGCTCAATGTGCTCAACCGATAGCAAACCACATTGGGAACTCTTCCCAATAGAACCACTCCAGAATTTACACAAAGTACCCAGCTAGCTTTTATTTGCTTCCTGGCTGATACCCAAATCACAAGATACTCACAGCCTGAACGGCAAGGATAACAGAAAAAGCTGACAGTAAGAACTCGACAAAAAGGTAGACACAGTTCTCTGGGGTATTGGCTAGGCACCCAGAGAATTTTCTGGGCTCACCTGTTCCAGGAGTTCAGCCTTTTCTCTGTCAAGCTGAGCAACAAGCTCTTCAAGGTGGGATCTTGACTTCAATTGCTCTTCCCACATGCTGTGTGAGTCCTTTGATGACAGAGGCAGCACATTCTGCTTTTGCACCTGTGAAAGCAACAGCGGCAAAAGAAAAAACTAAGGTGCCTGGAAAGACAGCACTGCAGTAGAAAGCAGTAACTGTCCCGATCCAATGTCAGGGAAGGTTTCGACATGATCCCAAGAGCGAGATTAAGACACAAACGAGGTCAAATGCCGTATAGTCAAAATAGGTATTATTATCAAAAGTGGAAAATGGTAGCGATAGGATAGAATGGAAGAAAAGGTAGAAATTAAGCAAGCAGTCGGAATAGGATTGCTAGGATAGTCACCACCACCGATCCAGCGGTGTCCCGTTGGTCCTCAGGCAAGCAGTTGGTGGTGGGCGTTGAAAGGACGGTCACCACCATGGATCCAGCGGCGTCCCGTTGGTCCTCAGGCAAGCAGTTGGTGGTGGGGGTTGCAAGGACGGTCACCACCACGGATCCAGCGGCGTCCCGTTGGTCCTCAGTCTTCAATTCCTTGGCGGTGAAGGCGGCCCCCACAGCTTGTCTCTATGAGTTTTTTATAGGGCACATTTCAGTGATGTCATGCACTGCAGGTTTCGTGCATCACACGACCTTCACCTTCGTGTGATCAACACCCAAAACCAGTATCTTATCAGCTCCAGCCCCCGTTTCCTCCTCTGGATGCCTCAATGGCCTGGTAACCGTCCTTATGGACAGAGGAGTGTCCTGCTTAAACAGGCCACCTTAGAGACAAAGGGCTCAAGATAGGCAGTTCACAGTTCCTTGAGATGATGGTCCAGTCCCCCACACCTGACAATCTTTGAGGCAAATGGTTCAGGAGAAGAATTCAGTCTCTTACAGTAACTTAAGTGGAAACAGGTGTAAGCTCTCCTCTCCCCATCCAAGATCTACAGTTAAGGTTAACAGGGAGTGTAGAACACACCTCAGGAAACGTAACCAAGAGCAGCAGTTGAAGCTGGTGGAAAGAATGAACACCCTAGAAGTGACAAGATGAGGTTGCAACTTTGGGGGGTAAGATGACACGTACACACACACACGCACACACACACAAGATCACCCTACAACTTTCTTCCAAAGGTCCTCCAGAGTTCCTAACGATACGCACTTTTTAATATAATAATTCCTCTAGTGCCCACCACAGAAAATACCCTACCCTCACGGCTTCTGTAACAGCTCTACGTCTCCTGAGAGCAAGAAAGTGCTCTGCCTGCTACTGTGCAGCATCACCTCACCTACTTCTTTACCTTAGCTCCCTGCATGGCAGGACAGTACCAGCACCTGTTCGCAGGTGGGAAAGGAAGCTAACATGGTCTCAAGGGCAAGCTGTGACAAAGCTGCAAAGGTAACACGGACCTCCCAGGTCCAGTCTCCTCTCTCAGCTTTCAGCTGCAGATCTCCCCCCTGCCCACAACTTCCATCCTATCTAGCATCTGTCGTGGTTTAACCCTCGTAGGCAGCTCAGCACCACCCAGCCACTCACTCACTCCCCACCCCTGTGGGATGGAGGAGAGCATTGGCAGGGTAAGAGTGAGAAAACTTGTGGGTTGAGATAAAGACAGTTTCGTAGGTAAAGTTAAAGCTGCGTGTGCGAGCAAAGCAAAACAAAGAATTCATCCCCTACTTCTCATTGGCAGGCAGTTTTTCAGCCACTTCCAGGAAAGCAGGGCTTCATCATACCCAATGGTTACTTGGAAAGACAAATGCCAGATCTCCAAATGTCCATCCCTTCTTCCTTCTTCCCTGCAGCTTTTCTTGCTGAGCACGATGTCATGTGGGATGGTCATTTGGAGTCAGCTGTCTGGCTGTGCCCCCCTGCCCCAGCTCCTTGGGCACCCCCCAGCCTACTTGCTGGCAGGGCAGTATGAGAAATAGAAAAGGCCTTGACACTGTGCAAGCCCTGTTCAGACATAACTAAATCACCCCTGTGTTGTTAACACTGTTTTCATCACAAATTCAAAACACAGCACCAAACAAGCTCCTATGAAGACAATGAACTCGTGTCAAACCCTCACATTTTAGAGCGTTAAGTAGGACTTGCCATAGTAGCATGGGAAAACTCTCAAAACCAGAAAGCTGGGGAATGGACCAGGCTGCTTTCTGAGCAGTCTATATTCACTAGAATGCAGGAACTGCGCTCCCCATGGCTCTCCAGGAAAACCTCATCCTAAAATTTCCCCACAGAAATAGGTAACTAGGCTCAGGAGCTCACAAAAAGGGAAGTTTGTGACCAGCTTACTGAGGCAGAGGCTTGCAGGTCTCTCTGAAGGGCTTCAATCCTGTTGTTTTGTTGCTGGACTGTGGCTTCCAGTCTGCCATTTTCAATTTCAAGGCTTAAAAAGAAATACAGGTCTTATGAGGGAAATCCGCCAGAGCACCAGCTCTGAAAGAACAGCGTGAAACAACATAATCTAAGACAAAAGCATCCTTCAAAATCGTATATTAACTTGCTGTGACGCAACAAGGCTACCCTGTTGTTTTCACACCATCCCAGTAAGCGACAGAACTTGCTTCACTGTGTTACTCTCTTACCGTTGCACGTGTTCTTCCAGTTGTTTTATAGTCCCAGAAGATGCCAACAGGAGGTCCTGCAGTTTCTGCTTAGAAGCTAGTACTTCGCTTTCCTTATTATCCAAGGCAGTCTTCAAGTCACGAACACAATGCTCAGACTGAAGATGCTCTTCTTCCAACTCCTGCAACTGTAAAATCACAGGAAGAATCCCCAGTAGTCAGGTGAGCTTTTATATAGAGGGGTCAACTGCTGCTGAAGAATTCAAGGGCTGCATATATCTGCACATACCCTCTAGTCAAACAACTGTAATCATTTCAAGTACGTTCAAACCTTCACTTGTACTAGCAAATGAGCACAAACTGTGTTACTTCACCATCTTTTTTACTGGCCTCTCCCATCCCTCCACTGATTTCCTATAGCACAGTTCTAAGCACTGACACTGCCCCTCCTACCCTTTCAGTGACTTGTGACACTCTTTGTATCCACTTGTTTGCTCCTCCATTGAAAAAAACAAATTAAAAAGTTCATCCTTCTCCTCAAGTGACTTCACACCTCCCTCATAAGGAAATTTAAGGTGATTCCTATTTCAGAACTCCGAGGCCTCTATGCTTCAGTTTTCGTAAGAACACTGCAAAAGGTGGTCCCCGCCTCAGAAAGTAGCTTACAACTGACTTGCAAGAAGGCTGCTTAAGGATGGCAAATTACGGCAGGGACAAAGAAGGGGGAGGAGGGGGAGATCCTGAGATGCTGCTTTGCAGATACAGTACAAACACACCACCTGCAAACCAGCTCTTCTTCTTGCTTAGTTCAATCCACATGGTTCTGATACCCGTACTCTTAAAAACAGCCCAAACCCCAAGCCCTAACATCTGTTTCAAAGTTCCTTCATCCATGAAGGTGGCTCACGTTGTTTTACACACTGCGCACCCAAAACAAAGACAAGGACTTTCACACATATTTAGCAACCTACAAATAAGGAACATCTGTTGTATAGAACTGTAAAGAAAAGTGCAATATCTGGAACAGGGAAATAGTGGCTCAGAGCAGGGGTGAATTTTGAGAGAGAGCAAACCGCTCTGGTCGTACCTAGCCACCAGAAGGCTACTGCCAGCGCACTGCCTTGCCCCTCCAGCTTGCGAGGAGCTCCCCAAAGGGCCAGCTGCGTTTATCACCAGGGGAGGGGAGGAAGAAGGGAAGAGAAAGGCCACTACCCCAGAGCCTGAACAAGAGCCTCTGCTGTGGCGTTGAGGAGCAAGGTTCTCTCTTACTTGCAGCAGAAACGAACTGGCTTTTTGATGATTCAAGTAACGCTAATCTTCCACTCTGGAGGAGGAGGAGGAGGCGGCCACCTGGCTGAAGGTTTTACTGGCTTCATGAATTATGACAGGGGATCACTGTTAACTTCCTTAGATCTCTCTGCTACTGGCTCCCAGAATACTGTTTTGTCCTTTTTCACAATGAACAGGAAGAAACAGCCACCCAGAGGTTCATTCCTATAGTGACAGGCTTTCCATACCTCAGCTTCAACCCTTTCCAGTTCCTTTTGCAAGTGCAGGTTGTCTTTCTCCAGGGCACCGAGGTAGCGCACAGTAGTAACTTCCGGAGAAGCTTCTGACATCGACTGCTTTTTAAGAACACTGGCAAGCTTCTGCTGCAGCTGTGCGACCCAGTCCTAAAGAAACGTGGTTACACGAGCACAAAGAATTCAATAAGAACATGAGACTATGAGGTGTGCTTTTACTTCTTAGGTTACATAATTAGGGCAGTCTTCAGAGCAAATTTAAAGATAAGAAATGTTGCCTGCCACCAGCAGGCACCTGCAAAACTGATGACCTCTCTCCATCTTTCTCAGCTGAGCGCCTCCACGGTACCAGGGGGAAGCAGGGGAAACTTCAGTGCTTCTGCGCTAGAGATGAAACTCAAAGGCCAGTTGCTATGAGACCCAGGTCATTAGCTTGACCTGCCTTCGTCCCAGTCCTAAATGAACAGCTGACCAAGAGCACAAGTATTTCAAGGGCCCCCAGTTACAAGTGTGTGGCGGGAGCAGCAGAAGACGTCAAAAGCCCAGAGGTAAATAAGCCCAAAAGCAAGCGAACCAAAGGGGACCCCACTGCGTCCCTCACAGAAAGTACCTTGGAATCCCCGGAACATTCCGCATCTTCCTCTTGCTCTGCTCCTCCCACTGGCAGGGCACCTACAAAGGAGGCAAGAAGCGACACACTGTGAGTGTTCATCTCACTCTGCTTTTTCCCATCATCCAGAAGATGAGGAACGGTTCTACTACGGGCCTTAGTGATTTTCCTCATCGGCTCTTCCACAGTTAAGGATCCTACCTTCTCTGTCCTGAGCAAGTGCAGCCCTTGTAAAGTCAGCAGTCCTCACAGGGCAGGAGCTGCTGAGAACTGCCTTGTCTGCTACACCACCTGCAGAAGAGTCTTCCGTGTTTTCACTCCCCGTGTCTTCTGCCAGCAGCTTACTAAGGATATATACGGAAAGAGAAGACATAGAGTTGGTAGAAACAACCACATCTTTGCATACACGCTTGACTAGGACAGCAACGGCCATTCCTCACCCAGCCGCTCCATTTTTGATGCCAACTGAGAAACGGTAACGCCCCCACCCCCCCACCTTACTCTGGCACTACTGTTCTGTGACGAAATATCCACTGCAGCCTTGCTCATTCTCTAGATGCACATTGGTATCTGTGAAGCACTTCAGCCCTGCTGGCTACAATCTAAACTGATAAACAACCTCTCCCTAGGGAGCACTACAAAAATTAACAAGCCCTCTGGCAGATTCACATCTAACTGCAAGGGTGCTATGTCCGCAGGATGCTACCTTAATGCTGCAACTATTCATGTCAAGCCAGCCTACAGTCTCCTCAAATGCCGTCCTGACTTGGAAGAACTTCAGAAATCTTGATGGTTAGTCTGAGGACTTGAGAGTTTAGACAGCTCCTAAGTATGATCAAGAGGCCAAAGACGACTGCGGTTGCATTCTAAGCACTGCGTGTGTTAACTACTTTGAATAGGCACTCTCTTCTAACAAACTTGAAAGAGAGTAAATTGGGGCTCCTGAGAGAGACCCCTTTCAGGTTTGCTTTTTAACCGTCTCGTGGTTTAACCCCAGCCAGTAACTAAGCACCACGCAGCCGCTCGCTCGCTTCCCCCCTACTCAGTGGGATGGGGGAGAGAATCGGGGGGAAGAAAAGTAGCACTGACGGGTTGAGATAAGAACAGTTTAATAGAACAGAAAGGAAGAAAATAATAATAATGATAATAACAACAATAGTAAGGTGACAACAATAATAATAAAATAGTTGGAATATACAAAACAAGCGATGCACAATGCGATTGCTCACCACTCTCCAACCAAGGCCCAGTTAGTTCCCGAGCAGCCATCTGCATCCCCTCCAGCCAACTCCCCCCAGTTTATATACCGGGCATGACGTCACATGGTATGGAACACCCCTTTGGCCAGTTTGGGTCAGCTGCCCTGGCTGTGTGCCCCCCCAGCTTCTCGTGCCCCTCCAGCCTTCTTGCTGGCTGAGCATGAGAAGCTGAAAAATCCTTGACTTAGTCTCAACACTACTGAGCAACAACTGAAAACATCAGTGTGTTATCAACATTCTTCTCATATTGAACCCAAACCAGAACACTATACCAGCAACTAGGAAGGAAACGAACCCTATCCCAGCCGAGACCAGGACAAACCGATACATTGACTGACAACTCTGCCCCTCTCACGACAACATAAGCCATTTACCCAACATGTCTATGCACGCGAGCGTAATCCACAGCCACGAAGGCAGAGTTATCTCTGTAACAGTATCGGCACCGTGCCAAAGAAGCTGGCTTGCATTTATGTCCCCGGCAACTGTGGCAACCGTAAGAGCAATCCTAAAGCATCCAAAATGTGTTCTGAAATACATCCGCTTCTGCAGGCACTGCATTGCCATCGTTTTAATCCCTGCTTGCTCCCAAAACAATGCTTTCCCCCTCTCCTACAAGCACAGCGAAAGCAAAGCCAAATACACGGAAGCGTTGGAGAATTCAGGTTGGAAGGCACCTCATGAGGTGTCCAGGCCAACCGCCTCCCCAAAGCAGACTGAGCTACGAGGTCAGACCACGCTGTTCAGGGGTCCTTCCACTCTGCTCTTCAAAGCCTCCACGCATGGAGGCTACACAAACTCCCGGGGCAAGCTGTTCGACTGCTTGACCATCCTCAGGCCGAGTTGTCTCCTTACGCGCAGTTAAAACACCTTGTGTTTCACCTTATGCCCCTTGTCTCTCGGGCAACGTTGCCTCTCTTTCGCCTAACGCTTCCATTCACAACACTTAAGCACCAACTATGCCGCCACTTAAAAAACCCTCTCCTGCAGAGCCGTGGTGCTGCTGAGCTAATGGCAAGTTTCCTTCTGGGTCTGGGTCTGGGTCCGTGTGTGGAGGGGGCACAACAGACCGCTTTCTTGCAATCTTTGGGGTGCAAAGGATGAGAGCAGCCAAGCGCAGACCTGCTTTTACCAGTCACCCAGGGAACTCCGTCCGTGTGGCTCCTTCTTTTTCAAAGCTCATTCCCATGCCTCTCATCAATCATACTTGCAGACGACTAAAGAGACCTATGTGCCGTTTTGACAAATGTCTCACCTTTCACGCTGATTGTCAGTTCCTTTTTTGTGAAGAAACTCTACCATCTCCTCGTCATGCTTGGAGACAGCAAGATTAGGGGGGGTATATCCCTCCTGAAAGGACAAATAATCCCCGTTAGAAAAACCCAGACAAGTTCTGCACCTTTTCGAAAGAGCAGCTTTACCAAGTGCCAAGGTTACCCGGTTCTGAGCATTAATATTGGCATTACGCTCAAGTAACAGCCCTGCTACAGTTGTATTAGGAGATACGACAGCAGGGTGAAGGGCAGTGTTGCCGTCAGCATCTGCCAGATTTGGGTCGGCACCATGCTGCAGCAGAAGAGCCACACGTTTTTCTTGCTGGCACTGTACTGCCTGGGAACAACACACAAAAAAGGGAAGATTTCCAACATTTGTGTTTCACTCTGTCACAGCTCGGCCAGCTTCTGAATGCTGGGAAAGAAAAGCATCTTCCAAGATTAGCTAACATATGCCCCTTCCACACCTATTACAGCATGCAAGTTTCTACGCAGGTCCGTGTAAAGAATCCTGCCGGGCACCTCTCGTTTGACGCACAGTCGGCAAGTCCCACTGACAAGAGCGTAACATATGCCGCATACCGTCGTCAGTGGCGATCTCTTGAAATCGTCAGCAAGGCTCAGCCGGCTGTTCTCTTGTACCGGACGTCTAACGACATCCACGAGGCCGTCTGCACAAGCGACATGCAGAGGTGTCCTAAAAATTAAACATACGAGCTTAACACAGACAGACAACGGAAGAACCAAAGCTGTGCTACCACTCAGCCCTGGGGACCCTGCAGCCCAGACTCCGCTCCTCCTGCTTTCCTGCACCGCTCACCCACAGGGCAGAAGAGAACTGGTGCTGCCTGAGCAGCTGCAGAACGACCCCGCGGGGAGACCACTGCCGAGCAGCAGGTCGGCGGCAGGCACTTCCAACAGCACTCAAGCCGACCCGGCAGCTACGAGCAATGAAAAGCTCTGGAGCTCGCTCCCCCAGCTGACAGGGCAAATCTCGCTTTTCAAGCAATTAGCTTGAATCTGGTCCTACGCAAAACCTTAAGAGCGGGCACTTCCGCGTGGCACCCGAAAGCTGCCAGGGGGTTTGATCGCACCACGCTGGACCAGCAGGCTCTGGTGCTTGAGAGAGGACTGGCGGAACTTGGCTCAGAACCTCCCGCAGCAGCGCCTGCCAGAAGCAGCCAAGGTGTCCGTCAGCGGCCGGCAGCCCCTCACCGCTTCTCCTGGTCTTGCCCGTCGATGCCACCTCTCCTCAGCCGCCACCGCCTCAGCCAGGCCAGGTTGCCGCGGGCAGCCGCGCAGTGCAGCCTGCCCGGTTCCTCCTCCCCGAGCTCGTAGGCACCGGTGGCAGCGGCTGGAGCGCAGGGCTGCCCAGAAGCGCTGCCGGAGGGTGACCGCTGGCGCTTCTGGCTGAAGAGCCCCATGACCCTCCAGCACATGCTGCGGTGCGGTCGTGGCCCCGCTGGGAGCCACCAGCAGCAGGAGGCACCCGGCGGACTCTGCCAGGCCCTGGGTGAGGGCGAGGGTGAGGAGGAGAGCGAGGGTGAGGAGGAGGGCGAGGGCGAGGACCACGGCGAGGAAAACGGCGAGGGCGAGGACCACGGCGAGGAAAACGGCGAGGGCGAGGACCACGGCGAGGACCACGGCGAGGGGAGGCACCAGGCAGACGAGCTCGCCTGCTGCGGCCTGGAGCCCCCGAGGCGACGGCCCCTGCCCGGCACCTGCTGCTGCTCCGTCTGCCAGCAGACGGGCGTGCCAGCGCAACAATGGCGGCGACGGCGCTTGGGGGCGTGGCAAGGGGACGTCACACACGGGGGCGTGGCAGACAGCGGCCCTGAACTTCCCGCGGTGCCGTGCGGTGAAAACCGAGGGCCCCGTCTCGCTGTGCCGGTGGCTGCTGCTCGCCCCCTTCTGAGGTCCTCTGGTCCCAGTCCTCTGCTCAAGCAGGGTCAGAGGGTCACCGAGAGCCAGCCGTCCCGGTCTGTGCCCGGCTGGATTCTGCGTATCTCCCGAGCAGGGAGACTCGCAGCCTTCCCAGGCAACCTGTACCAGGGCTCTGTCACCCTGGCAGTAAAAACGTGTTTCTTGACGTTCCGAGGGAACCTCACGCGTTTCGGTTTGCACCCATCGCCTCTCGGGCTGTCGCTGCGCACCACTGAAAAAAGCTTTGGGCCTTCCCTTGGGGTATTCCTATACATTGATGAGATTCCCCCTGAGCTTACTCTTCTCCAGAGTCCCAGCTCTCTCAGCCTTGCCTCCTGTGAGACGCTCCAGTCCTTGAATCAGCTTGGCGGGTCTTTGTTGGACTCTCTGCAGCATGTCCCTGCCTGTCTCCTACCGAGGCGCCCAGAGCTGGACACGATACTCCCCTCACCGGTGCCGAGTAGAGTGGAAGGGCCACCTCCCTTGACTTGCTGGCAATCCTGTGTCTAAGGCAACTGTCCTGGTGTCCTGGTTTCGGCTGGGATAGAGTTAATTTTTACAGGAACCTGGGAGGTGGGGGCATAGCCGGGGCAGCTGACCTGAGCTAGCCAAGGAGCTATTCCATACCGTGTGACATCATGCTCAGTATATAAATGGGGAGCGGGCCGGGGGGTGGTCTCTGGTTTTCGGTGGGGGAAGTGGCGGAGCGTCGGGTCCCGGGTGGTGAGCAGTTGCACTGTGCATCACTCTTTTTGTATACTTTTTCATTAGTGCCGTTGTTGTTGTTGTAATCGCTTTGTGTTTGTCCCAGTAAACTGCCTTTATCTCAACCCTCGAGGTTCCAGTTTCTTCTTCTTTTTCTCTGCTCCGTCTCCTCCCCATCCCACCGGAGGGGGGCGGAGGAGTGAGCGAGCGGCTGCGTGGTCCTTTGTTATGGGCTGGGCTGAAACCATGACACCTGGTTTCAGCTGGGATAGAGTTAACTGTCTTCCGAGCAGCTGGTACAGTGCTGTGTTTTGAGTTCAGCATGCGAAGAATGTTGGTAACACACTGGTGTTTTCAGTTGTTGCTCAGTAGCGTTTAGTCTAAAGTCAAGGATTTTTCAGCTTCTCGTGCCCAGCCAGCGAGAAGGCTGGAGGGGCACAAGAAGTTGGCACAGGACACAACCAGGGCAGCTGTCCCAAACTGGCCAACGGGGTATTCCATACCGTGTGATGCCACATCTAGTGTCTAAACTGGGGGGGCGTGGGGGCGGGGGATCGCCGCCCGGGGACTAGCTGGGTGTTGGTCGGTCGGCAGGGTGGTGAGCAATTGCCCTGCGCATCATTTGTACGTTCCAATCCTTTTATTATTGCTCTTGTCATTTTATTAGCGTTGGCATGATCGTTACTAGTTTCTTCTTTTCTCTTCTATTAAACCGTTCTTATCTCAAGCCACGAGTTTTACTTCTTTTCCCGATTTTCTCCCCCGTCCCACTGGGTGCGGGGGGAGCGAGCGAGGAGCAGCTGCGTGGCGCTTAGTTGCTGGCTGGGGTTAAACCACGACAGCAACATAGGATACCATATTCCTATTCTGCTGCAGGCACACATTGCTGGCTCACAGTCAACTTTGTGTCCACCAGGACCCCTCGGTCCTTTTCTGCAAAGCTGCTTTCCAGCTGGGTGATCCCCAGCAGGTACTGGTGCCTGGAATTGTTCCTTCCCAGGTGCAGGACACTGCACTGCCCCTTGTGGAACTGCGTGAGGTTCCCATCAGCCCATTTCTCCAGCCATTTAAGGTCCCTTTGGGTGGCAGCACAACCCTCTGGTGTAGCTCTCCTCTCAGAAACGAGTTGCTGTTTTCCATGTGTGCTTTTTGCCATCTAGTGGCAGCAACGGATTCGCGGGCTCCTTGCCTCTGATAATTGGACTTTCTAGGCTTGGTACAAAACTGTCTGTGCTGTAGGACTCCTCTATCAAGCAGCAAGGTGCAGCTATCCATCCACGCTACTGACCGTACTGCTGTGACGAAGGGCCAGCTCCTCCTGGAACGGTCAGACTGAGGGAAGTATCCACTGTCAAGTAAAACCACAGGAATGCTCAAAATGGTTGCTTTTCTGAAGCTTAATGGAGTTTTGAGTTACTTAAGCAAATACCCATTATCTGATCATATGGATGCCTTGTTGCTGATTGGGGAATGTATCCTGAAAGGCAGCATTGTGGGGCCTCTAAAATGAAAAGTCGTATTTTGATGGGAATGTTTGTTCCATCAGCAACCCCCGGCACGATTAGGTATGCTGTATCTCTGAAATGCAGCAGTTGTGTTGGGGATGCAGGTAGTTAAACCACCTTCAGGACACCGATGCCAAATTGCTTTAGATGGGTTTCCCTCACTAAGCTATAGTCCTGCCGATCTGTAGGGACTGCATGTGGCCATCTTCCTGAGCTTCCACCCACTTTTGAAGCTATGGCTTGGAAAGGAGTTTGTCTTTATCGATGGCTTGTTCTAGCTTCTGGTGGCAAGACTATGAAAAGTGTCTTTTCACATCCTGAACTTAGAGGCCTATTGGTCACCCCACAGCTGAAAGATGCTATAATCCCACAAGTTTGCAAGTATGACAGGAATAATATCCATCATACTACTGCTGAGCTACTGAGTCCTAAAGCAACCATTAGCAAGCTTCAGCATGGTTGGTACGTGCCAAAAGGCCATAGCAGGTACGTCCCAGGTGCTTTGGGATAGCGGTTGCACACAGGAGTAGACGTGACATAAAGCGTAGCTATTTGTGGAATGTTTCGGGCACGTCCTGATGTCCCGAAAAGTGAACTTGGAGTAGTCCTTTATCTAAACAGCTTTACCAGGGTAGTAACCCTCAGGAGCGATCTTGCAGAACAACACTGAAATGGCCAAATACTCTCCAGTAGGTTATAACGTCTGAAGAGTACTGTGCAATGCGTACCTCAACTCTAGTCCGCAATCTTAACAGAACTGTGCTTCAAGCCTCCCCAGAGGAAAAGGACACAGACGCATGCTGGCCATTTGCCTGGCCTCCAGGACAGGATGGAGATGCAGCTGTGAACAAAGCTGAAGTGAGCAGGAGAGAGATCTGGGGAGTTATATGGGCAGGGAAGGGGGTGGAAAGCAAAGTCCAGAAGGGGTACAATAAAACAAAGACGCATACTAGATTACAAAGCTTATGAAATGTCAAGTTGAAACAGAATATCTGGAATGAAATACAGTGTATTAGCTTCAAAAAACCCACTTATTCATATAAAAAGGAAGAGTGTCACAGCAGCATTCATCGCTTTCCTCGCTGCCTGTTAACTCAAGTCCTTGAATTAGTGGGTAAACCCCCCAGATTTTTCCCGTCTTAATTCATCTCAGTACAACCACTCTTACTTTTCCAGAACTGGGACTTTGTTGTATAATCTTCCGATTGCTAGTGACTTTTGCAGACAGGAAAAGACAACTGCAGATCTTCAGTAACAACAGGTAACTCCCTGAAAGAAGCAGAACTGCTTGTTTTGTTGACATAAATGCCCCACAACAGCCACCACATCATCAGCGGCCACCAGCAACAAAGAGATGGGCTGTCCTATCACACCAGTTTTGGAAAGTACTAATGAGGCTCAAAGCTGATATATTAGCGTTCCTTTTTTCCCCATATGAAGTGTTTCAGGTGCACCACAGGCGTTGAGGTAGGAACTGCGAATGTCTAAAGCTGCAGCGATTTTTACTACAACGATCAACAGGAATACCGTGAGAGGCAACGGGCACAAAGTGAAACACAGGAGCTTCTGTCTGAACATCAGGAAACACTTTTTCACCGTGACAGTGACCCAGCACTGCCCACGGAGGCTGTGGAGTCTGCATCCTTGGAGATACTCAAAAGACAACGTGGTCCTGGGCAACCGTCTCTAAGTGGCCCTCCTTGAGCAGAGGGGCTGGACCAGATGACCTCCAGAGATCCCTTCCAACCTAGAATCATAGAATCACTTAGGTTGGAAAAGACCTTCAAGATCATCGAGTCCTACCATCAACCATGCCCACTAAACCGTGTCCTGAACTACCCCGTCTACTTGCTTTTTGAATACCTCCAGAGACGGCGACTCAACCACTTCCCTGGGCAGCCTATTCCAATGTCTGACAACCCTCTCAGTAAAGAATTTTGTCCTAATATCTAACCTAAATCTCCCTTGCCTCAACTTGAGGCCATTTCCTCTTGTCCTATCTCCAGCCACCTGACAGAAGAGACCAGCACCCACCTCACTACAAGCCCCCTTCAGGTAGTTGTAGAGAGCGATAAGGTCTCCCCTCAGCCTCCTCTTCTCCAGACTAAACAGCCCCAGCTCCCTCAGCCGCTCCTCACAAGACTTGTGCTCCACACCCTTCACCAGCTCCGTTGCCCTTCTCTGGACACGCTCCAGCACCTCCATCTCTTTCCTGTAGCGAGGGGCCCAAAACTGAACACAGTACTCGAGGTGCGGCCTCACCAGTGCCCAGTACAGGGGGACATCCACCTCCCTGCTCCTGCTGGCCGCACCATTTCTGATACAGGCCAGGATGCCGTTGGCCTTCTTGGCCACCTGGGCACACTGCCGGCTCACGTTCAGCCGGCTGTCAACCAGCACCCCCAGGTCTTTCTCTGCCGGGCAGCTTTCCAGCCACTCTTCCCCCAGCCTGTAGCGCTCCATGGGGTTGCTGTGACCGAAGCGCAGGACCCGGCACTTGGCCTTGTTGAACTTCATACGATTGGCCTCAGCCCATCGATCCAGCCTGACCACATTTCTTTGTAGAGCCTCCCTACCCTCAAGGAGATCGACCCTGCCTCCCAACCTGGTGTCGTCTGCAAACTTGCTGAGGGTGCACTCAATCCCCTCATCCAAATCATCGATAAAGACATTAAACAGAACGGGGCCCAACACCGAGCCCTGAGGAACACCACTTGTGACCCGCCGCCAACTGGATTTCACCCCATTCACCACAACCCTCTGGGCTCGTCCAGCCAGCCAGTTTCTCACCGAGCGAAGAGTACGCTTATCCAAGCCATGAGACGCCAGTTTCTCAAGGAGTATGCCATGAGACACAGTGCCAAAGGCCTTGCTGAAGTCAAGGAAGATAACATCCACAGCCTTTCCCTCAACCACTCGGCGGGTCACCTGGTCATAGAAGGAGATCAGGTTGGTCAAGCAGGACCTGCCTTTCGTAAACCCATGCTGACTGGGCCTGATCCCCTTCTTATCCTGGACTTGCCATGTGAGTGCTCTCAAGACAAACCGTTCCATAATCTTCCCCTGACCGAGGTCAGGCTGACAGGCCCGTAGTTCCCCGGATCCTCCCTCCGACCCTTCTTATAAATGGGAGTCACATTGGCAAGCCTCCAGTCCTCTGGGACCTCCCCTGTTGACCAGGATCTCTGAAGAGATGATAGAGAGTGGCTTGGCAAGGACCTCTGCCAGTTCCCTGAGTACTCTTGGATGGATCCCGTCAGGTCCCATAGATTTGTGAGTGTCCAGATGGCGTAGTAGGTCACTAACTGTTTCCTCCTGGATTAAGGGAGGCATGTTCTGCTCTGCATCCTTACCTTCCAGCTCAAGGGGTGGAGCACCCTGAGGATTACTGGACTCACTATTAAAGACTGAGGCAAAGAAGGCATTAAGTACCTCGGCCTTTTCCTCAGCTCTGGTTGCTACGTTCCCTTCTGTATCCATTAAAGGATAGATATTCTCCTTGGGATTCTTTTTACTGTTAACATATCTGCAAAAACATTTTCTGTTGTCCCTTACAACGGTGGGGACAATTAGTTCTGGCTGAGCTTTTGCCTTTCTAATTTTCTCTCTGTATGATCTAACAAGATCCCTGTACTCCTCCCAGGTTGCCCGCCCTTTCCCCCAGAGACGATAAACTCTCCTTTTTTTCTTGACTCCTAGCAAAAGCTCCCCGTTCAGCCAGGACGGTCGCTTTCCTCGGCGGTTCGACTTGCGGCACGTGGGAATAGCCTAGTCCTGAGCCATTAAGATTTCCTTCTTAAAGAATGTCCATCCCTCCTGGGCCCCTTTGCCCTTCAGGACCGTCTCCCAAGGGCCTCTCTCAACCAGTGCCTTGAAGAGGCCAAAGTTTGCCCTCCGGAAGTCCATAGCGGTGGTTTTGCTGACCACCTTCCTTGCCTCACCAAGAATTGAAAATTCTATCATTTCGCGGTCGCTAAGCCCAAGACGGCCTCCGACCATCACACCTCCCGCCAGTCCTTCCCTGTTCGTGAACAACAGATCTAGCAAGGCTCCTCCCCTGGCTGGCTCACCCACCAGCTGTGTCAGGAATTCATCTTCCACACTCTCCAGGAACGTCCTCGATTGTTTACTCCCTGCTGCCTTGTATTTCCAGCAGATGTCTGGAAAGTTAAAGTCCCCCACGAGGACAAGGGCACACGATTCCGAGACTACTGCCAGCCGCCTGTAGAACGATTCATCCGTCTCTTCAACCTGGTCGGGCGGTCTATCACAGACTCCCAGCACAATATCTGCCTTATCGGCTTTCCCTCTCATCCTCACCCATAAGCACTCCACCTTGTCATCAGAATCGTGTAGCTCTGTACAGTCAAAACATTCCCTAACGTAGAGAGCCACCCCACCACCTCTTCTACCTCGCCTATCCCTTCTGAAGAGCTTGTAGCCATCCGTCGCAGCACTCCAGTCATGGGAGTCGTCCCACCACGTTTCCGTGATGGCGACTAAGTCGTATCTATCCTGCTGCACGAGGGCTTCCAGCTCCTCCTGTTTACTGCCCATGCTGCGTGCATTGGCATAGAAGCATTTGAGCTGGGTTGTCGAATCCACCCCTAACATTGGCACGCTGCCCCCAGGCTCATCTCTTGTGCACCTAGTTTTATCCCTTACCCTCTTCGAACCTAGTTTAAAGCCCTCTCTACGAGCCCGGCCATCTCACGAGCGAGGATTCTTTTAGCCCTTTGAGATAGCCGGACACCATCTGTTGCTAGCAAGCCCGGTGCCGTGTAAACCTCCCCGTGATCAAAAACCCCCAAATTCCACCGATGGCACCCGCCTCTGAGCCACGTACTAACCAGGCGTGTTTTCCTGTTCCTTTCAGTGTATTTCCCTGTTACTGAAGGGATGGGGGAAAACACTACCTGTGCTCCCGATCCTTCCACTAATCGTCCCAGTGCCCTGGAGCCCCTTTTGATTGCCTTTGGATTTCTCTCTGCAGTCTCCTCACTGCCAACCTGCACAACCAGCAATGGGTGATCATCAGAGGTCCGAACCAGACCGGGGAGTTCCCTGGTAATGTCTTTTACCCGGGCCCCAGGGAGGCAGCAGACTTCCCTGTGGGATGGGTCAGGTCTGTCCCCCTCAGAAGGGAGTCGCCTAGGACAGTTACCCTCCTTTTTCTTTTTTCAGGGGATGTGAGAACGCGGGGGGCTGCCCGACTGGGCCTAGGCGCCTCCTCCCTAGACAGGACTTCATCTACCCCCTGATCTTCACTGGCCTGGTCCTCAAGTTCCAGAGCCCCATAGCTGTTGTGTCGGGGCAACTGGGAAGGTGAGGGAGACCGGGAGGGGATTCGCCTGCCTCCCCGAGCAGGGACCTGTATCCATTCCCCTCCATCTCTTAGGTCCCCTCCTGCCTGGTGGCAGGAGGGCAGGGGAACCTCCGCTGCTTGCGGAGCCTCCACCTGCTGCCTCTGCCTCAGGGATGGCAGGGTGTGGGCCCACCAATCCATCTCCCTCTCACGCTCCCTGGTACTCCTCGACCTTTCCACTGCCTCCTTCAGCTCTGCCACCAGGCCGAGCAGATCGCCCGCCTGCTCACACCTCACACGAGAGGTGTCCCCGCTGCCCTCCGTCATCAGTGATAGACTCGGGCGCTCCCCGCAGCCAGAGACCTGGGCAGCTGCACGTTTACAGGGCACCTCTGTCTGCGTTGCCACACTTTTCCTGACAATGGCTTTCACCCGAGCGGCAACCGTACCGGGGTCTCCCTCCGGGCCGACGCCCACCGCTTGAGTAGCCTGCTCGAGCTGGCAAGAGGAAGACGGGGCCTGCACGCCCTGCCGCGCCGCGCTCCTGGTCGCCGGCGCTCCTCAGGGCCGTTCAAATCTCCCGCGGTTGCCCCGGCAACGCCCGCGCCGCGCCAGCCTCTCTCGCGAGAGCCGCCGGCTCCGGCCGGGCCCCTCCGCTCTTCTCTTCTCTTCTCTTCTCTTCCCGGCGCTGCCGGGCCTCGGGAGCCTCGCGGTCCGCCTCAGTCTAGCGCTCAGCCGCCGACGGACCGTTGGCTCTGCTGGCCTCGCCGCTGACTGGCGGCTGCTGACCGTTACGCCGCGTTCAAATCTCCCGCGGTTGCCCCTGGCAACGGCCGCGCTGCTGGCCTCGCGCTGACTGAGGTCTCTCCCTTTCAAAATTCTGACCGCAGCCACCTAGGCTTCAACCCTGTTTCTTGACGGTCATGCGTCCCCGGTTTGGCTTGGGAAGCTTCCTCCTAGACTTAGTTGTTGCCAAGATGTCCCAGTTCAGCTGAATACAGAACTGGACTTGCAGCCAGACCTCCACTGACAATGCTGCGTGCGATTAAAGGCCTGCTGCTATGGCGCTCCTGAAGGAGCTTGGCTCTGGCTTCTGCTAGTCTCTCGTTAGCTCTGAAACATTCAGAAGCATGCAAAGAATTATCTTTGGTAATGACACTTGTGCAAAGTCGCCCCCCAGGTCTTTGACTGTCCTTCGACTTCTGGAAGGGGAAGGGAGGGATTAAAAGCCTCTAAAACAAGAATAGAATTTGATCTGAAGTCTTCGCAGAGAGCCTCTTTCTAGGAAGTCACGCTACCTGCAAGGAGCAGCAAGAGCTACCAACACTTAGGACTTCTCAGCATTAGGGCTTCAAAACAACCTCTGAACGCCATGCATTTACACAGCTGCTTCTGAAAGGTACTTCACCTGCATATGAAGTGTTTCAGGTGCACCACAGGCGTTGAGGTAGGAACTGCGAATGTCTAAAGCTGCAGCGATTTTTAATGCAACGGTCAACAGGAACACCATGAGAGGCAACGGGCACAAAGTGAAACACAGGAGCTTCTGTCTGAACTTCAGGAAACACTTTTTCACCGTGACGGTGACCCAGCGCTGCCCACGGAGGCTGTGGAGTCTCCATCCTTGGAGATACTCAAAAGACAACGTGGTCCTGGGCAGCCGTCTCTAGGTGGTCCTCCTTGAGCAGGGGGGCTGGACCAGATGACCTCCAGAGGTCCCTTCCAACCTCACCCATTCTGTGGCTCTGCGATACAAAACAAACGCACCAAAAAGACCACATAGCTTTCTTGGCGCTACTATACGCTCACAAGGAGTTTTAAACCTAAGGCGCGTGAAGTGACAGCAATGTAAAGTGCCCTATTCTCCAGCCTGAACACTGGAAAAACTTTCACTTTATAAGCAGAAATATTCACTGCATCAGGACTGAAGCAGCGGGCTGCAAGCGCGTCGAGTAGTGTCCTAAGCGTTAAAATAACACTGGAAACATTAAACACACATAGAGTGAAGGGCTTAAACGGAACAAAGGGAATGCTTTTGTTAAAACACAGAACATGAGTGGAGCAAAATAATGCATCTACCTCAACAAGAAACATTTTGACAGTTCTGTCAAGCTCAAGAGTCAAGAGTAGTCAATCTGCCAGTCAGAAGAATAGATATGGTTCTTAGTGTGAGTGCAAAATAAAACAACTGTGCATCAATAAACCATCAGTTAAGTGCAACGTGCTTGACATCCATTTAATAAACTGAGAATTTATATTCAGACAATAAAAATAAACACGTTTTCACATCCGAACAATCTGAAGGATGGGAAACCACAGATGCGCTATGTAAACAAAATTATTTCCTGAGCCTCTGCCTAGCATTTTGTTCAAATCTTATAATTTTTATATAGAACATGACGGTACTCCTGTATTGCCCTGGCAAGGGGATCCTGGTCAACATGGACGTTTCTGGAAGGTCCATCAGTAGATACCATGGGAGAAGCTCCAGCAGATCCAGTTTCAAGTTCAGCAGTGGCTAGGGAGAAAAGAGACAAGATTCCTGGTGTTACTTTTCTAGTAGACAGGGCCAAGTAAGTCACTGTAAAAACGTTATGGGTAACTGGAGAGACTACAGCGCAGGAAGATTTAAACACTTCCAAAGGAACATAACAATGAAAGGGCTAGGCACAAAGGGAGAAACACATTTTTTCCACAAGTGCTTATTAGTCAACAGTACTTTTAAAGGTAGTGAAAGACATTCCAGAGGCCTCAGGCTGAACATCTTCAGGGAACCCACAAATGACTCTCAGTTACACCAGTGCTAAATTGAGCCCCCTGCAGAGACCTCTTCAGCCTCAAGTGTCTGTTTCCTTAAGTGTTCAAACCAGTGATTTCTTGGAACACTACTCCTAAAAATCAGCTTCTGCATTCGCTGTGACAAACTTTAAAAGAAGCTGCCCGTGAAAACGCAAACATCTTTGCACTGCAGTCAGGCCAGGACAAGTCTCCCAGCCTGGCACCTTCTCTGAGGGGCGTCTTTGTAACTCGCCCTGGCAGAACCCTCTTTCCTCCATGAAAACACAAACTCGGTGGAAGTAAACCCACCTTCACCGTCTTTCTCCAGCCACCTTTTTCAGACAAGGTCCCCAAACCAAACATACTCTGACTCCTAGCCGATGTGTAATTACGTTCAAAATGCGCACGGATGCAACGCAATGGCTTTGTGCCCATTCAGACACATGGAACGAGCTACGAAGCTACAGCTGAATGCTCTCTCTATGATTAAAAGCATACAGGAACAGAAGGAGATGCTCCCAGGGGCTACTTGCTTTGAAACAGCACCAGTCACTGCAAAGCAGTGACTCTGGAGGAACAACTGTGAAATGGGTGGAATTCCTCTTTGGACACCTGGCCTAACATTACGCTACCTATTACAAGCATTCAACTCACGTTTGCCTAAACACTACTGAATGATCTTTTCCTAAAGGAAGGCTATCTTTTGTCACCGATTATATTCCTCTTGCTTATCCAAAAAAGACCGCAACATATAAGCTACAAATATAAGCAATGAATAAGACACATGGCAAGAATCAAGAACTAACAGCAGAGAATGTGTATGGTATGGTTTAGTGCTGAATGCAATTGATGTACATGGAAGGAGAAGTGACAGCTGAAGTCTACAAAAATCTTTTCCCAGGGCTTCTTTTACATTTGATACATGTGCTTGAGGAGTAACTCGAGCGAAAGGTGACCTCAGCTTAAGCCAAGTGTATCTGTGTGGGGGAAATGGGTTAGTTTTCTTGGTGCTTGGATTTTTTCAGGCAACTGCATAACATTCTACCCAGTATGTTGGTAAGCAGGAAGTTTTCACATTCAAGTCTAAACTGGAAAGCTAGCAGAAAAACCCCCTGTGCTTAGCACAAGAACTTGACAGCTTTGAAGCCATTATTTTCAAGAGTTAGGACAGTCATCTGTTTCCTTAAAAACACTCCAAACACGATGACACATTACCCTCTTCAAGTTCTTTAGTGACTTTTTCATCCAGTTCCCGCCGTACCTAGAATTATATAGAGGATGTACAGTTAGTATTTTAAAAGTTACCTTTTTGTAACTTTAAACTTCTAAAACAATCTTAAACCCCACACATAACATGTGATAAAAACTACAAATGCCATCCCAAATACAGACATCTTGGTTTGGGGTTTGATTTGTAATGAAGAGAAACTCTTGGTCGGCCAGGCTGTAGCAGTCTCATTGCTGAGCATCATTAACTGCAGCACAAAACAACCTGTAAAGAGAAGTGCAAAAGCAGCTGCTGCAGGATTGACATACACCATCGCATAGAAAAAAGCATGTGCCAATATTCTTCTTTTCTCCACTTTAAGATGGAAAATGGAAAGAGCTCCTGCAGATCACGCCAGGATTCTTCTTTATTGTTATTGCCGATACCACGACACACACAGAATATAAAAACACACATGACTTTTTCTTGCGAACTTTGTCCTAAGAAACAATAGCAGCAGCTACAGCTTCTACACAGCAAGAGCTGTGGGGTTTATTATGTAACCAAAATCAGCTTAAGGAGCAAAACGTTTCCAGTACAAAATACCACCCAACATTAAACAATACTGGCTACAAACCTGGTCATGTATCTCGCTGAAAAGAAGAGAGAGAAGAACAGATTTTTGATTAAGGAGCTGAAGAAGAAAGAAAAACGGCCTTAAGTTCAAAGGTCTTCAGTGAGAAATAAGAACATGGCCTACGCGTAACCAAAGCAAGTAAAAAAGCTAACAATGCAAAGACTGCTACACTACAAGAGTGCAGATGGAAAATGAAATCAGAAAAGGAACAGAAATTGAGAAATAGAGTAGGAAGCAGACATTCCCTTTCTCACGTGATGTAGGAAAACTGGTTTCATAAATCCATTAAACTCACACTGGTTGCAGCTAGCAGAGTTCACTATTGTTTTCTATGTCAAGACACCCACTTTCATTTTCACCAGCCTTTGGCACAGCTGTTAGGATTTCAGCTTCACCTTTTTTAAACCTAACAACAAGACTCCAGTCCCCAAATCTCCTTGCAGCACTTGCAGCAGACATTCCTCACAGCAGTTCCCAAATTAGGGCACACAGACCACTAACATCATATTTGTGTTTCATCTGCTTGATTCAATTTGGTTCTGGATGGTGACGTGCCAATTCACGAGCAGTTTGGGAGTCAGTAGACCGGATCATAAAAGAAAAAAAGACCCCGTCAAAGATCTCTCTACTCCTGTAAAGAACAGGCAATACAAACATACATCCTTCTTACGACACAAGTCCTACTATGAAATAAATTCACAATTCATGAAATAAATGCAGCCAACCTCCTTGCAGAACATAACGGACTGCTAGTCGCTACTGTTACTGTTTGTAATTACACGCACAGAATTTTTCAAGTACTTGTAATTTAGTCTTCATTACTGGAGCTCTAATAAAAAGAAAACCAACCAAAAAAACCCAAAGACATTTGCACGTGATTGGGATTTTACTGGTTAATGAGCTTGCGTCAATATGAACTTTTGTATTTTTCAAGGTACTTTGGCACTCCCGTTTCAAGGTTATTAATTTCTGTAGCGTATATATTTGATAAGGGGGAAGGGGCTATGCTGTAATGGAACACATTTCTTCTTCATGATATTTTTAAGAATAAAATTCTCACTTTTTGCTGAGCTTGCAACATGGCCATCTTCAAAGTGTAAGGCTATATGCATAATCACTGACATTCGCCTCATGTTAAGTAGTGGTTTAGAAAACCTGTGAAATCATTCGGGCCTTGAGACTCCAAATTCCTTAGTTACGTCTAAAAGAAGCAACTGTGTCCACTTGCCAGAGCAGCACTTGTTCGCAATCAGCATCATTTACCAATGTTTTTTCCAACAGTTGCATGGACAAAGAATTAATACCAGCATTTTGAGTAACAGCAGTGCGAAGCATTTTCACCTCCTTGCCCCTGAAGCTATTTCAAAGCTTTTGCACAAACCAAATTTACATAAACATCCTCCTCTTAAGAACGAGATGTCCTGTACTTCAAGTAGCCTTTCTCACCTTGAGGAAGCTACTGCGAGAAACACTAAAGCTGCACAGCGAGCTTTGACTTAAAAAAAGAAGTGCAAGATGACTACCTGAGGCATACTGCAATTTAAGGTCCTTAACTCCCTGTCACTACGAGCTTTAGTGGCAGGAGCATTCGTCATCTCCAGCCAAAAAAGCACTGCTCAGCTTGAATTTAAAGGCAAGGCAAATTCTGTAGAAGGGAAACAGGTTACTGGAAAAAACTTGAGGCATAATTCAAGCAAACAGTGAAGTGAAGAAACGGCTTAGAGTCAGAGAAACTCTTCTGTCTTTAAATCATTTGGTGAACAGGCAGAGTACTAAGCAGCACAACCTGCAAAGCACTTCAAAATAGACTAAAACTGTAATCTCTGCATTCTTTCCTCATGTTCCAACTTGTCTCCTGAATGGCACAGGACTCCTGCAGAAATGACAGCACAGACTGTGCATCTGGTAATTTTGCATTTGGCAACTGATGGAGATTCATCACCCATTATTTTATGCAGAGGGATCCATGCGGTTTTCCCCTTTTGTTCCTTCCTGACTTAACGCCCTATTTTCCAGTTCAGTCCTCTTCTTGTAGACGCACGTGTCAGGAATTCTGTCCTTTCAGCTCCCCTCAGAGGTACGCTATGGCTTCAAACACTGTTAAGGACATACTGCACCCAGCTGAGGAAACTGAAACCCGCAGTTCTAAGTGAAATACCCACTTAGATGCATGTCCTCTAGCAACTACTGCACCTCTGAGAACCCTGCTTCTTTTTTCTGAAGCACTCTGAAAGAGAAGGTCACGTTTTCGGACTTTGCTGAATCCATTGAACATTGAGTGACTTGGGGCTACAGACAGTGCCATTACAATTCGTCCCAGTTGTTCCCTAACTGGCGATTACAGGAAGAAGTATCATGAAAGGACATGCAGCTGCATTTCGTAACAGACAGGATAAATTCACACGGATAATTCCGAGTCCCAGAGACCAGCCTTCTGCTTTGATTGAGGGAAAACAGGCATGCTGGGAATTCCAGCTTTTTCTCAAGACAACCTGGTAGAAATGGTAAGAAATGGGAAAGTTCTCTGAGGCTTTAGCCATAGTTTTACTCACCTTCGTGCAAGGAAGAAAGCTTTAGAATTTAAGACTATATTAGAATTAGAAGCTAATCACGAGAAGACAAACTGTGTCTCGTAAGAGCACATTATCCTCAGCTCCTCTCTTGACACGAACTAAAAGCCTCTGTAGGTTGTAAACAAGACCAGAGAGGACTTCAGGGGATTAAGTCCTACTAACAAAACTGCACTAGGATGGAGACATTTAGGTATATAAGAAAGCCCCAAACTAGCAAACAAAACCTCACCTCGCGTCAGTAACTGGAGACTGGGGAAATGTCGTATGTAATCGTTCTTCAGCTTCCTTGAGAGTCTGCTCAAGGCTGACGGGTATTTTTGTGTTCTGGTTTTGTTTTTAAACCTTAAAAGCGAAGCCTCAGGCAACAGTACCAAGACTTAAAAGTATTCCCCAGCACAGCAATCCATCACAAAATGAGAGACATATGCTCTGAAAAGACACTTTATGGGTGCTGTTGAAGTCAGGACACTGAGTGACACTGAGTGAGAACCAATGAGCTATGAAGTAGCCTTTTGAAATATTTAATCTCTGGAATATACTTAAGGGAAGCTGGTAAAGCAGTAAAGGTATCTATCCTGACACTGACAAAAACTTTGAGATGCCCAGAGACTTCCAATTTCTTCTGGAAAATTAAGATGGAAAGGACTACTTGAAGAATGTTGCTGTAATTCAGTTAAGAAGCACTGAGTACTCCCACTTGCTCCTCTTTTTTCCCGTTTCCTCTTCTTCAACAAGGGCACAACTGTTAACCCTTTTCTTTTAAACTAGGGCAGCGTTTCTCCTAGAAGTGTGATGGTTTCCTCCTTTGCCTTTTTCTTCTTTTAACATCTTGCTCCCATCTCTCTGTCCGTTCTTTTCCTCACTTGTTCCCTGCTCCCTACCCATCTTGTTCCCTCGTCCTGGCCTTCTCCTTATTTCACTTTTGCAGTGGGTTCCTGACTTTTGCCTCCTTTCTACTGCTTGCATGCTGAATAGCCCCTGCAGATGGTACAGCACCAATTGCCTCCCGAGTTCTTTCTGTAACGTACGGCCACCCTCTGACCTCAAAAACACATTCACAGCGATACAGAATCGTTCATCTTAACTGCCGCTGCTACGTATTAACTACACTGCTTTGTCCGTTTTTGATTTTGTTGGGTTTGGGCTTTTTTTTTTTTCTTTTTTTCCCTTAAACCGGGTGCAGTATGTAGTCACATTGTTGACATGGATTCTTTCCAATGTGGGTGGGACCCCTGAACTGAGATGGACTTAAAAAAAGTGAATGAATACTTCTCACATTCATTCAGCCCCAGAATGCACGAGGGATAGAACACCGACTGCACACAGAAGCTTGTCCATGCCTCAACCCTGTGCTAGGTGGGAAACTGATTACAACTATTGACATCTGGTTTCCAAGTCTCACAATACAATGTTCACCATTCTGTGAGGGATGTGCTATCACACTGACTGCTCATTACAGGGCATACTTTGACCAGAAGTATTGCAGAGGTTGCAGCATTGCTGCAAAATTAGAAAGCTGTGAAGACGTCCTGAAGAGTAGCTAATGTTACCTGCTCGTGTAATAACACATAGCAGGAGCTACAAAAACAAATGCCTCCTACGCATAGTATATACCCCGCACTGAAGTATAAAGTGAGAAATTAGGCGATCCTGTTCCTATCATCCTATTTTTGAAGCATCCCTTTACTGCTATTTATGTACTAAAACAAGTTCCAGTGAAGAAACCCTGAGAATGAAGATCAGTCAGGAAGGAAAAGGCGTCTCAAACAAAGGTGTCTGATGGGTTTTTGCATTCAAAGTTAGCCATTTTAAACAGGTCATACATACTATACATTAAAATTTAATGAAGAGCTTAGCTGGGAACTCCCTATGCCACCGTATTCTTTATCACAGTTTCTCTTGTAAAAGAATGTAGTTACACAGCTCATTATTTAGATTTCAGAGTTTTCTGGGTTTTGAGCACTCTTGGAAAATTTGCATAACGCTGATGACCAAAAGTCTTCACCCCTACCACATATAGTTGTGTACTGTTTTGATGATGAGCAATTGTTTGGGCATATTAGACCATAGAGTTTGGAACTATAAATGGATACTAACTTCAGGCTAAAAAGCATAACCTTGCTTATGGATACTCTTTAGCAGTAGTTGAGAATAGTATTTCAAAATTCTTACCTTAGCCACATGGGCTTCAGCGCTGTTTGTTGACGATAATGTGTTCCTGGTTTGGCTTGGGAAGCTTCCTCCTAGACTTAGACTTCTGTTTGGTGCCAAATTGTTGCCAAGATGTCCCAGTTCAGCTGAATACAGAACTGGACTTGCAGCCAGACCTCCACTGACAATGCTGCTTGCAGGTCTGCTGCTATGGCGCTCCTGAAGGATCTTAGCATTGGCTTCTAGTCTCTCATTAGCTCTGAAACATTCAGAAGCATGCAAAGAATTATCTTTGGTAATGACACTTGTGCAAAGTGGTCTTTGACTGTCCTTCGACTTCTGAAAGGGGAAGGGATTAAAAGCCTCTAAAACAAGAATAGGATTTGATCTGAAGTCTTTGCAGAGAGCCTCTTTCTAGGAAGTCACACTACCTGCAAGGAGCAGCAAGAGTTACCAACACTTAGGACTTCTCAGCATTAGGGCTTCAAAACAATCTGTGAATGCCACATGTTTACACAGCTGCTTCTGAAAGGTACGTCTCCTGCATAAGAACTCTGGACTATCCCTCCTTTCCCAAGGAAAGGTCAAAACTCAGACATGCTGCTAAAATGGATGCCAAAAAAGATTTGATGGGTTGTTTTTTTTTTTTTTTTTTTCACAGAATCAAATTCTGTTCTCTGAAGTGCCTATCCTTATTCAAGCAATAAAGGACATGAAATTTATCTTTTCTGCCACACATAGAATACCCTATTAATGCCATGATCAGAGGTGTTACTGCTGGAACACTAAAGAGAAATGAAGACAGTTCTAATGAAGGGAAAGGGTCTTAAGCTACTTTCCTCAGAAATATGCCTTCTTATGCTTATATACATAATGCTACCAGATGCAGAAGAGGGATTTTAGGAGGAAAATGCATGAGGAAAAAGTAGTATCTTATTACCACTCCAAAAAAGCATAAACTTACCTTTCCAGTTTACTTTCTAGGAATCTTCTTGTTTTTACTTCCTCCAGGTACAGCTCTTTGTACCTTTCCACTTCTGCCTGCATGGATTCTTTTTGAAGAATACGGTCTTGTTCCGAATTTTTTATCCTGTCCAATTCACATTCAAGATCTCTAATTCTCTGTTCTAGCTGGTTTGTCAGTGAAGCGAGATGACTGGCTCTGGTTTGTTCTAACCTGTCCTGGGAGGCTGCGTGCATCTGAAGGAGATAACACACTTTCAACCACTGCAAAGAAGAAGAGAACTCTCCCTGCCAGTCAATTGCACGTACCCAATGTCAAGGGGCCCAGCTTTACTCACTGAGGCAACTGTGCCTCCTCACTACCATCAGCAATCAAGGCAGAACCCTGAACGACCACATTAAATAGATCTTCAGAAAGAGCCCCCCTCTTAGCACTATTGTTCATCAAAGCTACTAATGAGAGAACACTGTCACTGTAGGACAGGGCATAAAGAAAAGGATTCCTCAAAGAAATTATAAGGATCCCTCATCACCACCCGCCACCCCGCCACTTTGGTGACTTCTTCTCTGAGCACTTTTCCCCGTACAATGGCAAAGGAGGACCCGTA
The DNA here is from genome assembly GCF_929443795.1 of Astur gentilis. NCBI lineage: Eukaryota > Metazoa > Chordata > Aves > Accipitriformes > Accipitridae > Astur > Astur gentilis. The sequence continues at coordinate 27,416,950 of NC_064890.1, read as the reverse complement.
TGCCTGGCCATGACAACTGGAAGTGACAATACCGATGCAAGGGCGAACACGACCAGTGGACAGCGATAACCTCCCCCCCCACCCAAGCACTGCAAAACGGAAATCTCTCTTGGGCAAGCTTTTGATTCAGGGACCTGCAGGCACATTACACACACATGAAAGCGCTCTTGCCCAACCATATTCTCTTCTCCCACTGCCCTCTAGGAAAGACAGAAGTACAGCACTAACAGACAGAATCAGGCACCAAAACTAAAATACTAAAAAAATGACAACCACAACAAAAGTATGCAATAGAGACTACAGACACACGTGACAAATTCACTTGCCCGCAAAAACAGATTGACTTCTTGTAGTTTTTGTCTTATCTCTTGTTCGGCTCGTTCCTCCATCTCTCTTTTATATTGTTCTAGTTGGCTGCGATCCACCATGTTAGTCTCCAAATGATGTTTGAGGTTAGCCAGCTCTTCTTTCAGCTGGCATTTCCTCTTCTCCAGTTTTTCATGGTTCCCACACATGGTGGACAACTCTTCTCGCAAATCCTGATTTTGTGCTTCTAGCTGCATGCGTTTTTTAGACTCTATCTCCAGCTGCTGGGAAAGTTCACCAACCTGTAGAAAGCAAAAAAAAAAAAAAAAAAAGAAAGAACCGCCAAAAACGGGGAACTCAGATCTCCAATTACTCAGTTCCATGAAAATCAGTAAAGGGGTTGGCCATCGAGGCTGTATTTACCATCTGCTGACTCAGTATGACAACCAAAGTGAAAGCAGTCTCTGCTTTGAAAACAAGAACAGCTTTCACAACATTCCTGATAGGATTCCTCAGGCTCCCATCCTTTCTCAGTTCTTCTGCAGTAGGTATCAAGAGGACCAAGAGGTGCCAAACTAGCAGCATTTCACGCATAGGGCTAAGTGGAAAAGCACTAAGGCTATTCTTCCACGAGATGCTCATATGCTCACGGGAAATCACACACACCCATACCTAGCCACCTTCTGGTTTCATCAGAAACAACACGTGTCAAGCTCTAGAGGAATTTTTACATGCTGTCAACACAACCAAAGCTTCATTACAGAGCGGACAAGACAAGAAACAGATGCTCTTTTTTTTATGCATCACACTGAAAGATTTGTAAATCGTGGTTCAGAACACAGCTTTTACAGCGGTGGTGGAGGAAGACTTATTCTCTTTAGGTCAAGGCCGCAGTTTGTTTTCAAAAATTTGCAGGAAATATCAGACTTTCAGTAAGTCCCAACGGTCAACTACAGCTCTATCCTCCTCTTCCCCCCTCCAGAAACATACATTTTCTGTACCTGTTGAAGAGAAAACATAATACCCTGTCTTTTTTTAATAAAAGTGGAGGAAACCAGCATACTAAACACTTGAAAGAGTCTCTAACAAAGTAGAAACTTGAGACTTATCTAAAACCGCCTAAATGTAACGCCCTTCCCTGTCATTCAAAACAACTCTCCAACAGAAACGCAAACCCACTACTAACTTCTGGACTAAAAATGAGCCACTGCAAAGGCAGGTGGCTCATTCTACAATGCCTTCCAAACTCGAACGTAGCTCTGAAACACGGCTGCTCTAGCAACAAATCTGAGCAATGAGCGGAGAAGTAGAGAAAAGGTTACGTGCTACCGAACAGCCAGAGCAACCTCAAAAGCACTTCTGGGAACTCTACTTCTGGGTGCCCACGACAAGGGGAAGATGGGCCGAGGCAGCTACTAGCGAGCAATAAGTTACAGAATTTTTTCTGCATCGCCTCAACTGCATCGTGCCCCGGGAAGCAACGACACCCTTTAGAAAAGCAAAACCTGAACTGCCTTCTGCTCAACTCCTGCCTAAGACAGAGCTCAAGCGGTGACCTTGGGCAAAGCCAACTCCATACAGTTGTTCCCAGTGATGGTGGTGTTAATTCCCTCTCTTCCAGAGAAGGAATTCCTCTGTAAGACCTAGAAGACGCTGCCATGGCCTCAAGCTGCAGCCAGGCCTGTGCCGAGCCTTACTGCTCTCAGCCCTGAACCTCACCCATGGACGTGACATCCTGGTAGGACTGCAGTCCCTATGGACTGGCCTGGCGATCTGCACTCGTGGCTGACCCTGCTTGCTGTCACCGGACCTATTCTGCTCTTCTTGGTGAGGGCCTGTGGGACTGCCCATGAGGTCACGGACCCTGCCAGCCTTGCTGCGACTCTCAGCTCGCCCTTCCTCTGCAGAACAGCCTGCCCTTGATGTGCCCTTGCAGATACTGCTTTGCACATTATGTTTTCATCTCTACCCATAATGATAACTACAGCGGTATTAGTTATCGACATCTACTACTGTAACAGTAGAAGGAGCATCAAGAAAAGGCAGTCGCTTCCAAAATACAGCAAAGAAAAAAAAATCAACAGCATGAAAAGTAGTACAGGGAAGGAATAACCCAGTTTTTTCAAAAGAAAAAACACCACCACCAAAAAACCCCAAACAAACCAGAGCTCACCTTTGTTCTTAATCTACCAACTTCATTGACCATTTCAGAGCAGTTGTTCTTCATCTCTCTCTGTAAACTAAGCTGGGACTCCATCTCTCTCTCCTCAGATATGCTTGGTTTTCTCATAGGTCTGCTCAGAAGCTTCTTCAACCTACACAGTGAATGAGTCAAGAAAACAATGAAGCAAAGGAACAACCGGCTTGTTTCACATACTCTTACGTAAACAGTGCAGACATGGCTTGCTTCATCTTTAACGTGCTTTACCCACCAGCAATTACTGAGGAAAAAATCAGCATTACTGTGCCACAAACCCCTTGAAAGGTCCAAATTTCACCTGAAAAGAGGAATAAAAGACTTCCTTCCCCCCACCCCACCCCCCCAGTAGAACTGCACAGCAACCTGCATTTGCAGTTCTTTTGGCAGCTATTGAAAACGATGGACTCATGCACAGAAGCGCCCTGCAAGAACTAACACGGGGCTTGAATTTTCTCACAGTTACATACACCTGGTTTTACAGTGAAGTTCAATAAAGCTTGACTTCTACTCAGGGAAACCTCTTCACCATACTAAAAAGCCATACCTCTTACAGTCTTTCTGCAGTTCGATGTTTCTTTTCATTTCTTGGTCCAGAAGCAGTTCGACTGGGCGTTTCAACTCTAACAGCTTCTTCACTTTCTTTCTTTCAGTCTCACACTTTCAAAATAGAAAAGATACATGACACACACAGCGTAGGAACAGTATCTACGCGCAGTATGTGCATCTAACGTTCTCCACAGAGAAGCTGCAGTACGCCTCAATTAGCCAAGTTCCACAGAACGCCAAGGGACAAAGTTCCTGAGAACATTTAATCAGTTCGGGTTTCACATCAAACAGGCCAACACCTAACAACAGCAACAGACGACCCCACTGAGGCAAAGGCTCTTCTAACACTTCAAGGCAAAAAGGTGGAAAAGATGCTGCGGGACACTTTCGGCAGTTCCTCTACTCATAACAGGGATTACCTAAGTATGTACCTCATGGGGGAACACAGATCAATCTAAAGCTTTCATGGGGTCTTCAAGGACCAGCAGGCAGGGGCTTGCAGAGGAATTTGATCTTTTGCAATTCTTCAATGTTTCATTTCCCTCTGCTATTACCTCCCGCTCTCCTCTGGGGGTATTTACTTATTCACATCTTGTTCTGCCTCTTGGTGTCTTCTCAGCCAAACCAGAGGAGAGCTGGCAGCTGTTTGGACTTTGTACTTCCATTTTTCCTCTACAGAAAAGGAGAAAAGGGAAAGACTGCCCCTTGGAAACTGGCAGCCATTTCTTGTTTCCCAAGTCCTAGTTCATTTGCCCCAAATTCCTTCAGTACATTTTTCCGGAAGGCTTTTAAGCTCCCACTGCCCTGAAAACATGCAGCAGCTCCTCCGTACATTGCACTGGAAACACGAAGCATGTTAACTCTGCCCAGAAACCAAGGTGTCAGAAGATGACCCGAAGGAATCCAAGAAATAACTGGGGAACTGCGGCCTTGCTCAATGTGCTCAACCGATAGCAAACCACATTGGGAACTCTTCCCAATAGAACCACTCCAGAATTTACACAAAGTACCCAGCTAGCTTTTATTTGCTTCCTGGCTGATACCCAAATCACAAGATACTCACAGCCTGAACGGCAAGGATAACAGAAAAAGCTGACAGTAAGAACTCGACAAAAAGGTAGACACAGTTCTCTGGGGTATTGGCTAGGCACCCAGAGAATTTTCTGGGCTCACCTGTTCCAGGAGTTCAGCCTTTTCTCTGTCAAGCTGAGCAACAAGCTCTTCAAGGTGGGATCTTGACTTCAATTGCACTTCCCACATGCTGTGTGAGTCCTTTGATGACAGAGGCAGCACATTCTGCTTTTGCACCTGTGAAAGCAACAGCGGCAAAAGAAAAAACTAAGGTGCCTGGAAAGACAGCACTGCAGTAGAAAGCAGTAACTGTCCCGATCCAATGTCAGGGAAGGTTTCGATATGATCCCAAGAGCGAGATTAAGACACAAACGAGGTCAAATGCCGTATAGTCAAAATAGGTATTATTATCAAAAGTGGAAAATGGTAGCGATAGGATAGAATGGAAGAAAAGGTAGAAATTAAGCAAGCAGTCGGAATAGGATTGCTAGGATAGTCACCACCACGGATCCAGCGGCGTCCCGCTGGTCCTCAGGCAAGCAGTTGGTGGTGGGGGTTGCAAGGACGGTCACCACCACGGATGCAGCGGCGTCCCGTTGGTCCTCAGTCTTCAATTCCTTGGCGGTGAAGGCGGCCCCCACAGCTTGTCTCTATGAGTTTTTTATAGGGCATATTTCAATGATGTCATGCACTGCAGGTTTCGTGCATCACACGACCTTCACCTTCGTGTGATCAACACCCGAAACCAGTATCTTATCAGCTCCAGCCCCCGTTTCCTCCTCTGGATGCCTCAATGGCCTGGTAACTGTCCTTATGGACAGAGGAGTGTCCTGCTTAAACAGGCCACCTTAGAGACAAAGGGCTCAAGATAAGCAGTTCACAGTTCCTTGAGATGATGGTCCAGTCCCCCACACCTGACAATCTTTGAGGCAAATGGTTCAGGAGAAGAATTCAGTCTCTTACAGTAACTTAAGTGGAAACAGGTGTAAGCTCTCCTCTCCCCATCCAAGATCTACAGTTAAGGTTAACAGGGAGTGTAGAACACACCTCAGGAAACGTAACCAAGAGCAGCAGTTGAAGCTGGTGGAAAGAATGAACACCCTAGAAGTGACAAGATGAGGTTGCAACTTTGGGGGGTAAGATGACACGTACACACGCACACGCACACACACACAAGATCACCCTACAACTTTCTTCCAAAGGTCCTCCAGAGTTCCTAACGATACGCACTTTTTAATATAATAATTCCTCTAGTGCCCACCACAGAAAATACCCTACCCTCACGGCTTCTGTAACAGCTCTACGTCTCCTGAGAGCAAGAAAGTGCTCTGCCTGCTACTGTGCAGCATCACCTCACCTACTTCTTTACCTTAGCTCCCTGCATGGCAGGACAGTACCAGCACCTGTTCGCAGGTGGGAAAGGAAGCTAACATGGTCTCAAGGGCAAGCTGTGACAAAGCTGCAAAGGTAACACGGACCTCCCAGGTCCAGTCTCCTCTCTCAGCTTTCAGCTGCAGATCTCCCCCCTGCCCACAACTTCCATCCTATCTAGCATCTGTCGTGGTTTAACCCTCGTAGGCAGCTCAGCACCACCCAGCCACTCACTCACTCCCCACCCCTGTGGGATGGAGGAGAGCATTGGCAGGGTAAGAGTGAGAAAACTTGTGGGTTGAGATAAAGACAGTTTCGTAGGTAAAGTTAAAGCTGCGTGTGCGAGCAAAGCAAAACAAAGAATTCATCCCCTACTTCTCATTGGCAGGCAGTTTTTCAGCCACTTCCAGGAAAGCAGGGCTTCATCATACCCAATGGTTACTTGGAAAGACAAATGCCAGATCTCCAAATGTCCATCCCTTCTTCCTTCTTCCCTGCAGCTTTTCTTGCTGAGCACGATGTCATGTGGGATGGTCATTTGGAGTCAGCTGTCTGGCTGTGCCCCCCTGCCCCAGCTCCTTGGGCACCCCCCAGCCTACTTGCTGGCAGGGCAGTATGAGAAATAGAAAAGGCCTTGACACTGTGCAAGCCCTGTTCAGACATAACTAAATCACCCCTGTGTTGTTAACACTGTTTTCATCACAAATTCAAAACACAGCACCAAACAAGCTCCTATGAAGACAATGAACTCGTGTCAAACCCTCACATTTTAGAGCGTTAAGTAGGACTTGCCATAGTAGCATGGGAAAACTCTCAAAACCAGAAAGCTGGGGAATGGACCAGGCTGCTTTCTGAGCAGTCTATATTCACTAGAATGCAGGAACTGCGCTCCCCATGGCTCTCCAGGAAAACCTCATCCTAAAATTTCCCCACAGAAATAGGTAACTAGGCTCAGGAGCTCACAAAAAGGGAAGTTTGTGACCAGCTTACTGAGGCAGAGGCTTGCAGGTCTCTCTGAAGGGCTTCAATCCTGTTGTTTTGTTGCTGGACTGTGGCTTCCAGTCTGCCATTTTCAATTTCAAGGCTTAAAAAGAAATACAGGTCTTATGAGGGAAATCCGCCAGAGCACCAGCTCTGAAAGAACAGCGTGAAACAACATAATCTAAGACAAAAGCATCCTTCAAAATCGTATATTAACTTGCTGTGACGCAACAAGGCTACCCTGTTGTTTTCACACCATCCCAGTAAGCGACAGAACTTGCTTCACTGTGTTACTCTCTTACCGTTGCACGTGTTCTTCCAGTTGTTTTATAGTCCCAGAAGATGCCAACAGGAGGTCCTGCAGTTTCTGCTTAGAAGCTAGTACTTCGCTTTCCTTATTATCCAAGGCAGTCTTCAAGTCACGAACACAATGCTCAGACTGACGATGCTCTTCTTCCAACTCCTGCAACTGTAAAATCACAGGAAGAATCCCCAGTAGTCAGGTGAGCTTTTATATAGAGGGGTCAACTGCTGCTGAAGAATTCAAGGGCTGCATATATCTGCACATACCCTCTAGTCAAACAACTGTAATCATTTCAAGTACGTTCAAACCTTCACTTGTACTAGCAAATGAGCACAAACTGTGTTACTTCACCATCTTTTTTACTGGCCTCTCCCATCCCTCCACTGATTTCCTACAGCACAGTTCTAAGCACTGACACTGCCCCTCCTACCCTTTCAGTGACTTGTGACACTCTTTGTATCCACTTGTTTGCTCCTCCATTGAAAAAAACAAATTAAAAAGTTCATCCTTCTCCTCAAGTGACTTCACACCTCCCTCATAAGGAAATTTAAGGTGATTCCTATTTCAGAACTCCGAGGCCTCTATGCTTCAGTTTTCGTAAGAACACTGCAAAAGGTGGTCCCCGCCTCAGAAAGTAGCTTACAACTGACTTGCAAGAAGGCTGCTTAAGGATGGCAAATTACGGCAGGGACAAAGAAGGGGGAGGAGGGGGAGATCCTGAGATGCTGCTTTGCAGATACAGTACAAACACACCACCTGCAAACCAGCTCTTCTTCTTGCTTAGTTCAATCCACATGGTTCTGATACCCGTACTCTTAAAAACAGCCCAAACCCCAAGCCCTAACATCTGTTTCAAAGTTCCTTCATCCATGAAGGTGGCTCACGTTGTTTTACACACTGCGCACCCAAAACAAAGACAAGGACTTTCACACATATTTAGCAACCTACAAATAAGGAACATCTGTTGTATAGAACTGTAAAGAAAAGTGCAATATCTGGAACAGGGAAATAGTGGCTCAGAGCAGGGGTGAATTTTGAGAGAGAGCAAACCGCTCTGGTCGTACCTAGCCACCAGAAGGCTGCTGCCAGCGCACTGCCTTGCCCCTCCAGCTTGCGAGGAGCTCCCCAAAGGGCCAGCTGCGTTTATCACCAGGGGAGGGGAGGAAGAAGGGAAGAGAAAGGCCACTACCCCAGAGCCTGAACAAGAGCCTCTGCTGTGGCGTTGAGGAGCAAGGTTCTCTCTTACTTGCAGCAGAAACGAACTGGCTTTTTGATGATTCAAGTAACGCTAATCTTCCACTCTGGAGGAGGAGGAGGAGGCGGCCACCTGGCTGAAGGTTTTACTGGCTTCATGAATTATGACAGGGGATCACTGTTAACTTCCTTAGATCTCTCTGCTACTGGCTCCCAGAATACTGTTTTGTCCTTTTTCACAATGAACAGGAAGAAACAGCCACCCAGAGGTTCATTCCTATAGTGACAGGCTTTCCATACCTCAGCTTCAACCCTTTCCAGTTCCTTTTGCAAGTGCAGGTTGTCTTTCTCCAGGGCACCGAGGTAGCGCACAGTAGTAACTTCCGGAGAAGCTTCTGACATCGACTGCTTTTTAAGAACACTGGCAAGCTTCTGCTGCAGCTGTGCGACCCAGTCCTAAAGAAACGTGGTTACACGAGCACAAAGAATTCAATAAGAACATGAGACTATGAGGTGTGCTTTTACTTCTTAGGTTACATAATTAGGGCAGTCTTCAGAGCAAATTTAAAGATAAGAAATGTTGCCTGCCACCAGCAGGCACCTGCAAAACTGATGACCTCTCTCCATCTTTCTCAGCTGAGCGCCTCCACGGTACCAGGGGGAAGCAGGGGAAACTTCAGTGCTTCTGCGCTAGAGATGAAACTCAAAGGCCAGTTGCTATGAGACCCAGGTCATTAGCTTGACCTGCCTTCGTCCCAGTCCTAAATGAACAGCTGACCAAGAGCACAAGTATTTCAAGGGCCCCCAGTTACAAGTGTGTGGCGGGAGCAGCAGAAGACGTCAAAAGCCCAGAGGTAAATAAGCCCAAAAGCAAGCGAACCAAAGGGGACCCCACTGCGTCCCTCACAGAAAATACCTTGGAATCCCCGGAACATTCCGCATCTTCCTCTTGCTCTGCTCCTCCCACTGGCAGGGCACCTACAAAGGAGGCAAGAAGCGACACACTGTGAGTGTTCATCTCACTCTGCTTTTTCCCATCATCCAGAAGATGAGGAACGGTTCTACTACGGGCCTTAGTGATTTTCCTCATCGGCTCTTCCACAGTTAAGGATCCTACCTTCTCTGTCCTGAGCAAGTGCAGCCCTTGTAAAGTCAGCAGTCCTCACAGGGCAGGAGCTGCTGAGAACTGCCTTGTCTGCTACACCACCTGCAGAAGAGTCTTCCGTGTTTTCACTCCCCGTGTCTTCTGCCAGCAGCTTACTAAGGATATATACGGAAAGAGAAGACATAGAGTTGGTAGAAACAACCACATCTTTGCATACACGCTTGACTAGGACAGCAACGGCCATTCCTCACCCAGCCGCTCCATTTTTGATGCCAACTGAGAAACGGTAACGCCCCCACCCCCCCACCTTACTCTGGCACTACTGTTCCGTGACGAAATATCCACTGCAGCCTTGCTCATTCTCTAGATGCACATTGGTATCTGTGAAGCACTTCAGCCCTGCTGGCTACAATCTAAACTGATAAACAACCTCTCCCTAGGGAGCACTACAAAAATTAACAAGCCCTCTGGCAGATTCACATCTAACTGCAAGGGTGCTATGTCCGCAGGATGCTACCTTAATGCTGCAACTATTCATGTCAAGCCAGCCTACAGTCTCCTCAAATGCCGTCCTGACTTGGAAGAACTTCAGAAATCTTGATGGTTAGTCTGAGGACTTGAGAGTTTAGACAGCTCCTAAGTATGATCAAGAGGCCAAAGACGACTGCGGTTGCATTCTAAGCACTGCGTGTGTTAACTACTTTGAATAGGCACTCTCTTCTAACAAACTTGAAAGAGAGTAAATTGGGGCTCCTGAGAGAGACCCCTTTCAGGTTTGCTTTTTAACCGTCTCGTGGTTTAACCCCAGCCAGTAACTAAGCACCACGCAGCCGCTCGCTCGCTTCCCCCCTACTCAGTGGGATGGGGGAGAGAATCGGGGGGAAGAAAAGTAGCACTGACGGGTTGAGATAAGAACAGTTTAATAGAACAGAAAGGAAGAAAATAATAATAATGATAATAACAACAATAGTAAGGTGACAACAATAATAATAAAATAGTTGGAATATACAAAACAAGCGATGCACAATGCGATTGCTCACCACTCTCCAACCAAGGCCCAGTTAGTTCCCGAGCAGCCATCTGCATCCCCTCCAGCCAACTCCCCCCAGTTTATATACCGGGCATGACGTCACATGGTATGGAACACCCCTTTGGCCAGTTTGGGTCAGCTGCCCTGGCTGTGTGCCCCCCCAGCTTCTCGTGCCCCTCTAGCCTTCTTGCTGGCTGAGCATGAGAAGCTGAAAAATCCTTGACTTAGTCTCAACACTACTGAGCAACAACTGAAAACATCAGTGTGTTATCAACATTCTTCTCATATTGAACCCAAACCAGAACACTATACCAGCAACTAGGAAGGAAACGAACCCTATCCCAGCCGAGACCAGGACAAACCGATACATTGACTGACAACTCCGCCCCTCTCACGACAACATAAGCCATTTACCCAACATGTCTACGCACGCGAGCGTAATCCACAGCCACGAAGGCAGAGTTATCTCTGTAACAGTATCGGCACCGTGCCAAAGAAGCTGGCTTGCATTTATGACCCCGGCAACTGTGGCAACCATAAGAGCAATCCTAAAGCATCCAAAATGTGTTCTGAAATACATCCGCTTCTGCAGGCACTGCATTGCCATCGTTTTAATCCCTGCTTGCTCCCAAAACAATGCTTTCCCCCTTTCCTACAAGCACAGCGAAAGCAAAGCCAAATACACGGAAGCGTTGGAGAATTCAGGTTGGAAGGCACCTCATGAGGTGTCCAGGCCAACCACCTCCCCAAAGCAGACTGAGCTACGAGGTCAGACCACGCTGTTCAGGGGTCCTTCCACTCTGCTCTTCAAAGCCCCCACGCATGGAGGCTGCACAAACTCCCGGGGCAAGCTGTTCGACTGCTTGACCATCCTCAGGCCGAGTTGTCTCCTTACGCGCAGTTAAAACACCTTGTGTTTCACCTTATGCCCCTTGTCTCTCGGGCAACGTTGCCACTCTTTCGCCTAACGCTTCCATTCACAACACTTAAGCACCAACTATGCCGCCACTTAAAAAACCCTCTCCTGCAGAGCCGTGGTGCTGCTGAGCTAATGGCAAGTTTCCTTCTGGGTCTGGGTCTGGGTCCGTGTGTGGAGGGGGCACCACAGACCGCTTTCTTGCAATCTTTGGGGTGCAAAGGATGAGAGCAGCCAAGCGCAGACCTGCTTTTACCAGTCACCCAGGGAACTCCGTCCGTGTGGCTCCTTCTTTTTCAAAGCTCATTCCCATGCCTCTCATCAATCATACTTGCAGATGACTAAAGAGACCTATGTGCCGTTTTGACAAATGTCTCACCTTTCACGCTGATTGTCAGTTCCTTTTTTGTGAAGAAACTCTACCATCTCCTCGTCATGCTTGGAGACAGCAAGATTAGGGGGGGTATATCCCTCCTGAAAGGACAAATAATCCCCGTTAGAAAAACCCAGACAAGTTCTGCACCTTTTCGAAAGAGCAGCTTTACCAAGTGCCAAGGTTACCCGGTTCTGAGCATTAATATTGGCATTACGCTCAAGTAACAGCCCTGCTACAGTTGTATTAGGAGATACGACAGCAGGGTGAAGGGCAGTGTTGCCGTCAGCATCTGCCAGATTTGGGTCGGCACCATGCTGCAGCAGAAGAGCCACACGTTTTTCTTGCTGGCACTGTACTGCCTGGGAACAACACACAAAAAAGGGAAGATTTCCAACATTTGTGTTTCACTCTGTCACAGCTCGGCCAGCTTCTGAATGCTGGGAAAGAAAAGCATCTTCCAAGATTAGCTAACATATGCCCCTTCCACACCTATTACAGCATGCAAGTTTCTACGCAGGTCCGTGTAAAGAATCCTGCCGGGCACCTCTCGTTTGACGCACAGTCGGCAAGTCCCACTGACAAGAGCGTAACATATGCCGCATACCGTCGTCAGTGGCGATCTCTTGAAATCGTCAGCAAGGCTCAGCCGGCAGTTCTCTTGTACCGGACGTCTAACGACATCCACGAGGCCGTCTGCACAAGCGACATGCAGAGGTGTCCTAAAAATTAAACATACGAGCTTAACACAGACAGACAACGGAAGAACCAAAGCTGTGCTACCACTCAGCCCTGGGGACCCTGCAGCCCAGACTCCGCTCCTCCTGCTTTCCTGCACCGCTCACCCACAGGGCAGAAGAGAACTGGTGCTGCCTGAGCAGCTGCAGAACGACCCCGCGGGGAGACCACTGCCGAGCAGCAGGTCGGCGGCAGGCACTTCCAACAGCACTCAAGCCGACCCGGCAGCTACGAGCAATGAAAAGCTCTGGAGCTCGCTCCCCCAGCTGACAGGGCAAATCTCGCTTTTCAAGCAATTAGCTTGAATCTGGTCCTACGCAAAACCTTAAGAGCGGGCACTTCCGCGTGGCACCCGAAAGCTGCCAGGGGGTTTGATCGCACCACGCTGGACCAGCAGGCTCTGGTGCTTGAGAGAGGACTGGCGGAACTTGGCTCAGAACCTCCCGCAGCAGCGCCTGCCAGAAGCAGCCAAGGTGTCCGTCAGCGGCCGGCAGCCCCTCACCGCTTCTCCTGGTCTTGCCCGTCGATGCCACCTCTCCTCAGCCGCCACCGCCTCAGCCAGGCCAGGTTGCCGCGGGCAGCCGCGCAGTGCAGCCTGCCCGGTTCCTCCTCCCCGAGCTCGTAGGCACCGGTGGCAGCGGCTGGAGCGCAGGGCTGCCCAGAAGCGCTGCCGGAGGGCGACCGCTGGCGCTTCTTGCTGAAGAGCCCCATGACCCTCCAGCACATGCTGCGGTGCGGTCGTGGCCCCGCTGGGAGCCACCAGCAGCAGGAGGCACCCGGCGGACTCTGCCAGGCCCTGGGTGAGGGCGAGGGTGAGGAGGAGAGCGAGGGTGAGGAGGAGGGCGAGGGCGAGGACCACGGCGAGGAAAACGGCGAGGGCGAGGACCACGGCGAGGAAAACGGCGAGGGCGAGGACCACGGCGAGGACCACGGCGAGGGGAGGCACCAGGCAGACGAGCTCGCCTGCTGCGGCCTGGAGCCCCCGAGGCGACGGCCCCTGCCCGGCACCTGCTGCTGCTCCGTCTGCCAGCAGACGGGCGTGCCAGCGCAACAATGGCGGCGACGGCGCTTGGGGGCGTGGCAAGGGGACGTCACACACGGGGGCGTGGCAGACGGCGGCCCTGAACTTCCCGCGGTGCCGTGCGGTGAAAACCGAGGGCCCCGTCTCGCTGTGCCGGTGGCTGCTGCTCGCCCCCTTCTGAGGTCCTCTGGTCCCAGTCCTCTGCTCAAGCAGGGTCAGAGGGTCACCGAGAGCCAGCCGTCCCGGTCTGTGCCCGGCTGGATTCTGCGTATCTCCCGAGCAGGGAGACTCGCAGCCTTCCCAGGCAACCTGTACCAGGGCTCTGTCACCCTGGCAGTAAAAACGTGTTTCTTGACGTTCCGAGGGAACCTCACGCGTTTCGGTTTGCACCCATCGCCTCTCGGGCTGTCGCTGCGCACCACTGAAAAAAGCTTTGGGCCTTCCCTTCGGGTATTCCTATACATTGATGAGATTCCCCCTGAGCTTACTCTTCTCCAGAGTCCCAGCTCTCTCAGCCTTGCCTCCTGTGAGACGCTCCAGTCCTTGAATCAGCTTGGCGGGTCTTTGTTGGACTCTCTGCAGCATGTCCCTGCCTGTCTCCTACCGAGGCGCCCAGAGCTGGACACGATACTCCCCTCACCGGTGCCGAGTAGAGTGGAAGGGCCACCTCCCTTGACTTGCTGGCAATCCTGTGTCTAAGGCAACTGTCCTGGTGTCCTGGTTTCGGCTGGGATAGAGTTAATTTTTACAGGAACCTGGGAGGTGGGGGCATAGCCGGGGCAGCTGACCTGAGCTAGCCAAGGAGCTATTCCATACCGTGTGACATCATGCTCAGTATATAAATGGGGAGCGGGCCGGGGGGTGGTCTCTGGTTTTCGGTGGGGGAAGTGGCGGAGCGTCGGGTCCCGGGTGGTGAGCAGTTGCACTGTGCATCACTCTTTTTGTATACTTTTTCATTAGTGCCGTTGTTGTTGTTGTAATCGCTTTGTGTTTGTCCCAGTAAACTGCCTTTATCTCAACCCTCGAGGTTCCAGTTTCTTCTTCTTTTTCTCTGCTCCGTCTCCTCCCCATCCCACCGGAGGGGGGCGGAGGAGTGAGCGAGCGGCTGCGTGGTCCTTTGTTATGGGCTGGGCTGAAACCATGACACCTGGTTTCAGCTGGGATAGAGTTAACTGTCTTCCGAGCAGCTGGTACAGTGCTGTGTTTTGAGTTCAGCATGCGAAGAATGTTGGTAACACACTGGTGTTTTCAGTTGTTGCTCAGTAGCGTTTAGTCTAAAGTCAAGGATTTTTCAGCTTCTCGTGCCCAGCCAGCGAGAAGGCTGGAGGGGCACAAGAAGTTGGCACAGGACACAACCAGGGCAGCTGTCCCAAACTGGCCAACGGGGTATTCCATACCGTGTGATGCCACATCTAGTGTCTAAACTGGGGGGGCGTGGGGGCGGGGGATCGCCGCCCGGGGACTAGCTGGGTGTTGGTCGGTCGGCAGGGTGGTGAGCAATTGCCCTGCGCATCATTTGTACGTTCCAATCCTTTTATTATTGCTCTTGTCATTTTATTAGCGTTGGCATGATCGTTACTAGTTTCTTCTTTTCTCTTCTATTAAACCGTTCTTATCTCAAGCCACGAGTTTTACTTCTTTTCCCGATTTTCTCCCCCGTCCCACTGGGTGCGGGGGGAGCGAGCGAGGAGCAGCTGCGTGGCGCTTAGTTGCTGGCTGGGGTTAAGCCACGACAGCAACATAGGATACCATATTCCTATTCTGCTGCAGGCACACATTGCTGGCTCACAGTCAACTTTGTGTCCACCAGGACCCCTCGGTCCTTTTCTGCAAAGCTGCTTTCCAGCTGGGTGATCCCCAGCAGGTACTGGTGCCTGGAATTGTTCCTTCCCAGGTGCAGGACACTGCACTGCCCCTTGTGGAACTGCGTGAGGTTCCCATCAGCCCATTTCTCCAGCCATTTAAGGTCCCTTTGGGTGGCAGCACAACCCTCTGGTGTAGCTCTCCTCTCAGAAACGAGTTGCTGTTTTCCATGTGTGCTTTTTGCCATCTAGTGGCAGCAACGGATTCGCGGGCTCCTTGCCTCTGATAATTGGACTTTCTAGGCTTGGTACAAAACTGTCTGTGCTGTAGGACTCCTCTATCAAGCAGCAAGGTGCAGCTATCCATCCACGCTACTGACCGTACTGCTGTGACGAAGGGCCAGCTCCTCCTGGAACGGTCAGACTGAGGGAAGTATCCACTGTCAAGTAAAACCACAGGAATGCTCAAAATGGTTGCTTTTCTGAAGCTTAATGGAGTTTTGAGTTACTTAAGCAAATACCCATTATCTGA
Organism: Astur gentilis; assembly: GCF_929443795.1. Taxonomy (NCBI): domain Eukaryota; kingdom Metazoa; phylum Chordata; class Aves; order Accipitriformes; family Accipitridae; genus Astur; species Astur gentilis. The sequence continues at coordinate 27,401,460 of NC_064890.1, read as the reverse complement.
TCATATGGATGCCTTGTTGCTGATTGGGGAATGTATCCTGAAAGGCAGCATTGTGGGGCCTCTAAAATGAAAAGTCGTATTTTGATGGGAATGTTTGTTCCATCAGCAACCCCCGGCACGATTAGGTATGCTGTATCTCTGAAATGCAGCAGTTGTGTTGGGGATGCAGGTAGTTAAACCACCTTCAGGACACCGATGCCAAATTGCTTTAGATGGGTTTCCCTCACTAAGCTATAGTCCTGCCGATCTGTAGGGACTGCATGTGGCCATCTTCCTGAGCTTCCACCCACTTTTGAAGCTATGGCTTGGAAAGGAGTTTGTCTTTATCGATGGCTTGTTCTAGCTTCTGGTGGCAAGACTATGAAAAGTGTCTTTTCACATCCTGAACTTAGAGGCCTATTGGTCACCCCACAGCTGAAAGATGCTATAATCCCACAAGTTTGCAAGTATGACAGGAATAATATCCATCATACTACTGCTGAGCTACTGAGTCCTAAAGCAACCATTAGCAAGCTTCAGCATGGTTGGTACGTGCCAAAAGGCCATAGCAGGTACGTCCCAGGTGCTTTGGGATAGCGGTTGCACACAGGAGTAGACGTGACATAAAGCGTAGCTATTTGTGGAATGTTTCGGGCACGTCCTGATGTCCCGAAAAGTGAACTTGGAGTAGTCCTTTATCTAAACAGCTTTACCAGGGTAGTAACCCTCAGGAGCGATCTTGCAGAACAACACTGAAATGGCCAAATACTCTCCAGTAGGTTATAACGTCTGAAGAGTACTGTGCAATGCGTACCTCAACTCTAGTCCGCAATCTTAACAGAACTGTGCTTCAAGCCTCCCCAGAGGAAAAGGACACAGACGCATGCTGGCCATTTGCCTGGCCTCCAGGACAGGATGGAGATGCAGCTGTGAACAAAGCTGAAGTGAGCAGGAGAGAGATCTGGGGAGTTATATGGGCAGGGAAGGGGGTGGAAAGCAAAGTCCAGAAGGGGTACAATAAAACAAAGACGCATACTAGATTACAAAGCTTATGAAATGTCAAGTTGAAACAGAATATCTGGAATGAAATACAGTGTATTAGCTTCAAAAAACCCACTTATTCATATAAAAAGGAAGAGTGTCACAGCAGCATTCATCGCTTTCCTCGCTGCCTGTTAACTCAAGTCCTTGAATTAGTGGGTAAACCCCCCAGATTTTTCCAGTCTTAATTCATCTCAGTACAACCACTCTTACTTTTCCAGAACGGGGACTTTGTTGTATAATCTTCCGATTGCTAGTGACTTTTGCAGACAGGAAAAGACAACTGCAGATCTTCAGTAACAACAGGTAACTCCCTGAAAGAAGCAGAACTGCTTGTTTTGTTGACATAAATGCCCCACAACAGCCACCACATCATCAGCGGCCACCAGCAACAAAGAGATGGGCTGTCCTATCACACCAGTTTTGGAAAGTACTAATGAGGCTCAAAGCTGATATATTAGCGTTCCTTTTTTCCCCATATGAAGTGTTTCAGGTGCACCACAGGCGTTGAGGTAGGAACTGCGAATGTCTAAAGCTGCAGCGATTTTTACTACAACGATCAACAGGAATACCGTGAGAGGCAACGGGCACAAAGTGAAACACAGGAGCTTCTGTCTGAACATCAGGAAACACTTTTTCACCGTGACAGTGACCCAGCACTGCCCACGGAGGCTGTGGAGTCTGCATCCTTGGAGATACTCAAAAGACAACGTGGTCCTGGGCAACCGTCTCTAAGTGGCCCTCCTTGAGCAGAGGGGCTGGACCAGATGACCTCCAGAGATCCCTTCCAACCTAGAATCATAGAATCACTTAGGTTGGAAAAGACCTTCAAGATCATCGAGTCCTACCATCAACCATGCCCACTAAACCGTGTCCTGAACTACCCCGTCTACTTGCTTTTTGAATACCTCCAGAGACGGCGACTCAACCACTTCCCTGGGCAGCCTATTCCAATGTCTGACAACCCTCTCAGTAAAGAATTTTGTCCTAATATCTAACCTAAATCTCCCTTGCCTCAACTTGAGGCCATTTCCTCTTGTCCTATCTCCAGCCACCTGACAGAAGAGACCAGCACCCACCTCACTACAAGCCCCCTTCAGGTAGTTGTAGAGAGCGATAAGGTCTCCCCTCAGCCTCCTCTTCTCCAGACTAAACAGCCCCAGCTCCCTCAGCCGCTCCTCACAAGACTTGTGCTCCACACCCTTCACCAGCTCCGTTGCCCTTCTCTGGACACGCTCCAGCACCTCCATCTCTTTCCTGTAGCGAGGGGCCCAAAACTGAACACAGTACTCGAGGTGCGGCCTCACCAGTGCCCAGTACAGGGGGACATCCACCTCCCTGCTCCTGCTGGCCGCACCATTTCTGATACAGGCCAGGATGCCGTTGGCCTTCTTGGCCACCTGGGCACACTGCCGGCTCACGTTCAGCCGGCTGTCAACCAGCACCCCCAGGTCTTTCTCTGCCGGGCAGCTTTCCAGCCACTCTTCCCCCAGCCTGTAGCGCTCCATGGGGTTGCTGTGACCGAAGCGCAGGACCCGGCACTTGGCCTTGTTGAACTTCATACGATTGGCCTCAGCCCATCGATCCAGCCTGACCACATTTCTTTGTAGAGCCTCCCTACCCTCAAGGAGATCGACCCTGCCTCCCAACCTGGTGTCGTCTGCAAACTTGCTGAGGGTGCACTCAATCCCCTCATCCAAATCATCGATAAAGACATTAAACAGAACGGGGCCCAACACCGAGCCCTGAGGAACACCACTTGTGACCCGCCGCCAACTGGATTTCACCCCATTCACCACAACCCTCTGGGCTCGTCCAGCCAGCCAGTTTCTCACCGAGCGAAGAGTACGCTTATCCAAGCCATGAGACGCCAGTTTCTCAAGGAGTATGACATGAGACACAGTGCCAAAGGCCTTGCTGAAGTCAAGGAAGATAACATCCACAGCCTTTCCCTCAACCACTCGGCGGGTCACCTGGTCATAGAAGGAGATCAGGTTGGTCAAGCAGGACCTGCCTTTCGTAAACCCATGCTGACTGGGCCTGATCCCCTTCTTATCCTGGACTTGCCATGTGAGTGCTCTCAAGACAAACCGTTCCATAATCTTCCCCTGACCGAGGTCAGGCTGACAGGCCCGTAGTTCCCCGGATCCTCCCTCCGACCCTTCTTATAAATGGGAGTCACATTGGCAAGCCTCCAGTCCTCTGGGACCTCCCCTGTTGACCAGGATCTCTGAAGAGATGATAGAGAGTGGCTTGGCAAGGACCTCTGCCAGTTCCCTGAGTACTCTTGGATGGATCCCGTCAGGTCCCATAGATTTGTGAGTGTCCAGATGGCGTAGTAGGTCACTAACTGTTTCCTCCTGGATTAAGGGAGGCATGTTCTGCTCTGCATCCTTACCTTCCAGCTCAAGGGGTGGAGCACCCTGAGGATTACTGGACTCACTATTAAAGACTGAGGCAAAGAAGGCATTAAGTACCTCGGCCTTTTCCTCAGCTCTGGTTGCTACGTTCCCTTCTGTATCCATTAAAGGATAGATATTCTCCTTGGGATTCTTTTTACTGTTAACATATCTGCAAAAACATTTTCTGTTGTCCCTTACAACGGTGGGGACAATTAGTTCTGGCTGAGCTTTTGCCTTTCTAATTTTCTCTCTGTATGATCTAACAAGATCCCTGTACTCCTCCCAGGTTGCCCGCCCTTTCCCCCAGAGACGATAAACTCTCCTTTTTTTCTTGACTCCTAGCAAAAGCTCCCCGTTCAGCCAGGACGGTCGCTTTCCTCGGCGGTTCGACTTGCGGCACGTGGGAATAGCCTGGTCCTGAGCCATTAAGATTTCCTTCTTAAAGAATGTCCATCCCTCCTGGGCCCCTTTGCCCTTCAGGACCGTCTCCCAAGGGCCTCTCTCAACCAGTGCCTTGAAGAGGCCAAAGTTTGCCCTCCGGAAGTCCATAGCGGTGGTTTTGCTGACCACCTTCCTTGCCTCACCAAGAATTGAAAATTCTATCATTTCGCGGTCGCTAAGCCCAAGACGGCCTCCGACCATCACACCTCCCGCCAGTCCTTCCCTGTTCGTGAACAACAGATCTAGCAAGGCTCCTCCCCTGGCTGGCTCACCCACCAGCTGTGTCAGGAATTCATCTTCCACACTCTCCAGGAACGTCCTCGATTGTTTACTCCCTGCTGCCTTGTATTTCCAGCAGATGTCTGGAAAGTTAAAGTCCCCCACGAGGACAAGGGCACACGATTCCGAGACTACTGCCAGCCGCCTGTAGAACGATTCATCCGTCTCTTCAACCTGGTCGGGCGGTCTATCACAGACTCCCAGCACAATATCTGCCTTATCGGCTTTCCCTCTCATCCTCACCCATAAGCACTCCACCTTGTCATCAGAATCGTGTAGCTCTGTACAGTCAAAACATTCCCTAACGTAGAGAGCCACCCCACCACCTCTTCTACCTCGCCTATCCCTTCTGAAGAGCTTGTAGCCATCCGTCGCAGCACTCCAGTCATGGGAGTCGTCCCACCACGTTTCCGTGATGGCGACTAAGTCGTATCTATCCTGCTGCACGAGGGCTTCCAGCTCCTCCTGTTTACTGCCCATGCTGCGTGCATTGGCATAGAAGCATTTGAGCTGGGTTGTCGAATCCACCCCTAACATTGGCACGCTGCCCCCAGGCTCATCTCTTGTGCACCTAGTTTTATCCCTTACCCTCTTCGAACCTAGTTTAAAGCCCTCTCTACGAGCCCGGCCATCTCACGAGCGAGGATTCTTTTAGCCCTTTGAGATAGCCGGACACCATCTGTTGCTAGCAAGCCCGGTGCCGTGTAAACCTCCCCGTGATCAAAAACCCCCAAATTCCACCGATGGCGCCCGCCTCTGAGCCACTTACTAACCAGGCGTGTTTTCCTGTTCCTTTCAGTGTATTTCCCTGTTACTGAAGGGATGGGGGAAAACACTACCTGTGCTCCCGATCCTTCCACTAATCGTCCCAGTGCCCTGGAGCCCCTTTTGATTGCCTTTGGATTTCTCTCTGCAGTCTCCTCACTGCCAACCTGCACAACCAGCAATGGGTGATCATCAGAGGTCCGAACCAGACCGGGGAGTTCCCTGGTAATGTCTTTTACCCGGGCCCCAGGGAGGCAGCAGACTTCCCTGTGGGATGGGTCAGGTCTGTCCCCCTCAGAAGGGAGTCGCCTAGGACAGTTACCCTCCTTTTTCTTTTTTCAGGGGATGTGAGAACGCGGGGGGCTGCCCGACTGGGCCTAGGCGCCTCCTCCCTAGACAGGACTTCATCTACCCCCTGATCTTCACTGGCCTGGTCCTCAAGTTCCAGAGCCCCATAGCTGTTGTGTCGGGGCAACTGGGAAGGTGAGGGAGACCGGGAGGGGATTCGCCTGCCTCCCCGAGCAGGGACCTGTATCCATTCCCCTCCATCTCTTAGGTCCCCTCCTGCCTGGTGGCAGGAGGGCAGGGGAACCTCCGCTGCTTGCGGAGCCTCCACCTGCTGCCTCTGCCTCAGGGATGGCAGGGTGTGGGCCCACCAATCCATCTCCCTCTCACGCTCCCTGGTACTCCTCGACCTTTCCACTGCCTCCTTCAGCTCTGCCACCAGGCCGAGCAGATCGCCCGCCTGCTCACACCTCACACGAGAGGTGTCCCCGCTGCCCTCCGTCATCAGTGATAGACTCGGGCGCTCCCCGCAGCCAGAGACCTGGGCAGCTGCACGTTTACAGGGCACCTCTGTCTGCGTTGCCACACTTTTCCTGACAATGGCTTTCACCCGAGCGGCAACCGTACCGGGGTCTCCCTCCGGGCCGACGCCCACCGCTTGAGTAGCCTGCTCGAGCTGGCAAGAGGAAGACGGGGCCTGCACGCCCTGCCGCGCCGCGCTCCTGGTCGCCGGCGCTCCTCAGGGCCGTTCAAATCTCCCGCGGTTGCCCCGGCAACGCCCGCGCCGCGCCAGCCTCTCTCGCGAGAGCCGCCGGCTCCGGCCGGGCCCCTCCGCTCTTCTCTTCTCTTCTCTTCTCTTCTCTTCCCGGCGCTGCCGGGCCTCGGGAGCCTCGCGGTCCGCCTCAGTCTAGCGCTCAGCCGCCGACGGACCGTTGGCTCTGCTGGCCTCGCCGCTGACTGGCGGCTGCTGACCGTTACGCCGCGTTCAAATCTCCCGCGGTTGCCCCTGGCAACGGCCGCGCTGCTGGCCTCGCGCTGACTGAGGTCTCTCCCTTTCAAAATTCTGACCGCAGCCACCTAGGCTTCAACCCTGTTTCTTGACGGTCATGCGTCCCCGGTTTGGCTTGGGAAGCTTCCTCCTAGACTTAGTTGTTGCCAAGATGTCCCAGTTCAGCTGAATACAGAACTGGACTTGCAGCCAGACCTCCACTGACAATGCTGCGTGCGATTAAAGGCCTGCTGCTATGGCGCTCCTGAAGGAGCTTGGCTCTGGCTTCTGCTAGTCTCTCGTTAGCTCTGAAACATTCAGAAGCATGCAAAGAATTATCTTTGGTAATGACACTTGTGCAAAGTCGCCCCCCAGGTCTTTGACTGTCCTTCGACTTCTGGAAGGGGAAGGGAGGGATTAAAAGCCTCTAAAACAAGAATAGAATTTGATCTGAAGTCTTCGCAGAGAGCCTCTTTCTAGGAAGTCACGCTACCTGCAAGGAGCAGCAAGAGCTACCAACACTTAGGACTTCTCAGCATTAGGGCTTCAAAACAACCTCTGAACGCCATGCATTTACACAGCTGCTTCTGAAAGGTACTTCACCTGCATATGAAGTGTTTCAGGTGCACCACAGGCGTTGAGGTAGGAACTGCGAATGTCTAAAGCTGCAGCGATTTTTAATGCAACGGTCAACAGGAATACTGTGAGAGGCAACGGGCACAAAGTGAAACACAGGAGCTTCTGTCTGAACTTCAGGAAACACTTTTTCACCGTGACGGTGACCCAGCGCTGCCCACGGAGGCTGTGGAGTCTCCATCCTTGGAGATACTCAAAAGACAACGTGGTCCTGGGCAGCCGTCTCTAGGTGGTCCTCCTTGAGCAGGGGGGCTGGACCAGATGACCTCCAGAGGTCCCTTCCAACCTCACCCATTCTGTGGCTCTGCGATACAAAACAAACGCACCAAAAAGACCACATAGCTTTCTTGGCGCTACTATACGCTCACAAGGAGTTTTAAACCTAAGGCGCGTGAAGTGACAGCAATGTAAAGTGCCCTATTCTCCAGCCTGAACACTGGAAAAACTTTCACTTTATAAGCAGAAATATTCACTGCATCAGGACTGAAGCAGCGGGCTGCAAGCGCGTCGAGTAGTGTCCTAAGCGTTAAAATAACACTGGAAACATTAAACACACATAGAGTGAAGGGCTTAAACGGAACAAAGGGAATGCTTTTGTTAAAACACAGAACATGAGTGGAGCAAAATAATGCATCTACCTCAACAAGAAACATTTTGACAGTTCTGTCAAGCTCAAGAGTCAAGAGTAGTCAATCTGCCAGTCAGAAGAATAGATATGGTTCTTAGTGTGAGTGCAAAATAAAACAACTGTGCATCAATAAACCATCAGTTAAGTGCAACGTGCTTGACATCCATTTAATAAACTGAGAATTTATATTCAGACAATAAAAATAAACACGTTTTCACATCCGAACAATCTGAAGGATGGGAAACCACAGATGCGCTATGTAAACAAAATTATTTCCTGAGCCTCTGCCTAGCATTTTGTTCAAATCTTATAATTTTTATATAGAACATGACGGTACTCCTGTATTGCCCTGGCAAGGGGATCCTGGTCAACATGGACGTTTCTGGAAGGTCCATCAGTAGATACCATGGGAGAAGCTCCAGCAGATCCAGTTTCAAGTTCAGCAGTGGCTAGGGAGAAAAGAGACAAGATTCCTGGTGTTACTTTTCTAGTAGACAGGGCCAAGTAAGTCACTGTAAAAACGTTATGGGTAACTGGAGAGACTACAGCGCAGGAAGATTTAAACACTTCCAAAGGAACATAACAATGAAAGGGCTAGGCACAAAGGGAGAAACACATTTTTTCCACAAGTGCTTATTAGTCAACAGTACTTTTAAAGGTAGTGAAAGACATTCCAGAGGCCTCAGGCTGAACATCTTCAGGGAACCCACAAATGACTCTCAGTTACACCAGTGCTAAATTGAGCCCCCTGCAGAGACCTCTTCAGCCTCAAGTGTCTGTTTCCTTAAGTGTTCAAACCAGTGATTTCTTGGAACACTACTCCTAAAAATCAGCTTCTGCATTCGCTGTGACAAACTTTAAAAGAAGCTGCCCGTGAAAACGCAAACATCTTTGCACTGCAGTCAGGCCAGGACAAGTCTCCCAGCCTGGCACCTTCTCTGAGGGGCGTCTTTGTAACTCGCCCTGGCAGAACCCTCTTTCCTCCATGAAAACACAAACTCGGTGGAAGTAAACCCACCTTCACCGTCTTTCTCCAGCCACCTTTTTCAGACAAGGTCCCCAAACCAAACATACTCTGACTCCTAGCCGATGTGTAATTACGTTCAAAATGCGCACGGATGCAACGCAATGGCTTTGTGCCCATTCAGACACATGGAACGAGCTACGAAGCTACAGCTGAATGCTCTCTCTATGATTAAAAGCATACAGGAACAGAAGGAGATGCTCCCAGGGGCTACTTGCTTTGAAACAGCACCAGTCACTGCAAAGCAGTGACTCTGGAGGAACAACTGTGAAATGGGTGGAATTCCTCTTTGGACACCTGGCCTAACATTACGCTACCTATTACAAGCATTCAACTCACGTTTGCCTAAACACTACTGAATGATCTTTTCCTAAAGGAAGGCTATCTTTTGTCACCGATTATATTCCTCTTGCTTATCCAAAAAAGACCGCAACATATAAGCTACAAATATAAGCAATGAATAAGACACATGGCAAGAATCAAGAACTAACAGCAGAGAATGTGTATGGTATGGTTTAGTGCTGAATGCAATTGATGTACATGGAAGGAGAAGTGACAGCTGAAGTCTACAAAAATCTTTTCCCAGGGCTTCTTTTACATTTGATACATGTGCTTGAGGAGTAACTCGAGCGAAAGGTGACCTCAGCTTAAGCCAAGTGTATCTGTGTGGGGGAAATGGGTTAGTTTTCTTGGTGCTTGGATTTTTTCAGGCAACTGCATAACATTCTACCCAGTATGTTGGTAAGCAGGAAGTTTTCACATTCAAGTCTAAACTGGAAAGCTAGCAGAAAAACCCCCTGTGCTTAGCACAAGAACTTGACAGCTTTGAAGCCATTATTTTCAAGAGTTAGGACAGTCATCTGTTTCCTTAAAAACACTCCAAACACGATGACACATTACCCTCTTCAAGTTCTTTAGTGACTTTTTCATCCAGTTCCCGCCGTACCTAGAATTATATAGAGGATGTACAGTTAGTATTTTAAAAGTTACCTTTTTGTAACTTTAAACTTCTAAAACAATCTTAAACCCCACACATAACATGTGATAAAAACTACAAATGCCATCCCAAATACAGACATCTTGGTTTGGGGTTTGATTTGTAATGAAGAGAAACTCTTGGTCGGCCAGGCTGTAGCAGTCTCATTGCTGAGCATCATTAACTGCAGCCCAAAACAACCTGTAAAGAGAAGTGCAAAAGCAGCTGCTGCAGGATTGACATACACCATCGCATAGAAAAAAGCATGTGCCAATATTCTTCTTTTCTCCACTTTAAGATGGAAAATGGAAAGAGCTCCTGCAGATCACGCCAGGATTCTTCTTTATTGTTATTGCCGATACCACGACACACACAGAATATAAAAACACACATGACTTTTTCTTGCGAACTTTGTCCTAAGAAACAATAGCAGCAGCTACAGCTTCTACACAGCAAGAGCTGTGGGGTTTATTATGTAACCAAAATCAGCTTAAGGAGCAAAACGTTTCCAGTACAAAATACCACCCAACATTAAACAATACTGGCTACAAACCTGGTCATGTATCTCGCTGCAAAGAAGAGAGAGAAGAACAGATTTTTGATTAAGGAGCTGAAGAAGAAAGAAAAACGGCCTTAAGTTCAAAGGTCTTCAGTGAGAAATAAGAACATGGCCTACGCGTAACCAAAGCAAGTAAAAAAGCTAACAATGCAAAGACTGCTACACTACAAGAGTGCAGATGGAAAATGAAATCAGAAAAGGAACAGAAATTGAGAAATAGAGTAGGAAGCAGACATTCCCTTTCTCACGTGATGTAGGAAAACTGGTTTCATAAATCCATTAAACTCACACTGGTTGCAGCTAGCAGAGTTCACTATTGTTTTCTATGTCAAGACACCCACTTTCATTTTCACCAGCCTTTGGCACAGCTGTTAGGATTTCAGCTTCACCTTTTTTAAACCTAACAACAAGACTCCAGTCCCCAAATCTCCTTGCAGCACTTGCAGCAGACATTCCTCACAGCAGTTCCCAAATTAGGGCACACAGACCACTAACATCATATTTGTGTTTCATCTGCTTGATTCAATTTGGTTCTGGATGGTGACGTGCCAATTCACGAGCAGTTTGGGAGTCAGTAGACCGGATCATAAAAGAAAAAAAGACCCCGTCAAAGATCTCTCTACTCCTGTAAAGAACAGGCAATACAAACATACATCCTTCTTACGACACAAGTCCTACTATGAAATAAATTCACAATTCATGAAATAAATGCAGCCAACCTCCTTGCAGAACATAACGGACTGCTAGTCGCTACTGTTACTGTTTGTAATTACACGCACAGAATTTTTCAAGTACTTGTAATTTAGTCTTCATTACTGGAGCTCTAATAAAAAGAAAACCAACCAAAAAAACCCAAAGACATTTGCACGTGATTGGGATTTTACTGGTTAATGAGCTTGCGTCAATATGAACTTTTGTATTTTTCAAGGTACTTTGGCACTCCCGTTTCAAGGTTATTAATTTCTGTAGCGTATATATTTGATAAGGGGGAAGGGGCTATGCTGTAATGGAACACATTTCTTCTTCATGATATTTTTAAGAATAAAATTCTCACTTTTTGCTGAGCTTGCAACATGGCCATCTTCAAAGTGTAAGGCTATATGCATAATCACTGACATTCGCCTCATGTTAAGTAGTGGTTTAGAAAACCTGTGAAATCATTCGGGCCTTGAGACTCCAAATTCCTTAGTTACGTCTAAAAGAAGCAACTGTGTCCACTTTCCAGAGCAGCACTTGTTCGCAATCAGCATCATTTACCAATGTTTTTTCCAACAGTTGCATGGACAAAGAATTAATACCAGCATTTTGAGTAACAGCAGTGCGAAGTATTTTCACCTCCTTGCCCCTGAAGCTATTTCAAAGCTTTTGCACAAACCAAATTTACATAAACATCCTCCTCTTAAGAACGAGATGTCCTGTACTTCAAGTAGCCTTTCTCACCTTGAGGAAGCTACTGCGAGAAACACTAAAGCTGCACAGCGAGCTTTGACTTAAAAAAAGAAGTGCAAGATGACTACCTGAGGCATACTGCAATTTAAGGTCCTTAACTCCCTGTCACTACGAGCTTTAGTGGCAGGAGCATTCGTCATCTCCAGCCAAAAAAGCACTGCTCAGCTTGAATTTAAAGGCAAGGCAAATTCTGTAGAAGGGAAACAGGTTACTGGAAAAAACTTGAGGCATAATTCAAGCAAACAGTGAAGTGAAGAAACGGCTTAGAGTCAGAGAAACTCTTCTGTCTTTAAATCATTTGGTGAACAGGCAGAGTACTAAGCAGCACAACCTGCAAAGCACTTCAAAATAGACTAAAACTGTAATCTCTGCATTCTTTCCTCATGTTCCAACTTGTCTCCTGAATGGCACAGGACTCCTGCAGAAATGACAGCACAGACTGTGCATCTGGTAATTTTGCATTTGGCAACTGATGGAGATTCATCACCCATTATTTTATGCAGAGGGATCCATGCGGTTTTCCCCTTTTGTTCCTTCCTGACTTAACGCCCTATTTTCCAGTTCAGTCCTCTTCTTGTAGACGCACGTGTCAGGAATTCTGTCCTTTCAGCTCCCCTCAGAGGTACGCTATGGCTTCAAACACTGTTAAGGACATACTGCACCCAGCTGAGGAAACTGAAACCCGCAGTTCTAAGTGAAATACCCACTTAGATGCATGTCCTCTAGCAACTACTGCACCTCTGAGAACCCTGCTTCTTTTTTCTGAAGCACTCTGAAAGAGAAGGTCACGTTTTCGGACTTTGCTGAATCCATTGAACATTGAGTGACTTGGGGCTACAGACAGTGCCATTACAATTCGTCCCAGTTGTTCCCTAACTGGCGATTACGGGAAGAAGTATCATGAAAGGACATGCAGCTGCATTTCGTAACAGACAGGATAAATTCACACGGATAATTCCGAGTCCCAGAGACCAGCCTTCTGCTTTGATTGAGGGAAAACAGGCATGCTGGGAATTCCAGCTTTTTCTCAAGACAACCTGGTAGAAATGGTAAGAAATGGGAAAGTTCTCTGAGGCTTTAGCCATAGTTTTACTCACCTTCGTGCAAGGAAGAAAGCTTTAGAATTTAAGACTATATTAGAATTAGAAGCTAATCACGAGAAGACAAACTGTGTCTCGTAAGAGCACATTATCCTCAGCTCCTCTCTTGACACGAACTAAAAGCCTCTGTAGGTTGTAAACAAGACCAGAGAGGACTTCAGGGGATTAAGTCCTACTAACAAAACTGCACTAGGATGGAGACATTTAGGTATATAAGAAAGCCCCAAACTAGCAAACAAAACCTCACCTCGCGTCAGTAACTGGAGACTGGGGAAATGTCGTATGTAATCGTTCTTCAGCTTCCTTGAGAGTCTGCTCAAGGCTGACGGGTATTTTTGTGTTCTGGTTTTGTTTTTAAACCTTAAAAGCGAAGCCTCAGGCAACAGTACCAAGACTTAAAAGTATTCCCCAGCACAGCAATCCATCACAAAATGAGAGACATATGCTCTGAAAAGACACTTTATGGGTGCTGTTGAAGTCAGGACACTGAGTGACACTGAGTGAGAACCAATGAGCTATGAAGTAGCCTTTTGAAATATTTAATCTCTGGAATATACTTAAGGGAAGCTGGTAAAGCAGTAAAGGTATCTATCCTGACACTGACAAAAACTTTGAGATGCCCAGAGACTTCCAATTTCTTCTGGAAAATTAAGATGGAAAGGACTACTTGAAGAATGTTGCTGTAATTCAGTTAAGAAGCACTGAGTACTCCCACTTGCTCCTCTTTTTTCCCGTTTCCTCTTCTTCAACAAGGGCACAACTGTTAACCCTTTTCTTTTAAACTAGGGCAGCATTTCTCCTAGAAGTGTGATGGTTTCCTCCTTTGCCTTTTTCTTCTTTTAACATCTTGCTCCCATCTCTCTGTCCGTTCTTTTCCTCACTTGTTCCCTGCTCCCTACCCATCTTGTTCCCTCGTCCTGGCCTTCTCCTTATTTCACTTTTGCAGTGGGTTCCTGACTTTTGCCTCCTTTCTACTGCTTGCATGCTGAATAGCCCCTGCAGATGGTACAGCACCAATTGCCTCCCGAGTTCTTTCTGTAACGTACGGCCACCCTCTGACCTCAAAAACACATTCACAGCGATACAGAATCGTTCATCTTAACTGCCGCTGCTACGTATTAACTACACTGCTTTGTCCGTTTTTGATTTTGTTGGGTTTGGGCTTTTTTTTTCTTCTTTTTTTTCCTTAAACCGGGTGCAGTATGTAGTCACATTGTTGACATGGATTCTTTCCAATGTGGGTGGGACCCCTGAACTGAGATGGACTTAAAAAAAGTGAATGAATACTTCTCACATTCATTCAGCCCCAGAATGCACGAGGGATAGAACACCGACTGCACACAGAAGCTTGTCCATGCCTCAACCCTGTGCTAGGTGGGAAACTGATTACAACTATTGACATCTGGTTTCCAAGTCTCACAATACAATGTTCACCATTCTGTGAGGGATGTGCTATCACACTGACTGCTCATTACAGGGCATACTTTGACCAGAAGTATTGCAGAGGTTGCAGCATTGCTGCAAAATTAGAAAGCTGTGAAGACGTCCTGAAGAGTAGCTAATGTTACCTGCTCGTGTAATAACACGTAGCAGGAGCTACAAAAACAAATGCCTCCTACGCATAGTATATACCCCGCACTGAAGTATAAAGTGAGAAATTAGGCGATCCTGTTCCTATCATCCTATTTTTGAAGCATCCCTTTACTGCTATTTATGTACTAAAACAAGTTCCAGTGAAGAAACCCTGAGAATGAAGATCAGTCAGGAAGGAAAAGGCGTCTCAAACAAAGGTGTCTGATGGGTTTTTGCATTCAAAGTTAGCCATTTTAAACAGGTCATACATACTATACATTAAAATTTAATGAAGAGCTTAGCTGGGAACTCCCTATGCCACCGTATTCTTTATCACAGTTTCTCTTGTAAAAGAATGTAGTTACACAGCTCATTATTTAGATTTCAGAGTTTTCTGGGTTTTGAGCACTCTTGGAAAATTTGCATAACGCTGATGACCAAAAGTCTTCACCCCTACCACATATAGTTGTGTACTGTTTTGATGATGAGCAATTGTTTGGGCATATTAGACCATAGAGTTTGGAACTATAAATGGATACTAACTTCAGGCTAAAAAGCATAACCTTGCTTATGGATACTCTTTAGCAGTAGTTGAGAATAGTATTTCAAAATTCTTACCTTAGCCACATGGGCTTCAGCGCTGTTTGTTGACGATAATGTGTTCCTGGTTTGGCTTGGGAAGCTTCCTCCTAGACTTAGACTTCTGTTTGGTGCCAAATTGTTGCCAAGATGTCCCAGTTCAGCTGAATACAGAACTGGACTTGCAGCCAGACCTCCACTGACAATGCTGCTTGCAGGTCTGCTGCTATGGCGCTCCTGAAGGATCTTAGCATTGGCTTCTAGTCTCTCATTAGCTCTGAAACATTCAGAAGCATGCAAAGAATTATCTTTGGTAATGACACTTGTGCAAAGTGGTCTTTGACTGTCCTTCGACTTCTGAAAGGGGAAGGGATTAAAAGCCTCTAAAACAAGAATAGGATTTGATCTGAAGTCTTTGCAGAGAGCCTCTTTCTAGGAAGTCACACTACCTGCAAGGAGCAGCAAGAGTTACCAACACTTAGGACTTCTCAGCATTAGGGCTTCAAAACAATCTGTGAATGCCACATGTTTACACAGCTGCTTCTGAAAGGTACGTCTCCTGCATAAGAACTCTGGACTATCCCTCCTTTCCCAAGGAAAGGTCAAAACTCAGACATGCTGCTAAAATGGATGCCAAAAAAGATTTGATGGGTTGTTTTTTTTTTTTTTTTTTTCACAGAATCAAATTCTGTTCTCTGAAGTGCCTATCCTTATTCAAGCAATAAAGGACATGAAATTTATCTTTTCTGCCACACATAGAATACCCTATTAATGCCATGATCAGAGGTGTTACTGCTGGAACACTAAAGAGAAATGAAGACAGTTCTAATGAAGGGAAAGGGTCTTAAGCTACTTTCCTCAGAAATATGCCTTCTTATGCTTATATACATAATGCTACCAGATGCAGAAGAGGGATTTTAGGAGGAAAATGCATGAGGAAAAAGTAGTATCTTATTACCACTCCAAAAAAGCATAAACTTACCTTTCCAGTTTACTTTCTAGGAATCTTCTTGTTTTTACTTCCTCCAGGTACAGCTCTTTGTACCTTTCCACTTCTGCCTGCATGGATTCTTTTTGAAGAATACGGTCTTGTTCCGAATTTTTTATCCTGTCCAATTCACATTCAAGATCTCTAATTCTCTGTTCTAGCTGGTTTGTCAGTGAAGCGAGATGACTGGCTCTGGTTTGTTCTAACCTGTCCTGGGAGGCTGCGTGCATCTGAAGGAGATAACACACTTTCAACCACTGCAAAGAAGAAGAGAACTCTCCCTGCCAGTCAATTGCACGTACCCAATGTCAAGGGGCCCAGCTTTACTCACTGAGGCAACTGTGCCTCCTCACTACCAGCAGCAATCAAGGCAGAACCCTGAACGACCACATTAAATAGATCTTCAGAAAGAGCCCCCCTCTTAGCACTATTGTTCATCAAAGCTACTAATGAGAGAACACTGTCACTGTAGGACAGGGCATAAAGAAAAGGATTCCTCAAAGAAATTATAAGGATCCCTCATCACCACCCGCCACCCCGCCACTTTGGTGACTTCTTCTCTGAGCACTTTTCCCCGTACAATGGCAAAGGAGGACCCGTATGCCTGGCCATGACAACTGGAAGTGACAATACCGATGCAAGGGCGAACACGACCAGTGGACAGCGATAACCTCCCCCCCCACCCAAGCACTGCAAAACGGAAATCTCTCTTGGGCAAGCTTTTGATTCAGGGACCTGCAGGCACATTACACACACATGAAAGCGCTCTTGCCCAACCATATTCTCTTCTCCCACTGCCCTCTAGGAAAGACAGAAGTACAGCACTAACAGACAGAATCAGGCACCAAAACTAAAATACTAAAAAAATGACAACCACAACAAAAGTATGCAATAGAGACTACAGACACACGTGACAAATTCACTTGCCCGCAAAAACAGATTGACTTCTTGTAGTTTTTGTCTTATCTCTTGTTCGGCTCGTTCCTCCATCTCTCTTTTATATTGTTCTAGTTGGCTGCGATCCACCATGTTAGTCTCCAAATGATGTTTGAGGTTAGCCAGCTCTTCTTTCAGCTGGCATTTCCTCTTCTCCAGTTTTTCATGGTTCCCACACATGGTGGACAACTCTTCTCGCAAATCCTGATTTTGTGCTTCTAGCTGCATGCGTTTTTTAGACTCTATCTCCAGCTGCTGGGAAAGTTCACCAACCTGTAGAAAGCAAAAAAAAAAAAAAAAAAAAGAAAGAACCGCCAAAAACGGGGAACTCAGATCTCCAATTACTCAGTTCCATGAAAATCAGTAAAGGGGTTGGCCATCGAGGCTGTATTTACCATCTGCTGACTCAGTATGACAACCAAAGTGAAAGCAGTCTCTGCTTTGAAAACAAGAACAGCTTTCACAACATTCCTGATAGGATTCCTCAGGCTCCCATCCTTTCTCAGTTCTTCTGCAGTAGGTATCAAGAGGACCAAGAGGTGCCAAACTAGCAGCATTTCACGCATAGGGCTAAGTGGAAAAGCACTAAGGCTATTCTTCCACGAGATGCTCATATGCTCACGGGAAATCACACACACCCATACCTAGCCACCTTCTGGTTTCATCAGAAACAACACGTGTCAAGCTCTAGAGGAATTTTTACATGCTGTCAACACAACCAAAGCTTCATTACAGAGCGGACAAGACAAGAAACAGATGCTCTTTTTTTTATGCATCACACTGAAAGATTTGTAAATCGTGGTTCAGAACACAGCTTTTACAGCGGTGGTGGAGGAAGACTTATTCTCTTTAGGTCAAGGCCGCAGTTTGTTTTCAAAAATTTGCAGGAAATATCAGACTTTCAGTAAGTCCCAACGGTCAACTACAGCTCTATCCTCCTCTTCCCCCCTCCAGAAACATACATTTTCTGTACCTGTTGAAGAGAAAACATAATACCCTGTCTTTTTTTAATAAAAGTGGAGGAAACCAGCATACTAAACACTTGAAAGAGTCTCTAACAAAGTAGAAACTTGAGACTTATCTAAAACCGCCTAAATGTAACGCCCTTCCCTGTCATTCAAAACAACTCTCCAACAGAAACGCAAACCCACTACTAACTTCTGGACTAAAAATGAGCCACTGCAAAGGCAGGTGGCTCATTCTACAATGCCTTCCAAACTCGAACGTAGCTCTGAAACACGGCTGCTCTAGCAACAAATCTGAGCAATGAGCGGAGAAGTAGAGAAAAGGTTACGTGCTACCGAACAGCCAGAGCAACCTCAAAAGCACTTCTGGGAACTCTACTTCTGGGTGCCCACGACAAGGGGAAGATGGGCCGAGGCAGCTACTAGCGAGCAATAAGTTACAGAATTTTTTCTGCATCGCCTCAACTGCATCGTGCCCCGGGAAGCAACGACACCCTTTAGAAAAGCAAAACCTGAACTGCCTTCTGCTCAACTCCTGCCTAAGACAGAGCTCAAGCGGTGACCTTGGGCAAAGCCAACTCCATACAGTTGTTCCCAGTGATGGTGGTGTTAATTCCCTCTCTTCCAGAGAAGGAATTCCTCTGTAAGACCTAGAAGACGCTGCCATGGCCTCAAGCTGCAGCCAGGCCTGTGCCGAGCCTTACTGCTCTCAGCCCTGAACCTCACCCATGGACGTGACATCCTGGTAGGACTGCAGTCCCTATGGACTGGCCTGGCGATCTGCACTCGTGGCTGACCCTGCTTGCTGTCACCGGACCTATTCTGCTCTTCTTGGTGAGGGCCTGTGGGACTGCCCATGAGGTCACGGACCCTGCCAGCCTTGCTGCGACTCTCAGCTCGCCCTTCCTCTGCAGAACAGCCTGCCCTTGATGTGCCCTTGCAGATACTGCTTTGCACATTATGTTTTCATCTCTACCCATAATGATAACTACAGCGGTATTAGTTATCGACATCTACTACTGTAACAGTAGAAGGAGCATCAAGAAAAGGCAGTCGCTTCCAAAATACAGCAAAGAAAAAAAAATCAACAGCATGAAAAGTAGTACAGGGAAGGAATAACCCAGTTTTTTCAAAAGAAAAAACACCACCACCAAAAAAACCCCAAACAAACCAGAGCTCACCTTTGTTCTTAATCTACCAACTTCATTGACCATTTCAGAGCAGTTGTTCTTCATCTCTCTCTGTAAACTAAGCTGGGACTCCATCTCTCTCTCCTCAGATATGCTTGGTTTTCTCATAGGTCTGCTCAGAAGCTTCTTCAACCTACACAGTGAATGAGTCAAGAAAACAATGAAGCAAAGGAACAACCGGCTTGTTTCACATACTCTTACGTAAACAGTGCAGACATGGCTTGCTTCATCTTTAACGTGCTTTACCCACCAGCAATTACTGAGGAAAAAAATCAGCATTACTGTGCCACAAACCCCTTGAAAGGTCCAAATTTCACCTGAAAAGAGGAATAAAAGACTTCCTTCCCCCCACCCTACCCCCCCAGTAGAACTGCACAGCAACCTGCATTTGCAGTTCTTTTGGCAGCTATTGAAAACGATGGACTCATGCACAGAAGCGCCCTGCAAGAACTAACACGGGGCTTGAATTTTCTCACAGTTACATACACCTGGTTTTACAGTGAAGTTCAATAAAGCTTGACTTCTACTCAGGGAAACCTCTTCACCATACTAAAAAGCCATACCTCTTACAGTCTTTCTGCAGTTCGATGTTTCTTTTCATTTCTTGGTCCAGAAGCAGTTCGACTGGGCGTTTCAACTCTAACAGCTTCTTCACTTTCTTTCTTTCAGTCTCACACTTTCAAAATAGAAAAGATACATGACACACACAGCGTAGGAACAGTATCTACGCGCAGTATGTGCATCTAACATTCTCCACAGAGAAGCTGCAGTACGCCTCAATTAGCCAAGTTCCACAGAACGCCAAGGGACAAAGTTCCTGAGAACATTTAATCAGTTCGGGTTTCACATCAAACAGGCCAACACCTAACAACAGCAACAGACGACCCCACTGAGGCAAAGGCTCTTCTAACACTTCAAGGCAAAAAGGTGGAAAAGATGCTGCGGGACACTTTCGGCAGTTCCTCTACTCATAACAGGGATTACCTAAGTATGTACCTCATGGGGGAACACAGATCAATCTAAAGCTTTCATGGGGTCTTCAAGGACCAGCAGGCAGGGGCTTGCAGAGGAATTTGATCTTTTGCAATTCTTCAATGTTTCATTTCCCTCTGCTATTACCTCCCGCTCTCCTCTGGGGGTATTTACTTATTCACATCTTGTTCTGCCTCTTGGTGTCTTCTCAGCCAAACCAGAGGAGAGCTGGCAGCTGTTTGGACTTTGTACTTCCATTTTTCCTCTACAGAAAAGGAGAAAAGGGAAAGACTGCCCCTTGGAAACTGGCAGCCATTTCTTGTTTCCCAAGTCCTAGTTCATTTGCCCCAAATTCCTTCAGTACATTTTTCCGGAAGGCTTTTAAGCTCCCACTGCCCTGAAAACATGCAGCAGCTCCTCCGTACATTGCACTGGAAACACGAAGCATGTTAACTCTGCCCAGAAACCAAGGTGTCAGAAGATGACCCGAAGGAATCCAAGAAATAACTGGGGAACTGCGGCCTTGCTCAATGTGCTCAACCGATAGCAAACCACATTGGGAACTCTTCCCAATAGAACCACTCCAGAATTTACACAAAGTACCCAGCTAGCTTTTATTTGCTTCCTGGCTGATACCCAAATCACAAGATACTCACAGCCTGAACGGCAAGGATAACAGAAAAAGCTGACAGTAAGAACTCGACAAAAAGGTAGACACAGTTCTCTGGGGTATTGGCTAGGCACCCAGAGAATTTTCTGGGCTCACCTGTTCCAGGAGTTCAGCCTTTTCTCTGTCAAGCTGAGCAACAAGCTCTTCAAGGTGGGATCTTGACTTCAATTGCACTTCCCACATGCTGTGTGAGTCCTTTGATGACAGAGGCAGCACATTCTGCTTTTGCACCTGTGAAAGCAACAGCGGCAAAAGAAAAAACTAAGGTGCCTGGAAAGACAGCACTGCAGTAGAAAGCAGTAACTGTCCCGATCCAATGTCAGGGAAGGTTTCGATATGATCCCAAGAGCGAGATTAAGACACAAACGAGGTCAAATGCCGTATAGTCAAAATAGGTATTATTATCAAAAGTGGAAAATGGTAGCGATAGGATAGAATGGAAGAAAAGGTAGAAATTAAGCAAGCAGTCGGAATAGGATTGCTAGGATAGTCACCACCACGGATCCAGCGGCGTCCCGCTGGTCCTCAGGCAAGCAGTTGGTGGTGGGGGTTGCAAGGACGGTCACCACCACGGATGCAGCGGCGTCCCGTTGGTCCTCAGTCTTCAATTCCTTGGCGGTGAAGGCGGCCCCCACAGCTTGTCTCTATGAGTTTTTTATAGGGCATATTTCAATGATGTCATGCACTGCAGGTTTCGTGCATCACACGACCTTCACCTTCGTGTGATCAACACCCGAAACCAGTATCTTATCAGCTCCAGCCCCCGTTTCCTCCTCTGGATGCCTCAATGGCCTGGTAACTGTCCTTATGGACAGAGGAGTGTCCTGCTTAAACAGGCCACCTTAGAGACAAAGGGCTCAAGATAAGCAGTTCACAGTTCCTTGAGATGATGGTCCAGTCCCCCACACCTGACAATCTTTGAGGCAAATGGTTCAGGAGAAGAATTCAGTCTCTTACAGTAACTTAAGTGGAAACAGGTGTAAGCTCTCCTCTCCCCATCCAAGATCTACAGTTAAGGTTAACAGGGAGTGTAGAACACACCTCAGGAAACGTAACCAAGAGCAGCAGTTGAAGCTGGTGGAAAGAATGAACACCCTAGAAGTGACAAGATGAGGTTGCAACTTTGGGGGGTAAGATGACACGTACACACGCACACGCACACACACACAAGATCACCCTACAACTTTCTTCCAAAGGTCCTCCAGAGTTCCTAACGATACGCACTTTTTAATATAATAATTCCTCTAGTGCCCACCACAGAAAATACCCTACCCTCACGGCTTCTGTAACAGCTCTACGTCTCCTGAGAGCAAGAAAGTGCTCTGCCTGCTACTGTGCAGCATCACCTCACCTACTTCTTTACCTTAGCTCCCTGCATGGCAGGACAGTACCAGCACCTGTTCGCAGGTGGGAAAGGAAGCTAACATGGTCTCAAGGGCAAGCTGTGACAAAGCTGCAAAGGTAACACGGACCTCCCAGGTCCAGTCTCCTCTCTCAGCTTTCAGCTGCAGATCTCCCCCCTGCCCACAACTTCCATCCTATCTAGCATCTGTCGTGGTTTAACCCTCGTAGGCAGCTCAGCACCACCCAGCCACTCACTCACTCCCCACCCCTGTGGGATGGAGGAGAGCATTGGCAGGGTAAGAGTGAGAAAACTTGTGGGTTGAGATAAAGACAGTTTCGTAGGTAAAGTTAAAGCTGCGTGTGCGAGCAAAGCAAAACAAAGAATTCATCCCCTACTTCTCATTGGCAGGCAGTTTTTCAGCCACTTCCAGGAAAGCAGGGCTTCATCATACCCAATGGTTACTTGGAAAGACAAATGCCAGATCTCCAAATGTCCATCCCTTCTTCCTTCTTCCCTGCAGCTTTTCTTGCTGAGCACGATGTCATGTGGGATGGTCATTTGGAGTCAGCTGTCTGGCTGTGCCCCCCTGCCCCAGCTCCTTGGGCACCCCCCAGCCTACTTGCTGGCAGGGCAGTATGAGAAATAGAAAAGGCCTTGACACTGTGCAAGCCCTGTTCAGACATAACTAAATCACCCCTGTGTTGTTAACACTGTTTTCATCACAAATTCAAAACACAGCACCAAACAAGCTCCTATGAAGACAATGAACTCGTGTCAAACCCTCACATTTTAGAGCGTTAAGTAGGACTTGCCATAGTAGCATGGGAAAACTCTCAAAACCAGAAAGCTGGGGAATGGACCAGGCTGCTTTCTGAGCAGTCTATATTCACTAGAATGCAGGAACTGCGCTCCCCATGGCTCTCCAGGAAAACCTCATCCTAAAATTTCCCCACAGAAATAGGTAACTAGGCTCAGGAGCTCACAAAAAGGGAAGTTTGTGACCAGCTTACTGAGGCAGAGGCTTGCAGGTCTCTCTGAAGGGCTTCAATCGTGTTGTTTTGTTGCTGGACTGTGGCTTCCAGTCTGCCATTTTCAATTTCAAGGCTTAAAAAGAAATACAGGTCTTATGAGGGAAATCCGCCAGAGCACCAGCTCTGAAAGAACAGCGTGAAACAACATAATCTAAGACAAAAGCATCCTTCAAAATCGTATATTAACTTGCTGTGACGCAACAAGGCTACCCTGTTGTTTTCACACCATCCCAGTAAGCGACAGAACTTGCTTCACTGTGTTACTCTCTTACCGTTGCACGTGTTCTTCCAGTTGTTTTATAGTCCCAGAAGATGCCAACAGGAGGTCCTGCAGTTTCTGCTTAGAAGCTAGTACTTCGCTTTCCTTATTATCCAAGGCAGTCTTCAAGTCACGAACACAATGCTCAGACTGACGATGCTCTTCTTCCAACTCCTGCAACTGTAAAATCACAGGAAGAATCCCCAGTAGTCAGGTGAGCTTTTATATAGAGGGGTCAACTGCTGCTGAAGAATTCAAGGGCTGCATATATCTGCACATACCCTCTAGTCAAACAACTGTAATCATTTCAAGTACGTTCAAACCTTCACTTGTACTAGCAAATGAGCACAAACTGTGTTACTTCACCATCTTTTTTACTGGCCTCTCCCATCCCTCCACTGATTTCCTACAGCACAGTTCTAAGCACTGACACTGCCCCTCCTACCCTTTCAGTGACTTGTGACACTCTTTGTATCCACTTGTTTGCTCCTCCATTGAAAAAAACAAATTAAAAAGTTCATCCTTCTCCTCAAGTGACTTCACACCTCCCTCATAAGGAAATTTAAGGTGATTCCTATTTCAGAACTCCGAGGCCTCTATGCTTCAGTTTTCGTAAGAACACTGCAAAAGGTGGTCCCCGCCTCAGAAAGTAGCTTACAACTGACTTGCAAGAAGGCTGCTTAAGGATGGCAAATTACGGCAGGGACAAAGAAGGGGGAGGAGGGGGAGATCCTGAGATGCTGCTTTGCAGATACAGTACAAACACACCACCTGCAAACCAGCTCTTCTTCTTGCTTAGTTCAATCCACATGGTTCTGATACCCGTACTCTTAAAAACAGCCCAAACCCCAAGCCCTAACATCTGTTTCAAAGTTCCTTCATCCATGAAGGTGGCTCACGTTGTTTTACACACTGCGCACCCAAAACAAAGACAAGGACTTTCACACATATTTAGCAACCTACAAATAAGGAACATCTGTTGTATAGAACTGTAAAGAAAAGTGCAATATCTGGAACAGGGAAATAGTGGCTCAGAGCAGGGGTGAATTTTGAGAGAGAGCAAACCGCTCTGGTCGTACCTAGCCACCAGAAGGCTGCTGCCAGCGCACTGCCTTGCCCCTCCAGCTTGCGAGGAGCTCCCCAAAGGGCCAGCTGCGTTTATCACCAGGGGAGGGGAGGAAGAAGGGAAGAGAAAGGCCACTACCCCAGAGCCTGAACAAGAGCCTCTGCTGTGGCGTTGAGGAGCAAGGTTCTCTCTTACTTGCAGCAGAAACGAACTGGCTTTTTGATGATTCAAGTAACGCTAATCTTCCACTCTGGAGGAGGAGGAGGAGGCGGCCACCTGGCTGAAGGTTTTACTGGCTTCATGAATTATGACAGGGGATCACTGTTAACTTCCTTAGATCTCTCTGCTACTGGCTCCCAGAATACTGTTTTGTCCTTTTTCACAATGAACAGGAAGAAACAGCCACCCAGAGGTTCATTCCTATAGTGACAGGCTTTCCATACCTCAGCTTCAACCCTTTCCAGTTCCTTTTGCAAGTGCAGGTTGTCTTTCTCCAGGGCACCGAGGTAGCGCACAGTAGTAACTTCCGGAGAAGCTTCTGACATCGACTGCTTTTTAAGAACACTGGCAAGCTTCTGCTGCAGCTGTGCGACCCAGTCCTAAAGAAACGTGGTTACACGAGCACAAAGAATTCAATAAGAACATGAGACTATGAGGTGTGCTTTTACTTCTTAGGTTACATAATTAGGGCAGTCGTCAGAGCAAATTTAAAGATAAGAAATGTTGCCTGCCACCAGCAGGCACCTGCAAAACTGATGACCTCTCTCCATCTTTCTCAGCTGAGCGCCTCCACGGTACCAGGGGGAAGCAGGGGAAACTTCAGTGCTTCTGCGCTAGAGATGAAACTCAAAGGCCAGTTGCTATGAGACCCAGGTCATTAGCTTGACCTGCCTTCGTCCCAGTCCTAAATGAACAGCTGACCAAGAGCACAAGTATTTCAAGGGCCCCCAGTTACAAGTGTGTGGCGGGAGCAGCAGAAGACGTCAAAAGCCCAGAGGTAAATAAGCCCAAAAGCAAGCGAACCAAAGGGGACCCCACTGCGTCCCTCACAGAAAGTACCTTGGAATCCCCGGAACATTCCGCATCTTCCTCTTGCTCTGCTCCTCCCACTGGCAGGGCACCTACAAAGGAGGCAAGAAGCGACACACTGTGAGTGTTCATCTCACTCTGCTTTTTCCCATCATCCAGAAGATGAGGAACGGTTCTACTACGGGCCTTAGTGATTTTCCTCATCGGCTCTTCCACAGTTAAGGATCCTACCTTCTCTGTCCTGAGCAAGTGCAGCCCTTGTAAAGTCAGCAGTCCTCACAGGGCAGGAGCTGCTGAGAACTGCCTTGTCTGCTACACCACCTGCAGAAGAGTCTTCCGTGTTTTCACTCCCCGTGTCTTCTGCCAGCAGCTTACTAAGGATATATACGGAAAGAGAAGACATAGAGTTGGTAGAAACAACCACATCTTTGCATACACGCTTGACTAGGACAGCAACGGCCATTCCTCACCCAGCCGCTCCATTTTTGATGCCAACTGAGAAACGGTAACGCCCCCACCCCCCCACCTTACTCTGGCACTACTGTTCCGTGACGAAATATCCACTGCAGCCTTGCTCATTCTCTAGATGCACATTGGTATCTGTGAAGCACTTCAGCCCTGCTGGCTACAATCTAAACTGATAAACAACCTCTCCCTAGGGAGCACTACAAAAATTAACAAGCCCTCTGGCAGATTCACATCTAACTGCAAGGGTGCTATGTCCGCAGGATGCTACCTTAATGCTGCAACTATTCATGTCAAGCCAGCCTACAGTCTCCTCAAATGCCGTCCTGACTTGGAAGAACTTCAGAAATCTTGATGGTTAGTCTGAGGACTTGAGAGTTTAGACAGCTCCTAAGTATGATCAAGAGGCCAAAGACGACTGCGGTTGCATTCTAAGCACTGCGTGTGTTAACTACTTTGAATAGGCACTCTCTTCTAACAAACTTGAAAGAGAGTAAATTGGGGCTCCTGAGAGAGACCCCTTTCAGGTTTGCTTTTTAACCGTCTCGTGGTTTAACCCCAGCCAGTAACTAAGCACCACGCAGCCGCTCGCTCGCTTCCCCCCTACTCAGTGGGATGGGGGAGAGAATCGGGGGGAAGAAAAGTAGCACTGACGGGTTGAGATAAGAACAGTTTAATAGAACAGAAAGGAAGAAAATAATAATAATGATAATAACAACAATAGTAAGGTGACAACAACAATAATAAAATAGTTGGAATATACAAAACAAGCGATGCACAATGCGATTGCTCACCACTCTCCAACCAAGGCCCAGTTAGTTCCCGAGCAGCCATCTGCATCCCCTCCAGCCAACTCCCCCCAGTTTATATACCGGGCATGACGTCACATGGTATGGAACACCCCTTTGGCCAGTTTGGGTCAGCTGCCCTGGCTGTGTGCCCCCCCAGCTTCTCGTGCCCCTCCAGCCTTCTTGCTGGCTGAGCATGAGAAGCTGAAAAATCCTTGACTTAGTCTCAACACTACTGAGCAACAACTGAAAACATCAGTGTGTTATCAACATTCTTCTCATATTGAACCCAAACCAGAACACTATACCAGCAACTAGGAAGGAAACGAACCCTATCCCAGCCGAGACCAGGACAAACCGATACATTGACTGACAACTCCGCCCCTCTCACGACAACATAAGCCATTTACCCAACATGTCTACGCACGCGAGCGTAATCCACAGCCACGAAGGCAGAGTTATCTCTGTAACAGTATCGGCACCGTGCCAAAGAAGCTGGCTTGCATTTATGACCCCGGCAACTGTGGCAACCATAAGAGCAATCCTAAAGCATCCAAAATGTGTTCTGAAATACATCCGCTTCTGCAGGCACTGCATTGCCATCGTTTTAATCCCTGCTTGCTCCCAAAACAATGCTTTCCCCCTTTCCTACAAGCACAGCGAAAGCAAAGCCAAATACACGGAAGCGTTGGAGAATTCAGGTTGGAAGGCACCTCATGAGGTGTCCAGGCCAACCACCTCCCCAAAGCAGACTGAGCTACGAGGTCAGACCACGCTGTTCAGGGGTCCTTCCACTCTGCTCTTCAAAGCCCCCACGCATGGAGGCTGCACAAACTCCCGGGGCAAGCTGTTCGACTGCTTGACCATCCTCAGGCCGAGTTGTCTCCTTACGCGCAGTTAAAACACCTTGTGTTTCACCTTATGCCCCTTGTCTCTCGGGCAACGTTGCCACTCTTTCGCCTAACGCTTCCATTCACAACACTTAAGCACCAACTATGCCACCACTTAAAAAACCCTCTCCTGCAGAGCCGTGGTGCTGCTGAGCTAATGGCAAGTTTCCTTCTGGGTCTGGGTCTGGGTCCGTGTGTGGAGGGGGCACCACAGACCGCTTTCTTGCAATCTTTGGGGTGCAAAGGATGAGAGCAGCCAAGCGCAGACCTGCTTTTACCAGTCACCCAGGGAACTCCGTCCGTGTGGCTCCTTCTTTTTCAAAGCTCATTCCCATGCCTCTCATCAATCATACTTGCAGACGACTAAAGAGACCTATGTGCCGTTTTGACAAATGTCTCACCTTTCACGCTGATTGTCAGTTCCTTTTTTGTGAAGAAACTCTACCATCTCCTCGTCATGCTTGGAGACAGCAAGATTAGGGGGGGTATATCCCTCCTGAAAGGACAAATAATCCCCGTTAGAAAACCCAGACAAGTTCTGCACCTTTTCGAAAGAGCAGCTTTACCAAGTGCCAAGGTTACCCGGTTCTGAGCATTAATATTGGCATTACGCTCAAGTAACAGCCCTGCTACAGTTGTATTAGGAGATACGACAGCAGGGTGAAGGGCAGTGTTGCCGTCAGCATCTGCCAGATTTGGGTCGGCACCATGCTGCAGCAGAAGAGCCACACGTTTTTCTTGCTGGCACTGTACTGCCTGGGAACAACACACAAAAAAGGGAAGATTTCCAACATTTGTGTTTCACTCTGTCACAGCTCGGCCAGCTTCTGAATGCTGGGAAAGAAAAGCATCTTCCAAGATTAGCTAACATATGCCCCTTCCACACCTATTACAGCATGCAAGTTTCTACGCAGGTCCGTGTAAAGAATCCTGCCGGGCACCTCTCGTTTGACGCACAGTCGGCAAGTCCCACTGACAAGAGCGTAACATATGCCGCATACCGTCGTCAGTGGCGATCTCTTGAAATCGTCAGCAAGGCTCAGCCGGCAGTTCTCTTGTACCGGACGTCTAACGACATCCACGAGGCCGTCTGCACAAGCGACATGCAGAGGTGTCCTAAAAATTAAACATACGAGCTTAACACAGACAGACAACGGAAGAACCAAAGCTGTGCTACCACTCAGCCCTGGGGACCCTGCAGCCCAGACTCCGCTCCTCCTGCTTTCCTGCACCGCTCACCCACAGGGCAGAAGAGAACTGGTGCTGCCTGAGCAGCTGCAGAACGACCCCGCGGGGAGACCACTGCCGAGCAGCAGGTCGGCGGCAGGCACTTCCAACAGCACTCAAGCCGACCCGGCAGCTACGAGCAATGAAAAGCTCTGGAGCTCGCTCCCCCAGCTGACAGGGCAAATCTCGCTTTTCAAGCAATTAGCTTGAATCTGGTCCTACGCAAAACCTTAAGAGCGGGCACTTCCGCGTGGCACCCGAAAGCTGCCAGGGGGTTTGATCGCACCACGCTGGACCAGCAGGCTCTGGTGCTTGAGAGAGGACTGGCGGAACTTGGCTCAGAACCTCCCGCAGCAGCGCCTGCCAGAAGCAGCCAAGGTGTCCGTCAGCGGCCGGCAGCCCCTCACCGCTTCTCCTGGTCTTGCCCGTCGATGCCACCTCTCCTCAGCCGCCACCGCCTCAGCCAGGCCAGGTTGCCGCGGGCAGCCGCGCAGTGCAGCCTGCCCGGTTCCTCCTCCCCGAGCTCGTAGGCACCGGTGGCAGCGGCTGGAGCGCAGGGCTGCCCAGAAGCGCTGCCGGAGGGTGACCGCTGGCGCTTCTGGCTGAAGAGCCCCATGACCCTCCAGCACATGCTGCGGTGCGGTCGTGGCCCCGCTGGGAGCCACCAGCAGCAGGAGGCACCCGGCGGACTCTGCCAGGCCCTGGGTGAGGGCGAGGGTGAGGAGGAGAGCGAGGGTGAGGAGGAGGGCGAGGGCGAGGACCACGGCGAGGAAAACGGCGAGGGCGAGGACCACGGCGAGGACCACGGCGAGGGGAGGCACCAGGCAGACGAGCTCGCCTGCTGCGGCCTGGAGCCCCCGAGGCGACGGCCCCTGCCCGGCACCTGCTGCTGCTCCGTCTGCCAGCAGACGGGCGTGCCAGCGCAACAATGGCGGCGACGGCGCTTGGGGGCGTGGCAAGGGGACGTCACACACGGGGGCGTGGCAGACGGCGGCCCTGAACTTCCCGCGGTGCCGTGCGGTGAAAACCGAGGGCCCCGTCTCGCTGTGCCGGTGGCTGCTGCTCGCCCCCTTCTGAGGTCCTCTGGTCCCAGTCCTCTGCTCAAGCAGGGTCAGAGGGTCACCGAGAGCCAGCCGTCCCGGTCTGTGCCCGGCTGGATTCTGCGTATCTCCCGAGCAGGGAGACTCGCAGCCTTCCCAGGCAACCTGTACCAGGGCTCTGTCACCCTGGCAGTAAAAACGTGTTTCTTGACGTTCCGAGGGAACCTCACGCGTTTCGGTTTGCACCCATCGCCTCTCGGGCTGTCGCTGCGCACCACTGAAAAAAGCTTTGGGCCTTCCCTTGGGGTATTCCTATACATTGATGAGATTCCCCCTGAGCTTACTCTTCTCCAGAGTCCCAGCTCTCTCAGCCTTGCCTCCTGTGAGACGCTCCAGTCCTTGAATCAGCTTGGCGGGTCTTTGTTGGACCCTCTGCAGCATGTCCCTGCCTGTCTCCTACCGAGGCGCCCAGAGCTGGACACGATACTCCCCTCACCGGTGCCGAGTAGAGTGGAAGGGCCACCTCCCTTGACTTGCTGGCAATCCTGTGTCTAAGGCAACTGTCCTGGTGTCCTGGTTTCGGCTGGGATAGAGTTAATTTTTACAGGAACCTGGGAGGTGGGGGCATAGCCGGGGCAGCTGACCTGAGCTAGCCAAGGAGCTATTCCATACCGTGTGACATCATGCTCAGTATATAAATGGGGAGCGGGCCGGGGGGTGGTCTCTGGTTTTCGGTGGGGGAAGTGGCGGAGCGTCGGGTCCCGGGTGGTGAGCAGTTGCACTGTGCATCACTCTTTTTGTATACTTTTTCATTAGTGCCGTTGTTGTTGTTGTAATCGCTTTGTGTTTGTCCCAGTAAACTGCCTTTATCTCAACCCTCGAGGTTCCAGTTTCTTCTTCTTTTTCTCTGCTCCGTCTCCTCCCCATCCCACCGGAGGGGGGCGGAGGAGTGAGCGAGCGGCTGCGTGGTCCTTTGTTATGGGCTGGGCTGAAACCATGACACCTGGTTTCAGCTGGGATAGAGTTAACTGTCTTCCGAGCAGCTGGTACAGTGCTGTGTTTTGAGTTCAGCATGCGAAGAATGTTGGTAACACACTGGTGTTTTCAGTTGTTGCTCAGTAGCGTTTAGTCTAAAGTCAAGGATTTTTCAGCTTCTCGTGCCCAGCCAGCGAGAAGGCTGGAGGGGCACAAGAAGTTGGCACAGGACACAACCAGGGCAGCTGTCCCAAACTGGCCAACGGGGTATTCCATACCGTGTGATGCCACATCTAGTGTCTAAACTGGGGGGCGTGGGGGCGGGGGATCGCCGCCCGGGGACTAGCTGGGTGTTGGTCGGTCGGCAGGGTGGTGAGCAATTGCCCTGCGCATCATTTGTACGTTCCAATCCTTTTATTATTGCTCTTGTCATTTTATTAGCGTTGGCATGATCGTTATTAGTTTCTTCTTTTCTCTTCTATTAAACCGTTCTTATCTCAAGCCACGAGTTTTACTTCTTTTCCCGATTTTCTCCCCCGTCCCACTGGGTGCGGGGGGAGTGAGCGAGGAGCAGCTGCGTGGCGCTTAGTTGCTGGCTGGGGTTAAACCACGACAGCAACATAGGATACCGTATTCCTTTTCTGCTGCAGGCACACATTGCTGGCTCACAGTCAACTTTGTGTCCACCAGGACCCCTCGGTCCTTTTCAGCAAAGCTGCTTTCCAGCTGGGTGATCCCCAGCAGGTACTGGTGCCTGGAATTGTTCCTTCCCAGGTGCAGGACACTGCACTGCCCCTTGTGGAACTGCGTGAGGTTCCCATCAGCCCATTTCTCCAGCCATTTAAGGTCCCTTTGGGTGGCAGCACAACCCTCTGGTGTAGCTCTCCTCTCAGAAACGAGTTGCTGTTTTCCATGTGTGCTTTTTGCCATCTAGTGGCAGCAACGGATTCGCGGGCTCCTTGCCTCTGATAATTGGACTTTCTAGGCTTGGTACAAAACTGTCTGTGCTGTAGGACTCCTCTATCAAGCAGCAAGGTGCAGCTATCCATCCACGCTACTGACCGTACTGCTGTGACGAAGGACCAGCTCCTCCTGGAACGGTCAGACTGAGGGAAGTATCCACTGTCAAGTAAAACCACAGGAATGCTCAAAATGGTTGCTTTTCTGAAGCTTAATGGAGTTTTGAGTTACTTAAGCAAATACCCATTATCTGATCATATGGATGCCTTGTTGCTGATTGGGGAATGTATCCTGAAAGGCAGCATTGTGGGGCCTCTAAAATGAAAAGTCGTATTTTGATGGGAATGTTTGTTCCATCAGCAACCCCCGGCACGATTAGGTATGCTGTATCTCTGAAATGCAGCAGTTGTGTTGGGGATGCAGGTAGTTAAACCACCTTCAGGACACCGATGCCAAATTGCTTTAGATGGGTTTCCCTCACTAAGCTATAGTCCTGCCGATCTGTAGGGACTGCATGTGGCCATCTTCCTGAGCTTCCACCCACTTTTGAAGCTATGGCTTGGAAAGGAGTTTGTCTTTATCGATGGCTTGTTCTAGCTTCTGGTGGCAAGACTATGAAAAGTGTCTTTTCACATCCTGAACTTAGAGGCCTATTGGTCACCCCACAGCTGAAAGATGCTATAATCCCACAAGTTTGCAAGTATGATAGGAATAATATCCATCATACTACTGCTGAGCTACTGAGTCCTAAAGCAACCATTAGCAAGCTTCAGCATGGTTTGTACGTGCCAAAAGGCCATAGCAGGTACGTCCCAGGTGCTTTGGGATAGCGGTTGCACACAGGAGTAGACGTGACATAAAGCGTAGCTATTTGTGGAATGTTTCAGGCATGTCCTGATGTTCTGAAAAGTGAACTTGGAGTAGTCCTTTATCTAAACAGCTTTACGGGGGGTAACCCTCAGGAGCGATCTTGCAGAACAACACTGAAATGGCCAAATACTCTCCAGAAGGTTATAACGTCTGAAGAGTACTATGCAATGTGTACCTTTGGTAAAAAGGCTTTTTTGACAATGCATTTTTCTTTGCTCCAGGATACACATTGTGTCCCATGATAAACACTGTGCAGAATACTGTCCCTTGAAACGCAGTATTGAAATCACAGTTCAAAGTAGCTTTGCACTGGAGATGGGGAGCTACGGTAAATTTACATTCCATGGTATGATGGCTTTCTTAGGATAATTTGATATGTTGCCACAGCTAGATTTGCTCCCATAAGCAAG
Source organism: Astur gentilis (assembly GCF_929443795.1). Lineage (NCBI taxonomy): Eukaryota > Metazoa > Chordata > Aves > Accipitriformes > Accipitridae > Astur > Astur gentilis. The sequence goes on along the minus strand of NC_064890.1, from coordinate 27,368,681 downwards.
TAAGCTTGTTCAGCAGTATCTTTGCCCTGTTCACCAGGATGCCATGAGGACAGGTCCTTAATTCCACCTCATTTGATGTGTGTTTACAGACCTCTTTCCCCATTGAGCTCTAGTGGCTCATCTCTCCCATGTGTGAAATCTGCTAATTTGCTTTCCCCTATGGAAAATTCACAGATGTCTACTGCCCAATTACTATACCTTTTCCAGATGTCTAATTGATAGATGTTTGTTTAGTGAGCATCTGTGGTGATTTAGGGTGATTTTGCCTCCAGCTGCTTTCTGTTGTCTTCCAATCAGAAGGCAGTAGTTTGCCTTTCACCTCTGTGGTACATGTAAACATTCCCTGATGGGCTTTCCCTTTTAAAGTCATTGACTGGACTCTGCCTGAAGCAGTTGAGGAAATGCTCAGCAAAACAATCCACAGGCTCCAGGTAATAGCTTTAGATGGGGATATTTGCTGTCGTTTTCAAAATTACTCTCTGCTTACACCCAACTGTGGGATGTAATTCTGAGATTGGGCCAGTAACCAACAGCTGGAAGTGGCAGTCTTTCACCACTCCAGCTGAATCCAGGAGGGGGTGAGTAGTCATAGTCCAAATGCTGCACAATATAAAGAATTCATGTCTTTTCCGTGCTCCTTCTTGGGACAAGCATTTTGTTTCTAAAAATCTGTTACTGCAAGACAAGAACTTAAGCTGAATTTTAAGAAGGCTAGCAAAGAAAGAAAGAAAAAGAATACCAATAGCAAAGATATCTTGAATGTGTGATTTATTATTGGGATACTAAATTTTTCATAATAAGTCAAAGACTTAATATGCTAATACCTAATGAGCCCAACAAACGTAAATGTTACATATTTACCCACAGAAATAGTCCCAGTAAGTAAGCTAAATTGCCTGCTCTGGATAAACTGCCCTGTTTTACTTTTTTCAGGACATGGTTACATAGTGTGCCAAGCTGGGGGCAGAGCCCTTTCCTTATCATTAAGTGGTATGATGTGATTAAGGAATGATCTTTCACCTCCACCTCATATTTGTAAGTTTTCCTGTCCCACTAAAGCACTATTCTTCTGTGTCAAAGCCTCTATTTGTATAATGTTTAGATTTTGGGGGTTTTTGCAATTCAGCTTCAGTTTCTTCTGTCTAAGGAAATTGGTTTACAATACTCCTAAAATAATCTTCCCTTATAAGTAATTTTCAAGCTTCTTAGTTTAAAATTATAAGCTCATAGAATGAAAGTAAAAGGCTCATTTAACCATTAAACCTGGTATTGGTTTAAGCCTCAGCCTTCATTCATTGCCATTGACTGTGATAATGGTCCTTTAAGTATCTATGAGAAGCTGAGAAACTGTCAAGTACCTGTAGGAGTGATATAAAAAAGTGGCAAATTCTTCTCTTGAAGTGAGGCTTTTTTATAATAAATTAAAATGTGTAGCTAGAAATGGTAAAATAACCCTTCTTCTGTGGCTGGTGCTCAGCTGGCTGTATTTGGTATTCTCAGAGCTAGACAGTTACTCTGTTTTATTGGTGTTTGTTTTTTTGGTATTGAATAGTGTGCTGAATGCAGTTAGTTCTTTGTTACCACCTTTCCCCATCTTTTCAGTTATAACCACTTCTTGTTTCTTATCTCATATTTAAATAGCAAACAGGCTTGCTATGTCTGTACAGAGCTCGCTGTAAAAGGCATTGAGTATTCCCCTGCTATTGTACAATTATAATAATTTAGGTTTTTTCCCTATACAAGTCTAACCCATAACTAGAGGAAGAATGGACATTTATAATTTTATTGGCCTTCCAGTAATTACTGGAAGGACAACTATCTTTTCAGTAAGTAGAGTAAGAGGTAAATAAGCGATGAATACTGAGGTGTCTAATGAAAGATAGTGCAACATTTCCCCAAATTGCAGGATTGCAATTGGCCATTACATTTTATCAATGTAATTAAAAAGCAGATAAGAAAAGAGTCACCCATGCAGTATACAAGCTGGAAAATGTAGGTTAAACTTATTTTTCAGCATCAGCTTTTTAAAAACATTGATTTCTGTATTTTCAGATAACTCTAAATAACATTATGTTAATGAAAGACAGAAAATACAGGGTATGAATTTTACATGAGCTAGTGAAAGGATTACTTTTGATAATGAAAATATTGTTTAAGAAAAATATTTTATAAATGATGTGAAATAACAGGGTGCATTTCTTTGTTCCATCTCTGGGTACCACTGTTATGCCATGTATATAATTTTTGTCTGGTTAGTTTCTGCTAACAAGAGTTCTAAGTGAGTAATCATAAATCAATAATTTTCTTCTTCATTACAAGACTGGAGCTTTCCTTGCCTGTTGATATATGTTTCAAATTACAGTGGTCTATTGTATACACCTTGCACTATTTGTAGCCTTCTTTATATACATAATACATATGCACATATATAGTTGAGTAAGGATGTATATAAAATACAATAGATAGGCTATTTAAAATCTGTAACTAGCTTTATAATACAGACCTTGTTTGTTTTCAGAGGAATTGTGGTTGTAGACTACTTGGGAAAAATCTCCCCTCCTTTTTTGGTTTATACGGAAAACAAAAAACCCAACCAAACCCCCAAATTCAGTGTTGTAGTAATTAATTCTAATTCACCGAGAATCAAATCCAGAAAAGAATAGTTTTTCTCCTTGTTCCAAGTGGGGGGGAAGGTGGGAGAGAAAGAAGTATTCTTTCTTATATGAAAGCCAAAGAGGGATAGCCGAAGTGTACCTTGTTCATCACAGATAACATAACCATCTTAGAGTAATATCACATGTCAAAAGGCTCTCCTCCGCACCTAGCAGCTATGTGTGACAGAGTAGGTCAGTAGTGAATCCTGGTGCTGTTCCCAGGGATCTGATGGCTATTGTCATCCTCTTTACCAGGCTGCTTGTGTTTGTTCCCAAGGAAGGATCTTATAGATATGTTATTTCTTGGTTTTTTTAAAGAAACAATACTCTTTTCAGAGAAATGTGCCACATTTTTTACTTTCCTACCCTCAGGCTTGATCCTACTTGTTCTCAGGAATATGTCTTTAGGCTGGACCACAGTAAAAAGAAGAATGTCACCATTATTGTCACTCTGCTCTAGGGAGAGTTTGTCTGCCTTGTTCAGCACTTTGTCTGCAAGAGGCTTTGGCTTAGTCATGTCCCACCCTAGCAATAGGAATGCTACCTAGGTAGCTGAATTCCTCCAGTTCCCACTGGAGATTTTTGTTTGTATATCGTGCATTTGTTTATTTTCTGAAGTTCTGGTGAGCTCCAGCTGTGGGTGAACCTGCATGTCTACTGAAGAACCACTAGATTTTCATATTATTTAGCAACACCTTAATGCATCTTAATAGTTCCTGGATTTTTACTTGGCTGGCCACTTCTCCTTTCTCACAGAAGTACAATAAGTAGGCCTCAGTAGAGTATACAAGTTTAATGATTTCTTCCCGATGCATTTTTTTGCCCAGGTCCCCAATGACTGTGATCTACCACTGAACTACAAGTTGTGCTATGTCTGTCAAACAGCTCTGGAGTAATTGTTTATGGCTAGATAACGTGCTATACAGCAGATTATTTAAGATTAATAACACTGGACTCCATATTATCTTGTGCATTGTATGTTCAAGTTCAGCTGGGTGGCAACACAAGTTACTTATCAGATGCACTGGTCTAAAGAAAGCAGACGAAAACAGGTATAAAGAAGGAGAGACTGGAAGAGAGGAAATTAGATATGGGGGTACTCCAGAGAAAAATGTTTAAAAGAAACCAATAAATACAATCTGTAAAATGTTAGTCATTCGGATCAGTCTTAAATGTAAAGATGAGGAACAGTAAGTTTGTGTTTCCACCTAGGGCAGAACTGTTCTGAATTTTAAGGGAACAATGGCCTATCTTCTTCAAGGTTGGCTGCTTTTGAAGTAAAACCCCAGGCACCTCAGACACAGAGCAATTGGGTGCAGCCTGAATGTTGGCTTCGAAACTCTGTGAGTTGGAGACAAATGGAAATTAAGAAGTCCAGGCCAGTCAACAGCAGAGTAAAAAACACATCACGGAACCAGCAGGGGTAACCAGTGGGGTTACTCTGGCCCCCGCAGTCCCTGGGATCTAGTAGGCAGGCCACATATCCTGTTTTCATTGGGATAGTTTGGGAAACGGGTCCCTTTGTCCCTGCCTTGGTTGACATGCAACCACACAACCTAAATACCAAATCCTCTAAATCAGCACTCCCCTCGTCTCTTTCTCCAAGACCACCTCCCTCAGATCTGCAGATGGTACCTCTGGTACACCCACAGGAAAACAATCTCCTTGGTCACCTGGGGATGACTAAACCTCTCACTTGCTGTGGTGACCCCTTCTGCTTCCAGAAGGCAGTGCCACCCATGAACCCCAGCAAGGCTCCACTTCCCCCTTCACTTCAGCAGCCCTTTTCCCCCCTCCAAAACCCCCTCATTACTGCCATTACTGCCTGTAAGATGTGTGACATCACATCACTGAGCAAAATCCCATGGGTGTCACAGAAGTCTGTGTGATCTCTGATCTATTCCGCCTTTTCTCTGGCTAAAAAGTGGGGGTGGAAGAGTCAGAAGAACTCCTATGTCAGCATTGGAGGAATGGAGTTATCGTTTTTGTTGGTTTTATAATTATGAGGAAAAATAGAGATACAGCAGATCAGCCTAGGGCGTGGCACAGAACTGTCAGTGGAAGAGCATTGACTTTCATATGAAACACTCTGTTATTATAAAACACTTCCCAACCATTTCCAGAATTCTTTGGTCAAAATCTACAGAAGGTTTTGTCCAGAACAAAGATACCCATGTCTTTTTTTTTCTCATACAGAGAGAATTGTGTTATCTTGAGAGTATTATTTGTAACACAAGTTTGGAAGCAGTTCCACACCCACTTTAATAAATAATGTTAAAAGGTGCTTAGAGGCAGATGGCTGTTCTGGGAGCTGCATCACACATCACCTGCGACTACCTATAAAGCTTTGGGGCTGGGTGACTAGAAGGGCAAACCTGCATTCGTTCAAACTGTTTCATTGGAGCATTGCAACAGAATTTCTGCATGCAAAATACTTTAATGGCTGAGGGTTAAATCCTTCTAGAGTAGACTGTTGCCAGCGGGAGGCTGGGCTCTGTCACTGAGCTGGTCATTTTCCCCAGACGTGTGATAAGGGCTGAGATCTCGTCTCTGACCCTTCAGCTCAGCCTTTTGAACATCTCAGATAGTCAATTATAAGCTCTTTCTGCATCAGTAGATCTCGTAATTTCCCATGCAGTGACCAGTGGTAAACCATAGAAAAGCTGTTTCTCAAACCTATTCCTCCTAGCCAGAAAAAAGGGAGGATGGTCACAGCTGATCAACTGGAAGGGCAGAGAGTTTAATTATTTTTGTCTGTTTGTTCAGTACCAGTCTTTTCAGGCCTCTGGAAGGAAAAGCTGTAGAAAAGTTAGTGACACAGAAAGTAATTTCCCTGGTGAATTTGTTTATTTACAGTCCGTGCATATGCCCATTTAATAAAGAAGAGATGGGGAGTGAGGCTCATTCATGTCTGCTGGAGCACTGCGAAGCCCTGCCATGTACAGGAGCTCTTTTCTTGGGCTGGGGAGCACCACTGGGTGGGCTGGGAGCCCAGGCAAAGTGCTGCAACTTTTGCTAACACGGTGCTGTCACCCAGCAGAGCAATCCCTAGCAGAAGATGCAAGCTAAGCCAGGCTGGGGCCCCATTCCTGTCTAGAGCAGCACAGCCATGTCTGCTCCTGCTGCCCACAGCTCTGTGTTTTCCAGATACAACTGTTTGGTTCCTGGGGTGAAGCTGTTCGTGGCTCGCTGCTAGGGCATGGGAGAGAGAAGCTGTGTACAGTCCCCGTCCATCTGCGTAGACATCCCCCAGTTATCTTCCTGTTCATCTTCCATGGACACACCTTCCACCGCCAATTTCCCTTTTTTGGCTTCAAATCAGCATAGGCTTTTGACAGAGCTGCTAGGAGAGCAGGTATATTCAGTGGTGTGCTTCCTCTACAGAGAACTGATTACACAGTGGTTGTAGGAGCCTAACATTTGTATTTAATCATCAGCTTTTGTCTTACTATTTCGTATGTATAGTCTCTATCTTGCCTTTTCATTATCATGCCAGATTAGCAATCATATCTTGGGAAGAAGTGTTAAAGCAAAATTTTACTGACTTGCACTTTACTAATGTGCATTTTTACATAAAAGTGAGTTTTCTTCTAGATTCCTTTCATAGTCAAATGCCTCTGGAAGATGTATTTCCAATAATTACCCTGTCTGAAAGGTAACACAGATGCCTGATGCCAGATGGGACCTGTTGTGTGCTCCAATAGATCCTTCACTGTCCAGCTGGGTAAAGTTAGGGACACTCTTAAGGGATCAAGTTTAGAACACAGGGACCTTAAGAAAATTCAGGTTTTCTACAATGGTAAGTTTTAGTTTGAGTTTTATGGACTAGGTGTACCATTATCATTCTAACATATGCACTGCCATTCCTGAAATTCTGTCATTTTGGGAATTAAAAAAAATGTGGATTTTAAACAGTTCCTATGGAAAAAGAATTCTAAACTAAAATTTTCAGTTTAGAAAAATGGAAATGAGTTGCTGTGCTGATTTTAGAGTGAACAGAGCAGTCCAGATCAGCCCTAGGGACAGTACATGGGACCAGCATGGAGATGAGGGAATCCTGCCATCACTATACATACATACTTACAGCAAGAGGACGCAGAAGGTGCCCTCAGGCCTTTCTGAATGTCTGCTGGAGTCTTGAACGAGAGCTGCCAGGCTGCTGGTTGTCTTTGGGCATGCAACTGCACGGCACAAGACCGTTCTGAACCAGCCGGGTTGGGAACCCGACGCACTGTGGGTATGGCACTCAGCATTGCCTGGGCTAACTCACATGAGCAGAGGTTTGTGCAAACGTGGGGTGGGTACTGCATCTGGGACCCAAGCTGATGTCTGGATAATGCTGAACTCTGCTGTGTGGGAATGCTAGTTTATCTGGAGATAGACCCAGTGTTTCTGCCTGACACTAGTTCAAACATGGCAGTGTAAACTTTGGTAGGATGCCAAAGAGCTAGGGAGGTGTACATTTTTTCTCTGTAGATGTTTCTCTTGTGTTCAGATGTTACTACAGGATGTCTTGGTTTTAACAGATTGGCATTTGCCACTGTGAAAGTATTTTGCCAAAACAATAATAATTAAAAAAAGAATTCTAGTTGACTCTAATCATAAATCATTGCATAAGAAATGAAACTGTTCTCAACAAATAAATTAACAGCTTCTGTTGATACGCTACCTTGTTTTATTCATGTATTTGTTCCATTATTCACTAATTGGATCCCCCTGATCTTTAGTGTTAATTAGTGAGGTTTGGCTGTTCCAGAATATCAGTGAGAGATTCTAAATGTTTATAATTGGTTAACTACTACAGGATATTTTCAGCAATACTGAAAAACTACTTTTATAGAATAATATCAGCAGAATATCACAGAATCCAGCATTCGTAATGAAGATAAGGTGTACTTTCTTCTTTATATGCTAAAACACAATGACACAAGTTATGCAGGCTTTTTACCACGGATGATGGGCGTGGGAGTGGAATTTTTTTCTGGCTGTTAAGTCATTAAGAAGAGCAGTTTTATAACTTGATCACAGGTGATAGATGGGTTTTGAGGCACAGAAGGAAAACAGAAGATAAGCATGACATCTTTCTCCATCTCCCTCTTGGGCTGCTTGGATATTAGCTACTAATCTATAATAAGCAAAATTTTATGCTTCCTTTCCCCCCTTCCTGGTACACTCCATTATAGTTTTCAATTGGGTTTTCATTACCTCGGGTAATGAGAAGCAGATAAGATGAAAATGAAGACTCTTGTGTTAGTATTTCTGATGCAGTAAGCAATTTGGGTGCACAAGAAAGACAATACCAAATTCTTTGCTAATGTAGGAGTACCCTAATCAGAATTAAGTGTTTCAGATTTTCAGTCCCTTTTCCAGCAGGTTTGTGAGTAGAAACGTTCAGATTACCTGCTCAACTTCAGTAACATTCCAAAAACCTCCTGGGGGTATTGTAATGTCTTACACAAACATTTCAGCAACCTGTACTTTCTCACTGTGCTGCCTTTTTTTGTTTGTTTACTTGCTGTCTGTGTTACTGCACATCTACCTGTCCCTAAATTTTCTTCTAGAGCTATGACATTACAGTTCTCTTGGGACAAAGTCTTCTGTTGTTATCTCCTCCTCTTTTTTTCCCCAGCTTTATTCACCTCCACTGCAGATTCCTGGGAGGTGTGAGTTGATCCTGCTTCAGAAGCATATCATTTTATATCAACTGAGGATCTACACTAGGGTTGCATATTTTCAAGAGAGTGAGTGGCTCCATAGAGAATGCTATACCTGGGTTAAAGCCTTGTGTTTAACCTCATAGTCCTGCAAATCTTCAGAGATTTCTTTTGTGCATGAAGAGTGTAGTCATCAATTACTTGCAGATTTGAATGGGATCAGACCATTGCACGGAAACCTCAGTCAACCATTTTGAGATGTCCATATTTTACCACAGGTTGTCCATCCCTTCTCTCTTTCCACTGTTGAGTTGTTTGTTTTTTGGTTTGGTGTCCTGTCCCCCCGCCTAGACCCTGCTCCTCAACCAGTTCTTTTGCCCTTACTTCAATTATCACATGGAAAGGCATGAACACTAGTTATAGCACTAATTTATAGTGCAATTCATAGCCCTGGTCTAGCAAAGTGGTTAAGTATTTCCTTATCTTTTCACTTGAAATTAATTGTTCCAGTCTCATGCTCAAAAATAAATGTGTGATTAAATACCTTGTTGGTTCAAAGCCAAAATAAGTGTAGGTATCTTTGCCTTGTATATGGTAATTACAGATGTCTTCCTGAAAATCCTGTTTGACTAGTAATTTGCACATTAGCATAGCATAACTTTGAAAGATGTGAGAGCACTGTAATAGTGCATGAGTGTTGCAGTACTCCCCAAACTTCCATCCTGTGATAACGCCATTCCAGAAGAGGATCCAGTGTGCTATCAGGCTGGAGATGCAGGAGTTACATGCCTCTTCCAAGGCAAAAAGTGTCATCACACCTCCAAAAAACATGTTGTAATTTTCAATCATGGAACGCGAGTGTTTCAGGATGTGTTTTCTTTTACTGCTGAGAAACAAGAAACATACATTAGTATCACCTCTATGGCTACACAGAGATAAATATCAGAGTAGCTGCAGGTCAAGGTCTTCCTCCACCTTATGCAGTGTGCCCTTCTTATCTCTCTCAGGTGCCAGATGGAACAATCCTGAGGTTATTTTACAAATGCAAAACGTTGTGCTCAACTACAGTGTACACTGACTTAGTGGCTCCATGGCAGGCACAATTTAGTGCAAAGGGACAGGCAAAAAGCTGAACTTTTGCTGAACAAGTAGTGTAAACTGCAGCAAAGTTGCTAAGTTAAATAAGGAGGTAAGTATGTAGATGTGAGGAACCAGATTTTGAAAAAGGTGGGATGATAGCTGCATTCCTAAAAATCTAGCAGCATGTCTGGGGGTGGGAGAGGGGGAAGGAGTTCACCTGTTTGTGGCATTTTGAAAGCAAACTGTCCACATGGAAGAAAGTTGCCAAGGTACCGTAGGTGAAAAATCCCTTCACTGCAGAGGCTAAGACCTTGAGGGGCACAGACAATGAACTCATGGTGGCATTAGTCACTCCAGAACAGGATTCACTCTGGTTGCCAGATACAGTATAAAATGGGGGCAGCTGTCACTGTAACTGATGGATACAGGACACAAGGCAGGCTTTAGCAGAGGTCAGGAAAGTGCACATGGGAAGACAGTAGGGGCCAGGAGATACTGGCATCTGAGATTTCAGAAAATTTCCCTTCAGAAGGTGTTTTTTTTTTAAGGTGACAGAGTAATTTAATCAAGAACAGAGACACTTAAAGACTTGCTAATATTGGCGGTGATTCATCTTATTCACAATAAATTCTTCTATTCAGACTGCTTCTTACATAGAGGCAGTTAAATATTTTGAATCTTGTTAAATAGCTCTATGCAGTATTAGCTGTCCGTTTTATTTGAAGCTATGGGAGCATAAAATGGAACATGTGCCCACTAGTGACAGTAAGTAAAACAACACAATTCCCTAAGACAGAGAACAAGACTATATTATGTACCTTTCAAAAATACTGTAATTATGGTGACATGATCTATGATACAAATTAGATTATTTCTAGTGTTCTAATGACGTGAGCCCTATTTTTACCCTCTAGTGAGCAATGTGTTTCTTTACATATAAAATATTCTGCATAGATCAATTTTGACTGACTTGGCAGACAAATAATATCATTCTGTTCCTTATTCCCTCCTACTGTGCATGAAATATTAACCCTAGCATTACACAGAGGCAGATTTTTTGCATTACTTGGTTGCAGCCTGGAGTCAGTATTAAGACAAAGTATGATACCACTCCTTCCCAATATATGCATTTTGTCTGCTGAATTGCTGAGATTAGGATCATACCAGGATAGTGCTTCTCTATTAAATTCTTATTTAACATCGTCTTCTCTGTTCATGGGATCATGAAGGAACTCACTGAGGCCAGGGAATCTTAAGAGAACATGGTCCAGACATGATTTGCTGTGGGTCAGGAAGAATTTTAGCTCTCTTATTAGTCCTCATTTTTTGGTTTTCCTTTGCAGTGCTGACATCTGACCCAACCCTTGCTGCCCCTCGGGGAGCACCTTCTCTCTAGCTCCTCTGATGTGAAGGTGCGTAGGTGGAGGGCATGGCCCTCTTGTGCTGGGGCTGCTTCTATCCCTGCATCCCTGTGAAAATGGCAGCTGGGAAGGGACCACGTGCAGTGAAAGACACGGGTGCTTGGAGCAGGTCGCAGGACTGACGCACTTCTCTATGAAAACGGCGTTCTTTGTCGTTGACTTGTTAGGGCGCCGAGCACATCCCTGACGTCCGTGCATTTTTTGGAGTGGGCTCAGGGCTGGTGCTGATGTGGTGCAGCTGTGCAGCCTTGCGGCACTCTCGACTGACCCCGCTTGCTGTCACCGGACCTGCTCTGTTCTTCTTGCTCGGGGCCTGTGGGACAGCATCCCGGCCTGTGAGGCCACTGACCCCACTAGCCTTGCTGCAACTCACAGCTCCTGCCCGGCCAGCCCTGAGGCTCCTGGCACTTGCCATGTTGGCTTCAGCAGTGGGGTGCGTGTTTCCAGCCAGGTTCTCCTGTAGCCAGAGGGCAGAGCTGCTCCTTCAGAGTGAGGGACAGGGGTTTGGATCCCTGGAAGCTGCCCAGAGGACCTGACCCCAGAGCCCTGACGCACAGAGGCTGAAGCCAACCACTGCCCTGTGGATTCTGAGCAGACATGGCTCCTTCCTCATCAAGAGGCCTGAGGAGGTGCGTGATTTCAGGTGCTGTCTGGTGGCCACCATTTCTTGCTGCTGGCTAAGGCAGCTCTCTAAGCAATGTGCTGCCTGGTTTCGGTCCTTCTTTGGAGGTATCTGACCTGCCGTGGCTCCCGTGGTAGGCTCTGAGGTTCCTCCTGCAGGGGGCAGTTACATTGGTTTTGCCACTGAGTAGTACCCCAAACACCAAGGCCAACAAAGGGACATTTACACATGTTCCAGGATGCCACTGGAGAAACACAAGCAGGAGAAGACACTGCATCCATGTAGACTCCAAGATAGTGACACACCAACACGGTGGGAAGGTCCAAACAACTTTCCAGGATTAGGCGAATATGGTATTTGTAGATGAGGAAGCTTGCAAGCAAGTGGAGTAGAAATTTTGGCAAGAACACAGAAAGCAATGATCCATTTAACAAGTCATAGGTATACACAGGAGCCTAAATAGGATCATTGTGTATTTATTTCAAAGTTGTAAAATTGCTTATGTCTCTGACAAGCCTGTATAGAAAACTGCTTCCCTGAGAGCTGCTCTGCTGGAAGTGATGCTCTTTCTAAGCAGTCTGAATCCTGAATTTATAGAAATCCAAAGCAAAGGCTTTCCTTCAGTGTTTAGATATAAGCTCTAATTTAGGTATAAGCTTTGCCTTGCCTTCTCCAAAATGAATAGTGTGCTAAGGCTTAACTCCAACTAGGTTTTCTACCTTGAGAAGAAATGCAGAATAAAAATGGAAGGGTGTATTTTTCCCTCTTTTGCCTTCAGCATTTTCTCTTCAGTGTGATAAAACTCCCAGCACTTCTCACTGAAACTAGGATTTTAATATGCTAGGCTCGCTAAAGGAACAAGAGGTTAAATTTGGCTCCTACATTTCTGTGTGTGCATGGGTAATGTGTGTGCAGGTGAAATTTCCCTCTTCTTTTCTGGAATGAGTTCAGGTCATAGTAATACCCTGTGGCACGATCCATCTCACCTGACTCTCTATATAGCTTCATTTCACCTATACCTTTCAGCTATCCCTTTCTAGTCAAGAAGAAAGATAGGCACTTCTGGAGCATGAATCACCAGACCTGTTTTAAATACCTGCTTTAGGGAGCGATGAATCTCTACCGACTATCAAAGAAATCTTGAGTGACTTACTCAGATGTAGCATAAGATGATTTCCATCCATTGCCCCTTCTCTGGCAGACGGAAATGTCAGTTCAGATGTTTCTTGAAGCCTATCACAATAGTTATGGTTCAAACTGCAGTTAAGAAAAAATGGGTGGGTGCCTAGATTTTGTGTATGTTTACAAAATAAGAGGCAGAGATTCTTACCAGTGGCACACAATTAATCCCTCCATCTAATAAATTTTAATGAGAACAAAAAGGGCTCAGAATTCCATCTACCTGATAAAAAATGTAATGAGAACAAACCCCAGCATTAAGATTACTATATGAACAGAAATTATACAAACTACATTTGACTAAGGTTAGAATGAGAACGCCAGGACAAGTAAATGGTATAAATTTAATCAGTTCTTTCAACAGCATCAACACGGCAATTTGATTGTTCTCTATAGATGCTGTGCCAGTTCTTGACAGGCACGCTACACTATAGGCTAGGCTAAGTAAGGAAGACACAGACAAAGACTAAGAACAACATGTATAGCAGCTTATGTAAGGAAAAGCAGAGCACACACAGTTACTTAGGAAAGAAGGAAAGTAGTCACTGAGATGAGGTGTGTGATAAAAATACATATTTCCTGCACTGCTAAAAGGGTTGTGAGATGCATTCAGAAGAGTTACTGACAAGAAAAGTTATTTTGTACCTAGAGAGCTAACAAGTAGCTAACAGGAGTGAGCACCTAATGTCAACTACTGTTCCTAGATACAATAAAGTATAGCTGAGCCTTTCTACTTAGTGGCAGAAGCATATTTAAATGAGTCATTCTTTGGTTCTGAGTTCATAGCCAAGATTCAGTCTAGCAAGACAGGAGTCGGTACTGAGATGAGCAGCTGTGTTTAATTGCAGAACAACAGAGAAGTGTCTGCCTTACCCAGGACACTTATGTACCATCATGTTAAACTCATAAATGCCAATGATTTACACAGATCAAATAAATGATAACAACAAGTTTGTGGTTGCATCTGGTGTAGCTGTACTGAGTTTCTAGTTTTTAGCTGGAAAGCTAGTTAGTTTAAGATAATATAGAGAAAAATGCACTGGAACAGAGAGGTTGTGGATGCCCCATCCCTGGAAGTGTGCCAGGCTGGATGGGGCTTTGAGCAACCTGGTCTAGTGAAAGGTGTCCCTGCCCATGGCAGGGGCGTTGGAACTAGATGATCTTTAAGGTCCCTTCCAACCCAAACCATTCTACCATTCTATGATTCTAAAAGCCTCAGATATGCCCCCCTGAGTTCTACCACCAGTCTTTATGAGAATGTGACCATAAGGAGGAATAACACAAATGGAGGAACCTATACAGGGCAGTTGCCATCTCTGATACATTATCTATCTTCTGAATTTCATACCACAATAGTGCCATTGCTGAGGGGACCAGTCTATCTCTTTGCTCTGACAGATACATAGTAGGTTAAGAAATTTCACAGACACTCCCTGTCCCCCCAGCAGATGTTACTGCTGGGATCAGCCAGTCTGATCTTGTTTTCTTTAGAGACTGTTAAAGGCCACATTTATATTCCTTGTAGCCAGCCCCAGGAAGTTTAGCACAATGCTTAGGACTCTGTAACTCCTGGTAGAGATGAAAAAAAGGATGCTCCTACCAAAGTCCTTGTGAAGGTAGGACCCAACTGGAGGAGAGAACGTGAGGCTTGATATCATCTAATTGTCCTCTGAAAACGCTAGATTTGAACCAAGAGTTCATCCCTGCAGAGACACTACCAGTAAAATGTCTGCATCTGCCCATTAACAACTGCTCTTAAAGATCTGTTAATGACCCAATTTTTGATGAAAATGTGAGGGATTTTTATTTGAAGTATCATGTGGTACTAAGTGGTACTTATGAAAACCTTGAAAAATGTCATCATCACAGTAGTCTTTATCAGTTAGCCCTGTAATTTTCTCAAGGAAAAACCCCAGTTTTTTATGATAAGACCTATCTTCTTTAAATCCCCATTTTGTCTCACTATAATTGCAGTTAGAGCACTGTAATTGCATATTGTAATATTATTTGGTAGTTGATTTTTTTGTTAACTGTGTTATAATTTTACTTGTGAGTGATGTCAAACTAACTGGTTTATGCTTTGCTATGTCATCCTTAGTTTTTTTTTCAAATAGAGAAACAGCATCTGCAGTTCTTCCGTCCTTTCAGTATTTCCCTTTATAAGACCCACAAGACTAATCTTAATATTGGTGGTTCACCCACTAAGCATCTAACAGGGTGGGAGTCATCTCAACTGACTTTAACCATCTAGATGTTACTCATTTAGCCTAAAATAAATTAGTCTTGTATAGCCAATTCTATTGTATAGCCAATAGAAGGAGAAAGGCACCACCAAAGAATAATTAAGACTACTGAACTCAGAATATGAGCTGTATTTTAAAGGCTGTCCTTTTCTGAGAGGGAAAAAAGCTTCTATATGACTAGCTCAAACTTAATAACTAAGTTTTAGAGTGCTAAAATTAGGTGAGATGAATCTCACCCAAACTCAGCAAAAGTATCATAACCATTGCAACAACCAACCCCTCTTTCCTGTTCTTTTTTTTCAAAATGTTTACTCCCTCTGTTCTAACGCTTGAGATATGTAGTCAGCAACAGGCATCCTTACTCTGTATCACCTCTTCATAAGGCATCCTGCTGCTGCGGAAAAGCATGTTCTTCAGAAATATGGTAGTGGCTCACAGGATTTTGCTAGCAGATCTTGCACAAGTAGATAATCTTTCTTATTGCTCTGGTAATATTTAAAGCCTAAGCATAAACCTTAATCAAACTCAGTTTTCAAGAGAAATTACCCATCAACTTAGAATGAATTGATTTTGCAAGCAAAGAGGATTTTTTTTTTTTCATAAATTACACCTATCTCCTGCTCCTCATTCTTTATCTCCACAACTGCAACTAAAATAACTAAACTTACACAGAAATGAAAATGTACAGACAAGGCCAGCTCTGTACTCATTTATATAGGTGTTTTGTTCTCTCCCCAGTGATTCCTGCTGATTTTTGCCTTTGCTTTCATAAAATGTGAATGATGGATGAGAGTGTACTTTGTTTACTCTCATTCTTTAGCACTTACTTCTCTGGTAGATTCATTTATTTTGATGAAGTTACTAGGAAAACAACATCCTACTCAAACTGATTAGGCAGCCAGAATCTGGTCCTATATTATCCAAGTACCAGTAGGCATGAAAGATAAACAGGAGATGATCTAGATATATGGAGGAGTAAGATTATTGTTCAAGTAGTATGCCTATTTTCCTCATTCTGCGTAGGATGAATAAGAATATTGTCATCTTAGACCTATGGCAAATCCCAGAGCCTTAAATAGACCACTTCCTATGCGATCAAAGGGGTCAGTATGTCAACTGTACACCAACTTTAGAATCTGTCCCCTAACCTTAAGGAAAAAAACCTACTTATTACCACATGCAAAAGATAAATGGAAAGCTTTTTGTTGGTGGTAACAGTTTTGATGTCATTTTCAGTAGCATCACAGTCAAATCCCTTTCTTACTCCATAGAACAAACTTTCAGCAAATGTGAAAGAGCCAGGCTTGTGTTTCCTACTTACACATTTGGAACCACCGAAGCTCAGGGCTTACTCATCGGAGGAGTGGCTGAATGCTTAAGCCCAATATACAGAAATATTGCCTGTATACAGAAATACTCTTATATGTATACAAGCAAATGCTATGTATAGATCATATTAAAGCAAAAGTAGCTTGGAGGTTAAGAAAGTGCAAATAACCATTGTGGAAAAGTCTGTATGTTTTAGAAATACATTTCAGTAATAGCAATTGTCTCATTTCATGACTTCAAATACATCATATTGTAACAACTTTTGGAAGATGAGTAAATATCACAGGAGCCCATACCTCTTAGTTATGACAGGTTAAATGCATGGGACGTACGTGAACTGCAGGGCAGATGAATTAGCTGTCTTGAGTTTTTTGAGGAAATCCAAGTGACAACCAGACACAGATTTACCAGCAGGGATAAGGAGGCTTTATTCTTTCCGTTAGCATCATCTGACACAAAACATATTTCTACATGATGTCTGTGCTGTACGGTTGAACGGCTGCACAGCCCTTCCTCCCCCTTCCCCTCCTCTCCTCCTGTTTGGACCAGGGCTCTCTCCGTCCCCGTTATTATGCTGCAGGCTGTCATGGCCTGTGCTGAAGGTAGGTGCAGCCTGGCATCACATGCGAGAAATAGCTGAGGATACTGTCAGACATATTTAATTTAAGACATTAATATTCTCCATCGCTGTAATCAATCTGGTGGGTTGTTTGTTATGCTGCAGTTTTTTTGCTGCTTCTATTGACTGGCCCAGCACTGTTGTGGATTCAGTGCAGTCGCAGAGCCCCACTGCATCTCTCTCACTGCGTCACTCTGATCTAAAGTGATGGATGGCTTGGAGGACATTTTAAACAGCAGTGAAAAAGGCAAGAGCTATTGCAGTTTAGGAGACGTAAATAGGAGACGTGGGTCAAAATATGATATTCTTCTGTGAGAAGGGGAGGAAAGGAGAAACTGTGAATTTTAAATAGAGAATATCGAGGACTGTGTTAGTAGATACAGTATATTTAAGCTGGAAGACTGTCGTTAATGAAGAAGCTATAGTGGAGGGGATGGGACAATTTAAGAGCTATTATAAAACATTATCTATCAAAAATGATAGAAATGAGGGAAGGCAAATACCTAAATATGTTATCAGACATCAGTGAGAATTGCTGGGTTCAGCAAAACTCTTGCTGATTAACAAATTGGGCCACTGAGAAATTTGATGTCATTGATTTGTATGAGCTGGAAATAGATCAATGTTAAATTCACTGAAGTGATTTTTTGTTGTTATTGACCCTTACAGCTTAATCAGACAGAGAAATGCACTGAAATAGGCAACTCAGAGAAATTAGATCACCAAGTTAGGTACAAATAGGACTGTTTGCAGCTACCAGATTTAGAATAAACTAGTTTTAATATTAAACACTGTCTTCCAGTAACAAAAGAAGCAATTTTGGTCCCTTCTAACAAGCTTTGGGGCTCGAAAGTGAGCACATCATCCTTCCACAGATTTTCATCTTATAATTACAGAATGTTCATACATCTGAAACATCACAGACATGCTTAGCAAAGCTATTGGCTACTTTCTCTTTGTGAAGCTTAAACAAGAGAAAAGGGAAAAAAATCCCAGCGTAATCTATCCACACAAAAAAATCAACACAGGTCGTCTTATTTCTAAAACTCCTGCTCCTAAATTACAGACATCAACCCTGATCCTTCACTTGTTGCTCCACTCTTCCTGGGAGCCAGGGACTGCAGGAAGGCTCAGCTAAGCTTGATCTCCTCCCACCTGGGAATGGCTCCCTGAGCTACCTCTGGAAACCTGTGCTGGGATTTAGCACAAAACCTCTGTCTGGCTTGATTTGTGCTGTCAATGCTTATAGCAGTTTTGGATTTAAGCTGCACTTAGGAATTTTGCTAAGTGACGTTCTAGGTGACATATGTAGTGGTGTGGGACAAGTGCTCTCAAGAGTCAGAAGGAAGAACATTAATTCCTCAGCTCCTTCATTAGAGACTGTCCGGGTCTCAAAGAGAGCCAGAAAGCATGCATTTGCAATATTGAAAGGGATGGGTTTGTATCCTCAGAGCAGAGAGAAGCCTTTTATCCACCACAGAGAACTCTGAGGATTCAAGTACGCAGCTCTGTGGCTTCTCTTCCCAGGGCCAACAGCAAATGTCACAACGAGACTTTGTGTCACTTTGACAAAACACTTTTTCAATCTGATGTCCTTGTTCATGTCTAACGGCTAGTATTGTTGCCTATAAGAAGTCCCTGGGAGGCTTCCTTGGCACAAGAGGCCTCTTTTCCCAAACAAAGGCATCAGGCTCAGCACGGTGTAAGCAAAGCACAACTGTGGTGCAGCAGCCTTGTCTTTTATGCTGCAGTTTGTTTCCTTTGCCTGTAATGGCTCTAAGCTGTGTGAGCTCGCTGCACCAGCTGCAGTAAAAAGCTTGTGCTGAACCCACCATTTCCCAGACTTGCTCGGAAAGGTGCCTGTGTGCCTGTCCTTTTCCAGGACACGTGCACTCGGCAGGGTGCTTCAGAGTCCTCGCAGTCTCGCCCCATTTTATTGTTGCGCAACTATCTTGATTTCAGTGGTTAAATGGGTTATATTCTGACTCAGCCCTAGAATTTCTGTCCACCAGTGATGCTCTGATATGTATGGCAGGGAGCTGTGCAAGAAGAGAAAAGACGTGGTCAGCATGGCCTGCTGTAACCTCCTTGCTGGTCCTGTGCTCATTAGTGATGCATGTGGCTGATGCTACCAGCACACTGCCCTGCTTTGCTTGTTCATCAATGAGTTTGAGAGTTCAGAAGTCATTAAATTGACTAGAGCATTTGTAGCTCAGACTTACACTGGAAAGGAGCAGGAACTCCCTCTGATTCTGGGCAAGTAATTTAAAATCTTTGTGCCTCATTCCACCCACCTGTGAAAATGGGAACTATACTACCTTTCGGACCCAAAAGGTTAAAGAATAAATGCTGCTCAGATTAGAAACTATATCAGCAGGAGCCAATAAGTATGTTAAATACATACTGAAGAGTGGACTACAAAAATGCTAATCGTCCCGACACCGATACTGGCAGCTCAACACTTTTCTGTCTTAAATAACATCTCCCTTCCCCACAGGAGAATCAGTCCCAAGACTGACTTCTTCTCAATGGGTGGCATATAAAGCAGTTAAGGAATGAACCAAAACTGGAAGCTTAGCTGCCATCAAACACAGTAGGGTGTATTCATCAGGGAATATAATCTTCCTAACATGTTTTTTTTATAGCTTAGGACCTTTATTTTAACCCAGGTGATTTTCATATGTATATACTGATACATACCCCCCCTCCCCTTATGTATAAAGCAATCAGAAATATAAAATAAGTACTGTAAGTAGGAGTAACTGGCCACAGAGCAAGACTAATTTTGCTGCTTGCCTCTCTATGATTAACCCAAACCTCAGAAATTGACACTTGTCAAGAAGAGCCTGCCTAGCACTAAGTAAGTATACTTCAGGGATTGTAACACTTTGTTCTTATACCATATAGCACTGCATGCAGCCTTTTGCTATCCTAGTATCACTTTTTAATAACAAAACAGGGAACTACCAAGATTTCTGTAGTTTTAGGTGCTATGCAGGAAGAGCTGCAGTAAAACCAAGAAAAAATAAAGGTATTTTTAATGAACGACATGTTGACGTAGGTAGCCTGGATAAAAACAGGGACAATGTAGGTATGATCCCTGAAAGCTCTTAGGTGGCTCCATTATAGGTGAGTGCAAGCTCTGTCTCAAGGCAGAGTGAAAGCTCCCAGGGAAGAGCTACTACGGGGAGCCCTGGGACGTTGATGTGCACCCTGTGCAGGCAAAAGCTGCAGTGGGTGTCATGGCTGTAAGTGGATCCTTCAAAGTCCTCCTTCAGGGCAGAGCCAGCCCCTGAAGAAGCAGAAACCAGCCAGACAATGGAAGGAGCTGAAAATCAGCCTCACTACCCATCACCCTTTCTCCCTTGGCACCAGGTAGATGGAGGATTTGAAGAAAATGTGATGAATCTATTGATTTTCTTCAAACTTAGGCTGTAAAGCGGGGCACTTGGTAAAAGTTCTTTGAATCAGATGTGGACTCAGACCTTTGCAAGATGGATGAAATGCCAAAAGGCTTATGATGCTGGAGAGATTTCTGACCTTTTCCTGGCTATCAAGGAAAGGAGCAGAAAGAGCTTGAATGGGAGAAAGATGCCCAAGATCATAAGCAGAGGCAAGGAAAAAGGGATTATGACTGAAAAAAATAATTACGCAGTGTTAGGAAGACTGAAGTCTGGGTGTGAAATATGAAAAAAAGAAGTAAATACACAATTAGGTCTTAGCGGCACACGGAGTAAATAAAAATTTATTTGAGGTTTAAATGAAATCAGTTAAAGTAATTCTAAAATAATCAGCAAAGTAGATGTTTTATTTGGATTCATTTTATTTGTTGTTTTTTTTCCTGCATTTTCCTTCTAGCCTGACAAGTACGCAATGTAATGGTTGTAGCAGAACACCAACATATACATTTCAATGAGCAAATACTCGTTTTTTGTTAGTTCAATATCTATGCCCTTTTTGTTGGAAAAGCATATTACTGTCATGAGCAGAGGTGCTAGAACTGTTGTATATTTAGTGATTTTTTTTCATGGTTAGCAAAGCCCAGGGCAGGCACTGATATCTTTATTGCTATAAATCTGGTTAAGTTCCATTATCTGAAATGCGCTTGTTAGGGAACGAGGAGTTGTGATCATTCCACGTCTCATAAGCTTTCAGTCCAAAACTGGAGATTTGCCCTTTTTTGGTGTACCTGCAAAACCCATAATAAAAGACAATAATGAAAGCAAAACTTTAATAAGTCAAAATATTAACAATATTGCAGAGTCACTGCTTTATTTGAAGGAGATAGTATGGAAAAAGTATGTGTCAGTCATTTGTAGCGTTTCTGTACTAGACACGCTTAGTTCCATGGCACAGCTCAGGAGTTGATAACTGCTTTCCTTTCTCTTGAGCCACAGTAATCTCTGAAAGGCAATAATTTTCAAGATGTTTTCCATCCCCTTTCATTCTTGTTTTCCTGCGGGCACCACTGTGAGAACAGCCCTACGGTGCTCAGCCTGTGGGATCTGCATAGTAGAAATGCTGTAATAACACTGCTTGTGGCTGCCGGCTGACATTCTCCCCCTCCTCTTTCTTTTTGTAACCTGACAAGAATGCGAAAGGAATGTTTATTTTTAAAACATCAAACCCACATTTCAATAAATGAGTATCCTAAGTGCTCCTTTTTGTCAATTCAACGCCCTTGGCTGTGCTACTTCATAACTCTAAGCCTGGTGTTTTTAACAGGTTCTTAAGGAGTTTGTCAAGTGCTGCCACTGGGGGTGGAAATGGGTAAATGAGCAATACCAGGTAAAAATATCTAAAAATCAGGAACACAGAAATTTCAATTTTCCAAAGCCTGTTTAAATTATTGCTGCCGGTCTCCTACAAGTAGTTGCAACTTTCTAGCAGGCTTTCTGCTAGCCAGCCAAGAGGAAGCCTGGAGTACAGGCAGGGAACTCATGCGGTTTCTGGGACAGAGAAAGGGAAAAAATTAGATACATAAGAAAAGATACCTTTGTGTTTAGAATTGTCTTTCTATCTGCATACTTACTTGGCTGAACTGCATGCTGGGTAGATAAGCAGCTGAAAAAGACAGAAGGGATCTTCTCCTGGGTGTTCTTATTTGTGGACATATCCTGATGGAAATCCAAGATATCCTGATCCCAATCCCATGTCATATGGGGCTTCAGTCTTTCTGCCAGGGCACCTCAGAAAAAATGAGTTTCAAGCTCCCACTACAGCAAATGTACCTCTTGTGAAATCAAGCTGTCCCCACTCTTCTGCCAGAATAGTCTCTTAGCTGTGGAGGCAGAGCATTTTAGCCTGTGGCTATGTGCATGGCAGCATCAGTGTAGCTAGCCAGCTCTACCAATTAACCCTAATTATTCAAAGGTTTCAGGTGTCCCAAGAGACCTTCAAGTAATTGAGATTCTACTGTAATTTTTATTTATTTTATTTTTATTTTTTTTTTTACAGGAGGGACTTAACAGTTACAAAAATCCTCTCAAATGACTAGCTGTGTTCATTTTATAAGGGTTTATATTGGAATTGACTCAGGAAAAAGGCTGCTCTACTCAACCTGTCAATGGTTAGGTATGTGATACTCAGAGACATCAGCAAATAAATGGCCTACTAAGTAGAGCATAGACAGGGCGAAAATACACAGAATACATCCAGCATGTTTAATTCTTATGTAAAAGTAGCTGAGTAGCTGAAGTCAGATGCTAAAACTAATTCCAATGCAAATTCTATTGGAATAAATGAGTGAACAAATGTTGTCTTTTTTTATCATCGTACAGCGTCAAGATATGTGTCCTCCCTAAAATACTGAAAAGCATGAACTGAAGAGTTCATCAGCTACAATTAAAGCACTTATAGTGCACGTCAATATTACAAGTTGTAGACTCACCATAGAAGTACATGTTCACATCCAACTAAATGCTTTCTGAATAAGCCATAATTACCAAATCAGCTGTACTTATTTGAGTAATACTGACCTGGGGGCGTACATTGGTCCTACACATTTAATGTTGAGTTATCACACTGTGTGTTTGCAGGGTACAGTACAAATGGATGCGTATAGCTTATTTTCTGTAGCTGTGTCATCTGTCTCTGATTTCAGTAGGACTAGTTTTGAAAAAATGGGCTCAGCTGCTGACAAGTACTGTGTGTAGATGTAGCTAATAAGGTCTTTACTGTAGGAGAACAATGCTTTGGTATAGAGGGCTGTGACAGAAGAATGATGCTACGGCATTACGAATACCATAAAAACTGTGATAATTTAACGAAACAGATTTATACAAACATTTTATCATAAGTAAAGTTGCACTGTCATTATGCAGATCATTCAGATTTCCTGAATGACTTTTCAGCATAATAGCCTGCTGGAATTAAAAACTAGAAAGCACTGGAACTATTTTGTATACAGCCTTTCACTACCATGGTACCAATACCAGCTCTGAAGGTGTTATGGCCTGTCTCCAACAGGCTGCAAGATTAGTTTTGCCAACTTTTGATCTTAACAGATCAAAGGTCTATAAACACTGAAATAGTAGCCAGGACTTCAGATAGCTGTCAGGAGCAAAAACTGCTCAGCCACCTTTTAAATGACCCTTTCCTATATTTGGAAAAGTGGCTCAGTTCAGAACTAAGAGAAGAATCTTTCACCAGACCCTACTGTGGTAAAAGCAGGGGTTTCTAGGAAGCTGAGAGTCAGTGAAGCAACAGAAGAAATAAAGATATCCTGCCGGCTAGATGAAGATCTAGTCTACTCTGTCCAGTCCTGGGCTCCTCAGTACAAGACAGACATGAGTGAGTCCAGCACGAGGCCACAAAGATGACTAAAGGACCGGAGCATCTTTCATATGAGGAGAGGCTGAGAGAGCTGGGACTGTTCAGCCTGGGGAAGAGAAGCTTCGGAGGGATCTTATCCATGTGTGTAAATAAATAAATAAATACCTGATGGGAGGGAATGAAGGTTAGGGAGCCAGGCTCTTCTCAGTAGTTGCACTGACAGGACAAAAGGCAATGGTCATAAATTAAATCTTGTGAAATTCCACCTGAAGACAAGGAAACACTTTCATACTATGAGGGTGCTCAAACACCGGGACAGGTTCCACAGCAAGGTTGTGGAGTCTCCTTGGAGATATTTAAAGCCTGGACATGGTCCATGACTTCCTGCTCTAGGTGATCGTGCTTGAGCAGGAGTGTTGGACAAGATGACCTCCAGAGGTCATTTCCAAGCTAAATGATTCTGTGATTCTGTGAACCTAAGCTGAAATAATTTGGTTTGGGTTTTTAGGTGCCCCCTCTCTCTCTCTCTCTTTTTCTTTTTTTTTTTTTTTCTTTTTTAACAAATACATAGGATTTTATCTTAGATCAATGATTAAATGTATCTAAAATATTTTTGTCATTATACTGAAAATAATTTTCCTACCCATATGCAGAAAACAGGTATTTGTGAATAGTGGTGGCTGCATCACGTAAGTAGATATTCTTTTACCAGCAAAAAAAACTTGTTGGGTTGAGACTGGGTGATGGAGAAGGATATAGAATGGAAAGAATAGTAGATGAAAGGAAAAAGAAAAAAATTCTTGACAGTGAAAATGTAGTCATTGCAGACGTTGTTGCTTATAAAATACCAGGTAGCAATAAACTGAAGAATGCAGTAGATGAACCTGAGTGAGTCATAAAAAGCAATATCAGTGACAGGAATGCATTAAAAAGCCTTTATAAAAGGAATCAATTACTTGCCCTTTCACAAGAAAAACTGACACACACACAGAAAGCACTTACTGTCACACAGCCATGATTCTAAGACAAAAGAAGGAGAAAGGAATTATTGTTTTTGCTTAGTTTTTATCAAACCCCTATACCTTTTTCTATTTTCTCTTTTTCTGGTACTTGTTTTATAGTTTAGTGGAAACACTGGGCAGCTACAGAAATGAAGCAGCATGTAATACTTGAAAAATTCTTGGTAACGTGCTTTCCTTTGTCCTAATGCTTTCTGCCACAAAGGACTGCAAACACCTTTTATGTTTTCATTACATTTCCCAGAGATTAAAAAATTATCTTGCTGGAATATTTTTGTTAGCTTTTGTAGGCTAATAAAGTCTTATGGCTTTGATCTGAAAAGTAGGTATTTAAATATTCAAATGATCTTATTGTAGTTATTTGGGATGCTTGTATGCTTTAGATTAAGAGGAAGAAACACTTGGGCTGGTCATAGTCCGTGTCCCCAGCACAGTCATTCCTCTCTGGAGCTCAACATGGGGAGAACAAATGGGTTAGTGTTTGCAATCTCTTTCCAAAGCACTTAAGGTTGAATACTGCAAAATGTCTAAGTTTCCAGTAATAAAACAGGAGTTGCTTGTAGATTAAAATATTGACTGTTCATTGAAAATGTACACACAAAAGTTGCTGTTTATTTGTTCCCATGCTGTTTATTTTTTCCTTATACTTTTCATGGTTCATGACATTCTGAACTTTTAAGTGGAAGGCTATACAAAGGACTTTGATTACTAGATATGCATACACTTAGAGGTATTTTAAGATGTTTTATTACTTCTGTTTCTAGCATTTTTACTTTCTTCCTGAGTATTCAGTCTCCTGTCTCTCACTGATGCCTGCCTGAGTCAGGAGACCTATAACCGACTGCCTACTAGTTGAGGCACCCTAATAGGAAAGTTGTCAGAAGTTAAATTCATGATAGCTACAGCCTGAAACTTGTCTTGTCACTGTCATATGGGGAAAGACTAATGCAGACGTCTTCACTAGATTTATAGACTTGTGTTAATCTGTCTCACTAGTGTTTCAAGATTTCTAAGAGTATAATACTTCCCTGATAACCAGAGAGAGGTTATTACCTGTCACAGTTTGTAGTTAAATATACTCCATTATTGCCTGTCATAGTTTGTACTTCAAATGCATTCAGTTTAATACTACAAACCAGTGAATTATAACACAGATAGATCCTGAGCTCAACTCTTCAGGTAATGAAATATAGTGTCATCTCAGCGGTGTTATGATTAAGGGTGAATCTTAAAGCCATGACTTTACCAAAAAAGTGTCTTTTAAATTGTCAGTATATTTTGTGGCCAGCTTGTAGCTCAGCACGCTTTCATCATGAATGCCTGTGAGTTTGACTTCAGTCATGCTCAGTGTAGTGGGATAAATGTTGGCAACTACAAAAATATTTAATTAATTGCAGAATAGAATTTATTTAGTGGGCTTTTATCTTCATTTTCTATTGAAAACATTCATATTAATTCACAGTTTTTTTCAACCTGTTATCTTTAAAAGATAAAAGTTAACTGTTTGGTGTTTTCCACCATGGAGCTGACTTATGAAGGAGCCTTTCTGTCAGCACATCCATACTTTACCACATAACAGGATGAATTAATATTTGTTTTTCAAAGCACTGTGCAGACTGTTCTGCTGACTATCTTTGGTCCATATAGTCTAAAGAATCATTGAGTTTACTCCTATTCTGCAGTCCATGTGGTGGTTTTGCTTGAAGATAAAACTTGCATACCTGTTGAAATCCAGTGCTGGGTTGGGTACATAATAAAGACTAAACAACAAATGCCATTATAAAGCGACACTCTAAAAATTATTTTGTAGGGAAGTAATTTAGGGAGATGGGGAATTGAATGCACTAAAAAGACCAAATTCCTATTTTGAGAAAAATATTTTTCCCTATTTTATATCTCATGGTTTAACAGGAAAAAATGTGCATGTGTTTCTGGACATTCAACTGATATCTAACTAGCATGAAAGCTCCAGTGCGATGTCACCTGCCTGAAAAGTTTCTGGCCGATACACCTATTTGCCCGTTTCTGAAAATGTGAAATGTTCATGACTTAATGCCTGGATTCAGTAGTGCCTGGTTAGTCACTGTTGCAGGAAAGATCATCCATTTTTCACACAGATAATGCAGAAAGCACATTTCATTCCTTCCAGGCACAAATCTTCCTGGTAAACAGTCCTTTCCATTCAGTTTTCTACATGTGGAAGGGGGACATGTTGCAAGGGAGATGAAAGGACAGAAATGAAAACATTATATGGGATTTATAACATGAAGCAATGTGTCCCCATCGCTGTATTGCCTTCAGAACTAACATTACATGTTCTGGAGGATCTGATAATAATATGTTAGATTTCAGTGACAAAATCCATTTGCCTGCCTCAGATTCTGTGTACTTCTGTCACTGAAGTATCAAAGTGCCTCCCAGGGACTTAAAAACAGAAATGGAAATTATCAACTTTCATTCCTAGCCTCGAGAAAAAAAAGCTGAGTTAACTGATAAGTTTATTTTATTTTAATTATTTTGGTGCTTAAGTAGATGCATCCTGTGAGAGGAAGCTGATCTAGCAAAGGAGTTTAAGTAGAGTTTTTGCTCATATGTTGCATGGTGAACTGCTGCTGTACTGCATCATCTATAAGAAATACTCCACTGGTTTGTGATTGTTTGGGACTGTTTACTTTCTCTGCAGCAGACCTGGTAACAGATGATTTATTGCCTCATCTATTTCATTACACGCACCTGCCCTTTTTTGCGCCTTAAAGCTATTTTAATGACAGTGTTGCTGTTTACCTATAGCAAACCAGAAATAAACTTCTGTAATTATTAAAAAAAAATTATATATTTTCTGTTGCTTAATTTAAAAAAAAGCAGCTACCGTTCTCCTGAAATTCTCTTAACCACATGCATCAGGAGGAGGTGGATCTAGGAGGGCAGGGTGCACATCTCCTTTCTGCCCCTCCGCTTCTAGTGAGAGGAAGAAGTGCCTGAACCACCATCACCTCCACGAATATGAGGCTCTTGAAATGCCTTGGGATTTGAATTAACTTGGAAGGAGTGCTCATGTAGAATCATAGAATAGTTTGGGTTGGAAGGGACCTTAAAGATCATCTAGTTCCAACCCCCCTGCCATGGGCAGGGACACCTTCCACTAGACCAGGTTGCTTATCCTGCCATCCAACCTGGCCTTGAACACTGCCAGGGATGGGGCATCCGCAGTTTCTCCGGGCAACCTGTGCCAGTGCCTCACCACCCTCACAGTGAAGAACTTCTTCCTTATATCTAGTCTGATGTAAGCATGTAGGCGAGCTCAGGAGACTTCACCTATTTTGGAGCAACATTTCACACATTGTTATTTCAATATCATTAGATCTGTGTTCAGATTTTTACAGAGTCTGAGTTTAAACTTGATCATTAAGCTTAAACTGGCCTCAAATCCAAATCTGAATGTTACCACACTCCCTGACTGTAAAGCATATTTCTATTTGACTATAAGCGGAGGCAGTTTTTCATTACTGTCTTGTGTGAATCAGTAAGCCAGAAGGGAACCACAAGAACATTTGCGAAGCCGACAGGTAGTTCTCTGTATCCATACTGATTGCTTAAATCTCCAGAGCACCTTATGAGCAAGTGTGTATTCCCTAGTGCAGACCTGTACCATATGATATTTAGCATGGTATATTACAGCTATGAATACAACCTGTATTCTGGAAGCAAAAATAGGGATTGAGGTAACTATGTGAGGCTAATACTAGACCTTTCTCTGAGGAACTGAATGGATCATAAAAGCAATTTTGCAATAAACACCTTTTCCCCATCTAAGATATGTGCCATACAATGTGCATTGAAGCTTATTCTCTTTTTTAGTGGCACAATGCAATGGTAAAAGTGTACATGCTACTGGTCCCTGAAGAAAAGGTTTAAAACTCCACTGCGTACTGCAGCACAGCCACTATCTGTGATCTACTGGGTGGCAGCCAAGAGGAACCCGGAGAAAATGGCAAGAAGTGCTCTTTACAGTAGTGCAGTGAAGGCTGTCTTCTTTGTAGGAAGATAAACCTTTTCAATTATGTTGGGAGCTGTAAGAGTCTAACATGGGCCCCAGCGGTGAGATAATTGCTCCAGAACTTGGTGCAATACAGAAGTTCCTATTTTCAGAAATGCTGTGCTTTTCTTCCCCTTCACTTATGCTAAGGGCTCTTTTTTCTATTGAAACATTAGTAATTTACATAGCAATAAAGGTGAAAATCCCAGAGACTTAAATCTTGATTGCTGATTCTATAATAGGAGCATTTCTATTTTTTTACATTCTTATTTTTATTAACTTATAATAGTAAAGTACCTCTGCAAAATGACGTGGATGATTACAATGTTTCTCGTGCTTTTCCCCATACTAATGCCCCTGTGTCATTTAGCATCTCTTGGATGGGATGCCACTCATTGTTGTGTCCTCCTGTCTGAACAAGTGTTTCTAGAAATTAGACTCTGAGGGGGACTGCAAGTTTATGAATTCTTTCTTCAGAAAGGACATGTGTGACCTAGAAAATTCAGTGTTATCTGAAGATTTATAACATCTCTGTTGAGAACTGAATCAATAACTTTAACTTCAGACCAGTAATAAGCACTTTGCTTTGATAAAGTAGAGCTTAGGTTTAGTGGGTTCCAGCAGAATTGCATTGTGCAATTTGCTATTAGACATCAAAGAGACATCCCGAGCGTTGCCGACAGAATGAATGAATGAATGAGAGCAGGTGATGTGCCCAGAGTTCCTTCTAAAAATTATACAAAAGCAGAATGCAACCTGTTTCCACAGTTCACCACAGCAAAAATAACTTCTGACTCATCTGTTTGATTAATATATTGCTCATCACATTTAATGTAGTATGCCAAGATTTTTCAGTTAGGTTCTCAACTTTTGTTGGTGTAACCAAGAATATTGTCTTACAGAGTCCATTTGTCTATTCACAAAGTCTACCACTCTAGTTATTTATAGCATATAAGCCCCAAAGGGATGTATATATTACATGCAAAGTGTCATCAAAGCTGAACATACACCTAAGCAGCCTGACCTGTTGCTCTTTGATGTATTTGTCCAGTCTTTTCTGGATTCTGCTGCCAGTGAAAGCAAAATCAAAATGTCAGTGATGTCACTGGTGTGTTCATGATGGAAACTTGATGGTCCCTCTAACATGGAAAAATCTAGTTATAGTTCTAAATCCACTCATTTTGTTCTTTTTTAGAACATACATTGGTAGGAGATATATAATAACTGAAATATTTTTAGCCTGATTTTCTAAAGAAAAGCATATACAGCTGTCTTTTCTGTATGTCCTTCTCTGCCTTCCTAATAATTTTTCAAATTTTTGACCAGGGTTCACATTTCAGAGAAGAATTGGGGTCCTGAGCGTGTTTAAGTTCTTGCAAGTCTGGTTATGACTGGTCCCTAAATAGAGGAGAGAGGTCTCCACACCTGAGGGAAAGGCTGATGACTTTTGCCTGGCAGCCCGTGGGCAGCCTGAGGCTGGTCCCAGCCCACACCAGCCAGCGGGTGTGTGGACTGGGACGTGAGGTCTGTGGAAGGAGGTGTGGGGAAGGCTGGGGACACACAGAACTATCAGAAACCACGTATCGATATTCTCACCGCTTAGGCAGCGATTTGTTCGTAGAGGTTTCCTTTTGGTAGCCTCTTAAAATTTGGCCGTATTCCTGGCTCGATGACATCTAAGGGCTACAGACTGTGTTGACCTGAATGCATGGCTGTTGCCAGCTGAATTGCCTTCTGGTCAAGCGCATAACCCAAGAGTCCTCGGTGACAAAACTCTGGAGCCCAGCTGGAACATCAGGAGGTCTCCTGAAGCATGATGGGTCACACAGGGTGAGGGAAGGCTCTGCCCCACCGTGGCTGGAAACACACAGAGTGGCAGCAGTTGTAGGGCTCCTGTCTGACCCGGCTCGGGTTCTTGCCTGAGGATGTGGCACAGGGATGCCAACTGACTGTGAAGTTCGTCTTTAATCCTGGGCTCTCTGATGTGAAGAGAATACATAGGAAAAGACACTGTCCTGGAGATCTGTCCTCAGTCACAGCATTTACAAGCTGGGTATAGCTTGTGCTCTATAACCATGGTCCGTACCTAGTTGTTTTTTTAAGACTGATACAGGAGGGACGTACATTCTCCTGAAGATTCAGCCGGTGAAGAACAGAGTAATCCAATGAAGAGTTCAGTCTGGGAAAGGTTCAGTTTCAGGTTTGTAGTTTTCATAAAAGAAATAACCAGAGGAAAGAAAAGAGAAAAAGAGACAAGAACAGCTTTCTTAAGAACTGCTAAAGTTTGGAAAGAGGAAAAAAAAATGCATAACGAAGAGAAAAATGATCTGGTTTTCTCATACTTCCATACTTCGCTTAGAAAAGTGAATTCATCTTATTGAGAAGTGTCTAATTGAGTACTACTCCTTTTTAAAGAAAACCTATGCTATTTTACTCCTTGGTTTGATGGTATGCTTCACAGATACATCCTCAGTTAATATCCACAGTTCCGTGCTGACAACTTGATGAGTAGGTACCCATCTACACAGAGCTGTAACTCAGCATGCAGGCTGATAAATAACGAAGGAACCTAAGTGCTGGATTTTTGCTCAACATAAATGAAGCTTGGAGTTTGCGATGGCAGTGCTGACAGAGCCTTGAAAATACCCGTGGTAATGGCTCTAAATCAAGAGCTATGGTCCTGGTAACTTTCAGAAGAAATTTCATTAGTTTGAGGGAATGAGCAGAGAAAAAGAAAAAGAATGGCAAACTCTCTGGTAACAGATTAGCAGTAAGTGTTCAAGTCTGGAGGGGAAGTCTGCAACATCTTCTTATATATAATTGTGATACTTCCAACAGTGAGAGAAAACTTGTGTCATCACTTTCACTGTTCCATCAATTGTCATAATCAGATTCATCTGTAAATGACTTCAGCGCCGCACACAGACCCCCAAACCGGGTACAAGTTTTTGTCAGTGTAAAGGAGTAATGTATTTTCTATGGAGTCTTTGTGAGGCATTCCGTGGAAGTTTCTTCCTCTTTTATGCTTTTGTACATATGGAGTAATGTGACCTATTTTATTTGGCAATGTAGAGACTGCCTGGTGTTATAGCTCCAGGAAGGAAATAGCTTTGACACAGATTGCCTATGTCATTTGTCTTCTTGATAGCAACATGCCTTCTAAAAATGGAAATATTGCCAAGCAAAGTTGATCCTTTTCTTGCCTCCCTATGGAAGAAAACTTGCTTAGTTCAAAATAATCAACACCCTTCGAAAATCCTTTAGTATCAATTTTCAGGAAGTAAAAAGGGCTATTATCATACAACAAACCCCCCCTCCTGATTAGAAAAGCACTCAAATTTAACCAAACAGCATACATTGAAGTCTGGATTGATTTCAGTGAGAGCAGACGTGACTGCAGCAAAGCCTGAGCAAAGGAGACATCTGTTTTAGACACCTTTTGGAGACAGCTGGGGAAATGTCTTGACAGAGCCAGGAACTTGATGCTGAGTATCAGCTACTCCAGGTGGCTGGGCAAGCAAGATTCTATGGAACACATTCCTCTGGAAAGTTTTATTGGTCAGGCCAGGCAGTCGGTGGTCAACATACTATCCTGGAAACTAAAATGAAAGGCAGAGGTAGGGAGACCATGCTTGCTTCTGAATTTCATACCCATTTATCTTGAGGTGAACTAAATTAGTTGTAAAATACTGATAAACAAAGCCTGAAATAGACTGTTGTTTACTGAATAATACTGTAATACTCTCCGGAAATCCAGAAAAGAGAATTCACATTATAGGCTAATTGTTTTATTAGTCAGTAATGAGTATTTTAGAGGTAGTGGAAAGAAGTTATTTTTTGCTATTGCTAACTAAATATCATATTTTCTTCCCAGAGTCCATTCATTATTATTAAATTATCTTTTGAATGATCTTGCACATGATAAACCACATAAACAACCACAAAGCCTTTCCTAGAACTAGTTTTTAAATAAAAGGGATTATAAGGCTATACTGGATACTTGCAATGTAAGTACAGCTAGCTAAGGTAAAACTTAAATAGGTACCTAAAAGCAATATATAAAGGTGATGAGGGGGTTTTTTTAGCAAAAAGAATGAACACAGTATTTTGAAAAAAATTAATGTTAGGTCTTGTAGTAGAATAATCACTAATTTAATTAAGCACAGTGCAATTTTTTTTTTTTTCCCCCATGTGTAATACCATCTGTGGTATCTTTTGTATATTGAAAATCTCAAAGAAAATCAGGATTCTTGCTTCACAGATAGAGTGACAGAAATAGTTCTGAAGGCTGACATTAAGAGATTTCTAGTAATGAATGGCAAATGAACACAAAAAACCCCACATGTGGTGTCTACCACTTCAGATGGCAAAAGGAAGAGTTTTTTGGCTTTTAGGTTGTAATCTTCAGAATAGTGATTAGCTCTGTGCTTCAAAGGCATACTAAAATTAGCAGAGATTTTTATTTCTGCTTGTATATATTGGAAAGCCAAATATTGCAATTAGCCTTTCTCTGCTAAGGTAAAAATCCTCACTTTTTCCTATCAAATGTTAGTAGCCTGTCATTAAATATCATAGTGCTTTGGGTGATAATCACAAGAGAATAAACATTTAGTAGAGAGCTGCATTGCTGATAGTCCTGGTAAGTTTGAACATGCAAACTTCCTCAGTTTGTAAACCTGAAGGTTGTAAACCCCTGGCCTTAATAACAACAGAAATTAACTATGAGTGATTTGTAAATCACAGCATCCAAATTACACTGCACGAAGAGCTGTGTCATGGAAATCTAAGTCATAAAAAAACAATGTCCAATGCATAAGTAAGCAGAGTTCTCTGCTATGTTCTTAGCAGTTTCTTGATTACATCATATCAGATTTATTTGCAGGGATATAACTAGAACAAAACAAGTATATGGCATCTCTAATTTAGTTGTTTATCCTAGTTTCAGATCTGTTCCTTCCCTGGTGCCTAATTACCGTTAGAATAAGAAGGCATGATACATAATGAGGTATTGGAAAATATCTCCTCTGAGCTTTGCTAAAGATACTAATATTTATTGAAATATGCTTTATGTTTTCTAAGGTACTTTTACCTCTGTATCACTGCAGACTGAATAAGTTTTACGGAGCAAAAGTCCCCATGGAGTCTGCTAATGAATACATTATTGCTCTAAGCGCAATTGAAAAGGAAGATCCAGAAATAGCTTCCATCTTTACCTAGAGTGACAGCGTTAATATTCAATCCCTTTTTCTTCAACCTCACACTATTCTGTTCATGCCACTGTTAATGTATGGGCTTTATGCCTTCTGAAAAACTAACAGCAATGTTTTAAACTGTTCTAAATGAGGAACATTTACCATATGCCATAAAAGAAGTCATTGGCCTTGTTATTTGAAATGAGCTACTGTGCATTACTTGCACAGTATTGTTGCTGGAGCCCTGAAAATCCTTTAAATATATTTTTTCCTTAATTTTATGGCCTACACTTCAAATATAAAATAGCACTGAAAATATACTTTTCTATAAAACAATAGAAATAGGACAGCGTTTGAAGAAGATTTATATTATCAGGGATCCACATGAACATACCTGTAATTTCAACTGCTACCCTGGGAAATGTGTTTCCAGAAAGATGGTTTAACTGGTTGACAGGCAATTATTCTTTGAAAAATGTAGACTAATTAGACAGTTCTTCTTTGTCATAGATATTCAGCTATTGTTCTCTGCAGAGTGGCACGCTGACAGACATACTGCCCTGTTTATAGTCTGGTGACAAGGAAAAGCTTTTAAAAGAAATTACAAATGTTGATATTATTTAGAAGACACTTTAATTTATCAAGAATTAATGTTACTTTAATTACTTAGGGAAAACATAAACTTTTAAAGCCAGAAAATCTTGCCTGTGTTCCCAGGCAGTGGTTTTGCTGGCACCAATAGTGCTATTCACATGAATCAAATGACTGTATGCTACAGTGATTTTTTTGCCAGATCTGTGGGTGGTTCTCATTTATTCTGAAATAGAAACTATATTGCTATATCTTTCTTCTCACTGTCCCTCCTCTGTGAGAAGTATAATAGGAAATCAACAGCTGAACTGAATTTTTCTTATTTCACTTTTGGTTTGGTTCAACTCAGGCCCACAGGACCCCTCCAAACATGTGGTGCATTTCACTTGAGAGGATATCACCTTGCTGAGCAATAGGCCCCAGACTTACCTGAACACCTATAACACTTGCCTATCAATTGAGAGCTGTAGGCAGTTCAGATGAACTATGATTTATTGACTAACAGAGTAGGCTAAATCAGGATCATACAGTTGGGTGCTATGGATACCCTTCCTTAGTATTTTTATTCCTGCATTCACAGCTCTCACAGGAACTGGGACTTCCCTTGTGTCAGGCACTATATACTACGTAATACTTTGTAGTTGCTGGAGCTGATTTGCAGTGAAAGAAAAATGGACAAAGGTGCAGAAGAACGAGCTCATGTAGTCAAGATTGCATGTCAAGTCACTGCCAGAGCCAGGTTGATGCTAAATGCAGTATCTTGCCTGCTAAAGTGCCTCAAACAGAACAATTAGTGTTTACGGAATTTTGGTTTCTTGGTGAGATATTAGAGATTGCAATAAACTCATATTTTGCCTTCCAGTACATCAGCAGTTTGTAGAGACTTAACACTAGGATGGACAATTCAGGGCCACTGAAAATAAGCCCTTAGAATCTCTTTCCCATCTTGAATACCTCCTCGTTTCCTTGGAAGAGTCAAGGATTATCTAGTAAACCTTATGGAGTAAATATGATGCATTTCCTTGCTAAGCTAATGTCTGGTATATACCAAGATATAAAAAAGTTGAGCCAGGCACAGTCTATAAATATTAATAGAACAAAGAAAGAATATTAATAGAAAAAAAATACCAGGTTCACTGGCACTGAGTGCAGTAATGAAATCTGTAAAGGCTTCTTGGCAATAAAAAAAAATCCTGTTAGGCTGAATTAGTTGCCATCTTCCTTTATTTTCTTAGTCTATCCAGACAGAGTTGCTATTAAATAGCATATTTTTCAAGTTCTTTATCAAAAGAACTAAAGCAGGATCTGCATTGAATATTCAAATGCAAATCACAGGGAAAAATGTTGAATTCAGGCCTGGATCTGAACATATCACTGCAGTTTTGGCTTCCAGCTGCAAGATACAGCAGTTTCAGGTTTGAATCTTTTGGACATGAGTGCCTGAACAACTCTCTTCTTCCAGCTGAAGCTTCTCTTCTTTCTCTCCCAGCCAGAGCCAGGCACACTGCCTCAAGTCATGCCCAGTTGACCTAAGGTGAGAGGATGAAGCTGCTCCCATTCCACTGCCTACCTTTCCTTTTCCTTCTGCTGGGGAAAAGACTCTCTGTGATCCTTCATTTGCTCACTCTTACCAGCTGACGAGGAAGATGGATTTAGACAGAAGCAAAGTATGTGCTTCAAAGGCTGACCTTCTGTCTTCCAGCCCTCGATCTCTACTTATGCTCTTCCTGAAGTTCAGTCATAGGAGGAAGATGCCATACTGATTTTCTGTAGTGTCCATGATCAGAATGGCTGAAATTAGGATGGGATTTTGCAGTGAGGTCCAAATACAAAGAATCCCGTCATCTCAGTGAGATTGCTCAGAGGAGGAAAGTAAAACATACGCAAAACCCGTTCAGGAATGAGAGTGGAGGAATAATGCTATAGAAGAAAAGGATGATTTTGGAAACACAATATCTTAAACTTCCAGGATATTTGGAATATTTTAGGCCTTACAAAGCGGTGGTCAAATATATTATACTGTATGTAAACACCATTCCAGAAGAAAAACTGTAAGATATTTCACCCAAATCAGACAAACATGGAAATGGATATTTACAACTGAAAAATACATTCTGGAATATCCAGCATTGTCTCTACAAGAGCAGACAAAAATGCACTTTAGTCTAAATTAGAAATTCTGCCATTCCTAACAAAAGCCTACTATCCCCTGATGCATGAATAAGGAAACCACTGACCCAACACATTTATATCTTGTGTCTTAAGTCCTTTGGCCTCTGTTGACAAGGTAAATATTTGTGTTCAACCATACAGTCATGTAGCAAGCATTCTCCACAATAAGAAAAATGCCCGCTATGATGGAGTTTTCCCTCCTGTTGTCCTTCCCTGCTTTTAAATTTCCTCCTTTCCCTTTACTTTCTCCTTTGTTCCCTTTCATTTTGTATTTTCCTCTCTTATTCTCTCAAGACTAAGAAGTGAATAAAAAAGTTAAGAAATATGAACTAAACAGAGTGTGGGCAGTAGCCTATAAAGATATTAATTTAGATCAACCTTCTTAAAAGTATTTGATCACAACACTATCTTACTTTTTTTTGACACTGTACAGACATTTTTGAGTATCTGGTATAGGAGGCCAGATATTTGGTCACTTGTAACATGCAGTCATGCTATAGTGACTCGGGAAGGTTCAGTGTTTTTCATTTATGGAATGGCCTTAGTTTTAGCTTTTAATTTAGAAAATAATAAAAGTAATAACTTTAAAAAAGTGATAATGTATCATCTGAACCTCCATAGACTGATTCAATATACCGACAAATGAGTGTCTGGCATTGCAGAATAATAGCTGTGCTGAACTCAGCAGCTTGTGGGACATGGATATTTTTGAAGTTTAACCTGACTTGTGGACTGAATATCTGCCAGTACCTTGCTAGTGGAGTATGCAGCTTAAACTTCTAAGCAGCACTGCAGTTTTCTGCTTGTTTACTGTTACCCCAGAGATTCCTTGCTTCTCCATTTTCTACTCTTCAGCATGTTTTCTCCCTTTTATATGACCTGTCAAGTCTTCCTTTCTTTTTCTACTTTGCTTTTACCATTTTCTGTGATTACATTTTTTGTGCTTTTCTTTCAGAACAGTCCTTCTTTCTCCCCAGTTTCTACATGTTGCTAGATATACCAGGGATAATTCAATCAAATACATATAGGGATCTATTTTCCTTTGAAATGTCTTTGGAAATCTTCACCTGCAAGTCCAGGAAAGCTCACTCGTGTCCTGTATTTTAGCTGCCAGTTCCATGAAAATGTCTAAAGTACCACAGAGTATCCCAAATAGCACTAAATACCTATGTTTCAGGACCTGAATTATACTTACGATCTCCTCCTCACCCCACAGCAGGTTTCACCACCATATTCTCCTCTTCTCTTAATCTTTCTCTTTTTTTTTTCCTATTTCTTAAAATCCCACCTTAACTTGTTTTGTCTTCTTCCCCAAAGCACTCCTCCTAGCAGAAGTGTGTCCCTCAGGACCTCGTCTCAGACTTCTGCAGTCAACAGCCTCTTTGTGCTAGGAACATCATCTCCAACCTCTTCCTTCCTCAGACAGTCCCTCAGTAATTATCACAGCTGTGTGCTCCCATCAAACTTCTGCGTCCATGCAATCACAGACAAATACAGGACTGAGAGTGATGAAGATTTTGTTCAAAATAGAGAGGAAGCTGGGATTTTGAAAAATTTCAGTGTATGGAAAAACATGAGGAGGATGCTAAGCGAAAAAATAATCTTGACTTACACAGAGTGACAGCCATTGCCCCCTTGATACTCCTCTTTTGAAGTCTGCCTGTTTGGAAGAAAGAGGATTCCTCCAGGAGATTCAGACAAGCAGCCTGAAATAGCAGAGCCACTGGGGAATAGGAAGCAGACAACCAGTTGTTTGCTTTAGGAAGGAACGGAGAAATACAGAAAAACATGTTTGGGACTGAGAACAGCAAGCTAAAAACACATTGCACCTCCTCTCCTCCAGGGATTAACTGCCCTTGGTTGATAAAAGAAAAAGAAGCCTGTAAACATTTGTAGGCCTAAATGTGCACAGCGCTTCCCTATACTTCAGGAGTGGTGAGGAGGCAATGAAATTTGCTAAATGCAGCTGCTGTCAATATTTAGCATACATACGGGGGTGATTCAGACAAGTAGAGTTATGGTTTCCACAGTGCTAAATGAAGGTACGAACTACTAGTAACAGGCTGTTTCAGTCTAAAAAACCCCAAAACATAACATGCAGTATGCAACTCGACTGTTAACAAGAACCAGAGCTTGTCCGTGAGGAAAACATTATGTAGTTACTACCTTTTCTAACATTTCTTTCTTGCAGTGGTGCTTTTACTATTTTCCATTCAGATCAGTGCAACACCTCTGCATAATCAAGGGAGGTGTTGAGGGGGCAATTTTAGCACGGGGATTTGGGGGAACCATTCACATTTATGGCACACCCAGTCTTGCAATTAAAAAAATCTAAAGAAGAAAGAAGTACCTTGGGCTGTCTTAGTGTGTCCATGAAAAGAATGCAAAGGGAGCACTTACGTGCCTTCATGTTATGTCTGGTCCCACGCAGTTCTCCCACAACTTTTGTTAGCAATTTTTAGTGATGTTTGCTGCTGACGTGAAGACAGAGAGTTAGGTGACTGTTGGGCCTTGTGACGAGGCTGTACAAGACTCACTCGTACTGTTTCACAGACTCATGGCTCAGGTCAGATATTCCAATGCACTGTTACAGCCAAGGCTAAAGATAATGCCCTAAGTAGCTGTAATGAGTAGGGTGTAAATATTATTCACTTTTGGAGGGAAAAGACACCTTGAGTGCTTGGCCACAGACCCTCATCTGAGTCCAGCTTGCTCGCATAACTGAACGTTTATTGTTACACTCTTCCTGTAAAAGAACTAGTTTTTTGCAGTTGCAGTGACTGAGCTAGCAGCCCCTGTATTCATTTTACAACATTATTCCCAGGGTAAATTTTATAACCCCTACGTTCAGCATGTGTTTTTATAGTATGAAATACATGAGTCACATAACAGCGTGGTTCTTCATCTATACCAGTCTGTTCTGAATCCTGCAATGTATAATTAACTTTGCAATCATTAATTAAAAATGTAATTACTGCTTATGATATATGACCATAATATAATAAAGACAAATTTTTACTTGACTATAAAAGAGAAATGAAGATACTATGAATAATCCTGCAAATTTTAATACAATACTTAACTTACTATTCTACTTGGCAGCATACTTCCAGCAGATAATTTTACAGTGCATATATATAAATAACAGTCTTCTAACTCATTCTCATGGCCTTTTATCCCCTGCTCATACCCATACTAAAAGGAACAAGAGATAAGACTTTCAAAACTGTTTCAGTAGCTTAACATCCTAACTCACATTAAAAAAAAAAAAAGTTCCCACTAGCTTCAAAACCACATATCTGCATTCAGGTGGCCTTATACTTCACCTAATTATTTTTCTTAGCAGAGCATATTAGGGGGAATCAAGCTATATATCTTCTGAGCTGAGCCCTGTGGAAGTGGCTGTGGCGTTGATGCTCGGTACTAGCAGAGCTGTCAGGACTGGTGCATAGATGCCCAGACCCAGAGCTGCCATTGGCTTTGCACCAGACATTGGCTAATTATATGCTGAACATTTTAAACAGAAACATGTGATAAGGAAGTAGTTTCATAATCACGGAAAGTTTCCATTTGCAAGTTGGGAGAAAAAAAACCCAAGAAAAACTGACTGAAACATTTCACTGACTAAATTATGTCTCTAAAGAATTCATACGCTGATCTCCCTCCTGATTCTTCCGTCAGGCAGCTTATTTAAAAGTATTTGAGATTTTGAAATTCTTAGTTTGTGGCAGCACTTCAGACAACAACCGTAAGTAATTATGGTCTGTCGTGGTTTAACCCCAGTGAGCAACTAAGCACCAAGCAGCCTCTCCCTCCCCGCCCCCCCCACCTCAGTGGGATAGGGAGGACAATTGAAAAAAAGGAGTAAAACTTGTGGGTTGAGATAAGAACGGTTTAATAACTGAAGTAAAATATAATAATAATAAAATTTAATAATAATAATAAAGAAATGGAATATTACCCCCCCCCCCAAAAAAAAAAAAGAGAGAAATAAAACCCAAGAAAAGTCAAATGGTGCACAATGCAGTTGCTCACCACCCACTGACTGATGCCCGAGCAGCGATCCGCAGCCCCCTGCCAACTGCCCCCAGTTTATATCCTGAGCACGACATGCTAAGGTCTGGAATATCCCTTTGGCTAGTTTGGGTCAGCTGTCCTGGCCATGCTCCCTCCCAGCTTCTTGTGCACCTGCTTGCTGGCAGAGCATGGGAAACTGAAAAATCCTTAACTTGGGATAAGCGCTACTTAGCAATAACTAAAACATCAGTGTGTTATCAACATTATTCTCACACTAAATCCAAAACACATTGTACTAGCTACTAAGGAGGAAATTAACTCTCCTCCAGATGAAACCAGGGCAGGTGACATACATGGATAAAGGCCATTATCAGCCCTATTAGCGTCAGACAGTGATGCACATTGAAAAGTAAATGGCTCTTTACTTAGTCCCATTTGTTCCGATGGCAAACTGAGGAGTTAGTGGTTCCTGGAAAGTATTTTGAGATCTACTAATTGAGAGCTCTACCTAGCTCTAGATCATATTACTTTTACCATTATTAGCATTAATTATAATAGTAAAAACCATAGCAGCAGCCAGTCAGTAAGAATGCCAGCATGTGACTAAGCAGGGAGTCACTGTCGGATCCCCCCAGCACACCTGCGCTCATGCCTAATAAGAAACAACATAATTTTTTGCAAAAATCTTGTGGTTTGAATGTCCGCTGACTCTGAAAGCATCAGATTTCAATTGTACAAATGACCCTCAATCCTCCATTTCAGCACCCCAACTTATCCTATGCATCACAAATCTTTCAAAGATTTAATCTGAAAGATGCAGCTGATGTGAGAAATGTACTAATAGCTAATTGAGGTGCTCACAAAACAAGACTGAGCCTGCTGAGCTAAAGGAGGCAGAACTGATGCTCAGGTTCTGAACACCACATAGAAAGGAAAGAAGATGAGGCTGCTAGAAAACGTTTTCTTACTCAGGGAGCAGTAGGTTTTCTCTCCAACACACCAGGGAAAGTAAATTCAAAGGTGTCCCGGTTTTGGCTGGGATAGAGTTAATTTTCTTTCTAGTAGCTGGTATAGGGTTACGTTTTGGATTTAGGATGAGAAGAATGTTGGTAACACACTGATGTTTTCAGTTGTTGCTCAGTAGTGTTTATACCAAGTCAAGGATTTTTCAGCTTCTCACGCCCAGCCAGCAAGAAGGCTGGAGGGGCACGAGAAGCTGGGGGGGCACACAGCCAGGGCAGCTGACCCCAACTGGCCAGAGGGGTGTTCCATACCATGTGACGTCGTGCCCAGTATATAAACTGGGGGGAGTTGGCTGGGGGGCAGATTGCTGCTCAGGAACTAACTAGGCGTTGGTTGGAGAGTGGTGAGCAATTGCATTGTGCATCACTTGTTTTATATATTCCAATTATTTCATTATTATTATTGTCATCTTGTTATTATTATCACTATTATTATTTTCTTTCTTTCTGTTCTATTAAACTGTTCCTATCTCAACCCATGAGTTTTACCTTTTTTTTTTCCCCGCTTCTCTCCCCCATCCCACTTCGTGTGGGGGGAGTAAGTGAGCAGCTGTATGGTGCTTAGTTACTGGCTGGGGTTAAACCATGACAAAAGGGAAGAGGGAACTCTCGGTTTTAGATTAGCGAAGGAGCTATAGGGGAGCCCTAATCAACCAGACCTGGATCTCTTATTTTCTTTTTAGCTCTGTGCCCCCAAACTTTTACCTATAACTTTGCTTCTTGGCTGAGGGAAGGAAGAAGACAGTGTGGGTCAGATCATTTGTCATGGGATTAGGAGAAATCTTTGCTGGGGATTTACTACAGGTATGGATGTGTGTTTGCATGTTTATCTGTCTGCCTGTGGCATTTAGGGATATGGTTTAGTGGTGGACTTGGCAGTATTAGGTTTACAGCTGGACTCAATGATCTTAAAGGTCTTTTCCAGTCTAAATGATTCTATGATTCGATGACCTTTTTACCTTTGCTGCTTTCCTGATTTCTGGTTATGTAGCATGAGCACATCCATGTCCTTTTCCATGGCTGGCAATACTGAAGCGCTCCCACTGAAGAAGATAGCTCTTTTGCTCTGGGAGCCAGAGATCTGTTGGTACACAGTGCCTGTTCTCACCAGATCGGTTTCCATTAAGCAGAAGAAGGACAAACAGCAGGAGGGGTCTGGCATTTATACCGGTGCATCGAGACCGAGAGCTGCTGAGTGATGGCTAGTGTTTTTCTGCCATGCTGCATGGAAAGGAGTGGAACAGCTCAGACCAGGAATGGTGCACTGGGATTAACTTGAAAACTTTGGATCCTTCTCACTGACTCTTGTACGTTGTCAGTGATTTTGGCCTAAGTGTTATTAGTATTAAATACCAGTGAGCCGCACAGTGCATAGCTTCTGTTGGCTGAGCTCACCAAAGTTACCAAAGGCAGCTTCAGCACGAATTTCTCCCAGGCCTTTGCAACTGCTGCCTCCCCTTGTCTCCCTCCTTTAGAGATTCCCTGTCTTCATACCATCCTCTTCCTCAATTCTGGAGAATCTCTGTGGCCCCTCACCCCCATCTTCCAACCCCAGGGACATGGTGTTTGACTCTCTGTGGCCCCATTTCTGTTTTGACTGTGTTATATCCTAACTCCATTCCTTCTTCTCCTCTCCTTATTTCCCTCTCTGCCCGTTCCCTCTTTGTCTTCCCGCTGCGCACCCCCCACGAGCCCTGCACGTGCCTCTGCACAATTACACTATTTCTCCTGGCAGAGGGAGAGGAGGTTCTGGAGATGCTGGCCCTGGTGATGGGCTTCACCTGACTCGCTGTCAGCCGTGGAAGCAGAAGGCAGTACCATGATTTGGAAGGACATTCAGAGAAGTGGCTGGGCGCTGCGGCAGCTGCAGCCCTTTCTATGGAGCGTGCTGTGGTGGGCATGGAGCGCACAGCTGGCAGAGAGTTGTGGAGTGATGCAAAATGTGAGTAACCTGTTTACGCTGTGGCATACCTGATGAAAGGCTGTGTGGACGCGACTGCTGCACTGCAAAGGTTCAAGCCCTTTTCTGTGTGCATGTCACTAGGGCATGCCGCTGTTTCTGAGGATGGGTATACCTGTGCAGGTTTTGCAGCCACAGAGAGACAAACAGCTTTTATTTCCACACAGTTTCTCCCCTCATGTGTTTTTGACTGTCACCAGGATGGATGAGATTTAGCCAGTCATTCCCTGCATTTCTGTCACTGATCAGATACAACTTTCAAATACTATTGTATAATGAATAAACAAGAATACACCACCAGACAGAATGGAGCACCTTGCCTCATCCAATTGATTATAAATCAGTGCACACTCCAGATAACATCACTGACCAGCGCGGCATTTGACATCTCAGAACTCTATTTTCCCTGGAATAAGCACAACTTCTTTATTCTTGCCATGTACAGTACAATGCCAGTACAAACCAATGCACACTTTTTCTTTGAACTTATTTGAACATTGTCTTCAAAAATGCCAGACGGCCACATTTTCCCCAGAAGTGATAGTGCATATAAATCGCAAAATGATTTTATCATTTCTACTAGAGGTGGGGAATATGATATCCTTTGATGCTTGAGCAATTTTACCGGCACTAATTAAAGAGATTTTAATTAGATTTTTAGGAATTACTTGAAGCTATAAGAAAACATAATTTCTTGATTAAATTTTGCATAATTAAATTATATTTTGCAAATCCTTGTAACCTACAGCTCTTCATTTGTAAGCTAAAAAGATGGATGAATTGTACAAATAAGGAGCTGATTTGACCACAGAAATACTCTTACAACTAGGTTTAAATGTCCAGGAAGCTGGAAGTACTAAGTCAAACGTAAATTTTAATCCTAAATTTATTCTGTTGTGTGTCCAAAGTCATTGCAATGCTTAGGGG
Organism: Astur gentilis; assembly: GCF_929443795.1. Taxonomy (NCBI): domain Eukaryota; kingdom Metazoa; phylum Chordata; class Aves; order Accipitriformes; family Accipitridae; genus Astur; species Astur gentilis. Next base: position 27,324,170 of record NC_064890.1, on the reverse strand, counting down.
AATAAGTTCCTCAATTCTGAAGATCTAGTCAAGAGCAATTAAATGGCAAATGGACTATTAATGTAACATGTAGGGGACAGAATTCAGGACATGAATTGTTAACAGCACAAAGCAGAATTAACTTTACTCTCCTTGCCTAGATATAATACTTCAGTCAAAAGTATTTTTAATGACATCTTGAAAAGTACAAAAAAGTGTAAGACCTCAAGCTGTCTTTGGCATCAAATGGAAGATAACCACCTCAAGACCCCTGTATGTCCTTGAAAGTTTTCCACCGCCTTGTAGACAAATCTGGTGTCAGGAACAGATAAAAGGTGGGAGAAGCTGGAGGGGCCTTAGCATTAGGTGGCACAGCACTTTCTGCTGCATCGCTCCATGTGACCATGGCTATGTGGAGGTACAGCCTATCTACCCCGCTGGCCCCCCCAAGTAAGACTGAAGTTGTGTCCATCTTTGGACATTATAACTGTATTTATCATTGACATAATTTGAAGTTGCATGGCTGAAAGCCCTGAGTATTTAATTTTTATGTTGTATCTGGTAGCTTCCTGTAGTGCAGAGTTCACTTCGACTGCGCTGGTTTTGGAAGGGCACAGCAGAGATTGTTCTCTGAAGTTGGTCAACTTGACTGCTGCCTCTGAAGTAGGATGAGGTGCTTGGCTGCTATCAGGAAGCAAAATTTTCTCTCTGAGTAGTACAAGGACCACAACTGTATTTCCATCTGAAAAAAATAACTTAATATTTCGTTTTAAGCAGTGACTTACATAACCTGTTCACGCTGTAAACCCATCTGTGGCCTTAGCCCTGCCCCAGACTGACACTGGAGATGTCCAGGGATCCTTGGCTCTGCTCTGCATGGGCCAGATGCATAACCCTGGCTCACTTTGTTGAGGAAATTGCCTTTCTCCAGAAAGATAAGTAATGTGAAATTGCAGAGGTAGGCTTGTCAAGATGGAGGTTGAGAAGAAAATAAAAGCCATTAGGAAAAGGTATAAAATCCTACAGGAAAAAATATGGGAGAGTTTTTGGACCACTGGGTGAAGTCAGCAGTCAATTGGGTCATCAGTGTCATTAGTGTGTAGATGTTGGTGGAAGAGGTTGGTGGTGGAAGACAGAAACTCAGTAACATTGAGGATCTGCTGCGAGGAGCCAGAGGCCTCTCCTGACAGACACCTGCCAGGCCGGCACCGTCACTGCCCGGGGTGCTGAGCGTGCTAATACTTAGCCAAAGAGCCCATTAAATTCTAGCTATCTTTTATACTTTTTGGTCAATAAACAATTCCTTTTTAATTTAAGCAAGCTCTATTCTGCTTGCAGAGTCTCTCTGCATGTGGCTAAAGATGTTGAAACAAACTGACCTGAATGGGGGTGCTAACATTTAGAAGCTGGCCATGATTTTTGCTGATGGTCTGGATACCTTGGATGAAAGCCATTCCTCCCATGGATCACGCCCAAAATGTTCCTGTTGGTAGCCGCCCTGTTATTATTCATGTTGGGACTGGGCACTGAAGTCGCGCAGTATCGTTCCTGCTTCTCATTTGAACACCTGAAACTTTTTAAGGAGCAAATGGATGATGAATAGCCCGATTACTAAGAGCAAGTAATAAATAAAGAAGAATGAGTATTCTTTGTTGTGCACAAATATGTGTTGTTAGCTTTTGTAAGCATTTGCTAGGGAAAAATCCATCACATTATTTCTGAAAACATTTGCCCAGTCTGAACTCATGTGTGCTAATGTTTGTTTGAGAGCAAGAATGCAGCCTCTGGAGTTTACGTAGAAGTTTGCAAATAATGTTTTGATCGTATCATTCTCACTCTCTTCTATTCATTGCAGAATGGATAGTAGTGGTCCTTATGAATGCTGTCAGGGCATCTGTAACAACAACTGATGATTGCTGTCAGCGGTTCCAGGAGTTCGTAGTCACTGATGAATATACAATTCCAAAGCCATACTGTATCTATCTCTGATTTTCTTAAGCATGAAAAATGACTATTGGAGGAACCCATAAGCATCAGTCTCTAGATATCAAAAATAAATTTTATATTTATATCTGATATTTACTGCTTGAGAATTGTATTTTATGTGGAAATGCTTGGGTTTCTTTGCTGAATTCTGAGCTTGTGACTGAATTTACGACAGTAGAGGTGGTAAAGAAGGTATTTAAATTTTAGAAAATATTATATGTGATTTAAAATGAATTAACCCAGACATTTATTAATCAAAGTGAAGTTTCAAAATTAAAGTTTTTAACATAGCATCCTTACAGTCAGCTAGGTCATCGTTTGTACAGTGAAATGCCCACTTTGGTGAAGCAATATATCCATGTAATGTTATAAGATACAGTTATAATGATGTCAGCATTTCTTTATTTGAAGGGTGTCCATAAAGCAAATAGAGTTTGTATGTACCCATTGAGAGAATTGGGTGTATCACCTTACTGACAGATTTATTGTTTCTGCATAGATCCATTCTACTGAACTGTGTGTGTTGAAGTATGTTATTTTCCCAGATGTGCAACAGATGTTTTAAAACATCAGCTAGAGTTTTCTAAACTGTATAATTCAATTTTAAATCATGTCAGAAGTACTATTGCTGCAGGGCTAAGAAGGATTTATATGTCCAAGAGTAAATAATTAATAGAACAGTTGATACACAGGGAAGATTACACTGGTTAAGAGCACATGATAGATGGTACCAAAACGAACTTTTCCTATAGACATCATGTTTAGAGCCTTTGAAGGCTGTCATGGGTGAATTGGTTCTGGTCTTAGCTCTTCATTTTCTAATATATCTACTTGTCTTCTAAAAATTCACCTCTGTCAAATAGACGTGAAAGGTACATCATTAAATTGAAAATATCGAGAACCAGCTGAGTCAGTGTCTGTTACAGGATTTATTCCCCTTGCAGAAATATGACTTTATTTTGCTGTGATTCCACCTCACGTGGCAGGGTTTGTATAGTCTTTCTAACTTAGATACGTACACAAAAATGCCTCAGCTGAAAGGAAGGCTACAGCTCAACTAGTATAAAACACTGATGCAAATCCATTTCTAGCCTGTTCCCCTTCACTCTTATCTCAAACTCATTCATATTACTGTGTATCACCACGGGAGGGGATTTCTTTACAGATGAGAAGAACTAATTTCCATATAGTTTTCTTCTCCTGTATTTCTGTCATGTGAACATACGTAAAAGATTCTCACTGAAAGGCTTTATGTTCTGTGAAATGTTAGATAGAGGGCAAACATAGTACCTCTGTGAGGTTGTCTTTTATTGATTGGTATTAGAGCAAAATGTTCCATCTTGGTTAAAAAGAAGACAGGACAGCTCATTGAAAATATGAGCTGTTGGGCTGTTCTTCCCCTCAGGTGGCAGTTGTAATAGGTCTTCTTTGCCCAACCAAGTCTTTAATTTGTGCAGAAGTTATTATTCAGCCACTGTAGTTTTCATGTAATATGTCTCGTTAGAGTCTCTGCTGATTTAAAAGACATGAATAATTAAAATAAGTTTAGATATTGAACAAAGCTGTCTGCTTGGCAGGTATATGGTGCTCAATAAGCATTCAACCTGAGTCCTAGCTGTAGGAAGGAAATAATTCTTGGGATACATCCAAGTGTATTCTAAAGCTTGTGATGAGTTTTACCCATAATAGATGACACTTTCACTTTAGACAATGGCATGTGATTGCTCTAACACAGCAATTAAGAATAATTTTTGAGAAACTGGTTTTGGACATATTTTGGGCAGTGAGAGTGTAATTAGTGATTTACAGCAAAATACCTGTTCTATGAAATAGAAAGGCAAAGTTAATCTGGCCTACTATTTTGTCCACCTTCATTCAGCGTATTTTTAGCAGTTAAAAAGAGTTCTTAAATACAGTTTAAAAAGCAAAGATGTGGGCTGGATGGTCCTTTTTTTTCTTTCTCTGTCATTCACATGTTAGCTCAAAATGGACAAATCTCTGAAGTGAAAAGCCTTCCCTTGAAGTGTTAAGGCCACCATATAAAAATATAACATTATACGTATCAGTGAACAACCTGTCAGAAAAACTGTTCTTAGTTATAAAGCAGAACAAGGCATACAAAAAATACTTCCTACACAATTTTTTCAAATTTTTTTTTCTGTAAAAACAGAAACGTTTTCTATTTTTATAAATTAAAAGGGAGCCTGTAATTCTCTGTATTCAAGTGTCTGCAAAAAAGGTATTAGTGGTGACACAAATCCATCTCATAAGGTTCCCTATGCATCTCCTGTTTCTCAGTGCTTACACTAGCAGCAATAGCTTCTTCTCGTTTGTGCGGGACAAGCCCTTTTCTAGGACTTCACTTCTTCCCTCCCAAAATAAGTAAGCTAAGTGATGATGTGAGCTGCTACTCATGTCACAGAGCTATCAGGCTCTGTGATCTCTGTTGGTGACCACATGCCATGGTGTAACCTTGTGATATTTTGATTCCACTCTGTACATAACATAGCTAAAACCAAACTGAATTTTGTAGCTTGAATCTATCATATTTGTCCTCTGTTAAAAGTGCTCGACTAAATTACCAGCTACTTTCCAGTTAAGGACAGATGAGAAGAGAGGTAAAGATGGTCTGTTTGTTTTTCCATGTCATTCATAGACAGCAAATGAGTGCATCTTCAATATAGAAGAATTATACTCTCTTTTCCATGATCCTTTCCTTGGAAATTGTACTGCCTGTGCAATGGGAGAGGCAGAGATCCTAGAGCAATGTGTTTGGTGACTATGTAATTCAGAAATGTGTCATAGTATGCAGACATAAAAGGGAGAAGGTATTGTTGCCAAAATAATTTTAGTTCTGGCATTCCTTAGCTTTTTTATGGCTAATTTTACCTCCCTCATCCCAATCTTTTTTAAATCTTTTTTTTCCCCCACACTTTAAAAATTGAGTCTTCTAAGACTGACTTTTCTATATTTATCTATGTTTGTAATGGGGAATTATTGGGCAAATGGACACCCCCCCTCCCCACCCCATTTATTAGTTATTTAGTCTCATAAGATTCTTTCTGGAATTGATGGAATGAAGCAGTCTCCTGAATCTAAATGTAACGTCTCTGAGTACTCTCATTATATTACTGTAATTTCATAAAAATAATTTAACATTTTTTTCTGTTTGTCAGTCTCTTTTATTTAAACGTATGGGTATAAAATTCAGCAAGTCAGGATTTGTGTTGAAATAAGCTTGATTTTTGAGTACAGAGGCAGTTATGAAACATCAAAGAATATATCTAAGATTGAGCTTAAGTGATGTGCTATATCTGTGTGGGTATCATCATGGCAAATATGCTGGCATCTGCTTTTATAGAATCCTTTGCAATTTCAGAATAATCTTTAAAGATGTTTGGTTAATTCATTTCAGCATAAGTTTGTACCTCTGGGCATAATTGTTCTTTCTGCTCTAAGTGTGATACCAGCTATGTTCTTTTGAGATTAAGGAAATTATCATTGCAGACAACACAGACAGATGACTTTACATTGTGTACTATTTTCACTGTGCTACTTAAGTCTCATCATAATTTGATGTCAGAGTTCAACCATGTCTCTTTTGTTAACAAAACAGGAACAACAATTCATCTTCAACCCTCACCATATGGCAGAGATATTGATATGCAAGAAGGCTTAGTCAAATTAGCATTTTCTGCAAACCATGCTCATCTGTGTAACTGATTCAATAATTAGATGTGTTCTTTCTTGTCTACAATGAAACTTATCATCTTTGCTAATTGAAAATGCACAGGCTCCTTTTGGCAAATCCATGAAGTGTGAGTAATCTAGTTTTGGGAAGAAGTTGTTGGATTTCTCTTTGTGTTTTCTCTTCTGCTGACAGTTGCTTTTTGGAAAGAGGAGGGAGTCCAATATGTTACTATACAATAGTTGAGAGCTTTCGTGCACTCTTGATGTGGTGAAGGCTTTTTGTTATTTTAATGCATCTGTTCAAGGATGGGTCTATTGTAGAAACCCAGGAGTTTCTTCTTCTTTCAGGCTCACCCTTAAAATAGTTTTGCATTTTTGTGCATGTAAAATGGAATAAAACCACTTTACTTACATATGTAGCCATTCTGGTTTTTGTAAACAGTAGCATCTTTTGAGCAGTCTACCTTATGATGTGTGTGGTAACAAGATGAATGCATGGCTTTGACAGGGTTACCTTGCTGCTCTGCCCAACGAAATAATTTTGTTACTTTGCATGGCAAATACTGCCTTTCTCCTTCTTTTGAGAATTTCTGCTTTTGCTCCTGCAATACCAACACCACTGTCAGGAACACGGTCTGAAGCGCACCACCAGCCCCTGAGATCTCACTGAGATAGTTCTGCTGTTGTATGTTGAAAAGTCCTCAGCTCTTGTTGTTGCTAATGAATCTTTTGGATTTCTGCATTTAAACTCATTTTTTCAGTGAAGAAAGAAGATGAGAAAGTGTCTGTCACCTTGGGGCTGAACCTTTACATTTAGCAGCGCTCAGCATTCATTAAATGTAAGTGTCTGCAGAAACTAGTTTCGACCTGCGATGGCCCAGGTCCCACAGGGGTCCAGGCAGACAGTGGTGTGTCAGCACCACGTGGCTGATGGTTCCCAGAGATACCTCGGTGTCCCCAGCCTATGGACTGGGGAGGATCCTCAGTTGATGCTGACCTTTACCTAGGAAGACTCTAGGTCTAAGTGTATGTGGTTTTTAATGCAGTAGATACTTTACCTTTGCTAGTTTTCTATCTTGTTATTTAAGATTCTGATTCCGACTCAAGGTACTTAACAAGACCTGGGTAATTTAATGTATGTCTTGTGTTGAGGTTGTAACCTCAGACACAGACGGAGCAAGGCAAGACTCACCGGCAGAGAACTGGTGGGTGGTACTGTAAGTCAGAGATACCAGAGCCACGGTTCCCTTACTGCTTCCCCTCTGCTTTTGGAGTTGGTGGCTGGAGGCTCATGTAGCAACAAGCTTCGGGGACTAATGCTGGCTCCTCCGTGAGTGGTCCAAAGCAAGATTGAAACCTAGATTTCCAGACACATTCTCTTTTGCTCTAATCTCTTGTTCCTGAGATGTAGTGGGCACTAGCTGCTATGTGTCCAGGTACTCATTGTATTTTTTTTTTCTCTCCTGAGTTAGCTGTGAGTTAGGAAATAGACAAATTGGAAGGTGAATAGATGAGGATTCAAGAACTTACAGTAGCACACAGTATAATTTGAAAAGAAACCTCTTTAAAAACAAAATCTGCAATCCAACGATTGATGAGTTTCCCAGTCTTGTTTTGCCATTTGAGGAATTTTAATTGCCTGCCACTCCTTGCTTCCAAATGTCCGTATTTTGCATTGTCCTGCAGTCTCCTGCCCAACAGTCTCAAGTGCTTACGAGCTCATTAAATGTAAATTAGAATCTTAAGTCCATTTCACAAATATAGATTTTCTCCTCTGGGGTTGTGGTGACTCTCTTTTTCATTTTGCAAATGCTGCTTGTTCTGCAGCCTTTCTATGGTTATCTGGAGTCCGTAGCTGGCTAAATATGTAGAAGTAAAGTCCACTTGGATACATCTTACTCCTCTTAGTAACAAATTCCCTGTTTTTCCTCTCATTTATATTTAGTCCTAATATCTTATAGTCCTTCCTTAAATAAATGGTCCCATTTAAAGGCAGAGCACAACCTAAAATATAACAGTCCATTACAGCCGTACCTCTTTGTTACAGATTTATCTAAGCTGTTTAGTTCCTATTATAACTCCACTCAGGAGCTTCACATGCCCTGTTTCTCCTCCCTTATCTCACTTATCTTTCCGAGAACATAAGGTACAAAATGATAATTCACTCTCCTGCTGTCTACCTCCTTCCAGGCTGTACCACTAACTGTACCTGCCCTCCACGGCTCAAAGTAATTCAGTAGTCAATTGTGTTTATTAATTTATACGTAGCAACCACATTTGTTTCGCGCAAAACACGGGATATTGAATTCATTGGAGCAGTTACAGAAATATATGCACAAGGGAGATTATGAATCAGGCTGTGCTTCCCTGTCTGCCCAACCTACGGCCCAGGGCAGAGTGGTGCTGGGGGCAGTTTTGCGGAGTTGACTGGTGGAAAAACGTCCTAAGAAGATCAGTTAGCTGCTGCTGCTCTTTTGGGGTGATGGGTTGCCCACCCTCTTCCTACTCCCGCTCCTCCCGACTGCCGGGCACTCTGCTCTCTGCCCGCGGTTTTGGGAAGGAGTGCAGGAGAGGGCCTGTCCGGTCAGCGCTGCCCTCCCCTCCCGCACCCGGCTCTGTGCTCCACCTGCCTCCTGTCCCCAGAAGAAAGGACTTCTGAGGTTTGTTTGGCAGCCTAATGCTGCCCCAGGTACAGCATCCTTTGCCAAAGAGGTCCACCACCCATCTGCCCCTTGCGAAGGCCCTCCTCCACGCGAACCTGACTCTGGTGGCTTCACAGCCCTCTCGTGGGACACACGATTTTAGACCACAAGAGAGCAGCAGTGCACAGCCATCAGATTACCTTACCTTAGAGTTTACTTAAATTGTATGCCCTGATTTGATGTAACTGAAGGATCTGATTTTCAGGCAGTGCTGAACAGTCAGAGCTCATGGGAGAGTCAACATGAACTCTGGCCTCAAGCCTCAGGAAAAATCAGATCTGTAACGATTCAGGGCAATCTGTAATTCTCAGGCTGGAGGTAGTTTTTATGAGCTGCAGGTAAACTGTTGCATACAATCAGAGCTGAAGGCATATTTATCTTAATGGAAAATGAAAAATATACCCTTCCTTCCATTGATTAAATCTGTTCTTGTGTGTTGCAAACCTTTCCATGGCAGCTATCCACTATTATTTTCATTACAGTTCAGGCGCTGCAGGAGAACTAAAGTAAAATCAGGAGGTGGCTGCAAATTAAGCTGTTATATAAACAGCAGCTTCTGACGCTCAGCCAAACAACTGACTGCTGCATTGTGGAGCAAGGCTTAGCTCCCGTTTCAAATAAAAGAAGCTTCTGGCATGAATGGCTATAACCCAGGGCTCTGAGATTGGGATGACAGTACTTTCAGCTCCAGTGGCAGGTGACAGGAAGGTTAGCTGACATAGCCATAAATTGCCAAAAATTTAATCATCTGTGTACTTTGGGACAAGAAACCCTGTCCATCCTTCTTGGTTATGTGTATCTAGACCAACTCATGCACAGAGTTTTCTTCTCCATCGAGAACTGTGGCAGGAATTTTTTTTTGGGGGGGGGGCTGAGAAGTTGGCTGCTTGGCACTCATGCATTAAACGAAAAAAGAGAGAAATGGTTTGGGACCTACCGATCTTCAGGAAGCCCCAAGGGCTGTGCTAGCAGAACCGGCCGCTCTGGAGCTGTGCTGCTGCACTGGGGCCGTGGCAGCCTGAGGACACGCGACAGCAGGGGACGTTTGTCCTGCACCTCAACAACAGCAACAGTCCAGGAGCAGTAGTCTGGCATCGTATGGTGCAAAATACCCGTGGCGTGAGCTTCTGCATGTGTGTCCTATATAGGCAGGCTACTGCTGCTGAGGCTTGAGGTGGAGCCTGGGGTTTATTTCTCTGCCTCAAACACACAACCAATTTTCAGCCAGGCTGTAATCGAGCTTTACAGCCTTGTGGCTGGAGATTACATTGCTGGCTGGAGAGGTGCAGGCTTGGCTGTGGACAACTGTGGGGGAGTAACTGTGGGTGAATAACTGTGAGGAAGTCAGTGGTAGCACTGTCACTCTCTGGGAGCCCAGGAGACTCCTCTATCCCATAGATAAATCACCTCTCAACTCACCACAGATTAATGGGTCCCCAGACTGAGAGATCTATGGTCATACGCTGTGGCCTATCCATAATGAATGAAAGGTGTAGATTAAAGCAGTGACCAGCAGTGTTATTTGTAAACAAGAAACATTGTTCTGTTCTGAGAATAGCTTAAAAAAAGTATTATTCACCCTAACGCTGCGTTAAAGATTGCCTCTAGTAGAAAAATTGCCTGTGATGATCTCACTCATACAGTACTTGCTGAGCTGATGATGGACAATAGTGTCGGTGCTAAATTTAGGCGATATGGACGCTATACGAGAAGCTGTGCTCTGAAATACAGCAGCACCTCCATACTCAGCAAATCTGTTCCCCCTCTACATTCATAAACATGCCTGCCAGCGTTACAAATAATTTTTACTAGTTTTTCAGTCTTGCTAGCATTTCAGAAAGAATGTAACCAAGTGGTGTCAGCTGGATTTTATTCACCTGAGTGCATTATCATTAGAATTGTGCATTACTTTCCATTCCAGGGACAGACAGGACAGAGTTGCTGCAGAGCTGTAACAGGTCACCAGGCACAGGGCAAATTCTGTCCCCTCCAGCTAAACCTGTACGTGGCAGCTATGTGGCTCAAGGGCATGTGCTGTACTCTCTAACTGTTCACACTTTCCCTGTCCTGGCTTTGGCCCATGCCAAAAGATCTTCCTCTCCAGGCAAAGCACGGGCGCAGCTGTAGGGATTCCTATAGGGGAGGATGCCTTCTGTTTACAGCAGAGCATGTGTCCTGAGCTGTTTTGTCAACCAGCGAAGGGCGAGCTCCTGGCCCTGCTCGGTCAGGTGCAGCTGTGAAGCCTTGATTTTTCCCCAGATGTAGGGGAGAAGCTACATGACCTCCCCCCAACTCAGAAACGTCCCCGTGATGGGCCACCATGTGCCCTGACCGCTGCTGCTCTGAGAGATCAGATTCAGGGTCATGTAAGAGTTTTGTTTGGTGCGATCAGATTTAGGATCACCTGGGACTTTTGCTCTCTCACGCAACAACACTGGTGGCAATCTTTAACTAAACAGCTTCACGCTTCATACAAAACCGTTATTAGAAAAATGCAGGGGAAGCTGCTGCATACCCATGCAGCTTAGCAGGGCTTCTAGAGATTTCCTTAAATGAGCCTTTCCTAAAGCCAGTTTGACTCCCTGTTTGACCTGCCAGGCAACACTTTTCCAAACCTCACAAATCTCAATCGGACAGAAGCAGACTCACCTCTGATCAAAATGAGGCAGAGGATGAAGAGTGCTTGCGTGGCTGCACGGCTGCTAAAGCAGTATCCTGTAACGGAGGAAAATGCAGGTCCAGTGCAGCTGTTAATGAGGGGGGGGGGGAATCTCTGCCTTTCTGCACTCAACTTTAAACATACTAATTTTCCTGCTGGAGAAGATCATAGGATCCTAGGGTAATCAGCCCTGCACATGACAAGAAAGCTAGTTTTCTGTGCAAACTTATTCTGGGCCAATTTATAGACAGCTGGTTTTGTGTCTGTACTATTTATTATCCTTTAATTCAGATAATTCTCCTCCCTCTCAAATACCCCCCTTAACGTATTTATAAAAGCTTATCATATCCCTTTTCAATAGTTGCTTTGCTAGGCTAAGCAGATGAAAGTAATTTAACCTGTTTCATAAGATATATTAAGTGTTCTTAAAAATGCTCTGTTCTCATAATCATTGTGATGGTGCTTCTCTGAGCCTGTTCTCATTTGAATTCCTCTTTCATAAACATAAGACAAAGGATATCTTGCCTTTATAGACAATTTTTTATTTTCCTTACGTCACTGTGAAATAAAATACTTCTTTTTTCTCAACTATTGCTGTGCTGTTTCTTCTTCTTCCCTCTTTTTAATGCTATTTTGACTTCTGCTTCTGTGTCCCAAATGATACATCCTCATTCCCCTCCATCTCTTTTCAACGTGAGGCATAAACAAAGGATCTTATTTTGGGAAAATACTGCTGTAAAAAGTTGATTGAAAAAAAAAATCAAAGCTCTGCCTATTTTGTGTCATACTTGCAATGACAGAATTAGGACAAAACTGAACAATTTCAAGCTTTTTTTCACATTTTCAAAGTAACCTGAAGCATTTTGTTTTGGCATAGAACATCTAATGAGTATTGTCATGGTAACTATTTGAAGACATTATACGGCATGTTGTTTGGTTTTACTGGTATCACTTTAATACAGTAACATTGAAAATAGTGGAAAGACTACCCTTATTGCAAACCTTGGATCTGTTTGAATGATTCATGATGGAATTTGGAAACAGAACCTTTGCTTGCTGGTCTGCGAATACTTCAGTTGAGAGGAGCAACAGACTAGGTGTGAGTGCTATCCTCAGCTATGCGGGGATCTGGCCGGTCTCCCATTTTTGACTCTCTGTTTCTTAATGAACCATCACTTAAGTCTGCAGAAGGTCTAGTGTAACAACACGGTTAAGATCTTACATTATACCATAGAAGAAAGTATCCTGATGGTGATGTACCTCTCATCTAATGGCAGAAATATAGGCAGAGTTAGAACAGGAAAGCAGTCAAGAATCACTCCTAATTTCTGAGGTGAGCCCATTTAGAAACATTTTTGAATTTACAGGCAAATAGGACCATGTGGGAGGTGGCATGGCAAGAAGTGTGGTCAGAAATAACAAATGCAGCAGATGGAGTATGAAAAGAGGCAGTGGTGTGGCTCCATGTATTTTGGCAGGTATGAATTTATGTGTTTTGGAAGGTATCAGCCTATTAACTGTGAGAAAAGCCTGGAGACAATGTAGGTGTAGGCGGGTATAAAGGTAGATTGGCTTGCATCTGTCAAGAGCTATCCTTAAATGTCATCCCTGACTTTTTGCGGAATACAAAGATGAATTTAAAGCCCCATTGATTTTTCAGATATGTGATTTTGTAGGATGGGTGATTATAAGATGGTCTGAAAGACACCGAGTGCCTCCTTCAAAATTCAGGTGCCCTCCACCGTCATAAACTCCCAGAAATTTAATAGAAATCGATTACTTACACAGACTTGCAGGTTCATGCCTATATACAAATTAATGTTTCATATCAGATTTCCACAACTATGGAGAATGTTGTCATCAAACATTCTATCTTCATAGCAGAACTCTTTTGCAGGGACATTGTATGTTTCATAAAGTTAGAGATTTCTTTGATGGATGGCTCGAGAGGTAACTGTAAGGCAGTGTTCATTTGCTTTCCTTTTCTTACTCTCTTTATACTTGCTATATTCTAAAAAGACTTAAAATGTTTCAAAACCAAAATTATTGGTGTAACTGTCTTGTTTTATCCCTGGCAGTTATAAGCTTCTTTGTTTATTATCTGCTTCAGGCTCAGGTGATGTCACCTGAGGATTATTGTACATAGGAATGACAATAACAGATTGGGTTTTATGGGTATGTTTGTCTGACAGGCTAGGTAAAATTAAAAGAAAAAATGGGGCTTCAGTAATTGTTGGTAATAAAGAAGAGTTAGGGTCTAGTTCAGCATGATACTGAAGTAGATGCTGAATTTCAAGCACGTGAGCAACTCCATTAAACTTGATTGCACAATTAAGTGTTTGAAAGATCAGTCCCTGAAAGGCTTTTAATGTTTTGGGCATAACGTAGAAGTGCACAAGCTTCTGATAACCTGTCCTCTTTGGACTGAAAATTGATCAATGAATATTTCACATTCATGCCCATGGGTTGTGAAAAGGCTGCCAGAAATAGCCTTAGAAAGTAAAAATAGTGTCAGAAATGAAGGGGAGAAGGGAATGCCAGTCTTGGCCAAAAGTGCTTAATTTTGACCTAGTACCTCACTGAAAGAAGGGGAAAGAACTAATAGGTTTCTGTTTTCACAAAGAATTTGATTGTCTCCTTATGGAATTTAAATGCCTTCTTGATAGGAACACAATGAAACTAGTCTTCAAAACGTAATTGCATGCAGATCCTATGAATTGAAGAACCGGGACATTGAATTTTAGCTCATTCAGTGATTCTTTATAACCTTATGATATAGACTTTGCTGGAGACCTAAAATAAGGACATACTGAAATTTAGATAGTCTTAACAATTAGTCAGGGGACAAATGGTCTGAGAACCTGTCTGTAGGTCTCTGAGGGAGCAATTGTAAATATTCCAGATGTATAAATGGAACAGAAAGACATTCAGATCCCAGAACTAGTAAAATGTAATCTCTGCAAAAGTTAAGTTGGAAGGCACAGAATAGATAAGAAAATGGGAATTGAGGGAGGGGGGAGGGGAGAAAGAACTACATACCTGAAGAGTTCTCCCATGAAAATTGCCTGAAAAAATGTTTAGGACAAGTCACACTATGTCAGAGATCTCTCAGTAATGTGTCTTGTGATAAAGGCGAGGTGTTGAAGGATGGTAACTCTAAGACATCTTTCATGTAAATTACAGTACTGACTTAATTGATAACTTTGTACAAAACTCTACTTTCCCTTTCATAGGACGAGATGTAATTAAATGAATTTTATCCACCAATGTACAGAAATTATGGGGAAATCTGTGTTTTCCATGTGACATTGAGGCTATGCAGTGCTCTGCATGTGACATGAAATCTATTAACTAATGGGTGAATTATTAGAGGAAAACACCACAATGACTTTTCTTATGGTCACATTACCTAGCGCAGATAAGCTCTTACTTTAATCTCTTACGTGTCATATGTGTTACTTAAAAGCATCTTAAGTTGTATTCCTGCTCCTTGTTAACTAAACAGTCAGTCCCTGTTGCTTCTGATGGAATTCCTTAACCTTGCTAATAGCTGACTTCTTTCTTCCCCATCTCAAATATCAACTTCCCTGAAGAACTAGGGCGGCAGGGTCTCAGCAACTAGAATGTTTTGATTTCTATTTTATCTTCAGCTTTCACTTAAGAAATTACAGATGGGTAACTGAGACATCTCAATTCTGTATCTTATCTGAATCAAAATATGTTTTTATATGAATGGATGGTTTGTACAAAACAGAAACTGGAACAACAGAAGCAATTACAATCTATGTTTCTTTCATTCATCTATTGTGGGCTTGAATCTGTTGGAAAAATTATGCTTTTGTTTCTGTTAATGGGCAAAGGACAGCCTGCTCATCTAGGTAGCGATCAAATCCCATTATGACAATTGGGAAATCTCTTGCTGACCACTAAGAGCTGAACTATTCTCTCCTGTTTTGAACAGAGAACAGTATCTTTGAAAATAACAAGTTGAAGCGCAAATAGCAAGTGTCTTGTTAAAATATCAATGGCTATAGTATAAATCACTGTGAAATATAAGTAGCTTTGAGATTTCAAATGAGAAACTTATAATCAGACAATCATTAGACTGAATACACCTGGAAGGTAGCATAATTAAGTTATCTGCACAGAATATTTTTTATGTGATATATTTAATCTAGACTTGAACCCTGGGTTTGGCCTGATGAGCATGATGACATTTTCTTTTACCTCTGTGGTGGGGCATGGGTCTTACCATTCTTCTTACACGTATTCCTGACCATGAAGTCCTCCACCCTCAGTGCCAGTTTCAAGCTCAGGTATCAGCCAGGCACTGACCCTCAGCGCTTTCAGAAAGCCTGGTTAGGGATCCTGTAGCTGAGCCTGAGGGGTTTACAAGACAATGTGGGAAGAGCTAAAGGTTAAACAATATAAATGGAATATAAATATAACCATAGTGAATAACAGTGGCAAGCCAGATGCAGTTTGGAAAGAAATAAAGCCTATAATATGTACTGTATAATTAATTAGTATTCCAGACAGAGTCTGCAAACAGATTTTGTAAAATGGGAGCACTACATAATTAATAGGTACCCATATCACACTGAAGAGTTGATTCATTGCTAGAAATAGGGGCTAATGCATCAATCTCGTGTATGCCCTAGGACGTGCTAATCAGAATATTCCAAGTTTAAATAAGGAAAGAAAGATACTACAGTCCACACAAATATATTCCTGTGTTACTACTTGTAGAAATGGAGGAGGAGCCAGGGAAAGCTCTTGCATTTTCTCATACAAAGTATGCATGCAGTGTAGGATGTCTGATTTGGTAGGAGTGTATATACACATATGCACACATGTAAACACATATGCAGGGTTTCTGTGGATTTGCAGAGCAAAGCACAAAGCTGTTGGCTTCCCTGCCAGAGCCGGCTGGTTCCATGCCATAGCTGCAGAGTGTGATGCTGTTGCATGATGCATAGTCACTGTCCCATTTAGAATGGGGCTACTTTGCCTATGCCTGTACACACAAGCACGCAAAATAATAGTCTATTTAGATGGGTTATTTTAATTTATAGACAGGGTTTGACTGACCTTCTGTTCAGCTCCTTATTCATGCATTGGAGGATGGAAACAGCTATTGATTAATGGGTGACATACAGCAGTACAAATAATAAATTATCATTTCATGATAATACACTTGCTAGAGCATTAAAAAGTAGCAAGATACTCATTGTACTAAGAAAAAGACCTCCTCAAATACTCAGTTTTGACCTCACTTGCGTGACGGACTTCATAATCATAATTATGACTGCATTTATTAATTGATTTTATGTTAACACCTACAAGCCCTATTAAAAACTGCCCCTGCCATAATGAGGTTACAACCTCAGTTGAAGAGAAAGCACTGCCTGATTTTTGTTTTAGACTGTTGAAGAGCATTTGGAGTATGTGATGCACAATGTCTAGCACAAAATATATCAGGATTAAGACACATAATTCTCCTGGAAGTAGCTATAAGAAGAATAAAAACCATAATATGGTCCATTTTCTTATGGGTGAAGATATAAACTTTTACTGCTAAGTTCATATTCATTCATGACTTCTGCACTTGACTATTTGATATCCATCTTGTTGGGACATGATTCTGCTGTCCTTGAACTCAGTGTCAAAACCCCTGTCCACTGTACTGGAGCAAAATCAAGTTCTGAGCACTGTTTTTTTCCTACTACCATGCAGTCAAAGCTGTAAAAAGTGTTTCTTCAAGCTTACTAAACTACAGTAATAACCCTTTCTGGTTTTCACATGTGGGTTAATTGTGCTAATTAACTTGCCGATTTTAAATTCTGATTGCTGAGCATTGCGTAAGTATTAATGAACTAACCATAAGAAATCTTTACAGTTGAAAACAAGTCACAAATAATTCCCTGAGCAATTTTGAATAATGACTGAAAGTGATTCTTCCACGAACATCCCCCTATTCAGCCATATTATTGGCTGAATGATTTGTTATATTCTGCTGTTAATGTGTGGGATCAAGTAGTATGACATGTAAAATAGGATCTTAGTTAAAATAGTATTGCTTGAATATTTTTATTAATTAATACATATTATGGATGTAGAGAACGTTATTAATTAAAATTAAATTTAATCAGATACTACTTTCAGTCTCAGTGTTTTCCCTCAGCTCTCTCAGCCTAAAGGGGACCCAGGGGCTAGCGGCAGTTTTGTAGAATGGCCATGTAGGTCTTACAAAGTAAGAAGAGATTAGTTTTGGGGGAGGTTGTTGTCTGAATGCTCTTACCATCTTCTTTTTTAAAAGAACCTAAAAAGTCCAGAAATTCCTAGGGGAAGACAGCTTGCCGGACAGACATAGCGGTGTATTTAAAGGTAAGAGCAGATTCAGAGAAGTGTTAAAGCTAACATCACAGATGAAATTCATGAAAACATGGTATTAATGATCAATCACAGGCCTACCACAGAAACAATGAAGGCCGCAACAAAGAACTGTAGACGTTAGAGATGAAATGGTATATTAAGCTTTCTAGTTTTTCTGCCAATTTAGGGTTGATTCCTGCAGTGCACTTTGTAGTGTTCTGTGCAGCCTGGTTTTAAAAGTTTCTAGCAATAGGAGTTACATAATTTCTTACTAGCAAGCAATTGCTAACAAGCAACTTAAAGTCATTAAAGGCTCAGTAAGTCTCTAGTGATAATAGGATTCATCTGTCCTTTACTTACTGAGAAGTACTACTGGGCTTGCTCAAGACACCCAAGTCCTGTGTTGAATAGATGCAAGCTGTGCAGATATGATTGTTGTTTGTAAGCATTGATGGCATGTTAGGCACTGAATAATTCTTAATCTTCAAGGAGCTAAATAGTTTTTTGAAATACAATGTTAATTGTTAGCCTTGTAACAAAATCTTTGATTAATTTGTGATCAGGAGTTAGGTTTATATTCTGCTTTATCTGTAGCAAGTGGATAGCTACTATCTTGGAACAGATTCTGATATTTGGACTGAGGTTCCTGAAAGATGTATTTACTTACATGCCACTTGCAGCCATCACAGTGCAAGGAGTGACTAATGTCATCAAAATAAATGCCAGATGTTAGAAGCTTTCCCAGGTTCCTTTTTGTTAACTTCTTCATAATCTGTCATAGTCACAGAGAAGACATTGTTATGGATTAATATTGTCGCACTAAAAACTTCTTTTCTTGTTGAAGACAGCTATTCTCGTGCTTAAAATGGTTGATGGCAGATGTCTTTCTCCCTTTATCTTCCTCACGCATTACTGTTGCCCATGCCAAAATTATAACTTTAGAAATGTGGGGTTCAGTGAACATCTGAAAGAGTGCTGTGCAGTAGATAACTCTGTGATATGGGGAGCCATGAGTCCATTTCTCTTGTGCATGAGTACAGCTAGATGACATTCACTGAAAGGCAAGTGCTTCACTCTTGCTGAACTTTTGAATAGATCAAAATTGGTGCAAATCCTTCCCAAGTGAGGTGAGATATTTCAGCAGAGAAAAATGGCTCAGAACTGTAAAAAGTTGCACAGTTTCTGTTTAGCATTGACTAAACTAAATGTTTTGACTTTTCCTTTGACATATGTTAAGATGAAATGCAGCTAAACTTAATTTCAAAGCATAAACATTCTTGTGTGTTTTAGGAATTAAAGAAACAATAAATCTCCATACACGTTCTGGGTTATTTCAGTTCAATGTGTGTATTTTATAAATTGAATAAAACACAGTGAATTTTAATAAATTTTGAAACATTTCAAATATTTACAAGTGCAAGGACTTAACCTTATTTGTCAGTTTCAATAGTAATTAAAAGAATACTTAAGAAGTCTTTTACACCTGACAAGGCATTTGCTAAAACAAGTCACAGTACTTTGTAGGAGACTCCAGGAAAATTGGTCAATAAACAGTGAGACAGAAAAAATAGAATATAGTTTGCTGCTCCTCAGAGAACATAATGAGTGATAATGATTTGTCTTCAACAGTATTAACCTGTTTGATTACAAACCACTGTTTTGAGGCATCAATTTTTGTTCCACTGATGTTAATATTAAATCTCCAACTTGAATGGGCCAATAGTTTACACTACATTTTGTGGTCAAGAGCAAATTATTTTCAGTTTTCTCCATCCTCCTGCTTTCTCACTTCAATAATTTAGATCTTATCAGGACCAGTGAGATACAGTAGCCTGAAATACACTCTTGTAAAGTTATTTGTTCTTCTTCTCCTGGAGGGAACATAGTTGTAGGAACACCTTCAGGTATAGCTGAAGCAAGCAAGGAGACAATGGAAACATCTTATGTTTTATTTCTGATGAAAAAGTTCTCAAACCCACAGTTTTCAAACACCTGCCAATAGGGCTTGAAGGCACTCATTCCATCAGAGCCAAATCTGTAGTTCAGATGCGCAAAGGTGTAGGTTCAACTCTCAAGGTACCCAAGTTTTGAGGGATTTAAACCTCTCAAAACTTGGTGCTGTATTATTTCTATTAGCTGTTAATTAGTATCATGTAAAAAGTGGTAATTAAAATGAAGAACTCTGACACTTTTATTTTCCTTTTGAAAATAATTCTGGTGTTAAAGCTTTCATTCTGTTGATTTTTTTTCCCCTCGAGATAAATGTGTATACTAGTGGACACAGACAGTGCTTCCTCATAGAGAGGCTGATGAAGTATGGGCTGGATGAGCAGACAGTAGGCTGGATTGAAAACTGGCTGAGTGACAGGGCCCAGAGGGTGGTAATCAATGGTGCAACATCTAGTTGGAGGCCAATAACTAGTGGTGAACCCCAGGGGTCAATACTGGATTCAGTCCCGGTCAACATCTTCATTGATGATCTGGATGAAGGGACAGAGTGTACGCTCACCATGTCTATTGATGACAAAAACCTGGGAGGAGTGGCTGATATGCTGGAGGGTTGTGCTGCCATCCAGAGGGACCTCAATAGGCTGAAGAAATGGGCTGACAGTCACTTCATGAAGTTCAAAAAGGGGAAGTGCAACATCCTGCACCAGGGGAGGAACAACCCTGGGCACCAGTACATCCTGGGGGCTGACCAGCTGGAAAGCAGCTTTACAGAAAAGGACCCGGGAGTCCTGGTGAACACCAACTTGCCCATGAGTCAGCAAAGTCCCGTTGTGGCAAAGAAGGAATATGGCATCCTGGGTTGCCTTAGATAAAGTATTGCCAGCAGGTCAAAGGAGGTGATGCTTCACCTCTATTCAGCGCTGATGAGGTGTGCTGGCTGTGGCTGGGATAGTTAATTTTCTTCATAGTAGCTACTATGGGGCTACATTTTGGATTTGTGCTGAAAACAGTGTTGATAACACAGGGATGTTTTTGTTACGGCTGAGCAGTACTTACATGGAGCCAAGGCCTTTTGTGCTTCTCCCCCCACCCCACCAGCAGGAGGCTGGGGGAGCACAAGGAGTTGGGGGGGACACAGCTGGGACAGCTGACCCCAAATGACCCAAGGGACATCCCAGACCATAGGATGTCATGCTCAGCATGTAAAGCTGGGGGAAGGAGAAGGACGGGGGGACGCTGGGAGCGATGGCGTTTGTCTTCCCAAGTCACCGTTAGGTGTGATGGAGCCCTGCTGTCCTGGAGATGGCTGAACACCTGCCTGCCCATGGGAAGTGGGGGATGGATTCCTTGGTTTGCTTTGCTTGCATGCGTGGCTTTTGCTTCACCTATTCAACTGTCTTTATCTCAACCCACGATTTTTCTCACTTTTAGTCTTCCGATTCTCTCCCCCATTCCAACGTGGGGGGAGTGAGTGAGCGGCTGTGTGGGGCTGAGTTGCCCATGGAGTTAAACCATGACATGAGGCCACACCTGGAGTGCTGTGTCCTGTTCTGGGCTCCTCAGTACAAGAGAGATGTGGAGCTACTGGAGAGACTCCAACAAAGGGCCACTAAGATGATTAAGAGACTGCAGCATCTCAGCTCTGAGGAAAAGCTGAGAGAGCTGGGAGTGTTGAGCCTGGAGAAGTCTTGGGGGGGATCTCATCAATATGTCCAAATATCTGAAGGGAGGGTGCACAGAGGTTGGGGCCTGACTCTTTTCAGTGGTGTCCAGTGACAGGACAAGAGGTAGTGGGCACAAACTGAAACACAAGAGGTTCCTGCTGAACATCAGGAAATGCATGTTCTTTTACTGTGAGAGTGATCCCACACTGGCACAGGTTGCCCAGGGAGGTTGTGGAGTCTTGATCCTTGGAGATATTCAAAACCCATCTAGACAGAGTCCTGGGCAACTGGCTGTAGGTGACCCTGCTTGAGCAGGGGGATTGGACCAGATGACCTCTAGAGGTACCTTCCAACCTCAGCCATTCTGTGAGAGTTTTTTTCTGTAATGGCACTTCTTTTAACTCATGAACTGGAAATAAAACAGATGATCGTGAAAAAACTCAGCATGTGTCTTTTTTTCCTTCCTTTTAAAATAAGTGAATTTATAAATGTTTAAGTCAAATTCACAAAACTGGGCATGAAGTCCTGATTCATAAAATAAAATAAAATAAAATAAAATACAATAGAATTGTTCATTCATTCCTGAATTATTTTTTTGTGGGAGAAAAATTTGTCTTTTGCACTTGTCTACATGTTCCTTACCCTTAATAAATACAGACCTCAAACTATTTCCAAAGGGAGCAACACTTTATAATTGTTGCATTCTTCTAGTGTGACAAGCTGTAGGAGCAGTTCACATATGCACAATTGAAGAATTATGTAGAAAAATGTTATATCAGACTCATGTATACTTATTGCTGGTTTTGGTTCTGAATGCATGTGGTTCCCAACATCTTTTTGCTACAAGCAGGGAAAAACCAGCTGTATAAGTAAGTGTAAATATGGGTGAACAGACAAGTGCAATTAAGACAATACAGAGGTTACTACTTTTCACTACTTGGCCTGAAACCCAAAACATTAATTTATATACTTTTTTTCTCCACTGTTAGACCACTGATAACATTTAGTAGGATAAATTAGACCAATAATGCATAGTAGGAAAAAGTTTCAGGTGAAAAGAGATCGTAAAAAAAAGAAGGCACATAAAGAGAGATGAACAGAAACGTGTATGGTGGCTACAGACAAGCTACAATGCAATGGAGGCATTGTGTTTCTTGTTCTTTGACGTTAGCAGGGAATGGAGCACAACAGTCATGACAGCAGGATGAGGCCTCAGGGTGGTTTTCAAGGTATTCTGGGCAATAAGAGTGATACTCTTTCAGAGTGCAAATTCCAAGGTTTTGAGTCTTTGAACATAGTGCTCAGTGTATTGAGCTGCTCTCTCAAATCAAGGAGATGGTATGCAGACGTCAGAGGAGATGATACATGCCTGTAGGAATTTGTACTAGTCAGAATTTGGAGATTTGCACTCTAAAGGAGCTGTAACTTTAAAGTGAGCTTTGGTTGAAGTCTTCTACAGTTTAGTCTGGGGCTAGTGTAAAAGAATAAGTGAGTCCTGAAAACCCTACACTGGAGAAAATAATGAAGCTTTCTGGGTGCTTGGAGGTTATGAAAATCAGTGCTGGTCACTGCTCTTTGTGAATCTACTTTAGCTGTGGATTTGTTTGAAATCTGAGGCAACAAATTGTTTTACTTGCACAAGTGTTGTAACCGTTCCAGTGTAATTCATTAGAGCCAGATCCACTTTTGTGGATCTGTAGGCTTTTGGATGAATAATTAAACTGAAAAATCTAACTTGAAGAAAGGTATGTGGAGTTGAGTATTCTTGAATTTGGATAACTGTATAGCCTTTAACCTCCCAGTTTCTTCTTTCTGCCTTTTCTTTGATGCTGAAATGGGGAGGTGATGAAATGAAACCTGTGAAATATTTCTGTAAAGAGGTCCTTGGACAAATTAACTATGCAAAGTCCTGGTATTTGTATTGCCAGTGAGCACATCTATTCCTTACCCATGCATCTGCAATAAACATATGAGATTCATGTAAATGCATTTTTTGAGGAGATCCTACAGAAACTGATTCCTTTTAAGACTGCAGCAACTTGTTTTATTCTCTGGAGTATGAAGCCTATAGACTATTGAACCACAGTCTTTGGTTTGATTCACTGTCTCAAATGCAAGTTACAAGAGGGAAAAGATATCCCCTTGCTTTCTTTGTTTCCATCTGCCAAATAAAAGTATATTTTCTTGTCTGATAAGATTTAATTACTAGAATCCATAAGTGAATATAATTTACAACCAAAGGAATACTGAAAAAGAGGAAAAACAGTTAAGAAAATGGAAAATCTCCATAAATACAATCTTCATGTATTGATGGCATTTCTAGGTCTGCTCTTCAGAAGACATAGAATACTCCTGGCAATTTACTGTGTAATGATTACAGTAACATTTTGTGCATATTTGGACTCAATGATATAGAAAATTATGATGTAGTCTTCACTTTGAGACTGGATTATTCAGTGTGTCAGTCATGCTTTTTATTAGTTGGTCATTTGTTCCATATTGTGCATGGGAGAGAACATGTTTCTTGGGTTTTTGTTTTTTTTTTTTTGTTTTTTTTTTTTGTTAGCTTGTATACTAGTGACATCAAGAAATAATCCTGGGATTGGATTCTAACTCTGCCTTATATGATTTTTTTAATTTCAGTTGAAGTTGACATGGTGTCTGTCTTTAAATACACCTTCACCTTTCTATCCTCTTTTTTTTAAACTTCTTGCTGCAGATTGTTACCTTGTCAGTGGGGTTAATTACCTCTTGCCCTGGATAAGACACTTCCCTTTTGTTGTAGTTCTCCTTCCCTGTTCTGTTTTATGGCTATCCTGGTAATACATTCCTTAGCCTGAACATGTATTGGAGATATGTGCCAGTTTCAACATTTAGCCTCCCTCTTCTTTTTCTCAGTTATTTGTTTTAATTTAACATGGGTTATATTTTACACATGAGCCATTAAACGTGTAAAGGAATTAAATTGTTGCCTCCAATAGCATTTTGTATCAATTCACAGTTTCTACTTGCCCTGGTTAGCTAGGTATCTTCATGAATTTGGAAAGCTTACTGTTTTGGGGAAGATTTTGCTTCATGGGTTGTCATCACACTCCCCAGTTTAGAATATATTGGACTGTGTAATTTCTACCATTTTACTCCTTATTTTGCTAAAGCTGCCTTGAAAGTGAAATGATTCTGTTGCAAGCACTCTTCCCTTGTGCCTGATACGTCTGGGTGCATGGCAAAGATAAGGAGAATACAACTGTTCTGTGTCAGGGTGATTTAATGATGAATATCAAGAACACATTGCACAAAATGGCAAAACAAGGACTCATTGCTAAGAATTAGTATAAAGCAAAGTACTATAGTTAACATGGAAAAGAAGGATTTGAGTGAGTACAAACTGTTTTTGACTAAACAACACAATGCTAAACCATTAATGGGAAGTGTCATTCTGGGATATGCAAATGTAAGTTTTGTATTGAGGGCATAGCAACTAATCATTCTGCTAGGTTGGCAGTACTAAGGTTTCAGCTGGAGTTTGGTGGCCAATACTGGGTATTCCATGCTAAAGCAGATGCTAATAAATTGGAGACAGAATGTAAAAGAGTAATAAAAATAATCAGAAGTTTAAATTCTATGATTTAGGATGAAAGGCTGAATATTTGGGTTGTTTTATTCTAGAAGAGAAATAGTGGAGGTAAAAAGCTGTCAAAAAAAGGAACTAGAGAGTGATCTATTACTCCACATGTCCATTGTGTGGAAGTATTTAATTGCCTTACTTTTCTCTAAGGGAACATTGAGATTAGGGAACAGTTTCTAGTTATGAGGATTCCTCAGGAGCAAGCTACCAAGGCATGGAATGGGATTCCCACTAACAGAAATTTCTGAGAAGAGGGTAGACCAATATCTCTTAAGAATGGTGTAGATATGTTTCATCTTGTCTTTGGTGTGAAGGGTTAAAGCTGATGATCTAAGGTCTTATGCCTAAGGAATCTAAGCTGCCATTGATAGTGTTTTATCTCTATATTTCTATAACTAGCTAAAAATTCAAGAACACAAAGTGACAAGGCAGACCACCTTACTTTACTTCGGAGTATACAGATTAGTTGTCAAGGACTAAATTATCTTTGGCTTCTAGACATTATGGAGAAAGAAAGACCTGCACAACAGGATTCGTGTGATCTATCCTAGAGCCTTTACAATGGGCTGAAGTGTTCTCTGATCTGCCTCTTTCCTCTGACTCTGAAGAGACCCCCAGGCAACTTGATTATAGTTAGGTGTTTAACTTTTATATGCCCAAATGAGGTGAGAGAACTCTGAGCCCAGCACTTCAGATTCTGAGGTTCCTACTGCACAGCTTGCTTTCTTGCACAAGTATGTGATTTGCCAAAGTGGTTTAGGGCATATTTTCACAGATGAGTACAGATAGTTTTCCAGCTGGTTCCAACCCAGAGAAGCGTTAGCAAGAATCTTTCTGGATGGTTGATAATGATGTGTTCATGCATGGCTGTGCTGGCACTGCTCTTTCCCACTCGCTCAGCAGGACATGGTGAGCTGGATTCAGACCCCACAAATACACTTACATAGCACCTGGAGCATACGTGGCTCCGAGCAGAAATGCAGCTATCAAGAAGGGTAAGAAGGAGAATCTGGGGAACTACAGGCCAGTCAACTTCACCTCACTCCCTGGGACAGAGATGGAGCACGTCCTCCTGGCAGCCATTTCTAAATGCAAGGGACAAGAAGATGATTGGGAGCAGTCGGCGTGGATTTAGGTAGGGAAAGACACGCTTAATCAACATGATAGCCTTCTCTGATGAGAAGAATTGCTTGACGGATGAGGGAAGAGTGGTGGATATTTTTAATCCTGACTTTAGCAAGGCTTTAAGCACTGTCTCCCATAACTGATAAAATACAGGCTAGGTAAGTGTATGGCTTGAAAACAGCCTCAACTGCTGTGCTCAAACTGTTGTGATCAGTGGCCTGAAGTCCAGGTGGAGGCCAGTCACTAGTGGTATGTTCCAGCGGCTGATATCAGGGCCAATAGAGTTTAACACCTTCATTAATGACCTGGATGACGGGACAGGGTGCACCTTTGGCAAGTTTGCAGAGGGAATGGTTAATACCCCAGACGGCTGTGCTGCCGTTCAGTAAACCATTGACAGCCTGGAGAAATAAGCAAACAAGAACTTAACGAAGTATAAAAAAGGGATATGCCAAGTCCTGTACCTAGGGACAAATAAGCCCGTGCACCGGTATACCCTGCAGGTTGATCAGCTGGAAAGGAGCTTTGCAGAAAAAGAACTGTGGGTCCTGGTGGACAAGAAATTGAACTTGAGCCAACAATGAGCCTTTGAAGCAAGGAAGGAGAACAGCCTCTCCAGGGCTACATCAGGAACAGCACTGCGTCACCTGCAGGTTGAGGGTGCGATCCTTCCCCACTCCTCAGCACTGGGGAGGCCTCATTTGGAGTGCTCGCTCCCATCCTGGACTCTCCAGTACAGAAGGATGTGGACATACTGGAGCGAGTCGAGCAAAGGGCCACAAAGATACTGAAGCGTTTGGAGCATGTTAATGATGGGGAGGGGCTGAGAGAGCTGGAACTGTTCAGCCTGGAGAAGAGAAGGCTCAGGGGCATCTTATTAATGTGTATAGGTACCAGGTGGAGGGCAGTAAAGATGGCAGAGCCAGAAAAGAGGCAGTGGGCACGAACTGAAACACAGGAGGTTCTGTCTGAACGTCAGTAAACACACTTTTTACTGTGAGGGTGACCGAGCACTGAACAGGTTGCCCTGAGAGGTGTTGGAGTCTTTATCCTTGAAGATATTAAAAGTCCATCTGGACATGGTCGGAGGCAACCTGCTCTTGGTGACCCTGCTTTGAGCAGGGGGGTTGGACTAGATGATATCCAGAGGTGCCTTCCAACTTAGCCCATTCTGTGATACTGTCGTCAAGCAACTGCTGACACACAGTAGTGTAAGTGAGCAAGGTCTCACTGTGGAAAGGATTTAGCACATTACTGCTCAGCATTGTCACTGCTTACTTTTTTTTTTTGGACTGAAGTATGAACTTCTGTTAAACTTGCACAGGGCTGTTTTGCAATGAGACCTTCCTATATATGCGAATGAGAAAGTCCTGCTTTCTTGCAGGATATTGTATTTACAAGACAGAAAAATCCCTTTTTATAAAAGCCTAAGTCTGAAGATTTGCTCAGGAAATTTTCTCACTCAATTTAAACAGAGATCAATTTGTGTTAGACTGAATGAAAGCTGATGCATGATGCTATAGTTTGGCCTCTGGTTACTCATTACTGCTTATGAGGACCTTCTAATGCTTAAAGTTTAAACACTGACAGAAGTAAATTTTAAAATTGTTGTACTACCTGGACTTTTTATCCTTGGAAAATAAAGCTATACAGGAGTAATTTAAATTTTCCAAGGATAAAAGATTATTCTTAAATTGGGAATGCTAACAATTCTACCATACTGTGTAAATGCAGATGGTAATAGTTGAGAAAGTGTGGGGATTATTTTCTAATAGAAAGTATCCTAAGGTTAATGCTGCTCTAACACTCATTATTTGAATTCATGAACTAATGCCCTGCGATAGACTGGGGGCATGTGTGCACTCTTGCTTCTGCTGCTGTGAAACTGAACACAGTGAATATTAAAGTGCAGTCTGAGAGATAATAATTCCTAGTAGCTAATCTTTTTGCATTATTCTTATGTAGTAATCAACAAATAAAGTGGCTACTCACATGTATCAATTTCTTAATTTTTCTAGGGCCACCTCCTCTGATCCACACAATTTTCACCCACAGTTTATTTTTATCTAAGATCATTTGTATCAAACACCAGACTGTGCTGTTGCTTTGTGTGTGATACAAACTCTTGGAGTCACATATTTTTATAATGGGGAGACTGATCATATACAATTTTCTCTTTCAAAGAATTTACTTAGTCTTGTTTTAACGTTTGGATGCAGGTATGTGAGCGTGGCAAGCCAACTTCATTGTAGGTACAGTTTTTTAGGTAATCTGCATGGATGTCCTCAAAATAATTGATTTTGTAAAAGGGGAGGGAAAAAAAAAAAAATATCCAGGGACTCAGCTGGTGCTCAAAGGCCTTTTTCTCCTGCAGCCAGCTCTGGCTGCCAGCTGTGCTGTTGGACCTTTGGAGTGACCCAGCCTGACTTGCTGTATCAGTGACTGCCAGAGGCAACGTCTGCACTCCAGTGGCTTCCTTCCAGTATAAGCTGTAAAACAAAACGGGCCCAAAATTTCACTACAATGAATTATGAGCAAGAGTTCACTACCTGGTGGGTCTAATCTGGCTTGCTCCTGAGTAGTTCAAGAAGCCTTCTGGAGTTATGTTTTGAAGAGAAAGATGCATTATAAAGTAATGCAATTCAAAACCATGTCTGCAAGCTCTTTTGAGTGGTCTATAGGCAGCTATCCCCTCTGCCCTGCTACTGTGTATTTTCATAGTTCAGTAATGCTTGACTAACATTTGCCTGAAGTTTTCTATCAATCAGATGTAGTTTCTCTTAAATGATTTATTTTGAAAACACATGGATAACTCAGCTACAAACCTCCTAATGTTTTTAAGAGCTTCAGACTGTGGGGCTGTCCTCAGTGAACTTTTGGTGGTGAGGTGCTGAGATGAGGAGCAATATGAATTTCCTGAGTAAATCAGTATACGCTTTGCCAAAGGCTTCTCTCCAACAGTCTCTTGAGGCTATGGATGTGAAACAGCTATTAAATCATGCTATTTTCCACAATGGTTTTGACTTTATGTTTTCTTTTGCTAGATGATGGAACTACAGGTTCTGTGAAGTATCTTCTGTGCTCTTCTTTGAAAATCTGTTCTTTATGTACAAAGCTTTGCTTTTTAGAAATATTATTGAGGCAGTGGCATATTGGTACATCTAAGAACTGGACTTCTCTGATTTACCTGTATCCAATTCTTTTAGTTTTCTTTATAAATTTATTTTAGATTTTTTGAATGTCGTTGTGACTGAAGTTCTCTTCAGGTTTGATTTTTGGTTTCTAGTATACTACAGTTTGTTGAAGACTTCCTAGTTTTATATTAGTATAAAAAATGGTGAAGGTGTTCCCCGATAAATACAAATATTCACAGTTGTCCTACTGTGATTTAGGCTTTCACCAATGCTGATAACTTTGCTGGTTTAGCAGACTAGTACATGAATAGAACACATTCATTTTTCAAACACACTGCACCCTTGAATTTAACAGTAGTGATAATAACTTAAATTGATTCTCTGGCTTGTAAATGTACAGTCTTGGTTAACAAGTAGATACAGCAGATGAATGTACCACAAAGATTTTGTTATTAGTCCTTAAAAATATAACAACATCATACATGTTTTAAAAATTCATCTTAGAAATAGTTTTATATTGACAATCACATAACATTATTATAAGTATCTACTGGGTAACACAGTGCAAACTGCAAGATTTTAAAAGCCTATGGACCAGTAAGAAGGAAAGATGAACTACATTTGAAAGTTTACTGCAGGTGTACGTGCCTTGTGGTAACGTGAAATGGGCAGTCAGAAAATTCACAAACAGTGTTTTGATTTTGATGGAGTAACTGGCATATTTTATTGGTTTTAGGTCATTAGCTAAATGTGTTTGTTTCAGTGGATCGTTATCATAAAAAAAACCTCTATCCATATTTTTGTTTCTGTGACTGGTCGTTTGCCTGCAGGGCCATCATAATATGCAGACATATTCTGCAAGCTCATCAGCATCTACTTAGAAGGTTTCTTTTCCATGCCCATTTAGATACTAGTTGTTTACATCTAGATTATATTTTCCTTTCTATGCCATGCCTCCATTTTTGGTGGATTTCTGTGGCTGAAGAAATTTTCTCTCCTTCAAAAACATCTTCCTTGCTCACTCCTGGGATCAGCTGCAGCCCCTTTACTAGCTTCCTTTGAAGTAACACTATAGGCTCATGGCCAGGGGCCTTTACAAAGCAGGCTCTTGAGTCCATCTCTTATCTCAGCTCCTTCGTTTCCTTTCCTTGCCTGCATCGTGCTGCCCAAAGCTGCCCTCACAAACCTGCCCTCACATCTTTTCCCTGTCGGCCACATCTTCCAGCACCTTCCTATCAAATCCTTTCATCCAACAGGCTTTCACACTTGCTCCATTCTGGGAACGGTCCATAATATCTGAATGGATTTCCCACTTTTCTTGCCCCTTACTAAATTGCAGAGCTAAAGAGTAGACACCTCTTGTACATTCATGCTTTTTTTTTTTTTTTTTTTTTTTTTTGACACTTCTAATCTTTCTATTTGTATTGTCTACCTGGATTATAAAGGTCTTCTAGGAAATTACTCTATCTTATATCTGCCTTTAAAATGCTTTGCTTATTGCTGAAAATATAACAATAATAGTATGTTGACTGGAACTGGATGAAACAACTTAAACAGAACTGTTTTCTATCAAAAAGATAATTTTATCAAAATTGAAGTTTCCCAGGAAGCTACTGATTTTTATGACATTCTTAAAAAGTAAAGTAAAGTCTACACATTCTAGGAGCATCCAAACATTATACTTCACTTAAGTAATTTGTATTCATCTTTTTGCAACTTTTTCATACAAACAGGTGTTATGATGTTAAAATACTAATTTGTAAATTCAAAGTACCTGCATCCAATTGCAAATGCTACAGGTTATACTTAGGATTCTCCTGTGCTGATGTTCTGCTTCTTTGCTCACTTTGGCACCATGTCACTTGGGGGCAAAGGTTGAGGCACCCCTGCTCTGTTACTTCAGTGGACATGTCTGTTGTGCCACCACTAAAAAGTGTTTGTGCCCCTTCATGCAATGGACTTGTAGCAGCCATGACGTGGAAGTGTTCGTGGGTGTTGGGTTTTGCAGTCAGAAGTGGCTTTCATTTTGATCACATGAATGGGAAACACTGGATGAGAGGCTTCAGGAAGCAAGTGCTGGACTATGAGAATAATTTTTTTTAGACTTATGGTCTGCTTTCTGCCTGCATCTGAAGGACCCAGGGGAAAGAGTCTGGTAGGTGGTAGGCTGGAGGCTGAATGAATTATTCAGGTACTATTGTAGATGTAGCCCATAAACCATAGGTTGGCTACCTCACCCTCAGTCTTACAACATTACAGCAGAGTAAATGAGCCAAAATGACACAAAAGAAACAAAGAGTTTTAACGCTATGAGATGTCCTTCAGAATGACCTTTCTGTGGGAAATATCCACATGTGTCTCCTTGGGCAGATTCAGAATGAAGTGTATGTGATTGATTAATACAATTTCTGGTGGATTCCGGTTCTCTGTGATGGAAACCACAGATCTTGATAATCTCTTGTGATGGAGTCAGCACCCTGGGAACCGACAGGAAAACCTTTATTGACAGGATTTTGTTCTCTTCAGCTAAAACGAAATTCTTGATGACAGCTAACAGCAGAGGCTCATTTGGTTTTCTTTGTCCGTTCTGCACATGGAGGAGTGGGCCAGATCACTTCTCTCCCCCTCTCCAACAAAAGACATTCAGAGCTGTAGAAACATTATAGCAGTCTCCTTCACAACAGTGAGTGCAAAGGTACACAATCCTGTTTGTTTCAGAGGGGAGAAGGCAATACTTTCTTTCCTCTGAGCAGCAGTAGCGGCGGCAGTATGTCTGCAAGACCTTTGCTGTACCTGATGCAGGGGATCTTCTTCTCCAGTTACATAAGTAAACCTCCCCATAGATGAACCCGAGATATTTTCCCCTCAAAATTTGCACTGTCTTAACAAGAAGGAGATAATTCTTCCTTCTCCGAATTTCGCTCTCTTTCACTGCCACAGGAGGGTTCTGCTTCTTTTTTTAAAAAAGTTCCTATTTAATTACATGTCTTAAGAGGCTGGGCTCCAATGTGTTGGTCTGTAGCACCTTCAGTCTGTTCCTTGTCTTATAATTAGATTATAGTCTACTATGGGTAGTCCATAATTTTCATGGTTTGTATAGTGCTTTCTGTGATGGGGTCCTGGTCCATGATCACATCTACTAGATCCTACAATAGCAATAGTAGTAATAAGACGCTTTAACTCCCACTGGCTGCAGTTCTATTTAACGCAATGTGTCATTGAGAAATCTCCTGATAACTCCCAGAGCTGCCGCAGAGTTGTTGTGGCAGCTCTGGCATCCTTAATTGTTGTTTATGAAAACTTGTGGCTTTCTGATGCCTGCAGCCAGGGCCAGCAGCAAATGTGACTTAACATGGCAGCTAATTAAAAGGCAGTACTTTAGCATGGTACTGAGGATTGGACTAATTACCTCTTAACTCAGGTTTTGAGTAATACCCACTAAACCCAAGCAGATACAAACACAACCACAATGTCATTTTGATATTGTTACCAGTCTTGCATGAATTATTTGCTGAAATTGGAGGGAGCAATTTTAGTAGGTACAAAAGGCCACCAGATGTCAGTGTGACCTTCTGCAATTTAGCGTGGTATAATTAACTCACTTTTCATCAGACAGAATCGGGAGGTTTTAATCTATTTTTTTAAGAAGACTTCTATTTTCTGTGACTGAAAAAAATACAGTTGATTATTAAATGCCTTATTCAACTTCCAGTGAGTCTTTCAGTTATCACAAAGGAAGGGCAAGAATAAATGCTGGAGAAATTGTGTGCATTTTACACCGGACTTTTGCAGAAAACTCAGACTGTCTGATAGGGTGGTAAGAAACACAAACATTTTGCTGTGACAAAATAGAAAGCTGAATGCAGTTCTCTGAACAGAGAGTGGTCCACCTTCCTTCATCTACCCACCTTAGCTGTGCTACACCACAGCAGTGCTGGGGCAGGGGAAGGTGGCCTCCTGTTTTTAGCCCCTGCCAAAACCACTGCTGGCCAGGACCAAATGACAAGAATGGCTGGACTCACAAAAGACTTTAAATTTTATTAAATTATACTTTTTGTTTTCTTAATACTTCTTCTTGTTATTGATTTCCAAGCCAGATGTCTGTGTTTGTTTGGCTACACCTAGGTTACTTGGCCCTGGAGACCTTCCTAGGTCTGGATCTGAGTGTTCATCTGGCCACTACCTACTGGAATGAGACCCGGGCATGTGCCCTTTTACCCTTGTGCATGCTACTTCTAGTATCAGGGAAACCTTGCTTCACAGACCTGGGGGCAACTGCAGCACAATCGCTAGGTCTTCCAATTTGGTGGGTTCGGGGAGAAGGAACACAGGGAGTGTCTTGACGTATTCAGGAACCCAGCCAGGAACACAGTCTCTTTGAAAAAAAAAAAAGTTTGGAAAAATATATATATTTTTTTCTCCATATGAAACTGAAAACAGAAACTGTCTCATTCATTTGTCTTCAGTTCAGAAGGTTTGGCTGTGGTTTGAGGTTAAAAAAAATGAGAAGTGCTTCATGATAAAATTACGAGAATTGACAACACTGCTAATGTTCTAACATCTAAGCAGATGCGACATGATTATATTTCCTTGGTCTTCTGTTGTTCTGGTTAGGATGTTAAAAGTAGTGTACTTTCCATCACTAGTTTGTCCATTGTGTGTTTCCATCTGGAATTGCTTAATCGGGTGTATATTTAAGCATGTTGCATACAGGAAAGGTATGTGCTAACATCCTTCAAGCACATGGGAAAGAGGTGTTTTTACAGTGAGAAGCTTTAATTTTAACCATCTCACTGACATTTGCAAGCTAGAACAATTTATTAAAGCAAATATGACTGATGAATTCGTGTTCTATGAAATAGGTGTATATAGTATTTTAGTGATGGATAACTGTAGGGTTACCTACGGAGAGTTACTCAGGAGGAACTATCATTTAGTAAAGGAGAAATTTTTTCAAAAGTGCTAAGGTGATGTAGACCCTTCAGTAACAACCACCTCTATGACATTATAAAACCTCTGCAACCTGAAGATCTCTCTTATTTTTTTCAAAAATTTTTAATTACTTTCATCTCAGGAGACTACAATGTCCTCCCTGCACTTTCCCTTCCTTCCCTGTGCGTTTTCTGGCTGCACATAGTTTGCTGTACATTCAATTGTCTTTACAGGTATTTGAAGATGCTCAAATAGTGTTAGCCAATGTTTGTACAGCTTAGAAAGCACAGCATGTAAGAAACAGGTTAAAGATTTGTGCCAGGCGAAGAGGCAATGACTAAAGTTAATCGTATGATGGACCTTCTATTTTCAAAAGATGTCAAGATTTGCAAAACTTAGATAAATTTCTAAGGTAGAATACACTTCATCTTTGAATTTTAAATATTTTGTTATATTACAACATGGGGTAAAAAGATCAAAATGAAGCTATTTCAAAATGAGTTATCAAAATTTTTTACCTTAAAATATTTTAATTCCATTGTGGATTTTTTAGCTGACATGTTTACATTTTTTTTTTTTTAATAGATCCAATTTACCCATTTCAAACTGTTGAACAACTGATGGAAATGAAATCCATCATAAGCTCTTAAATGCAAAGACTTTGCCTCTGTCTGAGGCACCTCCAAATCTGGGAAGCATCATGATGTGCTTGCCTTTTTCCTATGCTCTTCCTTAGTTATCTTCTGTCAGCTATTTCTGGAGACAAGATACTGGATTAGCTAGATTTTAGGCTCGACACAGTATGGCCTTTCTTACATCGCTGCATTCTTTCTGTTGAGCTTGTCTGTTTTTTTGTGAAATTGCATATTCTATGGGAGTTGAATTCCATCTAAAGCTTCACCGATCTGTTCTGCTCTAAAGTTATGGTTAAAAAAATCTTTCAATATGAACCTTACTTTAAGCTGTTCTATACCTGCCTTAGCTTGAAAATTATTCTGAAGAGAAAGATAAAGTGTTTCCAAATTGGTTTTAAGTAAAAAAAAAAAAGTTCTCAAATTTTAGTTTTCATCCTTGGCTTCTGAGTATTACTGCTTTATCTCCTTTTAACTCAAAATCAGCTTCTTGTCTTCCCGGACTGAAAGCACCCTGTAAACTTCTGACTTACTATTCCTTAAACAAGGAGAATGTGAGATACCGAAGTTACTAATGATTTGTATTTTGGATAACTTTGGCTTGCTTCTATGAGGAATGAGTTCCTTACTTGCACTTCAGGTTGAAAACAAGACGGTGAAATCTGAAAACTCAGTTTTAATGACATAATCCAGCTGAGAAGAACATGTGTTTGGGAATCAACACCTACTCTCTGAAGCAACCTGCTGGTACACTTGGAGTGACTTGAATGCTAATGGGGTGCAAAAAGTGAGTGTGACAGATATTCCAGGAACTGGTGACAGATACACCAGGAACTGGTTCCTCTGTGAGGATTCCCAAACCCATGTCAATCCCCTCCTATCCTCTCTCCAGCTGAGCGGTACGGTGAGTTAAGCAGCTGTACCAGCAACTCTGGGTCATCCTCAGCTGCTTATTTACTATTCTGGATTCCGATTACCTTGAGCGGTGAAAAAAACCCAGTCAATATCACAAAGTGGCCTGCATGAAAGGCAGGTCAAACAGAAGCAAAAGGGTTAGGGTGGCTGTGGAGAGCAGGAGAGGAGCGAAGGAAGTAATTGTCAATTCAGTGCATACTGCAGGTGAGCAAGGGGAGCAGCAGAAGCATACATCTAGGTTTGAGCTGATCGGTAGCCCAAACAGCAGGAACCCAGCGAGACCATTTGTTGATGCTGAATTCCTCCTGACGTCTAAGGCAGCTGTTCCCCCTCTCCCTCTGCCCCTTCCAGTATGATGCGTAGCATGAAAGAAGAAGATGTAGTACAGGGTTTCATCCTCCTGCTTTTTAAGCACCGAATATAACAAAGAACATGTCATTTATGAAGTTCCCTTCATTACCAGACTTCTCAAATTCTTCTAAAGGATATATCTGGTTAATTCCCTACTTACTCTATCACCTAATTGCAGTTGTAGACTTTGATCACAGTAATCACTAGGAAGTTCCAAGGGATGCAAATTTCTATTATTTCTTGCATAAAGTATGGAAGGAATTGGATTTATAAGGAGGAATAACATTTTCTACCTGAGAAAAAAGCTGGCAGAAAAGCTGCACGAAGCTGTTCACACAGAGACTGAGGGATGCAGGCTGATTTCTGTGATTCTCACCCAAAAGCAGAAATAATGAAATAAAAGTGAATCAGTCGTGGAATTATCACGGGGCTTGCAGCCATCTCTCTGTTTTATTGGCACAAATAGTATATTCCTCCCCTTCCACCCATTCTTGTTTGCTGATTGAGATTGGTAGCTATTGGAACAAGGATCATTTCTCATCCTCAATACCAGTATTCTGCAGTCTTGTCATATTTGGCTCTTAGACCGTACTGTAATAAGTATGTTGAGCAATAATGTTAATACATAGGCTACATTCATTTTTAATGTCTTATATACAGTTTAAATACACTTAACAACTATCTTTAAAGTAAAATTTTAAACTTTAACCTGTCCCTTAAGAAGGTTAATACTGAATCTGATAAACCTGAGTGGCTGAGTGCTTAACAAGACTTTAAAAAAACAAGAGTTAAAATATTTGCAGTATACCACAGGGCAAATGGAATAAAAGATTCCTTCTCAAGCTCGCTGCTACATTTCTAGCTATGATATTGTCTGCAATGCACCAAATGGAGTTGCCTGAGCAGTATCTGCATTGAGCAAATCTTTTTACAGTAGAGCATATATGAAGAAAATGTGATCTAAGCACAAACCTGGAAATCTGACCCTCCTTTCCACTATGCGTCATTTAGTGTTTCTGTGAGATGCTCAGCAATCTTTCCTTGGCTCCCATATGATGTTATTTACACATCTGAAACCCACAAGAGAAAAATTAATATGCAACTTTGAAAAGAATATGAAAGTTTATTTCAGGTGACACAGTAAAAGTTCGGAATGTCCTCAAAATGGATGAATCGTATGCATTAATTTAGTACATATTCTTATGGCCCAGATAGAAAAGTGTTGATATTGAGTGGAAACTGATGTTTGGAATATTCATTAAATCAACTGTTAGTCAGTTACTATTATCAAAATGATCAATGTAAGTGAAAGTATAAATGTAGACTGATTCTTAGAAACTGCAAGTACAGAATTTCTTTTTTTTTTTTCTTTTTTCTTTTTTTTCCCCACCGTAGCAAGGAAGGATAGAATTTGGTTCCTAGTGGGTCTTAAAATGTGTCTGTAGTTTCAATTTTAAGGACAACAAAACATGCTAAACAATTTCACAGCAATTCTGCCTGGTGAGATTGCACAATGTTAAAGTGTTTTAGTGTTCTGATTTCCCATCAGTCACATTTATTCAGTCCTGGAATAATCACAGAGTCCCTGGACACTGTTGAGATTATTCATGAGAGACTGCTGTGGTTAAGAAAAATTGTTGAATGATGAAAGCAATTGCTGAAAAAGTCTCTGCTTGGTCCTACCTGCATTCCTTTTTAAATGTGTACTTTTGTCTCTCTGGAAAAAAGAGTCAAGAAACATCACTAGGAGGACATATGCTGTTCTGACAGACTCTGCTGCTTTTCTGGCTGTACGGCTGTATGATGTGTTTATTCAGGTTTTGATTTCCTCAAACTTAATAAGTTTTGTCTGTTTTTCTTTCTGACATAGTGACTTGTAGGTAACTTACCTGTTTCAGACACCATAGGAATAAATTGAGAGACATTAAAAGGAGTCTCCACCTCAGAGGTTTTGCTACCTATTGAAACCCTAGATAGAAAATGAGGATTTTTTTTCAAGCTGTATTTTGGGAAAGCAATTGAAAAGCAGAGTGTGATGGTAGAGGATTTCCCAGAAACTTAAAAACCATCCATCCATTGCCTGCCCTATGGTAGACAGGAACTGGATAATGCCTCTTTGTGAAAACTGCCCTCTCTGTTGTGCCTTTTGAATGGTTTTGATGCTGTTTACTGTTTATAGGGAACAGCTTCACCAAATCTTGCTTTGGCTCCAAGGGCTTGTCTGTGATAACGTTCTATTGGGATGTATTGTTTTCAAAGGAAACGCTTTGCTTCTGCTTGCGAGCATTAGCTGAGATTTTACTTAGCCACAAATACACTTACAAACAAACAGTTTAAGTAAAACTAAATATTAACCCCCTTTAGTAAAGGCAAATACTGACTTCTTGGTTACACAGTCATGGAAGTGGAACATAAGTGCTAACACAGGATCAGAACCATAGCTGTAGAATAACTTTTTCTCGCTTTGCTTGATGATGAATTCCCACCCTCTCTGTTTTCATAATTTTCTTTCTGGTTCTTCTATGAGGGAGGTAGTTTTGGTAACGTTATCCAATTTTTCTTTGGAATAGGATTGTACAAAACTATTGTGGCAAGTTCAGGTCTTTCTTCTTTCTTGGAGAATCTCCGAGTTTATAATCTTCTTGGGCTGTCTATTCACTATGTTACTTAAATGACCTCCTAGCTAGCCACAATTTCTCCAAGACTGCTAGAACACCTTACAAATTGCAAGTGATAAAAACCACTCATCACACCCACTTACCAAATGTATACTTTCTCCTTTGCCATGAAATTGTAACAGAGATTGTGCATGGCATAACTTTCGTATTGACTCCCAAAATTTATCGGTTGTGTGCTTCTGTTATTATGTCAAGTACCAGACCTGCAAGGGTGTTCAATTGGTTAAATATGTAGATGGGAACTGAGTGAAATTTTCAGAAGTGCCTTGATATTTAATTCAACTGAAGTTACAGGCAGTACATTATGCTTTATGGAAGAATGGTGTGTGATATTCTGGAAGTTCCAGACTCCTGTCTGTTAAAATT
Organism: Astur gentilis; assembly: GCF_929443795.1. Taxonomy (NCBI): domain Eukaryota; kingdom Metazoa; phylum Chordata; class Aves; order Accipitriformes; family Accipitridae; genus Astur; species Astur gentilis. The sequence goes on along the minus strand of NC_064890.1, from coordinate 27,285,407 downwards.
CTTCATGGCTTTGTTCTGCTTTGCTTTCACAGTCTGCTCTTCCCAACCTGCTCTTCAAACCCACATCTTGCTTGACTTTTTGCTTTCTCCCAGCTCTCTTTTAAAAGTGCAGTGGGGGAACTTTTTGCCATCTGATCTATGATTTACTCCTTCTACTTAAATCACTCTTAAAATATTCCTTTTCTAGTTAGTCCATAACTGATTGTGTCTACAAAGCATTTTTTACCTCAGGTATGAAGAATACTGTATACAAGCAAATTGCATTTTGTCTATAATTGCATTTATTACTTACGTAGCTTGCTGTACAGTTGAACAACAGTACTGGGTTTTAGAGGTAGATCTAGTACATTAGGTAGATTAACAGCAAGGTATCAGGCTGAAATTTAAGAACTCAACTAGTTGGATACTAATTCAGTGCATGATTAGAAGCTCTGGAGCTGAGACAGGAAAATATATTAAAAATAGAGCTTTCTCTTTTCTGTGCTTTATGAGCACCTTATCCTTTGGGTTTCTTTACTGGATTTAACACGAACGAACTTTTCTCCACTCTGTCATTTCAATAATGACTTAATTGACATATTCTGTCACATAACCCTATAACCCAAAGTAGTCTGACTATATTTTTGAGTTTAAATGATATTATCCCATCTAACTCCAAGCTATGAGTTAGTACAGAGTAGTTATTTTTCAAAAGTTCTAAGCAGCAGCTTGGAAGAAATGAGAAGAAAAAGTAGAGCTTTCAGGCACTGAGAAATAGAACCTACAGAAAAATGCAATATTCAGTTCAAAAACAAACATTAGAGGAGAAATTCTCCTCTACTCGGGGAAACAAGCCTACTATTTCTCTATTCAGTATGTGATTTTTCTAGATTACATATGACTGAGCTTTCCTCAAGTACACTAGCTAGTGAAGTGGTTCTTACAAGTGCAAAATGTTGCTTTTCTCAGTGTCTGGTTTTAAACATTGAAACAACAGAACAAATGAAAATAGTTAGCATTATTTATGATGCTATTTTATGGTATTAGCCTTGAGTGGACAGAGGCTGGATCACTTTTGGGCTAGATATGATGTAAAAATGAAAAGCAAATAAAGAATGCCTTACATTATTCTTAATCTAAATAGATTAAAAAAAAAAAAAAAAAGCAGACAGGTGTATCATTGAAGGAGGAGTGAAAAACAGGATGGTGCAAAAGTCACGGCAGGTGGTTCCTCTTTTCTGTACTTAGTGAAGGAGCTCCGATTGCTGTCTGATTTCTTCCTGCTTTGTTTTTCTACCAGAAAATTGCATCCAGAAAGGTAGATCCTGATAGATTCTACAGTGTTCTTGAAGAAAATGACCCCACATTGCTCTGAGTTAGGCAAAAAAGCTTGAGGGGGGCTGATGTAGCTGAAAACTCACTTATCCTCTCCCTTTCCTCCTCTCTGTGCAGTCATCCTTTCTTGGTTGCTTTCTCCGGTCATGGGCTGGCTGTAATATTTGGCATTGTTCTTCTCAGGGAAAACTGGAAGACTCATCTTCTTGGCATGGATTTCTCACAATTAAAAACATTTTAAAATTAATAACTTCTCCCGTCTCTGTTCTATTACGGAAAGGACAAAGAACCTCAGAGTTAACTCTAAACATATCAAAGGGTGGGACTGTGCTTCCCTACTGTGTGCAGCTATCACGGCGAGGGGAGAAGGGCAGGGGTTATAACAATCTTTTCCACTGGGCTTTGGACTAGGTCCTAAGTGGTTTGTACGGTCAGTGGAAGATTTGGATATGTCAGGGTGGCTGAGTCTCAGAGAGATCCCAAAGCAAAGGCTTTCTGCTTAGAAAAAGGTATACACAGCAGCATATGGCAGACTAATTAAAACCAGTATTTTCCAAAGCTTAGAAAACGGAGTTTTAGTGCCAAAGTGGGAAATGCTTTTCTAATCTCATCTCAAAATTTTACAGGTCATCTATAAAGGAATACTTTGTTAATCATCAGTTTTGTTAAGAGTTATTTTGTATTTTTTCCATGTTCTTTTGGAAAGACATAGTTTCTAAAAGAACTGCCTGCGTATGCTAAAAGCAGCTGGGGGCAATTTTATATTTATGAAAAAACCCAAAGCACTTCTATCAAAACAGAAATTATTTTTGGTAAAGTGCAAACCTCAAAATTAGGAAAAACCAACTCATTATATTCTTGAAAATGTAAAATCACACTTTCTTCCATCTGTTTATTTTTTACAGAATACAGAATAATTTCTACCCACTTCACAGTGGCAAAGACACACAACTGCAGTGAGCGCATAAGCTCCAGACTTACTGATGAATAAAAAGTTTTCTGAGATTTTGTGCTTTTTGAGAAGTGCAACATACAGGTTTGTAAAACAAACTTATGACAAGGTTTGTGATTCAGACTGGGTGAATTATACTTCTTGCCGTTCCAGGCTGTCATTATAGAGACAGAGCTTGTAGTTAGCCTCTCTGCACTGATTGTGACTGTCCCAGGTGGTACTGTCTTCCAGGGAATTATCTTCACCTGCAGCACCTGCTGTCTCTAGCTGTTCAAAATAAATTGACAGATATCCTTAATGGGCTTCTCAGCTACCAGCTGCAATCCATCTCAAGGGTTTTAGGCAGCTGTGAGTATCCACAACCAACCAATTCTTCTTTCTTGTGTGCTGCTAGTCCTGGCATTCTACACAACTGGAATAAAATTTTAAAAGTTGGTGTGTAGCAGTGTAATACTGCTTGTTACAAGCAGGATGACATTCAGGAAGAAGATCTGGTAAGTGCAATGTTATTTAGATTTCTCCTTAGCCCTACTTTTGGCTTGTTTCTCTGGCCTTCTAATACTGGCATGTTACCTTGCGCAGAGGCATGTTGCCATCCTAACAGATGGGTGTGAGTGTAGGTGGCTAGGAGGACATGTTTGTGCATCAGATACGTTTGTTGCAAGCAGTATTACTAGCCAGATATATTGGATCAGCTGTTCATCCTGGGCTTTTATATCTATGTTCAAAACGGCTACTCTGATAGAAAGGTGCATTAAATCATAAAATGATTAAATGCTTACAACCCTTTAAAATGTGGCTTTTTTGTCTTGGGGGAGTCAGCATTTTTATTTCTTAGATGGTGGGTTACAACAGAGGTATTACAACGAAGTTTGAGCTATGTAGTTTAAAAAAATCCTCTGAAACCATAGAGTGAACCGTACCTGTTGGGGGACTAAATGATACCACACGTAGATGGTACTGAGAGAGCCTATTTTAACATTTCATGGGAGTAGAGACCCTCAGTGGTATAGAGTGCATCATTAAATTCTATTACGTTTTTACTGTTGTACCTTAGCATCAATTACTTAGTACTAGTAGTAAAGTTATTTGTGGAGCTATGTTTAGTGAAAGCTGGAATCTGCCTTAATTAGTGAGGTATCGCGAGACATGCATTAATCAGTGTTTTTTAACTGTTTTCCCCCTTTCTGTTCCAGTAGAAAATGTGTCAGAGAAGCAAAAGTGCAGTTTGGTTCTTTTAGACTGCACATACTTAATAAGAAGCAGTAATGTTAAAATTTTCCCCTGCGAGATACTTCTGAATTCTTAGCATGCGGTGCTGCATTAGAAGATACTGAACAGGACAGTTGGCTAAGTGAATTAGATCGGAGGTGAAGAGCTGTGGCTGCCACGTGGTTCCTGTCTCGGATGCCTTTTCCCTAGTGCTCCAAGGTGAACCGGAGGCTCGCAGAGCAGGAAACCTACTAGAAGCACGTAGTTAAAAATCTCATGTAAGAGCATTCGTGCATATAATGTAGTATCTAGCTTCCTCTCTTCCTTCTTCAGCCTGCATCGTTTTTCCTGCTGTCTTTTCAAGCAAGAGCTGAAATGCAGGAAAGATGTGTAGGATAACAGATTGCTGTCCTGAGCTGAATAATTTGTTTTTAGATTTAGATACCATGATCAGGCTGTGAATGAAATACAGTGGTTCTTACAGCTCTCTGCATCACTTATGTTGTTCTATGTGACAATAATCAAAATATGGCTCCCTGACACATACTAGAGCATATAGTGACAGAGCCTGCAATAAGGAACTTTTAACCTGAGGGACTTTATTATAGAAACTCACTCCACGCTGCTGACACTGTGATCTAATTTAGACATGAACTTTGAAATGAGCCTTAGCAAATGTCTTGGTTTGTTGGGGGTTTTTTTCCTTTTTTTTTTAATTGAGTATAAAATTAATCTGAACGATAAGCTCAGGTCTAGCCAACATGATAAATTGTGACATACAGTCCTATGAATCGGTTCCTGAGGATTGAATTAGTTCTATTTTCTGAATGACACTTAAAGCCCATGTCCTCAGAAGTGTGCAACCTCTTGACTGCCACCGTTTGGAAAAACCCTGTGTTCCCAGTTCAGTATGACGTTTACTCTGAAGTCTGTTTGAGCCTGTACATGGCTAGACAGATGCTGAAACAGGTTTAATGGATTGTGATTATGATTTTCCTTATGTGTCAATTACCTGAAATATAAAGCTTGGGTAAAAATAGAAATATGTGAAGCACCTGGGTGCCTCTTGCAGCTCAGGGACATAACAATTACCTAGCTCAGTACTTCAGAGGAAATAGGAACCCACTGAACCCTTCTTCTGAAACTGAAGGTGAATTAATGGACATAAATGAAACTTTTTTTTTTTTGAAGCCGCTTCAAATGTGCTTTGAACAAACACAACCATTTATATTCTGGAGACATACATAAGTAGATTTATTACAGATATTGGCTAGTTCTATAAAGGGAAATGGAATATTTGTCATTACTTCTGACCTGCGTTAGTTTTCTTCTGTACTGGAATATCTCAACCTTGGTTTTCTGCAATTAGAAGCGCTAGCTGAAATTTCTAGAATTTCCTTTCCAAGTGGAGCAAGGGGTGAATAGCAAATGGGCAGAGAAATTATGTTCTCCTCATAAGCCAAAGGAGTTTTCCCTGGATGTGTTTTGTATGTGCCGGAAAAAGTCAAGCAACCACACCGGAATGGGCTATGCTGCCTCTTCTCCTTTGGCATGGATGTTGCAATAAGCACTGTTTCTCCCCATCGAAGTTGCCTTCTGGATTAATGCCCCGCTCCCCCCCCCCCCCCCCCCCCCCCCCGTTGAATCACTGGGGATTGTTTGGGTCTCTCTTCCTTACTTCAAGTACAATGCCTTCAAAATCCTGCCTGCCTTGCAGGTGTTTAAATTGCAGTTGGTAAACCCCTAAATCTCTGCTATTGAATATACATTTTAACAGTCATGAACCACTGATGTTTTTCTCCTGCATAATCCTAGCTAGGATTTACAAGCTTGGTCCTATGCCATGCCGATCATATTAGGAAAAGGTGAGGGAAGAACCATTGTTGGAATCCCCCTTCTTTCTTAAAGGTTTAATTGCCTGTGTCCTAAGGCTCCAAGGTCCAGCTCTGACTTGACCCAGCTGCACAACGTTGTTCACACTTCTGAAGAACACCTGTGAGAAATTCTGTTGAGAGGTAAAAAAAGATAAAATTATAGCCAGTGGTAGGAGAGTTGAGACCGGATCATCCGTAGCTCAAATATTCAGCAGCATAAAGAACAGTAGGGAAAGAAAAATCCTAAAAGGGAAGAAGTGGATGGGGGGGGAAAGGAGGCTGGTCAGGATCGTAGGGTAATTGGGTCAAGTCGTTGGTGTTGGAGCTGGTTGAAGATGGCAGCTTGGCAGCGTGGAGGAGCCATCCTGGAGCCGTGCAGGATGACACCTCCTTGCCAGACCAGTGCCTGTCTGGCCAGCAAAGACCCCTCGGGGTCCCCACGGGCTGGGAGCATATTAAAACCTAGCCTTCTAGCTCACTAAATCCCAGCTGCCTTCTGTGCGGCTTGGCCGCTGCTTTCCGCTTTAACTTGCGTGTATCCTGCTTGCAGAGTCTCTGTCTGCTGCTGAACGTGCCCAAACGCACCGGCCCAAAAGAAGGGCTGGGACAAAAGGCCTCCTTGTTTAACCCAGGGATTGGTTAAAGGAGGTGCTGGAGCCAGGGTCTGTGTGCCTGGGGAGCTCTGTCAGGCTCCTGACGGTTGTGGTGGTCTCTTCCAGTTACGCACCTTCTCTTCCCTGGTGTCTGTTATGTGAGAAAGGAGCGAGGTGGCGTAGGTGCCACCTTCCGAGAGGGTGGTTGTTCGCAGGGCCGCGTCCTGATCGGGGCGCGTGTGTCCTGCCTGATGGAGAGAGGGGGCCCAGCTCTGGTGAGAGAGTGGGGACTGGGGCATATGCCCTTCTTCCCAGTCTGTCGCTCCCCGTGATGCCTTCCCGGGCACGGAGAGGGCACCTCCCCGGGGCATGGAGAGGCTGGGGATACAGGTCTCCTCAGCTTCCCTCGGGCTGTCTGAAAAACCAGAGACCACTGGCATCACTTCTCATGCTCTTCAGGGATGCACCCACACCCTCTCCAGCATTTTCACCCTTTGAAGAAACAATTATTTCTTTTCCTACTGAAAACTTCTGTGTTTGTTGTGGGTTTTGGGGGTTTTTTTTAAGCACAGATTTTTTTCCACATAAATTTGGGCTGCTTTCAGTGGATGAAGACCTGTATCCACATTCTCTCTCAAAAAAAAAAAAGTGAAACTTGAAGTAAAAGAACACCACAGTGTGCGCTGTGGGCTCTGAGATGAAAAATCTGTTTAAGAACACTGCAAAACCCACAAGTATTTTTCTGGTTCCACAGAACTGCCTCAAAAGTCATCATGCGGCCTTAGCCATGATGTAATCTGTTATTTAAAAAAAGTAAAGCAGAGGGAGTGGCATAACCTTGTATTAGTCTTGTTCAGATCGCTTATGGAAAAAAATTACCAGTTGTGCTGACTTTGGTATGCTTTATCTCTAGCCAGTGCATCCTTTTATTTTATGTATTTTCATTGTGATTGCAGAGCGGAAGCTAACATCCTGAATTCAGGTGGAAATGACAGCTCAAATGCCTTTGTGAATCATTCTAAGCCTCATTGAAACAGGGATGCAGCTAAATGAATGTAGATATTCAAAGTCTGTATAGAAATCCCTGACATACTGGTAAATGAAAATGACTGTCTCATTTTCTTTAGTGAATGAAATTATTCAGAATAGCTAAGGGGAAATGTCATTATGTGAATCAATCCAACACTTATTGATTAATCTTGCCTTTGGTTTTAGTAGTTCTCCCCTTTCATGCTGCAATATATGAAAATCTTTATGAATTCAAAGACATTATTATGCTGGTAAGGTTTGAATCAGAGTCTAAATATTTGAAATGCAGGACCCCGTTTTTTCTTGAGACAGAATTTTGGGAGTCTCCCTGAAAAAGTGACAATTGTGTCTCAATGGAAGAAGCTGGAGTTTCTTAACATGACTTGGAAAGGTCATCCTGTAGCCAGCTCTGAGATCTGCTGTTCCATGGCAGCTTTGAAGTTTAGCAGCCATGGTTTCAGGCTGTCACTTGATTTCTCCTTAAATCCTGGCCAATCAGGTGATGGAAATATATGCTGGCTGGAGTGCAGAGTATCAACAGACACTATGGATGACACTCTTCTCCCATCTTGGTGCTTCTTTTTGTCCACAAGCCATGAAGCAACTGATGTTCCTGCAAAAGGTCATCTTTGGGTTTGGGCACAAGGGAAAGACAGCTACAGGTCTGCCTCTGAGCTACAAAGAAGGAACTTGATAGTGAGCAGACTTGAGCCTACAAAGCAATCCCTTCTGTCTGTTGCCCACCACAAACTTCGGGGGCATGTTGCTCTTCCCCTATTGCTGGACCCTAGGACATGACAGCAGGGCACAACATTTGCTCTTGGTGGCAGGGGGGACAGGGGACGGACGGACAATTTTATGTCAGATACTGGCATTTCACCACCTCCTGCATATGGAACTAACAGTATCGACATTTATCGATTATCTCCACAATCATTGCAAACGTGTGCACCCCACTGCAGCTCAGCCAATGCCAGAAAGAAACTCAGCTTTCCTTCTCTTTGCAGTAGTAATGCCAGTGCATATTTAAGCTTGCATTTTCATTGGAAAGTGTTAACGGATGGCAAGGCTGGACCTAAACAGCACCAAAGTTTTGGTGAAGATTAGGGTTAATCTTCATAGCTGTATCCTGACCCTAATAGATAGTATCAAAATCCCACATCTTCAGTCTTTGGGACAGTTAAATCTGTTAAATAAACCATTCTGAATAGATAATGCATTAAGCAGAAAACTTAATTTTAGATCAATACCAATTGCATGCCAATTTTTGAATTTGAGCAATAATTCCAGAACCTTTTCCTATCCCTGCCACTCTATTTCCAACACCCACAAGTAGCCTCAAAAAAAAAAAAAAAAAAAAAAACAAAAACAAAAAAACCAAAGTATTGTGTCAGCACTTTTGGTTTTCATATTAAAGTGATTCTTTGGAATTAAGTAATAAAAAAACAAAGTAGATTTCTGGGGAATGGGAGCTAGTTTTTCTTTGATTTCATATGTTGGGTTTTACTTTGTTGCTGAAATCTTTGGCCTGGCTGGTGAAAATTCCCATAGTACTGTCTAAAAATTTAACATTAATCTGAAACATGAGATTTCATCTTCCAGCTACTCAGAATTTATTTTACTTCCTTTTTGTTAAACAGCATATATACTATAAAGTGTTTGCCTAACATTAGATAAATAAAAATGAAAAGTTGCTTGTTAAAAGTAAATTAGTGTGCATCATTAGATCACAGTTTTTTTTTCTGATCTACTTTATCACCTGCTGCTTCTAGTAGAGTGATAAAATACTGAGCAGTACTTTAGTATTGAGTAACGAGAGTAGCAGTGAAAAAAAAACCTGACATCACCCCCACCCCCAACTAAAAACCAAACAAAATAACCTCTTAGCATTTTGAAGAACATACGTTATTTTTCTGAGGGATCCTGGTTCTCTGGTACTCAACACAAGTATAATGAACAGCAGCAGAAGTGCCTCTGGATTTTTTTTTTTTTTTTTCAGTTGGTCTGCCAGTTCACATGTTCTTGGCTGCTTTTAAACACTAGTACAGAAAATTCCTTTAAAATTACCACAGAATTACTGAGGAAACCTATCATGCTCTCTGTGTTATTGGCACAATAAAGCCCAAGAACTGGGAGTTAATCCTATTGACCCCAAAGTTCTCCTCCCTGCATTTGGAAATGCTGCAGGTGCTCTAGTACTTAATTTGGTTCAAAAACAGATTACAAAGGTTTTTGACTATTGCCCCATTACTAAATAAGAAATGACAGTGATTCCATTAGTGTGTTTGATATTGGTTGCAAAAACTTTCTGGTGCTTGTTATTAAGCCTTGATTGTCAGATAGGAGGAGAGCTTGTTTCTGTAAAGGCATTTGAATGCTTGCTTCTTTCCTAAATTTGAGGAGGTGATACTGTCTTGTCTACAATACCAACTCAATCCAGAAGCTTGTCTAGGCTTACAGTGTGTATCTGGGATTAGCTAATACTTGGTAGCCTGCAAGAGTTTTTATTGTGTCAAGTTTTCCAAGTTATCTCTCTTTTAAGGCTAAAATCTTAAAATGAAATTTTTATTTTCCACTTTTAATTTAATTTTTTTTGTACTTGTTAAAAAAGCATGCAGAATGCAGTATTTTACCTAGTCATTATTCTAGAGTGGACTGGTAGGTACTTGTAATTATAGCATCTTGTTTCAGATTCTGTAAGTCTGTAAAACTTCTACAACATGGGGCTGAAACTTTCAAAGAAAAATGTCTGTATCCAACTGAATTTCTCCTCTTGGTACTTCAGCTAAGATAGCAAAGCTATTTCCAAGAACAACAATAAGAGAAAACACCAGTGACCTTTCCTTAAATGCTGTAGAACCCCTGTGGTATTAGAGCAGACAATAGATATTTGGCTGGAAGCTGACCTTTGGGCTAGAGATCTCCTTTCTCTCTGTGAAAATCCACCTAAATCTGGCCAAGACACAAACTTTCAGGTCTTTGAGGACTAGTATGAAGCAGAAGACTGTGAGCTTGAGAAATGGTAGTAATTATCTGCCTGTCTGGATTCCCTTTCTGAGCTCTGAAATTAGGCATTTCATTCTTCAGGCTCACTATTTGTGTCTCAAATAACTGAAGTTTTTTTTTTTTTGAGTGAATGGAGTTGGTTGATAATCTTTAAGGTATGGTTAGGTTCTATTTCAGGAAACTAGATTTAAGATGTCTTCAACAGTGTAAAAAAAGGGCCGTGAACAGCAGGAGAAAAATGCATTCTTAATATAATTTGAGAAGGGATCATTCTTTTGGGAGTTTAGAAAAGTTTGAGATGAAAAATGGTGGTGTTGCATCCTGCACATACCACGTGTAGAGTGAGGGCTAACTTCAACAAGAGCTAATTGCTTATTATTGCTTTAACCTCTGTAAACGTTAATTTCCTGGAAATGGAAGTATTCTGAAAGCCTTGTAATTTATTTATTTTTCTTTGATGCTAGTCTAAACTTATGATTTATTGTTGGTTCTGAGGCTTGCAGAGAAAGCACAGGCTTCATCCCCTTCATCCTTCCTCTTCTCCCTTGCAGAGAGCTGCTGCAGAGTGCCCACCTGGAGGAAACGTTCTGTTGACATCTGGTAGATAGATGGGGGAACAAAAATTTCATGGAGACTTCAGTTCAAATACAGTTCATCAAAAGACACCTGAAAGACAGGCTGGAGAGCTGAGATCTGTCTTCATCGCATCTCTTCTAGGAGGGAAAACTCACCTTTTTCATCATGGAAGGAGGCACGAAAACATCTTGTCAGAAGAAGTCTCCAGAGAAGCTCATTTTCTCTTGTCCAAAACATTTGAAACAATAAGTCTGTTACTCAAAACAAACAAACAAAAAAGTTACCACCTTACAAAGAGAAAAATGAAACAACCAAAAAGCCCCCAAGCCCCCAGAAGCCTAGCTTAAAAAAATCTTAACCTACACAATACCTATTTGATGTGCTCTGGATAGCTGAGAGAATCAGAAGTATAGTTTGGTCTGTCCAGGTGCGATAGAAATGGATTTGTCAGGTATCTGGTAGGTAGTGAGGATGAAAGGCATGTACATCTTGGGTCCTAAAAAAGCGAAAGCAGTCTGCTTTACCTGTCATCCCCACAGGAGGAAAAAGAACCTAAAAGGAAAAAGAAGACAAAAGAACGAGGTGCTGTTCACATCCGATGAAGAGAAGGGGTGATGAATAAGGGAATCAACAAGTAGGCCTGAAACATTTAATTTATGTATGTTTATTATGCTTGAGGCGCATTACTACTAGAAGGAACTAATGTCACAAAATGGAAGAATTTGTGCCATTTATTCCACAGTGATTTGGGATGGAACAGGTAATCGCTTTAATCTAAGACAACAGCTTACAATCTTGAGAGCAAAAAAATTTTGATCAGGAAGAAAGTTGAAGTCAGTCTTCTGTAGCACAAAAATAGGGAGCCTTTCATTTCCATTGCAAGCGAGAGAAACGTGCATAATACACGTATGCTCTGTGTGCTTTTTGTTGAGAAGCTGAAGTAAGAGGAACAGAAATTGCTAGCAAGCCTTCACACTTCAGAGCAGCAAAATGCTGTAGAAGGAACAGAAGCAGAAGTGGACAGAGGGGTGGGAATGAGCTGTGACTCCTGGGAGTCAGGATGTGACTCTGCCCCATCCCCAGAACCTCAGCAGCTTGTATGAAACTTTGCTTCGCAGCAGGATAGGTGAGGGACCCTTGAGATTAAACAACCAAAATTTGTGATTAAGATGTTGTACTTCAGAACTTGCCAAGCAACTGGCTGCTTAGTGGTTGTCCCACCTAAAAGCCCCCCAAATGGGGGTGTGGGTTATGTGTGTGGGAACAGAAGAGGTGTGACGGGTTGACCCTGGCTGAACACCAGGTGCCCACCAAAGCCGTTCTATCACTCCCCCATCCTCAGCTGGATAGGGGAGAGAAAATATAACAAAAGGCTTGCGGGTCGAGATAAGGACAGGAGAGATCATTCACTATTACTGTCACAGGCAAAACAGACTCAGTTTGGGAAAATTAACTCAATTTATTACAAATCAACCAGAGCAAGGTAATGAGAAATAAAACGAAATCTCAGAACACCTTCCCACCACCCCTCCCTTCTTCCCGGGCACAACTTCACTCCCGGATTTCACCACCAAGCCCCCCCAGCGGCACAGGGGGACAGGGATGGGGTTTATGGTCATCACACGTTATTTTCTGCCGCTTCACCTCCTCAGGGCGAGGGCTGATCACACTCTTCCCCTGCTCCAGCGTGGGGTCCCACCCACGGGAGACAGTCCTCCACGAACTCCTCCAACGTGGGCCATTCCCACGGGCTGCAGTTCTTCACGAACTGCTCCAGCATGGGTCCATTCCACGGTGTGCAGTCCTTCAGGAGCACACTGCTCCAGCGCGGGTCCCCCACGGGGTCACAAGTCCTGCCAGAAAGCCTGCTCCGTGGGCTCCTCTCTCCACAGATCCGCAGGTCCTGCCAGGAGCCTGCTCCAGCGCGGGGTTCCCACGGGGTCACAGCATCCTTCGGGAACCCACCTGCTCCGGCGTGGGGTCCTCCACGGGCTACAGGTGGAGATCTGCTCCCCCGTGGACCTCCCTGGGCTGCAGGGGGACAGCCTGCCTCACCAGGGTCTTCACCACGGGCTGCAGGGGAATCTTCGCTCCGGCGCCTGGAGCATCTCCTCCCCCTCCTTCTTCACTGACCTTGGTGTCCACAGGCTTGTTTCTCTTACATGTTCTCACTCCTCACTCCGGCGGCAGTTTCTCCCCGTCCCAACTTTTTTCCCTTCTTAAAAAAGTTATCCCAGAGGCGTTACCACTATCACTGATTGGCTCGGCCTTGGCCGGCGGCGGGTCCGTCTTAGAGCCGGCTGGTATGGGCTCGCTCTCTCTCGAACACAGGGGAAGCTTCCAGCAGCTTCTTACAGAAGCCACCCCTGTAACCCCACCCCCGCTACCAAAACCTTGCCAAACAAAACCAATACAAGAGGGAATTGTGTATTGTTACTGTTTTGGGGAGGAATTGTTAGTTACTTCATCCTGTTCTGCTAATCTTCTCTTGCCACTCTCTATTGTCCCTTAGTTTCTTTAGTTACTTATTAAGGACTGCCCCTCCCCCCCAAGAAATTGATTCATGTTCATCACAGACAACTAGATAGTTTCCTATTACCTGGTGACAGTGGGGTGTTTGTTATTGTCCTCTAACCACTGAATCTGACTTTCTTGCTGCTAAACCACTCCAGAAGGGCTTGACTCAAGGCATGGCACTCCTGGCAGCTTGCTGGCTGAATGGTGCTAAATTTGATCCTACGGCTGAATTACATTTAGCATTTAGTCCAGGAGAAGGCTTAGGTTTAAGTCCAGGTTAGGTGACTATAAGTACCATTAAGGGAAGAATTTTTTGTATTATTTTTCATTTTTAAACAAAGCCAAGATGAGGGTAGGTACTCATCTAGGACACATCAGGCTTATTTTTGGAATTGTCCATTGTGGGCAGAACAGCTGCTGGCTTGTTAAAGAAGATCTTGTCTGGAGGCTAGAGGTTAACCAGTGTGATAAATCCAAGGCTGAGAGAGGACTGAAGCTCCTTATCAAGGAGAACTACTGGTTTGATTTTTTCTTTTTTTTCTTTTTTCTCCTCCTGTGTCTGAGCTACTCAGTCCTGTAACTGACGTGTTTAGTGTTTATGAGGAGGTTAGGGTTAACTTGGGCTTGCTCAGGGAGAGTTGGAAATCTTGGACAATTTCTGAGTTAAGGCCTCCTTATTGTATTTTGTTCTATTTTAGAATAGACTGGTATTAATGTTCAGAGTTGTATTTAGTTGTAAGTTGGAATTCAGGCAAAATAATGGAGGATGAGAATGTGCTTGACTTTAAAAAATGATTGAAGCTCATTACTCTTCCTCTCTGTGAATAGACAGTCTATCAAAGGTACCATGAGCATTACAGATAGGATAAGAAGAAATCTAGTTCTATTTAAGTGACATGGAGAACCCCAAAATTAAGAGTTTGTACTCTCAGTCTGCAAGCAGAGTTAATTTATTACAGTATGTCAGTGGAATCTGAAACCTAGGGCTCAGCTTAAACTGGTTGCTACTTTTCTATGACTGCAGAAGAATCCCTCAAGTTAAGCTGAAAATGTAATTAGCTGACAGTTGTAGGCTTGGTTTGCTGGGTATACCTCAGCTTTGTAAGGTGTAATATATGAACTGGAGATAAAAAACCTATGCTACTCTATGTAAGGTTGAAAGGCTTTTCCAGAAGAAATGGTACAAGATCGATAACTCTTTAGAGTTAATTTGGACAAGACCTTGCATTTCAGTTGGCTACCTAATTACTTTGATTACATATGAATAGCTAAGGTGATTGGCCATGGATAAATGTTCCTAAATGATTTATGGGATTAGGTATGACTGAAGGGTAGGGGAAGATAAGGGAGTCTGGGCTGAAGGCTGGACAAAAAGTTGTGAAGATATACTGTACTGATTTTTTTTTTTTTTTGTGCGCTATGTCCATGCTAAACCTAGGGCTGCACTTCATGAACCAGATAGCCCAGAAGGGAGGAGGCAGCTTGGCAAGAAAGAAGGCTCCTAGTTAAGGTGAGGACACAAGATATTGTAGGAGTTGCTGAGCACGGCACTGCCAACAGGTATGAAGTAGGAGGTCTGACAAGGGCTTGGCTTTTGGATTTGGTTAGTGAGAAGCTACTGGGAAAGTCCCCTGAGGAGAACACTTGTGAGGAAGGCCATAAAGACAGGTAGAGATGTCCTAGCTGTGAGCTGGAAAGTTTTGAGCTTGGGTCCATGGCAGGCTCCAAGCTACAGCTAGCTATAGGGTTGCAATTAAGGCTTATCCATCTGCAAGTTAAACAGTTCTGGTTGTGCTAGCAGATATTAGCTAAATGAGTGCCTCTCTTGAAAAACCAAACCAAAACTTAACTTAACTACCTACCTTACTGAATTATAATCCTCACTGTAACCATAATATGCAGCTTGACCCAGGTAATCCTATGTCAAGCCTAGGGCATTAAACTAGATCAGATAAGAATTGATGAAGCCTGCATAGTTTGTCTCTTTAAAGGTCTCCTCACTACAATATATTTCTATGACTTCTTTCCTGTTAATGAATCCTGTAAATGAACTTCAGATATAACTTAAGCTCTCTACCTGTTTTGTGTCTAAAGAAAAGATTAAGTTTTATCAGTTTAGGTCAACCACGTGCTTGTTCCCATCTGTCTCAAAGGTTTCTTTCAATTAGGCTGTAACATCAGTTTTGACATCCCCTGGTTACAGAACCATAACCATCATCCTATTCCTAGGCTTTGTTTAGAATCTATCAGCCCTGTGAGATCTAACTTTAAATCAAACTAGTATGTGTCTTTGTCAATTCTGAATACCTCTTAAAAAAAATTATCTTGCTTCTGTGTTCTCATTTTTTCTGAAGCCACTCCAAATCCTAAACAGAAGTCAAGACTCAAATGAGTTCAGGAAATCCACTGAAGACTGCTTATGTCCTTGTCTTAAGTCCACTTGTAAACCAAATAAAAAAAAATCGTCAGAATTTTCTACCTGTTTAACTTCTAAGTGTAAGTGAATTTTTACCTGAAGTTATGCAGTTTAGCAGAGTTTAGGGCTATTGAAGCCCTACTCAATAGATAGGAGAATAAGATGTACTTTTAGCCCTGTGTTTAAGGTGGCATATGCCCTCAACTTAACCTGAAGGGCTCTTGTCAATGAAACTGGAGATCGTCTACCTTCCCAAGCAATAACCCTATCCTTGTCCTTTATCACAGACTTAATTTGCATTCTGTACCTCATACTCATGAGAACTGCTTAAAAGAATTGCTCAAGCTTGTACCTGTTCAAGCTTTATCTTGAAGCATTAATTTTGTTGAAAATATAATTTAAGAAGACTATCAGCAATTCTGAATCCTAATTCAGGTTCTGTTTTATGTGAGGTTCCAAATAATCATCAGTCTTACAGTTGACAAAATGGTTCAGTTCATGATGTTTTCAACTCAACCTGAAGGCTTGCTCTTGATGAAGTGTTGTGGGTTAACCCCAGTAGGCGAAGCCTCACATGGCTGCTTGGTTTTCTTCCTTCTTCCTCCCCAGGTGGGATGAGGGAGACAATCCAAAGGGTAAAAGTGAGAAAACTAATGGGTTGAGATAAAGACAGTTGAATACATAAAGCAAAAGCCACACAGAGGAGCAAATCAAAATAAGGAATTCATTCCCCACTTCCCATGGGCAAGCAGGTGTTCAGCCATTTCCAGGACAGCAGGGCTCCAGCACACATAATGGTTACTTGGGAAGATGAATGCCGTAACTTAGAACATCACCCCTTCTTCCTTCCTCAGCTTTTATTGGTGAGTGTGATGGGATATCCCTTGGGTCAGTTGGGGTTGGCTGTCCCAGCTGTGTCCTCTCCCAACTTCTTGTGCCCCCCCCCCCCCCCCCCCCCCCCCCCCCCAGTCTCCTCGCTGGTGGGGTGGGTTGAGAAGCAGAAAAGGCCTTGACACTGTGCAAGCACTGTTCAGCAATAGCTAAAACATGAGTGTGTTATCAATGTTATTTTTAGCACAAATCCAAAATATAGCCCCATACAAGCTACTATTAGAAAATTAATTCCATCCCAGCCAAAATCAGTAGATAAAGTTAATACTACTGTCCATGTGCATTTACCTGACTGAAGCCCAATCCTAAGCCTAATGAACATTGGTGAACCTTTGTTTGGCAGTAAGACTTTATCACTGCTGTTAGAACTGGGTCTTTCAAAAACAGCTGGACTGAGGAGACTCTAACAAACACTTTGTTTTCCCATACTTAACCTGAATGTGGCTAAACCCAGTCCTAGCCTGAACACTGGCCTGATTTACCAGCCACGGTGACCACTCCCTAGTTAGATATTGCAGTATGATTTAAGTTCCTTTTTCGTTCAGTAACTCGCTTAGTCCCACAGTATTTCTGGGATTCATCAGGAGAAAAAAACCCCCACATTCAGCCTAAGTTTTTTTTTTCTGTCACTAAGACCAATGCTCTCACTGATTCAAACTGTAAACCAAGGTTTAATACAGTGCAGCCTTTCCTCCTATACAAATGACAAAAAGCTCAGGTAGATACAGCCAACATTTTTCTTTCTGAAATATTCCATGAAAATGTTCACTCTTCACTTCCAAACCCTGATCTCAGTTACTGATCAAGCAATCAGACCCATGTCTGAAAGAGCAATAGGTCTGTTATTATCTGTCCTTAAATTGCAGTAAAAGACCTTCCAAGATCAATCAATAAACAGAGATCTCTGAGCCTCTGCTTTGCCAACTTGTAATCTCAGCACAGTGCTGAATTTTATCAAAGACCATGTAACTGTACCTTATTTGGAAGCTAATTTCTCTTACTACCAGCCAGCATTATATTTGTAAACTTTAATGGACCCACAAATAAATGCAAATGTATAGAGCTGGATTGTGAAGATTGTCTAACTTCTGGCATAAAATTCAAACCAAGATTAAGGTTTAACAACTGTATCTAAATTAATACTAGCAATAACACATCACCTCTGGCTGTCACCATTCCTCATCTTCCTTCTGCGGCTTTTATGGAATAATCAGTAAACATACCTATGAGCCTTCACTTTCCTGAATGTTCTCCCTAACCATAATCATAACCTGGACAAACATGTTTTCCCTAGTACTGAAAATGATATGATGTTCCGTCATCATCCCTTTTCATTGAAGACTTTTGCAAGTGTTTGGACTAGGCTTTAATAAACCTGAATAATAACTATCCTAAGCCGTTCTTTGTTGATTAGTAAGACAATTGGTGCTGTAGTAATGGAAGTAAGGCCCCTGACATCTTTCATTTAGTCTTTCAGGATCTGGAGACCTTGCAGGAGGTGTGAGAAATGTAATCATTGATCAAACACTGTTCTGAACCTTCATTTGGACCACGTACTGAAAGATAAGCTAAGTATTCTTAGCAGTCAAACTGAAAACTGGTTATTCCTACCATGAGCCAGCCCCTACTTCACCCTGGCACGATCTGCAGGACTGATCAGCCAACAAAGCCCTGAAACCTTCACCCTAGGATTCTGACCTTGAAACTTGCACTTGCATTAATTACAGTTAAGATACCTACACACATGGCAGGACCAGCAATTGCACTGTTAGCTCTCATCTAACAGGAGAGGCAAATCTTCAGTGTATGATCAGACTTTCAGTCCCATGCTAAAGCCCAGCCTTAAGCACTGACCAGGCAAACATGTTAGCATTGAAATGTCAACAGTGGTTAATCTTTACAGCTGTCAGCCCTCTTTTACTTGAAATTTCTAGGATCCAACATTAAACTGGCTGCAGAACATGTGCTTTCACAAATGTTCTTATGCAAGCTTTAATCTCAGAACTGACCTCTAGCATGGATCAGTGAAAACAGCTTGTCCAAATTGGAACCTTAGCACTCAACCTATTCAGAGGCCAGAGCTTATGTTGCCTTTCATGCAATCTATAAATTCTGGGCTAGCATTTATCCTTATTTTGTCCCTACTGATTTTCCAGCATCCATGAAAACTTTCAGATAACAATACTGAAGTCTTAACCCAAATTTTAATTTTAGAAGTGGTCTTAATTATTGATCGTATTTGTTTACTTAGCTATGTAACCCTCCTTTTCTTAATTGCTTCATGCAGGCAACTTTTACAGTGTGCAGAGACTTGTGAAACAGGACACATCTTTGAGTATAAAGCAATTACGGGTTGGTTAATGCACACAATAGATATCTAACATTAATAAGCTACCAGTGGTAAGCTCATGATCCTGATGAGACATCTCCCAAGCCTTTGCCAACCAGTGCAAATGCTGGCCCCTCTTGTTCCTTGAAATGGGCTGATCCTCACTGTTTTTGAGTTTGTATCTTCAGATTCTCTTTTTTCTTTTTTCCTTTAAAGTTTAATACGTTTTTGGGTCAGTATTTTTATTTTCTCTCTTGAACCTCTGATCTGCCAACTATTACTGTTTGAGTAATTATACTTGCCTTTTTTTTTTTCTTTCTTTCTTGCCTTGCTTGACTTTATTGCATACTTTCTCACTTCTTAACAAGATTTTTCTCAGTAAAACTGAGCCAAGGTCACACTGCTCTGATGTACCCATGTAGACCTTGGATCACAGACAGCTGAACTCCTGTTGCAGCAGAGGGTCAGTAAGGTTTTTCAGTGTGCCATGAGCCCTCAACATTCTCGTGGGAGGCCTGTAGAATGTGTCAGTACATATAGCTCCTTGATGTGACTGCTAAACAGTAATTCTAACCCTAAAATGAGACCAACAGCATCACATCAGACAAAAGAATCAGAGGACCTGTTGACATTTTCTTTTATTGAACACTGCCAACATTTCAGGTTTCACCAACAGAGTTATTCAGATTATGCTTTCTTATACATTATTAACAGCTCTAAACATTATGATAAATCAGGAATTCTTCCCACCCTTGTACCAACATTAAATCATCAGTTCTTTTCACCTCATTCTTTGTCTTAAATACGTATTATCTATTAGTTAAAAAGATCTTCAGCCTGCATATTCGCAAATCTTTATTCTAATCCCAGCCATCAGAGAACAGACCAACCTTCAGGATAAGATATCTCAACGAGCTGGGACCAGGTGTTAGCTTGCTCTTTGAACCCAGAAGGATCTTAAATTTGTTTAACACATCTGAGCATTAATTCTAGCCCAAACTGATACCTAATCCAGGCATGGTTCAGGTTACCTCACTGACAGCTTTTAGTGCTGGCATATCAGGACTTGGCCTTGCAGAAGTCAGCTGTAAAAACAGCAGTTCAGCCCATTTTAAAAATCTTAAACTGAATTTCAGAGCATGTTTCTAAACGAGATATAAAGGTAAAAAAATACCCTGTAAGAGCTTGTAGGACAGGTGGTCCACACAAGAATTTGGCCCAGCAATGATGCAACATATGTGAGTCTGGAAGTTCTGTAGGTATTACAGGCTTCACAAAACTCCATGAGTCAAAGTGGGCAATGCTGGTGTGTTGGATATTGAAGTTCTGTCACCATTGTGACCTTTTCTGGTACCAGATGATGCTACCTGATGAGACACCTGTTTAATCCAGTTAAATCTAGTAGAGAGGTTTAAAAAAAAAAAAAAAAAAGATCCCTACAATTCTCTTTCCTAGATAAAAACTTCATTGTGCAAAGTCAGCTTTCTAAATTTGGTAACTGATAGTAGTGGCATTACTGGAGTCCTGTTTTTGTTTTAGGATTAAAAAGATAGAAAACCACAAACATTAGAAAAGTCTTGGCTACCTTTTAATAAAATAGAGTAAATATAAGGTAAAATGAAAAGAACTGTACATAAGCTCTTAACTCTTGAATAAGACTCTTGTCAGTGAAGAACACTCGGTGAATAATAAAATTTCCTGATATCTAATTTTCAGACAGCAATTCTATGGACTGTAATCAGTATAGATTGCTGAAAAGTATTTATCTCCCACGATATATTTCTGGGACATGTGATTGTCCCATGATTGCTAAATTTAATATAATTTTTTTTTAGGAGAAAGTAAAAATTTTGTTTCCCTCCTCCAAACTAAATATTCTGAAATATTTTTGTTTTGTAGTCAATATTTCAATTTTATGTCTTTACTCATATATAGTTTTATTTATAATGGCTAAACTATTAGCACACGTTATCAGCAAAACAGCCAATAAATGAGAAATTGATAGGTTGTTTCTTCAGGAAGCTAAACTGATGAGAGTCAAGTATAATTTTGGTGCAATCTTATTTATGTATGAGGAAGTCAATGAATTTCTGCCTTCTGAACTAAGAAGTAACAAATAATAGGAGCTAATTTTCTTATTCAGAAACAGAAGCATGGTTTGTAGCCAGTCCTGGTGCTTTCTCTCTGCTTTCTTTCTCTTGGACTAGCGATACCCATCAACTGTGCAGAAGGTCTGAATCAGACGAACAACTCTTGCCTGCCTGCCTTCAGATAGTTTAAGTTCTCCTAACACAGCACAACCCATCCAGTAAATCAATTGTGAAATAAGGACTGGTACAATGCTGTTGCTCCAGAGTTCCCTGAAAATGTAACTAGCTTTAAACCTAGCAGCTGTACCAGACTGTTGCTGTACCATAGTATAGGTTAAAAATATATAAATTAAATAATAAAGCAAAAGTAAACTTGTGTTTTCAAATAGTTATTGTAGATCAAGAGGGGTAAATAGGAAAAAGTAAGGCATTGTCTAGAAACTTGGGAAAGGTAAAACACGGTCATTAGCTACTGAAGACCCTTGCACTAAATGAAGAGTTTGTAGGGCCTGCCAGTGACTTTCTGTGAGTAGGCATATTTTATATATAATAACACTGTGTAAACTGTGCTATTTGCTCAGATTTATTTTAATACTGTCCTTTTTTTATGGTCCAGTAAAACCCAACAATAATAAAAAGTACAGCCTACAAACATTTATCTAGCTTCCACATTCATTGTCAGCCTCCAAGATCTTACTTTTCTTTCCTGACCATGGACATATCAAAGTCCCAATTTCTTGAGCAACTTGCATTGTAACAGAAATAATAAGGAAGTTCAATAACATAAAATGTTTATAGATGGGCTCCTATTTAGCTGTGCAAAACTTTAAAAATCAGAGGCTAATTTAAAGCCTTGTAGCCCTTCATGCTTTGTGTGTGTGTGTGTTTAGATATATATAAAACCAAAAAAATCCCCTACTGAATATGGCAAGTCATTGCCTCCAAATATGATAAAGTTGTTCACTTACTATTTTTCTATTTTTAAATTTAACT
Organism: Astur gentilis; assembly: GCF_929443795.1. Classification (NCBI taxonomy): domain Eukaryota; kingdom Metazoa; phylum Chordata; class Aves; order Accipitriformes; family Accipitridae; genus Astur; species Astur gentilis. Next base: position 27,263,615 of record NC_064890.1, on the reverse strand, counting down.
AGAAGCAGCAAGTGCTTATTCATCTATACAGCATAATGTGAACTTGTTGTAATATGGTATCTAGTGTATAGACACAAGAAAACTAGCGTATCTGTGAAAGAAAGAAGAATTTTGCATCGTGCCAGTTCATTAATTTCTTTTTTGTCATTTGATATTGATATAAAGCAGTTAAACATACACCCTTAGCAAAAAAACCCCACCCACCAACAAAACCAAACCAAACCACAACAAAAACTTTTTGCTATTTATGTTTATAAAGAGGCATTAACATTCAGTCCTCAGGTACAGCAATGATGTAGACACAGAAAGATTATCATATAGAACAATAACGTATTTTTTAAAGGACAAATCCACCAAAGTAAAAAAGAAATAGCTAAAACAAACACATGTATGCTTTTGCTCAAACTTCTCCATTTTAAGATGGAGGCATTGTGAATTCAGACATAATCTATTGGCCCTAAAAATGGGATACTTAAGCTACCAAGTTCACCATTTACTGAATAATTCAAATTCCCATCAGTGCAAAAGAAGTTATCTTTATGTTAAGTCTGGCATACAAAACAAAATAGTAATAAATTGAAGGTGACACCTCTTTTTAGATTAACTGAAAATATACTATTAGAAAACTCCCACTTCTTCCTAGACTGTGGTAATAAATATTCCTTGTTGACTCTTTATTTTATACCAGTTCCTGTTCAAGATTTGTGATTACTGAAATGATATTATAGAGAGTGTAGATAAGATCATATATTTTTCAGCTTTTTTTACAGCTGGATGAGTATTTTCCATGATGTTTTTTTGAAGCCCTTCAAGCAAGGGTATCTATATCACAATCACGAGGAGAGGTTGTCAGAAGCTGCAGGGTTTCTGGAAGGCCACGGGGCTGATAAGGTGAACTTGAAGGAAAATAAGAAAAGGTTCAGTGTGTGTGTGTGTGTGTTTTTTTTCAAAGTTGAATTAACACTAATATTCTCTTCAGTGGAACTTCCTGATTTTGAGAATTGGCATTTCTGGTAACATCCTGAAAAGAGACAAGTTGTAGCTGGAAATGCTTTTGAAGAGAGTTCTTCCTTGATTTTCCTCAGGCTTGATCCCAAACACATGTTATTTTTCTCACATTGCAACTCTCTATCGTAAATGTTTTTCTTCATGGTACATGATATATCAAGCTTGATGGTGTAAGTAATACAGACTTGTATGGAATTTACTAGTAGACCGTCATATTTACTCCATTCACTTAAACAGCAGTTGTACACAGATATACTGCCTTGTTTATCTGTACAGTTTTTTACCACTAGGATTTATCCAGAAAGTATATAGCTGTAGTAATTGTTGTCATGTATTTCTAGAGATAAGTTTTCAAACATTTCTAACATGGCTATCATCTGAGACAAGTACTCACAAATTACCATGATTTAATAAGTACTTCTAAATAATCACATTTTTCAAGGTCTCTGAGTTTTTAAGCTGTCTGCCTCCTTCAAACACTTACATTTATATATCTGTATAACATAGACCTCACTGTCGTTGCATACCAGTGTAAATCAAAAGTAACTTCATTAAAATCAGTGGTGGTAGATGAGAAGAAAATTATTGTAAGTAGGAGATGACTCTACTATATACCTACATAACTTATTTTTTTGATATATGGGACGTGTAGGACATGTCAGCACTGTCTTAAATTGATGTCTGTATTTTATATTCACATACCATTGCTGCTGCTGAGAATAAACTTCTCTGCCCTCTTCCACGTGGCATCATACACCATGAAAGCAAATTGATTGCAGTGGTATTGGTAGGCCAGTGTAGAAATATACACTAATGTGTATCGCACAATGGGAATATGCTTCCAAAATACAAGATTAGTGGAAGCCCACCTACTTGAACCAGGACTTGGCAAACCTCAGCCATAAGCTGCTGTTTGCAAGCCATTCTTCTCTCTAGCTAATGCTCAGCATTTGTGCTTCCTCCAGCTATAGCCGGGTCACAATGGGATCATGCAGCAGTCAGTTCCCTGCAGTAACAGAAAAGGAACTGAGGGGAAAACAAAATTTGGATGGCTTAAAATAAATTTATTTTATACCCCTAAGGAAGGGTAGACTTCCTCAGTGTCTAGTCTTCCTTAGACTTCTGCCTGAAAATGTACCAATGACCTGAAAGCGGACGTTGAGAATGATTCTGTGCTTGCTGATGAAAATCATTCCATTGGCAAGAAAATGGCAACCATACATTTCGAGCCTGCTGGGCAAGCTGTGCAATGCTAAAGTGGAAGCCTGATAACAGCCATGGGCTGTAAGATGGCAGAGTTTAAAACAGTGCAATTTTAAACTGTGTACTTCTAGTACCATTTTTTTCAAAAGTGGCAGGAACATATCTGAATAATATAAGCTCTGTGATGAATGATATAGCAAAGTGATGGCAGAGAAAACCTGCAAAGAAAAACGGTAGTGTTGTAACTGATACAATGATGTAACTACTAGATGTATTTCTAACTGCACCAAGAGAGTTTTCTAAAGTTTTTGAAGTTTGATGAGCTTCAAATGAAGATACATGTCACTCTGAACAGTTGCCTTCTCAGGCCAGAGAGATTAGTTTCCCTGTGTTATCCCTACTCTTTAGATTTGATAATGAAAGGATTCCAATAAGCGTGGGGAAGGTAACTTCCTTACTTCACATACCTTGTGTAGAAAGAGAATTTCTTTCCCCACCAGGATGGGTGGAAGTGTGTAGACTTGGCTGAAGGATTCATGAAGATTGTAAAATGTTGATAGGTGTAGTAATCACAGGTTTATAAATACACAAGCATGCCCTTTTAATAGGAGTAGAAATATCTTTAAATGGAACAAAACTATAGAAGCAATATAGAAGTAAAAAGAATAAGAAGCTTAATAAATAAGAGCAATGCCTGCTTTTAAAGTTTTGATTCTTTCATAAGGTATGTAGAAGGTGTTTGGTTCTGGAAAAGTGCTTTCTGCAAAGCCATGCATAAATGCATGGAACACACTGAGGAACCCATGTACATGACCTACTTACAGCATTATCGCATTGCCATGCACAAGGCAGTGGATCAAATCTTTGCTATAAGCACATACCATCTGCCTGTAACTAGTACTTAAATGAATGCACTTGCATACAGTCAGCAAACAATATATCAAGCAAGCCAGTGTGACTAGGCTGTGTGGTGGTTAGAATCTGAATTAATTAATAAGACATAAATTAATGAATTTCAGGCATATGTAGTTTTACGATAGCTGCATTACATTAACCATTCATCACTGTCTTCTCACTTGGATTGTCACAGTCACTTGTGTCTTGCTTAAAAGACATGGTAATGCCTTCAGAGTAGGGATTGTCTTGCTGTGTGAACAGTCCAGAGGGACTTTGGTCCTGCTAGTAGGTACTATTGAATTACAGACAGCTGATAACAGTAAGACTCTGCTGAAATGACTGAATGGTAAGTGCACTATCTAGAGTTTTGCTCAGCTTCTTGAACCTGCAATGTGTAGTTGTCATCAGCCCTATCTCTTCATTAAAGTCTGGCTGTTTGACCTGTGGTTACAACACAGTTGGCCGTACAGAGGCACCAGAAACTGCAGATAAATGGTGAAATTCTGGTCTTGCTGAGTGAGGAGTAAAACTGCCTTTGAAATCAATGGGGCCAAAAGTTCATATGACAATCGCAAACAGAGCACAGCACAGCACCCTTACTCCAGTCATTGCCTGGATCTCTGGGGACTCCTTTGGTTGGTTCCTTTCCTCTTTGATTGGGGCCGGGTAACTGGATGTATGTCTCTCTTTTTGGATGAAGGACTGTAAAACGTGGATTTCCAAAAACTGTTCAGATTTTCACAGTGGAAATACGACTCTACGAAAGGAATGCAGTGTGCGCCTTGCAAGAGTCTGCAGCTGCTGTGGACACTGACCAAACAGAGATGGTTTCTACCCTTGTTCAGTCCTCTCAGGCATCACATTCTAGACTTGACCAATTCCTCACCTGAAGTATTTAGGTGTCTTCTCAGTACTTCAGTTACTGCTAGACTATCCTGTCAAGCCTTTGGTTGTTTTTCATGACTCCTGACTATAGACCTAGATTCTCATCTCTGACATTTTCAGTTATACCTGGTTTTGTGTTTCACTGTTTACATACTGGCAAGCCCTCTGAAATCAACACCTAATATGAGTCATCACGTATTCAGTTAGTTTCTTTTGGATGTTAACTTGGTTTCCCTAATTCACAGCAGAGAAATGGTGCTCAAAACCTTAATAGCACAGTTGCATCTGATGAGAGTATGTACATCTGCAGAGGGACTGTGTTAGTAAATAAACTTCCTTCCCCAGTGATCTTATTTTATCTGTGTTCTTACTCAGGAATATATTCATCTTCTTTCTGAAATATGAAAAGAAACAGGTAGAAGGATGAGAAAACAAAAAACACTCATCCTCAGGATCCCTTGTGTCTTCTAATGCCTTTTCACAACCTTCTACTGAATTATACACCAACAATACTCATTGCATGAACAAGTCCTCAAAAAGCTATGGTCAAATGCTTGTCTTGACTGTAACACAACAGTGCAGTCTAGGAGGGGAAAAAAGCCCTTCAGTTCTCCCGGAGTGACAGACACCTTGATGCAATTTTTAGAGTTACATTTCTCCTTATGGCAGGACATAGATGTCAGCATGCCAACCCCATCCCAGTACTCCATCAGGATTCATATAAATTTTGGATCCTGGTCTGCCAGCTGCAGCTGCTAGTGTCACATTCCAGTAACGAGCCCTGTGAGTTTGCTGGTGATGGAAATGGACTAAGACTGCAGAGCATTCTGGAAAGAAAAACAATGAAAAATCCCAATGAACTAGTAGTGAATAAATGGACTCATAGGTTAATGATGAGCTGGAGAGGAGCACTTCTAGAGCTTTCTAAATGCCATGACAAAAAGGAAAGAAAGATCCTGATGCTGAAAACTGGACAAAGACATGAGAAGATAGACAATGGAAGAGTGCGGCTTGAGAAAGCATGAAGATGACACAAGGAGATGAGAACTGGTGGAAAAGGAAAGGGAAGAAAAGGGAACCAAGAAAAAAATAATGAAAGAGAACAGAATGAAAAAATGGAAAAAGAGAAATGCAGGGAAAGAGTCAGAATGAGTTGTACAGGTGATAATAGAGAAGGGGAGGAGTAAGCGAAGTGAAGGAAAGCTGAACAGCACCACAGGTAAGTCCTAAGGACCATGTGCATTCTGTTTCTACAGGACGATGCTGAATCCGTACTGGCAAGACTGCGTGACAGAGGGGGAAGGTAGCTCAAATGTCTGTGCATTGATAGGGTGCAAGAGCAACGTATGAATTCCTTGTGGCACATGAGGAGAAAAAAGGCAGAATATTGTTCCAAACTTATGACTTGGGAAGTATGTAAACAGATTACTGCCAGAATAATAAACATGACCAACAAAAGTAATTGAAAGTACAACTAAACCAGCATGCTTAGTGTTTTATTTCTTTCATGCACGTTTACTCAAGACTGAAAGCTTGGCCAAGAGGATCTAGACTTGGCTGACTGAAAACTATCCTGAAAAATGTAATTTACTGACAATTTTTATTGCAGAGGAATTATTTATTCTAGGCAGTAGGGTTTAGATAATATTTTCTGACTTCTGCCTTTATCCAGAGTGGCTGTCACCATCTTGACTTAAAAGTTTCCTTTGATCTCCACAGTGGCCTTTGCTATGGAAGAGTTTACAAACATGAGAGCAGAGACTGAAAACTGGTCCTTTTAATCCATCCCAAACCTGAGCTTCAGTGACTGTTTGAACCAGCAACCTTCTTTTGGCATGGACAAGTGTTACTTGTCAAGTCTGGCCATGCTTATAACCTGTTAAAGGTCTGTTGGCAGACTCTTTTCCAGTTCTTCTGCCATTCCTTGTGGCTAGGTGTTATTCCTCTGAGAAGAGGAAATCTTCATGATGAGACAGCAAAGACAGGCAGAACCTTAATAATAACCTTTAGTATCATTCACACATACTGGGAAATGCTTGCCAGGTAATTCTGCAAGCCTGTTCAGGCAGAGTGCTGCAAAAAGCTTGTATGGAGCACACACAAAATAGATCATAATTTTAAATTACTTTTTTATGTTTCCAGCAGTTGCTTATTTTTATTTTCCTATGTGTTATCAAGAATATGGCAAAGAAATGTTGGGAAATTGCTTAAAAAATAAATAACAACCTGAATGAATTATAAAATGGACCCTTTGAGAGGAAAGCGCAAGCCCAGAAGTGGAAAGAATGTCACCAGTAGGACTAATTTTGAAAGATGGCAGCTCCAGTAAAAAAGGGACCTTTTAAAACATTACACTGAGGCGGTGCTCCAAGTCTGGCTCAGAGGGAAGTGTGTTACCTACTGAATTATGAGCAACATCTTGTTCAGCATCCTGTTTAGAGATGGGATTTTCTCTTTGCACTGGAAAGGAAGGGAACAGATGCCTTCCATAAAAAACATGGCTGCCCTTCAGCTGAACTGCTGTTGGTAGCCTGTGTTAAAATGGTCTAACACGTGCCTTTCTTTAAAGATAATATAATGAATTTTTAAATTATACAATATCTGCGAAATTACTGTGGAACTTGTAATGTTGGCCACCCAGAGTGAAGATGAAATGTCAAGGCCATCTCAGAAAGATAGAAGGGAAAGAAAAGGGTGTGGATGTGATGGAGGACTTACAGGAGGAGAGGTTGAATAGATGGACTTGTGGCCTTTGTCATCACACAAGGAAAAAGGAGCCAGAAGTAGCATTCATCTAGTTCATCCCCATTCATCTTCTGCTGTCTGCATCTCTGCCCTCTTGAAAACAATTGATAGGATAGGGACATCTGGTGCTCTGAAGTAATCTGTTGCTTTAAGTGTCTGCCTAACTTTAAGTGGTGAGCCAATCCAGCATACAAAACATGCTCACGAACCTACATCTTAATGCATTCTGACTCTGTGGAAAAATATATGTAAACAGTGCTCAAAATGGACTAGAACATGACAATATAGTAGCCACTTCACACATGCAAACTAGAAAATTTCATATGTACTGCAGAGAAGTCTGTTCCACATGTAAACTTCCACATTTTTATTTTGAATTCTGCCTGTAGCATATAACAGCACATTTTATAAAATAATATAGTAACTGGATTATTTCAAACACAGCATGTTTTTCCTCATTTAGGTTTTCATAAGCTACTTTTTCTAGTAATATGATATTCAGCCAGTGGCAACTTATATTTTCTACAGATTTTTTTAACTATTGTCACAGTTCTTTATTTTGATTTTATTGGTAATCTTGTTAGCTGTATCTGTGGTTATGCTGATTCTCCATGTTCTTTAATCCAATATGTACTGATATTGAATTGCTACCACAGAAGAAAAAAATGAAATAGATAAAATTGCTTCTGTTGGATGACTGTATAAACAATCTGTGTTCTAAAAAAACCATCACAGATACCTGAACTTTAGCTCTTAAGCACAAGGAATTGTAAAGATGCTAGATTCTCAGAAAATCCCTGCCCAAGGATTACCAAACATTAGAGTTCCAAATTCAGACCATACACTATATGGTGCTTAGTACATTACCCCAGTTACTGTATAGCAAATCAAGTGTAGGGCTGCTGGAACAAAAGCATTTTTTAATAATGATTTTATAATTAAATATTAATCATCAAGTTTCAAAGCTTCTCACCTGGCTAAGTTCCTCTATACTTACAGGTGGTTAAGCTATAACCCATTTTTTTTTTTCTCCTACTATTGCATAATTTTGCTGAAAACTGTTACTCTCCACCAGAGAGAGATATTTTAGTAATGGAATAATTGTGGATAAGCTGTCCTCATTTAATACACCATTTAACTGAGCTCAGGGTGTTGGGGGAAGCTGTCCAGAACATGTTGCATCTTATAGCACAGAAAGTCATAGGTGACACTGTAAGGGGCATTCAAATAGAGATCAAGAGACCAAAATTTTGTGCTATATTTAAACAAGGACTAGAGCAGCACTAGAGATTGGGTTCCACCTGAGGTCGTCCAATGTGAGATTTAGGCACCGACATAGAGATGTCTCTCTGTCAATGGAGAATTTAGTAGACATCTTAGCCTTTATCCAGTTGTCTCAACGTAGACTGCTTCCACCATTTGAGACATCATACGGCTTCTCGCCTGGCCCCAGCAGCTTCTCTGGAAATGAGGACATCCTATAGGTCCTGTAGCATATTTGCCAGACCTTAGAGAATTTCCCATATACTCTGTGGCATCTCAAATGACATTAGATGCTTGCCTTTAGACAACTGAGTTGAGCTTCTGGGGCTGACCAGCTGAATTGCTCTCCAGAAATCACTGCCTGTGTCAACTGAAATGGGAGGTTAGACACTCATGACACATGTAGATACCTGTATGCAGAAACAACCTTTAGTTGTTTTATTTTTCAACAGAATAGTACCTTTCGTGTCAAAGATGACAGGAGGACAGGAATCTGTAATATACCCTGTTATAGTTGGTAGTGATTTAGGGAAAATCCACAGACTGAAAGTCTCATATTACAACTTCCCTACAAGAGGACTTGTAGATAAGACTGTTTTCACCTATTTCTGCTGAGATAAAGCTCTGATAGCTGCCTCTTCTGTAGATTACCTGGCCTGGCCTAAACAATAATAATGGCACCACTCTGCTCTGCATCAATTGTTTGTTCATGTTCTTGGGTAGTTTCAGATGGTGGTGATGATGATGTAGCAAATCATCTTGTCCTGGTTTCAGCTGGGATAGAGTTAATTTTCTTTCTAGTAGCTGGCATAGTGCTATGTCCTGGATTCAGTATGAGAAGAACTTTGACACTGATGTTTTCAGTTGTTGCCAAGTAGCATTTATACTAAGTCAAGGGTTTTTCAGCTTCTCATGCCCAGCCAGCAGGAAGGCTGGAGGGGCACAAGAAATTGGGAGGGGACACAGCCAGGGCAGCTGACCCAAAGTGGCCAACAAGGTATTTCATACCATGTGATGTCATGCCCAGTATATAAACTGGGGAGAGTTGGCCTGGGGGAATATCGCTGCTCAGGCACTAACTGGGCATCAGTTGGCTAGTGGTGAGCAATTGCATTGTGCATCACTTGTTCCATATATTCCAATTCCTTTATCACTATTATCATTATTATTTTCTTCCTTTCTGTCCTATTAAACTGTTCTTATCTCAACCCACGAGTTTTACTTTTTTTCTTTTTTTTTTTTTTTTTTTTCTGATTCCCATCCCACTGGGTGGGTGGGGGAAGTGAGCAAGCAGCTGTGTGATGCTTAGCTGCTGGCTGGGGTTAAACCACAACACACCTATACAGTCAGAGGCAATGCAAACAGAAATAGACTTTTAGATCCCTGCCTGAAATGTAAGTTACAGTTTTTCTGACAAAACTGAATGAGACAAACAGGGTGGGATTAATTTCAGTTAAATTTTTAAATATATAGTGCAGGTCTCTACTGCCTGGCTAGTCAACTCAGGTTCCCTTCAGAGACAGCAAAGAATAATAGTCACCCCTGGGGTGCAATTCATCTCATCCTATTGCTGACATCTAAAATTAATCATACTCTAGAATTGCCTATATGTCTTTGCAGTCTATGAAGAAAACATAGCACAATTAATTCAAAAGTATCTATATTTTAGATGCCTGAAATTAATTGAAATGAAATAATTTGCAGCACTTCTTCTCTTCCAAAGGTGTTTCCATCTTGGAAAGAATGATAGAGACAATACCTTCTTTTTCCACAAGATTTAGTAGTGTTTAGCAGGCTTATGCTTTTTTTGTTCAATATGCAGACACCTTTAGGGCTTATTCAGAGCACTAAATAAGTTATAACTTGCTCTTGAAAGCAAAGCACATTTTTGGCTTGATTGGGATAGAAAACAAGAGGAGTCACTGGGTCAGAATTAACCTGGGAGAACAGTTACTGGAACCAGAGTGTCCCTGCTGTGCCACAGGGAAGAGGAAAACTCAATCACCCATTGCAATAGAGCTCAAAACTGAGGAAGGTACTTCCAGAAGCCTTCCAGAAATGCTTAGCAATGGGTTTGTGTCTGTTGATACTAGTCAACATTGGCCCTGGTAATATGTTACTTTACTCATTTTTCTACTTTAAAAACTACATAGTCTATGCTATTTCTATTTTATTCTAATGGAGACATAAATCTTTGTCCCAGCACAATGTAGTAAAATGAAGTTTGAGTAACTAAACCTGCTGGGAAAGACCACTCTACATTTCTATAAAGTGTTCATTCAATTTTGAACAAGCAACATATTTTCTCTCAGATATGACACATGCAATTTTATTTTCAGTGTTTACACATTGTCTGTTTTTTTGACAAGTAGCAGACAGTGTATATTAAGCTATGCTATTATGTTGTAAAAAAGTTTCCAACTACATATTTAAAGACACAAAAAACTTTGGATTAATTAGACAATATTTTCTGTTTCACAAGAATTTCTCAGAAAGGAGCTGTGAGACATTCATTGCAATGGGGATTAAAGTGGTGCCAACTTGCTGTTTTCCGAGATGGACAGCAGCTGTTCTTGTAGAACAAGTGCAGTAGGATAATAACTGGGTCAGTGCTACATTCACGTCACTGTTTTCTTTTTGACAGGAAGATTCATGCTGAAAAAATGAGTGCAAAGGACAAAACGCTGGGTTCTGTCTTTGCTGTTTTACAATGAGTCTTCAGTAGATATGCTTAAGAGTTTCTAATTGACATGCCTGCAAACTTCCCCAAAGTTATGTATTTGTCACTTCTTATAAACTGTAATAATAGTTCTATTGATCAATAAATGCCTTCAGGCATAGTCTCATTAATTTTAAATTCTGAAACTATAGAGACAGGTGAAACCTATTGCTTGCTTATCTGTAACTACCTTGAACACAAAATACCAGTTCTTCTGAAGATTCATAAGGGTGTAGAATCTAATTCGGCTCCTCATTGCTGTGTTTTAATTTCCAAGTCTAAGAGCTGCAAACTTAGCTTTTCCCTGGAGTGTGCAGGTTTAACACTGAAGACATAGAGGAAACAGAACTGAGGAGGAAGAAAGTACTATTTTCAAACAGTTTCCATAGAAGTGCTGCAGTTTAATATACTACTTGGCATGTGAGTGGCTGTTTGATATCAGGATTGCATTCAGACACAGCAAGTTTCAAAGTCTGCTTTGTTCTCACAGTATACGAGGACTCCTTTTTCACAGTGCATTGGGTAACCTGTGTTCATCTGCAAGGTCTCAGGTTTATTGAATAACACAGGCTCTTTTAAGTTGAATTTTTATGCTTACCTCTTAATATTTTTAGGATTTCTTCAGATGTATAATAGTATCACAGATACCCTTTCACCAAAATCTGTTTTTTTTAAGTCAGTGCAGTTCAGTCTCTATATCCTACCCCTTTGTGGAGTGGCAATAGAAGTATTCTATATTCTTCCATTTAGAAAAATTTTAATGAAAATGAAGATGTGAAAGAGACAAATCTCCTACATAATGTGAACGAAAGCACTTTAAAGCATAGGGATCTCAGAAAAGGAGAGAGAGGGAAAAAGAATAAGTGAGAAAACAATTTATACCCAGAAAGATTGAGTTGGAGGTAATAGAAGAAAAGTCAGAAAACAAATGTATGTTCCAGCTGTTTTGTAGAAGAAAAAATAAATTAAGAGAAAATTACTGAATTGCCTCAAATAACACTAGGCTACACTGCTCTGAAAAGAAGCAGAAAATTCCTGAGCTAACCCTGAGAAGTAGTAGGTGGGAAGGAGAGAGAGACTGAGAAGGCAGAAGAGTAGTCTGTCTCTAAGTTTCCTATTCAGAAGTAATAGTCCATATGGTGCACATTCATCCACCCTGCTGCAGTTCACAGCCTGTTGGGGAGTCAGTTTTAGTGGGATCAGCCTCTGGAGCAAACTGTTGAGAATTACAGAATATTTTTATGTGGTTGAGTAATAATGTAAAATCATTTTGACGTGGCCAGGGAAAGTCTCACCGTGGATAAGCAGAAAGTGAGGGAAGCAGATAGGAATATTTCAGCAAAGATGCAGTGCATATAATACAAAAAGATTAGAAAGAGGAATTAAAAGGACAATGGGAGTAGTAGGCAGAGACAATACCATTCGATCTGGTTTTCAAAAAATGTGAAAAGATGTAGGGTTTTTTGTGGTTTTTGTTTGTTTGTTTGTTTGTTTTTGTATGGACTCCTGCTGTAAGGAGGAAGTGAAGGAATACTCCACCCTTTGGAAGAAACCATATCACCATCTATTTGGCTAGGAAATTGCATTCCAGTCTGGTGAACAGTCACCTGTCTGGTTATCATTGCTTCATTATTTCTCAACTGTATTGTATTAATGGGTGTTCAGTATATAGGAGATTCAAAATAACAACAAAATCAGTAGTAGGGCACACAACAGCAAATTGCATCCATACACAGATTTGGTTGGGATTTTTGCTACGGATTCCAGAGGAAGGTGTGGCAAAGGATAACTTTGTACATGGAGGGAGATGTTTGTTGGCGACTGTATTGGGTTTACGTGGCAAGGTTTTGGCTCTGCAGGGTTGGCTTCTGTGAGAAAACACCAGAAGCTGTCCCCATCTTGGACAGAACCAGTTCCAGGCAGCTCCAAGATGGACCCACTGCTGGCCAAAACTGAGCCACTCAGCAGCATTGGTAGTGCCTCTGTGAAAACATATTTAAGAAAGGGTAAAAAATGCTACACAACAGCAGCTTAGAGAAAGGAGTGAGAAAATCTGAGAAACAGCCCTGCAGACCCCCAGGCCAGTGCAGAAGGAGGGGGAGGAGATGGTCCAGGCGCCGGAGCAGACATTCCCCTGCAGCCCGTGGGGAAGACCCTGGTGAGGCAGGCTGTCCCCCCGCAGCCCATGGAGGTCCACGGTGGAGCAGATCTCCACCTGCAGCCCGGGGAGGACCCCACACCGGAGCAGGGGGATGTGCCTGAAGGAAGTGGCAGCCCATGGAGAGGCCATACTGGAAGAGGTTTTCTGGCAGGGCTTGTGACCCCGCGGGGGACCCATACTGGAGCAGTCTGTACCTGAAGGACTGCAGCCCACGGAAGGGACCCACGCTGGAGCAGTTCGTGAAGGACTACAGCCCGTGGGAAGGACTCACTTTGGAGAAGTTCATGAAGGACAGCATCCTGTGGGAGGGACCCCATGCTGGAGCAGGGAAAGAGCATGAGGAGGAAGGAGCGGCAGAGACAGTGTTATGAACTGTCTGCAACCCCCATTCCCCATCCCGCTGCACTCCTTGGGGAGGGGGGGGAGATAGAAGAGTTGAGGGTGAAGTTGAGCCTGGGAAGAAGAAGGTGTGGGGGGAAAGTGTTTTTTAGACTTGTTCTTATTTCTCATTACCCTACTCTGATTAATTGGCAATAAATTAAACTAATTTCCCCAAGTTGAGCCTGTTTTGCCCATGATGGTAATGGGTGAGTGATCTCCCTGTCTTTATCTCAATCCATCAGCTTTTTGTTGTATTTTCTCCCCATGTGCTATTGATGGAGGGGGAGTGATAGAGTGGCTTGGTGGGCACCTGGCAGCTAGCCAAGGTCAACCCACCACAATGACATAGGCAGAACGTCCCCAGGGTTGACTTAAGACTTCAGAATGAACACCCGTTGTGTGTCCCTTTGATTTTGTTTCCTCTTTGGTGAATACATAGCAGGTGTATTAAAACAGAGGTAAAACCAAACCAGCAAACAAGCAAGCCCACTATTCAGTGATAAGTCAGTATGCAGAGAAGATGAAAGAGAAAACAGTTTCTCCAAAACAGCTACTTGTCACATGATTTAATTCTCTACCTAAAAGTGCATAAATACTCTGGCAAAGAATACATGAGAATGAAGAGAATAGTCAGGCCAAGTTTATGAGTTTGCTTTTATCTCACCCTGGGGGAAAACAAGCCAGCAATGTTTTGCGACTCTGTATTTAGGACATAAGGACATGGATTATGAAAAACCTATGGAAGGAACATGTGTGTCAAAGCTCCTTATGGTCCTTGTTTACAGGGCTAGTCACACACCAGACATAGCTAGACTGCACAATTACAGTAGTGATATTTTTCAGATACAGAAACATAGCAGCTTGAAGCTATAAAACAAATGTCTACAAGTAACAAGTCCTTTTAGCAGGTATTTGATTTTACTAACCTTGACCTTCACCATACACACACACTGTTGCTTTTCCACATTGTAAACATGGGAGACCACTACTAATAAGGAAATACATTTAATTTTCTGCATTATGACTTAGGTATGATCTGGCTGATAGATTATTTTTTTTCCTCAGTCTCGTCTGAGCAAAGCTAAATAATTTTGTAATTTTTAGCCTATTTTAACTCTTACAACTGTGTACTGGTCTGTGCAGTCAATGAATAATCTGTTTTGATCGAGTAGAACTAGCAATCTATTCCTGCTGTGTCAGTACTGAGAGCTACATCAAAGTTTATGTTCCCTCATAGCTTACTGTGGGCTAGTATTTAATAAAAAATTTAAATTTTGGTTCTTTTTTAAATCTGAGGTTTTAAATGGATCTTGTTTTCTTCCTTAGCTTCCCCTTACTTTTTTTGTTCTTGTGCAGAAGGATTGTATCATAATGTTTTAACAATAAAAGTGTTTTACAGTAAGCAGGATTGACTTCATGCTAAGTAGGTTTTATTCCCTTACATTAGCTTTTGGAAACTAAAACAAACACATCAGTGATTTTATGTCATTCTCTGCAAGACAGGAAAGAAATGCACAATTAACACTGCAAGCAGCTTTAAAAGCTTCTCTCCTAACAAGAAAAACAAGTAATAAACTCCACAGCTCAATTTCTTACAAACTAAAGCATTTGCAGCTTACATGTTTGCTGACATAATTTTTAATAATTAAAATAATTCTGAAATTGTTGCCATGACCAACTACAGAAATGATGTTGTGATACAACTGTACCTCATGCTTCATACAGTATTGAGAAGAGAGATAGCCCATTTCTTTTTTACAATCACAGATGGATCTTAGTTGCCTTATGCCTCCGCTCCTTGCAGGTTCAGTATATTCTAGTTAAATGTGAATAGGACACAGAAGCCTTGATCAGATTTTCTCTGTTGTCCACTTAATGAACTTCCACTAAGAAAGATTTTCAGGATATTTTTAGTGAAGATTTGAGATATGAAATAATTATTGTATGAAGTCAAAACTGTAACCTAAAATAAAAAGAAAAAAAACAACAACACCAGAAACAAACTCTTTAGCAGAAATATTTCCTTTAGTGTCCATATTGTCATGCATCAATATGATGTTTGAAATGACTACTACAATTCAAGGTGCTTCCTTATAGAGATGTTCCCTTTAAAGAACAGAAAAGTGAAAGTTTTCCTTTTTTCCCCTATGAACGCTGTTTAACAATAACAAGCGTTTCACTGAAATATGGTGACATGTTCCATATGCACTAGAGGAACAGTGTGCTGAAAATGCAGACATTATCTTCTGAAAAGAGGAGAAAATACCAATACTTGTAAGTAAAAGCTACAGTGATAATGCTGCAGGAGACAGAAAACATGTTGTAACATTCAAAGTTTTGCTGGGGCCAAGGCTCTGTGCAGAAAGGAGGAGACGAGTACACCTTCAGAAAATGATCAGGAAGGTTTGAACATCAGATGTTCTTTATGAGAAACAGATTGAAAAAAAGGGGGAGGGGCATTAACAAAGCCATGGCCATAGTTCTGTGGTTGCTGGCTGTACTGTGGGTATTCTCATAGCACCTGGGTGGCAATAGGTATCTTCTAGAAAAGAAATGTTCCAGGAGGAATGAGATTCCCACAAGAAAAAGGGAACCCGGATAAGTCAATTTAATGTGAAGAGAAGATTCGCGGAAGGAAATGATACAGAATTCATCCTTGGGGCTGAACAGCCTTCCTGCTTTTCTTATATGACCAAAAAAATACTTGCCAAGAAGATGTAACACTGCTATGTTATTCCTTATGTGCTGAGTTAAGGACCTTTCTAATTAAAGGAAGAAAAGAGCTCTGCTTATTCTAAAACACTTAGGGTTTGTATGTGGAGGCTTTATTATACATTTCTCTGTATTTTAAGAATCAAATATGCCCTTTTTTTGTTTCGACCAGCTAAGCTTTCAGCTGAGCTAAAGCAATAGCTGAAAAATTTATGAACACAATGGTTTCAACTACAAATTCTGCAATAAAGTCTCTTATAAGTAGCTTGAATATTCCTATTTTGTTGCCTTACTATAAGGAAAACAAAGAAAATGAAACAAGCACTGGTTTAGGTCTGTATAAAAAAGACATTTTAGGAGTTCCTTTGAGAAAGGAAAATGCAAATATTTTGGCTTTTTTATAAAAAAAATAAAGTTTAATTATTTTTACAAATTACACTCTACAGATTAGATTAACTGTGAATAAAAAACTGCAAAGGTTTTAGTTCAAAATTATTTAAACAAAATATTTGGCATTTTTTACTCTCCTCCTCAGTATATCAGAAAGGTGGGGTTTTCTGTTTCTTTCTTTCTTCATTTTTTAAAATCAGCCTACATTGCCAAGAGTTTTTTTAAACTCTTGAAACACTGTGTATAAATTTACTACTTATTATCTGGGGGAAAAAAAAATAATTCACCTAAGTAGAATTATGACTGGAATGATACTGCAGAGCACTAACTCAGATGCAAATGCGAGAAGTGACTGATTAGGACCTGTGTGATTTATCCCTGCAATTCACCATGACGAGGCAGTGGTGTCTTATGGAAAACGTAATCCAGAGAGGAAGTGCATGTCACGAAGGAGGCAAATTATTACAACCGTAAGTGCACAAGGTGCTGGAACTGCATTTCCTAATGGCTTGTAATTTTTGTTTCACCTTTTCATTTCTTAGGGGCTACTCCCTTATTTTGCAACCATCTCTACTGCATATATGTAATTGTATGAACATCTGATCAAGAAAAGAATGTTGTTTCAAATCAAAACATGTCTTTTAGCTTAAAAGAGACAATTTCTATGCTTTACTTCTACAAAATATTTTTGAATAACTTTGAAATAAACTTTGAAACACAGATTTGAAATATGAATTAAAATGTTAATTAAATGCCAGAGCAAAACAATTTTTCATAATTGCTTCAAGTGTTTGGCTCTGCTGATACGATTCAGTGAAGTCAACACAAGTTTGGTAAACATTTTAGCCAGACCAAAGCTGTTCCTTGTTGGTGAAAAGAGTTGAGGCTGAAACATTTATTTCTAAGCATATGCCATCGCTCTTCCATGGTGTGCAGCCAGCCTAGGCTGCTGGCTCACTCTCAAATGCGGGGTCTGCTGGCAGCGAGGAAATCCAGCCAGGCTCTCGTGGAACTGGCTTTGCTCTACAGAAGCCAGTGCAAGACCTGCTTTTAAAGGAAAGTCTGGTGGAGCAATACTAAACAAGCTGGCTGATGCACAGACAATCTGCTAGGTCTAGGGAGTCTCCCGATCGAGAAGAGACTGTGACACTGTGATTTGTAGGCTTAAAGGATGGTGGAGAGAATGCTCCACCACATTGCTATGTCTCAGTCTACCGGGGACTGCTATGGCTAGATGAGTTTGGTTACAGAGAAGCGACCTGGACTATTGTTCCCACACTTAGCCCTGCGGTTAGATGCTTGGGGTTATAGCTGGAACAGCTATAGCCATCCAGTCCTGGCCCTGAGGGCGGGAGAGGTGTCAGCAACCGGTGAGGCAAGAGGCAAATAGTAGTAAACCCCAGGTATCCATATACCTATGCATCAAAGCATGTCTAAAATACCACCCTAGTAATGATTAGAAACGAATTCTCTTCCCAAGCACAGTGCAAGCCTTCACAAGGAATTAATAACCTAAACCAAGCCTTTAACCCAGTCTAGGAAAGGAACTGCTAGAAAGGATCATAAAATTTATCAGACAGCTCAGAAAGTTTCCAACCGGTTGTTTCACAGTAGCTACACCTTGTACTGCCTTGTCAGGCACGTTATTTGAATAGGTGAAGGCACCTGTATGAACAAAATGATGAATACTAATCAAATATGCAGAGAAGAATAAAGATGCACACATAAACCCCTCACATTTATAAATCCTCTTCTTTAAAATCAGTGCTTTCATCATCATCTGCTGTAATATCCTTTTTTTTTTTTTTTGGGGGGGGGGGGGGGGGGGGGAGCATGAGAAATGTGAAATATTGCAGTCTCCAGACTCTAAACTGCATATTGTGAACAAAATAACTATTACCCGAACAACAGTGGATACAGCTGCTTATTTCCCTCCAATACTCGTTTCAAAATCTCATTGAAAATCAGATGTATAACAGTAAGCTAACACTGTATTTTTAACCATGTGCTACCTTAGTCCTACCTTAGTCTCCTCATGTTATTTCACAAAGAGTACTTTGCCCATACGAAATATCAAGAAAGTGATTTCAGATGCATCTTTACTAGAACATTATCTTTCTCAAAGACAGTAAACTTTCTACCACAGACTGCATTATACCCACAGCAGGCAATATACCTCTTCATTTTTGTGGAAGTTGGAGTAAGCTACAAAATTTTTATTTCATTGAACCGAGCGTTCAGTTTAAACTATCTGTCTATGTTTTCCATTTTTCTCCCTTGCTCAACATTCCTCTCTCCACGTCTCACAGGGCACTGCTTTCTTTATAATCTATATTCCCTGAAACCACTCATGTGTCCTTATGTCAGAATCCATCCATGTAGATTGCTATTTTCCCTCACAGAATACTATATAGCATCATGGAAGATTTGTTCCCTATTTGTTTGAGCTGTTTTAGCCGTCAGTGCTAAAGTACAATGGCTCCTAGTTGTCTGTAAATAGCTTTGTCCTTAGGGCTTGGAGGGTGGTTTATTTTTCCTGAAGCACAGCACAAATGTGATGCAGTTGAATAGACATTGTAATGTACCCGAAATGCCATAGGGCCCTCACTGTGCCAAAAGGAAGACCATGAAATTTTCCTATTTCTTTTCTGCATAAATATAGCTGATTTTTAATCTTCAGAAGAAAAACTGACTAGAGCAAAGGGAATTATATTGATATTTTCAACAGTCTGAAGAATAATAGCTTTGAGGAATAACATCATTCATCTGCAGCTTCTTATGAAACTGGCTTTCTTCCATAATCAGGCTGATAGCTACTGTGTAACTATGTAAGTGAAACTTCTAAATGTTACACAGAAACTGAAAACAGTCCTTCTTAAATGTAGTTTGCGAAGGTGCTAAATACCTCACAAGTAGATAAGTGATTTTCAGAGGTGAGGGGTTGTCTTGGGTTTCGGCTGGGATAGAGTTAATTTTCTTTCTAGTAGCTGGTATAGTGCTATGTTTTGGATTTAGGATGAGAAGAATGTTGATAACACACTGATGTTTCCAGTTGTTGATAAGCAGTGTTTATACTAAATCAAGGATTTTTCAGCTTCTCACGCCCAGGCAGCGAGAAGGCTGGAGGGGCACGAGAAGTTGGGAGGGGACACAGCCAGGGCAGCTGACCCCAACTGGCCAAAGGGGTGTTCCATACCATGGGACGTCATGCCCGGTATATAAACTGGGGGGAGTTGGCCTGGGGGGTTGGATTGCTGCTCGAGAACTAACTGGGCCTTGGTCGGTGGGTGGTGAGCAACTGCATTGTGCATCACTTGTTTTGTATATTCCAACCCTTTTATTAGTATTTTAATTTATTATTATTATTATCATTATTATTTTCTTCCTTTCTGTCCTATTAAACTGTTCTTATCTCAACCCACTAGTTTTATGTATTTCCTTCTGATTTTCTCCCCCATCCCACTGAGTGGGGGGAAGCAAACGAGCGGCTGCGTGGTGCTTAGTTACCAGCTGGGGTTAAACCATGAAAGTGGTACCTGCACTTTTAAAAATTATTAATACTTCATGTATTTATCGATTATTATCATGCTTACTTTGTTCCTTTGTGATTTTCTTCATAAGATAATTTGGGTTTACAATTTTAGTGGCATTTGAATACGTGTTTAACAAGAAGCTCTTGGGCCTCTGAGGGCACACTGCACAAAAATGTTCTGAGTAAATAATCAGGGATGTAATATAGATTCAGGCTTTAAGCTGAGCAATGTTCTGTTGCTTGCTGTGGTGTAGGTATCTTGTTTTACATTATGCTCTTATTCATCATATATGAATAACTTCGCAGCTGTTATTTCCTTTCAGCTTAAGCAAATGATGCCTGTGGTAGCCAAGGACAAAATTAGCTCAGTAGAAAGCAAAAGTTATTTTTAAACACAAAATTATTTATTTTGCTAGAGGAAAAAAAAAATCTTTATATACAACCAGTGTAATTTTTCCATAATTTCGGAAGCAAATGCCTCTGAAATGTATTTCCCTCTGCAAGTATTCCAAACTAACCATTTGTTGCTATGCTCAGTTAGCCTGAAGTACTCCATATATGATTTTGTGTAGGAGACTTTGTATTGTTCTACATTATTTTTGTTCTGTCAGATATTTTTAGGAAGTTATTCAGGTGTTATTTTTATGTGCAGACAAAAGAAAATCACAAAACTTATAAATTGAGGTGTTAAGCAACTCTACAAAAGATTGCTTTTTGGTAACTCATTATAAGAATAGCTATTATTATTTTTTTAGTACTCTTCAGAGAATCTCAAACCACTCTACAAATAGCAATTAGATAAACCTTTTGGTTCCTGAAGGTGCACCACCTTTCTGAAACATTTACATTAGAGAATACCCCCATATTGTGTGTAATCAGACAATGAAAACTTCATAGATATAACTGAAGAACAAAATAGGGAAAATTGGAAAGTTTGAAAAGAATGAAAAATTTAAAGGGCAAAGGTAACATTCCTGATTTTCTTCCTTTAAAGATCATTGGGTCTTAGTTCCTTTATTTATGACTCTGTATATCTCAGATACAGTAGAAATCAAAACCCATGTGTACTATCCATTCACAGATCTGTAAATGAAAGCATCGACACTTTAAATCATACTCATATTAAGAGTAACATAACATCTAGGAACGGACACTTCTACATTTGTGTTTGTGAATATAAGACATCACATTTCCATATTTATTTTTCCATGGCTGTTTGCAATTTGTGCTCATTGAGGCTGAAATGTGGATATTCCCATGTACAAACAGTGGTGGGAAGCCATAGAAAAGCCTTTGCTACAAACTTGTCCCGGTAGTGCTGTGTTTAGCCTCTGTCTTCGTACCCTCACAACCCTTTTCAAGAGACCTCCTCCCAACTCTTTTCGCAGCCTGTAAGGTAACCCCTGGAGAAGTCTTTCCTCTGAGTGCTGAGAACAGCCCACTTGCCGTTCTTATACCAGGTCTCCACCTAACATGCTGCAGCACCTGTAGCTGGCTGATAACAGGACACAAGATTTAGTGATAAATGTGATTGAAGGCTATTGCCACTATACCAGTGAGTATGCCAAGTCCTGGAGGACAGCCCTGTGATGAACACACACTTCAGTTCTTAAAGGTGCCGTGGCCACTTTTTTCCTGCCTTAGATAATGCCATCAACTCGCTGCCTCTTGCCTGTTAGCTCCGAGGACTCCTTCACATAAATCTCTGTCTGCAGGAACATGGGTCCTCTGATGTGAAAACGCTGAGCTGCCACAGCACATGCTCACCTGCATGCTTTATGTTGCCATGCTCAAGCATAATGCTCAGAGAAGGAGAGTCCTTCCTTAAAAGGTCTTAAAACACTAGTTATTGTATTGTGTGTGACTTACCGTGGGAAACACTCTTTAATATTTGTTTTACATTATTCCTTCTTCTCTAATACTGGAAAGTACAAACAATAGAGGCAGACAAACAGGGAGGCATTAGCTTGTATCCAAGGATGAATTTGAAAATAATTACTTCTGCCATAAATCTTGCAGTCCATATGGATAAGGTACAATACTGGCACTGATATCTACAGGTCCATCTGCACAGAGCCTCATTTTACTGCATAAGGTAAAGCTTTGTAAACCCAGCCATCTGTTTTCAGTGCTGTTTATTCCCCGGAACCTCTAAGTAAGGCTGGGTAATAAAGATAAAACGTAAAGAATTCCTCTATATCATATGACTGAATTTAAAAAATAATGCAAAAGGATAAAAAATAATATTTGAATATTTCATATGATAATTTCTGTCCCTAAACTTATTGAAAATAGTAAATACATCATTTGACTATGGTAATGGCATCTGCTAAAAGCTATGTACTCATAAAGACCTAATCCTGCTTCACCTTGCTGTAGAACACAGCTTCTCCACCAAAGCCAACGGAGTGACAGCACTGCGGGATCAGGCTGCTTGTATATTTTTTTCCCATGGATTTGCTGTCCATGACAATAAATAGGGAAAAATTTGTTTTGACTCTCCCAGTGATTTCCTTTTGGCTTTTGGAGCACCAATGGATGTTTTTAAAAATATTATCCCTCTCTATTTTGTTGGGGAACACAGGATTATAAACACATTTGATAATGTCTACTTAGTAATTTGAGTACTTTTGATTAGTCTCAGACATACATATATGAAAAAATCTATTCTGTGAGATGATTGATGGATCAATAACAGGTTTGGTGCATTCCATAAATCCAGTACACTAACACTATGAAACTGTGAGGTGCTGGAAAATGCTGGAAGGTACTTCTTCTTTATCTAGCTTGGGATGAAGTATTCAAAGTTGATATAATTTTCCATGTGAAGAAGTAGTAATAATGTAATCACAGAAGTTCCTCAGGTAGTACTGCACCTTAATAATTCCTATTTAGAAAATATAAATCTACATAGTGAGCCACATCTCTTGAGGCCAGTTTTATCAGAAGTGTCTGCATTGTTTGAAGAAAATTAGATCAAAACCATGTTCAGTCGCACCTGAGCATTCAGGTCTGTTATTGATCTTGGAGAACCTGAAACATTTCATCATAAGAAGCAAGACCTCAAGACACTTTGGAAATCATTGAGAGAATATGAGGATCTACTATCACTTTATTTTTATTTTTGGTTTTAGTTGTCTTCTCCACATAAAATCAGATCAAATACTGAAGAATAAGAAGCAGGAAGATTCTAATCTGGAGGCAGATCAGACTTGTCATACTGAAATGTAATAAGTAATATATTACTGGAGAACAGGTAACATGTTTAAACATTTATTCTTGTTATTATTTTAAATCGGATTTTCCCCAAATTTTCATTTCCTACTGTCTACATGGCTGCTAGTGGTCACTAGACACCCTACTTGGACAAAAAATTGTGTTTATTCTTTGACATAGTCAACATTTTAAGGGTCTTCCCCAACCTAAATGATTCTATGATTCTATATGGAGCAGGTGGAACTAGATGATCTTTAAGGTCCCTTCAAACCCAAACCATTCAATGATTCAATGATTCTATAGGTAGCTTAAGAGCATAAACACACATTATGTTTTCAGACAAACTCCCAAACCACTGACAGTTTAAGTCAGAAGCTAAGCTCTACCTCTTTAATTCAGTAAACACACATTCAAAAGAGCTGGCTGCCAACCAGTGACTTAGGCACTGGTGATGCACTAGTTAAATGCTTATACTAATAAAGATCAATCCTTGTGCCCTGAATACATGTGTTTTAACTTGTGCCCTGAATTATTTTAACTTAAATTACTATAAATACAGGACTGATGGATGGTTCTTTCATTTAAGTTTTTTGTGTGTGTTTCTCTTGATAAAACTTTGTAAACTGTTTTTTTTTTTTATTTCTAATTTAGTAAATAAACAATTTTTTTTGCTTCCACCTTGCCCTGGTGTTTGTTAAAGATGACTTTAATTTGTTTATCTAATGTCAGGAGTTAACTCTATTTCTGTGGGTATGATAATCTTTAATGACGAGTTCATGGGACCCTACAAGAGAAGCTTACCTCCTCTAGCTAGCTCACCTAACATGCAGCAATACATATATCTATATAAAATGCTTAGCCTTGTTTTGTGAATTGGTGATAAAAGGATCTTGAAGCAACTAGCAGTAATCAGGAAAGCCTCTTGATGTGTAGCAAGATATCTGGGAATCATTCTGAAGCTCCAGGTGTGTGTGATACACCCAGAATTTTTGCTTCACAGTTTGAAGCAAAAATGACTATCAGCCCAGGCTAAGCCTCTCTTCCATAGCAGATAGAGGACTCCATAAAGAAACGCATTTTAAATAGTGGCCTCATGCCCTGACTTCTTCCACTTTTAGAAGGTGAAGGTCCAGTGTTTCTTCTGCATTCCAAGTCTTCATTTCACACAAGGAGCTCCATGAGACAAGTTCTCTTACAAGTAAATAAAAAATTCCTGTTTTTTAAATTGAAATTAAGGTGTGGAACAATTTAATCCTCAAAGACTTACAAGTACTTTCATGCCAGAGATCAGGTTTGTATAAATAAACGGGTGTCCATGCTGAACAACTATATAACTGTTTTTATGATGTTCCTAAAATTATAACTTGTAACATTTCTGCGTAAGTATTTACAAATTTAGTGTCTATTATCCTTTGATTATAAAAATACTAATTTTTAAAATTTTAATAAATACTCTTTGATGATCAACAAACTGGAGAGGAACTAATCATTCCTTTTCAGTTAGCCTTATCTGGCATCTCATCCCACTACAATCAGCTTTTAAGAAGTCTCATAAGCTACAAAATGTGTTAATCATACCCAGAAATTAAATAGTGTTTCATAGTGGAACATGAACAGGCAAATCTCATTGTAGGTAAATATTGGTAATATTTTTTTAAGTCAGTCCATTCCTGCAGCACAAAACAATTGATTATGGCGGAGCTGGAAAAAGTATGTAAGAATGTTGGACTGGGGTTTAGAGTACAAAGGTTAATCTTAAATTCAACATGAGGCTGGTCAAAAGGCATGAACCTTACTTGTAAAGTCAATGTTGTTAGTTTTAAATAGAAGTCATCACAAACTCAGAATCTCTACAACTGTTCATTAATCACTGGGCACTGAGGTGTCATTTCCCTATAAAGACCTATCACATCTGTCCCCTCATCTGCTCTATGTATGAGTCATTGGTTTTTCAAATTTATGAAATGAAGAAAATCCATTAATGTTCTGCAGTCAGATAAAAGGTAGATGCTGAAGTCCTTTAAAAATGATCTCGAGTACTTTGACTGGTATATTCCCATTATTTACAGGTTATTTAAGTGAAGTGGCTGCAGGAGACTCATCAAACTTCTGTCAGTTAAAAAAACAATTGTTATGTCAATGGAAAGTGATGAAATTTCCCTGAGGAACTAAGACAATTTAGAAATAGAGTTGCAAAGAATAACATGAGTAACAAATGAAAAGAATAATCTTCTATTTTTGCCAATTTCTATAGCTAATAGCATCCCAGAATCAAAGTCACATTTAATCAATTAGCACTGATTTTGTCAGCAAGTTAATAAGAACAAAATAGTATCTCCTAGAGCTTTATCTACTGAAAATGACACTACAAAGGCATTACTAAACTCAAATACTCAATGACCACTACAAGAATAGATTTTAAATCAACATCACTATAACTGATATCTTGCATTATGTATATAAATAAAAACTTATTTATTCTAAGGTTTGACATAATGACTGTGTATTCTTTAATAATAAAATATTTAAATTTGGGGGGGTTAAATTTGTAAGCAAAATCTATTTTAAAAGATTTGGAAATACATTTTCTAGAATCATGAGTGAACTGAGCAGAATTTAAAGAATGCATCAGTGCAATTAGTAACAAGTTCAGTCAAATCTTGTACTATATCAAATTGCTCCTCCTGCCAAATTATGTGTATTTTTCAAACTACCCTACTTTAAATAGACCTTGCTAGCACAGTCCTAGTAGTACAGGATACAACTAAAATAAATAAATGAGAAATATGCAATAAAAATATTTAAAAATGCATTTTTCTTCTTTTCACAAAGCATAGGATTTTTAAACTAGTTACTTCATCAAAATCTGTATCCACTGGCTATTGGTGTGTTGTAGAGTAGGAAATGAACTCAAAACTTTGAACGTGCTTTTCAGCGTCCTGATCATCAAGCTCAGAAATGCTTGAAATCAATCCAAGCAGATCTTTCACAGTCCTTGGGATACATAAATTACAATAGTTTTAATGAAACATTTTTTTTTTTTTTTAAATTGAAGATACCTACATAACTTTTTAAAGTTACTGATATTAAAAAAGTAAAACTGTATCATGCATGTAGTTTTGGTAATCTATAGTCAAATATGTTTCTAATCTAAAATGTATCTTTCTGTAGCTTTCCTCTATCTAAAATCTGATATCAAATACCTAATCTGATACCTAGATAATATCTATCTAATATATACAACAATGTGGATGTTTAAATGCTAGGATATAGAGAGCAAAGTATCTAAAAATAGTCTTAATTTGGCTATCATGCCTATGATACTGTGTACCATTCATATAATTAATTGATACTCTTTTCCAATATTCAGATTTTTAATGATAAAAAACTTGTATGGACATAGGAAATCCCATGTGCATTTGGGAAACAGACACCATTAGATACTGCTTAATTTTTTTTTTTTTGGGGGGGGGGGGAAGGAAATGAAATATTATGCTATATTCGAAGACTGAAATGTTTTTCTAATCTATGTCTTGGACCCTCAACAGCACAGTACTTATGAATACGGAGTTTTATGTACTCAGTACAGAGAAGATAGATAGATTATGCTGGGTTATTGTGCACTGGGGAAACTGTCATCTACAGACTTCAAGATGTGAAATTATAATGGATTCTTCATAGAAATTGCCATCTGGGGATGAAGGGTCAAGTCTTTCTCTATAACATGAAATGAGATCTTACATAGTTTCCTTATAGCATAAGTGATTTAATATATATGAACAAAAGGTTGGGTGTTCTTTTTCCCTTTTCTGGGGGGTGATTAGAAAGTGAATCTAGTGAATCTGTACTGATGAAAAGTTGGCTTATGCTGAAAGTGCAGGTTCTCTTTCCTTAAAATGATCCCCAAACTTTAATAACATGTTTTCTTCTTTACACATAAAATGTTAAACAAGCCACTTACTGGCAATAACTTTAGGAAATTCTTTGACTTGACTAACGAATCAAACAAATCTTACTATATTGATAGCTTGGGAACATGCAGAGGAAAAAGAAAATGTAGATGATGATTGGCTGAGAACACTTACAGATCCTAACAGCTTTTCTGCAGAGCTCAGGATCTGTCATATCAGATATATGTTTATCAAGTATTTGAATGTTTTTGTCAGATTAGCTAGGAAAAATATAAACATTTGTAACAAACAAAAGTGTTAAAAAATTGAATCTAATTGACCTAGCTTATTGTATTGGTTTTGTGTGGCAAGGTTTTGGTAGCGGGGGGGGGGTTACAGGGGTGGCTTCTGTAAGAAACTGCTGGAAGCTTCCCCTGTGTTCGAGAGAGAGCGAGCCCATACCAGCCGGCTCTAAGACGGACCCGCCGCCAGCCAAGGCCGAGCCAATCAGTGATAGTGGTAACGCCTCTGGGATAACATTTTTAAGAAGGAAAAAAAGTTGGGACGGAGAGAAACTGCCGCCGGAGTGAGGAGTGAGAACATGTAAGAGAAACAAGCCTGCGGACACCAAGGTCAGTGAAGAAGGAGGGGAGGAGATGCTCCAGGCGCCGGAGCGAAGATTCCCCTGCAGCCCGTGGTGAAGACCCTGGTGAGGCAGGCTGTCCCCCTGCAGTCCAGGGAGGTCCACGGGGGAGCAGATCTCCACCTGTAGCCCGTGGAGGACCCCACGCCGGAGCAGGTGGGTTCCCGAAGGAGGCTGTGACCCTGTGGGAACCCCGCGCTGGAGCAGGTTCCTGGCAGGACCTGCGGATCTGTGGAGAGAGGAGCCCAGCCTGAAGCAGGTTTTCTGGCAGGACTTGTGACCCTGTGGGAGACTCACGCTGGAGCAGCGTGCTCCTGAAGGACTGCACACCGTGGAAAGGACCCATGCTGGAGCAGTTCATGAAGAACTGCAGCCCGTGGGAAGGCCCCACGTTGGAGGAGTTCGTGGAGGACTGTCTCCCGTGGGTGGGACCCCACGCTGGAGCAGGGGAAGAGTGTGATCAGCCCTCGTCCTGAGGAGGTGAAGCGGCAGAAAATAACATGTGATGACCATAAACCCCATCCCTGTCCCCCTGTGCCGCTGGGGGGGCTTGGTGGTGAAATCCGGGAGTGAAGTTGTGCCCGGGAAGAAGGGAGGGGTGGTGGGAAGGTGTTCTGAGATTTCGTTTTATTTCTCATTACCTTGCTCTGGTTGATTTGTAATAAATTGAGTTAACTTTCCCCAATTGAGTCTGTTTTGCCCGTGATGGTAATTAGTGAATAATCTCTCCTGTCCTTATCTTGACCCGCAAGCTTTTTGTTATATTTTTCTCTCCCCTGCCCAGCTGAGGCTTTGGTGGGCACCTGGTGTCCAGCCAGGGTCAACCCATCACACGTATGTATCTATTTTGGGGAAATTTGAATGCGCTTTCCGGATTACATTGGTTGTAGTGACTTGAGCTCCGTTGACTATACCTCAGTGCATGAGAAGCCTGCGTGTGGATACCTATCTGTCACAAATTGTCCTCGGTTCCCATCTTGCGCCACACCAACGGTATTAATAAGAAGAGGAAAGGAATTTAACTGTTGTAAACTTACAGCAAAGTATGCTTCCTTTTGACATACCTATCTTGAGAGCTTGAATCCATGGTAAGCACAGATCTGAGACTCTATTCCTTTACCCAAACACTTGGGTGGAAAAGGAAAATATTGAGTTCAGTTATTCTTCCTGCATGGAAGGAGTAAACAAAACCATAACCTAGTCTATTGTGAATTACTATAATAGTGTGATATTCTGCTCCTGTCCGAGGTATATTACTGAATTAAATTGCTACAGTAATGATATTTGCTTTGAAGCAACATGAAATGGACTCTTCAGTTTTATGTAATTAAAGCAATCCATATCAATAGGAAAGGCATAATTTATGGCTATTTTATTTAAACTCTATCATTTCGGTAATATATATAAAGTATAAGTGGCAAGGCACCAGAAGTAATTTTACACAGGATATCCAGCAAGCAAAACAATAATGATCAGCTATGAAAAAAACCCCAAACAACAAAACCCCAAACTTAAAAATGAGGTTTTAATCTTGGAAAATTATCATTTAGAAAACAAAATATAGGAAAATAAGTACCTCCTAAATAATCTGTTTTGCTGGGAATCCTGCTGTAAAGTAAAAAATTTTGGTTCTCGGTACTTGGTTACAATCCCCAAATTAACCTTGAGCTGAGTAATCATATTCATTGAAGTCCTATTTTGGAAAGAGAGAATTTTAATTCATAAAAAATACGTAAAAATTCTCCTGTTAATTTATTTCCTGTGACAGGACCACTTGATATTCCTACATCTTATATGTACAGAAATATTTCAAATGAGCAGCTTCAAGTATCAAAGAAAAACATTATTTTCTCAGAGGTGCACTGAGCTTCATATTTTTATTGCGATAGCTAGTTAACACAGACTTGGAGTTCTTAAAACCAAACATCAGTATTAAACCAAAACCCAGGATATAAATCTTTCATGCTTTAGCTAGAGTGCTAGTATTCAAGCTGAACTCAGTGCAGGGGTCTGTGCGTGAAATTCCATGTTCTTTCCTATATAAGAAATTAAGCAAATAATTCATTCCTTCCAAATAAATAAATCTTTAACAGCAACAATTAATTTTTCATTGAATGTTCCCCTTTTAATGGTTAGTTTTATTAGTTTATAACATAATTTTAAAAACCTTTATCTTTCAAGCAGAAATTATAATTTAAGAGCATTAGGTGAGGTTTCCACATTCTTGAAGAACCAAACAACAGCAAACCCAATATCTGACAACCTTTTATTAATGGCTGTGGAAGCTTAGGTTTGGCAAGAAAATGGCATCTCTTGAGTAGGCGAGCTTTTGAATTTTTCTTGCTTTTTATTTATTTATTTGCAAATTTACCCATCTATTAAAATAGTATTTCATATGTCTGGTGCAGTTGATGTAGAATTGTAGCAATGTTCAGAAAGAAGGTTGTCCATTTGCCTTACCAAAGCTTATTTTTAGTATAAAATTAGATTCTGATTAAGAAATATTTTTCACTAGAAGGTAGTAACAGCTCTGTAGCTTTTTGGTGATGGGTATACTATATTGCCTGCTCTGGTGTGTGCTTCCCTTTCATGTTTATGCATTGCAGTGTGTTCTGGAGTTATGCTTGGTGTCAGTTTGCCCACTGACATGTTTAGGACATGAAGGAAATAGTACTCGGAAAAATTTTACCAACGGTCATAAAGATCTGGTTATAAAGACCATGAAATAAGACTCTGTACCACATAGAAAGTGCCTGATAGAAATGCAAATCCCCCCGATAGAAATGCAAATATATACACATTTGCAAATAATCACAACTGACCTTTTTGTTTTGTAGTTTTCAGTTTTGACCACATTATTGAGTATTTGAAGAGCATAATTTTTAAAAAATGGCAACATCTCCACAAAGGAAAGCCTACTAAACACTCACACTGCTGCATATATGAAGGAAAAAGGTCACACGCTCACAGAATGGCTGAGGTTGGAAGGTACCTCTAGAGCTCATCTGGCCCAATCCCCCTGCTCAAGCAGGGTCACCTACAGCACGTTGCCCAGGACTCTGTCTAGATGGCTTTTGAATATCTCCAGTGTGGGTGACTCCACAACCTCCCTGGGCAACCTGTTTAGTGCCTGGTCACCCTCACAGTAAAAAACCATGTGTTTCCTGATGTTCAGATGGTTCCTTCCATGTTTCGGTTTGTGCCCGTGGCCTCTTGTCCTGCCGCTGGACTTCACTGAA
This sequence comes from Astur gentilis, assembly GCF_929443795.1. NCBI lineage: Eukaryota > Metazoa > Chordata > Aves > Accipitriformes > Accipitridae > Astur > Astur gentilis. The sequence goes on along the minus strand of NC_064890.1, from coordinate 27,232,731 downwards.
AAGAGCCGGGCTCTGTCCTCTTTTCACCTCCCTTCAGATATTTGTACCATCGATGAGATCCCCCTGAGCCTCCTCTTCTCCAGGCTCAACAGCCCCAGCTCTCTAATCTCAGAGAGGAGATGCTCCAGTCCCTTACTCATTTAGCAGCCCTCTGCTGGACTCTCTCCGGTAGCTCCACATCTCTCTTGTACTGGGGAGCCCAGAACTGGACACAGCACTCCAGGCGTGGCCTCACCAGTGCGGAGCAGAGGGAAGGATCACCTCCCCTGACGTGCTGGCAACACTCCTGCTAATGCAGCTCAGGATACAATTAACCCTTTTCATGGCAAGGGCACAGTGCCCCGAGATAAGTAGTGAAGACTGGCTGTGTATGCATTCACTTCACAGAACTTTTCTCAGAGTCCTTCTCCAGTCCTAAAATAGAAGAATTAATCTGTCTGGGTTTTCAGATCAGAGTGTCCTATTTTATTCAGTTGTAGAAATGCATATTTAGACGTTAGTAATATTACTTATTCAGACATTAATAATATGAATCGAGTTTTAGAAATGCCTTTAAGCATACCTTTGTGTTCACACCTAACGCTTTTTCACACGCTTAGCTTTAAATGAGTGCTTTGATATCAATGATACTGAGGCATACACCTAAAATCAAGGATGCATATGAATGCCTTCCTGAGGAAGCACTTTCCTGAATTTCTCCTGTTATTTACTTTGTGGTGGCAGTTCCCAAGCTCACTTGGGGTGCTTTGCAAGTGTGAGTGAATCTTTCTGCAAGGATAAGAAGATAAAAGGCTGACAGCTTTTTAAGGCAAATAAATCAGCAGCATTAAAGTGAGGACATAAGACTGGGTATTTTCAAGGTTTCTGTTGAAGGAGACTTTGGTTCTGGAAACATCTCATCTCAGCCAAGTAAAAGACAACTTGTCTCAACCAGGGTGCTTTGTGTAAGAGCACAGGGTCTGACAAATTGATTCAGTAAAAATCTTTGCTTCAGTGTTTGAGCTACTGTAGGATAAAATCTTCCCATTTCCACAAGTGCAAGAGAGGAGAAGCCTCCTGGGGAGGGGGGCAGCTGCAGCTGGAGAGCTGGTGAGTGAGCGCTCCAGGGCACTGACAACGCAGGAGGTGTGAGCTGTGTGCTGATACACCTGCAAGTGTCTTGGCATGTGTCCTGTCCATTTGCCGTTTACTGGAGTCCAGAATTTTACCTCTAGCTTACTTGGAAAATAGAGAACTTGGATGGTGGCATTCCACCTCTACCTGTGTAAGCATTAAAAAAAAATAAAAAAATAAAAAAATCAACACCTAATAAAAAAGACTATTAATTTCTTAAAAATACTTATTGTGAGATTAGACCATGGTATCAGGTTTGTAAACAACAGATTTTATTGTTATACTGGCCTATGTTTCTTTTTCTGCCCTCCTCCCTACTAATCAAAATTAAAATCCTATGCTTCATCCTTTAGAATGGTTCAGTGAAACATGTGACTCAGGTCCAAAATTTAAAAGGTTGCCATGCCAAGCTACTACAGAAGGGTTTTTCTAATTGATTAGAACTTCTGAGTTATTCTACAGTCCGGCATTGCACAGTCCTGCAAACTGCAAGTTCCTATAAACTGTCTTAGCAGTGAATGTGAGTAAAAATTAAAACAAAAGAACAGGCATTTCATCAGTGCTTTATTCTGTTCAGACAGTTTTCACATATTTTCATGGGTGGCACAACTATTCATACATTTGAATTGATCATGGTAATGCCTCTGTGCACTGACAATTGATACAAATGAGATAAAAAGGAACATTTAGTCATCAGATTATAACTTCTCTATTTAAAATTCTCTACTAAATTAAATGGGACAATAACTGTCAGGAATTAATACTGAAGGGGACTAAATCTGTAGCTGCCATTATGTGTTAAAAATACCCTGCCAGTGACATTTTCACTATACATGTCAACTAAATCCACAATTAGTATTAGCTTTGAGGAATTATCTGACATATGAATGGGCCACAGAATCAGGAAACACCCCCCTCCCCCAAATTTTATAAGCTTCATAATGTGACTAGACAACTAAATAAGATTTAAAATAAAATAATGGGAAATACAACAAATTGTAAGGTGTTGATACCAGTGCAGAGCTTTCTGCTGAGCTCTAAACGTCTGAATTGTGTCAGAATAAATAACAGCCTACCACACTCTAAAGACAATATTGTCTTCTCTGACTTCTACCGTGGAGTTACACACTCTTTGGGCAGCACACAGAAATCTGTGAGTTTGGAGAATAATTGCACTGCCCAGAGAAATACATTAATATAATTTGTGACAAATATGTTCTGGACAAATAGTTGAATTTCATATGAGCATTTCTTGAGTTCCCAGTGTATGGTACCATTTTTAATGATGAATTTAATTATTGATTTAATATTTCTGTGATGTAGAATATTGAGACAGTCACATGAAATATTATTTATTTTCAGTGGTATGTTTTGACAGATATGTCTTCTGCAACATTTACACTGTGATTCATTGAGGTCTTTAATCCAGACACTGAAAGAAGCGGACTACCCCTCTGCTTAAATGTGGGTGCTTATTCCTCCTTTTTTCTCCAGTCATTAGTGCTGAGATTGGTATCCATGTAGCTGGACAGTGAACCAGGCCAGGAACAGATCTAAGTTAAAACTAACCTAGCAAAAAAAAGGGGGGGAAAAAGAGGTTAACTTAACTCAGTCCAGTTTGTTGCATGGCTCCATAAGTGCTTTGGCTGGCTGAAGGGAGAGGAAGCAAGGGACTGCTGAGGAATGAAGAGTGAGGGTAAGGTTAGAGTCTATACAAGTTTATACAGGCTTGAAGTGTTCACAGAGCCATAGTGTTTGCCTTGGTAATCTGTCCTGAGTCCATCAGTGCTATGCAGTTTCAGAACAAAAAATGCTTTTAAACCTGCAGACTTTAATTAGAAAATTGCTAGAAGGAAATACAGCACAGAATGAATCACACTGTGACAATGAAGCTTTGTCTACTATTGTGTGGGTTTTTTTATCCAGCTGCGTTAGCTTACATTAGCTAACTACATCTTCCTCTCCTTAAAAGAAATCATGTGCAAATCATCTCAGGAAAAAAGGCAGTCATCAGCAAAAGGAAATTTATTTCTCTTAATGCAAAGTATTACTGTTTTATGATAAGAGCTATAGCATTTAGCTCATTATGTATAATATAACTCTTAGAAATAAAATAGTGGCATTCTTTTTGAGATAGACTGTTCACATATAATTTAAAACATAAATGACTGGGTAATACTGAATGATGAATCAAAGACAAAATACTGTTCCTAGTATTTAAGCCTGTATTCATGCTGCAGGGGGAGACTGAGCATATTTTTCTACAGTGAAATAAAAGTGCATTTTTAAAAGCAGGAAAAAAGAACATGGGTCTGGGAGAGATCTCTTTGATCCTGAAGTCCCAATGCCTTGTTACAGCAGGCATCATCATCATATAATCCTATCTGAAAAGGTATCAGGTCCCTACATCAGCTCCCTGCTTTCCTGCTTGAAAGTCTTTACCAAAATATCACTCCTTTAATAGTCAAAAACCTCCAATTTTTCAACTCCAGTTAATTCAGCTGACCAATTAACTTATATGACTAGAGAATCCACATTTGTTTGCCAAAGTCTGGATTACCTAGGATCATGGAAATCTCATTTTATCCCTTTTTTGCCACCTCCAAGACATAGCCTTAATAAAGAAAGGTAATACAACATGCCATGATAGCATTAATTGCTAATTCTGGTTTTCCAAAACCAGGCTTTGTTTGCCAAGCTGAAGTAGCAGTCTAAAATGACTAAAGGTTCCTTTCCTTTCACATAGCTTGGTGGGATGTTCAGGGAGTTCAGTGGAGAAAGGCATGGGTGTATTTTCTTTTTCCCCAATGGAAGCACCTGCAGTTGGCTCTGGCAGTAGACCTACTTCTTTCTGTGTTGCTTGTCTTTTGCGTTCAAGTGGCACATTGAGGTGCTGACACAAAGATATCACAGACTCACCTTTGAATTTTACTAATTTTTGAATCTGTAAGAAAGACTTACCAGGGAGCATTCCCAAAGTCAGTAAGGATAAGGCCACATTGTTTTGGTGGGGGATGAGAGTAGAGCCATGACGGTATGAGCCATAGTGTGCTACTTGCCCTCGGAGCCAGCCAATAGTCCATGATCCATTTCATTACCAACTGTAAATAATCATAGTCAAAAGGACTTGGCTGTAAATTTTGCTCCTATTCCCAGACTGGTGAAACAGCTCACTTAGTTTTTGTTTTCTAGACCATACACACTACTCCTCTTTGTCTTGGTTTGATAGGTGTTTACATGAGCTCATGTCAATGGTGTGTATAATGTTACACAGTTGCGATACCTGTCACAATGAGAATTGGTTGATGCAGTAGTGTGCTTGGTGAAAAATAAACATCTTTTTTTAGCTATGACATCAGAGGGGTATTTTCTCAAACAGTGCACAATAATTCATGTATTCTGTGCTTGTGGAATGCCATGCAGAGATCAGTTTCTTTAGAAAAGTTAGTTACTCAAAAGGGATAAGATTTTTAAAACCAATCTACAGTTACTTCAGTATTTTGTTAAATTTCCTAATAGCTATTTCAGTTGTTGGCTATTAGTCTGATAAAACATCTAAAATTATTTCTGTCACTTGACTGGATAAACATTAAAGATTCTGTAGTCTAAAGATTTACAAAAGCATATAATAACTTATCAAGATGCAAGTTAAAACCTCTCCTTCTGTGAACATTCCCGATAAAAAGAATACTGTTCTGATGTTTGTGAAGAGCAAACAAAGTTGTGGGTGTAATGCAAGTCCCATTTACCTATAAAATTTATCCTGTATTTGCAAAATTATCTTTGAATAAAAAGTATGTTGCTTGTCAGACCTACTTACATTTCAGGGTCAACCATATATTCATTTTCTTATTCAATGGTCTTGGTTTTGTGTTTCTATGTCACAGTAATCTTATAGAAACATAGTATCTACACGTGCTAAAGCATTTCATCTAGGTTGAAGAGATTGTTAGAATTCTCTCCTCTTAGAACAAGCAGTGTTTGGTACATTCAAAATATTGTGCTTTGAACTAGAATAAATGCTACTTGCTGTGCAAGCAGCACCATCATTGTGATGTGAAAAAAACTTCCTTTGTCTTCTGTATTTGTGTCAGAAGTGAAATTAACAGCAATGATAGCAGCAGGACTACTCTTGATACTGGGAATTTGATTGAAATTTTGTGGCAGAAAGTGAGTATAACACATAGGGGAGTTTAGCCAACTGATACTGACTCACTCATTCACACTTCAGCACTTTTCCTCACTTCTGAGATAGACATATTTAATTTCAAAGTGGTTTGAAGTGTTCAGTCAGAAAAATCAGAAATTCTCATGTAAAAGTGTTTCAGCAAAGATTTTCTATTGTAGAATTCAGCAAGAAAAGAAAGAAGTTCCCAGCTACCACTCTACTCTTTCCTTGTAAGCCCCCATTTTACCTTTTTTTTTTTTTTTTTTTTTTTTTCTGTTTTAGACACAGGAAAGCAGAAATATCCTCCATTTCATTAGTATATAGAAAGCACATGAGCTGGATGTACATTGATATTGGTTTGACTTTTTGATTGCAGTCTGTAGCTAACTGAAGGGGAGTTGCAAGAACGGTGGACCCAAACTCTTCTTAGTAGTGTTATCCTAAAAGGGGATTCATTACCTGGTGTGCAAGACCAATCTCACACACTCAGGAGAAATATTGCTTTATTTTGCACAGGATTCTCGGTGGACTTCCCACAAATCAAGCACACCAGATTCATCAGATGTGTCCCTGTTATACAGTAACAATTACATCTAATTTATTAAACTACTCCTACCTAATACATATTCAAACTATCTTATTCATATGCAACTATGACACATGAGATTCCTTCTCCGCATGCGTGGGGGTCTCAGATGGTCTTCGGTGGTCCTTTGAGGAGATATCCCCTCCTCACTTTGACCACCAAGTTGCTCTGTATTGGGTCAGTGGTTCATTTTCTTGCCAAGAGGGCTGCACCATCAAGCAGGAAGAATAGAAAGGATCAGAATTGATGCTCCAAGTGAGGCACCGTTAAACAGGAAGGATAGAAAAAATCAGAATGATTTTGGCTAACTTAATTTAAAGGACTTTCTAATCTACCACAGGATTTTCTGTATCTGACATCAGTAGTGGTGGTGGTAGATAGTGCAGCAGCCACAAGTAGTAGTTTGGGAGGTTCAGGATACAGATTAGGAAAAATATCTTCACTATGAAGGTACTTCAGCTGTGGAAAAGGTCTTTGAGAGAGGCAGGGAGTCCCCATTCTTGGGGCTTTCAAGACGTCACTACACAAAGCCGTGACTGCACCAATCTAGTTCTGTCAATAGTCCTGCTCCCTGCAGGAGAAGCAGATGAACTTTTGCTTTTGGTCCAAAGTAGGCCATCTTCAGAGATAATTTCCAACTAATGTTTCTATGATTTTACAGAATAATTGAAACCCCGTAGCACAACAGGCAATACGTAAAGGGTTTGTTTAGTCCTATGAAATACCCATCTTAGCCTTTCCAACTGAGTCCATCTAAAGGCAGATTTTAGAATTTCAAAAAGTACTGATATGGACAGTATTTGAATGTTACAGGCACACCTTAGTTCTCGATTACTGTCTGATCTAACCATGTTTAAATCAATTTTAGCAGATACATTACCAAACAGTTTAGATGTTTCCGAGAGGTACACAGAGAGGAGAATTTATCATCCTGAGAAGAGAATGGGTGGATATTAATTCCCACCTAATTTTAGACTTATAGGAGTTAGACTTTCATGTCTAAGACAGCCAGAGCCGTATGTTAATCAGTCAAGAGAAATGAGCAGCTTGTGAGGGTATGCTGGCTTTCTTAAGATAATTGTCTAAGATAGGGCACATGAATCACCTTCTGCAAATGCTGATTTCTTTTCATTATGGAGTTTCCAAGATGACTCAGGCAAAAATAATTTAAATGCCTAAACTAAGGCACATGAACACAGGGCTTGACACTGTGTGACTGAAAATATTTTTATTTTATACAACTGAACATTAGAGGAAATCAAGTAAGCTTACAGCTTAGTACCCTAATTCAAACTTTTATAACCTCAATATTATGTTTTGGGATATATGATGCCAGTGCATCACTTTTAAACACATCAGAAAGGGACTTTAAATTATTACTATGTTTGGAGGTACAAACACTTCAAATCATTTCAACTGCTTTGATCCTGATTTTATTTTTTTTCCTTATGACATATATAACAGAAATTCTGAAGAAAGAAATAAAAGGGGAAACTTAATGGCTTAAACTGGCATTACACTATGTAAGCATATATTGTAGAATAATTGCAACAGTGAAAAAGAGTAATGCTGACAACAACTCCATTTTGTGACAAAGCATCTTGCACGTTTCTTTGGCTAAATCCAAGTTAAACTTTCCCTTGATCAATTATTCAACAGATTTCATGAAAGAAAGAATTCTTTACATATTCTCACTCAACTGTAATGTAAGTAACCTTGATCTTCATAGCTGTCTTTTGGAGACTTGGTCAGAGGCACGGCAATGCATTTCAGTTTTGACTGATGTCAACATAAGCAGTTTAGTCCTAAGATATTCACTGTTGTTACGCCCATCAGACCTCTGAGATACAAAAGATGACATGATAATATCTAGGCTAAAGCATACATCATGGAGGCAATGTTGAGTTATATGAGAAACAATGAACACTTGATCTTCATGAAGACAACAACTTGACAGGTCAAGAAGAATTGTGAAAATGAGAGTCACCCGGCCATTTATGCTGTGCTCTAATAAATCCATTCACTGCACTGGAATCAGTCACTCTTTTTAAATCATCGTCCTGCATCTTAGTGCTCAAGTGATGTACATCTATAATACGACTACAGAATAGTCAGTCTTGGTCTAGCTATTTTCACCTTGCAAGTGAAAACCAAGTTTAAATAGTATTTGCTGATTCCTGTGGAGTTAAATTTAATTTTATTGTGGTAGTGAGGGAACAACTGAAACTGAAGTAGGTTTCTAGGTATTCTTTCTGGTCAGTATTGAAATGAATTGTTAAAATTCTACAGGGTCCAACTGTAGTTATTAGTCTATGTCTATCATACCTGTCTATGGGAAGTTTTCAGGGATCTTCAAGACTATAAATCCAAACCTGAAGTGAAGAGTGTATAGGCCCTGTGGCCTAATGAAATCTGTTTTCAGACTGTAACTACAGGTTTTAGTCCCATTAAGAAAATTTTATTGCAGATCTCAGTGTATTGTACTGGCATATCTCATATGTAGACATGTCTCATATGTATTAGATAGACATTTGGCATATATATGCAAGTGTTGCAAAGTAGGCAGCTGACAGAGCAAAAGCACCAGAAGGCGGCAGTTTGTTTTGATTTGCTGTATCTTAGCCATCTGGGGAGTGAGGTACTACTAATAGAAGAAATACAACTAAGGCTATTTAAAGAATCTCATAGCAACTAGTGTAAAAGTATAAACCTGCAAGGCACAGCTATTACTGTTTATTGATTCCTAACAGAAAGATTTACTCCCAGTGCTTCTGAACTGAACTTCTGATTAATATAAAATGCTTTGGTCACATTTGCTGAACATTTTCTCATTTCCTTTTTGAAGAGTTGGCTCTCACAATTTTGGCATTTGGGTCCATAATCATAGATCTGGGGACAATGGATTTATTATTACATGGATTATGTTACATTGTTGTCGTTGTTATGGTATGTATGTATATTATTGAATTATTATTAATTAGTATTATTGTTGTATGCAGAATACTATCTAAGTGAGCAGCTCATTCTAAGAGGAACAGTAGGGGATGCTCATAAGCAAAAGATAAATCCCAGCGGAGATACAGTGCCATAAAAAAAGCAAGAAGCATAACTTTCTCTACCAATTCATTCAGGAACATCATGTAAATTTTTGATTAAAAAAGAAAAACCAAGAGCAAGAAAATAAAAATCTAATTAATGTGTCTGATCTTTTTGCAATAAAGACTTCTGTTGAAATTTACAGTATTTTTGAGATGGGGTCAGCACCGCACTGCACAAAGCAGTGCAGAAGAGTATACAGAAGATTAGGCTCACAGCTCTAAGTCTGGAAACCCCCGTCATTACCCCCTTGGTCAGAACAGCACACTAAGCTCTTCTAAGGCTCAGGGTGGGATAAAATAAGAGGAAAAGTAGTCAGAAAAACTAGGAACCTAAAAGAAGTGGCAACTGGCTAAATGGTGCTCTTCAGAAAGGGAATGGTGCACGGGACAAAACAGGCCTAGTAGCCTTTTTAAGAAGTGAAATAACCTGTGAGTCTGAAGGATGGAGCAGGTGGGGCACAAGAAAGAGAATTTCACCCCCCAAAAAACCAAATCCTTTTTTTCAAAAGGAGGAGACTGTTTCTGAACATTTTCTCATTAAAACAACCAAGCAGCAGCCAAGGTCTGCTGCAAGAAAGAGATTTAATATGGCTCCATGAACAAAAGCTAGCTCATTCCCTTTGGGGGAAAAAAATAAGTGGCCAAGGATAATACCTTCCTAACTAAAGAAAACAAGGTTAGTGTATCTTTGCTTCATCAATTCAATCAAATAAACACAAAATTCAACAGGAATTGCATTTTTGTTTTTCATTCTCTGTCTTGCCCAAATAAAAAGTTGCCATATGTCTTAACTGCAGCCCTTGTTAGTCTACATATCTGCCCTTGTTATAAGATGTAGCTATATACACAGATGAGAAAGGGTAATGGACAGATTGTAGCAAGTAAGAACATTTTCCTTTCCTGCCTGGAAGCTAGCAGAAAGATTTCCTTTAAGAAATTTACTCCGCCTCCAGGCTTGTGGCTGTGGAGTTCCAATCTATTTCTAGTGATCTTCACACATGCTCTAAATTAAAAATATCAAGGATTTTCATTCAAAAATGCCTAGTGGAGCTTACTTGCAAGGACTGTTTTGCCTTATCTTACTACTTGGTATTATTTTAACAAATAACTGGTGCAAACAGGAGGGAAAAGAGATGTGCCTTTTGTGGCCTGTCTGGCTGATTGACTTCTAAGTGCTGTTGAAACATGCTGTGTTAACTTCATGAGTGAACTGAGCAAACGCAAATTGTCAAGTCAGTTTACATTTCCTGTTCCCATAGGTCTGACTTCCAGCCACGACAAACACTGTTACTGTATTGCCTGAGCTTTACCTTCACCTTTCCAGTGAAAAAGGATTACATATGTGGCTCTCACTCACCTGCTATGCTATGTGTCCCTGATGAGTGAGAGAATTGGTGGTGGTGGCAGAACACCCCTTGCATCTCATGTGAGTTTCACTTCTAATTAAACTCCTAACTAAAACTGTAAGTTGCTGTCTATCTGCACAGTGAAAGAGAAAGTGAAGAACCTGCAAATTTGCTTGCATTCAGCACAGGAATGTCCTGTCACACTGGCAACTCACAGTGCCTTCAGAGAAAGACCTTGCTTTAGAGCAAGGCTGGATGACAGCTATTTCTCCTTTAAATTAGCTTAACTTGTAGGGTAAACAAAGCTTCATTTCCTTAATAGTATCAAAGGAAGCACATTCCCAGAAACTCTGGGAAATTTTGTGTCTTCTGGTATGGTGATTAGTCTGTATTTTCCTGAATGTGAGTTAGTGTCCTGAAGGGACAGTTCTAGTGTCAGTGTTTTCAAGGTTATTGTACCATGTTGTCAGTATAGAGTTCTGATAAGAACTTGAAATCAGAAGTTTAATCATAAGTATTTGAAAACATATGTTTGATCAGAAATGTCTTTGTCCTAAAAACACAGGTGAAAAAGAGTCAAATCAGAGTGTAGAGAAAATTTTACTATTGTTTTCATTTACATTAGAGTTTGTGTTACTGTTTTATGTCAAACTACTTTTATGTAAAACCCCCCCTATTTATACTCCCCCAAAGAGGTAATTTAATTTTATCTAACAAGTTTCCTTCTTGGACAGAAGCTTTGCAAGACTTTCCTTGATAAAACTAATAATCAACCTGGAGTGAAAGTCAAGAGTCATGTTTAAAAAAGACAGCTTAAGCAATAGAGAAAATAATGGAATATAGATTTCACAGTTAAAGGATCATCTCTTTAATTAGGAAGACTTAGCACTGTTAGATAATGGGTGGCAAAGAGAAACTGAACAAACCACATATTACTCAGAAGTAGCCTATAAATCTGTACAGCCAAGCTGTTTGGCTGATTAATTTCTTCCCCAGCACCCTGTGTTACACTAAGCAACGCACAGACTTCCTGCAAACTACAAGTGTTCTTGGAAACTTTTTTTAGTACTGTTCTATGTTTTTACTTTTGTATTACTTCTCAGATAGCCTTTAAAAAATCAACTGTATAACATGTGCACTCTAATTGTCACCAGAAAGGTGAGGGTAGTTAAATTGTTCACATTCTGAACTACCACTGGGCTACTGGAATTACAAATTACTCAGTGCTTCAGTACCATCAGATTCATCTAGCACCCAAAGGAAAATACTTTAGGACTGTATGTAAGCAGGATGTTAAAACAGAAAATAATTCTACTGTTTAGAATAGATATATCAAATTGTAATGAATCAATCTTTTTCATACAATTAGTGTTGGAATGCTGTTATGTAACACACCCCCCCCCCACCCCCCCTTTGTGTCTGAGGTCGTCTGTAAGTTTGGCTTATCTGAGTATAGCCACATTGTATCATTTATATGACTAAAAGGGACAGTATCTTGTGGAATATGTGTGACTGAACATACACTTTGCATACCCCTTCCATGAATATTTGAACATTTCAGTGAAAACAGATTTGCTGTGATCATTTATGTCATCCAAATGCTCGATGAAAATAAATAAGAAAAATCTAAGAATACCATCACATTCAAATTCACATTAATTTTGAATGAATGTTCTTGCTACATATTCTCTCTGCTTCAGATGTTAATCTCATCAACACATGCAAGAGCTGATCACATGGGAACTGATTCCAGTTAGAAGTGGTGTGCAGCATGTGTATGCTCCATTGTGCTCATTTGGTTTTGTATGTTAACCCTTCTGCCTGTAATAGCTATTGTTTCTCTTGTCTAAATAACCTAAATACTGCACGCCATTGTGGTTTAATGATTACCATTGACACACAACCAATTCGGTTTCCCTGTCCTCTTCAGCTACTCCTCTGGCACATTTTCTGTGTTAGACATGCTGCTCTTTGACAGTCGTGGCTCAAGTGCAAACTGCTGTGATTGAATAGTTATATGCTAATTTACAATTTAGATGTTGTAGGAAGAGCAATTCAAGGCTTTTTTTAAAAACTGTTAAACAATGATTTTTTTTTTCTTGTATACTGTAGATTTTCCATCAGATGATGATGTACCTAGTTTTATTTCTTTATTAAAAAATATAAATATATTAAAAAAGTATCTCTTTAACAGGCTTTTAATATGACATGTGGATAGACACTACTGGTGCGAAGTGGAGAAAAACAAGGAAACTGCTGCATTTTCAGGGCAAAAATGGGATTCCCAAAGCTACTTTGTATTGTTCTGATGTAGGTGGAAGAGTCATAAAAACTGATAACGTACACCAATCTGCATATGAAGAAGTTTACTGCTCTCTATGCATAATTCTACACAGCTCCCTACTACATGTTCAGAAGGACTGATGAAAGGCTGCTCTTTTCCAGTCCTGAATGGCAATATAGGTAGCAGACCTACAAGGGAAGGACAATATGTTACTTTGGGGAAAGTGACAGACTTCAGTATCTCTGGTAGACTTAAAGAAAACTTTGGAAGAAATTATACATTATTCTTTGTTAAGAGCTATAGTTAATGTGTGTGAGTAAATATAACCTATTATCTAGTCTCTAAAAAACTGAAGAAAACACCAAACAAACAAAAAATTAGGTCAATGTAATTTTGGGATCAGGGAGCAAAACTGCACATCTATTTTAATTGCATGATATTGTATTTAACTCCAATAGCAACAGAACACAGATATACTGAAGGAGAAGGCAAGTCTGTTTGAGATGCTGGGTTTGTGTGTATTGTTGAGTAGTGGAGTCATTCTCAAACACTTTATACATTTAGCTGTACTGTACATCATTTATTTATTACTAACTTTGGAGGTAAATAAGTAGTTGAACAACCTTGTACCTCAGATCTCATAAAGGGAGATATATTTACAGGGGCCACTAAGCTCAAAAGAATAGCAAAGCACACTTGGTATGCAGTGAATTATGAAGAGGGTAGGGCATTTATACTCTTTTGGCACCATTAATTTTAATTTGAAGCTTGGGTCTGAAAGGCAAATTCAAATGAGCACATAGGACTTTGCAAAAAGTTCCCTTGGAGCCTGAACCTACTCAGAACAATGAAGAAGGCCAAAATGCTGAACATTAAATAACTTGGAGATTTGAGGTCATTCAGCTATATCCTGGCCTGCTCCTTCCATTAAGTGCTTGGGAACACCATTTCTTGACATGGTGCTTTAGGAGAAATGAAGGACGTTATGTGCCATGTGAGCAGGAAACTCACCACCCTTTTTTAGAAGCACTGCATGAGAGTCTATCAGTATATTAGTGTGTGAATTCAATTACTGGATTTTGCTGGATGTAGTCCCTAAAGCTGATGAAGCAGTACCTATGTGTTTCTAATCAGTTGCTTCTTACCTTCAATGCTCACTTGTTGCACACTGCTTGCATGGACAGGAACAAAGTGTTTGTAGGAAAAAGGGAGTAGGACAGGGGAAAACCAATGTAGAATAACACCTGGATGTTCCAGTGAATGAAATGATCATTTAGCAGCTTCTGTGGACAGTGAGGATCCAACAAATAATCCAGCCCTGTAATAATCCATGAGGATAATTTCATGTATCCGGACATTACCAGATGCATTACCTCAACTGCTAGCATATGACACTAAGGTAATTTATATTCCAGCACTTTTATAACAAGAACTTGGACTCCTAGCATTTCATTTTCCTGCCCTGTGAAAGAAGAAAGATGAATCTCGACAGTTTTGACTGATGAGTCAAATAACTGTAATGAATCAAAGTATACTTATAGCTGCCAGATATAATGTGCTAACTATAATGTTACTGAACAAAACTATTTTGGTAAAATACCAGCAAATGAAGGAACTGGAGCCACTCTTTTTACCTCTTTGGGCTTACCATCATGAAGAAAGAAAAGCCGAATATGTTTATATTCACGCCATTCTTAGCATCTTGACTTGTTCCTCTGTGAGTATATAGATGGTTTTTGACTAGCCATAGAAATATTAACTCAAGAGGAGGCATCTAACTTCCCACTTAGCTCACTGGGAACTGCCAGCTAGACAATTTTTAATTTCGAACATCGCTTTGTTATGAAATCCATCTGAGTTTGTAATAGATGAGAATAAAATATTCATAAGATAAACACGTATTTATTGTGGGATCATTTTTAGTGCTTAATTTTTCCTGAAAAAATAAAATAATTTAATTTTACATCAAAGTGAATATACTTTTTCAGGTTTTATTGACTAATTTTTTTGGTGGCTGAAGCAAATAATTAGTTATTAACATATCCCTGCTTCAGTTGTGTTTTAATTTCATATGTATTGTACAGCGTAGAGGGAAAACAGTGTCTTGAGCCATTCAAAGTGTTGCAAGTCCATATTGCCTTTAGAGTAGAGCTGATCTGTAGATGAACAGTCAATTCTGAGACATAATTACATCTTTGTTGATACACAACTGTTGAATAGTGTAAATAATCCACATGACAGCAAGAAGAATCCATGCAAGTTTTTCTTTGCTCACTAGAAGTACTTACCAAATAGTTTGATAGGTGAAATGCTGTTATGATCGACAGATATTTCCCTATAAATTCTGTACAGATAAAATGGATGCGTCTTTATCATTGTAAGAAGATCCTCCTAACCCCTCTCCTTCACCCTCAAGAGGCCCAACACATCACATGAAGCTTCATGTTCTGGTCCGAAAGGCAGTGTGGAAAATAGAAGCATCCAATGAGGTACGCAGAGGTGTGGGAGTGTTATGTGTCAGTACAAGTGTTCATATTGATACTTGTGAGAAAGGCTCTCAAACTCTTCAAGGTTGAGTTGGGTGTCCGTGGTGAGGCGCTGGTGACGGGGGCTGCGGGGCGGGCGGCCTGTGTGAGGAGAGGCCCGGGCTGCCCCGTGCCGGACACAGCCGGTTCCAGCCGGTTCCAGCCGGCTCCAGCCCGCCCACCCTGGGGCACCGCTCAGCCTCCCGGCCACAATGGTGGCCCACGCTGTGATAATGAATTTAAAAAAGGGAAGAAAACGCCTGACAGAGAGAGGAGGAGGAAGGAAAAAGGAGTGAGAAACAGCAGAGGAAACACCAAGGTCAGAGGAGGAGCAGAGGAGGTGCTCCAGGCATTGGATCAGGGATTCCCTGCAGCCTGTGGAAGAGACCATGCAGAGCAGAGGGAAAGTGTGAGCAGGGAGGAGCAGCAGAGGGAAACCTTGGCGTACTGACCGTAAATCCCATCCCTGACCTTCCTCGGCAGCTTGGGGCAGGGAGAGGAGTCGGGAGTGAATTTAGGTCTGGAAGAGGGGGGAGGAAAGGTGTTGGTTTAATATTTGTCGTCTTCTTTCTCACTACCAGAATTAGTAATTACATTTTCATTTTAACTGGCAAGAAATTAATTTTCCCAAGCTGAAGCTTTTTTTCCTGTGACGGTAATGGCTAAGTGGTCTCCCTGTCTTTGCCTCGACCCACAAACTTTCTTTCTCCCGTTCTTCCTATTTTCTCCCCCATCCACTCAGGAAGAGAATGAGTGAGCAGCTGTGTGGGCATTTAGCTGATAGCCAAGGCTAACCCACCACAACAATACTCTCTAAAATACCATTTAATAGAGCTAACACAAGATGGAAGAAAAAGATAGATAATCTTACATACCTTCAGATGTTGGGAATCCCAGCTTGAGCAGCATCCCACAGGCCTCCCATGTGGGCATGGCACACATTGCGGGTCCTGTCCGTGGAGAGTTTCGCCAGCATTTAGAGCTCTAATAGGATTTTCTTAGAAGAAAACAGCTCTATTTATCATATCTACTGTCAAGCAAAAGGATGTTTGCATGAGAACATGTTGCTTCACTTTTAGATATAGCCAAGGACTAGCAGGTGGTGTTGTCACTGGTGCCAAGTGAGAGCTGACTACAGGCTCCTCCGTTACAGTTAGCCTTCTGAGTTTACCTTGTGTCCAGGGATTTGTGCAGCAGAGCACAGGCCTGAAAGCAAAACTATATGTTCAGGACAGCACAGTGGAGGACAGCACAGCACAGGCCAGGCCTGCACCTACTTAGATTAACTGTTATGTGGATCACAAACTCCGTGGTGTACAACGGTCTGGATTGCTACAGCTGCTCACTCAAAAATGTAAGGTCTGAATGCAGGATGTACTTGGGTGATGGAGTGTGGTGGGTCAGCCTTGGCTGACAGACAAACACCCTGGCAGCCTCTCACTCACTCTCCCTCCTCAGCGGGAACGGGAGAGAAAATAGGATGAGAAAGTTCATGGGTTGAGATAAAGACAGGGAGATTGCTTAATAATTACTGTCACGGGCAATGCCATCTCAAATTAGGGAAAATTAATTTATTGCTAATTAAACTAGATTTGGGTAATGAGAAACAAAAAGTCAGACATTAAAACACAACTTTTCCTCCTTCCTCTCTGTCATGACCTGTGCTGGAGAGACCAGGGAAGGGTTGTGGCGAGTTTGGAATTCCCTTGGCCTAAATTAATGTGAAGCGACACCAAATGATCAGTTGAACATTTTACTTACGGCAGAAGCAAGCTGAACTTGGAAGTCGTAACAGTAGATGGTGTGGTTTCTCACAACAGGAACTGGCATGAAACTACCTCAGTAAACTGTGTAACCTGTGGTAACCATACACATCAATTCAGGGAGTAAGGAGAGCCCTCCCGCTGGGTGAGGAGGTTCAGAGCGGACCCCCTTGCTTTCTAGACTCCTCCTCAGAGAAGAGCCTAGGGGCGGCTGGATCCACTCCTAGTCCCAGACTGGGTCAGTGGTTTTACTTCTAAAGGGGTGAGGTGTAGGGAGTATGGAAAAGGAGAGAGAAAGAGAGAGAGACGGAGAGAGAAAGAGGAAAAGAAAAGAGAAAGATCTCACCAGTCCTGGGTCCAGCATTGGTCCAGTCAGCCGAAGGGTCCAGTTCCAGTGGGTGCATGCACATGGGGCTTCAACTTGTGCCCTTTTCTCACCTCCTTGCCTCTCCTTCGGGCAGGCACTCGAACTCATTAAGCTAATCAGGTGTCATGCACGGTTTGTGCTTTCAGAACCTTTGGGAAATGGGTCGGTGCGCTTGGGAGTTATTTGGGGAGTAACATCTCCCTCCCTGCAGGCATGACCATAGTTTGATCTTTGGCCACACACGGTGCTTCCCTGCTCAGCATGTCAGAACAGGGAACTGTGTATCCTCCAGCACCCCTCTCCTGTTGCTGATGTCCTGTGCTGATCGGCTTCTCACCTGTAGTTCATTGTTCTGCAGAACTTGCCCCACCACAATGTTTGAGGTATTAACTCTTTCAGTCTCTCACACTCTCCCAGGCTCAACTTCACTCCCTCATTCTCCTCATTGCTCTCCCCTCAGGAGTTGTGCAGGAGGGGTTGGGGGCTACGGGTGGTCAGTATACAGCAGCTTCTCTCTGCCACTCCTTTCTTCTCACATTTTTCCTCTTCTCCAGCATGGGTTCTCCACTGGAGCCAGCTGGAACCAGCTGTGTCCAGCCTGGGGCATCCCCTGGCCTCTTCTCACAGAGGTCACCCCTGCGGTCCCCGCTGCTGTCAACACCTGGGTACTGTCACCTAATACACAGACACCGAAGATGCATCTGAGTGTGTCCTCTAGGAGGACTCTGGCTTCTCCATCACACTGCAGAACATTTTTCCTGTGCCTGTCTATGGGTGAGTCAGGACAGACAGTTGTTTCCAGTGCATGGGATCGCAGCATGGGAGAAAGGCTCCAGCTCAACCTTATCAATGGTGAAAAGCTACCACACAGGTGACTGGTGTCTGTTTTTCTGTTGCTGCCTGTTACTGTGGATTATACTTTAGCTCTGAATTTCTCTTTGCACTTATTGTGCAGAATTTTTAACTTATCTTCCTAGCCCTTTTCCATTCACCATGTGTGCTTGTAATGCTATTGATTTTCTGAGAAAATGTGTGAACACACATCAGATTGTTTTCTGAAACAAAAAGCTTTCCTCAGTTCACATCATGCATAGACTTAATATACTCTCCAGCAATAAAGTAGCTGTTGATTATTGCCCTGCACAGTTGCAGCAGCCTCATTAGTTTCACTATGTAGCTTGCAGTAGTTTCATGCCAAATTAAAAATACAGGTCATTCAAAGGACTAATGTGAGATCAGCCTGCAGAAATTTGAAGCTTACCTGAATCCAGCAATTTATAAACATAAAAGCCACTTCATACTGTATCTAAAACCAAAATTCACAATGGGTATAGTTAAGAATGTTGTTCTGTCTTAGCAATTAGGCTGTGGCTGATATGTGCAAGATTATGAAAATGAGAAAGATGCTTTTTATTGTTTGCATGCTATTTAAATATTGAATGCTTATCCAGGGTTACCCTGGTCATGGTAAATGTTAAACAACTGAAATTGCTTAGACTTTTAAAAATATTACTTACTGGACAATGACCCTGATTTACAGACCACTGAAGTCAAGGAGATCTCTTCACTGTGTGGAATACATTACTGTCCATGCTCAGTGTCTAGTTTTGGGTGGGATAGTACAAACAGGCGCCCTCACTGCAGTGATATTTTGATGTAATAAGATGGGTCCTTCCTATACGCAGATCATGTTAAGACAGTTTTGAAAGTATGGTATCAGGTGCTGATGAGTCTCCCTTTGGAGAACAAATAGGGTGACGAGGAATAGAGAGGCTCTGGTGGGAGCAGGTTGAAAGAGCTTGGCCTGTTTAGCGTAGTGAAAGCTCTCAGAGGACATTATTCTTCTCTTCTCTACAGGTGAAAAAAAAAGTATAAATCAGGTAGATGGCCACTTGTGAATACTGCTGAGATCTCCTTTCACACAAGTCATGTGCTATGGGGAGGTGGAGGGAGGAGGCATGAGCAGAAGCTATAATAAGCCCCATCTCCTCCCTCCTTTGCATGAGAGGGTTCCCTGCATGTCAGTACCACAACTTCTTTCTGGCTTGTATACCTGGCATATGGGATTAGGGAGATGAGAAGCAGCATCCTGGAGACAGGAGCTAATGGAAAGCTAAAGTTCCCATAATCTTCCCTGATAAATCATCACCTGGGTAAACACCAAGGAGTGAGACCATCTGCTTATGAAAAAAAAAAAAATATATTGGCTGTGGAAAATGTGTGAGAACTGATGAGATGTTGAAAATCAGAATAAGGTCGCTAGTAAGCTGAAAAGGAAAGTTTCTGAGCACTCTGTTGTTAACACATTTTTATGTTTAACTGGTTTAAGGACTTAATGAAATTATGAAGAGTTTTGTATTACTTGGCTGCAGGGAACTGGTTTCAATTGCCCAAGATGTTCTTTCCAAGCTTTCACAATCTAAGTAACTTTTCTTTTGATGATTGAAGATTACCAGTTTTCAAAATTATACCCTAGTTGATGTAACTACACAAGCTATTTTTGCATAGCTGTTTACAGAGTTCTTCTCAGTGTTATGGTCTTTACTCTTTATCTTCTTTTCTCTGACCAAGTCTCCTTTTTCCTCTGTCGTTTAAAAGAAGGATTTTCTCTAGCATGCAAACACCAAAAGGCTTAAAGAAGCTGTTTTTGCAATGATTGCCCACCACTGGAAAACTCTCCATAGATGTGAAGAGCTTAAGGACATTCAAATAATTAAATAATTGAAGTGAAAAAAAATTAATTTGACAATACTTTAAATACAGTGCAATATTTTTTCTGCTTGCAGACAATAACAGGTTTTCAAGAATTTTACAAGTCCTCTGTATCGTTGAATGTCTCAGAATGAGATTCTGATACCCTTAGAAGAAAGAGATTTTTTTCCCCATGTGAAATCTATGTATAAATAGTCTGCTCCACCGAGCAACTAAAATGCTAGAACACAAAGCAGTCATTTAGATTTTAATTTGGTCAGATGTATGCAGATAATACACCTGCCTTACCATCAAGGAGTATTAATAGAAATAAAGGCAAATTTTCATCAAACTCATGATGAATAAACTGTAAACAATAGTTGCAAAGTAGTTAATTAGCAGATTCATAATAAAAGGTTTTAATGGATACTACATTTCTGAAGCTATATGAAATAGAAAGTACTTACCAGAGATAATAACTAGTTTAATTTCCTTCCATAAGTGTAACAGCTATTCTTTGCAAATTATTGTGCTTAGGAGCTGTGAACTGAGACCATTGAGAGGAAGTCTCTCTTCCATTTGGAAAGCATGAGTATGAAAATGTAATTCTGTCCAGGTGTGACCCCCAATCACTGAGATTAACAAGGATGTCCTCATTGACTTTGGTTGCAGTGGTGCTCTCCATGAATATATGTAGTGTTTAAATATGTTAAAGATACAGCAGAATATTAAAAAGTGGTAATAATGCTCATCACCATCACTGTAAAATAGTAAAGTACTGGAATAAAGCAGTATAAGACTCCATAAAAAAATCTAAGCATCCAACATTTCAATAATGTTATCATATTCATATACATAATCTGTCCTCAATAGCAGTGAATGAAGATTGTCCACAGTGTCATAAGACAGAAACATGTATTTTTCATATTTTTCACCTGTTAGAGAGAGGGTATGATTCCATAGGTGTTAAGGATTTTAATGGGTTTACACAAATTTACTTGAGGCCATTATATATTTGAAACCTCAGGTAATAGGGAATGTATTGTTAATTACCGGAGCAAATTAAAGAAAACCCAACTACTTCACAACTTCACAAACCCACTTTGATAAGTTTTAAGCAGCTATATTTAATAAGCCTATATTCATGAGATAAAATTACTACATATTTATTAGAAGGAAAAACCTTCTTAAATTAGAGGAAAATGACTGATTTCTATATCAACATCCATATTAAAGTACCATGTAATCTTAACT
Organism: Astur gentilis; assembly: GCF_929443795.1. Lineage (NCBI taxonomy): Eukaryota > Metazoa > Chordata > Aves > Accipitriformes > Accipitridae > Astur > Astur gentilis. The sequence goes on along the minus strand of NC_064890.1, from coordinate 27,211,536 downwards.
TATACAAGACTTTAAAACTGGAATAAAATGCACAGCAACATCTGGCACATATATTATAAATCAAAACTAAATGAAAAGGAAAATGCATTGTAAAATGTCTCTTCCTAAGAAATCTGGAAGTGTTGTAGTCACAGTGTAATGGGAAGGCCAGATAACACTATGGGACACATATTTGAGGTTTTGCTCTAGTGGAGAGAGTTTAGCAAAGAAGAATTTGAACTTCTCTAAACATCTCTGAACATGACATTCTAATAAACAAAAGGTGTGATTCAGGTCTTTGTAAACACAATTTCCTTCCCCAAGTAATAGATAACTAGTTTAACTGCCTCAATATCTAGACAAAATGATAGCACAGTGAAGGATTTAGCAGCTTTGATGATTTGTTTCTAAGTTCCAGGAAAATGATAATTGGGATCTATAGGACACAGGAACCTTCACTTGCAGACTGCTGACAACAATCCCAATTTCAGGTAATAAAAAGGAATCAAGAAATCTGACAGGTGCTCAAAGAATGGGGAAAGCTTTAACTGGACTGGAAAGACTGGATAAAGAATCCCTGGAGGTTCGTTCAGGCTAAACCACGCTGCTGCCACTCATCTGTGTGCTTAAAATGCCCACCACATCTTTCCTGCTTAATTCTGCCCTCAGGATCTGCTCTTTCTAGGCAAAGGGACAGGGTGCATATATCACTTTCTGTGACTGCAGGTTAGGATTGGCTAGATCAGGACTTCTCTCATTTTTAATAATGCCCACAGAAACAGAAACCCTGAGATACTATGGTAAGGAGTTCAACGTAAGGACATAGATAAGAGAAAGCTTTGGGAAAGAATATGTCAATGTGCAGATGAACTAAAAATAGCCCACAGCCCTCCAAACATCCTTCACTCACCACACTTCCATATGTCATTCAGCTGAGCACTAGAATATTTCTTACTTACATTGTAAATGATGTGAGAAGCTGAGGTGGTAAGTTGTTGATAAGCAGCTTGTAAAGTCAGAAGCAAGAGGCTAGTGAGAACTGAAACTTTACATTCAACAGAACAAACTAGTTTGGATGCAGCAGAAGGACTAGTGAGAGCTATCTTCACCATGAATTTCTGATTCACCTACTACTACTAACGAACTGTTCACCAGTCCTGAGGACAGCAAATTCCATTCCATCAGACTATTAAAAAATTATGTAAATGAGATATGGAGACCTAATTAGAGTGCAGGAATTGCATGGTTCAAGGAAAAGTTCAGTTATGTATCAGTAATTTCACAACAGTCCTTTTTCCTAACAGGCTAAACCAACTCCATTTCAGCATAATAAGTATTATAATTAAAACAGCTTTTCAACCTAATGATGCATGAAATATATAATTAAAAATGTAAAGTCCAAACATCTATAGGATTTGTTTAAAGACCCAGGAAACATGCAAAATAGGAAAAGCATTATTTTGATGCAGATAATATAATAGCCATTTATTTTTAGCAACAGAATGTTAATGGCAAGTGCAAAATATTCAATGTCAAGGAAGATTCATACTTAGCTACAATGTGAATATAAAATTTTAACTGTGTTCTTGTTCTTAGAAGTAAGGCAGAATGTATTACATAGATGTGAATGCTGAAGGAGGGGCTCAGGTAGTTGCAGTGGATGTTCAGAATGAAAGGTTTGCAATGATGAATTAAGTTTAATGGGCCAATTCAGTCTTTTCAATCATACTATTAAAGCTAAGTATTAAAATGCACATTTTTTCCTAGGAATTATTGTTCATTTTGTATCTTCCTGACTTTTGCTTTACTTATCGAAAGATCTTTTTTCTTCTCTAAAAGATGGAATTGCGGCAGCCTAACAAATTGTAACAAACCAAAAATAACTGTGCTTCCTAAAAAGGAAAAATGACTGAACAGCAGGGATATAAACTTTTGGGTGTTGAATTGTTGTTACATATACTTAAATGATACTTTTGGATCACAGGATCCTCCACTCTGAACCTAATGAAAGCTTGATTCTGGGATGATAAAAAACGAAGTCTTTTTCTTAGCTTTCAATGCACCTGGCAGGACCCTGAAGGACCCTGAATTTATACTACATTTTCTTTCTGGTTTTTTTTGGTGTTTTTTTGTGGTTTGTTTTTTTTTGTTTTGGTTTTTTTTTTTTTTTTTTTTTCCCCAAAGCTCTCTTTGTTGATTAGACCACTGATACCAATGACCTAAAATGTGTTACACTGTATTGATTTTTTTTCAGAGAGGAGAATGCCCTCTGACACATGAAAAGCTGAAGGAAAACAAAAAAACAAGAAAAAAATGCATGTAAATGTCCTTTTCTTCATGCTGGTACATGCTGGGAAAGAAAACTGGGAGAGTTGTTAAAAGTCCAAGATAATACAAGTACCAGATCTTGGGGGGATTTTTGTGTTTGGGGTTTTTTTTGTGTGTTTTTTGTTTGTTTGGGTTTTTTTCCCCCATAAAGTTTGTTCTGGTTTCCTTGGAGCTTTCACTGCAAATCTGACAAGTTCAGGCTGTCTGTATAACACACAGAGTAAATCTTTAGGGAAAAAAGATAGCATTAGGCTTCAAGATAAATATTTGCTCTCAAAGGTTGGTGTAAATAAAGTGCCCAACACATCAGCTTTTTGAGCTTTTTGTATCACTGAGATATCTTTAACTGTGTGGAGCAGCTATTGGAATTCTATTTCTTCAATTATTCCTGTGTCTAGGATTATGCATATGAGCCTCAAAGGAGCAAAAAGGCCTGTTTTCTTCCCCTAACACCAATTTAATTGTGTTGAAGTTGAAGATATGCACAACTGAATTATATTTGCAATGAGGAGATGAAACAAACTTGTAAACTGAATTGCTTATGGATTATGACTGATGAGGCCAAATAATTCTATACCTAATTTCTCTTTTTCTTTTTTTTTTTTTTCCTTTTCTCTGAGCTGTTTATCATGGGAACTGCACTGTAATGTTACAAATTGCATTCCTTTCTACTTTATTCCTCCTTTAAAGAAATTTGTACTTTGAACTTTCAGAAGTCCACTAGCTGTGTAATGCAATGCATCCATCTGCTGTAGTTGTATGTCATTACATCTTTACAGCACGTAAATAAGAAAACCTAATCCAAGTTTTCTTATAAAATTACTGCTTTTAGGATACCGTATGATGATAATTTTCATACCCCAAATGACTGTGAACTGGAGGCTTAGGATAGCAGATGACAGAGTTTATTTCAGTAATTTACTGGTGCCATGAGTAATGTTTGAGACCATGCCATTTCCCTAACACTTCTGACATAAAAAGTCAGTTTTGCTGCAAGAGTGTTATACAATTTGGCATAATGGAGTTTGTTTTTCCAGGACTATTAACTCCCCAGCTACCAGACTTGGAAGAAGGAGCAAAGACGACTCTATTACACATGTTTCACAGAGCTTATTTGTACTTCAGCTACCAAAATATATCTGTAAATTTCCTTTTGGAATATTTTCACATAAAATGTGTGACAATAAATATATTCCATTTCAATAGAAAATGAAAATACATGCAAATGTTTCACAAAAATCTTTTTTTCTTTATGCACTAATGTATCAATGCTCATTTAAAGGACTGCAGGGCTCTTCCTGAAGATATAGTGCTAAAAATTCCACAGAAATATATGACTGGCTTTCAAGAAATTGAATCTGTGCTTTTGTTAGTGTTCTCTGTGCGTTTTATTTGTGTATGTGAAAGCTTCAGTTGCAAGTAACTTAGACTGCTGTCAGAAAAATAAAGGATATGTGGAATGATTTTAGAGAAAGTTATACTTTTACACAAAGAAAAAGTGGTCTATGCCATGCTGTTAATGATTCCGTTTCTCAGATAGTAATTCTTGGTTACTACTCATGAACCTTTAATCCAATTCAGCCTTTTGACATTAATAGAATCTCCTGTTATTTGATTGCATCTACTCATTGAAGTTGGTGGTTATTTACATATTTTTCAGGATATTTATCTAAAGAAAATGTCAAAGATCTTTTTAGACTAAGAAGCTGAAGAACTAGGAGCTATTGCCCAGTGCATATGATAGGTCATCTATAGACATGGTTTCTATTCCTGAAAACAATGGAAAACTGTTGTTCTCTGCACTCTCTTAGATTAATTTTGTCTCTATTAAGATCCTCACTGAAACATGATCTCCAGAGTAAATTTCTCAAACAACCTGTTTCTTTCTCTCTGATCTTTCTTGGTCACCCATGAAATTAGGGTGGCAAGATTTTTTTCTCCTGCCCTTCGGGTATTTTGTCTTTTCACATCAAAGGGATGGTTTTATATTTTAAATCTTGTAGCAACTTCTATGTAGCCTTATGTTTAACCCTTTTATCTCCAGATCTCACAAATTTACTTTGGTGAAACAGCTCTTCAATTTTTCTTTTACGACAGGGCCACTTTCAGATGCCTCCTAATCTCAAGTGTTTTCTTTCTCAACTCAAAACATTTATTTGCTGGTATGGTGCAGTCTTTGGCTTTTACCTTTTTGTTTAATTCTCCTGTATAACTGCTATCAAGAAGTCTGAACTCTTACCTACATTATTCCAGCTTTCCTTATCTTTATCCTTAATTCTGTCTTTTCTCGATTTCTCCTTCCCACATTCTAACATTTTATGTCCAGCAGATGAATGTCATAGGTGAAAATTTCTTCGGTAAAAATAAGCAACTGGTCATTTCTTACATCCTAAAGTCCCATTCTAAATTGCATCTTTTGATTTTTAAAGTTACTATATGATTGTTTGGTCATATCTCCTACACTAGCTATATTTTTCTGTCTTTGTTCTCTCTGCTCATGGTCACCAGCCTTCTCACACACACACAGCACTGCCAACACATTTCTCAGATGCACCTCCCCAAATGTAGTGGGATTTTGTTTTCCTTCTGTACTAAAGCACACTTCACCATTCTCTGCCAGTATTTACTGTTTCCTTAAAACCTATCTGGACCCATAGTCTGTCTGAGACATGCAAAAAATAAAGGTAAATTACATTTCATTTCAGCCCCATTGGAAAGGTACCTGTCAAATAGAGCAAAGGGTTTTTCCTAGTCTGTTCAACCATAGGAATATATTATAAAATGTAAAATACAAACAGAGGAAAGCAGAGGAAAAAATTTTGAGTGAGAACTGACTGTTTTCTTTGTATTCTTCTGAATGGACGTTTTTAGTGCTTTTCTTCAAACCTTGCAGTGAGATTATAGCCTGAAGCCCAGCATAAGAAAGGCATAGTGCATGACTGTGTTAGTCTAAGAGCAAGGCAAGAGCCAGAATGGGACCTTAGGTCACAGCCTGGATCCAGCACCTGCCTTGCCCATGGCAGGAAGCTCTAGCTGCAAATCCCACAGCTAGTTCAGGTAACAAATTCATCCTTGCTTCTGCTGCATAACAGCTGGCAGCTGCTACTGAGTGACTATTTCCATGACTATCCCTGTCTGGCCTTAATTGTTTTGCTTCATGAGCAGAGGTGTAGCTACTCTGGACTATTTCATTTTCATGCTTTTTATGTGGGGATGTGCAGCTGCCTAGCAAGTGGCTTAGTCATGTGAATGCTCTTCCAGAAATCTTTTCAGAAGTTGTCTTCTAAGGCCCTATTGCTCTTCTCTGGAGACAAATAGGAGGGATTCCAACACCATTCTGATTTGGAAAGCATCTAACAGTCCCTGCAGGATGCATGCTATTGTCACATCTACGCATTTAACTAGGACCCTCTGTTAGTATATTGATTGTACATCGTATATGTCAATAAGTGCATTTCTTCAACAGATCAAAGTACAGTGAAGGCAGAAGGTGTCATTCTGCTACCTTTAATGTGTTAAGCCCATAGCTGCTTCTTTTGCTCTGGCAGTTTTAGTGGAAATGATTCAGCAGAAAAGGCATGATGGCTTCTAAAAAAGGAACGTTTACATATTAGAAGTTGGTGTGGGTATCTGCTAGAAACCACCTGATCAGAAAGAAGTAGAAGAGGCCTTCTTTGGTGCTGATGAGATACATCCATGAGTGCTGAGAGAGCTGACCAATGTCATTGTGAGGCACTTTGAATTATCTTTGAAAGTTCATGGTGGAGGTTCCTGAGGACTGGAATGTGTCTCCTATCTTCAAGAAGGACAAGATGGAGGATCTGGGGAACTACGGGCCAGTCAGCTTCACCTTGCTCCCTGGGAAGGTGGTGTTGGAGCAAATCTTGCTGGAAGCTGTTTCCAAAGATGTTTAGGACAAGAAGGTGACTGGGAGTAATCAGCATAGATTTATAAAGGGCAAAAAATACTTAACGAGCCTGATAACCTTTTGGTGATCCTGCGTTGAGCAGGGGGGATGGACTAGATAATCTCCAGATGTCCTTTTCAGCTGCAGTGGCTCTGTGATTTCCTGACAAATACTGAAGTCCTGGTGAAGCACTGGTAGGAGGTTTGTGAGTTTTCAATGGGAGAGAGTGAGAAAGTGTATGTGTGTGTATGGATATGGGCAAAGAGATAAAGCAAGCAACACACTTTTATTGCTTACATATCACCTGATTCTTCCAGGGCTGTTCTTCTCTGCTCTGGAAAGTGCCAGCAGCCACTCAGTTTAATGCCAAATTTCCACTTCTGTCCCACACTTGTGGGTAACTGAGATTAAAAGAACTCTGTGGAAAGCAAAACAGAATTAATCTGTGCAGGATACTTTAGCATGCTGAGCAGCTGCTACTTAAAATACAGATCAGAACTTGTTCTTTTGGGACACTACCCAGTGATGGTTTTCCAGAAGCACAAGCAATATGTTTACTAATCTCTCCTGGCTAGCAGCAGTATGTTTAGCTTCCGTAAGCCTGGAGGCCAGTAGTCCTGTGAGAGCCTACAGTTACAGCAGTTCAAGCATAATAATTTTGACTTTGAATGACACAGTAATTCCTCAGCTTTTATACAGTTCCAGCTGCACACTTCAGCTCTACAAGGAATACAAAAGAAGTGACATCATCACTACCTACATAATATTTTTAGCTCGTGTTGGAATCTAATACTGTTAAGAGACTAAAAAAAGAAACCAAGTTCTAAATCCTTCTAAATATCAGGCATGCAGCAATCACATCTGCAGTGTTCTGTTAACTTACGCTGGATTTCAATGAAATTTCAGAGGGCATTTGTGTATCTGGCAGTCTTTTTTAAGATCTACTGACTATAAAGAGTACAAGAAATGGAAAAAATATTATTAAAATGCATTGAAGACAGGATTTTTCAGATACTTTTGCCTTTTTCTGACAGTTTTTTGACCAGTATCTTTCAACTTGATTTTGAGTGTTACATTTCTGTGGACACAAACACATACAAAATGCAACAACATCTATTATATATTCATAAATGAACACACACAGTTTCCCCCCACACTAACATAACACCGAATTTGCACTGGGTGTTCATAGCTAGATGTTGGCAGTGGGGGCTGTGGGGAAACCTCTGTGAGGAGAGACCAGGCCTGCCACATGCTGGACATGGACAATTCCAGCTGGCTCTGACCGACCCACTGCAGGGCATGGCTGAGCCATTTGGCCAAGATGGTTCCTCTGGGAAAACAGATTTAAGAAAGGGGAAAAAATGCTGGACAGGGAGAGGAGGGAGAAAAAAGAGGGTGAAACAGTAGAGGGAACACCAAGGTCAGAGGAGGAGGAGGACCAGAGCAGATACTCTGATGGACTACAGCTCCTGGAAGTCCCATGCTGGGGTAGAGGAAAAAGGAGAGGAGGCAGGAGTAGCAGGGGGAAACTGCTGTGTACTGGCCATAAAACCCCCAACGCTGCCACTTCTTGTGCCACACGGGAGTGAGCGTAACCTGCAGCAGTAACAAGGGGGGAAGAGCTGAGTTTGGGGTGAAGTTGAGGAGAGGAATGGAGGGAGGAAAGGTGTTTTCCCTATGTGTGTTTTCCCCAGATATTTTAATGTTGAGGTTTTTGTGTTTTGGTTTTTTTTTTTATTTCCCAATACCTGAATCAGTAATTAATGTATATATATCTTAACTGGCAATGAATGAATTTCCCCCAAGCTGTGTCTGTTTTTCCTGTGACAGTAATTAGAAAGGGATCACCCTGTCTTAATACTGACCCACAAGCTTTCTTGTTCCTATTCTTTCTATTTTCTCCCCCTGTCCTACTGAGGGGGCAGCAAGTGAGCAAGTGGCTGGATGGGATTTAGCTGCTAGCCAGGGCCAACCCACCACATAATTTTGTGTTAATACTTATACACACATATTTTTAAATTTTGGTTAGAAATTTCTTGGAGTACTTTAGAGTAGTTTGATTAACATATATACTACTCTAAAAGAGCAATCCCCACCAAAAAAAAAAAAAAAAAAAAAAAAAAGTTCCCTTATTGTGTGTATGTGTGATTCATTTTGTAATGTTTCAAATGGAGGAGTCAGTATGCACTCCCCAGAAAGATTTCCAAATGGATTTCATTCCAGCCAGGTCTCTCCAGTCACCACACGTTCCTTAGCCCTCCCACTCCTTTTCTCAGCTTCAGTGTAGTCCCCAGCAGTAATTCCTGACCAAGGTTCTAGCTGTGAAAATTGGGTTGGATTTTTTTGTCTTTCCTACCCTCATTCTACATGCCTTGTGCTTGATTTTTATCCTAAATTCTTTTTTTTTAAATCTTTTTTCTTGTCAGTCTACCCACATTCTCTTTTTCACCTCACATGCATCTACTTTTCAATTCCTTCTCTCCAGACAGATATAGGGCAGCAGAGGGAAGTATTGTGATGGCCAAGGATCAGAAGTGTTCATTAATATTTCTCGGATCTATCAGTTTCTTTTAGGTATCATTGTGAAATAATAATGACTTTTTTTTCTGCGTCTGGTCAGGGTACTGTTGTTGGCTAAGAAACTAATGATGTTTTTCTTTCACTGAGAATTCATGGGATAGTACGTAGTTTTGGTCATTTTACCTACAAATGTTTCAAGTTGGATTTTTACACAGCTCCATCTTTTCTCCATGTTTTATCAGTAGTCCAGGACTATTGGAAAAAACAGTGAACTATAGTGAAATATGATGGTAGCAACCACCTGGTGTCCAGCTGTGCAGTCAGATGTCCTAGTAAAGAATGGGGGATCTATTAAAACTTGGGTTTGCCTTGGAAAGTGTTTGTCTGAAGCTATTGGGCTGTGAAATATGTTTGGAAGTCTTACTGTGTTGTCCTTGTGAACATAGTATGTCATTTGAGTTTCAACCTAGAGTTTCAAGTAGTTCATTAGCACTAGTCATTAACTGAAAGTAAAATCAGTGAAGACTGGGTTTTTCTGCCAGGAGACTGTAAGAGTTTACTTTGGGTGGGGATCTTGTTTCCATGGACTCCGCTCTTAAGTCAGGGCTGAGCTCATGATCATCTGAAGATATATCAGTGTGAATAATTTTGGAAACAAAGGCTGTTATATAACACAGCATCTTACATATCAAATTACTTTTCTGCATAAAAGAAAATTTCAGCTTATAGTTATAAACTTCATTTACTGTTTCAGCATTGTCATGTGCTGTTCAAAGTATAATATTTGACATCCTGAGTGACCTGGGGTTTACCTTTCAAGCTCACATTTCTGGTGAGAACTAACATTAACTCGATTCAAAGGAGAAAGAAAGTTTTTAAGCAGAGTTTTGCTAGATTCTGGAACCAGACTATATACAGTCTGGTTTAATTAAACTTTGTGAAAGATCATGAAATTCATTTATAAAGGTGTTAAGGATGACAGAATTGACTAAGAGGTGAAATGCTAAACAAGATTATGCTTTTCAAGTCAATATTTGTAACTGGTTATACTATTACGTATGTGGGATGACTTGCTGAATTATATCGCATCATCTATGGTATTAAGTTTTGTATTATGTACGGTTCTGCAATTTTTCTCTTAACTCTCTGTGCACCCTAATGCATAAAAATGAACAAATAATGATATATTATCAATGTTCCTTTATTAGCATGTGGCGTTCAATAGTTCAAGGAACTTCATCAGTCATCGTTTGTTCGCACTTAAGTGGCCTTCTTCAGCAGTAATGGTGTGGCTGATTGGATACCTATTTTAAAATTTTTAAAATGCTGGTTTGCTCAGGTAGATAACAACTGAGTCTTCATTTGAAAGGAGAAGCTGACTTTTTATAATCTGCAGGCTTGACAATGAGTCTAATTCCATTGATGCACATTTATTACACATTTTTGGTAAGTTTTGCTCAGTGTTTAAGTGAATTTAACCTACACTAGGCTGTGAGCCCTGGATTGCAAAACCTCATATACATACCAGGGCCATTCAGCAGTCCACGTACCCTTGTCTTGCGTTTTAGTACTGATATGCACAGTTAACCTTTAAGATTAATAATTAAGGTACTTCATACAAAGATGTACACAAAAGAAATCATGTGCACTGTACAACAGATTTTATTGATCCTACAAAGACCAAACTGTGCTATGTACTTGTGTACCATCTGCTGTACCTCATCTATCTACTGACTCTAGACATATGTACAAATCATAGCTTTATAGAAAGCTCTATAACATGGTAGCTTAAGGGAGTGCTTGGATTTTCTGCTGGAACTACAGGAAAGGTGACATTAAAGGTGCAAATTATGATACATGAAACTGTACACTGAACCAAGAAGAAAACACAAGTATTTTGTAGAGGCTACATAATCTCAAATTTACTGGCCACTGATCTGTATTGGAGCTATGACCATGCCAACACTATTGCTATCATATTATCACCTCAATGACTAGCTATAAGGTTTGCACAGAATGAATGTAAATAGAAGGTGTAACTGACAATGTGAATACTAAACATTATTTTCTTCCTTTCCTCTGTAAGTGTGGCATGGAAAGATAGTATGATTTACCAAAAAGCCTTATGGCAAAGCTCAGAGAAAAGTCTCTAGTTTGAGTCAAGTTTTTTAAAAATAAGACTAGATTTACTCTCTGACCCTAGAGAGAAAACTCTCCAGACTGCTTTGCTGCTACCCTAAATGTTGCAATCTCCCTGAACATTAAATTCTGGAGCACACTCTAGGAAATATATTTAAATATATATATTTTCTGAGGTTGATAAACACTTACATAATCTAGTAAATATGCACATAGCCAGAAGAGCATTCCAAAATAAGGAATGGAAAACATGGAGTAATGAACCTACACAAACCAGAAGGAACCAAGAAATGAGCTCTGCTTCCTGATTATGAAAGCTGGCTTAGCTGCCATTTGTCACTGAAGAGTGTGTACAAACTGCACCACGCCAATGAGATTAATGATGATTCTTCAAGTTAAATTTAGTTGTGAAGGAATGAGATTCTCTCCTGCTCTATGGCTTGTGTTGTATAGTCATTTCAAACCTGTTGAAGGCAAAGGTACAGTCCTGTAGTATTCCAGTAAGATAAGTAAGTTGCTTTGCACAGGTGTGAAGGACTACCCATGCTGAGAGGGAAGGTAATAAATCTCAGACCCGGAGCATCACTGGGCCAAGGGGGAAGCACAGCTCAATGTGCAGAAGAGGCTTTCCTAGGGCCTGGGCACAGAGAACCTCCTTTAATGCAAACTAGACCAGCTGTCAACCTGGCCTCCCCTGTGCCAGGCTGCCTCTGGATGTAAGCACGTTTCAGGGGAACTGGAGATTAGCAGGGTGCAACGAAATTGAAGTTGCATGTCCTACTCCAGCTTCTGTGTGACTGGTGTTTAAGGAAGCCTGCTACAACAATCCAAACTTATCCAAAGATACTTTTGGGTAGGGGCGAGCTCCCTGAACCACTTTGCACTGTTGAAGTGGAGTGAGGACACAGAGCAAGAACCAAGACCAGGGTCCACATCTTCAAAAGAGAAAAAGAAGTGGCCAGTTATTTCTCTTAGTCTATATTTAGTGTAAAGGTAAATAGATTTTATCTAGTATTGCTTGGTATAGTGTAATGCTGGTAATGTGGGAGGCTTTAACATGCTTTTTAGCCTGATCTTTTGGGCAAACGATCTCTGTGATTTTATGCTGCATTTGTTTGCTTATTCTTCTGCCTATATATTATTCCCTTTCCTAAAAGGTTTTGAACCAATAGCCAATTTCAACCAAAGATACAGAGACCTAGGACATACTGGTTTTCTACAAGCATCGTGAAAATCAGACACTGGCTAGAAGACAGAGATGGGAGAACTGAAAATCCCCAACAGAAAGGCTGCAACATGACTGTCCCATTAAAGCCATCCCGACAAGTCCCCCCGCCCTTCAGCCAGCCATGCAAAACCCCCTGGCCAGTCAGTAGGCGTGTGTGTCAGCATCACATCTCACCTAGCTGTAAGGCCAGGCGCACACAGGGAAGGGAACTGCTACGGGAGTAATTAAGCAACGTGGGCAAGAGGGAACAAGAAAGAGCAAAGAAGTGGTACGAAGTTACTGAGGGTGCAGATGGCAGAACTCTTGTGGTGGCATAAGGTGTAGGAAACAAATCCATAGGAAAACAGGCTTCATTAAACCCATGTTTACAGAACAAGATATTTTCTGTTTGCCCAAACATCTTATTGTTTATAAGCATTTCTTTCTGTTACAAACTGAACACAGTAGAGAAGTCATCTGGGTAAAGATATTAAGAAGCTGATTCCTAGAAATGAAGGTTGTCTCTGTGTGTTTAAGCAGTATTTATTTCTTATTTTCTCTGCTGGTAAATTTTTTTTCTGAATTACATTTAGGAAAAATATTTAAAACCAAAATCACAGTCCTTGTGATATCGCAGATGTACCATAAACTATTATTGGGAACTGTAAACATGCTATTTTTAATATATCTGTATTTTATACATTTTCAATATTAATGGTAAAAACAACTTGCAGGTAGACAGAAATCTGAAAAGTCACAAGTGATCTTTACAATTTGGCAAGGATAAGCTTCTGGAGAGAAGGTAACTTGCTTGAGCAAAACTAGTGGTAGCTTCTTAAGTTACCCTTTCTGCTGCTGCCTTTTACTTTAATAGTTCTGATTCTGATAAACGCTCAGGCCTACTTTATTTGAGAGAAAAGAAGAATTTTCCTTTCAAATATTTACAAAGATGAGACGCTCTAGCCTGTAGCCCTTAGGAGTGGAGAACTGCCGATTCCAGGCAGAGCTCTATTATGGAAATCTCCAAAGTGAATAGAAAGCAGTCCACACAGTATATAATCCCTGTTTGTGAGTTTCCTCTGTGGGTTATTAAGATTAAAAAGATTAGGTTACTGACTGTGTGCTAGGAACAATTGTTCATTTAACTGTGCATAAATTGTTTTAAAGGTGTGAATAGGTCTTGTTGCTGAATCAAACATTTTGCATAAAAATGTCATTAGAAAGACACCCTGGTGTGATGTTATGGGATAATAATTTCAGTAACAGAAATGTGAACTCTGTTATACACAACGTAAAAGCTTGTTACCCTGTAGAGTCCACAGAAAGCGAGACTGCCACAACTTCTGTGTACATTGTTGCCCTTTTATTGATGGAGATATACTGTAGCTAGAGGTAGGTACTAAATCATCCTATTAGCTCTGCTCTATTATCTTGTACTCTTCATGTTGGAACTGAAAATATCTCGAAATATAAATTTATCCAGTAGCATTAAAAACCTCTAAATTCAATGTGTTTCTTCAAGGATGAACTACCTGTTCATATGTATTTTATATTTAATAGTCTGCAAAAATATACTAAAAAGCCAGAAGTGGGGTGTAGACCATTTATAGTTCCTGCATTTGAAATGAAAGTTCTTGGAACAACTGAAAAAAGTTCTGTTAATGCATTGCATTTTATGATCTAATTTTTTGCAAACTGTATTGATCAAAACTATTCTGGCAGCAGGAAAGGAACAACAGAGTAATAGCCAAACTCTTTCATGCAACCAGATAATAGCATGGAGTAGTAAATGGAAAGCAAGACAAAGAGGACAAGAGAGATCACATAAAAAGTGGTATTGCAGAATATTAAATCCACTGCAGATAACCAGTGGCATATGAACAAAATTAAAATAGACAGTCTCAAGCTTCAAGCTGGGAAACATAAATTTGTACTCACTAATGTTTCCCTAATGGACAGCTCCAATGCGTGATGGGGATTTATTTTTAAATAATGTTATTTCACTGCTAGCTGACCTTCCTGTCCAGTGCAATTTACATAAGGAATTGAGATGCTTGGAAGGTATGATTTTTGGAGGAAAGAGAATTTTTGCAAAGTCACTCTGAAAGCCAGAATCAGAACAAGACTTGTTTTGTTTTGGCTTAGAGAAGTATTATGATAAATAAAATTCTTAAAATAGAAGCGCAGAAAACCAATTTATTTAAATGCAATTCTGATACCATGCTGCATCCTCAAGCTTGGAGTTTGCTGCATTCTGTCTGAGTCTTGTGCTCCTGGGAAGCTTTAGAGGCTTTAACAGGGCTTTGGGCAAATGCAGGCATCTGCCCATGCGGAGCTTATTTAAAGCCAGGGGCCTAACACTAGATTAACTATATTCATAGAATCATGGAATCATTTAGGTTGGAAAAGACCTTTAAGATCATTGAGTCCAAACATTAACCTGTCCCTGCCAAGTCCACCACTAAACTATGTCCCTAAGCACCGCATCTACCTGTCTTTTAAATACCTCCAGGTACGGTGACTCTACCACTTCCCTGGGCCGCCTGTTCCAGTGCTTGACAACCCTTTTGGTGAAGAAATTTCGCCTAATATCCAATCAAAACCTCCCCTGGTGCAACCTGAGGCCATTTCCTCTCATCCTATGTCTTGTTACTTGGGAGAAGAGACCAGCACCCACCTCACTACAAGCCCCCTTCAGGTAGTTGCAGAGAGCGATAAGGTCTCCCCTCAGCCTCCTCTTCTCTAGACTAAACAGCCCCAGCTCCCTCAGCCGCTCCTCATAAGACTTGTTCTCCAGGCCCCTCACCAACTTGGTTGCCCTCCTCTGAACATGCTCCAGCAAGTCAATGTCTGTCTTGTAGCGAGGGGCCCAAAACTGAACACAGTACTCGAGGTACGGCCTCACCAGTGCCCAGTACAGGGGGAATGATCACTGCCCTAGTCCTGCTGGCCACATGATTGCTGATACAAGCCAGGATGCCATTGGCCTTCTTGGGCATATTGGACCATAAATAAAGCACCTGTCAATTGCACAAAATAGAACTAAAGAACAGGAAGTTCCTCAGAGTAAGTGATGTGTGGCAATGTGCTAATCATGCCAAAGCTTTGGATAGTGGTAAGGATAGACCCTGTTCTTGCTCAGGTGTAGGTAATAGTTACATTGCAAGTAATTATTAATGTAATTGTTACTTCCTATTAGCTTTACAATAGCCCTTGTTTCCCGCAGATGTAGTACAGGACCCTCTTGTTTAAAAAAATGATGTTTATATATATAAGACTATAGCATGTCACTGCAGTGTGTGACTGAACAAACTGTTAAAAATTCTGCTTCATCTTGGTTATTGTGGTTAGTGCTTCGTAACATGAAACCCTGTTCATATATCTGATATTTTAACACATATTAAGTCAATCTGTACAGTCATATGATGTTCATACTAACAAATTAAACAGTGTCAGGCAACATTTGTTGTACCGATATTAAGTTTGGTGAATTACTAGTCCAATGCTTTTTCCAGTTTTGGCCCAGGCAAACTAGCTGTCTCCTAAGTAATTCTTGGGTACAGTTTGGGAGTTATCACAGTCCAATGACTATTCCCAGTAGTCATTTTGGATATTGTCAGTGTGTTCTGCATAGAAAGACTGTTTAGCAGTATGGGAGCCAGCCTTTCTAGGGTAGCTGGTTTCAGTGCTGGAGAAAGGTCAGAAACATATTTAATTTATTAGCACTGAAATTGCTTCACAGTCTGGTAGTACATCACAGCTGTAACTTAGCAATTAGTAGCTCTGGGGCTGGGGAAAGAAGCGGCTTCCATGAAAGCTTTTGAGCTGTAAACGACCATGTGGGTTTTAGGCCAGCCTTTAGGCCAGGCTTAAACCAAATTATTCAGAAATAGCTTAATTTTGCCTTTTTGCTTTGCTTTGCAATAGTCTAGAAGATCTCTTCACAGTCTGTAAGAGCTAAGAAGTATGTAGGCAACTGCTGTATGTCTCTTTCTTGCTGTTAGTTAACCTATTGCGAGAGCTTTTAGCTCCTAGACTTCATCTTAGAGCCCTGGACATCGATTCACACAGCATAAAGCACAGGTTAGTCAGGGTCTACTTGGCTTCTACCACAGCAATTTACTCGTCTTCCATGATGGTCTGATTAAATCAGAATTATTGTTCTGTGGACACAAGGCAGAGACAATGACTGCATGGACATGCTATACAGACATTTCAGAATTTTGCTTTATGCTAAACCCTAGGTGGGTAAACATGAAGCTCTAAAAAATACATATATATGAAATAGGGTGACAGCAGTCCCAAAGCTGGGAGGAATGAGATTGCCCACCTTGAGAAAAGTGCAACAGTGGCCCTTAGTGGGACTTCAGACAAGGGAAGGCTCCAATGTCCTTGTGAAGCCTCTGGTTCTCTCCTGCCACATCGCTGCCAGCATGGGTGTTCTGGGAGAGGGACCAAAGCTTCCTTCTGATGTGGACTCTGGCTGGAGGGCTGAGGGAGAGCCATACTGGGAGACCATAGCAAGACTGGGGAAAATATGACCCAAGCCTTCCATGGTAAATCCACCCTTGAACTGTCTTCCTAGTTTCCTAATCACATATACAGGTTCTGCTTCGGTCCTTTTTTTTCTTGGTCATTAGGGAGTCTAGTTATTTTAGGAGGTCACCAGCAAAAGTCTCAATAGAGATTATTTGACAGAGAAAAAAGACAGAAGATGTGACTTTGTGTCTGGGGGAGTTTTTAGCCCAGATACATATTCCTTTTCACATGGCTCCTTTATCTCACTATGAAATTGCTATTAAATAAGGCAATGGCTTCTTTCCCCATTAAACAAGAACAAATGGGAAAATATTTTCACAAGAGTGACCTACTGATTACCAATCTGAAATGTAGGTTCCAAGTCCATTTTCTAGATTTATTATTTTCTGCCAAAACTGATTTGGACAAAAAACATAGTAATCACCTAATATGTGGTTAGCAATTTTCCATCTCATTACACAACCCTTGTATCTTATTACCCATTTAAATGAATACCTGTTAAATGAACAGACCTGTACAATGCAAACAATTTTTCGATCCATCAAGCCAAAACAAATAGAGGACTCCAATAAAGTCTTTACAACAGTATACCACACGATAGGATGCAATAAAAATGGGATTTATCAGTGTAATACATCAGCTAAATGAATATAAAACTTTGTAAAAGAATCAAAATAACTTTTTGGGATGTCACATGATTGTACTATAACCCTAATGTTTCAAAATCCCAAGGAGCTCTGAGGAAGCATTTTGTATCATCCAGATAAGAACTTTGAATATTTGTCACTATAGTGTTTATAAAAGTGACACTGTTAACTCTGGCTGCAACTAAACTTAATACTAAATGTGCAATGATCTGTCCTACTGACTTCTGTCAGCACATCTGTCCTGATTTCCACTACTGTGAATCTGAAGGCCTGAATCTCCTTAAAACTAAGAGATAACCACAGCAAGTTGCAGTGAATCTGAAGATTGCGGTGGATTAGATTTATCTATTCATTCAAACTGTGATTTAGACACAAGTTCTCAGAGGTGGAAGGAAACATGTTCATCCCTGTTTCTTTACATGACAAAATCCAGATCCAAAGCTGCACACTTTAGGAAATTTTTTATGAATGTGAATAGAGCTAATTAGGAAACTTACTGACAGAATGAGAAGAAAGAGAGCAAGCACTGGCTAATCATCTCAGAAACCTTTTAAAGCAAGGATTAGGAGAGGGAAGAGAGGGAATACACATTTTTACTAGGAATAAAGTGAAAGGGAAGCAACATTAGAATGAAGTGGTAAGGCAAACCCTCAGAAAACAGTATTTTAAAATGACTGAAACAGAGTGAATTTGTTTACTTGTCAAAGTTACTAGGTAAACAGAGTTTGTTAAAGTTAACCTCACTTTTTTCCAAACACATGCTTGAATGTAGTTGATAATTTCTGAGTTATACTGAATGACCTTGCATGGACCTTCCATGTCTAGTCCTTTCTGTCTGTAGAGGTATCTAAGGATATGCCTGCACAGATAAATGACTGCAGTCACATAGCTCACTCATAGCACTTACTGCTTTAGCTGCCAAAACTACTTTAGTCTTGTTACTTCACTTCCACAGCTGGGTGTAGCTGAGAAGCAGTTTAATAAGCTATCCCGTTGCACCACTACATACCTGCTAGCAGCTATGTCCCAGTTCAGATCCTCTAGCTCTTTGAAAGCACTTCTGCTTCAGGAAGAACAGCCTTACAATTATGAGACTGAGCTGCAACCTGTCATTTCTGAACACTTACTCCTTGCTCCTGTCCAGCAGAGAAGGACTTAATATAAACACCTTTATTAACCAAGATGTGGCAATAACTTGTCTCACTTGAATCGTAGCTGACACCTTGGTTCTCTTCAGCTGTGTTGCTCTCGGCTGAAACAGAGGTCTTGCCTCTCAGAAAAGACTCAAAGCTTACATATTGTCTGTTTCCTGAACCTAATGCCTTTTATCCACACTCCAGCTCTAAATTATATGCGGTTTTTGCATTATGTATGGTGGATCGCTGAGCCTCAAACATAAGATCAGTGAGGAAGTAATAAGAACATGACCTAAAAATAGTTGAACTTCATGCTCAAATCTTCTTAGCAGCTAAATAAGACTGCCAGAGTTTTGTCCTGGAAGAAGAATCATATGGACTTCATTCCATGTCACTGATACTGCATACAAAGTGTGTAGATAGTCTGGGGATAGCAAAGCAATGCTGCCTCTGTTTAGACAAATACCTATTTTTGACATGTATTATTTTTTCATTTACTGGCCAGCTCCTTCTAGGATGTGTGAGAATTCTGACAGCAGCAATATTGACACTTCTTTGTCTCAATAAAACTACTACATTTAAGTTATGAAGAATGAAAGATACACAGCATATCCTGCATACGCAGAAACAAACCAGGGAGAAAGAATGATGTACAAAGATCTCAACAGAAGTTGAGTTGCACTCAAAACAGTTGCAGCTTTTAAGAGGATCGCCGCCTCGAACTGTTCTAGAGGATGATCTGTGTTTGCTGTCCATTGATTTCTATCCTTATCTGAATTGCTGGCAATTTTATGTGTAGGACAGACTTTTGTACTATGATGACATGGACATTGTATGCATGTTTGTGGTTAGCCTCTGATGGCGCCCTGCTCTGATAAAACCTGCTCTCTTCAGGGTGATTACATATTCTCTATGCCATGAATGTCCAAAAGAGAATTTTAGTTCAGAAGAAAAATCCCTGTTGAAACAAAGGTGATAGAGTTTTCCCTTATGCTATTTCTCATAATTGTAGTGTAGCAGATACAAACCCAGGAACTCTTACAATTTCCCAATGATCAATCAAACGAAGTGAGAACAGAGTCAATAAAGAGGTGGAGAATACAGATTCATGTCTCGGATGCAATAAGTCCTTAACTGAGTATACAGAATAGCATGGTTCAAACTGAAAAGTCTAAGGACATTAATCTCATAACAGACAATTATTCATAGTAACCACTTCCTTTTGTGATATGTGGGCATCTTAGATTCATGGTCCACTTTAAGTTCCCAGCTAGGGCTTGATGTTGGCTATCTGCCATGCAAAATGATTATTCATCTATTTATTACTCCAACATGAAAAGAACACTATTTTCAAAGTTTGACTGTCCCCAGTTTCATGCTGATGCAGAAGAGTAATTTCAAAATAACACATCCTTCTTGAGCTTTATTTATGTGTTTAAGCTCTCCAAACTCTTGACTCCTGACTTTTCTTTAGTTACCATTTTTCTGACACACAGCTGTAGTACTGTGCATTAAAATGTTGGAGAAAACAGAGACATAGGAAACAGTTCATATAAACTTTATTTGAAAAAATATAACTCTTGTAACAGGGCAAAAATTGTATCCAACCTAGAAAAATAAGGAGAGTATCTTGATTTAAAGCAAAACCAAAAAAGATGACCCTGTGCAACAATTAGAAGTATGTATTATAGATGTAAGAAGCCTTTTAAATTGAATTTTCCCTTGGAAATATCTAGGCATTAATTTCCTTTCGTAGTAAGTAATGGTCTGAAAAATTGATGTGAAAAAGACAAAAACAATACAGGCTCTGTGGGAAGTTTTTTCTTCTTCTCTGTCTTTATTTATTTCCTTACAATTTTATTACTGAAAGTGAATTTATTTTTTTTTTTTTTCTGAATGAAATAAAGTACGTTAAAGCACAGAAGCCTTGTTTTCAGAGTTGAGCGAATTTTTATTGCCTTGTGATAAATCTCAAGAAGCAAAGAATTGTGATGGAAACACTGAGATCTTCCTGGCTACATAATACAGTTACTAGGCACTGAGCCATGCATGTATGCACACACATACTTTAAAATAAGTGTAGTCAAGCAGAGTAAAATAAATTTTCGAAGAGCAAAAGCTGAGCTAAGCTTTTTAATGCAAAAGTCAGCTTGGTCAAGAAATCAGACCACCAACTCCTGGAAGAAAAATGCTTGTACCATATATTATGTGTCTTTGGTATCCACAGGCTGATATGAACCATTGCACGGTGGAACTATACTGAACGGGTAATGAAAAAAAGATGCATTGAGACAATAAAAGAAAGCCAAAAAGATTTATCAATTCATGAATTTACATTCTCCATAGTAAAAAATTAAATCTTCCTGTACAGAAGTTTTCGGCATGTTCACATTGAGGGTTCAAATCATGAAGCTACTTACATACATGATTAACTCTACTCCTATTTATTAAAGTGATCTAAACATGTGCCTAACATTTACAAATGCTTAAAAACCTTACTGAATTAAGGCCTACATATCTGATCTGAAGTCCTTTGTCATCACTGTGAGTCTTTCTATCAACCGGGAAGACCTTTGTGTTTATGCAGGGTTAATACTTAGCTGGAACATTAGAACATGCTCCTAAATACCCATCACACCATAAAACTAAGAACAAAATTAACATTTTGAATCGCAAGTTACGTTGCTTTGGTTTTGTTTGTTAGCTCTTGTTTGCATTTCTCTTTGTTACTAATACCATTGCTGTATGCTAAGCTTAGTTTCTGATATGAAATTGAAGTGGTTGTCTTGTAGAAGGATAAAATATTTGGTTTGACTTCAGTATACCTGTTTGTTTGCATAGAGAAGGCTAATTTATTTGATTAAGGAATTGCCCTATTAATGTTACATGAAATCAGCACAACTTACACAAATACTTCCCTTGCCCCAGGAGGGAAGAATGTGTTTGTATTGTATCGGCTGCAAAACCTCACTCATTCTGTGCCATGTCTTAGAGGCTGCTCTTAAAATGGCAGTCATTTTCTGAGAAGAATAAATACCTAAATCTATAATAGTTTTTCTTTCTTTCAGTGAAATGGTGCTATTGAAGTTGCTACCTTGTTCAAGCATAGTTTTCTTTCAGGGAAGGCTCCCTTTTCTTTCTTCACAGTAATTTACCACTTCCTCCTCAGCTATCGATAAGGACATTCAGCATCTCCTTAAGGAGTGGTTTAACATAGATTACTTCCCTTATGAGAGTTATGTAGGAAAGATATACAACATAAAGTTCAATTGGAGCACCTGAGTAGAGAAATGCAATGGTTAATGTCACCAGAAGTGCTCATTCACCAAGGTCCTGATCCAAATTTCAATGAGCCTAGTGTGACTTTAACTTTTATAATTGGAAAGCATACCCACGTCGTAGTTTGAATGAGTTGAAAGCATGAAGCATAAAAAGTACTGTCTTCCAAAAGTATGAGGTGCAACAAATATCCATCAGGTAGATAGATGCTAGATAATTAAAATACCTGTGGGTTGGGTGACTAATAAGAACAACTCTGTAAGAATAAGATTTAATGCAGTTCTTGAAGAAGCACAAATATACTAACACTTCACTGCATTTCAGATCATATTACCATTTTTGGGACTTCAGTTGTGAAGCAAAAGATTGTCTACTGGTGGCTAACAACCGCTGTGCACTAGAGAAAAGTAGCTGCCATTTCTTGCAGTAACAAAGAACACAGAAATAGAAATACAGTATCCTATTTATCTGTTTATCTTTTGCAGATAGAGATTCTCGCAAGGAGGGGTATGGTCCACTGAATGCTTACATTTTAGCCCATTTTTAGTTGGTTGCAATATGGTGAAACCCTTAAGCAAAGTTGGTTAGCTATCCTTAACTTTCTTCTTCAAGAAGCAAAGACTGGGTCTGAGGCAACTGGGAAAGCTGTATGGCCTACAGCCACAGCAAATTCCAGGGTCCCTGAGTGACCTGGTCCACAGGGACTGCAGAAGCTTTGGAAGGGTTGTTGCAGCAATAATGTTCCCCAAGAACACCCAGAAAAAGAGCCTGCCTTGGCTGTTTTTGTTCACAGCTACCAGTTTTGACAGAATGAGACTGCTCGCTTTATAGGTGCTGAAGCACCACGTGCTCACACTGTTCCTCCGCTCGCTATTTTTTCCAGCTTATTTCAGCATTCCTGGTGTCTTTCTAGTTTCCAGAGACCTGCTTTAGTTTGCTAACTCTCCTCTATGGTATCAATCAACCAACCACACTGAGGCAGTGAATTTACGTGGGACCTTACTGTAAGAAATAAAAATGGGCCCCTTATCTACCCAATACTTCCTATTTACATAGCTCAGTTAGAGCTCTGGCCTCTGGACATTGAACCACCATGTCACTGGCTCAGGCCCTGGCTTCATTCCAGCATTGCTACTGTGTTAGTAGTTAGAGGTCCCCACCACATAAGATTGCGCTGGGGCAGGAAAATAATCAAGTGATTTGGAAGCTAGTCTGTACCTCTGAAGACCTGGGCTTGGTTTGCTCCTCTGTCATGGACTTCTGTTACTGGGGAAGTCATTATTTGTGTTGATCAACTTGTGTTGAATCAACACAAGTTTTGTGTTGATTATTGGTGTGGGTCTCTTGTCAAAGAGTAGTCCTATTTCTTTTTTTCCAAGCTTTATTGACTTGTAGGAATTCCTATTATATCAATGTACTCAAATAATTATATAAATTGGAAAATATTGTAGAAAACTTGTGGCCTTTTGCAAAACTAAAGAGCATACAGGGACGCTGTGCATTATGCAGGCAATATCCTCCTTACACAGACATTACTTAGACCAGCAGAACAGCTCTGTTGCTGGAATAGCTGATTTCTTGTCAGTGTGGAGGGCTCCAAGGAAGAACCCTGGCTGTTCACTAAAACAGGCAAATTTTCCCTTTTCCTGGTTGCATAGCACTGTGTTCCTATTTTATCCCTGAAGCTCTTTGCAACTCACCTCCCTCGGTCTTAGACTGTCCTACTCATGATTGTAAACAAGATCCTCAGCTCCACACTTTACTTTGTAAGCTTCCTCTGTAGGAGCTTCTTCAGAAGCGGTATTGTGGGCACTGCTGATGTATATATACAGGAAACACCATCACCTAAATTAATTGCTGTGAGAAAACTCTTTTTTGAGTCACTGTCCTGCTTTCAGCTGGGATAGAGTTAATTGTCTTTGTAGTAGCTGGTACAGTGCTATGTTTTTGAGTTTGGTATGAGAAGAATGTTGGTAACACGCTGATGTTTTCAGTTGTTGCTCAGTAGTGTTTATACCAAGTCAAGGAATTTTCAGCTTCTCATGCTCAGCCAGCAAGAAGGCTGGAGGGGTACAAGGAATTGGGAGGGGACACAGCCAGGGCAGCTGACCCAAAGTGGCCAAAGGGGTGTTCCATACCATGGGACGTCATGCCCGGTATATAAACTGGGGGGAGTGGGGGTGGGGGGTTCACTGCTCGGGAACTAACTGAATGTTGGTCAGCGGGTGGTGAGCAATTGCGTTGTGCATCACTTGCATATTCCAATCCTTTTATTATTACTATTGCCACTTTATTAGTGTTACCATTATTATTTGTTTCTTCTTTTCTGTTCTATTAAACCGTTCTTATCTCAACCTACAAGTTTTACTTTTTTTTCCCCGATTTCCTCTTCATCCCACTGAGTGGGGGGAAGTGAGTGAGTGGCTGCGTGGTGCTTAGTTGCTTTCAGTCACACGTCAGTCACACACACAAAATAACTCCAAGTCACTTTTACACTTTAATAGATGACTGAGTTACTTACCTCTCCTTTGTTACTGGACAGATACTTCAGAGCAGTCGATATGTGATAACCTGATGTAAGGAAGTGTTGGATTAGCTGTACCTCTGGGGTTACTTAAAAGCATGGAGCTTCAAGCACTCATTTGGACTACTTGCGCCTGAGGCTGTTACCCACACTGAGCAAAATGATCTATACCAACCAAATCATCCCCATCTTATTAAAAGAGAGCTACTGGCATACCTGTCAATCAAAGGCAACATCATGCCTCTGGCTGATTTGCCAGTACAAGTTTTTTGTTTGAAACTAGCCAAAGTTTTAAAAGACAAAATGGCATAGGGGTGTTCACTAGGGACCCAATTAAAATTAAATTAGTGTTTAATTATGTGCATTTTTGGAATAGAACAAATACAAGTATTTTAAAGTAAAAAATGTATAGCTTCTCTAAGTGGCAAAGTTAATTAGAGTACATTTTATGTTACCTCTTCAGGCCATTTTTAAATTAACAATCAACAATTATCTTCTGAACCCCTCTTCCAGTCCTGAGAGGAGTATATTTAATCATCACGTGTCAGATCCTCTTTTTTTTTCTTCTTTGATATATTTCCTACTTATGAATTCAGTTTCATATTTACGGAACATAATTCTAAAACAAGAAAGCCCATTGGAACCTTTCAAATTGAGTACAAAACAAACTCTGTCATGTACAGAACCATGGACCTGAATACAAAGCAAGAGTTTAATGTCTTAATAGGATACAGGATGTTCTTTGTGACATTTAATTTATACTAGCAGCACTTTTAGCAAATGTATAGCAAATAGTCCAAACCTCAGATAGAGAATTCATCTAAGCCTGTTAAGAGAGCAAATCCTTCATACGTCACACACAGATGTAAAGGTGACTCTGACCTGTTCTCACCACTTAATCTCTTGTGCTCCCAGATATACTCCTAGGTATCTTGCCTGCTTGAATTGTTTATTTTATGAAAGGATCATAGGATAGCAAGGCCTATGAAAGTCAGAGAATACATCTGTAGACTATACAGGCATTTCTAATCCCTAATCAATACCATAAAACATTTAAAAATTCCAGTAAGGAAAAGTGTCCATACGGTGATTCTATGCTGTGTGAAGCTAAATAAGTTGGACAAAAATGAGAATAATTCCCTTAAAGGAATTTTACACCAAAATTTCCCTTATTCTAACTCTTCTTACTCTGTAGTCAGAGTATTATAGTAAGGCAGTTTAACTCAAAATAATATAATAGATAACTTCTGGTCTTTGAAATGAAAGTATAACTTCCAAAAAAATAGATTTTTTTCAGTTTCCTTTCAAGAGTTTATATTAAAAAGGACTAGGCTATCACATAGTCCATAGCTGAAGAAGCTGGGTATTATATTAAGGTTCCTACAGAACAATGAAATTACAGCATAACACTTTAAGTGGGAAATACTCTTTAAAAGTGCATGAAGAAACACAAATAATTAATTTTTATCTCATCCTTAAAGTGTGAGTGGTTTCTACAAGGGCCAAAACCAAAGCAAATTGAATCCAATGTGAGATTTTTCAATGCATTTAATGGTTCTTGTGTCTAACTCTTTTGAGAACATCCAGGTTTTTCTCCTTTATGGTAATGTTGCTAGAAAAATATTACTGCTTCTCTCAGCAGATAGAACAAAGAAGCAAGTGAAATAATAGACACTTGACCTAACAGTTATTTTCAAATAGCATTCATCCTTGTGCAATGTACCCAGAGCCTGAAATGTTACAAATCAAAGTTTAGTCTTGCAGTACGAATTTGGAAAGTATAAAATATTAAAATTCAGAATGACCATTACTTAAGACGACATTTCCCTACTTAAGAAGACATTTGCTTAAACTACAGTGATTTTATTATTCTCTCTGTGCAAATAACACTACTCTTTCTATCATTTATGTATGATAGTTGCATAGATGATATACTTAGAAAGGTAACAATAAATAAAGAACAGTCCCTGAACCACAGAAATCTTACAGTTTACCAGACAGAAATGTACAGGGAGATGCATATTGCTGAATAATGAACCTCTTATTCATATTTAATACTAGCTTGGTTTCAGTGGGATCAGTATGAGATATTTTTTATCACAAATAAGAGACTCAATTAGTTGTGTAAAAGGAGTAGGAAAGAAATGAAGAAGCAAAAGATACAGTTTGACATGAGTGGTTTTATTTATGCTGTTATTATATCTCATTTCAATTAATTACTTGTGGCTAAATGGAAGGTGAGAATCCATTTTCCTAATTTTGTTTGAAGTTTTTATCATGGGTTCCCTCAGACACTTATGTAGCAGTGCTAACTGTATATGTCTCTATTGGCCTTCTCCTAATAACGTTTGAATCTATGAGTTTATTCAGTCAAATCTGCCAAGGAAGGTTTCAAAAGGGTGGGATGGTTTCAGGGATGACCACATTTCCACCAGTTCTATGAATAAGTAAGGGTTGAATGTCTGTTTAAATGCCACAGCACTTAAGGCTACAGCATGAGTTCAGTCCCTTAGAAGACATAGTGGTAACCACTTTGCAGAGAAACCCTATAGGTGATTCAGCTTTGGAGCTGGGAAGAATTCAGCTGGAACTCATCCCTCCTTGACCATCAAAGTAAGTTCGTCATAAATCATATAGCCTGGAATTTATCACCTACCTGTAAATGTCTACAGTGTAGACATGTACATCTGAGCTAGTCCTGCTTTTTATAGTCAGTGGGGAGTAAAAGGCACTGCAAGGGCACAATTCGTCTGACCTGCTTTAGACATCTATTTTAAGATGAGATAAATTGTGCCCTAGAAATGCCAACTTCTCTCCATTGACTGCAAAGGCAGTCTCAGGCAACTTACTCAAATATAGATGGTCGTTGAAAGCCCAGTCTAAATGAATGGGAAATCAAGGTACTTATTCCTCAGCTACCTAATAGAATTTTAACTCTGAAAAAATGCTTCCCATGCTCATGACTCATCTGAAAAATAATGTGACATTTTTTAATTCCCTAAAGTTTTTGAAAACAGCTGCGTCAATTGTGTATTTCTCACATGGGAACAAGTACGCTGTCTTTCCATTACCTGTTTAGATGTTGTATGTGTGCATAGGCACACACATGTATGGTTTTCTAGGCCGCTTACTGTCTTGTGCTTTGGTTGTGTGACTGTGTCATGGAGAATCTCAGCCTGGGGTATGTGCCAGGTAATGGAGCTGAAGTGAGGGGATAAAGACCATAGCTCAAACTTGCAGGTAGGAGTTATTGCCTTCAACTGAGACTCTGTAAAGCCTGAAACCTTGCCAGGAGACTAACCTTCCCTAACAGCAGTGAAACTCTCTGCCAATGAGTCCTCTCCCACGTGGGCTTAATAGAAGTGGATGAGTCTAACCCGAGATTAAAGGATAGGTGACCCACTGCCTGTAGTCAGTCAGGCCACAGAAAGAAGAGCTATTCTGGCTCTGCATTGCAAGTGTGGGAGTTACGGCTCTCATTTCAGGGAAATGTAAGGGAGTGTTCAATCTCAGTGCATAGAACTGAACTTTCAAATCTACAAAAGACTGAAAGTGTGGATATAATTATGTAGAGCATCTATGCATTATATACAAATGTCTAGCTCCATTCCATTTTGCATATGTATTTACCTAGGTCCAGTAAGTGCATAGTTGCGAGAGGTACTACAGTAATAGCCAGAATCAGACTAGGGAAACAATCTAGTAGTCAGTAATCTTTTTTTTTTTCTTTTTTCAAAAGCACTATAAAAAATTAATCTAATATGCTCCCCTTCCTAATAATTTCAGTGTATGATCTTCTCTTGTTGCTGCTGCTTGCCTGCATCAAGTCCCCAAAAGAAAGCAATGGAATATCTGAAGCAATCTTTTTATTTTCTGTGTGCCCTCTTAGTCTAGCTCTGTTGGCTCTAATGCACAGGAAGAATGGAAGTGATTGGACTTGTAAACCTATAATAAAATGCTTGTAAGTAATGCATATATAAAATTATGTTTACGGTTTAAAAACTTCTGCAATTCTGAATTGATTTCTCTATCCACTTGTCTTGATCCTCACCTCAGCTTTTCTTTTGCCCCACTTCCCTCTTCATCCCTGCTTTACTAACTACACACTGTGTCCCTTCACATTTCATTCTGTTTAGCTTCTCCTAGAATTAATAGGGATTATTTTTCCAAGGATTACAGACTTCAGACTTCAAAGTCTGAAGTGTTGTGACTGCTATCATTCTGTTCTGTTTTCACTCCTGGCAACTGTCTTGTTCATTTACATTAGGGAGAACATACATTATTTTGGGCTCTAACAGTGCCTTCTGTAGTTGAATGAGTGAATCTATTTTTTTTGTGTGGGGACCCTTAGACACTGAAGTAACAGGTATGACTGATAATGCTAATGGTAGTAAAGACACAAACTTCTAGGAGGAACCTGGAAGCTCTTGCTCTTCAGCAAAATAAGTCATTGAAAGGATTTTAAGTACTATGGCTGAGCAATGTGGTTTTTTCACTGGCATTTGTCTTGCACTGTGGAACTCCATGCATTGGAACTCTGTGCTTGGCAATTAATTATATAGTCTAGTTTCCAGCTGTAGTGGTCAGAATATTTATCAACAGGAGCTGGGCAAAGAACTATACCATTTCAAAGCCAGAATAAGAGAGTTTGGAACAGACGCCTAAGCAAATGATTGTGTTAAATGGCCAAGGACCATTTAGGAAGATTCCATGACCTTAGTTAAGTTTCCTCTGCACACCCAAGTCAATTTTTTTTTAATATTCTCAATTTCTGTATAGATCCTCCTACAAAAGTAATGTTGTTGTGTTTATTGGCAAGGCAAGAAGAGACAAAACTTGGAAGAGGCTGTAATAACATGGTCTGGTGGGCATACTTTGATTAGTTCAGGAAATTACAGATGTAACAAATGTTGCTAGGTGGTGGGTTTTGTTACTTTATCATTTCACATTATCATAAGAAAGGCTCCAGATTTCAAAACCTAATGGAAACTTTTAAGGATGTAAAATGTTCCGTTTAATCCAAAGTGATTTTTTAATTTAACTTTTAACAATAATTTTTTTTTTTTTTTTAATATTAGGTAAATTTCAAGACAAAATCATTGAAATTTACCAAGAGTATTGGGGAAAAAAATCAGTTAAATCTGCGTGTCTTTCTTTAGTTCTAAATTCAACATTTTGATGAATAGTTTCAGTGCAACAGAGAGAGGCAAGTTTTATGCGAAAGAAGTGGATGGGATACAAATAATGGTTAAACCATGGCACTTGTTATCCACATGCCTTACTTCCCATATTAATTTAGAACTAAAAATACTTTTCTCAGGGGTTTTGTGGGGAGGAGAGAAGAAGGAAAAGAAAGAGTTCAAAAATTTCAAGATTAAAATAAGTTTTGTAAACAATGTTTAGATATTTTATTTACTGTAATAGGCAGGAAACAGCCTGTTCACAGCAGGGAGTTGACTGTCTTTTACACATAAACACAGCTTCTTCAACTACTTTGCTGTGCATCAGGAACAAATGAAATGATGAATACAGTTTCTATTAGGCAGAAACCCCAGGAAATTGGTAGTTACAGATTCTAGCAACTAGACTGGTGGAGTGTTAATGATTAGTTACTTTTTACTGTGTATTACTCTGATAAAAACCATTTTCTCCAGGATTAGTGGCTAAGGTAAGCATCTGTCATTTTTTTCTTTTTAAAGTGTTATTGAAATTATAAAACCAAACTCTAGAAGAACTGCAGATTTAGTGGCTTTTTGCTGTTATAATTGTATGTTGCATTTCTCTAGCAAATGGTTGTAGATAATTGCTGCATTTGTACTTTTACAGGTGGGCTGAAAATGAAATATAGAGTACTATTGCTGAAGAAAGTATAACAAAAGATATGAGCAATAAATTACTGTGTTTGCTTCAAGCATGTAAAAGACTGCTTTTTCCAATCGCTTTGTTCATTCAGCAGTTTTCCTGTGGACAAAAGACATTTTTACACAGTCAAAAGAATAGTCATCGATCTGTTAGACAAAGACTCCATGGCTATGTGCTATCATGACCCTTATATCCTGTAGAAAGGAAGTGTTCCTCTCATGTAGGAAAAAGAAAAAGTTTTCTTGCTTTCTTATTTATTTTTGCACAACTTATGTTGTAGTTTTTGAATCTCCAGTTCAGTGCCAGATTCTTGTTTGGGGAATGAGGAATGGCTTGCCATTTCTGCAGCTCTAACTTGCTTCCTCAGCAAGTTCTCAAGCATCCACCAGCAGAATCATATTACCAGAGGTCACTGAAGAGGCTGCTCCTGACAGTATCTATTATAACAGAGAGTCATCATTGTTGCAGCTGTAATTTTTATTAACATTACTCATAACCTGTAAATGCCAAGAGTAATTCAGGCCCAAACCTTTTCTCACTCTCCTCCCCACAACTACTTCCTTCATTTTCCTGCCAGCTTGCTTATCTCCAGGGTTTCTTTGAAATACTGACCTGCTAAATTAGAACAGCAAACACAAGTAGATTTATTTAACTTTGAAAGCCTTGTTGGCAGAGTCTTTTCACTTTGTTGTGAAGTAACTTCTGCATTGGAAGAACATCTTGATGCGATATTATTCTGTTCATTCCTTTTTATCACAAGCACAGCTTTCTTTCCCATAAACTCCAGAGCTTCATTTCACTAATTGTCAGTGTGATTACTTACTCTACAGCGTAATGACCGTTATCTGAAGTGTTTGGTGTGCTTTTCTGCTTGCTGCTCAAAATGTATTACTGTAAGCGCTGGAAAAATAATGTTTTTTATGTTAGCATTTTCTTCTAAGTTGCATGGAAAAGCCTTGCTTTGCTAAGTGTATTTACACTGGTCAGGAATGGCAAGGGGAAGACTCTTACCTCAAAGGAGTATTTCTTGGGCATTTTGCCCATTTGCAGCAGCTAGCTCTGGCACCCTACTGCCGGTTCATCACTGTGTGAGACTCCCTGTTGTACGTGGGGGCGCTGGCTGCTCTTCCCTCCAGGGCAGCTCTGCCCTTCTGGGAAGCCAGGGCAGAAGGCAGCGTGGCAGAGTGGAGAAGGGCTGGGAAGCCCACTGATATAGAGGGTTTGTTTACCTGGGTAAGAGACGACAAACACAAGGCACTGTATCTGCTATGAATTTACCGCAGAAAATTCGGGATCAGTTGGGAAGACATGTAGGTGCACTAATGCAGACCGGTGGCCCAGATAATAGACTGATGCCTCTCTAAAAACTTCAGTAGCTTCAGTGTGGTACCATGAGAATCTGTTACTGAGTTGGCTTCTTTCTGGCAGATCAATGCACGGGTAAGAACAAATATATATCTCTCTCCACCTGCCTATACAGAAATATCCAGAGACATCAGTGGACTGTAAATCAGTGATAGATTAAAGCTACCCCCCCCCCCCCCCCCGCCCCCCCCCAGGGCGAGACAGCGAAGTGTTCAGGATTAGTGGGCACTCAATGCCCCCCACCAACGGTGAACAACCAAATCCTATTTTGACATGTGTAAATACTTAATCCAAGCACAAAATAAAAGGTTCTATCAGTTAGACCTTGAAGCACCTTTTATTGTTAACCTCTTACCTTTACATGACAATATCTGAATCTCAATATTTTGGTTTCAGTATAGTAAATTTGGATTCACAAGAACATTTCTACACTAGAAAACCCAAATCATCCTTGAGATAAAAGCAGACTGCTGGATTCAATTCTAACAGCTAGTTGCAAACTGAAAGCTTCCTCTATGAATAATTTT
Organism: Astur gentilis; assembly: GCF_929443795.1. NCBI lineage: Eukaryota > Metazoa > Chordata > Aves > Accipitriformes > Accipitridae > Astur > Astur gentilis. The sequence continues at coordinate 27,179,574 of NC_064890.1, read as the reverse complement.
TATGTTAAAATGAAGGGATTTTTCCTAACTAACTCCTTTACTGCTACTGCTACAGACATTTCACATGTCCTGGTTTTGGACACAAGTGATTCCACTGTTCATGACGGCACAAGTTTAATCTTCATCAGGTACATTAAGCTTCTGATGATGGGTTCTGTAAATTACAAATTACAACATAATGTAACTTTTGACCAGAAGGGATTGTAGTAATTAAAGCCTGATCTTTTGACCACATTATAGCATTAAATTTCCTATTGCACAAAACTATTTATTGAGATCACAAAAAGCAAGGATAAACAACATTTTTGTCATTATTATTTAACTACTCTAGTCACTGAACCTGTCTGGTTCCATTTCTGTAAATACTACACTATATGACCTACCTTGACCAATACATTTTACAAGCTGGAGTCATCCATTAAACTTGTGAAATGACTTTGCCAATACAGCTTGTACAAAAAGCCAGTAAGTAAAAAATGGTTCGCCCATGGGCTGTCTTAGCATTTCTTGGCCTGATTAATATAAGCAATTGTCTCAGTTGGCTCTTCAAGGAACAGATAACTAAACAGAAATAACGATGCTAATTGAAGGCAAAGATAAACTTGTATTTTATACCATTGCCTGCAGTTTACATGCAAAATATGTCTAATATGTGCCAGATTTAGTGTGTTACTAAAAGACATGGGAAGGTGATGGTGGGGATACAAATATTAATGTCACTTACTGAAAGTGCCAAATGCAGAGTATGCTGGCAGTGTGTGATATAGCAATGATGAATTTTCTTTGCCAAATACGATAAATAATGGTAGCCTAGTCTTTTTAGGTTTCTATTCCAGCAGCTATGCTTCTACGTATGAGAAGTAGCTCAGACTACTAAACCCCCAGTCTGTTTCCAGAATTAGATTAGCCATTATAACATTCACTAATTATACACAACAAACCAATATGAATATCACAAAGTCTAGTGCCTAAAGTTGTCCAAGAAATTGTCTTCCATGTTACTCCACATTTTTAAAATTCTCACACTAGTCTTTCACAGTCTCAAAACTTTTTGAAAGGAGACCTTGCATTAGTATTCAGATGATGTGGTGTTTGTAGGATGCTGCTGGCCAGCATCTAACTTCATTTAGACCTGTTATTAGAGAGAGATTACTTCTTTTTAAAAATGCGGATCATGGGAAAGAAAAGGAGTCTAATAATTACAACAGTCTCCAACAGAACATCATGCTTATTCTCTGCTAAAAATGGTCTTCCTATTATTAAATACAAACTATTCTGTCCTTCTAATCTAGAATTAATTTGTGCAATGTTTCTATTATTTATAATTTTCTGTGTTATCAGCTGCTCAGCAGATTAACAATACTTCTTTTCTTTCTGAGAGTAATTATAATGGGAGAGCTTTTGTATTCATCAGACTTTTTAATGAGGTTATTAATACTTACATCTCATTACATCTGTTGAATCATAATTTAATTTTTAATTACTACATGCATTTGTGTGTTTTGTATGTCTGTATATGTACACGCTGATTATTGGAATTGTTTATATCACAGAGGCTAAGATTAATTTATTTTAGACAAGAAAACAGTTATTATACCATTGTTTTCAGTACAATTAATATATTATAGACATTCTGATCTTTTGGCTATTGATCAGAGAACCCTTTAATTGCTATTCCATAAATTTAACATTTTAGAACCTAATTCAAAACCCGTTGAAATCAATGGAGAAACTCCCACTATTTCAATGGCTGTTATGTCAGGTCATTAACATGTTTTATTACTACAACTCTTTATTTCTTGAGTAAAAGAAAATGTCTTTCAATACTATCAGAAATGAAGGACAAAAAAGAACAGTGGACAATAAGAAGGATGTGTAACTACTTCAAGAGAACTACTCTCAGAAGATGCAGAATTTATATTTGGTGAACATAAAAGTCCATTCAGCAAAGCTGGGCTAAAGATAAAGTAACTCTCAGGAAACCTGGAGAATAATTTGGCCTTAATCCAGCAAAGCACTCAGACAAGCGCTTATCTTTAAGCATGTGAATACTCTCCTTTGAGCCAATGGACAACTCCACCCCACATGTCTGGCTGTTTTCTGCCTGGGTGGATGAAGGGGGTAGGAATTTAATAGTGTGTTCAGGATTATAGTCATGATAAGGTCATGATTAGGGACAACCTCTGGTTACAGGTACAGCCTAATTTATACCAATTCTAAACTTCTACTACCTAAACTTGAAGACTGAATCTGACACTTCCCTTCTTACAACACTGTGTTGGTGTTGAGCCACCGGAAGACCAAAATTATATGTTCTGAAATTGAAGAGGTGACTTGGGATGGGATTTCTTTTCATTAACTTCAGCCTTCTGGCATCTAGCCTATGTAAGTCACAAGAGAGAAACTCTTCTAGGGGAATTTGTATCACCTGTAATTATTTTACTTCTGAATTGCATGAATTATCCTTTCAGATTTCCTAATTGTCTCCAGAAGTTACAAAGGGGGCCTAGAGAAGTAGTTTACTATGTCATCACCATTTTTTAGATATCTAAAATTAGTGGACATGGTGAAGCTGAACATAAATTTATACCTTTAACAGGTGTTCTACTGGCCCAGCTAAACCCGTAGTGAACTAAAAATACACTAAGCAATTAATTAGCTGCTATGGGTATTTAATGAATCCCGTTTATCCGTATTTACACACACATAACCCCAAATGATTGTTCAGTTAAGTGCCTTAATGTGCATTACATGTACAGAATTCCTCTGTCTTCTCCCCACTATAACCAAGTATCAATGAATGCACAAATACCCAATGAATCTGTGTGCAAGCATCGTATTTAGCTCATGTGCAAATTGATACCATTTTAAAAATGTGGAGCTAGATAATAAGTCAATTCTTCATTGACAGGGGAAAACAAATTGAAGTTGATGATTATAGGTCTGTGATAACTCGAATGGCCATGAATGAACACAGCCGGAAGGCAGACAAAGCCTCCTGTTGAAATCAATGCCATGAGAAAGCATGACAAAGCAAAATAATAAACAAGATAAATTTGAATAAAAAATCACCAGTTGTAAATGAATTGTAGGTAACACCAAGATAAGTTCTTTGGTACATAATGGAATCATGCAATCATAATGCCTCCATTCAAAATATATAGCTTAAACTACATACCAGATACCAAAACCAATCATGGAATCATGGAATTTATCAACTACCAGTCAGCTGTGCTGGCTGTGTCCCCTCCCAACCGCTTGCCCACCCCTGGCCTACTCACTGGGGGAATAAAGTGAGAAATAGAGAAGGCATCGATACTGTACAAGCACTGTTCAGTCACAGATAAAATACTGTTGTGTTATCAACAATGTTTCAGTCACACATGCAAAACAGCACTGTATGGGCTGCTATGAAGAAAATTAACTCCTTCCCAATCAGACCCACTATAGTGTGTACCATTAAAATAAAGTTGCTTTTGACAGCTAGGTGTCCCGTTTTTGCTCTGTTCTCTTGGTAGGTCTTATAAAAAAAAGTAAATTGTAATTACAAAGTAAGATTACCTAATCTCCTAGGGAACTCTTCTGAAATTGTGATGTAGTAGGTTAGCTGTCTGAGAAGACAAGTAAGATTTAGAACAGTACAGAAATGAGAAATGAAGTAAAAGGGAAGGTCTGTGAACAGGAAATACAGAAAAATAACAGTAAGATTCATATTTCAATTAGCACAATTGTGACCAGAAAAGAAATATTTTTATCAGTGCACTGTCTTGTAAGTAATTTTATAAAATTCTCTGTGAGTAATATCAGCTCAAGTTAGACTGTCTCCTAGGCAATTTAGTCTAAAGTAAAATGTTACCTCAAAGTGAATGGAAAGCAAAGTCACAAATCATTAATCTGGTGGTACCGTAACTAGTGTTTGGATCAAATAACTGCCAGGTAAACTTTTAAACAATAATGTGCATTAAGTGATTGCTGTGGGTTTTAAATTATAATTTTATGCAAAATGAAACAAATTAACAAACAGAATAAAAGTCACAACCAACTTAATAAGCAGAAGGAAGTGAGGTTCCAACCCTCAACCCTTGGATGTAAGTGTCTAATGCTAATTAAAGCTTCCTGATCCACATTTACGTATGTATTTATAGTATCGAGGAACTCAAAAACTCTCCTAGCATTTACCAGGAAAAATGGTGCTGCAATCCAATAATTTCTCTAAACAATTTCTGCCTTTGGCAGCTGCATGACAAAATTAAACTTGCCAATTACAATTCTGCAATTGGCTTGACAGTACTCGGTTTGTTTAAGTGAATGTCCAGTTGGGTGATATCTTTTTATGAGAGAGTTTGTGGCTTCATCAGTATTTTAGTATGGAGACAAAGTACAAATTGACAGGAATAATGAGAATATTGAAGTCTTTTACCTTTTTAGTTGGGGAAGAAAGGTGATCCTGGAAATCTCACTCATGCATAGTGTCATTTATTCTTACCAAACAACCGTGTTAGCTTCTCCATATGTTTTTCTGGCACAGGAATAAAAAGTTCAGTGAATGTGAGCTATGTAATTTTTCAATTAATTGACAGGGAGGCATTTTTTTAACCTGCAAGAAAATACAGATCTATTTATCTTCATATGGGGAAAAAAATATAGCCTGTCCATCAATCAATCTAACAAGCTACACCCCACACTCTGACAGTACTGTTGCACGCCAGGTCTTTTGGACTTCATTTTTAACATTGCTCACTGACTTCACTCAGGAGCTCCGGCTGTGCTCACCTGCAACTGCTGCCATTCCCTTGCTGCTCGACTGCTCCCACATTTTGCTCTTCAGCACAGGATGGGCTGCTAGTGCATGACATGCCGAGGCACACAACGAGTGAGGAACCTTGTTGAGGCTGTCTACATGGCGTTTTGCAGACACCTGATTGTGAGTCTTATTCTCCACTCACTTGAACCCGAGTGAATGGTATTACTGTTGCTGAGCCTCCACTAATATGTTGAAACACAAAGTGTATTCCTCAATACTACATTACACAGACTTATCTCACGTTTGTCTAAAAACAGTGCAGATGACTTAAGGCTTTGAGGATTAGGGTCTTACATTGTCGCCAGGAAACCCTGTTTGCAGATATTTTTCCCCAAATGTGAGTTGTTCCTTAGTTGTGTGTGTAGCAGCCCTATGGAAAAACTTGTATCCCGTTCTCAAAGAGAAAATACATCGTGATAGAAAGATTGGCTTATAACAACCTTTCTGAAGAGAAGTCAATTTATAAAATTAGATATTTTTTGTGTTGTTGCCGAAATACTGGGTTTTAGCTTTCAGTTTCATTCAGCGGAGAGAAAAAAACATGTTAAAGAAAAATGACAAGAAATATTTTCTGGCCAGAATAGCTTGTTTTCCCACGTTAGCACTTCTTAATTAGTTTAAGGATAAAACAGGTGGAGAAAATTGTGTGACTGTTATTTAGAGTGACACATTTACAAGGAGTTTTAGTGCTTGTCCAACTAGTGTTTTTTTCTGTGACTGTGTGTAAAGATCTCCTTTCTTTTCTGGGTTATATTCTACAGTGTTTATGATCACATAACTTGATTTCCCAGATGAAGAAAATGCAACGTAAAATCCAAGTAAGTGGATCATAAACTCTGTGAAGCAACAGTGGAGCATAGTTCCTTTTTTTTCCCCCCAAATGGAAAGGGGGAAATCCAAGTCAAAAGGACTTTTCTTGTGTTATAGTATATCTCTTGTTCTTATACTGCAAAGTTGAACAAGTATTATCCCCATATCGGCTGGATTCTGATTTGTTTTGTTTTGTAAATTTGTCCCAAAAGGTTAGATTTGGAATGATCATCTGAGCTGCCTTTCTTCATCATCCAAGACCAGTAGTATCTGTACCTTTAACTCCCAGAGACAAGAATGTTCATAGGGACAGAAGGATCATTTCTTCTGTGAGATATTTTTGGAGAGGTTTAACACAGATTCTGAAGAAAAGGATGCAACAACTAGCAGTGGCTACTATAGACCACTTAATTCCAGTCCATTCTGATTTTCTGGTTTAGGGTTGCCTATTTATGGAAGAGTTTCTACCATCATGTTTTCAAATTTTGGCAGTGGTGCATGAAAGAAAGGTGAAATTCATCTCACCAGTCATAAACATTGAAAGATAAGGTAGGTGGTTTTCAGACACCATTTTCCAGGGTTATTCCTCAGGTGGGACAGGATGGTAGGCAACTTCAGAGTTTTCTCAATCCCATCAGCCTGTAAGTGTGATGAAGCTCTTGCCATGAACTGTAGAGGGCACCTCACACCACTACCTTGGAGTAGATGTAGATGCATGTCTTTTACAGAGCTAAAAGTGGAAAGACTGATGCTCACCCAAGCTGCTGCTAATATTTCAGAACAGCAAATTTTATAGTGTGTTAAAACCCAGTGAAGTTAGTAATCTGCCCTGCAAGTGTACCTCTACGCAGCACCACTGCAGAAGAGACCTGGTTTTGACTTCCTATTGTCAATTAGCCCTGCAGCTGGCAAGAGATCAGTATCAGTGTTAAGTGAAGTTCTTTGCCTACACTCAGAAACAATGAGCTTTGCTGCGTTAGCTTATGATACTCGCAGGTGGGTATCTTTAGGTATGCATTGGATGAGGGAAGTTTCAGGGATTCTACTTAAAGATGGCAAGATACCATCAGTATACTGCCACTGAAAGTTCTCAGAAAGGACTAAGCAAAAGGTACAGATATTCCATCTTCTGAACGCCAGCCTGAATTTTATCTTCTAATTGCATGACCTAGGTAATCTGAATTTTTTGTACTATTTTGTCTGAGGTTTTCCTACCTAATAATCATTGTTTGAGGCTCAAAGCCTATGAAGTTGAAAGCTGTGACAAACTGTTATTCCTGTTTTCTCAGTGGGAAACCTAGTTTAGGAAACAGTAATTTTTTATATTACCACAAAAATAGTAGGTGAACATTGGCTTTCTAATTCCTTCTTCTGTAGTTAATCCAGTAAGACATCATTGCTTAAATTGGGAAGGAGTGAAGGGGAAGATGACAGCAAAAAATAGGGCATTTCCCAACATGAGACCTGCACATTTCTGTCATGCATGTTTTTCAAAGTCAAAGGACAGCCTTTAGGGATTCTACTGTAATGTTTTATTTTCTGACAATAAGGTCCAAGGAAAAAATATTGAAGAATACAGCATAGACTACATTAACTTCCAGCAAGCTTTCTCTGCAAAGCAAATAGATTACTTGACTGTCTCTCAGGATCCCGAGAATTAATTAATACTTGACTAGCTCTTTGAAGGAATAAAGTATGGACTTCTTCCATAGTTAATGCTGTAACTAAGCTTCCTTTTAAAGCGTATTATGGGTTTCTGTGTCCCTTTCTAATTATGTATCATAAACGCCAGATGTTCTGGGTGTACAAAGTGGCACTGATGTGGGGATAGAAGTAATGCTGTTTCAGTGACTTTAATTGTGCATTCCTATACTGACAGCAATGCTGGGGATTTGGTAAGTGCTTTAAATTAGAACTGTTTGGCACTGGAATACTGTAGTATAAAAGTTACCATTAAGGGAATTTTCACTAAAGTTGTTGATGTAATTTTGTACTTAACCATGTGTCTGGGTTTGATTATGATTCAGAGCGCCAGAAGTGCAGCAATCAATATCTTTGTGTTTTGCCACTCACAGGCCCTTAACTGCAACAAAACTTAAAGGATCAAGCTTTTATTTGTCGGGAGCTTTGTTTGTTTGCTTGTTTGTTTGTTTGTTTGCAACTCTTAGTCTCACTTTTCTGCTTCATCATTTGGGCTAGAGAGCCTGAAAAGATTCCTTTGAGGTGATTGTCTTCATTGCTGTCATTAACAGCGGAAGAAACTCCTGCAGGAGGTGAGGTGGGCCCCTCTGGGTAGTGGAGACATCAGTGCTTGAAATAGTAAATCTGCTGAAGAGACTTATGCTAAGGGACCTTTTCTCCTTGCTTTAGTCTGAACTAATGATGCTGTTGTATCACCCACCACTCTGTTGTACAATACCTTTGTTTCTGTTTCTGTGTCTTCTCACCTCAATTCTTCCAGCTTGTTGAAATTCCTGTAGTAGTTTGTATTAAAGGTCAGCTTCTTTGATGGTAAGGATCATGCCTTTTCCCATGTGTGCATACAGTGCTCAGCATAAAGGAATCTTAAAAATAAATAGTTTCACACAGATATTACTGCAACACAAGTAATAACTGGCCATTGGGTTTTCTACTAAGCTTCATTCTCAGTTAGATATTTGAGTCTGTAGGAGATGAATTTTTGTTGGTTTTTTTTCTGAAGTCCTTAGGAGAGTAATAATTGCTTTCCTTTTATGCAACAGCTGGGGACAACATACATTTTTTTCTCGACTGCTGATAGGGTAAAGAATTTTCAGAAATTAGGTTTATAGCATAGTGGATGAAGCATAGCCGCATGCAGACTAACTCACTTACACCTGATTTAGACCGAAGATACAAATCTCCACATCATAGCACATTAAAAGTGGAAAAGTGCCTATGCAAGAATTACAAAACATTACTCTTGATTAGCCGGCAAATTTCATGGTATAACCTATTTTCCCTTTGTTAGTACATGACTTATTTTTCAAAGAAAGAGGTGAATAGCTTTGATAGAGACAGTAACTATTGAAAAGTTGTTGCTCAAAGTTTATTAAATTATAAATATTTTTATTTAAATATTTATTCAGAGAGCTGTATTTCCAGTTAATATTTACTTGGTAGTCAGTAACGTAGCAATAAAGTGAATTTGCTTTTCAAGTAAAAGGACAGAATAAATGCTCAGATTCTCTAGGAAAGCTATAATGCATCCTTATTTTCTGAGAAGGAAGCTTAAAGAAATCAGATAGGATTATACAAAGGATAGTAATTAGGACTTACTAAATCTGTCCTGTAGAACTATTAAAGTTTCCCAGCAAAACACCAGCTATTTGTTTTAAGTGGGAGAAAGCAATTACTGCTCCTTCATGAGGGCAGTATCAGGGCTGAAGCTTATGTATTTCTTTACTCCATTCCAAATAAAACAAGCTGAAATTAGTGCAAATATACTGTTTGACTTTTTGGTGTTCTATGGCAAGTTCAGACCTGCCATTGCTCGTGTCATGGGACAGGTCCTGAAGCAATGGATTCCAGCTCTGGCACAGAGCACTCTGAGAGCAAGTATACCTCTGCAGTGCGATGTTATCATGTCTGGTATAGTTTTGAAGCGTGAAGCTTTTTGGAAGGTCGTTTGTAGTAGGTTAATGTTCAGAAGGGGTTTGCAGGTTATGTTATCGATAACCTTAGAAATAACTTGCAGGCCTGAAATATCCATCCACATAGATGTGTCCAGCATTGTTTCTACCACATTTAAGTGTCAGAAAGAAAAATGTCAAGGCCATATATTAGTTCACATGTTCTGCAGTGGGAAAAGAGTGTTTAACTGCACTGTGTGGGAGACATCTCTGTGCAGAGTTCAGTCCTTTATTCTCCTTTCTCCACACTAAATTGTCCTTCTTCCCTAACAATATTTTTTTGAAAACTCGTTTTAGTTATAAGGATATTTTTTTTTTTTATTTTTAAGGGATGATTTTTCTAGAAATCTAGTTCTTAAAAGGCCACTGAAAGTTTTTAGTCCCTGCCCTGATTCCAATCAGTATAATCACTCTTAATAGTGTACAGCAAATCTAGTAGCTGCGTGTATTTCTGCTTCCCTCATATGAAGTAAGTTATGGGTTGTCTGGAAAATCATATGGCCAGTGGCCAGGTGTGACTATATTAAAAGGGGAAAGGAGGGGGAAATGCACTGAAAACATTTCTACCACAGGCAGATTTGATGAGATGGTACCTGAATGATGAAAAATTACTGTAAAAACCAGCACCAGTTAAAAGCCCCAAATTGATTTAAAAATCAAAACCACCTTGATTTACATCTTGGGTAAACATAAGACTTGAGGTTTCAAATAAGATTGTCAAATATTGAATGTTTTAATTTTACATTAAACATCTCAAGTACAAAAACCCTTGATAGAAAATATAGAAATGTGGTTGTCAGAGAAGGAAAATCAGTATGTCAAGGAGGTGAGAAATGAAGATTGTCAGGCAACATAAACTCGACAACTGTTATCCTGACCTGGCTTGTTAATGACAGCCAGAAAACACTGTACGCATTCAGCTGACGGAAATAAGAGGAAAGGATGTCCATGAGAAACTGAACCTAATGTGAATCATAATAGCCTTATAGTGAAGCTGATTCTCTTTGGCTGCACAATATCTTGACTTCTATATGTTCACAGATTACTTACAGGTCTCTCAGATTATCTGATAAGAGAAACTGCATTGAAACAAATGAAATTCATTCCTTACTGCCCACAGAAGCAACTATTTAATGCTAATACATATTATATTTTATCTACTGATTTTTCCGCTTTAAATCCACTTCCTACATAACATGGATTCTCAGGGAAACACTTTGGTTTAAGACGTGTTTGTGCTTTGTGAAGAGGAACTTCCCTTTAAGCCTCTTGGAGTACTTCTGGAAGTTATTAAGAGCAGGCCTACCTTTAGTTTTACCAAAATTATATCTTTGATTTAATTATTCTGCTGTGCAAATTCCTGATTAAAAATATCTTGTGAAGGGAGAAAAGGATTTGAATATAAATTGGAAAGTAGAATAAGCTATACATTTTCTCCTATCTTCTAAGAAAATGATGGGTTAAGCTTTGTGGGGTAGTGATATTTTCGGTGGGGATGTTTACAAATTTCAAGTAGTTAGCTTTACCAGCTAGCTGAAATAAAAGCTCTAGAGAGTAAAATGTAAATGATCGGATGAACTGAAGGGTGACGATTAGCTCTCCACTGTAAGGATGTTGTTTAGCATGGACAATTTCCAAAGTCTCCAGAATTCGAAGGAAATTGTTGAGCATTCCATATTTGAGCTATCACATGGGAAAGATTTTTTTTTATTTATTTATTTTTAACACGGGATCGAGGGCTGTATAATGTTAAGAACTGCATGGTATGCTGTGGCATGATAGGTAGGAGCAAAATTTAGAGTGCTGCATGGGAGAATTAGATGTGCAATTCATAAAGGTGCAAAACCTGTTTACAGCCTTATTGCCTCTAAAAATTTATCCCTGGTTTTGCCAGAAGCCTTCTCTACATAAGGAACTGCATTAGTGTTTTGAAGCACAATATTAAAGAACCATTACAAAGCTGAAAAGTTAGTGTCAGGAAAAGTATAAATTTATAAAAATTTTTGGAGCTAGAGAAAGTAACTTCAACAAAAACCCCAGACAACTTTTTCACATTTTGTTGCTGTTCTAAAACTGAAACTACATGGAAGTAACAGCCTACACAATATTATTTGTAATGTAGGCTTGACCTTTCTTGTATACACTGTACCAGACCACACTTGTGTACCACAGTCTGTCTTTCAGCCTATTTCACCTTAAAACCCATCAGAATAATGTAAGAAAGACTGCTAATATGAGAATGGTGCCTGTGAATTTTTGTGGTATTTTTATTCTAGTTACTTTATTTCCACAGACAGACAAACTTCACTGGTGATCCATACAGAAGCAACATAAAACATTGAAATTGAGGAAATTTTGGGTTTTTTCTTTCTTTGGAGTAGGGGTGTTAAAAGAGAACTGCTCTTTACTAGCTTGATATGGGGGAAATCCAGAGACTTCATTTTGTTTGCAATAGTAATGGAAGATATGTTGGTTAATTTTAATTACAAGTAATTGGGAGTCAAGTCCAAGTCAGTCTCTTCAGCTTCCAGTGCAACTGCTGGAGAAAGATAAGAGCTATCAGATGACGGTTCATGTTATCAAAACAAGTTGCTGAAAATAGTTGCACCCATTCTGCTAGTGCGCTTACTTCCCTGGATTGGCAAAGATAACTGGCTTGAGCAAGATATCTAACTCTGACATGACTAGCTGAGTGAGGTGTACCACGTAATATACAGTGGATGAGAGTCCCTTAGGCTGTATTCAGACTGCATACGAGAGATGACTGACGTAGCTGTTGTGACAACAAAGCATGTGACTAGAGATTTGAGAAATGTAGAGTTAATATTATTGTGGGCTTCCACATCCAGACTTCCTACAGCAGAGTAGGTGTGATGCCTAACTTAGGGCCTTCAAATAGGCGGTTTGCAACTATTTTTCTGACTACGTTACACAACGTAGGTTATCAAGTGCTCTGAAATCCTGATGATTTTCTTGAATGGAAAAGCTATGACAAATGCAAAATAGGGAGTCAGAAAACTGCCTTTATCATGGTTAGAGAAAGTTACTAGTACCTTACAGACTGATGAGTTATGACTTGTTTAGGAGCTTCTTTGTCGGTATGCAATACAGCATGCAAAATGAAAAAGGCATTCAGAACAAAAAAAACTAGAGGAGTCTGATCGGATTTCTTTACAATAAAATATTAACAAGATTTCTAAACTTGGGACATTACTGAGTCAGTGTGACACAGGTATAGTCATTTAAATTCCTCGTAACTGTAAAGCCAAATTGAAACCGAATGCAAATATTCATATTTCATATGTATCTAAGAACTTCCCTATCCTACACACATAGCAATATATAATTTACAGCAGGGTTGCAGAAAAGATACCAGTATTACATGGGTTGCTTTAAATCTACTGATATCTCTCTTGGCTTCAGGACGGGAGGATCTTGACTCTTTGCTTTTCTTCCACAAAACAAACATTATTATTCTGTTACTATCTCTTCTCTGTATCCTAGCACTGGCTTTCATTCTCCTGTATGTCTTCGGCCTTATTCAGTAGTATATTGCCACACTTGCATTGTTATCAGGAACTAGAGAGAATCACTTAGAACCATAGTTAGAGGAGCTGACAAAAGACCGTGGGTTTTTTTTTGTTTTAGTAAAAAGAAGCTTATTTAAGAGTAGTAGTCCTGTAATATTAGTCAAGACTTTCAAAGGAATTATTTTCACTCATGCCCGATCTTCATTCTGCCAAACATATACAGCTTTGTAACTCCAAAACCACATTCTCTGTAGCCAAAATTTTGCTTTTCAGTCCCCCACACTTCATACGCTTCTTAATGATTCATTTGTTCCCACGTTGTCTGTGTTGGCAATGGACCTGCCATCTGATTCAGCACGTTGGGTCTTTGCTGCCAAATCATTCCACATGTGCTTGTTGACTTGTTCTATTTCACGTGGTCTCCTCTATCCTCTTCCCCCAGATATGCTTTCTCCCAGACTTTTGTGTCTTTCCTGCATCATTTGCTGCTGTGAGGAACTCTGCTGCTCTCTGGTTTGTGCTGTGCTTTGGTGACTATTGTGTAACACACTTGTGAGCAATTAAAATTCACATATGAAGGAATCTGGCCTCTGTCAAACTCCTGGGCTATGAGCACCCACTGAACAGTGCAAGTATCACAACTTAATTTGCAAGAAGTGAATAGAATATGGCAACTGAAAGCAATATGCAGCTGTAACTAACAAATATATCTGTTTTTTGAAAACAATGTATTTTAAAATGAATAGATGTCAAAATACATGTGTGAGGAACTGTGTTCTTTTTGATTCCTTTGAAACAAATGTGATGGTTTATTTTATTTATTAGGTTGGATTTTTAAGAAAGACCTGACCTTGCAAGTTGCCTATAGCAGCAAATTCCTGGCCTCATGTGGAGACATGTTAACATCAGCCTGTCTCTGTCTGGCAGAAGTCTACCCACTTGATTTAGTGCAGAAGGGCTCAGCATCATAAAATCTTCAAGCCAAGATTTGTGCTTTTTACTTTCTTTAATAAAGAACCAAGCATATAAATTGTCCAGAACAAATAATAATGTCAATAACTGTGCAGGATGTTCATGAACAAATCCTGCCTTTCCATTTTTAACGATGTCACATCTGGCACAATGTTATAGGTAGTAAAGGTTTGATTGAACATGCTAATCTGAACAGACTATGTTTGGGGGAATAGATTGTCTTTATATATTGTTCTCCACTTTGCCTAGCATTGTCTCCCTCTATATATTAAACAAGCATTCTTTTTTTCCCACATTATCTCTTTAATATCACACAGATTGCTAAAATAAATCTCAAATGTTCCTCTATTACATCTCATTTACATCCGTTCTTGACAGATTTCTTGCTGTTTTCAAAACTGGCAATGTAATGAAAGTGATATGAGTCATGAGAAACTGGAATAGAAGATAAAGACAAAATTATAAAGAAAACAAAAATGAGAAAAAGTAGGGAGGGGAGGTGGGGGATTCAGTTAGAGATATTAAAAGATATAGAGAAGTGCAAAATCCATCCAAATAAGATGCAATAGAGTAGATGAACTAAAACCGTCAAGGGGTAATTCCTCGTTGTTCGTCTGTACACAGAGTTGAAAGCTAAATAAATCCTCGGCAGGCAGAGATGAATGTCTGTTCATTGATGCCAGGTATCTGTGCAGCTCTGTTCACAAAAGACATGGCTGCACACTTGCTAGTATTTGCCTGTGCTGGCATAGAGCAATCAGCAGGAATACCAGCAAAACGGCTTGTGCACATGTGGGATTAATTTAAGCGGTTCATGGAGCAATGAAAATCAATGCAGCTTTTCAGAAAGATATTTCACCATTTTTTCGTCATACATTTGTTTTTTTAAATATCCTAGAATCTAAAAAGAAATATCCAAAGAGGATGAATATTGTGAAGAGAACACAAAACTGAACCTTGTCCAGAATGATCATACACTTAATATTTGTTTTTCAGCTGACAAAAGATATTTCATATTTGTGTCTTGGGAGCTGCTCTGGTTTGTGGAAACTTTTTAAAAATCATTGATGAAATCCTCTAGAGCCAAAAATCTCTTTCATCTCCTACTGCTATGGTAAGTATCTTGCAAGTGCTGTGCTAATAGTCCCAGTGGAATTTTAGTTGACTGTTGTCTCAAACCAACATAAGATTGGTCATACCAGCTCAAATCAAAAGCCTGTGCAGCCTGGCATCCTGCCTTTGATGGGGACCGATAGCAGATACCTTGCAAGGATCACAAGAACAGAATAAACATAGAGCACATAAAAAACTTATCTTGGGGCTTTACTGAACACCAGAAATGTGGAGGTCAAGAATATCAGACGTATTAGGTTTGTGTTTTATTAAATTATGCTGGATTGCTTTTCCACAAATTCATCTGTGACTAGTGTACACCTCAGCTACAATGCATATCATTGGGCTGGAGTTTGGTTCAAATGATGTTAAGAGATTTCTTGATCAACCACAAGTTATTTTGTAGGTTTGAAGAACCTAGAGCACCAAGCAGTTTTGTATACTGGTCTGTAAAACAAAAAGCAGAGAGTTGTTTTTTTCCCCAGATAACATAATCTGGGAAACCTTATCGCCATTTAGTGTTCTGAACAATGTTAATTTGTCAGCAATATTCTTCTGTGCACAAATCTGTTAGTCATTTAAGTATATCTGCACCTTATTAGCTCCTAAATATCACACTAAGATCTGTGATTAACACATAGCAAGGAAGCTGTTTTGATGTTCCTCAGGTCCATTTTATTCCTATTTATTCAAAGGCCATTAAACTTCTTTTCAAAACTATAATTTCAGTATTTTATGAAATTTTTCTTTTTGCTGAGAGATCTTAACATATTAACAACAATAAGCCCCAAGCCATTCTTCTCTGGGCACCATTGAAAATTTAAAGAGGCAATTACCTCTTTAACCTCATCCTGTGAAATCTGATCCAACAGAGCAGTGGAATCCTTAACTAGAACTCCAGAGAGCTGGATATTATCCAAACAAGTCTTAATCTGGGCAACATCAATATTCGTTCTATTAAAAGCTTTCTGCAAATAAGGAAACAAGGGAACATATCTAGGTTTTGGGGTGTTATTGTATTTTAATTATTGTGTTATTGTTATATCTTAATAGCTAATTTACTTGTCATAAAATTTAAAAATTAGTAACAGAATTCAGACATACAAGGAGATCTGATCTTTTTAAGTATATGCTTCAAAGATCATCTACTATAGTGAAGCATCTTTATTAATGGCTGCATCACTTGTCTACCTCCTTTGCAAATCAGATGAATCCTACTGAGAGTGCCAAATGCGAATGTTAAATTGCATTCTCTCTTCTCCATATGTGCCCAGCACTGATGTTGCTAGCATGGTATTCTTGATCAGTAGGAATGACTATCTTTAGAGAAGCCATGCTGCTGAAGTGTGAAAAATATGTAGTGTCATTTTGCTAGGATTATTCCCAGAATAATATTGCTGCTGACACTGGCCATGGAAACCACTCCTAACAGGATAGGTTTACACTGCTGTTGACATATTTGCAGCTGTTTAATAAAAAACAAGTTAAAACAAGCATAAGCTCTAAAACCAGACTGTTTTACTTTTTGCACTAGGTCATGATGTAGGAGAAAGAAAGTAGATATTCCATTTTGTTCTCAAGTTACTAGACTTACTAGAACTTTTGTTCTAGTAATATTTCATTAATAAGACACTGAAGAGTTCAGGCAATGCAAATGATAGCACAGTCTCTCATTTTATTTTTAGCCTTAAAATATTGTAGTAATAAAACCTATCATAATTAATTCCAACACTGTATCATAGATAACAGAAACGAAAAAACCTTTAGAAGAATGAGAACTTCTGGTCCTCTCTTAAGGCCTATTGTGGGGACTGCATATGCTAGCTTCATATTATTTTTCTCAAGAAAGACCGGTTTTTCTATTATACATATTTCTCTGACCTGTTGTTATTTTTTTTATTTCTAAGTACCATGTCCAGATTAATGAATTTGGTCCCATGGAAACAAACTGAAATTGGACCAAAATTGTATCAATATTTCATCCAGAACTGGAACTGTCCCTGAAATTCTTGCTGACCTCTAATTGGAACCAAACAGGAACATTTTTAGTCACAGATGAAATTAAGTTGGAACTAAAGAGAGAATGTTCTTATTTAACTTCTTGTTCTTGTTGTATTTTTCTGTCAGCTAGTGCTTAAGTTTACTGAAATGAACAAATGTCATATAAAAGAAATCAGTGGCAAACCTATGGCCAAGGCTAGGAAATCACGTATTGTGGTTACGTAACACATCAGCAATGACACATTAATTGTAAGTTCTTGCAGCAGAGAAACACTGAGGTAGTTTGATATCAGACAGGTAAGCTGCCTCACACTCACTATTTCATTTTCTTCTCCTATGATAAATTCAATATCTAAAGTAATGTCATTGATTGTTGGATGCTGTGTTATGGAAAAGAATCCAGCCCTTCAAGCCCTAATGCAATAAACTGTGATAGGACATTTCTTAGGAAGGGGGGCTTTTATCTTTAAAGGTAGATCTTTATTGCTTATTTTGCTAAGTAATCTGAAATCATTAGATCTCCTTAGTACTACCCTAAATGGAGGATAAAGAAAGCTGTTTTCGTAGCAAAGTTCTGTACGAGACAAGGGCGTGCTGATAAAATCCGTGGCTGGAAGGGATAATACTGACCATGATAGGAGCTTTTGAGTTTTAAAAGCAGCTCTACAGATTGTTTTGGTAACTACTTTCCTGTGACTTATAGTAAATGCAGAAACATCAATCACTTGACAGAATGACTCCTCTGTACTTTCATTTTCCTACCTTATTCCATAGCATTTTGCAGATACAATACATCAGCAAATCAAAACAGCTTTTGTGGTCCCCACTGCAGTTTGGGGAGGGACTACAGAAATCCAAGTTTTCTTATGCTGTTCTAATTGATACTCTCTGCACTGAAGAATTTATTTCAAAGTAGTTATTTCCAGAATAATTCACTACAGGCTACCAAGTTTTCTTATGCTGTTCTAATTGATACTCTCTGCACTGAAGAATTTATTTCAAAGTAGTTATTTCCAGAATAATTCACTACAGGCTACCATAACTATGTGCAAATTAACCTGAATGAAGAAACTTTTTCATCAATCCTGGCTCCATCAAAAATAAAATTCCTGGAAATAAGGAAGGTAAGTACAAGAGCTTCAAGCAGCTTTTCATGTTAGTGAAGCGGAAGATAATTTGAAGGTGGTTTTATTTTTCATAATAGCATTTACAAAACCTGCTTTTTCAAATTAATTTGTTTTCTTGCACACATTACTCTCCTTGGCTTAAATGGAAACTTTGTTACTGAAATGTGAACAATGATTCACTCTAGGTAAAAATGAAACTTCTGGGTTATATATTTTTAAACGGAGAATACAAATAAAGCCAACATTTTGTCACAGAATGGTTTTCACAAATCTGAAAACAGATTAGGAACAAAACCTTAGACTCAAAATTAGCCCTTGGTGAGAAAATTTGAACTAGCTTTTCATGATTGTTGTTGCTCAGCAAATTCTGACAAGCATAACACAAAGCCACCATCCATTTTAAAACAGAGCACAACCTGAAGTATTATGTAGCTCCTGGGAAAAGTTGTGAGGACCTCATCAGGCATAAACTGGTCAGAGCTGCAAACATCAAAAAGTGCGTAAAGCATAGACAAAAAGATGTTGATAGCTTTGGTGAATCCCTTCATATAATCTTTGTGGCAGAAGATGAATGGACTGTTCACCTGAGGACAAACTGGACAGTCGTTATTTTAATATGGAAACTTGTACATGGGTATTGCAGCAAGCACTAACACTGGAAAACCTGAAAAAGTAGTAAAAAGGCAAATAGATAAATTTGGAATTGAGGAAAATAAGCTAACCCTAAAAAAAAGAAAATGCAAAGTAGGCTTATAGGTCATGAAGGTGAATTCAGAGAAAGGAGTTATGAGCTGAGGAAAAGCCCCACGGTGCCTTTCAAGAAAAACTTATGCAAACAATGTGGCAGAATAGAAGTGGAAGACCAAATTCATCCCCTCATCTGTGCATTTAAGCAACCTTCACTTATCCTAAGGGAGAAATTAAACAAGAATCATAACTGAGCTATGACTGCAAGAGTTACATTACAAGATGCTTGGTCTTGGTCACTTCAGGGAAAAAAAGAAAGAAAAAAGACAAATGGAATGATTCACTTCCTTTTTAGCTAAGGCAATATACATGAATATATGAAAATACATTTTACTAACTACAAGGGGGAAAATGTTATGAGATATGGTTGATGCCAAATAATTTTTATGCTTCATTGATGAACAACATCTGATAGAGACCCTTAGACAAGCAGAGGACACATTTATAAACATTTATACTTTGAGAGATCTCCTTAAACTGCCATCTGAGCTGGGCTTACTTTGTATCATGGAAAAATATAATTAATTTTAGTGATAAAAAAGCCACCACAGTTTACGTGAATTAACTTCTAGTCCAGAGGGAAAAAGTAGATAAGCATGACCAAAAACCCATGAGGAATGGACTGAACCCTAATTGCTTGGTTAGGGATAAACTAACAAAGGTAATATCCATAAAATGGAAATGGTGTACCTGGAACAGAAGACAACAAGGTAAGATATTGAAATGCATTATTCTCACATGCACTAGAGTGACTTAACAGACAAGAAAGGGAAAAAAAAGATTTGGCAGTAAGAAGACTCAAATAATTGCATTTGTGCTCAATCTAAGTGATGAAATAGACAGGTTTAAAGCACACGTCTACAAAGAAGTCCAATGAGTATAAGGGCTAAGAAACTGAGGTTGTTAATTGTGGACGCCCTATTCCTGAGCCAGGAAAACAATATGTACAAAAATTAGATCACCCCCAGATGTTTTGAAGGAAGATATTTGATATTTTTTTCAAATAACACAAACAAATGTATCACACTTGTTAACATAAGCTAAGTATCAGTATGCTCCAGCAGAGAAGGAAACTTCAGTGGTAATGTGTGGATATAAAAAGATCCTTTCTCTAAATATGCTGAAATGCACCACACACCGCTTGTTACAGCTGCCAAAAGGAAGCTGGAGTATCCCCTTTCCCCAGAACACAGTTTTTATTTTTCTGTATAACTTATGATTTGTAAATTGAATATAAATTTCAGTGCACTTTGCTGATTGCAGCTGCCTACTTTGGAATATTTGTCAAATTTTAATGGAGTACAGGCCAGATCCAGGCAATCAATGTATTGATTTGATTTTTAAAAGGTCTGCTTTTAGGCAAAATGCAGACTATAGTAGCCAGACTAGAAGTTCAGGAGGACATGGAGGATTTTAAACCACAACAGCAAGAGCATATTTCCAGACCGTCTCCCAGCTGGGAAGGGAGCTTTCCAAGCTAGAAATTTGTTTACAAATATCAAGATAGTGATTCAGAAAAATGTGATAGAAGACACACTACTTCCATTTGGGACCTGAAAAATGTGAGAGTAGAGGAGCTTACACACCAGATTTATTTGAGTTAGCTCTGGCCTACCTGATAGCAATATCTGTCAGGAGGGTATAATTCAGTGGGTGTGAGTTTAAATGGCTTGCAGTGAAGATTAGTTTCATGGCGACAGTCAGAGACTGGATGAGGGGTCACATTTGAGACAAGAATCAATAACGAACCAAAGACATTAATCCTTTTTGTGTGGTTGTGTAACATGTGGGTGGGAGGCTGTAAGTTTTATATGACATGTATGATTCAATGTATTAAAAAAACTGACTTATTTGAACACAGTCCTTCCAGGCAGAAGATAGTGGTTTTCCTCATAGCAAGCTAATCATTGGAGAACAGTTTAGTTAATGACTAAAGCAGTCATTAGGTGAAGACAGCCAGACCCCTAATTTTACATTGTCAAAACAAATGATCTTAACTTCTGCCAGCAGTAGTTCTTGCATTTCAAGGGAAACCACAGGGCAAAACAACAGTGCAAGCCATGCCAGAGGTGAATTAGATATGGCTTGTCAGTTCACTAAGGGCTTGTCTTTGAGTGCCTGGAAGAGTGTTGCAAATAAAAGTAGCTAGAAAGGTGTAAGAAACTTTTCTTGGGGAAGGGTGTCTGTCACTAACTAGCTCAGTTTTAGGAGAGAAGTTGCTGGAGCAGGGACAGGAGAAGCTCAAGGTGCCTTCGGCAGCTGAACTTTGAACTGAGCTCTTCATGAGAAAGTGTTAGTCAAGCACCCTGAACATCACATTTGTTACAGCGTTAGCCTCCCAAACCTTTTTTTGTATTGCCCTAGGAAGGGAAATTTAATTTTACTTATATTATCAATATTATTCCTAGGGAGATTTTGTCCCTAGAGGACTTATATTTTCTGTGCATTTTGCTAATACCCTTAAATGTGTTCTATTCCTTTATGTATTTCCCCCTTCACCGTACTTGCAACTTCTTACTTAATTATCATCTGTAAGAATGATTAATATGCCATCTATCCTCTTCTTTCAGAATATGAATAGAAATGTTAAATCAGAATGGCCATAATACAAATTTCAGAGGTACTGGAGAGCTCACCTAAAACAATGTTGTTCCATTTAAAATTACCTTACGTTAACCATCTTTGAACCTCTACTGATATTACAATACACTCCTCCAGCGTCATTTTGTTTAATTCTGTAAGTCTAATTTTGTGACACATTGTGTAAAAAGCTCTACCAAACTGAAGTTATACTCGGCTCATTTAGTTCCCTTTGTTAAGTGATAATGTAATCTTATTCAAAGTCATTCAAATTTACTTTCCATTTTTATACTTCAAACATTTGCACTGGCTATTATTCTTGACTTTGTAGTTAACCTTTGAATGCTCATAGATCTTCTTTTCTAATATTTGTTTCAGTATTTTGTTAGGGAGAGAATTTCTCAATCTCTTCTTTGTCCTATTTGCTCTCTGCCTGATGCTATTTCTCTCTCATAGTGACTGTTTAATGCTTTTTGCCCTGTAATGAATTCTGCCTGGAGTCATAGGAACCAAACCTCGGAGCAGACTTTGCACAGCTTCACAGAATTCAGCAAAAAGTGTTGACAAAAACTCCATCATGTGCACTCCTGGAATAAAGAGTCTCAAAAGTTTATACTGAGAAACTACCTGATTTCTGACCAGGTCACCAGCATCTCTATAATTTGATGAGCAAACCAACACAGAGGAGTATGTCCACCCTGTCCGAGGCACAGCCTGAGAATGGGCTTTATACAATATGGTGGAGAAGGAGCGACTTAGTCTCTTCCAGAGACTCAGTTTTGCTGTCAGTCCACCAAAAGGTGCAACTTAGCATCATCCTCTCCAAGGGAGTATGGTATGTAAACCACAGGCTGTTTTATAAGTAATTGGCAAATACAATTCTCAGATTAACTTTGATTTATTTGGGATTGCGCTGAACGGAAAAGTAAACCCAGACTTGTTTTCTTACTTATGTTCACTTCATGGTTCCTCTTCCCGCTCTGTCCCCAAGTCTAGAACACACTCTGTGTTCTGGGACTGTTTAGAGCATGATGGAGACAAGACAAGAATTGTGTTGCCTAGTTCTACTTCAAATATTCGACATTCAAAGTTAATCTAGGTTTCTAAAAGTTGACGTGTATGTGATTGCATTGTTGTGTCCTTCAAAGACCTTGAGAAACTACTGAGAATAGGGAGGTTAACAGTTTCAATTTTGTTTTAATGAGATACTGCAGTCTTGAGAAGCTGTAGAGATAAGGAAAGAAATAACTACAAAATAAATGAGAAAAAGCAGAGATGTTACAGAGAACTAGGAGATACAAGACTCTTTACAAATGAAAGGCTCGAGGAATATGCTGTGGGAAATAAAATAAGAAATAGTCAAAGGGAAAGATCTCATCTTTGTCTTGTGCGTTTCTATTTTTGTAAATCAGCGATATAGTCATAAAAAAAGCTGCATTGAGATCACCATCTGGTTCTGAGATCAGATTATGGTAACGCAAAGTGTAATGCTGTTCAGCAAGACTGGGTGAATGATTTGAAAATATGCTGAGCTGTTGCTGCATCAGTCTTCAAAGTGAAAGTCAGATTAGAGGTAGAAAGGAGACTGTGCAACATTTTGTTGTCTCAGGGTCACCACAAGGAGCTTTTGCAAGACTTTGTCCCCAGTTTTTGATGAACCTGGTGCTCTAAAGCTCACATGTTTGCAAACCAGATGATTGAGGAATGCTGCGGTATTTTAATTTGTTTTCCAACTGTTTAAAATAAAGACCAAACAGCACGACAACAAGATTAATTTTTATTTTTGGTAATGTTTGGGTTTGTCTGCCTGTAAGACTACACGTTTTAAAAGTTTCAATCTTATTCTGAGATTAACGCTGCTTGTGACTCTGTCCAACGCCTGCTTCTGAGGAAACAAATACCGGAAAACTTTTGAACATCTCATCTGAGAATGCTACAATTCTACAGTAAGTTCAGGAGAAAAATCAGAAAAAAAAGTATTAAAATAACTGAAATTCATTGTTATAGACTTAAAGAATGCCAGGATGTTTTCTGAGTTTGTGTTTCTCAGACAGCAACTGTAATCATTATATAATGTAAAATGCTTACACCAGTTCTCAGCACAGAGAACTGTTGTCCTACATAAATTATATTAATAAGTAAAATTGGTTTCAACAGAATTTTATCATTGTAGATTGTTAATGCAAAATGTATTTTTTTTACTGTAGGTGAAAAACTTCTATTAATAACTTTATTTTTACCTTGGGCAGATTCTTTCTGCTTGCTCTAAAGCTGTAGAAGAATGTGTTTTATCAAAAGTCAAGTTCTCCCTTGTAAATACTTTTTAAAATACAGATTTTCTCTTTTTTTAAAGGAAATTTTTAAACAAAATAACTTGTTCAGAATATATAATTTGATAATGAGGGTAGACATCCAGCCCTTGAGGGTGGATGACGGAAATTGTGTTGAAAATATCAACCACTTGGTGCAAAGTTTCTTGTTCCAGAGACAAAATATTTGTTTTTATGAGTCTGCTGTCTAAGTAAAATCTAGTGGAGATGATTTAATAGAAGCAGATAGAGGGGAAAGAAGAAAACTGCTTAATTGCCTTTCCATTTTGATTGCAGCACTGTAGCAAGAGGCCCTCCAGAGCACGTTGTTTTGTCTCTCTAGGCAAGTGCAGCTGTGAACTGGGTTCCCAGATCCAACTGGAACTGAGATGTGAATGGGAGAAAAAGGTAAGAGTTGCTTGGCTCTGGCTTAGCTTTCTGATCTGCAGCTTCTGCTGCCTGACTTTCCATTGCTCGGGAGATGCTGACTCTCCATGATGCTGCCAGCCTTCCTAGGAACTGTAAAAGCTTCGCTCTGTTGTTGCAGCTGGGCTGTGTCTTTCTGTATTACAATGACTTAAAGTCTGCCAGAAAAATGACTGATTTTGAATCTGTTTTTTTGATGTATGGGAGTAATGGCCTGCAAATTTTAGGTTTGTTGTTAATGGTATTTGTTGTCCAGTAGAAGTTGTACTACACTGAAAACAGATTAGTTTTGCATTTTGTTAGGAATTTAGTCACCTTAAATAAAACATCAGACTGTTTTTTTACAAAAGCATGAATTGTGTTAACTTGTTAACGGCTAACTTGGAAAGATGTCATATAAGGTACTTCTTTAACAATGAAAAGAAACCCCAGCCATTATAGAAATTTCAGGAGAAGGATATAGATTTAAACATGGTAAATTAATAAAATGTAAAGAATTAACGTAGAGCAAAAATGAAAGATTTAATAGGAATGTGTGGTTAAAGCTGAGTGAAATTAGTTCAGCAAACAGCAAATTTTCTGAAAATATGCAGCTGAAAGAGATAGAAGCTATTCACCAACATGAATCCAGAAACAGTTTCATCCATGAAAAAGTCAGAAACATATGTGAACTACTTGCTTCAAAATTAGCCTAAGATGTAAAAGTGTAAAAAAGGTGTTAAGAAATCACACACATAATAAATTTTGTGTTTAATATAAAGATGTATGAGAGTCTTCGCAGATTCAAAATAAAGCTTTTTTTGGGCGGTGGTGGGGGGGGGTTGTTGGCTTATATTTTGCTGAAAAAAATGAAACATCATTTTTTGGGTCAACTGGGAAAAGATTTTTCTTTTCCTCAGTTTTAAGTGGAACAACCTACCTGAAAGTCCATTATTCACATCACTCTTGTTGCTTTAGAAAGGACTTTTCTACCGTGAAAGCATGTTCTGCTGTTCCTTTTTCTGCTCCATCTTCCTTTATCTCTGTGAATCCCTTCCACTGAGTTCCTCTTTGCCTGATAACTCCCTTTGCAATCTCCTCTGGTGATCAAAGTCTCTCATCTGGTGATCCGTTGCTTAGTTACATCCCCCTAGAATAAAACTTTGAAGGCCTGGCTTGCTTTGGCAAAGGGACAGGTATCTTACCATTCAAGGCTGCTCCATTTAAATAGATGATCATCAAAGATTAGTAATCCTCATTGTACAGAATTTCGACAGAATTAGAAGTATTTCTTGTCACCTCCTCTGGAATTATCCCTTTATGGAGACAAAAGTTAGTACAGAATGTGATTAAATCCTATATTCAAAATATTTTTGAAGTCTGCCTCACATTTAAAAAGTCAATTTCTAAGTGAAACGGAAGGAATAATTTCCAGATGTACAGCCTTTATAAATTGTCATATCAATCCTTCTATACAAGGATTAGGACACTAAATCTTTTTCTTTTTCATTTCCACTTACTAAACAAATTTGCCATTTGATACAGAAGATTTGTAGAAATACAGAAATTTTTATTTCTTAAAAAATAAGGACAGAAATAATCTTTAAATCATATAGAAGCACTTTGCTATGTGTTTTTTTTTAATCTGTTTATTCTGCATGCAGGATTTAATACTTTCAATACAATGTATTAAGAAACTATGCTTTGATGATAAAGTGTGTCTTTCCATATCTAGCACAGATGACAACAAATCACTGGAGATGTTTTATGGCATTGTTCCCAAAGGTAAAAAAAAAATTACACTTCAAGTAGGCTACTCTATCCCCATAGTAATAAATTAAAAATAAGAAAAATATTTTACAGTTCTAGTACTCGAGAGGTTTTTTCCTTTAATCTCCTAGAGCTGCTCCTTGCAGATTACTTTTGTAGAAGATACTGATACTGCGGTGTTTTTTTTCTTCACAGATATTTTCTGTCATCAACATTGGCTTCTCAATCTCTACATGAGTTGGTAATCCATTGCTTCAGATGCCACACTTGCTCTCCACAAGAGACTTCCAAGGGAGGAACTGGGGCTGTATCTGTACTTCACAGCAATTTTATTTGCCTCTCAGCAGTATTGGCCAGTTGGTAGATCAAGTGAAGTATATGTGCACTGTGGGAGAAGTATGCGAGGGGAATGCACTTGAAGGTAGTCTCGTATTTATGTTTGCAATGTTTCATTAGTTTAAATGCAGTATCGTTCAAATTAACCTATTTGCCCAGAAAATGGGAAATACATTATTTACATGGGAAAAGCAAATGTTAATCAAGAATTCAGTCCATGAACACCTGGTGGAAATAAAAGTGATCTTAAACTTGAAGATACTGTTCCTACTCTGCCTCAGCATTGCAGAGCAAAAGAGTTTTGAGTGGCTCAGTGGAGATAATTCAAGTGCACAAATAACTTTAAACAGGTTTGCTGTTTAAACTTTGATGACTTCAGAGTTGAGAAAATCATAGGAAGTCTACAATGAATGCCCAGGAAAAAATGTGCTAGGCATACGCAGACTAACTATACAGCACTTTGCAGTCATTTTCCTTTTTTAAAACAATATGTATGACAGAGTGGTGCAATGGAAATCTTATTCCAGCTTTGCTCCCTGACATTATTTTCATGCCTTACTTTTGGAAATGTGTTGTGGGACACTCACCACTATTTTTGCCTCTTATGAATCTCCACATTGTCATTACTGATGTTTTTGATAAACCCTGCTGAGTATACAGGACCTGGTACAGCACACTTCCGAGAGAAAAATAATTTGGTATTCAGATCTGAACACAGAATGTGGGTTTTTGGATCAGAGGTGATCTAAACTGTACCAAAACATTCTCCCATCATCTTCTTGTTAAGTACCTCTCATGCTAAAAAAAGGAAAAAAACCCCAAACTTCATCCATTCTCTGGTGTCTATTTACTTCCTGAGAGCAGCAAACTTTACTCTTGATTTTAGCATGTTTGTCCTAATTAAGCACAGTTGCACTGATATCCAGACAGTAGCATCTTTGTAAGCCATCTGAGATAACAATCAGGAGCTCAGTACTGGAAATCACAGACATTCCTTTAGTTCAGTGGAGTCTCTTTGAGGAGCCTAGCGATGCTGGGTTTGGCTAATTATGAAGATCTGTTCAGGTGATTCCAGACAGCCTGTATGCTCTCACACATTAACTAATTGACTAAAAAAAAAACTAATAATTGCTTTAAATAAAAACCTTTTCAGATTGCCAGGAAAAGGCACCCATCAAGGTATTTAATCAGAAATATTTCTTTGGCCTTCTTGCCTTTAGACTTCAAAGGATTTTCTAGAAATATTTTCAGGGTGTCTAAACGACGTTACCTTCAAAAAAGCAATATGATTTTGAATAAACAATTCTTCAGGAAAGCTCTCAATTTACAAATTAGTATAATTTTTTCCTATGAATTTATTTCTTGAATATTCTGCAAGTGATCCGGTATTTATGTCGTATGCTATCCAACTTGTATTTAAAATACTTTTCCATCCCTGTAGGGGAGGGATACAGTCTTTATTAGGTTATGTGATAAAAGCTCCTCTGCTCTCCCCCAGAAAGGATGCAGAGAGACAAGGTGGGGAGGACACTCAGTACTCTGCCCTGGCAGATCCCAGCCCATCACAGGAGCCATCAGCCCACCAAAGGCCCATCTGCCCCAGCCTAGGGGAGCAGAGAGGCCCAAGGGCAGGCAGGAACCCAAATTAGGGACTCAGAGAAGGACTTGCTGTCGGGGCCGCTCCCAGGGCTGTTCCAGGAAACTCTCAGCTCCACGATCCAGGTGTGAAACCATCAAGATGAGTCAACAGGAGCGACCCTTTGGAGCACCTTTCGTCCTGAGGGGGGTCACTGCCTGGGGGTGTGGGACACAGTACAAGATGCCGGGGAACAGCATTCTGAGATCGCACAGGACTTCTTACAGGATGTTTAGGGGAGCAAGTAGAGGTGGGAAGGGGATGGATCTTGATGCTTTGGGGAGGACCAAGCTTGGCAAAACAGCAGGATAAGGAGTTAAAAAGGGCTGGCTTCTTGCAGGCTGGTCAGTACTCTTGGCCGGCCATGCCCTGCACCTGGTCAGGGCAGTCTCTCCTGTCCTCTCATTAAACGACATTGCCAACACTTTTCCTGTCTGTGGGCCTCTCTCGCATGTGCATGTGCGTGCGTGCGTGTGTCTGGGGCTCTAAGTGCAGCCCCTGGAGTGGACCAGGGCTTGGAGGCCCATATGTCCCAGATGGGGCAGGAGCAGGAGCGGGAGAGCGCTGGCGACTGGATGAGGCCGCGGGTGTTGTTCGTGTTTGTGTGAACGCTGAGTGCATCCGCGTGCATGGATCTGCGTGACCAGCGGTGTGTGTTTATGCATGGGGTGTATAGGTGTGTGCGTGTCTGCTGGGAACACACGCTCAGCCTCGCTGCCGCTTGGACTCAAGGGTGCAGAGCTGTGGCAGCCTTGCCAGTGTTGGCCCCCTACCTAACAGTTTATTGATTCACTCTTAGGTTAAAGGAATTAGATCTCTAATTCTCATCATCCTCATGCTTTCAGACCTATTATAGTTATGTGATTTAGTATGAGATTCATTGCACTTGACTGCAGCCATCTAAAAGATTATGTGTCTAACCTCTGCTGTTTGTCTAGCCCTCCTGTTGTAGTCATTGAAGAGGGAATGGTACCATGGCAAGCAGAGTGTGCCTAAGGTAGATGGGATGAACGACCCTGAAGGGACCTCCTTACTTTCATTGGCTGGAGTGGGCTCTTAAATGATAACCTTAGACTAGATATGGAATTTTTAGGTGGCTAGAGTTACATGAATTCAATGCTTAGTAACTTGAAGTTATAAACAGCATTTTAATGTTATAATCAGTAATTTGAAGTTATGGAACAGATCTTCCCTTCGGTGTTTGCAGACAGAATGAACTCAGATCTGATTAAGATGAAGCCACATGGGCCTTCTTGTCTTGTTCTCCTTGTCTCACAAGTCCCTTGTCCCTGACAGTAAATCTTTATTAATGAGAGAAGAGAGCAATGAGACTGTGAAAAGCTAAGAGAAAGGCCAATTCTGTAAACTCTCCCCCTTCTCTTATTCACAAAAAAAAAAAAAAAAAAAAAAAGTAAAAAATGGGTTATACTAATTGTGTAAATTTCTGCTTTCCTGCAGAGACCTTTATTTCTATTTTGAGAAACAGAATGTTATGGTCAGCCAGAGACAATTAATGAGAGCAAAGACTGCGCAAGAGCCACACTGCCTTTGTAGATAAAATCTGTATGAAGATTCAAGGATTTCGCATTTGATGATACATTGATTTCAGTTTGCCTAGTAGAAAAGTATAATTTAGCATCACTGGAGATTCTAAGGTCAAGAAGTCCTCAGAACAAAGAATTCCATTGTTTGAACCCTCTTATGAACTAGGGTTGTCTAGCCAATAATGGACAATATTAGCTACAATGTCTAAATTAGGATTGTTGTTTAGGTCTTGTAGCTGTGTAGTTTAGACACTTACTATAAGAATCAGATTCTGGAAGCCCTGGATAGGAAGCAGTCTGATTAACTTAGCACTTTTAATAATTTAAGCACAATAGTTGTTTTATTGCTTATATTATATCTCATAGTCTTGATAGTCTAATGACTTTCTCTTCAGAGAAAAATCCATCATGATTGCAGGAAAATTTTGAGCTAGTATGCTACACACTGGCTTGCTCTGACATTTCTGAAAAATAAGGAGGGAAAAAATGTAAGCATGAATTTGCTATAATTTGAGAAACATACAAAGATTTTTATTAGGCACAAGTCACTTGGTTGTGTTTTTCTCCAAAGCAGATGATTTGTGCAGAGGTTTATTACTCTGTCTTAATAATTTTGACAGCCTTTTACAGTCAGCACCTTGAAGTTTTCTTGCCTCTATAAAGGCAGCAAAATGTAAAAAAGATCTTTTGTGGGCTTCTTACCCCTTTTCACTGTCTCCATTTCAGGTTGGCTGTTTGGTATTTTTCTTTAACTTTTCTTTTACTGCCCAGCTACTAACTAATTCGTTTCAAAGACCATAATTTCACTACTTCACTTAATACTTTACCAGAGGAAATGTTCCATTTTAATAAGTTTTACAGTCTGAGTCAAATGAATAATCTTTCTAGATCCATTTTCTCCCATGCTGCAATTTATTAGTTCCTAATACTGTGATCCATGGCTCATCATTGGATAGGATATCATCTCCATGTAGTTTTCTAAGGTAGGCAGAGCAAATCACTATCCTAAACTATTTGTGTATCTCTATTGACTATAAATAAAGCTGAAAAAATTATGCTGGACTAAAAAGTTCAACTTTTAGACAGCTAATAGAAAGCATAATGAAAGCTACACCACTCCAATCGAGATGTCTAGGCTTTCTCTACTGGAAATATACAGTCACCTTCAGAGTCTTCAGAAGCAAGTTTTCTCCTCCTATCTCAGATTTTTTTAGGGTAGAAGGAATCATCTTCATTAGGTATTCACCATGTTCATTCACCAAAGAGTAGTGTATTAATTTAGACCAGATATCTAACTTTTAGATGACTGAAGTTGGATTAAATGAGTCCCACCAAAGCATTTCTACCTTTGCTGAAAGGGTGTATGCATGAATCAAGCTTCAGGCATTGATTCTTCATATTATTTTAGTTAGTTTTATTTTTTTCTCTTGCAACATGCTTTTAGTGCCTTTTAGTCTAACTTTAATAGATGTTATTTTTGTGTAGATTAGATCACAATCACATTCAACAATAATAGCAAAATGTGGAGAAAAGCATGCTCTCAAGTGGCTTGGCTATTTGGAGACTATGATGAATTGTGTTTACAAATACAAACACCTTACAAGTGAGGAAGCCATCATTGCTGGTGATAGTGCTTAAAGAAAGCAGTAGAATTTGTCCACTGAATTGATTACAGAAAATAAATTTTGTTCTAATAGATGAGCCAGGACCCAAACACAGAAATAAAAAGAGGTCTGCACCATGTTAATGAAAGTATGGTCAAGGTATATGTCAATAAAACCATCTGTTATAAGTGCTATTCTAAACCTTATTATGGTGAAGAAAACTGTGTTAGAAGTTAAAGCTGTGACTCTTGATGGTGTCTGACATTCAATATTTCCAGCAAACACTAAAAGGTTAGATAATTAACTTGTATGGCTCACAGAAGAGCATATGCTTTGATAACTCTACTCTGCTTTCCATAAATTGTGTATGCTCATGATAATCAATCTGTAATTTCAAGTCTTTACAAAAGGACAACGTTCATGTTCATGCTAGTTAATATACTAGGATTTATTCTCAGCAAAAGATACAATCCTGTACAATTTTACATAAAAACTGTGCACCTGCAAAAACCAAAAGCACACCAACCTGATTGATTTCTGAACCTGATATTTTGCCCTAACAGATGCTCGGTAAATGTATTTACAAAAAATGACTGATTGAAACAAGAAAGTCATGAGAGGGCTTTGATGAGTAGATGACATATATTTCAACATTCAGAAGTTTAATTTTGAGGTTCAATTCAGTGTCTTCTGTAGGAAGTTTGATAATTCAGCTATACATCTTAGAAAAATATTAGACCAACTCAGATAAATGGAGTCTTAGATAAGCAAGATTATTTTTGCTATCCTTGATAGTATCCCTCTTCTAATACTTTGATTCCTTTCAGCTGACAAGATCTAAACTACAAGATGAGAAACTCCAGGAGACTTCTAGAGGTACTGTTTTTATCATATTCTTCTTTTGAGATCCTATCGAATGATGAGTGAAAACAGCTTTGACCATGGCAGACTGGATTTCTCTTGTGTGTCATATCATTCTCAGATGATAAAATGGTGCTTAATTTCACTGAAACCATAGAGAACTGACACTTTCCGGACTACTCTGGTGGGCCTTGTTCACAATGTTCAGTGGAGCTCTGAGGACTGAGTTGGCCCCAAGACTTGTTTACAAAAAGTTCTCAACCCACAGCCTGGGAAACATAGATTAACAACAGTGCACGTTGAAATTCTGTTAGCAAATGTTGTAGCTGGTGCATTACTGCTGGGGAAGCGAGAAGTTGCTTAAAGAAAAGTCATTCTCCATAGTGATAGCCTTGTCATCATAGGACATGGAAACATGAATTGTCCTCATTTCTCAATATGTGAGGTACTGGGAGCAGCCTGCCATGTGTGTGACTTTTTTTGGGTTTCAGTGTTGCTCTGTAAAGCATAGCCTGCTGTCCTCTGTCCGGAAATAAATGCTGGATTTGAAATATCCATTTGGTTTCCATATAGTCAACTATTGGTTAAAAAGATCAAATTATATCATCAGCAAACCTCATGATCTCTTTTGCCAGGAAATCTAAAACCCAAATAAATGGGGCCTCCCAGCATTTACTGCTCAGTTTACACCCTAGAAGGCAGTGTTTTCACTTATAACAGTACTCCAAAATTCCCAAATGTGTTTCAGATTCCATCCATGTTTCTTGAACCCATAAATCTGTTCAGGAGAGTCAATCACTCACCCATCCATCCAATTCACACATGTATACATGAAAAAGTCTTTCCTTACCTTCTTCGCTAAACTGTATGCAAATCTACTGTTAATGTACGAGATT
Source organism: Astur gentilis (assembly GCF_929443795.1). Lineage (NCBI taxonomy): Eukaryota > Metazoa > Chordata > Aves > Accipitriformes > Accipitridae > Astur > Astur gentilis. The sequence continues at coordinate 27,146,879 of NC_064890.1, read as the reverse complement.
GCTTGTACACCAATGCAAGCAGTGTGAGAAACAAACAGGACAAACTGGAAACAGTGGTCCATTCCCAGACCTGTGATGTTATTGGTGTTAGTGAGACTTGGTGGAATGAGTCCCATGACTGGAGTGCTGGGATGGTAGGCTGTGGAGGAGGGATAGGCAGGGCAGGTGAGATGGAGGAGTCGCATGTAAGGGAGAAGTTTGACTGTACAGCCCTTACAGTTAAGGATAATGTTGTTGAGAGCCTCTGGGTGAGGAGCAGGGAGATGTAAAACAAAGCAGATGTCATTGCGGGTGTCTACTATCTATCACCCAGCCAGGATGATAGCAGTGATGAGTTATTCTGTAGGCAATTGGGAGAAATCTCTGAATCAGTAGCCCCTGTCCTTATGGGAGATTTCAATTTCCCAGACATCAATTGGGAATACCATACTGCTGTGACAAGCAAGTCTGGGAAATTCCTGAAGTGTGTTGAAGATTATTTCTTGTCACAAGTACTCAGTAAGCCAACTAGGAAAGCTGTTCTCCTAAACTTGTCATTTGTGAATAGAGAAGGACTCACTGGAGATGTAGTGGTAGGTGGCTGTCTTGGCCACAGTGATCACAAAATGGTTGAGTTTAAAATTTTTGGTGTAATGAGAAAAAAGTTCAGCAGAGAATCCCCTGCAGCCCATGGGGAAGACCATGGTGAGGCAGGCTGTCCCCCTGCAGCCCATGGAAGATCACGGTGGAGCAGATCTCCACCTGCAGCCCGGGGAGGACCCCACACCGGAGCAGGGGGGTGCCTGAAGGAGGCTGTGACCCCGTGGGAAGCCCGTGTTGGAGCAGGTTTGCTGGCAGGTCTTGTGACCCCACGAAGGACTCATGCTGGAGCAGTCTGTGCCTGAAGGACTGCAGCCCGTGGGAAGGACTCACATTGGAGAGGTTCATGGGGGACTGCCTCCCGTGGGAGGGACCCCACGCTGGAGCAGGGGAAGAGTGTAAGGAGTCCTCCCCCTGAGGAGGAAGGAGCGGCAGAAACAACGTGTGATGAACTGACCCCAACCACCATTCCCCATCCCCCTGTGCTGCTGGTGGGGAGGAGGTAGAGAATTCAGGAGTAAAGTTGAGCCTGGGAAGAAGGGAGGGGTGGGGGGAAGGTGTTTTAAGATTTGGTTTTATTTGTCCTTCTCCCACTCTGATTTGATTGGTAATAAATTTCCGCAAGTTGAGTCTGTTTTGCCCGTGACAGTAATTGGTGAGTGATGTCTCTCTGTCCTTTTCTTGACCCACAAGCCTTTCGTTATATTTCCTCTCCAATGTCCAGCTGAGGAGAGGAGTGATAAAGTGGTTTTAGTGGGCACCTGGCATCCAGCCAGGGTCAACCCACCACGAGCTGGAAGGCATATCCTATGAGGATCAGCTAAGGACTTTGGGCTTGTCTACTTTGGAGAAAAGGAGGCTGAGGGGTGACCTCATTGCTCTCTACAGCTCCCTTAGGAAGGGAAGTGGAGAGGGAGATATTGATCGCCCTGGCATCCAGTGACAGGATGCATGGGAATGGCTCAAAGCTACATCAGGGGAGGGTCAGAATAGATATTAGGAAACATTCCTTTACCAAGAGAGTGGTCAAACACTGGAACAGGCTTTCTAGGAAGGTGATCGATGTCCCATGCCTGTTAGTGTTTGAGAGGCATTTGTAAATACCCTTAATAATATGCTTTAACTTTTGGTCAGCCCTGAAGTGGTCAGGCAGTTAGACTAGATGATCACTGTAGGTCCCTCCTCCTCTCCTCTCCTCTCCTCTCCTCTCCTCTCCTCTCCTCTCCTCTCCTCTCCTCTCCTCTCCTCTCCTCTCCTCTCCTCTCCTCTCCTCTCCTCTCCTCTCCTCTCCTCTCCTCTCCTCTCCTCTCCTCTCCTCTCCTCTCCTCTCCTCTCCTCTCCTCTCCTCTCCTCTCCTCTCCTCTCCTCTCCTCTCCTCTCCTCTCCTCATATAATTGCAATATTGCATAGAGATATTAACAGAATATAATAAAATTTGAGAAAACAAATAATTTCCCATTTGCAGAATACTAAGTAATCATTGATGTATTCATTGTGATAAATATACCAAACAGCCCTCTGATGCATGGCTTGAATGGGTTTCTTAATCTCAACATCAACCATTGTTATGAGCTCAGTGCAGAAACATTTTGCAAAATGCAGTGGTCAGTGTGGCTCAAGAGGTCAGATTCAATGTTCATAACAATTTCATTTGACCTTAAAAATGTGAAACTTTAATTCTGTGAATAGCTTTATTTTGATTTCTATTATGTAGAAAGTGTTCATCCAACATTCTTTACAATCTTGCAAGTCTCTCTTTAAAAGTATACAACACACACTTTAATCAATAAGCTTCTTCAATTACTCCCCAAACAGCAAAGCTATAACAAAAGTTTAAACACCCACTCCCTTAAAGAGCAACATATTAAAGTGTGGGGTTTTTTTTCACATTTGAAGAGTTTCAAAACACTAGGTTTGACACCCATCTTTGGAGGGCAGTAATATTGTGTCACACAATAAATAATGTATATATGAAAGAGCTGAGGTTCATTTAGTATTAAGTATGTTAGACTCTCTTGTATTCATGGTCTTACATAATTGCTCGGTCATCTGAACAGCTTCAAGATTTTTAGTTAGTGAGGTGACTTAACACCTGTCATTTTGCAATGACCTGAGTAGCTCATTCAATATTGTACTATTCAGACTTTTGTTGAAGGTAGTAGATGCTGTCATAATACCAACATAGTATATTATTTTTTACTGATTATCTTTGAGATCATAAACAAATGAATGGCATTTCTACTTAAGACTACTTTTATATTCTAGAAACGCTCTCAGTTTATCAAGTAAGTAAAAATCTGGTATGAGTCTTTTGTTGTGCATGACAACCTTTCTGCTGCCTCTGACACATTTTTTCTGCATGATTCAACCCTACCGCCAGTACTTCAGTATCTTACTTGGTTAATGAAATCCTTTCTCAGGCTGAGAATACATAAAGCACCTATGTAAATATCTTATTAATGATAAATTACAAATGATCTTGAGAAATATTTAGCTAATGGCTCAGTGGATGTCTTAGAAAAAAATTAGTAGTAAATAGTTAACCCGTGTGTGCAAAAAAAGGATGAATGTTTAAGTTGTTTTTTTGTCAAAGCATTTCTGGAACTGGTTCACAAAATTTACAAGCTCACTTTTCACAAATGCATTTCTATAATATTTCCTGTAAGGCTATTTATTCAAAGTATGTAAACGCTTAGTCTGCTAACCTCTGTGTATATCTGAAATAAACTGTGATTATAGATCAAAAAGAATAATTTTCCTCTAAGGTGTTTCAGCTTTGAATATACATACGTAGAAACAAAGTCAGGCACTCACAGACTAACACAGACAAATTATTCCTAATCTAAAAGTAGCACAAATATATACAGCTCAAGCTATTAAGGTATGTACAAAGAAAAAATTCTGTTGTTGCTTCTTATGTATATTGAGAAAGGCTTCTACAAGGGGAATAAAAATACACATGTAAATAAATTGGTGATAGTTGATATTTATTGAACTTGATGATTTTCTTTTACATGTCCTGAATATTGAAATCACTGCTTAGTTAGACTAGATGGAGTAGGTGGAAGAAAAGCAAGGTGGTATCTCTATTAAAACTGCTTTTATATACACTTTGTAGTTGCTGATTACATACATACTGCTTTAATGCAGTGTAATACGTACATGCCCCTATTAACCTTTAATGAGATGAAAAAGGTACCCAAAGCAATCTGGCTGTGCCGGCGCAGACCTGAGAAAAGGCTAATTTACTCTGTTGAGAGTAAGGGACAGCAGAGACACTCAGGCAGACAGATGAGAGAGAAAAGGAAATAGGGAGGTGATGTAAGATAAGCAGCCTAAGGTTTTTGTAGGAAGCTTGGCAAAGGACAAACCTGGGGAGAAGCTTTGCCATGAGGCAAGTGTGCAGATGTTTGTGCTGAGCTTTTGCCAAGTGAAAGGCACACAGAGGATGCCCGAGGGTGTATTTTTTTGAAAATGTAGTGAATGAAAAAGACTGGGATCACTGTCTGAGGAAAGTGGGGAGTCAGCCAGCCCGCTGATGATAGCTGATACGAGATGCTAAAGAAACTTGGTGGTTTTAGTCCACTGAAGGGAAAATTAAGGGAATCACACACACACACACACATATATATATATATATAAAAAACAGATTTTTGAAAGTAAACTTACTTTACTGAGAAAGGTATAGAGAAGCTCAGTGCCTTGGACCTGAAATCATGCACACTCAGGCTACAGATAAGATGTATCTTTTTAACTGTGAGAAGAATTAACGACTTACATTCTATTGCAGCCTCGACCAAATACTGGAATCCAGTTAAGGGTTTATCTGCATAGATGTAAACAAGCTCTTTCCACCGGCCACCCAGAGCCTGTAAGGCAGGTGGTTGATTCGGTAGAGAGCCACAGAACAGTACAACATGTTGGTACAGAGCTGAGCTGGGTGCAACGTGGATTAACTTGCACTAGTAAGGTCCATTCTTAGTTTTGGTACAAGGTCACGTTAATGTAGTTATAGAACTTCAGGTTGAAAACTGGCAGGTATTTAACAGCTTGGAAAATGAGCAGAATGAATACCCAACCTCCCATGTACACGTATCCTTGGAGAAATGCATAATGAAATGGCAGATGTCTTTGATGACCCATTAGAATAAGTGGATGAAGTTCCTTGAGTTGTGCTATTTAGTATATAAGCCCACATTAACAACATCCCTCTGGCTGTAAAATCTATTACTCTAAGTGAAAACAAATGAAAAATGGGAAAGATCAAATAATGAGGAATGAATAAAATGTTATTATTTGAATGGCTACATCTGTTATTTGTTACAGTATTTAAAATTATTTCCACCAGCAGAATGATCACCATGCCTTGCCTGAGCTGCTTGTTTGTTTCAGCCTTGCCATGCTGTGATTTGTGTCTGCATGGAAATAAGGAAATCTGTTATTGTCACAGTTTGACAGTGTGTGACAAAATGAAATGCCATAAATTATTTATCCCTTATTCATTATTCTTAGATCCATCATATTTATGAACATTGCTCTCTATAAATTTTAATTCATTTATTCGTTTAAATGCATCCCTGCAGAAGTTTTTTAGGATTGAAAGAATGAAGATATGTAAAGCTGAAGTAGCTCTCTCTGGAGAAGTTGGACAAATGGGCAGAGAATATTATAATGAAATTTAGCTGCATTAAGTATGATTCTTCATGGAATCTACTAAAATTTGTAAATATAATTCACACTTCTATTTCCTGCATTATTTAATCTTTGATGCTATTAAATCAATCCCTATTTACCTTTGTTGGAACAGTGGCTGATACGCTTATTTTAAAGTAGTTTAAACAACGTTTGTGGTCTTATTTTAATTATACTAGGTAGAGACTCCCATGTACGCTATCACACATCTGCTAGTATTTCTGGGGTTTATGAAGAAAGTGCTGCTTATGGCCACCAGAGGTCTTACGGAGATTTCACTCAATGCTTTGAAAATACACAGGAAGGTTTAAAATAAAGGTAAGAACTTTGAACTGCTTGCTTTTAATTTATACAAAAATTGACAAGCATGGAAACATTCATGAAAGACAAGACATATTCATTGTGTTCTGTCTTTTCAGTAAAATGGAGAAAAGATTTTTATGCATTTTGTACCTAAAAGTCTCCATAGTAGATCAGCAGTTTCTTTGTAGCTGATGGAGTGAATAGCCAACAGCAGAAACATGGGGATAATTCCTCTTTTCATGTTGTAACCTGAAGTGCTAATTAAGATGAGTTCAGGGTAATTGACTCCCTTAAAACGAGGGCACATAGAACAAATGATTATTCAAGAATCTTGCTACTGTGTTGTACTCTAGTTGCTGGAAAGCATTTTGGAGGTAAGCACTATTTGCACAGATTTCTATTTTCTTTTGTGGGTATTCTGCTATCTGAGCAGACTTAAGGACAACTTCTGGTTCAAGCACCCGTTACTGTTTGTGCTGGTTTGAGAATTCTTTCCTTCACTTACCACTGTAGTCCACCAATGTAGAAAAAATGCAAATTCAAAGTTGCTGGACAACCTCTGATTGTGCTCTGCAGGTGTCTGCCTGTTTATTCTCTCTTGCTTTGCCTCCCACCCCCCAGGAATATGGAAGTAGGTCATGGAAAGTGGAACAACTTGAGGAGGAGAGTTTAACATCCCCCCCACTGGAGATATTTTGACAATTTGGTGACTTAGTTGCTCATAAATAAATTTATTTCTGAAGGCAAAAAGTTTTTCAGTTATGTTTTGGGAAGAATTAAATGCTTCTAAATCTTTCCCATGTTATTTTTTTCTTATTAATGGCCTGATACAAAACATACTACTTTCTTTATTTGAATCAGGGCTTAAGGTGACTTATGGCAACTCTGTTAATATTAATAAGTTACTGTTATGCCCCATTTATTAGCAGAGAATACATAGTCAGTGGACCAAAGGAAAAAAAACCCATGTTTTGTCCAGCAGCCTGGGGCATTCAGCTGAGGGAACAAACGAGAACTGTGCTGTTATTTTAATGGTTGAGTAATTTATGAATACTATAATGTCAAGAACCCCAAGCATTAGCTTTTCTTAGTATGTCTCTGTACTGGGTCTGGTTGGGATACAGTTAATTTTCTTCATAGCAGCCTAGATGGTTCTGTTTTGGATTTGTGGCTAAAACAGTGTTGATAACAAACTAATATTTTGGCTATTGCTGAACAGTGCTTGCACAGGGTCAAGCCTTTCTCGTTCTCCCACTCTTCCAATCCTCCCCTCCAAGCAGGCTGAAAGTGGTCAAGGAGTTGGGAAGTGGCACAGCTGGGACAGCTGACTTGAATTGGCCATAGGGATATTCCTACCATATAATGTCATGCTCAGCGATGTAAAACTGTAGTAGAGGAAGAAGGTGGGTGAGGGGTTTTTGGCTTCCAAGGCGGCTGTTGCTTGGAGACTGGCTGGGCATCAGTCTGCTGCTGGGAGGCGGTGTGTGATTACTTTTATCAAGGAACATTATCTCTCCTTGATAATGCTGAGGCTCTGTTCAGGAGAAAGCAGAGGGTTAGCAGGGCTAGGAATCGATCCTTCTAGTCAGTACAGATGAAGTCATCCTCTTTTTGGTGGCAGAAAAAAATCTAGCTTATGGGTTCAAGCTATACTTGCAGACACAGATATAGTCCTTTTGATGCTTTCCTTCTCTCTCTCTGGCCCAAAGAATATTCAAATGGGCTATGCAGAAAGGAACAAATTCAAGGTAACTGTTTGAGACCCTCTCGCCCAATTTAATGACCCAGTTCCTGGTTGCTACAGTTTGCTTGAAAAATGAGACAGTTAAGCTTGAATTACCTTAAGGCAAGAGAAATTATACTTTTACAAACAGTAGCAGCTTTCAATGATGGAAGATGGTAGAGCGGGACATAAACATTGTCTCAGAGTTTTAAAATAAGAGAATGAAAGACAGAAGGACCTATTTCCAAAACTGAAGAATGTGAATTCTGAGCGGGAAGAGACATTTCCAGTGACAACAAATAAGGTATCTTAAGTGGAAGTTTAGGCATATTTCCGAATTCCACTTCTCTTTTGCTTGCTGAAGGCAGTTCCTCAGTAAGTGTGCTGAGAATTATCAGGCAGGTTATGAGGTCTCTTAATTTCTGCACAGGCAGCCTAGATACTTAGATCAAGACTTTGTCTTCTGATGCAGTGAACCTAAGCCTAGATTCATCCCACCACCTAACTTCAGAAACGTAATCAAAACACTTAAGTTGTACTTTTACTGAACTTCCTACAGAATGACTAGACAGGGGACAGTCTCACTGGGAGAAGGACTGCACATGTGAGATCTGAATCACTGTGGATACCCATACTTCTTTTCACTGATTTTAGAAGCAACCATGGGTATCTGTTTCCCTGACAGAAACACCTCTGTGTGGAAGATTACTCCTGGCTCAGAGACCAAAGCCATTGTCTGGACACAGATCCTTGACTTATTTTGTTTAGGGAGCGATCACCAAAGCATGGAGCACTCTGAAGCTCTAAGACCTATAGTGAGAAGTGAGAGTATAAGATTAATTTTCATGTGTGTAGAAGCTGGAAATGAAGCTATTCATAACCTAAATGGTGGCCAGAATGTTGTGGAAATGGTATATCTAGGATGATAAATAACAATATCCAACATTAATTAAGAGTACATGTGCTATCTAATAATATGTTTTTACTTCTTTCTTCTTAAATATAATGATGATGGAATCAATTAAAAAAATGTAAAAAAAGGAATTATACAAGTTTCATTGACAAATATAAAAGCACTATTCAATTATATGTCATATATTTTGTAAAAATATTTATTTTACAAGTACCTCCTGGATATGTTCTTATTCTTCTTCATTTTAAAACCTTAATCCTGTTCCCACTGAAGGATAGAGTTTCACCAGTATCATTTCAGTTACTTTAAATCATGGATGTACTTAGTGAAAAATGGTAGACAATTTCCCAGAGGTACAAATTAGCAATTTTTTCTTCTTTTGTCTGTAGAAGCTCAAAAAATCATCCTTAATTCCTCAACTTGCGCAGCTCCCCAATAAAAATATAATTATACGTTGTTGCGAAAATGCCTTCCTTGTAATAACAGTTTTCATTCTTTAAATGAAAATGAAAACAAACGTAGTTCAGATGCCAGTAATTTCCCTTTTCTTCCCCAGTGTGAGACACTGTCAAGTGCTGTAACAGTGTCTGCTCCCCTGCTGTTGCTTACTGGAGGACCAAAGAGCTTCCATAATTCATCCACCTGTACCATTTTTAGGGTTAATCTTTTTCTAACTGAATGTATATTGATTTTTTACTTTTTTTTTGTGCATAAGCATACATGAGCACACAGTTAGGAATAACCCCTCCTTAAAACTAGATCATACAAAAATATGTCTTTTAATACATACGTCCTATATTTTTTTAAAAGGTTGCTTTATATCACCTCTGTTATAGGCTTTATACATGCTTTCTGATTAATGTTTAGCTTTTCAGAAGTGTGACTCACCTGCATCACACCCAGCGAGCAATTTTTTTTCGTCTCTCAGCTTTCAGACCCTTACAACCAGTCTTTCAGATACAACCCCCAGGTCTTCTGCACCACCGAAATTCTCACATTTGGCTTCTTAATGTCTCTCATCCTGCAATAACAGGAACCGATGGAGGCTGGTGTACTGAGTGAAAGCAAGCTGGTAATTAGTGGACAGATGGTGAAGTAGAGCAGTGTTACTTGGATCCTGATCCTGAAAATCAGCACCTTTTCTCCCACGGGAATAAGGTGTAGTTGGTGGCTTTACTCACATGCAGAGGGCAGGGAAATGACGCACGGACATTGCCCATGTGCAGGGCAAAAATTTCTGCCTGTGCCCTATCAGTTATCAGGCTTCCAGGGACTGTGGATTAGTGTGGGGGAGAAAAGGACATTTCCCGCTCATTTTTACACCTGAGTAAGAGTAACTGGGGGTGTCTTTCTCTTTGGGGAACTCTCGGAGGGGTCTTTCCCAAAGCAGAACTGAAGCTTTGGCTGTGGCAAATGTTGGCTGTGCCATATATGAACGTGACCCTGAGTGTTATTTACACCCTCTTTACCCCTAGCTTCAAGGGCACACCTCAGAGTGAACAAAGACTATCTATGTCAATAAGTATTTTTCAGAAATGGTCCCTGACCTGTTATCTAGTGTTTGTATTTCATTACGCAGTCATTTTTAATGCATTTATCTAATGACTAAAGACAAAAAGTACCATCCTTCTTCTCTTTGCTGCTCCATTGGTATGTTTGTTTCTTTCCCACCCAAGGCAAATATTTTTAGATAACAGATTCCAAATATTCTGGAAGTGTTTCTTATATCAAAGTGTCAAGATGCAATTTCCATAATAATACTTGTGTTTTGTGTAGAGATCCAGTCTGATGTCACCCTGTGAGACAGACAGGTTCATTTGCTGCAGTGTTTGTTCCATCTCCATTATCTGCAGAACCCCAGGCAAATAGTTTACAATGTGGATAGTATCCCAGAGCCAAGCAAAGGCTGTCATGTCTTGTGATGTTTGACAGTTTGCAGAAATTGCACAGGGAGCAGGGTCTTTTTCTTATAGCTAATAAGGCCAGTGTGTTCTCAGATTATCAGATTCACACTTTCTAATAATTTCTTCTCAGTTTTGCTATACCACAATGGCAGGCTGGAAAGTTGTTTGATGAGCACCAGCTAAACATATGTAGCACAGCCATTTCCGACACATGCAATTTTAATGCATGCTGACTACTCAGACTGACATAATCCGAAAGTGGCATCTGTTTTGGGAGTTCATATTTTGGCTTTCTGTCGGGTGTGAAATGAAAGTTCTTCAAGATGATGAAATGTTGCTGTCTTGCATTGACATGGAGAGCCAAAGCGTCCTTGGGTCAGCTCACCACATCTGTTAGCAGTCCTCTGTTTGCACTGAATATCTGTGGAAACACACACCAAAAATGCATTGCTAACTCAGTGTGGCATTTTGCTTTCTGCTGCTGGGCCACAGATAATATTCTGAAACTGCCAAACCGGTGGTGAAACAGGTTTTCCTTTAGTTCCTCCCTACTTAATTATCAGTGAGTCACGAATTGCCTTTCATTTTCACTGTGTCAATCCTGGCAATCCCAGTGCTCCAAATGACCAACTAGTGACACGGCAGCAAAGGCACTTCTGCTGTCTTGGTTTAGAGCTGAGCTGAGCTTCCTCTTAGGAGTGTTAACAGCCTCATAATTAGATTTCTTTCTAAACTTAAACTGGATTCTGTAAAAGATCCCAGAGGTTTAAGACCAAGCAATCATTTTGCTAGAATTGGAACCATGTCTTTTATCTTACCTGGCTTTTATCTGCTGTATTTTTTACTGTGTCGCTTCCTCATCTTTGCTTTCATTCATGGAGTTCTGGAGACTGAGGGCTGTGCTTTAACTCAGATCATACATCAGTTTCCACCATTTTGCTGCACTCACCCTTCCTGGGCAGTAAAAATGGGTAAGCTCGAGCATTTCCATCCCTCATGCGATGCTAGGGAAAGGAAATTGGCTAAATGGACGTGTGATGAAAGGAGAAGGGGAGAGTGACAGTGAGGTGAAACGGTTTTCTCCCTTGTCTCACCAGCCAGTCCTCCATCACACACTTGCTGTGCAGTTACCTCCAGCCAGTCTGTCCTGAGGCAGATGAGCCGTGCAGCATTAATCAGTAAATGACCAGTGTGCCGTTAAGGAGACGTTTCCATAAGGAAGTTGTGCAATATGAGGCAAGAACACTGCCATAAGTGACAGCAGCTCATGTCACAACATTCAAGGGGAGATGCGCTCTTGGCACATGAGAGTCATGAAGTGCCGAGGCATTACGCTTTGCAGCCTATCCAAGGACTAGTCAGCCTTCAGCTTGACCTATTTCATCCACGCTAAGAGCACATTGTGTAACAGCTGCTGCTGTGGCTACTGCAGCCTCAGGACTGGAGCAGCTTCCATCATTCTCTTTCTTCCAGCTTGTGAGGGCTAATGGACTGAATCCATTGCCCTCCTGCAAAGAGGTGATATTCATTTCTATGCATGCACATCATGTCTTATGGAAATCCAGACATAAACATGCATAAGAGCCTCTGTCTACAAAATTTCGCCTTTGAGAATGTAAAGTCATATATTTATAAAAGCCTAAGTAATCTTGAAATAATCCACGTTCACTAGAGAAAGCAAAGCAAGGAAGACAGCAATGAAATGAAAATTGCAAGTATTTTGAAACACATACAGTCATTGTATCTAACTATGAAGAACCATAAATCACAATATAATTTATGTCTGAAACATAAAATAGAACCAATCAAATAGTTTCTATCTCAGCAGTTTTGCAAGACAAAGAAAGACAGAAGTCTTGAGGACCTTTAAGTACCTGTTATTTTTTGCTAATTGTTTTTTAACAAAGTTCTTCCAAAACATTTGTTCAATTAAACAAAGCCTTATCTTAAACTTTTGAAATGAAAAAACCCCACACTCTAAAATTCTCTAATTTCCCAACTGGTTCCTTATGCAGTGTGAAACTTCTCTCAATTTGCCTAGTAAGTTTTAACATTTAGCTACCAGACACAATTTTTTAATTCTGCAGAATTCTTGCTAAATAAAACCCAATTTATTTTCCTGGGATTCAGGTTCCTAAAGGTAACTCACTGTCCTGGAGAACAAAAGATGATGAACAGCTTCCAATCTATGCAGAGCATGCCTTCATTTTCTCGACATCAAGCATGGCTCCTTCCTTCTGTTTGGAGCTTCTCCAAGTTAGCTCATTCATAATTCTTGTTCTTGCCACTCGTAAATATTGGCAGAGAGTAAATCAAGTGCTACAAAAAAACTTATTGTGAAGTCCTAAGCAGGATTTCAGAATGTAAAGAGAAACTATAGCAGAATTTATGTGCTTAAATACAAAACACTTGGGCAACCTGGAGACCAGAAGCACTTAAGTAGTCCCATAAAACTACTTATACCCTAAATTCTGCCTTTGTGTATACCCAGGGAGAGACATGTGACTGACAGAATGACAGAATGATTGGAGCATATCCAAAACAGGGCAAATATCTGGTCTCTAGTGACTGCTTCAAGTCTGCTTATACATTTATTGCTAAACTATTGCTGGCTAATAAAAGAAAGAAACAGTGCCTCTTTCCCCAAACGTTGGCATGGGGAACTGTCCCCCATGCCTGCTTTCTTCCACAGGGGTCCTCATCATATGGTTTTCTGCTATGTGTTGCTCTCCGTCTTTGTTAGAAAAAAATTCTTTCTTCTCTCCTGCCCAATGTTAAAACTGCAACACAGTCTGTAACACCGTCTTGTGGGCACTGGAAAGGGGCAATTATGCAGAGCAGATTTATCCAGAAAACATACAGTGGCAAGATCTTTTAATCATCCTCCTTATAGATAAATCTATTTGTACATTAAGGCTTTTGTTAAACATTTTAACTGATATCCTGAACTAAGAGATCATGTTGAGTTGTTTATAACCACAGTTTCACTAAGTGTGTTCAGAATCATGGATTTCCAACGTACAGTCCCCAGCCCTCGGCGTGACTGATCCACATCCTTGGTTCCTGGATGTTTGTTTCCTTGCGCTTGTGAAACTGTGTCCTGTTAACGAAATAATTAGTCTGCTCTTTATTTACCCTCTGTTTAGCTCTTCACTAACCTTTGTGTTGCATGTAAGTTTTATGCACAGATATTTTATAGACTTCCCCACCCCAGACCATTGATGTTAACTTAAAAGGCTCACCCAGAAATCTGTACGTGTATATATTACTTTGTCAGTCTGAGAGGTTAGGGGCTTATGTATTATGCATAATACATAACTCCCCTGCTCTTGCAACTAAAGGATATGGCCTGCTAAATAAGCATACTTGAATAGTGCATTTTTCCATCTGTTTTGAATGTATTTTAGTTCACATATTTTCAATATAAAAATTAAATTTTCGAATAATAATGAATATAAAGTTGAGTATGCATATACTTGTGCATATAATTGCTATATAGGGATATAGTGGTTATTAAATGGCACTTTTTTTTTATGCTGGAGCATGTTGACAGAATTTATATTTATGAATTTTTATTAGAGTATCAGAGGACCTACCTTTACAGCACTGGCTTATAAACTGAAATCTGACTTTCTGAAACATTTTGTGACATCATTTGAAAATGATTTTGAAAGTGCAGTTGATAAGGTAGCCTGTTCTGAACGGTGATTGTTAATTACTGTACAACATCGCTCAGGTAAAGCTCAATTCATGACAAAATACGAATGTGTAATCTAATAATGTATCAGATGTGACACTAAAACATTTATATATTTTAAAAAAAACAATATTTTTACATAAATAGCAATTATTAGTGGATCTTAAGAAGATATCACACAGTGCTGCAGTGGTACCTAAAGTAAATATTGCATTTTTTAGTAGATTTGATAAAAAGAATTCAATGCTGTGTTAGAAACACTGCAGCTGAGTTGTGAGCAGTTTATCACTATTGTATTTGTATAAAATAACATATGTGCCTATGCACAAATTGCAAAAAGTTTTTATGGACAATTTGACAAACACAACATTGATTGCAAGCAGCACCAGAGGAGCTAATGTAATTAAATTAATGACTTTTTGCCATCATATGCTAGTTTCTCAAAAAGCAATACTGAAAACGCTAACTTCCAACTCAAAAGCACTTGGGAGACTTTAGCCAGTCTGATTCGGGACTGGTGAACTTTTGTAAAAGTCACCATCTGAAAAATCTGGTTGTTCTCAGATTGTTCCTCTTCAGCTGCTTGTGTGCTCTGTTTAAGGGTTACAGTGAAGAAGGAAATGCATGCTTGGCTCTAATAAAATTCGGGTTTTTTCACTTCTTGTTTTCTGTAGTTTCAGCTCTGAGACAAGCCGGGAGGATGGGAAGATTTAGGTTAAGAAACACAGATTTCAGCTATACAAAGTGGTATCTTTGAAGCCAATATCAGAAGGGAATTAGCCTGGGTTGACTTCCAGTGTTCAGTTCAGGCATACCTTCAGTTATTAGATTTGTTGTTATTCTGTAAACATTCATACATGATGATCTTGACTCATGTCAGCTGTGCTGTGGTGTTAATGGAAATATTCACACAAACCGAGCAAAAGGAACACATGAAATCTGGGATTTTAGATAATCACCCATGCTCAAAATAAAAAAGTTGTCTCTCCAATTAGACCAAGCCTACCCAGCAGACATCATGGGAATGTGAAGATCTCTGAGCTAACTTTAAATCGGCCATCTTGAGGACTGAAGCACTATCGCCATGATAGCATGAAATTCTACATGGACTAATTTTCCTTCTTCTTGACTGAGCAAATTAGCTTTAGTGTGCCCAGTACATAAGCTAAATAGTTTAAAGCTAGTCCCTTTTTTCTCATTATTGCACTATGGTCTTGAATATGGCTACATTCCAATTAGAGAGGCAAAATCATGTTTTGGTTATGGAAAATTTCCCAGGAGCCTGAATGTGTTACAATTTCTGTGCCATGTAAACCTGACTTCCATTTCAAATAATGTGGATCACACAGGACAGTAGCTCTATAAATTTGGATACACGGTTATTGACCAAAGAACTGGTCACAAATCATCCAGCTCAAACAGGATTTATGTAGGATCTCATGCTGTTTAGTTACTTTGCTGTAAGTAATTTTTCACTGCAACATTTCTGTATAGGAAACATAACCAGTGAAGCAGTTGAAATCATATGGAAAAGTTTTAAAATTATAGCTTCCCTACTATTACTGAGGTTGAGAAACTTCCATTATTATGAAAAAAAGATGGCTTTTTTAAATGCTTTAAAATCTGCTAGCTTGTTTGGGTTTCTCTGAAATTAGGAATACTGGATGAGGTAGAGATTTCAGTGTGGGATTAGCAGAAAAGAAATTGTGAACCCTCCTTTCTCAGCATGCACACACATTCCCACCTGCCATCTATCTCTTTGAGCTCATTCATCTCAAATTCTTTTCTGCAAGTCAGCCTTCCCTGGGGTTGTGCCTGCCCTCTGACTGATCCTAGTCACTCAGCATTTTTCCCAGATGATCCCCTCAGTTTCTTTGGAAAAGCACTATTAGAAACATTATGAAGGGAAGAGTTCAGCTCCAAAAATCACTCATTGCTGAAACCAAGGGCTTGTTCACACTTACGGCCAGGAGGTTTTCTGTCTCCACAGGCTGCAGTGGCTCTGAGGGACACCCTTTGTTTATAAAACTGGCCTCTAGCTGTACACACCAGCCACCCCTTAGCAGAACTCTTGGTGAGACTCGTGGAAGTGTTGGTACCATCCTCATAAAGGAGGATGCGAGGGATGGGGAGAGTGGGGTAGGAGGCGAAGCTATCATGTGATTTGTGCAGATAAATTTAAAATGGTTCAAGTGTGTTTTGAAAGACACTAACTGTTCATTTGACAGAACAGTGATTAAAGGGCAAGAGAATTAAGGAAACAAGGAAACACAGGTTTGGGTTGTAACAAGAGAGGCAGGAGAACGAAAACAGAATGGGATGTCCATGGAGATGAATGGGAAGTGAGTGGTGAAGGGTCGGAGGGCTCAGGCAGAAAAAAAACATCTAGGAGATGTCAGCTTGACAGAATGCATTGATAAGTTATATCCAGTACAATAAGCAGTGTATGATATCAGAATCTTCAGAAGGACTGGGAGTAGAAATCAAATTATTCAGTGTGGGTGATATAACTGGAATAGGCAGGAAATGTGGATACCTGTGTTTAAGCACCCCGGTCCCAATCATAGAGCCAATGCATCCTAATGCCTTGCATCCTAACGCAAATAGTATCTTAAAAAATTCAATGGAACAGGAAAATAAAGTGGAAAAGGGGAATTAATCCAAGCTTTCTGTTTGTTGGGAAGGAAAACGAAGCCCACTATAGAATGAAGTACAGGGACAAAGAAGAACCAATGACTAGTGTCACAGTAGAGTTAAGATCAAAAGCCTTTCCAAACTGGAAAAAGGTGACATGGAATCATGGCTCCAAAGGGAAGAAACTATCTAGTAATACAAGGAGAAGGTAAGAGTCATAGGTCTGAAATGAAGATGAAAGATTGCAGCAAATAAAGAAGGCAGACAGCACCCTGTACTTTGAGGGTATCCAAAGGGTCATCATATGTGTGAGGACACAAGGGAAAGGAAGTAGGGTCCCCAGTCACTACTAGTTCTTCACTGAACTTCCTTATCTTTGTATACCGGAAAAGTGACTGAGGTCCACAATTCAGTCTCTCTATCTGACTTGGTGACCTTTGCAAGGACTACCCTCCAATTTACCATGGAAGTGCTTGTCACCTGCAACTGAATGGAATGATTGTTTCAGGAGGACCATGGTGAAGGGCTGCTCCAACTTGTCAAATGTAACAGCGTGTGTACCAGCTCTCCTGAGGGAAGCCCTACCTTACTGTGGGAGAAGAAAGGACTGACAGGGAAGGACAAAGAGTGTTCTTCGCTCTTTGCCAAGGCTTTTTTACACCACCGATTTTGTGGTGCCCTGAAGATCACTGAGTCTATGTGCTGATGTAGTGTTGAGGAGCAGCAAGGTCTGCAGAGCCTCTTAGAAAGGAAATTTCTTTGTGAGGAGAAAGGAATTATTAAGTTCCAAATCTGAGTATACTGCACTTTATCCTGGGACAAATACCCAACTATTGGAGAAGTAGAAGGCATAGTGTACTTGAAAAACAATGAAGGGCAGAAAGGGAACAGGGGGAGGACATTAGTGGAAGGTATGATCTCTCCCTGATATGGGCCTTTTGCCCTACCAAAATGGATCATACATCTTCTCTCCCTGTGCACCCCTTACATGGGGTATGGTCATGGCAGGAAGGCTTGTGTGATGGTCTGTAGCATCCGTGGTGCTCTTACGGAGAAAAAGAGACATCAGACAAATACTAATTACCTTCTTAATGTTAGCAGCTGTGCTGCTTCTGGACCTAATGCACAAGCACACCAGACAGGCTGGAAGAATTGCTCAGCCTTCCCACTGGCATTATACACCTGATAGAGGGACCCTAACTGCTGAATAACTAAGGAATCACCCAGTTTACCCATGCCACATGCCACCGTCGAAGTTTCAAAGCCATCCAATGTGAGCTGAAGGGTAGCACAAAGCAGTTAAAGCCTAGCAGGTGAATGGGATTGGAAAAGACCAGATTTCCAAGGGCTAAGTAGGGAAATAAAAGTTCAGCACTGGGGAGAAAGAGCCATATGCCTATATTTTTCAAGTGTGTAAGAAAGTTGAAGACAACTTAGCAAAGATCCCCTTTTTCAGTGCCTAAAGGCATGAAGAACTCATAGGAGTCCTGATTAGAAAGAACATAAGGAAGAGAAAAGTTGTGTGGTGCTGTAGGGAAAAACTGCTTGATTAACATGGTTTAAGTCAGACCAGCATTCAAATTAAGTAGTTCATTGATTTTTTAACTCCACATAATTAACCAGCAATCAGTGAACTATGCATCCAGGATCAATATCAGCAACACAACAGATAAACCACAACACTAGACACTTAAAAAATGTTAGCAAACACCTACAAAATTTCTAAACACTCCTCTATCACTAATCCCAGAAAGTTCTAACCTCACCACCACCTTACACGTATTTACATCCCCAGCTCCCCTTTGTCCCTCACCCCTAGACAGGTGCCTTATAAGCATATACACCTTCTCTGGAGGTGCCCATTCCCCTATTTACACACCTGTGCTCACGGTGCGAGTTCTCCGGTGTTACGTGCATGCTGCTCCCTATGCTTTGCTAATGCACATGCCATGGAGAAAGCTCTCCATGAGGTCACATAAGCACACCCCATGTGTGGGTCCCTACATGGTGCACCCCTGCTGTCAGTCCTCTACCTGCATGCAAGCCCCTCATGGTGTCTGATGGATAGGCCACTCTGGCTGGCCCAGAAGGAGGCCATGACTTCTGGCAGTACCAAATCTGGTTTTCTTCTCCCGCCAAGGTGTCACAATTTTTCATGCTTCTTGGACACTTCTTTTCAACTCCTTGTTTTCCCAGGAGTCTCCCTGCAATTCAGTGATTACTATTTAAAGATGACTGTCTTAAACAAACTTCATAATTGGGAGTTTCCTTGTGGTGTTACAAGCTTTTGGGGCAAATATCCTCTTAGAGGACAGTTTCGGACAGTCTATTCACACACCTCATTTATGCTCACATTCCTGCCATTAGCTGTTACCTGGGCCATGTCACCAAGAAGAGGCCACGTGCGTTGCCCCGCGGTGTGGGAAAGGAGAAACGGGAGTCTGTTCCTTATTGCATGGATGGAGACGTTTCAACAAGAGACACAAAAAAGCACTTATTGAAAGTGGATGATGAGTAGAGGCTGAAGTGCTGCTCCCCCCTTTCCTCAAAAAGGAGGGCCCAGTTTCCAGACTGTGGAAAGAGCTTCAGGTCTTAGGTGAGGACAGGACGCTTGTCTTTTACTTTTTCCCTCTCTGTTTTCCCACCATCCCTGATATTAAACAGCAAAGTACAAAGAATAACTGAACTGCAAAAGAGCTTCTTTCTTCAGTGACCAGGCACCTAGCATAGACTTCATTAGGTATGAGGTAATTTCTTATTCTTTCTCCCTGAAGATGTAAGCAACCAGCCTGGCTGAAACCCACAGAAGGTAGGACTGTCCTTATTCATAGCTATTACCGAGTACAAATCTGAGCTAAAGGAACCTATATTTAGTCCCAGTATGTCTAGGTCATGACCGTCGTTTAAGTCAAGTATAAGTTAGCATAATTTGTTATGTTTCTCTTATAAGGCACTTTACTAGTAAACATATATGTGAAAGGAGATTTCTACATACTGAGATTGAGAGATACTTCAGCATGTTTCTAAAACTGAGGCACTCTTGATCTTACATATATCAAACACAATAGTTTTGCTTAACCTCACACCAGTCAGCAATCAGATGTTTGGGGACAGGGAAGGCCCCAGATTCTCCTAGGGGTGACATACTGCCAGAGCCAAATCTCTGCCATGCAGGTCCTACTGATCCTTTCATTATAGAGCTATAGCTTAATAAGTGTATCTGGGTAAAGGCAGAGATCTTTTGTGACTACCCCAGCTTCAAATGAGCATATCTAAGTATGCCTTACTACTTTTTTTTTTTTTTTTCAGTACAATTTGCTGAGGCCACAAAATACTACAACTCTTTGTTAGCAAATTTTAAGTGACTTTTCAGCACTTGATGACAGATCATCAGCTGGCAGAGAGCCACCCTAACTTTTAGAGAGTACTATGCTGATTTTTCCTTGCACCAATTAAATACGTCATTATACAACTCTAATACTATTACATGAATTTATTTCTTCTTGAGAAACAACAGATCTGACCCCTAGGGCAGGAGAAGGTACTATTTTCAAACATCCCACTGCTTTGTAAGTAGGGCTGCAGCCCAGTATTTTTGAATTTAATCATGGCAGATTACATTAGTACTTCAAATTGAAAGCTTCTTAACTAAGTATGCATTGCTAGTAGAACTGCTATAGAAGATATTAGAAAGAAAACAATGTAAGCTATGTTGTGACACGATTGCTCTAATTAAATGCAATTTCAAAAGTGGCTGTAACATATTCTGTTCAGTGTTTGCCTTTTTACGATTACATCTAGGAATAGCAGATGAATTATGGGGGTGGGGGGGAATCACAGATGTTCTATTGATTTATGTCCCTGCCACTTTCCCTTTATGATAGATACAATAACTTTTGATTTGATCTAAGTAAAATATTGTTAAAAGTTCCAAATGTTCAGTTTTATTACTGGACAGTAATTTGAAATTATTTTAGTGCAAAATGTTGCAGAAATAATTTTTTTTTAAAAGAGAATTCAGGGACAAAGACAGCAATATATAAAAACTTATGCTCCACTGAACTTCTCTTCAATATTTATGTATCTCTGGGGATGAATAACATTGACCTGTTAGAAAAACTTAGAAACAAATGGTCCACTGCACTAAATCTAAAGTAGGACATGAGTTACAAAACAAAAACAGGATCCTACAGTATCAAATGTTAATGATATGCTATAACTTTCTATATCCAATTTATCACAGACTTTTATAAGAAAGAAAATGAACAAATTGTCAGTCTTCCACAGCAGATGGAGGTACTCACTTGCAGCGATATTTCTGAAATAAAAGTGTAGTAGGCTGTGAATAAGTGATTGATAAAGTCAATATGAGGAAAGACCGTTAATTGATGACATGAACTCTGCAGTTCTTTACTTAGGTAAAGAGCCCATTGCCTTGGGCTGACTCACGGCAAGAACAACCCCAGGTCGTTCCACCCTCAGGACAATCTGATCGGAAGAGAGATCCACGATATAAATCTCTCAATAAGCCCTTGCATAGCTGCAATATTTTGAGGTGAGGAGGTTTCTCGAAGTTCACCTTGAAGACCTAATTTTTTGATTCCCATGGCTAGTTTGTCTCTGACTTAGCGTTGATGCCTTCTGATGTTAATATCCATTTCTGATTAAGCTAATTATATAGTGGAATACCACACATTAATATTGTGTATTATAATACTGCAAGTAAAACCAATGACACTTTTTTTTTACTGTATGAATATTTCCTAAGGTTTAAAATGGCCCATTCAGTAGATCATGGTACAAGGCACAGATTGAACATTAGCAAAAGTTATGGAGCAAAACTGCTGGCAGGTCAGACTTCTGGCAGGTCAGATGTAAATAGGAAATCAAGAGTGCTAAAGAATTTGAATACTTTTCAAAGGATGCTTGAGTTAACAGCAAAGGTTCCTTAAAAGCAATAAAAGCAGGAAGTCTGATAGGAAATGGTGGAGCTGCCTAACGACAGAAATATAAGAGGAGCACTCAGAGATTATAATATCACAGCAAAGAGGCTCAGTAAATGGTTTGCTTCTTTCCTTTACCGGTGAAGCAGTCTGGGGAGAATCCCACACCTGATGCATTTTTTTTTTGGTAACAGGTCAGAGGAGTTACATTAGTTTGAAATAAATATGCAGAAAGTATGACACCAAACAGATTTTTGTGTAAGATCTTATCAAATCAGCAGGATTGGATGGTATTCAGTAGGATGGCACTCATGTGAAATTGCAGAGCAGTTGGCCAAGAGTGTAACTTGTCATCACAAGCAGTAACTGTGTCAGAGTATTGGTGAGCTGCCAGTATAACTCCCAAGCATAGAAAGTACTCTAGAGGAAATCTTACAAACTACATGCTGGTAAGTCTGACTTCTGCCTGTGGTTAGATGATATAGTCTATAATAAAGAATATGGTAGCTGAATGCATAGATAAACATGGTGTCTGGGGAAAGAGGCAGCATGGCCAAATTAACATATAGAAGGAAATCTTGCCTTACTGATCTGCTGGAGTTCTTTGAAAGTATCGTGGAATGTGGACAAAGAGGAACCAGGCACACAATATATTTGGATTTTCAAAAAGTCTTTGACAAGGTTATGTACCAAAGTTATTAGAGGCACTAAGGTGTCAAAAAGTTGGAGCATTTGTGAAGATAATAAAACAAGGGACATAAAACTTGGGATGATCAGCACAGAGCTAAAATTAGGTATTGACTAAGTGGATTGCAAGGCTGGATTAAGGACCTGAGCTACCTCTACAGTAAGTGTGGAGAATTAGGCACCAAAGAATTTGTATCTGTCAGCACAAGGAAAGAACAAGAAAACGGAGACTTACTGCTGTAGAGTGGGAGATGTGAAAGACGAGAGACAAGGAATTTGTCCCTCCTCTTTCAAGTATTCATGCAGTTAGCAGAAGAACATATTCAGATTAAAATACTGGAGAAACATTGCTGGAAAGAGAAAATATCTTCTAATTGCACATATTTCTCATAATATAGTGAGAGTTCACAAAAACTAGCTTCCAACAGGCACTCAACAACAACATTTTAGCCAAAATAAAAATAAAGGTTTTTGCAGGCTTACTTGCATACATACAAATCATTCAGTAACAGAAAAAAATGAAATAGGAGGCTAAAGACCAGAAAGAAGAGGATCTACCTAAACTATTTTCCTACTTTGAGCATTAGTAATAGTATTGCATGCTGTATAAAGGACAAGAATGAGTTTATATTGAGCCTACAGGATTTTTTTAACCTATATGATTGTTCATGTACAAAATTATAAGGAAAAAAGCCTAACAAAGGTAAAAAGTCAAACTGCCATAAGTTCCAGTTGATTTGGACAAGTACTCTAGAGTACCTGAGGCCCATTTTTCAGAACACTTAGTGTCTGGTATACTTTATGCCAGCTGGATTTAAGTGTGCTCAATATATTTGTAAATCAGAGCCCAAGTGCCTTAGCTACAGAAGTCAGAAAAAGAAGAATGTGAAGAAATTCGGAGCTAAGTCCAGAAACATGCATGGACTCAGTATCAGAGGCAAAGATAGAACACATGTCTCCCTGGCAGCCATCAACTTCAAAATATTAATTTTTTTCCCCCACTAATATTCTCTGTTTCACCCACTATCTACCATACAAATTTTTTGTAAAAATTGACATGGAAATCCTTCAGTTTTATGAACAGTTTAATTCAGTCTAGAATTCACATTTGAAATGACCCCTTGCTGCAGTATGTCAAATACAAAGTTAAGAAAGCTAAACTTATTAAGAAAGGAAAAGGCCCGTGTGCAATGGTTCACAAAGCTTATGCATCAATCCATTCCTTGGTACTCTTCACAGTCCTAACTAGCTCTCTCCAAGACACATTTGCTGTAGTAGGTGCTAGATTTAAGCAATTTAAGCCATGACATGCTACTTGGTTTCAGGATCCAGTTTGGTCCCCCTTCTCTACTAGTAGAGCTGGTATAGTCCGTGTTTGTATAGGATTTGAAAATCTTTTAAAAAAGGAGTATGTTGGAAATGGGATCGTAATTTTACAAGGCACCCAAAGATAAAGCTTGGCCAAGTGGAATGACAGGGCCCTTTTCTTTGAGGCAGTGTGAAATACATCTAGGAGTAACTTATAAGTGATAAGTACCAAGAACTATGCTTTTTGATTGTGTCTGAAAGTGCAGGTAAAGCCTGGCTCTTAATGAGATGTGTAATGCATACATTGAAGAGAGATATCAAAAACTAGTCTGAGAAAAGATGGCACCTTGCTTAAATCACAGAGGTCCCAGATTCTGTGCTAATATCAAGAAACATGACATTTACCTCATTTCTGTTGCAAGTGGGATGATATTGCCAGAGTTGTTGAAGTAATGTGGGACTGATGGTTCAGGATTCAGACACTGAGCTACTGTCCCAGAACTTTAATGATCCATAGCAAAACTGTCTTTAGAGGAATGATATTGTACTTGCCTTTAAAATTTCTTCTCATCCTGCATTGTGTGATATTTTTAAATACCACTGTGACCTTAGTGTCCTGTGCCCATTCATTGCTGCTTAGTAGACTGCTGTGTGCAAGCTTAGTAAATTAGGCATTTCTTTTCTTTAGACATTGACTGAAGTGACTAGCAAGTGTGTACAAATCATGACAGTATAGTCTAGGTTCATTACCTTCTTAAACTCCTCATGGCTTCTGCTTGACTAATTATTTAACACAAGCAAAGTTCAATAAATTACTCTTAAGACACAGATATAATCACCACTGTCAGTCATAAAAGAAATTATGTAAAACAGTTAAAAACCCCAGGAAATAATTGCTTGATAGCTGATTGGCTGAATCTGTTATGACTAAAAAATAATCTGATCTTTCTCATGTTACCTGTGAGTAATCGAACAGGAGAGCGAGATGACGCTGTCATTAAGGCATTGTGACCATGTCAGTGACAAATGCTCCATGCAGCACACACATGCAGGACCTGACATTTTCCCAGCACCAATAATTGTCTATCATTTTTCTTTTATGCTTTAACAGCTCCTTAAATATGTCAGGACTAGACATGCTTACCCTGAGTGAACAATTCTCTGAATTGATGGATGTAAAACATATACAACACACTGACACTTGAAACTTTGCAGATTTCCTAAAGCAACAAAGCTGTTAAAGGTAGGGCAAAGTTGATTAAGTGCGGAAGCATTAAACTTTTAATGATGTCTCATTGATACCCTGCATAATTGTTGCTATATTCAGTGGCTGTCTCCATAAGTGCTCCTTCATTATTCAACAGGCCAAGGCACTTTGTGAATGCCATCAAAATCAATTACAGTTTGGCTACTTTGGGGGGCCAATGAGGCAAAGAATTAACCTCCAACTAATTTCCAAAGTCATTTACTCACTGATAGCTTAGCACATTTACTTCCACAGGCACTGTATGTTATGGAGCATTTACAAAAATAGAGCATGCAATAAGGTATGGGAAAAAAAGACATCTGAACAATAATAGGGAGAATGTTGGGGCAATTGTTAATACATGAACAGTCCAAATAAATGCTGCAGATTGAAGATTTTAGGGCAAGAGGTTATACATGAGAATTAATCTGCCAGATACATATTCATTCACTCTTTAAAAATCAGCACACTGGTTGGCTTAGCTGAAAACATTCATAATTACTTACAAGACATGGTCATCCAGCTATCTAATTGAATCCATTACTGTTGAATATCATAACTGGACAAATTAAAGTTACAGTATGGAAGGAGGGAGACTGTGAATTAGACAATTGCTTAGAAGATGCTTTGTTTCCACTAGGCTTCGAAGGGCTTTCTTAGGCAATCATTTCATTCATCTTAATGTGAGCATCTTAGAAAAAGGGCAAGATGATAATCCAAAAAGGCAATCTTCTTTTTCCCTCCCTGAAGAAGCTGACTATATAATCTGTGGAACATCTATGACATTTAGACAAATGAATCTGTAATACTCTTAGGAAACCGCTTTTCATTAAGTTCTTCTATTAAAAACACACCTGAAGTCAGGGGTCTACTGCTTTTCTGATAGAAGCAAAGTATGTAACAAGTGCCTAGGTCTAGGCTGCTAGATCGACTTTATACGCTAGATAAATGCAGCGTAAAGACACTGTATATGTAGCCTAGACTTTCAAGGAAAACAAGTTATTTCTTCTCATACACAAGCACACTTTCTATATTGACTCTGGCAATAATCTTTGTGAAGACTGTATGTCAGCACTAGTATCTAAGCTGCAAAAACAGGCATTAAGTTTCTCTACAGGAAGTGAAAAAGGAACGGAGAGGGAACAGTCTTGACAAATGTCTATGCAGTAAAAATACACCCACTATTTTGTGGCCAGTGCTGACTGTGGGAAAAGGTGGCTTTTCACATTGTGGACAATGTCGCCACAGGCACTAGCCTGAGACCCCTTCTCAGAAGTCACTATCTACTTCATGAAAAACCTGCAAAGATCCTATAGTTTGTTGTCACAGAATCACTGTACCAAGGCTTTCTTGTGCTCCCGTGATCATCTTGCTGGTGGAGCCATCCAGACTGCCAGACATAACAGAGGTCATATTTGTGTTTCGACACAAATTTTTGGTGAAACACAGAGATGGCATCTCAAGCACTTCTGGGTGCAGAAGTAGATGGAAGCTGGATGTTTCAGACTGAAAACAACTGTGCCAAATTTCAGCATGTGCAAATCCTTTGTAATACACAATGCACAAAATACTATGCAGTCAGGCCCCCCCCCCAACTGGCGACACTTTGCAACACCTGCAAAGCACAGTGGTCTTCAGAAGGAATAACAAGCCCAAATGTTCCAGTGCTGCTGACACACATATCAATCTGTAGTCCAGTGGATAGGGTTTAGGAATATTAGAGTCAGAGAAAATATTATTCCATAATACTGCAAGATGTCATTCATCACCATGGGATCTTCATGAACTGTAAGTCAGCCTGACTATGAGTGATGCCTGCATGTTTCAGAACTCCAGTAACTTCCCCTTGGAACAATTTGTCACCTATGTTCAACTGCATGACACAGCCATCAGCAATGCTCTGATGTTATCTACTTTACCATCCTCCCCTTGCTGTGGTGACTTAGGCAGTACAGAGCCTGTGAATGTATTCTCAGCTGCTGCTAGCGGTCCACTGGCTCTTCTTTTGTAGAATCATAGAATTGTTTAGGTTGGAAAAGACCTTTAAGATCATGGAGTCCAACCGTAAACCTAACACTGCCAAACCCACCACTAAACCATGTCCCTATGCACCACATCTACATGTCTTTTAAATATCTCCAGGGATGGTGACTCAACCACTTCCCTGGGCAGCCTGTTCCAGTGCTTGACAGCCCTTTCAGTGAAGAAATTTTGCCTGATATCCAATCTAAACCTCCCCTGGTGCAACTTGAGGCCATTTCCTCTCATCCTATCACTTGTTACTTGGGAGAAGAGACCAACCCCCACCTCACTACAAGCCCCCTTCAGGCAGTTGTAGAGAGCTATCAGGTCTCCCCTCAGCCTCCTCTTCTCCAGACTAAACAGCCCCAGCTTCCTCAGCCGCTCCTCACAAGACTTGTGCTCCACACCCTTCACCAGCTCCGTTGCCCTTTTCTGGACACGCTCCAGCACCTCCGTGTCTTTCCTGTAGCGAGGGGCCCAAAACTGAACACAGTACTCGAGGTGCGGCCTCACCAGTGCCCAGTACAGGGGGACATCCACCTCCCTGCTCCTGCTGGCCGCACTATTTCTGATACAGGCCAGGATGCCGTTGGCCTTCTTGGCCACCTGGGCACACTGCCGGCTCACGTTCAGCCGGCTGTCAACCAGCACCCCCAGGTCTTTCTCTGCCGGGCAGCTTTCCAGCCACTCTTCCCCCAGCCTGTAGCGCTCCATGGGGTTGCTGTGACCGAAGCGCAGGACCCGGCACTTGGCCTTGTTGAACTTCATATGATTGGCCTCAGCCCATCAATCCAGCCTGACCAGATCCCTCTGTAGAGCCTCCCTACCCTCAAGCAGATCAACACTCCCGCACAATTTCGTGTCATCTGCAAACCTACTGAGAGTGCACTGGATCCCCTTGTCCAGATTATTGATAAAGTTATTAAACAGAACTGGCCCAAGTACTAAGTCCTGGGGAACACCACTTGTGACTGGCTGCCAACTGGATTTAACTCAATTCACCACCACTCTTTGGGCTCAGCCCACATTCTGAAACCCTTTGTCTCTGTTTCTTTAACACTGGAGAAGCTCAACCTTGATGGCCTGGATGAGCTAGATTATTCTTCTCTTATACTAGATCTCCCTTGAAAAAAGGCATTTGTTTTCTCCTACCATTTTTTGCTGTATTTTTCAAACATGGAGAGAAATTTTTTTTTCAAGAATTTGAAACAGACTTAACTTTTCAAATGGACCAAGTTGTAAAGTGTCTAAAATCTATACATGTGAGTTTTCCAGGTCATTATTACTTCCTTAAGGGCCTGTTAGTGATGGTGTGTGGTACCCAAAAGTCAAAGAGGGCAACTGCCCTTCAGGCCTCTCAGTGCTTGCCCCGAGGGTTAGTTCAATGTACTCTCTTTCTTAGTTCTGCAAATCCTAGGACTAGATCAAGAGCCCAGCTCCATATTTGTCTTTCATCATCAACCTTATGAAGAATTATGGCTTGCTTATCCCTCTTTCTTCACCGGAGGCTACATACTTGTATCAAAATGAGAAAAAAAATCCCATTCATTCAAATGAAGTTCCCTTTCATCTACTACCCTGTGTGGTGAAAACACAAGTGCAGAAGAAGGAAGTTCCTACCTAAAGGCTTTTCCAAAGAAAAGAAGGTTTAGACTCAAATTTAAGAGCAAAAATAATCTACAATTGGCAAATGACAACATTTTTGTTGTCAAGTGTGAAAAAACTGTCATCTTCTACAAGAAGGGCAGTTGGTAAAGAAGTCCTGAAAGGAAACCTACAACCAGTTCTCTGGGAATTGCCTTTCCAACGGGAATAGAAAAAGAGATTTTAGGGTTGGGGTTTTTTTTCCTGTGCTAATTGGCTGTTCCTAACTTACAAGACCTTATTGGGTTTCCCATAGTTTATACCTGGACTGTACTTCAGGGGAAAGCTCAGATTAAGTCACAGTCCTTGCACTGATGGAGAGAAATATTTCTTCTTTTTTGGACACATCCATTTTTTTCAGAAAACATTCAAAACCACTGATCTAGAAACTTTTTCCCAGGTATGTTTTAGGCAAAAGACTGAGAAAGACAAAGAAGATAACAATGAATCTTGTTCTATCTTTGCACTTTAAGACATCAAAAAAATAGATACTGCTCTGTTACTCCAAGAAAATTTTGCAAAATAGACATACATAAAACTCAAATCTGTCAGGCATCCCTGCACCTCAGTTCAGGCCTTCATAATCAGACTGTGGACTTCCTTGTATTCAACAGTGTGGGCCTAATAACGCTTTTTTTTTTTTTTTTTAAGCATAAGGCCGTCACAAGGTCTTTAATTAAAAAACCCCAAACAGCAACAAACCCTAAGAAGACTATCAAAACATAGAGTTTTGTCAATAATTAGGGACTGATTGTAAGAGGCAGTGCAAATCTACTTAACTGAATACCTAGGTGCATTGGCATTTTCTCCTCCATTCCTACTGTATAATCTTGTCCTGAATGAAGTTGTAGATGTATCTGGCCCTGTGGAGTACCTCCTAGCATGATTTTTGCCGCCGTGTTTGTTCGGTTGGGTTTAGAGCCCTAGAGATCAAGGAATTTAGGGAGCCAGTCAGTGGGCTCAATGTTAAAAACTATGCCTTACGGCCATTTAGAATAATTACTGGTGGACATGGGGACTCCAGGTGGAGGTGTTCCCAATGCAGCTCATTCAAAGCTTCAGTTCTGTTACAGTAATGCACTCTAAAAATTTACAGACTTAAAGTTATGTCTCCTCTTGATGTCCCAAGGCCACACCTGTCATTTATCAGTGTGGGCAATCAGGAAATTTGGCACTTCAATCGAACACATTTCTTGGAAACAGTGTCTAGATTGAAATCAACATGTAGCCAAAAAGAAGCTTAAACATTTAGTTTAGATTAGCTACTTCACAGATTACTTTCATACCAAAATTTCTTATCCACAGCTATAATCTTAATGGAAGAGTGGTGTGAAGTACATATTTGGCAAAGTACCACTTTTACAATAAGCAGACATGGCAAAACAAATAAAAATGTTTGTTACAATTAGTAAATACAAAATGAATTGTGTTGTGGAAAATCAAAACCTTTTTTAAATAAAGGAATCTTTCATATTTGCTTTCTTTGAAAACAAGTAAGTTATGTTCATATTTGTATGGTCTGCAGCCACATTATGTGGATAGCAAGTATATATACAAATAATTAAAGACAGACTTGGTCTAATAGGCTATGCTATCTAAGCAAGCAGCACAAAGGACAGAAGAATAATTATGGTCTAGCTGGCCTTACTTGAATCTCCATGCTTTTGACTGTATGAAGAATTTCATCCAGAAGACAGAAAAGGATTGTCTAACCACGGTAAAAAACTTTGATTTCAGTTTCAGCAGAAGACTTATGGAACTGGAACCTTTTAAGGAAAAAGCCACAAAGAAATTTCATTGTTGAATAGAAGAACTTTGCACAATTTAGGATGGGATTATTTGTTCTTTGCTTTGTACAGCTGTGACAGAAGTTTTCATAGTGCTTCTAAAAGAATTGAACATCCTTATGGCCTCCAGAGGCATTTGAAAAGAGTGACATGCAGCATATATGATTTGTAATGTTTGTATGGCTTCTTTGGGCAAAGACATGCCTCAAAAGAATGAAATAGAGTTTTTAACAGCAGTTTCAACTAGAAGATGAGGAATCTTCATTTTCATTGCATTCACTTAAAGGTGAAGGCACTCACTTGTTGCATTGATGAACATAAATACAATATTGCAAGAAAATAAACTAAAGATGCTGGAAATGTCTCACTTTGCCTTTAAACCACATGGTCCAGATTCACAGAAGGATTTGATGTGCTTAAAGTAGGACATGATGGAATTTACATTAGGATATATATATATGTAAAAATATATATATTTTATATTTTATATTTATATTTATAAAATTATATTTTATAATGATACATTCTGCAATTATATTTTATATTTTTTTATATATATATAAACTGTATCATCAATAGGAGAACATGACATCAGAGAAAGACTGTATAATTCCTTAATAAGGGCAGTCAGCTCTGAAAAGAGTCTCTGCTTCTAGGCCTGCTAAGACATTTTGTATTAAACCTTTATTGAACAGCATTCATAAACAAGGCAATGACTGTTCTCTCCCAGATGAGTGCCCTCATCACTCATGTACAGACTCAATTTCGTTTTCTTTGTCTCTGTGAAGACTGAATATTTAGCTTCATCCTTCTTAGAGGAGGATGGATGTTATCTTTGTCTCTAGCATAGTAGATTAGATCTTTTTTTTTTTTTTTTTTTTTTCTTTTTGGAAGACATAATTGGGTTTTATATACTTCAAAACTTTTCCCTAAGTGGGCGACTTCTGTATCTAAACCCAGGAGAGGTTTTAAGCTAAGAATCCCAAGTTCAGACAGGTTTGTAAACCTGTAAGAAGCAGACCTGTAGAAACATGTGTCACTTTATTGGCTACCTTCCTACTCAGCTTGCTTGTGTCTGTGGATCCTAGTTCTACATGTCCAGCTGTCCCCTTGAATAACACCAGGATCTCAGGAGTCCGCCTTGCAATGACACGCAAATTCTGCTCCTGAAGACGACTGACTTACTTAAAGTTATCTTTGGAAACAACCAGCATTACCACACTTATGTGCTTTTGTGGAGCTGAGCCTCTGCCACGGTATGCTAAAAAATGAGAAATTTTATTGGATTTCTGCTGGAAGCCAATAAGTGAAACAAAATCATGTGCAGCTGTACAGAATGCATTTGGAAAAAAAAAAAAAAAATCTGGTGATTTAATGTGGTATATTTAATGAAAGCCTTCCAAAGGGTATCACTGCTCTTTTCCTGAAGGCAGGATGGAGGCTTGTTAATTGAACTCCTTCTATTTAGTTTATCCAAGAGAAGGTTAAAAGGTGACTTCATTATTCTATTTAAGTAACTGTATAGGAAAGACATTTCTGATGGTAGATGCCTTTTTAATCTAATAGGAAAAGGTGTAATGAGATCCAGTGGTTAGTAGATGAGGCTAGACAAATGTGAATTAGGAATAAAGCCGAAATTTTAATAGTGAGAGTAATTAATCACTGGAAAAACTCAGCAAGGAATGAGGTGGGTTCTTCATCATTTGAAGAACTAAGATTGCATAACTTTCTTAAAAATATGGTGTAAGTCAAACTGAGATTATTAATATAGAAATTGCCCAGTGCAGTTCATTGCCCTGTGTCATTTAAGAGGTCAGACTAGATCATCATTGCGATACCTTTTATCCTTAAAATATATGAATCAATGGATCAGGAAAGTAAGAAGTAAAATGCAAGGCTCCTTACTTACGTGGAGTTACCCCAGCTGCTTCTTCCAGGTAACCTGATTTGATGACTGAGCCTGATTTTCCTCAATAGTCTTTCAACAGCTGCTGCCTCACTACCAGGCAGAGTGGAAGCCCCGGGCTGCTTTCTGCATATTTGTTACTTCAGACCTCTTACTCCATACACTCACTATTTACCTGATCTGAAGACAGCAGCCAGGACAGAAACTATTTCCTGAACTCAGAAGATGGATATCTGACAGAGCAGGAGACTTTTTGGAAGTACAGATGTAAAGGTACTGAACCTTGTCCATCCACAGGCTTTGGGAAATATTTTGACAGGTACTTACAGCCTCTGAATATTCCAGTTCAGGTAAAAATGTTCAGACTTACATTGTTTTTAAATTTAAGCTGAAGTATCTGCCAGCTCCAATTTTTTCCCCCACTCCTAATGAAGACAAAATATACAGGGAATAATGACAATCCATGTGTGGGCTAGAACAAAAGCACAGACTACCTTACCAGTACATCTTCAAAATGCAGAGAATATTCTATCAGCACATCTTCTTCATTCAGACAATCTACAGGGAGGCTGAAAATATCCCGAGCTCTGCAGAAGATGTAGCCGTTGCTGTATTAACCAGAAAGGGATATACTGACAAGATACATTAATATTAGGCGGTGTGATATGGCTTCTGGAAATAACCATTTCTTATTTCATTAGTCCAGAAAAAGCCAGATGAATTCTTCCAGCCACTCTTCAAACCTGATAAAATGGGCATATTTAAAATACGTTAATCCTTTTCCATTTGCAAATACCGAGTCCAAGGATTTATGTGAAGAGACATTTAAGGGGATAGAGGACAGATGAATCTAGAGAAACAATAAAGTCAGAAAAAAAGACAGCAATTTCTGCATCAGCGATGTATAGAACACAAGATCCTGCTAGGTGTCTTGGCGAGGATCTAACCTGAATTCTCCCTGTGGCTGTCACTAGCTATTAAAGCTCTGTTCTAGAGTACCCACTTCCTTTTCTTTTTGGTTCATATTAGTTTTCTGAGCTGAGCCATCCTACCTACCCCTAGAGCTGCAGTGTTTCAGGAGCAAGAAGGGAAGAGAACAGCACGTATGCAGCTCTAGCCTTTCAGGTCCCTTCACCACCCTTGTTCATCCAGCCCCTCACCTGCCCCCACACCATTCACCCCAGCTCACTGCCTTCTTGCTGCTGGCGCTTTCAGAAAGAGATCAGCGCCACGTAAAATGTCCAACAGGGAATGAATGAGCTGCTTAGAACAACAGACAAAATATTTTATCACCCACAGGTTCAAAACTTAACCACCATTTAGCACAGATCTACAGGCTACGGTGTTACCGAAATGCCCGTGAGGTCCTGATCTCTCTCCACTTTTCACCAGCACGTGATAGCCAGTTTGGTCCATTATGGCATCTGGCCATTTGGGGTTCTTCTGCTGCTCAGAGCTAATATCATTCTTCTTCATGAGCATGGGATGCTTGACAGTTTTTCTAGGCTACAGGGCTTGCACTCAAACGTGTTATTTCATTAAAAGGGTCAACGAACTGTAGGACTGTACCTTGCAGTGTATCGCTGAGCAGCTTTACAGTGTCATATGGGCAAGGGGGATTTCTTAAATAAGGTGCCCTACTGCTACAAGAAAAATCATGACATTCTTAATGTCTGCACAGAAACAATGCAATTTAGTTCTATGCTCTATGGAAGTGTCATTTCCACATGATTATACTTCCCCTGTGTTTATAGTCTAGCTTTTTACTTTGCTGACAAGCAGGTAGCTCTTGTGGCTCTTGATAGGGAAATAATGGTGTGAAATAGATTGCGTTCCTCCTTGTGAATCATCTATACCACAATTATTTATTAAAATCCTGTTAAAGAAGAAATCATTAATAGCAGCATGCATTTAGAACCCAGCCTGATTCTCACATTCCAAGGTGAGTGACATAACTGATTATTTGACAAACAAATACAGGTCTTCTGGTTTTTGTTTTTACAAAATTTATTTGATATGGAGTGTATGTGCATCAGTGAAACACAAAAAAACACAGAACCCCCCAAGGCTGCTCCAACAGAGGAAGTCTCTAGTATAACAAACTGCAGAGACATCAATTTGATTACGTGAAAAGTCCCTGCTGCATTTTGAACCTCTGATTTGAGGGATACCAGGATCTGCAGCCTGGCTTTTATGTCATCAAACCGTTTTCTACAGCTGGGATGCTTTTCTTGGATGGTAGATGTGCATCAAACAATGAGTAGACAGCCCTGGGTGTCTTGAATATAGTCACTGATGATGATGAATTTCCTCTGTAACAGAGCTTTTTAGGGGACTGATTGGACCATTTTTCTGAAATAGTCCTTTATACTAGCTAATCTGAGAAATGACATTTTTTACTTTAGGAACTAAAGGTAGCTATTTTGGACCTAAAAATTTAAGAGCTTTTTCCCAACATCCTTGAGTACTGTTGCTGATAAATAAAATTGTTTGCTGCCAGATGATATTGAATGGATCCATTCATTATTCCTATCATTTTGTCAGATTTATAATGGCAGGAGTCAAGAACAGGATCTAATAGTTATTATCCTTTCAATGTTTTTCTAGTTTCTTCTTTTCCAATTAAAAACAACAGCAATTGAAAAAGTTTAATTCATGATTTAGCCAAAGTACCACACAGTGATATTTTCATCACAGAAGCACCTGTTTTGGAAACTTTGTTAAACGTGAAAATAGCTTTCACTGAATAAGGGGAAATAAGGGGACATTAAAATATTTATACAAATAACAGAAAAACATGTTATGGAAAGCAAGTCAAAGCTCTGAATATTTGTATTATAATAAAGCAGTAACTTCTTACGTAAAGGTATGAAGATAAACTTAAAATGTTCCGATTTTCACCTTCCTTTTTCACTTTTAAGACAATCTGCCAAGTGTTCGTGTAATTTTGTTATTAGCCATCATTCAGAGTATGGCAGACAGCCAGAGAAGCACTCAATAGTATTTCCTGTTCACCTGTCCATCCCCTTGCAAAGTGACGAGCTGATATACATAAAACTAGAAAATTAATCATCCACAGCGTCTCTTTGCTCTGAATTTGCATGTCACTCTACAGCTCCAAATGGCAAACAAAAATATCTTAGGGAATGCTGTGTTTTGGATGCTGTCCATCTGTAGTGTTGAAATTACCAATATCTCTCTCTCCTTCTG
Organism: Astur gentilis; assembly: GCF_929443795.1. NCBI lineage: Eukaryota > Metazoa > Chordata > Aves > Accipitriformes > Accipitridae > Astur > Astur gentilis. The sequence goes on along the minus strand of NC_064890.1, from coordinate 27,111,681 downwards.
CCTTTGCATTCACTGCATTTTTAAGGCATTAACTTTCCTCCTTAAGGATAATTTAGTTCACAACAATCTTTTATTCTGAGCAACACAATATTCTTACCTTAATCCGTAGTATTTCTGAAGTACTGTTCTTTCACAAACGTTGTTTATAATGCCTGGGGTTATATGTGAATTGTAGCACTAACACTGCAAGTACTGATACATAGTGTCTGCTGGATCGTTAAAACTACAGAATGATAAATAATCACTGTTGTGAATATTTATTGCAGTAACACCTATGGTACTGGCTTGAAACAAAGCTTGATATCTAGTGAAGGTTAGAAATTTTGCAGAAAAAGATTTAGGTATGTGTCTTTTTGGATTAAACTGTTTACTATTTGAAGTAATCACTTCATTGTTCTTCTATTTTTTCTTTCCATACTTACTAATGTTTCGTATACAGCTGATAAAAACTTCCTTGTTTACATTACCACCATTTAGCTAGCAAAAGGTGTTGTCTTAACAACAAATTCATGGAACATCTAAAAGTGTGTCGTCGGCTGACTGTGTTTCATTGCTGCAGTGGTTTCAAACTGAATGGGCTCTTCAGGGAGAAACGATATTCTACAGGATTACCTCAGGCCTTGACCAAAGCACTTCATTTCTCAATTTCCTTTCTGTAAAGTACTCATAGTAGTGCTTCTTTTCCTTAGTCTGCTGGAGCTCTTTGCAGCAACATTTGCATTCACAGTATTTACTGCTATCATGGCCAGCATGAACAGGGCTTGGTTTTGACTGAGACCTCAAAGGGTTGCTGCAATAAATGAACAATAATCTCCCTACATAATAAATATAAACAGGTAGCATAAAAATACATAGCTGTTCAACTGGAAACTACATCCTGGGATGAATCCAGGACACCATTAAGGACAATAACTTGTTCTACTCATCGGTTCCTACCTCCTTTGTATTTGCCCCACCTTTTGAACTTCTCCATTAGTCATAGTCAGTAGGTGGAAACACCTCCATGGGGTTCCATATCTACTCCACAGATCCTGTCAGCCATCCTTAGCAGACCCTGTGCCAAAACCACCACCTCACAGATGAAAGGAAGCCTAGTGCATGCATTAGAAGAAAGGGAAAGTGTTTAGACAAGAAAAAGCCTGTTCATGTAGCTGAAAAGAGCTGTTGGATGGGGAAGGTTATCCAGGGGCAAGGGAGGAGAGAGGCTTAAATGAGTTTCTTTCACTGGGAAGATTCTGAGACTGGTTCTTAATTTTTGTGATTCATTCCCTATAGGCTTATGTCTTGGAGATAGGTAGGTGCACACTGCTCTGAACTGTGGAGGATGAACAAGCATTTGTTTGAGACCAGGGTTAAACCTTTCACTTGGTTTTGCAAAATTTCCAATTTCGGCTGTTTTAGAGGCAGGCTATCATACCAGTGAACATTGAATTAAAGATATGATTCCTATTTACAGCATGTTCCCTCTGGACATTGGCTTGATAATTTAACTCACTGTCAAATTTTGTGCATGCACTCCCATCCCCAGAATATATAATTCTTTCCCTTGAATAATGATAACATTGCCTGAATATAAACTGGCTGCTTTAGCTAGAAGTTATCACTACCTTAAATGGAGCCAGGAGCATTTTTCACAAAGGATTGCAGGGAGAGATGTTCATTTACATTCTTTGCACCACATATTATTAACTTGTTCTAGTTTCATTTCATTCATCTATGTGGCAAAAGACAATGTACTGTAATTCTATCACCTAAGTGGAGGTAAAAGTTTTTGTGATTAAAAAAAATCTGGATATTTATAGGGCACAATTTTGTATTCGTGTGTGTGTGTTTTAACAGGTGATACAACTGTTGATGGAAAGAGGTAGAATATAAAGGTTCAAGATCCACTTCCAGTACTCTTTGCCTATCAGGCAGAAATGAAGATCCACTTCCAGTACTCTTTGCCTATCAGGCAGAAATGTACTTTTCTGAAAAAACCGTCTCTGATTGTGACTAGTGTTCTTTTTTTGCAAGCCTTAAAGCCAATACAAAATCAGTTAAAGTGAAATGTTCATCTCTTCCTATAGAAACATAAGTATAGTTGACATTTTGAGTAGCTTCCATAAACTGTCACTATAAGTCATAAAGGAAATAAAATGAAATCAAACAAAATATGTTGTTTTAGTTAACCTTCCAGGCACTACAATTCTTGAATTACCAACAGTTCAAGCTGGTAGCTCTTTACAAGTATTGTGACTTATGAAACTCTATATTTTTATATGAAATGCTTTTTAAAAAATAAAATTAAAGCCCTTTAAGTAACATTCTGGTGTTCTGAGGGACGAGAAACATTTTGGAGTGGAGGAATGCACTCACACTGTATATTTAAGACAGTGACATATTGTAAGACTTTATTGCTTCCTGCGGGTGTTGTTTCTGGTGTTCCAGTTCAATCAAAAATTATTCAGAATGGTAGAGATAAGAAATAGCCCAAGAACCAGGCATTTTTTTGTGTTTTCCAGAACAGGAAGGAATAGGGAAGAAAGAAAAAAAATATAAATAAAAGTTAATCCAAGCAAAAAAAGCCAAAATCGCTTGAGTGAAAATTACTCGGGGTGACCTTCACTTCAGCACATAACTAGTGTGTCATCAAAGTTTGAGGCTTTTTCTCAATTGCCTTATGTAAAAGTAGAACAAGTGCCTTCACCTGCATGCATCAAGTTGCCATAATAGTGCCTATGAAATCAGTGGGTACATTAACAAATTACCTTAACATTTTCCTTTTTTTCTCAGTCTATTTTAGTGTACCACAAGAGCGTATGTGTAATTCTGAACGCATAGATGTATCAATTATGACTTTATGGCATGTGCCCACTTCCCCCATTTGCCACGTAGCCAGTGAATACTGCTGAGCTGTGTGTGGGAAGCTGAGCTACAGCATATTCCTTTCTAGTCTGGGAAGCCCTCTACTTCTGGAAAGTAAGGAAGCCATCCAAGCAGCTGAATAGATTGAGTGCTGAGGAGGAATATCAAGGAAGGAAGAAGAGGTAAGAACATGTGTACAGCTTTCTGACACTGTGCAGACAATCATGTAGCTTTCCCATCTTCCTCTTGTTCCAGATCAGATCTGTTGATCTTTCTGAATGCCAACATTGATAAAATTTCCTGGGTGGGAATCAGATCATCTCAATTTGTCTGTCCAAAAATAGGCATCTAGTCTAAGGTGGTCCTGCAGATGATAGAGGATGTGCTTGATCTCATATAACCTACATTTATCCTAAGTCCCATTGCATTTTAAGAATGGGATAAACTGTCATTCAAGAGATGGATTCCTATGTGTATGAAATGGTTGCATATCCCCTTTTCAGCTTGTTCCTGTCAAATGTCGGTGCAGCTTTTGCCTAAAATTCAGGTCCATTTGAGTCATGAATTTTTCCTTCTCTTAAGTAGGTTGCTTTATGCAGCTGGAAAGCTCCCCAGAAGCTGGTTTTGGTGAAGACACAGAACTTTTAGTGAAAAAACCTCTAAGAGATGTAGTAACATGCAACCAAAAACTATAAGAAGAAACTTTTCCAGGTTTTTAGAGGTAGTGTGAGCTTATTCCTGCCCTCCTCCAGTAACTTCCTTATTTATTTACTGTCAGTCCTTTAAATTGTGTTAGATGCCCTTTCAAAAGGTTCTCATGCAATTCCAATTTAAATGTAGGACAAGGTATAATAAATATGAGTGCCAAATAATAAATCGTGACCATCAGGAAGAAGGAAGGAGGTTGTTATTACTGAGGGTGGCTGTGCATACATCTGAGATTTGTTAAAACACGTTGTTACAGCTGAAATCACTAGATGGCAATGTTACATATGCTCTTACATGCTCTTCCATTAGAATGCAAGCAAGTGTTCAGTCTCTGAAGAAATGCTATATGGTTGCTACTGTTGAGCAGTTGCATTTGAAAACTACCCAAGTTTGCTTTTTTCCACTTTAATACCTGTATTTGGTAATGAGAAACAAACATGATTTGTCACCTCATATTTCTGAAGGAAGACAGGTTCGAATGCTTTTTAGAGCTGGCTTCAATCCATACGGGTGGAGGGCATGAGGGAAGCAAGTACACTTTGAACATACCCGGGCAAATTTCTGCTCAGCTGGATAAACTGACCTATAACGATTCTTCTATTGCATTGCAGGGGACCACTGAGGGTATCAGAAGCAAGATGCTGTTTTGAAAGAAACAGCATTATCCATCTCTATCTCTCAATCTGTCATTTACCTATAAATGAGACCAGATTCCTCCCAGCTGGCTAAGGTGGGAAGCACTATGCCAGAAGCACTATGTTACCGCAAAATCACCCTCACTGTTCTCCCTATGGTAAACAGAAAGTCAAGTGTCTCCAGAGAGTGAATCACACCATTGATGGGCTCTCAAAATGCCTCTCTCGGCTCTTTGGCTATGCAGAGATTTTCTGAAGAGGCGGCTCCTAACTGAAGCGTGTCATATAGGTGCACAAGGGTAGTTCTGGGCTACAATACCTACATTTGTGCTGAAGTGCATGCATTTGAAAATTATTTCATTTTCAATTCAATTTTGATTACAGAACCACCTTTTTAGGGATAAATAGAACAGAGGTTGGGAGATTAGGGGGAGAGGAAGGAATGCAAGACTGTCTTGCATGAAAAGAAAATGCAGAAAAGACAAGACAGAAGATCAGTGAGAAAGCAAAAACCTGAAGTAGGCTGAAGCCTGTGAAGAAACATGAGAAGCAGAAGGTAAACCACTGCAATGAGCCCGCCAGCGTTCTGTGCTTGGGTTCTTCCTTTGCTCTAAGCACTAATAATTATCTCTTTACTTTAGTCTGCTATGTTTTCAAAGGCCGCCAGAGAACAGGCAGGAAAAAAAGAAGTTGTTAAAACTGAGAGGTATATGCATGTGAGAGCTCATGAGGAAGGATAGACCACTGAAGCACCTGTAAAAGAAGAATTATAATATTCTGAATATGAAGAAGCAATACATAGAAGCAAATAAGTTCCAGAATACAATAACCCAACTCTCAGCTTCCTCCTAGAGGGAAGATGGATGATTGTATCTTTTGGCAGCTCTAACAACAAGTCTTCTGCAGCCAATACACTTTCAGGGCCATGTTGGCCAGGTGTTGGCACCCTGGAGAACATCTTTTACATGTATTAGACAGCTACAGCTTGCCAGCAGATCTTCTATTGCCAAAGGATTGGGTCTGGGTCTCATGACAACGGAAACTAGACTAGTGCAAAGCCTGAGTGAATCTGAGCTCCTTAGAGATGAAAAGGCAGAGGATGTCGTTAAGTAATAACATGGGTAAGAGAACAAGGACATCCGAATCTAGTTCCTTCTTCTGCGACTATGCTGATGAACAATCCCATGTGGGTCATTCACATGCTCCTTTTGTTATGTAGTTAGCCTTCACTTAAGTTGTAAAATTAAACAATTCATTTATTGCTTAGTCCTGCCTGATATTAAGGCCATGTGACCTGATGGGTGATACTCAGGTCCCATCAACTTGGGAATTTAGGATGCCACTGGCCTTACAAGTTCAAGCTGTAAATTATTGTCTGTCTCTTGACTGAGTGTCCACTTAGTGATATATTAAAGAATTAAGTTAGGTTTTTCCATAATGGACTAAAGTACATATTGCCTTCAAATGAGACACAAGAAACTTCACTTGTTTGGAACAACTTAAGGTTATGTTTACTTTTGGTAGACCAATGCAGTGACTTCAGTAACACATTCTTTACAAGGTGTATTTCTGTAATTATAATGAAAGGGAGACAGGAATGAGTGGAAATGTTTAAAGGACTGATGTAAGGTTGTAGCCTAGAGGTATTCCATTGGGTGATAATAATCACATCATGTCTTAAAGCCTATATATTACTACACAGTGTCTGAGTTTCTTAATTTATATTTAAAGCAGCCATGTTTCTGAGTGGTGGAACAAATTTTATTCTTGCTGGTGGGAAATGAAAAAGTTAGACAAGATAGCTTGTTAGTTTGGGTCCAATGATGTGTAAGAAAAAAACAGAGGTAGGTGCATTACAAACACTGGAGAATATGACAGCATTGTCAATATTTCTAAAGTGTTAATCAAATGACTACCACAAGCATTTTGCTTTTATTTAGAAATACATAGTTTAAAGTATATGATTGTTTGTATTTTATATAAACAGTCCTGTGAAAAAAGCTGCACCTTGAAATTAATAAGAAAACACTGTAGTATCTCTATTTGGTGCTATAGTTTAGTAGGTGTTTGAAATTATTTCAAATTGTCAGAAAAAGTCCAATTTGTTTTCTGAGTTGTGAAATCATGGTTTCATATGTAGAATATTTTAAGAGTTGCATGATACAAATTAGCTTAGGAGTATTCCAAAATAACTGATTTTTTTTGTTATTGCTATTTCGCATTTTAGATCTCCACTTAATGATTGAAAGGATTCTGAATGAGCTTGTCACAGTATTAAACAGCAAGCACCAAAGTTCAGATTCTGTTGCAACTTCCATTTGTTCCATGGGTGCTGTTGCTCTAGCACTCCGAAACGCTCACTGTAATAGCTGAAGTTTTCCATGTTCGTTTTTTTCTCCTCTGTGATCCATTTGGAAGGCTACAGGAAAAAAAAAAAAAAAAAAGTTTTAAAAATAAAGAAAGTAAAGTTTAAAACTTGAAAGTAGCTTACTTTTACTTGCAAATTTCCAGGTAGCTTGTCTCATGATGTGCTAGTTCCTTAAGCAGTATGCACAACAAAACCAAAAAAACCCAACAAGGATAAAAAATGGCAAAGATTCACTGCAAACAATTCATTTATTTCAGAAAAACAGTGGGTGGTATCTCTATGTCTGAATGCATGGACAAAAGCTATCAAATCTATCAATAAATATATACTCTATTCATGTTGTCCTAAAAGTGTACTTACAGATAACAATCTTTGCTACTTCGAGTGACTGCTTTAGAATGTTAAGAGCAACAAACTTGACAGTGGCAGCTACTTAGCTGAGGATGATAATACTTCTGATTGTATGTACCAACAGCTAATTTCATTGTCATTGCAAACTGGTACAGAAAGACATTATTTTAGCAGCAAATCCTACTTTCCAGGCATTCCACCTGTTCTCTTGGAGACTTCTAGGCTCTAGCCCTGCTGTACAGTCCCATTGCTTATGTCTGGCTTGCTGCCAAACACAAATAGTTCTTCTAACTACAAGAACAAAAGCTTAACCTAAAGGGCTAAATTCTTCTTTGGATCATGCAGTGTGCAAATACCCTTGGCCGCATATATTAAGTCAGCATATCTTTTCTTCTGTTAAAGTGGTATTAGACACAGGTAAAATTTTTTATGTAAACTTTTAAGTTAAAATGCAGATTTAACAGTATTAAAATAATAGTTTCAAACAACTTATTGGCTTAAAAATATTATCTGTTTTTAATTAATAAGAAATGGAAATATTTTGCTCCATTTATAATTTTCAATTTCAACAAAAATACTTGGAGAACAGCTGAAAAAAGTAGTAGTAGTAGTAGTAGTAGTAGTAGTAATAATAATAATAATAATGTTTCAGTCAAATAAACCAAATCAATTTTATCCACTGAATCTTTGTATCTATTTTGACCTTATGCAAAAACTTTTCATTTTAACAAGTTTAATTTGAAGCTTTGTTTCATTTTTTTTAACAGCTGTTTCTCTGCTGTTTTTCTCTCCAAAAGAAGTGAACCATTGACAGAAATTGACAGAAATTTGGTTTTGCTTAGCTTTACATGTATGTGCTACTGAATAATCAGTAAGACGGTCTGAGGTAAACCTTTGCCTGTCAAGGAATTTGTGATTTGAGAGTGAGAGATCTGGTACTGTATGCTGAAGGTTTTTTTGGTTGTTATTTTGTTATTATTTGTTTTTAAAAAAAGATTGTAAGCTGATCCATTGCTATCAGACCATGTGAAAGTTTTGCTCAGACAAGAAGTCTTGTTTATGGAGGAAGCTGTTGACACCAAATCATGCTTTTTTTCATGGGAGAAATTATGGGGGGGGAAGAAAATTCAGTATTGTTCTGCAAGTACATGTGCTCTAGAGGATGCCTAGTGATTTAGGTCAGCATTTGAGCAGCTGTAACACCATTACCATTTGCAATGGGAGCTTTAGAGGAACATGGTGTGCTCTGGTCATATCCAACGCAGCAAGCGAAGTGGCAGTTCAGCATCTGAATGAACTATGCTAAAATTCATCTTTTTACACCTTTTTTCACTATTCAGAGTGCTTGGCCCCTGACTACAGTAAAGTGGCATTTGGTCTCTCCTTGGAAGTTGACAACTGCACTGCAGTGGTGAAGATAGCTTTGAGATCACATTGAAAGAAACACATATAGCCAACAATGTACTTGAATTAAAGTGCATCTAAGGGGGAGTGATCTATCTAAATAAAAAAAGTAGAGTAAAGCTTGTTACAAAGAGAGATGAGCCCTTTTTCTAAGATAAACGAGAGATTTCATTGAAAATCCAAGCTGGCAGACTTAATGAAAATTTTGTCTAAGTTTCTGGACAAAGACCATAAACTTACTAACTAGAATGTTGTGCTAAGCTTCATGAAGTTCACAGGATCAGCCCAAGAAGATACATTTTATTGATGGTTTCCAAAACGCATTTTAATGTTCTTACAGTTGATAAAAGCTAATAGCTATAAAAAAAGAAGAAACTACTGCGTCTTACAAATCAGTAAAAAACTCTATACCAAGAAGTTAGGGCCTATATGAGCAAGTAAGTAAAGGATCAAAATCTTCATATGAGTGCTTCAGAATTAGAATGCAAAGTTCATTTTATAGGGACAATTATAACTAAGTGTGTTTCTCTTCAGGGTTTCCTGCTTGAAGCCAAGGTCATGTCTATTATCTGTTACTGTTGTTCTTCTGGTATTTAATGTTTACATTTTTGTGGGAACTCATTTTCAGATGTATGACCTATAGTAATCATTGCCATCTGATTTGACGTTGTCTGTTACAATGTCAGTTAGTTAATGATATTGTGAAGCTTGGAGTGGATTGGAAACTACTTGGATGACTGGAAGCTACATTAAATTCAATTGGAGTTAAATAGGCTATTAATCAGCACTTGGTGATTACTAGGCCTGAAGTTCTCCTTAGTGATTAGTTTTGAAAAATGTTATGCTGGTACAAATAGAAGAGATTTCACTATTAAACTAGCCTTGATAATATTGGCACATTTTCTTACTGTTATTATTTTTTCCAGTATTATTTCAAGACTCTTATTAGTAATATAAGGATATTTCATTCATGGTTCTGAGCCAAATTCTGCCTTTTGACTTTTGTGAAGGCTTCCACTAGCTTTTATTTGGTTTGCTTACCTGTATTTAAAAGTAGAGTGTGGCCTTTTATGAGTTGTGAGTTTATAATTCCATTTTCTAATTTTTAGTGTTCCAAATTGTCATATCCAGAGACAATTGATATGGATAACTGCAGCTAGAGCCTTAATGAGTTTGAATTTATCAAGATTTACTTCCTGCATGTGGGCACCTCTTTATTGAGGTGTAGCACGTTTTAAAATTATTTTAAAATATTGTTGTTGTCTTCAGAAGTTTTACTAACAATCAGCCTATGTGGTGGATTCATTTCTCTAACATGTCTTCAATTATATTTCATGGTCATACAGCAGAATCCTGAAGTGTCTACAGAAGCAATGTACCCCTCTTTCCGTAATAGTCCAATAAAAGTCAATAGAACATGACATAGTCTTCCAACACTTAATTTTTTCTTATTTTATGGATTGAATCAAATTTACGTTTCACTTCTGTAAATAGGTACGTTAAATTTAGAAGCTAATAAAAAGTTAAAAGAAAAGAACATTGACTTTGAGTGTTGGCTTCTGGGTGTCTAACCTGAAGACCTGAAGTTTTAAGGGTTTGAGTTCAGGCCTGTCTTCATGTGCACACACTTAAAGTTATCTCAGATTAAACATTCAGATTCTGGAACACAAACCTCTCTGGCTATTTTAGAAAATGTGGTTCTGAGATTTCAAAACAAGGTAAAAAAATATTTTGTTTTGTTGCGCACTTGTTTTTGTAGAGTGACCTCTTGCATATGTAAAGAAATTCATAAAAATGCTCTGCATGAATAGTGGAAATGACATCATCTGTGATACCTAGTAAGGTGTTCACCGAAGTGATAGCTGGATTTTTAAATGTTTCTTACAGAAATAATTATATTCAAGAATATGTAGCCAAAGACATTGGAAAGTCTACCTACATGAAAACTGACAACTAAAGTACTTAATTTCAAAATACGTTAGTGGGTAACTTGTAAAAAAAAATTAGTATTACTACAAATTCACACATATGAATAAATAAGAACCTCAGCCTTGTTCACAATACAAGTATTGTTTGGGAAGACATGCTCTTAGATAAGAACTTGGTGTGTATATTCTGATCTGGGACATAAACTGTTAGGAAAAATAAGGTGGAAGGAAACTTATGAATGATAAATTCTGAAAGTCTGGTTCAGCAAATCTAAGTAAAATATAGCCAATTTATAATGCTGGTATACTCAATTTTAGTAGAAGATACGAAAACTCTGATTTCTCTTTAAAAAACTCTCTGCCAGGCATATATATATAAAAAATTTGACTTTTTGCCCTGAATTTAGAAACAACCCCAAACTATTAAACTATTGGATAGCTATCCTGGCTTTTGTAATAAGCTCTCCTAAGTATGACAGAAAATATGATTGTACTATTGGCTTTTGGACTCTAAACTTTGTAAGGAGGAATTACTTTTGTTATGATGTGTTTGCTCAGTGGGGCCTTGATTCCTCATTTTCAAGCTCTAGCTATTACTGCAATACAAATATTAAATAATAAATGTTCCTATATTGCTCTTTCACAGTTTTGTAAAAGAAAGCATGGCATGGTAAAAGAAGCCTATTCACCTTGGAATGTTGTTCAATTGAAAACTTATTATTTTAAAATTAAAAGCTTTCTACAATATAGTCTATTTAGCATTTTTTTTCCTTATCGTCTGCTTATAGTAAATGTTGAGGAGATTAAAAGTCAACTGGAATCAGAGTGTTTTTAAAACCTGCCTGGTGTTATTTTTTTCCCCCAAGGAAAACAAACTAATTCTCTCAAAGCCTATTAAATTTATCACCTTCTTGCTGAAGAGGCGTATTTTAAAAACATTTTCTTCGCTTGCAGATTTTTCATTTAGGACTTGGCAAATTGTGGTTGGTGCAGCAATATCAAATTTTTATTCACTTGGTGTGGGATTTAACTTACATACTAAAACACATAGATGTGTATGTCTGCTTATACATGTCTATGTGTGAGCTATATGGCTTGTGTACTCCTTTTGGTTTGCTCCTGGATGCCAGTAGGGTTTCATTTGGAGATATGCCTAGCTGGCCAGGTGAAACTGCTGCTGGTGTTGGTACAATGGAGAATGGTAGGAATGAAAGGAATGTTTTTGTTAAAAATTAAATATTTAGTGAATTTATGAAACTCAGTGATGAGAAGAGGTTCAAAGACTAGAAGTCTCTGAATCATAATTTAATGCTGAATCTTTTAAACTATAATTACAGTCTGTTTTCAATTTGTATGTCCTTCTTGCAGGCTTGTTCTTGGATTGTAAGACTTCTACTTTTCTAGGAAGTATTCTGAATATTTACACGGATGTTATATTAAGAATAATTTCAAATTTTTTACACCATATTACATTTATTTTCTTCAGGATCTACCTGTATTTCTCATCTGGTTTCATTCTTCTGTGATCCTTAGTACATACAATCACAATGTGACAGTGGGAGTACACAAAAATTATTCTAGTTGATCAGATCAAACCCCTGTGTTAGAGCTTCCCTCCAAGCCAAGCTACTATTTGGTGCTTTGTTAAAAACAAACACCCCTGCCCGCCCCCTGGCCCCCCAAACTATAAGAAACGGGTTAAATATGACTAACTCTTTTATATTAACCCCCAGTTTCTGGCAATCAGCAAGTTAGGGATTTCCTGAGACCGGTTTTCTTCTTCAGGGGTGTGTTAAATAGTCATTGGTGGTTCCATGGAGTGTCTAATCTTTCCACCCGGACCCTACCATTAAGGCAGAGAAAATATTATTATACTCAGTGTCTGTTCTTCTAGAAGGTATCTTGGGATGTGAAATTCAGTTGGACATGACAAATGAATAAAAAAAAATATCCCATAGCATTTGTTTTTATTCAATTCTGAAAGTGTTAGGTATTCCTGAAAGGTTCTGAGTTTTCTTGCTATTACTGAAGACAGGAAAATGAAGGTAAGCAGCTTTCAGAATAAAATGCTCAGTGTATTTTCATTTGAGTAAGTGTCTGAAGGCAAACGGTTGTCATTCATTGGCATAGCACAAAAGGCTAAGACAACTGCTTAACAAGAAAAAAAAGTCATATCTTGTGAGAGGCAATCTAAGCAGAGACGGCACTGTAGAGATTGCTTACCTTCTCTCATTTTATTTCTTGTCAAAGACTAAAGCCAAAATGTTTCTCTACTTCTCTTTAGTATTACTGTTTATTTTTAATACATTATTTCAAGAAGTGAATAACCTTGACTGTGGTGTTATCACCTTTTAAGCAACACTGGGGAAAGATAAATTGAAGAAAATAAATATGAAAATTAAGGAAATTACTCTGAAAAGGCAATACGAAAATGATCATGAAAAGAGGTGCTTATGTTGTTTTGTGGATACTACTCTTCATTAAATAATAATTACCACTTTTCATTTTGTACTAAAAAGGCAATTTATCTATGACGTCTAAATAAGAAAATGACATTCACATGAATGAAGTATTTTATTGTTTTTCTCTTTGACTTGCAAGAGAAAATAATGGTAAAAAGATGATTGCCATCAATTGCCAATTTTTATCATAGATGAAACTGATGATTCCAGGTTGCAAATGCTTTGAAGTAAAAAGTAAATAGGTTATTGACTTTTTGTCACTAGTTGGGTGACGGGTGCCTTGCATAATGAAAGACAGATGTGCTTCTCTAACAGACAAATTCCCCCTTTCTGCTCAGCCACTTGCAGTCTTTTATTACTGAAATATGACCATAGATGTTTTATTTCAGAACTGCTTTCAACAGTTCTCAAGGTCTCCTGAGCAATCTCTGGCTAAGACAATGTAAGCCAGTTTAATTAGACTGGGTATCACTCTTTCACTGACAGTGAATGACAGTGTTAAAAATTGCATGTTAAAAACCCAGAAGATTTGGTGTCATCTGTGCTTGCGTCACAGTCTGATCTATTAGTCTGCATGCAGGTAAGCATTCCACTCAATTATATGTAGGAAAAAGCATTACTATTATTATTACTTTTATACCAAGAATCTGGCATAATGCCAGCCTAGAGGTTTGTGAGCAAACATAATATTCTGTCATGAAAGGCTTTTTACAGTTGTTGCCAAACAAAGCAGAATAACATGGAACGGTCTGCTTTTGGTCATCTTTGTTTTACTAAATATGATTTAAGCCAGTGACATCCTAAAAGTAAATGGGTATTTGCAATGTATCCTGTCAGCCCTAATAGTTTGTTTTGTTTTGTTTTGTTTTGTTTCATCTCTGCAATTAAGGGTTTATGCTGTTACTACTACTACTACTACTACTACTACTACTACTACTTCTTCTTCTATTAGTAAACTATAGGTTTATGCTATCTACTGCCACAAGACAATAGATTTGGAAGTTCTTAGTTTAAGAATATTTATCAACACTTGCCTCCTAGTTATTGGTAGATGTGGTTAAGTTCTAGTGATAGTATATAGTTTATCATATGATTAAGCATCTAGATTTTTCAGGGTTAATGACCCAGTTCAGTCATTAACTATGAATTACTTAGATGTGAAAGAGGTGAACAGAACCAGATCAACACAGACAGCACATGAAAAAGCATCTTACTGATTTCAAACTGCAGGATCAACTAGTCAAATCTTGCTCTCATGAAAATCGATGACGGGCTTTTTTCTGACTTTAGATGGAAATTGAAGTCCATACCGTAATAGTTCTATGTTTCTGCAGATTTTATTTTGTGGATGTCACAGCTTTGTAATTCCAGCATTGTGTGTTCCATATTTCTTCATTTTACATTAATTATTAATTTTCAGCCCTCAGAAATGTATAACAAACTCATTGTAGCTTCATAAACTGGTTCACAAAGGATAGCTATTGCAAGTGTTTCTTTTTTTACCAGAAGACTGTTGTGAGCCATCTGGGACAGAGTCCAAAATTTCTTCCCATTTATAATGAATGCTGAGCTTTAAAAATACCTTGTCAGTACATTCTTTCATTCCAATTATTATTGTAAAAATGAATTCAAGGTACAGTATGTTATACATCATCTTTACTGTAATCTTTATTACGAGAATAAAGTAGTGCAATTTTAATAACTGTTAAAGTATACAAAAGACAGTGGTCTAATGTACCTAGTAGTGTGTTTAGCTGTTCATACGTAGATTAGCTATGTATTCCACAGCCATCAGCAGGTAACTTTGCTTTGAAAAATGCATGAGGTATTGATTTTGTTTCTTCAGCAAAGGATATAGTGAGAACACAGCATGTCACAACAGGAATCTGTCCTCGTGACAATGATTGCAATCAGAATAGAAATATAAACTTGCAGTCCACACCATTTTCTAAAGACAAGAAGGTTCTGGTTTCACTGCTTTCTCACTTTTCACTTTCCTCTTTTACATAAAATCTTGTGTTGTAGCAACCCAGTTCTGCTCTCAAGTCATCTGGATAAGTCCTCTTCAAATAATGGGAATCCATGGATGATCAGAGATGATCTGAACATGTTTTTCTTATTGAACAGGTTGAATAGGTTACTTCTCTCTCCCCTCCTGTTCCATTTCTCCAGTAAAGTGTCATCCTAACCACCATAATGCATCACCATTAGGCTGAAGATCAATGGATACAGTTAGTGTTTATATTAACATATATATACACATATATATGTGTATATAATTTATTCTTCTCCTTTATCTTCCATATGCTGCTTACTTTCTCCTCTTGTCAGCTTCTCTGGATGAACATATAGCACAATGCGAGTGGCAGCGCAGTTCAAATAGTCCATGATAATAACTGTTTGCTTTAAAAGTGTGGAATTTAGGTGGTTTTGGTTTGGTTTTTTTGTTTGTGGGTTTTGTTTTTTTTTTTAATTTATACCCAAAAGGGGTTTATTTTCTTTTTTCAGATTTTCATGTGCACTGACCCCTGCAGAGGTGAGGATCTGGCATCTGTTCTGGATCTGTTGAAATAACAGAAGAGAAGCTTTAAGAAAGTTATTTTTAGAGATGTTTCCCTTAGTATACCTTGATGTGTGAGACAGTCATGACTTTGGTTTCTTTTTTCAGTAGCTCTTTTAGTTGGATTGTCCTTTCTTCTTTTTTTCCCACATGATTATCTTCCACCCTCTTTCTACACACTTTTTTATTCCTTTTAACCACTTATGACTTCAACTATGATTGCTCTGTCAAACATTTATTTACTTTATGCTTCTACCTTGTCTTTATTCATCTTATGCTACATCTTCCCTCTGTAGTTACAGAAGGATATCGTGCTGCTCATTTTACACAAGGTCAAAGCTGAACGTTTTCTAAAACGCTTCCTAATTTTTACCACTTTATTATCTTTGACATTTGTTGTCACGCTGACTCATTTTCAGATCTTCTTTATATTTTCTTGCATATCACTAAGTTTGTGCTCTGTCATCCGTCTGCTAAAAGCTGAGGCACACTGTCCAGTCATACGTTAACTCCATTTAATATTCTCAGTTAGCATGCTCACCACAGAGCTGTGGTTCTTTTATAAAAGACTGTGGCCTTCATTACTAGCTCCCCTAGTTATCCCAATTACTAATCTAAGCATTTTGAAGGCTTAAGTGAAAAACATTCTCTGACATTCATCTAATCTCATTGATGTTGTTTGGCTTGTGGATGCAAAAATGAAAGGAGGATTTGGAGAACTGTTTTTGTAGATACTGCATAACTCCTTATATTTCCAAGTGACTTAAGTTTAGCTATATATTTTGTGATGACTTACTTTGGTTTTCTTTATTTTCAGTATCCATTTGCTACTAAGGTTGGTAAAAGAAATAATTTTATGTTTATCAAGCACAGACTCATGGAATGTAAACAATATGCCCAGCTCAGGTTATACCTGAACAAGAAGCAAGACTACTGTCAAGATTTCATTGATAATATGACAAAAATATTTTGCTTAGTAGCTACTCTGTACTAACTGAAAAAAAATAGATCAAGTGTTCTGGAACTGTAATGATAAACCCATAAACAAGCTGTGCAATCAAAAGAAGACACAGACAAATGTGGAACAGGGCAAGTAAACCACTGCAATCTGTCTTTGTGATACTTCATATTAAGTAGGCTGATAATTTTCTGTGACTTCGCACAACTTTCTGTCACACAGGCCTTACGCTGTCAATAATCTATTATTTACATTGCTTGAGTTACTATGCATTGGAGGAAAAACCTCACTTAACCCAGGAGACCATATTGACTTTTCCTTGTGTTTTAAACTAATTCTATCCTTGTTAATGTTTGATTCACCTATTGTTGTAATTAAAACATAAAGGGTCAAGCAGCCTTCAACAGAAATTTTGTTCAAGTCGGAAAATATAACCTTGTACTTTTAACAATGAAGTTTAAGAGCAGCATGATGGAAATGGAAGCTCCTTTCTAATTCCTTTATTGGAAAAGACCTCTCCTCAGCAGTGAGGAGGCCACAGCTGGAGTGCTGTGTCCAGTCTGGGTCTCCCCGGTATGAGGGGGACATGGACGTACTGGAGTCCAGCACAGAGCCATGAAGATGCCGGTGGGCTTGGAGTATGTGAGCTATGCAGAGAGCTGAGAGAGCTGGGACTATTTAGCCTGGAGAAGAGAAGGCTCAGGGGGATCTTATCCATGTGTATAAATACCTGATGGTCATGGAGAAGGAGTAAAGAAGACAAGGAAGGTGCCTTGTGAAATGCCAAGAGGCAATGGGCACAAACTGAAATACAGGAAACTCCGCTTAAATGCACGTCAAAGTTTTTTTACTATGAGGGTGATCGAACACTGAACATGTTGTCTGGAGAGGCTGTGCAGTCTCCATCCTTGGAAGTACTTAAAGATATTCTTGGAGATACATACCTTCTGGACAGAGCCCTGAGCAACCTGCTATTGGTGACACCACTTCGAGCAGCAGTGTTGGACTAGATGATCTGCCGAGGCTGCTTCCAACAGGTCTGTCATTCTGTGATTACGCTGAAGTATTTCTAAATTGTTTTCTTCAGATTAGGTAAGGACACCTAATAAACCTAAAGCAGTACATCTTGATAAATTGATTGTCTTTTTTTTTTTTTTCTTAAATATGTTATGCACAGCCCTTGCAATCTTTCTTAAAAATTAAAATAGTAGATAATTAAGTAATTTTTGTTGAAAAGAAGTTCACAAATGCAACGCGAATTCTTTCACACAGCCCGACAAACTTACCAATATTGTCTAATATTATGTAGTAACACAAAATATATAATTGTGATTATGCTCATTTTACAAATAAAGAATCCGAAATGGATAGATTTCAGTTTTAAATGTGTCTGGTAGGTCAGAAATTATATTAGTTTCTCATGTAGTCACCCTACCACTTTCAAAAAAAAAATCAAGAAAATCTGATTGAATTACTTACCCGTGTGAAGAACAAGCCTGTGGTTCTAAATTTACACTCCATTCTTAAATAACCAATTATGGTTTCAGTTTTGATTGATGTCAACTATCTTCCTTTAGAGCATTTACTAGATCTATAGACTGTAATTTTCAAAAGGATATTCAGATTTCATTTGGATGTTGGACACCTAACTCATTTGAGTACTGAGAAAATACAGTCTTTTGTTTCCTTGTACATTAAAGAAACACTGTTTGATGTTAGAAAAGCTTTTTGTTTCCTACTACATATTCCTACTTCAAATGTCAAGCTCCTAATATGAATTAAATCTTTCTATCAGTTCAGGAGGGAGTAATATAGTGAGTGGAAATAATGATATTATAGCAAATTACTGAAGTATATACTGCTGCTAACCTGGTGCCAAATTCTGAAAACTCTTATTTATTAGTGTTTATCATACCTACAAAATAGATAGGCTCAGGGATTGGAATTCTAAGTTTGGAATGTTATTGTCTTTCCAGGGAGGATTAAAACGTAAATGATATGGAGGACTAAAGCATTTCCCTGTGTTTGATTAGTGCAGAATTTTATAACCAACTGCTGGTGACCCAGGAACTTTCAGAAGGATTAAATACATAGAAAAAAATAAGCAAAAGAAGTGGGAAGAGTTGGGGAGAAAATTGGGAAGAAGTTTGATTGACTTTTTTTTTTAAATGGGAGTGTCAATCATGTTTCTGTCTCAAGTAAACCTTTGGGGAATGATGTTGCAGCATCCAAAGACAACAACAGCTATCTGCCTATAGAGAAGGATTTTACAGGCGCTGCATGTTACTATGATCAGTGTCTTACTAAAATGTATCAATGGTTAATAGTCCTTTAGGAAGGACCCCTAAGATTTTTTTAATGTATGAGTTAACCCAGTTTGCTAGTTATTCCAGTTATTCCAATTTGTGCACTGGTGGGTTATGCTAGTAAGGGGTAATTCTGAGAAACAAAAGAAAGGCATAAGAAGAGACTTAAAATTAGTTTTATCCTTAATATCTGTATTGTTCTGGTGTGTTCCTTAGAGTAACCAGATTTGAAAAAACAAACCCACAAATAAACACTTAGAATATTGCTTTTGGTTTATCTAGATGCAATAAAACAATAGGAAGCAGTGATGTTGGAAAAAAGGCCATGTCATACTTGCCATCCTTTTACACTTACAATCGGAATACACATCAGAAGGAATCACATGTGGGATCAAACTAAGCATTGGCCTTGTATTTTTTTGTCAGTTTTCTAAGCAGAAATTGGTCAGATCAATAAATAATAACTCTTTAGCAAAAAAGGTATTGTCACCAAGCAATAATAAATGGTTCATTGGCATCTTACACCAGAGACTCCTATTCAGAGTGTCAAAGGGGTTAAATATAGCAATTTACATCATAGTATTGTGCATAACAGTGAATCAGGATTTGGATGTTATCTAGGGACTTGGAGCAATTTGTTGTCAATTATTAGAAAAAAAGACAACGAATATGCTTCATTTTCCTTGATAAAACTATTCCTTCTACTTGTTGATGTTTTTCCTTTTTTATCAGGTCACAGACAGTACTTTTTAAAGTGCAAAGTATGTATCCTTTTTATTCTATTTAAATTATTTTTTAATAATACATTTATTGAGGATTAACCTGTCTTAGCACCAAAATTCAGAGAGTCTGGCTGTAGCTGTTGCTTGCTTAGTTCAGTTGGGAAATGCTGGCATTTCCTATTAATGCAAGGAGCTTAGGCTTTCAGTGTGGCTTAGCTATAATTGCACTTCTGAAGTGTAAGACAAAAATTCTCTAAAAAACATCTAACTTCTTATGTGTCTGAAGAACTGTAGACCCTTTCTGTGTATGAATGTTACTGTGGTACTAAATGGTACTAAACAGTACTAAAATGCTGATATGTGCCTCCCAGCTGAGCTGTTTCTTAGAATTTAAAAACCCCCTGAATTTATTTGCAACTCAGAAACAAGGATTGTTATGACTGTGAAAACAAAGAGTCCTCATCCAGGGATCTTGTTTGAGTCCACCTGCACTATTGGGTTCCATGCAAAGAAGAGTATCCATAGGATTCCTGGGGTTTAGTTCCTGTTAAAATAATGATTCAATTTTTTTTGCATTCATTAGTAATACTTGTGAAAAATACATGACCACTAGAACAGATGCTAGAGCCCAGAACTATCCTTCACAATTTAATGCAGGAATCACTAAATTACTGTGTTGAGCTCTTTCATTTTCTGTTTATTCCCAAGTTCTTTAATCTTGTGGTTTTGGCTGAAGACTCTTTCATATAAAATGCACTAAAAGTGAAGCCTCTGCCTCAGCTGCCTGGAGTAAGGTGCTCAGGACATTCTGCTGAGAAGGAAACATTTGAAACCATTTAGGCTAAAAAAAAAAATTCCTTTCAAATTTCTCATTCCTGAGAGGCAATAAGCACTTGCACATATAAATGTCATGTATAAAAGCTCTGCTTTGGAAGGAAATGTTTGAGTCAATGAAGGTGATTCTATATCAGTTCAAAGTTAAAAAAAAACCCTAATATTTTAACACATCCCTCCTCTCAACTCTTCTTATACCTCTTTTTTTTTCTTTTTAATTTTGTCTAGGGATGTTCCATCACCTGCTGGACTGGTTGCTGTGAATCCTTTTCCTAGGGAAGGAATATGTGTAAGTATCTCAGGAGCAAATTGGAGTCTGGCACCACAAAATGGCATCATCATGTCTGTTGTTTTAGTGAATCCCTACAAGTTTATTGTAATTTGAACCTACAGGCTGACCCAAGATGTTTCCCATATCCACAAGATAAGAAAAATATACTTATTCGTACTATATTGACAATATCAAACTCAATATATTTTCCAACTGTCTAGCAGTGTTTCTATAATAAAGCTTAGCAATATTAGAATGGCAGAGGAAAACAGTGGGGGTTTCTCATAGATTTTTATTTTCTGTTTTAAGTATGGCCTTGCTCCCATTGCTGTCAGTGCAAACACTGACTGTACTTTTACAGAACTGATTGTTTCAACTATACAGTTGCAAACCCAGCTGGAACAGTTTTGAAATCTTACAATATGCATGAATGTAGGCATTTAAATAGGAAGGACTGGAATAAAATTTTGTGCTGAAGCTTTAAAAAACATTTCTGGAATCAACAGGCCCAAGAGCTGGGAAAGCTAAGGCAAAGAAAGCTTTCACCTTTGGGTGTTTTTTGCAGTCTTTGGTTACTCTGCAGTCAGCTGAGCATAATCCAAATATCAGCTATGCTTCTAATTTAACAGTGCTTTGGGGCCAAGTGGCATGCTGCAGCATTTATATATGTTCTTTAATTATCTTTTGCCCACCTCGTCAAAAGATGGACCTTAACAAATTGCCTCTTGGAAATACTTTCTGGCATTTGCTATCAGCCCAGCAAAAGGTTCAGACAGCATGTGAGGTTCTTAGCTGATATAAGCCAAAACCAAATTAGGCTGCATGATAGCAATTAAACATTTTTGATGATTTTTGACTAGTGCTTGAGCTCCTGCCCTGTCTTTGCTATATTTGTTAAGTAGAGCTAATAGCTGCAGAGCCCTGTCTGCTACAGTAGTTTACCCCAGTGGGGTATACGAATACCTAAAATCTCCAAATTTCTGTTGGACAGTCCTCATTATAAATACAGACCGATGAAGAAGACTTCCAAAGGCCCTGTTCAGCCTGTGTACATTTTCAGTGGAGCCATTTTACTTCAGGCAAGAGGAAGAGTTTTTCTGAGTTTGTATTTTATTCATGTGTTCCCATAAAATCATATTAGAAAGTTTAGAAATGTATTAACTGCCTTCAGTATATTTGTCCTGGGTGGCTCATTTCTCTTTAGAAAAAAAAGAAGTTCTTACATTTTGTGTGGTAGTGTCTTGACTGAGATTCTAAAATGCCAATATTTTTGCATGCAGCTGTGTTCTTATATGTATATGTTTAGTAGAAATTTTCCCTAACACTTGCAAAAGTATATGGTATAGTTTGCAAGAGTTAATGATTTCTGTAAAAGTTTATTTCAGACCTGCCTTTTGAAAAATTTGTTCTAACACAGATGAACATTATCTTAGGAGAAATAATTGTATTGTGCCTCAAAAGCCTCATCCTTAATATCTAGTCACCTTTCAGCTATTATTGCATGGGCCAATCTATGTATATATTATTGAAAAAAATACATGTAAGTATATAGAGAAAAATCAGTACTGGAAAGGTGACATTCTTTCTTTCTTTCTTAGTCTGCAATATCAGCATCAAAAGTGTCTTAATGAATAGTGGGCTGAAGGCAAAAAATTCCTACTAAATACATTCATTGCTCTTTTACACAGTCATAGAAAAGAGCAGTTTCAAATGCCCATCAATGCCATCTTATTCGACTTGCTTGGCATTATGTGAATGGCTTTGTTACAATAGCTTTTAGACTTTATGAGAGTTGGAATTCCACTGCACTGCAAAGTTTGTTGTATGTCTTTAGCACAAATTCAAGAATTAAAGAGATCCATTTGAAATATCTGTTGATGTGATCATTATTCAACATATTTCTGAGAATAAATCCACTTCAACATTCCATAAGAAATCTACCTCAACATACCATTGCTTCACCTGAATAGCACATTTATCACAATGATATTTTCAGAAATTAATGTGTAGTTTTTTCAGAACATGCTCCAGAGTCTCCTGGTGGCACATTTTCCATGGTATTACTTGACTATTAAGAACATCCTAAAGCTAATCAATACACTATATATTTAAAGCATCTCTGAAACTTGTAAATTAGAAATCAGGTAGGATCAGTTGTGAGATAAACAGTCCTTGTTTTTAAAATATTTTTAGACAGTAAATAAATGTTCTTTGGAACAATTTTGTTGTTTTGCAACCTATTTACTAGACTCTAGAAATAATTGTGGTGAAAAGAGAGGCTGAAGAATGAAATGAACAATTTGAATCATGGGAAATGTCTTAGAGTTTCCAAAGGTTCCCCAGAATTATTCATCAACTTTTTTTTTTTTTTTTTCCTACAATGTCCAACAGAAGTAAACTTGTGGCTTACTGTGATGGAATAACAAACAGATGTGGAGCCCCCCGCAGTCCAATGTGCTGCTGAAAATGCTATTTAGTGCATGACATGGATGAAAGCCTAGAAATAACATTTGGCCAGTGTGAACTATGATAATTTCTTTGAAGTTAATAGTATGATGACCAGATTGCATCAGCTGAAAGATTTTCTCCTGCTATTGGTAGTAACAGGATCAGAATGGGGTTTTTTAAGATTTCACATAGTCAGGAATAACTGTTAAATTTTCCATATTTAGAAAACTAATACATATATTGTCTTGAAGGCCATTGCTTTGACAATATCCTAAATACTAAATAAAATACTTCTAAAGAAATTAGAAGAGAAAATATTAACAGGTGAGTCCAAAAAAATATTGAATTTAGTATCAGATTGTAAACTGCAAATGCATACGTTGTTATAAAAGGAATGGATAACAAATCAGTTATCATCACAGATGAGATAGATTCAGATGATGCTATACTACTGCATGTATGGATACAAGTTTGGGGGAAAAAAATTTGGAGATAGAGCAATAGTTTTTTTAAAGCACTTACTATTTTTAACATTTAAATCACTGCATTTTAAAGTATCTGTTGCTGTAACTTGTTATATCTCAATACTTAAATCCTCTGTGTTTTCATATTAAGTACCTAGATGTCTAAGTGACAAAAGGCAAAAATAGAGACCAGATTTAGGACTCCAGCAATTTGGGCTCAAAAATTACATTATTCATAATACTGCTGTAATCAGTTCAAATTTAATATCAGTTCCATAGGCTAAATAGATGTTACATGAGCAGGTTCATACTCAAGTTCATAAGCAGAGTTGTAGGAATCTTTTTAAAAAGAAATATTAATAGAACTTTCTTGTGAGCTGAAGAAAAAGCAGGATGAGAGGTATGATGCCTACTTTTAACTATTTGTAAAAGGAGAAAACTTAAATCAGATGCATGGGAAATTACTAGAATTTTTATCTTCAACCATTTCCATATACACACAAAGCAAAAAATGATTGAGTTGTAAAAAGTAATTAGTGAATTCACTACTATTCTGATGAAATGGAAGCTTGGTTGTATTTTTCCTTTGTAAACAGATTAAAGTTACTAGTGCAATTCCATGGAGCTTTGAAGTGAGTTTTAATATTGTGTGCTTGATATGGAAGGTTTCTGTAAAATTAGTCTCCCAGCATTATGAATGGGACATCTCTGGCTTAATTTTATGTATAATTCACACACATTAGCACAGATGGATAAGCAGGTCCCTGCATTAATGCATTAGCAGAACCCTCATAGACTTCACTGCTTTTTGGACAGGTGAAGAGTAGAACCTACATTTAGGTGTTAGCTCAGTGGAAAGCGGATCTCATGGGGAACTGGAAATTAAATAAAACAATCTTTCCAAGGTAAACCATGTCAGAAATAGCATTTCCCATATGTATTCTCTTTTGATATGCATGGTATTGTTTGTTATTGTATTTAATATCATTAGATATTTTCCATCATAAAGCCATGCTTTCAGCTACTTATAACTTTGTCACACTGTTCATCTTATTAAATTTAAACTAACTTTCAGTGTAATGGATATTGTTTCTCAGACTAAAATTACTGAAAGATAAGTTGATTTGATTGTGTCACCTTTTTATGATTTCTGTCATGAAGAAACACTAATGTTTCTAGATTTTGAAGTAGGTGTAATTTCTTTGTGATGGCAGAAATAAAACTTGCAGAAAGAGGAAAATCAATTCCAATTCAGTCAAGATATTAAGCTTTTAAGAATTTTGATTCTCTCATGCTCACTCCAGATATGGTTAGGTTAACACTTAATTCTTTTGAAGTAGCCAAGTGAATAAAATATGCTCAGGTATTTCTGTCTTGAACAGTCACCTTTTACTGTTCATGAAGAATGACGTGCATGATCTCAACTTCTAGTAAGTGGTGAGCAGTTGTAAGTAAGGAGAACTCCCACTCTCCAACTGCCACCATGGTTCTTGTAGAGGGACCTGAAAACAAAGGTGCTTTTAACTCTAGCCTTTAGGATGATAGGCAGAATGGGTGGAAAGACACCTGATTTGAATAACCCAGAGGGATCAAGATGTTACCTTGGATCAGAAGGACTAACTGGATTTGGGAGCTGAGAATAATTGGGGAAGCAAGACTGAAATGTGGAATTGGGCATTTCAGGAAAAAGGGGGAAAGCAGAACTTGAGCCTGAGGAATCTGGGAGGCTGAGAACCATGGCAAAAAAAACAGCAAGAAGTCACTCAGTACTGCAATCCACTATCTTTTCAGATAAGCATTCAGAATTGTCACATCTTAAAGACAACATGCTAATAGCTGGGTAAACCCACTGGTAAAGCAGATATCTCATTTTCCCCTAATGTCTTCTCTGGAGGATGACAACTTCACTGATGATGTTATATAGCTTTGGAGCTAACAGGAGAAGGGCCTGTGGTCTAAAGATTGTCAACCCATTAATAGGAAGAATTCATACATTATGACTGATGGAAGTTCTTCTTTCATTTCACACTGTTTCTTAAAATCTGCGAAGTTGCTTGTAAAATACTTAAAATGTTCCAATTGTAAAGAAAAACCTCTGAAAAGTTAGGAAATTCTAGCATTTAGGTTGCCACTGAAAGTGTAAAGAAATATAATGGATAATTTGCAATGAATAAATGGAAGTGTTTTGTGTTAGTTAAATGAGCAAGAGTTGGCCTTGAATATTACACAGATAGACTGGGACAAATTAATCACTTGGGCAAATCTATTGAAATGAAATAATTCTTAGCGGGAATGAGTACGTCTCATTCTTGTGAGCAATTTTTCTTCTATGCTTATATTGCAAAAGAAAATCTATAACAATTATAGATAAGTCAGGAATACACCCTTTTGTGTCTGAGCTTATTTAGGTATCTAAAGTTTGATTGGGTCTTACTGTATCTCTCTCTGTACCTTAGGGGAACTTCCTTGCCTTCCTTTCATCTTATTATCTAAGTGGCTTTCAGTCTTTCTTGTAGCTACCTCTATTACATGTGCTATGTCAGTAAATTAATGAGTTGAGTTGTTTGGACAACATGATAATGGTGGAACGTATCAGATACCTAACGGTACCTGTTTTCTGTAGATTGATTCAGCTTGGTCTTTGGGTTTTGTCTTATTTGGTATTTAGATCTGAGTGATTTATCCCCCTCCTAACCTTTGGGTGCATTTCCGCTCTTAATTAAAGACACATCAAAGCACTTCAAAGGGCCTCAGGTTTCCATATTCACAGTGATACCCATCAAGCTGGATGGTAGGAAGTTATTTCAGAACTATGTTTAAAAAACTTCCCCTAAATGCTACAAGAATTGAAGACAATCATACTTTTGAAACTTTTTTAAAGTGTTGAAGAAAAAAGCATGTGAAACCTCCCTAAAGTAAGGAAACTAAGGTAATGAAACTTCACAAATGTAAAATAAAAATAGGATTGAATAAACAGCCTCTGTAATGCTGTTTTTACAGAAAATCTTTTGTGATACCAAGACACAGGAGTCTATTCAGATGGATTTGTTATGCTCACAGCATTGGATCATAGTATGTGGCATCTCTGCTTTATCTAAGCAGAACATAAGTTAATGTGACAGATAATTGTGAAATGATGAGAGCATATGCTTCTGCTTCCCAGATGTCCTGCGTTCATGTTGATTGAAGTCATTTTTATTCTGTTCCTTTGGACAGTTCAGTCATTTTAAGCTGAAGATCAGAAGATAGAAGGCTGGTTGGTGGATGTTAAAGCACAGTCACCTTCATGTCACTTTTTCTTATCAAAGTTTCTGTATCAGACTGCTGTTTTCCAATCACCTTTCAGATTTATCCCCTTGTAATTGCAGCTAACCCAGGAAAATCTGGACAAAAAAAGGCCGACTTCAAGGGTTTAGGGGTATTTTATTGAAGTCATTCCTTCCAACTGCCATTTTTGTAATGTCTTTTCATGAGCCGCTACCCCCTTTTGCATATTTAACTATATCTTCATTTCTTCTCTCTTGTCATGCCTGTCCTCAAAGGTATATTTTAGGAATCACTTCCAAAAGAGAATAAAATAGACTTTTGCCTCATTCCCTTCACAATTTAGTTAGCTTCATTACCATTGTAACTTCTATATGCTCTAGACATGAGTGTGTTACTAATGCGATTCCAGATGATCTTTAATGTTAATGGGAAAATTGTCACTCTGGGGGATTCCTTTATGGTTCTACTTGCTAAGCAAGATTGACACTCCCTGAGTCACCGCTTTCAGTACAGATATTTCATTGACAAGGAGTAGCAGCCAATTTATTTCTCACTACCCACCCATTTCTTAAATGCTATTTTAATACAGTTCCTGCTCAGTTGTAAGCCATTGTTTTGGATTTGCTTTTTGGCACTAATATAGTATTGATGTTGAAAATAATGTGTCCTATAGCCTGTACACTGTGGACATCTAGTATATTTTTCTGGACCTTTAGTTCCCAGTGTGTGTGTGTGTTCATGCGTATATAAATAAAAGTATGTATTTCTAGAACTTGGACAGCAGTTGCACAGTTGCATCAAATTTAGCCTTTCTAGCAGGTGCATGGTACTTCAGCAGGAAAAAAGAAGCATCAGCAGCATGCTCCTTCAATTTTCAGCATAAATTGCTCACTGGCAAAAATGGAAGTGCTAATTAGAGATTGGAGCAGTGGTAAAATTTTTCTATTACTTTATATTTTGACTTATTGCTGGAAAGCAAGAGAGAAGAAAAGATATTTTGTTCAATATAAGCTGCAGTCTTTGACCTCCTGAAATGTACATTTCCTTTTTTTTCCCCTCTTAAATTTGCAACTAATAAAAGGTGTCAGGCCTTACCTATATTGCTACTTATTTTTCCTCCCTGTTATCCCTTCAAAGTTTTGTTTTCCTCTGTATCTTTGTCTCCCTTTTGTTGTTTATTCTCTCTTTCATAAAAAGTACATTTGTATGCAGTGTGTGCTGTATTTAAACTTCTTTACACAACATATTATTCCCTGGAAATGTTCCAGAGGCTAATTCCATTAATCTTTTTTTCCTTTCTTTTCTGTGGTGTCTGAAATCCTGATATTTTCCCCCACCCTTTTCTCACCCAGACACACCAAAACTCTTCTTCCTCCTCTGCATGATAACACCAAAACATGTTATGTGCCCTTGGATAAACTTTTAGCTCTTCTATGCTGTTCTTGGCACTTTATATTTTAAACATGAACTGAAAAGTAAAAGATGACATGAGGAGAACACCAGGTAATAAACAGATATTTATTATGTCAATAACCATTATGAAAATATAAAATTGTTCAGGGGGATAGTGACTTAGTTGCCATTGTGGGAAAACAATAGATGAAGGGTGGGTGCACACTGACAGCTGATTCCAGGATCACTCCAGTTGTCTAGGAATGCCAGCCCCTTCTATAATCAATTGGGAAAGATAGACACCTCCAGAGGGAAATGGACCTGTCTGAGGTGGAAGAAGTCTCTTTCCATGACTAGAAGCTTAGACTAATCTCTCAGAATTTGAAGTGTGAAAGCAGGTAAAATTAATCATATACCCTATAAGTAGGTGTAAATTGGAGTCATAAAGAAGTAGGAAGGTGTGAAGAATCAGAAGTTTTGTTCTTGGGCAGTTAGCTAAGTTGGTCACAGAAAGCCCAACACTGTGCTGGCCCTGGAGTTCAAAATTGGCCTGGTACCTTGTGGGGATGAATGAATGGGGGGGGGGGGGGGGGGGGGGCGGGGAAGGAGGAAGGAAGTTATGTGGAATACCTTCCTTTCTGCTGCAGATAAGTAAAGACAAGTACAACCTATCTCAGAGTGTGTTGCATCGCTAATGTATGTAATGGAGTACAGAGCATTTTCATTAGCTACTCCCAACCTAAACCAAAAGATGTTATACTGCTTTGTGCAAACTTTTCTGGGAGAGAGTCAAGGAGAGCTTTCATTGCAACACAGAAACTTCAAGTGCTATAAAAAGCTGAAAGCAGTATTGTAACAGTGGCATACCATTTTGCATGGAGAGTATTCAACATTGAGTTACATGGGAGTATCTAACCACTGGCACAGAACTGGAAAGTCTGGGCATGGAACCATGGAGTCCAAGCTGAAATCTGGACCATAACAGCAAGTTTGTGGCTGATCCCACTGAAGTGAATGGAAAAACTTCCTTTAACTCTTGTAACAAAAGGTTAGGCCTGCTGTTCCCAAATACCAAAGATAGAGGAATGGTTTTCCAGAAGTCTATTTCTCCTCTCCCTGAGGTACTATAGTTCTCTACATATATTGTAACTTAACTAGTCTCTCATGTATATTCAAGACATTCTTGTTATTCAATGTGACACAGTAAGATCATTTGATATTAAAAAACCAAAAAAGACCAACACAAAGATTCCCCATGGAGCAGAAAATAAAATGCAAAACTTCATAGTACAACTTCTTAATACACTCTAGAGAAATAATCTGCCTGAAATAAAGACTAATTCAGAAAAAAAAACCACCCAAAGTTTGAAAATAATCAATCCTTTGTAAAGTAAGGTAACCGGAAATAATGAAATTGGGAATTCCTGAAACTATAATTTAGCAAGAAATATTGCAATATGTGTACCAGAGGAACACATTTAGCCACTTAAGTGAACTGGCAAATCTTGAGAGAGTTTATTTTAAATTAGTTAAAAGAATGGGTACGTTTCACATCATGCACAGTCTAATCTTTGCAAAATATGTAATGATGAAAAAATGTCCTGAATCTAATATACAGTCTAGAAATCTAAAGTTGTTAAATAGTGATATTGTCTAGTCATATTGTTCTTCCTTGAGATAAAATTGTTTTTATATAAATTATTAATTTCTCCATGGATACTGATTAAATGCCTTCCCATCATTTGACCATTTACAAGAAAACCTGCAATTAGAAATTAAACATTATGATAAAGAGTCATAAAGATGCATTAGTAAATCAGAACTATAAAGATCTTAATTTGGGGGAATGTGAGTTTTAGGAAAGCAATACACTTACTTAAAACAAGGAATAAACAATGAAGGTACAATACTGAACATGGTTAATTATTCTGTAGCCTGTGTTTATTTTGTTATAGCTGTTAACAAATGCCTACACCAATTCTGTCTACACAACTGTGAGAACAGATTGAAATCTGTTCTTTTCATCATCTGAATTCTCTTTATTCAGCACTTCACAGGAGGAAGTTTCTGAATAACAGACAACCTGTCTTACATAGCTTATGTCTGAACCACTTATAAGTACAGTTATCCAAAGAATCATTTTACAGCCAAAATTACACCCAACTATAACAAAGCTTTTTCTTTATGTCAACTCTAAACTAACTTCACCCAGAGTCTAGCATTCTGGCATGGTGTCTTTTAGGAGCCTCTTTCCTACCCTACCTAACTCCAGCTGGAGTTCTGGCCTTTCTCTTTTCTCAGACCTAACCTTAATGTCAAATTTTTCCTTGGTCTCTGAGTAAGATAAACCGAGCTGTAACAGGGCTGCTGAAAGCAAGCTAAGG
Organism: Astur gentilis; assembly: GCF_929443795.1. Lineage (NCBI taxonomy): Eukaryota > Metazoa > Chordata > Aves > Accipitriformes > Accipitridae > Astur > Astur gentilis. The sequence continues at coordinate 27,081,372 of NC_064890.1, read as the reverse complement.
TTGCCAAAACAACCCTTACATCGGGGACTTCATGGATTCAAGGTTCCTAGGATTGCACGTAGTGTTAGTATCAGGGTTTTGGTTAGGGTTAGGAGAAGCAGAAAGCCTGGAGTTCAGCTTGGAATGGGTCTGGAAAGGTGGTGCCAAAGAAAATGCACTGCTGCCCCAAGGAATCTCCAGTCTCGGGAAAGTCTGGGGTGTGTAGGAGGAAGCCGAGAGCTCCAGTGGGAGTAGGGCTGAAAAGAGGCTGCCAAAATAAGGTGAAGAATAATAAACAATTTTTTTTTACCTAAGGAACATTTCATTGTTGAAAGGTCCAGGCCTACAGATCAGCCATGGGTTAGTATTTTAATTAAGGTAGAGCTGTGATTAACTATGGCTAGGGTTTAGGTTGTGAGAAAAAGAAAGCCAAGAACTGCAGTAGGATTTGGGCTGGAAACAGCTACAAAAGGAAACTGCTGGCTACAAAATCATTCCCCTCAAAGAATTCTTTATCTGTGAGAATTCAGGTGAGTCTTTTGTGAGGCTGAGCACGGTGTTGGAGGTAGAATTACAACCGAGAGGAAGAGCAAGCTCTGGGCTCCCATTGCAGTGGAACTGGAAGACTTCTACCAAAGGTAAAATAGGACTGCCAAAGCTTTCTTCCCTGCAGGCCATTTACTATTTGGAAGGTCTAGGTTCCCTTGGTCTGTGACTCAGCCTAAGGTTAGAGTTATGGTTAGGATTGCAGTAAACTCAGGTTTAGTTTGTGAGAAAGAAGCCCAGCGGTCCATCTGGACTGGGGCTGGAAAGAGGCTAAGAAATGAAATTGAGGGCTGCCAGAAGAATTTTGCTCACATCAATTCTTCGTCTAAGCAAAGACCAGGGATGCTGTGCATAAGGACCAGATCAGGATTACAGATAGAGTTAAAATTATGTTTGAAAGAAAAAGAAAGCCCATGGATTCACTTTAAGGTGTCTGAAAAACTTCTTGCCAGTCAAATTCCTTAAGGCAGGTGATTCCGTCTTAAGGCAGTGTCTCTGCAAAGTCTCCAGTTTCTGGGCTTTCTGAGCCCATAGCTGTACTTGGAATGGGACTGTAAATGGCTGCTCAGGAAAATTTAAGGCTACCAAAAGATTTCTGTTCAGATCAATTTTTCCTGTGGGACTGGTCTGGGCTGTCGTGTGTAAACTATGATTAGAGTCAGGGTTAGGGCTGAGAGAATGAGAAATCCCAGAGGAAAACTTGCAGGGGGTTGGAAAACTGCTTCTGAAGAAAACCAGGGCTGAAAACAATGGAGCTCTTCTGTCTTCTCTCAACCCTAACTCTCATCTTTACCCAAGCACTAGGCTGAGACTTGCAAAAGACACCCAGGTCCTCATCAGCGGAGAGTTCTCCAGGGGAGAATTTCTTCCATCAGCCTCTCTCCAGCCCCTCTCAGACCTGCAGTAGATTGATATGTAGACCTGTTTTTTGTGACCCCTTGTTATTTGTGACCATTTTTTTCTGTCTATGGATACACACACTGTCACTTTTACAAAATGATGGTAGCTCTTAAGATTCCAAATCAAGCTGAATTTTTTATTAGCTTTATTTTCCTCTTTACGTATGTGAAAGTTCCTGTTGACTCTGACCTCAGTTTATAACTGTCTTGTTTTCAGCTTTCTGTGAGACAGAACAAAATGTCAGCAGGTGACAACCTATGCTTTCTTGATGTCATTCTATAATTTAAAATTGCTTAATGTGGACTGATGTCTGAGTTCACTGATTTTCCTTATTAAAACAGTTAATTCATTCTTTCTAAAGATCTTGTTATTTCTACAACCCATTATACTAGGTGAGACAGGGACAAGATTTACAGTGTTTTGCTGAAGATGATAGTTTTATTCATCTCCATTAAACCATAGTGTATGGTCAAACATTGCTATCTATCTGATGCACACAGTGTGGCAAAAACAAATTTTAGAAGTGGGGCTGGATATTTAGTTAGCTGTAAAGTTTTATTAAGAAAGAACAATAGTGAAGAGCAATCCTGTGTTCACTCACAGATATATGCAGACTTCCTTCCAAGACTTAACTTTATTCTACTTTACATGTATATATATATAGTAACTAGATGCTACTGGTTGGCAAAGAACAGTATGAAGCGCCTTTTAAACTCTTTAGTCCTTTGTTACCTTTGTAATTAACTTTCAAGAAACTTTAATGTAGTTATCTGTAACATTTGAGAAAAATTGTCCACACACTTTTAATCAAAGTCCTACCTAATACTGAGACCAACCTTTAAAACAATAATACAATTTGGAATTATTCTGTCTTGGCTGCCCTTTGTTAATGTCATAGTTACTCCCTTTAAAGTATCTTGCATAGCGTGTGTGGTGCGCACAGGTCACATTTTTGTTTGGGCAGCATTTTTGATGTTTATTTTATTTGTTATTTAACTGACACATACATGACCCATTTGCAGTTTTGTCAGCCTTCCAGTCTGTTTTCTATATTTAATCGATAAAATATATATGTTAAATAGTAATAAATTTTTTAAAAAAAAGTATTAATGGTTAAGAGCCATTTTTAGTTAAGTCTGGAGTAAACTATGAGGTAAGGCCTTGGAAGGAAGAGGGGCCCAAGAAAGCTGTTTAATATTCAAGGATCACCTCCTCCAAGTTCAAGAGTGGTCCATCCCAACAAGCAGGATATCAGGCAAAAATGCCAGGAGGCCTGTGCGGATGAATAAGGAGCTCCCGGCAAAACTCAAACATAAAAAAAGAAGTATATGGAATCTGGAAGCAGGAACAAGTGACCTGGGAGGAATACAGAGACAATGAGCATGTAGAAGCATGGTTAAGAAAGCCAAAGCCCAGCTGGAGTTGAATCTTGCAAGAGATGTCAAAGGCAACAAGCAGGGCTTCTACAGATGCATAGGTAACAAAAGGAAGACGAGGGAAAATGTGAGCCCACTGCTGAGTGGGGCAGAGGCCGTGGTGACACAGGACATGGAAAAGGCTGAAACACTGAATGCTTTCTTTGCCTCAGTCTTTACTAGCAAGGCCAGCCTTCAGGAATCCTGGGCCCCAGAGACCAAGGGGAAAGGCTGGAGCAAGGAAGATGTACCTCTGGGGGGAAAGGGTTAGGGACTACTTAAGCAAACTGGGCATACATAAGTCCATAGGCCCTGATGTGATGCACTTGAAAGTGATGAGGGAGCTGGCTGATGTCATTATGAGGCCACTTCTGATAATTCTTGATCTATCATAGTGACTGGGAGAGGTGCCTAAGAACTGGAGAAAAGGAAATGTCATGCCTGTCTTCAAGAAGGGCAAGAAGGATGATGCAGGAACTATAGGCTGGTCAGCCTCACCCTGATCCCTGCGAAGGTAATAGAGCAGCTAATCCTAGAAACTATTACCAGGCACATGACGGACAAGAAAGTCATCAGGAGCAATCAGCATGGGTTCACCAAGGGGAAGTCATGCTTGATCAACTTGATAAAGTTTTATGATGACATGACTGGTTTGGTAGGTGAGAGGAGAGTATTGGATAGTCTCTATCTAGATTTCAGTAAGGCTTTTGACGCTGTCTTCTGTAAGGTACTCATAGAGGAGCTGATGAAGTATTGGCCGGATGAGCCGACAGTGAAGTGGATTGAAAACTGTGCCACTGATTACCACCTTCTGGGCCCGGACATTCAGCCAAAGTCTAGTTGGAGGCCAGTAACAGCCAGTATACCTCAGGGGTCAATGCTGGGTCCGTTCCTGTTTACCACCTTCATTAATGATCTGGATGATGGGGCAGAGTGTATCCTCAGCAAGTTTGCTGATTATACAAAACAGGGAGAAGTGGCTGATACAGCAGAGGGTTTTGCTGCCATCCAGAGGGACCGCAACAGGCTGAAGAAATGGCCTACAGGTGCCATTTCAACAAATTCAACAAAGGGAAGTACAAGGTCCTGCACCTGGGAAGGAATAACTCCATACACCAGTACATGCTGGGAATCAACTCTCCAGGAAGACAGCTTTGCAGAAAAGAACCTAGGATTCCTGGGGGACAACAAGTTGAACAGGAGTTGAACAATGTGCCCTTTCTGCAGAGTAGGCTAATGGTATATTGGGCTGCATTAGACAAAGTATTGCCAGCAGGTCGAGGGACATGATCCTTCCCCTCTATTCAGCACTGATGAGGCCACACCTGGAGTGCTGTGTCCTGTTCTGTGCTCCTCAGTATGAGAGAGATGTGGAGCTACTGGAGAGACTGCAAGAAAGGGCCACTAAGATGATTAAGGGACTGGAGCATCTCAGCTCTAAGAAAAAGCTGGGAGAGCTGAAACTGTTGAACCTGGAGAAGAGAACTGTTGGGGGGATCTCATCATTATGTTCAAATATCTGAAGGGATGGTGTAAAGAAGCTGGAGCCAAGCTCTTTTCAGTGTCAGGACAAGAGACAGGGGCCAAAAACTGAAGCACAGGCAATTCCCTCTGAACATCAAACCCCACCTTTTTACTGTAGGGGTGACCAAGCAGAGGTACAGATTGCCCAGGGGGGTTGTAGAGTCTCCATCCATTGAGATATTCAAAAACCACCTGGATATGGTCCTAACCAACCTGCTCTTAGTAGTCATCAAGGTTGATTCACACATAAATTGTTCTCTCAGGTATCCTTGGAACCAATTTTCTTCCGTACTTTTTGGATTGGGAAGGAGGAATTCCACAGGCATGAATGTAATACTACTGATTAATGTATTATTCATAATGTGCACATCACAAGACATCTATGAGAAGGGAAAATATGCCAGCATGATGCCATCATGCCCTGCTTCATGATCCTATATTTCATAGTAGCAGACCCTACACACCTTCTTTCTTGTGATGGTCAGCTGTGCTAACATTGTTTAACTGTCAATTTTAATTGCTACCTACAAAATATTTCTCTTAAGGAACACAACCTGATCAAAAAGCAGTTAATTTCTCCAGGTTAAGGTTTAATGAGTATCATGTCATATTGGCTTATGCCAATATTGCTCATAGCACAATGTCCCAGCAGTTAAAAACAGGGAGAGGATTAACTCAATATAACGTCTGCTCTGTTGAGTTAGGGAATTTTAGCTTTAGGGGGATCTAGTATGAACTGCTTGGTCAATATTAGCTATTTACACAGAAGTTCATTCTATTGTATGAGCTCAAGGAGAGCTCAGAAACTGCTTGCCACACCTGCACTGGCTTCCTGTGATCAGATTTAGATGTTTACATCTGAACAAGCTGTCTAGACCTTTTCGTTCAGTCATTGGAGAGACACTGGCATTTCTAGGCATGTGTCATTTCGTAGCTAGAATCAGATATCTAAAATAGATGCAATAAATTTATTCTAGATGTGCTTAGTTCTCTACTTAAATTCTGTAGATGTGCAAAGCGTAGAACTTTGAAGTTAGGACAGCTGAATTAAACTCTTCGTTTCTGAATAATTACAGAGCAACACAAAAGTAAAACAAACTATTAAAATACAGTGGAAGGAATTTTAGAGGTGTTACAAGTCATGCCAGAGGAAAAGTACTCTGGAAAAATGAGAGACAAATGCAAATTAAATTCAATTTGACTCAGGTAGAGAAAATTTACTACGGAAATGTATTACAGAAAGGTGTGCACATTTGAATAATAAGTTTGAAGTCATTTTCAGCAGAGCTCCTACTCAGTAGAAAGCTTCATGGACTTCTCCAGGGATCATATTCAGAGAGTAACATCAGAATTTAACGGTTAAAATGTAAGACTAGAAATCTAGGCATCACAGTTGCTAACACAATGTAAAGGGAAAAAAAAAAAGTTTTATTGTAGTTAATGTATCTGCAAATACACATCTTTATTACTGGGACTCACAGAATCACAGAATGGTTGAGTTTGGAAGGGGCCTCTGGGTGGCATATTGTCCAGCCCCCTCTGCTCAAGCCAATTCTTACATCTCATTTTTCCTATGGATGCTATTTCCTCTAGACTTCTGAAATTCTGATTCAAGATCCGCAGAAGAGCTCCAAGAATTTGCTAGTATTGTACTGAAGTTTAATTAAGCCTCTAGCCACATTCTTCAGGCCTAGGATGGCAGAAGATGAAAGGACGAGCTGTAGCAATTATTGTTCCTCCACATGTTTAATCAACATAGTATCAGTGCTCCCACTATCTGGGTGTATGTAGCACACAGAGTTGCGATACCCTGATCCTGTTTTGTCTCTGTCCGTTTAATGTTTCACTTGGTGGCTCTGATCCCCAAGATGCCTAGACTTTCACTCCACATTAAAACCCGCAGTGATTAGGAAAGTGAATAGTTGGAATAAGACATTTACAGTGTTGACAAGCTCTCGATCAAGTTATAATCCAGGATAATTCAAACTGATAATACTTTTTATTAAGTTAAGCTTACACAGTAATCTTAACATTGCTTGTTTATTTTAGCCATTAATAGATGACAGGCAGTGAAATGCCTGCAGCATTTCAGCTCTGAATACAACTAAACATGTAAAATCAAGATCTAAATATCAGATTCCAAGCTATAGTTTCACCCTTTTAGAGAAGAGAAGCAATAGCTTTGGTCACATTACAGAGAGGACCGTTTACAAACCATCAATTTAAAAGGTAATTTTTAAGGCCTTAGGGAAACTTGTACTGTCATATGTGAAACTAGAATATTGCAAAAAAATACAGAGGTGAAAGTGACAGTGTGAGCCTGCTAGGACTTTTGGTAGTCTCAGATTGTACATTCATTATTGTTACATGTTGTCTGCTTCCCAGTAGAGCTGGTGAACTTTCTATTGCTTCTTTTAAGGAGAAGACAGACCAATATTTCTTCCAAATGAGACTTAATCTTTCTTAATTTCTTTCCATAATTTACAATCAGCCTTCCTTTCATTATTCCAGGTAATTACTTCCCTTCCTTGGTAGCTCTGCCCTTTGACTATCTGTAGACTTATCATACACAGTAGCTTGCTTTTTCATAATCCTTTTTGAGAGAGGAAGGGGTACATATATATAAATCTCTCATGCCTCTCCTAATGATGCAGGATAGCTTTTTCCATTCGTCCCCTTACATAGCTACAAATGTTACCAAAGGGTGCATAGAGATCAAAAGAATGCGTTAGAGTGTATCCATATAACTTTAATGAAGATGGGGCTTTAAAAAAAAAAAAAAGCTGTGTTCTTTTACCTGCTGTGGGTCTCAATATTATTAGAAAGAAATGTTTTTCAGCAAAAGAATCCAATTATAAGTGGCCCATTCCTTACATAAGTGAGACGTGACTCAGTAAAACTAACAGATTTCTTGTATATGATGTAATGAATGGCCTGTCGACTACAGTCCAAAGAGAAAATAGGGTAAGTTCTCTTTTTGTAGAAGCCCATCATTATATGGTTTTCCCAGACTCTCCGAGAGGTCCACGGAATTCCAATCCATTTCAGTGATTAACAACATTTTCTCACATCTTCTTGGATGTTATGTTCATCTCTCTGGTCTCTGAAAAGCCTTTATGAGGACTCAATATGCATATTTCCCCTTGGTAAAGTTCATTTAGCATGGCCAGTATCTCCTTGAAAATTACATTTTGAAGTTTTGTGGTCTCACTGAGTCAGAAGCATCATTTCTCAAACAAAGCTTAGTTCTACACCCATGTAATAGCATATTTGCTATTTAACTCTGCTCTTTAACTTTGCTGCTAGTATGTTTTAGCCTTTGTCTTACACACTTGGCTCATTTCATATGAATACATACGCATGTTGATGTTAACTAATGTTTTGTGAGCATCAGGTTTCCTCAGATGACTTAGGTGGGATTAATCACGCAAGATTTTTCAGTAGATTCAAGAAAGGCTTTAGAACCTGAAATGGCTAAATCCCTAAGTTCAGGAATGGAAACTAGAGTTGCATCTGGCACCTGAGTTGTGTGTCTTTTATTGGGACAATTAGGCTCCTTGGAACAATGACCTGAAAAGCTTGAAGACAGGGCACAGAGATAGCAACTGGAATAGTTATGCCCAATGAGAATAGATACTTCAGGCATGTCTGGAGGTGAAAAAAGTGCCTCCATCCAGATGGAATTCAAACCCATTCCTAATGTTTTCCTGCGTTCTTCTAAATTTAGAAGGTGGTGATGGAACTGTTTATATCCTATGGAATAGCCTAGCAGAAAACAGAACTGGCTTTATTTTCAGTCCTTTGAGGATTTAAAAGAGGATGGAAGTAAGGCACAGTGGAGAGCACTGTTTCACTCTCCTTTCAAAACAATGCCACAAGGTTAAAATAAATGCAGTGTATTAGTTTAAGTGTAGATCGTGCAACTGTGACCATGATTCTGCAGCTCAGTGTCTTTCGTGCTGAGCTGAAATGAGGAACACTGACATTTTTCCTTTCTTCCTGGACTCTTTCAAAATTCCATTTTTTAAAATGGTCTAAAAACCAGAAGTAGAGAGCCGAGTCCAACATGTGCCCTCTCAGCTGAGTACCTCTGTGCTACAAAATGGAGCCTGCCTTTCTAGTACTTCACCTATAGACTGATGATCCTTTTGTATATGGTGGTGTGGAATGTAGACTTGCAACCCTTCAGTCTGAAGTTGTCACTGAACTCTGGTTTCCTTGCTGAGTGAGTGACTAAGTTTGAACAAAGCACAAAACTGCACAGCTGCCACTGACCTTGTTAAACAATGGTTCAAATATAAAGAAGTTAACACTATATTTTGTAAAAGTCCCATCAACAACTTGCAGGCATTCTTCAACATGTTTACCCATTCTGGCTTCAGCCCACCAGAGGGTTTAGTAATACAGTTTTGTAGTCAACTTGAAACTATATTTGCATTCAGATCTTGGTTCAGTCACAGTCAAGTACTGACAGCGTGGCATATTTATTTCCCTATTTAGTGGTTAAAATGCATAGACATTGATATATCACTTTGTGGTTATGGTGATGGTAATTGCTGCATGACTCTTGTTATTTTCAGATATCTGGTTTCAACACTCTGGAAAACTTTTTAGAAAGTCAGGCCCAAATTATCAGAACAAAAAGAAAGAGGCTTCCAACCTGGTTTTTGTTCTTCTGAATGTGTTTTAAAACATATTGAATGACTATATATGTAAAGGATTCCTGGAAGTTTTAGCAGGCCAAGGATTATTTCTTCATGCTTGGCAACTTCATCTGTAAAGTATACAAATAAAAAGTGATTTTTCTAATGGAAGAGAATTTTGTAAATAATGGCTGCAGAAAGAGTTGTAGATTTTTGGTCCTGGTGATGTTTATCGCATCATACAATTCTGATGATATTTTTAAAAATGAAAGAGGTGACTTTGCATTCATTTGAATAAAACTGGTGTTCCACTCCACTGCATTCCATGAATGATCACACTGACTTTTAGCAAAACTGAAAGCTGAGTTTAAGTGTAACTTTGTTATACTTAACTGTAAAATACGTCACTTAGCTCCAGGAACTCATTTAGATCATGAACTCATTTATTTTGGGATGATCTAATTACTAATAAGAAAGATACATGCAGAAAAAAGACAGAAAGATATTGGAGATTTCATCAGATCCTTTACGGTACAACATGGTTCAGTCTTGCCAAAGTCAATGAAGCCAGAGTTCAAAAGTTTTACTGTTCTGAAAAATTGGGGTTTTGTAGTCAAGGATAGAAGTCTGTGCAAGGACAAAGATGTGTGTTTTGAGGTCACTGGCTTTCAGTTGAAAGATCAGCTTGGAGGAACTCAATATATATTTGAAATTAATATTTTATGCTTCAGCTATATTATTGGAATTGGAATAATATGTCAGTCTACAATACTGAACTTTTTTTAAAAAAGAATAGCGTATAAATAATCTTGTGTGGATGGTACTAAAGGCAAATTTATTTAAGTCACTAAAATAACACAAAAGCAATACAGTACAGTTAACCTGTGAGATCTGCACAGTATAATGTCTACGAAATATCTACATTTTTTTTTGCTGGAATTTATAGGATTGACTCACATGCTGTGCCCTACTAATTGCCTTTGAACTTCGAAACATTTAATGCTCTTTATGGTTAAATATCTTCATAGCCAGAACTGGATTACTAGAAAAAACCTCTTATCAAGTAGTTTACAGATTTCAAATTATTTGAGAACTACTTTGTTTTCTTTGTTGATATACTTTTCTTTATATGCTCCTTGTATTACTCTGCTAGCGGTTTTCTAATGACCTCAATTTTACTTCCCAATAATATTGATTTATAAAATACAATAAAAGGAATTTCTTCTTTGCAATTGAAATTCATCTGTCTAATTTCTCATAACCAATTTAAGGAAAAATGTGCAAACAGCAGTGAAATTAGATTTTTTTTTAAAACAAGGTGCAATTTAGATAATTACATCCCTTTTATTATGTGTATGATATTTGTGTATGTTTACAGTAATACAACTTTAGAGTGATAGTGAATCACTTAACTGAGGTATGACTTCTTGCTAAAAATTTACCGATTAAAATAGGGATTTGTCTGTACCATAGACTAATAGTAGCAAATCAATCTTGTGTATGCTTCAGTTACACCTGTGTCCTCTTCGTGGATATTTTTACTCCATCAGTGTCACAGTGTTCCTTTATTCTCAGCAGCAATCACTGGTCATGAAGGGGAATCAGACAGAAATCTGATTTGTCAGGAGTTCTCTTTGCTGTTTGACAGAATACAAATCTCAGGCAGCTATTCTCTCCCTTTACATTAATACAAATGAGGCTGGACCCCGAGTTCCTTATTTATCATGTTTGCAGGAAGTTGTGTGAAAAGACATTTTTTCTTCTATTTTTTTTTCATGAAACTTTTAGTCTGTGATGCAAGATAAAAAAAATATAAAATGTGATGGTCCAAGGAATCTTCTGAAAGAGCATCACCTTCTTTATTGCTTACATCTAGGGTTGCAGGATAATCCACATTGGAAGGGATCTCAGGAGGTCTCTAGGGAAACATCCTTCACAAAGCGGTCCCTGCTCTGAGATCAGACCAGGCTGTTCAGGGCTTTTATCTAGCCTGGTTTTCATAGCCTTGAAAGATGGAGGCTGTGGCAACCTGTTCCACTGCTTGACCATCCTCACTGGGAAAATGTTTCTCTCCACACCCAGTCAGAACATTCTCTGTTCTTATTTATGCCCCTGCCTGTCATATTCCCACCATGCACTCTGGGGAAGTGCCTGGCTTGATCTTGCTCATAATCTCCAGGAGCATTGGAAGGCTCCTACTGGGTGCCCCTCCAGCCACCTCTTCTCCAGGCTGACCAAGCCCAGTTCCCTCAGTCAGTCTCTCCTCACAGGGCAAGTGTTGCTGCCTCTCTGATCAGCTCTGTGGCCTGGCTGATCAGCTGGGAAGCCCAACCTGGACACTAGATGTGTCCTGTAGATGTGGTTTCATAAGCACTGAGTTGAAGGGGAAAATCGCTTCCCTCGGTCTACCGGCTATGTGGTAGCACAGTAAGCTGCCAACACTTTCTGCAGCTCTTTTGGTATTCTCTCTTTCTCCAGTTCGTGGCAGAAGACATGCATTGTAACACAGATTGCTAAGGCAGGTAGACTTTGCAAGCCCTTGCTGTAAGATTCCCTAAGGATAGATTGCTCTTTGCTGGATTTAGTGCGCTGTGTTTTCTCTGATTGTTGCCTTCTAAATCCATCTTAGGTTGGAACGCTGAAATTGTCATAATACTTTTTGTGTGGGCAGTATGCCACACTAACAGATAGCCATACCAGTGGACAATTTATGTGCTTCAATTTTGATTAGGATGGGCAGAAATCCTGAAACAGCCATCAGTGTAGAGCTTCCGAGCTTGTTGTTACAGGCATAAGTCATCCCTGCTGCTGCTCAGGGATGCAGCTCTGAATATCCCGGAATAGCTTGTGTCTCCATGTAAAGTGTTTCTGCTCCAGTGGACCAGATTAATTTTGAGATAGAGTAATAATATTTAAAAGTCTAAGTAAACTTCCCTCAGGTTGTCACAGCTACCAGGAAACACATTTCCCATGACCTGTAACTCCTGTGTTTTGCACAAATCCTTGTTTTTTTCTTTTTCAGACAAGCAGCCTTCTCACCAGTGCAGCAGTACTTTTCACAGGCACATTTTCCCAGGTAGATAGATAGATAAGCAGTTAAACAGATTGAACCTTCTGTGTGAAAAATCTGAAAGCACAACTCCTTATATGAGTGACTTAAAACTTTTGGTATGCTTTTCCTAGATAGTTTTTAATACTTTGAATCCTAAATTGTACCTTCGCCCCTTTCTATTTTAATGGCAACCAATAAAATTGTAATAAGGGTTTTTAAAATCAGGATCTGTTAAACAGGAAGTCTATTTTTGCTCATAACTGTGGATGAGGGACCACTGAGAAAGATATTGTCTATGGTGATTGTGTCTCTATTCAGAGATTTATGCTTTATGTGCCCCCACTTGGGGACAATACCTTCTGAGTTATTTTAAAACAGGAGAGCTAATCTTAACTGTCAAAATAAACTTGGTTTTCCAAAGACAATCTTTTATGAAAGTGTACTGCACCTTGATGGTGATCTTTATTCTGTGGGTTTAGACTTTTTTCTCCCTATTAAACATAATCTGTCCCAGCTATTTTAATTTTTATAAATGTAAAAAAATGGAATTAAAAAAATAATTGGTAAGTATCGTCTGAAATGATTTCCTGAAAAATTTAATTAAATCAGCTTTTGCATCTTTTTGGCTTTTGGGAAGCAAAGCAAGCGATAAGAGTTATGTGCATATTGATTGCATTATCTTTAACTCTGCATCCACTGTCTTTTTTAGGTAACAATATGATATGAATAAGTGTATTATCCTGATAGAGCACAAAAGCATGGGGCAGTACTGTTGTTTGTATTACTGTTATATTTGGGAGCTTTTATCTAACCATGGAAGCTAGCCAGTGAGCAGTGAGGAGGGATCATCTCTTGGAAGCTGATTATTGCTCATTGTCAATATGCATCGAAGTGGCACATATCGCTGTCAATGATATTGCACTGAGAACAATCAGGACTCCATAAAAATTGACCTGTGAAAGAGGATTTGAGGCTTTTTAGTCTGGAAAAAAGAAAGCATCTACTGTGTAATAGTTGCAATCTTCAGCAAAAGTTTATCCTAGAAGGTAAGGCTTCATATGACTGTAAAGAGGATGGAAGGAAAGGGCTTTCCACACCCCTTTGAAGCACAGAGGGCATGCAATCTGTCTTATCAGGAGCTGTAGGTCTCTTCCAAGGGGCAAGATTCCCTAAAGCGGACCAGAATGAGTTCCACAGAGACAGCAGTAAGCAAACAGACAGGAAAAGGGATGCCTGATCCCAGTATACATCGAAGAGGTGAAGGAAATCTAAGAGCTCACTCTCCACTCTTCCTCAGAATCGGTGTCCTCGCTTCTGGTGTTCATGATCCTCACATCCTTCTTATCTATTCCTCAAATCATTTTTCCTGTGATTGTGGCTCTCATGAATCACATGAGCTCCTGTGACCTCCCCTGCTACTCTACTAACTCTTCTATTTATCCCATAATCATAGATCCGAACCCCTCCTTCCTGTTCCTTCCCAGCATTTTGCTTCCACTGCACAGGTAATTTTCATCTGAGATTATTATTTTTATTTATTTATTTATCAAATTACTGTCTTCCCTACAATTTATTTTCCTAAAATAAGCTTGCTCTTCCCCACAGATGAGAATAGTAACACATCTGCGCACTTCCATGACATTCTGCAAAGGTCGGGTTCAAACTTGCATTGCTAGGAAACAACGCCAACACACTAACAGCATCGTGGCCCTTAGGTTACTTACAAAACTCTCCAAAACAGGTTTTTTTTGGTATATGTGCGGTTTTGGAGCATGTCAAGCCTAGAATAAGCTTAGAATGGACTAAGCACTATTGCAGAAGCAGGTTGAGTTGATGAGGTTGTGCCAAGAAGGTATCAGAATGGTAGCCTGAATCTCAGCGGTATGCATACATATACGCAAGAAAGTAGTGGATCATAGCAAGTAGAACAGCTTCCTTTGTTTCTTATCTTTCAGACATATTGTTCCCAACACCATATTTAGATGAGTAATAGTATTTCTTACCACTGTAATGTGTAGCAAGTGTCAAAGCAATTCATGTAATTACATACATATTGTAGGCTTCTTGCATCAAGGGCTTCTCAGTCTTACTGTCAGCTGTTACTTCACTATAAAAAGCTTCTGTACTGTTTCTGGTAGAAGCAGGAGTTGGCTGTAAATGAGTTTAATTATCCTTTCTCAGACTAGTAGGACTCAGGAGTTGTTACTAAAGATTGTCAGAGGTATGCTGGCAAGCCACAGTGTGTAATGAGATCTGTCAGTGTATTTCCTCCACAACCTTTTTCAGGCTCTTTGGAAATCTGGTAGAGTAAATTGTGGTGGCAAGCATCAAGTGAGCATTTGACAGTGAAAACTATACTGAACACTAACTGTGGGATTCAGCCTATAATAAACATGCTATAAGTATGTTTGTGCAGACTCCCTGGTTAAAGGTGAGAGACAAACAGGACCCTGGAATGTAGACTATGAAAACCAAAAGTGGAGAAGCAGCCTGCAACCATATCCAAATTGCTTCTTGGAACTTATTTTCTCATTCTTCTCTTAGCATTGTCAGATCAGAATTTTTTTCAGAGAGAGTACCCAGGGAAGGTAACAGTAAAAAAAAACACCTTTCTAATATTTACCTACATTTTTCTTTGAAAAAAAGTATGTATTTTTTCCTTCTTGTCTGTTTCCTTGCACTACCAGATATAATTCCACAGTCTCAGCTTAAGCCCTGCAATCTCCTAACATTTTTCAAGGACACTCTCCTGGAAGCACAAAAACAGTTCCTCCCCTTTAAAGGTAAGGGAAGCAGGCAGAGCAAGAGACCCCCTTGACTTAACTGCAAGCTTCCGAGTCTGCTGAAAACCAAAAGAGACGCGTACCAGAGATGGTAAAGCTGAGGAACACCCAGTGGGAACTACAAGGACATTGCCAGTGCATGCAGAGATGCAGTTAGAAAAGCAAAAGCTCAGCTCAAATTGGAATTGGCCAGACATGTCAAAAAATACAAGACTCTGGGAAATGTTAGATTTGTTCCATTTCTTGAGTTGATTCTGTCTGGGTTTCCTGCAAAACTCATGTGAACCCCTCCATTGTCATGTCATTTGTTATTTGATACTCAAGAATACAGGATCCAAGGGGATTAAAATTTTCTAGATATACAGCAGTCTTATGTCAGTAATCAGATTTCCTCCTCACACAGGCTTGGATTGGGATAAATAATGTGGCCAAAGAATCTTGCATTTTTGTACCAATAGTAAAAACTAGTTTTTCACTGTCTTTAATTTCTACAGTCTTTAAAAGATGAACACAATATAAGCAATGGTTGCTTAAGTCTGGACTTTATGGTTTTATTCTTTTGAATCTGATATAGAAAGAGACTGACAGCTGGGCTGGGCTATTTTTGGCCAGAAACGTACTAAGCTAGCTGTCGGGCTACAGTCATGGCTGACAGACAAAAGAATGAAAGGGTACCATCCTAAAGAGTTTCTCAGTAGGGTGTTACCAAGATGATCATCAAATTTAATTATACTGGCTGATGCACCTATGTTCGTAGAGCCTGACAACATTTTTGTGTCTGCTCTATCTGAAATGCTACTTTCTATACCCCAAAATGATCAGCTTTTGAAATTTGCTGGTCTGATGCTAGAAAAGCCAGGTTTTCAGTGATAATATGGAACAGGTTTGGAGCTGACAGTGTGAACAGTGGTAATAACTCCACACTTGTACAAACAGGTTGTAAATTGTCAGCTTGTCAAGTCCTCCAGTTTGACAGGTGTGTGCTCACTAAAGTAAAATTTTTCATTGGGATTTCATTTTGGGGAGGGGGAAAATGTTTGGAGGTGATTATGTTTTTCATACTATTACAGAGTATTTTGGATTTTGTAGATTTGGGATTTTTTTTTTTTTAAATCTTTTAAAAAGTATTTTTCCTTTCAGCTTTCAGCTCAGTGTTTTTAATGCTAACAAATCCTCTCTGTACTACTGTGAAAACACTGAGGTCAGTGTTAAGTATAATTCTTGTCAAAAAGGGCTGGATTCTATACTAAATTAAATATTTTTCTCCCCTTTTTTACAATACTGAAGAATTTGAAATGGGGCCATATGAATAACACAGAAAAAATTATGCATAATGAGCAGTGAATAATCTTGTTAACACATCATTTTCAAGAACAGTCATTCCCAAGCGTTTCAAGACATGCTTAGGGAGGATTTTAATCATAGCATTGATAATTTGGAGAAGAAGCAGAAAATACTTAAAATAAGGAAACTTCATTTCTCCCATCTGGTTTTTTAATCATTCAGTCATGGAGCAGAAACAATGCTGGTAACTTAGATGACTGCTGAGAACAGAAAATTAAAAAAAAAAAAAAGTAAATAAGAATTTCCCCATTTATTATTATTTTATTTCCTCAAACAGATGCTACATTTTCAGTTAGATTCTCTAGAAAACTTTAATGATTAGTCTTTGGAAAAGTCTATACTGATATAACTACACTTAGCTGAAATTAATTGTTCACAGGTTACTAGTGTATTTACAAAGAGTTTGCATGATTCAGTGTGGCCAGTTCCCAGTCTAATTCCTGACAAAAGTTAAAATTATTCCCCAAATTGTTCCATTGAAGCCAATGGTGTTATCACTGAGGTGAGGTATTACTCAGAGTAAGTGAAACTGGTACTGTCTGAATTCTAGTAAGTATGAATGAGAACTTAGAGAAAGGTCAGATTAATCAGACAAGAAGAAAGAACATTTAATTCTTTGGCTAATTTATGAAAATAATTTGTTGCATGATTCCACCTGTAGGTGCGACATGAATACAGATTTGCAGGTAGGTGGATTTGCAGAATGTTACTAGGTGTCTGTGAACACAGATTTTTAACTGTGAAACCAGTCAGTGATTCTTTGTCATGGGATTTTTTGATCAGGCACAATTTTGGTTTATATGGATGTACTCTGAGGGCATAGATTATGAAGAAAAAAGCCACTTCAGAGAATCACAGACTGGAAGAGACTGACAAGACTAGAGTTCTTACACAACAGAGATTCATCAGGTTTCACAGGGCATGCACCCTATGTAATACCACAAGCCATGGTCCCCCAAACATTTCCTAATACCTTCCAACAAACTTTAAAATGCTAACATGTTATTTGCAAGGACTGGGCAGAAGCAACACTGCTGTATTTAATGGGAAAACAAAAGGTGAAATTTGCAGTTCCAGAAATTTAGCTTTCAAAAAAATAAAAGACCTGAGCATTGGGGTGTCCTAAAAAAGTCTGCTGGAGAAACAGAAAAGCAAGACAATTAAAAGTTCTGTTTTAAAACTGTACAAAAAAAAAGTCACTGTCTAAGTGCTGTTTAAAGAGAAATAATATTCTACTTATTTTCATTTCACTGATTTATCACCAATGAAAGACTTCTCTGAACATTTCATATGCTGCCTGAATCTTGGTTTATCAACTGCATAGTTTGGTATTGATCAGTCTTTGCAAAGGTCAGCTGCACTAAGAAATGATCTTTTAAGAAATGGCTAGATAAGAATTCTCTAGGGGATGAAACAGTGGATATCTCTTCATAAAAGACAGATAGACAGTCTTACCTGAATCTGCAGACATTCTCTGCTGTTTAGCCAAAAATTATATTTATCGGAGCCACAGGGAGCACTTTACTTTTGAGAAAGACATCCACTCTCTCTCTCTCTGCACTTATTTTCCACTCAGTTGCACAAATTCAGCCAATTTATTAAACAAAACAAAACCCAAACATCCATCTGTAAGAAGGCAAAACCTCTTATTTCTTTTCTATATCACTTGGAAGGTTAAACTTAAATTTGCATATCTTACTAAACACATCCAGCTGTCTTCTACTTTTTCTACCACATATTGAATGACGTAATTATAGTGTACACAAGAAATTATAACAACTCTGGTAGACAAACTACAAAGCCTTTGTTTAAATTGTAAGGCAAAGGAAACAAACCAAATCCTTTGTTTTTCTGCTTGTATATATATTCATAAAAATGTCTTCCTGACAACTTTCACTATAGCACTGTATATATATAAGGTTGTAGCACCAGAGGCTTAGCTACAGTTGATTATGAAGCAGCAAAGGAATGACACCAGGTAGCTTTCAAAGATGAAGGCTTCTTGAACAAGGAATAAATTAGAAATAAAGTCAGTGAACTGGCTTCTGGGAATGTAGACATGCCAAACTGAGATAAGACCATACTAAATGAGCACACCAGTAAACAAGAGATGGTGAATTCAACAACAACACAAAGGATGTGAACTCTAGATTTTGAAGGGACAAAAAGGCATATTTCAATTTGAAGATTTTTATTCCTCCAAGATGTCTGAAAAAATGAAGAAAAAGATTTATTACACTGAAAGATGGTGCTGCTTCTAAGGTTATCCTATGCATTTCACTTTTTTTAGAAAAGGGAAGTTAGCTGGCTGGGCTATAAAAATTATATTAAATACACACTTGCTATGCTTATCAGCAAATCTGTTGACTTCCAACCCCGACTCCCCTGGTTCCTTACCTAGATGATATTGTTCATAAAACCAGTTACATGCCAAATAAAGCTAGGCAGGCATGAGCAGCCTGGCCAGGAACACACTTTGAATGCAACTCAGGAATTCACAATAACACCGGACTGTGTGTCTGTACCCTTGTGAATACAAGACAGAATATATCCAGTGCTGACAGTGCTCTTTAATACCTTCCCAATTTTACCCTGGCACAAGCGTTATTTCCTTACAAAACATGTAACAGAGATTACAGGGTCAGCATTGATGGCAAAATGAAGGTAGAGGGGTAAGCAAATCAAACCATACTGTGTGAACATAGTGTATGTTTTGACACAATCTCCTTGTGTACATTTGTTGTGAACTGTACTGTCTTTTATGCTTTTTCTGGTCTGTGCTTGAGCTAAGTAATAAAAGTGTTGTTGCCCTATTTCTTGAATTGACATTTTACATTCCTGTCTTCAGGGTTATTTTTTCTTTTCCTACACAGCTTTAATGAGAATTGAGAATACATCATAACTGCAATTCCAAACTGTGGTTTTTTGCAAATGTTATTAGCAAAACAATTGCAACAGAAAGTTCAGAACCACTTGTTACAATGCAAAATTTAATGTATTCTGCCATTTGCACTGGGGAGGAATACTTGGCATTTTCTAAATCTCGCAGTTGCAGGACCAAACAAATGAATAGAATTTATAATAACAATACTATAAAACTCTGAAAAGGGACTCAGAAAAAACAATGTTAATACATTTCATTATTGACATAGATTCTACCACAAATAAGTTTTTTTCCCTAGATACCTTTCTCATCCTGGACTGAATCTATACCACAGTCAGTCAATACATAAGCATGATTTCAAGAAAGAAAATTCTATGATTACCTGCAACCTGTAAAAAAAAAAAAAAAAAAAATAGATCCCTTATTTTCCCAGCCATCCCTACCCCAGTTCTACCAGTGGACTTCCAATATAGACTGTACAGTTAATTCTTTCTTGCCATGCTCAGGTCCAGAAATGTAGACTAAACAGTAATTTCTTTCCTTCACTGTTGGTTGATACCACCTATTAATGGCCCAGATGGTCATCTCCATTCAGCTCAACTTTATGAGTGCTACTTTATGAAACACATAAAGCAAAATTTATATAGTGACCTCATTCTTTTGTATTGAGGAAGACTGTCTGTCATGAAATCCATTCATTTGGAAAGTTACTCTACCTCAGCATTGCTAAGGTCACTACCACAGTGTAACAGTGACCTGCAAGACAGCACAATATCTTTGGATATTTGTAAATGAAACAAGACTCTTAAGGTAATTAAGAGAAAGGATCGTGGAATAATTTTTTTCCAATAAATCAAGTCAATGGAAATGACATGTACTTTTAAGTTTGGAATTTGACCTTTTGTGTAACCAGTCACTTTATTAAGCAACTGCCCTTTTATAACATCCATGCACAATAAATGCACAAACTACTGTATCAGCAGTAAGAAGGTTACAGATAGATCGCTTACCCTCAAAGATCCCATTTGGCCTATTGGGAGAAAATTTCTGCTTTGCAATAAAGACTAGAAGGTGATAGAGGCTTAAATAACTTTGAAGCAGTAAAAGAATTTACCACATTTATGATGGGAATTCAATTGCAATTCAAAAGCATTTTCAGATATTTGCTTCATCCTTTCAGAATAACAGAAATATTAATTATACCAGGACTGCATCTTACAGTGCATTTCTCTGTCTCTCTGAAACACACACACCCTCACTAAAAAAAAAAAAATAATAAAAAGAACATGAGGACAAGCATGTTGTCAGTGCTTCAGTGCTAAATACATTAATTGCTTTCAGGTACTGCAGTATATGAAAAAGACAGGGAATGAGACTGCCATAAGGAGCTTTTTGAATATTGTGAAATTTTTAAATCACACTTTGTGATTTTCTGAAATCATGTTATGACTTCTTAAAACAGATCTAACCCCAAACCCACTGAAAGCTCACTTGAGTGAGGTTATGTTGATTACTGAGGTAAAGGATATCAGCATTTGCCTTTGCATTGGTAAACTACAGCTAAACCTGTCATCATGCCAGCAGCTGTTTGCAGATAAACAGATGTATCAGTTGGAAAAACAATATAAAGAAAGAAATACCAAAGCAGAGATACAACAAAGATAAGGCCTTAGATCCTCCTTTACTGCCTTCAATATTCAATCTTTGTCCTTCCTGCCATGCACAGTCTATTACTAGACATTTCTTTTGCACTTGTATGCCATTATTCCTAATCAACATCCATAATCAGCATTTAGTTTCATGTTTAAATGCAATCTATATTTTTAATCTCCATCTCCCAAAACAATATTCTGTCTTGTTCTGTCAGAACTAAGTCTAATATTCTTGGAAAAAAAATTTAGAAGATATTAGAATGATATTAAAATGTGTCTACCATAAGTTAATGTTTACGTTATACAGAAAGTATAAATGCTGCGTTTGCACAAAATGAGTTGTTTATGTTTTCTGGATCACCCCCTTCAGCAACTTTATTCATTCATTATGAAGGCTGAAGTGAAAAAAAGATCTTTGAAAAATCAAATGATTGCTGATACTGGTGTTATTTCCAGGGAAACTTCAACAGGCAAAGATACCTCCTTCACATGCTGAACAAACAAAAATAAAATATTGACCAATTTTGCACAAAAACCTCCCAGATGAAAAAAAATAGTCTGTAAATGATATTGTGTTACGTTTCTCCCCTTATCAAATGTAAGGAACATTATGTGGCTACTGATTTTATCTGTGTTTTATGATATTCACCTACACTTGGTGTAATTTAATAATATTTCTATGTTTCTAATAATATTTTTAAAGCCATCATATGTTGATTTAAAAGCAGAGATTGTATTTGCTTGCTTATATACTTATTCTATGATTTTTGATCCAAATAATTAATTATTTGAACTGCATAAGTACTTGCTCGGTGACCTTCAGATTTACATTGGCATTCTAAATGTGAAGTATTCCTTGGCAGCATCCACAGATTGTGTGAAATTGCTCCCTTTGCAAGTGGACCAAATACTCTCCTCCATAGCTGTGCCAGTTACAGCCAGAAGCTACTATATGATGAAGGAACACTGTCATTTGTGTGACATATGTGCACCTCCAAGAAGCTCCTTGGGTCCCTCCACAGAACAAGAACAGATCGTGATTTCTACTGATCAGTTCAAAATCCAATTAGAATAGTGACCTGGCTGTTTTGGCTTCAAAACATCAGAAATTATTGCAAAAAAACACCCCCTTTTGATTATAAAGGCAAACGATGAGTAATCCTGACAAAAACACACAGCCGGAAAAGTAGTAAAGTACTCCACTTAACCTTAAGGAATACACCGAGTTTTTCCTCTCGCAATTTTCTTTCTTTCTTCCTTCCTTCTCAATTTCTCTTTAAATTATTTCACTTTTGCAAAAGCTTCTTATGACCCAAATTCCACTAATGGTTCCTGGTTTCTTTTCTTCTGCAAATGTATTGCAAAAGAATTTTCAGTCCTCTCCTTTTCACATTATTTGTGTTCGGGATTCTGTAATATATTCCAGAGCCCAAATTGATTTTACTTACCTGAGACCTCCCTACTCTCTCTGTCCACCATTTAAGTTTACTGTTTTCTTATGGATTTGAACACAGCACATTTCCAACCTGTCTCCCACAGAATTGCTATTTTGCCTTCTCCAAAACTTTCCTTGCTGCATTTTGTCGTACTGCTCTTCTCAGTAATGTCCCCACATTGTGACCGGGAAGATGGGACATCTCTTGAGGCAAGGCTGTCCACCAGCGATTCACCACTGCTCCTTCAGCTGCAGTTTGGTTAAGAAAGAAGCTCTGGGGACTCATTGTAAATAATCAGGAAATAGTTCAAACAGTTTCCAGAGCTGGAGCAGTTAGCAGCAGTCCTCTGCTCACTAAGGAGGTGGCTGCCAGGTGGTGGGACAGAAAATTGCCTGCAGCAGCAGGAAAGACAAAGAAGACATTTTCTTGGGCCAAGACAGAATAACTTACATTGCCTTGTTTAAAACTTCCCATAATGTTAATATTTACTTGAAACAGGTATTACAAAGGTAAATACTTCCATTCAGCACAGTGGAGGTAGGCTATACTTCAGCAAAATACATGCCATAAAAATGAGACTTTCAGCAGCTTGTCCTCTTTTCTCTTTCAACCTTTACTTGTTTGCTTGTTCATTTTTTGACTTTTCAGTGCTCATTTATAGGGCAAAGTCTCTTTGATGTTGGGCTGTTAGATTAAGTGAAACAATAAATTCCCTATATGCTAATATCTACATCCTGAGTCAACAAGAATGCCTTTTGTCAGAAAGATAGATAATTAAATTACCCTTTCCCCAAGTAAACAGAGTTTTTGATCAAGGCAGGCTTTCTCCATCACTTTTGAAATGAGTAGTGCATTGTCTCCTACTAAGCTGTCACTGTCTTTAATGATTTCTCATTCGAAAGTGACTTTCAGATGGAGTTAATTTAGCTTACTACTCAGTATGGATTTATGAAGGACTGTTTATTGAAGATAGGAAAGTTTATCATAATAGAGTGACTCAGCATTAGTTATATATTTTTTTAAGTTTTGAGTGATTTAACGTTAATTAGAGATGACAGATTACAACAATAGAGATTGAAGTCTTCTGTTAAAAGGACAGTAACAAAGAACTAGCAATGTTCCTCATTCTTGACCAGAGGAGAGCCAGAATGCTGCAGTAGACTCCAACCTAATTTACTCATTCTGATGAGCAGGGTAATGAAATTTCCTATTTCCAAAGTATTTTTTCAATGTGAACATATGGATGTAATTGAGTGATTAATTTTCAAAAATGCCAAATATTGCTAATATGACTTGAGAAGTGATACTGACATCAAAAAGACTATGTAAGGTACTACATCACAGCAGCAAACATATAAAAATCATTTTGCTTCTTTCCCTCCTTCCGAAAAGTGGAAGGGGGGTACAATTCTGTTCTGCAATTCCAGAGGAAAGTCCTGTTTGGGGGTCAAGGAGTCAACCAACATGTGGATAAAGGTTAGTGTAGTCTTCCTGGATTTCTGAAAGGCTTTTGATGAAGTCCCTTACCAAAGACTTTGCTAGTTAAGCAAAATGGCGTAAAGCAGGAAGACCCTTTCCTGTGCTTAACAAATTGAGAGGTAAGTATTAAGGGGTAGGGGCATGTGGACTTTCAATGTGGTTCTTGTGGTGGAGGGACCAGGAAAGTACTGCAGGGGTCAATACTAGGAGCTGTGCTGTTCAACACGGAACAAATGGCCTGAAAATAGATTCAGAGAAGGGCAGAAATTATTAAAAGCATGCAACAGCTAGGAGGAAGGCTCGGGCAGGCGGGAGTCATCAGCACGGCAAAAGGGACAACCTTGCACCGTGTCACAGAGGTCTGTAAAATCATGAGTGGTATGAAGTGGGTAAATGGTCTTTTGTAGTTCGAAATCTAGGGGCTATCAGAGTTTTAGGAGTCAGGTTGAAAGCAAAGAAGAAGAGGTGTGACAGACTACAGACCTGTGGCATGCTGTGTCAAAGGACAATGTGTATACAAAAAGCGTGCATAGCTCAAGGGGAGATTGGGAAAGTACCTGCAAGAGGGATACATTGAGGGTTACAAAGGAGGCAAATCACATGGTTCAAGAAAGTCCGTGAGCTGAAATACCAGAGAATGCCAGGGAGACTACCCAAGGGAAATGTCATATACACTTGCACTGTTCTTGTCCTCTTCCAGAAGTCCAGTTATGTCTACTGGGCTGAGTCTGGACTGGGCTGATTGGAGACTAAATAATGTGCCAGATGGACCCATGATCTGACTACTGGTAGCCTGTCTTCTATTTCTGTGTTTACTGATAGATTCTAAATGCCTAGTTATACAGAGTATATGCTATGATATAGTGAGGCTACTTTATTAATATGTTCAGTTGAAAATAGGTATGCCTCAAGTGTTGGAAGAACCAAGGAGTTTGGCATCTGAAATTTTAGATAGTCTTAAGCGTACATCCTGAGAATCATAGTAAACATTTGAGTTTTTTATGTATTGGTGTATTGGGTTTATGTGGCAAGGTTTTGGCAGCAGGGGAGCTGCAGGGGTGGCTTTTGTGAGAAGACACCAGAAGCTGTCCCCGTGTCAGGCAGAGCCAGTTCCAGCTGGCCCCAAGGCAGACTCACTGCCGGCCAAAGCTGAACCAATCAGCAACATTGGTAGCACCTGTATGATAACACATTTAAGAAGGGTAAAAAACTACTGTGCAACAGCAGCTGTGAGAATGGAGTGAGAATATGTGAGAGCAACAGCCCTGCAGACCCCCAGGTCAGCGCAGAAGGAGGGGGAGGAGATGCTCCAGGCGCTGGAGCAGAGATTCCCCTGCAGCCCGTGGAGAAGACCATGGTGAAGTTGGTTGTCTCTCTGCAGCCCATGGAGGACCACGGTGGAGCAGATGTTCGCACTGTGGGCTGTGGAGGACCCCACGCTGGAGCAGGCGGATGTGCCCTGAATGAAGCTGCAGTTCATGGAAAGCCCGTGCTGGAGCAGGATCCTGAGAGGAACTGCGGCCCATGGAGAGGGGCCCATGCAGGAGCAGGTTTTCTGGCAGGACCTAGTCCATTCCTGAAGGACTGAATCCTGTCGAAAGGACACATGCTGGAGCGGTTTGGGAAGAACTGCAGCCTGTGGAAAAGGACCCTTGTTGGAGATAGTCATGAAGGACTGTATCCCATAGGAGGGACCTCATTCTGGAGCACAGGAAGAGTATGGGGAGGAAGGAATGGCAGAGATCAGGTGTAATAAACTGACTGCAACCCTCATTCCCTATCCACTGCACTACTCAGGTGGAGGAGGAGATGACAGAAGAGTCGGGAGTGAAGGTGAGTCTGCGAAGAAGGGTAGGGTGGGGGGGGAAGGTGGTTTTAGATTTGTTCTTAATTCTATTATCCTACTCTGACCAATTGCCAATGAATTAAATTAATTTTCCCCAAGTCAAGCCTGTTTTGCCCGTGATGGTAATTGGTAAGTGGTTTCCCCATTCTTATCTCAATCTTGATGAGCTTTTCATTGTATTTTTTTCTCCCCCTGTCTTGTTGATGCAGCGGGAGTGATAGAGCAGCTTGGTGGGCATCTGGTGGCCAGCCAAGGTCAACCCACAGCAACAACTGGTCACAAATAACAAATTGGGCCATAAAAGCAAACAAAAGTTGAGCACCTAACAAAAAGCACCCCAGGCAACAGATACAGAATTTCCTGAAAGTGTTGTATCAAAATGTATAATTTAAAAAATAAATTATTATATTTGGACTGTCAACTGGATCTGCACATTACTTTTTATTTTTTCTCACAACTCTAGTGAAGCCCTTTTTCTAGCATAAATTAAGTTTATGCTCTATATTATTTACAGATACACAAAAACTCACTTATACGTGTCAGTGGCCTTGAGGTACAGTGTATTCTCAAATCGCAACAGAAAATACCAAAAAATTGACCGCCAAGGCAAGTAGAAATCCAGCAGATGAGAAATAAATGGCTGATTTCCATCAGCTGAGATTCTCCACAATATTTTGTTAATTCATGTAAATGACTACAGTACTGTCAAGGTTGATTGTCAAGGGAAACTTGGACACCTTTGTCTTAGGCAATACAACATTCACAGTAATAGACTGTACTTATCCTAAGGAATTAACAGTCTAACAAAACAAAATTGTTTCATGTGGAAAAGCAGTTGAACAGGCAGGTGGGAAAAAGGCAAATGTTAGTTCCAAAATTTACTTTCGAGTTAAAAAATAAAGGAAATAAAAGTAAATAAATCAGTAGGAAAGAAATAAGTGGGCAAGGAGTGGGTATAGAAATAAGATAAAGATAAAAATAAGATAAAAAGATTGTGAAAGGTGTAACAAAAAGCACCAAACCCAATAATAAGTCAGAATAGGACAAAGAAAGTCCAAAGGAGTTGGACTTTCCTCTTTTGCTGGCTTTGCATCCCATACTGAATGTTTAGTCTCTTGCTGGCTTCTTTTGTAAAATTTTCCCTAAATGGAGGAAAGAAATTTTCTGGCTTCTGGCTCCCCTTCCTCTGCCCTCAACATTCCCAGTTACGCAATTCTGTGTCCACACAAACACTAAGAGAGAATACCCCTTGAAGGCTCCTTCTTTCTCTCCTGCTTTTTCTGGAGATGAAGGGTTCACATAAAGTGTTGGCTCCAGACCTAGTAGGTTTTCTATGTAACATTAACCTGGAGTGTGAAATATGTTGCATTTTGAACCACCAAGCTAATCAATAGTGACCGTCTTTTATCCTTTACCTTTATCCTTTAAACAACAAAATTCTGATTGCTTTAGTGAGCTCTTAATGCGGAAGGTGGTCATACTGGGGAGCTTCAAATATAGAGCAGAAAGGATTTTCTTGGCCATCAGGCCAAGTTCTTTCCTATTCTTATACAAACATGTCTTCTGTTCCTGAACTTGTCCTGTCTCACTTTTAAACTAGTAAGATTTGTTCTTTAAGACCTTCCAGAACCTCACTCATTCTTCTAATTTCCAGCCTAAGTTTTCCCATTTATACCCATTTGTTCTTGTGTCAACCTTGTCTTTTAGTTTAAATAGCTTTCTCCTTCTTTAGCATTTATCTACCTCTGAAGTATTTATAGAGAGCAATGATATACCCTATCAGACTCCATTAAGTTATTTTAGTCTCCTCTTACAAGATAAGCTCTTTTTTCCCTGATCATCTTAGCAGCCCTTCTCTGCAACTATTGCAGTTTAATTAATCTTTCTTAAACATGGGCTATCAGAACAGTGTATGCAGTATTGAAGAGGAAGTCTTACCAGTGCCTTGTCTAATTGTGCTAATACTGCCTTATCTCTAACAGTAATACTTTCCTTCACACATTCTAGGATTTCATTTGCTTTTTCATGATCACACGCTATGCTTTATACCCATATTCTGGCTGATTAACCTATAGCTGAAAATTCACAACAAATTACAAATCTAATTATTTGTTCACTGTACTTCCATCTCTGTTTTAGATACAAAAAAATTAAACCTAACTACAGAATAATAAGTGTAAATACTTTATGCAGAAAAATATTCCCCATAATTGGCAAAGTTCAATGCTCTGTGTCTATCCCTATATGTGTTTCAATTGTATAAAATGTTTATTTTCTAACTGCACTTTCCACATGATGGAACTTCTCAGTTGTGCCCAATGTTCCCAAGGATGGGTCAGTGCTTTTAGAGAAAAAGAGTACTTGTATAGGTTTGTTGATAGCATGTTTGCATATGACATCGAGGTTATAATTTAGCAAATTATTCAAGTATATGCTCAGTATAAAAAAAAAAAATCACCTTGAAGTTGTCTTGTGGCCTCATTTGTCTCAGAAACAGAGGGCTGAACCAATGAACAAATTTCAGGTACACGTTACGTGTTACACTAACATACAGATCTATTACAGGTCACACACTAAAAGGTCATAAAAATAGTCAAGAAATTATGTTATTTCAGTCCTGAGTCACAAAATAATATGAAAAGAATAATTTTGTAGTTAATTCTTTAGGGTAATTTTTGTAATGGGGTCTTGAGCAGGTGGCACAACAGCTATACTATTCAGCTTCTTCTATAGTCACGGCTCAATTAAACTTTGTACACACCAAGAGATCTTACCACGTAAACCTGCATTTCTGAGAAGTGCTGTTGACACAAGCCATTACTTCCAATTACCCTGATGCTCAATTACTAGCTATCATGACAGATATGAAATTAACCCCTGCCAGAAGTGTTTGTGATGTCAGAAGTGCATGAGCTGCCTGTTGCCTCATTCTTACTGTTAAAATTGCCATGAGGAAATTAGCTTCCTATGACTTGACCCCGTGGTTTCCAAGAACTTTACATTTTTCTTCACAGGTGTTAAATAGCTGAAGTTTGGTCTTATCTTCAGTTAAATCTGTCAGCACAATGGACTCGTAAATTGGACTATTTAAACTTCACACAAACAAGTAGAGGACTATTTTATTTATTACTGCTAGAACTTGGACTGGGAGCTGATAATGGGAGGGAAGTTGGTATCTGCAGTTTTATGACCTCAATAGCCCTTTGTGAAATCCATGAGTTGCTTCATATTTAAGCTGTGTGTGGGCTTTCTTGTGCCTGATGACCTCTCTAACAACCTTGGATGTGCTCAAGTAAGCCGAGGCTCCTGGTCAGTATTTATAATATTGAAGCAGGTTGTCTTTGATCTGGAAGGCTATGTGTGTAGCACTGAATGAAACAGAGCCAAGGCCTGCGCTCAGACTCCAGCCCATGATCATCTGCCCCGACTTAGTATCCTCCCTGGTGCAACTTTGGGCTATGCAAACAAAATGGCCACTAATACAAGGCCAGGCATGGTGTTTACCGTATACCTGTTAATGCAGACATGGGAGAAGAGAATTTGGGTGCATACTCCTTTCCTTGGGAAAAGCTGTTATTTATGTAGTATCAATTTTTGATTTTTTTTTTTTTTTAACTGAAGCTTTTTTTTTGATTGTGCTAGTTCTCAAGAGAAAGCATTTTAAATATCTGTATTTGATACAGCTCTATTACCCATCTACATTTGACTTGATTTCCAAAGTATTTTCGGTTTAACTCCACCACAGTAGGCTTAAAGTGTTCCTTGAGACTGAATTCTGAAAACACTCTTCTCTACAGATATCTAATATGTTGTATCCTGCCTAGCTGTGATTTTGTATCCCACGTTCATTAGCACTGAGGCATCAAATTATTGCCTGTTTTTTTGCTTTTTACATTATAGTACATATAGTTTATATTTTATTTTTGGAGATTAGCCAGGCAGTGAGTTTTAAGCTGTGAGACTCATGGATATCTAGAAGAGACTAACCACAGTCCTAAGCCAGCTTTCACATTGGAGAAATAATGGTTTGAAATCAACTTATTTCAGAAGCACATTGTATAATTTGTTTTAAGCAGGCTTTCAGTTTCGTGGGATTGTGTTCTTAAAAATGAGATTGTTAAATTTATTTGAATTAATTTTAGTATACTTTAATTCATTTATACACCAAATATACATGCATATACTTTGCACACATACATTTTAAGGGAATAGCTTTGAAACACATCTCAGATGCTCCTTGATATTTCTTGACTTTCAAATTTTATTTAAGCTTCTCTTCTATCATGACAGAAATTGGCCTAAGCGAAAAGCTGGGAGAGAATGCTAAGGACGTATAAGTGAAATGCCATGTAGAACTCTTACGTCCATTTTAACTTGAGCTACTTTTACATTTATCTTCTTTTAAAATTGTGATTATTCTGGGATTATTAAAAGCATCACAGAACATCAAAATGTACATATTTCGGTTTCTAAACAAATCATGTTTTCTGCCTCTCTTTTTGTTTCTTAATTTAAACAGTTGGAAAATTTTCTCGATAATAACAGCTACTTCGAAAAGGATCTGAGGTCTAAGTACAGAATTAGACTAAAATACAGCATATTACAGCTGACATCTGGGTAATGTTTATAATAGAACAATTACATGCATGGTTATTAATAGCAGCATAAAGATAGGCATATACTTTAAAAGATAAAAAGAGGAAAAGTAGAAAGAAATTTAGCCAAACCGAGCTAAGACATTCCAACTGGAGGCAGCAGTTGAAATATTTCCAGTTAAAACCAGCAAAAACAGCCTACAGAGATAGTCTTACAATTGGTATTATGAGACTTTCAGCAAGATGGAAATGCACACTTTTATCTGTTTTGCTGAAAAACTTCCCACAGAGGAGAAAAGGGAAGAGGTGTATTTAATCTAGAGCGGCAAAAACTGTAGGAAGGTTTGGCAATGGGCTCTGAATATAAGAAAAAACAAACAAGAAAATGTTCTCTTTGTTCACTGGGGATAGAACAAGTGGAAAAGGCTTAACGAGCAGCTGGAGGCATTTGATTTTACACAAGCAAAGCTTTGCAACAGTAAGGACAGATAACTGGGAGACTAGCTTGACTGGGAGTCTCTATCTCAGGATGCTTTTAAGAACAGCAGGCGTGATATCAGTTGTAAGTTGCCTTTCTTCTAGTCTTAAGAGAGAGGACAGACTAGAAGAACTTCTGAGATTCTGTGGTCTCCTACAACTGCACGTAGACACTTGAGAATCATTGCTGAAATCACTACCTTCTCTTGTCTGCTTCCAGCAAAGCGTTTGCTTAAGATTCTGCAAGAGGAGGGCATTTGTAAGCTGCAAGTTGTAAAATTCTTTCAAAATCTTTGTGATGTGCTTGTCATTTTTATACTTAGGAGATAGCTAATGGTGTTTGCTACAAGATCTAGGCTATACTTTTTTCTTCTTTATATGAATCCCATTACTTGCCCCTATGTATGAGCAACTGAACTGAGCCTTCCTCTGATAATAAGTCATTCGACTGCAGCCTCCATAGTGACATGAAAAGGACTGCAAGCTATTAACATTGTTTGCAAGACATCCTGTCAAACTGTCTGGCTGATTAATAAAGAGAAATCATCTATAGAAAATAGAATAACTTTCTCCTTCAAATATGGAAAAGGGGACCAGTTCACTGCAGCTAAGAGGAGCCCTTTTGTATATACATCCTAAGAAAAAAAATGGTTATGCAATTCTGAGGTAGAAATCAGCTGGACTAATATTAGAAGTACCACACTTCTCATGTACAAGTTATCTGTCATTTCTAGTTCTGAACTGGGTCTAGGAGAAACACTGACTGGATCAGTTACTGAAAGGCAATGACAGAAGAAAGGTGTTTCTTGTTTCTTTGCTCTTTTTATCTGTCTTTTCTTTTAAAGAAAACATAGATTTTCTGAAAGGGAAAAAAGATTGAAGAAACACTCATTGGAGAGCAAACTGGAACAAGCTGGGACTAAATATGTCCCTGCATTCCTAAAGAGATGATAGGTGAACTCTTTCCTCATCCAATTCAAAAGAGAAGCCTAGTGTGTCATGGAAAGAAAGCCCAACTGAAGCCAAGTGTAATGTGGAAAGCTGTTATTGGAACCAATTATTTTGTGCAATTCCATGTATGCGTCTGTAAGTAAGCCTAAAAGGCCAGAAATAACTGACTTAGCAAAATATATTAATTCTGTCTGACTATTTTAATGTCTTTTGTTTAAAATCCTTGAGATGGAATAAACAATTCTGTTTTATGTATGTAGTCTTCCTAACATTCTTAGTTTCAGAATAGGATTAAATAAAATAAAACAGCACTCAGTGCTTACTTTCTTTGGTCTACATAATGCCATTCATCCTGAGTCACCTAAAGCTGATCAAGTGGATGCCTGAGCCCAATTATTGCCATGTATTTTAAGCATCTGGTGTTGACTCAATGCTTGTACCAGGGTAGAAGAAATTTGAGCATATACCTCAAGATAGTATGTAAAATAAAATGCCTCTTACTTGGAAAGAAGCATCAAAGGAGGCTAGAAAGGAGAAAGAGTTATGATGATAAATGCTATTCTTACTAGTTTGGGGTGGGTTTTTTTCTGCATCAGGCCTTAAATGTTGCAATACCACTAATACACATTTCATTTTACTTACATCAGTTACAATTTTTCCCTATAAATTTGAGTTTTCAAATAAATTATCACTGACAAAATATTGTTTTATCTTAGTTTTTGAGATGAGTAAAGAACAGGTACTAGTATATCTTTTTTATGAAATAAGGTTAACTGAAGCCTTAGGGTAAAAATGGAATGAAGTCTGCAAGATAATAACAGGCAAAATAAAATGTAGGTTTTTGTCTATGCTCCTCCTAGAGGAGCCAGTAAGAACCAAATTCCCAACCATTACTGAATACTGATATGCTTTGGGGAAACCACTCTAACTTTAAATGGGGAGACAGAACTGTACACTTTCTGTTACTGTGAGAAAATCAAAACTCCCACCAAAGCACTCATCAGGCAGCAGACATGCATGTGGCGAGATGGATAGGCAATCTCTGTCAAGAGTAATATAATCCTGCCATTTGCTGAACAACAGCCAATAAAAATTCACTGCCTTTATGTAGCAGAGAGACTTTAATTTATTTCTAATTTCTGATTAATGCTCTGTGAATGGATCTTCGGCCAGTGTGTGTTTTGAATCACATGTGGCCATGGGGATACAGCCCTTTGATTGACTTGCATATGTATCTCATTAGGAACTAGCGGGAGACTCTATTTACAAAATGCATAAGGGCATAAACTGCTCAAACCCCAAAAGATATTAAAAAAAAAATAAAAATAAAATTGTTCTCTGACAGCAGAGACAACAACTAGGAAGCAGACCCCATGCTGAGCACGCAGTCAGTTGCTTAGCTCTCTTTTTAGTCAGGCAAGACATTTGATAAATGATGAAAATTGGATCTTCAGGTACCTAGACATAGTCCATTGCCTAAAAAAAAAATATTCCATGCCTTGACATAAGGATCATGTAACTGCCAAGTACACCTCCCGTCTGGCTTTGGTGCAAGAACATATGCTGGGGGGGACAGAGAGCTTGCTGAAGAACACCAGAAAGAGGAAAAAGCGGTAAACAGTTGGTAGCAAAATTGCACTCCAGATACTACTGTGCACAGTAATTGTATTGACCTTTAAGAAAAACAAAAAAACGTACTAATGGAAATATAATTTTTTTTACTTAGTATTTGTAGTGGCTTTACATGAAATTTAGGTGGAAGCTCTGTCTACTGCATTTTCGCTAAAGGACTTTCAGCACATTTGTCAGTATTTGTGAAGGAAAGAGTAATGGATTCTTCAGATCATAGCAAAGTCCTTCCTTTCTGAAGACAGAAGAAGAAATTGTTATGGAATTTAGCCTTTTCATAGAAACTGTAACAAGAATGGAAAATGGAAATTATCATGCTTAATTCAATTAAATATATTTTTTTATAAAGAAAAGGATGAATTGTAAATAAATAATGAAACCTATTAATACATGTAATCATTTCTATAGTTTGAGAGATATTGTTTTATTATTTCATCATTTGTATGCATCTTATTTATGGTATTTATAGATGTTTTGGCAGAGCATGAACGTCTTGAATTAGTCAGGCAGTCTGAAGTGCCAGAAGGAGACTCATCTTAGTGGTCTATATTTACTGAGTGCTAATGAACATTTAGCTTTGGGTTTCATAAGTCAGGTCACTTTATGCTGACAAATTAAATTTGCTGGTTACATTTGCAGATGCTGAATGAATTGTGGTTGCTGCAATTGCCAGTGGAAAAGAAGCTGACACGTGAAGTACTTGCACATGCAGTTTAGGTATTGAGATATAAACCTTGCATCCAGGGCTCCTATTGAATGAGGTTGTCTTGCACCTCGTAGAAGAAACAGAATACCTCTGGCAGCTCTCCTCAGCGTAATGTTGGGTCACACAACAGAAATACCCGCTCTCCATTTTGAGCGTGGGTCCATGCCTCCGTTCACGCTCGGGCTTGTTTCTTGCCCTTGGATCGAGATCAGAGGCAGGTTTGAAGAAATTTCCAGGGAATTCTGGGGAAGAAAAATTGGACCTCATGTGCTTGTCAGCATGGATCCAGGCTGTCTGCAGGGTGCATAGGCCAGCCAAAGCACAGCGTATCCCATCTGTCTGGGTACAGATGTCAGGTGAGGACACGTGATGTTGTTCAGAGGACTGGCAGATGGAAGATGTGGGTAGCTTAAAATCTGCCCGCTTTCCTGCGGTATAGGCAGCAGCATCTGACATGGCAGCACCTTACAGGCATTCAGACACGGATGCATTCAGAGAAGTCAGGAAGCCCACCTGTTTGGTGTTTGGCCAAGGCTTCTAAACACAATGTACGCTAAATCCAATTACTCAAAGACGAAGTAAGAATATCCTCTGTGTATCACACTGCTGTCTAGAAAAGGCTGTTATAAATTAGGAAGAGGACTCCTGGAATTAGGTAATCAGGATTCTTTGTCAAAGCTCCACAACTGGCGTCACAAAGCACTATGGACTCAGTCTTGGAACCGGTTTCTCTAAAGCACCTCTAGGAATTAAAAACCTCTAAGACATTTTAGAAAGTGCTACTGAACTGTAGTATTTGGCCCAGGGACAGAGACTGGAGGAATCTTATGTCAGAAATTAATTATTTTAGTGCTGGGGGTTTTTACAACTTTTGCTAGAATATGCTAGTCATGCTTCATCTGGAAAGATCAAGAGAAGGAGCAGATGGTGGGATTATTTATTTCTCATCATAGTTTTTGTCAGCATTTTCTTTATTTTGACAACAACATTTTTATTTTTTTTAATCAGTATGTTTTTAAGTATACATCTCTATACATACATATATTTAGGTATATGATAAATCTCAGGTGTGTGCAAATATGTGCACACATCCATTCATGATTTATTCACAAGATGTTACTTCATCTACGATTTATTTACAAAATGTTACTTCAGCATGTCTATAAGTTGATGGTTTATTAATATTAATGTATTCCAATTGCTTTGGATTATCCTGTTTGTTTAACAATGAAAAAAAATTATATTTATGAACTCCAAGGAGACAAGAAAAATGACTGTTGCTGTTTTAAATGAAATCTTGTGAAATGTCTTAAGGGAAGTGTTTTGCATAGGGAAGAAAACATAGATCTTTACTATTTCATGACAAGCAATAACCTTCTCACTTACTTTAAGCATGCCAGTCTTGCCAAGGACCAAATAAAAATAGAATTAGCTGCACAAATAAAGAGGACTCCATGGGTCATATAAAATGCCTTGTCTTTGTGATACAAAATTATTAAAAACCCCATATATGACACACGTAAGAAACTGCTCATGCAAAGACAACAAAATGAGAAAAATTAGTAACCACTGAATTCCTTACAGAGAGGTACTGAATTTAGGGGTTTATTATTTTATAAATTTATACTACTTAAGAATGGAATCAGATTAATTATTATTTTGCCGTGTATTGATCTGTTATGTATTTCCTATGTTTTATATATATATATAAAAAAATAAATATGAAATCACTGAATTCAGTGAAATAAATGTAGCCTGTAAGAAAATTAAGAGCTTGCACAGGTACGTGCAGTTTTCTAATATGCAATGTATGTAGACACTTAGAACAGTGAGGGGTTTTCTCCAAAGGCAGCATTAAGTTTGACAGGCTTTTGAGCTTTTTGATAAAATCTTTGCCATATTCAAATCAAAGCTCTTCTACTGCCTTCAGTAGGATCAATATTTTATCTGTTGTAGCTAAGGAGTAGAACTCTTGATGTTGTAGGCAACTGCAGATAAAGACGACAGGTGACTTTTTCTGATTAAAACCATGTTATAATACTACCTCATCTTCCTGGAATATTAAGAAAGGCAAGTAGTAGGCACCTGAAACAGCTGAGGTTGAAGCAGACTAAATGCTGTCTGGCTCGAGGTACAGAACCTGAGTGGATTCCTGGGACATTTAAAAGGGGTATACTGTCATGGAAGGCTTAATACTCTATTGGCTTTTAGTATTTCATATACCTGCATAGAATTGCCCAAGTGTTATCCTAGGTTTACATCAAGTTACTTTTGTTCCCAAAAGGCATTCCACAGAAACAAAATGTTAGGTGAGTTCAAAAGAAGTCCTACTACTAAAGAAACAACTGAGTATCAGAGTTTCATGCGTTGATTTGAGATGTACTGCCAGCGTGAAATGGTGAAGCTGTTCCAGATGCTCCTGTTAGTAATGGTTTTATAGCTTGCATGTAATTTCTAGTTAATTTCCTATCTCTGTATTAGGTAGTTTTCTGTCTTTGTATTAGGAACAATAAAGGATACAAATTTAACTCACTGAACATTTCATAGTGAGACTTGTGTTGAAATGTTTCACAGAAGAGGCATATTTTGAGAGACTAGAAGTAATAGTAGATGTTTGTGATCTGAGTGTAACCATTTGTCTTTCAATCAGCAACAGCTGGACACATCCTTGTATCCAAGAAAAATTTCAAAGAACGGCTATGAGAAATAATGAAGTCACATACTAAATTCACAGTAATAAAAAGCACAGAATAGAAGGGCACAGGGTATGTAATGCAGTTTTGATTTTACTTTTTTTTTTTTTTTTTTCAAAGTAAATATTTACACTTTCTGGATTCCTTGTTTGTAACAATGTAAAAATCAGGTCAAAACATGTAATGTGAAAAATTGTTCCTCTTTTTCAGATTGGCAATTATTAGCCTTTCAGAAGGATGGATGCTGTTGCCATTGCATATTAATTTAATTTCTGTCTTAGCAAAACAGACGTTTGTCTACTAACAAAGTATTCTTTTCAGTGTAAGATTCAATTTTCTTTTGTAGAAGAAGCCTGGATATAGGCAATTCACATGTGTAATGCGGTACTGATAAATGTGATGTGTCTCTCCAACATAGTTCAGGTTTTCTGTTGATGGTGCACACAAAGATCCTGGATAAGACCAAGTAAGAGTTAACTAAAAGTTTCATTTTTTTTTGTGCAGCCATCTATTGTGGTAGTTAACACATCTGTTCAGAGGAAGAAAGTAATATCTTAAAAAAGTACACAAACAAAAAAACATCTTACAACTTATGTTATGTACCTCCCACTTTCACATCTGTTTGGTATAAGATGCCAGCCTGGAAACATTCTTTCCTCACTCTCATTTTTGTGCTTTCTTCCATACTCATAAATTGCATGAAATGGCTTCCCTCAGTCCTATGCCAAATCCCTACCTTCATTCAAATACTTCTAAAAATACATTGCGCTCAATGAACCACAAAACCAAAGCCTTCTCCATCATACTGATATGCTGGATTTGAATTTATTTACAGAATGTTACTAAGATAGTGGTAATAGAAAACCTAAAGTTGTTCCTTTCTCTGATCCTCACAGGATGTTTTTGGCATTCCAAATTCTTGTTCTTTCCCATCATTTTTAATAGATATCACAATAGCAATTATGAACTTTAAACCGCTGAAGATTTGGCACTGCTGGCATTTGAGGTATTTTTCATTCTTTGAAGATGTGAATCCCCTTTTCATTTTACCTTCTTCAAGCTCCTGTAAAAGGCTGAAGCAGTCTGAAGTGGCCTGTAAGATCACGCATCAAGCCCAGACGCAATTCAATTCTGCGCGCTTGCCCGCAATCCGCTCTTGGAAGCGCTTGCATGAAAGGCAATACCGAGCAAGAGAGGGACACGCCAAGAAGACATCCAGAGGCCTGGCCCTACTATGGGCTACAGGACAGGCTGAGAAGCAGCTCTCAGCTAAACAACCTCTGTGAAGGTGGCTGTATGACATGAGAGACATTTGTCCGGTCTGAAAGAGTCAAGCAGTTAGTGTTGCAGGTGTCTCGGTCAGCCGTCTCTGGGGCTGGGCTATGCAGTTGTGCCCTGTACAAAAGAGGGAAGAGCAAAGACTCTCCAACAGCCTTTCACAGCCTTGCAATGCCACAGGCCTCAGGCTGTCTGTGTGTAACTTAAATCAAATAAACTATAGCAGCTAAAACGGTGTTTTCTTTTGGCTGCCAAAAGGTCAAGGACTAGTGACCTAATTACAAGAGGATGAATTCTGTTGTATTCCTATTTCCTCTGGTTCTCCTACCTCAGGTCTAAAATTTATTATACGGGAGGGTGTTTTACATTTAGGAGATCTTCCTCTAGCTGAATGATATCTTTATTTATATTTGCATTGACAGGCTGGTGCAACGTCATCATACTAACATGTGAACATACGCTCCTGCAGAAAACAAAATAGCTTAGGCTTATCCAAAAGGATTACATTAAAGGACCAATTTCCAAATATAAATAACTTGACATTTAAATTCTTCGATGTGTTAACAATGTCAGAAATTATTACTGCAATGTAACATAGTATATTTGTATTCTGTGCTTGGATTACACAAAGAAGTCATTAAAATAACAGTCTTCGTTTGTTATATCCTGTGGCTTAGTCATATTTGCTGGTTTTGTCATTTTGGTTACAATGCAGTTTTGTTATAATTGGATCAGTACAAAAAACTTGCTTCAGGTTACAAATCCATATGTAAGTTCTGTGGCCCAAGATGTTTTTTTTTTTAACCTAGCATGAAACATTACTCGTTTGAAACAAGCTTTGCAAAATAAAAATAAACAAAATCATTGCTATTGAAGAAGTGTTATTTAAATAATCCAGGCAGTTAGATAATTCAGATAAACTTTTTTACTTTCTCAGTATCCAGAAGTTCATAACTGAGAATGCTGAAGACTCAGATGAACTCCAATAATAATAATATTCTTTAAGCCCTAGATTTTAAAGCTGTTAATTCTCTTCTAACAAGTTTGCTCTTACTCCTGTCACACAACTATGTGTCTGAAGCAGTCTTTTTCAAAGTTGCTTTTTTAGGTTGTATTTGAAATGTTTTTCATCAAATAACATATTATGTTCACAACTGTCATTTACAGCTGAGTGGTTTTATGCCTGTAAATAACAGTTCTAATTATTTAATCTTTCAAGGAAGGCAACTTTGAAGTGTTGCAAAGTCCTGCTTAAAATTTAAGATGATGTTATAGACTCTTATGCAGTGTGTTACATACAGATTAATTATCATAAGAATGTTGTAAATGTAAAGAAATAATTAGAATTCTAGATAGCTCATTTAAATGATTTACTATATTTTCATTATCATAATCCTTATAATTGCAATGATTCTAAGAGCAAAAATTTCAAATAATATATTCCTCCTTCTGCTATTGCACAATAAATTATACCTAGCATTGAAACTTTAGTTGTGTTTCATCTACCCTACTGCCCCAGTTTCTGCTCTTCCTTCCTGAAAAAATTAATAAATAAAACTCCAGAAAGTGGAAATGAAGATTAGACATATCACTAGGAGAAATGGCTGCTAGTGCTAGCAGTAGAGCAATGCATGAATGTATGTCTACAGTATTTTGCCCACTCTAGTTTTAAATGCTTCATATGTGATATCAAATTACACAGTAAGAAAAATTAATCAAAAAAAATCCCTAAAGACATTTCCATAGCTTTGCTGGAAATAAGAGTCATTGGCCAACTCAAGGGGAGTCAGTAGATTCACTTGAATGCAACAAAGCCTAGATCCTCCAATATTTTAGCTATTGGTCAACAGTGCTTCCACAGCATCAGCATCTCTCTCTCACACTTTTCCCCCACAAGAAGTAGGCTAAGGATGGGCAAGAGGCTGGGAGGGGACACAGCTGGGACAGCTGACCCCAGCTGACCCAAGGGATATTCAATGCTCTACGACACCATGCTCAGCAATAAAACCTGGGGGTGGCGGTGCACTTTTTCCAGAGTAGCTGTTGCTTGGAGACTCACTGGGCGCTGGTGGGAGGTGGTGAGTGCCTTTGCATCACTAGTTTGTTTGTTTGTTTGGGGTTTTGTTCTCTTTCCTTCTCTTATTAAACCGTCTTTATCTTGACCCGTACCTTTATCTTTTCTCACTTTTGCTCTTCTGATCCTCTCCCCTATCCTGCTGGTAGCGGTGGGGGTAAGAATGAGCAAGTAACTGGGTGGTGCTTAGTTACAGGCCAGGGTTAACCCACCACCCTCTTTTAGACACAGAGACATTTTAGAATATGCCTAAGAAATTATATTAACAGTAGTGATGAGTAAGGAAAGAAGAGAAAAAACAAATAAACCAATTCATGAAACGGGTCCAAGGAAGCATTTTCTGATTGCTTCAATCCAGATCTCTTCCTAGGTTATGATATAACCACTGGTAATGATATAACAGCAAGACAAGAGCTGATGCATCTGCAAAAGTGTTAACAGTCATGTGGGGAGTATCTTTTAAGAGCAGTCTCATTAGCATGTTTGAAACCTCACAAAGATGATGACTTACTGTCTATACTGTTTAGCTCTTGAGGAGGGGTGCTGAAGGCTAGTTTAAGGACAAATCAGCCATCACAGTTAGTGGGAAGCCAGTGGATAGTCTTGCTATAGAAAAAAAAAAACATATCTGAGAAAACTATAAGGATGCTGAGAAGACAGAGGGACAATCCCATGGCTCATGTCTTCCTTTACCAGCAGAGTGTGCTGGGATCCTCATGATGCCTGGACAGTAGTTAGAAATGTGTACATTTTGGCTCTATCCATGGTTTAGCACGAGGCAAAGTATGAGGAGTCTTTTGGCAGCACTGTGCCTGGCTATACCGAGAAAAGTGTATAGGTTATTTTCAGGCCCCAGATGTTCATCTGATCTGGGGGGGGGGGGTGGGGGGGTGGGTAGAGTACAGTGCCTAAATAACCTTCAGAAGCTAAGAAAAGAGAGGTGAGCTTTCTTGAAGGTATGCTGACTATGTGATTTAGAAACTTTTATTAAAGGCCAAAAATTGTGTACAACTGTTTCTCTTATTCTGTTTGCAAATCTTCCAGGAGGTGATTTTCCTGTCTCTCTCTAAAACAGACCAGCTTTTGGAGCTATAAAAGCAAGGAGGATTAATCCAACATTGGGGGGCTTTATTACTTTTTCAGGCAGGGTATTTGGTCTTAACCACTCACACAACACAGCTTACTCCTTTTCTTTATCTATAACAGTTTGTTTTACTCAAGCCTTCTACAAATTTGACCAGCTCCCTGTTCTGCTGTGCTGTTCTGATGTGCCGAACAAGGCAGCTCACCACCTACGGCCAAAGATCACGTCTGCAGGGAAGGGGAAGCTACTCCCCAAACCACCCCCAGGCCCATGGCCCAAAGGCTACCTAATTAGCCTAATGAGTTCGAATGGCTGCCCGAAGGAGGGGCAAGGATGATAAAAGGACACAAACTGAAGCCCCATGTGTGCAAGCCCACTGGAACCCGACCCTTTGGCTGGCTGGACCCCTCAGCTGACTGACCCAACGCTGGACTCAGGACCGGTGAAATCTTGCTCTTCTCTCTTTCTCTGCCTTGTTTCTCTTTTTCTTTTTCCTTTTCTGTAATCCCTACACCTCATCCCTTTAGCCATAAACCGTTGACCAAGTCTGGGACTAGGAGTGGATCCAGCCGCCCCAAGGCTCTTCTCTGAGGAGGAGTCTAGAAAGCAAAAGGGGGTCCGCTCTCAGCCTCGTGACTCAGTGGGAGGGCTCTCCTTATTGTCTTCCCTGAACTGATTCCCAAAGAAACAAGGTCTGTAGTATATATTTGGTGATGTATGGTTAGCACCCGTTACACAGTGTACTGACATAGTTTCATGCCAGTTTTTGTTGTGAGCATACCAATTCTGGTGGTGAACACGCCAATTCTTGTTGTGAGCAAATAAAAACTGAGTTTTGTGAGTTAAAGGATTCCTGGTGTCGTTTCACCTTAATCCTGACCTGGGAATCGGCAAACCTCAGTCATCATCCTGAGAAACTGGGACTTGACAACTAGTTATTTCAGACACCCTTTAGATGACATATTTTTTTGTTCTGACAGAAAGAAACAACAAATCAACTTTGATAGACAGGAATGTAAATAATTAAAATCTCAGAAATAAGACAGATAAATTAGTATCTTGTGTAAGTGTATGGCTCCATTAAAGATCAGAAAATGTGACAACAAACAAATTAAGCCCTTTTAAATGCTGCTTAAAAATAGTTTTGGTGTGCAAGCAGAATTACTATGACATATTCCATTGGGATGAGAACAAATTTATTTTTTACCATTCTTAGATCACTTACAGTATTTTTTTAATCACTTTCAGATGAATGCTACTGTTAATGTAATACCCAATATCTGCTGCACATTGTTGTGGATTAATGTCTAAACCAAGGTCAACACACATAGCCAAAGGGTCCTAGTAAGTGCTGTGTTTGGTTCAAATATGAACAGCCTGTGCACTAAAGGAGCTGTGTTTCAAGGATACCAAACTGACTGGTTAAATGAGATGTACCTCTTAGATAACGGGATGTCTTCAGGAGTTTCACTGATGAAGTGGCTTCACTGGATGTTGAAGCTGGACACCAGGACAAGATTGCTAGTCATGCAGAACTGAAGTAAAACGACAATTCCTCCTTAATTATTAGCTAAGGGCTGTTAAGATTCATATTTTGTTTATACATGGACTCACTCTGTGAGCAAATCAGAGCTCTCCCAGCACAAAAGCTCAGCTTAAAAAAAGTAAAATATAGCCAATCTATTTCATTACACTACTGATGTTCTGTGGCAGGTGAGTCATCCTGAATAGGATAAAATTGCTAAATTGTCCTGCAAATGACCTTTTAATCGCAACTTCCAAAAGATCAAATGAATGATACAACACATAAAAAGGTGGGAATTTTCTAACTGGTGAGGATAAAATCTAAACGGACCTCAGAATGCAAAGCTCAGTAGAAAAGAGACTCTCAACAAGTAAGTGTTCAGAGTTCAGAGAGTTCACTACCATTTGTAACTAGAGCTCCTGCTCTAGATTTTTTCTCCTTTGTTTAGACATTCATATTATTTAGATGCTTATAGAGGGTTTGAAATCACATGCATTGGGCTGTGATTAGGGAAGACAGCTAAAAAGACATTGTAATGTGGCAGTCCAGGAGGATGAATATTATTAACTGTGAAAAACTTTACACAAAGACTGACTTTGGTGATTACATTTTGACTTTGATTAAATTAAAAAAACCCAAACCGCTCATATTTCAGGCTTGGAAATATCTCTTTCCATTTTCTGGATGTCATTTAACTGCTAACATCAAAGATACTTCAATTTTTACATGAATGCTTTCTAGATCCATAAAGTTCTACTTCTGTGCATACCCAGAATTATATCTAAGTCCTAAGAGGACTGAACAGTTTGGCACCTAGCCCAGACCTAACAATCCATACATTAGGCAATTCTCAACCTAACTTAAGAGAGGCTTGATTGTGGCTGAAGGATTTGAATAAAACTGTTCTCCTGCCTGCCAGAGGGGGTTCAAGAAAAATTCAGTTCTGGTGTGTTTTACAGCTAAACTGTAGACTCAGGTAGAGGCGATCACTTAAAAGCTCTTCGGTAAAAGCTTCCTCTGAGGGTATTGGAAGCTGTGGTTTGATTTCTGCTTTTGCTTGGATTCAGACATGCCTTTCTAGATTAGATAGTAATCGCGATGACCTTTTCTAAAATATTGATATGTGCTCATCCTCTCTTTGAATCAGCTCTGTTTCATTCCAAAATCAGTAATACTGACTAAGACTACGAAAGAGACAGCAAACCCAGCTTGACTGAGTAGTTCTGTTGCTGGGACTTCAGTAATAATTCTGCCCTAGGCACCCCTTCTTTCTTCAAAGATCTGATATATTTTGGACAAAATATTCATTGGATAAACAATAAAAAAGAAAGACTAACTGAAGAAGGAACATGAGCTTGGAATCCCCACAACCTTGGCAACTCCCCTAACCACTAAGGGGTTTTTTTCCAACGTCTTTCTTTTCCTCCCACCAAATAATTTTCAGATCTTTTTTGAACTAAGGAAAAGCTTGTATACTGCAGGGCTGCCTGGCAGTAAAGCATTACCAGCAACTTATGTAGTTGAAGTATTGTCAGAAATAACTGGAACTGTAGTGAAATTCTACATGCTCAGTATTAGAATTCTGACCACTGAAATGAGAGGGTCAATGTTGCCACCTCATTGAAATAGAAGAGATTAACCTGGGCAATGTTTTTAACTATAGTCAAGAGCACAGATCTCAAGTGGAAGGAGATACCTTCCCTCACACCTGAGGTAGACAGCTGAGCTTAAGAAAGTGGTGGAGATACTCTTATTCTTAAAGGTTCGCAGCTGGTTAATTCAAGCATTTACTTCTCTGCCGTGCTCTGCTTGTCCCATCCCCCTCCCTTCAAGTTCATTTTAGCTTTTTAGCTGGCAAGTTTACTTTTATGGCCTCTTTAGAGATTCTAGGCAATTTAACCTCTGCTCTGTGCTGTGGGGACCAGGCACCTGGAAGTTAGATGCTCAGCTTTGCTATCCCTGCTCTTCCCTGAGTTCCTAATTGGATCCAGCTTTTTATCTCGCTCTTCTTTCTTGTTATTTCAGATGCATAATGTTTACTCAATCACTGTTTAATTCAGAATGCATCAAATATGATTTTCACAAGGAAGTCTCACGCTTTGAAGGAGAAATTGGTGGGTTTTCTTGGTATGTGTGAACCACACTGACTAGTGCTGTAGACAGCCACTATCTATCTCTAAATCTAACAAGAGCAGAAAAGTCAGAGTAAGACATTTACAGGAAACACAGCATTTCCTTTACCTAAGAGATTTTGATAAATAAAATTTTTCAGTGGCTTTATGTTTTTGGAGCAACTGGTTATGTTATACTGGGTTGGGGTTGATTCATCTTTGTGCACTGTGGGAGAAAAGCAGTAAATTTTAAAACTGAAAAACCTTGTTAGCACACTTTGTTAAGGGCAAAACAAGTAACCAAAGACAAAATAATAATATTAATAATAAGAGCTCTCTTCAAAGCAGATAAATAGCTCCCAGA
Source organism: Astur gentilis (assembly GCF_929443795.1). Taxonomy (NCBI): domain Eukaryota; kingdom Metazoa; phylum Chordata; class Aves; order Accipitriformes; family Accipitridae; genus Astur; species Astur gentilis. The sequence goes on along the minus strand of NC_064890.1, from coordinate 27,036,402 downwards.
ATTATTTTAAAGTTACACTATCTAATGTAGACAGTGCATTTCTTTAAAAAGAAAAGCATCTGTTAGCTTCAGAGACACTACAAAAAAGTTTTTTAGAAAAGACAAGGAAACATTCCAGCAACAACTACCTACAGAACTGCAAACATCCAGCTGTTCAAGCTCTCCTTTACTTCAGTAGATAATCTGGACAGAAGTTAGTAAACCCAAGTACACTCAGAGTATTTAATTTTGATGGGATTATTCAAGTAAAGTGTATTTAAATGACACGGTGAAATAGGTAAAATACGCTGAGAAATAAAATGTAGAAACCAGTAAAAGTCATGGCTATAAGAGCACTGGATGTGCTGCATATTAAAGACAACCACAATGAATTAATTATGTGGAAAGTTCCTCAGAAGTCATTTTTACAACATGTAGATGACGGCAAGGAAAAGAAGAAGGGTAACAGAATTATTAAAGTGATACTGGATGAAGATAAGAGTTGGCCAGGCAAAATGGCTCTGCATTAATTCCTTTGTGAATTACTTTAAACTCCTGTTTCCCCTACAGTTCCATCCTAGCTCTTCGGGTTATTTTAAGGACTAACCTGCGCATTTTGAAAGGGACAGAAGAGAACACTAGAAAGGAGAGAAGATGAAAGAGACAGACATTGAGGGGAAAATAATGGGACCCTTTGTTTTCTGCAAACTAAGCAACTGACACCATCTAAGCAGTACAGAGAAATACAAGCAATTGCTGTCATCTTTGGTATGTTCTGCTGCTGCGGACTTGAGAAGTTTATAAATGAATAAAATAGCTAGGGGCACCTGAACTAAGTTATATTAGAATATTAAACTTGATTAAATGAACTATGTATGAAAATAACTTTGGGGCACAGAATCACTCTCAGCTCTAAATTACTCTCCCACAACCTTAAACCAACATTTACACTGAAGGAAAAAGTGAAAGCTATGCAAATGTGTATGGAAATATCAGCTGGAAACACATCTAGAATTGCATTAATTATAAATTACCTATATTAAGTTAAGAGAATGTATTAACTTGTTCAGGGAACTTCTGTTAACTTCGGTGCAAAATTCTCGACCAGTTCATCACTGATGTAAAATTCAGTAGATTTGATTTTTTCATATCTGGGCAGATTTGCAGTTCCTAAATTTGCTTCGGACTTTGCACTTGAATGAACTCAAAGTGAAGCTTACTCCTTTTAAATGTAAATCACTGAATAACAGTAGGAGGCTGGGCCAGCGCAGCCTCATACTGATACTTAGGCAGAGCAGATTGGGAAACGGTAGGCTATTGCACAGTAATGTTTGTAAACTGTGAATCTTTATTAGGGGAAGAAGAAAGTACAAAACTAGTAGGGGGAGCAACAGTGTAAGGAGGTCAGGGAAAAAAATTCTATTTCAGCCACACACCTGCTGATAAGGCTGTAAAATCCAAGCTGTGGGAATGACTCCTTTTCAGTTTTGGCATTATATAAGGGATATGGGGAACCTACATTCATCTACCACCATCAGCCTTTCAGGGCTGGCAGAAATTCATTGTAATTTTCTTCTCCAGGGTAGCAGCTCCTAAATTGCATTTATTCTGATGGCTGACAACAAACACACGTCTTCTGGTATGCTGTTAACTGTGAAGAATCTGTTGAAAGTGTGGTCGTTTTGCAAGCTTTTGTGAAAAGCAGTTGGAAAAGGTCTGAGTTATTGAAAAAGCAATTATAGGATTGCTTCTAATTAGATTACACAGCTCTCTGGGGAAACACAAAGATGTTGTGGTTTGACATTTTGGCCCCACACACTGCCATGCAACCACGTTTAGCAAAAAGAAAATTTCACCAGGGTGAATAAGACGTATCTCAGGAAAAAAGTGCCTTGGTGAGAGAAATGAAGATTAGACTTCAGTAAAGCCAGATTTTTAATTGGAAGATGTGACTCAGATGACTTCAAAGCCCCACAAAAGAGGCTTATTATTTAATTTTAAAATGAGCGTTGAAATAGTAGGGTTTTATTTGCTAATGAAAAGATTTTAATGAAAAAATGGCTACATTTTTAGTTTTCATTATTGTTGGTATAGTGTTCTTTAGCTGATTCTAACTCTTTTGATATTGCTTAATTCATTGGTGTGGATTGCAGTGTATGTAATGAGAAATGCAGTGCTGATCGTTTTGTTTTTCACTTCCTTTTGTTACAGTCAACAGATGAGGCAGACGTTTCCAATGATCAATCAGTGGCAATTTGTAGAATTATACTGTCTGTTTCTGCAACCTGAATGCCTGGTTTAATACAGAAATAATACCTCAAAAAACAGAAGTACAATATAGGCATTTCTAAAGTATCTGTGTCTTTCGAACATAACTGCCTCCCTTGAATCGGAGAAAACAATATCAATTAGAAGGCATAGTCAATTACCATACCATTCATCGGTTTGATTAACCTATCCTACCTTTGGAAAAGACTGTGTCTGGAGTGTTTAAGGAATTATCAGATAAAGATGCAAGTCTTACAATAGAATTCTGGAATTTCCAAGATTTAGACTTTTGCAAGTCTCCTTCCTTGAGCTATTCCTTAAAAGACTTGCTGAGAATATTTGAGCTGATGCCTTCAGTGCTAACAGCAATCAGCTCATCGATCATAGATAAAGTGGCTCACCAGGCTACCATTGTCCTGTCTTCCTGAGGGTTTGGATCAGTATTTGTAACAGCTCTATTAATAAATGGGGAGTAGAATACGCTGAGTACACCACCATAATGATTGGTCCCAATCTGGGAAAATGTTGTTGTGTTAGACAGACATCTGCTGCAAGCTGCTTAGGAATCAGAATGAACTGACTAGGAAAATATCCAAGCAAAATGGAAATTGGAATCCCGTGTTCTAAAAATCGGATTTTTTTAAAAAAAGATGTTTTCAGATCAAGAGAACTCTTCCATTAATTCTATTTTATTGCTAAAGTAAAAATCACAGGGCAAATCCTGAGCCTAGATTCAGGTAGTTGATGGGAGATGATGGGCAAAACTTTGGAAAAGCATTCTTGACCTCATAAGAATAAAAGTGGAAATTCTTGTTTTCCATGGAATCATAATTTTTCCTTTAACATTTTTCCATATGAGTTCCAAACTGGCTAATTTCAAAGTGGTTTTATTTTTCCCTTCCTTTCATAATACACAATGTTTAAAATAGAAAAAAATACTCTGGCAAACAAAGAAGGTAAAAAAAAAAGATTGTTGCTGGTCAGCAGGAAAAAGAAATGTCAAGACTGTTTGCCTGTCTTTGCAAGCATATCAGATACATACCAGCCAGTTCTGTGAATTCACCAGAAACCTCCTCAGTTAAGTGTGTGCTCATTGACTTTGTTAAAAGTGTTTTAACTACAGTTGATTCCTCTACAGCTGATATGACCTACAGTATCAAGGGACAGGCAGTCCAACACAGCCAGCATCTATTAAGTATCAGGGTCTTAAAGTCTAAGAACACAAAATAACAGTGAAGAATGAAAAAAACCCCAAAAAACCCCCAACAACCCCAAACCAAAAAAAAACCCAACAAACCAACCACCAAATGATCTACAGCTCCATGGAGCATACAGAATTCAGAAACATATCACAGAAGGCCAACTTTTGCCCTTTAGTTTCTGTAATTTTGAAAAATTGTTGGTGTATGATAAGGTTTAGAAGAACATGGGTTTTTTATTTAAACACATCAAAAGCTATAAGAGAATTTCCACCTTGAATTTCACCGAAGCAGATTTGTGAACATTTATAGACTTCTGTTTTCACTTTTGACCAGAACAATGGAAGGGATGCAGTTTTGAGCTATAAACCGAAGAGTTGTTTCAGTGAATAGAGCCAATAACTTGGTTTTGGAATTGCTAGAAAGAGCAAGATATGGGTAGAAAGGTGGGGAAGACTGGCTAATTAATTGGTTCTAATCAACTGTGTACTGATGCCATTAACTTGTCATTGAATTTTTACCGGTTATTGACACCTGATATTTATGAAAATTAAAGTAATATCTATTTACAGCTTAGATATCCTGTTTTTTATTACCAGCTTCATCAAGTACATAATTACATCTTTTCATGCATTCATTTAGCTATACCTTGGTTTAAGATGAGACAAATAAGTGTCTGAACATAATATTTGATGAGATAGCTGTTAAAGACTGCCAAAAAATTAACAGACTGAGCCTGATGGTGTGATGGTTGAAGCCTAAGAAAACTAGTTCACTCCTCCTCTCAAGAAGGAATGAAAAAAGGCCCAGGAAGAAAATAAGTCTGAGCTACTGGTTTCACCATTAAAACCAAAATTGAGAAATTGAAGGATCTCACATGGGAACACAGAGAAGCTTTCTGAATGAGGAGGTAGCTTAAGTAGGAAATTACTTACGAATATTTTATTATTTTGTCCATCTCACTTCATTTCCTTCCATCTGAGATAAAGATGAACATACATTGCAAAAATCTGGTTATATTTGCTTCAACTATCAGATAATCCTGATGGGGTCAATCACATTTGCTGGTTTTTGGAAATCTGGGAAATAGCATGTTTATTGCATGAAATTTTTAGTACTACGTTTTGGGGGTCCACTGCCTGTCAGTCTTCTCTCACAGTCCTGCTTGTCAAATTCACCCTTGTTAAATGCCAAGAAGGGAATACTCTGGGAAAGCCACTCCCTTGACTGAAAGCAGGGTTATATTCACCTTCTTTTAAAAAAGAGATGAAATTAACTTTATGGGAATCATATGCCATATCTGTAGTAGAAAATAAGACAAGGTCAGCAGACATGGAACAGTATGTTTCTGCACTATTAAGCTCATTTACTCTTCTACTGGGAAAGATCTCTGGCATATGTTCACTCCAAAACCATGTCTGGGAATTGCTTGGGGAAGTACAACTTGGTACAGTTGTAAACCATACAAGGGACTGTTCTATTAATTTAACAATACAGATGACCGTGTCCCAGCTTCTAAGCGTTCCAGGGCACTGGTTAGTTTACTAGTATAGGCATTGCTAGAACATGAATAGAATAATAATTTCAAATGGGTTGCTATTGCAGGAAGTAAATAAGAGTGAGACATTTATATACAGACATTGATACACTCCCAACCTAAACTCCTAAAGACATATATAAAAGCCAACATTTTTTGCTCTTGACAAGAGAAAAATTCTAGAAGAATTGTCTTATGACAAATATATTTCTATGCTGGATGTGCTAGTAGGGTGGTGTGGCAGGTGACCTTAGAAGACGAGAATACAAAATTCAACATCCCGGTAGGGAACCACTGTTTGTACAAACTGTCAGCTGAGGTATAGCCAGGAGCCAAGGTGTTATGGTGAAAAACATAGATTTCTGATAGTATACAGGATATTAAGGTGTACCTAGTTTTTCAATGTGTAGGAAAAGAACAGAAGGACGCCATTAGAGGATTGGAAAGAAACACAACTGCTGAGCTAAATCTTTGTAAGAAGAAATTTAAATTCCAAGGGACGGAATGCTTTCTTATGAAAGAAAGAAAGACAGCATGAAAGCAAGAAAGTCTAGTCATGACTACAGTACACTGCAAAGCTTCTGCAGAAAGTTCCTCCTCTGAAGGAGATTCAAAGTCAAAGATCCCCTCCACGTTCACGCCACAGTCCTACTGGCTGCCCCCAGGCTGTTCTCCACCCATGCCCACACAGTACCCCATGCTGGAGCGTCACTTATCCTCCAGGACTCTCCCGTGACAAAGCTACCCTGCTTTGGCTCTGCCTGGCCTCTCTGCACCAGCCCTACCCCACAGTCTCACCTAGGATGTGTCATTAAGTATCCTGCCTTCTTTGGTCCTTCAATTTTCTCTCCTACTTCCCCACATGCTTTGGCCCTGGTGAGAGACCAGTAATGCAGCAGTTACTTTTGCTCCCCAAGAATGCAACATTTCATTCAGGTTATTTGTATTCCTGTGCCTTCAACAGTCGTACATGCTCCTTTTCTCAACTTTCAGGAAGTTGTGATAAAGGCTGTTGGTAATCCCTTGTATATGGTTTGACCACTGCTACCACTTAACTTGATCCTTTCTATTAGAAGGGTGTTCTGATGAAAATTGCTGCAGCAGCGTTAAACTTTCACCACTGGAAGGCTCTATGGAGGAAGGGAAAGTCAAAAGGGTTGGCATCCTTCTAGTACACATTTTTATAATGTAAACTGGAAATCTGTTTTTGGCTTTACTGTAAATTTGTACAGGCATGAAAGTAGTTATTCTGCTTTACATAATGGCCTTTGACTTCTTAGGTGACACTTTTTAACAGCAGACTAGCTAGGATTGCAAAACTGAAAGGTGCGGCTCTTGTTGTGTAAAGCTTTATCTTTTGTAACATTGAAGTGTGTCTGGAAAGTTAATAATGGCTCACAAATCAATGCCAAATGCATAGTCTAGGCTTCTCCCTCTTCACAGTTTGTGGATTTGCAGACTGTAATTAAACCCTTGCATTTTCTTTCAGTTTCCCACCAGAGCACCTCGTCGTTCACTGTACAGTTTTGACACAATTACCATTTCTGCTGGCCTGCCAATATCACCCCGTCCCGCAGGGAATGGTCTGTGTACAAAGGCATAAGCTTCAAAGAACTAACTAGATCTGGAAACATCACCACAACCACTGCTCAATACTACTCCAGAGTCCCACAGAATACTAATACCGGTTCAGTAGCATAATGAATAATTAAACACAACTGGCATTGTTTCAAACATTTTTCCAATGTCTTCAAATCATGGCAGAAAGGTAAGTATTTCAGAAACACGGCGATTTGAAGGACCTGTATCAGGATGAATCTTAGTTGAAAATTACATACTGAAAATATAACATCAGAAAAGTCTCCAAGGTTTACAGGACAGAATTAATCTGCATTTATTGTTAGACCGTATAAGTATTTGAGTTTCTTCTAGTAACATTCTTGTATTTTAGCTTGTTGCTTGGCAACACTATTTTTAGATATTCAAGTAATGTGTATCTTTGCAAATTAATCTCTGAAACATGGTTGCTGAATCCTTTCTAAATAGCCCCTTTTCATGATGCTGAAATACAAATCAATATAATAGCCACCTCTCTAGCATTTAAAAAAGATGAGTAGAATGAAAAATACCCAACAATGAAAACACACGTTTTATAAATCTGCTCTGGGGCATCTTTATCTGCATGTCAAAACACATAAAAATTTAGAACCACAGAACTGTGAAACTAGTTTAAGGGTCATCTATTAAGACTTCTCAATGTGCTGAACAGTTGCTGAGAATTCTTAGATAAATTAACAAACGAATTTTTTGCCTGTAACTGTTGATGAAATATGTGACCAAAATGTCTCCAAAATTGCCAAATGCATAATCACTGGCAACAATATATGTCTACGGAAAAAAATTTTAACTATTATTTTATAGATGCACATTTTAAAGCTAGCCAGGATTTTGTTTCATTTGGATTCTTTTTGGTGGAACAATGCCCATGAAGTAAAATGCAAGCAAAGACAAAATAAAATGCTAGCTAAGACAAAATAAATGTTGCATCAGAAACTGTTTATTTAAAAAAAAAAAAAAATAATGGGAATATAAAAAAAGAAATAATTTGGATTTTTCATTTTGAGAATAACAGACTATTTATTTTGATATACTTTTTTGAAATTTTCATGTGCATATTCATGTAATTAGTTCTATGCAGTATTTTAGACAATTACAGCCAAGATTTGGGCATTACATCATTTTTATCTATGGAAAAAATCTTTAACTTAAAAATATAATGTGTTCAAATGAATCATAGAATATTTACAGATCAAACTTTTTTAGAATTTCTGTTTTCTGAGAAGCAGCTAGTACTAGTCAATCTATTCAAAACACAATAGTAAAAATTGTACGAGTAACGCTATTGTTACATTATCAATTATGTTTTAAATTTCCTTTAGAATGCTGATAATAGAAATGTCAGACCTTGTGATCTTCAGTTAAAAATCTTAGTTAACTTAGTTGCACAATATAATTTCAAAGAACTCAGTGAAAATGAAGCACATCAGTGGCTTATTGTTAACGTCTAGAGACCCTACCAATCCCATCTTGCTTTAGACTTTTGTGATCTCTTCACCACAATAATTAAATGAACACAAATCACACAAATGATGAAAAAAATGCAAACTATAAAATAATAAACAAATGTTATCACTGCTGACCCATCTACTTATGTGTGTTTTAAGAAGTCTACAGCAAATGTTTTGATAGAACTGTAATGGAGAACAGGGTAAGATTTCCTTTGCTTTAGATCAGCACAATTTTCAACACCTCGTAACTGTTACAGTCCCTTTCTATGACCCCCTTTTTCTTTGAGACTGTAAGCTATCACTTAAAAAAATACTGCTGTGCATTATATTAATTTATGTATGACTTTCAGGCCAGATTTGGAGCTATTTAAATTATGTTATTTTGGTCTTGAAGTCAAAAGTTGGGACAAAGGTTTTCAAAGAAACAGCAAAATTAAATCTATATTTTGAATAAGCCTACTAAAACGTTGAATTAATAGATGAGGAACATCAGTACTATTGTATGTCTAAATATTTCATTATAGTTTTTTGAATGTTGTTTTAACAAAAATAGATTATACCCATATGCAATCTTAACTGCTCTATTTTACCTATTTCTGACCCCTTTTGTTACATAATTAAGAAAATCCTGACATTTTTATTTTCAGTTGTATGCTACTTTTCATATTCAATGCAGACAAGAGCTTCATTTTTGAAAAAAACCATAGTCTAAACCAAACCTTTTGTGATAATGTTGGTTATAGTAATACAATGGGATAAACAACTACCAAATGCCTTTGGAGGTTAGGGGAAAGCTCTTGTAGCCAGGAAAAAGGGGATAGAGACTTTCTATTTCACGTGTACTCTTGCCTATGCAATGCACCTCAACGTCTCTGATATAAATCAAGGTCATAGAATCCAGCCTTTGAAAGCTGTAGTGTCAGCTTCCAACTCTTTCTACAACTAACCACATTAAAACTAAAATAAAATGATAGTAAAGGTGAATGCAGAAAGTGAGGGATGGGACATGATAAAGGGATTCAAATGTGATGATCCAATCTTTTAGTTACTATGTCAAACTGTATTTCAGACTGAATGCCTTTTGGGTCTTCATTAATCTACATCCTTCTCCCAGAGCAAAGGATAAAACAAAGATTTCTCAACTCTGATATGGCAATGCAGTCTCACACACATATTAGTACCTCCTACTTTGTCAAACTTAATCTAGCGTAAAATCTTACCATTGACCTTACACCTCCTTGTAGAAATTAATTAGCACATTTACAAGTCACACATTACAAACACTAAATGTCATGAAGGCTTTTGGAGAAGTCCTATACAGCTGTGATGAAGGTGGGTTACATATTGCTTTAGCTATATGGGAATCGCCACATAGGATGGAGGCAGAAGATTAGGAAGAGTTGGAAATAAAGTGAAGAAAACAAGACAGTAAGAAGCCAGCTGGGTAGAGACAGGTCAGGCTCATAGGGCAAAGTGCAAAGGGGGTGCTAGGGTCTATAAGAAATGTCAAAGACATACCTGACAACTTTCTTCAATTTATGAGTTTTAACCTAATAAAAGAGAAACAATCTTTTTTTTTTTTTTTTTTTAAACACAGAGGAATTTCTGATGAGAAACACTTCCATATATGAATACATCAGAGATTTTTTTTCTTTAATCCTAATGCACATAGCCCATTTTTCTTCTTCTGTTCTGGAGTGCAGACATGTTCTCTCTACAACGAAAAAAGCAGGATTCACATAGAAGATTACTTTGCATTAAATTCACAATATGCACATACAGGGAGGAACAGATTAGACAGAAGCTGGCCATATACTTCTAAAGTAAGGTATTTGAGACAACGCATAAATTGTTTTCTTGTTGAAAAATACATTCACATAATCTTCCAAATGAAAATTTAATCTTCTTTTCATAGTCAGAAATAATATGACTACCAGAAATGGAATTCTATTAAAATATAAAAAAGTATGTTCTAGGGATGTTTTCTATCCTTTACTGATATTTTTTCCATCTTCCTGTTGGGACAACTGGTGAAAACCCCACTTTGAAAAGTATAGTATACATGTAGAAATTAAAATTGTGACTTTTTTGCAGTTTTTAAAATTAAGAAACAGAAAATAAGAGGCAAGAAGTGAATAAAAAAGTGAATGAGAGACATATTGTAAGATACCATTAAGGACAATATGAGTCCTTTGGTAGAAAGTAATTAGAACTATCAGCTAAAGCACAAAACATAACCCCCTCCCTGTTTTCTCAAAGACTTGCCCAGCAAAATCAGCATCTTCATATTCCAGTCTCCTGTTTAGATGAAGAAGACAGTCTCAGGACCAATAAAGACCACGGACTACTAAACAGTCCATTTATACCATTCTTATAAGATGGATACAAGAGTCAGCCAGACATCAAATCTCATTTCATTATTCCTTGGGTCAGACGAGTTCCAAAGGCCCAGAGGTTAAATGGAAAAACACTTTAGTCCATTAAAATGCACTCACTCAAATAACTGAGTCTTTCAATAAATTCTGTTCAGCTGGGATCAAAAACGGAATGTATTTGACAGGAGTATATCTCGTTCACAAGAAACCTTTAAACAGTGGAAACAGTATTCACTGAACTTAAACAATAAAGTTATAAACTGCATTAAAGAAGGGTGGGCATCAAAATACTTCATTTCCCATCTCTCTTACCAAAACAAAAAACAACAGTCCTTAGGAAGGGAATAGTAAACAGTTTCTTTGTAAGATAGATGAAAATGTTTTGTTCCCACTCTTTCTCAGTAGGTAAAAATGCTTTGAGAGCAAAGATCCCAGCAATTAATGAGCAGACTCAAAACAATTTAATCACTTGTTACAGTAAACATTTTATTATAATATTCCCTATCAATTTTTTGCTCTTCCATTCTTATTTAAGTAAAATGTTCCATTGGTATATATATATATTGGCATGGGTCTTGTGGAAAAGGTGATAATTACCTTTATTATTTTTTTTTTTTCAAAGTGTAAGCATTGTTCAAGAAGATGAAAGACCTGGAAATAATGTATTACATGTTGGGTGTGCAGGGTAGTATTTTTTTCCCACTCAGAAATGACAGCTGTGATGTTTATTTATTAATATGCACATAAAAGCAAGAGAATATTAATTTCTCCAAAAAATGGTACTGTAGAGTGGTCATTCTTTTCTTATATATAAATTTAATAGCTTTTCAAGGGCTCCACTATCATTAATTTAGTGGAACATCAAGAGCAGCAACTCCTTACTTTGTTAAATTTCATTTTTCAGGCATTAACAAAACATTGCAATATCTAGACCTCTGTTAAAAAATGATCATCATTTAATAGCTGCACATGGGTGCTGTTAGCCCTAGGCAGTAATTAATCTCTCTACAACAGTTTTTTTTGCTGTAGCAATTGTAAAAAAACATGTGAAACTCACAAAATTACTGATTTGTTGTATTTCCCATATTTTTCATGTTTTTGATATTCAGGATGACATATCTTATCAAATCCATGACTACCTCTATGTTCTTACTACATAAAATACTCAAACATGATGTATATATATTTTTTTCGAACACTGTGAAATATTTGTACTCAAGAATAGCCCAAAGCAACAGGAACACAAGATAAAAGGAGAGTCTTGTACATCATCTAAGACCTTGAAAATTACCCTGAATGTGTGGTGATTTATAGGTTTGCCCCATTTATACTACTATTCTTCTTACCGCAATATATGTACAAAACTCTGAATAATATTCAAGTGGAGGGCCTACTAGTCCTTAGTATGGAGAAGAATATTTTTCCTGGCACCTAAGGTGCAATGATAAATTGAACCAGAAATTGATATAACATATGAATAATAAATATTGCACAACAAAGACCGCATCTCAAAAGAGACGAAACCTAAACTCCAGAACAAGATAAAATTGTAAATATTATTGCAATAAATAAGCTCTCTCCTGAGATCTACTGGGTTCCGCATTAAATGTTTCACCTTGCACATAAACAGGACTGTATAAAATTTTTACTTTTTCTTTTTTGCAAGTGTGGCCTTTATCTCAGATGACAATAACTTAAATCCACTCTACACTTGGAATTTAAGAAACAGAACACTCCAGAATCTTCTTTTTTTTTTTTTTTTTTTTTTAACATGACAACATCTACAAATCCTAACTTTATTTTTGGCCTTGAGTTAAAGAATTTCCTTTAACATTTCAAAAGATAACATGGCAACTTTTGCAATTTGGAATTCCAAATTAGGTCACTATGAGAGAAAGAAAAAGTGAAAGCTTCTTTCTCAGAAAGGCTCTCTCTTACAACTACCACCATTAGCATCAAGAGTAGAATAATCCTGCATTAGCAGAAAGATTATCAGATGACCCTCAGGTCAGAGTCATGTTATGGGACCAAGTAAGCTGTTCTCAAGGCTATTCCCGTTGGTGCAAATTCATCTAGTCCCACAGAAGGGAATTTGCTGTTAGAGTTTGCTACAGGGCACTCACATTCCTTGTTTGCATTTAATGATATTGGACTGGGAGACAGTGCTGCTCAGCTGGTATAGCCATTCCTCTTCATATTTTCTCCACACTGGAGAAACCTGGAGACCTAATTCTGGGTAGGTGTGTTCTGCAAGTGGAGATGACATATGTCATATGCCAGCATATGTCAGAGACCTCATTAATTCTTAATTAATAGCAAAGGTATGGTGTTTTTAAGGGGTTTTGCTACCCAGAACAGTATTAAGAGTTCTGCCACATTTCACTGATAGATTTTAACCATCTCTTACCTAATGCCTTTCAGTTACTATGGTTGCATGCTTCTTCAAACCAGCTGACAATTCTTGGGAGACATGGTGATAGTTAGGTATATCTGATCATTTGGGATCGGTCTTGGCCCTGCTATGATACCGTCAGTTTGGATTGCACACCAGACATGGGAGCCTGTGCCGGTGTGGTTTCACTCCGGCAAAGCTTGCCATATTAAAGCTAGCTCTGTTTTAAGATTGTGATAACATCTGGAGGTACAACGTAGATTTACCTTAGGACGTTTGTAAATTTTCAGGAGCACATAAAGACAGTGCTGAGGGAACCTAGCAAAGCTGAGGGTCTGACTTAGGCATATTTTTCTCTTCCTGGTCCTTTGACTCTATAATTGCTTTAAATTGATATATTTCATACTGAGGAAAGCACTCACAAAATGAGCTTAGTTCAGAGGGAAAATTAGCAAACATCTCTCAAATCAACAGGCACTGCCTCCAAGGAGGCAAGATGCCACACATGGGATAACTTTTCTAGGTGCCTGCTGCCTCCTCTGCTGACACTGCTGGGAATCCAAATGAAAATATAAACTTAGTGTTGATGAGCTTCTGATAGCTTTGCAACATTTCTAGAACATCCCTACAGTATTTTCCAAATGTAGATGGAAAAATAGATAAAAAACCTTAGGAATCAGGCACCAATGAGAATATCTGGAGGGATCACATTCCAGGTACATCTGATAAATACTTCTGTGACTCCAGTGTGGTACCTTTGAGAAGACAGAAAATAGGGAACAGTTTTACCATTTTCCTCATTTTGTAAACATACATAGGTGGGAAACTTAAAGTTTGCGGAGGTACAGGTCATGTTCCACTTTTCTAAGTCAAAACAATCAAAACAGCCATATGCTCCATTAAAACAAAGTAGTAAAGGAATGATAAGAGGCAAACAGAGTTATTAACTTGTCAGTGACTTGATTGATCACCCGCTGCAAGAAACTGAAACCCAAATGGTATTCCGTACATATAATCAATTGTGTAATAGCCAGCAACAAATGTTGATGAACTGTTAAGGTGCATGTATCATATATGCTTAAGGAATAAATGATGAGTCAAAAATTTCTCACCCTAATTGCAGTTCATGTAGTTAAATCTGTATGCATGTCAGATAATTTATTCTGAAATAAGACAAGACAGAATTTGTGAGCAACATGCCATTTGACCTATGCTCATGATATAAAATGCATCAGCCTAATTTTGCTAGGATTATTTGCAGTGGTGAGGTTGCTTCATCTTTTGATAACTATGGTATTGTGTTAAAATAGTTGTAGCTCTGTAAATGTTAGAAGTCAGTGATCTAAAATATGCTTCCAATAAACTTGTGTCTGAGCACTTTTTTTGAGTGCTCAGCATTAGTCTCTCTTTTGAATAGGAAATTAAGGCACCTGTAGTCAGTAACATCTTTTACTGACAGTGGAGGGAATCAGTGAGAACTGTATGTACAGCTATTCTCTCAGGATCCACTTTATTTAGTCCTGTTCAGCAGTGGTGGTCATCCAGTTTTTATTTTCAATACCTAGTAGCCAGAAAATCCATGTGAAGAGAATCAGGGTGTGGTTCTGTTATCTAAATACTTAGTGCCATTTGACGTTCCCTAGGTCTTCTAAGACATCTACATGGGGCTGGAACATACAAAATTGGATGTCCAGGAGACCAAACTCTGGAGCAGCAGAGGCCAGGTGACATACACCTCGAGGAACAACACTGGCATGAGATTCGGTTTAAACAAGAGAGTCCTGTCCCAGGAGATCAGGATGTGAGGCCCTTCTTGGATGTAGGATCTCTGTTTCCTATGTATCCTAAATAGGAATGCTCTTTTCCCTCCACTCGAAACTGGCTGGCTGTGCAGCCGGGAACGCAACAAGCATGGGATCAGCTGGAGCACAGGAGAGAGGAAATGGCTGGTATTACCCTGGTGAACAGGGAGGAGACAGTGGAGTACGGGTACATGTCACCAGCCTATTTTTTTTTTTTCTTTTTCTGACAGTATCAATGAATCTAAAGGTTTCTGTACGTGAAATAGATTTAACTAAAGAAAATTCTGTGTCTGCTTTGGTATTGGAATGAATGGGAATGTCATTCATTCCTGGAAAAGTTATTCTTAAGCAGTATCTACAAGTTCTGCTACATACAGGTAGTAGAGGTTCATAAATCCATATCTTGCAGGTAATCCAATCAATTAACGTTTCTCAAGTTGAATAAATAACGTGAGGACAACAATTGTATTTAGCGCTGAAGGTCAGTCATGCTCTTACACTGATATTAAAGAATACAAGGAGGAATACCCATCCTACAAAGATTGCTAACAGCTTAAGTATTTTCCAGTCTATATTTATCAATGGAGAAAAAATATAGACCTTCTAAAAAGGTAAAAACATAAAATACTGTGAATTTTTATTATATGACTTTTTGGGGGGTGCAAGGAAATTTTGCCCATACTTAACAGGCTGATCATGTCTTCTATTTGCTTTCTCTAATGAACTGCAATGGAACTGTCTGCACAGAAAGATGAATTTATGCTCTGGGTAAAAATTCTTGACAAATTCATTTGGGGAGCCTCTGCTAGAGCTAGTCATTGAATAAGAAGTTTTTTCAGAAGGAAGAAGGTTTACAATAGTCACTAAAGTCATAGGTCTAAAGAGATTAATTAAAATTGTCTACTGGAAAGTTTAAAGTTCTTGTTCGCATAACATCTGACCTTTGTCTTTGACTTTATTAGACTAATGAGAAAAATTTCTATGATCAGGTTTTCTTTCTCTTTGCTATTTTTCCCAGGGAAGAATGAGAAGAAATTTTGATTAATCACTTATCTCAAAAAGCTGTACATAGTACAAAGAGTTAAAATTTGTTTGATCAGTAAAATTAATTTTCATGATGTGTCTAAACCAGTAGATTCAGAATGTTAATATTTTACAATCAGTAAGTATCTAAACACTATACTTGGTGTTTATGTTGTATGTTTTATTGCAAAGCTCAGCTATTGATTTTTTAGCATTAAATAATAGTAAACAGTTAATTTACAAGCTGTAGAACACAATTGTGCTCCTCTGACCCAGTGTTTTACAATAAGCTAGGTGATATTATATTTAACAATTTGGAAGAATCCGGCATATTGTTGTCAGCCCCAATAATTTAAAAATAGTAAGTCAGTCCAAAATAAAAAAAAAAACAAAACAAAACAAAACTTGTTTCTTTGTGGTTTGGTTGGCTTTTTTTTGGGGGGGAGGGGGAGGAAGTGGGGTTGTTTAGGGTGTTTTAAATGACCATGTGAAAATATGAGGGCCAATTATTTGCTTTTTTGCTTTTTGGTTCATGTGATACACTTGGGGCAGTTTTCAAGCTTTCTTTTACTGTCTTGAGAAGTAGAAGTTTTACAAAATATAAGTCAAAGTATTCTTTCAGATAGTGTGAGTCCAGAAGCTGGTGCTTCAGATCAGAATTCATGAAGCCTGAATCTGTAGGATTATTGGATTTTCCAGACTCCAACATGCTGAAAGTTCCTTCGTTACCTTTTCATAGGGTCGGGGTATTCATTTGAACCATTTGGTGCAAATATCAGAGAAATCTAACAATAAACTCTTGTGTACCATCACATTAATTAGATAAATCTGAGTAAAACACCCATTTCGCCAGCTGTCCTTTTTCACAAGATATATAGATATTTCATATCCTTGAGGCCTCTGCTTTTCTGCCAGATTTGCTGAAAGAAAACGATCTTTCGAAATTATTCAGGAAGGGCACGCAGGTGGACACAGACACACCCAGACAGGAAACAGCTAATTACCCCTAAACTGTGTTTCACTTTTGAATTCTAAAAAGGTTGCACAAAATGTATATGAAACACCTGTGAAGGAAGGACAAATGAAAACTTTGATTTCAGATAAATTGCCAGCAGGAAAAAGAGATTGCTAGTTATTGCTCAGGAAGCACTTATCTCTCAACTTTGCACAGTAGGTTCAAAGACAAAGGATGTTCAGCTGTAGCACTGCAGGTTTTTCCAGACCATCCAGATCTACCTGCTACACAGCTGATGATGTGTGACTGAGTATAGCTCTGCCACAATGACTTAAAGGCTTACCCTGGCTTGCTGCCCTTATCATGGTACAAATAGAAAGGAAATCTGGTCCACAAAATATCTGTTACCTCAATGAAGGAAAAGTTTTACTATTGAGTATAGCACTTCTCCCCACCCCCATCTGTCTTTCCGAGGTTAAAGAAAGATCTTGAGCTGTTGCTCAATACCATCACTATTCTGGTCAGGTCCACATTCAACCTTGATTAAAGCAGACTGTTCTCAAGGCATGGATCTTTTGCCATTTTCTCAGTTATTCTGAAACATTGCACAGGGAAGCTCAGCAGAGAACGAATAGCCTGCCTTTGAAATGCAGGTTTGGGTGATGTTCCTGAATCAGTACAGCATTTCATTAAAGTTGACAAAGATCTATTGGATCATCAGGTCAACATTTTTGAATCAGCAGTATATTTCTGTGAAACAAAGGATCTATCTTATTCTGAAACTTTAGCTTCAGTTTAATGGCACTACTCCAAGAACAGAATCATTAGGAAGCCTTGTCTAAGAGCGACAATTATCATGAGTCCATTCATATTCCCAGTGGAAGGAATCCATCTAGTTAAAACAGCAACAGATCTTTTCCGTTCTGGTTAATGAGCTGAGGTGTCCAGTCAAACAGGAATCAATTATCTATAATTTAAAGTTTGTCTGCACAAAAAGATGAGTGGTAGCTTCAAAGAAGTTGACATGCTTGTCAACTTGTCAAAGTAACCTACAGCATGGGCCATACTCCCGGGGAAATACAAAAGCAATTCATGCTGGTTTCATCCCAGCAGGGACACAACCTGTGATCAAATACGTTGCTCTGAGTTTGAGCACTCCCTAGCCAGAAAGATTGTGACTTCAGCTCATAGTCAGCCACGGATTTCTGCTTTGTGTTATCTTCTGGCTTTTACAGTGTAACACAAGCTTTCAAGATGTATTTAATAGTACAAAAAATAATGAAAAAGGGTTTTCATTGCTCTTTCTGATGGTTTTCTCTTTCCCTCTTGCTATCTCTTTCCCTAGTATTTCCAAAGGATTTATCCTTCTGGGCATCTAGGCAACCACTTCACAACATCAATAGTAACAACAAAGTCCCAGTAAAGGTAGTGATTCCCTTGAAAATTTCTGCTATGTGACTAGATTCTGTTTAGGGTATTAGTAGGTCTATGTATTTCCAAGTTTTAAGTTCATTTCAGTGATTCCAGTGTATTTATATAATTTTATGGGAATCGTAGAGTGGGTGGCATTGCTGACTGTGCTCTCATGCAGTACAAAAATTAGCTGAAAGACCTTTTTTTGAATCTCCAAAACCAGTCAAATCCTGGGTTATTTTCATTTCTTCTGGGAATCTGAATGCCCTGAATAAAATGTTTTGTCCCTAGCTATACTACTTACCCAAATATTTGCAAATATTGATTGCAAATATTTCTTGATCCAACATGTACAAGCACAGTTAAAATAATGAATTCACCAGATGTGTTCCCACACTTTCAGTACCCATCAGTTAAACACTTAGTCTTAAGGTTTGTCCTGTTATTCATTGTGAGAGTTACCATAGGAATAGAAGTATTTGGGAGCCATTTCCACTCTTCAGTGCTAGTAATTGCATGCTTTATTTATATAGCAGCTACAGCCATGGCCCTTATGATCTGTACTGCAGAGACTGGAGCTCTGCACCAGTCTGATAAGTTGTGAGAATCAGCCATTTTTCTGAAGTGGTTATGAAACAAGTGGTAGTAGATTCTTAATCAGCAGAGAGAAAGAGACAAAGAAAACTGAGGATGACAACTGATTATGCTAATATTGATGGTTTAAATGAGGTGATGAGGTAAAAGGGTTCAGATAATGTTATCACAACTCTGGAAATAGCATCAGCTTTTATTTCCACACTGTGTACACAAAGTGTGACCTCTGGTACCTTAAAGAGAGGCTCATCTATTAATGACTCCTTTTATATCATATATATCCTGCATTTTATGGCTTTTGCTCTCATCCTGGGTTTTTCCATTCACAGTTTAAAAAAAGCACATGTCCTCAAGCTTAAACAAATAAATATGATTTAGAGAGAAAAAAAAAAAAATCCTCGAGAAAATTAGTGAAGCTGACTGACTTATTAAAGCTAATTTTCTTTAGTATACTATTTCCATGGTGGTATATAATATTTTCTTTAATGACCTTAGAGTTTTTGCCTCAACAATCTTGCCTGGGAGGCTTGC
Organism: Astur gentilis; assembly: GCF_929443795.1. NCBI lineage: Eukaryota > Metazoa > Chordata > Aves > Accipitriformes > Accipitridae > Astur > Astur gentilis. Next base: position 27,017,266 of record NC_064890.1, on the reverse strand, counting down.
TCTACACTTTAATAATTCTCTGTATGAAAAAACATTTCTTAACATCTGTTTACATGTTATTTGTCTTTAACCTCTTTGTCCTACTGGTAGTCATATTAGCTGGAAAAAAATAACAAAATAACTAGTATTAGTATACAGTTCCTGATTTTTACGGAGAGCTTTAATAAAATTCCATTTATTTGTGTTATATAGTTTACAAATAAGCAAATATTTACAGTACCTTCTTTTGGGCTTATATTACGTGCCTTGGGTTAATCTCCTCATTCTCATTTTTCCACAGGGCTAGTTATATATGATCTTTTCATTTAAATTAGCAAGGAAAAAATAGCAAAGCAAAATAACAATAAAACCAAACATAAAATCCAACAAAACAACGCCAGTCCTCAAATTTCTCTTTATAAGCCAGACATTGTGTGAGGTTCTGCATTTTGTTATATCCTGAAGAGGGTGCATGGTCTTTTTGCAGTTAGCTTGCATTTAATTTCTACTTACAGTGGGGTTTTTTAGGAGAGTGTACATTACTACTGTCAATAATCTGTAATTTCACTTGACAAAAGTCAGTCCTTTCACGGTATATTCACATTAAATTTGTAATGGGCAGAACTGTTTGCATTCATCAGTACATCACAGACTTGGAAAGATACAGACTTGTATGATTTGTGTGCTTTGGTGGGAAGACCAGAAGATTTGGCTTAAACTGCCGTTGTTAGAAAAACAGTCTGACCTTTGAGGTGGAGATATTTAAGAAAAAGCTGTTGTATCAATATATATCGATATTAAACCTTCCTTCTGCTTCCTTTTGCCATGCTTCTCTGTGAGGCCTTTTGAAACCCGCAGTGCTGCAGAGGAGCCGCGCTGTGTTACCTCTGTTCCTCGTGAGGACAGAGCCTAGGTCCTCATGCTATTTAACCACATCAATCTCGGAAATGTTTTCTCAGAAGATGCTTGTGAGATACGAAGAGTGTCCCTATGCACATCTAACTTCCCACTATATTTTCAATTTAAGAAGCCATTTTGGCTTTCATAAAGAGCTTTTGTTTGCTGTTTCAGGTGCAAGGCGGCTGCTGAATTTCCCCTGTGAGACATCTGTATTTCAAGAACTGTGTGACTGCTCTGTACAGTCAGGAAAGCACTTTGGGATCTTCCTGGTTTAAAAACATCATCTAAGAATAACGTAGTGTACTGTATTACTAGTCTATTTACTGATCCATTTGTCTTTATTGTCTGGTATCAGTGGATCTACCTTATAGCAAGCAAATGGAAGCATTGACTTTGGGCAACCAGTAAAGTCCAAACTTCCCCACATTGTGTCGCTGATGGGAGGAAGACAGAGCACCTTTTGGGATGAAATGGTAATTAAGGACTCAGGTTCATTAAACAAGAACAAAAGAACTGCCCTCACAGAAGAGACTGCTAACACATTCAGTCCGCTTTCCCGTCACTCTGCGTTATGACACTACTGTCGTAACACAAGTGCAAAACAAACACCCAACAACAATATCAACCCCAAACCTACGATTAAATCTAGACTTTCTATTCCCATAGTTTTCTAGTGGGCTAAGATTTTCAGGGCATTGTTTTCAGTCTTATTTAACACTTCAGGAAGATTCAAATGGTTTCTGCAAAAGAATCAAAACTGAGTTAAATTCACTACTGGGTACATGGTGGACTACAGGTAGGATAACAAAATGGATAGAGCAGGCATGAGGCAGGGCTGTTGGAGCTAATGTTGAATAAGTAAGGTTTTTTAAACTAAGGAAATGCCATTTATTAATGGGTTTAGGCATCATTTCTTTGCTGCACATAGTTGGCACGTGGAATAAATCACCACCAGCAGCAGAAAAACTAACAAATATAAATAGATTTTGGGAAAAAAAATAGGAAAACTGTTGGAGAAAAACTAAGCTTTTAAGAGTATATGCTGAAAAGCGCTTGGAAAAAGCCACCTGGTTCTGAACATTATTTGCAATTATTTGTTGGGATTTTACTCTAACAAGACCAGGTAATAATAGCTAATTACTTAGAGACTACCCATTGCCATCTGTAATTCTTGAGCTGTAACTATTTCTTGACTTCAAGAACTAGAATATTTGTGTCTCCTATGACAGCTACTTTATCGCTTTATTTCTATACTCACCAAAATGAGATTTTCAAATAACAGTTGTATCTAAAGCTAAATTAATATCAGCTGACCAAAGCTCAAGCCTACAGCAATAGTGTTTGCAGAGAAATCACATTCTTGGTTAGACTATATTACAGAATCACTAAATAATCTGCTACCAGAGAGAGACTTAAAAATTGGGCTTCAATTCAGATATAACCATTTTGGAGACCCAGTGGTACCCAATGACTACAATAACAAATTTAAATGGGTTCTTTTCAATGCCAAATTCATTACATAGATTACTAAAATATCTTTTGGACTGCAATAATAATTCAATAATGCTCCTTGGAAGACTGAGACACTTCCACAAAAAAAAAAAAAAAAAAAATAGAAATAAAAAATTGCTGGACACAATGGACAAGGCAGAATCATATCTAAAAGAAAAGAATGCAGTTATGTGGAGAAACAGCAGTATCTGCCTTGACACATATGAGGTTATATAAAAATGCATTATCACATCCTCACTGAATATATCACCTCATCAATTCCAGAATGTTTTAGTCCCAGGATTGGAGATAACCTGCAAAAAGCATGAAGTAACTTTAGTGTCTCCCACTTCACACAGCAGTTGCTGCAGTACAATATTTACTGTATTTACTATACTTAGTAATTTTCAATCTGGTTTTTACAGCCTCATGCCTTAGTTCAAAAGGCTAGATCAGGCCTTTCTTGTCCTAAGAAGAAAGAATATTCCCCTGAAACAAGCATCTTTTTCCTTTGAATCACATTTTTGTTCAGTATTATTGTTTAATCTTAGATCAGAAGCTTTTGTGTATCAATGAGGGAGTATCCAGACAAACACAGTTCTATTGATTTACCAATATAACTATTTAAAATTTGGACTTCTGAGCCACTATTCATGTATTTTATTACACAGCAAGTATTACTTTAGATTTTTGTCTAATGTCTTCAGTCAGTCTGGTTACATGTGAAATCTAAGATATAGCTTACTTATCCTTGGAAGATACAGGTTTGTTCATACAAGCTACAAAGTTGTTTATGGTCACTTAGACCTGTAATATTAAGAGGTTCTTGCAACTACTCTGTCCTAAAAGGCCTAGCAACCACATGATATACATACATGACTGAAACTTTTTCTCAGTCTGCTAGCTGCAGAATGCAAGGCTAAGCAGTAATCGAAAATAGCAGGCATAAAGCACAACCAGTGCAGAATGGAAGGGTTTGCATTTACTTTGCATTTACAGCATAGCTGTAACTAGAAGCACTAGTTACAGGCAAAAGAGAATCATGCCCAGAAACCGTACATACCAGTCCCTCACCAAATATAAATTTTCCCAGGTCCATTGATTTCAATGAAGGCAGACAAATTTACAGCAGTGAAAGCTCTATGCCATTTTATTGCCCAGATTCTTTTCTGAACATATCCCGTGTGCAGCAAGGATGGATATCATAGACACTGTAACCCTGTAGAAGATGAGTTTGTTCCTGTGTTTCACTAATGAAGTATGAGCGGCAGTAGGACTGGTGCAGAACAGGGGCATTTCATCCACCGCAAATGCTTTGCATTCTCACCTCATCTGCATTTGTGTGGTACTGGTGGGGGAGAGCAGTACATAAGCAGAGGCATGAGCAGCAAATAGTTCTTGAAGAGAAAATCATCTGCATGGCCTCTGGGAGTCTAAGAAGCTGTGAAAATCCAGCCTGTATCTACTTGCTATTACATAGTTTTGATTGATGGGATTAAAAAGCAGTTTAAAAGTCTTGGGGCACTATTCTGCATAGGTTTGCATGTCATATCACATAAGGCCAATTTTCTCATAATTTATTAATTTTAATTCATAATTTAAATGAGAAAGTTGTAAAACATGACTCTAGCTGAAGTTGTGAAAAATCAGTATTCTCCAGCATGACTCCTTTGTTCAATTCTTTGCACCGTGAATCTGACATAAAGGTAGAGGAAACTTAAAGGAAGGGAAGTTTTTTGCCAGAAAAAAAAGGTACAGCCAAACAAAATAATATGAGTTTGTACCTAAGAGTGAAATTCTTTAAAAACAAGTAAACAGGTTTTGTTTGCCAAAATATGCTGGTAGCCAAATGAAGGGCCCAGAAACAGATTCCTGGCAATCCAAGAAGTGTGTGACAAACTCAGCTACACATCAGCTCAACAGCCCTTGGCAGCGTATATTTAATTGACTGTGTGGTGCAAGGTGGGCAAGTACAATGAAGCAGAACATGTAGAAATATTTATAAATACCTTTAAAGAGTTGTGAGTGACAATGAAACTCTTAAAGGCACAGAAAAGACACTTCATGAACTCCTCTTCACCTCTTCTTATTACACAGCTACGAAAGGATACTGAGTAAAACTGAATGATGGGAAAGTAAAAAACATCATTATTTTCCACAACATATAATTAGCCTGCAATACTCATTACCCCCAATATCAGCAAGAATAAAAGTGACAGTTAACAAAGCAGTCAGGTGTTTAAAAATGCAGCTCCGTTCCAACAAGATTTGCAAAAGGAACATGGAGATTATGTAATGAATCCCCGCCGGTTTTGTTTACACTCCTCTGGAAGCATGATCTTTGGAAAACAGCTTTACATATGGTGTGTTACGCTACCTCTCTGCCTCCAACCTACCTTACAGGGACACAGAAAATACACAGACTGTCTGTGAGACACCCCAGTGTCTCTGGTAATACACAGGCACCCTGGGTGTGCTCCATCACAAGGGATCCCCAGTTTTTGAAGGCTGTTCTCTGGTCAACATGAACACCCAGCTTGAATGCTCTATCAGCAGCCACAGGGGTGGGCTCTAATACCCAAATCAAACAGTTGGGTGGCTTTTGAACGTTTCAGTAGATACGAAGCATCATTATTCTAAGGCGTTCTAGTACTTTTGCGAATCAGACCCCGTGACCTCAGGAGGATTTGAAAAAGGGACAGACTTTTTTATGGTTAGCTGAGGTAAGAAGAGAGGTATTAAAGTGAAATAGCTAAACCAAAATAAAACAGAAAAGAAAGCACTCTGGAAGGAATAGAAATCCTTTTGATTTAAGGCATGAACCATTTTCTAGCATTAGATAATAAAGGGAAGCTTTGAGGTGAGAGGGCTTTTCCATAGATGGTGTCTGGAGTGTTTTCAGGAATAGCAGGTAGTGCTAGTGTCAGTAAATGGGGCCGTGTGATCTGCTGATCTGAATGAGTGTGGCCACAGCTATGTTCCTACGAGGAAAAGCCAGGATCTTTTAGTTAGCTGTGGTTAGCCAGGCACAGTCCCTTTTCTAATGAGGGCCTTTTCACCTGTCAAACACACTGTACTTTGCCTCATTTTCTTTTGTTTCATTTTAAACCTCTCTCATCATTTTCACTTTCTCATGTCATTTTTTCCCACTCTGAAAGGATATGCAAGAGAAAGGACTTTAAATTAATTTTTCAGAAGTGCTTAATGTAGGTAGCGCATGAGGGCAGACAGAACTTAATTTAGTTAAATGCAAGCTAATGCACACTTGCAAAAAATTGTCTGAATTTCTTGTGCATTCTCAAAGGCTCTGATGTCCTGATTCAATGAGCATTTGAGTGCTCCTGAGAGAATAAAGCCCCTTAATTTCCCTGTCAGGAGTTAAGGGTTCTCTTTCTACTCAATCAGCAATGCAAAGACCTTAGCGCTGAACTTTGACCTCTCTTAAGTAGGTATCTGAGTGATTGTTGTTCAATGAAGATAGCTTCCTGGTGTATTGCAGCAAACAGGTTGCTTAGATGAATTACACGGATTGAAAAATGGCATATAAATACTACAATCCTGTTATATGAAGCAATGCTATGGGCTGGGTAGGTGCTGAGTCCCACATTCATAGGATCACTTCTAAAGATTTAATACTAGAATTTCAGAGAAGGTTAATGAAAGCAGTAAATGATATGCTGGAATTTGCAGGAAACAAGCCATCGCAAAGACCAAGGCGCTCACTTCCAGCCTCCCTGTGGCTTTTTTACGGTGGCAGCAAAATAGTCAAACTGACCGTTACCCAGGAGAGAGAGAATTTAAAGTCACTGTAGGTGATTTTATTGCATTGCCCTCTGCAGTCTTCCGGATTGCTAGAGCGCTGCTGGAAGCGGGCCTGGAAAAGGAAGGAAAGAGCAAGATCTCTGTGCTGGGTGCTCCAACTAGACTGGCAGCCCAGTGGGGTCCGAGAACAGCCACTCTCAGCAGAAGCCTTCTTAGCAGAATGTAGGCATGAGCTGCCCTCTCTTGGTGCTGCAAAAAGCAAGTTTACCTCCTTCCCTGTCTTTGTTCCTCGGTAATGGCAAGTATAGATTACTGAAATACGAGAAGACAGGCAAGATATTGAGTTTGGCCAAAATTCTGACTTCTTATCAAAGTTCTTTCATTCCCTATGTATTGCAGCAGAGAATGAAGCATTCATGAAATTCCTTTTGCCCTTTAAACGCTCATTTTATTAGCTACATACATTTCTGCAAAATGCCCTCTCTGGCTGAATGTGGCAAATGAGGTTTCACCCTCTTCAGAGATATACATTCACATTATGGATCAAAAGTTGCATATCTCTACATTTATTTCAGAATTTGTAATTTTTATTTCATAGTCCTAAGTGTATGGAAAAAAATATAATAATTACCACACTAGAAGATGTGTCAATGATTCAAGACTTTTTGCTGGGATTTCAATTGAATTTAGTTTCTTAATGCTTATAAGAAGGTTGTTATGGTTTTAAATGAGATCTGTTGCTAATGGCAACTGTTTCAGTAATTGTAAAATCTATAAAATAGACAGGGCTATTTAAGCTGCTTAAAAATTTATAGCATATTAGATTTAATTAATACATTCAAATATGAGAAGGCATTAATGATTTAAAATCTGGATCAATATTTTTCTGTATGTATATGTTTTGTATTAAAAATGGTGTACGCAATTCTCTCAATAGCATTAGAATGGACAATTTTTCTAAAATGGTATAGTGACTTAGTCCACTACTGTATTTCTTGACCTCTGTATGCCACAACTGAAATCTGGATTAGGTAGGAAGGAATTACTGTGGAAGATTCACAGAGCTCTTTACTGGCATGTGAAAACCAAGGTTTATTAGTAGGGTTGTAGTTGTATAGTCATTGCAGTGTTTATAGTGCATTCAGCTCCAGGTGCAATTATCATATCCAACCTCACACATATTAATTGGTTTTATTATAAACTACCTTTCCCCTCCTAATAAATAAAATCCACAGTTATTATATTTCTTCAGCATAATTATGTTTTTAAAGTATTATAATAATATATAGAGAACTCATGTGCTACTTAAAGTGATATTTTCAAAGCTCCTTGAGGTCACCAGATAAATAGAGCTTAGTAAGTACAGAATTATTATTATTATTATTACCATTACACAGAAAGTGTAGGCAAGACTGCAAATACAGTATGTATATACATATATGTCTATATATTTGCACTAGTGGTGTCTGACGTACTTGTAATTATATTTCAGGGTTATTTCATTCTACTATAAAGACAAATAGAAGCCTATTCTTTTCATAAACCACATTTCACTTGAAAGCTGGCTTCCTTAACTATAAAAAAAAAGAGCTAATCTCTAAAAGAGTGAGTTTGTTCTAGCAGGAGATGACATGGAAACTTAAAGCTGTAGTATTTCACTGAGTTTCACTTGGGAAAAGATTTGCAGGAAAATTCTGTAGGGTTTCCCTTATTAATATTTCTCCAAAACCTCCAGTGCTGAGTAAAGGATGGGATGTATTTTTCTCAGAGAGCCAATAGTGGCAGTCACCCATTTTAGACTGGAAGATCTCTGGAGATTTATATCAATCTCCACCTTAGACTGTCTCCAAGAAGATCCAGGACCAAAAGGACAGAGTCTCTGTTTCAATCACTTCCTCTGCTGTGATTCCAGGTTAATCAGAGAATTCCTGTTCTAAGATGCTCCCCGAACTCCTAAAGAGAGATATTTTTCATCAGCATGGAAATTATACTGCTCTTGCTTCTCTCAGACTCAGTGGGATGAATTTAAAAGATATGTGAAGAACTGTAAATCCATGGGAGTGTAACAGGCTGTATCTTAGGAGAATTTCTGCCGTGTCTGCAGTTTGTACAGGACTAGCTTTAAGCTAGATGTTTCGAGCCATGTAGTATGCTGCAACACACGGTTCAGCAACTGACCAAATCCAGAAAGATTTTATGGCTTGTGTTGAATGCCCTGTCATAACTGCGCTGCTGCAAGTAACTATGTTAAAACTAGCATGAGCATGTTTACAGAAGCAGCAGTACCATCATGTGTAATCTCAGAGCGTGTACATACAGATTGATCCAATCCAGTTGTAGATGCATACAATTAAAACGTACGCCTCTAAGCTACTTACTCCCCTCAATGGAGAAAAGTAGACGCATGGAGAGATTAATTGATTTGACTGAATTGCTGACTAAAAGACACTGGCCATAAGGGATGGGATCCTATGTACCTACCTTAAACTCCAGACATCTAACTTCTGGTGCTTCATTAGAACGGACAAATCCCATTCACAATGCTTAATGGATGAGAAAAAGATAAAGTACGTTCCACTTAAGATTCACTGCTTAGAATTTCATGCCAACCCCAAAGATAAATGAGCTAGAATGTCAGGTAAAGGGTGGAGGTCTTGAGACAATAGGCATTCCTGAAAATAGTAAAATGTCTAAAATCAAGCCTATTGGAGGAAACAATCAGTCATAGAACAGGTAATATAGCTTTGTACCTACAAAACTTCAGAGAACAGGATAAATACCTGACTGGAAGGGGTCTACACAATCTCCATATAAATCTCTAAGCATAAGAATACAAATATGCTATTTGTCTTTCCAGCCTCTAGGTCACTGAAAGGAAATTGAGTGTTCAGCTTGGAGGGAGATCTAAGAAGGGAACTAAATCTAACAGAATAGCAATAGATGACTGTGGCTGTCTGCAGAGATGCTGATGAAATGTTACGCGGAGAAAAGGAAGGAGACGCTATCTCAACACTTCAGATATTTCCAGTTAGGAAAGCAGGCTATATCACATAACAGAAGGTGACAGTCTCAAATTCTGGTTAAATACAGTGAAGAAGCTACTTCTAGAATACCTATAATTAGCAGGTCACATGATGCAGCATCAACTCAAAGAAAGTTTATCCATGAAATCTCAACTGAAAAATTTTAAAATTTTCATTTTAATTGATAATCTTCTGCTCTCCAATGGGTTAAACTAGAGAAGCAGGTTTCTCTGTTTCTACGGAGGAAGCGTTTCAAACTTAAGGCAGCCCAGCTATACCATGTACAAAAGACGACCTCCTCCTTAATGGAAGGAGAAATAAGAGTTTGATGGCAGAACCTGCAGTACTCAGTGACCTTCCACCAAGATCAAATAGGACAGCATGTTAACCTGAGCATATTCATGAATGGTAAAATCTTAAAAAGAATTGGATGGAATTATTTATTTATTTATCGAAAAAGGACCCTCCCAGGACGCAACAAACAAGGCCTGTTCTAAACCTGCAGCGGGACATAGACTACACGCAGCTGAACATGTCCCCAGAAGTAATAGGCAGCACTCCATACAGACAGAAGACAAAATTGCCTGCCCAAGTGATGGAATTTAATGTGTTGAAAATTGAGTTTCTAGTAGACTATAACTACTAGTTCTCAGTAGTCATCATTAACCTTTTGAATTTACTTTCCTGGGAATATGATCTGAATGTGTACAGCCTGTTGGTTTGCCTGTGTGATTCCACAATAAAACTTATGAATGTTTTGGTTAACTTCAATCAGCTTTGTCATAGAGGTGGATGTTTCAAAAATAAATAATGTCTGAGGAAAACAGATGATGAGGCAGAAGAGAGAAATCTGAGTAGCATCTCTAGGGAATAAAAAAATTAAAAATCAGGAGAGTACGGTGTTTAGCCTAGATAGAAAATTATTCAAGGATCAGGGGTTTTGGGCTATTACATATTCCCTGTGATTTTGAACATCTCTTTAAGGTTTTTTGTCTTCCCAAAAATCTGTGAAGCTTTCAGAGACTCAAGGGCACAAACCTTTAGGGAATTATTGTTGCCTTAGGTCAATGCTGGTGTAGCCAAATAGCAATACAATACATTAAGTAAAAGACAGCTAAACAATTCATTCTTCTTATTAGCTAGAAGTTGTGGGCTTATGGCCAATAATTATATGTTAATTAATAATAAATATCTTCTGTAGTAATTTCATGGCAAGCTAATCTCTGATTGTCTTGACAGAGAGCACGTATGCTTTGCGTGTAGTCTACACACTGTGCAATAATCCTCTGGCTTTGCATACTTTGTTCTGTTAAATTGCTCCAAAATAGTTTCACAGCAAAAGCAGTTGGTAGAGCTCCATCAGCACTTCACTGCAGAAATTTAGTGCACCTTCAGAGAACTGCCTTTTCACCCATATTACACCATACACTGACAAAATCTTAGAATCACTTGTGCCATAAGTCCTGCCAGCACCCCTCCCAAAGCCTTTCTAGCACTTTCGAGAACTCTGTCCTTCACCCACTCACTCATCATCTACACTGTATTTCGTCCCTGCTTTTCCACTGCATTCATGTGTTGAAATAGTCCAGGTCTCAAATTTAGGTCAGTGAAACCTGTAAAAAAAAGAAAAAAAAAAAAAAAACTCAACCAGCAAATAATACCACCACCACAACAAAAAGTACCCAGAGGAGTGCTTCATGTGTTACAGAACAATGAAAGGTAGGAGGTAACTGTGTTATGGTACCAATCGACTACTGTGGCAGAAGCAGATGTCTTACCAAGCACCTGAGAAGAACTGATGAGGAGGAATACATATTGCCCTCTAAAAGCCACATATGCATGATGAAGGGCTTGTGTTAGTCACTTCTGAGTTTAAAAAGTACCTCCAGTTTTGAGTACTTCTCTGTGTGAAGACACTGTCACTAGAAGTTATGGTGAGATACATGCTGACGTGTACTGGTGGATTGTGGTCACGTTGCTCAGCATCTTTCATTCCTGTCCATTGTATCCATTCACCACAGTGAAAAAAAAAAAAAAAAAAAGAACTGATTGAGAAGATAAAAACAAATATTTGCTTTTTAAATCTCCAAATTACATACAATTTCTTAATGCAATACACTACATAACTCTGTCAATCCTTTATTCTTGTTGGTCTTTACCAGGCACAGGGTGCAATGGAAGCAGGGAAAGATATTTCTGTGCCACCTCATCTTGATTCTAGAAACAACTGGGCTGATGGAGCGACTGCTTTAAACTGTACTTGGCTCATTGAGTGCAGCCCCAGTAGCAAATCACTAAAACATTCCACAACAGAACTCTTTTTTTCCTTACTCTGAAGCAGCTGAGTTTTCCACTGCCTAGAGGTCTGATACTGGATTTAGCAGATCAGGGAATTGCTTCAGGTTGTCACTTCCTCTGTTAGAATAAGTAACAATTAGACTAAGAATTAGTAAGTGCCAAGCTGCCTTTAGAAATTGTATTAATCATCCTGCTGGTTCTCTTTAGGCAGAAAAGGTTGAAATAAAAGTATGTTAATTGACTGAGCAAAAGAAAAAAGTTTAACATTTTCTGGTGTCTTAGCCTTGAGACTCTTATCCTGCTTTTCCTATCCTGTGAAAGTGATAGAAGTTCTTATCTCAGATCTGATTCTCATTACTGACATAATGTCAGGTGGTTAAAGGTAACAGCTGGGAGAAGAAAGGCATCTATTACATTTGCATTCAGACTATCATCAGGGTTGTAGAAATCTGTAACACTTCAGGGCTAATTTCTGCAGCAACGTTAATTCCGAAGCAGGTTTGTGAAATTTCCATGACAATTTTGTAGCAGTAAATGCTGCATAATTTATAACAGCAGGAAATATAATACATGTGTTTTAAAGCATTTTATTATTATTTGGTTTTATATCCAAGTAATAAATCACACAATGAAGACTGGTTGGGCTAACAGGGAAACATCTAGCAAACTTAATATTTTCTATGCAGTCTCACAAAAAAAGGATTTTTTCCTGCTGACAGCATGTGGTAGCAAGCCACTTCCCTCAAAGCAGGATAAACGTATTCTTTTCACTGCAGTCATTGTTTTGTTCAGATATTTTTATTCACGTGTGTGTATATTGCTTTATTTACTTATACATATATTAGAAATCACCACAAGAATTTGACAGAAAATTATGCTGCCAGAAAATGCAATTTGTCAAAAATAAAAAATGGAAACAAAAATATTAGCAGTGTTATAAAAAAAGCAATTCAATGTTAACAAGATGAAAAAAAAATCCAAATTCAGTTTCAGTGAATTCAGCTGAATGCTTCAACCAAAGTGTTTTAAGTTGATATTGTTGTGTGTCAGATTTGTACTGTTTCCTCTATGACACTAACATAAGTAATATTAAATCATCAACAGTTGATAAAAAAGCCTTTCAAATTGAAACATTTAAATATTTTTAGAAATTAAAAAAAAATAATAAATTTCTTCCATGATGTCTGAACTACTTATATACCCAATAGTTAGTCTTACATGCTCAAATGCTTATTTCTCAGCCATAGAAAATCAAGTACTAAAAACATTTCCATGAAAAATGCTATGTAAAATGGAGATGTGGAGCAGCTGTTCTTTTTCTCTGGTAGTATGTGAAATACAGGATGGAATAACAAGGGTGTTTTCTGTGTTACTTCATTTTACTGCTTGCATTGCTACAGTTTATGCCTTTTCATGTATTTAACCAAATTAGCAAAGAACATAAGCAATTAGATAGAGAAAAAGGACCTACAAAGGCATCCAGAACTTCTGCAATAGGACTTACAAATAGAGAAGTTATACAGGTTAGATCTTTGGACTTTTCTTAAACTGAAGAAGGGAAGAATGCCCTCAAGCTCCATATCACCCAAAACCAAAGAAACCAGGTGACTAAGCAAACTACTCATTAACATGGTAATTCTTTGGACTGTATTGAATTTGTTGCCCAAATCATATGTTCTATTCTGATAAATAAATCTTGCCTTTGACAGACAAAGTCTTGTCTCTTTTGAGATGGGAAAAAGTCACATCAAAACTCCTAACTGATGTTAACTGGTGACAACCAATGTTGTCAAACTGCTGCAGCCTGAAATAAATGAACTGTGTCAACTTGCTCCACAGAAGTAAAATTCTGCCTCTTGACAAATATATGTAAGTTTCTGACAGTAAATAACAAGAGATTCAAGAAAAATGCCTGATTACAAAGGAAATGGGATTAATTTTATTGCATGTCTATGATTATAGGAGTAACCACACACTGAATGTACAAACACATGGATCCAAATATATGAAAAGTGCAGTTAATTGTCAATTGTGTACATTATAATTGTTGCTTTTATAGTTCATCCTTATTCATAAGATAATTTTGAAACATCAAAATTTGGGGCTAATTACTTTCCAAATAACATGCAGTGAAGACATAGCTCAGGCCTTCTGAAAACAAAATGTACTAATGTCTGACAGTTCTTCCATGCTTGCTGGTGTGCTCAAAGAATACACAAAGTTTGGTAAGTACAAGTTTGCTTTGAAAAAGCTACCTTGTTCCTGCCACATATTCTTATAGCTTCAAACCAGTGCTTCTGGCTTGAAGCCAGACTTGCTTCTCTGTTAGTCTTCTGAATTGTCTCTGACAGCTTTTACAAGTTAGGTCCAGATTTACTATCCTCCATTTGCGTGGCAAATTACTTGTTCTTCCTGAAAGAAGGCATATCTTTGGTAGTCACTCAGCCATGTCGCTTTACCAGTTCATTAAATTTCTCTACTCCTCTTTTTAGGTTAGAAAATCCCTTAAAAACTTGTCTTGCTCTAAATCTGTAATTTGGTGGTAGTGACTTCATGTGTTTATGAATGGATGCTGGCCAAAAGTAAAGACATCCCCTTGCTAATGTATGTAAACTACCAAAAAAGACTTTGCAGATTTGATCAATAATTTGTTAAAAGGACTCTTGTGTCAGAGAATATAAACCATATGTAAGCTGGGCAATCTTATGGCCCAGCATTCTCTGCATGTTGATTGGTTAAAGTTAGACAGCATAACACATTTTATTTTAAACTACTGTTAGTAGGACAAACATCACAGAAACTGTTGATAAATAGTGAAAGGAAGTTAGGCTTTTCATTGGTTAATTGTTTTATAGTGTTTACAGAATCGTCTGTGATAAATGTATAAGCATATCAAGAACCATTTTCAAGCAGTTTCTTGTGTATCTATTATTTCCTGGTTGCAACACAATAAATGTTAACTCCTTTTCACATTTCTAAAGTGAATTTGGTGTTTCTGAGTTGGCAAACACACCTGATTAAAATCCCCTATCAAACGAGACAATATACAGAGCTAAGCGAACAAATTTGCAAGATTTCAGGCCCTACCAGAAGCACTGTGATGCTACTGACTTGAATAGGAGGCAAATGCAGCTGTCTCTGAGCCTATTTCCTCCCTTGTCACCCTTTCTAGAGGGCCACCCAACAAAACTGTTTATTATTGAGGGTATTTTTAGTGTGGTAAATACCCTTCTTCCAGGGCATAGCCTCTAAGTCACTTTGGATGTGTCATTAAAACTCCATCAGAGCGTTAGAGTAAATAAGTGTTTTGTCCTTGCTCTATCTATGGAATTTTTATGGACATGCACATGGTCATGAAGAGTTTCTATTTGACTTTGTGACTTTGCACATTGCTGTGAGTGCTTCAATTTGCATTCATTCATGAATACGATTGTCCTGCAGAAATAAGACATTTTTTCACCTTAGTCCCCTAAATTGCTAAATTTTTAGCACCATTTGAAACACACCAAAACAAGTGGTATTAGACTCCACAGAAAATGCAGCTATTCCTGCATTTTCCTTACAAGCAGATCTGGCAGTGGATATACTGGTGGTTACCTTCTTACAAGAGCCTACTTGCTTATGTAGCCACTCAGGAAGTGAAATATCCACTTCTTGAAGATTTCAACTTGCATATACCTAAAGCACGCTCTAGCACACAGACTATTAAGCAGATGTGGCAACAGCCTCCATTCATCCTTCCTAGAAATCTATTTTATGCCCAAAATTTAGATGAATAAGTTACATGAAATGAATCTTACCCTATCACTTTACCTGTTTCCTGATATTTTGTCACTTCAGATATATATGTTTGTACCCAGTTAACTTGTCTGTAAAAAAAGCTTACTTTCAGCTGTCTAGAAAGAATGATTAATTCTCAAAAACTGCAGATTAACTACCAGAGGAATAATTATTCATGATTCTCAGCTTAGATTCCTGGTATTGGTAGATAGGAAGGGTAGGTAATTTGACATACACGGTAGCCTGTGTAAGAAAGTGAAGATATTTATCACCAAATCACGAGCATTCATGCTGTTTTCATGGCAAATAATGTTTAACGTTATTGCATGTTGCTAGTTTATGTGATCAAAGGCTCATTTCCACCAATCCAAAGGAGCTCAGAGGAACGACGACCATCAGGGGAACCCCAACAACCTCATCAGAGCAAAAGGACCCCCCAAGGCAGCTCCTCCCTGGGTGATCCCAAGGGGAGCCTCAGCCCGTGGCCCTGGGATGGCACCCACCAACCTCAGCCAGCGGGAGAGGCTCCCTCGTTCACCCCACGGACTGAAGAGGCGGCTTCCTGCCCCTGGGTACCTGACGTTCAGTATGGGATGCCAGGAAGATCCTTTTGGGATCGGGCCAGGCTTATTCTGGGATGTTCAGAGCAGGGACCAAAGGCATGGAAAGAGGGGTGGGCTGGGGAGGTACAAGTGTGGGAAGAAGGGACTGAAAGGAACCGGTTGTGTATAGGCAGGGTCCTGGTCAGCACGGTTGTCTGGCCATGCCCTGCACCTGACCCCCCCAGTCTGTCCCGTCTTCTCATTACACTCCATTTCTAACTATTTTCCCAGGTCAGGGATCTCCGTCCTGCGTGCACGTGTGTGCCTGGGTGTCTGAGTGCAGCAGCTGGAGTGGGACCAGGGGTCACAAAGGCCTCCACGTCTGCGGTGGGAGGAACTGGAGAGACCAGAACATGTGTGCCTTGCGTGCAGGTGTGTCTGTCGGTGTGTCAGCACCAGTGTGCACCAAGCTAGACTAGCTGGCTGGCGAGGTAGGACAAGAGGCTCAGCAGATGGGCCTTGGAGGGGCCATAGGAATGGGCTGGATCCTGGAGAGACCGGGGAGTCTGAGAGTTGGATACTGGAGGGACCAGGGGTTGCAGGCCAGGCACTGGAGAGACCATGGGGTCTGGGGGTGGGCTACTGGAGGGGCCATAGATCTGAACCAGTTACTGGTGGCATTCATGGTTGTGTGTATATGTGTGTCTCTGCGTGAGGCAGCCAGGAGACCAGGGGGACCAGGGTCAGCTACTGAACAGACCGAGTGTGTAAAGCTAGTTAGTGGAGGGATACATATGTATAGCTGTATGTACATATTTTTTCACTAACAGGCTTTCATTTTGAGCAGTAAGAGTGGGTAATCAGAGTTTGCCTGGCTGTGTGTGTGTGTACATACGTATCATGTGTATGTGCCTATTGGGAGGAAATAATTTAGACAACTGAGATAAGTGTCTAAAATCAAGGGGAATGAATCTAGACTTCTGTCTAGATGTTAATCTGTACAAATACAGATAAATTGTAAATATGTGAGCTGAGAAGATAACCATTTAAATCTCCACACCAAAACGGTACATTTGTAGTACCTTTTTCTAGAAAACTGAAAGTCAGGGATGCACCAAGATCATAAAAAAATAATAAGTTGTGGAACTGTCAGGCTTGGAGAAATAAATACACACTATTCTGGATGTAATTTATTTGGCAGCAGCAGGTAATCTGAAAGACAATATAGCCTAAATGATTCATGTGTACTGAAGAAGCAGGTCTAACTCACCTCAGCAAAAGCTGTCTCAGTCACAGTCATTAAGCCAGGCTGAGTTCAGCCCTGCATGCTTCTCGTATGGCTGTATGTCTACTGTGCTTCAAACTCTGTCTCGGTTTGAAGATCGCCAAGTGACAAAGAGCCTGCCTGGAAAGCCTGTTCCGTGGCACACACTATCAGCACCTTTATAACCCGCTTGCTTTCCTTGGGCTTTCAGTCACGGTGAGAGGCCCAGTAGTTACTCCGGGCCCCCCGGTACCTGTCTATGGCATGTACATTGCGTCAGCTGACATTTTGCATATATCTTGGCTTTATTTTCTGGCAGCAGGGTGGTACTTTGCTTCATGAAAATGGGGGAAGTCATCAAACAATGAAGCCATCTTCGTTCGTGGTGTGCCTGCGTTCTGCCTAATTGCTCTCTCTCCTTGATGAGGAAGCAATAACGCCTATTTTTTAATCTTGCATATTTTCAGCATAAATGAAAAAAAAAATGCTGTAAATAAATATGCTCAGACTAAAATATACTAGGATGGACCTCAGTGCCAAACAATTCAAGCTGCTAGAAGAAATGAAATGAATGGTCACAGCTGTTTTTTCAGTACTTGTGGCCAGTTTCCTTCTCCGAATGGGTTACTCAAACAACAAGCTCATCCTTTGAGCCCTGAAGGTAAACTTTAAAATATCAGTCTGGTACTTCAGAATCCAGTCTGAGCGGGATGTTTTTACTTGGAAATTAGGACTGTCTGTTCGATCCTAAGAGATAACTTGAACCATGTAACTCCTCCATAGGGCTTCATGTTTTACAGGAGATCTCCGCTGACAGTTCTTATCTCATTTCACAATTATTAGAGCTCTGATCACCAGCTGTGCTTGTGATCCAGATTGGAGCTGATAGTGCTGTGATCAGCAATGGCACGAAGCAGTTAGCCATGATCAGGCTGCTCTGCCCACCGGACGCACTGGTAAGGGAAATTGTGAAGAACATATGTAGGTGATGGAGTTTTGATTTAGCCCAAGACAGAGCAACAGCAAGACATGGTTTTCCACATCCTTTTGGTCCCTTTCTTTCCTCTTGAACAATTCTATATCTATTCTTAAAACAGTTAAGCAAAGTGATAGGTGATACTCTGCAAATCTGGATGAGAAGAAACAAAATGAGTGCAACAACTAAGTCGTAACAGTCATTGCATTGGAAGATGATACTGCCTGTTGATAAAAATGCTATGTGTGCAAAGAATAAATAATCAGGGAGGGAATATTTGGGCCTTATGATCCCTGTTTGCTGTTGTTCCTGGAAATTTAAAGTGCTTTTGGCTTTCTGTACAAATCATGTTAATGAAATATTTGCTATGTGTATTTGCGGTATAAATATCTACTGGATATAATTTCATAAACATGTAAATCCTATAATTCAGTATTTGATTTACTGTAATTTGGATTTTTATTTATAATTTTTACAGGTACTCATCAAAGAATAAACTGCCCTCACTGAATTGCTTAAAGCCCAGAAGGTTTGTAAGTCCTTAGAAAGGTGTTGCAAAAATGCTTCAGAATTTCAGAAGTGAAAATACGTAGTAAATGACAATATTACCAGGTAGCTGCTGTGGCATTTGGAAGATGGTAGTGTGTGGAGAAAACTGCTGGAGCACAATGGTTTAAAACATAGCCTTTGATTTTTTTGAGCATCCTTGTGAAGGAAATCTGAACTCAGAAAAAGTGAATTGTCAGATTAACTGAGCACTCAGATGAAATACTGATTTCAGTTAGATTTGGGGCTGTACAAATAAGACCTCTCCATTGTCAGAAACTGAAAAGTGAAGATCGCACTGGTGGAATTCAGCTCACTGAACTATTTCTGTCCAAAAGGTATCTAGGGTTAGCTGTTTGCCTAGTTTGGCTCTTCAATCACTGGCAAGAAAAAGGCATTTCCAAGGAATATTTGTTCAATCTTCAGAGAAGTATCTGCCCTCAGCCAAAGCTAACTGACATATTTTTTTCTTGCCCTGAAGCTTATGTAAATCTGATATTTAGAAGTTCCAAAGTGTATTCTGAATTCCAATTCTTCCCCATGCCAAAAATACATTTTCTGTCCTGAATGTTTATTGAAAAAACAAAATATTGATAATGGTGGGAAAGCATGCCTAACACATTGTGTCTGTGTACAGATAAGCGATTTCTTAGCACTAAATAGACATCTGTATATTTAGCTCTGTGTATACGGTTATGAAGCAAAAAGAGGTTTTGAGTAAGACATTCTGCTTGTTTTGGTATCTTAAAGTTTGAAAATTAAATAGTGCCACAGGAAAGGTAAAATTGCTACACCGATAGATTGAGTTTTTCCAAAGAAATGAACAGTTATGTCACACTTTGTCATGAACATTAAACAAACTATTTCAGAAACATTCCTGGAAGCTATTACTGGAAAGTACTGCAAAGCATTTTAGGAGACACCATTGTATTTTGTTTTTAAATGAACAGTGTATTAACTTTTGTAAAATCACCATAGATTTGAGAATCAAAATATTTACTGAATTTTTTATTAAACAATATTACACCAGAAAATGTATCTTTCTACTCATAGTTGGTCAGCATTATTGCTGGGAAATAAAGAGCATCTTACTTTCAGTGTTAACTCTGTACCTGTTCAAAGCAATGACACTGATGGTATTACCTCTTTGACTGCAGAAGGCTTGTCTTTCTTACTTTCAAATAACAATATATACAAAATACTCCATTGAAATATTATACAAGATATATCTATTCAAGTTAACATTAATATACAATCAATAGTGTCACATAAGATAAAGATTAGTGTTAACTGGGGTTGGAGTGGGAGGAACTGAATGGTGAGGTTGAGAAACTCCTTTCTAGAGGCTGTGACAGGGGGGTTTGTGCATTATAGCACAAAAATATGTTTACTTTGTCGCCACTGAAACAGTCTGGTGTAGTGCATGTAGAGTTATGAGATACACTTTAATTTTTCCAATATTATTCATGTGGTAACAATTAAGGGTCATATTGCCACTGAAGAGGAAATAGAATATGAATATGAGAAATACAAAGAAAAGAAAAATCCCCTTGCTTAGGTTAATGTTTTTGGAATGTAGAAGCAAAATAGAAAACAAGTTTTTTTTTTTAAATTCTATTCACAAGATATCTTGCTTGTTTAGGCAGTGAGATACAAAATAAAGTGTGTGTTGCTATGAGATAACACTCACCTCTGGGGATGTTGCAAAGGAAAAAAAAAATAAAAATTGCCTTCTAAGGAGAGCTGGTTGCCTTCAAAGAACTTGAGAAAATTGGTGTTACGGTTAGAAACACTTCAAAGTACCTAATTACGATTTTGGGGATGGGATTAATGAACCATTTTTAACCATTTTTAAGAAAAAGAATCCATGCTTGTTAGAGCAGTGATAGATATTTCCACTTATTCAAAAAAGAGTAGTGAAAACATAATGGATGAATCTTAATGCATTTTCTTTTAAATATGCACAAATGTGCAAATGTACGACTTCTTAAATATACAAAAAGAACATCAAGATTTCAAAGAGGCAAATGCTCAAAAGTCAGGCTACTATAGTAACTTTAATTTACCCCTTGTGTTTATGTCTTAGAATTTCTGTCTCAGTGTAAGATCGTTACTTGTTTTATCTGTAGTGGAACAGTTTTTTATTATCTTCTTTGCAGTGATCTTCGATACATTTGAAGACAGTTGTTCCCTCCTATTAGCTCCTATTCACACTAACCAGACCCAGTGAGATCATCTTTCCTCTCCAGCCTTTCTATTTTTTGAACCGTTCTTACTGTTTACCTCTGAACCTCTTATACATTTATATTTCTTTTTAAAAATGTGTGGTAGCATTCAGAGCTGGAAAAAATCAAACCAGCAGAGGCCTATTGACACCGAAGAGAGTGGGCTTCCTGTACCTTACATATGAACTCCTATTGACACATTCCAGTACAATAATAATTTCATTTCTGTTGGCAATCATATGACATTGTTGGCTTGTATTCACTGTCTACGCGCAGAGAATTCCCATCTACTCCTGTACAAAACCGCTGTTCTGTGCAAAACCAATTATTTCCCACCTTGTTTCTGCAGGTGATTAATCTTGTCTGGTAGGTAGAATATGAAACTTTGCAATACGTACTCCTGACCAGAACACTTTCTTCAGATGAGGCAGGTCCTCTCCAGGATTCTAGCTGTGGAATATCATCTGTACTCATCACATCAATTTAATGCTCATTGAAGATTCTAATGTTTTCTACGAAGTTATTTGTGAGAAGAAGCTTTTTAATTTGAATGAATTTCATAATTTTTTTCTTTACCATAAGTACTGAGACTGTTTTATGGGAACAGTCTAACTAGCTGGAGACACCGAGGTTTTCTTTGGTGAGCTGCAGTTGTGGGCACTCTGAGGTGCAGAAGTCACCCCATAGCAGCTCTTGGGGCTCACCAGCATATGAATGTATTTCTCCCAGTGTTCTTCTTCACCAATCGAGGTGCCAGGGTCATCACTGCTTCATCAATGTTTACTGCTAGTCAGCTGAGAAGTCTGAAGCAGGTGTAGGTCACATTCCTCCTCCCCCCCCCCCCCCCCCAACAAAGGCTTTCCAAAAGAAAAGGAAGAGATAAGAAACAATGACTCAGTCTGAAGAGAATTGACATTAAATAAAGCATGTCTCTTCTGAGGCACCGCAATCTTTGCAGATTGATCATTTAGAGAAATATACCAACCAGCAACTTCATCTGACTGAGACAGGTTACATTCTTTGAGTTAGTGTCTGTCTTTACTTGTCTGTATTGCCAATGAAGCCAAAAGGTAGGATGTTTGTCTTCAAATGTACTCAACAAAATTTACACCAACATGACAAACAATAGATGAACTACTAATTACTATAATCATGCCAATGTCAAAGCAAATATGGCTAACTAACCAGTTTTAAATATCTGACCTACAGTTAAAATGGACAATTTGAAAACCAAACACATAACATATCTTGAACTATATATACGTCTGTCGAGTTTTATTCATATGTGTTATAGTTTTCGGTGGGATAGTATGACCTTTTAATTTGTTTATTTTAATAAGGTTTGTTTGTTGTTTTTTTTTTGTCTGGTGAAAAGCTAATTTCCATCAATTAAAAAAAAAAAGGTGAAAGTTTGAAATATCCAAAACTTTTCTTTTCAAGCTTTCTATTGACATTTTGTGGATGTATAGATAAAATAGTAGAATACATGACAGCTACAATCAAATCTGAAAAAAAAACAGAGAAAATTGTCAGTAATGTGCATATGAAGTACTCTTTTTTTTTTTTTTTTTTTAGACATGCTAAGCAAGTGAATAAAGTGTGAAAAACACAAACAATTTTCTCTGCATGTGCATCCTGAATGACAGGTTGACTTATACTTACCCTAAGAAAATAGATAAGCTGTGTTTATTTGGGAAAGCAATTATCTAAACTATAAAACCTTTGAAGACTGTTTAAAAACTTAAATAAGTTTGGGAATTTTTTTTCTTTTAAAAAACAGATACAAATTTCAAGAAGCAGAGTAATATGTAAATTGCAGGAAAACACATTTGCTTCTTTACATTAACTAGAGAGTATTTTAGTCTTTCTTATCACGCCATTCTAGAAAAAATAAATAATTAAATCTGATAGGAGTTGGTTAAAATTTGACATGCATTATGTCTCTGAACTTTTTGCCTGCTCCTGAGATAATGCTTACATTACTGCATACAGGTGTCAGCAGATGCTGGTAATGACCATAAGAGAAGAATAAACTACATTGCAAAATGTATTTTTATTTGAAATTTAGAGAAAATGTTCTTTACTATGGCAACTGTAGGTTTTCTCTGTTTTAATCAAGAAGCAGACTCACATTAACAGGTTTAGTAAATTTTCCTGCTTTGTTCTTAAGGGAAAGTTGTGTGAATTTCAGAGCCAGGTACACTGTTCAAAAAAAAAAAAAAAAAAAAAAAAGGAGCTATCATTGATAATAGCTGCAGAATTTCAGACTCCTTTCCTTGTAGTAAAGAGGAGGAACTTTTGCCTGGTATTATAGACTACCTGAGGATCCTGGAAGAACCGAAAGCTGTTTGTGCTATATAATCATCAAGCAATATTTTCCATGCTCATTTTTTAGGTAGACAACTGGCAGGAAATGACAAGCCTCCTTACCCAGGCAAGCTGGAAAACCTGGTCTTGCAAACAAGAAAGATAAAATGCCATGAAGCGGGTTAATAGCATCGCAACACTTTAACCACTATTTCCACTCAATGCTACATGTTGCTCAAACAAAATCCTCCACAATGTAAAATCGATTATACTATACAAGACTGAAATTTAGGGGCTCAGATGTACTTCGCTCATTGCTAGATGCAGGAAAACAAATAAGATTTTCAGAGATGAGTGTGTCAATTTGTTTTTAAATATACTTCTGATGTGATGGATGCAAATGGCCTGTTTGACATTGAGAACACTTGTGAATACAGGAGGAGTACGTGAGTGTACAAATACGTCACCCAAACTCAAAATGTTGCGTCCAGTAATTTATACTTTGGCTCCTTAAAGTATACTTACTTCAGACAAAGTTAATGATTTATCACCTGCATTTCAATGCTGGTTAAACACAAAACTCACAAAGCATACAAATAGCCTACATTATACACCAGTTATTATAACCCTAGTATGTGCATGGCAGCATGGCAAGCCAGTATAGATTTGCATATTTTAGTATATAAGTAATTAGCTCGGCATTATACAATGTACTGCTTTCTAGTTCACCAAGCACAAGATGTAAAGTTTATACGGTGCAGGATAAGAGACTGTCCAAAGGGACCTTGCCTTCTTGGCAGAGAAACAAATGAAAGATATGTCTTAATGTGTGGCCATTAACAAGCCTGCCAATTTGCTGAAGTGCTAACTGCTCAATGGAAGGTCTTATGGGATTAACTATTTAATTTTTTAATTGCTAGTTATGAGCATCACATAAAGAAACTGAAAACTTAGATGAAGAGAAACTTATCCAAAAGAAGTGTTTTTTTCATTAGTTGAATATACATCAACCAGGTGAGAGTTCCTTTAAAGAAGATAGCACAGACAGCACAAAAGGTATATGTACATGTGTGTCCCGAATGAGTGATTACGTATTTTCACAGAAGAAATCTATTCCTGTCTCAATCTTTAACCCCTCCTGAGTTACCCCGTTAGTCTTACAGATTTTTAAAGTATTTTCCCAAGACATTTAAAATTTGTTTCTTGTAATATGGGTGGGACAGTGGCATTCTAGTTTGTAAAAATTCTTCCAGATGATTGGAGCAGTGACTGGTTTTTCCATGGCCTCCTGTCCTAGCATCCTGCCTTAACCTTTGGGGTTGGAATTTATCTCATCTAACTTTAGACATCTAAAATTTATACATCTAAGTATGAGATAGTCACCTATGCTCCACTCACGGTCAATGGAGAGAAACATGCAGCTCCAGAGGGCAATTCATCTGACCTATTTTATATGGCTATAGCAGCACAAGACAAATGGCTCTCTGGTGCCTGTTTCTCTTCACTGACTCTAAAGAGAGATGCATGTGAGTACAACAGATTTAGATGTATAACTCTAGATGCTTAAGTTAAGGCAGATGTATTCAACTCTAGGCTCTCAGTTAGGTCCTTTATTTGTCTTTATATTTAATTATCCAAAATCAAATGGTTTCAGCTGAATGGACTGAGAAACCCTCCATAGAAAACCATACTAGATTTGTGCTCTTCTGGAAGATGTGCATTGACATTCTTGTCATTCAGACACCAAGCTGAATGTGGATCTTCTGACTCCCAGGTTAGTTTCTATCTGGCAGTTCACTGAATATAAGGCATTGTGTTATCTGACTCATCTCAGAAGCTTATTTTGAGAAAAGGGCTGATGGCTGTGGTTTCAAAAATAGGAAGATCCAGGAGGGCAAAAAGTGATGGGACAATAGCATTTCCTATGAAGAAGCTGTGGAAGCTTACAGAACTAGTAGGGTCCTGGATTTTCCTAGGGTTTATTACAATTCATTGAACACTGTGATATGAAAAATGATTTTGTGAATCTATTTTTTTATGAATTAGCATCAAATGATTTTAGTTGCTTTACCTTGAAATGTGTAACTGAAAGAAACAATAATTACTCCCACTCTGAGTTTCAGGCTGATACTTAATGTTACAGCCATGAACTCTTCAAGTGTACAAGTATCTTTACTGTGAATTTTTTTTTTCTCTTATTAGAGATTTAATTATACTCCTGTCTATAAAAAATGAATATATTTTTCTCTAATAGCTATTCACTTGCCCATAAACTGGAAGGAATAACATAATGATTAAATATAAACAAACCCACGGCTCCTAATAAAATAATTAGAGTTGTCAGTAGCAATTTGGAGTAGTGCAATGACTTGTGTTTCCTCTGATGGTGAAAAGTCTTAATGACATAAATCAGTAGTCCATCAGGAATAGATAAGTTTTCCTATTCAGAGTTTTCAGTCTGCTTCTATTTAGCAGACAACTTATACCTCAACATTTTGTCACCCTGTTCCTTGAGTGATTTGGCATCCTATAACATTTGGAAAAATTCAACTTTAACAATTCATCAAATTAAACATGGGCAAAAATGCAATATGGACCATTAGCCAAGTGTGCCTTTAATGAATTTACGTTTTAGCTGTATATGAAGCTAAAATTTAACTTGCGTTCATTTACTTGTACATTCAATGAATACTGAGAATGAGTAATGATGTGTTCACTTTGTGAAATACACTCATTATATTTCATGACCCATGGCCAGTTTACAGCCACATAAAAGACAGATTTTTATCAAAGAGATGACACCTGAAACAATTTAAAAAACTGTTGATTGTATTAGATGAGGCACTTGTAGAAATTGCAAGTGATTGACTATTAATATGCTGTCATAAAATCCAGCCCTAACAACTGCAGAATTCACTATTTTAATCAGAAAGGGAAAATTAAAGAAGAATAAGGCTGTCGGTATCTAGTGCGGCATAAATCACTTCAAAGTAACAAATTAAGCGGAAATAATTGCTTTGTTCAAGTTGGTTTTATTGGTGATCTAAATTAGTTTAGATACATTTTTTAAGCTTTTTGTGTTGATTCACACTGTAATTTTAGAAATCCCTCATTCAACCTGCTAGAGCAGGTTTACTTCTCCTAGAGGAAGTCACAGTTTTGATATTCAGTTCAATACTCGGGGACATTATTCAAGCCATCAGATGCTCTTTCCAGCCTCACACGAAAACTTGGCTGCCACTAGTTCTTAGATGAATGATGCATGCAATATGTATCTGTGTTGCCACAGAAATACTGAGCAGACATTTTCTGAGGTCTGGCTGCCCTGATTAAAGGAAAGATGACATAATTGTTAATGCTATAACCTCGTAGTGCTACTCTGGGCCCTAAGGGGTTTTACACTAGATAAATTCTTTTCTTCCAGTGTCTTTGAAACAAAGCACCTATATAGAGCATATTCATACTATCTGCTTCAAAAGATGGTGCATCCCTGTAGAAAGGAATTAAGAAATTAATGTCTACAAGAACCTTTCTTTCTAATCACTATATTTTCTCTTGCCCACTGTGCCAAGCACCTGGCAAAAGCGTGTTCACACTTGGATTTACAACTTACAGCACAATTGTGTGGCTCTGTTCAGTTTTTAGTCATCACAGAACTTTGAGTTTGCCCTTGATAGAATGAGTGGAAGTCTGTGTTTAGGTACCCACTGGGTGCTACAGTTCAAAAATAAAGGTGTCGTACAGTTTTAGTGTTCCCACTTGCATCGGTACATAAAAGAGTATGTCTCTACAGAGGAAAGGTCCAAACTCAGGTTATCCGAGAAAGAAACCTAAATTAGAATGTATTTGGTCTGGATCTATTGCCATATATTCTTGCAGAGCATTTACTGTCCATATTAAAGTGGTATAATGTCTTTAACAATACAAACCATTAGAAAAGCAAATATGTTTTTCTAATGGTCATTTTTGAAGTTACCAGATGCCTCTGTGTTTACAATATATCTTTAACAAGATATAACTCTTACTGAGTCTAAAGGAGTTAGAGATCAAAGAGCTTTTGTAGATCTTGCCCTCTGTCTCTAGAATTCAAGGTAAGCTAAGTACAAGAATGTATTGACTGAGATGAAATTGAAAGATTTGTAGGAATTTATCATGGACTTTGCCTTTGACACTAGACATTGATTTACAAATGAGATACCACTTGATAAACCTGATAAAGTATATCAAACCAAGTAGATCTGTATGATAGTTCAGCTTTTTTCAATACAGTACTCTAAAAAAGGAAGTGGTTTCCTCTCTGAGGAAGATTGCTTTAATCATTCATATAACCTATGGTAGGCATCTTGATGCAAATTCATTTGTAGCTCAATGCCTACAAAATTAATAATATATTCCATATCCTGTAATTTCATTACAGATTTAGACTTTAAGAAAGAAATTATAGAGATTCAAAGGTAAAAGCCAATGGAAGATACACCAACTAGTGCTCATGTACATAATGTACTTCGCTTTTGTTCAGTTGCTGGTAAAAATAACAGGAAAAGAGAGGTTAAAAAAATAGAAGAGAATGATGATAGAAGAAGCACAGGCATCTCGGTTCCCTATAATCTGTCCTTTAATTTTTAACTAGACAGTGGAATAAAATCCACTATATAGCGTCCAGTTTACTTAGTAAAAATTGTACAGTCAGTTGAAAGAGCAGCTGGTGACATTGTAGTCAATGCTCTCCAAAAGCTAATTGAGAATGATAGGAAAAAAAAATCTGATGTAATATATAGCTGCACAGATTTCCATCTCACCCCAGACACTCATTACACACATCTGTTCTTCATTCCCAATGAACAACACAATTCCTCTGAGTTTCTTCCAAAGAAACTCATCAACAACCCAGAAGAAAGAGGCATACGTGAAACACATGTTGAATTTCATCCACCCTGGATTAACAGTTGCTCTAATCATTATCAACTTCCAATGTAATTTGAAGTATATCATCAATGTATATTTTTTCATTAAATTTAGAAATATTTTTATGACTTGTGTTATTGTGGTGTCCATAACATGAAAAATGATGTTCATAGATACAGGGAAATTGTTGCAATGAAGTAGTTTGCAATCTAAAAGGTACAGAAAATAGAAATGTTGATTCAAATCTATGTTTTGAAACAACAAAATCCATTTTGATAAATATGGGGGATTCTAAAAGTTGATGCCATTTTCCTGAATATTTTCAGGTATTTAAATTCCCACAGAGTATTTTCTATTAGTTGGGATAGTAAATCAACAGTATGTAAAAAATTAAGGAAAAAATACTTTCATTTCTCACATTTTCTCAAAGATCATAGGTACGGAGTATTAATTTGTTATTTGGTTGTTAATCTAGCAGACAGCTTCGAGGATTCAACAAGTTGTGTTCTACTAATAACATTCTTCTCAATGCACCATAAGTTTTATTTTTTGTCATCTGAGAGTAAAAGTCAGGTTTTCTGCTTGTACACAGTCATGGAGTCCTATCCAGATTAATCTGACACCATTTTATGCATGCTAAGAATCTGGCCCACAGAGAATGACAATTACTTTTTCCTTTGCATAATATTCCACTTTTTTGCTGTGTAGTGGGAAGCACCACAGCATTCTTTTCTAGATTCAGACCTCTTCACAGCTAAGCATGTCAGCTGAAATGGAGTCCAGAGGTTGAAGGAGTCTTGTTTCCAAATACTCATCTCTGACATCAGTCTGTCAGTAACTGGTGTTGTTGGAGGCACTAGAGGCAGAGCTGACCTGCCTTTCATACTGAACACGACCTAGAATTCTCTCCCAACTCTTACTCCTTCACAGCTGGGCCTGTACCGTAACTGTTTGCACTGCTGTATCACCTCCCTGCAATTCTGTAGCCTCACACATCTGACATAGCTTTATAGACCTATTCTGCAATTTACCATTCATTTTGGGAACCCTGTTGGTCACGAATATGGAGCAGAGGCTTGCAGATATGGGGCAGAGGCTTAGGGTGCTGCTTTGCAGCTTTGAGTATGCTTATTGAGTAGGCTTCACATTCAAATGAGTGCTGTTACAATTCACACTTCTAGTTTCTGTTTAGTGCCACAGCCTCTTCCCAGTCAAATGAACTGTCTGTAACAACTCAATTCTTTTATAATTCCATAAAAAGGCATCATGCATGCCTTTCTTGTTTTTGGGCAGGAAAGAAACTTGAGGTCTACAGAAGAGTTGTGGTGGATACACTGTATGACATTAGCAAGACAGTACTTAAACTCCTTCAGGCATGTGTAGAGGAGAATACACCTACTATTGGATATTTACCATCACAACTGCACCATAATAAGAAATGATGCTCTGAAAAGGAGGCCCAGAGGAGTAATCTCATGTCAAAAAGTGATGAGAACTCTTATTCCAAATACCAGAAACACCTCTGAGACTTAATTTTTCCTCCAATGCAATGTGAGAGGCTAGTTAATGTATTATATTTACCATTGCAACCGTGTGTTTTTATCCTGCCTTACACAGAAAATCTTTGAACAAACTCCTTGGAGGGATAAAAGTCACCAGAATTAGTAAATTATAGATTGCTTCACTGGGAAATACAGAAGTGAGCAGTGCTTCCAAAGCATACAGACAATGACACTGGTGTTCTATACATCAAAGGAAGTGTTTTGTATGTGTGCAGCTGTTCCTACTTACATGCTAAATCTGTAGAAAAGTCCAGAATCAAAATGTTTATCTCTGCAGTCATACAGTAGAAGTTAAAAAGAATAAACCAAAATGATTTTCAGTCATTTAGAGATGAGTTAATTACCCTGTCTAATTCAGTAGGGCTCTCAAATTCTGAAGAGACTGCAGTGCTTACAGTGAATGCTCATTTACTGACACCTACAGACACGCTTCTAATCCAGTCTACCACTGATAATTATGTTGGACTGAAAAGGCAGAGCAATGTTGTCCATTTTGTCTGTAAACGTACAGAAGAACGCAGACTTTTGAAGGAAGGCGGCCTCTATTTCATCTTTGGGTAGCTAGCATCATCCATGAGCA
Organism: Astur gentilis; assembly: GCF_929443795.1. Taxonomy (NCBI): domain Eukaryota; kingdom Metazoa; phylum Chordata; class Aves; order Accipitriformes; family Accipitridae; genus Astur; species Astur gentilis. Next base: position 26,987,126 of record NC_064890.1, on the reverse strand, counting down.
TCAACCACCAATGCCCCTGGAAAGGATAAAAGTTAAAGCCTTCATTTTACAAGCAAGTCCTCCTACAATAATGTCATTCTGTCCTATTGTTAGGAACATTGAAAATGTTACCCCACTGTTTGACATAACATCTTTGTTCTCTTTAACATACTCCACTGAGAGGCAGAATGCTAAACTCCTAATGCGAAAATCACTTAACATTATAAGGTTATGATTCTATGTTTAAAGCTTCCACCACCTGTCATCAAGTGTGACTGTTTCTTGGTAATCTTGGTTTTCTCATTCTGTTGTTTTTTTGATAATTTCCCTGTTACTTGGGGAATGGTAAGAAAAAGGAATCCTGAACTTTTCCTTGTTCTGCATCACCAGCTATCTCCCACAGACCATCAGCTCTCCTCAATTCGTACAGCATAGAAGAAGCATCTTCTTCCTTGTCCCATATTTTTTTGTATTAGTTCTTTGATCATAGAATTGTGAGGTCCATGAGGAGAAGTAGGCAAAGATTTTAGCAGAACCACTGAACAGAAGATTTGGCTACGTCACTAGGTTTGCAGACCTGTAGAAATAACAAGACAGGCTCTGGCTGCGCTAGGCCTAACCAAGATAACTTTATTGTGGGACTGACAAGGGGCAGACAATTCAGACTAGGGCCCTTCTTAACAGGGTCCCAAACTCAAATACCGCAACAGCAACTAAAGCTTGAACTGCTGCTAAGAATCTCCTAATAAAGCCCACTCCATGTCTGACAGGCAGCAATATGGGTGTATGGCAATGGGCTTGGGAGCCTGCCAAGCGTTAATTACAGCCTGGACTGCGGGATCTCTGCAACAAATAAATTAGCAAAGCCTCTTGCTGACTTTCTGTTCTCTGGCCATTCATAATCTCCCTACAACATATTATTAAAGTAATGGCTATAACATCTTTCTCAGTGGAGACATCCACAAGTGGCCTCATTCCTTCAGATTTCTTATTTGGAAGTTGTCTAATGCTTGAAGCAGGATACAACTTGCTTGCTTTCAGGAGCAGCCTTATTCTTCATGTGGCAAATGTACAGCAGAATGTTAGCTGATAAACACTTAGGGTAGGATTCAGTTACCAAAACATGGGTTTCCTAAACCGCTTTCGGTGCCTCAAGTATCCTCATGGGGCTGGAAAATATGACACAAAGACCTTCAGCAGATTCTTGTTTTTCTGGAGCAAAAGCTGGTGGCCAGATGAGAAGCTGCAGAGCAGCTCAAATTGTAGCAATGCCTATATTCAGACATCTGTATCCCTCTAAGGTCTGATTCCTGCTTCTGAATCCATGGAAATTGATAAAAGGCAATCCTTCGTATACTCCCAATCTGAGATGCCATCAGTAACACACTTCGATTATAATTGTTTCCTTCTTTCCCTCTGCTATTTTTAGAGATAGCAGTTCCTCAGACAGATGGGAAGCCACTTGCTCTGGCCAAGCCTGTTTTGGAAAATATTCTGTGATTGTAACCAGCTGGGTCACAAAATTGTTTGAATAGTAAGCTTTCTTAAGGACTTCCCAATGAATTATCTCAATTTTTTTGTCTTTTACTGGGCTAATGTATCCATATTCTGCTTCAGAAAACCCCCAACAGCTTAGCTGACCAAAAGGAAGGCTAATGCTCTTTCAGATACAGCTGGGAAAATTCTTTTCTTAAGCACTGATTTCATCATCTATCCACATTTTTTTAAAGACAATATCTATATGAGATAGTTTATCCTTTTCCCAAGATAAATCCCTAGGAGTTACATCAAATGGAACGTCATTTAACTGTGAGATCTTTCTGGACATCTTTCTTTGGGCTTCCAGCCAAAATGTCAAAGTATCAGGATCACAAAGTCTTCTTTCTTCCCACTAACTGCTGCAATTCTATTATTCTGCAGTTCTAATGGGGCTGCATCTCTGTAGCTGACAGTAGATTATGTCTTTTATTTCTGGACTCCCAGATGCAAACCATTACTTCCCCCCCCCCCCCCCCCCCCCCCCCCCAGTAGAAATAAAGCCTATCTCTAAAAATCTAATTTAGAAACTACAAGTTGGTGCAACAGAAAATTCCCTTTCTCTTGCTTCTAAGATTTGATACGGGGTTGCACAACCTTCAAAACTCAGCAAATGTAAGCCTTTGAATTCAGCTTCCCTCCAGATTTCAACCAGCTACAGAGACCAATCTGTACTTCTACAGGCTTACAAAATGCAAACCTCCTTTAAGGAAGTAGGGATGACAAAATTTTTGCTGTTCTCATCAGACAAACTTTTGCAAGAACTGTGCTGTATCTTCCAACAGAAAAGAATGGCTTGCATATTCACTCTGCTGTCTGTGAAGTAAATAAAGATTTTAGGATTTGCAAGTTTGTGATCAACATACGGGCTGTGAAGAATTGTCCTTAGGTCTGACAGCACAGTTGAACACAAAGTTGGTGCAAATTTTGTTACAATACAAGCATTTTCTGTAACTTTGCAGAGTCCTTTTAGCAAAGATGCACATAACACCAAATTTCTATTTAAAGGAGTTCCCTCCCTCCTCAGAACAAGATTTAACTAAATGAGTTTCAACTCAATAAATCACCTAAATGTAGATCTTTCTCTGGAGAGAAACCAGGAACACTGATGTAAGTTGAAAGCCATCCTAGCCCTCCTTTAGACTAAGAAGAAACAAAAGCAATTGGAAACATGTAACAGCCCAGAAACAGACAATGCAAATCTTAAAAGTGCCAGGTACAGTGAGTATGTTTTCTTCTTAGATATAAAAGAGATATGAGAGAACAGATGTTGGTTTGTGCTTGTTTCTCAAATAGGTCAGATACTTATGGTTTTAGCTTTGAACAGACTCTGGTAAAAAGTTTGTTCGTTCTAATCAAGCACAAATGTCCTATTGTTTACTTACTTTCCATAAAGTAAAATGGGGCCTTAAGACAATGAAAAGAGAACCTTAAGATAACAATATTCTGTTTCTAGATTGGAAAATGCTGGTCCAGGTTTTTGCGAAATTAATATGATGGGGTTTAAACAAAGTGAAACAATTTTCTCTGTTGAACACATTCTCAGAACATTTGACAGCACAAATTTGCTAGTTCTTGAAAATTAGGTATACTGCTGTGAATGAGTAATTAGATATAATTGGATAGCAAATTAATGAGCTGAAGAGCTTAAAAGTAATGAAGAAAAAATATGTTCCAAATGAATTACAGTAGAACAGACAGATGACAAAATGACGTATGCCACACTTAATCATTTGCAAATATTTTAAAACACAATTACAAATATTTTATTCCTATAGAATGTTATTTTATTTACTTAATAGGCAACACATTATTTTTGAACTGCTATTATATTCTTTGCAGGCATCTTAGCTGAAAGTAATAGCCTACTCTATCTCTTTATGTGACATGCATGAAAAATGCAGGGTTTTTCTTGCAAATGCTAGAGCACGCATGTCTCTGTGTGTGGCTGTGCACATGCATGCGTTCACATGCATATGCAATCACTTGGATTTCAGTGTTGTGTCTCCTCCAGCCCCCGTAGATGCACTCCAGGTTCTACCTTCCTAAATAATGTCTACATTGCTCTAACATAATTACTATGCATCTATTGCTAGTTTGCTTGGTGAAGATTGCTCATACGTGCTGCATGCTAATTCAGGAAGCATTTGCCATTGATGGTGAATGAGCAATGTATTTCAAGCTTTTTTGCTCTCACTGTAAATGCAAAAAATGTTTTACTAATGTTTTCTGCTAGATAAGAAGGCATTTTTTCCTATAAATTTCCCTTTCATTTTTCTTTTTTTTTTGCCACATTATTTGAAATGCCAGTAGATAGAGTGATAATGCCCTGAGATACTGCAAAATTTCCAGGAAGATTAATGTTGTACCTTTCACAATAGGCTGTTTATTAATAGAAAATAAAAAATAAGTAGTACAGAATGCTGATATACAGGAAGATGTATAGCATCCAAAATCAATGCATACAGATATGGGTTATGAGGCTGATACAAGTCAGAACTGCCTTTTCAGTTGACTGAGCAGTACCAACACTCTAATCTAATACCAATTTGGCAATATTAATTGGAAGTGGAGAATAAAGATAATACCCAGAAGGGACATTCATGTACATTCAAACACATATATTCATGTTCATACATGAGTAGAGCAGGATATATTTTTTATTTTCATACTTCCTGGGTATCCTTCCACTGAGTTACCTTTTATTGTCTTCCTCACGGGAGGGGCTGGTGTTTCTCATAAGCTTCACCTCTACGTCTCCTTTCTAGATAGTAATTTATTGACATGCATGCAGTTGCTTACTAATGGTGCCATTACTCCTGGACACACTGCAAAAAATGAACAAGGAGGAAAATAAATTCATTTTGGACAATATCTCCCCTGTGTTAACTAGCACTAGCTTAGTGGTCTCATGGTTTCTTTGGAGAGAAAGTCATCAATTTTGTATGTGTAGAGGAAGTCCTCTCATCTTACCTCTTTATAATCTTACCTCTTACCTTTATTTGGTAGAAGCATATTGCTTCCCCTAACATGCAGCCTGCCTTCTTTTGACTTTTTACCTCACCAGTAGGTAAGTGGTTGCATGCTTTGAAGTATAGTGAATGAACTGGCATACCTCTTCCTTGTATTCTGCTAAAAAAGAAGGAAGCCCATAAATGCAGTTGTCATGTACATATTTTGCTTCTGTTTTCTTGCTTACTGCAGCCAGAAGTATTTAAATCTGAACTGTTTGCCAAGCAAAGACCCACCAGCTCATCAAACCTGATCATTAAGGGTGGAGGCAGATATAAGTTGGTACTGTGTGTGTACTTGTGAGTGTGTGAGCACTTGTAAGCGTGTGCCACAGTTTCATGGATCAATCTGTAAACCAAAATTGATGTCATTTTTCTCATTGGATAGAAGTTTTGTGAGCCATTCCTCTTGAGCTAAATGAGGGAGAAATGTTAGCTTGAATAAAAGCTTTTTAAAAGTGGATTAATATTTTGTGCTGTATGGCTGCATAAGGTGGCTCACTAAATAAAGGTGTGTATCTTCAAGCATTAGACATTCTCATCAGTATGAATACCAAAATGGGAATGCAGCTGACATGTTTATGCTTTTAGTTTTGTGGACTAGTTACGAGGGTCTAAAGCTATTTTAATTTGACATCACGCACTCATTCATATCACCTCTTATTAAACACAGCTGGCAAATACATCATTTAAAGCAGTTAAAGGGCATGATGTGAAGGGAATAATAAAACAATACATGCTACACAGGTAGGGCCCAGTTTCTGGAGGGATATTTCAAAAAAACAGAAGTCACTAACTCAGGTAGAAGACAAATACTCTCAACTTGGCATCTTTTGGCAGTTAAGGCTCATTAGAATGTGCTCTGTAGGGAAGATGCACAAAGGCATCAGGCAGAGACTGCTATTCCCCACAGGCAAATATTCCCTTAAAATCTCATCTGGCCCCACTGTGGAAGCGTGTCAGGCTCTGATAGGTTTCCCCAAGCTACATGAAATTATTTTCCTCTGTCATTATAGTGGCTATGTCCAGTGGGTGAGATCTTTAGGAGGTTTGAAATGTGAGAATGAAAATTTTAAGGCTGATAGAGCAGATGCTCTTTGGACATTTAGGTACTGACAATGCTAGCCTACCACTTGGTATCCTTGAAAGTAGAACTATTACATGAATGAACTATTACACTGATGTTTGCAATTGATAAATAAAGTTTCTCACCATATGTGAAAATAGTTTGACTCTATTACAGATTTCTGCTGGAAAGGTCATTGAGAAAGATAAATTGTTCTTAAATTTTGCATGTGTGCCTAGCTGTATGGCAAGAATGTTTTCCATTTATGTACCATAAATGATTCTCATTCAGTATTTTCTTAAAAGACAGCAACAACAACTCCCCTTTGGGAAAATTTTCTAAAACATAATCCTGAGGTATAAAAATGATATATGTTTTGGACAGGGACATATAGGAAAGGCTTAGCATAGCATTCGAGGATTCTGAATTCTGGGCCTATGTCTAGAATAGAAAGTCTACAGTTCTACTAATTTGGAAAACAAAATAAATTAAAAGATCACTATGCCTGTCGATTACATAACTGTTCTTCAAATAGGCAAGAAACATTAGAATTTCAAAACTGTAACTATTTTTTTTTTTTCTCAAGGGAAAAATGGTTAAATGATGCAAGTTGCTCTTTCATAATCTATTCTTTGTTGGAATATATTTGTAATTCCTATTATTGCCCTCTGATATTGAAACTGAATCAACATTTATAGGAAAAGTTCTGCATTTTTTGTTAAGGTGTAATTACTGGGCAGCATAGCAATAGTGATATACATACTGTTTTACAATACCTTCTGAATGGTCCACCCCAGGTTATTCTGGGTTCATGGCCATTTTTCACTATTGCAGTGGGGCAAAACATTTAAACCCTAGCCTAAGATAGCAAACAACTTAGGGGCAGTTAAATGCTTAAATGCTTTCTATCAAGTTTAAAGTGCTCAAAGATATTTCACTAATTTGGAGACCCATGGTCCACTAATGAAAGTACTCAAAATTACTTTGAAGCAATATTGTTCTGTCAAAGTACAGCTCATTAATGAGGTAAGAGAGAGACCTTTTGCTACAAAACTGAAATGATGACATGCCCATTGCTTGTTATTTGTAAGGTAGCCAACCTGTTAAGCTCTCCAAGTGTTCTGATATTGGGTAACTAGCAACAAGACTGTCACCTCTAATTCTTCATCCAGTTAACCAGCAACTTACACCAAAAGTCAGATAAGATTTACTTCAAAAGAGGACTCAAATTAGCACAATATATTTTTTCCTTTTTCTGAGTCATCTGGATTAAAAAAATATTTAAATTATGTTTCTAAAATGGTGGTAGGACTCATATTTTCAATGTAGTTAAAATCGGGGGGGGGGGGGGGGGGGGAATGTCCTCTGTAGGTATGACAAGTTATCCCATCTTTGGGATATTTTTCTTTGGTTTCCTACAGAACTGACATTTTGGGGATTTCCATTATGAATTTGTGTGTGTTTGTAGGCATAACTTGCATGTTTCTGAATCTTCTTAGGTACTGCTTCTGAGTCTCCAAAACCATGGACAAATTCAATGAATTTTGACAGGAAGTGTCATGAATTCATGTAAGAAGCTGACAAAGAAATGGAGAAAAAGACAAGAAGCCTTATAAGTTTAATGAAAAAGATTATATATGTATGTATATGAAATGTATATAAAAGTCCTCAATTCATCCAGATACCAGTAGTATCATGCAGAAATACAGAATGCATGAACAACCCAGTTTCAGCAGGACTAAAGCAAACTAGATCTTTCTGCAGAAGTCCTAATCTTCCCCTACAGTCAATGGAAAAGACAAACTTTTCCTAGTAGCACTTCAGATTGAAGGAACTTCATTTGCTGTGGAGGTATATCTTTCTTTCAACACTGGCTAAAAATGGAGTCGGGGTGACTAAACTCCAGTGTTCAGGTTCAAATGCATCTAGTTAATTAGAATGAATTCAGAGTCACTATTTGAACTCAGAATAATACCTTCTTTCAAATACCCCCCCTCCCCCCAACATTATTCTGATTGTCTAATAGAAATATTATTCTAGATTAGAAAGTAATTTTATTACAGTAAATTGACACTAGTAAATTGGCAAAGATCAAAGCCAAGAGATTAAGATTGCACGTACTAAACAGCCTTTCAAAAATCTAGAAGAAACAAATTGGATCCTATTAGATGATCTCCAACTGCTTATAGAAATCATCTTGAATGCTACTACTTAACTGAAGTGCATGTTTTCATTATTATCTGCTACATATTAAACTGGCTTCTGTTCAAAATGGGAAGTTTCTCTGTTTTCCCAAATTACAGAGGAAGTATTGGTTTCTGTTGCGCAATGGATTGGAAGGTATTTCAGAGTCAGTGAAGAACTGGTGAAATATGAATAAAGAATCCTTTAAAAATATTCTGCCTCAGCCAGACATTGGATTTTACAGGAGTAAAATGGAAAAACAGATTGACTTTCTTTGCTTCCACAAATCCATCAAACTGTCAGTGTATCAGACTACCACATTTCTTTTCCTTCAGCCCCAAATGGAAATTCAGGTAGGTGGTTTCTTTATTACAGTTGTATCTACAGATGTCATTGGTGCATTAAAAGAGGTTGCCTTTGACTTTCTGATTTAGTTTCACCATCCATCTTCCCCTTCCATAGAATCACACTGAAGAAGGACGTTTGTGGATGGCTGGTGAAATGAATTTAAGGATATATTGCAAACTGAAGTACTGCCATGAACGTATAAAGTTTTGCACTAGTGATGCAGAAGGTGGTCTAAGCACCTGCTTAAGACATTTAAGCATGTTGTTAAATTATTGTATATAAGTTCAAAGAGAGATTTTTTCATTTTGTTTGCTCTGTGGTAGTATGTGGTTCTATTTTTTAAATGCTGAGAACAGAATTTTCTCTATTGCAGAAACAATCCCCATCATTTCAAGTACGTTAGTGTTATTCACTTTACCATTGACCACCTCTGTCACTTCCCACCCCACTCCAGATCCAGGCACTGACACATTGTCAGTTCTCTGCTAAGAAAGTTCGAATAGCTCAGAAAAATGCCAGTCTTCGTCTAAATAAAACTGGGATTAAACTGAAAATTAAGGAAAAGGAATATACCTCTTTCTGGTTTTTGTTTGTTTATTTTCCCCTCTCCTCTTATGAACAGAATTCTGCTTCTAGAAGTTTAATCCTACATATTCAGATGGGTCTTTCCAAGGAAAATGCAAATATGAAAGAAAAAAAAAAAATATCCTAGAATCACTGTTCTGCTAGAAGGCTCATCTGATCTCATCAGAAACCTTGATCGCCTTTCCACATCTATATGATCTTCCCTGGCAAATCTATGGGATTGCTAAAATCACCTACAAACCTATCATGTATGCTGCACAAAGTGATGAATTAACCTACAGTCTGGGCCAAGACCAGGTCACTAGCACATAAAGGGTGATAATCAGCTGTCAAGAAAAAAAAAGGATTTTCTATCAGAGTCTTTTACTTATTTTTTTTTATTTAATTTTTATTTCATTCCGTCACATTTTATGAAATGTTCACTGCTTACTTGGGCCCTTACCAAACTTTAGATAGCTTTCGGTGGCTTGTATCCATATGGCAACACACAGCTATACTGCTTGTGTTTAAAGAATTTAATCTTTCATAACTCACATCTGCTAGCTAGAAGATGCAAAAGGTACAAATGTAAAAGCACTCTCTAAATTGCTGAGACATAAATTTTTTCCTCTCTGTTTCTCAGTAAGTAACATCAGATGTAACTCTTACAGACAAGAGCAATTTGGTGTAAACAATAACACAAGAAGTCAGCGTGCCTATCACCTCTAAATTAGATTTTTACTGATGAGTTTAAGGAAATCAAAATGAGGCAGGAAAGATTAAACCAAGTTGTAGAGAGTCTAAACAGTTATAACCTGTATAGTAAGTGGCATGGAAAACACATGTAAATATACCAATTTGTATTTTTCAGTAGTTTCACTTAAAATTGTTTGCATTCATTTCTAAGTCCTTCCATGAATTTGGTCACTACGGCTAATGCATTAGTTTTAATTTAATACTTGAAATTTTACTTGTTTATAACAATTGATGCTAATAGAAGCAGGGTCATTTTTCTTGTTCTTTTTCTACAGAATAAAATGAGGGATCAGTTCTGGGAAAAGCAATGTAAGTTTTAATCTCAGAATAGCCATAAAGGGATAGCAGTGAGGATTAGCATGTATATCAGTATGGTAATTTGTCACAATGCTTCTGAATCAGTCTTTCATTTAGTGGGGATTATATATCTGGTTAGAAAACATGAGCTGCTAACCCTTTCTCTTCTGATAAGAGATTCTACATTAATGGGGTCACTCTGATTGCACTATGAATTAGGATCAGTGTGGCATGTTAGTGAATTCTTTAGCTTGAATAATAGCCTTCACTTGTCAACAAATTGCTGAATCTACCTAGTAGTTTTTTAATGAACTGCTTCTTTATGCTGGAGTGTTATACATGTCCATTTCTACGGGAGCAATTCAGAAACTCCTGAAAACCATCTTAAAAAAGATTTAGCTCATTCTTTCCTCCTGCAAGGCAGAACCATGCAGTGTTTATGGGTCTGTCTCAACCACCTGAGTTCACCAATGTTTTTATTCTTTGGCACTAATAAGCAAAAATTGATTTTACGTACCGGCATTTTCATTTATAACATTGAAGTGGCCAAATTAACAAAATGTAGTTCAACTGAGTAGTCAAATGCTGACAAAAGTTCAATAGTTAAGTGTCCTGGGATGTTGGTTCTAATGTTTTGTGTCATTAGGTCTCAAAATATTTTAAAAAGAATAATGCTGAGATCTAATGGTACAAAAACTGTACATAATTACAAAACAACTCTTAAGTCTAATTCTTAAACTGTAGTAATTGATCCTACAGTGAGATTTATTCCGTAATCATGGAAGGCAATGGCATTTACAACTAGAATAAATTAAAGTAAATGAAGAGGAAAATTGTATTCTGTGTAACATTTAGTTCATTATAGGCTTAAACAACTATGCCAATCCATGTTCATCAATATAAGTTATGATGCTCACAGACATAATTAAATAAAATTGTTATCACCAAGAAACAGTTCATGTTACACAAGCATAGAAATTGTTACATTATAAGAGATTTGTGTTTTTTCAAGGTTTTATTGGCAGTGCTCAAGAATATGACTAGTAGACAATAGTATAGAAATTTTTTTGTGTTTTGTTGATTTTTTTTCACTAGTGGTCATAATATAAAAAATTATAACCTTTTCTGCACTCTCTGCTGCTGGGTCTTATTCCCTACTGTGTTGATGCTTGATTCCATACCTCATTAAGTGCCCCTGTGGCTCTCTATTTGTTCAGTTAAGGTCTCACTGGAGTTCATTAAACCACATTAGACATTGCTGATGTTCATGAGGGAATAAGATGTAAAAGAGCATAAGATGTAGAAGAGCCTAAAAGGGAATTCTGGAATTTTACATGGTACATACAAGCAAGGAAGTCCATAAGGTGTGGGGCAAACTGTGCATCAGGTTGTTGTCTACCTTACGAGGATCTTGAAACAAGCACTTCAGGCTAAAAAAAAAATTTCTGGGACATCATAAATGTTCCACTAAATTTTTCATTTACTGCAATTTTCAGATACAAAGATGGAACTTTAAATACCTTTTCAATGTTTGGTCAAGTGGAATGAGGCTCAAATAAAATAAACATACAACTTAAATATTTTCCTGTAAATAAGAAATGGGTTCAGATTCTTTTCTAGTAGTCCTAGTAGTATTGGGTATATGAGTCATATTCTGAGGTTCTAGTAAGATACAGAAAAGAAGTCTTTAGTTAGGTGACGTCACTGTCTTGCTGTGGAATGGAACAACAGAGATCAATTATTTATACCAACAACATTTTCAAAAGGAAGGAATAGTGAATGGCAATAATCAACCATCTACTTACCTGAATCTTAAAATATTGTCCAGTCAGGTGGTTCGAACATGCTTGTGGGAGATATGAGCTCAAAAGCTCCTCAGATAGAGACAAGAATTGAAGTACAGATCTATTCATCCTTGACAAATAGCCCTAGACATAGTTTTTCTGAATAAAAGGAAAATTACTCATTTGGCTCTTTGGTAACATTAATGATTTCTTTCATTTGTTTCTTTTACAAGTACTCAGTATCGTATTTGTGTTTCAGATCAAAATGACTTGTTTTGTGTTGAGGTAAATTGTCACTCTTTTACAATTATTTACTTCGAAAAAAACCCACAGCAAAATGAAATTGTGATTATTTTAATGTACCTTACTCGTCCAGTTGTTGGGTTTTTTTTGGTTGATGAATTACAGCAAAAACAACAGTTATTCCTCAACTCCTGGAGATGCCATGAATGATATCTAACGGTTGGCTTTACAGGGGATAGAAAAAATTTGTAGCAGTGCAGTATAGCACCAACGATTTTATCAGTTTGTTAGTGCTGATGATAAATAACAAAACCACTTGTGACACAGGCGAGTCCTTCTATAGAAAAGACAAAGAAAGTACGGCATAACGCTGAAGAGTCATGCCACATGTTTCACAAACTGTTTCAGAACTGTGCAAGGGAATTGTACCCATGTGAGTTCAATCTCAACCAGCCTCCAGAAAGTTATAAAGATTTTCTGAGGTAAAGTTTTAATATATTTTCTTTCAAATTTCTGTAGGATCTAACTCCCAGTTCTGATTTAATCTCTCTTTAGGTATAATTAGCTTATAGGGTCAACTGCAATAATATTGGTTTTGATTGATATTTTGCTACTTACACAGCTCTTTAAAAGCAATTATTCTAATAGAGAGATATAGTGAGTAGTAATAATAATAAAAACAAAGATTAAAGAGGACACCAAATCTAATAACATTAATAAGAAAAAAGCTATACAAATATATTAATGATTAGATCATGGCTTAACTCCCTTTTCTTCACTGAGCTTAAAAATGCATAATTACTTCTTTTTCTGTATGAGTTCTTTAATAGTGTTTTTGTGTACAGATATAAACACGAAAACATGCTGTAGACAGTACACACCATCCTGACTTTGCTGTTTTGATCATTAAAGTGAAGTGGTTTAAAGAACAGGTAATTTCATTAATTTATTCCCAGTAAATATAGATTTACTCTTAAAAGTACTGTTATGGGTTTCTGCGGCGTGGTTTGGGGTTTTTTTTGGTGGCGGGGGAGAGGCGGTGGGGCGGGCTGCTGTGAGAAGCTGCCAGAAGGTTCTTCCCCGGCTGGGAGTGGGCCCCGGCTCTGGCCCAGGCCGAGCCCGCCAGCGACGGCGGTAACACCTGAACGGAGCGAAGAGGGGGAACCTGCAGCAGAGAGGGGGTCGGGGTGGGAGAGGAGAGGAACCCCTCTGCAGACACCAGGGCAGTGAGGAAGGGGAGGAGGAGGCTGATGCCCCCGCAGCCCGCGGGGAGACAAGATGGCAGGCTGTCCCCCCCCAGCCCACGGAGGGCAGCGGGGGAGCAGGTGCCCACCTGCAGCCCGCGGGAAGGACTCCCCTTGGAGAAGTTGGTGGAGGACTGTCTCCCGCGGGAGGGAGGGAGGGAGGGAGGGAGGGAGGGACCCCACGGTGGAGCAGGGGCCGGGTGAGGAGTCCTCCCCCCGAGGAGAGGAGGAAGGAGCGGCAGAGACAAGGGGTGAGGAACCGACCCCAGCCCCCAGCCCCTGTTCCCCTGCGCCGCCGCGGAGGGAGAGAGAGAGAGAGAACCGGGAGTGGGGCTGAGGCGGGCGGGGGGGGAGGTCTTCTAAGGTTTGGGGTTGCTTCTCGTTATCCTTGGTTTGATTTGGTTGGTAACAAAAGAAATTGAGTTTGTTTCTTCCCCAACTTGAGCCTGTCTTTTGCCCGTGACCGTAAGTGGTGAGTGATCCCTCCCTGTCCTTGTCTCGACCCACGAGCCTGCTTTTATATTTTCTCCTCATCCCACCGTGGCTGGGGGGGCAGGCGGGGAGACGGGGTGCGAGCGAGCGGCTGTTGTGGTATGTTGTTACTGACCGGGCTGAAACTGCAACAAGTACAAACAGAAAGAAATGAACCTCAATATAAAACCTCATTCTACTTTTTCTTCGCAGCACAAAAATGAGGGATATTAAATGAAACTGAAAGTTAGTGATTTTTAAAAATCATAACTAACATGAGGAACACACTGCAACAAGACATTGGCATTAAAATGAATAATGACAATATATGCATTTGTATTGGGATAAAAATATATGGAGAAATCTTCATACTTGGGGGTACAAAACTACTGAAAAAAGGAATTTTGAATAAACTTCCCCTTTTGGCAGATCAATAAAAGTAATGAAACTCACATAACTAGCCCCTGAAGTCAGCAAAACTGATGCCTATCCACACCAGCTGCAACATAGAGACATTGCTGAAATATATATATATATATATATAAAAGATTGTATTGAATGCAACAACTGCAGAAGAATCATGCTACTATGAGAAAATAATTAACAAAATGAAACCATGCATGATAAGAGAGTTAATGGATGCCAAGTTCAGAGATGGACAAAATAAATTTGGGCCTTGGGGGAATCTGTGTACACTGGATAGTCACATCAAAGAAATTAATAGAAATACACATAGAAGAAGAGGTCCAACTCGCTATCAGTTTCACTGATTTTCTCAAGATGTGTTTGCTCAGGCATACAGTCTGGTCCACACTTATCATCAGCCTGCTAAGTGAACACCAGGCAGTATCCATCTATGAGGACATCATCTATCACAATGCTCAGGAGACACATACCAAACTTCAATTGATGCTGGAAGGTAGAATCTCCAGATTGCACTATGTTTCTCTCTAAATCTGAATATAGGCATTCTGGATCTTGTTCCATGAATTTACTGAAAATACAAAAATAGACTACACAGCTGTTTTATATTAGTAATGGTGGAGAAAGTTCTTAGGTTGTTTTTTTTCTTTTCCTATTTGTTGTTATCAGAGTTTAACAACCAATACATTTCAGGATGAGTAACATTAATATAGCTTTATTCCTTAGTTATGACAGAGGATGAAGCTAAGACTGAACTTCATTTATTTGTCCCATTCATGTGGTATGGGTTTCAGATTAAGTTTCTGCACCTTTCTACTTAATGGCAACTGGTTGAACATTATGATATAAATTAACGCGGTAGCATGGTTTTTAAACTGACCTGCATAAGACAAGTTAATATGTCTTTTAAGCAATGGTGATTCCTGAACTCTTTCGTATCTGATTTCCTAATCAAGGGATCACTGGAGAAATAAATAGATTTGAAACAATATTTATTTTTTTCTTATGAAATACGTAGCCTAACCTAGAGAGTTTTCAGATAACTTTCATTTTTCCAGTGATTTTAAACATTACGCCTCTCAAAAATACATGTTTTCTGGTATTCACTTCATTTGCTCTGTTTTTACAGATCTGAACAGAATAATTAAAACCCAGAGGATATAACTGAACTTTGGCTAACTGGAGTTTGTTAGATTGCATTACACTGTTAGAATTGAAAAAGGCAACTTTTTACATTCATGAGTCTCATTTATTGTTTCTAGAACTGAAGGTAGAATACTGCAATGATAATTAATCAAGGATAGTTTTAATTCAAAATACTGAGCAATGCTAAACTTGTAAACTTCAGAGGAGCAGCAATGAGAAAACTACCTCACTGAGAGATACAGAACCTTCTAATCTCTCTAGTATAAGAGCTAATGTCAAAGAGATGACTATCATAGAAATTCTTCATTCAGAAATGTAGCTGATGCATGAAAAATATTGTAGAACAACCCTACAAAAAGCAGTAGTTTGGATATCTCTATCTAAGCACTGAGCATGAGCCAATTTTTTGATAAGATATGACTACTCATTTTACAAAAATACCCCCAGATCCAAAACAGGGATAGTAGTTTAAACTCCATAGAAGGAAAAAAAGGTTTCCTTCAATCATTTAAGATGTTGGTGTTGTACATTCTCAAAGCCTAATTAGGTGTGACTACTAAACATGAGGAACATCAGCTGAAGAGTTTTCTTGACTGGAACTCATCCAAAGGTTTTTTTAAAGACCATGACTGAGAAGTAGATAAATATATGTTAATTATATAAGCACTAACAACAAAAACTCTAGCCATTCAGACATGTCTGCCTTTAAATTATAAAGGCTCTACCTGTTAATTGTAGCCAGGAAAAGACCTGCATACCATAGATTTCTTGCAAGGGTCACATCCAGAGGGGACCTTATGGTAACAGGTCTCCCTTCTCATGAGTCCTGAGCCCGTGATCCAGTGCATTTTAATCTGACTCAGCTTGGAGTCACGTGTTGGGGTTATACTAAAAATAACAGAGGCAATAAGTCTTGCTTGCATTCATTGCCAGGTCTATAGTTTTATATTACAAAAAAAAGTTGTATATTTAATAAGCATTCTATAGAAAGCTATTACAAAAGCAGTAGTTGGTGACAAATACAGGATATTGAACTTTATGTTGTAATTGGAAAGAGATGAAACTTATCAAAGAGCATAAACATATTAAATAAGGTTTAGTCTTTGTTATTCTGTGCAAGTTTGCAATCTAAGTACACTTTTTTTACATTTTCATTTCAATGTGAGGTATTTATAACCTATTTGGAAAAAAATGCATTCATAATATGAATTGCACAACCTCCTTTTACTGAAAAAAGATCATTTTCCAGAAACCTGTAAAAACCCAATGTAAATCTAAAATTAAATGGGCTAAAATTTTGACTGGTTTAAGTTTTTTATGTTATATGTTAACTACAGTACTGAACATATTAAATAAAATGTTATTAAAACAATAATAATAGTAAAACATTGCTAATATTTTGATTGAATATAATTTTCATTATTCAAAGGATGGATTTGGGTAACATTTGGTCTACTGAATATTTTTTTTTAAGTTTCATTTAGGTGTCTCTCAAAACACCACCTTGAATAATTTAAATAATTGAAATACCACATATTTTGATGGATATCATAATTTTCTTTGTGTTTATGATTTTTGTTGTAATAACAAAATTTTGTGACCATGGACACATATTTTTCTAAACAATCCCCACACAATTTATTCAAAATTGAACCTAATATATTGATTTCCTATTAGTATAGCAGTGCTTTAAATTTACATACTTTGTAATTACACCTGCCAAAATATTTTCAACGTGCACTAACAACAATAAAAATAAAATTTGGGAACTGGGAGAAAATAAGAATTATATAAAAAGTCCAGAGCAAACATTTTCATCGTGGCTCCACTGTCACTTCACAGCTTTCAGTGTTGCAACCTTACTAAGATCCTCAAGAAAAAAAAAGAATTAGTTAATGAAACTAAAACTGCATTTTATGCACATATTCTAAAAGGTTACTGTGATCATCTAATCTGATCTCTTGCATAAAATAGGCTAAAAGATTTCAGCCTATTAAGACCAAAATTTCTGTTTGAGACTTTTTTTTCAGAAATGTATCCAATCTTGATATAAATATTTCAAGTGATGCAAAGTCCAGTGAGCCTATCACTCAGTAGCTCCAGAGAGTCATTATGATTAAAAAAACCCAACAAACCAACCCCAAACCCCCACTGTGCCTTAATTTTATTCTTAGCTGACCTGCCTAAAACTTGCCTTCATTTTGTCTTCCTATATCTGTTACTTCCCATTTAAAAAGCAGTGTCAGAAATCTCTTTCCAGTGTGTATGTTAACAATACTGGCTGCCCCCTACTCTTTTGTAGGGTAAATTACACAGGCTGAGCATGGTGTTACATAAATTGTTTTATGATATGATGCATTTTCCAGCACCCAGATCACTATTGTTAATGGTCTTTTCTGAATTAATTCCAGCTTTTCAAAAATCAGAGAATAGCTCCATGAAGCTTCTAAACACTGGTAATACCACTCTATGTTCATGAGTAGTGCTCTGTGTGTATATATATATACATATATATATATATATACACATACAGTTAGTGTTTGTGGTGCAGTGTCACAACACTTCCAATATCTGCTCCCTGGGAGCATCACCAAAGGCTGCAGAGCCTTATGGGATCCAAAAGACTCACCTTGCCTCCCTTCCCCTTGGATATTTTTTGTTTTCCTGAATATGAAATCAATATTTTTTTCCTACAATAAATATGTTATATGTACCCATTCACAGCACACAAAACATCATTTTTTTTCAGTTCTTCTCTTAAGTTTTTTACTACTATAGCTTACAGCAGTGGTTACTTTCAGTATTTGGAGAAAATAATTTAATCTTTGAATAAATTCCATGAAATATTCCTTAAAAACAGAAAGTAATATCCAGCTTAACAGATTTCAATCTATGTCACATACTGCTAAAGACACTATAAAATCATTGCGTTCTTATTCTCCTTTTTTTGTGACTGAGTCGTGAGTTTTCATCAACAAGCATCAGTTGTTTTTATATTTTTTTTTGACAGTGATATTGCATATTTCAGCTACTAACTTTGCCCAGTCCTCTTTTCTGCAGTTTGTAATAAATTTTGGCTGACCTACAAGATCTCTGAGCTGGAATGCTTTCTTCACTTCTCCCATTTCTGTAGTTTGAGACTTGTTGTGTAATGTTCAGTTGTCTGTTTCTTAACTGAATGTAATAGGTGTGGATGCCTAAATATTTAAAATTCCCCAATACAGATGATCATCAGATACTATCTTAATTCTTTTTAAGAAACTGTCATACAATAGACTAAGAGGACCCAGCACCCTTTTATCCCCATTCTTATGCTGTCTCTTCTTATGATGCATTTTATTTTGACAATGACTGCTCATATCCCTCCAAAAACATTAATTCAAAAATATTCCAGTGGAACTAGTGCAGTATAAGCAATACATTATTTTAATAATGATGGTATTGAGACTACAATTCTTCAAGGTTCATGTAGATTTAACATTCAATTTCTATGGCTTGGTTGTAACAATGATAATGTCTGGATTTCCTCAGCTCGTTTTGTACAACCGACTTTAAAACTCCCAAAGTAGATGAGTTTTATATTTTTATATTTTAAATAATATAGAGTGCTTCCTTTAAATTTCAGCATACTAAACCAATGAGAAAAGTCTATTTGAAAGTGCGAGGGAAGATGTCACTCAGCCGCAGAGACTGCCGTTCCCACCCTGTTCGAGATTATCTCTGTGTAATTTGCTGTCTTGAACTGAGGCAATGTTGGATTTTGGGTTCAAGGTAAATTTTACGTTCATGGCAATGATAAACAAGGGGTGGGGAATTCTATCATCAGCTAACCACTGAGCTCCTTGTTATTCTACCCTTTCACCTTTGGCCTATCTTTGATTATTGTCTTTTCTTGTACTTTATCTTTAAAACTGCTACATCCTTCACAAGTGAATCTCTTTTCTGTTTCTCAGTCTCTTACCTAGACACTCAATGTTTCTTCATTAATTAGAGTGCTTTCATTTTCACTCTTGATTTCAACACTCACAAAATGTTTTGGGAGGGGAGAAGGATTACTGGTGAGGAAATTGTACAACTCAGTAAAGCACAGAGACACCTCAGTAAGTACAGAGATCAGCTTCAGGATCCAGGGAGAATATGCGACATGGACATGGAACCAAGCTCATCAGTCCAGATGAGAAGCAAAGTGTATAAGCCTATCAAGCACTGAATCAGTGTGGCTATGCTGTTGTAGAATCCCAAACTACCTTGACAAACAACAGCTGAGATACCTCTATAAGGTCCTGGAGTTCCCAGATGTCATGGAGCAGTTAGCTTCTTGTCCAGCTCTCTCCCCTAAACTCCCTTCTGGTTCCTTCCTGTTACATCATGAGCAAAACTTCTGTGTTTTTTCAAAACTCTGTTACCTCTTACAGTTGGCTTCTTTCTAACAGTGGTAGTCTTCTGCTTCAAGGCACAAACTTCTTCCTGTTTCTACCATACATATTCATACGAACAGAGCATCATGATGCTCACAGCCCTGAGGCTGCCTGAAAAACCTACAAGCTCTTTAAATTCCTCCTCAGGACCTAAATCCTGTCCTTCCTACAGGAAACAAATTTCTTAAGTATTCTACGTAATTCTTTTACTTAATTAGCTGACTGAATCTCTTTTTTCTTTTTTTCTTTTTTCAGAGATTAAGGAGTACAGGTAGTGACAGATGATTTTAAAGAACAGAAACTAGAGATTTGTAGAACAAGACTGGAGTGATTGTATTTCAGAACACCCAGGCAGTGAATTATTTGAAGAACAGTTATGCTGGTCTTACTGAGAAGAGAAAATGTGTCTTGAAGGCTCTAGGAAGACTTTCTTGCTTCATTACATTTACAGGTGTGCAAAATGGGGCAATTTCAGTAGATATTGTTTTCTATTTCTTTATTTTCTCTCTCAATATTTCTTGGCTTACTCATATTTTCCTTTCCAGTTCAAAGAAACCCCAAAAGGCGTTTGATATCCAACTACATTTGAAATGAAATGCACTGAATCAGCTGAAATGCAGAAACAGTTATTCCGAGACCCAGCGTAGACATTGTGGAACATAAAAGCAAGGTCATTGAGAGATGTGCTGACCCTACTGTACCGGGCCTAATCTGTGCTATAGCTCCACGATCAGGTGAACTTTACTTGTTTCAGGGTTCCACCACTGAAACATTTCTAATTAGAGAAATAATCTGTTTCTCTGGTGTCTACATACCAGCTGGCTCATGCAAGTGTGGTGTATGTGTAACCTTATTAAAAATAGGATCTGCAGTAGCTTCTTTTTAAAGATAAATAAATCTGCTGTTTAAAGTCTTTCAATATAGAAGAAGACAAGAAGTTCTTATTTGAAGGTTTATGGTTAATTGCTTATGATTTCTTAAAATTGTGTCTCTGGAGTAGGTCAAGCAATCATTTAAAATCTGTGAAAAGAATTTTCTGGTTTTGGATTGCAATGTCAAATAATATGGTTTCATCAATTTAAATAAGCCTTTTAGGAGCAAATTGCAACCAGGTTGACATCTTGTAAGCTGAGTTCCATTCCAGTGGGAATTAAATTCACTGAGTCATAAACTCTTGAAAAACAACGATTATAATAGAACTGTGCTAGTAGGCATAGCTGTAATTACTCTTTAAATAAAGACAATGACATAGTAAAATAACAGGTTTGACGCACTTCTGCAGTAAAAAGGGAAACCTGGCTTCTCTGTGCCTAGTGATGATGAGCAAATTATACATTGAAAAAGGACTGAATGTAATTTTTTTTTCAGAACCTAGCTAAGCATGGCAGCATCTTTTTGGTTACTCTGTACTGCCTTCCTGCTGCCAGTGACATTGGGTACCTCACTGTTGGGTGAAAAGATAATACTAGCATAACCCAGAGCATAAAATCCAAAGCTATTATATATGTTACATTTGTTCTTCATTGAGATGACCAGCATGAGGGATCCCAGTGCAGTGCTAGTTAGTATTTGATGACCTCCTGTTGTTTCTCTTAGTTTTTCAATAAAGGTGTGGAAAAGCAACAATATCAATGTCAGAAAAGACACCAGATAAAGACATGACTACTTAATCTTGTATGGGAAAGCTACTTTATTTAATACAGAATAAACAATCTTCACAGAATCACAGAATAGCTGAGCTTGGAAGGGACCTCTGGAGGTCATCTGGTCCAACATCCTTGCTCAAGCAGGGCCACCTACAGCCAGTGGCCCAAGACCATGTCCAGACAGCTGTTGAATACCTCCAAAGATGGAGACTCCACAACCTCCCTGGGCACCTGGTTCAGTTCCCGGTCACCCTCACAGTAAAAAAATGTTTCCTGATGTTCAGATGGATCCTCCCATGTTTCAGTGTGTGCCCAGTGCGTCTTATCCTGTCACTTAGCTCTGCTGAAAAGAGTCTGGCTCCGTCCTCTTCTCACCCTCCCTTCAGATATTTGTTCACATTGATGAGATCCCCCTGAGCCACCTCTTCTCCAGGCTGAACAGTCCCAGTTCTCTCAGCTTTTCCTCATATGAGAGATGTTCCAGGCTCTTAATCATCTTAGTGGCCCTTAGTTGAACTCTCTCTCCAGTGGCTCCACATTGTACCAGGGAACCCAGAAACTGGACATGATACTCCAGGTGTGGCCTCCCCATTGCTGAGTACAGGGGAAGCATCACCTCCCTTGACCGGCTGGCAACATTCCTCTTAAAGCAGCTCAGGATACCATTCACCTTCTTTGCCACAATGGCACATTGCTGGCTCATGTCCAACTTGATCCACCAGGACCTCTTGGTCCTTTTCTGCAAAGTTGCTTCCCCAGACAGCTGACTCCCAGCATATACCGGTACATGGGGTTGTTCTTCCAACGTACAGGATTTTGCACCTCCCCTTGCTGAACTTCATGAGGTTCCTGTTAGCCTGTCAAGGTTCTTCTGGATGGCAGCACAACCCTCTGGCATATCAGCCACTCCTTCATGTTTTGTGTCATCAGCAAACTTGCCGTGGGTACGCTCTGCCCCATCGTCCAGATCATTAATGAAAGCGTTAAACAGGATCAGACCCAGTATTGACCCTTGGGGTACACCACTAGTTACTGGCCTCCAACTAGACTTCACGCCACCGATCACCACCCTCTGGGCCTGGCTGTTCAGTCAGTTTTCAATGCACCTTGCTGTGTGCTGATCCAGCCCATATTTCCTCACCTTCTCTATGACGATCTTATCAGAAACAGTATTGAAAGCCTTACTGATGTCTAGGTAGACAATATCCGCCGCTCTCCCCTCATCTACCAACCTTCTATCCTCCATTCAACTTCTTCTATTCTATGGGAAGTGCTTTAAAAGTATTACTACACTTTCTCCTGGAAATGCAGCCTACAAATGTCTTTCATTGCTAGTGTTTGATAATATCCAAAACAAATGAGTGTCTGACTAACTGGACTTAGTCATTTGCCTTGTTGAGGACTGGAACCCACCAATACAGTACGGATAAATAACACCTGGCACCAGTCTACTGAATGTGGCTAATAGAGGAAGGACATCATTTACAATTGTTAACAGTAACACATTTTTCACCACTAAAAATTTGCCTTAAATGTAAAAGAAAGTCCACTTTTCCTTTGGTTTGGGATTATTTTCTTTGTAAGTCCTTGCTTAAATGGAAAAATAAAACAATCTCAATTTTTTAATAATATTGAAAACTAGGGGATTTTCAAAATACATATTAAGTTATTCTTACTACAGAAGTATGAAACAGAGCATGTCAGAATAATTTGTATTTGTCACAGCATTAAAAAAAAAGGAATTTCATGAATCCTGTCAACTGATTTTCTATGTAAGGTCTATAAAAGTCAATATAAGATTTCCATATTTTAAATTTTGTCCCATCTTTTTTCATTACTAGTTTCTGTCATATCAAAATAATCTGCATAGTTTGTTTAGCTGGTTGATTATGATGCATTAAATTAATGTTAAGTGAAAACATGGCTAGCTTCATGATTGTTGTTAGAACAGCAAAGTTAATGTTCCCTTTCCACATAGCTTTGGTTCAGTAAAACCTAATTAAACAATAATTACCGTCAATGTTTCTAAATGTCCAAAAATAAGTCAGTTGCAGTATTGAAGACATTTTTTTCTGTCATACATATTTAGAATTACCTCTTAATTTTGGATTTCCTTTTTCTATAAAGTCACATTAGATCCCACCAAAGGAGCCTGATTTTGCAAGGCCTTCACTTGAATTCCATCAGATTATTTGGTATACAAGGACTCAGTTATCAGGTATATAATGCTAAAATGAGAATTCAAGTCAGTACAAGTTTTAGGAATTATGTCTACCTCCATTTGGAATTATACTTGGCTAGGCCATATAATATAACGCTAGGTGGTAGCTTTGGAAGGACAGCAGTTAGTGTCCTTCTCTCTAAACAGTTAAAAGAGTAAGTTAACATCTGAGATGCAAAATTAATTTCCATTATTAATCTTGCTGGTGTTTGCCAGATCTGGGTTTTGTTCCTTCTTCCAAGGATTGGAATCTGCTATTGCATAACCTAGCAGAGTGGGAGAGGTGACGGAATGGTTGAGGTGTTTCACTATGACTTCTGATCTGCACGTTTCAGCCTTGTTTTTCATTTACATGAAGATAGCCTGCATTTGACATTGCAGCAGCAGATGATGCCTATCACACCAAGTCAATGTGACTACATAGCATGTAATGCTTTGCCGGTTTGAATACGAAGACAGCGTCCCATACAGGGATTTATTTCTGGGAAGGCTTGGATTTTCTCCTTCTAACATATATGCATAGGAAAAGTAGCCCAGAATCTGATTTGATTGTAAATCTTTTAGGCTTAACCATTGGGTTTAGTCAAGCATCCAAGCTTCCAGATTTATTTAGAACTTTGATCTGTTGAATCTTGAGGTTTCTTAGTTCTGAGATAGCTAAAAGGAGCAGTGGTACATTGCCTCTATCCCTCTATATCACACTTATCTATGTGATGATAACTGATAGAATATGTTCTGAAAAATACCCACGTAATGATAAACAAAAAAATTGATTCAGCTAAGTATCACTTCTTAAATCCATATATAAACTCCCGAACACTTTTATCTTTTTTATCCCTACAAATATCCACCAACATCTTTATGTGGATTCATGTAGGTAAGAACAAATAGTTGTATTACTCTTGCTATTTTACCTAAATTTATTTGGTTGTTGTGAAAACAAATATCTATTTCAATGGACAGGTACTTTCTCCTTTCAAAAGCAGGTGAAGAGTTGTCATCCATTTATATTTTACCCATTCTAAGCTGCTGAAAATGTAATGTCATTACCACAGCATGAGTTATTATTTTGGAAGTATTTGAAAGGCATTATATTGGGCTTCCAAGACTGAAAACAACCATTTCTATCAGTATACCATGCATATAACTTATATTTGATCCAACTTTGTTTCATGACAGATCTTTCGGGAATTATTAAATATAAGAAATTGGTATCATCTGATCTGCTTGTTCCCTGCAGAAGATTAACAGTGAAAATTCTTACTGTTTTCTGCAGTATAATGACATGAAGAAAGTTGAAGCAAATGAAAGAAACCTTAGACCAGAACTAATAGTCAAGTAACATCAAAAGCCTCTGTATTGTATTGATAAAATATTGTTGTTTTAGAAGGAGAATCAAATATTGTTGATTATGCTTAGGTACATCTTTTAAAATAAAATGGCAAACCTGAAAGAGAGCAATGATCTTTTAGATGTTAAAGTAGGAGAGAAAGGAGAAGAATAACTCTGGCACCAGAATCTTTTTTAACTTTATCTTTGCTTTAACTCTTTGACATTAGGTGAGAAAGCCTATTTGACAAATGAAGGAAAATTGAGCTTTTTTGGTTATATTCTAAAAATAACAAATATGGTATAAAAATAGCTTTTAATAGAGAAAGTGAATAGTCATGCAAGGGTTGATTAACGCATAATACAAATATAGAGATTTCAGTGCCCTACATGTATCTTTTCCAAGAAGCTATCTCACTGGTGAACTTGCCAAACTGGCATGGGGAGTTACTAAACTACTTAAGCTCTTCTGATAATGGCCAATTTTAACAATACTTCTGTGGCTCTTCAAGATGCTATCACAAAATGCAGGTAAAAATTTAAGGACTTACAAGAGAAGAATCCTAGATGATCTCATCTTGACTTTTAAGAAACAAAATGGGCATAGGACCTTAATATTAACTTCATCCAAATAAGATACCAATGCTGGCATAGGGCTGCAAATGCTTTCCTTTGCAAGCCATAGGAGACACTAAAGAGAACAAGACTCACTCAAAGGGACTTAAAAATGCTAAAAAGAATGTCATGCATAGTGACTCAAAGTAAAACTATGCAAAAACATATGTAAAATTTTAATTTACAATAAAAATACTACCTTGCATAAGTCCACCTGGAAAGAAGTAATAGTGAAACAGGTGCTAAAAGAAAGCAACAGTTCATACATTTGCCAAGCGATATAGTAATAAAAGAAGATAGTAAGATTTGGGGCTCTCTAAATGTAGTCAACACACAGGGTAGTCGAGTTAGGCATGCTTATTCTTTATAGTATCAGTGAACCTTCACTTATTTATATCCTCCTGTTCAAGATATATTACCATCAAGAGGACACTGACAAACTGGGGAGATGGCAGAATTTATGCAGGAAAACAGCAGAGCTGCTTGCAGTCAAAGACTATAATAAATTCCTTCTTTCAGTTTGCCAGTCTTAAGTTGTTTTTTCTTAATTAAAATACAGCACCAACAAGTACTTCATAGCCTTGTGGATCCTTTATAAGATGATACCTTCAAACCTTTGAAAGGCATTTGTCTGTTTTGGCTTCCTTCTTCTCTTAATAGCATTATCCCACAATGTGCCAACAATTTACCTCTACATTAAAGAGCCTCACATTAACCCCTAATGCATTTCAAACACAGAATATTCTTACAGAATGTAGAATTTCACCACAGCTGACAATAACATCTCATACATCAGGAAGTAAACAGGACTATAAATGGCCAAACCATGAAGAAAACAAAACTGGCATTTATTTTCAGACTGTAGTTAAATTAGCTTAATCAAGGTTAGGCAAGTTTTTCATTTCTTAAATGAACACTTATAGATGTTACACTGTTAAATCACTTAATTTTTTTCTAACTATGGTAAAAATTCCTTTACTTTCCACTGAACATAATAGTCTATAGCAGCTGGTGACAGCTGATCTGTGCATGAGTCATACTGGATATAAAACACAATTCATGTTAAGAATGAATTATGGAATTAAGCACGCCGTGCTTCTTTTAGAGTGAGCTGAGTGAGCTTCAAGGTGACTTTTCCAGTCAAAGTTAATTCTAAGCACAGACAGCACAAATGACAGATAGCGCTGGAAAGGAGGATGTTTATTTGGGGTGTTATGGTGAAAAAGTGAAACATGAACTGAAGTTCAATTTTCACTGAATTCAGTAGCCAGTTCCTGGTAATAATGCTGGTACAAAAAACCAGGAAGATTTGAGAAGCCCCGAAAAAAATGACAGTGCTGTAAGAAATAAGGTCCATAGCCATGGAGAGGGCAACTAAATTTAAAAATACAGGTCTATTTTATTTTCATGCTATTTGGCTTCAAAATAGCATTACTGCAGTAGGTAACCTGGTAAATAATATTTTAATATAACTTATATGCAATTATATACAATTTGCATATAATACAGAGAAAATTTTTATGCAATACTTATACTAATATAGATATCTACTATATTCGCACAAAAAACCCAAAACAACAGAAGAAAGGGAATCACAGCAGTCCTTTTGACATTGCTATTGTTGAACAGGTTTTTATCCAAGATGTGTAGGAAAGCCTGCAACGTATAAGGGGATATGAATTGTTAAAGGAGAGAATGAAATGAGGAGAATGAAATGAAATGAGAATGAAATGTTCACCCAGGCTTACTACATGCTTGCCAAGAACTCATTAAATTATTCTGCATAAATAACTGAAGAAAAATATCTCTATTCTTTCTTATTCACCATTGTTCACAAAGTAAACTAAATTTTTCAGCCTCAACGTGTTGCTAGCCTTGATCAAATAGCCTAGTAGAAGGAAATGCTAGTTTTTGGATGCTCATTTTGACTCTGCTACATGTCATTTGCCTTTGACAAGTGAGTGACAGGTGACCCTAGTTAAATAGCCCAATCTTCTGTTCCCTGGTTGTATGGACTGAAATGTTTAAGAGAAAAAAAAATAGTGAAATTACTTGGTGAGTAGAAAATATTTTATCTCTGAGACAAATTTCCTGGAAAATGTCTGTATATTCTGAAGTCCATAAAATCACATATTTCACCCATATGTAAGACTCGTAACTAATGAAGGATAAAATCTGGTAGTCAGGAGGGAGGTGAAGCTGCCTTATCATTCTTGGATATATTCACAAAACCTGAGATTGGCAGAAAAGGGTAATTTCTCTGGCATTCCTTGTGACGAACAGCCAAGTAAACCAGGACTCTCCATGCTGAGAAAAAGGCAACTGAACAGCAGTATGATTAAAAGGAAGAATGGCAGAAAGAAAGTGAACAGAAAGTTATGTTTCTTGCTCTCCATCTAATAAAATGTCTAGAAGTGGTCACATCAAATTGGCAGTTGACATTTAAAACAAGCAAAAGGAGATGCTTCTTCACTCATTTATTTATGTTTTAGGGCTCCTTGCTATAGGGAGTGAATCATTTACACATAGGAAAAAAACAACTGGACAAATGGGGAAAATAAAGATCACTGAGACTAATAAATACAAGCACTGAACCAGAAAGTTCTTGAGATAGTAATGACAGGGAGCTGGGATAGGGCTCTGCAAAGTACCACGATGTCCTGCTGACTCTGACCCATCCCTCTTCCACAGGCATCCCCTACTGCCCGCTTCTGGAGGTGGCACGCTGGAGATGGTGGTCTCTTGGTATGACCTGAAATAACTGTTCTTTTTAAGCTCCAGCAGAGTCCTGTCTTTCTTCAACAAGATTCAACATTTCCCCTTTCATCTATTCTCCAAATGCTTGTATAATTCCATTTCTTCATTCATTTCAAATAGGGGAACTGATTTCAAAATTATAAATCCAAAAAGCCTATTTCTGTCCCGGTCTTCTTTATCTATTACCTCATGTCTTTAATTACAGTGCATGATCTATTGCAATTGGAGCTACATTAATGACACCAAATGTTTCAAACTATTGAAGTGATGTGATACGGGGGGGGTTTATGTCATTATTTCTCATAGCACTTTTATGTTCCAGTATTTTTATTTTTAACATCTTAGAACTGTCCTCAACATAAATTGAACTATGTGGACATTTTGCTAAATGAACAACATATTCACTATGACAATTCAAACAATATTTAATGTGAATTTTTTGCCCCACAATTGAGAATGATAGAATACATCCCCTGTAATCCCATTATTTCATTACGTGCAATGTCAATATAGATAAAATCCTCTCTGAGTTGCTTTGATTTAGCTTAGCAAACTTCTTCATTCCCACTTCTGTAGGCATTGTGCTGAGGCACAAACCCTCCAGCAATTCTTTTAAAGTTTGTGATATTACAGAGAAATTTGGCTTATGCAAGACATAGATTTATTGTACTCCTAGTGTCTGGAGAACAACACAAATTATTAAAGAGCTCAGTGATAACAAACAGAAAAAACACATAAGTTCCATACTTACCACACTGAAAAGTAAAGCAGGATTATCTGAAAGATATTTTTACTCTCTACCTGATTCACTGTGCTTCTACTCAGGATCTTTCTCAGCCTCCACATTTTGGTTTCTGGATTTTTTTTTAAAGAAAAAAGAAACATGTTAGTAGACTTGTGTTAAAAGAAATACAAAAACCTAAAGACATAATACTGTTGGAAAAATCATCACAGTAATCTGACAGCTTGGAAAAACTAGTTCATTTGATGGATTTCACCTTTTATTCTGTATGGACATGGTTCTTGAACATATCACATTTTTCTGAACTTTTTTTCATTATTTGAAATTACAGAGCCAATGTAGTGACTGATCTATACCTGGGCTGCTGTTAATTCATGAACAATTTAGTTTAGGTGTCTGACACTGTAGGTAGGCACATTTACTGACCTCCAACACCCCAAAATTTCCCAGACTAATATAAGTCTGCCTGTGCTCATCAATACTGTCATGAAGTTCAACAAGGACAAGTGCAAGGTCCTGCACATGGGTCGGGCCAATCCCAAGCACAAATACAGGCTGGGCGATGAGTGATTGAGAGCAGCCCTGCAGAGAAGGACTGGGGGGTATTAGTGAATGAAAAACTTAATATGACCCAGCAATGTGCGATCGCAGCCCAGAAAGCCAATCACATCCTGGGCTGCATCAAAATAAGAGTGACCAGCAGGTCAAATGAGGTGATTCCTCTCCTCTACTAAGCTCTGGTGAGTCCCCACCTTCAGTACCACATTCAGCTCTGGTGTCCCCAACATAGGAAGGACATGGACCTGTTGGAGTGAGTCCAGAGAGGGGCCACAAAGACAATTAGAGGGCTGGAGCACGTCTCCTATGAAGACAGGCTGAGAGAGTTGAGGTTGTTCAGCCTGGAGAAAAGAAGGCTCTGGAGACACCTTTAAGCAGCCTTCCAGTACTTAAAGGGGGCCTACGGGAAAGCTGGCGAGGGACTTTTTACAAGGGGATGAAGTGATAGGACAAGGGGTAATGGCTTTAAACTGAAAGAGGGTAGATTTAGATTAGATGTAAGGAGGAAGTTCTTCCCTGTGAGGGTGGTGAGGCATTGGAACAGGTTGCCTGGAGAGGTTGTGGCTGCCCCATCGCTGGAAGTGTTCAGGCCAGGCTGGATGGGGCTTTGAGCAAGCTGATCTAGTGGAAGGTGTCCCTGCCCGTGGCAGGGGGGTTGGACTAGGTATCTTTAAGGTCCCTTCCAACCCAAACCATTCTAGGATTCTATGATTCTGATTCTGTGAAAATCAGTGAAAAAAGTATTCTGATGTTACGGGGCTTTACATACACTGTTGAGAGGTAGGATGTTTTTAGCATAGAAAGATTTTTTCAATGAGTAAGGCTCAAGCATTCCCTCTTGGGAATGTGATTTGGTCTCAGACTGCAACTAGTGTTAACTCCTGAGTTTTAAACTTGTCTTTGTTTTCTAGTATACTGGTGCTAGCAGTGTTTTAAAAATACAGTATCTACTCCAAAAACAAATGTTAAGAGTCTATATTGGAAAGATGTCTAGACATGTATAGGCATACCTAAAACTCAGAAAAGTTCTTTAAATATCTAAAAAGGCTTGAGGTTCATTATCTATTTACGTGATTGACACTGAGAAGATTTATACTGGACTACTCAGAATTGGGATTTATTAGAATCTAGAAATACCTAGAATACAAAAGCATGAAATGTAAGAGTTATTTTATTCCACCATTTATATTTAATGATGTGTGGTAATGACTCCTTACTCAGTGCAAAATTATGTGCAAGATATGTAACTAAACTGCCTACTAAACCCACTAAGAACTACATCTACAATTCTGAAGCAAAATTTGAGCCAATATTAATTCAATATATGAAATTATTACGTAGTAATGGTAAGTTAAATCAACTAAAAGCAACACAGTTATACTGGACTCTCTCTTGTGTGTGACCAGATGAGTTAAGTCAAAAGGGAAAACCCAACCATTCCACCATACTAATCTCATGTTAACAATTCACTTGCTGAAAGGACTCGTAGTCATCAAGACAATTACTCTGAGAAAGCATGCAGAGTAGAAGAGGGCTTTCAATCTAACTGAACAAAGGAAAAGAAAGAGATGAAGCAGGAGAAGAAATGGATGAAACAAAAAAAGGCAAATTCCAGGTTTGGATCGAAGTTGCATCTAAATAGGTTCATGTCTTTGCCCCTGAACAGAAACTCTCATTTGCTGTTGATGCCAGTATAACCAGTATTTTCTTCCAGCCTTTGCTAGGAACTGACTGGGTGACACATCTGGAAAAGGCAACCTCTTCTTACCCCATTCTCTTATAACCCCAGGCTTAATCTCAAGACTCTTCAGTAAGAGTTCCAGGAATAAGAAATAAATGCCCCTCATTTACCACTCAAGTTCCACCTGCATATGGGGAGGCCTACCTGCACTGAGTATGGAAGTAAGCAGAGGATTAACTCGGGTCATTGAAATGCTTGTTACTACAAATTATCTGCTTATAGCTTTAAGCTAAACCATGCTTCTGAAACACTCATGCATATGGATTCCACTTACCAATGTACTCTCCAAGAGATAACTGTGCTTACATACATACGTGACTCCAGCTCTGAGGTTTGGTTGACTGTATAATGCCTGATCACAAGGAGCTTTATGAGATTAGACATCCACACTTTGGAAGATTCATCAAAGACTGAGATGCTATAAATGCCTTACAATCCTGGGGAATCAGTATGCTGTCTGCATAAATAAATCAATAATAATAATAAATGAAAAGTTTCCAGTGTGCTGTGCATCCAACTTGAGTGAACATGTTTCAGGGACAGCAGCCTAGGGAAAAATCATAGAATCATAGAATCCTAGAATGGTTTGGGTTGGAAGGGACCTTGAAGATCATCTAGGTCCAGCACCCCCCTGCCATGGGCAGGGACACCTTCCACTAGACCAGGTTGCTCAAAGCCCCATCCAGCCTGGCCTTGAACACTGCCAGGGATGGAGCATCCACAACCTCTCTGGGCAACCTGTAATTTAGCAGTGTAATTTCTTCTTTGTTTTTTTTTTAAGGAATATTTTTTAATGCTTAGACAATTCTAATAGAAGTTTAACCATTTGTACGCAGGCACGTGTGGAAATGCAGATTTAGTAGAGATTTATTGTCTCTTACAAGTACATTTCCAGCATTACTTCTACATTGTTTCACTGGGTTTACGATAACGTAATTTTCCTTGATATGTGACGATAATCATCGTTATGAAAAGATTTACTTTTCTTACCCGCACATGGCAGACCACAAGCCTTACAGATAAATTTTAAGTAATATTTTTACATAGCTATCACACACATATCTTGAAGAGGTGAAGAAAGGAAAACTAGTTCAAATTCTTAATCTTCTGGTATTTGAGATACCCTAAATGTAATTATAGATGCTTCAGGGAAAGGGAAAATGGCTGAAAATTTTTCTGCTTAGTAAAACAAGAGCTTCCTTTCTGAAATATCAAACCACAAGTATATAGAGGTTTAAAACCATTCAGACAAAAATTCCGTTTGGTGTACTTATTTTAAAGTACAAAATAGAAGACAATCCTTCACATAAGGAGTAGTTAGAACAAGAGTGTTCACTAATAGGGATATAATTTGCAATATTCAATAGACCTCATAACACTTTTGTCCATCTTAACTTTCTTACTTTCAGAAGCAATCAAAATTTTTGGCAAAGATGGAGACAGAGGAGTTCATCTATATGAGGGATGTAATGGAAAACTGGAAGTCATTATTGCGTTGCATATAGACACTTATGAAACAAAAGAAGACAAAAATTTAAATACATCCTGGAAGGTACTGCAGTTCTACAGGAGTGTCCAAATGGTATGAGAAATTGAGAGACAAACAAAGCAAAAAAAATATTATTTTGATGTCTATAATAATGTCATGGATGAAAGTTATTCATTATAAGAAACTAAAAATACTTACCATTTTCTCTTAAAATATCTTCTGTAGAAAGATTACCTCTTATTAAAATATTAATTATTTTATCATTATAATACATATTTACAAACCCTGCAATGCACTGTTTATAACTGTATAGACATAATTTCAGAAATAGTAAAGAAAACCATAATTTACTGGAAATACTCTGTTCCACTATGGATTAGCTTCAGGGTGAAATTACCAAACTGCTTTTTCCAGACCTTTGTAATAAAACTCACTCATGTGAATCCAAACAGTTAAGCAACTAATTATATATGACCTTATAAATCATGAAGCTTGAGCCTTAAAAAGTTCCAAAGGTCTTGTGAAAGTCTTCAGACAGCTTCATTCTTACTGTTGCACCAGAAGGATGGCCAGTCTGCAGAAACCATGAGAATTATATTCTTCAAAGAACATATTTGTTGTTTTTTTTAAATTATTTTCCAATCTCATTTTTGGCCGTCAGTACCATTTCTCTCCTTTATATCTGTTTTGGATGGGCCTAATCTGAAATATTTCAGGTGAAATCTTGGATCTATTATTTTAATGAAGCAATAATTTTGCTTCTGTGTTCAAGAAGAAATACCTTTAAATGTCCTTCCACTATAATGTCTGAATTTCCATTACTTAGAATGCTTGCAGAATTCCTTTGGTCAAAAAACCCCAACAGATTGCACATACTTGTGTCTTTCGGGAAGTTACTTATGCAGAGCAATCTCACTCAATGAAAATGAACATATTAGATATTTTAAAATTTTTATGCAGTTTTGTCTTGAAGTATATGACCCACATGTTCTTTGGAGACACAGAGGGCAAGAGCAGAATCCATTTTACTGCTTTTTGTATTTCATTACACTATAACATATACATGGAATTTTATAATTTTGTTGTAATTTGCAGCTAAATCGTACAATTCCAGATCAGTCATGACTTTAGTAAAACTCCTCTCACAACCAATAAAAATATTACTTAAATGACAACTCTAGAACTGGATTCTGTTATTTACATTTGTTTGGAAGACTCTAGAAGTAAAGAATTTAGCTTTCTGATATATGTAGGGAAATATATGTAGCTGAAACGTGTTCTAAACACTGGTTTAGATTGCTATAATTTTTTTTGTAGAATAAATATAGAAATATGCATACATCTTTACATAGGATGAAGTAGGTTTTACATAGCATTTTTCCCTAAAAATCCAGGAAAGTTGTAACTACTGACAAAGTGATGAGTTGCATGATTTTTCCATACTAATCTCTGGGAAGCACTAAAACTCCTAGTCTCAGGAGTATAATGCTTTGATACCTGGATTTGGACCCATCCGGTCTAACTTAGGTATCTAATGCCCACGTGGTTGCCCTATGTTGTAGTTTAACCCCAGCCATCAGCTCAGCCCCACACAGCTGCTCACTCACCTCTGGGGGGATGAGGGAGCGAATCGGAAGACTAAAAGTGAGAAAACTTGTGGGTTGAGATAAAGACAGCTTAATAGGCAAAGCAAAGGCCGCGTGTGCAAGCAAAGCAAACCAAGGGATTAATTCCTTACTTCCCGTAGGCAGGCAGATGTTCAGCCATCTCCAGGACAGCAGGGCTCCAGCACGCCTCACGGTGACTTGGGAAGACAAACGCCATCGCTCCCAACGTCCCCCCGTCCTTCTCCTTCCCCCAGCTTTACATGCTGAGCATGACGTCCTATGGTCTGGGATACCCCTTGGGTCAGTTGGGGTCAGCTGTCCCGGCTGTGTCCCCCCCAACTCCTTGTGTCCCCCCAGCCTCCTGCTGGTGGGGTGGGGGGAGAAGCAGAAAAGCCCTTGGCTCTGGGTAAGCACTGCCCAGGAATAGCTAAAACGTCTCTGCATTATCAGCACTGTTTTCAGCATAAACCCAAACCGTAGCCTCATACTAGCCACTAGGAATACAATGAACTCTGCCCCAGGCAAAACCAGCACACCCTGCATGCACTTTCAAGTCAGTGGAGACAAATAGACACCTAGAAGAGTGATGATCCAAGTTCTGCTAAAAGATAGCTGCCTACGAAAAATAACTCACCTTCAAGGGTGGTCTGTTTTTCTTAATGTACCAGAAAAGGAGCCTAAAGTGTCTTGTTTGGATGGGACAACTCCCACGCTACTTGTACATGTAAGACATCAGTGACCTATGGCAGGCCTGACTGACATTCTCCAGATATCTAGAAGGTAGTCTTTTTTACTTTGTTTTTAATAAAAAGGAAAAAAAATATATCTATGGCTAGATTGTTGTCTAGGCAGTCCATTTAATATTGTTTAAATTTTGGGGGGACAGAATCCTTTTTCATTGAATTCTGAAATCTCCTGATAAAGTGTAAGGTTCTTTGTACATTCTCCAGCCCATGAAGGTTGGAGAAGGCAATTGAAAGAATACACCTAAGTAAACTGGTTGTCTAAGTTGTGGAGTGCATGAGCAGCCAGTTGTTTAGCAATTGACCCTGGCGTGCTTGTCTGGTTAAAAATTTCTGATGACTGATTTCCTTTCTTAATGACATCATTTTACCAAAATCTCTGAGAAAAAGGAAGATAGAATATGTGTATGTTAACACAGTGCTTATAAACCACTGGAAAACTAATTTTCAATTCCCTCTTTCATCCAACCCTTACGTGTCTACTCTGTGGAATAAACCTTGCTTTCTGAATATTTAACATTTCCTAGTGATATTCTTGCAAGAATTACCTTTTAGCCCTCCAAACTACCACATGGGTTTTTAATTTACGATGCCAGGGTTCAACTCACTGCATTCAGAAAGGGCTGGGAGAAAACACTTATTTCTTCTGCTGCTGTTTCCCCTCTCACATCCACATCCCAAACACATGCAAATTCCATTCAAATAAGTCATTAAATGTTTCATTGAAATTTTTGCCCTTTGGATGGACCCTAGTAATTTTTTGCCATTTTTCTTGCCATTTCTTTCCACAGCCCTACCCACTCTAACCTTGTATAAAGAAAAAACAAAATGTTCAATAAATTAGTATTTATATATATATATATATATATAATGAACTTCTCGTAAAAGACAAGAAAATGGAGAACAAAATTCAAAGCATTTCTGGAAGTAGTCTTCTATCTACCCAGTGGTTCACTGGTTACAATATTCACTCAGGATATGCAAAGCTACTACAAAAGAGCATTTTAACAAATACATGATTTGTCTCCAAATGTCACAGATTCTAATTCTAGGTGACTGCCAAATTATCAAGAAAGTGTATAATTCCATTAACATGCAAATATTGTCTAGGTTTTGTTCCGATCAATAAACAAATGTGCAATTGTGAAAACTTCCACATTTCTCAGAAAACTGAACTCTTGTTCTCCAGTCAGCCTGTTTCAAATGTCAGATAGTATCACTGATTTATAACATAATAATAGGGGTGGATTTTCCCATGCATCCTATTTAGAAAGTAGTTTGGAGCAGAAGACAATAAATGATAATGCTCTCTAATAAGTGCTCAGTTTAGCTGTTGTTTTGAAATCTAAAGAGGAGAAATATTTGGTTTGTGCCCCTATTTTAATTTATTTCATCATATGCATTTGATAGAGGTGTTTGTTTAGTCACTATTCTCTAAGTGTTCACATTCAAATCAGGATCAGATACAACTGTGATGATTACAGCTCAGTTGTTGCCCACTCACTATAAAAGCCAGAGCCATTCCTTTCCATTTCACCCACATCCTTCCAAAAAAAAGCACCCCTAAATCTGTTATTAGAAAGGCAGCTGAATCATAGGCTGTAGACATCTTCACAGTCATCTTCATCCATAACTAAGTACTTTGACATCTCTGGATGCATTTTACCACTAAAACCAGTTCTAAATCAATCAGTTACTTAGAAATCCACAGCTGGGCAAGTAAATTAAAGGAATCTGAATCTTCAAATGTACTCCAAATAGCTCACGGCAAAAAAAGCACTTTGGCAAATAAAGGTCAATTAGCTTTTCTTTAAATATCATATTACACCTTTGTAATTAAAATTCTAGTTCTTTGACTTAATATCTTCATTCTTATTATATTTTCATCTCAGGAATTAAGCTACTAGTCCTCAAAATCCTTCAGCATAATCAGTTTTGAATCAGTTCAGATCATATGTTCAGCATTCAGAGAATCATATGATCTCATTGTCTGCTTTGAATCAGAGATGAAATTAGTGAATATAGTCATGATAATCTTATGCTGCCAGGAAATTAATTTCTCCCAGTTCTTTGCTCCATAGAGGATTTTACATTCTGTTTAGTTGTTCTTAAATCATCGTTCATGGCTTGTAGTGCACATCTGTATTTATAGAAGTAAACTGTCACCGTAGAAACAATAATATATTTTAGAGGTTCGATCTGGACTTAAATTAACCTCTTTTTTATTCCTCCCAGCTTTCTAAATTGGTAACAGACAGATGATACAAAATAACAGATTGTTTTAAATTGGTGGAGTCACTTCAGATTACATCGTTTACATTTTATGATCTTGCTAGTTATTGTCACATGATGTAACGTAATTTGTCAAAATGACATATCAGTAACATGGCAGAAACACCAGATGTCATAGGATTGTAAGAACTGCCAGCCCAATTTAGTTAATTTGTCCTTTCCAGCTAACCCATCACTAATAGTGGCCAGTACCAGATGCCTCAGAAGAAGCAAAAAGCCTTCTACAGTGAAAAAGATTTGAAAAATGAGTGTAGGGAAGCATTTTCTTTCCTTCTAAATCCTACTTGGCAAATGATTGGCTTATTTTCTGCAATATAAGGATATAAATTTATTTTGCTTTTATAAACAGAACTATCATTCCCAATTTAACTCTTGATTTATTACCTTAACAGTATCGTCATTAGTGCTCTCTGAACTCTGTTAAAAATGTGAACCATGGAATTCCCTGTCATACCCGTGACAAGGAAATCCATGATGAATTTGAACACTTGGTTCCTCTCAATTTATTACTTCCTTCCTATTAATGTAAATATGTACCCCTTCAATTTCATTGACTTTCTGGTTTTGTTCATTAAGTGAGAACAAAAAGAAACAATAGCCTTACCTTTTCTAGAAACCAGTGCTAAATTAATTAAAAAAATGGGCACTCACTAGAGATTACTAAATCATAAAAGGTTATCTTTATTCAGCTGAGCAAAACCACCATATACATGAGTGCTTCTCTGAAACACTGGAGTGGTAACTCTTACATTGCTCAAGTCGCCCAAAAGTCTTCAGTTCCCTCTAATTTTGATTATGTTCTTCATTCTCACTTTCATGTCATTCTCAGCTTCTGTGTTCCATATCTCAACTGGTTTACTCCATGTCATTTAGGATGTGATTCAGCAAACCAAACAGAAGAAACTTTTGTGCAGGTAACCACATACGCATTGATTAATTGTGTGTCTAAAGAAATGACCTCTATTAATCTGTTCTTTGAAAGTGTAGTACCTTTACATGAAAAAAGGGAAATCACAAAAATAAGGGTTTTAAAAAGATCTTATTTTGAGAGAATTCAAATGATGTTTTCTTCCAGACTGCATTCATCTGGGGAGTCTCTTACACCCTTTGCCATGTATATAGATGACAAGCAGTAAAGTGATCCGCTTGTTTATATTTTGTCAAAAGTTCAGATGACCTTTGCAGAAGGAAGTTTTTGACCAACTTGTTACAGAAAAAGGAATGTTGTCAAATTGCCTTTTCCCACAGATGGAGTTAGAGAAAGTTCAGGAATACAGGTATTAGTAAGAACATAGACTTCCCATCCTTTCTTATCTGAACCAATTTGCTAATTCCTAGTTTCCACCGTCTACTTAATAAGCAGAAGACAGTCACAGTACAGAAAACTGTAATTCATTTGTGAAAATTATTGGTTTACTGACATTGTGTTAAGTCAGATAGCAAAGATCAATTTCCTGACTTCTGGTAGGGAGTGAGTGATCATTTTACATCATGGGTTGCCGGGACAGTATCCATATAGTTCAAGGAGGCTGCTCCTCAGTGCTTGTTGCCCTCAGAGAAACAGAACTCATCATTTTTTTAAAGCAGCTTTTCCCATTTGCTAGCTTTTGTATGCACTACCTGCACTTCTATAAGGGACTTACTAGCAGTCCTGCTTCAAATTCTCAGAAGCTGCAGAAAAAACCATGTTTATTTCCTGCTGACGAGTGTTACCAAGCAATGACATGTCTAGATAATTGAGAAACACTGTATATGGAAAGCACCATGGAGGATTTACATGGATCAAATAGGTAAAAAGGAGGAAAATTTCATTGAGAATGTAACTGGCTTATATCCTCTCCCAACAACAATTTAATTTTAAGGAGAAATGAGATTAAAACCCAGGTTTTTGTCCCTAAAAATTGTATTAGTTGCAGGATGATTCCCAGACAAAACAACTTACTGAAGCAGCACTGCTAGACAGTGAATGACTGACAGTCTGAGCAACCAACCTCCTCAGGGACATCTAAACATAGTGCTTCATAGCAATCCAAATCCAGTAATGAACCTCTAAGCTATAAACTATCTATTTTGCTGCGTTTTGTTAGGCTTGAGTCCCAGAACCCCAGACTATTTAGGGGAAAAAGAAGGGCAATATCATATACTGCAGTTCAGTCACACTTGATCACATCTTTCTAATAACTAGATGAAGCTTGACCTTGACTTTGATATTTATAGGGTAAAAAGGTATAGCACAAAGCTGAACAGGATTGAGCAGGCAGGCAAAAGCAGACAAACTTTTTTTTTTCTTTATAAACACAGAATATTTTATT
Source organism: Astur gentilis (assembly GCF_929443795.1). Classification (NCBI taxonomy): domain Eukaryota; kingdom Metazoa; phylum Chordata; class Aves; order Accipitriformes; family Accipitridae; genus Astur; species Astur gentilis. The sequence continues at coordinate 26,947,604 of NC_064890.1, read as the reverse complement.
TCAGGTTTTTAAATTTCTCTTATTTCCTATTCTGACAGGTATATAAGGGGATTTAGATAGCTATTGCTCAATAAGCTCAAATCAAGCATACTGGCCTGAGAGCTAGCATTGGCCTGCAGCACTTCTATTGCCAAATTTATAGGAAAAGGAAAGATTTATTTTTAGCACTAATTAATTTTCCTTATTAATGACTTTGTGATACACTATTAGGCTATAAGTGGAGACACAGGAAATGATGCACACCATGTCATTTTTCTCTTTCTGCTCCTCATAAATATATTTTTTAATCAGCCTTTAGTTTTAGACTAAGCTGGAATGTACATCCCTATTTTTTCCTGCAAAGGTAGGTCTAAAGTCAGGGTGATTCATTCTGGTACAGATTTCCTGCTCAGGAATGGAGTTCTGCTACTAGACGTAAGGTTGCATGTGCATGCATGGACTTGCAGAGGCATAAGTGGAAAACTGCAGGGACATATGATGTTATTATTCGTTTGGTGTGTTGGGTTGACCTGGCCCAGCAGCTAAGCCACCACACAGCCACTCAATTACCCTGCCCCACCCCAGAGGACAAGGGGGACAATAGGAAGAGGAAAAGCAAGAAAACTGGTGGGTTGTTAGAAAGACAGTTTAATAAGTGAAGAAAAGATAAAAAAAACCCAGCAGCTTCAAGTTCCTGAAGGATTTCTAAGGAAGCTCTAAACGTGAATACTGTTGAGATAATGAGATGAACAAAAATCATTCTTATCAAACTGGTTGGCAACTCCTATTTCCACAGTGACATAAACTCCTCAGACTCTACTGATTGTCTCAGTCCAAGGACCCTTCTACTCCCACAGGGCTTTTTTCTGACTTTACCCCCACTACACCGGTTCCAGAAACACTTGAGTTGGGTGGCCAGACAATGTGTTCTTAAAAGCCACCATAAACCCACCTTGCACTAGAGCCTTTTTTTTTTTTTTTTTTTTCATATCAGGACACAGAATATGAAATGTTTTGACACTGTGTTCACCCCACTAGGAACCCCCTGTTTTCTCAGAGAGAGACTAAATTAAGTACCATAGTTTTATACCTCATAGACAATATCATTAGCAAAAGTCTTCGGGTTTCTTAGCCAAGATTATTTGTAAAGGGCTATGTAGAATGCCTCAAGCTTGTCGACTAGATGACTATTAAATTGGCTTCCCATTACAAAAGATGCTGTAAATGAAAAAGCACTTCTCTGCATGATTTAACTTTCTGTGACTACAGACACCGACAGGACTTTTGTGATTTTTAGCACACCTTGGCTTTTGTAGAGAAGGCATATTTTGTTATATCAGAATTACTTGTAAATAGAAAAGTTAAAACAATAATGCAGGACTGTGTACAGTACGGCTGTTTTTTTCAGTAAGAGGACTAGTAACATACCAAAAATGACCACTGAACATGACAGCTGGATAATTTTAAATTCAGTCTAATCAAAACCTTAGGGAAAGCAGAAAAAAATATAAAGAAAAAGGATTCTATAGGAAACAAGTGTTAGTACTATGCATGTAGGTTTTTTCTTCAGGAAGTTTTTAAGTGCTGGTTTGAGTACTGAGGTTATGAAGCTAAGTTATAAATTACTCTGTAGACAATTAAATAATCCTTCTGGGAATTAACTAGGAACAATGGGAAGAAAACCACTGTAAGACATTTTGCTAAGGAAATCAAAATGAATTAATGGGTGTTCAATATTTTGAAATTAAGCCCAAGTGAATTGTTATTGTTGGAGCTGGTATGAGGAGTTACGTAGTATTTTTCATTTTATTAGAATTAAATAAAAGATGCCAGGCCTTAATGAATTTAAATACTGATGTAATGCAGTTTCTGTGAGAAGGAAGGCACTCATTGAACATTTCCGTTGTTTACTTTAGCTGAAAAGTCCCACGCTTAATGAGATGAAGAAAACGTCCATATGTCATTTACAACACTGTAATGGTGAAAATGGCACTGTAAAGTACCAAAATCTTGCAACTCTGTAAACAAACCGATTGAAAGCATAACAGTGTGTATAATAAGGCAAGAGTAAATTTTTAATATGTTCTTAGATACAGTAGCATGTTGACTTCTAAGCAATAATTGGCTAGTATTCCTGATTCATCAAAGGAAAACAGGTAGATTTTTAAAAAATGTTAATGAATGTGTCATGTATTTACACATTTATCCACTTCTGAGTTTTATTGTATTGTTCTAGAGATAATAATCTCAGTCATGATTATGAACCTATCAAAGGAGTCAGCTGTTTCTGTGAACTGAAAAGAGAAGACAAGAGGGAGGCTAGTTCCCTAGATCCTTGCATACCTGATACCTCCACATGCCTTCTCCTTTCATCTATGCATTGGTTTCATGGGGTCGGAACCTCACCTGGTGACTCCCCTGCTGTGCAGAACCTCACCTGGATGAATCAACAGCCACAGGCTGTCTAGGTAATACACCACTGTCAATGTTAGTTTGCAAAGGGATCTCTACTGACTGGGAGGTAAGATGGGTTCAACCTAGTGTTCTCCATAAACTTAATTTATCTTTATTACCATGTTAATTGCCAACTTCTTAGAATTTCCATGATACAGTCTGAAGATGAGGCATATTCCCAGTTCCATGCTTGCTTTGTCTGGATTTTTTGTCTTCTTCCCTCAGCCCCCTTCCTAATTCACACTTCTGAAGAAGTCCAACATTTAGTCCAATCTCAGGAAGGTGAATTACAGAATTCTTATTTAAATGTACAGCTCTGGTTCCCTTGTCTAATTTTTATTTGGGTGCTTTTCTTCTTAAGACAGTAGGAGTTTTTGTAATTGAAAACAGAATGAAGGCCTTAAAATGCACCTTCGTATCTCCAGAAAAGAACAAATGCTGTAACGTTGCTATGATTTTCAGTCTGTGTTTTCTGTGGGGCTACAATATGCTACATAGAAACATATTTGTATTGTAGCCTTGTCAACAATCCATTGTCCCTTTCTCATGTTCCATCCTTAGGCATTTTTGAATTTTTCTTTTTTGTTAAGAGAAACTATGGAAAGCTTTAAAAATGCTATAGTACTTCAATTAAGTCTGCCCTTCTTTTTCTAGTCTTAATGTTTTGATTTTAGTTTGAGTTGGAAATTGCCATGGAGCTACTAAAATCTTTCAATACTTCCCATGTTACCATCTCATTTTATATTCCTGCAATATGAGAACATTTTTTAATGTTTATCATTATTTATGGAAAATAGAGGATATAATTTGTTACATTTGTGGCCAACAAGGGTAGTTTTAGGCACTGAGTATTAGAAAATCTTTAAAGTATTAATTGGTGTCTTCATCTTCTCAGAAATTTAGAAATGCTGTATGACAATGTATACTCAGGGACTAAGCTTCTTCTTGAAAAGTTAAAGACTGCTCAGGCCTAATAAGAGAAGTTATAGCACCAGTCTCCTGTAAGCCTACATAGATTAGTAGCTGGCAGAGAAAAGCTGTTACAGAACATATTCCCAAGTAATGATCAGACTTGTTCCCCAATAACTGTTAGCTTTAAAGATAGTTACTAAGCAACACCATGAGAAATGTACTTCAGGAAAAAATATCTAGTTGTTAGGTTCACAATAAGTGTCAAAATTTTTTCTATAGCTGGGAATTTTTCCTGCACTGTTTCCTTTTTTCAGAATAGACCAAACGCATCAGCTGGAAATGCAGCATTCATATATGTTAATAAATCAAACCCTTTCCTGTTGTAACTCTATTGATTTCAGTAAGACAGGACAAGAACTTGTCACAAAATCTTTAGCTCAGAAACCATGCTATTAATTCATAATAAATATGCTCTATGCTATATGAAAACTTGAATTAACGTACTTAATTTTACATAGTAATACATCCATCCATGTTCCCACTTTGTATTACATACATAGTGACTGGGATTTTCCCAAACGAAAGGGGAATACTAACTGGCACAAAACAAGTGACACAGAGGATCTATATTCACTATAGATTTAAGCAGTAAAATACAATAGCCTGTGTTTAACCGAAATACACATTGCTTTGTTTTGAGTTTATGCCTGATCGTTAAATGTTGTGTCACTAGCTTTTGTACTGACATAAATATTTTAGCATGTGTATTGGTTTTGCCTCTTTCTGAATGGTCACACTTTCATTGTACTCATCACCTTTCTTAGATGAATCAAGATCTATCAAGTCAGTCAGTAGTGAAAGGCAGAAAAGTCAGGTAATTGTCAAGTGTCCAGTTTCACAGATGAATTGGTTAACATTTTCCAGATCAGTGATCCTTTCTAAAAAGCCACTGAAATTCAGCCTCCAAAAAGAATGTCTTCCTGCTGATGAACCTACTCCAGCCTCTCCATCATCCTCATCATGCTGTTATGGACGAGACACAGTAAATGACAGCCTATAGTGGATTTGGGGTTTATTTAAGAACCAACTAGATTACAGCTTTTAACTTAGTTGATTATCTCACACCCTCATTCATGCCCTCCTGACCGCCAGTGCCTGCTTTGACTTCCCTTCCCTACAGGGTGATTGCACCTGGCTCGGGAAGGTTGGGCAGAAAGTGATGTCGGTTTGTGCTGTGCATCTGCTTACACTTACCAGTCTTGGGCATTAATGGTCGAGGTTTCTGGGCATCCTCCAGCATTTGCCTCCACTCAGCTCTCAGAACTTCTGGATCTTCTCCCACTTCCATGACCTTTCCTCCACTCAGGACCTTCACTTTCTTCTTTCCAGGCCCCCTTCATCTTTCTGGGACCAGTCCTTCTTTTTGGGAACCCTTCTTTAAAGCATCAGCTCTTCTTTCTGGATGTAAACTCCACGGTTTTCCGAATCTAAACTCTGCATGTGCAGAAGCACAACATACAATCAGCCTTCTAACTGGTAGTTGTCACATGTCTCTATTAATTGGAGGATTTAGGACACGATACTTTTGCTTAGTCAAGGTGTTACCAAAATTTACAAACAGCCAGTCAGAACCACTTGCAGCTAGCAAGTAGCAGGCCTCTGCTTGGGAGTTCAAAAGTTCAGTTTTGGACTCCCCCCTCCACACACACACTCACACACAAACATACACCCAACTGTCTGCTGCCTGTTAACACTCACAATTTGAACTATTTCTCACCTCAAAGACATACATAAAGTCCTTGTGTGCATTTCTTAAGTCCCTGCACACCTAACCCTCCAATTCAATTAAATTAATTTTTATGGAAAAATTTGCTTTGCTATCTGGTGAATTGCTAAATACCATACTTAACATTCTTAATGGATGTAGGTGCATGAGTGTACTATGAGGATCATCATTCTCCTTTTACTTTTACCAGGGCACTTAATGATTGTAACAGCTGCATCAATGTTACTAAGCAATGTCATTCAATAGGAGCAGAACCATAAAGTGAAACGGTTGGTGCTGAGTGTTAAGATAAGCAGCCCCGGCATGAGGTTTAGCTATCTGAACAGACTCTGCGAAACTACAGAACGTGACATGAGAAATTGCTGAACACAACAAATAACACAGTGAGAAGCTGGCAAAAGTTACAGCTAGTGCTGTGAGGAATGGCTGGATTGCGCAGATGGCTAAGGGGGAGTTATGTGAGAAACAGCCAAGATTCACAGATAATTGTGGGGAGTACTGGGGATGTTTGGGGGAGAAGCACCTAGGTAATCGTATTGGTGATATGAGGTAAGGCTGACATAACCTAGGTAACAGTGTCAGAAATAAAAAAATTGGATATAAGGTTGTAGCAAAACTGAGACCACTGGAAAAAATATAATTACATGTGGGTGGTTTATCTGGGAGGAGACAAAGGTGGAGAAAGGAAGGATCAAGGCGGGTGGGGGAGAAGCACAACTACAGGAAAACGAAGAGGAGGGGAGGAGGCCTATTGTATGTAAGGAAGTGGCTTGTCAGTACACTTGTCTGACTGAACCTCATTACTTTTGCTTTGTAACGTCACTCTCTTTCCTACGCGTGTGTGTGTTGGAAAGTCTAAGAAGTAACAGCAACTGGAAACTGGGTTGTGTGTATACTTACCTAAGTGAACACCAGTCCTGTGTGTGCATGTGTGTGTGTGCATGCATGTGTATCTGCCCCTCTGAAATACATGTTCAGTCCTGCTACTGGCTGGACATGCAAACAGGAACAGCAGCAGCCTTGGTAAATGTAGCAAAATGTGGGAAATGGTGATAACCGGGAGTTCGACTTCAAAAGTACACTCTAAATGGGAGCTAAGGCCACAGTGTAGTCACATACAATGCTACTTCATACATTCTCATTGAGTTTTCACTCTTCTAAGGCAGATGGGTCATTCTAGGCTGACGGTCATGATGTTTTTCCTTGTGATTCCACACCTTTGGTCATCCATCACAATCTTCTGTAAACTTTCTAGTTCTCTCTATGTCTTTTTTGGGTAAGGGTGACAGAGGAAGAGTTTCTGCACAGCATCAAATGGTGATAGAGTATCCCCATCATGCTGATGTTTTCCATTTTGTGCTCTATTCCTTATGCTTAAGGGGTTTTTTTATGTCAGCTGAATAATTTCAAAAGAATTTTATGGTGTAACTTATCAAAGACATTAGATTAACAGATGTAGCCTGCCCCTGAGTGGACACCAAATTGGAAGGTCGCAGAAAAAGGAGATACTCTGCAAGAGAAACACAGAGTTTGAGATCTGAGCTGAGGTCAGCTTTTCTGGGTGGTGCCTTATAGCTGGAACTTTCCGAAGTATGGAAGCTAGGCATAGAGAGATTTATGCAGACCTTGTTAAACTTGAGATGTACTAAGCTGGGTGCTGGCAATGATATATATGAATGTGTAATCTTTAAGATCTCCTATCTGATACTCAGCCACAGGAGCAGAGATATCCACTACAGCAGCAGAAAGCACAGCTAAACAATGAATCTTCAAACAGAAGGCCCCACACAATATTTCTATGATGGAAGAAAAACCTGGAACAAAGGCTTCTACTGCATTTATTAAGATGTCTGATTTGTTGTCTCAGGTGAATGATCTCGGAAAATAACATGTCCATGTTAATAGCAACCATTACTGCAGTACTAAGTAAGAAGGAAAGAACAGAAGGGCTGATACAGATCATTGAAGGAGAGCAAATACTATGCTAGCAATGAAATGCATTTTAGTTCAGCTCTTCATCTTCCTGGGGTAAATGAAGCTTTCTCACTCAATTGGAACATGAAACAAACAAAAACAAACAAACAAACAAATAAATAAATAACAATTTCAGAAGTTCAGGAAGCTGCATTTCTTTAGCAAAGAATAAAAGCAGTATTAGAATATCAGCTGGGATCCCTATCTTTTGGGTAAACTCAATCCTTTAGTTTAACTGAGTTCTTAATAATCAGGTATATATTCTGTTTAAGTCCTTACGTGCAAGTGAAATACTAGAAATTTATCTTGATGCAGATTTGACTAGCTCTGAGTATTTGCGAATGGAAATAAAAACTGCAACATTGCTGCAAATTCTTCCTTGTGCAAGTCTACTTTATGTTTGTATTTATTGACCATTATTAGCATGAAAATATGATAGGAAAGGCCACTGTAGAGGCATCTACTTGCTGTATACTTTTATCCTTCATTAGTTATTGCTAATTTGCTAAATTTACATGTCAAAACAACATATTTCCAGCCCCTTCTGTTCCACTGATACCAGAAAAAATCGAGCTTTGCCTCTTGGTTCATATATCAACCCACTTGTTACCAAGGATCTTATTTCAGAATACTAAACTCTGTTTGCAATTTTACTGCATAAAGAAAACTAAATTGACCATAGCTTGCTTGTTTTCATAGGCGATGAGATAACAGCTGTGCAATACTGGCAGTGATGTGCTTGTACCAGAAATAGGCAAAGTCCACGTGACCACTTTCTATCTTCTCCAATACATTGGATCCAGTTCTGAACACTGGAGCAGAACCTACTCTTTTACTGGGCTGAAGTAAAAGTGAATTTAGAAATGTTGGCATAAATACCTATCAGTATGGTAATGTGTGCTCAGACTTTTTAAAATCAGCTAACACAGAGCTATAATAACATGGAGAGGTACTATTTTGTCACAGGCTACTTCATAGGACTGTCTCCTAGCTCCAGGGCTCAATTGCAGATTCTCGCTGCATCCAAATGGCGTGTCAGGCTGAGATAGACAATCTTTCCCCCAAGCTTTGGTTTACCTTGGAATGAAACTGGTCCTACAGGAGGACGGACGTTCAGCAGAAGGCCCTTGACTATAGAGAATTGGTGGAGCTGATCACAGAGACTGAATGCCCCTAAGTTCAGAAGCCTCCATAGAGGCCTTCTTCCTGGTCCCCAGTTCATTCTGCTTCAAAGTTTGCTGACTAGGACTCACATACTGCAGTGAAAAGTCTTCTGTTTCCAGTATATTCCAGTTTCCAATGTTTGGTGTAGAAATTATTCTTTTTCTGAATAGTACAGATTTAGATATATATGTTCCTGCCAGTGGGGAGTATGTCATGACTGAATACTAACAGACTAAATTCTGACAATAGTCCTGAAGTTGTAAAGGACTGGTAGGATTTGAATTCTCTAGTTTCAGAAGTAAACTAAGCTCCTGTTCTGGAGTTGGAGGAATGTGGAGGGCTAAGGTTTGCTTTATAGGTTCAGGGGCAATTTATCCTTTTGCCTTTTTAGAGGTGGTCCACACGACTCACCAAAACTGAATCTTTTGGGTAAGTTCCAAGAATCCTTGATTGCTTTGCTTGATCCACTGTGCTGAAGGTGGTTGCATTTAGTTTCTGGAGTGTAAGACAGCAGTGTCTCTATGGCATTTCAAGATAATGTAGATGGAAATGGACTATATAAATTCCCAATATTAATGTGATAGAGTACAAGCTGCACATAATGTTAAGAACTATGAAATTAGTTCAAACACTGTTCCTCTCCCCTTGTCTTTTATTTACATTTTCCATTTTGAACATATCTATAAAATAACAGTGGTAGAGAAATCAGAAACCCTGGTTGCTGGTAATTTCTTCAAAAATAATTACAAAATGCAAATTTCCAAAGTATATTTCTAGTACCTGACTACAGATTTGATCCTATAAATGCTTGCAATTAACAGAATCAAGTATTTCCTCCTTGAAGTGTTTCTTTGAAGTTTCATTGCCTTTTACAAAGTGAAAGATCATTGCTTTAGATTGCAAAACTTCAACTTGCAGACAGCCCTCCCCACAAATAAAAAATGCGTAACAACATTGTTACGATTCAGGCATTTTCCCAATTTATGTGTCTGTACTAAAACTCAGAAAGACTACCTAAATCCACTTGTCATTTGAATGAAAACTGTGTTCTTCAAGCTCTATAGATATGACCTAGCTGAAATGGTGACTATAAACACACATACATGGCCTACTTTTCTGGAAATTCTCTCATTAATAAATTAAAGATAATTTAGTGGAGTGGCAACATCATAACGAAAGCAGCAGCAATGCTGACAGATGTTCATTTGACATGGATGAATGGAGGTACCTTTTCATTAAGTTAAGCTAGGGAAATCTATATGATTCGGATGCTACAGTCAGAAAACCTGACAATTTCTTGCCGCAGTGTTTGGAGATATGCAACAGACTGTTTTTATACAAATATGAGGAACAGAACAGACATTTATATTAATTTTCCCTTCACAATGTATCTCTAATTTTTCTGATAATTCTGAATTCTTATCAGTTCAGTCAGCAACATGTTCATCCCTTTTCTAATCATTTTCACTGCTTGCTCATACACAAGTCTTCCTTGCAAATTGCATTTCTGTCTTTTGGAAACAAATGGTGCCAAAAGACCATTTTAAAGATACAAAAATGCAAAAGAATTCTCCCACTGAAAGATAAGACTTTGTATAGACGAAAAAAAAAAAGTTAAGCATGTCTTAATGGAAAATATGAATGTATAATTTGTTGTGGACGTGTCCCTCATGTTATTCTTTCACAACCTTAAAAAAAGGATCTTGTATCAATATAATAGCTGTTTCTAAAGACAGCTTTCATTTTTCTCAGTAAAACATACCAAATCCCAAAGCATTGCTTCAAGATTGCATGCTGCAAGATAAAAGTTATTTTTAGTTATCATGTATCTGTAGTCACCCAGCTTAATATTTCTGCAATGGCAATATCTCTATGAATAATTCTTAAGATCCCATGTGTCCAATTCTAGAAAAGGTTTTCCTTTCAGGAAGTCTAGTCTCACAGACTTTTAGATTATTGCTTACGTAAGGAATGAATGGCTGATTAATTCTATCAGAATTATAATCTATATGCTTCCCTCCTGTGTAAAACTATGTGTATGCAAATTGTTATGGTTGCTATGAAGCACAGATGACAACTATAAAAATATTTTATTCTTAGCATTTCACAACGGGATTTATGCTGCCTTTTACAGTGTATGTAAAGAGGTACTCACTTTCTTAGACCAAGTCTTGGCATCCACATGCAGCAGCACACTAAAACCTCATAGATGTTATTGGTAGGCCTGCAGAGAAGAGCCGAACAATACTAGCTGACCGTTATTTCTTTTTGCATTATATTGAAGACAGTACTTCAGGGTTTTCATCCAGAATTTTGGCCGAAGGCAATAAACAGTATGACCCACAAAGCATTCTGTCCTGGAAGAGCTCGCTAACTATATTTGCATTGATTAAAACATTAATTTTGAACCAATAACCAGTGACAAGACAAACATATCTGAGCTATTCTTCCATAAAGGGCTATGTAAGACTTCAGGTTCTGCTCCAGTTGTCAACAAACTGCTGTGTGATCGCCCAGAACAGAAGCTTTTCTGTTTAACAGAAATCACAACTAAGCTGGTATCAAGAGAAAGACAAAGGAAGATCTGACAATGAGTGAATCCTTTACACTTTATTGCAAAATTAATGTAGATTTCCAGATTTAACTAGGGCTTTCTGATTGTAATGTCAAACCCTTATCAAAGAAGTCTAGTGAGACTCCATTGTTTTTCTGTATGAATTCTAAATTACAATGACAATAAACTGCTCTAGGCAGTGTGCATTTCAGGTCCATTATTATACTTCACAGTAGGCTAGAATCACTTGGGTCTTCAGTCTAATGTTTTATTCCAGTACCCAAGGAATACTAAAACTGGCCCAAAATGCTCTGCTTTCTATGTCTAATTGTTTAAGGAATTTGATTATTCTCAGTAGGTGCTATTCAATGCCTGTTTAAAATGTGGGATATATGCTTGTTGGAATTTTATACCTTGTTTATTTACTACCTTATCATAAAACAAAAATTGCTTGTGGAAATCAATGCCCAGCTGCATATTCCCACATGAGAATATTTGAAATTAGAAACTACATTCATTTTCAGATTTGGAGAATAGATAAAGAGCTGCTGACTGGATTTTAAAGAATTTATTAATTATTTTTGTAAACAATTTAATATTCTGTTTTCTGAATAATTTTCTGTTGAATGCCTTTCTTTATGTGCTACATACAAAAAAAAAAAAAGATTAAAAATTACTTAGATTATGATAAAAGATTTTGGTTTTTAATTCTACTATTTACAAGTGAGCTAGAGCAGCTAAAAAAACCTGGAGTGATCAGAGATAAGTCAGTGGTACAGTTGTTTTTTCTCTTGAGATATCTCTACTGGAATTGAAGTAACAAGTAAAATTATTTATTACACCAGATTGGTAAATATGGTGCTGTTTGCCTTAATGTTACAGAATAAAAAGCAGTGTAATCCCAGATGTATCACTCTGGGAAGTTCTGTAGTCAGAAATCTGTTTCTCTTTCCTTTCTCTCCCTCATCTCTAAGTTTTCAGGTTTTGGGTTTTTTTTTGTCCTTAAAAAATCAACAGTTTTTTTTTCATCAGTACCACTGTAGTCAGAGACTTCTCTAAAGCCAGAAACTTTGATTCCTATAGACTGTCCAAGTGGTGAATGAAGCTGTATGACTATCAGCTGTGCTATTCATATGAGAGAGTGAGGAACATTTCTGGAGGTCCAGAAAGCTTGCACCTCTCCATCCAGGCTTGGGCAAGCTGGTACTGCCCCAAGACCTTCTCCCACACCCACATAACAAGAACCTGCGAAGGATGTGTGTCTGAGGCAGTTTTCTTCCCAATATTTACATGGGACAGAATGCATCAGTCTCTGTGATTTAGGTCTGATCAGACATGCTGAGTAGACCCCAGTTTCAGCCTGTATTTCTTGATGTTTTCTTATGGCTTTTCCATAAAACAGGCTTTTAGCATGCTCTTGAGAGATCATTATGGCTGTTGGTATACTACTGGCATGAATGAGGTTTGTATTTGTCTTTAGAACAGAAATACCCCAGTAGCAAAATACTACCTGAGAAGGATGACATATTGACAGTATTATATTATATATCCCTTCCCTGTTGTCATTTGATCTTGAGTATTGGTAGTTAAGTTGGGAAGATAAAGCAAGCATTTGGTACTAATTTTGATAGCAGCTGTTTTTATTACTCAGTAAAATTAGTTCAAACCAACACACTCTAAGAGGTAGAATGACATACAGTAGATTATAAAATTATATAACTGAGTAACAGATGAAAAGCAACATTTGTTATAGAATCATAGAATCCTAGAATGGTTTGGGTTGGAAGGGACCTTAAAGATCATCTAGTCCAAACCCCCTGCCATGGGCAGGAACACCTTCCACTAGACCAGGTTGCTCAAAGCCCCATCCAACCTGGCCTGAACACTTCCAGCAATGAGGCATCCACAGCCTCTTCTGGGCAACCTGTGCCAGTGCCTCACCACCCTCACAGTCAAGAACTTCCTTACATCCAATCTAAATCTACCCTCTTTCGGTTTAAAGCCATTACCCCTTGTTTCATCACTACATGCCCTCATAAAGAGTCCCTCTCCGACTTTCTTGTAGGGCCCCTTTAGGTACTGGAAGGCTGCTGTAAGGTCTCCCCAGAGCCTTCTCTTCTCCAGGCTGAACAACCCCAACTCTCTCAGCCTGTCCTCATAGGAGAGGTGCTCCAGCCCTCTGGTCATCTTCATGGCCCTCCTCTGGACCCAATCCAACAGGTCCATGCCCTTCTTATGTTGGTGTCCTGGTTTCAGCTGGGATAGAGTTAACTGTCTTCCTAGTATGAATGTTGGTAACACACTGGTGTTTTCAGTTGTTGCTCAGTAGCGTTTAGTCTAAAGTCAAGGATTTTTCAGCTTCTCGTGCCCAGCCAGCGAGAAGGCTGGAGGGGCACAAGAAGTTGGCACAGGACACAACCAGGGCAGCTGGCCCAAACTGGCCAACGGGGTATTCCATACCGTGTGATGCCACATCTAGTGTCTAAACTGGGGGGGCGTGGGGGCGGGGGATCGCCGCCCGGGGACTAGCTGGGTGTTGGTCGGTCAGCAGGGTGGTGAGCAATTGCCCTGCGCATCATTTGTACGTTCCAATCCTTTTATTATTGCTCTTGTCATTTTATTAGCGTTGGCATGATCGTTATTAGTTTCTTCTTTTCTCTTCTATTAAACCATTCTTATCTCAAGCCACGAGTTTTACTTCTTTTCCCGATTTTCTCCCCCGTCCCACTGGGTGCGGGGGGAGCGAGCGAGGAGCAGCTGCGTGGCGCTTAGTTGCTGGCTGGGGTTAAACCACGACAGTTGGGAACACAGGGCTGAACGCAGTATGCAGAATAAACAATTAATAATTTGAGCCATATTAGTGCATGTCTGACATAATTTTGTGAGCTATTTCAGACATCTTGTGAAACACCGATATAGGAATAAGGTATAATAAATTTGGGATTTAAATTTCAGATTTTCTTATTTTTCTAAAGAAAACAGCATATAAAAACTACATTCATCTTTTCTGCAATTCTAAAATTGAACTGAAAACTAGGTATTGTGCTTCTTCAAAATAAGTGCACTAAAAATCACATTCAAAAAATTCTTAGCAAGTCCATTTTACATCTAAAAAGAGAGATCCTAAAAAATTTATAAAAATTCCTCCATAATGCAAAAGACACAGGTGCTAAACTTTGTACTAAATAGTTAATCTCTATTGTCATTACTATCTTTATTATAATGAGGGAATAAGCTGTGTAACAGGAACAGTTGGATGGAATTTGTTACACAGGCTTCAAATTTTTGTCAGATGGATGGATAAGGGGAGTTATAAAGAGTGGCATTACTATAGGATCTGCAGAGGGGACTGTCTTAAAACTTTTCTTTTTTTCCCCCTAAAGCTGAGCTTATTTAGGTGATTAATAAACCGTGATTCTACAGCCAGCTTAATCTGAGTAAATTTTAATGGCATCATATATGGAAGTCAGAAATGGGATTTATGTCTTAGAGTTCTAGGACATTTGTTTCTAGAGGGAGAGATGGTTAACATAATACAGCATACAATTTAAAGATAAAATTATACACGACTTACCCCTTTACTGAACATTAAAGTGAATATGTGACAGCCTTGGGGGATCAAAATATGTAAGTACATTTTATTTGTTGATAATTCCATTACTTTCATGCATCACTGAATGTAAATATTATAAAAGAATAGGAATAATTTTTAAAATATCTCCTTCCAAAAGAAATGTCTATTATTGCAAACTTCAAAAATTGTCCCATCATATGGTCAATGTATTCCATAGCTGGAGCAAACATAATAAATGACTACTTAAATCAGACTTATTTAAGTAGTCATAATAAATTTAAGTAGTCATAATAAATGACTACTTAAATCAGACTTATTCTGATTTAACCTTCTATATAGTAAAACAATCCTCTTGACTGCCTGAAGGCATGTGGGTATGACAGCATCAAGAAACGGCCATTAGGCTAGAATGTATATGTGTATATGTAGATATGAATTTACACATTAGAATATAGTCTGTGTAACTGATGTTTTGGGTAGAGAAGTTTACATAATAGTAAAAGATAAGTTTTGAGGTGGAACATGCAAGATCTTTCATAGGACTGGTAAAGTATATGAAGAGATAAGCATGAAAGAATGAAGGCAGGCAGAAATACTCCGAACCAGTTAGCACTAAAAAGGCACTTAGCCTGTGAGGAGAGGCATTCTTTGCCTAAACTTGTGCTGCAATGCAAACTCACAGTATGACCTGCACAGCTGGGCTGGACGCAGTTTGCCTTTATATTGTTATTTTCTGCCTATGTTCTGTATTTAATGTATTTATTTCTACAGCTGAAACTTGAACAATTGACTTTTCTCAGAGGTCTGCTGTATGAATTTTGAAAGGTGGTTAATGGAGGTCTGGTGAAATTTTGGTTAAATAACTACTCACAGGCACAAACTAGCATATCCATTCAACAGCACTTTCCTTTTGCATTAGCTGAACCCATTTCAGAGCATGCAGAACACTGGGGAAAGGTTCAGTTGGAAAAGAGGAACATTTCTGAAAGGTTCAGTGTAAGGCAGTCATCTTGATTATTTCTCCATTCTCAAACCTCTATAAGAAGCTTTCCATTCAAGAAAGCCTGGTGTGTCCTAAGTTGGAAGACTACTTTTCCCTTTCTTCAGCCAGGGATTTCACAGAATTTGTCAGCTCCTGCCAACACAGAATGAAAGATTGACATTGCATCCAGGATCTGGGTTCTTGTAGATAAACTGCTTTCTTCTAGGACAACTTCAGAAATAAGTATCAATAATGAATAATCTAACAGTACAGGCAACTTTTGCAGGACAGGGGAAAATCATAAGGAAAAGAAAAACAGTAGTAAAAGAACTTCAGAAAAGTCATATTTCATCCCTGTGCTCTCTGCTTGATTTGTTAATAAGGTTATATAGTTTCTGGGGATTTTATTGCATTGGAAAAATACAATGTTTCCACATTTCTCAGAAATCTAACCTAGGAAACCACAAAATGTTAAGAGCTGTATTACCTTAGTCTAATAAAGCTGCAAATTATCAAACTGCAGTAAATCAGGATCTGTGAAAGAGATTTTTTATAGGCTACTGGCAGGAGAATTAAATTACATATAAAATAGGCAAGGAATGAGTCTGTTCTTCCCACTGATGTATGTGATTGTGTGTTTTCATATGTGATGCATAATAGGAGTGTAACTGATTGACAGGAGGAGGTATCCCCACCAATACAGGGTGGAGCCAGCTGTAGAGTATTAAAAATTCACCTGCACTCAGGTTCCATATTTTAATATTCAGAACTTAAACCTATCCTAAATGTTGCATTTCTGAGCTCTCTAACGTATTTTAATTCCCAGTGCCTTCGCTGGGAGTTGTTAATGCACAGCAGTCTGCAAGATCAGGTGCTCTGAGCGTTTCAAAACCATGAATCTGTATGATAGCAGGCTATTTCATACTGGAGATATAGAAGTTCATTTGCCCCCATGAAGAAGGCTAACTGTCTGAAAAGACAATTCTTCCAAGCTTTTACTTAGCCTGGTAACTATTTCATCACTATCTAGTATCAACATTGCTGAAGCAAAGGTGTTTAAGATTCTTTGGGCAGGAAAAGATTGGAAAGGGAGTAGTATGTGTGTATATAAAGAAAGGCTGCCAGCTAAACAAGCATGTGCAAATATGATCCCAAGGTTAAGTTAACTTGGTTACTACTGCCCCCTGTTCTCCAAATAAAATCAGCATACAAAAATATTAAACCAATATTTATTTGAGCAGGCAGGCAATGAAATAAAAGTACTATTAACTGGCTATAAGCACAGGTTGTGTTTCACGGTTCATCGCAGACCATGATGCAGTCAAAGACTGATGAATATGAAAGAGCTATTCTTCTTGCCCCTAACTTGTCCACTCAGTTTACAAGTCCTCAGCTGCACCTCTCCTTGCTGCTTAAGACACGAGAACCACAAGCTGTGTCAGAATCACAATATGACCTTCCATCATAATAGCGGGCCAAAGCAGCCAAATCCACACTTGACCGGACAGTCTGGATTTACCAGGTTTGGGACAACAGTATTTTCTACTGTTCTCAGCAGACATCTCTAATACGGGAAGATAGCTGACATCACTCATGCAAAGAGTTTGCCCATTTTCCTGCATATGTATAGTCTACTGTGGCTCTCAGACTTTGTCTTCAGCAGTTTTTTGCACTGTTTATGCAGCGAACTGGTGCAATCCCCAGCCAGGTTTTATCTCCATTAAACAGGAAGAATTGATCCCATCCCAATAACACTCCTACCACTCAATGTAGGAAAAGTTCCACGAGGTTCAGGAGCAGTACCATCTTCTTCATTTATTGCTCAGAATGAAATGGTGCCTGATAAGGGAGTAGAAAAAATAAAAGCAGCACCCTCCCAGTGAAAACAAAGGTGTGTGGTAGTAGGTCACATATGCCACTGTGCTTTCCTAAGATCCCTCTCCCTAGCCCAAGTAGGTTTCTCTGTGCATGGTACCTCAGCTAATAAGCATAACATTTGCCAACTGCTGTATCGATCATTTTGCTTCCTTTTGTTTTGAACTTATCTTGTAAGCTTCTTGAAGCAATTGTACCCTGAGCTCATGGTCTGCAGCCCCACCCTGGTCTCTGTTGCAGCTTCTAAATACACCACAATGTAAATAAATAATACTGTACAGTTGGTTGTAGTAGTAGCAATCTCTTCTAAGCAGATGCTTTGGTGGAGTTTTTTGGCTTATTATCATTAAACTGATGAAAGAATACACCACTGATTGTTAGTCTCTTTTTCTGTCTTCCTCTCTTTATTCTTAACAATTATAACGGGAAGCCAGAAAAAAAGGCAGGCTCAGTAAGTTTTGAGGGAAAACCCCCCTCTTCATTGACACAGAGACTTCAGAAAACAAAGAGAGCAAGTTCCAGGGTAAGCCTATTTTGCTTATTATTTCTTGTTCAGCATTAAAAAAGAACAGCTGTTCCTGTACACTTTTGGTTTTAACCATTTGACACAGGTGATCCTGTCTTGCTTTTATGGAAATAAACTCATAAAAGAATAGAAAAGAGATGAACTCTTCTGAGCTTAAGAGTGCGGAGAGCAAGGTGACTTCCTTTGCAGCTCCGAAGCACATACTGCTCTGTACCCCAGCAACAGTCTATGTTCTCACCCTGATCTGTCTGTGTTGCCAGAAATTCCACACTTAAGTTTGGTCTCCAGAGCTACAGTTATCCAGCACTGCTCTTCTGTCTAATCTGTTGTATCACATCAGCAAAACCGTAATCCTAGCTGAACGCATACTTGAGGAAAAAAAAGCAAAACCAAACACGCAGCTTTGCACTTTTAAAGTCACTATAGTAATAAGCAGTGATGGACAGTGGATCTGAAGCTTATTCAGGTTTCCCTAACCTTCTTAGCTTGGGAGGTCAGAGTCCTCTAACACTGTAGCCAACACACAGAGTTTTATTCTTAATCTTCCATTGTTGTATTTTCTTCATTCTAAACCTTTGCTTCTGGTGTCATGTGGGAAAAAAAAAAAAAAAAAAAAAAGAGTAACTCATCTTTTGCTTTTTTAAAAAGAAGAGACATTTGGCTCCCAATATTTAAGAGAAAACTTTAGATATTTGAATTTTACATAGCAAAAATTAGCAATTAAATTAAGTCAGTGTAGTGCCTTTTTTAGGCTGCTAAAAGCCATCCCTCACAATAAAACCATACTGCTCTAGACCTATGGTAAAGTTTGGGGACTATATGAATAAAGTGTGCCAGACACTACAACGTTACAGGTGTAGTTCTTAGGAGATTAGTTCAGATGAAGGAGGAAATTGAGGGAGGAAAGAAAGGGAGAGGGCACCCACCTGTTCTGGCTTTTTGCTTCCCCTCCAGTCCTGTGGTCACTGTGCTTGCAGCTGTCTTGGGGAAGAACTGTAAGGATTTTGCCTGTTTTCTTGAAGTGCCCAGACTCATGGAAGTAGCATGGACATTAAGGCTAAGGCTAACGCAGGCAACTTCTAATGACAGAGCTGAATAAAAGCCAAAGTATTTTTACATTACAGTGCGATAAAAAAGACCTTTCCAAAAATGTGGAGCTCAAAAGTCTGGCTTCACAGATGGGGAAATCAAATAATGACTGGCACCTATCTCTAAAAGTTTGTGTTGCAAAAATACAGCAAAGTCTATCAAATAAACTGTGATGATATGTTAATGTTAACTGTCTTCTAGTCTACAAAGAAATTATGCAGTAGTTTTACAGAATGGTGACCTCTGCATTCTTGAAAGATTTTTTCTTTTTCTGTTTATTCAATGCACTACATGGTGTGATTGTCCTACATGTGGAGATAAGAAAAGCAAATGTGAAGATGAAATGCTTAGTTTTGCAGCTTATAACTTGGAAGCTGATTTCAAAATTCTGAGATAGATTTTGGGGTATTTTAGAAGTTAGCAAATGGGTATGTGAATATTAGAAAGGGAATTAAAGAAGATATTGAATCAGATGGAAAATCTGAGTGCTGGAGAACTTATTTGGTAACATAGACAATACATAAAGGAACTGCATTTAACTACTTTCCTTCTGCAGCACTTCAGTGTTAATCTAGGAGGTTTATCACTTTCTTTTGGGTAGAATCAGAAAGCCAACCAGCCACAAATCAATCAGTATATTATGTAAAGTAGATTGTAAAAAAGAGCACTCTATGGCTTTTATCATAGACCTCTGAGTAATAAGTAGAGAAATGAGCAATCATTTATTTTGATAGGCTTAAACAAATAAGGGATTTGAATGATATTAAAGATGACATCACTAATGGGCTGTGTAAATGTGTTGGCAAAAAATAAACTCCACCCCTTCACCTCATGGGTATTACTTGTTTGTCTGATAAATATGAATAGAGTTGATATTTTAGTTCAGATAATTTATTCTCCAATATACCGGAGAACATGTAGATCTGTACTATGCCAGGTAAAGCTTCATCCAGGAATATCAGACACAGACAGCAGAGACCTGGATTAGGAAGAGGTATGAAGAAAGACTGGGAAAAAAAAAAAAAAAGGTTGTTTTTAGAAAAACTTAAAATGGATTTTAGAGTAAGATTTCTAGTAGAAGATACCTGAGAGGAAGTGAAATTACAACTTGTAGGAGTAAAGGCTCACTACTCTTCAAATGAGTCTAACGTTTTATTTATAAATAAGACAAAACCTATATTACCAGATCTATTGAACAGATAGTAGACAGCAGTTTACTCTTTTCTCAACATCACATCATCCCTGACCAGATGTTGCTTAATCACACTCATCTTTTGGTACGCCATATAATATATTCTTTTATGAAAACCAGTGTCTTATTGCTACCCGTTAATTTCCAATCTTCCTCTATTATCCTCTTTACATTAACAGTATGTTTTTTCTAGGTCAAATCTATTCTAGTGAGCTTATGTTTTATATTTATTTCTCCTAAAGGTGATCACTTGTATTTTCTTGCTTATCAGCATTCTTATGTCTAGTCTCCATCAGTGACCTTGTGATTTCTTTTCCAGCAAGGTCAGGGGTAGATTCGTCTTTGCTTAGAGTATTCAGCTGAACAGAAGTTTGGAAACTGGATGGGAAAGATTTGTGACTAACTTCTAGTATCGCTTATGAAATAATATGTATGGGTCATTAGGAATCTTCAACAGTATGTATGAGGAAGCTGAGCTAAGTTACTTAGTTGTGACTGGCCACTACAATCATACCGTATGATGTCCGGTCTCTAATTACAGAAGCATGACTCTTTAATTAGGAGACAAATGTACAGGAAATCACTAAGTATTTAAGTCTGTCATAGAGAAAAATTGGCATGGGTAGCGGTGACAGGCTGAAAAGCTAGTGGGAATATTATCACTCGACTTACCTGAAGTAACACACTTGAAATGATGGGATTCATTTTTTCTGAGTGCAGGAAGAGTGCATTTTTCATTTTCTTTCTTCACATTCATGAAGTGCACATACTTTCACCAGCCTATCTGTCTTGATTCATTTAATCACTCCTATCCTCAAATTGTATGGAAACCTGTCCTTTGTTTTCTGAAGTGGTTTACCATTCTGGTGCATAAAATGTACTCACATAAAAACTTGCAGTAGCCTAACTTAAAATGTACTTTCTGCAAATATCTATCCAAGGCACACAAACCTCTATCGGAAGGAAACGTGAGAAAGAGCATGAGAGGAAAAAAGACTTATTCAAGCTCAGGCAAATACTCATTATTTTGTTGTATTCACCAACCTCTCGTGAGTGGCACACAATGCATGCGGGAAGAGATGGAAGTTGATACCCTGTCAGCCCTGTTTCCCTTCAAGTTTCAAACCAAGTGGCAGGCCTGTTGGACAGCAAGTGGAGCTCTCAATAGCAATACTGAAAAATTTCCAGTAAAAGACCATCTTTTCATGACTTTGTTTACTTACGTATATATTCCTTTTTATCCAACAAAAACTTTTCAGGAACAGCAATGTTTCATTTCTCAGCTATGCCACATGACAGCTGGGTATAAATAGAATATTTTTTTCCACAATGTCACAAGAATACAGGTATTACAGTCCGTCATAGATTGGCAGGCCTGCTAAACTATGTACTTCTTTTTGCAGTATATAGCAAAGAAATTCTTTTGAAGCAAAGAATTTCAGTTGCATTCTCAAATGATGAGAACAATTTGTCTCTACTTACATATTAATGACCAAGAATTTTATGCCATTATTCAAAATAAGTTACATTCTGCAATTAGTCCATTGAAGTCTGACATCTCAGCATGGGCAAAAACGTCTTACAATGACACTTTCCCAGGTATAAGTTACAGGGCTAGCATTTGCAATTATTTCAAGCGTGTCAATAAACGCTAACTAAAATGGTGCTAAAAGTGGAAGTTGCTTGAAACTTTAAAACTGGAGTGAATGCTTTACAAAGCCAACTTTTTCACATCATAAAATTCTGTGTAATTCTGAAAATTCAGTTCCCAAATTAAAATTAAATACCAAAGAATTTCATTAAGACCCCAAAGTGAACTGGGAAATTAATAAGCATCAGACATAGATTTTTCTGAAGCATGACTAATATGTTCTTTGCAAGCTCCTTAAATAAGTGTTATTTCCTTATTCAAGACTGTAACAAACATGCTGTGATCATTTGGAAACAAGAAGTATTTTTAGTATTTTTTCTCTAAACTATTTAAAAATCAATTATATTTTTGCCTGAAGAAACAAATCTGAGAAAGATTTTTCTTCATGACAGGATTTTCCATGGATTCTGCAGAAGCTATAATGGTCTGCAGCAATATTTTGACAGTTCATAACCAGCATGACATTTGATACCTTTGTATTTTCTTTGACTATTGCAAGATAATCAAGCAGCTAAAATGTAAAATTTATATTGTCTATTATTAAGAAATGGATAATTTTCTAATTTATCATGACATGTTCCAGTGACTTCACTCACTAACTTAACAGTTCACCTGATGAACGAGATTGTTAAATAGCCAGATGTCTAATGCTTTCCTTGCTTTAGCTGCAATGGCGTTAAAATCAGCAAAAAACTCAGTGGAAAACCTCCTCTCTAGAGGGTCAGAAGAGGGATGCTGCCCCTGTTTCTCCCTTCTACTTACATCCTCTTATAACTATGCCCTTACATGTCAGAAAACATGGAGGGCAAGGGATATTTCTAACAGAGCTGGAGGGAAGAGGAACATACCCACTGCAGTCAGTAGCTCACTGGCTTTGACAGCTCCAGCATGGGACTAAGTTATCCTGGCTGCCTGCTGGCCAATAGATTTAACCGGCATAAAGGGTCGTCCTAGAAGTCTTACGGAACTTTTGACTGAGTCAGCTTTGTTGTCTCCCTCTGTGCGCATCCCCCTCTAACTTTCCCATATCTGGCCGGGGCTACACTGCTGTATGTTTATTTTGCGATTTCAGTGTGGATATACAGATGATATAGGGCTGGGTTTGGTGGGGAAGGAGGGCCATACTCCTGATGACACCGTTTAGTATGACAGAGAATGTTCTCAGTGCCACAAGGTAGTACCATGGCTACACAATTTGGTGATCGACCCCGCAGTTTAGCTCAGGTTTGTAGCTGTCCTTTCAAGTTAAGTGATAACGAGAAATGAAACAGAGAAAGGATTTCTCTCCTCCCCCACGTTTCCACCTACCTTTCTCTATTTCTATTGCATTTAAAACAGCAGGTAAATGCTAAGGAAAAAAGGAAGAACTGTGTCAAGCTGAATAAATTGTATGAAGAGAACAGAAAAGTCTGAGGGTAATACAAGTGTTTTAAAACTCCTGTTAATGTGTTAGACTTCAAAGATAATATTGAACTGTGTGATGGGATTTCTTTTTTAAGAAAGTATTTAATTTTGAGAACTGTAAGTAACAGCAGTTTGATGATAGATTCAAAGAGCATGTATACATATATTCACCTTGTATCTTAGCTGGTCTTTTTAACAGCAGCATAATTACTTATACCATGTAGTTTATACGTATTCCGTAGCAAACACAGTCAGGAGACATGAACTCTCCTTCAGACTCTTCTAGTGAGCAGCTTTACATATTTGGGGTAAGCCTTAGACTTTACTGTGCACCCTGTGGGGATATTAATTACACAGGGGCATTTAGTAAAGTGACTAGAGCATTTTTGCTTCTGCTTTCAAAGCCCAGAAAGCACTGTACGCTTTCATAACTAAAACAGAACTAATCATTCCAAATATGCATTTTATCTTATTTAACAAACGAAACTCATGCTCCAGAACTTACCAGGATGGCCTCTCAATTATATATAGAAACCAGTACAGATGGACATGATTAACTCTTCAGATATTCCAGTAAATAATTCTTTTCCGTATTTGAAATAAAGGTATAAGATCTAGACTCCATTCTATATAATACTGGAAGGAAGCACACAACACAACCTGGAAAAGTGTTGTATAATATAATAAAATGCAGAAAAAATACATCTAGAAACAATGAATATATGTTTAGAAATACAGGGTGGAAGATTCTAGGAGAGCATTGACTCGGATAAGGAATTGGTGAGAACAGTTTATTATTGTCCTAAACAAAAGCTTCTAGTGCAGTGCTGTGGCAAAAAGGACTAGCGAGGTCTTTGAAGGTATAGAACAGGAATATCCAGTAGAAGCCAGGGAAAGATCTTGCTACTTGGTAGAGCAGGCTTCTCGGACTTTGTGTCCTCATTTTATATGAGATATGAATTAGTAAACCTGGTTACAAGAGTGGCCATAAAATGATAAAGGAATCACAAATTGAGTCATTCACCTTGAAGTTTAAGCAGCTCAGGTTTTTTTTCCAACTCATGGTAAGGCTGAGAGATGACTCTATCCCTATATTTTAGTATTTACAGATGAAGAGGATATCTGATGGGGAGTGAGGTTTTTTCAGTATTGCTGACAAAGGCATAAGAAGATGCATTCACATGAAATTAAACTGACACAAATTCACCTCCAACAGGATGTAAATAAGTAGGTAATCAAAACTGGAACAGATTATCAAGGAAGAAGGTGATCTCATCCTCACTTGAAATGTTAGGACAGGAGTAAATCTTTTTTTGTATAACGTTATGATATATTCAGAACTTAGAAGGTGAAAAAGTCAATATCTGAATCCAAACCATTGGGCTGTTTCATCATGGTAATCTTTTCTCTCTTTACTTGGTGTTAGTAATTATGTTGCCCATGCATTTACTCAACTTTCCAAGTGGGGACAGAATTATAGGACTTAGAGGACTCAAATGGTACAAAGCTGAACCAAAGAAAGAGAAGAGAGAGCAGGAAAGAATAACTTGAATAGAATTGTCATCTTAAAAAATAAAAAGAAGAAAAGAAAATACTCTTTTGACTTACCAAAAGAATAATCTTGTTGATTGCCTAGGTGAATACTATTGTGTAAAGAGCAGCACTTTGGCTCAGTTGGACAAGATTTGTTTTGTAACTGCAAAGCAAATTTTGATCCAAGAGCTAAGCTTACGCCACTGTGTAGTTCACATTAGATATTGCCACTAACTAAATGAATTATCAAGGGCCTGATGTTCAGAACTGTGGAGTCTCCAAAACGGTGATTGAAAGCCCTGGGGGCTGAGGTTCTCAACCTCTCCAAACTGCAGGAGTTACTTTCATCCTTATTAGCTTCACATCACTGAACTAGATCCAGCAGTCATACTTAACTACTACTGTCTCTATTGACTTTAGTGAGGGGGGGAAATAGGATCTGCACAATACAATTACATTGAAATTATTGCATTTCCACAGCAATGAACAAATGTTTGGCTTGCAGTAATTATGCATTTATTATATGTACAAAACTAAATCCATATTAGCACAAATCACTTACTGTGGCACTCATGCATGTACAAACATTGGGGAAATCATCACTGTAGTTAAAATAGAAAATCATTCAATAATATATAAAAGAAACTTTTATTCAGTTATTGGCCCCCAATTTTTACCACATTTTTTAGTTTTATATAGAAAACCATGCTAACTCTTATGGGCAACAGTTTCCGTTTTGTTTTACATTGATGTATAACCTCTAATGCTGCTATGTTGTACTCTAAAGTTCTGCTTAAGAATTTATATTTTTCAAATTTCTTACCTCCCACGACTTTCAGAAATGTCCAACAACTGTTTCCAAGTTGTGGATGAATGAGGAAGAATAAAGCAAAATAACATCCTAAAGAAAAGAATAAATTATATTTTTTTTCATGAGTAATTAAAAACTACATAAAATGGAGTTAGCATTCCATAAGACTCCATCTGGCTAAGAGCTCTTGTTCCCCTTGCTGTCTGCATTGCAAGCAGCCGGGAGAAAAAAAAAAATCAGGGGTTTGGCCAAACAAATGCAAAAGAGTTTTGATGTTGTGGCATTCTGCCTTCGTTTAATCATTCATAAGCCTTCCTCCAGATACTTAAGATTGGATTCGTGTGGGTACATTAAAAACAACAAAAATGAAGTTATGGGCAAGACCACTATGTGAGATGTCCCTGATTTGACACCTTTGTGGTGTAAGTCAAAAGAAGCAATGACTTGTATGTGGCTCTTCTCTACGATCTGAATTGCTGCAGTGCAATAACAGAGCCTCTAGCAGCACGTCTGGAACTGTGGGTTAGAGCTGATGCCAGGCAGTAATATAGAAGCAAAAGGATGAGAGCAGTTTTGCATGTGTGTTCCTCTGCTACTGCATATTATCAAAGATCCATTGCAGTTTTGGGTAACATGAGGGGCCTCAAGATAGGGCAACTGAATGAGTACCACTCATGGGAGCCAAGAACAAAGATGGTGTAACTTGTAATGGAAGTTTGAATAACTTCATGCTATCCTCTGCATCACTGAGCAAGGGGTTCAGAGTTTGTACGGTGGTGGAGTCAAGAGAGAGAACAGAAATCAATCTTTTGATCAGCTACTGCAAATAACTCGAGCATTCTCTGCTAGGATTCGAATTCAGCCAAGTGAAAGCTTGCTTTTCTTGTGGTTTTACTAAGGAATCTGGGAAAATTGTGCATTCTCTCTGCACAATCTATGTGGGGGTGCTGCTAATATTGGCATGTTGTTGAGACAATTTGCATCTGAATTTGCATTTGAAACACACAGAAGAAAATCCTGCAGAAAGCCTCCCAAAATAAAAGATACAGGAGAAAAATAATGTACTCAAAATAACTGAAGACCACACATTTTCTCATTTTAACATATCCTGAGTCATCTAAGATTTTTGCAAAACATTTTAAAAAATACACACGTATATTCATATGCACATATACATGCATAGATTCTGTTACATTTCATTATATACTTAGGTGCTTCTATAACTATATATAATATGGACATAAACCTTTATACATATTCTACTTGCTTTTTATTATTTCCTTTTTAATATTGTTCCAACATTTCTTTGTCTCCATATGCAAATCTTACCTCATGTAACATCTCTTATGCCATAGTCTAGCCTGCAAGAAGATAATGCTTGCTACTTGACAGATGTGTTGGGACACTTTCATAGTCATTTCAGTGCCAATGTTAAAACTTCCAGTCTTTCATGGGAACTGAATTTGTGATGAACTTCTTAGTGAGTGTGCCATAAAATTACTTGATATCCTAAACACTATGAAAGTGCTTAGTTTTACTTATTTATTTATCTGTTAAATCACAAATATTATAGGAGTGCACAGTAAATGAATTATTTTTCTTATAAGAAGCTTATCTCTTGGTTTCTTAACTTGTGTTTCTCTAAATGCGTAATCAGACTATTACATTCATGCAGGTTTTTTTTTTGTCTGCTTTATTTATAAGAAACACAACTAAGATATAAAATCTGTGTGCTATATTAATAAACAGATACACATTATAAAGCAAAGCACCAAACAGAATCTTCCAGGAGAATGAGAGGGGTGGTTTTTTTCCTAGCTTTTTCTTGTAATTTGATTTCAGGATAAAGTGATTTAGAAGCACTGTGGCAGGGTATTACAGTTAAAAGGCTGCAGAAATAATGCAGGAGACAGAATATAGGCATAACACAGCACAATCACATAGCAACCAAGCCAGATTTATGATTTCGTAAAACTGAACATAATGCGAAGAAAGAATACATAAAGCATATTATGCAAAATACTAATGTTAGAGATAATTACACGTGAGAATAAAATAGACTCATCTTCAAAATTTTTTGAAGGAAAAAATACTAGATGAAGGAAAAAAACTAGATGACATAAAATGAATACAGAAAAGAGCAGAAGTAAGCCTGGCCACAAGAAAATTAATCTTAATGTCTTTCTTCCCCATCCAAAATACTAAGTGGATATGTTCTTAGTATCGCCAGTTAAAGCCCAAAGCTTTTCTCATTCTGTGTGTCTGAAGAGCACATATGATTCACTCTGTAATAACCAAAGAAAAATATCCCTATACAAAGAGTCAGACATGTTAGTGATTAGAAACAGACAATGTGTGCATCCTTCCTGTCTCTGGTCATGGACTCAGAGACTCTGGCATCCTTATTTAAAATACATTTGTCCCAAGTGCTGTATTTTCTGCTGCTGATGTACAATCCTCATTAAATTAGAGATTGGCTTATTTATACTTTACAATAAGCTTAACTTTTTGCCACTTATGCTTATTTGCAGACTGATCTACATCCTGACTGTGCTAGGACCTTCAGAATAGATGCTGTCTACAGAGCAAGAGAGAGACATTCATAGCTGTGGATATGTACTCTACCCCTATTCATATGCACCTACTTGACCTGCTGCTTTGCAATTTAATTCCCAGAACTACTGTGTCTGGACAGTGGTGATTCCCAGAAACATATTTCAAGGCAAGGCAAATCAATGACTTGATGGCTGAAATCTAATTTCTACTAGTTGAGTGTAGTATAGGACCAGAGCCATACGTCCGAGAAAGATAATACAATACAAAAAAGAAAAAAAAGAAAAAAAGAAGGGGGGGGGGGGGGGGGGGGCAGGATCTGTCTCCAGACAGCACACGGTAGCATAAATAGCAAAATTAAACATGAATTCCACTTTCTAGATTTAAGACTTCCTTACTCTAGAGTCTTCATTTTGGATACCTGAAATCCCACTTATTCTAATAAAAGATTTCTAACATGCTTCTTCAGCTATTATACTCATGAGTTTCAATATTAAAACCTAGGTAGACATAATCTATGTGTATGAGAACTTTATTTCTTTTCTGAAACTATCTTAGAAGTTCACAATTGCAATCATTCTGTGCCATCATATATTCTCAAAAAAGCTGTTTTATGTTAATGGGATAGTAGTCTCACAAGACATTTTCTTACACTGTGGAAATTATGTATGTTTAACCAGAAAACTTACCTATAACTAACATTTATAAATGCTTTTTTTCCTCCCCCAAAATAAAACAAAACTCTCTTTACCCCAAAATACTGCTATTCTGGCATGAAAATGGATACTTCAACCATCCAATTTTAGTATAATAAAATTTAGTGTGTCAAACCATTAAAAAAATTAATTGAATAAACCTCACATTTTGTTATCAAATTTATCTGTGAGTAGACTTGCACAGTACTGATTTTAAACAAAGGTGGTATTTATTGAAAAGCAATTGTAGTGATTCAAAATTTTTCTGGGATTAGTGCACATCTTAAAAGGGATAACTAGAATCTTGAAAAGCATTCAGTAACCTTGACACATTTTACATCATTACAATTATGTCTTTGTTCAAGCTTATCACACTCTCCATTTCACAATAACTATCGATCTCCTGTCTTCATTAACATCATACAATAGTTGTTATTTTGGAAACATGTTCGGCATTTTTACGACAGAAGGCACCATAAAGGTATGATTAAAAAATATTATTTTTATTATATTAAATCAAATCTTCAGTTTTTGAAATATAATTCAGCTGTATCTTTGGGGAATGACTCCTAGAATCCGTGTTCCCAAGCAACTCTGCAACTATCTTTAGCTATTTTCCTAGGGATATTTTTCAGTGTTATGCAGTTTATGACATTTCTAGAGATTGAATTTTCTGCATTTTTCTTTTTTGTCTCAAGTTTATCTTCAAAATACACTGCTAGCAGAACCACTGCATAGTGATAATGCACTGTGTCTAGAAATCTGACCAGTTTTGTTCAGCTAAGGAGCAGCTTCAGAAGACACATACTTTAACACATTAGTGAAACTTTGACATGACCAGGCAAATATTTGTGAATGTTTATGTGGTGTGTGTTTGTGAGGGGTGAAGGATTAGCTTTTACCTGTTTTTGTCATGGATGACCTAAAGAATGTGGCAGTGGGAAGTAACCACCAAAGAACAAGCAGAAGCTGTTGCATTTCAGGTGCCAAACAGTGTACCATTTACTGTTATACCAGAATATGCCAAAAGTACCAAAAATTCTGGAATGGAGTGAGGAAAATTTGGGACCGACTCCCAAAAAAGCAGCTAAACTGTTCAGGCATTCTATAGGAAACATGCCATTACTATCCTGACTGATTTGTAGAAAGATATAACCCTTTCCATTAAAACTCTGGGCATAGTCAAAAATCTGAAGACCAACAAAAGAAGTGTATGAGCATTCAGGAAGGAAACTACTCTTCATTCAGTAGTACCAAGGAAATTTTTCTTTCCAGAAGATTTATCTCCATGTTACCCTTACAAAGACCTATATAGATATTACAGAAACCATCCTTTAAAAAGTAATTACAGAGAAGGAAGAGTAGAAGAAGAAAGAAGGTTGCAGCAGGAATACCTCATATTCACAATTGCTACTAATACTCGTAGTAGCTACTAAGTAATGATACTATTACTACTATTTGTAAAAGGGTGGCACCCAGAGAACCAATTATTACGGCCAAATGTCCAAAAGAGCTGTTCAAAATACATCCCAGAAGAGTAAAAAGTCAATCAAAAGGCAGAAGAAGAAGCAAAGACATGAAATAACTAATCTCCGACATGACTTCTGGCGAATAGGCCGTTCAGGGCTAGAAGATGGTCTTTGTGAAGTTCTGCGTAGCAAGTTCTGCCGTGGAAACTGTGCTACTCAGGTCTAGAGATATCATCAGAATTTCTCCATGACTAAATGTTTCTTCAGCTTCCTGGATTAAGAAAACAATGTAGAGTCTTCCTAAAACCTTTTTTTCCCCTTGTTTTCTCTGGGTTTTTTTCATTTTACTGGTAAAAGGGGAGGTGGGAGAAAAATGAGCGACTGGATGATAAATTGAATCACTAAGATACTTGGATGGTGACTAGAATATTTTCCTTGGTCAGACCCAAAATATTTTATTTCACTATTTAAGGGCTGAGATAGCTGAAAAATTGAGTAAATTAATTATAAAATTTCATGTCTTTTTAAGCGGGACATTTAAAGATTTTAAATTGGAAGGCATTTAAATGACATGGTTTTGCAGATGATATTGTTTTGCAGGAGCCAATGGGAAAAGGAATTTGATTAATGTGATACATCGTTATTAATTTATTTATTTGCCCCAAAAGTTTTCTAGTTAAAGTATCATGGCCACTATCTCATCTTTCCCTTGGCACCTTTTTATTTATGATGGATTTGTCTGAGAATACTGGAACACAACCTAATGAATAATACCATAAAATCTTGCAGAGATTAGGATCTAGCACCTCACCAGCAGATGATGTGCTGTTGTACCTTCTGAAAACTGCAAAGATAACTACAGGAAGGATCATTAAAATGTTCTTATTTTCTTTAACAAAAGCACAATCAAATCTCATTCGGGAATTTTCATATGATCAGTTTATATGGGTCGCCTAATGCTGTTTTAATTTTGCAATATTGATTTTAAATGATAGTGTGAAAAAGAAAAAAAAAAATTGAACAATAATGGCTTTTGTATCGACATTGCTGTAAGAGCATCTATTCCACCATTACAGAGGTCATTTTCTGGCAGTGCTTTTGCATATTAACAATGCGGCACTGGATGAAATATATGCTGTAAAATTCCAATCATCCATTAATATGTTACTCTTTCTCTAAGATACTATATAGCAAGAACATTATGTATTAATTCTGTACTTCTAACTTCTCAGATTCTTCACAGTCAATATATTAATATTGAAACTGTTTGATAAAACTCTGCACTTTTACTGTCCCATTGAAATATATTAAAACAGTGTCCTTATTACTATATTGAACCACAAAATTCTAGTTGTCATTTGACACTATTTAATTAGATTTCATCTATTAAAGAAAAATAAATACACCTATGCACTGTTCTAGATATTTCAACATAATTGTTTCATAGTACATTAAATAGAACATATCAAATAATAATTTGAAACAGGAACTCAGACAATTCAGAAACTCCTTTCCTGGATATTTAAATGAATGATACTATAAACAAGTACTGACTTTTATACCTGAGAGATCTACAGAAGTATTTCAATGTATTTATCCTAAGTATAACAATACATCAGTTTAACAAGAACAATAAGAAGGATACAGTGTGACTAGAAATCTTTTTCTTCAATCTGATTCATATATAGCAGATCCTCTAATCTCATACACATGTGCTTAGTTATTAGCTAAAGTAATGGTTTTGAAATTACTATTTCTTGTCCAGAATTTTGTGAATAGTGTTCTGCGTACTCTTAAAAAAACATAAAACCAAAGAAAAACAATATTTAATCACTTTCAGCCTTACTCAGCATTAACCTAGAAAGATAAATACAGGTACCTTTAAATCCACATTTTAAACCTTCATATGAAAAAGAGTGATTAACAATCATACAGCTGCTGCATGTTATTGTCTTCTGTTACATTCAATGTCATGGAGATATCACTGAACAGACTATATTATATTTGAAATTCCAGGTCTTCAAAAACTATAGGTAGAGCGAACACTTGTCCGTACTTAACCTGCTTCCTGGATGACAGCATTTGCTATAAAGGAATTAGTCCTTCACAGTATAAATGTGTTAGAAAAGAAAAGTCTTCAACCAGAATAATTATATAGCCAGAGCATCCTCCTGGTATTTTTTCGATGAACTCTTTCTATCAGATAAATCGGTGAGATGAAGATAAAGTAAAGTGATAATCAGTGACATAATACAGAAAAGTTATAGGGCTAATTTTCATGATGTCAATGTGCCATCTTACACCTCTTTGATCAGGTAATGCTAACATGCTAGATCTCGGTATTTAATTCAGCTGCCCTTTGTCCTGCCACAGCCCATTACCGACACCATCTGTACTGCAACCCCATAGAAATATATTTGGTTTCCCTTGAGTAGCCATTCACAACCTTTGATTTCACACTCTATCAGCTTTAGATCAGATATATTTCCCTGAGTATGGGACTGCCTTTTTGATAGATAACTCCTGCCTTGGAAAGTCTTCGTTCCTGAATCAAAGCCTGACAGCTGGGTTAGGGCCAGTTCTTTTTTTGCTGTATACGTTACTGGAAGAAATTCAGGGTCACTTGTCAAACTACTGTTCCTCAGGGTAAAAGAGTGGCTGACCACCAGCTTTCTGCTGTAAATGGATTGTTTAAAAGCATTTAATAGTGATGTTAGCGAGAATGCACTGAACAGATGGGCTGGATGTTTGTGCTAAAGTGAAGTTGAAGCTAAAAGCAAGAGTTTCTTTCCGTTAGACAAAATGTAAATATATATAAACACATACATAAATAGCTGTCAAAGCACAACTTCCCATGCTAATGTTTTAAGTGTCAGCTATTAAAAACCAATGTCATCACTTGACCTAAAATTTGTCAACTTGGCAAACAGATAAACAAAAGGGAAGCCCAGATTAAGGCCTGAATCAAATTTTGAGTCCCTGAATCCAAAAACATGTGGAGTGATTGGAGAATGTCTGGTGGAGAGCAAAAAGCATGATCCAAAGTCAATAAGGGAAGATTAAATGGACTGTAGTTGTTCAGAGAGAGAAACAAAGATCAAGAGGCAACATGATTACAGCCTTCAAATGCATGAAAGTTTTCTGAAAGAGGATGGGAACTGTGAAGCTGAAGAACAGATTGCTTGGGACATCTCTCCTGGTCTGCAATGAAGACAGTAAGTTCTAAAAAGGTAACAAGAAGTCCCAGGTCATGTAGTAGGGAGAAGCAAAATCCATTGCACAAGTACAGTGGGAGGCCTTGGAGCGTGGTGTAGTGGGACTGCTTACTGCAGTTCCTATCAGGAAGAGAAGAGATGGAGACAAGTTGGCCTGATGCACAGATGTGTCACAAAGCGTCAGCCTGCCATTCGACTGCTGCTGTCTCAGAAAAAACAACAATTTCTGTCATGATAGGAAAACACCCAAGAGAAGTTGTATCCACCATGCAGCAAACATAAGAAAAGGCAAGGAAAAGAAAAAAGGGTTATATATTTCCCAAACCTTTCCACTGGACAATTGCTAAGAAAGTACAAGCAAATATTTGTCAGCAGCAACACTTCTGGAGCCAGTCATGTCTTCGAGCAGGGGATTATCATAGATAAACGTTGGAGGACCCTGCCAGAACTGGAACATAGTGATCATCAGGTCTCACACAAAAGAGGACGTCCAAAAGTGTGACTGATCTTTTTATGTGATGTGTTAATCCAATAGAATAGGAACTGAGAGTATAAGAGATCAAAGTGAAAAGTGTATGGATGCTGAAGGTTCTTACGTATGGTACCTTAGACACCCCCCCCCCCCCCCCCCCCTTGCCATCTAGAACACAGCTGTCTCTGTAGCAGTTTTATTTTTGATACCTCAGACCACTGCTTTCCATTTTGACCCTTACAAAAGGGATGAAAGAGTGACCCGGAGCTCAGAAGTTAATGATCTCAGAAAGATGGTTAATCCTTTGTAGATAAGAATTGTACTCATGATGCATCTGTCAACATGACCTCTAAAACATCCATATTCTTGATTTCTGCACAAATTTAGCTATTACCTAGAAAGGCAGAGAATAATTTTACACAGCCACCAAATCTTATTGTTTGAGTTCATTTAATGCCATATTTTTTATCTGGTATTCAAAATACAAATAATAGTCTGATACCCAGATTTGACTTCCAGATACTACTAATGACAAGAACGTCATTTGCAGTAAATTAAGAATGTATATCCAAGAGGGGAATGAGAGTCTAGGTGTTTTTCAAATGTCGTGTTCAATGACCGAGGATAATATATTCTCAACTTTGTGCAGATTTGTCAAAAATAATAAAATCTCACTGGTAGTGAGCAGCTCTGCCAACAGCTTGATATGCAGGCTTTGGATTTACTTTGTTTCACACAAGTTTTCCTTGCTGCATTGGGTCTGTCTGGGATGGAGTTAACTTTCCCCATAGCAGCCCTCATAGTGCTGTACTTTGGGTCGCTAGAAAGGTGTTGATAACACACCAGTGTTTTGGCTACTGCCAAACTGCTATTATGGTTCTGATGCTGGTAAGGGAGATAGATCCATGGATAGGCTACTGAACTTTGAAGTTTCATTCCCAGAAGTGTCAAGTCTGCTTAGTTCCTCCAAGACACATAGTGAAGAAGTATTCCTTGAGCAATTTACACTTTGTCTCAGGAATTTTTGACCCTAGAATTGCTGGAAGTAAGGGACTATGTGCTTGAGTGTTCCTTTTTTTCATTCTCTGTGCATCCTTTATTAGCAGCTATTGGATGCAGGATGCTGGTGAAGAACAGTCTTTGATTCAACCTCTAGAGCCATTCCTGTTAGGGCTGTTTCTGCCACAGATCCTCCTTTCGTATCATCTCAGTTTTCAGAGGGGAAGGTGTGAGTGTCAGAACCAAACCACATTGCAAGTGGAAAGGAGAAATCCAGAAGTCAGCTTTTCCCTTACCTTGATTTTGTTTTGCCTTAGCCAGGTCTCTCTCAGCTCACATATTTAGACTGCAATAACAGTTAGTGTCTTCAGTTAAGGCACATTCAGTGCCATCCAGCCATCCAGGTGTCAGGAATGATAATGCTTTATTGTACTTGTATTCTATTTTAATGAATATGTAAACACTGGCACATGACTGAAATGCTAATGTGTCTGTCTATCCACTCTATTTCTCTCTCTGATTGAAAAATGTCAAAAGAGACTTCTCTTTTGTAAATCATTTCTGCCAGTTGTAAGTTTTCAAGCAGATCTGGATTATTTTCTCCCTGTTTGCTAAAAAGGGTGAATAATTACCTCCCAACTTTCTTAGGGTTTCAGATTACCAAGTTTACAAAAAAAAGAAAAAGTTTACTAAGTTTATTTCATACATTTACAGGACAACTATGAAGGATAACACTCAGATGAGATGTGTACATATGACACTAAAACATAATTTTACCTTGGGATAAGGTTTTAATTACTAGTTACTACAGTTTTGAAGGTAAAAATGTGTTTTATTTCTGTAAATGACGCATTTAATATGGAAATTGTCAGATGCTTTGATTCCATTTTCCACATCACTCTTTGAAGTGGAACTTCATTCTAGATGTAGTGCTTTGCACAAGTTATATGTAACTATGAATGAATGAATATGAATGAAATATCAGTGCCATTGTAATCAGTGGAGCAAAAATTGTTCCTTACCAATCATACGTAAAAGTTCCTTACAGTAACAATTTGCTTAAATACTTCTTCTAACGTATCTTTTTTTTTTTTTTTTTTTTTTTTTTTTTTAGTTTTCTATGTTTTTGGTTTTAGTTTTCTATGTTTCTATGTTTTTATAGTACAGTATTCCCATGAAAATGAAATAGACTGAATTATTTTCTAATGAATATTTTTAAAGAGGAGATTCTATCTGATATTAAAATTTATGCAAAAGAACCTAATCAAAGGATCTGTGCTCAGCTGTTGATCACAAACAATACCAACCATATTACTACTGTTGTTAAGTACAGAGAGGTGCTGTAGATAGAAGCTTTGGGATTTCTCTGAAGACGGGATCTTCCAAGAAATCATGGACAGATTGAAGGTAAATGATCTTGGGCTGAAAAATAACTTCAGACAAAATATTTTATTTATTTATTGAAGAATTATTTTTGTATTACATAGCGTGAACCAGCCAGCCTCATTCTGTGTTCACCAAGCACGAACAATATTAAAAATGAATAGTCTGACATGAGAATTAACATTAAAAAATATTTTTCCCATGTCCATAAGGAAAAAG
Source organism: Astur gentilis (assembly GCF_929443795.1). Lineage (NCBI taxonomy): Eukaryota > Metazoa > Chordata > Aves > Accipitriformes > Accipitridae > Astur > Astur gentilis. Next base: position 26,911,139 of record NC_064890.1, on the reverse strand, counting down.
TAGCAAAAGTAAGTCGATTTGGTTTAGACTATCACATTTCTTAAAAGAAACAGCATAATTTGTTTATTCATATTCATCATTTAGCCTATTTTATGTTTAAAAGGTCACATTGATTAAATTAATAGGAGTTTTTAAAGAAAAACACATTACCTTTCTAACTTAATATCTCTTTATTTATGTAATACGCAATTTAAAATAATTCAAAACAGGAAGGGGTTTATTTTACTTGAATTAACCCACTGTTTCAAATCTCTGTGAAAAAACTCTGTAACAGAAATTGAGTACTGCAACAGAAAAAAAAAATCAGACTATATTTCTGCCTCATGCCTTATCTGGAGTCATTGTACTGATGTTAACAGTGTAATTCTGTATTCAGATGGGGCAGAAATGTCTTTGTTTGAATAATGGATGATTTTCCTTTCTTTTAAACTAATTTAGAATCTCATGTATTCTCAAACATTGCAATATGATCCTCAGATCAATAGTATACTTTCCTGTATTTATCATTGCAAACCTTTTAAAGACGCAAACTGTTCACAAGATAAATTAGCATCACAGTTAACCCCATAATGCTTTTCTTCTTCATATTTTCTGGTCATAAACCCCTATGACTATTTTTACAGCAGTGAGCTACTACTAAAATTTTCTTTGAAATACTTCCATATACTTTCTCTGCCTCTTCACAACAATTTGCAAAATTATTACTTTATAAAATTGCTCCTAAAAAATCTGATATGTAGATTGACGTTTTTCTTCTGTGAGGGTGATTTCCCCTATAAGTTTATACTCAGGTACATGCTCAAAAGTCCTTGAAAACAATAAAAGGCTCCCATTTATTTGCATTATCTTTGGATCAAAGCTCAAGTCTTTAGAGAGCAAAAGTGAGATTGCATGTTTCAGTCTTTATCCTCACTTCAGTACAATCAATATGTTTGCTAGGCAAAGGACCAAACTAGTGGCATGAACTCTAACTTTTAATGGACAAAGTGCATTACAGGTTAGGTTTTAAAGCCTGTCTTGGAAAGTTGATCCTTTTTACAGCCTTCTGATCTCCTGTTTGATCATCAGTTGAATAGACTTATGGAGACTCTCTTGAGTTCTCAAGATTCATCTTTCTGTGGTGTTTTTTCTTTACTGTTAATATTAGACCCTTATTTTTCTTCACAAGAGGTAATGAAACAGTAAAAATTGTGGACAGTATTACAGCTAATATATATACCAAATTCTTCTGACTTTGATGGGGAGGGTTCCCCTACACTCGTCTGAGAGTATGCAGAGAAGTGACAGATATTAGCAAAAATGTTTACAAATTGCAAAGATGCACCAGATTACAGCTGAAATAATTGGGTTTTTTTAAACTCATACTGATGGAATACACCACTCACTGTCTCTGATTCTCCTATTTAAAATGCTTCAACCATCAAAGAGCAGAACTACTGTTTAGATTTTGCATGGCTACAAACAAAACATAGCTAGTCATTCACAGCCAACATGTCATGGAAAACAATTTATTAGAACTATTCAGGGAATAACTAAACCCAATAATTTTCAAGTGAACATCGCTGTCACTTCACAGTCAGTTTGGTAACAGAGAATGGTTATGACAGATATTAATTAGCTCTGTTATCAAAATTTTATTCCTCTGGAGTTAGTCTCTTGCAGCATTCGTTTTATTAACTTAGGAAAAGAAAATAAGATATGATATGAAATTTTCTTGAAAGTTAACTGTAATAAACTGTGAGTAACACTTTATCCTATTATTTCCAAGAGCACCGATAGCAATAAGGTAGCATTTTGTCATGTCACCTGCAGATTATTAGTGTCGCTGAGTTATACTTTTACTGAACTTTTAAACAGTTCATTTCAAACCTAAACAGCTTTCCACTAACAGAACTTAATAAGAGAGCCAAACACAAATTTTTGCTCCTAAACTCAAAGCACATCCATTTTGTAAGATGGATGGGCAGCAGCCTTCCTTTAGATCATCTGGTAGCTGAAATTGAAACCTAAATATTAGGTTTAACCTAGAAATTAAACTTAAAATTTCCTTAACATTTGTGCTATTGGGTATTTTACATATCTGTGCACATGTGCCTTCTAAAAACCAGCCCCAAACCCCCAAAACTTCAGACACAAATCTGTATACTTTTGAATCTTACATCTATGTGCTGATGAGTAATAGGCTATGATAGGCTTCAAATACATCATTTACAGATAATGATGTTTGACTAGTGCCACTGAGCTCCTAATATAATTTGCAAAACTTTTCTTAATAATGGTATAGAGAAAGCTGTTTGTCTCAGAGTACTAGGCCAGTTTGTAAGATTAGTATTTACAGATTTTTTTTTATTTATGTGTTGAAAATTGACAGAAGACTGAAGGGTAGAAGTGCTAGATATCACAGTCCTGAAGTTGTGGAAGCTTGGCTTTCAGCCTGAATCCTAGTCTGCAAAAGCACTTTTAAAAAGTTCAGCACTAACTGATAAGAAATGCTAAATATAGTGGTCTCTTTGTTAAGTCATCCCCAGACCTGTAGTGCCTAGACTCAAGGGATTGTCTGTCTATTTAGGAGACAAATCTTTTTTGTGTGTGTTGTGGAATAGGGTTTTCTTTTAAGAGACCCTGTGGTTCCTGAAGGACCTTATCTGAAAAATTGGGTCAGGCAGAGCAGGTGTGTCTGTCTCCATGCTCCATCAGTGCCTGACAGTTATCTTGTCATGTGTGAGTGTTTATTATCCAATACAGAAACAGTCCTGGAAGCAGAATGCAGTATTTTTAACTACAAAATGTTAGATGACAGAAGCAGAATTCCTCAATTAGAAGAATGACTTCAAGAGCTTTGACCTTATGAACTTTGCACAACTATACCAGAAGAAGGATGGTTAGCAAGCAGCACTGTCTACTTCCTTTCCCCACTACATACAAATAGTTTCAATTTGTTTAAGGGCATTGCAGTTGTAAAGGTGTAGGTTTGAGTCTCTAAAGTTGAGAAGACAATTCAGCTTGTGTTTCTCACTTCATGGGGGCGTATGATAGTATAACGCTGTTATGTAGATGGTGTCTAACTGTATGTTTTTATAGAGTGCTCACAACTTCATACTCCAATTTATCTTAGCTGTGCTCTGGGCACACCTCTTGCATGGGTCCCTTAAAGGATACAGATGCTGGTCTTCCAGGTTTCTGATTCTAGCAGCGTTTAGGCAGGATTTAGGTACGTATCTGCCTACAGTAAGGTGATTCTGGGGCAAGATTAGGAAACAATGCTGAAGGTACCTAGGAATTCTTGCTGTACATAATTGAGTGCAGAAACCCGTTGAGTAGCTCTTCTGTTCTACATTGTGTCTAACTCATTGTATAGATCTGGCTCTGGATACTTTTGCTTTTGAAACTTTTGAGAGACAAATCATGATAATAACCTCTTTGTCATTTTTATAGTCAATTAAATTGTGCATTAATTTAACACTGTCAGCAGTCCTAAGGGCTGAGCTGGCTCTTGACTTGAGCCTTACCTAACATTTTGTCAGAATTTGGACACAGTTCTGTTTGTCAGCCAAAATGGCCTGGAAGTCTGCTCACTGGAGGATGCTTCTGACACTGAGAACTGGCACGTCTTACCAAATTAGCTGTGATGTGGACATGGGAGGAAACAAGTTGCTGCACAGCAGTAGGTTTGCTACTGCATTACATGGTAAGGATTCTGCATGCCGCACTGTACCCAGCTAACAAAGGTCAGGGAGAGACTGAAGTTCCCTTAGCTCTCTGATAAACTCCCTTATTCTCCCCATCCTGAAATAACTGGTTGAAATACAAATGGAAAACAACAACAAAAAGGGATCTAGGGATATGTACAAAGGTAAATAAAAGTCTGGATAAACATCCAAATAGGTAAAAAATATAGAGTTTGGAATGACAGTAAAAAAGTTTGTATTAATTACATTGAAAAGATAGTCTGTGGCAAGTTTGATAGCTTAAAAGGAAATTACATCTTGCACTTAATTAAAATGGTTTTTACATGGATGAAAAAACCCCAAATTTTTGCAGATAATAAAGAAATGGGGAGCAACATACTATGACTCACCTTACCGGAAGAAAGATGTCCTTGTTCCTTTAGAGATGCTTAAATGACAGTACTTACTAGAATCTAGTATAAGGATAGGTCCTTCTATCTGCCAATGCCTGATGAGAAGCTCAGGGAGCTCCCCTCTTGTCCAAATAACAAGGCCAAGAAAGGCTTTTCTAAATCACTTCATAAAACTTGTAATGTATAAAACAAACTTCAACATAACTACTTGGGCCAATGTGACATGGTTTATTTTGAGGGTTTTGTTGTTTCTTTGTTTTACACAGATGATGGTAGGGAAAAGAAAACCAAAACTTACTAATAAATATCTAGTACTTTATGGAACATATTACTGATGTTCTCTGAAAAAAAAAGAGGAGATCATCGAAAAGTTTAGGGTTCAGATGAACACCAACATTTTTATCCAGTCAAATTAAATTTCTCACATGAAAAACTTCAGTTGGAAATCTCACACAGAGAAGCTCTCTTACAGGGTGTTTTAGCAATTCTGTTTATAGGCCAGTTGCAAGTAGAATACTGAAAGAATAAATTTCACAAAGGTCTGTAAAATTCTACTTCCCCAGCCACCTGAGGTGAATAAAAAATTCATGAGCACAAGTAATATAATATAATTAGGAGTTTGTTTTCTTTTTCATTATTAGTATCACTGTAGTACAGGGCAAACAAGAAAAAATTTCAGTTCACACTGCTCCATTTTTATAAACCTCCAAAAATACTCACTTAGTACTTCAGCACTTGAGGGTCTGCAATTTTAGCTTATGCTAAGCTACCTGTCAGTATTTGGGAACAAAAAAGATAAACATTTAACTACCGTTCACATATTACAGTGTTGCTTAAACTGATAAAGAATTCTTCTCAGATACAGAAAACAGAGTGCAATTGCTAAGTGATTGTGTGCCTCGTGTCACGAGACCGCAAATGCCACCTCGCCCATGTTTGTCTCAAGCCCACCCCCTGTCGTGGCCCATCCTGCCGCCTTGTTTTACTCTGTTCCCATGGGTCAGCAGTGCTCTCCACACTCCATCCCCGCAGTCAAGGGCTCTTGCTCTTCTGCTGCCTTCTGTTCTAGTCATGAGGGAAGGCGCGGACTGCGGGTCCCCAGGAAGTTCAGGGGCTGCGGATTTACGTGGTTCCGTAGCACCCAAAGGTCTGTATCTGAGAAGGAGAGGCAGCACCAAAAGTCGAGGTATTAGTAGTGGCCTAGCCTCAGGAGGTGAGGTAACGGGGATTTCTCTGGAAACAAAGCATGATGAGAACACCTTGTTGTCTCTGAGGAAATCTATGGGTTTGGCAGGTTTGTCTGACTTAGCGGTGCAAAAGCACCTCATTCAACCTCTTCTGAAGCCAAGGGCAGCACAGGATGAATTACACTCATGAGAAAGCTCAGTGTGTGTCCAACAGTGCTGTACTGTACTCAGAACTACAGCAAAGGCAAGTAAGTTGATTGGAAGCGTAGCTGCTGACCCCTTCCACTAGTAATGTCTGGACGTCCTCACACTTGAGCTCTGCTCAAGATCTTTTGTTCTGCTGAAGGGTGTGTTTAAATAAGGCAACTAGACGACAAGGGAGACTGTTAAAAAAAAAAAAAAAGAAAAAAAAAAAGAAAAACTAGACGATACCACAGTTCCTCTGCTGGTAGGAAGTGTCCCCATCTCCCTCCTCCCATGCTTTTTCTAATGGAAAAGTAATTGTAAGTATGATATGTTGTATCGTAATTCTTAGAAACTGCTAATTTTTACACTAATTGTAATCTAGACTTTTTTTTTACTCAAAGTCTTTTTGATCAATGATTTTGCTAAAATAAAGCAACAAAGTTAGTATTGCAGTTGTCACCACTAATTTAATTCTGAAGAAGAGATGACAAACAAAACGACTTCCTTCATGTTCACATTTTGTGGGTATAACCAATGTTAAATAAGCAGTATCTAAAAAGAAATGTTCACAAAAAATTGGATTTTGCAGCACCTGCATTTCTCATAGAATTGAAATAATATATACTTCTGATTAATTGAAGTTTATTTTCAGTTAACAGATTCCAAAACTTGGAATTTAATGTAAAATAGATTATTCTCAGGGTAATCTGAATTAATAATTTTGGTCTTCATATAGTGGGACTGTAAAAATAAAAAGGATGTTCTTAAAGAAAAAAAAAAAGTAAAAAGCTTTTTCGTCAGTTTATAAGAATAACAGTTTCCCTTTCAATTAACTCATTCCTGAACAGCAAGGAACAAGACAGAACCAGTAGGAGGTTGGTTGACACAAGGGAGATTAAAGATAAAAAAATGCATTGGTTGTTTTAAAACACAGAATTACTGAAGGAACTCAAATGCTCAAACAGAAAGAAGCTGGACAGTAACAAAGAAAGAAAAAAAAACATAGGAGAAAAACAAAACTTGTGGTCAAACTGAAGGTTAGAGTGGCAGATTAAGCATCACAGGGTTGTGTCTAGAGGATAATTCAGAAAGACATGTTATGGGAAGAGGTGTCTTTTGCTCATTAGTACAAACTGAAAAGTGAATTTAACAGTGGTGTGCTTATGGTTTTAACTGCTCTTTGTGTATCTGAACTAGCTTTAATCTACTTATTGTGGATTAAAAAAATAAGTGGTAGATTTGCAACCAAGCTCGATGTAGCTTTCTCATATAGGTGAGCTCTCAGTGTAGATCTCTAAATTTGACCTACAACAATTTGCTGTACGGTTGTTTTTATACAAAATCTATTGAATATGAGATATCTGCTTATCTATTTCTGTTTCTCCCTGCTATTTTTTTCCTGCATCTTATTTTTTTCATGAAAAACAGTTCTCTTTTCAAACTATTCAGTGTTTTCTATAAATTAATACTGCTGTTCTGCAGCCCATTTCCTGTAATACACTTTTTTTTCTGCTGCTTGGAAATCATTTTTAAAGGCTTTAGTTTAAAATACAAAGGATATGAAATTACATAAGATATTAAAAGAAGTCTTGTGCATACAGAAAATGAAAACTTCAATGATTCAATGATGCCTTTCACATCCAAGAGCAGAACATTCCCCACAGTGCTTAATGTTTCACAATAAATTCCAGATTTAGTACACCTTTTCTTTCTACTGTTTCTAAAACATTAGACATTTTTTAGGTTCCATAGCTCTTTTCCTTTTTTTTTTTTTTTTTTTTTTTTTTTCCCTCTTTTCTGATTTCATACATGTATTAAAATTCAGGAAGACATTAGAAAAGGTCACTGATAATTGCTGTATGGCAAGAGGGAATCAACTTAGAAATTTAACAAGAGCAAGTGCTGGATTCTTCGTCTGGGACAGGACAATCCTGGTTATACATACAAACTGGGAGGATGAGAGGCTGGAGAGCAGCCCCGTGGAAAGAGATCTGGGCAATTGGGTTGATGGCGAGTTGAGCATGTGTCAACAGCGTGCCCCGGCAGCAAAAAGAGCCAGCTGTGTCCTGGGGTGCATCAAGCGCAGCATAGCTGGCCGGCCGAGGGAGGTGATTGTCCCAGTCTACACTGCACCGGTGCAGCCCCACCTCGAGCACTGTGTGCGTTTGGGGCACCTCAGTGTAAGAACATCAGACTATTAGAGTGTGTCCAGAGAAGGGCAACCAAGATGGTGAAAGGTCTCAAGACTTACGAGGAGCAGCAGAAGTCACTTGGTTTGTTCATCCTGGAGAAGAGAAGGCTGAGGGGTGACCTCATGGAGGTCTGCACCTTCCTCACGGGGGGCAGCAGACAGGGAGGTGCTGATCTCCTCTCTCTGGTGACCAGCGGTAGGACATGAGGAGATGGAATGAAGCTGTGTCAGGGGAAGTTCAGCTTGGACATTAGGAAAAGGTTCTTCACTGAGAGGGTGGTCAGTCACTGGAACAGGCTCCTCAGGGAAGGAGCACCTGGAGCACAGCACCAAGCCTGTCAGAGTTCAAGGAGCATCCGGACGACGCTCTTAGTCATATGGTTTAATCTTAGGTAGTCCTGCGAGGAGCAGGGAGTTGGACTCGATGATCCTTATGGGTCCCTTCCAACTTGAGATACTCTATGATTCTGAGAACTGCTTATCTTCACTTGGGTTTACCAGTGTGTAGTATTGGGGAGGCTGTTTAGAATCATAAATGAGGAAGGTTTTAAAACACTTGCCTTGCCTAACTAGTGCAGCAGGTTTTATTCTCATCTAGGTGTCATTACTTGAGGGTTTTGGCGGCACCTTCTCTCAGGCACTACAGCTGTCACACCAAAGTATTGGAGATCTTCACCTCGAACAAATGGTTTTGACATCCTGCATATAAACTTTTGATGAATTCAGTTTTATGTTTTCATTGTGGTTTTGTTTTTAATTCTTTGGTGTTTGAATTATTGTATAGTTACCATGAGTATTGTGAACTGTACAATTCTTCTGTTAACAAAGTAAATTATCGTATTTCTTTCCTTCCTAATAACAATTTTAGTAAATATTTTCTATTAGCACTTCCAGTTTAAGACATTTTGTTCTTGTGAAATTGATGAATCTTCTTAAGCTGTTCAGTCTCAATTTTATTTCTTTATTAAAAGAGAATATAATAATTAATTATTTTGTCTACTAAGTAAAAAAAACCTGGGCTGGATTAATACTAACTTCACCATATTCAGTGAAAGTATGAATAAATCTTTTAAATATTTTTTGTGCTTCATTTGTCACAACTGAAGGTGTTTATTATCATTCTTTTAGTCAACAGCTTTCAAATGCACCTGAATTACTCTTAGTTATGCTTCTTTTTTAAAAAAAAATATGTATAGCTGTTACTTCATAAAGTTTGTATTTATTCTCCTAGGCTACCTATTTTTCTTAGCAACATTTTATCTTCTTTCTAAACTGTTTCCCAATTCAGCAGTGTAACTCTTCTTCCAACTTAAAACTCATATTTTATTCTTTGATAATATGTGTCAAGTTCACTAAATCTTTACAGCTATTGAAATGTTTATTTTATGTTAACAAATAAGAAACCTTCATACTTCTTTCAATACCTCTTCTGAATTAGCATTTTCTACTTTGTTGGACTTTTTGCTAATCTTTTGTTTTAGTACTATGTTTTTAAGTTAAGATTTGTCTCTGAACTTGTGAAAAGAAAGTCTTTGCAAAATGTGTACTTTGGAAGGATGGGGGAGCCTGCCTGAGTGCTATGTGAATGTGGGAAGCTTGGCTGAACATCCAGTCATGCTGATAACCTTTCATTGCCATATAGGCACCTTGTCTTATTGGTTCATGAAGGCAGTCACTGCCCTGCTAGACAACATGAAGAAATAATTTACCTATTTAGTGAGCAGTTGCAGGAGCACTTTGAAATGCTGTTGGGGTAGAGCAAATGAAAAAGATGTTAGTGAGAGGATAGAGGCAACGTGCAATCATAAAGGAATCTTTGCTGTGGGGCAGCTCAAAGAATCGTATCTGGATAGTTTGCCATAATCACACAATGAATTAATCTGTGTTATGTTATAAATGAAGTGATGGAAAGTTTAAACAAATGGTTCTTAAAGCTGATGATACTTATTTGGAAGGGTATGTGTCTGCTTCGAAAGGAAAAATAAAGAAACCATTATGTTCACACACAAAAAAATATTCAAGAGTAATGAATACAATGAAAAGAATTATGAAAAGAAAGTACTCAAAGCAAGTAATTATTACAACAAATAAACTTTGAGTAATCCATACATTAGTTTTTCTATACATAAAAGATATGTAAACCAAAAAATGGATATTTTGATACATTAATTAACTTTTTCTTTAGATCATTTGCAAACAAAAAGAATACAGCTTTTTTTCAAAGTTATGAAAATAAATTATTTTGTGGAAATCAAGGAGAAGATAAGGCTTCATTCAGATGTTTCCTTTGATGATATCTGGTTTGGGTTTTGATTTTTCTCTTTTTTCAGCTGCAGATCAAAGAATAAGCAGAGCCACTGTCTTTCAGTGCCTATAGATACGGATCCAATAATTGTCTGTAATTCTGTACAAAGTATTACGAAGAATGTTTGCAATGAAACTTTGATTAAGATTATGTCAGACAACAAATGGAAGTCCATACCAAGATCAGCCACAATTTCTACTATCACTTCTGTCCAGTTCCAAGCCAAAAAAAAGTTCCGAACCCAAAGCATCCTTAGGCAGCAGCAGATGACTTCTATACCTTTCCACTACTGCATTTAAGTACAAAAATCCAGCTATGAAAGTAACTTTTTCTGGGCCAGGATCTCGGACTGGAAAATCAAGGCATATTACTTAATGTTTACATTAGATGCACCATTTTTTCCCCTAAAATTCATATAGTTTGATGACCAATTACTAGACGGTTCACTTCAGTTTTCCTATGTATCTTCTCTAAAAGCTTTGAGATTGGGTACACTGTGTATAATTTATGCCTGTAATGCACAGATTTATTTTGCTGTAAATTCTATCTGCATTGCAAAAACCATGCATTTGGGAATATTATTTGCTTGCTTATATTTTTCTCCTTTTTGTGAATGTGCCTTTGACAGTGCACATTGTTAAAACAAAATTCTACTTCAAATGACATTTCTTTTCTCTCAGCCTACGGGCATCCACCATATCTTTAGAGGGGAAGGTATTATAAAAAGGGTGTGTAAAGGGAAGTTGCATGATCTCTAAAGAAAGTAGCAAGAGGTAAAACATGTACTGTATTGCCTCTTCTGTTGTAGAAGTTATTTGGATGACATTTATTTGGGGACATACCTGGACTCCTGAGAAAGCCTCCACTCTCACTCAATGAGATTTTCATTAGTCCATACATCTGAACTGTTTATGCCTCAAGTCTGGGATCACATATCTAGTTTCCACGTTACAGTGTGAGTCCCTGATCAAGGAGGTTTGTACCTCTATGGTATTTTTACCAATCGCTTCAGGCATTTTGCTGTCTTCCTTCTCTTTTTGGCGGAAAAGTTCACTTATCATTGTAATTTATGTACATTGTACCCCAGCTTTCAGATTAGCAAATGAAGTAGCAACTAAATTAGCAATCCTAAAGGTTTCTTGCAACACGTAATGCAACAATCATGTGGGCTTTGTTCCGTGGCTGTCCATCATAAAAGGACGCAGTTGAACGAGACCAGTAAATCTGATATTTTTCATGCCATACTCCATGTTGCATTGCAATACACAGAAAATAGTGCTGTTTTATCATTAAAACAGGTTTAATTGTTTCACTCTAGCTCTGGGGAAAAATATCTTTCCATGTGACCATCCTTCCCTCTGACACTCTTACTATCGCATGGAGGTAAAAAGTGCTTCCTTTCCTCTCCTCTACTTTCTCTATGTGACCACAGAGCAAAACCATAACATAACCATAAGGTATATATGCTCTTGAATGTCTAGCCTACACTAATACATTCAGCTGTTCCCTTAAGTCAGCAATGATACATTCAAGAGTAACTAAGTTGCATTTAACTAAGAATTAAATATAGATACTTACATAAATATATCCAAATCGTCTCTCACAGACATATATTAATATACATGCACACTTATATTTTTATATATGTGAGAGTTGATTTGATACCAGCCAAGAAGTTTCTATATACAAGAGTAATACAACTTGAGAATTTGCAAACACAGTTTGTTGTGTGGCAAGTAACTTTCAATCTGTTTTAGAATTATGCACTACAAGATCATCAATGATCAGTTTAATAAGACAAATCAGGAGAAATTTAAATCCAACAGTATTCAATAAAATTGACATAATATTTAATAATATCACATTGATAGTGAATGATACAAAAATACAAATCTTTACTCATGGAGATATATTCTAGAATTTCCCACCATTTCACCTATTTTGCTTATGACTGAACCTGTGTCATCTACTTGCCAAGGCTTTAGTGTTGATGAATAGCATTCAGTGTTGGTGTTGATCAATGTTTGGTGTTGATGAATGACCAGAAGCAACATAACATGTCTCCACTGTAAAAGGCAGGGCTCAGTTTCTATACTTCTCCAGCAAGTAATCTAACCACCCGGCCCTCCTCACAGTCTCCCTCCTTCCTTCCTTCTCTTGGGATACTCAAATGTACGTTTGTAACCCTCCAGAGATCTCAGTGATGCGCAGTGTGACTCAGAGGGAAGGATAAGCCAATAAATGAAAATGGGAATGGTATCATAGAGGCTGTAAACTCTCAGCTCTCATTACAGACTCTATTCCCATGTCCTATATAAAATGTCTATAGAACAATAATTGTTTTGCTGTTTGCCTCATGGTCTCCCTTGTGCAGTTGCAGATGTGGGAACCCATTCCCTTGCCAGTAGTATGAGAGAGCTGTCTATGAGCCCTGCATCCAGCAACAGTACGTGAAGCCGTAGGTGTAATGTATTACTAGCCTTGGTATGAAGGGAGAAGAGCAACACTGCTTTACTCCTGTGTGGGACCATTTCAGTGCTACCAGCCAAGCTTTGTGACCATGGGATTTACATTGAGGGCTGCAGGATGAATTTGGTAACATTTACACTGCACAGCTCTCCTAGGCTGTCATTGCAGAGCTGAACCTGCACACTCAGTACACTGACGAGACTGCCCGGCCAACGGATTGCGTAGGTGGGCAGAGCCCCAAGTGGCTGCTGCCTGAATCATCTGGGCAATCCAACATAGTATAGTTAGATACTGGGCAGGTTGGCTCTTTTCCTTTTAACTCAGACCCTGAAAATCACTACTTCACTTGTGGTTTGGGGATGCTTTTCTCTGGTGCAGATCCAGTGTGAGGACTTCTATCTTTTTACCTTTGTGATCTAGGGAACACATACATGTTTCTAGTCTGTAAGACAAAGTTTTAAATCAGTAAAACATTTCCTGGAATGGTCAAAACTCATCATTTTACAAGCATCAACACTGTTAATACCTGAAAACATTTTTGCACGACTTCAGCAAAACTCAAATTTCCTTTCCCTGAATTTTCTTGAGTTCCTTCCAGTTATCTCTGACTTTCAAGTAATAGCTTTTTTTAGAGACTGCTCCTTGTTTCACAGGGAACAGATTCTAGACTGTGTCCACAGGAAGAATGCCAAATAAATTACAGATCAAAAGCACATAATCTTATATTTGTATTACCTCTTTTCTGGGCTAATTCTGCAGATCAGATAGTTGGTGTAGACTCCATCCTCTGGGTTGCGAACTGCTGGGATGCCTTCTTTACTTCAAATGAGTGTTGTGATTGTTCTTGTCTTCCTTCTTTCCCTTTGAGGCTCCAGGGCTGTTTGACTGCTCTGACACTTGTTTTCCACACAGCTATCACAGTTTTCAAATGTGAGGTTTTCAACTCGGATGGCAGCTTTCCTCACTCCAGCCTATGCTGAATCACCTCTCATGCCAGGTATGGGAATACTGTCCATCTCTTCTTTCACAGGCAGCTGCATAATGGAGGAAAGGAAAAGTAGAAACTTGCTAAAAAGGTGGTTTTATCCCTTCATTTGACTTTTCCAGTGTTGGAAATTACTAATGAAGAACAGGAGTCAGCAATACACGATCAAGCAGATATCATAAAACTAGTTTGAGGTGGACAACTAATGTGGCTATCCTTCAGTCACTGTATGGACCACTGCTCTACTGACTTCACATGTGAAAATGTCTTTTTCAGTAACATCGTTCAGTCCATGATATCCAGTTCTTAATAAGATAAAGACTGCTTTCGTTTGAACGAATATCTGCAGAAGACTACTGTCCTATAAATATGTGAATGGTTTGAACTGTTGCTTGAATCTAAACACATGCTCTTGACAACTTCTTCCTTTGGAATTCTCTTAATTACTCCTGTAATCCAAGAAACACAGTAATCCACTACTGTACAACACAGATGATCAGTTACATCAATACATCCATTCCATAATTGCTACAATAAATATCCAGCGAGAAATTCATACACATATTTAGAGTGTTTGTAAAACTCTTGAGAGAGCACAGCTTAAAATCAGTACAGAAATAAGAAGTTAAGCCGGTCTTCAAATAACTGGTTAACAGGAAAGCGATGAAACTATTAATTTGTAAGGTTTCCAAGAGGAAATATAATAGAAGAATACAAAATTCTGCCTGGATGTTTTCCTTATAGCCAGCTGGTTTGGTTTCAAATTATTCAGTGTTTTTATATGAAAATGAGAATAAGTAGAGCTACCAAGAAGGAATAAATATAGCTACCACCTTTCAGTGCACAGAAAATTATATTAAAAAAATAGAATGTATCAAGTTTTCTGTTTTATTTTTTGATCAAAACATTTCTTACCAAAAATGAGAGGTGATTTGTTAGTCAAACAGTGCAGTTAATCAAAATAGAAAGGGAGAAAAAAAATAGGAACTACTTACTAGTATTTTCATTTTCCTCTGGCTGTTTTTATTTCATGTGCCCAGATTACTTCAGGCGCTTGTACTTATCTTGTGCCTCAGTATAATCCTTCAGTGGATTACTGTGAAATGGTAAGCACAACTCTATATTCACAGTTTCACAAATACATTCAAATACAAAAGGCGCTTTTCATTTAAAGTGGAATGAATATTGTTTCCCACTGGAAGCCATTAGATACTCTCTATAGCACACAAAAGTGAGAGGCTGCAGTACCTTTGAAATGGAAAGCACCTTTCTCAATGGCTGTATTTGTCTTGTGGAGATATCCTAAAGAGTCTGACACACTGAATCTTCTTGAATTGTATTTCTTTCTGTTAACTATTAAGTAATAAACAGGAGGACCAGGCAGATAGATCTATATAGGATGGATATTACAAATACAGTTCATTTTTGCTTGTAGTTATACCAGGTATTTATACAGAGAAGTTAAATTCTACTGAATTTAATAGAGTTATTTTAGATTCAGAGTGACTTAGAGTTGAATTTGTCTTAGAGAAGGCATATACACTTTGCAACTGTAGTGTGGTCATATACTGGGATGCTGATCAAGATGTGAGGCATTGATCATCTTTCATTTTGCAAAGGAATATTCATTCATACAAGCTGCTCCAGTGGCATCATACTTCATTCATAATTTTGTTCATCTTACAGCTGACAGTGCAACACAGGCAACAGTTTCATACTGGAGAAGGTCAAGCACAAGAGCAAGTTGAAAGACCAAATATTGACATATCTATCAAGTATCCATATTTGAAATAAATGTTGTGGTTAGATAGTAGAGAGACTCTCAATTATGTGGTGAGGATCTTTGAGAGACCATTGTTAGCACAATCAGAATCTGGCATTGTTCATTTTCCTTTTAGTATTATTTTGTATGATGTGTTACAGCATTGTTCAGAAGGAAACTATTAGAAAATCCAACCCAAATTAATTCTTTTCCCTTACTTGCCTTCACTGTGGAATAGGGGGAAGAAAATACATAATAACTTTTGGGAGATATGTGAGATATAGTGATAACATTGCCTGAGTAACTGATGAGGACTGAGATACCAGGCATTTCCAAGGAAGAAATGCACCCATAATATCATTAATCCCTAAAAGATCCCTTTGTGCCTTAGCCAGTATTCTTACTGTAAAGTTTCTTTTTCTTTTTAAAGAACATGAGAAACATGTGTGATTGTATATTTGCAGGCAAAACACTTTGTGTTTATAGGTACTTTTCAGCATTCCTCTAGAATATTAAGACCTCTTGCATTAGTATCTACTTTGTACAGTTTTTTGCCCTGGACCAAAGCTGTGAATTAATTTACATTGTTCTACCTGAAAAATCTTAAGAACTTATTGCATTACTTAGCTGAACCAGATTTTTTTTTTTTTAGTTCCACACAATTGTCTTCATAGCTAAAAATGATCTGATGTCCATGATACTAATATGTAAGCTATAGATAGATGTGCTTGGAGGTAAACAGTGATATGTTACATGGGCTTCCAGAATGCTATAAGTAAATCTTCAAAGTATGAGTGCACTTGGCTCAATGATAGCTTGGACTATTGATGAATAAATTTTAGTTTGAAAACTCAAGCAAGCAAGATCTATAGCATGGGAATATTTTTTAAAGAATATCCTCGTTCATGATCAGTGATATTAGTGAAAGTTAAAAGTTCGTGTGATGCTATTTCTGAAGATAAGCACCTTTTTGAACCTCTTCAAACTGTGATATCTGTTTGGATCCCTAACTACATCAATTTTGGGAATGCTTTCCCAGACTGCTCTATAGGTACCTGAGGATGCACCAATTACTTTGGATGGTAGTCACAAACACACAGACACACATCAGAAGGAAATACAGAGTGTTTGTTGCAAGACGGAAGACAACCTCACAAAAGAAATTCACCTTTTCCTGTGCCTAGTCCACCATAGGGTAACTAACAACTTCTGCTGTCAGTGCAATACCCACAGTAGCTGTATTTTGGAGTCCTTAACTCGAGGAATTATTGAAGTAATTGACCATAATATAACAGGACAAATCAATGAATAAGTGTGATGCTGGTTTTTATCACCTTGGGTCTGTAATTTCCATATTGTATTTTAAGTTCCACAACAAGAATAGCTGATCACTTGAAAGTTTCTGTGACTCTGGTGTTACTCTTTATGTGGTGGGACATTTCATTCAGTTCACTGGTTTAATGCGGTATTTCTTAAAAAAATTAAAATGCCTACATAGTCTCATAGTTTGGAAAGAAAATAGTATGTGAATTCTCAAATACATCTCCATAAACTACTTCCTAGTCAGCATGTAGATACTGGCTGTAATCAAAACCAGTTAAGTTTCATTCACAAGTCATACACATTGTGAAAATAATAATAATTTAAAAAGATCCTCATTGTACTCTTGTCCAGATGGGATTTCTATTGCATCTCCTATAAAAGCAGGGATTAGGGGAAAAGAACACAAACTGTTAGCAGAGCCAGCATTTGTTTGCTTCTTGCACTTTTCCACTATGTCAGTATTGTAAAGTAACTAATTTGAGTGAGAAATTGTGGTATGAAAGAGGGAAAATAAGGCTGCATGAAAACTGGATTTTTCACTTTTGGGAAATTCTTTGTCTATTTATAGATATAACTAAACATCTTTAGGCACTAAAATGAAAATTTGTTATTTTGAAATATCTTGAATATTAGGAGGTATTCAAACCTTTTATTGCCAAAAATAAAACTACAGTCCATTTTAACTTTTTTTTTCCTTAAATAAACATGATGAATTGGCCCAACTGCCCAGGTCTCTGTTTGCCAGTCTAATGAGGTACAGGCTTTCAGAAATCTGAAAGCTCTTACAGCTCCCAAATCTCAGATCCTTTTCTCCTTGAAATGGACATTTACTTAAGACAAAGCTCCTTAGTTCTAAAATGTCTTGTAACTCTAACAGGCAGACAACTTTGGAGAATATACAACTGCTTGTTTTGACATAAAGAAATCTGCATTTTCCAGTGGAAAAATTTCATGTCAAAAATTTCTTGGCTGCCTTTAGCAGGCAGTTTGATGCACTACATGTAGCTGACTGACTTGAGAATTCAGCTGAAGTACGGGAAAAATAAAGTGGGTTTCCAATAGACGTTGTTCCATGCTGTTACTGCGCAGTTATGCCCATCTACCATACGACGGAAGACTAAAACAGTAATTTTCAACTCTCAGCTTCCAGTGGTATTTTTGTAGCCAAATAAATCTTATATATTTTGTAGAAACTAACAGAAATAAGGATACGCAGCTAGAAATCTAATGGTCAGCATCTAACATTATATATGAACAGAAATTCACTACAAAGAAATAAAGCGAGTGTTCTAGTTGCATCATAAATACTGAGTCATCTGCCTTCCTGATCCCCATGAACTCTTCTCTTATGCAATGAACAGTATATTTAAATATTTTCCAATAGAAGATGTTAACTGCTGACACTACAGTGTACATATCATAGCCTCAAAGTAGTTATTATTGAATATGTGGTTATCATTTTTCTGTCTTCTTGTCTGTCTCTTTCTAGTCTTGTGTATGTCCATGTAGTCTTATCTGATTATATTTTGCTTTGCATGTGTATTTCTTTATTCTCAGAATGTCTTAATTTCATTTTTTTCTCTTCCTGATGCACTTTCTGCATTCTAAATGTCTGAGGCTGGAAGTAAAGAATCCTACAGTTTTTACATGGATTACTTTTGGTTGGTTTTTTTTGTTTGTTTGTTTGGTTGGTTTTTTTGCATTTGTACATCAATGTTGATAGAAAGTTTAAGGGAAAGATAATGTGAGGTCACAGAAATTAAGGAAACCATGGAATGAATAAAAATATCAACAGACGATACTATTAACTGGAAATTTAATAAGCTTGTAAGCAGAGAACGACCTAATTATAGTGGCAGAAATATCATACAAGGAGAGAAATATTCTTCATAAGGGACTGAAATACATAAGGATCTGGAAAACCAAAAGACAGACAATGTATATTGTAAGGAATTGGAGGTAGAAAAGGGAGGGTAATGCTCATTGCATGCATCTGAATGTGTGAAAGCATTTGCACTCAGCAAGACAGCAAAGACAGAATTGATACTGAGAGCTTTGAACCCTGTTGCATCTCTCAGTTTGTAAGAATTTCCATGCTATATCAGATCTCTCTTTTTTTTTGACTGGATATCTTGTCTAAAAGTTGCCCATACTGCCTCTTCTGAGAAAAGTATATGCCCAGTAGGCTGAGGTAACATAGTCTGCCTTTCATCGTAGGTCTTTTCTCAATTATTAGAGGTTTGTATAAGTCCTGAAGCAAAGGAGTTAATATCCATTCTTAAGGTGGTGTTATTGCCACAGTAATGTCATAGGAAAAATCTCACACCATACAATTTATATATATTGAGTTTGGAAATTTCTTGACCTCAAAAACTCTGGCAGTAAGTTTCAAAGCGAAACCACACACTGTGTGAAAAGGTGTTTCTTTACAGGCACAGTTCTTCAACTCTCTTTGAATGTTCACTCTTCTTGTATTATGAAACAGGGGAAGAAGTAGTTTCTGACAACTGAGATATCCTTGATGTCCATGTTCTTTTCCCTAGTTAATGTGTTAGCTTCCTATTCTCTGAACAAATATGTTAGTAAATATTGCTTACCTGCAGAACATTTCTTTTTGAGTAAGTACATTTTTCTTCTTGCATTCCTATTCATTAGTCAAATGAAGTTCATTTCCCTAGTGCTTTTAAAGTTGCTGCTGGTTTGTCAGGGTCCACTGCTTCTGAGTAACTAAAATACTTTGCCATATCTTAGCCTGCTTCCACTTCTATGTCATCTATAAATGCAATAAATAATCTGGGATCTTTTATGGAAACTTAAGTTACCCAAGGATTTGCATCATGCCATGACAAAAACTGAAACAATATCTACAGAGAGTTAAAATCCATTATAAGTCCAACTGGAAAACACAGTCATATTTTCTGGCACAAAAGTGAGATCTGAAACAGCTGTATGGAGCATATATGGTTTTTTTATTCTATTCTACTGAAATACGATACTGAACAACATCTTCTGTATCTGATTTTCCCCCTCTTCAGCTACACTGATTGTTATAATAAAATATATTACTTTTTCCTGAAAATCTTGTCTTGCTACTGCCCCACTGAGACAGCATGCATGACATATATCTAATTCTACCTTTTCCATTGGATCTCCTAAGATTTTTATTAATGCAAGTTATTTACTCATCATTCCATAGCTGCTTAACCTCTTTATTATTTTTTGCAAATTTTAAAGAATCTTTTGGAAACATAAATACATCTCCATGTATCGCCTACCACTTTTCTGGTTATTCATAGTAATGACCTACATCTTTTCACCAGTCCTTGCCTACATATATAAACACATTATTCTATTGAACATCAAGATCCATATCATTAATTGCTCTTCAACTCAGATCTTCATCAAAACCTTAAGAGAAAAAAAAAAGATGAGCTTTGTCACATGCCCTGAAGATTTGAAAAAAAAAGAAGGGGGGTGGGGGGTGGGGGGGGAATGGGAGGACAGGGGATGGAAATTGAGTAAAGAACTCATTATAGTCCTTTCCTGGCTGGGCAGAGAATCTTCTTTCGGCCTTAAAGGCAGAAGATGAAATCATGTTATCATGTATAAAAGATTATGAAAAGATACCTTTAGGCATGGGACAAAAAAGGCTAATAATAGCAAAGAAGTTACTTAAGGCTGTTTGAGTGATGATATTGAATATAATAGTAAGTGGTTTTGGAAAGGGAATGTATGAAAAAAACAACTTGGAAAGTATGAAGATATATGTATTAGCAAGGAGAAGCAAAATAGGTGCTGTTTAGGTGACAGGACTAACTTAAAGATGTTGAAGAGTAGTAAGCAAGGTTGTTAAAGCTGAAAACTATAATCATAAGCCAGTAGAAGACTGACTAAGTTACAAAGCAATTGACTGAAATTTAAGATACTACTAGTTAAAGAAATGGGGAATTAATACAATACTAAAATGAAGAACACAAAAAAGCTGTTTTCCATAAAGATTTTTCTCCTCTAGAATAACTTATGATATTTACATACAATGTCAGTTTCTTTCTTATTACTTGCATTTTTTCATTGTAAGGCTGGCTAGGAATGATCAAAGACCAGAGTTGTCAGAATTTATTCAACAAACACTCTGGTGTCTAATTAGAGGTCATTATTTCCTCACTGCTTGTGCGTATCACTTCACCTTAGCTGATTGTTTTTCTCATTAGTAATTGCACGAATTGAAGTTCCTTTTCCATCAGCTGGACAATTTAATGTTTCTCTTTTTCTTAGTAAAGTTATATATCACTTTTCATGGTTAACTGTCAAAGATGCATAATCATAGTTCCAACAACTGCACTTAATATGATGCAGACAGAAAGCTGGAGTGCTTTAGTTTTGTCTAATTTTCTAAGCTGTGATGGAAAACATCATCCTTATGCTATTGCTTTCAGTCCCAGACTTACAAAAAATCCCCCCAATAGAAAAACACCATTGAAAAGAAATCACAGCAAGTCATAGTAGGCAACATATTGCAGGGGTTCTAATAGCAGAGCTGTGTAATTTATATCTTTGATTTGGCAATAAAATTAAAAAACTGCAGGAAAGGCTGATCCTGGCCAACATGACACTAACATTTTTCAGAAATGTATTAAATCAGGAGAAATGGTGGGTATTGTATCAACACTTCAGTTAATCAGAAATGAAGTGCTTGTCCATAATTTGGAGTGTCCTGCCTCACTTGCAAAATATCATGCCAGAAACAAAGAGCTGTTACTAAAAAAAAAAAAAAGTGCCTCAGTTGTTAAGGTATACATTAGGTAAGTGAGAATCTACGTTCAACTCCCTTGTCTGGTCTGACACAGAAATTTGAATTTAATCTCTTGCATTCAAGAAAGTACTCCAATCAAAGAGCAGTGCGATAATCCGGTATGAAGACTCTCTCAATAATCCTACTTCTGGGTGAATGCAGTCTCTACTGATGAGTCAAAAAAAGTTTCTTAATGATCTATAATAAATTGAAACATTTTATTATTGAAATATAAGTCTCCTCCCTCTTACATTCTACAATACACATTGCCAAATTAACAGGAAGGACTGTCTCCTTCATTACATCACTAAATTGAAAGTCAGACAATTTGCACTCTGTCCTATACTATCTCTTACACTTCTTGTAATATGCATGTTCTTTCTCCCCAGTTGTTGACACAAGCAACTTTTACAGGCTATGTTTACACTTTGTGCTAAATCTGGGTTTGTAGTCTGGGTTTTGGCATCTCCTCTGGGACATTTTAGTGTGATGTCCAGTGTACTGCTGCATCACCAGAGTCCTCAAGGTGGCAATTGACCCTCGAAGGCACTTCTTCCTCTTCTAACTGTTGTGCTATCTGATCTTACCAGTCAGTAGGGGTTTTATGAGGTCACATACTGTTATAATTTACATTACTGTAGATCTGCAACACTCACTAAGGGGTCTACTGGTGAGAAATGGGGGAATGATAACTGATACATGCAATTAATGAAGCAAGAAACAGCATGAGACATGAATTTAAGACAGAGGCTTGTAGTGAGATAAAGGAAATCTGCATGAAGTAGAAGGACCTGTCTAACTAAATGAAATTATTAAGCTTTGATGTATTTCTTTAAATATGGGGTGGGTAGAAGAAAAAACAAACATTTCCTGTTCTATCTGTACTTGGGCAACAGAGGCCATAGGTATTCAGCCTCAAATGGCTGCAATATTTGTTTCATTTGCTTCTATAAATGTAATATACTACACTTTTTATTCATGCTTTGGAAATCCTTCTTTGCACTGCCAAGGTAGCCAATAGCTAACCATTATAACCTGTAAAAATAAGAGTATGTACAAAAATGAATGTGATGCCATTTAGTGATTAACAGTGTAAACATTCATGATGTCATGTTATGTGTTAATACTTTCAAAAGAAAATTAGTCACAAACAAGTAAAAAAATTGTGCATTTATTATTTCTTATTGTACATATAAACTTTTACTGTTATACCCTCAAAAGCCTGTAACAGAGAAATGCAAACTAGAACCCAGAATGTGTTAAGATATAAAATGAAAAATTTTATCAAAGAACCTCAGGTAGGAAGTGGAAAAAAGGAACACAATCCCCTCAGAGTGCCACATGATATAAAATACCTAATCACAATAAAAAAGCAAGGAATTTTTTTAGGTCACAGATAGAAGAAAGATGAGGCCATCCTGTGAGAAGGGTCTTAGCTTTCTGTCTATGCATTTGGCATGGGAAGTGGGGAAGGAGGAGCCAGTAGCTACATTAGACAAGTAAACCCTGTGTTAAATCAGTAGTGGAAGATGCTGGGGAGAACACCTGAAAGCTGAGAGATTTTGTGATGGCTGGTGAAAGTATGGACTAGTTGCTCTCCCATCTCCAGTCAAAGTCCAGGCACACTTATCACACCCTGCCTCAAGACTGCAGCTTGGCAGCAGGTAGAGCTAGAGAAGGTTTGAGCAGTGGCAAATGAAAATTGTCATTCAAATGAGAGCAGAAACTCCCTCCCTGAAATGGTAGTGGGAAAATAATTTCCAGTCTCGAACAGATAGTTGTCAGTACCTTCCTGGGAATAATCTGGTTTGCTGCTCCAGGGAACACAGCAGAGAAGAGCACTTGATGCCTAAAAGTAAACTGGCTCCAGACTCAGTAGGAAGACAGAATCTAACAGCTTCAATATTTCAGGAATGACTTACTAAACTACCTCTTGATTTTACAATGGCATCCATTCAAACAAAAGCTTTGATGGGCAAGGGTGATTTGCCTCACCTTTGAGATACTGTGGATGCTTCTGGGCAAGAAAATGAATTAATGCATGATTCCAAACTCTAATGAGGTTCAATATACAGTGTAAGCATACTTAAAAGTATGCTACCTACTTAAAAAACTACTACAAAATATACAGTGATTTTTCAGCTCAGGAAGTATAGTCTCTACCAAAACTCCAGCAAACACAAGCATGGGAAATGTTATGATACATTCTCTTTGAGAGCTTGGAAGCAACAACAGTTTCCCAGAGCAAGTCCCTTGAGTGAGAGAATTTGCATCTGTGGATGCCCACATGATCTAGGGCACAGGTCAAATACAGGCAGTTTTTACTGCCATTCACATTTTTTAAAATATTTGCTTAAATTTAAATCTTAAACTTTGTCATATACTTTGAATTACAACATCTAACTCTGATGTAAGGTTAAGAAATTTAAAAATAAACATCCTTTCAAAAGCTCTTGATGTTAGTTTTTTTGAGAATTAAATTCATGGTTCATAAATTCTCTTTTCTAATTCATTTACTTTTTTTGGCATTCTCCATGAAATCCAGGCCTGCTGTCTCTCAGATCAATGTATTCCTCCCATCTGTCTCCAGAGCCCTAAATATTTTGATGGTTTAGTTGACATCAGTTCACTGCTTTTCATTCAACTTTAAAACTATTCTCTGTAAATATTTAAGTAGCAATGCCTTAAAAGAAAGTAGGTGAAAAGAACACACATCTCTTTTCCATATTCAATATTCAAAGTCACTGTTTTCTTTGAGAGTTTTAAATGACATTAAAAGTAACAAATTTTGCTTTTCGGAAAGATTCAATAGACAAAAGGAGTAATAAACAAACTTGTAAAAGATAGATTTTACAGTGCTTTACTTAACTTGTCAGATACCTTTTCAGTCATTTTTATCTGGACTCTTAAGAAAATACGCAGGATCCACTATATTGAAACAAAACTACTTAGGTGTGATAACATACCCCTCCACCCCCAGTGTATGAACCCTGTAAGGAGCTTTAATGATATTCTTCTGTTATTAGACAATGAAAATACATATAGCACAACTGACATCATAGCAGAGTTAATTCTGATATTATAAGGAACTCTGTCCTCCTCAAGATATGTTGCACTTATTTTTTGTACAGCTGAGAGTCCTCAAAATTATATAGTTGATATGGTGCTTCTTGCCGATTACTTACAGCAGATTGTTCTATGTTACTTCTAGGTCAGATGATGCTAGAGTAAATAACTCCCTTGTAGTCATATGCCATCCAATGGCATTCAGATTTTAAACTGGTCATGAGGAAAGTTTTCTATAGTCCCTCTTTGTATAGTCCTACTAACCATGATTTTCTGATTGTCTCAGAGCTGGCAACTCCATTGTTTTGAAATGTTAGGTCTTACCCATTTTTACAAAGTTCTTGGCTGTATTCCATCCTATCCCTATGAGCAGATTTGATGTTCAGATCAGTTTTGAGGGATAATAATAATGATCTAAAGATACAGTGGTTCCAGCTGCTGAATTTGTAGAATCTAAAATAAGACCTGCGATTGCACGGTAGGGAAGCAGGTGCAGCAGGATAAGCTGTGTAAATCTAAAAGCTGGAGCTGAATGGACTGTCCTTGTACACATGGAGAAGGAAGAGGCAAGGGCTGTCTGTCAGTTGGAATAAAGATATTGAGGACTAGATTTGCCTCTCAGGATGTGCCTTTGTGATACTATTACCTCAAGATCTTTGCTAAGTTTTAGGCCAAACCTCCCTACCGTTCACGTGCAAGGTTGTTATCCAGATTTGTATTTGCTTTAAACCTTGTATTGGGTGTCCCTGGCAAGGTTTTTGTAGAGAGGGGCCTTCAGAGGTGGCCTCTGTGAGGAGAGGCCTGGGCCTGCCCTGTGTCAGACATGGCTGCTTCCAAGACTCCATCCACCACAGGGCACAGCTGACCCCAGCAACCCAGATAGTGACACATCTGGGAAAACTTATTTAAGAAAGGGCAAAAAAGCCACACAGCTGTGAGAGAGCAGTGAGGAAAATGTGAGAGAAACAGCCCTGCAAACCCCCAGGTCAGTGCAGAAGGAGGGGGAGGAGGTGCTCCAGGTGCCAGAGCAAAGATTCCCCTGCAGCCCGTGGGGAAGACCATGGTGAAGCTGGTTGACCCCCTGAAGCCCATGGACAACAAGTGTAGAGCAAATATCTGCACTGTAGCCCCTGGAAGACTCCATGCTAGAGCAGGTGGAGGTGGCCTGAAGGAAGCCGCAGCCTGTGGAGAGCTCACCATGGAGCAGGCTCCTTAGAGGAACTGCAGCCCATGGAGGGGAGCCCATGCAGGAGCAGGTTTTCTGGCAGGAACTTCAGCCTGTGGGGGACCCACACTGCAACACTCTGTTCCTGAAGGACTGTACTCCATGGAGAGTTTCCATGCCGGGACAGTTCTTAAAGAACTGCAGCCTGTGGAAGGTAGAAGTGTGGGGAATGAAGGAGTGAAGTTGGGCCTTGGAGCGGGGGGGACGGGGGAGGGACGTGTTTTAGTTTTTGGTCATTACTATGTTACTCTTTTTTTTATTTTCAATAAGTTAAAATAATTTTCCACAAGTAAAGTCTGTTTTGTCAGTGATAGTGATTGTTAAGAGATCTCCCTGTCCTTATCTCTATCCACAACCTTTTCTATCTTATTTTCTCCCCCGGCTCTGCTGAAGAGGGGGAGTGAGAGGGCAGCTGGGTGGACATCTGCCACCTAGCCAGGGTCAACCCACCATAAACCTTTGCTAGTATATCTGGCTGGAAATGTAGGTTAGAGCTCAGGTTTGATTTTTATTCAAATATTACACCAAGGGTAGGTATTAAATCATTGGTGGGCTCATAATTCTCCAGTGTCTTTCCATTGTTCCCCAAAGGAAAAGAGGGAACCATTTCTTCTTAAAAATGACACAAAAGGGTAAGAAAGCACTGTGTGTTTTCTTGAATCAAAAAACATAGGATGTGGCAGTAGTCAAATAGAAGGGATGACAAAATCTGCAAGGACACACTGATGCATATTTCTGTCAAGTCCAGTGAAGTTCACCTGGCCCAGATTCATGCAACTATTTCCCTCAGGTTGCCAGACAACTGGGGTAACTTTTCAGTGAGGAAATAACATTATTTTTTATATATAATTTCTCAAATGCATGTATCAAGAAAAGTGAGAATTGGAGCATCTTTCTTTTTTCCCCAGAGGTAGTTTAGATTACGTTTCAAAAGGCAAAAGAAGTATTTAAAATGATCCGCTTCATCAGAATATGACCTTCAGCAAGAAGCTGTCAACAAGATAGTAAGATAGTCAGAATTATTAACTGGACCCCAGAGAATTCAATCGTAAGCAGTTTTGCAAGGTTTGAGAGTTACAGTATACAAATCAGACAGTGGAACCTTTAACTTTGCTAATGATAACCATCACTCTAGACTTATAATCTTCTGGATAGTATTTCAGCTGATTCATCTTTGTTCTGTGACAAAGACATAGATTCCAGTGATTCATTACTGTTACATTTCCATTAGCGGAATATTCACTCACCCTAGGGGCTTGTGTAATGGCAATCTGCCGTTAGAAGAAAGGATTTCAGGTTGTGACGGATTTTTTTTGTAAATACTTTAATTATTTTGACTTCAGATAAATAGAAAAAAAAAGGAACTCTCTCATGCCAGTTATTCTCAGTTAAGGCCTGAAACAATAGATAAAAACCACAACACAAAGTAGGCTGAGGAGTCAAGTAGTAATGCAGACTATACATGTCATGCATGGCATTCTGAGGTCATAATTTAAAAGGCAGGCAATGATTTGGTCCACAAGCACACGGCACTCATTATCCTCTCATCAGTAGCTCACCCTCAGCATTAGTCATTAATACACTTTCTGGAGAGATGGTGTTCTGGCCAGGGCCTTGGAATTTGTAGCCACTATTTTTCATTTCCTTTTGCACCATGATAAATGGGAAGGATTGGGATTGACCAAGCTTGGTACCTGCATTTGCTAGGTCTGCACTGTCTCTATTCCAGGCAGTATTAACTTCCAAATCAGTCTTGTAATAATGGTTCGGTTTCAGAGGGAGTGATATTTCCGACCCAATGAAATCATCTGGCCATCTAGACTGTCTATATAGTCAATAGACAAAGTAGCCACTTTCTGATGTCCTTGTCTTCCTAGGTCAGGTGATTTGTATTCCAAAATTCCTTATTTATCCCCCTGCCTGTAAGAAAGATGGGGTTTGTTAGTTCTGGCTACCTGGATAATCCAGTTCAGTCGTTCAAGGATCTGGTTTAGACCAGATCCAACCCTTTGCTCCTACTAATTTAGGAATCTTAATTAAATACTCAAACTTTGGTAAAATGAATCCACACCTTCAGGGGACTCTGTTCAGAGACTAACTACCAGAATAAGTACTACCTAAATTAGGAGACTTCAGTGTCTTCCAGACAAGTCTCTCTAGGACACCTATCACACTGGGAGCTTGCACACTTAAGTCAGTTGATTTTAGTTATCACTGTGAATAACCTCCTTCCAGCCTCATCATTTGAGGCAACCTTTCTTCACAGTTTATCACATATCCTTCACGCACACACACACACACACACAGAGTTCTTTTATCATAAAGAGCTATAGTAATTCTGCAAGAATAATGAATTTTTAATATTAGTATTATTACAAAGTGTTTGTCCTGTCTAGACTCTAGATCTGTGACACTAAACAGAAGCAATCCCTTTTTCAGCCAAACTCTGTGATGGAAAGGGCTAATTTTTCAGCCTACACATGACTTCCATCTGGCTGTTACTCAAATTAAGATGAGATATGGGGACTCAAAATGATAGCAGTCAATGCAAAAATCTATCTGTGTGATCAAGCCTCACGTTACTGCATTTTCTGCCAGCAACTGAAGTACCACTTATTAAAGAGTTCATAGCTGTATGAATGCATATATGTATTTCAACAAATTCTATTTCAATTTGGTCTCCCTTTAATACATTATATGCTGGAATAACTTTAATTTTTCGCCCCTCCCTGTCAAATCTAATTTTAGTCAAATATACTTTTTTACTTTCAAAAGAGTTAGACCCTGTTAGCAATGTTGTTATTGTTCCTACTATTAATACTCCAAAACATTACAAGGGGAAGAAAGAGGGAGTCCTTTCAGTAAAATGCAAAATTCATCACAAACATGTCACACCTTTGTGGGTTTGTTGCATTCCAAGTAATGAGGAGCCATAAATTCACCCTAAACTAAAAAATAGAAAAAGCCATACATTTTTCCACTTTATGACAGAATTTATTGACACCATACTTCCTACTAACAAGCACTATCAAAGTCATTCTAAATAAGAAACCACAGTCTGCAGTGACTGTTTAGTTTTTTACAAATTTTGAGGACAGATAATTCAGTTCTGGATCTGAGATGTTCATTTTAACTCCCTAATAATGAGAATAATAGCTGTGGCATTGTTGGAGTCTCTCCTCTAGTGTTGCTCTGTCATGCCTGCTTGAGTTGTTCTCACCACAATTGGTTATCACGATATTGGGAAAGGTGGCAAGTATGTATCATTTAATTGTATGTCCCATTTACTTAAAAAAGAATCAAAGGGTGTGATCTGGAAGTGGCATAAATAAATTTAACTTCTTTATCTTTAATAAAGCTGTAAGGTTCCAGTCTGTACCATGAAGATGTTTACTTGTGACTTCAGTTAATGACCTGGTCATACAAGAAAAAAATCGTTTAAATTGCTTAAGGTTGAGAAAGTAGGCTGCACGTGGAGATTTGTAAGTTTGTTCAGCTGTTAACTTGGAAGCAGTTATTGCTCATCTTTTTCTTTCCTCAGCATTCTGTTAATTGCCATTTCTACCTCTGCGCATGTACCCGACAGAAGCATACTGGTCCTGGATACAGTCTTTCAGTACCTCTGCAGGATTCCAGGAATAGGATTTCTGCCACATAAATTCAGTAATCTAAGGTAAGCAGATCATATTATGCCCCTTTTGTAGTTAATGAAGAAAAATAGGTACAATAAGGGGTAATAAGATACAGTACATCTGACCTTTGGTCAGATCTATTCCAAACTGCTCCCATTGACTATAAAGGAGAATTAGCGTCACCTGCTGCTCTTCTAGCCAAAAGAATACCCACTGAATTTGACAATATTTTGCACAAAATGATAAGGTTGTAAAGAGGCTTGTAAAAGAGGATAAATATTCCAATAATTAAACAATTAAATACTTAGATAATTGAATAATGACTTAATCCAAACCTACTATAGCTAATGCAATCTCCTCTGCTGAAGAAGCATTTCCCAGAAGATTACAAATTCACATCTGTTAATCTCTGAATGGTGAAAATACTGTGCCAACAATTTTTTTCTTCATAAATCAGGGTATTTAATCTGGAGAAACTCTGCTGACCTTCTTAGTAGCATTATGCCACAAAACTGATAAACCTCCAGAGAAAATATTAGATATTAATTCATTCTTACAATTAAAACATTGATAATAATAATTATGAGAATGTGGAAAATATTTATATGATACATTTATGCTAAATACTTTTAACTGTCTAGTTAGGTTTCCTGTATTTATCCATCTCCTCAAATATTCTGAAGCTGACTCTTAAAAGTAAATTATATGGTATATTTTACATTTCATATTTAATAGACAAGGTTTAAATACAGAAAAAGTGGATATTAGGGAACAGTTAGTTTTCTGAAATGTAATATTAATCATTTAGGTAATTTATAGTATAGAATCACACTAGAAAATTACCCAGGTTTTCAAATCCATATAAAAGTAAAAAAAGGTTCATTTCCATCTGACAGTTTTGAGGTTGTATTTAGTAAGCTATGTTTTATTAAGAATTTTTTTTTTTGTGGACTGTACTGAGATTAGAATTCTTACACATGTATCATTTGTTTTAAGAAAAAAGAAAGGTCTCTCGTGAATATGCGGGGACATGTATTCATGTCAGGATCTGTTAACACGGTAACCTAATCTTAGTTCCAGAAGTTCCTTAATGGGTGTCTTAAAAGCTGACCCATCTCTTTATCTCCGCAATATCAAAGTTCCTTATTAATTGCAGAATCTTTGAGGAATTTTATCATATTCAGAAGTTAGCTTATATGTGTGTAGGTTAAAGTACATATTATTGTTCTTAAGAACATTCACTTCAACATGCCAACTGATTATTACTATAATTTATCGCACTATATGTTACTTCACAATTTGAAGCAGTGAACACAAGTTACTGGAGAAAATTTCTTGTTTTTTTAGTTACAGTCACTTTTAGAAAAGAAATTATCCATCCCAGGGCAGTGTTTGATCATACTGCATGTAAAAATTAGGTGAAGGTAAACTTGCTTTTGTTTTGTGGTCCAAAATCCATGTCATATACTGAATGTATATAGTAAAAGTAATGTCATATAGGTATGACCCTGTTTTATCCAACTTTTTTAACAAACTAAAATGAAGATTTTATCACTTGTCAATGACCAGACAAAGAAATAGGAAGAGAGGAAAAGAAAAAGATCCTGAAAGTTTAGTAATGTTTTGCTTGGATGTAATTCATCTGAGCAGTACTTTGGAGGGTTTTCTATCCTGAATTAGATTTTTGAAATCACTGGAACTTGACTGGGTTCACTTTTCTCACAGAGTTCACTCCATCTGTGCCCTGTACTATATAAAATATTGCCACATTTATTCAATTTAAAATTACTTGAGAATATAATGCTCCTCTGCCTTCCCAACCTTGCCCAGAACAGTCAAGAGCCATGCTTCCAGTTTTACTTAGCATATGACAAAGGGCAAAACAATTTTGTTTCTAATATATTATCTAGTAGTTTAGTATAAAGGTCGCACTCTTGTAATTGCATCAGGTCAGTTTATCTAATAGATTTAAAGTTTTCCCAGGTGAAATGTTCAAACAAAGGCTCAGAATAAAATATTATATACTTAGTGGCTACCGGGTCTAATTCACACAAAAAGATATTTGGTGGTTTTATTTTTGTATGTATTCTAGGTACTGTGAGACTTAAGTGTCTTTCTTATTATTAATTTAAATTTTTAGACAGCATGCTTTACATCATCTTGGAAAAGCATTAAAAAAATAAAAAAGTGTTATTGGTTTACTTTTGTTTTAATCAGCTTTATGGCTAGTGAAAACTCTGATTTGTTTTTGCAGTTGTGCTTCTAACTTTCCTTCTCACAAGTCACTGGGGCATATGATTTTTCTGTCATCTGAACCAGAATAAACAACCAGAGAAAGAATGAATTTTCCAGCAGTGCTCTCTCTATTTGTGTACTACTAGATCCTGAAACACTTGATTAATTCACTGGGTCTGTAGCTTTCAGATCTGGCTCTTGCAGAGTTTATCAACGATTCTGTAATATTAGCTCTGCTATGAGGACCTTTGTGAAAGAAAACGATACCAGGCATCCTTTTCACTTCTCTATCAAAAGCACTATCGATGAAAAGATCCCAAACATTGCAGTGTATTTGGGGTTTGGCCATCTACACTCATAGGCATGTTCATATGGCAAGTGAATGGCTAAATATTATTGCACCGGTGCCAAAGCAGTTTCCTCTCCTTGGCAACTGCTAACAAAAAGTCATCTTCCTAAGACCGGTAGGGTGGCTCTGTCCTGCTGTTCTATGACATTTCTGGGTACTGTCCTGTTGCAGCTAATATCGTTAAGTATTTCCTTCATGCACTGGGCATGGTGATGAAATAAATCCAGCTGAGAAGAAGCACCTGGTATTATAATTTCCCATGCCTATACTGAAAATTTAAATCAAATTTAACCTCAGCAGTTTTCTGTTTTGCTTAACTAAAAATGTATGCAAGACAATGAGAATGCCATCAAGTCAATGTATTTTCATAATATGCTTTTTTAATGCTGTGATATTGTGACAGGGGAGAATTCTACAGATTCATGTGTACCAGTGTGAAATGTTATTATTAAAGTATGTTCTGTGCATTTTCAAATATTTATGCAGTAGTACATATTTGGTTACTTCTATAGAACAACTAGCTGCAAAAATACTTTGAGAGGGTAAAATATTTAGAAGGGTGTCTAGCTTTACAGTGTCTGGCAAATTTATATTGCTGCATACTGTGCTGTTCATATAGGCTCCATCTGCATTATTCAGAAATTTTCCATGTCATAGTCTTGACTGCAATTTCATACACCATGTTATAGTTACCTAAATTCTGACTTCAGGCGACAGGTATCAGAGCTCCATGTAACACTCATTGAGGAAACTGAAACAAAGGGACGTTATCATTGTACTGAGAAGTCAAGGACAGACAAGTACTTTACTATCCTGTCAGATCACTGACAGAGTGACTTGTAAGCTAAGCAGCATTTTTCCTGACTTCCAACTGGTTTCATTTGTAAACAGAACAACAAAACATTTGTAAGGGAAAATAAGCACTCACAACAAAGTGGAGGTAACAGATCATAAAAAGCTGTAACCTCCAACTTTGTTCATTTACAATTTCAGTGTAACATGAGGTCCAGACAAGTTCTATGTGTGGCATCAAATCTTTGAGTCTTCCTCTGTTATGACTTGTTCCATCATCTGTATGGGACAAAGGAGAACCTAGGTCACTTTCTTTATATCAAGCAGTTGAATACTTCAAGCATTTTAAATAGGAACTGTGACATCTATAGAAGTAAACTTAACACCAAGTTTCATTCTGTAGATCTGAGATCATAAAGTCCTTCTCTGGTTCCTAAGAGGTGATGCTATACAAACTGTATACAAAATATAAACAAAAAATATAAACAAAAATATATACAAAATAGAAAGTCACAGTATTAGGTATGCTCAAATGATGTGGATGAAGGTACAAGCAAAATTCCCTGGGATAGTGAAGGATTTCCTCCCTTGAAATACACACCCAGTGGAAACTGTACAATGGTCAAAGTCCTTGAAAGGTTGGAACTGTCATGTAGCACATAGGGAAATATCACTAACACAAGGGAGCATTGCATTTCAGTGAAGAAAAAACGTAAGTGGAAAGGTACAGAATTCCAAAATACTAAAACCCAAAGCTGTTGGGCCAAAAGGCTGACAATGTCATGTTGATACAACACAAATGAATCCCGAAATGAGTTAAAGTGACATGTTTAATTTCTTTAATACTCAGAATGAGATGTGGTGCAATGCCTCCTTCACTACTTTTGCATGATGAAAGAAATGCCAAGGATGGTGCTTTTTTTTTTTTTTTTTTTTTTCCTTTCCCCAGGGTTTATCATATTTTAATTTAAAAGGATGGAGGTTTATACCTTTTTTGACAATGGAGGCAGGCTAGCCTGCTGACTTCAGGGTTAGCAATGCCAGCTCTTAAGTTTGCACCCTGGCAGGCAGGTGCTATGCTTGGTGTCATGATGAAGAGATCAATGTTTCAAGCAACTCAGGAAGTGAAAACAATTAAGACTTTTTAACGTAATCTCTACTCCATTTTTCCTTCTAACATGTGAGCTCTCCTGAGTGGTTTTCATTTGCTCCCTTTTCAGGTCATTTAGTTGCTTTTTTTAGCCATTATTCATTAAATATTAAATTTAAAGCGTTTGATCAGGACACTCACAGCTGGCAATGAGTCAGATCTAAACATTATATCTTACTGATTTTCTCTGTCATTGTAATTTCTCTCTTACTGCAAATGAATTATAGGAGACCACTGTAAGGCAGAAAAGACCCTCTCAAACTAACCCATGAAAAAAATTACATAAATCAATGGGAAAGATATGGCAGCAACAAGTTTTTTATCTCCATTCTAAATCTGTAGGTTAAGACACACTTAAATTCAAATAATGTACACTGGGATAAGCCATTTCTGGCAGAGTTCAGAAATGTGTGCCACCATTTTATGTTCTAGATTGCTTCTCTTTTCATAGATTTTCCAGCACTTATAGGTACAAGAAAAAGCTACGAAAATCTACGTCAAATGTGAATGAAGCATTCTGAAACCATCTTTTTAAGATGGTGAACTTCCCCTTTTAGGATCCGAAGTGCTGCTGGGTACTACATCTGAGAAACTACCATTTTTTGCATCAGATTTTACTATAGCTACTATTTGACTTTAAACAAGCATTTAGTATCTCATTTTCTGTCTTACTGCTCTACTAGGATCAACTTGAAGGTGACCTTTTGTCTCCAGCTCTCCCAATGCAAGGGACATAAATGAGTTGCAATACACATTTCCTGTCCAGCTTTAGGAAATAACAAGGTGCTGGGGTGCCCTTGCAACCAGGATTTCTGGTAAACAGGACTGACTAGGGAAACTGAACTGAGACAACAGGTTTTTTCTCCCCCTGACACACTGCACAGGGGAAAGGAGGTTCAGAGCCAGCCTAGACAGCAACTTAGGAGCCAGGACTTTTAGACATCAGGCAACTTAAACAGACCAGCAACAAACAGTCCCATCCTACCTCTCCTAATAATCAGTACTATAAGATACTCACGGACAAAATGGGCTGCAGCGAACCACAGCTGTAAGAGCTACAAACTATTTTGCCATTTGTATCTATTTTCTAAACAATTTGCATTTGCTTCTTCTTTCCTTACCCTTTCTCTGTATGTCCCAGTTTGAATATTCCTTAAGTGTAAGCCCAACTGTTCCTTGGCTCACAGTTAAATTCACCACTGACATAATTCAAATTGATTTTACTGGGCTACCAAAGAGCTGATTAAGGCCTAATGCCTGTATATTAAAGACATTTATGTCATTTAAAAATTCCATATGTGCAAAGAAGCATCTTATAGAAGATCTGGCTGTCTTGGCACAATGCAAAACGTCCAGCACCTTAGAATGCTTTCTTGTCTCCAGGTTTTTCACAGGGCTTAGTATTACAGCACTTACTCTCTCTCATCATAGAACAGCTATGCTAAAATGGTCACAGAATTTCATCTTAATGGAATAGCTCGGAAATAAAAAGCATACTCCAGTGTTGTTTTCCAAAATAGATTCCTTACAACTTTTTCGTTTGCTTTTACTCTTTCCATCGATTGATCTGATTTTTAAGGACAAGGTAGAGTTGTGTACTTTTAAATAGAGATCATTTTAGTAGTGTTGTTCTAATGCAGGCTGTTGAAGCTGTTTCTAGTGAAAATACAAAGCTGATAACTCCATTACACTCAATCTGATACATTCAGCTTAATTGCCATTCATTCAGAGAAATAACTCTGGCCCATTCCTAGGGTATTTAATACCCATACCTTTGGAGTAGTTCAGTAAGTTCATGGTTCTGCACAGCTTTCAGAAACAGGCTCTCCATCAATTAAATTTCCTGCAGCAGGCTGCAAAAAGTCAGTCCCTGCCCTAACTAAATATTCCAGCACAGTTTTAATGTATAATAAATGGAAGGACTGTTTTTTATTAATAAAACAAGAGAGATCTATTTTTTATTATTGGTTCTAACTTATAAGCACGTGGTTGTATCAGAATGTACAGGAAATGGCTTCAACTGCCTCGTACTATTATAATTACTTTTACTTGTCAGTTATCAAATGAGAAATATGAGCTGTGTTTTTGTCTGCAAAAGTATCTGCTATTGATACACCTCTACTGCACTATTTAAACTCAGAGGAAAGACTGTCAATGCTAGTGTGCGGAATGAGAGAGGAAGCTTTTCAGGTGCCTAACTAGAGATGAAAACATGGAAGGCATTTTAGCAGCATGAGGGCTGAACAAATGGGTCCTTATTGCATTTCCTTGTGCAAATTACTTCTAAGCTCTCTATGCCTCTGTATTGCTACAGAGAAATAAAACCTTTTAAAGTCAGTAGGCTAATGACCCCTGCTACTAATAGAGCTAGGTTTTGCAGACTTTTAGCTTGTTTGATTGACTTTTCAACTGACTTATACTAAAATTCTCTTTTCTGTTGGTCATACACTATTACATGCTCCAGCATAACAATTTGATGGGGAATTGTAAGCTGTAGAAGTTGGCAAACTGGCATCAAAACTTATTAGGGAAAAAACTGTGAATACTCCTACCCCAATCTCCCTCTAGCCCTGTAGGTGTTTTGGTGTTTGTTTTTCCTCTTTTTTATTAATACTTATAAGGAGTAATTATTTGGAAGACATCCAGCCCTCTAACCAATTTCTTAGAATTAAATCATGGATTATTAGAGGAGTCAAGTCACAGGTCATGTGACCTCTTAAGCTTTGTTTCTGTAGGAAAAAGGACTAATAAAATAGGTACAAAATAAAGGATATTTTTTCAATACTGTTTGCAGCAATATGAGAATAAGTGGGCCGAAGAAATGTATGTGCCAAGTGAATGAATGGCACGGATGAGTTTTGTAGGGCCAGCTGAGGCAAAAATTGTTGCTGGGCATGAGGACACTAGCTAAACCTTAGCTGAATCCTAATCATACTTCCTTAACTCGTGAAGGTCAGTGCTGCTTGGGTTAGAGGTGAAATTGCCAGGGCTTTCTGAGGTCTCCCACTGGAAATCAATCCTTCTTAAACAGCTGAGAGTTTACTAGTGGGAGTTCAGGCAAGCCTGAAACCTCCTTATTAGCACACTGTAGCATGTATATAACAGATTCCATGGTACAATGATCTTGCAGAATTGCACTGCCCTCCACCCTATCTTCTCCACCTCTGGAATGCTCATAGGACTGTATGTAGGCTCAGAGGTTAAGTATTGGACAAGAAAAGTAAGGCATGTAGTCAATTGTTAACATGCACTAGTTTCCAAGTGAAAAAAAAAAAAAATAAAAAAATTGCCGTTAAAGGGAATCTGTTCTGTGTCATTATACAATTTTAAAAACCCACAACCAAAACCTACTTTAAATACAGAATTAAAATGGAACAACTACGGTGTTTTGTTTGCCTTCTTATATAAGGCATCATCTTCAAATGCCCAATATGAAATGTTAACTATATAAATAAGAAGTTAAAGATGATTGCTGCAGTGTTCAGTTAATTCTGCGACCTGAAACCTGTAGGTACAGAGTCAACTCTATAGTCGCTTTACTAATTATTTTAATGAAAATATTATCTGCTATCAAAAGCCATTCATATGTACATCTGCAAGGTCTTCATATTTTGCCAAATAGTTCAGTTTTGCTTAGCACAGGTATAACAAGATCTCACGATTACACGTTAGTAAAAACTTCATAGATAAGAAGAAACCAAGTAGTATAATTATTTAGTTTAACCTTAGCAATCGAGCTTCAGTTTTGAGCTGTGGTTATTGTATTTTCATAGTAATTGCTCCGAGACATACAACTGTATATCTAGGACAGCACACATATTCATAAAGGTGTAAAATATCTGGTTTTACACTTTTTAATAAAACATACATCTAGGAAAAGAGCTTTACAACCCATTAGAATTATTATTTACCAAAGTAAAATAATATTCAAACAAAATTCAACAATTATTTGATTGGCATTGATATAAAGAGTCATGCAGATAAATCATTAATATCTCTCTTGGCATGATCACATAAGAGAGTCAAATGACTTCTCTTATTTTTCATAAGTATATCTTATATCCACGCATTGTAAGACCTGTTATTACTTTTCAAGTTCTTTCAATTTCTGTGGACTGTCTACATGTATTGTGTGAAAACCTTAAAAGATATGCAGGTGTAGAGTTCTCAGATTGTCAGGTGGCAAATGTCACTCAGTACATTCTGTAAGTGTAAATCCAGTGAAAAATCAGTACTCGATGGAAATTAAGAACACTAAAGCCAATAAACAAGAAACTTTTATATAGATATTTTCTTCATAGAAGAAATTAATTTCTGTGTAAAAGACACCTCACTTTTTTACTTCATGCTTACATAGATCAATTCAAATGTGAAATATTGTACCTGCTAAAAATTAATGGCAATACGATTGTGTGATTTCAATTGTTTGGTATTTGTCCACAGGAATGTCACTATTAGTGTTCAGTGTCTTGCTTCCTGCTTCCCAGACCAAGGGAAGGAAATCAGAATGTTTTTATGAACAGTCATTTTAAACAAATTCACTCTGTCTTTCACAGATATTCACATCTGTTTTTTACATCTTTTCATTGTGTTCTTCATCTTCTCTTGCAGATGAGTTTACTGTCATGATTATTTGCTGAAAGAGTGCATTTTAAGCTGATATTGCAGGATATGAAAGGCAGACAAATTTTATGTCTTTAATCACTCCTATTAATGCCACAAATCTCTGATTTTTAGAGATACAGTCATAAAACTAGAAAATACCCTGTTTCTCTGCATCTATTAAAAACTTTTTATACTTAAAGAAAACACTTTACAGCAAACTGCTCTAACAAAGAATGATTTCCACAAATGATTCTGGGATAGTGTATTCAGCATGTTTGACAAAATAGTGATTGTGGAGGGAGATTTTTTTTTATGTAGAAATGTAACAAAAAATAAAGTCATTTATTAACTATGAAATATTACTTCACTCTTAGCTTTCCATACTAACTTATGGTAATGCTCTGCCTCGAGTAAACAGTAGTAAGCAGTAACTTATGTCAGAAGACTCATTGGCTGAATTACTGATTTAGAGAATTCAGAGTCTATATACATAATGACAGATTAAAGGTAAGAACCAAACTACTATGTGCAGATTTGTGCAAGAGAAAGTGACTATCTACTTACTTCATGTTTTAGAATACCTAACAATAGAGATGTTCAGCTTGTCTCAGCTTGATTTATTACAAGGAAAAAAAAAAAGAAAACAAAAGGAGAAATCAAGTGAATTAGAGCCCTTTGCTACCAGTAAACATTTGTTTTCTTGTAACCATTTTCTTGTTTCTGCCTGATCAGAAGCTGTGTGAGCTATAGTCAAAGAGATTCAATTGTCCCTTTAAAATGGTGGATTATCAAGCTTCAAAACAGAGCATAACAAAGAAATGTACAATGGGTACAGACAGCCAAGTTGGCGTTATTAGGAACCAGCTCAATTCTATAGGATTTATTAGATCAGGCACAATCCTCAAGCTGAGAATTCAAGCTAGAGCAAAATAGCTATATTACCATGGCCTTGATCCTAAGCTAATAAACCCTGTCAAACTTGATTTGGCACCAGAGAAAACCAGCTCAGATATCTTGGCACGATCAGTTCTGGGAAGACTCATTTGTTCGGGCAGAGCACCACATGGTCATGGCAGTCTTCATCTATCCAGTTTTGTGGTACTCTGTCAGTTCTCATAACCTCTTCATGAACCAGATGCAGTGGGGAGTGCATTGCAAAGATCCTCAGCCTGGCTTCATGGGCACCAGCTCAGATCTACCCCCTGGAATACATCTGGGGTGATGGAGACCAAACAGTACACAAGTGTCAATTTTCTGGTAAGAAAAATCTTTGGCAGTAAAAGCAAAACTCAAAGGACTGAAAGTCATAATATTTTCTTGTTAAAAACAGTATTGAATTACTGCTCTGTCATCCTTAATAGAGGGTCTGGAAATATATATGAATATCAAAATATAAAAGCTGATGGGAGCAAAACTAATAATACATGGTCAAAGAGTAGCAGGAGAGATGCCAGTCAGATGGGCTATACCTCTGCCTTTATTTGGGATACAGAGATGCCTCTTTGCAGCAACTCTGCATTTGTGCTTCAGCTGAACAAGCACATACT
The DNA here is from genome assembly GCF_929443795.1 of Astur gentilis. Taxonomy (NCBI): domain Eukaryota; kingdom Metazoa; phylum Chordata; class Aves; order Accipitriformes; family Accipitridae; genus Astur; species Astur gentilis. The sequence continues at coordinate 26,871,257 of NC_064890.1, read as the reverse complement.
TAAATCTGTCCATGTTCAGCAAAGGGCTAGAGTTCATGTTTAATTATAAGCACCTTAACTGCTTACAGATGTAATCAGTGTGAATTAAGCATGTGCTTAATTGCTTTGCTGAACAAATCCAGTGTGCTGAACTGGGTCTCATGGAACCCAATGGAGAGAAGTCACTCCAAATAGGATTCTTTCTTCACTTAACAGGTTTTCTCTACAAAATCCGCATCACTTACACTCAATATTAACTCTCTCCTACAAACTTTACATTTCTCAAAGGCTGACATATGGTCCACAGACCCTAAAAACTTAGGTTTCACAAGCAACATATTTAGGAGTTTTATCTCTTTTTTTGGGTGGTGGTGTTGTTTGTTTTGTTTACATTAATCTATCTGTTATCATAGCCGAAGGAATACTTGGCTAATACTTTCATGGAAATTCTCTTCTTTGTGTATATTTCTGCATATGCTACCAGTGCCAAATATACCATTGCCAAAGGAAATTAATTTTTTTAGAATGTCAGAAATGTGACTGGGTTTTTTCTATTGCTTACAAATTTTTCAGATTCAAATTTGTGCTTTGTATATGTAAAATTTTATCTGCAAACATGAAGGAGATCACTTAGGGTCCGATTTTTTCAAAACTGACATTCTCAGTAAATAATATAACACTACGTTTCTGTTCTTCACTGTTCATACAAGTTTTCAGTCTATGGCCATTACCATAATGTGAGTACTGCCTCTGGATAAGCTTTTCATTAATCTTTTTTGACCTTTGGCAAGATCCCTCTGACCTCTGCCTTGACCAGTCTGCCGTCATTGGCCTCTCCCAGTCATAACACCTCAGTCTGGGGGACAGGCCTAGGTAATGTTTTTAGTGTTTTGGTACTTTATTTTAGCATCTGTACACTGTTATTCTTCCCCTGATGAGTAACGTAGACTTGACTAAAGGAGTTTGTGTTTCTAAGGAACTATATACTGTAAAGTCTTCATGGCACAAAATTATCTACTGCACTGTATTTGTATAGAGTCTATGGCAATGGCTTCAGTCTTGATTTTGGCCTTCGGCAGTGTGTTGGGTGCCCATGGCGAGGCTTGGTCGTGAGGGGGCTGCTGGGTGGTCTCTGTGATGAGAGGCTGGAGCTGCCCCATACCAGATGCAGCCGGTTCCAGCTGGAACATATGGCTTCATATGAAAGAACATATGGCTTCACATTGACCATGATCGTATTTTGGAAATTAAACAATACACATCACTGCCAGGGGATATGTATCAGAACCTTTCCACAAGGAATTATACAGACAAAAGAAAGACGTGGATTAAGATCACGCTGGATCTTGCTGTGATCAGGGAACTGCCTGTGATGATTCTGAAAATTCTGTGTTCATTCTCCTTCTCATTGCTATCATACCACTACCTAAAAGGCCTTAGTAAATTTGCCTCTCTGAAGACATCTTACTTACTGCACAACCACCTTGATCTCTATGTATTTGGCTGATTGTATGTTAAGGTAAAAGATCGTCAGTTCTCAAACTGAAACACTAATCCATGAGATTCTGAGATATATATTAAGTAATAATAAAAGCTGTGTAGGGAATGACACAGTCAATTACAGAGCTAACATATGTCGTGCAGTTTAGACTTTCTTGGATGCAAATCATGGTTTCAGACAATTTACCAGTACCAGGGTAGGCCATGTTTTCTGCTGGGATATTTTCTTTATTTCTTTATGGTATATTTCATAGATAATATAGTAATGTTTCTCGAGTTTACCTTTATAAAATAGCATAATACTTTGCTTAGTAATTTTAACGACTTCTGTATTTTCATTTTTTATTCCTTGTTAAATGATCAGTGCTTTTTATCAGTTTGTGGATGAATGATAAAAATTTGTTATTAGTTTTGTTTTTTACAATCCCAGCTAGAAAAATGTCCAGGTTTCTCACAATATTGTCCTTATGTCCTGGGGGAAAAAATTATTTCTAATTCCCCAAATGCTGTTTTACTTCCTCTTGTGTAAGCTTGAAATCCTTTTTCCTCTTCTATCTTTCTCCTTTGCTGTTTGGTGTGTTTTTTATCTTGGGGAAAAAAAAAAAAAAGCTACAGTTGCATTTTGGACTGTATCTTCATAATCCCCATTCCCTTTTAAATGTCTTCCCCTGAGACATTGTTTACATGTCTCAGTTCCTTCCACTGTTTCAAAGACAGCTTTAGAGTCAGAAGTTGCTTAGAGCTACAGGGTTTTGTTTATATAAAGTATAATTATGTTGCAGAAAATCACTAGTGAATTAATTCTCCTTCACATCATTTGGCAGAACTCTAGATGGAGTCTATAGGAATTTCACCTGCATAAGAAAGGCATATTTCCTCTTCAGAGACCACACAGAAACCCCATGAAATTGGTAGAGAAGTTCCTGTAAAGTTCATGTGACATTACACAAGACCTTAGATTTCTAGAAGTTCCTAGGAAGATCTGTACCAAAATGGTTTAGAGGAAATTGAACCTTTTTGGCCTTATATGGCCCAAATCTCATAATCATGTAGAACTGAAAGGGAATGCTTACAGTAGAAAGTTAAACATGCCAAGAGCATTCTCTGGCCCTGAAGTTAAATGGCGTGGCATATCATCAAGCACCTTTTTCCCTCAAAATAGGGTGGCCAAATCGAAACTGAGAATGGTCCCTGGCACGTGCAATTGCCTGGACAATGCAGCAATTATCTATGAGATTGTTGTTTGGCACAAAACATGCTAGGGACTGTGCTAAAATTTAAACGGTGTGGACAATCACAGGCCATTACAAGCTTACACTCTGGAACAGTTTTATTTGCTTGTATAGACATTACGAATGAAACAGGATGAGTCATCCAGTCCCATCTCTTGTAGTCACAGATAGCTTTGTCACTGATATTTATTTAAGAAGGATCCACAAATCTTCCAAAAGGGTTTCACTCTCCAAAGTACTGCAAGCCACAGAAAGACTCCTCAGATACCTCACAGAACTTTTTAAAGTTCTGTAGAGAAAAAGCCATTCATGTGTATGATTCATGTTGCTCTAAAGGAATTATTTCAAACAGATTATGTGAGTAAAATGATAAAAGTATTGGTTCCTTTCCATTGGGCGTAAAGAGGTAGATCATAACATGATGACAGCAAGCACAGGTGTCTCTGGCAGATGTCTGAAGCTTGGTTAGATAAATTTCATGCTGAAGCCTTAATACCATGAACCTAACTCCTGTGTCTTCTGTAATGGATCTCACCTCCATTACATCATATACTCCACTACATGGTTTAAAAGCACTATCTTAAATTCCAGTATAACATTTTGAAAGATGAAGTTCCACAATAAAACCTTTTACTATCAAAAATACAAATTTCTAGAATGTATTTAGTATGCTCTTTGTCAACATATCAGTCTTTATTCCCACTTAGATTATATTTGGATAAACACAATAAGCTCTCTGAAGACACACAATGGGTAAACTATTTCCTTTATGTGTTAGAATCTACTTAATGAAATCTTTAGGAAACTCAAGAAAACTCCATAAATGCTCAGATATTTCACTCAATAAGGTGCACTTTCTGAAGCTCAGCTTGCTCTCCTGAAACCCAGCACATTATAAATAGGACAGAGACCACTTTAGTTGCAAGAACATAGGTTCCTCCTTTATGTTAATTTCCCATTTGGACAAAGTGAAGCTTCAGAAGGTTAAATGCTTTGCTTCCTTCCAGCCACCAGCATCAAGACTCTTTGAAGTTCCAGCATTTTTCAGTTTTGTGGTCACCAGAAAGACGGTGTTATCATTCCATAGACCTTGAAGTATAGTCTAAATTCATATATACAGCAAACAGTTTAAACAGATATAATGAACACCTGGTTTATGTTTTTAATTCAATTTGTATTGGGTTTGCATGTCAAAGTTTTGGTAGTGGGGAGACTACAGGGGTGGTTTCTGTGAGAAGCTGCTAGAAGCTTCCCCTATGGCTGATAAAGTCAGTGGCAGCTGGTTCCAAGACAGATCTGCTGCTGGCCAAAGCTGAGCCAATTAGAGATGGTGGTAGCACCTGTGGGATATTTAAGAGGGGAAAAAAACCTGCTGCACAACAGTAGCCAGAAGAAAGGAGTGAGAATAGGCAAGGGAAACAGCCCTGCAGACCCCCAGGTCAGTGCAGAAGGAGGGGAGGAGATGCTCCAGGCACTGGAGCTGAGATTCCCCTGCAGCCCGTAGTGATGAAGACCCTGGTGAGGCAGGCTGTCCCCCTGCAGCCCAGGGAGGTCCATGGGGGAGCAGATCTCCACCTGCAGCCCGGGGAGGACCCCACGCTGGAGCAGGTGGATGTGCCTGAAGGAGGCTGTGATGCCATGGGAAGCCTGCGCTGAAGCAGGCTCCTGGCAGGACCTGCGGATCTGTGGGGGCCCCACACTGGAGCAGTCTGTGCCTGAAGGACTGCAGCCCGGGGAAGGGACCCACGCTGGAGCAGTTTGTAAAGAACTGCAGCCCATGGGAAGGACTCGCTTTGGAGATGTTCATGAAGAACTGCAGTTCGTGAGAGGGACCCCACACTGGAGCAAGGGAAGAGTGAGGAGTCCTCCCCCTGAGGAGGAAGAAGCAGCAGAGACAGCGTGTGATGAACTGACCCAAACCCCTATTCCCCATCCCCCTGCACCACTGAGGTGGAGGACATAGAGAATTCGGGAGTAAAATTGAGCCTGGGAAGAAGGGAGGGGTGGGGCAAAGGTGCTCTAAGATTTGGGTTTATTTCTCATTATCCTACTCTGATTTGTTTGGTAATAAATTAAATTAATTTCCTCAAGTCAAGTCTCTTTGCCCATGATGGTAATTGCTTAGTGATCTCCCCGTCCTTATCTCGACCCACAAGCCTTTCATCGTAATTTTCTCCCCCTGTGCAGCTGAGGAGGGGGACTGATAGAGTGTTTTAGTGGGCACCTGGTGTCCAGCCAAGGTCAACCCAGCACACAAGTATATATCAAGTTTATGTAATTATTTTTAATGTAATAATTTATTATATTTAATCAAATACAAAACAGCATAGGAACTAAGTATGCGTCTTTTCTACTCTTAGGAAATTTTTTAGACATTAGCATTTTTAAGAAAAAAATGTAATCTTTTTTTCCTAATTAAAGTATACTTTTTTTTTTCTGAAGTTCCCCTTAGCAGTACTGGAAATTTCTTGAAAGAAAACAGTCTGCATTTAAGTCTTCTATGATAAAAGAAGAAATACTAGCTCTATATCTTTGACTGCATCTGCTCTGCTCTCTCTGTATGTTCTCTTGAGTAAAGCACTTTGGATGCAAGCTAAAATGCACAGGCCTTAACTGTCTAATGAAGACCCAAACCAATCTTACAGCACTGACGCCAGTATTATACAGAAGCAGTATACTTCTTTTTCAATTTTTAAAGTAACTCTTTTTCCTTGATACTACAACTTAATTGAAGGATAAACTAAACTTTGCTGGGTATCTAGAAGGGATGTCTTTAAATGCTAATATAATGCCAAAAAATGTCATGGGCGTTTTGTAACTTGCATCCTATTTGCTAGTATTTTATATTGTCCACTGAGGAAAACAGAAAGTAGAAAACATGAAACCTTTCCGGACAAAGAAGATAGGGCAAGATTTATTGTGTTCATAAAAGTTAAGTCATGAACCTGTTTTGGGGAGTTTTTCCATAATGAGGAAACATGTTGCTAATATTGCACTGAATTTGATATAGTCCCTATATGCTTTTTTCTTTCCAGGAGCTATCAGTCGCTCTCAATATGAATGCCAGCTGTATGGCTTCACAATAAATAAGTTAGATTTGCAAAACAGAAGACACTATACTCAGTTCAATCTAAGTAATACTTTTTTTTTCTGGCCAAAATGAAGCATTAAATTTTGTAGGATCTTTCTAGATCTCTTTCCCAAAGAAAACATTCTGATTTTGTGCTCTTTGTTCACACCATGGTGTTTTATTACATATATCTAATATTCTGCATGGTTCTGTCATAGAAAGCATTTATCAACTTCAGAATTTGAATCTGTATATAGCATATTCTCCAGAATTATGTTATTCTCTGATCTTCTTTGTGGTTTGTTGAAACTAATATTTTCCACTAAAAGAGAGCAGTACAGTCAACATTGGATCTTAAAAAAAAATAATTGTGGTAGTAGAGTTCAAAAATTGGTGAATTACAATACAGTAACTCTCTAATGACTGCCCGACAGCACCAAATTAATGGGATAATAATGACTTCACTGACATTCTTAGGTATATTTATAAAATTATGTCACGTAAACTTTTTATTTTCAGCTAAGACATTTTATTCTTGTCTGGTGTTTTTTTTTAGTTTGGAGAACAAGTATGAAATATAACAAGATCGTCTCTTCTGCTTGACATTTGAACTACATTATTCCCCATGTTATAAATCCACCCACTCAACCATCATAGTTCCTTATATTTCTTCTGCTCCTACTTATTTTTCCAATTTTAGTATAGCACCTTTTTCATCATCACTCTGCAAGAGGTGTCTGAGTTTCATTTTATGTCCTGTGAGTGGCTCAGGGTGTACAAGGTACCTTTCACTTAGCACACAGATGATCAAAATGGCCAATTTCTCCTTCTTCAGACTTCCCTTGAACTGGAATAAGACCACAACTAACCCCAAGATTACATTTTTTTGCGCATACACACGATGTAAAATAAATAAAACTTGAACATGTTGGTCCTAACTAAGAATCCCACTAGGGAAATAATCCCTTCATGCTCCCTGTGTAGTCTGTTGGCAACTGAGGGTGCTGCAGCCCAAGATCAGAAGCAGGGAGGGAGCTTATGGCAACTTGTCTCTGACCATGGGCACATTAGGTCTAAGATTAGGTGAGGCTAAGCTAGACCAGCATGTGTAGGACAACCTCCTGTATCTGACCCTCTTCTTCCCTTAAGAATGGTCCCTTGTCTTGGGTTTTAAGTCCTCTGCAAGAGGAACTATACATTAAAGGAGAGGACCTTTTGAGGCTTCTAGGCATTTTTACATTATAAAATATTACTTGAAGAACAGGAAGTTTCTATGGGAAAACCTGTGATTCAGGAAGGAATCATCAAGGGACCTAGGCGCAGAAAGTCAGTTGGGGTAATGTTTGATTGCTAGCAGCTCCCGTAAAGCCCATTCTAAAATAATCTAATGTTTTAATTTCCTCACTGAATCATTATTTTATAGTCCATCATAATAACACCTACAGTAATTATAATAACAGTTATTATTGTTAATCATAATTTAAACCCTACGTCTTTAGGCAATTTATTCTGGGCCTATTTCTGGTATCATATCAATGGTAAATGCACATCCTTAAACCCTTACATTCCAATCACATGCTGTTTGTATCAACTTACTTAAACCTCATTTTGCAAAGTCTTTCAAGTATCAGAAACATCCCTCAGAAATGTATTTAAATCCTCTCATTTTCATTCAAATTATGCTTTCCTTTCACTTTTTAAATTCTTCCTTTTTAAAAGTAAAGTTTATATGGCCCACATCACTTGGCAGGAGAGAAAAAAATAAGACTGATATGAATTAAAAGGAAATAGGTGGTGATGTAGATTTGGAAAGTGTTGTTACTAAGCATGTAATTTACATTCACAATTGAGTTTTTCTGATTAATTGTTTCTGATAGGTTGTGGGGTTAGTTTTTGACTTTTCACTTAGAAATACAGAACATTTTTATTCATGTACAGATTTGTATATTCTATTTGGAAAAAAGTGAATTAATTCTCTCTGGCATATGTTGCAGGTTTGCCTCTTATGTAACAGAGCTCCTCTCAAAGTTTGAATTAGCATTCTGCCTAGACGAGGTCTGAAAATTATTCCAGCTTTATTGACATACAGAAGAAGAAATATAAAATTGAACATGATCGTTTGAAACCTAGATGACATCTCAGTATCACAAGTATTGCAGTATTGGCAACCAAAGGTTAAGTGAAGGTTTGTTGTAAAAATTACCTTTAGAATGGACTGACATTTTAACAATATTGATACCAATATTGTAAATGCTGTTGTGAGAGGAATGTGAAATGTAAGTATTTGTATGTTTCAGCATTAGAAAAGTCTTCTGGAAATGCGAGCTGATTCTGATCTTTGGGGTCATTAATCCCATATAATATGAAGAGTCCCACTATGGCAAAAGGAGAAACAGGGACAGGACTGGAGATGATGTCTATTTTGAGGAACCACACTTCTTAGTTCCCCTGTCTAGATACACACAACAGCCATCATGCTCCAGCTCTGTGGTGCAACAAACCCAGGGAATGTATCATTCCCTCTTTCTCCAGCTTCATGCCCTGATCTCAGCTAGAGCAATACCCATATATGAGGGTCCAAAGGGGCTCCAACAGTTCCCCAGTCTTGCTGCTTGAGGGACTAGGACTGTGGAGTGCTCTATGGCACACATTCAGCCATGCTATAGATCACATAGTTCAGACTATCTGGAGACTAAACCTGTATTCTGCCCGAGTATAAAGCATTAGAAGATGCCTCTTATGGGACACTAGAAGTGCATCTGCTCCCCTAGAGCAGAATTGGGTTACAAGTGAAATACAATATTCATAATTTCTTAGGCGATACAGCTTGCAAGTATAGCACAATATATGCATAGTCTGAACTTGGATATATAAGTAGCTTGGAGTCTTTCTGGAGATATAGATAGATAGATATACAGACAGACAGATACACAAAAGTCCCTGACTTAGTTTCATGATACTTTCCCCTGAAGTGGGCCCATCTCTCCTTTTTCTTTCATCTGTATTTTTATTTGGATTAGCTATTTGTAATTCTGTATTTCAAAGCTTCAATTTAAAGTTTTACTACGTCTCCATTATTAATTTAATACTGAGTTAATTATAAAGATAATGTAAAAAGGCTCTTTACTTTCCAGAGATGATTTTCTACTTATTAGCTATATCTGAAATGAGACTGATGAAATGTAGGAGGGTTGTTTTTTTTTTTTTCCCTAAATACTGTGAGTTATGCAGTTTAATGTGGAAATATAAGCTTAATTAAACTTGAAAAAAAAATAACTGAAGTTAACTGGGATTAGTAATGAATCTTATTGTAATGGAACTGTTTGCCCATCACCTGAGTGAATGCAGAGATTTTTTAAAAAAGTGATTCCAGTGATGAACTTTTGATGGATGTCTGAGAAGCTGAGAGTAATTTCTTGGAAATCTAGAGCTACCTACAACAGTTTACACTACTAAGCATGAATGTTAATTATCTAACTCAAAATGCATTACTCACTAAAGAGTTTTCCACATGGTAAATCAGTAGGTGAATCTTAGTGTTTTGCTCATGTCATATGTGTTTTCAAGCCTCTGAAGTTTAAATCCCAGAAGTTAAACCTAGTAGGCTTCTAGAAAGCATGCACTCAAGGAAAATTTTTAATGTCTGAAGAGTGTATTTGGAAACAATGGCTGCTAGTAATTGCACTCAATAATTCATAAATCAATAATAAATTCACATGCACACACACAAAAAAGTGTTCCTTACATGAGTGATTAGTGACAGAAGTATCATGTCTGCTGTCTATTTATAGTTTGAGAGCTTATTTGATATTCTATTTTGGAAGAAATGTGTAATCTCTGATTCAAATGTTCTCCACTATGGTTCAGGATTTCCGCTTACTGTCAGTGCTGCATTATTTCACTGTGCAGTAGAACACCAACATATTAGTTCAATTCCCAATTTATACATATTTGAGATTAGCAGAGAACAAAAATTAATTTTGTCAGTGTCATAGAATCTCAGTTACATTTGGAAAGTTTAAAAAAATAAGACTCTTGAAATGTGTTTGCTTCATGCTAAGAGCAAAACTTTTTTCCTTTCTTCCCTTGCTCCTAATGGGACTAAATGTAGCTTTGAAAAGATAGAATTCCATACATAAATAGTAAAAAGAGAACAATTGTACTAAGTGATATAAACTGGATCTGAACTGAATGAAAAACATGGTCAAACCCCATCATCACATTAAAATAACAACCTTATAACATGTATGACAAAAAGAACATGGCAAACTTTCTGGTGGCTTGGTTTTTTTCTCTTCTTTTTGTAATTTAGAGTAACTAATGGTCTTGTTTTCCTTGCTCTATAACATGCAGGAATTCTGTGATAAAGGTAACAGTCTGACTGAACAGAGCACTTAGAAGTCAGCACGGGTTTCTCGGCATCTCCAAAAATCAGGTTACAATAGGTGTCCGTTATATAGAAAACAATGGTTAGCTTCAGTCCTTTGCATCTGAAAATGTTGACCTCATTTATTTATTCCTGTTCCTCCATCTCCATCAACTGAGTTAGAACAATCTCTCTGAATTAGAGGTGTTAGTTGCTGTGGTATAGTATTTCCTTTGATGTTCTAAAGGCTATTACTGTTAGAAGTCTGCAAAATATAAAGTGTTACATTAGGAAAGGACTAAGACAGTTTTTAGCTGAAAAACAGTCCAAAATAATAACCATCTTCTTCCTTTTAAAGTTAGAGTCTGTTGCTTGATTTTTTTTTTCTATGCAAGCCATTGTATTTCTTCTTGACTTAAAGCATATGCATAAACATAATTTGACTAAACCTGAGTCCAAACCTGCAATATGAAGGCAAAGAGAGATTTAGCAGTGAACCAGGCAGACTTAGATCCTCAAACAAAAATTTTGGTACTTATTCTGCTTTAGGCAACATTAATCGTGCAAGGAGGTCTATTTAGTTCAGAGGGATAACTCATGATATATAGACCTATTCATCACACTATATCATCTTCACTATAAAATCGAATGAAGATGAAGTTGTCTATTTAGCTGCTAATCATTACAGAACCGGCATTTCATTATTTGCTATCACAAGCAGCTCAACAAAAACACTGCATTTTACATGATTCAGAAATGTACTTTTATTTTCTCCCCTGCCCCCCAATTAATAAACATTGATTATTGTGCTTGTTTGAAGAGTTCCTTGTTATTCAGTAATTTGACTAAAATCTTAAGAGCTGACATCCAGGAACATTCATTTTTTAATTTTTTTTCCCCTGTTGCTATTATTCTGGAGACATTTTACTTTGTCTTGTTAAATTACTAACATTTCAAAGACTTCTAGAATTTCTTGTCCTCCCAGAAACTGAAGAAAGTTTCCAAATAATTTTCATGCTATTGTTTTCTTGCTATTATGTTCTTTTTAAATTGCATATCATCTTGTGCATTCTTTTCAGAGGAAATCAAAGACTTTCATTTAAGTTAGAAATCACTATTCTTTTCTAACAGAACCACACTTTCCAAAGTAAACAGTGACTTCTGTACAGTGGTGCTAATTATTTTTATCCCTATTTTGATTTGATAAAAACATGATGCAAATTCTTATTTGCTCTAAGAAAAGGAGTTTATCATTCGGAATTATCTAAGTAGTATCGCAATAGTAATTCTTATCTGTTGTAAGAAAGGGGGTTGATTATTAAGAATAATGTAAATGCTATAGTCCAACAGTTAGTTATCATAGTTATAATACAAATTAGATTTGTGCCAGAACTGAGTAAATTTAAAATCTTTTTTAAATAATAATCTTTCTTCACTATCTCTTTTTTTACAGGACAATTGTACAGATGAGGTGCAGACTTTGGCAACATTAGCCATTGTCCTAGAGTAACAAGTAACTTGCAAACTTGGAGTATTATAGCAGATGTAGGAATGACTGTTGTGGTTGTGTTTTACCATGTAGCTGCACATAAATTTCTCCTGCTTACATTTTAAAGACATTTTTCAGTTGGACTTATGTTTATAAATGTTTTTTAATTCCAAAATGTAGATTTCAGAGGAGATAAAGAAACATAAGGAAAAGGAAAAAAAAACCAAAAACAACAACCAAAAAGACCCAACAACAACAACAAAAACTTTGAACGGTACAGTATTCATGTTATTAAAAAGGGGGAAACTTTGGAAGACTTTTTTTTTTCCCTTTTTCATAGAGCTGTCAGTAAAGAATGACATTCATCAGTGAAGTGGCCCTTGTTGACAAGGGTTTCCCAATTGTTCTTAGCAAAAAGTAGCTGTACATTGGAGGTCCATGTAATAAAAATATAAGCAGTTGTCAATATTTGCTGGGAGACTGGAAACTCTGAAAGGATCTCCCCCATGCAGTTCATGTCTATTTGAGTCCTTGTTGACCTGACAAATCCACATGAATTAGGGAAAATATTCCATTTTTTTCATCATCCTATACACTCCTTTGTAATACACAAGCAATAAGACTCTACAGCCTACTTAAAACCTAACACTTTATGCAGTCATCTTGCTTTGAGCACCCTGTTAATGGATGCTATGGAAGTGAAAAGTAGGTACAGACAATTAAGGATAAGATTCAGCTCAAAATGTAATGTTTACGTTTATGCTATAAACATAACCTAAGCTTCCATTACAACCCATAGAAATCAAGTTAATACCACTAGTGGAGCCAAGGGGGTGTTTCAAATCCAAAAGCAGTTGTCCATGGCATGATTCAGTTTGTTAAGCACATGTATTTATTGCCATTTGAGAGTCTTTGAAACATCTTCCTTGGTCTCCAGCTTCTGATGTGGGAAAACATGATTCTTCCACAGTTTGTCAGTCGGAACTTCTAGTCCTGTGGGGATGTCTCAAGTATCCTAAGGCTTCTCCAATGACACTAGATTCCCATTTAGATACCTGAATCCTCCCTCCATTGGCTATAGTAGGAAAGCTAGCTAGTTGACACACACATACAGACACCCAAATTTAGGTTGTTTAATCTTGATTACTTAACCTCCTAAACTAGAGGCCCCAGACAGTAAGCAACTCCAAAATCTTTTTATTAGGCAGACAGAAGAGTCAGCTTCATTACCTGGCAGAATTATAGAGTTAGTCCGCATGGAAGCTATTTCTAGGCATGTGAAGGAAAAAAAGTGACTGGGTATAGGCAGCATCAGTTTCTCAAGGGCAAGCTTTGTTTTCCTTGCTCTGCATAAATGACCGGCTCTGTGGCTGAAGGGAGTGCAGTAGATTGCATTTACCTTGATTATATCAAGGTTTCCATACCAGAGTCCTGGTAGCCAAACTGAAGAGATAAAGATTAGATGGGTGAACTACAAGCTGGGTGAAAAAACTATCTGGACAGTCAGACTCAAAGGGTAGTGGTCAATGATTCAAAGCGTACCTAGTGATCAATTATAAGTCGTGTTCCTCAGGAATTGGTAATGGGGCTGATACTATTTAACAACTTTGACAGTGACCTCGATGAGTGTTCACCTTTATCAGGTTCTTGGATGACTTTAAATTGGGGGTCATAGTTATCCTTCTCCATTCAGTGATTGTGAATTGAGTGTGAGCATCTAGAGTACTGTGTCTGGTTTTGGACCCCTGGTAAAAGAGATATCAACAGAGTCTAGAGGAGAATCATCAAGATGGTTAGAGAGGCTGAAGAACATGACATATCAGGAGAGGGTGTAGAAACATTGTTTCCTTAGCCTGAAGAAAACAAGGGTAACTAAGGAGGAATCTAATTTCAGTCTTCCATTACCTAGAGGGCAGTTATAGAGAAGAAAAAGCCAGATTTCTCTCTTGGATGTGTACAGCAAAAAATCAAGAGGTAGTAGCCACAGTCAGCAGGAAGAAAAATTCTCATTGGTGTATTATTCACTGTGACAGGGGTCAAGCACTGGAAGAGGCTGCACAGAGAGGCAGAGGAATCTCCCTCCCTCGTGATTTTCCAGAATTCAACTGGTCAAGACTCTGGGCTGTACTGCTTTGAGCAGGAGGTTGAATAGACCTGAGTCACTTGCCTTCTTGAAGTTTCCCCCTTACAATAAAAATAACTGACAAAGCTTTTCACCAAAACCACACACCAAAAACATTTTATGCTATTCTTCTCCCTCTCCCTTCTGGTATATTTTTACCTATTTCAAAGCTGAATCTCTTAACCTGCTGTCCAGTGATGAGGTAGTCTCATGCATTCACAAATCCTCATTAGGCAGCAAATGCCCGTTTTCAGTATGCCCTCCACAAGTCCAAATGCAGCCCCTGACTTACAGAATTGCCACTGAACAGCCAGGAGGACACAAGAAAAGAATCTTTAATTAAAAAGATAACCTACTCACAAACCAAAAGTGTAAATTGATTTCCAAACCCCCTCAAAACACTTCACTGTGGAAAAGAGAAAGATGTTTTAATATTTTTTCAAACTTCTAAAAAATGTCAGACAACAGATTTATTTTCTTTGTGTCCTTCTTATTGTATTTTCTTCCTTTTTGGAGTGGAGAGATTCAATTTACAGGAGACTGCAAGCAAATGAATAGTGAGATTTACCTGTAATACCACCAAGCTAACACTGTAACATGCTTCTGAGGGTTTTCAAGACAACTATTTTGCTTGTTTGATTGTATTATGACATTAGTATTCAGCCCACACTGGAAGAAAGCAGAAAGGGCCATGTTACAGTTTCCATTGTGCTTGTTTGTGAATTGAAGCGTAAGCTGACATCCTGTAGTAGAATCAAGGAATGCAAGCAGCACAGTTCATAAACCTGCTTTTCTCAGTTTTCACCACACTGGAATATAAATGCTTGAGGCATATTTTACTCAATAGGACATTCTACTCTAGTTTTGCCTTCAAGAAAAAGACAACTTACCTAATTTTATTTGCTATTTTAAATATTACATTAATATTGGAGTGAGTAGTGATTTTACAGCCATAGCACTGGATGAAGAAGAGCATAAACAGATGCACACAGCATGTTAGAAATAATATACCTCAGACAGTTACAGCTGAAATAAGAGAATATGCAAGTCCAGCATAGCCAGTAAATATGGTTGTACTATTCATTTTGGACATAAGAGGCGGAGGTTCAAATACTGCTTCTTTCAGATTTGGATTGAGGATTTGAACTTGAATGTTCCTGGATAATTGTCCTAATCACCTGATCACTTTTGAAGGCTTTTTCATTTTCCTTCCCACTTATATATTTGTAATATTTTCCATCAGAAAAAAGTGGAAGGCTGTGATTTTATCAGTTATGAAGTTTAATGACAGAGCTTCCATCCCTGAATATAGGGCCTTTATTTGGCACTAGTGAACAGGTTTTGTCTCCTGAAGATTGTAGTTGAAATATAATTCAGATATCTCCATCATTCCATCTCTTCTTTTTGTCGGTATCTCACACTGAAGTCAGAATTGGTATTCACTTTGATATCAGTATAACTAATTTCTGATCTTAGCACAAGGTACTGACTACAAGTTAATTACCTCAACATCATCATGATGTTAAAATAGCACAACTTCCTCCCCCTGTGTGCCAAGGCAAATGACAGAGGTTAGCAAGCAATATGGCATTACAGTATAATGGCTTCAAACTCTTCAGATCTTGAAGCTCCAAGATCTTCAGACAGAGGATACAGTATGAGTCTGCTTGAGGCTTACTGTTGGACAGTCCAAGCCTGGTGCAATGGCACTTACTAAGAACAATCTTGCTGGTTTTCAAACCTCACTCATACACCCAACTAAACTCTGTGGTCTGCCACTGGGAAATGGAGGGGGCCCTTGTCATCTCCTACTTGTGACCTGTCCCCTGAACACTCCCTCCCTTATGAAGATCTTATGAAGTCTTCAGTATGCACATTTTGTATAATGGAAGATAATGATCTGTGGTCCATAGTGGCAGGAAGACTTTTCACTACTATAGTAAACTATTAAACTATTTCTCAGGAACACTTTTCCTTGGCTGTTGATGTATACTTTGCTGTTTATCATTCCACTAGGGCATTGGCATTGAAATTAACCTTTAAAATTTAAACTGCAGCTGAGTACCTTCTTTCTGATTCAGAATATTTTAGAGTTATATACACTAGAACAGAAAAAGGTATCTGTGACATATGAGTGAAAAGTATGTTTGATGATTCAGAAGAAACAGAAAACTTAAATATGTCTTTTGAGTCTTAGCTCACAGACAAAAATGCTGCCCAAACTGGTCAGAAAATGATGACAACTTCAGTGGTCATTGTCACAGTTTTAGATGTTCTGAGCATCTGAAGTGAATCATGTCTAAGCCTGTCTTCTTTTTAATACACTTTTTGATTATTTTTCTTTTTAAATTTGATGATGAGAGGTATATTAAGCAACACCACACTTCTTATAATATTACCAGGGAAATATTTGCTTTTCAGTACTCACTGGCTTGAAATAGAGAATTTCTGAAATTATGTTTCACAGTCTGTGTATGTAGAAAAGATGGTACTATCAGTGTGACACTTAAGCAAGTGACAATGAGCTACTGATACAACAATCTTGCTGCTATATCAAGAGAGTCTAGGTTGGGTTTTTATCTGACAAAATAAAAATTGTTTATTTTAGATAATTCTTTAGAACAATGTTTTTAGGGACAATAAAAATATTTTTTAAGGTATCTTGTAGCTAGTTTGCTTGGCACTCATAGTATGTTTTATCCTGCTGATGAGTTCTGGCACATTATGGCTTATTCTGGCACTTTACATAGAGAAAAATTTAAATTTTAATTTCTTTGTTGGCATTTCTGTCTGGATATTTTTCCATGGTAGCGCCACAGAGATCTATTAAAATTTTCTAGCTTCTGTATTGAACTATCATGTATGTTAGGGGTAAACTGGCAATACAGTGATCTTCAATTCAGTTCATGAATCAACTTATCTACTTAACTTCCACTTTATTATCTTTATCCTGAATAATTCCCAGCTTAGCAGTCTCCCACCTCTGTGGACACTTGACTTTCTACAAATAAAATGTCCTGCGTGCTTGCATTTGTGTTGTTCTGTTTTACAACCAGAGTCCTGAAGGCACCAAAGCATTTAGATAATTCAGGTCATTCCAGATTTCAACATTTGACAATCTCTTCATCTATTCTTCTTTCTAAGAATATCTGTCATCCAGCCCATCTCCAGTTCTTCAAGTAGCCCACTCGTTCCTGAATTCCTCTGAAGTTGTGAGACACTTGTCTTTATGTCCATCCTAGACCCACCTTCATGTGTATCTGTCTTCTATCTAATTTAAAGCAGGACTTTGAAATGCAGCCTGTTATAATAAGAGTGCCCAAACCATTGCTTCATAAGAGTTTGTGGAATAGCTTGCTCTCAGTGTTTCCAGTTGATGTTACTCCATTTCCATAACTTAAACATTCACCAGAGCAGGCAAATACTGTAATTCAGTAGTGATTATGCATTCATGTGAAATAATTAAATTAAAGTCCATGCTCCAAGTCAATATTTAAATTATTGTACATGGTGGACCAGGTTCAGCACAAGAGAATGAGAAATGCTGCAGTTTCGTAGACCAGAGGGCTACTGGAGCCTACTTCCAGCTCAAATTCAGTAAAAGAAAGATTTGTGCAAGGGTCATGTGTACTTCAGGCACTCCCCGACCACTTCGGTATGAGCGAAGCTGGGAAATCACTGCTTCCTCATTTCTATTTGCTGTGAGTGCAGTCACTGAGCTTTAAAATAGAGTTCACAGCTGTCAAACTTGAGTGGAGACAAGGACGTCTCTCTCAGCTTGATCTAGGTCTGCTACTTTGATTCTTCCCTCTCCTAGGAATTTCCTACTGGTTGCGCTAAATGCCTCCAAACATAATTGGAAGCACTTACTATTACCAAAAAAAAAAAAAAAAAAAAAAAATTCTACAAAAAGAAATGTCAGCAGGATATCAACTGGAATACAACTGTTTCAGTAAACAGCCATTTTATTATCATTATTATTATTATTATTATTATTATTATTATTATTATTATTTAGTATTCAAAGTACTCAGCTCTTGAGTTTCTTGTAAAAAAGCACATTTATTCTGTTACTGAAGCAATTGACATTTTAGTCAGGTGTATGAATGCTCTTCTCTTTTACAAATCAGTACAGTAGCAATATGAACAGTGACATTTTTAACCATCTGCATTACTAAAACAGAAGCAGCCACATCACAGACCAACTGGGCACCTGAGCAAAAGGGACAATGACGCTCAGATGTGTGATCTAGGATCACTGCAGTGTGTCTACGGCTTATCTGCAGCCATTTTATACAAGCTGACAGGTAGTTTAGTAAGTGTTACAGCCAAGCTAGAACCTGAGAAAGGAAAAGGAGTTGATTTCTGATAATAAACCCTTTGCAACCAGCTGAGCGAAAATACAGCTCACTGTCCACCAAGATGTTGCATATGAGATGCAAGACAAAAAGATTTGCATACAGTTTTTACAAAAAGCAAAATATTTGTGCTCTTCCCCTTTGTACTGTCTACAGACATGTTGCTTTAAGAACTGGACCAGCCGCTGGCTTAAACTGTACTTATGCAGCAAAAAGTGAGTGCTACTGCTATGAAAGAAAGAAATATATACATAAAGAAAGAAAATTTAGGAAAGCCTAAAAGATACTCTACCAGGTCTCAGTGCTTTTTGTATTATGAGAGTACAGATGAAGGTAAAATCATTAATGTCTTCCAAAATGTTCAAAGACAGTCTGATGTTTCTCAGCTTTAGCATGGTTTAATTGCAAGCAAAGTTATTTAGAGTTGTTCTGCTGTACAAAGCATTTTACTATAACTAGAATGACTAACGATGCCTAGGACCCCGCTGGCTTGCAGAGATATTATATGGAAGGGTTGCTGAATAAAGAAGTGGCTGGTCACATCATCTATATGGCCAGTACACACTTGAGCCCAGATCACCTGCCTCTGCTTTTTCAATCACATTCTAGGTCTAATTCAGAATAAACCAAAAGATTACGTGAGGACAGTCAGGCCTACTCAGGCCCCGAGGGGGATTGGCTCTAACCCAGTGCCATATCCTTACTGGTAGTACAGATGAAACCAACTTGAGCCACATGACTTTGGTAACCCGAGTATAGACACAGGTAGCATTACAGCTGTAGACAGTAGGAACAATTAAACCGAATGCACTTTTAAGACTGGTCTGTACAAAGATGAATGAACCAGTTATAACATGAAGAAAGGAAGTAAACAGTAAATACCTAGGTATTGTTCAAGGTTACCTGATAAATGAATTAATATACTAGTCTCCACTATGTTGTGCATTCGGTACAAAAACAATATAGTATTCATTCTTAATGAAAGCACAGTTTGGAAACTAAGTTGTCATGCTGTCATCAGAATTTTTCAGTCTTTCTGCAAACATGTGTCTTAACCTGATAAAACTTCATATTGCGATTTATACATTGCAATACACAATTACATCTCATGCTTAGGGCAAATAGCCTGTGGAAACATTAGCTCCATCTATACTGATAAATAACATAGGATCAGGGACCAGTAGCCCAGAAGCCAAGTGGCATAGCCTGGCTGCGTCTGATTTACATAACACTTGACCCTGGATTTCTCCTCAGTTTTAAGTGACTCTCACACATTAATATTATTTTCTTATGTTTTTCTATTTGATTGTGAAAATGGATAGTGCTGAAGGATTACACAGAACAGAGGGAAACAAACCACTATCGACCTACCCGTGCTGCCTGTTGTGAATGGTCTTTGGCATGTGCTCTTCACAAAATTATGCTTTGGAATCTTCTTGGAAAGTATCGGTAAACCCAACACAGTTAGAATTTAGGTAGTATCCACATCCAGTGCTCCAAAGATGGGATGTTACATGGCATCGAGTATCTCTTTGGTCAGTTTTGGTGAGCTGTCCCAGCTGTGTGTACTCCCAACCTCTTGCCCACTCCCAGCCTGCTCACTGTGGAGCAGAGTGAGAAGCAGAAAGCCTCGACACTGTGCAAGCCCTGTTCAGACATAGCTAAAACATTATCAGCCCTGTTTTGGTCACCAGTCTAAACAGCACCATATGGAATGATGTGAAGACAATTAACTTCATCCCAGCCAAACGCAGTGCATTTGGTGTTCATACCTTTCAGTTTGCTGGGGTTTTTTTCACTTTCATTTACTCCTATCTTAGTTATTGTCCTGGCAATCTAAATATATGGTGTAGTGCTGCAGCATTCTATAGCAATTACTAATTTAGAGCTGGAACTATTCATCTTTTCACATGTTCTGTTCCTCACATCTCTGTATTCATTTTTCTATATTGATTTAATTTATGATGAATTTAAATGCAAATCTTCAGACATCATCAAAATTTTATAGACTGCTTACATTAATGTGGGTCAAACAAATGAATAGGTAGATAAGACAGACTGAACACACATTCAAAAGGATCAATAAGCTTCACCTGCCTAGAGAAATTACAGTCTTATGAAAAGGAATTTATTGCTTAAAAATATAATGTATTTATTTCAGCAGCAAATTTCTTAGAACTCAGATACTTGATTCCTCTTGTCAGCTATACTTAGCTTCTGGAAACAAAAACCCTTACAAATTCAAATTTTGTAAAGGAAATTGCTTTTCTTCTTTGCCTTTTGTCTGCCTAACTACTGAAACTAAAAGTGACATAACTGACATCGTGTAACAAACCATTTTCTGAGCAGGTGGTTTGGAAATTGTACTAACACTATTCTTATTAGCACTGAATGTAATACTTCCAGTAAATTTACTGTTAATATTTGCACTGTAATTTTCAAAATATTCCTCCCCCCCCCCCCCCCCCAAATAACTGTTCAACTTCAGGAACATCACAGCCTTGTTAGAAAAATCATACCTAAATGTATGCTACTGCCTTTTTTCTAAGCAGGGGCTAAAGTATAACAGAATTGTTTAAATGGTTCCTGACAATCATATACTTTCTTAGCAAGAACTGAAATGTAGGTAATATTTTCAGACAATCTACAGCTCTATGACTATTTTTTTCTCTCAGTGTAATCCATTAGGTAATTAATGTTCAATATTTTGAAATGTTATTATTACGTTAATATTAGAATTGAAATGTCTCACTAAAAATACTCTTTATTCTCTTGCATACTGCAGCTGGGAATTCCTTTTCTTTTCCCTACTGCAAGCTCCAGTTCCACAGCTTTGTCTATAAAGTAAACCTCTCAATCCATGCATATCTTCATTAAAATCTGAGAGCTCCATAAAGATACAGGATTCTTGCTTAAGAAATGAAATTTCAATGTCAGAATGACAGTTCTTGCTTGGCCATGTTCCATTTGCATTCTTGTCCTAGATCACCATGATTAAATTAATATTTTACATTTCAGGCTGAGGGAAAACTGTAGATATCATTATGGTAAAAGGCAAAAGAATGTTTGAAATTATTAATTTTCATATTGAAGATTTCCTCTAAGATAACAGGCTAGAGATAATTATTCCTTCCTTTCTGTAAGTTTTGGGGGAGTTTGTTTCAAATTCCTCTTATGTCACGTAAATTCCCCTTTTCCTGAGAACAGCTGCCAATTAAATTCAGAACTTCAGCTATTGTTCCATTCTTCAAAAAAAAAAAAAATGCTTTGTGATTCAGCAGTATTATCTAACCATAGGCTTATTACTCAATTATCTCTGTTGTTAAGTCATGGAACAGAAGTTTTTTAATTACTTGCAATATTTTTTTGAGAAACGTTTGTGTGACTTTAGGGAAAAGTACAGGACAAAAGTACAGGACAAACTTTATGTTCTTTATAATTCAGTAAAAAAGCCTTTTATCTTAATAAAATGGATCTAAAGTTAATTGAGTCCTTTAATGATACAAAGTGTTCTGCATAGGCCAACGGAAATTTTAGCAGTGATGCAATTGGTTAGTTGCAGTAGAATAGCGGATCTTTCGGCCCAAAACTTCCAATTTTCAGCCAACACCAATGTCCCTCTAAAGCCTTACTGACTTCAATTGTTTATAATTTTTACTTTTATTTTTTAATTAAGTAAGCTTTGCTTCTACTTGCAGAATTTGAAGTGTATGTTTAAGGTGTGTTCTCTGAAGGGAATGCCAGCAGTATCCAAGATCATTTCCTCAAGGTGCTGAAGGTTTTAAAGGCTGATGGAGTCACATCAGACTGCACATATCAAATGCAAGATCACGAGACCTTTATAAAACACGTATGGTTTTGATTAATAAAATAAATCAAACTAAGTGCTGTTTTATGACCCTTAACCACTATTGAGGGAAAGCTAATGCTGTTGGCTGACAACAAGCCAATCTTTTCTATAATGGCAGCTATTAAATCCATGAGAAATCAAGTCATTATCCAATTCATACCAATTAATCAGATACCTTGGCTAAGCAGAACTAATATCCTACTTTGTTACTCGGAGCCATAGTAAAATGTAATAGCTGTGCTAGGGGTCAGTTTAGTAGTAAACCCAAGGTTTTACAGCCAAATTTCTTTTCTTTTTGTTATTTGTGTTCCAACCTGTTTTTAATTAAAAACAACTTTCCTGTTCTGGTTTTGTGATATCCATGACAGTTTGCAAAAAAATGAAGCAAATAGGTTGTGGTCTTTTAAAGCATCTGACATTAGTGAAAGATAATATCATGAACAGAGTACTTTACAGCAAATGCTCTGGAAATAAAACATCAGCTGAGAAGTAAATGCCTAACATAAATTGTTTCAGAATGTATTTCTCTGTCACATCTAGCAAATTTGTAGATTATAATGATGCATTTCTGAAGGAAGGAGGAGTATTTCAGTGAGGGGAAAATGACGAAGAACACAGCCAGCAAACCAACAGGTTCCATCACATCTTAGGGCAATTAACCTGACCCTGCCAAAGATGTTCTCTTCAAAGAACTTGTTTAAAGATCTTGTGACATTCATTATAAGGAATTCTCATAAGGAAGGTTAGTGAAAGTCATACTACAGCTTAGTCAAATTTGGTCTGAACTATATTAAGTTATTTTAATAAGTTTACAAGATTATATAGCTAAAATAACAAAATACCCATCAGCCTTTAGATAGTCAAATATCCATTTGATTTCTCTCACCATCTGATGAACCCATCAGTGGCATCCGCTGGCTACCTCATGTAATTTATAACATTTTGCCAATGAATATACTGTTTATAATGATTTTACTCATAGATGGTTTTGTCAAGCTTCCATCCTGACATAAGTTATGGAAGGAACAGCACAACAGCCAGATCTCTAAGGCTATGTATGTCAGTAGTCCAAAGGGCTGTCATGGGTTTAGACTTTTTTTTCATATATTACCGTCCAGTTTTCTCAGACTGCAACAGTGATGAGTGTTAGCGAAGGGAACAGCAGCTCTTAGTGGTAGGAGACATATGCCTCCTTGATGAATACTTAAAGATCCGAGTGGATCTGAGTGGAGAGTAAGGCTAAAAAGCTTTACTGTGCAGGTGAGCACGAGGACTGTAGCGTGGGTGTATATAAGATTATTTCCTCCTGTGGAAACCACGCAGAATCAATCCCTGACACTCCCAAAGGACTGAATAGGCATGGTGCTGCTCTTATGAGTGACCATTCCAGGGCCATACTTTGTAGGGAACTTTATTTCCTGCTTCTTTACCATAGCATGGACACTTGCCTTGTAAACCTTATAGATAACAGCATAAACAGTACAGCACATTGCTCCAATCTAACTAATCTCAGCAGAGCATTGTAACTGAGATAAATATCTTTAAAGAATAATATCGTATATTTTTTGCATATATGATGTATTTGAACTATTCCAGTGATAGAAGAAAGACAAGACAAAAACCACATGAAGCAGCTGAAGACTAATAATTTAAATTAGGCAAAGATTAAAATCTCAGGAGTTCTCTTAACATTTAAGGCAATCAAAATGGGATCCTGTGGGAACAGAAAGTAGACTTCAGTATGAAGGGCACTGGTGGAAATCAGTGTCATGGAGAATGTGCTGATTCAAATCATTTTTTGCTTAAATGGTGCATGCAATTACACATGCAATTTTCTTCCCAAAGGAGTCAACTGTGAAACTACTATTTTAACAGGAGCAGTACCAACCTTAAAACACAGTATGATTCAGCAAAATTTTAAAGTTCCTGCTTAAGCTCTGAGAAATTCTTGCTAATCTTTTATAGATGTGTGGGTGTATACAGGTGTTTCCTAGCAATATTAGCTCTAAGGTTCTTGTAAGCATAGAACCACAGAATCATAGAATCATATAATGGGTTGGGTTGGAAGGGACCTTTAAAGATCACCTGGTTCCAAATCCCCTGCTGTGAGCAGGGACATCTTTGCCTAGATCAGGTGATGGGGCACCCAAAACTTCTCTGGGCAACCTATTCCAGTGTCTCACCACCCTCATCATAAATAATTTCTTCCTTATGTCTCATCTAAATCTACCCTCTGTCAGTTTAAAACCACTAGCCTTTGTCCTGTCACTACGGGCCCTGGTAAAAGTCTTTCTTCATCTTTCTTCTAAGCTCCCTTTATATATTGAAAGGCTGCAATAGGTTCTCTTGTTCTCCAGGCTGAACAACCCCAACTCTCTCAGCTTTTCTTCACAGGAGAGGTATTCCAGCCCTCTGACAATTTCTGTGGCCCTCCCCTGGACCTACTCGAACAGGTCCATGTCTGTCTTACACTAGGGACCCCAGAGCTGGATGCAGTACTCCAGGTGGAGTCTCATGAGAGCGGAATAGAGGGGGAGAATCACCTCCCTTGACCTGCTGGCCACTCTTCTTTAAGTGCCTATTCCTGGCTCATATCTAATTTTCCATCTACTAATACACCTGTATTGGGTCTGGCTGAGATGGAGTTAATTCTCCCCATAGCACCCCTGGTAGTGCTGTGCTTTACATTGGTAGCTAGAAAGGTATTGATAACACACCAGTGTTTTGGCTACTGCTGAGCAGTGCTGGCACAGCGTCAAGGCTGCCTCTCCAACATTTTCATCCCCCTCAATGGCAGGCTGGGGCTGGGCAAGATCTTGGGAGAGGACATAGCCAGGACAGCTGACCTAAACTAACCAAACAGATATTCTGTACCATATGATGTCAGCTCACTTATAAAAGCTAAGTAAAGGGAGATGGAAGGGGGGGCATTTTCGTCTTCTGGAGCAACCAGTACGCGTACTGAAGCCCTGCTTCCCAGGAAGTGGCCAGACATCATCTGCTGATGGGAAGTAGAGAATATCATCTGTTTTTCTTTGCTTTTGCATGCAACCTTTGCTTTCACTTTATTAAACTGTCCTTATCTTGAACCACGAGCCTTTTGTTATATTTTCTCTCCCCTGTCCAGCTGAGGAAGGGGACTGATAGAGCGGCTTTGGTGGGCATCTGGCACCCAGCCAGGGTCAACCTACCACAACACCTAAGTCCTTCTTCACAGGGCTGCTCTCAATCAATTCATCCCCTAGCCGGTACTCATACTGGTGAATGCCCTGACCCATGTACAGGACCTTGCACTTGGCCTTGTTGAACTTCATCACGTTCACATGAGCTTACTCCTCAAACCTGTCAAGGTCCCTCTGGATGGCATCCCTTACCTCCAGCAAATCAACTGCACCTGTCAGCTTGGAGCAAACTTACTGAAAGTGCACTTAATCCTACTATCTATGTCATTAATAAAGATATTGAACAGTACTAGTCCCAGTACAGACCCATGAGGGACACCACTTGTTACTGATGTCCATTTGGACATTGAGCTGTTGACTGCAACTCTTTGGATGTGGCCATCCAGCCAATTCCTTATCCATTGAATAGTCTGTCCATCAAACCCATATCTCGCCAATTTAGGAACAAGAATGTTGTCCGGGACCATGTCAAAGGCCTTACAGAAGTCAAGTTAGATGACATCACTTGCTCTTCCCTTTTTCATCAATGCAGTCACTCCATTGTAGAAGGCCACTAGATTAGTCAGGCACTGTTGGCCCTTGGTGAAGCCATGTCAGCTGTCTCTAATCACCTCCCTGTCATCCTATGCCTTGACATAGCCTCCAGGAGGATCTGTTCCATGATCTTAGTGGGCACAGAGGAGAGGCTGACTGGTCGGTAGTTCCCAGGGTCCTTCTTTTTATGCTTTTTAAAAATTGGTGTGATATTTCCCTTTTTCCAGTCACAGGGGGATTCACCTGATTGTGATTACTTTTCAAATATGATGGAGAATGACTTAAAGACTATATTGGCCAAATCCCTCAGGACCCTGGGATGCATCTCATTGAGTCCCCTGGACTTGTGTATAGTCAGGCTCCTCAGAGGGTCTCAAACTTGATCTTCTTCTACGATGGGGGGGAATTCATAACAAGATCCTCTGTCTCATTTATTGGGGCGGGGGGTGGGGTGTATGCGTGAGGTGTACCATATCATTTGTCTTCCTTTTTTGACTAATGTAGGTGTAGAGGCCCTTTTTCTCCACATACCTTGCAAAATTTAGCCCCAAATGTGCCTTAGCTTTCCTGATTCCATCCATACACTCTTGGGCAGTATCCCTACGTTGTTCCCAGGATGTGTTTCTCTGCTTCCACTGCCTATGCATTTCCCTCTTGTGTTTCAGTTTGACTAGGAGGTCCTTAGCCATGCTTGTCTCCTGCCTTCCTTGCCTGATTTCTTACACATGGGAATCAATACTTCTTGAGCTCTAAGAGAAATGTCTTTAAATAGCTGCCAGCTCTCTTCTGCTCCTTTATTCTGGAGGGCAGTTTCTCAGGGGGTCCCATCCACCAGATCCCTTAAAAAACTGAAAGATCATGTTCCCAAAGTTTAGGGTATTGACTATACTATTCACCTGACCTATATTTCTTGAGATCATGAATTCCACCAGGCATGATGACTGCAGCCCGAGATACCATCAATCTTGACCTCTCCAATGAGGTCCTCTGCATTGGTGAGCAACAGACCTAGTAATGCATCTCCTCTGGTTGGGCTTTCTATCATCTGGATTAGAAAGTTATCCTCAGTGCATTCCAAGAGTCACCTAGACTGCTTGCAGCTTGCTGTGCTACTTTTCCAGTAGATGTCAGGGTGGCTGAAGTGTCCTAGCAGGATCAGGGCCTGCAAGCACGATGCATCCTGTAGTTGAAGTAAGAACACTTCATTGACATCCTCCCCTTGATCAGGCAGCCTTTACTAAATGTGAACCACAAGGTTTACTTTATTGTCTTGGTCTCCAATTTTCACTCATAAACTCCTGACCTGTGCATTGCTGCTTTTCAAAGACAGCTCTGTGCAATCAATCCATTATTTTATGTAGAGGGCAAACCCCCCACCTTTCCTTCCTTGCCTGTTCCTCCTGAAGATATTATAGCTATCGATTGCAGCACTCCAATCATGCGACTCATCCCACCAAGTTTCAGTGATAGGGATCAGATCACAGCTTTCCAGCTGCACAGTGACTGCCGGCTCCTCCTTCTTGTTACCCAAGCTGCGTGCATGGGTATAGAGATGCAGTTGGTTGGACTGTTGACTGTCTCACCTTTTTGGTGGAAGCTTTTTGGAGGGTCAGGGGACATTCCTCACTACTCTGGTAGGTGCATTCATCTACTTTGTTGCTTGTGAGTACACAGGTGTCATGACTTTGGACCGCACCCCCCCACGTTCATTAGTTTAAAGCACCATTCACTAAGTCAGCCAATCTTCCAGCAAAGATTCTCCTTCCTCTTCTAGATAGATGGATCCCATCTCCCCCAGGTAATTTGTATTCATCAAAAAATGCCCCATGATCGTAGAAGCCAAAGCCCTGGTGATGACACCAGCCACAAAGCCAGGTGTTGATCTGTATGATGTGTTGACGTTTGCCCGCACCTCTATCTCTCACTGGCAAGATAAAGGAGAAGATCACTTGGGCCCCTGTCTCCTTCGCTTGTGCCACCAGGGCTCTGAAGTGCTGATTGATCTTGCCCAGGTTATGTTGTCCTGTGCCATTTCTACCCACACAGAAAAAAAAAGTAGGGGATAGTAGTCTGTGCTTTTAACCAGTTGTGGCAGTCTTCCTGTGACATCCTGGATCTCGGCTCCTGGCCAAGCAGCAAACTTCTCTTGACTGTGTATCAGGCCAGCAGATGGATGCCTTAGTGCCTCTCAGCAGAGAGCTGCCCACTACTAGCACTCTCTGCTTCCCTTTGCATCATTTAGTTTGTGCGACTGGTGTGGTCTCCTCCAGCTTCTGCCTGAGTGGCTCCACCAGAGCACACCTTGCACAGGTGGAGCTTGCAGTCTTCTCCACCCAGGACCATGGGGTAGCTTGCAGTCCTCCACCTGGGCAGCAGCTTACCTGATAGGAAGCTCTGTCTGGGTGGCCACCTCCACTTGTCCCAGGCTAGCCTGGCTGGGTGGATGGTTCCTGCTGCTGCAGAGCACAGCCCTCATGTGGTCTCTGCCACCATGCTTCCAAAGATCTCAAAGCACTGCCTACCAGGCCTTTTTAATTCCCTGCAGACCTCAAGCTGCTGGGTAGGTGTTGTGGTTCAACCCCTGCCAGCAACTAAGCACCACGCAGCCGTTCGCTCACTCTCCCTCACAGAGTGGGATGGGAGAGAGAGTAGGGGGAAAAAAAGGTAAAACTCCTGGGTTGAGATAAGAACAGTTTAGTGGAACAGAAAGGAAGAAAATAATAATGATAATAACAACAATAATAAAGTGACAATAATAAAAAAGAATGGAATATACAAACCAAGTGATGCACAGTGCAGTTGTTCACCACTGACCGATGTGCAGTTAGTTCCTGAGCAGTGATTCCCCCCAGGCCAATTCCTCCAGTTTATATACTGGGCATAACATCACATGGTATGGAATACTCCTTTGGCCAGTTTGGGCCAGCTGCCCTGGCTGTGTCCGCCTCCCAACTTCTTGTGCCCCTCCAGCCTTCTCGCTGGCTGGGGATGAGAAGCTGAAAAATCCTTGACTTAGTCTAAACACTACTCAGCAACAACTGAAAACATCAGTGTTATCAACATTCCTCTCATCCTAAATCCAAGGCATAACACTATGTCGGCTACTAGAAAGAAAATTAACTCTAACCCAGCCGAAACCAGGACAGTAGGTTTGCGAAGGCAGCAGTTAGCTGGGGCGACCGACAGGGCTGCAGCCTCAGCCTGCGGGTGAGCAGAGCAGGCAGCAGCCCAACAGCTGGCAGAGCGCGCTGCCCTTCTTGCACAAACTGCCAGGCAAACTGCTGCGCAGCTCCTCTCAGACACCTCTCCCGGTTTGCCCGACCTGTTTCTGGCACTCGTGGTCACCGGCACTCCCTGGGAGCCAGTTATATGCAGCTTCCCATGGTTTGAAGTGGCTACAGGGACAGCCAGCCTCCGGAGACCTCAGAAGCCTCCCACTCTTCTCAGCGTGCGGCAGCAACCGCTGCTGCTGCTGCCGCTGTTGCTGGCAGGAAACTAAAGCATAAAACAAGAGATATTGCAGAGCTGGAAGTATTTGATTTAAACTGTGTTTGGAGCAGTTGCTTATGAGAAATAACAGCAACAAAATTAAATTAAATTATACTGGTTATTTTTAGCAATGGCAAGGCAAAACAGAAATGTCTCAAAGTGCAAAATTAATGTAACGTAAACATGTGATTAGGTTCTTTTTAAACTAAAATAGACAACACTAAAACAAACAGTGTTAATACTTGTAAACAATTCAGAGATCCCATAGGATAAAAGCAACTCAACAAATGTAAATTGTTCTTATCACAATTCTGCCTAACATAAGTACTGAGCAGAATGCTACTACTAAGACATTATTAACACAACTATAATAACTTAAAAAAAAATCATACACACTTAGTCAATGTGGATTTTGGACAAAACAACTATTGCCTGTATCCTAAAATGTTTATTTTAGAATACATGATAAATCTTCCAATAAATGATCCATTTTACGAGCCTTGCAGTTAATCATCTACAGCCGCAACAGAACAGCCCCACAGCTACTGTTGTGCCACGTAATGGAGAAGGCATACTCAGTGCCAGCCAGGGCTACTGAAGGGAGGGAGATATGCGTTTTAGCTTTCTTAAACAACTATTTTCTGTCTTCCATCTGGAAAACCTGTACCTCAATCAGTCATTAATTCCTATACAGTCTTCCTCACATAGCAGCATTTTGAAAGGATGCCCATGGTTCTGCTTTAGCCATCTGTACACCTGCATAAAGGTTTGACTCAGCCGAATCTTTTAGTCTTACCTCCGCTGACTATAAAATGCACTTAAATTGGAATCGCACATGCTTTACTACTTGACAGGTACAGATGCACTGATACATACACAAAGTTTCACTTGCTCTCAGTTACCATTGGCTAAAACCAACACCTCACATCTTACTATACGAGCTCAAAGCACACTTTGGCTAGAAAGTCAGACCACGCTGACTGTATTATAGCTTGTTTCTAAACCTCTGTATTTAATAAGGTTAAATATTTTACTAGTGAAATTGCATAAGAAAACTAAGCTTCAGTGCAAAACAAAACCAACAAAAACTCCCAGCAGGTACAGCTGAGTTATAAGCCCATGGAAGTATGGAGTTACAACAGAAATGCTGACACATTCTTAACAGTAGCTATGTGAACACAGAAAACTGTAATTGTTCCCATTATTAAAGACTTGAACCGGCTGCAGGTTTCACAGAAGTGATTCTGCAATCTGGTTGTAACTTGTTTCTTAACTACTGTTTCAGAACGTTCCTGATTACAGAAGAAGATTCTTTGTGGGGTTGGTTTTGTTTTTCTGTGTCTAGCACTCACATATCTCCTATGGTATAGCTTAATATGTTGTCAGTGCTTGAAATTATTTCATCGTTAATATTACATATTGCTACCCCTTCTCTCTAAGAACACAATAGTGTTATTACACTAATAAATTTCTCTGCTCCCATACCTGAGCTTCAGGTTCCTTGGTCACTTCTAGCTCAGACACATTTCATGTCCACCTTTTTCACCTACTAAAGGATGCAAGAGATTGCATACACCTCCTTTCCCCCCAGCACCTGCTGCTTGCAACACAAGCAGCCGGGTGGAGGAAAAGCAGCCATTCTGAAACCATGACTTCGACATGTATGCAAGTGGATACAGAGGTGAGGAAAAGGGACAGAAATGGATAGAACTGAGTTATGAACACCAGCACGGGTTCTGTGATACACTTTTGAGCAATCTTATTGAGCCAAGTATAAGGCAAGCACAGATTATTTCTCCCCTCTTTCTGCAGCAAAGAGAAAATAGATTTTGTGTGCAAGAATTATAATCTGCTTGCTTTCCACCTCAGGAAACACAGCTACGTACAGCCAAGGTTTCTGGCAGAGTCAGAATTAGCTTCTTAATGTGTGGAAACACCAGTTCCTTGGATTTGTGAAATATCTGAGATGACACATCTAGGATGACCTTTTTCACACATCAGTGAACACTCACTTAACAGTGTCCTATGAGTGCCCACAAAGATGATGCCGAGTTATCCAGCTTGTCGAAGCAGTAATTTCTGTATTTTACTTTGCTACAAAATAGAAATGATGTGTTCTTCTTCTAAAGTATTACTTGTTAAATCATTCTTGGGAACATTTTAGTTGTAAAATATTTTCAGCTCATTTCTTATGTTATAGTGATGTTTT
Organism: Astur gentilis; assembly: GCF_929443795.1. Taxonomy (NCBI): domain Eukaryota; kingdom Metazoa; phylum Chordata; class Aves; order Accipitriformes; family Accipitridae; genus Astur; species Astur gentilis. Next base: position 26,839,877 of record NC_064890.1, on the reverse strand, counting down.
ATCACTAGACATAGCTCCCAGCATGTTATTGAAGAGTATTTTCCTTTCCTGTTTCTGATAGAGAGTTGATCCAACTCCCATTACACTTAATGGGCATCTGTCAGATTAAATTTGAGTTGATTCAAATCTGTAAACAACAGTCCTGGTCACTGCTGCCCAGCACTACATTGTATGCAAGCAAATAATTTCTATTTAGATGAGCAGCTACAGTGCAACACCATTGCAAATCTCTACATGTAATATGAAAAAAAATAGTGTAGCAGGTTTTGAAATTATGTAATGTCATCTGTGAAGTAAACTGAGGAATGATAATTTACATCAGCTAAGAATATGATCCAAATTGTTCTTCAATAATTCTATGCACTGAAGAATTATTCATACATTTATCATCAAATGCCAGAAATGTTGTCTGACAGTTCAGGTCACCTCCCCTAAACATCTTCCTCAGCAAGCATCCTTTTGTGCCGTGAGAAGTAAGTATGTACCCACCTGCCCTCTTTATCAATGGGTAAACTCCACCCAAGATAAAAGACTTGTGGAAACGATGGAGCGGTTCTCAACTAAAAAAATTCCAGTGGAGGTGGTGTCTTCATTAGAAATGTCACCTGTGTAAATAGCAGAATAGCCTAAGCGAACTTGCTTTTCTTAGTAATCATCTGTAGAGCCCCTGCAAGTCATCCAGGCTTAATAATAACACCAGCCTTTAACTTAGATGACTAATGTGAGTTTGGCAGTGTACCAACTGCTAGTATAGTACTCAGTTTAGAGAATCACAGAGCAAGCTTGAGCTTGATTGTAAAATACCAAGGTACCATATCTTGGAAACGCAACACAAGAACATGAAATTGATTGGAAGATCTAGAAATCATGGTAAAACTCTTTTTATCACATGATTAGTATCACAAAAATTCTGGGATTTTTTTTTTTATTTATTTTATTTTATTTGGAGTGTTGATATTCCAGAAAAAACAGGTGAGGAAAGAAATACTGTGTATATTCATTATGTTTATGTCTAAAGTTTATTAAAAGTTGAGAGGCTAATATTCTTTGTCCTGGTAAAAGAGAAAACAAGAAGAATGGAATAATGGCAATAATCCATACAGACCGTTGTTGAAGAGTTCGACGAAGCATTTCTTAGCCTATTCAAAAGTTAGAATGTGGTGGCAGCAGAGAATTTTAACCAATTATTTGCTGGAGAATTATTATGACAGGCTATAGACTGACAATCATGCTCATGAAATGTGCTGGGAATAAACTTTGTTTAGAAGGCTTGAAGAAGACTAGTTAATTTAGATTTATTTCTGCCTAAAAGGGAGAATTGATTAAGATGCCAAAGGTGCATTGTAGTATGGGGTGAAAGTAATCACAAAATTATAAAGTGAACTATCCTAAGGGAAACAAGTGTGACAGAAGAACTGAAAATAACATACTTGAAGACATCAAGCTTTGATAGGGAACTCAGGAAACTCATGATAGGTCTTTTGGGAAGATAATCTGAGAAATAAAGGAATGCAGCAAATCTGGCAGTTACTAAAAGAAACCATATTAATGTAAACCAGCAAACTAGCTAATGCAAAAAAGAAGATGGAAAGTATGGTTAGAGACCATTTTAACTACATCAAGTTATCCTTAGTGACTTGACTTGAAAAGCAAAAAGAAATCATATAAAAGGGTCCTATGGCTATGGGTCATATAATTGAGTAAGATTAGAAAGGAAGAGCCCATATTTGTTATGATAAATCCAGAAATGCAATAGAGCATATGAGTTTCAATTAGCAAGAGAAATAAAAGAAAAGAAGGTCAGGTCCTAAAACTGCATATGAGGAAACTAAAAGAAATACAAGTCGAAGACTAATTGGAAAAGAAAAGCAAATAACAGCTGAAGTTTTCAGTTCTTTCTTTTTTGAAGTTTAAGTTGAAACTAGATTGCAAAAATTATGTTTAACAAGAAGATGGTGATGCAGGTCTGATTCTGGAAACAAGTCCAAGAATACTTTGGTGAGATAGTTCAATTTAATTTACAAGTGCTTATCAAAATCACCTTACAGTGTTTACAGCACTGTGTGAAGAATTTGAAACATTTATGGTACTTTTAGAAAATACGATGAGTAGGAAAAGCCTTAGAGCATTGGAAATGGAAAAAAAAAAAAAAATCATAAACCTATCTTAGAAAGTGCAAAAAAAAATGAGGGACTAGTAAACTAGTCAGCTTACTTCCCAGAAAAATTCTAGAATATCTTGCTAACTAGTTGCTATATCCAGATCATTAAAAAATGGTTAAGAGAACTATTTAAATATTAAAGTGCTAGCTTAAATTATCAATAAAAGTACATTTAAACTAAACCAAAGAAGTCTGTATGTATGAAAGGCTAAGATGTGGACACAATGTACCCTTCCATTGACCATAATGGGGCAGTGGAGCGAAGCAGACAACTAGATGCCAAGCACTGTTTGACAGAACTTTCCCTCAACCCTCTACAACAGGGAATACAATTATTCAGCTCTACTTAGCACTGGTGATCCTTGGTTGCGATACCACAGTCACTGTTAGGCACCACACTTTAAGAAAGAAGAAAGAGTCTACAAGAGAACAGCGTATATGGCAAGCATGTTAGAGAGTGCATGAAGCAAGAAATTGTCTTTGCTGCCGGCAGGAAGTGGGCAGACATAGTCTTCTAATTATGAAAGGGTTGCTGTGAAGAAGTAATGAAGACAATAGGAAAGGACAAGTAGAAATCAGTTCAATTTGTAACAAAACCCCCCTATAGATAAGATATTAACTTACTTTTTAATGTTATGAGGCAGTGGACCAGACTACTGTGGTTATAAAACTGCTTCCACAGTGGTTTTCAAGAGCAGATTAGAAAAATATTTGTTAGGATGGCTTCACTGTAAGATGATGACCCAAGTGATTTTTCAAGGTCCCTTCTAATCTTATAGTTGCATGATTGTCTTCCCTTTCATTTTGTGTTAGCATGAGTGCAGTTTGTTTTGTATCTAGAATACAATAGAGAGCATCAGGTGTTTTTATGCAATACATTTTATGCCACTGCTAACATTTCATTTGTGGCTGTTTACTGCAGAGATAGAATATTTAAAAAACGTCTTTAAAACAGAAAAGTGGAGAGTCTCTTCATTAAATAATAATTATAGAATTATACAGAAATAATTGTAACCAGATTTTAAAAAAGCATTTCACCTACACCCTTTCTAAACATCAGCCATGTTGCTACATTTACTGCTTAATTTGCAGTGCAATTGGTTTCAGAAAAGTTCTACATGGTAATTGTCTCAGCCTGATGATAAAGACAGCATATTTTTGTACTGCATACTAAATTATACTTTTAAAAAGTTATTTGCAGTTCACTATTTTAGGGGTTGTGTTGTCAGAAATCCAAATACATGATTACAGAAGGCAGCTGAGTGGTTAACACTGGGGTCTGAATGAAGACTGTGCAAAGACTTCTAAAATTCCGAACTACTGCAACACAGCCATGTGACATATGTTCTCCTGTAGTTACAGATCAACATCTTCCTGGTACTAAGCCAAACATAAAAACCAAATTCCAACATATTTCTGTCTTTAAACAAGTGGCTTTAAATCCCTTGTAAGCCTAGGCTCAAATCCATGACACAGACCAATTATATTTCTTATATCAGAGGATTATCTTCCTAATTAAAAGGAAAAGAAAAAGGTCAGGGTATTTTTAGAAATCTGGTTAATTGATTAAACTGCTGGCTGGTTGCTACAGTCTTACTCAGCTCCCTCCAGTAAAGCTATCAACCTTTAATCACAACTCATTTGTTTGAAGAGTTAATATACAACTGGCTTTACAATGCTGTTCTTTGTAACTGATTTCATGTGCTGACACTTGGCCGCAACTTCATTTTGAGATAACACCAAATGTGTTCAAAAATCAGCTGAACAATTGACTTTCATGATACTAGTGGAAAAAATAGCATTTCTTAATTCAGGTTAGCATAATGAACTCTAAAAAAAAAAGTGTAGCTTCTCATAAATGTAGCCTGAAGACACATGGTAGGATTCCTATTCAGAGGAAAAAATGTGGGTATCTAGGTATCTACATCTTTAAGAAAAGTCTAAGTGCTCATTATAGTAAACAGAAATTTGAGGGGAAGAGAGTGGTGCAGTTGCCCGAACATAGGTGTCAGTACTATTTTATATGCCATAAAGTACGTTCCTGGCCTCCAGCTGCAGCTTCACTCTGGGCTTGCCACAGGACCTGTGTCATAGGTGCCACTTTGTAGGTGCCTTAGATATGCCAGAGCACATGAATAATGTTTAATATTTCTACATTAACATAGTGATATTATTACTTAAAGCTGCTGCATCTCTACCTGATAAATAAAATGTTTATCCAGACACAGGCTTTACTTACACTTTTATAAGATTTGATTCACCTACAGATTTATTTTTCTTATCTTTCTAACTGTTCAGAGAACTTGGGTGTTTTGGAATTATTAAAAGGAACGTATATTTTAAATATTTTTATGTGAAGTAAATTAATGGGCTTTGAATAGCTATGCTGAGCAGAGAGCTGAAGACATACTATTTGACTTCACATACAAAAAAAGGATTTGGAAGCTTTACAAAATGTTGTTTTCTGTTTTCAAATGTTATAATTGCTTGTGGTTTGTTTTTGTTTTTGTTTTTTTAAGAAATTATAAATACTTATCTTTGAATGAACAAATATTGACCTTTTAAAGAGAAACCCTCTCTAACAGTGCTTATATTTGGGCTATATTTTAAAATTACATTTTAAAAATTTACCTAAAAAAATCTGTACCAGGAAAAGTAATCAAAAAGTCTATGTGATATTTTAAAGTTCCCATAAAAACATTACAGTAAATTGATCAGGTTTACTGACAGTTCTGTACCTGATTTATTTACAAGTCCTGCAACTCAGAGGGGGAGCATTGCCAGAGTATGCTTTATAGGACTCTTTAAGAACCATAGAAATTTTATTGAGTGAAAAGAAAAAATAAAATATGATAGGTGTGTTCATTACTTTACTTGGCAAAAATGAGGGTGGACTTAGCAGGAAGGGGGAACTGGAAAGTTTATGATCTCAAGTAAGAACATAATTTTATTGAAAGACCAACTATTTAAGTAACTTTCTGTAGACATGATATGCATTCAGGATCCACCCTTTTGATGTAAGGCCTGATACAGAGGAAACCCAAATTTTCCCATTCCTCCCGAAAGCTCCAACTTTATGTACATTTGTTGTACTATAACTCCAGCTGGCAACCAAGGATCATACAACTGTTCGCTCACTCCCCTCCAGTGTCATGGGGGAGAGAACTGGATGGGTAAAAGTGAGAAAACTCGTGGGTTGAGATAAAAACAGTTGAATAGGTGAAGCAAAAGCCACGCATGCAAGCAAAGAAAACCAAGGAATCCATTCCCCACTTCCCCTGGGCAGGCAGGTGTTCAGCCATCTCCAGGACAGCAGGGCTCCAGCACGCCTCACGGTGACTTGGGAAGACAAACGCCATCGCTCCCAACGTCCCCCCGTCCTTCTCCTTCCCCCAGCTCTATATGAGGAGCATGACGTCCCATGGTCTGGGATCTCCCTTGGGTCAGTCGGGGTCGGCTGTCCCGGCTGTGTCCCCCCCAACTCCTTGTGCCCCCCCAGCCTCCTCTCTGGTGGGGTGGGGGGAGAAGCAGAAAAGCCCTTGGCTCTGGGTAAGCACTGCCCAGCAGTAACGAAAACAACCCGGTGTTATCAACACTGTTTTCAGCACAAATCCAAAACAGAGCCCCATACCAGTTACTATGAAGAAAATGAACTCTACCCCAGCACAGGTGGCTAGGCAAGTGCCAAGTCCCAGTGTTAGTGGGGCTGTGAAAGGACTGCCAAGGGACGGTGAGGACCAGCAACAGCTTTCAGTCCTGGCACCTCCCATTTTGGAGACCTCGCTGGATGTTTTCAATTTTGGAGCTGGGCTCTGGCGAGAGTGAGGGGACCATCAAGTGGCTAAGTAAGTGCAGAGCCCCATTGTTGTTGAGGCTGCGAAAGGTCAGCCAAGGAGAAGTGGGAACCACAAACAGCTATCAAACCTAGCGACTTCTGTGTGGCAGACCTCTCTGGAGGGTGTCTGTTTTGGACCTGGGCTCTGGTGAGGGTGAGGGTTAGGTGGTAGAGCAAGGGCAGGGCCCAAGAGTTGGTCAGGCTGTGAAGGGGCTGCCAAGGGAAAGCGAGGGACAAAACCAGTTTTCAGTCCAGACCACTTTTCTATGGGAGCCCTAGGAAATGAGTGGCTGTTCTTTCCCTGGCCTCTGTCGAAGGTAAGAGTTAGATGGTAAAGCAAGCACAGATCTGCAGCCTTGGTGCAGCTGTGAAAGTGCTGCCAAGAGAAGGCGAGGGCCAGCAACAGCTTTCAGTCCTGGCACCTCCTGTGTGGGAGCAGACACTGGATGGTTTTAGTTTTGGAGCTGGGCTCTGGCGAGAGTGAGAGAATGAGTGGACCATTAGGTGGACAGCCAAGCAAAGAGCCCCAGCGTTGGTGGGGTTGTGAAAGGGCTGCCAAGGGAAGGTGAGGGCCAGCAACAGCTTTCAGTCCTGGCACCTTCCGTGTGGGAGCAGACACTGGACATTTTCAATTTTGGAGCTTGGCTGTTGTGAGCATGAGAATAATTGGACTGTTCGGTGGTGTCATGGTTTAACCCCAGCTGGCAACTCAGCCCCACACAGCCGCTCGCTCACTCTCCCTCTGGTGGGACAGGGGAGACAATTGGAAGGGTAAAAGTTAGAAAACTCATGGGTTGAGATAAAGACAGTTGAATAGGTGAAGGAAAAGCCAAATGCACAAGCAAAGCAAACCAAGGGATTCATTCCCCACTTCCCATTGGCAGGCAGGTGTTCAGCCATCTCCAGGACAGCAGGGCTCCAGCACGTGTAATGGTTACTTGGGAAGACAAACGCCATCACTTTGAACATCCCCCCTTCCTCCTTCCTGCAGCTTTACATGCTGAGCGTGGTGGGATACCCCTTGGGTCAGTCGGGGTCAGCTGTCCCGGCTGTGTCCCCCCCAACTCCTTGTGCCCCCCCAGCCTCCTCTCTGGTGGGGTGGGGGGAGAAGCAGAAAAGCCCTTGGCTCTGGGTAAGCACTGCTCAGCAGTAACGAAAACAACCCGGTGTTATCAACACTGTTTTCAGCACAAATCCAAAACAGAACCCCATATCAGCTACTATGAAGAAAATTAACACTATCACAGCCAAAACCAGTACAACATTGTTTGAAAAACATTGCTTAAATCCATTGTGAGTAATCTGAATGTTACCATCTAAGCCTTTCTGCATTTGAGTTTTACCTGAAAAAAACCTGTGCTACTCATTCATTTAGTGATTGGATTATGAACACAAACTAGTGGCAGGATAAGTGTAGCGACTCATGACATGATGTGTTGTTGTTAGTTATTTGACTGGCACTAATGAAAAGACTAAAGTCCCTCAGTAAACCCAAGTTTGAATATACTGTACCAACTAGCTAGGCATCAAATCAACTTCTCTATTTTTAGACCTCTTCCTGTTCCCTAAGTGTTGTCAGTTTATCTGCTTTGTGGATCATGCTTATTTCTTAGGAGGGAGACTATTCCCTTTTGTCCATGTGAAGAACAGCGAGTATATACGATAGTAAGTAATAATAAACAATATGTATAAAAATTAAAAGCAGCTGAGGTTTTCCAGCTTATTCAACCTAATATTAATTTCAAAGAGATGACTGACATCATATTTGCAGCTTGGATCAAAGATGCTGGCAGCTCTGTCTTGCAGAGGGAGCTGTAGATACGGTGTGCTAGAGAAGGTAGTAGGTCCCTTTGTGCCTACCTGCAAAATTCTCCACCTTCACCATGCGTGGCCTCAAACCTTAAACCCCTGTCCTCAAGTTCCTCTTCAGTAATCATGTGCTGGAAAACAATTACTTGCATATTTATGTCGGCTGATGGGGAATATTCCATTGCTTCAACAAATATGAATAAGGTTGATGATCAATAGCGGTGCCTGATAATTTGTGGTGGAATTTTGTGAGGAGGAAAAGTAGTGTTAATCATTCAAATCTATATTGGATTGCTAAAAAAGTAATATTTACATTTTTATGCCTCTGTATACCTCAGTATCTCAAGAGATGGCGAATACAGACATGAAAAAAAGATTAGAAATAAAGTATTTTGTATTAGAATTTAACAATTACTCCAAATGCCCCTTTCTTTTTTTTCCTCCAAAATCTTCTTCCATCAGTTTCCTGATTCCAATGTCTATGCAATATATTTTTAAATTTTAAACAACTATTAAAATTTTATCTGTAAAATTGTAAATTTATAAACTTGTAAAACTCTTGTGGGTGAGTTTGAGTTAATTTGGGTTTGGAAGAAAAGACAAGAAATGGCACTCTGTTCCATTGCATAATGAAATTGTCATGGCTGGGAATCCCCAAAGCAGTCCCAAGCATGAAACAATTTCTCCCCCTTCAGGCCCACGTGCACAACTGAGCGATTCCCCTCTCCCTCCTCCTTCCATCAGCTTGCTTTCCTTGAAAGCATACACAAAGGACTAAGATGGAGATTATTCTGAAACTTCCCAAATGTTGTTTTCTTTCAAGTTAATGTAGTAAACAATTTTTTTGCCATTTGGCATTAATGGGAACTTTAATCCTATGTAAATCTGGGAGATAGGCAGATCCATTTAATTGCAGAAACCAGAAGTCTGAAACGTAATTGTTCATGTGTAAGGGTCCTTAGAAGTAACTGATCATGAAATCTTGACATATGTCATATGAGTAGGGTTCACAGACTTTCTGGCAAATCAACATACACATTTACTTGCTTCATCTGAAATTTAAAAAACTCACTTTTGAAACATTAAGCTGTCACAATCAAGGCAGACTCAAATCACAGATCTTGATTGCTGTACTTAATACTTCTTTTCATTTGCTCCAGTTTATCTTTGCATATCCTGTTCTGTGCGATTAAATACTCTTGATCACTCAGGAGCTCATGCTGAGCCGTATCATCTCACACAAAGCATCACAAGGTAAAGCTACTCAGGATCAACACTCACAGAGAAAGCACTTGCCCCAAATTCATCTTTTTCCATTATATCTGGACCTCTGGAGGCAACATATTTTCAAATCCGGACATAAAAAGATATTTTTTTTAACTAGCACTAGCAATTTATAGAAACAAGCACAATGCCCATTCTGAAAATATTTCAGTGCAATGGTTTTGTCAAAGGCCAGGCAGGGAGGTTTAACCTTCTTTTGTAGCTGAAAAGTTATGTTCTTATACTTCTTCTTCCTTGCCTTGACTTAATTCTTTCTCAGTCAGAAAGAAGGTCAAGAAGTAGTAAGTTCACAGGAGAAGCCAGAGGATTTTGTGAAATACATACTTTGAAGGGGATCTTGGTTTATTATTGTAGTGAAAAACAAAGCTCCTGTTTGGTTTTTTGTGTTTGGTTGGGTTTGGGTTTGTTTGGGGTTTGGTTTTTGTTGTTTGTCGTTTTGGGGGTTTTTGTGCGTTTGTTTGTTTTTTAATAGGAGTGCCTTTCTTTGAATGTCTATTATTTATTTATGCATTTAATGTCCTGCAAGCATTAATAGAAGTGGAGCATGAAATGGAAATGGACCAAGACCTGAAGCTTAGTGCAGCTTCTCTCCACTAAGCCTGGGCACGCATGGTTGACAATGTGGGGTTTGTGTTTCTGCCAGGCAGCAGGACAGCTTTCTCGGGGGGGTGGAAAGGGTCAGCATTCCTCCTCTGGAAGAGGCTTCTCCACCACTGGAGGTGTCACCTTGGAAGTGACAACTCTGGCTTCACAGGGAGGTGAGGAAACCCTTACCTCCTAGGGTGTCACCTGCCGAATTACTAGGCAGGCTGTGAAGAGCACCTCTTTCTCTTCCTGTGGTCTTGAATGAGCCTGGGTTTATCACTCTGCTTATGAGTGCACTGCCTTGGGGACAATTTGGGTAAAAAACTGCCTGAATTCTGGATTGCCACATGGGATAAAAGGATCATAGGAGCCTATATGTCCATACCATAATGCTTTTGCCATATGTTCAGCACCTCACAGTATTGGACTAGGGATGTTGCTGCTCTTTTGGGTTTAGGCACTGTTGGAGAATGACCTGTGTAGATCACGCTCTCAGATATATGTTTTGATACTGCTGAGGCTCATTTTTGATACTGCTAAGGCTCAGGGCTTGGGTTGTCTGGATCATAACCTTAATAGTGCTGTGCCTCCAATTCCTAACAGTAAAGTAGGGGTAGCTGTAATAGTTTGCTACCTTATGGTTTTAGACTGTAAACTCTGTAGGAGAGGGACCTTCTCATACCCCCAGTTTGTACACTGCCATTGACATTCCAAAGGTAAACACAAGAAGGCCTAATAAATATTGTCTGGTTTTGGTACCTTATTGGTTTTGTCCGTTTCCCATGCTACAATTGAATTTATGGTGACTGCCGCTACAATTTCTTTTGGAGCACATCAGTTGCTGTTCAAATCTTTATGCCAGCTTGTACCATATGATGCTCCCAGGAGTCTGGACTGTTTTCCCAGTTTCCTGGACAGTGTTTTGCTTAAACAATTACATTTCCTTGACTTTATTAAATTAAGAAGTTTATCCTGGATAACCACTTCTCTTCATACAGTGAAAGCAAAACTTCTAGCTAAATGTAGTAAGAGTAGCACCAATTTATTTTACTGTTCCATAACTGTTTTCACTAGAGCAGGAAAGAATATCCTTGCATACTTGTTTCCATTTTAGGATCTAAAGTGCTTAAGTATGATAGTCAATATTTCCTTCATGAATCAACTTTCCTTACCATAGATCTTTTTATAGCTTGCCTGTCTTAGACACCATTCTAACAGAAATTTTTAGTAATTTCATTTTCTATCACCACCTGCCTAAAATGAGACACCTGCTCTCCGCATCTATTTCCATTCCTCTTCATTAGTTTTTTTCCTGTATGTCTTTCCTTTATTATTAAAAAAGAAATTATCAAGATTTTTCAAAGTTTTTAAATAAAACTGAAATACTACCTTGTTATAATTGTTGTAGTAGATACATATTTTCCTTACAGAAAGTAATGTCTTTAAGACCCCCACCCTAATTTTTGCTTTAAGTGGCACATTCTTTCTTGTAAATAGTGCAGATATTGCATTGAACATTATTTTTCATAATTTGTTCTCTGATCCAAAATCTATTTTTAATATATGTAAACTCCCCCTTTTTCTCAGACTTCTAATTTCTTTTTCACTACTTTAGAATTAAAATCTTCATTTTCATTGACTGGCCAATAATGAGCAGGGAAACAGATGTTTTCTTTTTAGGATGAAACCTCATTACCTTATCATGAGTGACCCTTGTATGTGAAGTGATGATATAATATTAACAGGCTTTTTCATTTTCTTTGCATTGATTTGATTTTCATCCAGACATCTCATTGTTATAGCTGAAAAAGTGATTTTTCAGTGGCCACCCAATGCTCTTCTATATTGTTTCGTGCCAATAAATACCTGGTTATAGATTAGAATACTGATAATTTGATCAAATATTAGAAACATCAGGTTAATTAATCTAGATTTAGATTTCCAAATCAACCTATATAACTTTCTATATCTCTAAGGTAGATCTGAGAATTTAAACCTTAGTTCATACTTGTACTGTTCCCTATTTAAATTTAGAAAATTTATTTTTCAAACCTCTGGAAACTATTTTTATGTCCGTCCTGGTTTTGGCTGGGATAGAGTTAATTTTCTTTCTAGTAGCTGGTTTAGTGCTATGTTTTGGGTTCAGTATGAGAAGAATGTTGGTAAAACACTGATGTTTTCAGTTGTTGCTCAGTAGTGTTTATACCAAGTCAAGGATTTTTCAGCTTCTCATGATCAGCCAGCAAGAAGGCTGGAGGGGCACAAGAAGCTGGGAGGGGACACAGCCAGGGCAGCTGGCCCAAACTGGCCAAAGGGGTGTTCCATACCATGTGACATCATGCCCAGTATATAAACTGAAGGACTTGGCTGGGGAGGTGCAGATCGCTGCTCAGGAACTAACTGGGCATCGGTCGGTGGGTGGTGAGAATTGCACTGTGCTTCACTTGTTTTGTATATTCCAGGTTTTTTTATTATTATTGTCACTTTATTATTGTTGTTATTATCAGTATTATTTTCTTCCTTTCTGTTCTATCTCAACCCACAAGTTTTACTTTTTTTTTCTCCTGATTCTCTCCCCAATCCCACTGCGTAGGGGGGAAGTGAGTGAGTGGCTGTATGGTGCTTAATTACCAGCTGGAGTTAAACCACAACACAAGCACAGGTGGGTCAAAAACCACAGTCCCAGTCATCTAAAGTAAAAATCCCACAATTCACCCTTTTAAATTTAGTTTTCGTTTGTTTCACTTTAAAGAATGTAGATAAGATGAAAATATATGTGTCATTTCCTTTGGATAAAACTAACCATAAAAACACTGGTGCAAAACCACAGATATGTTTAACTGTATACTAATATCACTGGTGTTGCCTTGAGAGGTTATAATAATAATTTCAGACTATAACACAATGCGAGCCTGCATTGATTTTTGCAGAATGTTAAATAGAGGTTGATTGAAACCAGGGAATTTGCACATGCATTAAAACCACTACAGGTTTCAAAAGCATTTCAAACTGGGGCTAGGATATTATCAGTGAGAACTTGCAGTTCTAGCTTCTGCATTCCTGTTGCATTTGAATTAAATATATAGAAATGTAATAGCCCATAATGTGAAATAGAAACTGATAAACATTTTGCAAATGCCTTTTCTGACTTGAGTCCCATAGATCCCATAATCTACGTAACAGACTGAATCTGCATTTCTGCAGAAGAATTAGCTAGCTATATTCCAAGAATTTGTATCTTTGAATCTCATCCAACTCAGAATCAGCTGATATTTTAATCACAATTTAGATATTTAGTTTATATAATCTGGGAGTTGAACCAAAAATCATGGTTTGGCTTTATTCTTTCTTCAGTCTCCTATTAGAAGAAATATCTTTCCAGATTAGCCAAACTGCATTTTGCTGATAAGGGGGAATATGAATGACATGCAATATTATGTCTCAGTGGAATATTATATGAACAGAGGGAAAAATGCATTTTGTTCAGATCTTAACAAAAAGATCAAAATTAAATCTATGAAAATCCTTACGGGTAAAACCTGACTATCTGCAATATAATACATGGAACCTTGTATATAAGGATATTTAGGCATCCTATAAGCCCATTTCAAGTTTGTAACCTGAGTTTCTGAAATAAATGCATCGTTCATTAAACCGAAGACCCCAGGGAGACAAATATTTATACCTGTCTACATGGATTTATCCATGCATGTGTATACATCTTAATATATAAATAGATAGACAACTAAAAGCCCCATTTGTGATTAAAAAGCTCCATTTTTGGCTCTTCTGGTGTCCTAGGTACTCTGTAACATGATAAGGATATACATCATTACAGAAAAAAAAAAAGATGAAAGAATGATTAAATAGAAAGTCTGATAAAAAAGAAGTTCTGTTTGAGTTGAAGAAGGGAATAATGTGCATGCAACTGTGGTAGAAAAATAATGAAATCGTTGCTGAAAGATGGATATTTATTTATTTATTGGTTAAAAAGAAACACCCTTTGTGTTATGAACCCATCACCAGAGAAAATGGTCCTAAGAATCCAAAAATAACACAGACTAAATACTGACATTTTCTTGTCCAGTTGTAGTTTCCAAACTGGTGGAAATAAAAAGAAATAAGCAAAGAAAAAAAATCCCACAAAGTTATTGTCAATAAATAAAAAAGTGAAAAGTAAAAAAGTGAAAAGTAATATGGATTGTAATTCGCTTGTAAATATGAAGCTTTAAAAATCCCATCATGAAAGCTGTTAGAAACAAGCATTAAGATATTGAAATTAATATGATTCTTCCTTCACAATTCTATGGCTTGCAACTTATCACTCAGTCTTTCTCACAGTATAATTTTTACTTGCCAAGCTCTAGCTCTGAGTCTCCTGAAGTTTTTTCTGTTTCAATCACTGTGAATTATGATTACTGTGACTTCCTCAGCCTTTCTGCTGCATATGCCAAAAATATTTGAGTTCAGAATGCAGCACTACATGAACAAGCATATTGGTAAGATACTTCCGTCTCTGCCTTTCCCACTCTCTTCATCTACTCCATATCTTCAGGATTACGTCTCCATATACACTTTTTAATCTTACCTTTTTTTCTGTAGTTGAATAGTCTCTTGTTGGTTTAGTAGTCACTTAGTTCCCAGCTGAAGAATGGAGAAAATAGACATTGAATTCTTACAAATGCTGTGCTATCCATCTCAAATGGTCTACCACAGGCTTTCATCTTATCATGTTCCCCTCAACCTTTAAAACATGGCTCATACTCTCTATTTAATATCTCATATCTAACCAGTAAAATAAATGCTGCTGCTGACTGGAACCAGAAAAGTTCTTCTTCTCTCTATCTTCTATACGTGCCCATTTGTTGTATTGCTCTTTATTTTAACCATATGCATCACAGAAGAGTGGTGGACATTACACTGCCATCATTCAGCTAAACAATTAGACATTTACCATGTATGCTATCACCTCTGCTTGTATACATTAGCTCCTACAATGAAAGACGAGGTGATCCATGGCAAGGTCATGTCCTCTGCAATGTCTACAGGTCTCGGTACTGCACAGCTCTGCCAAAGCCCACCAGTATCATCCTGAGAATTACGCCTGTGTAATTGCTAAGCCAAGCAGTGATGCCAATAGTCACACTGTTCTGCTTCAGCATTTTTAAACCCTGTGTACTGGTTAAAGAGTGCACTGCCCTACCATTCCCTCTTTGTTGTATCATATGGACAGAGAAAAAAATCCCATTGGTTAATCCTTACTCTATGACTTGAAGTGCTTAATGTAAAAGATTATAAGGGGGTAGGGGGAAGCTTTAAAAATCTAAAGAAAAGCCCCGAAGATTTGTTACAATTAAATTGACAAGCCAAACACAGAGACCTGGCTACTGAAGGGATTGTCACTTGTATTTTTATTTGTCCTTCATCCTGGCTTTTTAAAATTTATTTAACTGAAAAATTTCCTTCATTTATCAAGTTAGTAGAAATCTGAAAATATGGCTGTTAGGTTACCAATGTTTATCAACAATTTATCCACAAGAAAGAAAAATAACCAATATATTCTAGTTTTGCTGATCTAGAGACTATATTTGTGATTAAAAAGAAGATGCACAACCTTTAGCAGTAACTAATGAGGACAACATTATATTAATAGCATGGCATCATGGTTGTTTCTTTTTTCAAGATATGATTGTTTTTAATATTTGGCCAGGATACTTTTCTTTTTGACAATACTTGGACATTATTAGTATTCACCTGTGCTTTATTGTACTGTGTTTTTAGAAGACTGGGTTTACTAAGAATACATTTTTTATTCTTTTTTCGTTTTAACATAGAAAACTGGCAAGCTAACTCCTCTTAGTGGGGATGAATGTCAGTAACATTGCTATTAGGCTTTTTAGTGATAACACAGAACCTAAAAGTTTGCATTATTATAGTGCTTGACACAGTCTTTAGTCAGGCAAACTCTTTTTGGTGTCAGAGATTTGCCTGAGGATACCTGAGTAAGAACTTCCGAAGGTAGGAACCATATGCAGTTATGATTTCTATTAGTTTAAGATCCAATAGGCTCTTGTAAATAAAGACAATTATTTTCATTGCCTTCAGCAGGCTTTTGGGCAGACCTGGATGGCTACGTATTTGCATAACCTTCATACGCATTTTGATAATCCCACCGCCGTTTTCCCCCACTGCTGAGTGTGGTGGTGCAGCCCCCCTGGGCCACGTTGCAATGTCAGGACCAGCCAACATTGTGCTCTGTGCAGTGAGTTGGGACAATCTGGTACTTTCTTATTCTGGCTACGGTACAGTGAGTTAGGATGATTAGGCACTCTCGAACCATACCTGAAACTCCTGTTGCCTGGAACCGTACCTGAAACTCCTGCTGCTTGGATCATGGCCTGCCTCGGAGGGTGCCAGAAATACCTGACAAGAGTTCCGGCCAGAATGGAAATGCACTGACCAAAGTCAGTCATCTCACAATCCTATAAATAGTGATCCTAAGTGAGACCCTTTGAGCTCTCCAGGATCACAGCAGGCTGTGACCCAGTATCTACCCTGAGCTGGGACATCTATCAGGGTAGGTTTAGCAAGGATTTTTAAGAGTACATTTCATGAGGATTTTAAGTAGTAGGTGTCGTGACGATTTCAAAGAGTAGATTTCATGAGGATTTCCAAGATAGGCAGCTGATAGATGCCAACAAAGAAGAAGGGGTCAAAGGTTTTCTGCCGACAAATGCTGGCAAAGGACAATAGTGAGCAATTCGCTACATTTCACATCGTTAGATTTTGTGAGGTTTTTAAAGATCATTTGGTACCAATAATTCACTACAATTGGCCAAGAGAGAAAAATCTTGATTATAGGTTAACCTCTGTATCTGTGTGTTTGTGTGTGTGTGCAAGTGCAATTTGATTTAGGAAACTTTGTAGTGCTGATAGCAAACTTTATTAAATTACTCTGATAATTGACTGATGATTAAGTGTTGTTAAATATCATATAACATAATCTTGGGATTTACTGTAACAGTGTTAATAAATCTTAAATTGCTGTTACCTCAAAGTCATGTAGACTCCATAATCACTCATTCCCCGACAAATTGGTGTAGTAATTTAACGGGAGATTTTCCTTATCCTTTGTACCCCTTCTATTAGGCATTAACCATCGTCGAGGTGTGAGACTAAGTTTTGATCCAGCCGCACCTAGGCTCCTCTCTGGTATGGAGTTTAGAAAGCAAGGGGGTCTACTCTGAACCTCAGGACTCAACAGGAGGTTTTTCTTACCCTTGCATTAATTCCATTAAACAGAAACCGTTGACCAAGTCTGGGACTAACATTGGATCCAGCAGCACCTAAGGTCCATCAAGAATTTAGAAAGCAAGGGAGTCCACTCTGAACCTTGTGACTCAACAGGAGGGTCTCCCTTACCCTTTTGTGTCTCCCGTCTCTTTGTCAGTTATTCTAAATTTATTCTAACCTGATTTTCCTTTGTATGTTTCTTCTCATGGTAAGTAACAGAGGGAACATTGCCATTGAACTTTGTTAAGTCACACTGTTATAATTTCACATTAAGAAATCACTTTTACTACTATCTTTGACAGTGATTCTGTAATTGATCTAAACCTCTCCTTTCACGACACTGAGAAACATCAGCTTTAATATCTGCACAAGCTGAAGGACACCTAGAGTGCTTTGCTGAACTTGGCCACCACATGATTTAATTTACAACATACCTTCTTCATTCATGGTGGCAGAATGCATGAGTTTAAATGCATTATACCTCAGAGCTCTTTACTTCATTGTGCTCATGCAGATCATGAATAGTCCACAAGTAAGTCGAGTCTCAGTGAAATTAAGATGAAAAAACCCCAATAAATCATGTAGCTCATCTCTGCTAACTCTGGATTGTTTCTCAAAGTACAACCTTTACAGTCCTTTACAACCAGAATTTCCAGCATACTTTCTAAAGTTTTAGCTGACAGTTTTTTCGCTTCTTTTGGAAACATATTTTTCTGTTCTGACTGAAAAGTGTGCATGTAGTAAGATCTTGAATATAATTATTAACAAATTAGTATTTATCTGATATTCTTTTTCCCGCAGCTTTCCAAAAGTGTGAAAAAATCCCACCTTAAACCCTGCCAGTGTGAATTACTTTCCTAGCTTCCAAGTCTTTTTCATCCCCACTTCTATAAAACTATAACAACTAAAGAAATTATAAATGAGAAGGAAAGCAATTCATATTAAAATTGAGAAATACATGACAGAAATATTGAAGTGCAGATGGATGGGAAAATGACACTAGTTTCGACCATGCTCAGATCATTCCTTGGTTATCTCCACAATTAAGCTTGTTAACTCATTTTGGACCAGAATATTTTTTTTTTTTTTCTCCAAGTACACTGCCTGAGCAGTTGCTTTGTTTTCTTTTACATTCCTGCAGAACACAGAGCAGAGGTCATCTTTTAACATCAAGTGCATGCTTCCAGTGGGACTAATTTCTAGAAACTGAAGGGTTTGGGTGCTGATGGGGTGCTTGCTCTTTTTCTTTATTGTCAAGTAGCTAACAACAACTTTCTGCTCTGAGTCAGACAGTAAAACTTCTGCTAACTCTACAGCTGATTCTACACTTCCTTGCTGTCAGACAAATTAAGTTCTCTAGAGGAAAGGAGAATAGATCATACACTCTTTTTTATTATTATTATGATTATTATGTAGGTGTTTAGAAGCAGTAATAGCTGCTTGCTGCTGTTGAAAAATTTTCAGAGCCAAAAGAAAAAAAAGATAGTGTTTGCTCTAGATGCACAGCAAAGCAAAATTAAAGATCAAATACATTGCCTGAGAGCCAGGCTTTCTTTTCCATGGTTTGAGAGGTTTTATATTTCTTAAATTTCCCATGTTAGTCACAAACACTTAAGCTGACACTTTGGGCCCAATTTATTCCTGTGGATGTCACATGAGAAATATTACTGCTTGGAGGAAAAACTTGGTTGCACTGGAGTTGCTTCATAGCCTTGCAGTTACCACAAAAATATGTGCACACTTAAAAGTATTACTTTAGAAAACCTAGTCCTATTCTTCCAAACAATTATAAATACTTTCCTCCCACATTTTTCTCAATGAGTGCCTAGACGTGCAGTATGCTGGAACACCCTAGTGCAAAATGATAGCTGTGCACTTAGCTATGTTTTAAACCTTGAGAGATTTCTCTTTCTGTGCTCTTAGATCATTCTCATTTTGATTCCTAGATTTCAGTAACATACATGAATGAATTTGCCATCAAATATTTCTTGAGAATATAGCAAAAGTGGAGCTTGAAGAATAATGTTGCTTGAAAAGGCATGCTAAAAAAGAAGTCCTGAGACAGAATGGTATCCTGGGCAGTACATTCAGATTTCTTTTCCATCTTTATCCCCTTCCCAACATCAGTTCTCTGGCCTTTTATTTGTGCTGAAGGATGTGACATATTACAAGAGTGCATAATTTCAGATTTAACAAAAACCGAAAAGACTATTCCTGCTTACGTGACAGTGTAGGCTCGCAGTATCCTGGGCTGCACTAGGTGAAAGGAGGTGATCTTTCCCCTTAGCTCAGCGTAGACCCGTGGGCAGGGAGCCACAGCAGCCTCCCCTCTGCTGCGCTGCCAGATTCGGCCCGATTCCCCCGACACTTTTCAGATGCTATTTCATGACCAGTTTCATGGAGTCTGGTGCAATAACCTTTATTTTGGTCATTACTCGGACAATACACTCAGCCTGAGAGCGTTTAATGTTACCAGTGACAAAATGAACTCTGATTAAGAAATCATTTCTGGCAGGAGTGCAAAGACATTCTGAAGCAGGTGTTCCTGCCCTCATCCTCCAGTGCTTCCTCTCAATTTCACATCTTATTCACATACTTGCCAGAAATCTGTACATAATAAAGGCTCAAAGTACTACGTTGTAATTCCTGTTGGAAATCAGAGCCTCTCCAATATTTAATTATTCTGAACTGAAATTATGCAGGAGGTTTGTCCCTTTTTCACTAACTTTTTGGAATGCTTTACACCATAAATAAAAATTCAATTTCCTCTTTCTTCTTACTCTCAGTAGGATTAAATAATGCTATAAGAGATAAATCAGATTCTAACTTCTCAAACTTCTTTCTTTGCTTTAGATTTATTTACAATTTCCAAAATACATCATATTTTAACTCAAGCCTCTCTGCCCATTTGCCACGATTGTTTTGTCCTTTCACACAGCCTCTGTCTCAGTAACAGTGGGGTAATGAAATATTTGATTTGTAGGTTTGTCACCACTATTTTTTCCTAAGTCATTCATAGGAGCATGTATTTGCACCCTGATGAACTTAAAATCTTGTCTCTTTTCTTATTAGGAAAAGTCAGACTTCTGTGTAATTAGATTTGTTTAATTTTACATTTTGAGGGGTAAAGATCAAGTCAGCGGTAGTGGGGAAAAAATAATGAGACGAAGCATTCAAAAACTGAGAAAAGAAAGCAGAAATTCTGAAGACAGTGAGGACAGTGGAAAGACTCCATGTCTTCAGCAGAGGCAAGATGTCAGCCCAGGTTACTGTTCAGAAAATATCCAGATGGTTTCCTCTGCCTTTCTTCTCTATGACTTTCTATCAGGTCATCCTCAAATAGATTCAGTCCTCTATTTTTAGTTCATTCATTATTCCTCTTCATCTCCCTCCATGGTGACGAAAGGACAGGTCTGGTGTCAGTAGAAGCAATGTGAAATGAATAGATGTGCTAACTGACCCCTTCACGGCCACATCACAAGAAAGCATTTAGTGCTACTATTTATGGTCCACACAGAGGATTCAAGCTCTTAAATGACTTCAAGATAAAACTATCATTTGGAGGTTACTACCACAGCTTGTCCTACACAATTAGTCTCTAAGCTAGAAAGTTGTTTGGTAGTCACCAAAAAGTGGATTTTGGTTTTCAATAATTGCGAATCATAAATAATAGGAAGATTTGCAAGCATGACTAACATCGGGCAAATCTTTAGGGCAAGATATTGTCTCAGAAATTACTTAGGAAAACAATCTTATCCAAATATATATCATCTATATTTTGATAGCCAAATTTAATCTATGAAATGTAACCTAATTAGATTTTAATGAGATATAATACAAAAAACAATATTTGACATTAAATATTTAGAAAAAAATAGGCTATTATTTTCAATAATTCCACAAGGTCCACAGAAGATCTGGACTCATCAACAGATAGAGGTAAAAGTCTGTAAAATCTGTAAATGCAATGCAGATCTTTTGAGCCATTGTCCTCAGGGCACACATTCAGTGAACTCTTCCTGTATTGTATAGTTTAATACTTTGGTAAGGCTTGGTTTACTTTTACTGTGTTTTTCAAATTGTTTTCCAGGTTGCCTATTTGTGTACATTTTTCAATTTATTTTATCGTTTCTTTTTACATTCCCAGAATTCCGCTTCTACTTGTCTATTTTCTATACTTTTCCTGCAAAGGATTTTAGTGTATATGTTAGCTCAGATATGTAACCTTCATATTAGATAGTTCTCACAAAAAACGCTCAGACGCAAACTGACCCTTGCTCTACCTGACAGATGGGCAGAAAATTCTCTTCTTTTTTGATCTGGGTTGCAGCCAGATTGCATCACTACTGAGGAATCACATGCAGGTAAGGAGACAAAATTAGAGATAAATATCCCAATAAAGATTTTAGTATGTGATGGGAGACCCAACCGTGAAAGGCATGTGGAACAAAAAACTCAGTGAGACCTTAATTTATCTTTTAACAAGTAAATGAAAAATTTCTGAGCAATTGAAGGATGGCCAAAAAGAAGTTGATAAAGAATGGACACTAGCACTGTAATTTGGCAAGATGAATTTGATTGGGTGTTGCAGTATACCAAAAACCGTAGCAGAGGACCTGAAAGATGACACAAAGACAGGGAGACAGAAAAGGTACATAATGCCTAAAATCAAAGTTATATCAGAACTAGGAGATTCTAGGTATCTGACAATCATGCTAAATTTAATCTATATGCAATGAAAGGACATACACCACCAGAAAGGGTTTCCGACTATTCCATTTAGGCAATGATATATGTCATATGATGGGATAAGTGTCTCTCTCCAGGTTTGTTTATCTCTCTCATTTGACTCCGTAGGAGCCACTCCTACTTTTTTCAGATTAAACATTCATGTGACTAAATTAAGGTGAGAGGAATCCTACTCACTCTAACAAACAGCACAATCTAGGTAATGTGCAGTGTACAAAAGAGCTTGGAAGAAGTATCATGGGTACCTAATCACTTAAGTTTTCCTGCTCCAGGACAGCGTGTTCAGTGTCATCAAGAAGACCACAACAATATCACTGAGGAAGGTACCTTGCTCTTTTCCTCATGTGGCCTCTCCGCCCACAAAACAAAAGGTAGAATTATAGATTCATAGAAACATATAGTTGGAAAAGACCTTTAATATTGAGTCCAAGTGTAAACCTAACACTTCACATCCACCAATAAACCCCGTTCCTAAGTGCCACTTCTATGTTGGAAGAGAAGACAAATGGACAACTAAACAGAAAGCAATGAGACTTTTCAGATTTTAAACTGATCGTTGGTGAACATGCGATGTGAGCAGCCATAAAGGTGGCCTGGTTAGAAAGGGAAAATTACTGAACAGAAGAAAATGTCTGCTGAAAAATACTGACAGAGAAATTGCCTGCCAGCCTGGGAGATATGAACCTGGGAACTAGGCCTTTGAACCAGAAACATCCTTGAAAAGTGCAGCTGGCCTCTTCCAAGTACAGCTGGGGTACCTAGAAACTAGAAATATCTTAAGATGCCATCAATAAGCTCAAACCCAAGAAACTGTAATGGCAACTTACCATCTGAAAAAGTGGGAACAGTTTGGGGAAATAAAATTGGTCTGAAAGAACCAAAAATATCATCATCTATTGCCTGTTACAGGTGAAATATCAAAATTAATAGCATCTATTAGCTGCTTGAAGTTGTGACATTCTACACCCTCTTATGTCTCTGATATAAAAAGGACTCAAGTTTTATCCAAAATGGAGCATCTCTCTGAGAATTTACCATGTTGCATGTACTTTTCCTTTCCTAAATACACTGAACTCTCTGCACAAACTTTCTATGAGATCTTGGACTCCCACCAGTGATGCCTGGCTGACTTCAGACTGTGACACAGATAATTTCTGAAGTGAGGCTCTGTTATCTTATTGGTCCCCCCTCTTGGGGTCGGTTTTGTTTGTCCTCCCACCTCTGGGATGGTTGGGTCTCCCTCTGGGATCGGTTTGTCCTCTCTTGTGGGATGGTTTGGCCCCTTCTGAAATCTGCCTAATTCATTTGATACCCATATCACATATCTTTATAAGTAATTTGTCATAAGAACGTCTGCTGTTACATCGTTGGCAAGGTGCTTCACTAATGATAAGTTTGTAGTAATCTGTAACAGTATATACCTACTTGGTTGTTGCTGTTCCTGGTTGTTACTATACAATTGGTTGCTGCTGCTATTAACCGCTGCCATACTGTTGATTGATACTATATTATTGACTGCTGATAGTCATTTGTAATAGCTTATTACAAAAAAGAAATATCTATTGATATAGAATAAATAAGCTATAATCTATTAGATTTAATAGATTTTATATATTAGCTTTATTAATCATAGATATACTTGCTACTAGTGACTTTGTGGTAGTTTACTTGCTAATGGAGGTTTTTGTGGTATTTATGTTATTCTGTAATAAAGTAGAGAAATTTAGAAGATAAAGCCTCCATGTTCTTGTGTATTACTGAATCCTATGAACCTACAGTCATGATCTCTACACACCCTCAGGCTAGGTAACCCTTTAGGTCATGACATCATGTCACCTTGTTAGTAATATTAGAAAGCCAAAGATAAAATGTTAAAATCTGAAGCTGGTAGAGTGGAGTTTATGACCACTTAAGAATCATATAAACTAGGTATATGGGTATATAAAAGATTTGAAGAAATGGATACAAATGGAAATATACAGAAGACAGGATTCCTACTAACAACAATACAATGCTTGTATTCTAAATTAAAAACGTGTCAAGTTTTTCCCAACAGAAGCATTTGTTAGATAGAAAGTTCTCAACAGAGCAGAGAACTATATCATCTACAATTCAAGTTACCACTTAATTCATGCCTCTGCTAAGTCCCCTTTTCTCAAAGAAACAGAGTAAAAGAAGAGATGGATAGGATGTTCATTCTGGAAATCTAAGAATCTGTAGAAGACCCAATAATCTAAGATGAATAATATGAACACCAGTCTATGCAAAATCATAATTCTGCACCTTAGCAAAGAGCATGTGAATAAGAACCATGGAGCTTCCAGACTTAAGAGACTGTGATAGAAAAATGCTAGTGATAAAAACCAGTACAATTAACTGTTTTCTGGGCACTGCTGTCTCTTTGTGCAAATGAAGTGCACATCTGCAGCAAAGATTGATGTTCACAAATATAAATGAATGACATTATGCTACTCTTCTCTCTCATTAGATTCTAACAGCTGATGACCATATTCTACAGTTACTGAAAATACGTCATCTTTCATAAGGGAAGATAGTAAGTTTGCTATTTTTCCTGGGAAGATCTGTCAGCTAACAACTACTACAGTATAAACTATCCAAGTCCCAAGACATCAAATAATTGTAATTTTCTTTTGCCAATATTTCAAGGAAATCTACAGATAATGAAAGGCCATTCTGAAGTAACTGAATGTTTTGGGGGTTTTTTTGTTGGATTTTTAAATTATTTATTTACTGGGCTGAATAAACGCATTTAAAAATGTACGTAATATAAAACTTCTGTTATACTTGCTTGGGGAAAGAAAGTACAGAAATTGTATCATTAAGTGGTTTCACTTTAAAAAGAAGCACTCTGGAGCCAAGAATGTGAAGAAATGGAGAGAAGGTTCTATAGAAGGCCATATTCCACTAGGTAACTGCAACTGGAATTCAGCCCATTTTTTAAAGCACAGAGACTCAAAGCAATTCCTGAATACCAAAGATTACAAGACCTTTCATTGTGCAAGGATTCAGAACTTTGTACTGTCTGATTAGGCTAAAACTGGAATTTTTCAAATATTATTTCTGCACAAATAAGCTTCAGTTTCTACAACAGTATCTTTTCAGAGGCCTCCTTCTGTAGAGAAGGCAGCTCCTCTACTGGGATACATCAGTGTGCAGTCTAACTCCCCCAAGAAAAAAGTTATGCAGTCACATTTACTAATCACAGCTCTCTTATTTAATCTTTTCAATAATGCTGTCCTATGGTGCCTTTTCTCTCTCTTTTCTCTTAAAAACAACAACAACAACAACAACAACAAAAAAGGGAATTATTGTCCAAATCATGTAAAATGGAACTGTATCATGTAACAGTGAAGAGGGACCATATCTAGCTGTTACACAAATTTTACATACACATAGTTTGGAGACCCACCTGCTGAGTTAATACAAACAAAAACAAAAAAAAGCATATAGTGCAGACCTCCTAAAGAGAAAACTATGAGAATAGATTATAAAGCATAAAACCAGAAAAGAACAACAGCATGCAGAATTAGTTATTTGAAAAACACACTCAAACAATGTCATAAAATAAGGTAATTAACTGAATGCATTGATTTCATTAAGCCATATTAGGATCAGTCCAACTCCTACTCCCTGATTTTTTAATAGAATACAAATATGAAATTTATGGTAAATGTAAAGACAGCTGTCATGTTGATTTTTTGTTCTGAAATCTGAATATCACTAGATAGACCTGAGATTATGTAACTATCACCCAAAGAATATAACAGTGTTATATCAATGCATAGTATCATGGCTAGGTGGTCAAACCTTGTTCAGTTTTATGGCACCATTCTGGACTTGAATCAAGGTTGCCATATTTTTTTTCACATTTACAGAACTGCTGACACCTACTCCTGTCTTTCCACCAATGAAAGAAGAGTCTCTGTCTCAAGTGACCTGTTTGCTAAATGGAGTAAAAACCACTTTGCCCTTTGAGTGACTATGAGGATTTGCAAGGTATATTTTAAGCAGTATTTTATACGACCCTCTTCCTTCTATTGATAATTATTTTCCCTCCTTTTGCCATTCTTTTTCTTTCTTTGTAGTCTTTTATTAAATTGTTTTCTTGTATTTCTTTCCCATAAAATTAAAAAATTCAACCTAACAGAATGATGTTATCACACAGTGAGATAAATGCAATTTTTTTTGAAACCCCTAAAATATCCAAGGTATTCTTCAACTTACTTCATGGTAGTTAGCAAGTTCAAAGAAACAGAAAGATCAGTGAGGGAATTGACAATTCCTAAAGAAATGGGCTTATAGGATACAAATAAAAGGATATTACAAGATTCTGATTCTTCTGTCAATGGAGGAAGAAAGCGTGGTACTTCTTTTCCTCCATGGAGATAATTTTACTATCATTTACTTTGAGCTGTTGGTTTTTACTCCGTGGCGTTACCAGTTTTCAAAATTAGCCTTCCTGCACATGCAGGGGTGCCACTGATGTACCTAAGGAACAGAACACTGAATTCCTGGATTCTTCTCTTTTAGCAAGACTCTTAAGGCATGGTTGCCATTAGAATTTACAACCATGGGCTCAATTCTGCAATCCTTATTCACAGAAAAAAACAACGCAAACCTTCTGTGAGAAGGAACTGTGGTAAAGATTCGTGTCTTCTAATTTTAGCATTAAAAAAAAAGAAAAAAAAAAAAAAAGCATCTATTATAAGATGGTCACCAAGGCTACCTTATAAAACCAGCGGAAAAGGAGGGGATTTGTCAAAAGTTCATTTTTGACTCTTTAATCCTTCTGAAGCCAATGGAAAGACAGAGGCTCCTCCAGAGCTTAAGTTGGATGCCCTGAATAATTTTCTAGAGGAGTGTCTAGCTCTTCATTGAGTATTGTGAGATCTGCTGGGTTACTAGTCTCATTACAGAATATCCCCAGGGGCACACATATAGATCACACTGTCATTCGTCTTACCTTAGTGTTCTGTTTTGAGACAGAATTAATTATCTGCTGGGGTGCCTCTTTCTCTTCTGTGAGCATAGAAAGATCTGAGGCCAGCTACCTTAGGCTAGACTTCTGCCTTTTAGGTGAACTAAACTTGGAAAGATCAGTCCCACTCCACACTCATAAAATATAAATGTGCTAAAGAGAATCTGAACTGGAACTGCATTTAAGTTGATTGATAATTCAATTTCACCAGCGGATCTAATTTGTGATTTTAAATCAGAAGAAAAGACTTCTGTATTAACTCTTCAGTTCATTGCAATATACTTTATACTTCAGAAGAATTTTTGCAATCATTATCCTAATCATTATCTTAGCTTTCTCTCAAAAAATTGTCAAACCACAGGGTAAAAAAGAACTATGAAAGTTGTTTATTAATATTAAACACCTGAAACTGTCTTTAAATAATGGTTTGTGAAGGACATAAGAAAGAAGCACACAGAAGTAAAACATGTTCATTCTACTGTAACAAGATTGGAGTAGTTGAGTGTATAGAATGCATACTTTCCTGTACATTTTCTATAGCTCTCTGATCTTTGTTTTCTCATAAGTAAAGCTCCAAACAAATTGGATTCAGAAGGCAACATCTGTCCTGGTTTCAGCTGGGATAGAGTTAACTGTCTTCCTAGTAGCTGGTACGGTGCTATGTTTTGAGTTCAGTATGAGAAGAATGTTGATAACACACTGATGTTTTCAGTTGTTGCTCAGTAGTGTTTAGACTATAGTCAAGGAGTTTTCAGCTTCTCATGCCCAGCCAAGGCACAAGAAGTTGGCACAGGACACAACCAAGGCACCTGACCCAAACTGGCCAACGGTGTATTCCATACCATGGGACGTCCCATCTAGTTTAGGAACTGGGAAGTGGGGGGGGGCGGGGAATCGCTGCTCGGGGACTGGCGGGGTGTCGGTCGGCGGGTGGTGAGCTATTGCCCTGCGCATCATTTGTACATTCCAATCCTTTTATTACTACTGTTGTCATTTTATTAGTGTTATCATTATCATTATAATTTCTTCTTTTCTGCTCTATTAAATCGTTCTTATCTCAACCCAGAAGTTTTACCTTTTTTCCCGAGTTCCTCCCCCATCCCACTGGAGTGAGTGAGCGGCTGTGTGGTACTTAGTTGCTGGCTGGAGTTAAACCACGACAACATCTTAGCTGGATTTAATGCAAGATATACAGGTTATACTATATAAAGGAGTTGAAGTTGCAGAAATTGCAAAAAACTTGGCTTTCATGTACATTTAAAGATAATTCTACTCTTAGTTATTTTCAAAGGCCAATATACCTGTTCACAAGTCTCATTCAGAGCTTTTGGCTGTATAAAATTCCATAATTTGCCTGCTTTAATTGCAGAAAGCAAGTTATTAAAACAACTGGTGCAAGTATTTACAAGTGAGACCTCAATTTACTTTCTT
Source organism: Astur gentilis (assembly GCF_929443795.1). NCBI lineage: Eukaryota > Metazoa > Chordata > Aves > Accipitriformes > Accipitridae > Astur > Astur gentilis. The sequence goes on along the minus strand of NC_064890.1, from coordinate 26,811,731 downwards.
TATGTATTAATCCATATCATTAATTTCTTTCTTATTGAGCTAATGGAACTCTAAGGGTGGTACCCTAAAACTGATGTCAATGTGATGAATTTTATCTTTAGTACCTCCTGGTTCATTAAACAGCTTATTTGTTAAGACTATTAAATATTTTATGCCATTTTGATCATCTGCCTTTGCAGATTCCTGGTAAGTCCAAATACATGTGAGCTGCTATTCTTTTATTTAGACTCCATTGAATGCTCTGTCTTAACATGGACTTGGAGAGGAAACTACCACAGTAGTATACTTCATGCTCAACATCCTTCTTATTTTATTTTTTTGTTTTTACATTTTGCATATACTCGTTTACTTTGTATATAAAATAAAAGTGATAAATATTCCTATTGGTACTAAAATGCATAAGCATGTCAGAATGAAAATAAAGACAACAATACACATTTAAAAAGAAAAAAAACAGAGAATAACTAATGCAGGCTTACATCTATCAAGAAGAAAAGCATTCTGCAACAAAGGAGTCTATCAAGTGGTCCTCCTGTGACAAAATATATTCAGGGTCTATAATTATGAATCATTTAGATTAGATTAGGTTAGATGACAGCACATGAAATAACTACTTCTTTGATTCTTCTATCAATGTCTGTTGCTACAATGGGGCATAAAGCCATATTATACTAGATTTTAAGGTTTTTTTTGTTTTATTTAGTTTCTATACTAACTTAAATTCTAAATCCTTGCCATTATGATGAGAAGAGGCAGTGATTTGTTAACATACTGCTGACTCTTTAGAACCTGTCTTTTAGTGCATTTATCCACTGTCCTCACCAAACCCGAAAGTGCTTCACAATTCAACAAAACTGAAAGTATCACAAAATAAAAATTTATTCCTATTGGATATAGAAATTATGAGGTTTAGCTTTCCCAGCATGCCAGATAAATTGTCTCAATTACTGTGAGCTATAATAAATTGTCTTTTATATTTATGGCAATGCAATAAATCTGCACAATCTGAGTGTTAAGTCCAATGTCTACTGTGGCAATGCTTTCCTCTCACTGTTCTCAAAGAACTGCTCACCACTTCAGTGAGTACCTGGTATTGCACTTAGGTGAGTTCATGGCAAAATTTGTTACATATCAATGAAAAATTAATTCATATTTGACATTTGTTACAGCTCCTGACAATGATTCAGTTGAAGTCTGCTAGAAGGGTGAAGCTATGTGGTCATGACCATTACAGTATTGTAAGATTAGTTGAGATACCATGTCTTGGATTTTACTGTTGTTATAAATTTGAACTCTGTAACTCCAACAGTAGGAAACTAGAAAAAAAAAGAAGGAAAAAAAAAAAGATTATTTTCCCTAAACCTGATAACTCATTCAGCATAAAATGCTTGTGGTTCTTTCAGAAGTAACAACTTTTTTGGTTTAATAGTCAACTTTAAAATGAGCCTCCAGATTATGCCCTTTTATGGCATGGCTCATGGAGTCATCTCTGAGCATGTGAACTGAGATGAAGAGGTGTATCCCAGGAAGTTTACAAATGCAATTTCACATCAGTGCAGGATGTGTTGTGCATCCTCAGGCCTCAGATGGGGGAAAAAAAAATAAAAAAAAATAATTTACTACCTACTAAGGTTCAACTATTGAAGTATTTGACCAAATATTATTTAGTGCAATGATACCCACATGCTTACACACTCAGATATCACAGGGACAAGGCAAAAAGAGTGTTTAGTGAGATAATGACAATATGGGAACCATCCTTCTTTTTTGTTCTGTTCTTTTCCCACAAATCTCAATTCAATGAAAACTCTTAGTGCAGAATTTATACTAGAAAGTGTAGTGAGATAGATCAGGATTTTCTGTATCTCCAAGAGATGATGGGACTGCAATGATATTCATGGGCAGTTAAGCAGGCCCATTATGTCAATCCTAGTCTAACTATTTTTACTCCATCTAACAAGAGTAGAAAACAAACACATCATCTTTCCAAATGAAAAAGAAAAAAAAAAAAAAAAAAGGATTAATTGTTTTAACCTACTCTTCATTTAAGAGTATAGATTGCCATAAAAGTATATTGCATACATTGTCCTTTATGGCTTCTTAAATAAGAGGCAATACCTTTCAAATGGTTGGATTCTGTAGTCAATTTTTTTCCTGAGATAAAAAAGGAGAAGGAAGTAGTTAAGGATTTTTTCTCTATAAAGGAGAAGATTAAAGGACTACTCAGATAAAATCTTCCCTCATTTTCTATGTCTTTGCTTCTCTTTTGCCAGAAGAAAAAAATAAGATCATGTTATCTAGCCTTTAAATGTAGAACAATCCTTTAAATCCTCATTATTCTTAAGATTACAGAGATTACAAGTCCATACAGTATTTCCTGAAAACAGATGCAGAGAAATGACAAGCAAGTATCTAAATAAGCGGCTGAGAATTCTTTCTTTCAAACACTGAAAGAAAAAAGGGAAAAGACATATAGCATTAACTGTCTTTCTGCCATTGCATCCTCAAAGCGGTATGGTAAAGATGAACTTGAATCAGAGAGAATGGCCTAAAAGGACTTTAAGTAGGTTTCTTAATACAAAATATGCTAATCTGTAGATGACAGATTCACCTGCACTTTCAAAGGTGCCCTGTATTGAAAAGATATAAACCAAAGAGTAGGTGGAAGTTAAAATCTTGCTTAGAAAAATGGATGTGCAAGCTCTGCATTCCAAACACTCACTTGCTTTAAAATTCTGTCTTTTCCACTTTTTCTTATTGCAATTTATGATCATTTGAGGTCAGATTCTGCGTTTGTTTCATATAGAGTAGATCTTGCCAATTCACTTACTACAGAGAAACAGACCACTATTGCTGTAGAGTATGATTTGTTTCTTTTTCAAAGTTCTTTCCAAATTTTGCTTTGAAAAGTAATTTAACAACCAATTCTAGCAAGGTTTTCAGTTGTCCAACATGCTGCAACATTTATTGAAGTAGTTTGCATCAGTATCGCACAAAATAGAATGTACAGAACATGTGATAGCACTAAGCTAAGTTCTTGTTCTCTTACACTCAAACTACATTTAGAAGAAAATAAATTGAAAACAGTGAAGAAATGGTTGTGTATTTTAAAACTAAGACATGTGTGTTTTTTAATATAGCCATCAGGACGCCAGGCTATCCTGCTATAAATCAACTCTTTCTGGAACATCCTGTTGATCTCTAAGGAAATTAACTGAAATGGTGCCAAAGTGCAGGGAATGGGTGGAGTTTTAAAAAAGTAAAATTCACTGACCTACAAAGAAATACAAAGGAGCAGTACTATTTGTTACAGTTCTCAAACACCAAGTTGTTCTTGGTCTTTTTCTTAGGTTCTTGTTCCTGATCAACTGAAAGTTAGTGCCCCACAATGCAAGACAATATTTTGAGGAAGAACTAGTAGTGGAGTCTTGATGCCTGATTTATTAAGAAAATTAAGTATATTGGGTTGCTCTGCCTATGTGTCTCCCCACATAATTTAACTGGGCAATTTCTAAAGAAATCAAGCGGTAGAAATCTTAGAGACACAAAATTCTGACATATTTTGTAGAAATTTGGAGGTGAGTAGAGAATGGAGAATGAAATAAGGAAAAGGAGGTATGAATCTGGCCCACTGAATAATTCCAAAAAGAAAATCAACACATATATACCTCCAAGGTACCAATAACACATCCTGACACAGGAACACTAAAAAATAAAAGACAAAGCTAGCCCAGTATTGCAGCAAGGGACTTATTAAGGAGACCTAAACACAGCCTTTAGGAAACCAGCTGTCGCTCATTCTGCAGCTCATGGGAATACCTTGGCTTTAAATCATTTTTCTCCTTGAAATAAAAAAAAAAGTCATCATTCTTCCACTAGATTGACTAGTGCTTTTTCTGAAAAGAATTCTAGTGTTTATGATTTTGTGTCTGTTACTATTCATGGCTGCTTTACATGTTTACAAAATCACGATACTACTTAAAGTGATTTATTTAAGACTTTAGAAGTGCTGTGTATATGACAGGTGAATTATGAAGTCAGTTTGTATTACCTTCTGTTAAGCAATGTGATAGAGGTAACAGAAACTTAAAAGCTTTTTTTCCCTCTGTGGTTTACCTTTTAGTTTTCTTAGTAGAAGTATGGTACAAGGCTTGATATCTCTGTTTTCCTGATTTAGAGGTGTATTGGAAAACGGTTGTGTTACAATTTAAAACACATTCTAATAAATTTTCTACTTAGATTACACATGACTGGTTCTAATATATGCATATATTACTACATTTCATTTTGTTTACTGTGTGTTTTTTGTGTATGAAATGTTTTCATACGGGTTATAGAAGGATTTCCACTTATGTTGTTTGCTTGTTTGTTATTTTTCTCTGGGGTTGGCAGAGATTATTAGCAGAGAGCTAATAACAGAACATTATTGTTACCTTTGAAATGGCAGCCTTATCTCAATGACTAAGCTGAAAGCTAAAGACAGAGCTGTCTCAGGAAAGATTATAAGGAAGCAGAACACCTGCTGAAGGATTTGAAGTCTTTCAAATCCTTCAAAATAATTAGTTGACTGAGGAATCCAGAACTTCACAAAAGGAAAGCCTTCACACTGATACTTACAAAGAGAAAAGAGAACAGGAGCAGGAGGAAGGGCTCCGCATATGCCCTAAGATCTTGAAAGGACTGAATAAAACTTAAAGAAATGTAGACATTTTGAGACTGGCTTTTGAGTGGAAGCTTTTATTGCTTTTCCAAAAGGCCTGGGCTTATCTGTGAGTTATCTGTAGTTGTTTAGAAATCCTTTGACTACTCTGTTCGTACCTTTATTTCATTGTTGTCTTGTCCCTGAAAGTATTTAGGAAAAAAAAAATCTTCAGAATCACCATTTTAGTGAAGCTGTGGAAGCAGGAAAGAACTACTTCCCACTTTGTGGGAGAGCTGGCATGAGAGCAGATGGAGTCAGGATGTAGATGAATAACATAGAGAGACCCATCCTTTTGGGAAGGGGTGTTTGACCGTGGCCCTTCAGCCCAAGATGGTGTCTACGTGCCTACAGATGCCTAGTCCTAGCCAAAATAAAACACATGGGATTCTGTGATTGAATTTGCACAGGCCAAATTGATAAGGTAGCTATTGAGATAGCTTATTTAGTATTATAATAGTCAAAATTTCATGGTGAATATGTACCATCAATTTTCTCTACAGAGGTTTTCAAAAAATTTTACTTTATGTTTTGCATGAGTAATATCCTTTGAATAAAATACCTCTGTCTTTCTTTACTGACTATCTGAATATACTGTATCAGATTTCTTCCTACACCTTCCACATCAGACCAGCTTCATGCAGAAATTAGTTCCAGTGCATGCTTCTTTTTCTTGCAGTAACAGGACCACTGTATGTGTGGATTCCTTAGCAGAGATCTGGACAATTAGATCCTTATTTCTTCTTTAGATGCATCATAACTATGTGTTCTGCTGGAAGGGGCTAAAGTGTTGGATTTTTTAAAAACTTGTATTTAATTCTCTCTAATGGAAATTAAACTTTCATTTGGTTTTAGGGGAATATCCAGAACACATCCTCTTGGACATGTCAGAAATACTTATAGAAGCAACATGCAGAAAGGTGGTGAGTAACAGAACTTAAATTATGACCATTGCTAAAATAATACGAATTCCATGTTCCCATGACTATCTCTAATTTAACAGCATAACAGACACTCATTAAAACATATTTCCTTCTTTTTCCTTTCCAGAAGTGAATAAAAAGCCACTACAAAGTGTGAAATTGACAGCAGTGGAATTACTTCTGTCTGCTTAGCAGGCAAAGCATAACAACCATGCAGGATTTCTTTAAATTTTAATACCTTTGTCAGGCTTGACTTTTTCCTCTGCTCTACAAATATTGGCTCTTTGTCCATTGAAATTAATGATATTATTTCCATTTACTCCAAAGACTTTTAGTTCAACTCTCAAACACAGGAGCTAACCACATTCTAATTACCATTTCAGTAATATGTATGTATGTTAAAGTATATGTTTGTCAAAATAAAAAGAAGTATGAGAACTAGAAATGGCATTGTTTGAGATTATGGTTAAGGCAAGTCCTATTCTTGGATCTTCCACTTACTGCTAGTAATTCTCAGTACTTCATGGAACGTTATTTTTGAATAGTGACTCTACTAAGAAGTAGGAAGTATAATCCATTAAAAAATAACTTGGGTCTTGCAATAGTGGGTTGAAGAATGACTAAGCATATCGACACTGAGGATGAAAAGTTTGTGTAAGGGCACCTCTAGCATAGCTGTGAATAGAAAAAGTTTCTAGGATGACAACTATACTATTCCTTCCATTTCTCAGGGAAGGCGTTGAACTATTTTAGATGTAGGAGTGACTCCCTGGAGAGCTATATACTAGCTAAGGGTAATTGGGAGGGAGGTAAAGAAGAAGAGAAAGGAGTTCTCATTATTTCCCAGTCTCTGAAGTAAAAAAATACATCCTTCAATAATTTTGGAAAGTAAAAGAAAAGAGTAATAATTTTTGTAATTTTTAATAGTATTAAAGTAGAAATTATAATTGAATAAAAATGTTAAAATCTAACAAAACTAACCAACTCCAGATAACTCAGAGTGTCAGACTCCACACATGCTTTACAGACAGCCATTTCCCTCTTTCCATTAAATCCACGTGTTGATGGTTCTGCTGTACATTTCTTACATCTCACCACATAAAACATTATAATTCATATTTCCAAGGGAATAGAATTAAGGTTGCATGAGCAACTTGTATTTTAGTTTTGCCTGATCTGAGCATACTTGATTATGAAATATTAATGTACTTTTAATACAAGGCATGGGGGATATTTCTTATTACATGTAATCTTTAATCTTCTGTAATTCCTCTCCCTTTTCCTTTCCTCTTACAGAATAGAAATTTGGCCTAAAGCTTATCTGGCAAGATACAGATTGGATGGGTGGTCTGCAAGACGGGTAGGAAAATGGCTAGCAAGTCACACTCAGAGGATGGTGATCAGTGGTCCCCCAGGGATAGATAATGGCCCCATGCTGTTCAACATCTTCAGAAATGACCTGGACTATGGGATTGAAAGCATCCTCACCAAGTTTGCTGATAACACCAAACTAGGTGGTCAGGTGAACACATCAGAAGGGACAGACATCTCACAGAGAGACCTGGACAGGCTGGAAGAGTGGTCTAGCAACAGCAGTATGAACTTTAACAAAAACACATGCAAAGTTCTGCAGCTGGGATGGAATAACCAAAGATTTCAGTACAGGCTGGGATCTGTGTGGCTGGGGAGCAGCCCTGAGCTGAAAGGGACCTGGGGGGACAACAAGCTGAACACGAGTCAGCAGCGCACCGCTGCCTGCAACAAAGGCAAATCAGATCCTGGGCTGCATTCACAGGGCTTTACTAGCAGAGATAAACATGTAATCATCCCACTATACTCAGCACTTGTCAGGCCACACCTGGAGTACTGTGTCCAGTTCTGGTCCCCACAATTCAAGAAAGATGCAGACAGACTGGACATGGTCTGAAGGAGGGCCACAAAGATGATCAAAGGGCTGGAAAGCCTGCCCTATGAGGAAGGACTGAAGGAGTTAGGTCTTTTCTCCCTGGAGAAGAGATGTCTCGGGGGGACCTCATCACAGTATTCCACTACTTAAAGTGTGGCTACAAAGAGGAAAGAGGCTCTCTCTTCACAAGGCACTACATGGAGAAGACAAAGGACAACAGGTACAAGTTGCACTGGGAGAGATTCTATCTCAGGATAATAAAGAAATTTTTACAGTAAGAGCAATCATTCACTGGAACAACTTCCCCAGGGATGTGGTAGAGTCCCCATTTCAAGATGCCATTAGACAAGGTGCTAGATAATTTCATCTAGGCTCCCTTTTCCACGAGAGGTTGGACTAAATGATCTTTCAAGGTCCCTTCCAACCTGGGATAATCTATGATTCTGTGATTCTATGATTCTTTGAAGGTATGTGCTACACATTTTTTTTCTTGCCCCCCACAATCACTTAAAGCTTTTGAAAAAAATGGAAATAATGTGCAAAATTTTCAGGAAGACAGACCACCTGAGACAGTTTGTTGGCACCCTGAAACTTTGCCAGACCTGGGACAATATAATGAGCCACCTGCCCTGCCAGCAAAGTTGGGAGTGCAAGTCACTAAGTGCAACTTTTTTACATATTTTCCTTTCCCAACTTAGAAAGGGTTGAAAAGCTAAGGAAATACTAGGATCACAAGCCAATATTCAAGTTACACTCGCATGTCCAACTGATGATTATTTTTAACTGACTTGATATTCTGATGAAATAATACTTCACTGGATGCTGAAACAACTAATGTATTTTTCATACCTGATTATGCATGTTCACTTCAATTTCTAGTCTTGCTGAGATTGGGTTGCAGAAGTTTATTTACATCTCCCCTGTAACAGACTTGCAGGATTGCAAGCAACAGCGTGTTGATTGAATAAAAGAAGTCTTTCTTCCCTCATAGGTCACTGGAAGCAGCTCTTCAGTAATACCCCCTACAGAGATATACTGGTGGAATGAAAGAAAAAAAAAATGACCCATTCTGCTGGTAATAACGTTAAAGTTAGCAGAAACAAAAAAAAAGCCTACATCAAAGTCCATCACTGTGACTGGATATCTTCTCACTGGACTCAGCAGGCTTTGGATCAGGCTGTAAATGCGACCATAGTGGAGACGACAAAAGAAAGTGAATAGCAGGAGTAAGTTGTCTTTTCCAGATAATGAAAATCAGGAAAATTTCAGATACAAGCAACAGGCTGCAAGAAGTAAGATCCAAATCAAACCTTTTGGGTTATTTTTCTTACAAAACATTAGACAAATAGACTTATGAGACCTATTTAACTTATAAAATGCTACCTGCTTAATATGACTCTGACAGTCAGTTCGGCAGTCTTAAGACCATTTAATATTTTCTAATTTGGGGCTTACAATATTAATTTTTACTTTATAATGTTAACATACATAATATAAAGCTACAGATACTCATTTCTATTAATTGAGCATATGATTTTATCTGAGAAAAGAATAGCCACTTTGACCAGCCAATTTCATACTAGACCTCACAGAATTTCTTTCATTCTTGCTTTCAAGAGCTTTATATCATCCATTTTAGTATTTTACTGGGGATCATGTCAGAATCGTATTTCTCTTAGTCCTTCACAGGAGTTGAGGTACTCCAGCAGGCTTAAAATCATAGAATCATAGAATGGTTTGGGTTGGAAAGGACTTTTGAAGATGATCTAGTCCAACCACCCTACCATGGGAATGGACATCATTCACAAGACTAGGTTGCTCAAAGCCCAGCCAACCTGACCTTGAACAATTCCATGGATAGGGCAGCCACAACTTGTCTGGGCAACTGGTTCCAGTGTCTCACCACCCTCATCATAAATTTTTTTTTTCCTTATGTTCAATCTAAAAGTACCCTCTCTCAGTTTAAAACCATTACCCCTTGTCCTGTCACTACAGGCCCTAGTAAAAAGTCTTTCTTCATCTTTCTTCTAAGCTTCCTTTATATATTGAAAGTCTGCAATAAGGTCTCTTGTTCTCCAGGCTGAACAACCCCTACTTTCTCAGCTTTTCTTCACAAGAGAGGTATTCCGGCCCTCTGACCATTTTTGTGGCCCTCCCCTGGACCCAATCTAGCAGGTCCATGTCTTTCTTACACTGGGGACCCCAGAGCTGGATGCAGTACTCCAGGTGGGGTCTCACAAGAACAGAATAGGGCTTCTCAGTGACCTCCGTAAAACTGTTGAGTGCAAGACACCAGGCTTGTCAAATAAGAGAATAAATACAACCATTTTGAAAGATGCTGAAGAGAGCCATCAAACAAAAAGAGTGTATTTTTGTTCTAAACATGGAAAGTGTAACTTTACTGTAGAGGAGAAGCTACATTACTGTTGGCACTACTTTTGTTCATGTTGCTCTTAAGCACAAGGAGACAATATAATTTTTTAAGGCCCCATACTTTAGGGAGTCCTTAGCTACTCATCACTTCTATTTTTCCTTCAAGCTGGTTGCAGTAACTCAATACCAACTGCTCAGCATTGATCACCCATATATAAGTAACTATGCACATGGACATCTACATGAGGACAACGGCTGATATACAGAATTTCATAGAATCCTAGGATATCTCAAGTTGGAAGGGACCCATAAGGATCATCAAGTCCAACTCCCAGGACTCCAGGAATTTAATTCTTGAGAGAAGCAATAAGTCACTGTGGGGTCTCAAAAACCCTGGCCCATGACAGCTTATTCCTTGAGTTGAAGATCTATGATAAAGTACTGATGGAAGGACAAAAAAAACTGTACGGAGCACCGGACTAGAGAAGTAGAAGACTCGGCTTGAAAGGATGAGGTCGATGCTGGAGCATGATGACTGTAAGTAGTATATTAGGATGATATGAACACCAGAGAATATTGAGCTGAGGTTCTTCTTTGAGGAAACAGAGATAGAGGAGGAGAAATGCAGATGGATGTAGGAAGTTGGAAGTGTAATGGATGCAGAAGATGAACTTTAAAGGATAGCATCCTACGATGTAGAAGGCTGTGCCTGAGGTACAGATAAATAGATGTACAGACAGATAGAGGTACAGACAGAGATATGTCTGTCCAGGTTTGGATTGACAGTTCAAGAAAAGTGTGGAAAAACTGGAGACAGTACAAAGGAGGGATATCAACATGGTCAGGAGAGTAGGGCACGTGAGCTGTGAGAAGAGTCTAAGGCAACTGAGTCTCTCCTGGTGAAAAGGCAGAGAGAGGCTCTAATGGCAACTTACAATTACTGGAAGGAAAGTTACAGAGGTGGTGGAACCAAACTCTTCTTAGTAGTACCAGATGATGTAACAAGGAGAAATGGCGACAAATGCAAACTTGGGAGATTTAGACTGGACATATAGGGAAAAAAAATTGACTAGGAGAGTAATGGAAAGTAAATAAGTCACCTAGAAAGGCTGGGTAATCTCCATTTATAGTGGCTTTCAAAAATCAACTAGTCAAAAAGCCATAGCCAACCTGATCTAATGTGATGATATATCTGCTTCAACAGGGATGCTGAACTGGAAAACAATCATCATTCTAACTAACATTTCTTTGATGTCTATGTCTGTGTGTATTTTCCCATTAAATTAGTTTGTATCACCTATACTTCATTTTTGTATGAATTTCACAGTCTAAGGATAAAGTATGGAACCAATTATACTGGGAAAAAGGAGGAAAAAAATTAATGCAAAAAAAGTCAACCTGACCCTGCAATCTTAAACTGATAGCCATTACAAGCAAGTACAGTCTCTGTGAGATTCAGTGGAAGTTACACTACAATAAAACTTTATTTACTACTCATAGAGCACCAAATTTAGGTGAATTACATTTGCTTAGCAAACCCAGTAACAGACATATTGGTGTACGATAAGTTATTTCACTAGAATACATATATTAACTCCATTATTTAAGTACTGCTGAACTTGGTCTTGCATACAGCATCTATCTTTTCTTCTTCAACACAGCTTCCAAAGAAATTGTCTTTCAGATGTGATTAAAGTCAATATTAAGTTAGGTGAAAGCTTCATAGAACCGTAAATAAATGTACAACAAATCTAGTAAATTACTGTATCCCTTCACAGCTCTAAATTCCATCATTGTCAAAGACATTTATTTGCCTTTATTTCATTGAGCCTCTAGTGAGCTGCTTTGAGAAAGCTGTTGAAGATTTACATACTGAAATACTCAAAAGGACTGTATAGAATATCTGAGGAACTTGCATTTACCTTGGACTGTTTTAAATTACATATAAAATAGCCATTGAAATCACAACAACTTACACTCCGCATTATGACATTTGTGGTGATCTCAATACTGTAGGAATCAGTGAAGTATGCCAAGATGTCTCTTTCAGAAAAAATATGGGTTTAAATGTAAACATGAAACATTTTGGTAGGACACCAACAGCAAAAAAGCTATTTATATTGAGGCTGAAAAATGGGAAATTGGTGTCTCAAAGATTCTGAAAACAATAAATATGAAATTTTCTTTCAGTGAGTTTTCTTAAAGGATAAACCTAAGCCTTTGGGCTGTATTTTCTATTACAGTATGGTACTTTGACATAAATTGCCAGGTCTGTTGTGTTTGGGGGGGCTGGGGAGATTTGGTTTTGAATGAAGATGATAAGTGGGCTTTCAAACCTGTCCAGTCCCAAAAGCTGAATATGCAAATTATTTTTGCACAATGTCATGTTTCCCCTGGCTACAACACCTCCCCTGGCTACAGCATCTGCTTTTTGATGATAAAGCCAGCCACAGTCAGTCACTGTGGGGAAGACAATCTTCAGTACTGATTGGGGGACAGCTGGGACTGGAGATGGTGGAATGGGTTTCTTCCATGAAGGCAGGCAAACTCTCCAGCCTATGGCTTTCACCTCCCCCCTTATGTAAACCAACTTGCTTGCAGCTTTTGACCATGTAGCCTCTTCTTCAGGCATATAACTTGACAAACCAGTGTGGTGGGTTAGCCCAGGCTAGCAGTCAAACTCCCACCCAGCTGCTTGCTCACCCCATATAGGGAAAATAGGAAGAACAGGAATGAGAAAGTTCATAGGTCAGGATAAAGATGAGGAAACTGCTTACAAATTACTGTTGTGGGCAAAAAAGATTTGACTTGGGAAAATTAACTTAATTTTTTCTCAGTTGAAGTAAATGATTACTAATTCAAGTAGTGGGAAACAAAAAGGAAAACATTGAAACAAACAGTTTCGTCCCCCCATTCCCAGGCTTAACTTCACTCCTCCACTCCAGACTCCTCTGTTTATCACCGCAGGTTACACTCAATCCCTTCAGCCAGCAAAAAAATGAGGAAGGGCACCGTATGGTCAGTATTTAGCAGTTTCTCTCTGCTATTCCCTTCTTCTCACACCTTTCTTCTGCTCCAGCATGAGGTCTTCCATCGGCTTCAGTGCTTTAGGAAACCCTTCTCTAGCAGAGGTCTTCCATGCATGGCAGGAAATATCTGCTCTCCCATGGAGCAACTCCTCCCCCTCCTTTGACTTTGGTGTTTCTTTTGTTGTTTTGCACTACTTCTGTTCCCTCCTCCTGTCTCTGTCTGTTGTTTTCCCCTTTCACAAACCCATTTTCCCAGAGGCCATCATCTCGGCCGTGGGGCTGAGCGGTGCCCCGGGGTGGGCGGGTTGGAGCCGGCTGGAACCGGCTGTGTCCGGCACGGGGCAGCCCCGGCCTCTCCTCACACAGGCCGCCTGCCCCGCAGCCCCCGTCACCAGCGCCTCGCCACGGACACCCGGTACAAGCAGGTACACAACCTCCTCGTGAAGGTGCACCAAGCCTCATCTGGGAATTCTGGGAGATTAAAAAGTCAATAACTAATTATCTGCTTGATTCCTTTAAATACATATGGATAAAAGAAAACTGTTTTGAAACAGATTTACTGTATTTTTTTTACAGATAAGATACACTATATCTGTATTGTCATAAACAATAAAAAATGAGTTTATTATGGCTGTGTGTAACAACCCTTGACACACCCATTGAAATTAGACAATAGAAAGGTGGTGTGGTTCACTGAGAAAATTTTTTCTCCATATATAAGGAAAACATTCAAACACACACAGATTTTTTGTGAACATACCTATTCAAATTCGTAAATATTCTGACATGTAATCTAGTTAACAATTTTTTTTTTTTTCCAGAGAGGGGAGCTGAACAAAACACAGAAGATGGATTGTTTCAGGTTTGTGTGGTGGGTTTTTGGTAGCGGGGGAGAGGCGGTGGGGCGGGCTGCTGTGAGAAGCTGCCAGAAGGTTCTTCCCCGGCTGGGAGTGGGCCCCGGCTCTGGCCCAGGCCGAGCCCCCCAGCGACGGCGGTAACACCTGAACGGAGCGAAGAGGGGGAACCTGCAGCAGAGAGGGGGTCGGGGTGGGAGAGGAGAGGAACCCCTCTGCAGACACCAGGGCAGTGAGGAAGGGGAGGAGGAGGCTGATGCCCCCGCAGCCCGCGGGGAGACAAGATGGCAGGCTGTCCCCCCCCAGCCCACGGAGGGCAGCGGGGGAGCAGGTGCCCACCTGCAGCCCGCGGGAAGGACTCCCCTTGGAGAAGTTGGTGGAGGACTGTCTCCCGCGGGAGGGAGGGACCCCACGGTGGAGCAGGGGCCGGGTGAGGAGTCCTCCCCCCGAGGAGAGGAGGAAGGAGCGGCAGAGACAAGGGGTGAGGAACCGACCCCAGCCCCCAGCCCCTGTTCCCCTGCGCCGCCGCGGAGGGAGAGAGAGAGAACCGGGAGTGGGGCTGAGGTGGGCGGCGGGGGAGGTCTTCTAAGGTTTGGGGTTGCTTCTCGTTATCCTTGGTTTGATTTGGTTGGTAACAAAAGAAATTGAGTTTGTTTCTTCCCCAACTTGAGCCTGTCTTTTGCCCGTGACCGTAAGTGGTGAGTGATCCCTCCCTGTCCTTGTCTCGACCCACGAGCCTGCCTTTATAATTTCTCCTCATCCCATGGGGGCCGGGGGGAAGTGAGTGAGTGGCTTTGTGGTGCTTTGTGGTGTCGGCTGGGCTTAAACCACAACATGGATATCAACTAATATCTCTGGTTTAAATGCAATGCCGAGTAATGGCTTGAAAAATGAGGCAATTAAGGTTTGTTTATGAACAATAAGCTGTGATAGAATGGGATCATGAACTGCTCAGATGAGCCAGAAAAGTAAATTAGGTACATGTATACAGTATATAAGAATAATATTAGTTTTCTGAACCAAGGAAGGATAATTATGTAGGAATTTATACTGAAAAATCAGAATATGCTAATACTCTGATGTGATAAAAGTAACATGAAAAATAACTGAAATCTGCATCAATTGTGAAGAATTAATAAATACATTTTCAGGTTAAGCCTAGGGTTTGGGTTTTCAGCCACTGAGGAAAATAAGAATATATCAAATACCTGATAGTGAAATTTCTCACTGGAATATTTAGTTTTCAGTCACATTTTCCCTAACAGAATTTTCTCAGTTTCTGAGACAATTCAAAGAATAGACTCCCAGAAGTTTAAGGGTTAGGCACTTTACGGAATATGGAAAATCTATAATCAGGTCCTAGCAACACCTCATCCATAACTGGATCTGGACCTATGACATCCCTTGTAAAGTCTAATCACTAGGCTGTTGATGATACTATAAAGATGACTTGGTCTCCTCTTTGAAAAAACCTTCTGATGTAGCATAGTGACATTTTTAACCTCAAGGAACCTAAAATTATTATTAAATAATTAATAAACAGAGATAAATAGGGACCTTGCCAACACTGGACTCTCAGTTGGTGAGTCTGCATTACTGACTCATTAGAAATCTAGTGAGGAGGACTGGGGCCTGGTTTGCTGCAATGTGTTATAATTTTAAGATCATTTGTCCATACGTCCACACAGCATCTTTACTAGCAACAACATTTATGCATGAAGTGACACCTGACGGTTGGAAGACCTCGGACCCACTTGGAACCCAACTGAGTGATCTGCTTTCTGATTTCACCAAGAGGAAAACCACTTGGAGCACATCACTGGTGCCCTTGAGTTAGTGTTGCAGGTTGTCCAATATAGACATAAGAAAACCATGCAGCTGAAAAGAATGTCTCTGGCATCCTCAATCACTACATAGATGCACCCAATGTCATCACTAAAAAGAGACAAAAATTTTGCCCCTTTCAATTCTCTGTGGTCTAAATGGAATGACCTACTGAGCTCAGGGTGTGGCAAAGAAGCTCACAGAAGCTGCAATTCTCAGAAGGCATTAAAGTATGGATGGGAACATACCTTGTGTAAAAAATGCCTTTTTTAAAGGAAAAAAACAAACAAAAAAAAGGAAATAAAAATCTTTTTACATATCCTTGGTTTTCTCCTTTTTCCTCTTTTGCCCCACATTTCAGGTCTTTTTACCCTTTTGCTCTACTTTACATTTTTTGGTCTTAATTTCTTTTCTTCCGGTCACTCGTTTGTTCCTGAAAGTATTTGTGCTGATTCTTATTTAATGGACACTTGATGCTCACAGCAGACTCATCTTCTACTACACACGATGATATTAAGTAATGTAAAGAACCAAAATCACAGTCTGTGATGTCCACTATGAACAAAAAATAAAGCAAACTATTTTCAGAAAGGGGCAAGGAAATCATTTAAGACCTGCCACTGATTTATAATGGGTAAAGTCAGTCATTTAGCCTTCAGTGAAACAGAGGTAACCAGAGGTCTAGAGCTTGTGTTACCCTTGCAGCATTACTGAGTGGACCTCTGGATTTTATTCCCTCACTCAATCAATTTCAGTAGTCATACAATCTGAATTACTGTAATACAAGGGCTTTTAGTAATTCCTGTGGTTGTTTGTCCCTACCACCAGCTTGTTCTGAGTAGTCCAACTTCCATACAGATGACATATATCCAGAAAAATATCAGTAGGGAACCACAATAATTTCCCTTAGAAAATGTGTTTGATAAGGTGATGTGAAAGGGTATTTAAGAGTATTTAGGAACTGGTAGGAATTGGTCCACCAAACAGGCTTCATAAAGGAAAGTCTTGTTTAAGTAGGCCTTTGGTAATACTTTATTTCTCAGGGGTAATTTGAAGTGAGCCAGGACTGCTATTTTGAGCCTACCTCAATGGTTATGTTAGCAAGGAATCTAGAAATCATCGAAGACCGTATCTTTCTCAGTCTGCCAAAGGCCCTTACCAATAGTTTGCAGAAGGAGACATAAAACATGGGATGGTTTTAAGGACTTCCTTCCAGGGAAGTTCTCAGTTCTTCCAGACTGTTGAGACATTATCAGCCTTTGTTCACGCAGCTCTGTGAAGGTGTCTGGGTATACCAAACACCAATTTAATTTGAATGTACTCTCTACTGTAATAATACATTATTCCTTGAGCTCTTGTTACAGCACTGGTTCTCTTGGGCTTCCAGTTTGTGACATCCTTGAGATCTGACTTTGCTCAGAGGATTCCACGCAGTCTCTGCTCTTCTCACATAATCTATTGCGATCGCAGCATGTCAAATTAAAACAGTGGTAGGAATGATCAAAGTGGCCTGCAATAGTTCAGTTGCAGTGTGATATATCATTAAGAATTTTCCTTCATCCACTGGGAAAAAAAAAATCAATCATTCAAATGATACACATTTGTTCAACAACAATATATTTCAAAATAGTGGAAGCAGACTAGCAAATTATCTGACTTTTACTCTAATTCTATTAGTTCTGTGCAATGTGGAAAAAAATAGTGTGGAAAATTTAGTAAAAACTGATTTTTCATTAGCACAATTCAAAGAAAAAAGCTATTTGTTTTCTCATTCAATAAAAATCACTACAAGTCAAACTGACTTATGCAGCTGAAGAACAAACTAAATGAAGGACTGTTTCTCTCCCTCCTTGCATTACAAAGGCACAGACGGACTTTGAGATGGGCTTGAAAGAAACAGATGATATGTTTTTGTTGGGTGCCAAGTAATATTTGGTTCCAAAAATTACTGGTCTAGAAAAATAAGGAACAAAATCAATTTTAACAATTCTCTGTTAATGCAAATGCAGGGTTGAAGTGCTATTATTTTAGCTACATTAAGTTCTTTTCTTTGCCTTAGGGGTCACCATGGTTAGATGAGTAATGTAACCACAATTAACTGACTTATTAAAAAGAAAAACAATTTAAAGAAACAAGCAATAAACAACATTATTTCATTACAATGTTTTCCTTAGGTCTTTTTTTTTTTTTTTTTTTTTTTTTTTTTTCCCAGGGAGCTTTTAAGAGGAATTTTGGCTTTGAGAACTGTTAGAGGGAAATATATCATGTTGGATCCAACAACCTGAGAGGCAAGGCTGCATCCGCTCTGTGTCCCCAGGACGAAACAGTGGTGAGGCTGAAGATGGGTTCCCAGCAGGTGCACGCACACAGAACACATATATATATATATATGCCACATATACATGCATTCATACATACATATAAATTTATCTAAATATATACATATACATGGCCAGCCACAGATCAGACAGATATGCAGAACGCCCACACAAACACCGGGAGCACCAACAGCCTCATCCTACTCCCTTCTCTGGCTGGACAGGATGAAAGTCCAGTGGTGAGAATATATATATACATATGCACAGCGTGGGTCCCTCCAGCAGCTGTGTTTGCTTCGTCTGCCCAGTGGCTGCCCCTGGATCCCAGTCTCTCCAGTTGCTGGCACCTGGACATTCAGGCCCCCAAAGCTGCTGCCCCACGCCAGTTGCTGGTACACACAGTCACAGCTGGCCTAAATGAATTTATTAGTGCAACAGCAATCTTGCACCAAGACCAGTGAACTCTGTTGATTGCAGGCAACAGTTTATATGCAGGAGAAGGTAAGTGAAAGGCAAATTATTTTCACTAAAGGTTACACACAATATGACTTTTAAAATGTAATTGCAGTGATAAACACAAACTACAAACCCGAAAACCTCTCTTCAGCTACCATCAGCTCCAAGCTCCACACCCACAACAATACCCAGAATTGCCCCTCTGTGCACAGCACAATTTACCTCACCCCTAAACCTGATCAGAATTACATCCACGTACTAGGATTTCATGCCCTAGGTTTCTTGAGGGGATTGACCTGTTGAACATTCTCTGAGGACAAGTAGTAAATGTGGATGCAATTGCAGCCAGTGCTTTCCATAAGAATTGTTTGTATGGCATCAGCTTTTCACAGATGACTGTGGCTAGTCCCCAAGAAACAGCAGACTCAGCTTTTCCTCCCAAGAAAGAAAATTGAAAGTCCACTCCTGTCCTATGGTTTTGATAAAAGGATTAAACATAATTTCTCCTTTGCAATTCCATGAGCAAAGAAACGAATTGAAAATTCACTGAGCCAGAGACAGTATGAGTGGGTAAACAAGTAGTTCAAATTCTCTGAAGAGGGTAGTGAATTGTGGACCCTAATTCCTACCTAATCTTGTTTGTGGATTTTATCCAGTGACTCATTAACATAAAATGTAACAGTCTTAGGACTGGGAGTTAAAAGGTAGATTTTAGCTGCTCTAAAAGTCTTCATTCTATCTAGTTATTAGTTCCCTGAATAAAATAATATCCCAATTCACTTGCTAAAGAGTATTTTGAGACAAGTCCACAGAAACATTTCAGAAAGCTCTTGATCCTGCTATCTGTTTTTCTAAATTATCATCTGCACTGTACTCTAGCAGCCTATTTTCTGGTAATTACAGCAGTTGTTGACAGGCTTGACGTGTCATACTGCACTAAGCCTAGCCAATCACCTCTCACCTCTGCGAAGCAAGATATGTCTCCACAACCATATGACTGTTTCAGATTTCCTGTCCATTTCTCATGACTTCTCAGGACTTTGTGATTAACAATCTCTAACACATACCTTTGCCTACTGTTTCTTATTTTGAATAAAAGAATATTCGTATATTGCAGTCCATGATGTATTGCTCAAATTTCACATCTTTGAGTAATAACATTTAAGTTTGTTAAACTTCTCCTGACACTGTTAACATCTTCATTTATAGCTAGCATTTTCAGAGGCGCACTGATTGCATCGTGTATACGTAAGATACTGGCATCCATTTTGAAACAATATTCTGCTGCAAACTCTTTCTGGATAGTAATTTTGAGGAAAATAATGAACATTTTGCCATAATCCTTTCATTTCTGGAATCTCAGTCCTTGAATAAATCTTTGGCACTTTTGAACTTCGCTCTCCCACCACCTGCTGTTATCAGAAAGGTAGTTTTGCATCAGGTTTTAAATTTATCTGTTCTGGGTGCTAGTTTACTTCCTTAATGGCAGTAAAGATGAAATAGAAACTGTATTTAATGACTTTGCAGTTTTCAACAGCAACAAGAGAGGCAGAAATGTCATGCCCATCTGTTAAAAGCAAAAAAAAAGAAGGATCTGGGTATTTATAAACCCATAGCTGAACTTAAATTCCTAGAAAAAGTACTGGCATAAATAATCAAACAGTTTGGTAAACATCTACAAGAGCACCAGGTGATGAGTAAGACCGTACATGGATCTGTCAAAATCCGGTAGTGTCAGACCAATCTTACTTGCTTTTATGACAGGGTAACAGGCATTGTGAATACAGGAGGAACAGTGGATGTCAAATATCTTGGTGTTAGTAAGGTTTTTGACATCATTTCACATGACATTTCATAAACAAACTTAGGAAGCAGAGTCTAGTTTTCAGAAATAATGGGTGCAAAGCTGGTAGGAAAGCTACATTCAGACAGCAATTATCAATGAGAATGGCAGGTTTCCAGGGCAATCTGGTTTGATGATCTGGTTTTCAGTAATATTTTTCATTATCTAAGTTTCAGATAACAAGAAGTTAAGCGTGGCAAGCATGTTGCAGAATGCTAGTAAGGTAGCAAGAGTGCTAGAGAATAGGCTGGAATCCAAAATGTTTTTGAAAGAGTGGAAACATGGTCTAAAAAAATATTGGCTGCTGTTCAAATAAGGACAAGCACAAGATCATTTACAATTAATGAAGAACAAATCTGGGTATGCTGGTAGATCAGAATGTGAAAAAGAAAAAGGAAAAGGCATCACAGACTGCATCCAGGAAAGGCATTTTCAGGAGAGACAAGTGAAAAAATATGTTTACGTAAAAAGCATTGGTGATCTATAAAGTACTGGCCACTCATGTTTGCAAAAGATTTATTCATACCAAAATAGATTCGACACAATAATGCTTCTAGGAACATGTGGGGAACAGGATGCCTATTTTGAAGAAGAAAAATGTGTTTCCTTCTTTTGCCGGCAAAAAAAGCGTGAGAGAAGGTATAGCTGAGGAGATAAATCACTTTCCCAAAACCTACATTAAATACATGAACTTCAGGGAGAAAAAAAAAAAAAAAAAAGGCCAATTTAAGGTAAAGGACGATGTTGACACAAGAACATGATGAATATAAACTGCCCATAAATTAAATTAGGTTGGAAATGATAACACTTCTAACCATCAGAGGAGTGGCACTCAGGGAGGGGAAATTCAAATCTAATAAACTGATTAAGCTCCATCTTGAAGCTTGTTAAAGGAATTATGATGAAGCAGTTGCCTGCTATAGCAGCTGGGGCTGGTCTTCATGCTTCAGAAGAGCCATTCTGGTTACAAATTCTTCACCTTAAATCTGAATTTAAAGTCTATACAGTGGCTGACACACCTCCTTCAGCCGTACGTACCTATATGCCCTCAGTAATAAAAATCTACATACTCTGCCACTCCCTGGCACTTCCCTGGGAGCGCAGTCTGGGTTCAGGCCTCTGACGTGCCGTAGACTGCAGGGGATAACATCCCCCGCTTGCAGGGGACACCATCCCATGGCATCTCACCACCCCCCCTGCACTGCACTGACTTCAGCAACGCTGAGTAGCAGCTCGGGGCTCCTATGCACCCCCTCCCATGCCGATCCCCACATTAATTGCCTTGCATTAGTCTGCAGGCCCCGATGGCGGCAACCCTGATCACTCCTGCTGCCCGCGCGTGAGTTACAGAGGAAGGCAGGCACGAATCTGCGAGGCCTACCTGTGAGGTTTCCTGCTCAGCAGGCGACTTCTCACAGTATGGTTTGGTTCCCAGTTGCAGCTGACTGGGTCCACCTCCCACTCCTTCCTCCCGCGCTGTGTGCCAAATGTGCCTGCGGGTGCCTTCCTAGGATTAAATTACACACCACTGAGATCTGGGCTACTGCCTGCCGTTAGACAGCTTTTGGTGAGCGCGAGCGACATTAAAGGTGAGGAAGCAACGGGTGTCATATAGGAAGCTGCTTATTGACAATGTGATCTGATCTTCCCAGTTAACATCTCTGCTGCGGAATTAGCTGAACATTTGAGAGGGTTGGAACGAGTGCTGCTGTTGCAATTAAAGAAGAGCTCCTTCAGCTGTTCCTTCAGCTCGGAAATTTGCGCTCAGGTTTTTGCTGCTTTTTATTTTAATTTCAAGGAGAGAGACTTGTGTAATGAGTATTTTTTATACTTTCACTCTCAAGAGGCATTAGAAAGTTTTGGGAGAGGTGACACTTTTGAAGTTTGAGAAGAACTTTCTGAACATTAATGAATAATTAGTTTCCTAATTAATATCCATTTTTAATAAAT
Source organism: Astur gentilis (assembly GCF_929443795.1). Lineage (NCBI taxonomy): Eukaryota > Metazoa > Chordata > Aves > Accipitriformes > Accipitridae > Astur > Astur gentilis. The sequence goes on along the minus strand of NC_064890.1, from coordinate 26,789,556 downwards.
ATCGATTATTAAGTTGCTATAGTAATGAAAATATTAACTATCCTTGCTATACTAATATGCAAAACTTCTTACTAGATACATAACTTGCAGATGGAGAACTCAAAAATATATTCTCAGGAATGTAAGAAGCAAATAAAATGCAAACACATTGGACATAACCGAAACATTCTCAATCTACTCATGCTATCTTTAAAAACAGTGACATAGAAACAAGAAATTTTTTTCCATAAAGTATTCCTGAAATATTTTGCAGGAATTTAAACTAGGATAATGCAAAATGGAAGACTCTGTTTATTGCTTCTGGGACTCCACTTAGGAATTATTCATTCTTACATTGTACACTTCAAGCACTTCAAAGTTGCAACTGCAAATTTATCACTGTTCCATGCAAAGTTACTCCCGGTCATGGAAAAGTATATATATACACACACACAGACACACACACACACACACAAAGTATATAAATATATTTAAAAATTATAAGAACCTTTAAACAAAACAATTCTTCTCGACCTGTGTTTCTGAGGTTCTATAACTAGGAATTATTTTTCTTGACATTCTGAGACTCTGTCATATTGATTGAAAAAGGGAGCCTCCAGGAATGTCTGCAATTTGACATTTTATACAGTTAAATAAAGAACTAAAATAACCATTAGATCTACCATAACCTTTGAGAAGTGTACACGTAGATGTGCATGGAGAGAGAGGGGAGTATCTCTTAAAACTGTGAGTAAAGACAAACCGAATGTTGCAATATGCAACACTGGAAAACATCAGATGAATAAATAATTTGATTTTCCATGTTTAGATTTACCCTCTACAGATATATTGAACAATGCTAACACATTCGAGGACTGGTCGGTCACTGGAACAGGCTTCCCAGGGAAGTGGACATGGCACCAAGCCTGTCAGAGTTCAAGGAGCATCTGAATGATGCTCTTAATCATATGGTTTAGTTTTAGGTTGTCCTCTGAGAACCAGGGAGTTGGACTCGATGATCCTTATGGGTCCCTTCCAACTTGAGATATTCTATGATTCCATGATTCTGTGATTCAGTAATGAATTATTGGGTTTTCCAGTGAAGGAACAGAAACGATTTTTTAATCTTTGCTGTACACAAGGTGATCACATTTCCCAATCTATTCTCTAGTGCTGACAAAAAAACCCAAAAAGCAAACAAAAGAAAATACCTTACATAGCTTGGAACATCTGAGAACACTAGTAGTATTCATATGGCATAAATGCAGTATGAATAATACCAACCTTCTTGTTAAAACCACAGATAACCAAAGCTCGTGTTATTAACTTGCCCTGTTTAATTAGTACACACTTTTTGTCAATTAGTTAATAGAAAACATTTGGGAACTGATTCTTTGCTCAGTTATGCTGCTATAAATCAAGAATTATTCTATTATACACAGCTTATAAAATAAATGTAAGTGGGAGGAGAGTAAAGCCCAAAATAGCATAACAGGACAGGGTGTAAATGTGAGCGACTGCACATTTTGAACAGGTGGTAGATTTTCAAAGACAGATTTTTATTCTTAAAAAAAAAAAGGTAGTTTGAAAAATTGTTTGATTCTCAAAAGGTTTATGCTCTTTCCTGGCTGGAATCCACTCCTATTGAAGCCAATGATAAATTTCCCATTCATTCATCAGTGCGTTAAGAGTTTTTGCAAATCCCGTTCAGAATACACTGTTCTCAGATCTTACTGTGAAGAGCTGCCTAATCCATGAGCCCAACACAGTGAAGCTGCTACAGCTCCATGCTCCCAGGTCCAGCTTCCCAATAGGCACACATGCATATGTGCACGCAGGACACACAGAGATAGAAAACACAGCACTCATGCAAGCATAACCAGCACAAATAGACTCATCCTGTTCTCTGTTCTGGCTAATCAGGATAAAAGCCCGCTAGTACAAAATGTGGATACAATTTGGATCCCTCCAGCAGCTGGGCTCAGGCACTCAGGCTGCCCAGTAGCTGCCCTGGACCCCAGCCTCCCCAGTTGCTGGCACCTGGACGTAGGAGCCCCCGAGGACACAGCTCCACTCCAGTTGCTGGTACTCCAGCCTGCATACACACACGTGAACACACCTTGCTCACACACTATAGATCCCTCCAGTAACCATCCTTGCACACTCACTTTGTTCAGTAGCTGGCCCTGGACCCCCTGATCTCCCAGCTACCTTATGCATAGACACATGCACACATGCAACACATGGTCTACTAGCTGGTTCAGATCTATGGCCCCTCCAGTAGCCCACCCCCAGACCCCATGGTCTCTCCAGTGCCTGGCCTGCAACCCCTGGTCCCTCCAGTATCCAACTCTCAGACTCCCCGGTCTCTCCAGGATCCAGCCCATTCCTATGGCCCCTCCAAGGCCCATCTGCTGAGCCTCTTGTCCTATCTCGCCAGCCAGCTAGTCTAGCTTGGTGCACACTGGTGCTGACACACCGACAGACACACCTGCACGCAAGGCACACATGTTCTGGTCTCTCCAGTTCCTCCCACCGCAGACGTGGAGGCCCTTGTGACCCCTGGTCCCACTCCAGCTGCTGCACTCAGACACCCAGGCACACACGTGCACGCAGGACGGAGATCCCTGACCTGGGAAAATAGTTAGAAATGGAGTGTAATGAGAAGACGGGACAGACTGGGGGGGTCAGGTGCAGGGCATGGCCAGACAACCGTGCTGACCAGCCTACTGCACACGACTGGACCTTTTTATCCCCTTTTTCCTTTGTTTTCCCTTGCTTGGTCCTCTCCAGCCCTCTTTGATCCTTTCCTTGCCTTTGATCCTTCCCCTGAACATCCCACAATAAATCTTGCACAGCTGCAGAAGGCCTTTCCTGACATCCTATAACGACTCCCACATCCCCAAAGGCAGCAATCACCTCCCATCGGTTGACTGAGGGATGAGGTTGGTGGGTGCCATCCCAGGGCCACGGGCTGAGGCTCCCCTGGGATCGCCCAGGGAGGAGCTGCCTTGGGGGCTCCCTTTGCTCTGATGAGGTTGTTGGAGTTCTCCCAACCATCATTGTTCCCCTGGGCTCCCTTGGCTTCATGGAGATGAGCCTTTAATCACATAAACTAACCGTTACGTGCTCACCTCTAATCTCTGATATATACCCTTCAGTTTTCAACAAGAACTACTTGAAGGATTCCCGAGTGACAAATATTTCTCTTTAGGAAATCAAATTTTAAAAGAAATTGAAAGTTAAGGAAGATAATACTATGAGGGACAATAATGGACAAGAAAGGTATATTGAAAAATGGTATTATATCAGAAGCTACAAGCAAAATTCATGTCAGTAAATATAAAGAAGAGGTATGCAGAGGGTACCAAAATGTACTATTCCTAAGTAAACAGGTAAAAGATATTTAAGGTAGTGAATCTGTGTGAGTAATGTGAATGTATTTGGAGGAAAGAAGACAAGGGAGACTATAAAAACAAGCAAAGAGGATTTAGAAAAAAAAAAAAAAACCTGTGGAAAGAAAGTGAGGGGAAAAGACAAAAATCAGCACATTTGGAAGATATTTCAAATAAATCTGTTAAAGAATAAAAGAACACACAAGGCAAATTAAAATTATTACCATGATGTATTCACATTGTACTAGAATCTGACAAGGAAATCAAAAAGAACTTCAGTGTGGAAGGTACTAAAATAGATATGTAGCCAAACACAGATACATCAAAGCTCACTGTTTATGTTAAGGTACAACAGGATAACAAAAGTAAGGATAACACTGCAGAGAGGAAGGATTACTAGAACCAAACAGTTTACGATAAGTGAGATTTCTTCCTGAGTAGGTACGGTAACATAGAAACAGGTAATGAGAAGGAAAGTCCTGTGGGGTAGATTCACTCGTCTGGTGCCTGTAAGGAGTAGATACATGATACTGAATATGAGCAAACATCATCTGAAGACAACTGAAATCTTCAACAGATGCCATCGGCCAACCCTGAAGCCTTCCTTGTGGATGAGCGGGACTTTATCAATGGAGAGGAGAGTTAAATCCCTTCTTCCCCAGTTTCTGTCCTAAAATGCCAGTGTCAGGGAGCATGAGCGTGCCCCAAGGCGGTGCGGTGTGCTCTCTGCCACCCGCTACGCTCAGCCTGGGCCACAGCAGACCGGGGACAAAGACACCTTGGCCAGGACATAGGGAGGTAGCAGTGGGAACCACAAAGCTGCCGGCAACTTGTGGCAGGCAGATAGATACCCAGCTGTGACCACTAGCTGAACCAAACCAAACCTCGTATAAATCCTGCTGTAAAAATAAACTGTTTCAAAAATTAAGCATGCAGTTTAGAAAGGTGCTGCAACAGTGTGGGCTTCCTGGTGCTTGTATTTGTCTCTTTGAACAATCCACGCTTTTTTCTCCAAGTTTTGTGTATGTCGCTAGATGCATTCATTCACGGCTAAGATTAGTTTTCTTGCAGCTGACAATAAGCTGCTAGGATACTCAGTAACAGAGACGCTTCCTTCGACAGATAAAGTTGCAGGCATGGGTATCATAGATGAGAAGCTTTAGAAACCATCCCAGTATAGTTCCATGACATTCACCATGAAAGCAGTCTAGTAAAAAGCTACAAAACAAATTGCCATGAAGAAAAATACTTAGGAGAAAAGGGAAAATAACAAGCTTACAGGATAAAAATTTATCCAAAGTTATTCCACAGCACTTTATGAATTATTTACACAGTGATGAGTGTACTTTGGACTATATCAGGAATAGTTGCAACTATAACGGGGAAGAGATATTTTGTAGACTACAGAAAGGCAGTAAGCCTCCCAGAATACTGTTGGTCTAGGCCAGATAGGACCTGCCTGCTTACCTTCAACTGCATTGAAGGCCAACACAGGAAATAAAATGGAAGGGGTTGCCTGTTTTTTTAGAAGGGTGAGTTGAGTTGCTCAAGTCAGCTGTTCTATCACAACATATAACCAATATTTTCACAAGGTGGACACATCTTGTGTCTGATAATGTAATCATTTAACCATTTTCTGTGGCAGGTCTAAAATCCCAACTTTCTTCCCTTCTCTGTCTGCAAGGTAAAACTCTTCCTCAATAACGGAGGAAAGAAAACTGACTTTTGAATGAAAGGAAAATTCAATCAAAGGTGCAAAACTGCTTAAAATTAATAGAGCACTGCACATGGACATTTCACATGTGAAAATGGAACAGAAAAAATGAACTGACTTGCACTTAATGAGGTAGAGACTGGTGAAGAAAACTGACCTAGAAACATCTTTAAACAAATCTAGAGATTAAGGTATAGCTGTAAGGGAGTTTCTAGTGCTGAGTATGCTCACTTAAATAAATTTTAAAAGCAAATTTAAAACTAAATTAATTAAAATTGTAGTAGTATTAATTCTGAAATGGCCAAACTAGAAAAACTTTAAACATTTCTGCCACTGGCAGCAGCACTCTAGCTCAAACTCCACCAACATTCTCTTCATTAATATTCTTTTGGATGACGGTAGCATTTCTGCAGCTTCAGACTTCACGAGACTGAAATTTAGCCTGTCAGTTGAGGAGATTTAAATAGCTCTATTTAGCTATTTGTCACTTTGATTTAGTAATTGGCAAAACATTAAATTTTTGAGATTTCAAGCACTTTTATGGCATCTTAATTTTGAAAAGTAAAATTTAGTAGACAGACTAAAGCTTCAGTTGCTTTTCTTAATTGTATTACTTTTATAAAATGTGCAGCTGTACAAGAGGCTTTCAAAAGAGTTCTTGAACATGCAGTTGAAACTGCTTAGCATAACATTTGTCCATTGTATCTTTGGAGCATCATTACTGTGCTTAAATGCTAATAGGCAGAATAGGTATTTTCGTAACTCCTGGGGGGGGGGGAGGGGTTTGCCAGTCTAAAATGGTTGCACAACACTGGAACATTTTCATAGGTTCGTTTGAGGTAAATGTTGGAGCTGTTATTACAAATCTGCCCATATTAACTTGGTGCACAGCAGCAACACTGTTGCAGTATTCTGTGCAGTGATCTGTGCAGTTTAGTCCAGAATGGGCAGAACAGTGAGGGGAAATTGTAGTGGGTAGCAATAATTTATATTAGGGTTTTTTAAGTGCACAAGAGACATTACCAGCTCTAGATATGGTGGGAACAAAGAAAAGTACTTTTTTGCCATCCTGTCAACTTGATTCAAGTGCAAACACGAAACAGTTCAAGTGTTTTCCATGATATATGAATTTCCTTTTTGAGCAGCTTTGCACAGCTCTGTGCTGAGGGTTATGTTTTAGAGGCTTTTATGAATATCACGTGGAATTGGTTGTTTTGTTGTGTAGCTTCTCATATGACACAGGGTTGCTTTTTATTTAAGAGTTTACCAACGAATTTGTGGAGTTCACCTTCTAAAGAATGCAAACCTCTGTCAGATCTCACGATTCTGAGGCTGTCCTGAATATTGTCTAGCAATAAATTAAAAGAAGGTGAAAATAAGGGAGAAACTTAAGGCCTCATCAGCTTTGAAACACTCTTTAAATGAAGAGGGTATGTGAAGAATTTTTAAACAGTTCATTTTTTTCTCCGCAAGTGAAAGTTACCAACACAAGGGTTAATAGTCAGAAGTTATCCTCATGTCTGACAATAACTGGTTCTGAAGTACTTGATCTAAAATGCATTTGTATTCACAGGAGTAGAACCCAGGACACCTTCCTTAGTATCCTAATCTCTGGGCTACGCGGCATATTTTTCTTGCTTGATACCTCATTCTTCAATGTGCCAGCATGCTGGGATACCTTTCTAAGGCACTAGGTCTCCCTGTGCAGCATGTGTTCTTTGCTGCAAAGTGACGCAGATTCAGCAGGAGTGTTGACAAAGTAGCAGTCTGATAGGGAATGCATTTTCTCAACAAACGAGATAGAAGTTTGAATACCTAAAAAGCAGATAAGCTATGGGACCTGTGTCTCAGTAATAATGCAAAAGGTGAGATTGCATTTTCCTCACATTAGGTTCTCTTCCGTTTTTCACAGGTTCTCAGACTTAGGAAGATTTATGGACACTGGACCTCAAGAGGATAGAGGCACCCAAGACCTTTTCAGATAAATCCCAGTTCTAAGCATTTCCTCCAGGGATTCTCTAGGCAGCTCCTACCAGCGAGCTGAGGCATCATTCTGAGGCATCATTCGGAGAAATCTGGCTCTGCATATGCACTAGACAGAGGAAAGCTTGGTACTTAGTATTTCATTCTGAGTGGCTACCTCAGAAGTCCTCTGGCCATGATACACAAGGATTTAGGAAACTCTGTATACAACTAGTTCCTCTTGAAAGGATTAGGAGTTAAGCTTAGCAATGTTTATAGATCTTAAAACTTGTATCATGAAGCCTCCCGTAAATTAATAGATATGAACCTTGACACTCCCAAGACTTCTCATTCCTACTTACAAAGAACCTCATAATGCTGCTACTTCATTCTCTCAATTCCGTCTCACCTTTTGGTCCTGCACGAAAGGTTATGCCATTGGCTACTCTTTGTTGTCTCCATTCACGTCTAACCTTGGACTTTTTTATGCTACTCTATGCCACCAAGAAATTTGTAACAAACCTACCCCAAAGCTTAATTCAACATGTTCTAAAAAATATTTCAGACACAGGGAATACACTCTATTTTGTTATTATTATGTGAAACTACTGTATGAATATACTCAGCTACTAAATCTAACAGGAACAGTAGAGGTGTATAACTCGGTTTATTTTCCCAGCTGAAATTTTGAAAATTTCTGCTGAGACTATTTCTGAAAATAGTCTGCTGAACTACCAGTTCAAGCATTAATTCAAAGTAACACTTAAGGATTTTGAAACATTCAGAGACATTTATTTCTTTATTTTAGTTACAGTCACTAGACAAAGTAAGAAATGCGAAAAGTCAGATAATCTGAAAAAAAATTCTCTTCTTCCTGTATTTCTGGAGAGCCATGGAAACACAAGTCAAAAAAACACAAAAGGAGTGAAAATACAATTTGGAAAAATCCTCAGATTTGGAAAAATATCCCCAAACATTTGGAGTGCTCATTGACCTATTGTGATGATTGTCAATGACATTGGAGAAAAGAATTTTATCTACGAGTAATGCACCAACAGTTTTGAGAGGCCCCGAATATAAAAGTTCCATTTTAAGAGTAGATATCAAACATGCGAAGTTAAAGGGGCTTCAATATACATTCGAGCATCCTCCATCAATCCTGGCAATTACTTCCCTCTAACATTATGAGATTTGAATAGTGCTGGTACTGCTGCAAAATCGTATCAGCTCTTATTTCACTATCAGGACTGTAATTTTCCGCCACTATGCACTGGTTCAATTAGATCCCTACTACATATAATGACAGCCTCTACACAACCGAGAGGCATCAGGGAAACTAAGTGTAGGGACCATATCCTTTGATAGTTACATCGCAATTTACTGATTGTTGAGCAGGGCTTGGTTTAGCACTTAGCATTTGGAATTAGATTTAGCTAGTGAGGGAGTATTATGCTTGGTGAAATCTGAATGAAGAAGCAATCAGCCATATTTTAAAATAGAAAGTCTCAAAGTTAGGTTTTGCAAGGAACAAAATCCTGCAAGCATTTTTGTTTCCATATCAAACAAAAATGAAGCAAACCCCACCATGTTTCAGCCACATTTCGGAGCCAGACAATAAATATTCTGTGAAGGGACATTTTTTACATTTTTCCACATTGAGGAAAAAACTTTTAAATCTTTGTGTTGCCATAAATGAGAGAACAGTGAATTCCAAATGAAAAGCAGCAATGCATGGTGCCTGTGGTTCCCTGTATCTCTGTTCACTCATAGGCTCTGAAACTGACACTGGACAGGAAAATTCTGCAGGCGTTAGTCCACAAACCATTGAAATGCTGCCGATTTCAATGGCTCATGGACTAAGGCGTCTTGCTATGGAGTTACTTCAACACTACTCTGAAGCTTTCACTGAAGCAATAAAGGTCAGCTCCTTTGTAAAAAGATTCTTCACATGTTAGATTTTGAATAAATGCAACAGTTCACCTGCAGTTTGAAATCTTTATGGATTCACCATTTTTGTTACCTCATATGCTTCCTTCTCCTTTCTCTTACTTATTTCACCTTGCTCTCTTCCCTCCCCTTATGACTCTTAAAGCTTGAGGGTGTTACTCGATAATCAGTTACTGAGTGGGCATTTACCTTTACAGCTGGTTCCAGCTGGTTTCAATGGACACACCACAGGACACAGCTGAGCCCATCTGCCAAGGTGGTGGCACCTCTATGAAAACATATTTAGGAAAGGAGAGAAAACACCAAGAAAAAAAACTGATGCAGCCAGAGCAGTTGGAGGCAAACTGCAGTGGAACTGGTAACACCCCAGTTGGGACTGTGGCCCATGGATAAGCCCCAAAGGAACTACAGCCTCCAGAGGACCCATGCCAGAGCAGAGGAAACAAGTCAGAAGGAAGGAGCAGTGGAAGAACCAGATGAGAAATGACAAGCAACAGAAAGAAACCACTACATTCTGCCCCAATTTCCTGTACCACCTTTCACCTCAGCAAGGAGACTGAGTGTAGCCTGCAGTGATAACAGGGGGAGGGGAGACTAGGAGGGGGGAAGGAGAGGTGTCTGAGTGAAGTTTAGCCTGGGAAAGGAGGAGAAAACATGTTTTCCCAAAATGTTTAAATGTTTGTCTTCTTTGTTTCCATTACCTGAATCAGTGACTAAATGTTTATGTTAATTGGCAGTCAGTTAAGTCAAATTCCCCAAGTTGATTCTGTTTTGCCCATGACAGTAATATGTGAGTGATTTTCTTGACTTCGTCTTGACCCATGAGCTTTCTTGCTCCTGCTCTTCCTACTCTCTCCCCATCATGTGGGGCTGAGGGGGTTGGAGGGGAGACACCGAGTGGCTGTGTGGGTTCTTGGCTGCCAGCCAGTAGCAACCCACCAAGTACATCATGCATTTACAAATGCTGAAATGTTTTCTTCTCTTAAGTCATTGTCTGGTTTAATTATATTCATTATATTTACAAAAGTCAGTTTTAAGTACCCTCATTCTTCTAAAAAATCCATGACTACTATATAAAAGAGGTTAAAACCAAGTCCATTAAAAATGCTTATGCTTTCCTCAACTCCATTTTTTTCTTCACAGCTAACGTATGCGTGCAGTTTTGAGCTGCTTAAACTTTCTATGTAGGTCTTCTGCTGTCACTGCGCAAGTAAATGCCACCCCTCGAAAAGAGAAAGAAAAAAAAAAAAAAAAAAAGAAATTTGGGGAATTAGATTTATTTGAGTTATTTTAAGTTACATTTTTAAAGGAAGTGAAAACAAAAACCTTCACGATTTGGGTTTTGAGCATGTACACTGAAATTATCCAGCTACCTACTAAATAAAGGCACCATCATAACATAGAACTAGTGGGATGATTATAAGTGCAAAAGTATTGGGCTGATGGATACATGTTTCACTGAAGATTTTTTGGGGAAAGGCTCGCATCTAAAGTATAGGTCCAAGTGGTTCTTGTCTATTTTTGTGCCCAATTAGAAATGCCTGGCTATAAAACTAATGAAAAGCATATTTTTAAACAAGGGGGGGGGGAAATCCAGTGTAAAATGTAACCTATGACTTCTGGTCATTTTCAGTGAATATCTTTTAAATCTAAGTACGTTTCTTACTTAACTAAATCAAGAATTTTCACATGATTCAAAATAGCAAGTGAATGCTATGGTATTCTGGAGGTGTTTCTGTCTTTTTCTCTTTTTGCAATGTCAATCATTCTGCTCCTGATATCATATATATACCAATCTGAGTCAGAGAGATTCAATTTATAGAGAAAGAGTTACTAGCCCAGTGTTACTCTTTTCTCTCAATCAGACTCTTTGCCCTTCTCTGTTCCTGTGAAGTTCAATCTTTATTAGAAAACTGGGGGAATGAAAAAGGCCAAATGTCCTGTAAAAATGTATTTATGCAGATGAAAGAACATCAGACTAATATTTCTGAATTTAAACCCTGGCAGTTTGGTGCTTAATGAGACAACTATGCTCAAAGATTTTCTCTCAGTCACCATTCAGGCTTTGAGGAAAGTTTTCTGGGTTAAATCCAAAAAAAGGACCTGAAGTGGGGCTTGGTGAGATTTAACAATGAAGTCTGAAGCAGCAACCGAAAAGCCCCTGTTTGGCAGCTGTATAACCTCCACAGGTTTGTATGTTTTCTCAGGGGTCCCTCTGGCCACAGAAGCAAGGGACTCCTTCCAGAAGGGAATCAGAACTCTTACACCTAAACTTCCACCCTGAATTATCTCTGAAGGAAATTCTCTTTCTGTTGACTGTGTCAGAAACCTACCCAGGTCAGGTCCAGCAAATCGAGGTTACCTTTTGTGCCTAGAAGATGTGGCTTTCTCTTTGCATCATGGCAGTTCAGCTTTAGTTCAAACATAAATTGCTCTATCCACCACCCCTAAAAGCTGGTGCCTATAGCTGGAATCACAGAATCATAGAACCATTTAAGTTGGAAGGCACCTCTTCAGATCACCTAGTCCCATCCCCTGCTCAAGAGAGGTCACCTGGAACAGGCTGACCACTACCATGTCCAGTTAGGTTTTGACCATCTCCATGAATGGAGACTCCACAACCTCCAATATAAGTCCAGTTTGTTTAAGTACTCCCTAATCTTACTGAGGGTAAGGCTTTCTTGCTCCAGACTTTCCCTCTGATCTCAGGTGCCTGGGATACCTGAATGCAGGTCTTACTGATAAAGATTGAGGCAAAAAGGCATTGAGTACCTCGGCATTTTCCACGTCATTTGTCACCAAATCCCCTGCCCCCATTCAGCAGTGGGGGCCGTGTTTTCCTTAGTCTTCTTTTTGCTGTTTATGTACTTATAGAAACCTTTCTTGTTGGCTTTGCCACATTCAACTCCAGGTTATCCTTGTCTTTCCTAACCCTATCCCTGCAAGACTGGACAGCCACTGTGTACTCCTTCTGGGTCACCTGCCCCTGTGTTCACCTCTGATATGATTCCCATTTTTATCTAAGTTCAGTTAAGAGCTCCTTTCTCATCCATGCAGTCCACATGCTGCCTTTGCTTTATTTCCTCCTTGTCGGTATGACTCTTCCTTGAGCTTGGAGGAAGTGATCCTTGAATATCAAGGAGCTCTTCTGCACCCTTTTCCTCTCTCAGGCCATATCCCATGGGATTCTTCCAAACAGGTCCCTGAAGAGACCAAAGTCTGCTCTCCTGGAAGCCAGGGTTCCAGTCCTGCTTTTTGCCCTACTCCCTTCTTTTAGGATTTTGAACTCTACCACTACAGTCACTGCTGTCTCTGACTTTCAGATCCCAACCAGTTCTTCCTTATTTGTAAATATCAGGTCCAGGAGAGATCCTTTGCTCATTGGCTCCTCAATCGCATGTGCCAGGAATAAGAACAGGCTAGTGTACTCAGCCTGTTTGTTGCTGTTTTCTTTTCTAGGAAGCAGTGATACCCGTCTGTTACAGAATAACGTAATACTTTGAGCACGTGGATTAAATTTTCTTTTTAATCTGAGGGTTTTCAAAGAACTCATCCGATCTAACCAGTTATATGCCTAACTGCTAGCCTATTTTTTAAAAAGGTGATATCATCATGATGTAATTTCTTTCTCTCTCTTTTTGAAGAGCAAACTTTATTCCAGTCTTTGAAAGGATAGCTGGAAGCTGCTATCCCACAGAAAGGAGTATTCTCAGGAGAGGGCCAGTCAAAGAACATTTATGAATTCACACTGTAATTTATACCCATTTATGCCTTTAATTAGGCTATGAAATTGCCTATTGAAACTCTTTCTTCCCCTGTATCAACTCTGGAGCTAACACAATGACCAGTCTTAAACAGACAGTCAACAAATTAAATGTAATTAACTGACACTATTGTGGAAAGTAAAGCTAAGATAAAAGTTATTAAAAAATAATGTTGAAGTAAAAAAAAAAGATCCATAGGTTATTTTATTGAAAAGAATGAGGCAAACAAGCTTTGGCAGGTTTGGAATGAGAGGAATGCTTATCATTTATCTTTATCTGAACCAGTCACCCAACACGCTTAGACAACAGAGAGGTATAGCAATTTTTAAGGTGTGATTCATCTGACCTAATTTGGGAATCTACCTTAAGAGGTGGTGAGCTACATTCTAGAAATGCTTGTTTCTCTCCTTTGGCTATAAAGGGAATATACACTGCTGGCTCAGGCATAGACATCTGTATTGCAGATGCCTACATCAGATCAGATGAATCCCATGCTAGATATATGAATGAGGTACTTTCAGCAAGTCAAGCAACTCTTAAAATAACTAGAAATGTAACCTACATCCTCGTGCTGTTATGATCTAATGAAGGTTGGTAAGATTTGATGATACTCAGAGCTTCTACTGTGTAATGGTAGAATAAACAGATGAAGGAAATATAATAATAGGAGTTATGATGAAAGATATTGCTTGGGTCTCCATGGAAGACAGAGATAAACAATGACACTTGTTTTCTCAGAGTATCCTGTCTGTTGGTGCAGGAAGAACAGAAGTAGTAAAAAAAACAACCCCACTCAAATGATCTGGTGAATTCGGTTTCCTGGAAGAGTCTAAATAAGATAAAGTGTAAAGTGACCACTTTTAAGTAGCTGTAATAGTTAAATAAATGTTATGAAAACAGCACTAGGTCACCTCCTTTACTAATTGCAGGAAAAAATCCAGAAACAAGTAAAATAATTTCTTTAATCTGAGGATGGTTTCTGCCAGCCCTTTCCATACCAAACACATACTCCATGGGAATTTGCAAACTGTGTAAATGATAGAGAAGGAAAGAACAGAAGAAATTAGTCTCAGTTATATTAGGAATACTGAACTCAAATACAGCCTCAAAATTGCCTTACTCCCAGTTCATCTCTTTTCTGTTATTTTCCTTTTTCAGGCCTTTTAATATCCAAGCACTTCATTATTTAAGTATTTGTTATTCTTCCCTGTCATTCCTACAGCACTTGGCTGGCTGTAAAATTGTATGACTTCATAGACAAGGCAGCTTTGTGATGTTAGCAAGAGCTCACTCCAGTTTTTCCCTGTGTCTATAACATTTTTCCAAGCTTTCCTAGAAGAGATAGTAACAGGGTAAAAAGACCTTTATTCCAAAGAAAAGGTTTTTTTGGTGTTGGTTGGGTTTTTAGGTTTGTCTTTTTTTTTTTTTTCCTAATTAACAGTCAATGCCATTTCCAGTGACGTATAAGTTGCAGTTACAGGGGAAACTAATCTAGAACACTGAGTACCCAAAATGGGGTGTAAGAAATTTTTATAGTGACCACTGAGTGCTTGGGAAGTAATCTCAAATGACAGTGCAGAATCACTACTACTACAAACTATAGCAAGCCATAGCAAATCTTCAGTTAAATCATCAATCTCTTCTGCATTATACTATCTGCACTTCTGTTACTAAACCATATTTTACAGACATGTAGAGAGTTTAAAATCACAGCTGGCATAGTGCCACCAAGCTGGTTGATTTGCAGTAAGAACAACATTTTTGGTGGGCTCTGTCAACAATATCATGTGGAAAATTTGTATTGGAGAGAAAAATAAAAATGGTTTTCAGAGTCTGAGTTTAAACCCTAACATTATAGCTTCTTTCCATTGCATGGTTATTCCAATCTTTTTTTTTTTCCTCTTTGTTTTTAACAGCATACCAAGCTGTTGACCTATAACTTCAACGAATGAATCATGAACATTGCATGAGTACATGGAAAAAAGAAAGTCTATAACTTCAGCCATGTAACCACTTAGATAAACATGTTGCATTTTTTTTTTTTTAAGACTAGTATTACTTACTGCTTAATTACAACATGTTATTTATATTTCTCCTATGGTCTTTTTGCTTATAGTTAATTAAAGTTGTTAGTCATGCTGTCTCACAGTTTTCTACATTAAGGATGCAATGATAGCAGATCAAGTGTTCAGAATACTTTGAGACTTGGACTTAGAATAGAATCACCAGTCTGTTTCATATTAAAATTTAAATCTAATTTAAATATTTGCCGCAATATTTCTAAAGAAGACTATCAAATTTTATGTGAGGGTTGGTGGTTTGGGGTTTTTTTTTCAGTATTAATATTTTCTAAGTTATGCAGATGCCTAAACTTTTTAGGCATGAGCCACTATAGACATCTAATATTAGCTTCTCATTTCCTCATATTTCACCAGCTAAGTACCATAGCTCCACACACATATATTCTACAGGTATGATGTAAATATCAAAAAAAGATCTTGGGCACAGATGGGGTTAAATATGTGTGTGCATAGCAAAGGACCTACAGAAGGACTGAGTGGAAGAAGAAGGGTTTGTTAATATCCTTTATTTATGCTGGGCATGGGTGGACAGATTCCTGGGGCAGCTTCTCTGCACTTACACCCATGCCTTGTGGACTGTGAGGTACTTTCTTCTGTGAAGTAGATACAAAGCACTTCATTTACTGGACTGGGGAAACAAAATACCTGCTTTGAGAAAGTGTTTGGTAGTCTGTTGTCTCAGCAGTACTGTTTCCCATCTTAGATTTTGTGAGCACTCTTCATTCACAAGGAAGAAAAAGTTTTGCTTTTCACTTGCTCCTCCCTCCTGCCCACCTACACCCTGTTTCTTTCCCCCACCAGAGCATTCATCCTTCCTTCTCCTGCCAACCCACTGAAAACAGCAGAAGGCATATATTTTAGACTAGACATTATATGTTTATATATGTGTTTCACATAGCCATGTCTTTTAATCATAATGGTATACGTGTGCTTTTAATTATATCTACACAAGGAAATCCACATGCATGCTGACAAGATGATTTTAGAGTGTGCTTATTTATAATCAGTTGAGTATGAAAAACTGGTGCTCTGGTGTTTGGGGATTTTTTAAATCTCTTTTTGATTGCTGCTGTCCAAGGAAGTCTATAATGGTATGTGAATATTGCTTAAAAAAATGGAAGCTGTATTTGTGAATAAAAAGTAATAAATTCTGTCATAAAATATCTGTGTACAGGAGAAAAATAGGATCCTTCCTGCAATGTGAGCACAATATTCTAGACCTTGATCTAACACGTATTCAATAATTGTTTGCAAACACCTAGCAGTGCAATAACACATCCCTTAAAGAAATAGCAAGTAAGTTCATCATCAGCATTTAGGTAAGGATAAAAGGCCCCATGGGCTGCTCTGCAGTCTCCTAGTCCTTTCATGTGAATGCAAAGTCCCACTGTAATTATGGCTAGCAATTTAGGTTCCAAACCACCCTCACATTTTGTTAATTTTTGCTACATTGTGAGCACTCGAACAAACAGGTTGCTTCTTCATAAATATTAAAAATAAACTGAAGTAATTTCATCTATCAGCTCTTGATCCCAAAAGTCTAATCATGACTGTTTGTTATGTTTCTTTTCCTGAGATTGCCTGCAATACAAGTGTTAATTTATCAAGGGTTCATCTCAGCTGAAAAAGAAAGGAAGAAAAAAAAAAAAAAAAGGCCCTTTTGCTGAAAAAAATGACATGACAATGGATAGAACAAATACACTTTCTTTTGCGATTCAAAGAATGAACGTTCATTGCAGGCAATATTTTGGTTCAAAATAACACCCAAATCAGAGAAGAAAAATAGATTTATTCAATATTTAGACTATATCAAAGTTGAAAATAATAAAACAAAAGTGCTAAGTGTACCAACAAAATGCATAACAGACAAAATCTGCAAATATGCATGTTGTATTTTTGTATTATACTAAATGCTACAAAGCAGAAGAAAAATGTGTACCACAGAAGAAACCACTTCATTGTTAGATGCTGTCAGTGCACTCATCGGTAAAGGAACTAGAATGAGATGGGGAAAGTAACTTCTGGTTTCTAGATACAGGCAAGCAGTTGGCTTGTCAGCTGCCAGGTATCAAACCACAAACCCACTCACCTACTGAAGGTACGAATGGTGCTCGCCGTATAGCATCGCTGGAGAAAGACTTCGACAGTGGCTCTCTAAGTAAGAGCGTAGGTCCATGGGCAGACAGAGCCTGGTAGGTGTATAGCTGTGTATTCACAAATCTAATGTTTACCAGGGAGGAAGTTTTGTCTAGATGCCCTCCACAGTCAACAAAAAAGGCTGAATTCCTCCAGGAGAAAGGGCAGGGCAGGTGTCTAGCATAAGTGTTGTGAGTCATCTGGCAAATTTCATCTTTTGCCATTTTCTGTAGATGGAGCCTAGGGAAAGCTCGTGAAGAAGGATATATGTTTTATGTTTGCTTACTTGCAGTTCACTGTCTACTATATTCTTTCAGACAGACTGTGGGCAGCTGAAGAGAAGGATGGTTTTATCCTGCCTTATGCATCATGGGTTAATCATGCCCTTTTGGGGAAGGACTGAGATTGCTTGGCTGGGAGAGTATCAGGTAGGGAGAAGGCACCTGGCTTACAGACTGCTCTCGACAGTCAAGGAAAGACATGATCTAGTGATCTGAGAGCACTGAATAGAGTTTGACTGACTCAAGAATTTACTGAAAACTGCCAATTAGAAAGTCAGTTTGGAAGAAAACTCTTTGCAGCTGTAGCAGGCAGGAGATAGGTCTTCCCAGGAAATACGAGTTTTCTCATTGAGAGTGATTACTTCGCTCTTTAATCACAACTTTAGAGAATGCTGCAGTGGTCTCCTGCATTATGGAGTGGGTCTAACAGTTCTACCTTAAAGTCCTACTTCTCCCTGAGCACCTAACTTCTTCTCTGGAGCCTAAAGTTAGGGAGCAACAAGTCATGAGCTTGACATTTTGCAAATTTTAGCTTGTTCTCACACAAATGGTTTTCCTGCATAGATATTCACTGTATATGGTTCCAATTAGTTTCAGACTTGACTAGCATTATCCTGATGTACAAGTATTTGTGTTTTGAGTTGTGTCTTGTGTCCTAGAGGAAACAGCAAAACATGAAATCCCAATTTGCATACAAGTTTAACATCTTTCTTTTTTTCAAGTCACTCACATAAAGTGCAATGATGTTTCTTTAAACTTGCATTCTGATCTCCAAACTATTATTCTCATTCAGTGTTTTAGTCTTTAAGTACCTAGGGGAAGAAGGTCATACAATCATAGAAAACCTACTGACTACACCAAATAGTATGTCCTGCTATATTTAGTGAATATACTGAATATTAACTAACTGTTCTTGCCTTCCACATCCTTACAAGCAAATAAGAGATCTGAATGTTCAGGCATATATTAAATGATAATGTTCTTTGCACATACTGTCATCCTGGAACTATTCTTATTAAGGTAAATGAAAACAACTATTCTTCAAATTTTTAAATGGTTATAATATTTCTGATAAGATATTAAAAAAAAGGGGGGAGATTCCCATAAATAAATAAATAAATAAATGCTATTCATAGAGGGTTTGTTGGCCTTTATAGGGCATTCCTTCTTTTCACATACCATAAGGCCTAGACTTGGAAACGTGAGAAAAATAGTAAATAAGATTTTTAAATTCTTACATAATCACAGATGCCTGCTAAATCTGACAATATATTTAGCTTGTGTCCCTAGAATTAACTTTCGTCAATTTAGGGCACATAATGCTGATGGGGACCGATGCAAGTATAGGAAGATGATAGTAGTTTAGTGTCTCAGAAAGTTCCCAGTTAAAAGGTTTTTATTCTGTTCAAGTCTGTTCCTAGACTATTAGGTTAAAGACATGAAGGCAAAGTATGCTCTGCATAGCTGACACCATCTACATACCAAGAGATGGGGGAATGTAAAACCGGAGATTAAGGCAATATGTTTACAGAAGGGAATGGATTGTCTTACATGATAAGTTTGTAAGCAGGATCTGTAAGAGAAATTATAAAATAGTATAACTATTTTATAAAGCCCCAGCCACTCAGTACAGAACCAAAATTGTCTAATACATGTATTTGAGAGAAGAAATACTGCTGCACAGGTGAAGAAATTGTTTGGGTTGAGGTAGTGAAAAAAAAGTAAGTTGAATCTTGATTTGCTGTGTTTCATTTGGTTTTCATTTTCCCCTTATTCTTCAGAGTAATAAAGTCAGGAATAGAAGCATGTATTTTCAACTCTTTCTCCTGCAAGTGTTTTTTCTTTGTTTTGTCTTTTTTTTCTTTTTTCCTTCCCTATACAAAAACTGCTTGTGAAATCTATCAATTACCTCTTTGAAATGTGCTTCACAGTGAGTGTTTTGCCAGTTTGATGTTAAATGCTGTAGTCTTGTATGAAAACTTACCCTGTCCTACAGATCATTATGGACAAATGTAAGCAAAAAGTGTTCTGGAACTTCTTACAATGCCCCAGAAATGAGTTTAAAATGTAATTTTGAATATAAATTCAAATAACTGGAGGTCCTTGCCTAAATTCTTTATATTCACCCATCTCTTAGAGAAACCATACAATCTGAACTGGCATCGCACCCTCTCCTCTCACAAATTAATGGCAAATGGAGTTCAAGCTGGGCCTGCATGGGCAGAAAAACTTGAACAGCATATCTCTGTACCTTGGCTCCTATCCATAATAACATTTGTGGTTTTGCTCATATACAGGGTCTTGCATCCAAAGGTCACAACGTAATTTTGAAACTCAAAAAAGGCCTTGAATCTTCCTGGCATTTCTAGTGGTCAACTGGTCTTTCTCTGGAAAGTTGAAGAAGAAAGGCAGCGATGTTAGAGCGGAGTTACAGCACTGCCATTAACCAGAGCTAGAGAACCAAATGTATTGTAGAATAACTTTTCAGAAAAGTTCCCTTTCCTATGATTTTATCCTTTTGTCTTCTCCTGTACATATAAACGTCTCATCAAGGATCTGTGCCTCTTTTCCTGCTTTTCAGGTATTTAAACCTTACTCTCAACTCTACAGTTCCAAATGAGAAAGCACTCAGTCCCCTGATACTGTCCCCTTTTTAGGTCTTTCTTCTTTCACTTCATCACTTTGACAGCTCAGAGACTTTTGATTGACTGGCTGTATGCTGGAGGCAATGATAGAAATTCCACAACTAAAGCACCATGCTTTTTCTCATCCAAGTTTTCAAAAGAAGAAGAAAAGAAAGCTTTTTGATCACTAAAAGAGTCAGGAATCTTCAAGCTAAAAAATGTTCCCCAAACTGGAAATACCTTGTTCATGTTTTTGTTTAAATTGTGTTAAAACCATTCCTGAATTAAAAAATGCACTCACTTTTGTGACACAAGTATGAGGCAATTTTGACAAAGACTTCCTTAGACAGCTAGAGATGAATTAGGTGCACCTAACTTCACTCATCTAATTTTGTGTCTTTAGCTGGGCTGCCTAAGTTGGGAGTCTGTTCACCTTAGGCTCCCTCTATCATTAGTGCAAAAAGATATTAATTTCCAAAAAATGAGTCAGCTTGTGTAAGATATGAATCATTCTGTCAAGATGTCTATAACTCTCCATAAAAGAAGCTTTCAGTAACTAGGTTTCTAATTAATTGTCTCCGTTAAGTACCTAAGAGAAGGTGGGATGAACTCAGGTCACTGGGTTTAGAACTTTAGCAAAAAAGAGGGAAGATAACATCCCACTCTCCGCACATCTAGGCCTTGAGATTGACTTCTCACACCTGTAACGTACATATATGCATAGTTATACACCTATATACGTATTTCTTTTCATATCCTCAAGCAAAATGGACCAAAATACCGCCACCACTATACAGCTGCTACATGTAACAACAGTAGCAATAAACAAGACAATCACAAAACATTTACAATGCAAAAATGTGTGGAAATAGTGTGGATAAACAGGGATCACATGGAGCTGGTTGAAAATCTGGGTGTAATGGTCTGGAGGAGTCCTGCCTGACAGGTAAAATCGCCTGCTTTTGTTAAAGAAAACTGCTTAGTAACAAGAGACAAACTTAAAAGTTCTTTTAATAAATCGTTGGTCAATATAATGGAACTTATAATTTCAGGTGACAGTGACAATATCCTGAGTCACTGGGGACTGAACCAAATAGAACAAAAACAACCAGCCAGCCTGGGAGTGCAGTATATAATCATGTCTCAGCCAAGTTCTCCTGAGGAATTTGCCTTGTCTCAGAGAGCAACTTCTCTGCTGAGCTGCTACTTCACATTCTGCAGAGAATGTGGAATTCTTGTGGCTACTGATGCAATTAATTACCAGTATAATTAAAGAGAAAAATCTCAATCTCCCAGACAGTTGCTTCAAGATACCAGTTCCTTGCAACAACCTTCATCCTACTTTCACTAGGTATTGTATTTCGCTATTTTAAGGCACGGGATTTATTCCACTGCATCTGACTAAAACTGAAAAGGGTAAAATCACATAATTCATCTCATCAGTGATGCCTTTTAGCACAAAAAGAAATGAAGTTCGGTGGAGGTACAGCATCATATTTTAAATGAATGGTAGCATACAAGTCCCTGAAATTTTCTTCTATCAGACAAACATGGGAGAAATATCTTTGAATGGTTAATAAATTGTTAATGAATTTTCAAGTTAATGTCTTATGTCCCTTACCTAAAAAAGACAGCTAATGTAATCGTATGCATGTTCATCCTAGAAATTAAGCATAGCTTACAGGATTTGCTTTCTTATGGCTGCAATTGGAAGTTTTCTGTGAAGACAGCTGTAATATGTGTTGAAATTTTGATTCAGTGTTATGGGAAAGATATTCTTATTCACAATTGAAATGCAGAGTGCTACAAATTATTAAGAAATCAAAGACTTTGTTAAGATCTTTTCATGTTTTAGGTATGGCACCAAGCTTGAACTGGATGGCTGTTTAGAGCATTTAGCTTCTCTCCAATAAGAATCAAGTTTTTCTCTATGGGCCTTAATGCTTGATTCCTACTTTTTTATCTAGTTACTAATGTTTGGAAAAGTCCTGAGAGGAAAATTAAAATTGAAACACCCACAAGCATATAATGCACAAAGTGATACATTGTCCTATAAGACACAACCTTCTCTCTGAATTCCGGCACTGGAAGGGTAAGACGGATGTTCATTTAGTCTCTGCATGGGTCTCACACGTACTGGGCATCAGACTGCAGAAAATCTAGTATAGAATGAAATAGAGCCAGAAGAGGGTAAAATCTAAAGTATCAATAAAACCTTGATTGTTGCTTTTTCTCAGTGTCTATTAAGTCTGAGGTGTACTACCAGAGAGTCCTTTTGTTCTTGAGGCTCATATATAGTTCTAACGAGTAGACTTTTCCCCTTGAGTTATACCCAGTGTAACCCCTTTTCTAACTATTTCCTGGAGGAAAACAACTTCAAAAAAATCCTTTTTACCATTATTCATTTTTTTAACCTGTTCTTTCACTTCCAATATCTCTAAATTTGTCATTGAAGCTACATGAACTGTGTGCTGTGCTCTCTGCCTTTACTCAGGACATTTTTCAGGATCAAAGTAGATACATTTTCAGAAAGTATACTTAGTTGAATTCTGGGTTTCTGTTTCTTTGGTTTTGGAGACAAAAGCATTTTTTATCTTAATAGTAAAGAAACTCCATTTTTCTGGCCCCTCATCAGCCCTCTTGATATATATATTCAAATAAGGGCAAGAGGTTTTGTCGTTACGTAACTGGTACTATCATACTGAGAGCAGCTTGTTACAGCACTAGAAGCAAATCAATGAAATAGTTGCTTTGTACATACTATAGTAATAGGCTTCTAATGGTTGGGGAAGAGGGAAAATAAAATCCCCCCCGAAAACCACTGATATTTTCTAGAGAGTATATAGGCAGAGATTGTGTTTGAATTCTGTTTCAAGGGTCAATACCCTACAATTTTCAGAATTTCTTACAGCCTCAGGGTCACGTTAGAGCTAACATTGCTTGTGGACTCACCAATATAGATCTTGAAATATCTATCCACTTTCATTCAATGCCAGGCATGTAAATGATACAAAGTCAATATTATAATATCTATGATTTTAGATTACATCATTTACAATTGAAAAATGAAGCTAATATTCTTAACCGATGACTTTACAGCTCTCACTTTATGTTTTAAATATTAAACTGAATTCTGTATTACACTCATATTAGAACTACCTTAGAATACCACCAGAGATTTCTTTTAATGCAGAATAAAGCTGCTAATCTTTTGAAAGGTGTGGGTTCCTTTGAGCAGGCATATCCAGATCTGTGCTGACTTCAGGCATTCATACTGCAATCAGAGATCTGGATGGGCAAATAAGAGAGTCACTGATGCTCCAAAATCTGAATGATGACTAATCATTGACATTTTATTAATTTCTGCAACTTGTCCATTTTCAGGTATCCAGGGTATTTCCATGCCAGCTTCCTCTGTAATCTGGAAGATCTCAGAACATAACATGAGGAAAATTGTGCTGGTTTTGGCTGGGGTAGAGTTAATTTTCTTCATAGTAACTGGTATGGGGCTACGTTTTGGATTTGTGCTGAAAACAGTGTTGATAACACAGGGATGTGTTTGTTACTGCTGAGCAGTGCTTACCCAGAGCCAAGGGCTTTTCTGCTTCTCACCCCACCCCACCAGAGAGGAGGCTGGGGGGGCACAAGGAGTTGGGGGGGACACAGCCGGGACAGCTGACCCCAACTGACCCAAGGGAGATCCCAGACCATAGGACGTCATGCTCAGCATGTAAAGCTGGGGGAAGGAGAAGGACGGGGGGACGTTGGGAGCGATGGCGTTTGTCTTCCCAAGTCCCCGTGAGGCGTGCTGGAGCCCTGCTGTCCTGGAGATGGCTGAACACCTGCCTGCCCAGGGGGAGTGGGGAATGAATCCCTTGGTTTGCTTTGCTTGTTGTGTTTGGCTTTTGCTTTACCTATTAAGCTGTCTTTATCTCAGCCCATGAGTTTTCTCACTTTTACTCTTCTGATTGTCTCCCCAGTCCCATTGTGAGGGAAGTGAGCAAGTGGCTGTGTGGGGCTTAGTTTCTGGCTAGTATTAAACCATAACAACCATTTATTTTGTGTTGATTATGAATATCTGTTTGTGCTTGCTACTTGATTTAATCACTGCCCTGAATCACATGATTGCCTTCAGAAAGATGACATGGAAATGAGTCAAATAATATAAATGACCATGGACTTTGTAGGTGTTCTAGAATATCAAATGAGCAAGCTGGTATAAAATGCCAACTGGTAGGTTTTTTAAAGCTTCTCTAAGGCTATTTTGAACTCTCCTTGATGTTTATTTTTCTAGTTGGTAGTTTATATCATTGCCTATTGCAGTGAGTAATGATGGGTACAAGGATAACTATTTGAGTGTGGTGCCTGGTAATTTGTCACAGTATTACACATTTTGGGGTTATATTGCTTTCAAAATTCTCTCTTCTCATTTGAACAGGAAAATAAGTAAATTCTAGGACAAAATTTTTGAAAGAATCTAGCTGTCTTTAATTGGCTCATTTTCAATAGCTTAAACTTCTGCATCAGTCTGACACAAATGAAGATGTTGTCACTTTTAATCTGTTTAGGGCCTGTGAAATGTGTGTGGCTTTGTCCTGTTTTGCATAAAAGCTCTGTTTTGGGGATTTGATTGTTCAATCTCTGTGTGAGACAGGAAAAAGGAGGGTCTATCAGCTTTCTATGAAGTTCTAATTCTATATCGATACAGATATCAACATTAATAGCTGTATAGAAACTCTACATTCTCTGAGTCAGTAAAAGTATAATTTTGGCATTATAATACAAAAAAAGACTAGGTCAGCTTGGCTGCTGACAGACCTCTCCTACCTTTTTGTTAGCAAGGCTCTGGAAGAACAATTTGCTCAAAACTCAGCTCAGTGGATAGTAATCAAGAAGCAATATGTCCAACTAATTTTCTGTCCCTCTCCTATAGTTAGCAGGCCCATCATGGGATTTTAATCTGTGCTCTCTCTCTTGGAATTTTGGCACTTTAAGCAGATCACATTTTGCCAGAGAAAATGACCCACTTTTTATTATAGTTAATAGACTCCTGGAAGGTGGGCTCCTGAGCCACACGTTAACACAGTTATAAGAGGTTTAAACATCAAAACAGAGATCAGGTGCATTTAAATATCAATTCTAACATTCACTCTGATTTGTTATGAGGCAGGGGAAGATATTTACAATGTTTATGAAGTGTATTTTAAGGGGGATAGTTGGGTCACTCAGCTTTCTGGATTGTCAGAATTTCTTGAGGTAAAAAAATCTAGAAGCAAACAAACTATCCTGAAAATTCATTGCAAATCCCTGAAATTCATTCCCTATATCCTGAGGAGAATTTTACTCAATTTCTTTGAAATTATATTGTAAAGATTAATCCTTTTTCAACTTGTAAAGTTCTATATGTAGGATTATTCCATTACAATGTCAAGCTTTTCTGCAAGCAGATAATTTTTAATTTGAACAACAAAGAACAATTTACATATTTTGCAGATTATGTTTTTTACCCCAGAAAATGAATTAATATCCAAAGTGGGTTTAGATACTGAAAAGAATGCTAACTGTCACTATTTGTATTAATTCTGTGTGCTGCAGAACATTTCTACTTATCAAAGTATCATATTATTAAATCACTGTGGTAAAGTCCAGGAAAAGAAAGTTTCATTTAACATGGAAAACTGGTTCTTAGCTGTGTTCAAACATCCATCACAAAACAGTTTGCTTTAATACTGAGGTTCACATAAAGTCACCTCTCTTTTCTTTTTTTCTCTCACAAGATTTATCCTTCCTTATAAAAGGCAGAAGACCATGGAAAGAAACTAATATTCCATCCTGCACTTCTTTCAGAGCTATCATCCTGAATACAGCCTATCTCTGAAGCAAGCATGAATATCTAGGAAATAAAACCCTGTAAAAAGGCTAATATTCAAATAAATGATCCATGAAATAATTCTTCCAGCAAACAACAAAAACTCTGAACTTAAGAAAGATAGGGTTTTCTAGTCTCATCCTTCCTGTTAGTCTAGATTTCTGATATTTTCACTGAAATCTTGCAGTAAACTCAGATTGGCTGTCAGCTAGATAGAATCATAGACTCATTTAGGTTGGAAAAGACCTTTAAGATCATCAAGTCCAACCATTAACCTAACACTGCCAAGCCCACCACTAAACCACGTCCCTAAGCACCACATCTACATGTCTTTTAAATACCTCCAGGACAGTGACTACCACTTTCCTGGGCAGCCTGTTCCAAAGCTTGACAACCCTTTCAGTGAGGAATTTTTGCCTAATCTCCAATCTAAACCTCCCCTGCTGCAACTTGAGGCCATTTCCTCTTGTCCTATCTCCAGCCACCTGACAGAGGAGACCAGCACCCACCTCACTACAAGCCCCCTTCAGGTAGTTGTAGAGAGCAATAAGGTCTCCCCTCAGCCTCCTCTTCTCCAGACTAAACAGCCCCAGCTCCCTCAGCCGCTCCTCATAAGACTTGTGCTCTAGACCCTTCACCAGCTTCGTTGCCCTTCTCTGGACACGCTCCAGCACCTCCGTCTCTTTCCTGTAGCGAGGGGCCCAAAACTGAACACAGGACTCGAGGTGCGGCCTCACCAGTGCCCAGTACAGGGGGACAAGCACCTCCCTGCTCCTGCTGGCCACACTATTGCTGATACAAGCCAGGATGCCGTTGGCCTTCTTGGCCACCTGGGCACACTGCCGGCTCATATTCAGCCGGCTGTCAACCAGCACCCCCAGGTCTTTCTCTGCCGGGCAGCTTTCCAGCCACTCTTCCCCCAGCCTGTAGCGCTGCATGGGGTTGTTGTGACCGAAGTGCAGGACCCGGCACTTGGCCTTGTTGAACTTCATACAATTGGCCTTGGCCCATGGATCCAGCCTGACCAGATCCCTCTATGGAACCTTCCTACCCTCAAGCACATCAACACTCCCACCCAACTCAGTGTTGTCTGCAAACTTACTGAGGGTACACTGGATCCCCTCATCCAGATCATTGATAAAGACATTAAACAGAACTGGCCCCAATACTGAGCCCTGGGGAACACCACTTGTGACTGGACACCAAATGGATTTAACTCCATTCACCACCACTCCTTGGGTCTGGCCATCCAGCCTGTTTGTTACCCAGCAAAGCGTACGCCCATGCAAGCCATGAGCAGCCGGTTTCCCCGGAGAATGTTGTGGGAAATGGTGTCAAAGGCTTTACTGAAGTCTAGGTAGACAACATCTATGGCCTTTCCCTCATCCGCTAAGTGGGCCATCTTGTCATAGAAGGGGATCAGGCTAGTCAAGCAGGACCTGCCTTTCCTAAACCCACACTGACTGGGCCTGATCACCTGGTTGTCCTGTATGTGCTGTGTGATGGCACTCGAGATGATCTGCTCCATAACCTTCCCCAGCCCCAAGGTCAGACTGACAGGCCTGTAGTTCCCTGGATCCTCCTTCCAGCCCTTAATGTAGATGGACATCACATGTGCCAACCTCCACTCAACTGGGACCTCCCCCGTTAGCCAGGACTGCTGGTAAATGGTTGAAAGTGGCTCGGTGACCACTTCCACCAGCTCCCTCAGTACCCTTGGCTGGATCCAGTCCAGTCCTGTGGACTTGGCTGTGTCTATGTGGTGTAGCAGGTCGCTACCCATTTCCCCTTGGATTATGGGGGCTTCATTCTGCTCCCTGTCGCTGTCTTCCAGCGCAGGGGGCTGGGTACCCCGAGAACAACTGGACTTACTATTAAAGGCTGAGGCAAAGAAGGTATTAAGTACCTCAGCCTTTGTCACTGTGTTTCCCCCACATCCAATAAAGGATGGAGATTCTCCTTAGCCCTCCTTTTGTTGCTAATGTGTTTATAGAAACATTTTTTATTGTCTTTTGTGGCAGTAGCCAGTTAAAGTTCTAGTTGGGCTCTGGCCCTTCCAATTTTTTTCATACACATTACTAATAAAAGTTTATGTCTACAATAGAAAAAAATTACTTTTGATCAATAGATTTGTCAGTTACTACTATGGTCAATTTGTCTATCAGCCTTATTATAGTTCCCAATTCTGTTCTTTAATGCCAGTACTTTCCAGCTTTCAAAAATTCCTTGAGCTACCCACTAAAGTTACTATTTGCATGATTTCCTCATGTATGCAAAGTCATACCCTACAAAAACTGGTCATCGGGCTTTGTGAAACACTGCTATGAAAGTCACAGACCGACATCATCAAAGATGAATATGTATAGTCTTTCCAGGGCAAAGCAAGGCAGCCAGAAGGTAAAATACTTATCAGAATCTACCATTTTCAGTAGAGCTGAATCCAGGCAGTCCAAAGGACATGGAACAGCAAATGCATGCAAATGTATAGAAAGAAAAGCAAAAGGGGAAGCAAGACACGTCCTAAGAAACAAGGCAGATTATGAAGTTGGTAGGATTTCCAAAGTTTGAGCAGCTACGTGGCAAATACGAGGTGATAAGGAGATATTTAGAAGGAGATAGCTGAATATAGGAGGAACGAGGCGCTTTGGGAGAGAATTTCTCAAGGGAAATAGGAAATCGATAGAACTGCTTGTGAAGTAACACATTCATGAGCATGAAAAAAGAGCAGATTTGAATTTGCTATGACATTCACAAAAGTGAAATTTTTCAAAAGTATAAATGGGCTTTGGCTGCGGTGGAATTTCAGCAGGTTCTGAGTATGTCATTGCTCTGAGTTGCCTTTGAAAAGCTCTCAACGTTTTTATACAACTTTATACACTTTCCTACAACTTAGTATGGCATTTATATTTATATTCGATCATCCAGTTTACATAGCTGTATATCATTTTAACTCTACTAACTTAAGTGGATTTGTAGCCATATGTTTGAGTTAATGCCTAGGCTGTGGTGATACTGCTTCATTTGGGGTTAAACATGATGCGTTGTCCTTTAAGGAGGACCATTACTCAATAGTTTCACTATGCAGGCCTGATTACTTTGTACCATACCTTACTAACCACTATGCCCTTGAAGAGGAACTAAAGACTGATAAAAAGGAAACATCCTGCTCCAGAAGGTGTCGAAGGCCGGACAATTACCACAGAAGCATGAACCAGGGGAACGGTAAAGGCACCAGGGGGAGGTCGCGACCACCAACTCAATTCAAGACTGGAAAGACTTGGCACCCCACACCTGCAAGGAGCATGGTTGCTAATTTACACAGCAGGTGAGGCTAATTTAAATATAACTAACCAATAGTAGATGAGATGGTGACTACCAACCAATGGACATAAATTTAGGTGGGTTTTTACTAATCGTGTAACAGGATAGATACTTTGTAGTTCTTTGGTATGGTGCGCTAGCTTTGTGGAATTATTACCTAGCACCCATCTTTGTGCAAACGCGAAATAAATAAATATCTTGGCTCTGTGTGTAAGATTGCTTATTGCACACCGGGTATTGAACTCCGCTTGTGGGACAACAGATTTATTTTTATTTTTATTCTAATATCACTGAGGAAACAACCATGAGCACAGTTTTTATCTAATGGTTTGTCAGAAGTGTATTCAGTCATCCTTAATATCAACCTTCTTTTTAAAAATTAGATTTGAGGGCTAGTATGTGGGAATTTTAATGAACTGTTAGAAACAATTTTGGAATTAGGAGTTTACTAATGATAGTTGCAGAGTAAAACTAAAACATAAATCACAACAGTTTCCCATGGTGTGCGCACGCCAGTAGCAGCATCATGCACTCCTAAAAAGACCAAACATATATAAATATGAGCAAAATGAAAGGAAATGATGGATGATACACAATAAATGCTTAAGAGTAAAATTTCCAGGCTGTGAACAAAAAGAAAGACCAAAGTCACTGCTAGTAAAATAAATAAATAAATGAATAAATAAATAAATTCACATCTAAATAACACCCATGCTGTTCTGAATTTTTATCTCTGAGGCACATTAATAATTAGAATACAACTAATATTTATTGCCACCATAAACACCAGAAATAGTAGAAAATGTGGTGGAATGGATGTTTTATGATATACATTTATTATGTTTTATAAACCTTGAATATTTGTTCTTTAACTTCTGATTTTTGTCTTGCCATTTTAACACCTTTATACATTGAACTTTATAGTTGTTTTGCATTTACTTGCATCTCACTTTTCTTTTGAACACATACGTATCAGTGGTTACATTGTAGGTATTTAATAGGCAAAGAACAGGAATATATGTCTAAAACATGGATTTCCAGACCAAGACTTTCTATTCAAGTATGTAACACCTGGTTTTGTGTTATACTTCTGGTCTTCTGAGTTTCGACCACGTTTGGAAATGGATTTATTTAAATACTTGTCAAATTAAAAACCCCTTGGAATACTTTACACTTTTTCAGGAAAATGGAGATTTCCAGCTCCATTTGTCTGGTCCAGGGTGACTGGCAGCACTTCGTTTGCTTTTGGCTCCAGGGTTCTCAGGGTTTTGACACTCTTTCACCAGCTCAGCATCTCTCTGACTCACAGCCTGAGTTTATTCTGCCCTACCCAGGACCAGTGCTCAGTATGTATATTTTGTGAAGCAAATTCTACCAATCTGTTCATGATAATAGATGTGTGGCGGGGGGGGGGGAAATCCAGTCTGCTTAAATGACTACGGTTGATGGGGATACATTATTCATTACATTACTATTTTTTCACACATTGTTTAACTAAGACACATAGACTAATGAAATCACAGCTAGTGTGGAAGATTAGTGCTGGTAGAGCGCCAAATATTGTAAAATGTATGGTCTAAATTAAAGATGTGTCTATGGTTATTGCACATAATTTACCTGTAATGCAACTCACATGCTAGTTTGGAACAAACTATTCTGAATACTGAATACTATGGGGGTTATCCTGCCTTGAACTACTGCAAATCATCATTTCATATGAAATACTAAATCTGCTATTTTTATTGAGATAAGTTTGCCAAGTGTCTGTTATAGATAGTAACAGTTGTACTTTTAACTTGAGCCAATATCTCAGAAAGTTTAAAATATCTAAATTGGGAGTGTGCCCAATTATAGACCTTTCCTGTGAACCAGGAGACAATGCCAGGCTGATATTCATAGATATATGATCATTTCCCTCTGGAAATTCTGAGTCAGATACCAAGGTTGTGTTGATTTAAGCAGAACTACAATGATATATGCCAGCTGCTGATCTGGGCCAGTAACTTTAAATAGTATTCTGTGTCCTCTAGAACTTGTTATTCAAGATTTCCTTACAGGTGAGTGCATAACCAGTACAGCTTTTTAAGCATGAAGTGTGGTAATGCTGACAGTGGATGATTAGGGGAGGTAAAATGAAAAGTA
Organism: Astur gentilis; assembly: GCF_929443795.1. Lineage (NCBI taxonomy): Eukaryota > Metazoa > Chordata > Aves > Accipitriformes > Accipitridae > Astur > Astur gentilis. The sequence continues at coordinate 26,758,341 of NC_064890.1, read as the reverse complement.
TGATTAAGGTGTTTTTCTTCCACTTTCAGAGCTTTCTTTCCCCTCAAAACAGTCTGGAGAACAGTCATTTTCACCTGTGCCATTTTTGTATGTAATGGACAGCTATAATTGTAATAATGTGTTCACTCCCTCCAAACTTTTTTTTTTTTTAACCTTATTTTTGTCATTTGGTTCTAAAATTATTCCTTATGATGCTGTTAAGCAGTCCCTAAATTGTTCACCAAATTCAAGTTGCTCTTTCACCTGTCCACGTATTATGATAACTCCTAATGACTTTCCTTATGTGTTGCTAGGCTTTTTTATTATTTCATTTCAGAGCTATTTAGTCCTTTTTTCATATATAAATCAATAATTATTGGCAAACAGCACACATTAAGGATTAGTTCATCATTAAGAAAGCAACTGAAATTGAAAATCTGCACTGTGATCAAGCATTTTCAGTAGAGAGGAGAGTTTGACCTGATAGGAGTTAAGGTGGTATCTGCATTATAATTAAGTCATGCAGTTTTTCTGACCAAAATTTTCCAGGCAAAATTCTCACAAATTACTGTAATAGGACTGATTCTCATGGTTGAATAAAATTGGGCCTCTGACCTACTAACTTGCTGAACACTCCCTAGCGTTCCTTTGCATTGCCTTATAATGTGACTAATGCAGTATACTCTAGGTACTGAATCATACTCAAACTTCATGCTTGTTTGGCTCAGTCACAAGGGGATACTTATATATATTGTCTACACTCCCTAGCTATTTGATTTAGCTTATTTTTGTGTGCCAAGATATTCTGTTTTCCTCCCCTGAGTTTTACATGTCTGGTTTTGGTTAAAATGCAGGGACTATGTTTGCCATCAGCACCTTCCATTTTGTTATGTTTAACTTTATCTGCTTTTTGGCCCTATGTTTTTTCTTGTATCTTTCCAGCTTGCCTTTGTTCTTCACGAAATACTCCCAGTGCATTAAAGGTTGCTGTATTTATCAGGTTTCACTGGGGCATTCAAACATTTCTTACTGTGAAGTATTCTGTTATTGCAGGATCAAGCAATTTAGATGAGCATGATAAATGACAGCAGGTTGGCTTTATTAAGGTTAATGGCTTGATGATTTACAAGTGAAGATATATTAGAGTCAAAATTATTGCATTAATTGTTCCATTAAACAATGTGAACTTTGAATATACTGTTTTGGAATGCCCTGGAGAGGTGTCATTACTGTTATATTAATCGTGACATGGCATCTATTTCAGATGTGCTAACAATTTAGAAAAAATAAGTAACTTAAAGGTTACTGTCTCCTGACAGCCAGTAATGGGCAATAACAAACTGAAAATTACCTCAGACAAAAAACAGAGCCGACCAATAGCAATGTAGGCTGTTGGACCTCCAGTGGCTTTAAGCAGTGTTAAAGCCTGGGGTGACTGGGTTTGGAGGCAGCTGTGTGCACCTGTAAGCTACAGTAACACTAGTGATGGACTGCTGCCACCTTGTCCCTCTCTTCTTTTCGGTTCAGTCCGAATTGCTTCATACAGAAGCCTCAGCTGTGATCTGCTGGGTTACAACCAGATAAAAGACAAATCAACAAAGCCTTGGGAAGATCATCTGCATTTTATGGGATCAGAAACGTTTTTGAAGCAGAACAGATTCCCAAGTGGTACAGTTAATTAAAGGAAAGCCTTACTACTGGAATTAATTCTGAGAGAACAGAATGGGCACTAGGAAGCTCTTTCTGGTATGGAGAACATTCTTTTCAACATTTGTTGATGGCACCTTAGAATTTAGCAATCACATATCAATAATTAAAAAGGAATGATAATATTAAGTAATTCTTTTACTTATTCAAGAATCATATTTTGTTTGCCATTATTGTTGGTTTTAATAACAAAACAGTACCGTGAAGCCAACTGATGAATGCTTTCATCTGAATTTTTGATTAACCAGGGGCATATCAAACTGCTATGTTGCAATGTTGTTTTCAGAAGGAAGATTTTCACAGTAATATTTTGAGTTTCAAGGGAAAAGATCAGCACAGTTCAGAGGAGATTTGAAATGGTAAATGGTTCCTGAATATTCCTACACTCAGAAATGCAGCAGTTATTCTTTTGTCATTAACAAGAGCAAAGGTGCCCAGCTCAGCCTTGTTAGCTGTAAGCAGGCCTATCTTCAGAGACCCTCAGAAAAGCTACACCTTTTTCCACTCTGATTAAGTGGATCAAATCTTCCTCTGTTTTATCTTCCTTTCCCTTTTGTATGTGGCTATAGAATGACAAATGATTCTGCTGACTGTTTTCAGGACAACTTGGTATAAGATTACTCGTAACAAACAAAGTAAAGCAAGTAATAGCAAGCAAATTACTCTACTTGATTAATAAACCATTTACTTTACTAAGTGATGAGTGACACCAGGATTTCAGGGGGATGGAAGACACAGGGTTCAACTAGACAGCAAGCATAATATCACATCACAGCAACTCTAACTGTAGTTCTTTTTTTTTCCTTTTCTCGCCTTTTCATTTGCTTTCAGCACTGAAGAACTGCTGCTTCTCTGTTCCCTCTGTCTTTCCACCTTCTTCTCAGTGGTTTGGGAAAGAACAGCAACAAGCCGGGCTGGAAGGTCCTGCTGCTGTTGATAAGGAGAAGGACCTGATAATTACATTCTGCCTAGTAGCAGCACATGGGCAAGGCTTTCACACAGTGCTCCAAGGGAGTAGCAACTAACAAAAATTCCTATGGAGGACATAATCTTAAATTGTTACCCGGATTTTGGAGCGGGGAAGGAGGGCTGGAGGAAGTGAGCAGGGATGGGGAAGCATGGCTAGTCTTGGCTCTTCAGAAGAGGTGTTGCAAAATTGGTAAAATACAGTCTGGGAGTTTATATTTTCCATCCAGAGTAATGATTTGTTCGGGAACTGTGAGAACAGATTCGGGAAATTGTAGTGTGCCTTGTGGGGTACACTTGGTCTGCCTGCGGTTTCTGTAATCTGTTACTGTCTGGGCATTAGTCTCAGGCACGATATTGCATGATGAAGGAGGTATCACGCTTTGAACATCCCTTCACTAACTTGGACTTGCATGTAAACTATCCCCACCCCCAAGCCTCAGCTTGCCCACTCGGGGAGGGCTGGGGTGTGAACCTGAGCCATAAATACCATAACTGTACAGACAGAAGTTCAGCGTGACTGCTAACACACATTTAACATTAACTAACGTGCTGTTTGTGACTTCTTAATGTTTCTTAAAAGAATCAGAGTTTTCTAACAGGATAGTAGATTGTTAGCTGCTCAGCTACTTTCTTAATGACAGCTTTATAGAGCAATGACATTCAATAGCGCCTTTAAATTGTTTATCGCTCTTATGAGCTGAAAATTGATTATTCTACCTTATACTAAGCACTTTTTAAAATTTCCTTGCTGAGAATTAAGGACTCATGCAATGGATTCAGTCCCTGGTTTTACTATATAATTTCCTTCTTGTTTCAGGATGTAAGTTCAAGCAGAGTATACCTAGAATGAAGACCGAATATTGAGATTCAGTGCATTTATGAAGTAGGCAATGGAATCATATGGTTCAATGTGTTGGAATATCCAGATATACCCTATTTTAGTGCATTGGCCTGTTCACAAATGAACGCCGTTGCTGTTTATTATAAGGGATGACATCTGAGGTTAATAACTACCTGACACAGCAGGTAAAACAGAGTCTTTTCTGTACAATATATATTATTTAGATTTCAATATCAGAAATTGAAAATCTGGTGAAAAATTACTAGGAAGGATTCCATCCTGTCAGGAACATATGGTAATTTTACATTAACTGATATTTTTTGTAAATATGACAGCAGAAGCATATGTGGAAATATTTGCATGTGGAGGGGAGAAAAAATGGGTTTTGTTGAAAATAACACTTCAGCAATTGTCACACTGTATCTAATAGTTAACAGTGTTGATGTGCAAATGATTTACTGAAAATTGCAGACTGAACACGAGTCCTTTAATACTCAAGCTGAGAAGAAAGGCAAAAGAGATGCAAGTGAATATCTGGGTTTTGTTTTACTATGATGACACCTAGCTCTGCCTGCAGTCCCAAACCCTGGCATTACTGCAGACTGGAAATCTAAAAATTAGCAACACATGCAAACTCTCACTGCTCCCTCCATATTCATTGATTTTAACAAAGACTATTTGAAAACAGTTTGTGCAAAACCAGTACTTGAAAATAAGGTGTGAAATTCCCACCCATGTAGAAAGAGCTGGCTTATAATGTTTTATAAGAAGATAGTACAGATGATGATGCTTTACTAATAAAAATGGACTGCTGCTTTTTATTTTCCATGAGGCATCACAAGCTTTATACATCTGTTCACAGGGAAAATATTCTTCAGAACAAGGAGGCAGATTGTTAAACTAAGGGATGACAACTGTTGCATGCAGCAGATAGGATACGTGTCAGAGAATAGAGAAGAGAAAAAGAATATTAGAATATTATGCATTCTTGCAGTGCAGTAAAAAGGAATAGTTTTATATTAGAAAAGAAACTGTGATGAAAGTGAGTGTATCTATAAATACATATGGCAAATGATGGGAAAAAGTTAAATATTACAGAAGGTTAAATTGGAGAAAATGTCCAGATAGGGGGGGGAAAGAGTAATCTCCCTTCTATTCTTAGGATGTCTTGTTCTTTCTGTTGTTTTTCATCACTTAATGAAGAGTCAGCTTCAAAAGGCTGAAGAGCTCAGTTGTAGTTCTCATATTCAGCCAAATATTAAAATACTTGTTCAAAACCTCTAGCTTTCCTGCTTTAATTTTGTAAAACTGGTATAAAAATGACAGAAGAATCTTCTTTTAGCAAAGTTTGCAGCATTTAGACAGTCAAACTAGTCCAGAATATTACACTTGTTTCACCATTTATTAATCCAAACACAAAATAATATTTCAGGTTAAAATCTAGGTTAAATTAACTTTTAGAAACTATATAAAAATTTCTCTCAGTTTCATTCAGAAGATTTTATTTTATGCAATTCCTTTTGTCAATATCTTTTGGAGGTAATCATTTAACACCATAGTAGGACAAGTCTGCTCTGAAATCATCTCTTGCTGCCGAGTGCTAATATGGCAACACTAATTCCATATGCCTGCAAAATCCTGCCTAAAACCAGGGGAATAAAAAGGTTTGTATCCTCTTTTGTCACTCCTAGGTCATTATAACTGTAGCTCAGTTTTCTCTCAGTCCAGCATTTTTACCTGTATTGTACCTAAGAAGACGTCAGATCTCCTGAACACTTTAAAACACTAAGATTTAAAGACTGCATATTGATGGATGACTCTGTGAAATCTCTTTAGTCTTTTTCTGCTTTGTACTGGTTAAGCCACTCTTCCTGGTGAAAATCCCAAAGGCAAGTCTGCACAAGTGGTGGTGTCTGGCAAGATCAGTGTTTCCCTGATGTGGTTCATCCCCGTTTCAATTCTAAAAGTTATTTGACTTTTGCAGGAACAGAAAAGGAATCTGTTGTAGTAATGAACTAGCAAACTTGTTCAAATGCAAATTTTCATGTTTTCTTATCACAATATGTAAGTATATAACCACGTTGGAACTGGTGTGTGCTCTTACCATTTAGTTGTTTTCTGTTAGTAATGGAAAGGCATACCTGGTCAAAAGGCAGATCCCAGACCGCATTTGGAGTTTTGGCTCTGAGTGCTTATTTACAGCACAGTTTTTCCATTAGTTCGAGGACCTTTGTGAGTGCATGAAAGAAGCGAGGCTGGCTGTGAATGATATGTAGGTTTAAACGTCAGAAGGTGTGACTGCTACATTGAAAAGGAGGTAGTAGAACAAGCGGACTACCTTAACAGAGCGGAGACAAGCGAGACAGACTTAGTAGGGTTGTGTTTTACAAGGCTAAAGCACTTCTGCAAATGCACCACTTGTGACTGTTCCTCTCCTGATCTAAAACGGGTTGCTGCCTTTCATTTCTATCAAAATGTCATCCATACCGGGGGTAGAGCATGAGCATCTGATATCTCACTTCTGCTATTACATAACAGCAGTGCACATTAGACGAAGCTCTAAAGAACTATAGTGCACTCTTAGACTGAATAATGCTAATGGCATTGTCTTTAATGGTGTAAAGTTTCCACCAGTAAAAGTTTGTGAAGAGACTAATATCCTTGTATGTACGTTGATCGTTTGGTGGGGGTGGGGGGTGGAAGCGGGAAATAACAGAACCGTTTTCTGCAAATGCTATACTGAAACCTTTTCCATAACGTTATAATGACCAGTAAATATTTAACAGAACAACATCTCACTTCCACAGATTTAGTGACACCACCTTCCATATTTCTTGTTCATTCTGAAATGTTGAAAGCATCTCTGTCATCTTTTTGACTGGCAGATTTTATCAGAATAGCTCAAAAAATTCTAGAGAGCAACCCATCCCTGTTACCTGTTTGTCGATTCCGACCATATTCTGGGGGTAAATTTAGGCATCACAAATAACACTCAAATGAGACACACAATCAGCAGCTTGTAGTTTCCAGTAGAATCTTTCATTCTTCTTCTCGAACAATATGTTCAATTTCTTTGTGATTTTTCTGTTCAGTTACGACACTGAAGCTGCTTGCCTCATATGCATTTGCTTTATATAAACAAGAGTTTTAACAGTGTAGGGATTCAATTTGAAACAGAAATGCTTTTGCAGTGTACCTTGATGATGGAGAAGGGCTAGATAGGTTAGGTCATCTATTGTTTTCATGAGCATTTAGGGAGGCAATAAATGAAAACTGGGCAGAATTTTTTAGTTGTATAGGGTATTTAGATTTCAGATGTCATGTGCTTTTGACATTATGAGTGTGGTAATGGATTTCAGTAGTTTAATTTGAATTCCGTGATTACCATGCTTATCTTTAAAAAAGGCTACCAAGTTGAGATGGATGTTGACTATTGATGAAGGAGAAGCATGCATGCATAAAGACGGTAAAAACTTACGGGTAATGAATTATCTGACGACAGCATTATCAACAAATAAGAAAGTTGTGTGCAATAAGTTGTGTGCTCAGTTACATCCAGGAGTAATGATTGGTCACATAATACTGTGAAAGTAGAAGCATTTCAGGAACAGAGAATTATTTCCTTAAAGTGAATTTAAAACTGTAGTGTTGTCGATATGTTTTCAAAAGTTCTGAGAACTGTGGACTTTGACTCGACTAAGTCCAGATGTGCAAAGGAATTTGCAATACTGAAACTTGAACTGTGAGTTAAGTGCCCTTATACGAGGCATAGTAAGAGAAATGTATCCAAGATGGGAATTCAGTGAGAAAGTCAAAATGGGCAAGGAACCTTATAAACTCATAAGGAAAGGACGTTGAGGAGAAACACTATGATTCACAATCCCTTTCAAAATTTGTTAACTCTATTAATCCTCCCAAGAGGGTATGTGTAGAAATTTCATGTTGAATCTGATCCATTTTGTACAAATAAATACCTTTTTTTTTTTTTTTTTTTGGAAAAAGGACTTAAATTAGACTCCATATAGCCACATAAATGTCTTACCCATTAGAATCTGGAAGCACTGTCTTATTAATACAAATAAATACAATTTCTATGCATTTAAGCCTCTTCAGCAGTGAAAATGCAGACACTCACACCAGAGCGACAAATGGCATCATGGTGAGAATCTACGTGCCATTATCGGGGTTACCTGCATATTGCAGGCTGGACTGGTCACTGTCAGATATCAAATAACATAACAATTTGAACTGGAGTCTTCCACATGCTGGGATAATAAAATAACCATTAACTCATGAGGACACATGCATCAGTCTAAAAGTTTTGTTCTTTGTAGTCTTTTAAGCAGGTTGAGACTTCTTGAGCATGTACCTAAGGCAATATAATCCAAGGAACACCTTCCCAGAAAATTCTGTAACACCTGAAGCAGCTAAACAGCATTACTGTTTTCCAACAAAATCTCTTTCACATGCCCATGGAAACTTGTGGATGTTTTGAGGCATAGGGACCTTTCACAGTCAACAGCAAAACCAGTCTGTGAATAACACAGTTGCCTGAAGAGGATATTTGGAGCTCTCTCTTAGTTATATGGTTCTCCATAATGTCCTCAGTTTCACAAAAGAGAATTATTTGTGTCCTGTTGATAAAAGATCATGCAGTATGTTAACTTTTTGGTTAATTAAATTTATATTTACAAGTTTGGCTAAGCAAAATGAGAACCATTAAGAGAACCACAAGACCATGCTGAGATGGCGTTTGATCTGAAGACTTCTCAGTTGTGCCCCAGTTGCACAACGGGACAGGATATGAGCACGCACTACTCTCATAATCTTCCTTTCTGTGCTTCCTGCTCCCCTTTTTTTTCCTTTCTATGCAAAGGAAACCCAGGCATGCAGGTCCAGAGCAAGTGGCAATATGGCTGAACAGCCTTTCTGGTACAGACATTAGCAGCCTGGGTGGCCTACAGACTACATGCACCTTGAAATACCTAGAGTCTTGCAGAAAAAAAGCTCTACTTCTGTTAATGCAGTCTGATTTATCCTATAAGAAGCAGTTCTGTAAGCACTTAGTAGTGACATAAAGCTTTCTCCTGGAAGCAATACCCCCTTGACCTCAATAAGCCTGTGGAAAGCCGTTTCTTCAATATACACCCATAGGCTAACACCAGAAATTCATTTCTGTAATAAATATCTTAAATGCTAACTATTTCCCAGTCTGACTTCCTGCAGAAGATTTCCTTAAGAAATGGCTACAGAATCAAGTACATCCTCTGTACTTGTGAGTACTGACTCCCATTTTAACCTGTATGCAAATCACAGTCTCTGTTCAATGTGGTAAAACGTTCTTCCCTCTCTTCATTCGCACCTGCTTCTCTAAAGAAATTTTTACAAATCTTTGCTATTTCAGTCACATTCTTATAGCTTGTTCAGAATTCAATGGCATGCATGCCATAGTATACAGCACATTGTGTGAAAGTTCTCTACAATACAGTCTGTTTCTTTTAAAGTCTCTGCCATAATTTTTCATTATAGATGCTGTCAAAACTAAGTTAGACAATATACTGTTTGATAAAACATCTTATTTCAAAATATACCAAGAATATGCAGCTAAAGCCAATGTAAATGGGTCTTGAGGAAGTAGCATTTCCTCCTTGTGATAAGAAGGAGTCAATGTTTTGATATATTTTTGGCAATGAATTCTAAAATCCAGACCATGAGTGCTAAAGAGCTTGTCAGTTTGGGAGCTAATCCATATGCCAAGGAAGCATTAAACAAGTATGTAGCTACCCACTTCAGGGAATGACCAGATATGAATAAAACTTTCCCAAGGAAATCAAGCCCAACTACTCGTAAGTGTAAGGTGAAATTTTAAATCACTTTTGACAAGGTGGAAAAGCAGACAGGGTCATAGTGTAACTGCAGTATAATGTGCCTGATTAACTTACTGTGGACCGGTTCCCTGGCAGCAGGATTTTACACAGGCTATATTGTAGAAATAAATAATCATTGAGGGAAAATATGTAACTCAAAGTGCAGAGGCATGCAGAAAAAAAAAAAAAAAAGTTTGGAAAAAGTGAAAAAGCAATGATTTCAGTTTCTAATCACAGGCCTTGGCAGTGGGCTCTACAACACAGTTTTATGTTTCCACTTAAAGCCACAGGTCTGTCTTCTCTACTGGAAAATGTCGAGGATCTCAACTATCTCCAGATATACTGTTCACCATAAAAACTTTTCTCCTCTGCATGTGTGATGTATTTATTTAAACTTTTAATAGAATGCTAGGTACAGCTCTCCTCTTAAGTTCTTAGATCAGACTGAATTCTTCACTTCTGCCAGTGGATGGTACAGTCTCTTAGCATATCTGAAGCTCAAATGATCAAAGGGGGGAAAAAAGCCACCTCCTCCTGCAGTTGCTTTCAGTTTTCTCATGCATAGTTAAATCAGTGCATTGAGAAGTAATATTCTACAGGGATGGATGCAGAATTAGCCCCAGCGGTCTCACCAGAGTTTAATGGGTGGTCTGGTGATAACAGCATCACTTTCTGCCATCTGTTCATAAGGGGACCACTGGCTGTTCAGTGAGCCCCTTTGTTAGTCATGCTAAAAGGAATTTGGATGGCTAAAACTGAATTGTGTGAATACTCCCACCTAGCAAAACCATCAGTCCAGTAAATAACTGGATAGGAAAAAAAAATATAGAACAATAAAATTATTTAAATACTTAGAGGACCAGTTCCATTTTCTCATCTCTTCTGATTTAAAGAGCTACATGCCAAGTACTGTAGTAGAGAAACTGTATTTACTCATTACAAATAAATTGTCCAATAAATTTAGACGTGTTTGTATAAAACCAATCCTGCTTTCACAAATATGCTGTTTTATCTCATAAGAAGTCTAAGCAACACACGTATAGTTTGAAGAAGTATATTACCACTTATAGTTTGTTTTGAACTGATGGTCTTGCACATGTCTTGTTCTGTCTAATTTCTAATATATATTTTGTTGTATTATTCCTGATGCCTAATAAAATCAGAGAAAATTATAATACCAGATGATATGGAAGAACCAGTGATAAACCTAAGAAAAGTACACATTTAGACTTGTATAAGAGTATACTTACTTGTATAAAATTATATTCTGAAAAAAAAAGTATAAAAGTGAAAAGATAGTTGTTTAAATATTTATTTTAAAAGCATAATATGGTTGAAGAAAATAGTTCTTTTAATTTCAAAGAAATATTTGTACTTACTAAGTTGTAATATTTGCCAGATACAATTTTGTAGAAATGTATTTCAGGAGGGTTCTGCAGGGTATTAAATACAGACATGAAGCAAAGATAAGGACTAAAGCTAATCAAAAGCTAAGCATAACAAAAATCAGGGATATTTAGACAGATTGTTAATTATCTAACTGTTTAAACATGAATTCCCTGAAGAACAGTCAGCGTTAAAGACATCGCTGAGAAATGTGTCTACAGGAAGGAACGGCTTTTTTACTCTAAAAGTGTTTATTTGGATGTTCTAATTAGCCATTTAAGCATACTTTAGTTTGAAAGCGGCTACAAATTATATTGTTATCAATAAGAACATGCCTTTTCAACAATGACCTTCATTGCTTCCATTTTTTCTTTTCTAATTAGAGTCTGGGGAAACATCTATTCCAGACCAGTTTCCACATCAGTACTGAAGCAAAGTTAAATTGTTTTCAGCTCTCTTTACAAGAGCTGAACAAGCTCTAGGCTACCGTCTTGCTCCTCTTTCCTGCCTTTATTTATGTTATACTTAATTCCAGCTTATCTGGTCTTCCAGCAATTAAGAATTATATTAGGAAAGTTTGCATGGAAGACTGTGAGTTAGAAGTTGAGTAGAAAGATGCATTCAGCTATTGTTTATTCTCTTGGGCAAAGCTCTCACTGCACTGACTTAAAAGAGGATTTCACGGTGATCTTATATCTGAAATGTATCTGGGCTCAAACTGGCCAGCATTTACTCCACAAGTACCTACGGGCATGCAAGTATACTTACGGAGTGCACCGAGTACAGAGGTTAAATGCAAAGAGGAAAACTGCTCATAGGGATAAGAATATGGAGGACTCCACCCTTCAACTGTAAAATTATGCTTGGGAAAGAGGGGTCATTCATCGAGGGTTAGAATGAGAGTTTAGTCTCTGCCTCTATTGCATAAAGGATCTGCGGTGCCATGAATCTGACCAGAAACGAGATAATTCCTCAGTTCACAGGAGGTTAGGAGATGTATTGGGGTTACGTGGCAAGGTTTTGGCAGTGGGGGGGCCTCGGGGGTGGACTCTGTAAGAAGACATCGGGGCAGCCCCCATGTCAACCAAAGCCAATTGCAGTCGGCTCCAAAACGGACCCACTGCTGGCCAAAGCTGAGCCCGTCAGCAATGGTGGTGGCACCTCGGGGAAAGCACGTATGAGAACGGATAAAAAACGCTGCATAGCAGCTGTGAGAGAGGAGTGAGAAAATGTGAGAGAAACAGCCCTGCAGGCACCAAAGTCAGTGAAGAAGAAGAGGAGGAGGTGCTCCAGGTGCCGGAGCGGAGATTCCCCTGCAGCCCGTGGAGAGGGCATGGTTGTCCCCCTGCAGCCCGTGGAGGACCCCACGCGGAGCAGGCGGATGTGCCCTGAAGGATCCTGCAGCTTATGGAGAGACCATGCTGGAGCAGGCTCCTGGCGAGAGCTGTGGTCTGTGAAGAGGAGCCCAGACAGAGCAGATTTTCTTGTAGGAACTATGGCGCATGGACCTACACTGGAGCGGTCTGTTCCTAACAGGATCCATGCTGGAGCAGGTCTTGAAGAACTGCAGCCCATAGGAAGAACACATGATGAAGCAGTTCCTGGAGGACTGTCTCCTGTGGGAGGAACCCCACGCTGGAGCAGGGGAAGAGTGTGAGGAGGAAGGAGCAGCAGAGATGAAGTGTTGTGAACTGACCACAACCCCCATTCCACATCTCCCCTGCACTGCTAGCAGAGAGGGGAAGAGGTAGAAGAGTGGGGAACAAAGGAGTGAAGCTGAGCCTCGGAAGAAAGTAGAATGGGAGGAAAGTGGGTTTAGTTTCGTCTTTGTTTTTCTCTATCCTACTTTATTTTACTTTTTTTAATTGGGAATAAACTAAATTAATCTTCTGCAAGTCGGGTCTGTTTTTCCTGTGATGGTGATTGATGAGCGATCTCCCTGTCCTTATCTTGACAAATGAGCTTTTCCATCTAATTTTCTCCCCATCCTGCTGAGGAGGGGGAGTGAGAGAGCACCTCAGTGGGCACCTGGCAGTCAGCCAAGGTCAACCCACCACCACAGAAGTTTAAAATTTTGTCACAACAGATGAGTACCTTCTCCCTCTTCCCAGTTCTGCTGTATTATCTGGCACATGATGGGCGTGGGTGGTATTGATTTCCCTAATGTGCTAACGCAGTCTTTGTCAGTGTCCTTTGAAGCTGATGTCTCTTTCGTGCTATGATCCTAAGCCACAGATGCCCCATGCTTCAACATGGGGAAGGCATTCACATAAACTGTTCTTAACTGCAAGTTTATTTCTCATCAGCGAGCAAGAATTCTTTTTGAGATTGAGTTCCATGTTTAATATTTACATCTAGCTTATGCTGATTTATCTGCAAATAATCACCCAAGACTTTGCACATTCATGTTCAGAGGGGTATCAGCGAATTGCTTATGTAGATTTTCTGCACCTAGAGTTGCAGATTTTGCAGCTACCAGAGTTCACATTTTAAAATGTGGCCCTATTAGTGCAAATTACACAGTGTTAGCATCTGCTGAAATTTTGAGGCAAAATGATATATGTAATAGTGAAGATTCTAGAAGATGACACAAGCTATGATGGCTTTTATAGTATATGAGAAAGTCATGTTGATAACATAAAAGTTAACAAATGGTTTAGAGAAAGATTCTGATACAGCTTGTAAGTGTGTATGATGGCAAACTGGAATTTGCATGTAAAGGGCAAAAAATATAAACTGATAGACTCCAGTGGTGTCAAGTGCGCCTAATATAGCACTTGGCAGAAGTACTAGTAGCACCTGTAAATTTGAATGCCGATGGTGAAAAAACATACTAGGCTACATACTCTAAAGGCCCTGAAAATAGTATCCTTTATTTTTTCATGCAGTATTTGGCATAGGAATGGTTTCAAGGTAAGGGACGTTGTGATTGTTTAGTTATAAAACTTTGCATAATTATTCAAAATGTATGCAGAGTACATAAAGTGCAAGGCACAAGCCTGCAAAGTCTGCTAAATGTACAAAGAAGTGCAAGGAAAGGTGATGTGACCACACTAATGGTGAAAAAGGAACTGCAGATGGTAAGTAACAACAGCATGAACATTTACCACAAGCACACCGTCAGGGAGCAGTTTATGGAAACTCCGGCTAGTGCTCTCTACCCCTACACTCTGTTTCACTGTACTACTAGGTGTGCTGCTTTTGGCTGGGATGGAGTTAACTTCTTCACAGTAGCTTGTATGAAGCTATGTTTTGGATTTGTGACCAAAACAGTGTTGATAACACACTGATGTTTTACTGCTGTGCAGTGCTTACACAGAGTCAATGCCTTTTTTTTTCTGCTTCTGCCTCCATCCCACCAGCGAGGAGGCTGGGGATGCACAAGAATTTGGGAGGGGACACAGACAGGACAGCTGACCCCAACTGACCCAACGGGTATCCCAGACCATAGGACGTCACGCTCAGCAATAAAAGCTGCAGAGAAGGAGGATGAAGGGGGGATGTTCGGACTTACGGCATTTGTCTTCCCAAGTAACTAACATTCATGATGGAGTGCTGCTTTCCTGGAAATAGCTAAACACCTGCCTGTCAACAGAAAGTAGTGAATTAACTCCCTATTTTGCATTGGTTTACCTATTAAACCGTCTTTATCTCAACCCACAAGTTTTCTCACTTCTGCCCTGCTGATTCTCTCCCCCACCGCATTGTGGGGGGAGTGAGCGAGCAGCTGGGTGCTGCTGAGCTGCTGGCCGGGGTTAACCCACAACAGTGAGGAAACTGCAGAAATTTTAAGAAGCTCTGCTTAAGCACTACTGAGGATGAATTCCCTCCGGAAAGCACCATGTGAGCTCACACCCTGTGCACTTGCCATGGTTCCCATGCAGTATTTGGTGTGACACTTGGCCTCCGTCTCCTTACTTAGCAGTATAAACTTAGACAATGCATAGCATATGGAGTTACTATTGTAAATACAGTTTTCCTTATCCAGACTGGTACATTATTGCCTAGAGTTGCTACATCTGCATTGGATTATCTATGTTTCTATAGTGTATGATGTGTTTTAGAAAATACAGTAAAGAATGAGAATTCTAGTTTGCTGATTTATGAAAATAAAAATATATTTTAATCATTAAACCATAGGGTAAGCTTCCTAATGCTTTGATGACAGTGTGATTGTATTTTATTTATGAAATCTGGTTGTGCTGTTGGAAATATTCAAGCATTAAAAAATACCATTGTTATGTCTCCTTATAACTCTGGTGCAACTGTACAGCCAATAAAACCCTCCGTTTGCCACAAACATAAGAAACTCCTGCAAAGCAGTTTGAAGTCTTCTGCCTCAAGTAGATAAATCTAAGTTCTAGAGATCCTGCTTAAAGCCTTCTGATTTCAACATGGTGACTTTACTACATTTGGTCATTTTTTATGGTCTTAGGAAAGCAGTCCTCAAGTGTGTGTTCCACTTGCCCAGCTATTGATAATCTGAACTTTTTGCAGAAATGGGCTGCTTATGGCCAAAGTTGTTGCTTCTGAAGTGATTACATTTATAAATCCAACCCATGCAACAGTCAGACATAGGAGAGTGAGTTTCTCAAAGACAGATTACTATCGACAATTAGAAACAGTCATTTTGATACTATGGGATGCACTAAGTGTGATTCATACAGCTGTGTGTTAAAAATATACATGATCATGTGAAATGTACCTTTTCAGATATTTGGTTACCTCTTTTATTATGAATAGTCAAATAGGTTCTTGTGTCTTCCTCTTGAGAAGATGTACTAAATCAGTACAAGAAACACATGGACCTGTTGGAGCGGATCCAGAGGAGAGCCACAAAAATGATCAGAGGGATGGAACACCTCCCTTCTCAAGAAAGGGTGAGGGACCTGGGGTTGTTCATCTGGAGAAAAGAAGGATCTGGGGAGATATTATTGCAGCTGTTCAATATACGAAGGACAAATGAAGAAAGGTGGAGTCTTTTTACCAAGGCCTGTAGTGGTATGACAAAGGGCAAGATTTTTGGTTGTTGCTTAATGGAGAATACACACCATAAAGGTGAAGTTTCTGGCATGGTAACTAGGGTTAAGCCCTTAACAAATCTAAAACTTACAACTTATTAGAATCTAGTTTGTCAGTCATGGTGCAAAACCAATCTCTTCAGGCAACTCTTTGCTAAATTTAATGGGCATATTGTTTCCTACATCTAGAGGACTGGGAATCTAATACTAATTCTTCAACAATAATTAAATACCTAAATATTCAATTAGTGCTACATTTAGGTTGGTTTTAACCATAAGGGTTTGTTAAAAAAAAATACAAAGATTATTGCTATGATATATAGATGAAATGCACGTGTTATTTGTTCATAACACTGGATAAGTTACAGCTGACAAGAAAGATTTTACTTATGATAATTATACATTTTATGGTGCTAGACATAAAACTAGCTAACAGTAGAGCTATAGATTTCAACATAGACTTATAACACAGATCATAAAAATATGCATTTTTACTTTTTACACCAGCTTTTCCAAAAATTTGAGAACTGTTTTGTATCTATCTTCCAAAGGTCAGTTTTGCAAGAACCTTAATGACTGTTATTAGTATGATTTGCTGGAGCACTTCTTATCTTTTGATGTATCAGTTTGTTTATAACATTGTGATTATGCCTTGATCATTTAACTTCCAAAAAAGGCAGTTTGCATTTTGAGAATAAGCAGCTGATGGTTATTTGCAAGATCACCTTAAGAAAAGTTCTGTAATTTCAGCATTACAGAAATATGATTGATTTACTTTCTTTCCTATCAGAAAGAACTTTAAGAATGGATATCTGCTGTGGCATTTTCTGTGCAGACATAAATTTTCTGTCAGAAAGATTGACTAACCTTGTATCTTGAGTGCAATTTGAACTGAAAGGACAATGCATCAAAGAAAAATTTCCCAAGATAAAAAAATAATCAAACAAAAACCTCTGAAACAATAATTTCTTTTCCAAAAAGTAAAGCACATACTCCAAATATGGAATAAATGTTTCAGAGCTATGTAAGCTTTCTTTAAAATTGTTGCCAGTTTGAAATTTTGCCTTTTATGTATTTTTAGATAGAGATAACATACAGTAGTTTTTGACCTTTCCAAAATGATGTATACTGATTAGCCAGAATTCTTGTCCCTTTGACAGTCTACTGCCTTCATACTGTATTCGTCACATGGCAAAACGATCAGTTAGCCATGTTCCTAAATCTTAGTATTGTTAGTTCTTCTGAAGAGCAAAATGTCAGCAGTAGATTAACCAAGCCCTGTTTTCTTTTACACACACACACACACACACACACACACCCCCGCCACCTCAGAGGTGAAGAATATTTGTGAATTACTTAATGTGGGGATCCTAGTTCTTGCACAGTTTGGTAAAGTTCCTTTATTTCTCTTTACTTCCATTTTATGGGTGCCTTTTTGCATCCCTACCACTCTTGCTCTATATTGAAAAATTAATCTTATGGTTTTTATTTGCAGAACTGCAATGTTAAAAGAAATGACATTTTTATTCCTTCTGTTGTTCAACACCGGTGGTTCTGAACTCCAGTCCAAGAATAATAGCTGCTTGTGTCAGCTTACAGACTGTAGTGTCTCACTGCCCATTAAGAAGAGTATTTCACAAATATAGAGCCATACAAAGGTCTTCGAGTTCCTGCAAACAACGTATACTTTATAGCTCAGCTGAAAATGTTAATAATGGGAAAACATATAAGCATATTGAACATTATTCTTGTATCTCACTATAGTTTTAAATTTCTAGTACCCATTTTAATACCCTAGAAGGTTCTCTGCATCAAATATTCAAAAGCTGCTTCCACCGTGCATCTATGTGAGTTCTTTTATTTGCAGTCCTCATAAATGATCCATAGGGGAGGGAAAAAGGATCATAAATGAGCAAATAATACTAAGGGCTCTACTGTGGGTAAAACTGTCAAGGACAGGCTTTTAGATAACCTATGAGTCCAATAGACATGTGTTAATTGCTTGACACCTGAGTAACAAGGGAGCTATTGACAACACTTACTAGACATTAGCGGTAGTCGATGGGATTTAACCTTATTTACCTAGGTGGTTAAGTTCTGTTCTTATTCTGTTTTATCCAGGCTTTATAGTACTGATCAGAACAGTTGAACATCTTCCAGTAGGATTGCAACATGACTAAGAAATCATCTGAAATTTCTTTTTTCTCTTTCCAGGTAAAGAAATGTCTAATTTGGGCTAATAATATTATTGTTTTATGTAAGTTCGTTGCTATGGATTTCCAGTAAAAGGAAAAAAAAAAACAACAAAACAACCAAAACAAAAACAAAAACACAAACAAACAACAACAACAACAACAACAACAAACATAAAACCCCAAAACAAAAAACCTTTATAGAAAGGTGCCTTCTGTTTGGAGAAGGTGAATTTTGTCAAGGATTTCTGTCTTTGTTGCAGTTCATTCAATGGTCTCAGATGGTCCTCAAGAACCTTCAGTCAGGCTTTTCTTGCATATGGTTTATTCGTATTATAGGGGAAACTCTGCCAACAATAGATCTGCAAATGGTCTTATCCATGTGCTCACTGAATATCTTGCAGATTGAGTACAAGACTTTGAATCTGGTTCTATTTCCCGTAGTAGGACAATGTAAAGAGCTGTAGATCCTTCTGATGAGTTCATGATATGCAGGAATACTCCACAACCAAGAAGTTTTGCTGATGTTCTGTGAGAGTTTAGGAGCTATTTACATGGCAAAATTCTAGCATATTTAGAAAAAGTACAGCTGTCTTAGTATCATCTTCTTGCTAGCTACTTTACCTACTGAGAACAGTACTCAGAGAAAGAGTATGACAGTCTAGGAAGAACGCTGTGTCCTGCATGTCCAACTATGGATACATAGCTCAGGTATCTAACAAGGTCTGTTAAGACCAGACAACAGCTCAGTGTAAGCATATCCTTAAGAAGAGAGGAAGTTCTGATCATTTGGAATCTGTGTGCTGACCTACATGTTGAACTACAGCCACAAAGAGGCTCAAATTCTTCAACATGCTTTCCAGTGCTCACAAATTTATTGTTGTGTTCAGATTTAATCAATAATTTAATTGGCGGGGGTATATGAATAGATTTCGTCCAACCATTTAGTCTCTCATGGTTTTAATGATGTGATGATATGTGATGAGGTACAAAAGGAGCTGTGTTTTACATGGCCTGATGAGCTCTACTGTTGAAAGGTGGCCAACATGTTGGCTATAAACCACTGTCAATACAGTAAACTTATAATAAGCAAACCTCTGAAAATCAGCACAAGTTATGAAATGAATGCAATTTAAAAGTTAAAAATCAAGGTATAAGAATCAGAATACTAAAAAATTGTACACTTTAAGCAATATTTAATATAAAATAGAAAAAAAGCCCACATGTGAACACGTTATTTCATTAGCTTTAAAGACCTTTTCTTTCACATAACTTTTACTTGCTTTCTGGGCAGCCTGACAAAATTAATCTCTATAATTGTAACATTTTTACTGCATACTAAGTATCAAAATCTGTAAGCTGGTGTGGAGAAAGCTGCCTGATTGATATCTACAGTTAACCATTTATTTCCCAGGTGAGATTACAGGAATACAAATGTGTATTCCTTTTTTCTTTATATCTTTATCTTCTTATCCTCTTTATAGGTTTATCTCACAAACAACTCTTAATAAAACAAATATCTAAAATGAGGAAAAAAAAAATCCTTTGTTAAATATCCTGACAACCAATAATTCACTTAACACAGTTTCAATACTCAGTTAAAGGAAATCACTTGGATTTCCTCATGTTTTATGATCAGGCATTCCTCCTGGCAAAGGTGCTTTAATAAAATATTTCAGTGGATTAGCATTGGAATACCGTATTACTTACATAAAATGTAGCCAAGATACATCAGTCTAAAAATGTGTGTAAGTATGTATATACAGTCTTGCAACTGCCAGAAATAATTGTGTCACGTGTGGAAGGCACAGAGCTCTAAGTCATACATGAACATAAGGAGGTTTTGACCCTTTTTGGCACAAGGATGTCTGCCATCCATCTCCAATGATAAGGCAAATGCCAATGATAATCTCTAATCTCTCCAAGATGCAAATCTTAAAAACAAATTTTAAAAATCACATCTAGGAAGATAAACAGACAATAATTTTCAGGATCATTTCTGCAGACTTTTTAAACTAGAAACAGTGTCACCAAAAAAGGCACCACCACATCAGCACCGTCTTCTTAAACCTTCCAATTATTCTCAAGGAAGTTTACTATTTTAAGAGAAAGAAGCAGAACGTATATTTACATGGGCTGAACTTTAAAGCAACGAGCAAGAAGGGAGGAATGGCAGTCAATACATAGGGAAGAGAGTATTACAGAATTTATCGAAGGTGATGGCAAGAAACTAAACATTGACCTTGGTAAAAGTTGCAATGCATTTATAGGGATCATCCAATTGTCTATACTATGTTTTAACAGAAAGTTGCCAAAAATACATTTTATAATTTGATCTTTGTATAGGATACATATACTGTTGTCGTTAGGACTATATAAGGTACAGGTTATAAAGGTGAAAATTGCCAGAGCAAGGCAAGAACAGGACTGCAATCAAGACAAAACCTTTTTTCGGAGCAGCCAACAAGGCAGCAAATAGCACAATTTAGTCAAGACAGAAATGTTACCAGAAATGTTGGGGTCTTATTTCCATTGCTCGGAAGAACACAAAGCTCAAAGCTCCCCTTGAATCCTCACCCAGAGAAGGGAAGCAAACCACTCCACAGTTGTACAGATTCTCTTTTGCATAGCACCAGGTGAAGTGGAGCAATAAAATCATACAGCTTTAATTGTCCCTGCACAGATTCTGATGCACCAGAAAAGAGAGCTTATTTTCTTCACCATATTCATCTGTAATCTCTGCGTAATATCTGAAAAAATTCTTTTTCCCCATGTGTCAGAATGGCACTTAGTTGCTAATTTTGTTTTATTAGGACTGCAGCAGTGGGTCACCATTTAAAAATAGTAGACTTTTCAACTTTAAAAAAAAAAAAAAACAAAAACATTTGTATTTTGGGGCCTCAAAAAAAAAAAAAAAAAAAAAATCATATTCTTGCAACACCAGAGAGATGAAAAAGGAATACTCTTGCCACGGTTATTCCCTGAGCTTCTGTTTATAAACACCCACTGTTCTCACAAAATTGTTGTCATTGAACTTTATTCAGAATGACAAAGATATCTGTGAAATAAGCCTCCAGCTGGAGAGCTGAAGGGGAGGATACAGTTACATTAGGGAAAAATTATTATAGCTAGAGCTTGTGACATTGCATGCCTTTCACTAAGATTGCTCAACACTTTCCATTATAAGGCTTTGCTTTCAGTTATTTACAAGGTTACTAAACTTAAATTGTTTGAGTTGAGGTTTTTTCATGCTAGGTATCTGCCTCAGGCTGAATTTCATTTATTTATTTTTCTTTGACATGTAAAACTGTGGCCAGACTTTGACTAATGTGTACCATGAGAGCAGGGACTGGGAATGTGGAAGTGGGGAGTGGACATTTTTTGTTCTCATAAGAACTTTCCAAATTGTGTTACCAGTTACATAGTAATATCCTAGTAGATGTTTTATAGTGGTTTATTAACTGTTAAAACTGTCAGAGATTTCACATGCCCTGAGATTTTCCTTTCACCCCATCTCAGTACATTGTATTGACCACGTCTCTCTCTTCTTCTTTCAGTAATTCTGCTTAGTTACAGGTACCCAGAAATAACCTATCTGGGTGATTATAATAACCAAATATAGATGTGACAAGAATTAAAACAGTGAATAGGAAATAAATTATTTTGAAAGAAGGGCCTGGAGGAAAAAAGACAAGGGCAAAGGAAATGGAAACTGCCTGAAGATGGATACTGAAGGGAACTGGAATCCCAGTAAGGAAGATGGAGAAAAGACAGGAAAATGGTAGGAGGTGAGGAGGATCCCAGGGAATCGCACAGAAGCAGTTAATCTGAGCAAGTCATGTTTTTAAGACCTTTACCACACTTGCTCTTTTTTCTGAACTAAGATAGGTCCAGTCTTTCTTGAAGTACTGTGCCCATGGTACTCCAGATAAGGGCTTACTGATTTTTATATATTTTAGAAGCCATGTTTTAATTTCTATGTCTCTCTATGATATTACTCATAAGAACATGACATTAATAGCACGTGTGCAGCTACAGCTTGGGTCTTTTTGTTAGCCAGCTGACTCTCATCCCTTCCTTTTGCAACTGAATAACTTTGCCTTTGAACTTTTCCACTATGAAGGTGAAAAATTGACACCTTCTATCCAAATGGAGTTTTCTGACCAGTTTCACTCCAACCTTTAACAGTTTCTGCTAGAGAATGTTTGCTTTGGTTGTTTACTAGAATATCATTGAAGACTGTCAAAAGCCTACAGTTTTTACCTCTATGTAAGTCTGTGAGCCTGGAATAGAAAGAAGCAATTAGATTAGTTTGACAAGATTTGTTCTTGGCAAATCCGTGTTGAAGTTATATATATTGGTTATCTTCCAGATGGTTTTCTAGTCTGCTTCCTCCCTTTCCTACTGCACAGCAACCTATTCCCTATTTCAGTTACTTCATAAACTCAAACAAGGAAGGTCCGCATATAAGATCTAATGATTCTGAGTATGTTGATGCTAATATTTATTGGAATATGTACTTTTGCACTTTGCTTCTGAAAATCTGGAAAGTTCCTTCCCAACGCGTACAGAAGATTTTAAACAAAATGAAACAAGCACTCACAAGGTAAGAAATGGAGAAAGTGGGATTGTTTGTCTTACCCTAATCTTCCTGTTCAAGCATAATCATACAGAATTTAATATGGTGGTAAAATTATATTTTATGAGAATTCTTGTGACTCATTCAATATTCCAGGTATACCTACTCTTTACACACTCAGGGTTATGCAGTGCAAAAGTATAAGTTAGTTTTTATAACCTTGACCCATTTTTTGCTTTGAATGGAAGTCTGCAAGACATAGATGTTCTTAGCACATGCTGCTGAGACCACCTTTAGTGGATCAGTTTGATGATACCAGGAAGGTGAAGTTATAAGAAACCTGAAGCCCTGCTTGAAGTTCCAGTTGAGAATGTGAATTTTTATACAGCCCCCCTCTGTAAACAGTCTTTACTTTTTGTTCTATTTTTCTTTTCTGCACAATGCCTAGCTCATTAGAGCTCTGGTTTCAGGTAGCATGTTTGTGAACTACCATAATTAAATCTATCATTATCATCATCAAACAAGAAATTTAAAGTAGAGCTCTAAAAACATATTGATCTAATTCATTTCGGCCTTGTTTTATGAAAAAAAAAAAAAAGCTGTGCAATGGCTGAATTGATCTACTTGCTGTATTAACACAGCCACTTGAGAGTCTATGATCTGATGTAACACAGAAGGGTGATCTGCCTCCCTGTCAGCAGATGGACCTTACTGAAAAACCATTCTTCTCTTTTACAAATATTCTACTAATGGAGGTAATGTTCACAAACACTGAGTAACTAGCATTAGACCCAATTTAAATGATTATTGCTTTTACATAGATGCTTTTTGTCAAGTAAGTGTACATCAGCTGAAAATCATCTTTTTATCTCTGTGGATGTTGCTTTTGTATTAAAAGCTCATACATTAATAAAGTAATAGAGACAATAGAGCCAACAGAGACAATGATCTGGTAGAAAGATGAAATGTAGACATGCTAACAATACTGTTTTATGTTAAGAGCAATGACTGAGGCGAAAAAAATCACAACCAGCCCAGTGTGTCATTTGCAATAATTTTATGGCAGGTGTAAACACGCCAGACTGAGTATTAGGTAATAAATGTGTGATCCCCTTTCTATGAGTGGTCAGTAGGCTTCCGAATCTCTATTAGCACAGTGCCCACAGATATCACTGGAATCGCATTGAACTAAAACCTGAAAATAGCGTTCAAATCACATATAAAATTTCCTTTTAAAAAAATGTATTCATTGCTTTAAAAAGAGGAATGGAAGGATTTCTGTAAGTGACAACTGAATTCTAGGCAATCAGAGGTTAAGGACCCAGAATTGTGCCCTCATTAATATTTTATGCTGAGTTATTTTATAGATGTAAATTCAACATTTTAATTACTCATATTGCTCCACACCCTTCCCAGTGTGCTGCCTATATTTAAATTTCCAATGGGTTCTGTTCCCTCAGCTTCTCTTTTTATCTTCAAATATCTGCCGAATTCCCTGACTGCCCATTCTCAGAGGTTGTTAACTTCTCATGTCCACATCTTTTAGCTATTCCTGACTGCATTTTTCAGTTTTTCTGACATCTTTTGGCTCCTGGTGTCACATACCAGTGTCAGCTCTCCAGATTTCACTCACTTTCATCAGTCAAGCTTTTAAGCATTCTCTGCCTTCAGCTGCAGTCCTATCATGTACCTGCCTTCTTGTAAATGCCAATGCTAGGTCCATACCTGTTTCCCTTCACTCCTTCAGTACCCAGATCTCCAGACAGCAGCAATGAAATAATAAGCCCTACTTTCGAAGGCTCTATAGAACCTATAGCTGCCAGAAACACATCTGCATGACTGCAGATGTACCTATGGAACTAGATTCTGTCCTGTAAAATGCAGAGGTAAAGGTGATCTGGGAGGTACAGTGTCTCTGAAGCCAAATATTCTCTCTGTTTCACCCTTCCTCCATAGCAGCAACTATTATGGGAGCTACAGCTGCTTGTGAGTGCCAGGTCTGTTGGGTATGAGAAAATGTGGCACCGCTTGTAAGACTGATGGGCCAATAATGCTAATGTTGACATGCACGGCAAAAGTCTCCTGGGTGACACTGCTTTCCAGTTGTTATTTAGCGCTGCCTGTGTCAGCACAAATGGTGGTGTTTGTCCTACTTGCTTCAATGTTCGAGCCAATAACTGAAATGAAGCCTGTGCTCTGCCCATTCCTTGTTTCTCCCTGCTCGCACACCCTAACTCCTGGTCACTTATGAAGTAGCATATGGTTGCGAACTGCAAAAGTAATCAGTTTTTTCCAAGTCAGCCACCCAGGTGGAAAATAATCATTGTAAACTATCCACCTGGATACTCTAAAACACTTTTAAAATTTCTTTTCATTAAGTTACTATTAAGTTAGAAAAGCAGGAAAATTGGGAGTCTAATGAAAGACTTAAGCATGAAATTGAACTTTTCTTTTTCATAAACTTGCATTTAGAGCGACCTCTTTTTGATGTGTAACTCTGAATTATGCCATAACTGGGAGATAATTTGGTGCAGTTTAATGCCAGTTAGCTGCCAGGTTTTTTTCCATGATTGCTTACAATTTGGAGAAAATAGCAAACACATTTTTTACAAACACCATGGAAAGGTCTGTTCTTTATTGTGCTAGCCAATGAAAGTAAACCAATGCAACAAGGAAATACACAGAGCTGACAGCAAGCATTTTTCCAACTACAACTAAGCTACCTACCAGGAAAAAAAAACAGGATCGCACCTTCTAACACCACTATAATCTCTAACTATTTTGGCATTGGCTCTGTCTAATTGCTGTTCTTGGAGACTTCAAGGGAATCAGTAAGTATTTAGTCCATAGCACCTCACTTAAAAAAATCTGTCATCAGAGGAGGAGGATTATTTGCAAAAGGGAACTAAGTGTTTTAGCCCATAGATAAACCCTGGAATAGTGCCCAAATTCAGTCAGAATAAAATTCTATAATTCTTCAGGAAATTCCATTTTCCCAAACAGGTAACCCAAGTACAATAAAATATTAACATTTTTGAAGATATGGTATGCACAACAGCTTTGGTAAACAGTTTTTTCAGCATTTCTTTTGACCTGAGCACAACGAACACCTTCAACACTTCATGCACTGCTAGCTTTTGGTACTTCTAACTTCTGCCTCTTCAGTCTCAAAAATTGTATACTTTATCAATTTATTCCCTTGAAAATTAATTTAGAAGTGTTAGCTGGTGATGTAGTCAACTACAACGAGGCCTTGGAATCTCACTCCTGAAAGAACGTCATTTTGTGATTTCAGGGCATCATAACCGTGCAAGAGATGCCAATAGCCAGAAGCAGCCATCAACCACTGTTATATGTCAGAACTTCCTTATACCACCTTTTCTCAGATTTACAAAATTTGTTCAGTTCTTATATGCAGACAGTTTACATGGAAAGACACTTCTCTGTACTATGAACTACCTTGGTTTTCCCCCCCTTGCACTGTGCACCGTTAGCTTAATGTCCTGAAGTTCTTGCATTATGAGGGCTTTCACATCTCACTAAACATGCTATTTCCCATTCACTGTCTTCTCAAAAATTTGTCCTACTGTCATCTGAACACCAGTGAAAATGATGCATATCCTTAAGGTTTTTGTTTTCACTGCTCTGGTAAGGAAATCCAGAAATGTCTCTGGTTGGTATTCCAGCAGATCAGTAAACTTCTGTAATTTTAAATGCCACTGGCAGTGTTCAAGAACTTGAGTCATTATGACATGCTTATTGTCAAATGTGTCCATAGCAACACTCACCAGTGTCATCTGTTTCAACTCAACTCTTATTTTCTCAATTGACACAAAAGAGCCAATACACCAGTCACAACAGTTCCAATTTTAGTATGAGTTGAAGAATGATAACGTTCATATATCGCCTGTGCCAAGCTGTGATGCGCTTTGTCAACTTGAAATTTCACGAATAAAAAATACGGTGGTAGGCCTGTGTACTCTCTTCTGCTGCTAAACACGCTTGATGTCTGTTGTTTCTTTTTTTCATATACTTTTAAAGATGATTAAAGACAGGAGAGGTTAGGCAAGAGGTTAGCAAAACCCTGTTACAGAAAGGCTAGAGCTCTGTGCTATTGGACTTTTTGATGTTTATATGTTTCATTGTAAGTCTGGATGTCTGTATTTTGTCTGCAGACAGTCAAAAACTATGAAATACTGTTAAGAGAATATATCTGTCGCTGATATAAAACATCCTACATTAGACCAAAACTCTGTGGAACAGCATTGCCACTGTTTTTGGTATCCAAGAGTGGTTTTCTTATTAAATTTGTTTCTAATGCTTCAGCACCTGAGGCCAAGAGACCTTAACCTTCCCAGATGTGAATGTCTTGGAATGAGCATAGGCTCCTCCATGTTTATGAGTGTTACCAAAACCAGGAAAGAAGAGACACTTGTTAACATTCTTCCAAATAATAGTTTTGTTATCTGCTCTTTTTAGCCCTTTTTGGTTGTCATTATCTGTATATGACACATAGTAGAAAGGGAACAGTATTTATCTTGCACGACAGTTTCCTTTCTGTCACGTTGATAATGTATAAGCATACTTTTGGTGTGGAGAATAACCTTGCAGTGGCAGACATTGCTTGGCACTTGAGGTTGGGATATCATGTGGCACACAGACCATAGATTTATCCTCATCTGAGTATAGGAGAACACTTAAAAAATATTCTTTTTAATAGAGACTGAAGGCTGACTTTCACTTAGGAATTAGTACAGTTAAAACAATGTCTAATTCTCAGAGCAGAGAAACCTGAAATTCAAAAGAAACATATAAATTCTGTAGAACTTTTTAATCTATATACATCTATGTTTATCTAAATATTTAGCTAGCGTGATATGTGACTTGTGGCTCCAAGGCCGTATTACAGGAAAAAGACTCTTCCCATTCTTTCCAAACTCTTTCTTCCTTTTTTATATACGGTCATCAAAAGAAGGCTATAGGAAACTGTAACCATGCATTTTACTTAAAATGGGTTTCAGGCCCCTAATGGATAAGATATTACTGTTGACTCTGGCTGATCATGCTGAAAAGCAAATTTCAGTCTCTCATAACAGCCTTCACCTAAGAATTAAACTTTGGTCTAGAAGATTTTTTGCAGAGTGCATCAGTCACTCAATATTCTGGACATGTACCACAAGCTGGACTTAAAATGCACATCCAGCATGCATCAATAAACCTTAAGTTTCCCAGAGGTGTATTTAATAGTCATTCTGTGACTGCTGAGTTAGAAAGTAAGGGAATTCTTGTGATGATTTAGATGGTCAGTCTGCTTTTTCATATGTCAGGGAAGCAAAGGTTTGCTGAATAGTGAGGAATTCTGCAAGTTTTAGTGTCTGTCCTTTTCCCTTAACTGTTTGCCACCTCTTAAGGCAGAGGTCAGGAGCACTCTCTTAAGGTGCATTCTGGTACAGTAAATGGTATTGATGCAAGGCCTTCAAGCGCCATGGAAAAAATTTCTCAGTGAATTGTGGTTTCTGAGAAGTGAAAAGGGAATGAGTGCGCTCCCTAATGCACTTGTGGGATTCACTGTAGACACAGGCAGTCAGAGAACCTCAGGGAATTTTTAGGATTTGTAATATGCAAGCAAGTACTTTCCATAGCACAGTACATGCACTAAGCCCTGGCTTTTAGCTTGCTGTTGCACTATCCCTCAAAACCCCTTAAGAATCAGGTATCCTCTTCCATTCTCTTACTGCTCAACTTAGTGCTTAGTGCAGTGAATAAAAAAACCACAATAGAAAAGAGTAAAAACACACATTGCATTGAGAAGTGACAAGTGAAGATCCTTCAGGACTATCTAAACTAGCTTCCATGTTTCCTTCATCCGAATTAGTTTGGAATAATCCATTTCGAGTTTAAGAAGACACTCTTCTTCTCTGAATAATGTGGCCACTCTTTGTTCTTTTCCTCTCCAGGTAAACAGGAAGAGCACAAAGCAAAAGCCCAACTTTTATCCCATTCTAAACTATAAAACTTTTCCCGTTTGCCTTTCATGTGATATTGTTGCCGTTTTTCCTGTGCTTTGGCACTGTGACACCCAAGCTTGAAATGCTCTTATTTCTCTTTGGATATCTCCAATGTCTACATATATATATATATCTGAGATGTTCATTCTAACTTCCCCTTGTGGTCAATGGAGAAAAAAGAGACACCTCTAGGGCACTGGTTATCTGCTCTATTTCAGACATCTTCATCCGGATGAGTTGAATTTGCTCAAGAAGAACCTGTATGTCTGCATAAGCTATGGAGTCTAAACAGTGAGCTGAAACGTAGATGTTTACAAATTAAACATCTGTATTTAGCCAGATAAATCTGACCCCAAATTTCTCTCCCTCCTCTTCTTTGGATTAAACTGTGTAATTTAATTAGTGATTTCCTGCCTTTAAACTGTTTTGCTACTAGAAGAAACACTGTTACCATGTATATATTACGATACGGAACAATCAAACAGCTCTTTTACATGAATCATAGCTATTTTCTTTGCATGAAGGAAGTACAAACATTAAATATTACACCATTGATAGCACTTAAACTGAGTAACTACTTCTATGCCCTTCACACTTTGTTTTATGCAGACTGCTTCTGGGCACTGTCATACTTATGTGTGTCTGACAATGGAATAGAGACTGGAAGATGCTGAGTAGAGCAGAAGGGTTATATATATACACCTTTATATACCTTCCTGGTAGTGCTCCTGTTTTGCCTTCCAGGACAGAGCAGAGGGACATTGCTGACTGCGTAGCATGTGATCCTTTGTAATTCCATATCCTTCTTCGCAGAACTGGCATTTACTCAGTCGTTGCCTCTATTAAATATAAGTACCAGGTTGCAATTCTCTGGTTGTCTGGAGACTTCCTCATCTCTAGATAATGCCAGTAGTTCTGAGAGTACCTTACGTACCTAAACAAGACCCAGATTGCTACAAATGCATCATCCTTTTTGAGACTCTTTAAATGCTTATTTTCATTATTTAAGGTTGCATTTTTAGCCCTTAGTTGCTAATATGTGACTAATATGAAAAATGTTGCTGGTATATGATGGCAGTAAATCTTTTTAGTGAAGACTGATACAAAAAGACCATTTAAAACTATCATTGGTTAGTAATTTCGTATCAGACCAAGCCTTTCCTTGGTGCTTTGTTTGCATCTGACCACTACAATCCTTGTAGGATGATTTAATGATGCTTTTTTTGCCCCTTAATAGTTGCCTCTTATTCTTGTTGCACCTTTTTTTTCTTTATGATTTTGTCCCTACACATCTGTGCTACACTTTTTAATTCTTCCTTAGTAACCTGACCTTAGTCCTACGTTCTATATTCCTCACTCTCATGTCTGAGTTCTATGGAGGGTGCATGATTTAATCAACCTGATCTCTTGGTAGTCTCCTTATTTTTCCTCTGCAGTGAGATAATTTGTAATTATGCCCTCACTTTTATTTCTTTAAAGTTACCAGCTCTCTTTAATTCTTTTGCTTTTGATTACTGTCCCCCAAATTATACCCTTCTACTTCTCTGAGTTGATTGAACTCTTTACTTCTCTTTACATTGTTTCCTGCCGTAGAACTTGTGAAGACTGCTATTTCAACCGAAGTCTTAACAAAGCTACCCTCCACAATGACAGCCTTAAACAGTTCCTCTTTATTAGTTATAATCATATCTAGAAAAGCCTTCCTCTCATTTATCTTTTTCCTATAAGAAAAAAGTATTGCTAAAGCAAGAGTAGCAGAGTGTTGCACTCAGTGAGCCCGAGGTTCTTTTTAGCCTCCGTAATGAAACTTTGCAAGTCCTCATATCAGTGGAGAAAACCTTTAAACGGAAAGCCAAATATACTGAAAATAAACAGACAACATCGAGAGAATTAAAAATAAACCCAAATGCATTCATTATTTAAATTTCAAGATTTTGGAGGGACATGACGCCTGACATTTAAGAGCTTGAGTGCCCAGTATTGAGTTATCAGTAACAAATCTTAGAAAGATGAAGCAAGGTTCTGATAGTTCTGAAGTAGGGAGGCAATATTTTAAAAATAGAAAACATTTTTCATACACATTTCTTACCCTAAGAATAAAATCTCAGACAGCTTTTGTTTGTTCATGTTTAAAAGAGTTTAGCTAAGAGTTTAGCTTTCCAGCACAGAAGGTGTTTCTCTGTCTTTTCTGGAAGATTACGTAAACTCATCTTAAACAGTATGAAAGCAGAAGTTAAGCTCTTGTCTTGAAATTTAATAGGATGATTTTATCTTTGCCAGTGTACGAACAAATACAAAAAACTCAAAGGATTCCCAAGAACCAGTACATCAACAGGGCATGTACCTGTCAAATATTTCTGAAAATGCAATGAAGAAAACTGTGAAACTGTAATGGTTTTATTGCTAATAAAATCCACATAAGGAAACTCATTAAAAGATCTGTTGTTCATCTTGTAAATTTCTCTGACAACCTCCTGCACCTGAGCAGAGTAAATCATAGAATCATAGAATCATTTAGGTTGGAAAAGACCTTCAAGATCATCGAGTCCAACCATCAACCATGCCCACTAAACCGTGTCCTGAACTACCCCGTCTACTCGCTTTTTGAATACCTCCAGAGACGGCGACTCAACCACTTCCCTGGGCAGCCTATTCCAATGTCTGACAACCCTCTCAGTAAAGAATTTTGTCCTAATATCTAACCTAAATCTCCTTTGCCTCAACTTGAGGCCATTTCCTCTTGTCCTATCTCCAGCCACCTGACAGAAGAGACCAGCACCCACCTCACTACAAGCCCCCTTCAGGTAGTTGTAGAGAGCGATAAGGTCTCCCCTCAGCCTCCTCTTCTCCAGACTAAACAGCCCCAGCTCCCTCAGCCGCTCCTCACAAGACTTGTGCTCCACACCCTTCACCAGCTCCGTTGCCCTTCTCTGGACACGCTCCAGCACCTCCATCTCTTTCCTGTAGCGAGGGGCCCAAAACTGAACACAGTACTCGAGGTGCGGCCTCACCAGTGCCCAGTACAGGGGGACATCCACCTCCCTGCTCCTGCTGGCCGCACCGTTTCTGATACAGGCCAGGATGCCGTTGGCCTTCTTGGCCACCTGGGCACACTGCCGGCTCACGTTCAGGTCTTAAGAAAGCAGGTTTCTTAAGAAACCCCCAGGTCTTTCTCTGCCGGGCAGCTTTCCAGCCACTCCTCCCCCAGCCTGTAGCGCTCCATGGGGTTGCGGTGACCGAAGCGCAGGACCCGGCACTTGGCCTTGTTGAACTTCATACGATTGGCCTCAGCCCATCGATCCAGCCTGACCACATTTCTTTGTAGAGCCTCCCTACCCTCAAGGAGATCGACCCTGCCTCCCAACCTGGTGTCGTCTGCAAACTTGCTGAGGGTGCACTCAATCCCCTCATCCAAATCATCGATAAAGACATTAAACAGAACGGGGCCCAACACCGAGCCCTGAGGAACACCACTTGTGACCCGCCGCCAACTGGATTTCACCCCATTCACCACAACCCTCTGGGCTCGTCCAGCCAGCCAGTTTCTCACCGAGCGAAGAGTACACTTATCCAAGCCATGAGAGTTCTGAAGCAGCTTGTCATTACGTAAAAAGTTGGGGAACAAGCAAGGAATGAAAGCTTGTTAGAAATGTTATCTCCCTCCCTCCCTCCTTCCCTCTCTTCATCTCTCCCTCTATTCCTTCTGCTTTTCTTTCCCCCATTCCTTCCTCTCTCTCTTTTGCCTGTGCTCACTTTATGTTAAAGTCTGTATCTTCCTGTCAGCAAGAATCTACCATAATTTAAAAGTGATAACAGTAATGCAACTGAACAAATACTCAACCATCTCATACAGCATAAATGTCAGAAGGGAAATGCTCAGAAAATTACATGCAACATATAAAATGCAAATGTAATATATAATGTCCCATGCGGAAAATGAAAATGCTGAGCTCAATTCTTGCCCTTTACTTGCCTTTTAGTTTGACTACTACTGCTGAAAAACTAAGTCATAAACTCTCCTGAATCTCACCTTCACTACACAGATAATGGTGAAGTACTGAGGTAGCAGGTTTCTCTCAGAACCAAGAGAAAATGAAGCTTCATAATAACTTGTTTTATCAGGCCCACCTGTTCTGCAAATGCTTTAGCTTGTATGGCTGGCAAAGAATACGCTTCTTTCAGCTTTCTCCTGTCATTAACCTCTCTTGACTCTATCAACAGTTTCTCTTGCAACTAACCACTAATGATGTAAACTTACAATAAGAATTAGAAGTCTTTTACTTTTCTTGTGGAAAAAAAAAAAAAAAAAAAAAAAGAAGTGATTTTCCCCCTTTCCCTGCTATTAGCTGGTGTTTCTTCCCACCTCCCCATCTGCTATTCTAACATCCCAAAGTTCTTAGCAAAGGTTGGGGTTTGTTTGTTTGTTTTCTGAGTAAAGACAGAGCTGGTCATGCAATATATTTTTATAATTTCTGTAGAATTCCCATTGGACTGCCACGTTCTCAGTTACATTAAAACTTCGTAAAACTTGTATGCTTTAGACTGATTTCTTTTTAATGTTGTCAGCACCTACCTCAAATCAAACTTATTTTTGTTTGTTTTGGTTTTTTTTAGCTTAGCCAGAGCAGTTCAATCATTCCAAAAAGTAATTCATGTTAAAAAATTCTGGAGATCTTAGTCTTTAACAGCCTTAATATTCTGTGGTTTGGCAGAAGGCTCAGAATTGGCAGAGGGGCTGCCATGTGTCAGAAGAGTGCTTTTTATACTCGTCATGAAAATCTGCTTTGCTGTGTCTTCTGAAAAATTGCCAGTGCAGGAATCATTGGTGGCAATTAGAAGCAACATTTAATGATTCTGTCCTCCCGGACGGAGCCTGACCCAACCATAAAGCAACATCTCCAACGGCATGTTCTTTCCATTGCAGAGTTACAGCAGAAAAAGATTTTGGCCAACACCAGCCACAGCCAGTGAGTGGGAAATAAGCTAGGCACATTTGTGACTGTCCTTCATGATCAGCGTAAAGGATCCTCCTGAAGGAGAGAGCTGTCAAAATGGGATATAAAAAGGAGAAAAGCCAGAATATAGGGAAATAAAGAAATGGATTTAGCAAGCCCGTTAGGACTGTAGCTCCAGAAAATGAGATAAACTGCGGGCAACAGTTCTGAGCCTGGCAGCAAACCATGGGACAGACAAACAGAGAGGTAAGTGGGGCTCAGTGGACAAGAACGAGAAGGAGGGAAGATAGTCTGTTAAAGCATACGGGGTAATTCCAGGAAGCTGGAACTGTCTGAACAAAGCAATTGGGTTATAAACTTCTGCAAGGAAGAGGGCAGAAAAGAGAAAAAGACCATAAGGGAGAGACATTGGTGAGCAAAAGAATCATTCGTGAGACTAGCTGATGCATGCTGGGGAATTGGTATGGTTAAAGCCACTGGAAAGAGGATCCTGAAGGATGACGTGTAAATTCGTATCTGGGCAAAAGAAGCAGGACTGAACCAGGGCACCACAAACACCCAGGCAGCTTATGTGACTCCCTGCATACTGGAGCAGCTGGCACAGACTCTCATCGTCCCTGTATATTGTATAGACACCCCAGAGACTTACCTCGGTGCTGCGGATTGCATTTGGCATTAAGATGTTCAGACATTAGTCTTTGCAATGATCTTTCTCCAGCCTTCCCACCAGATCAACTGCCTGTTTTCCTTTTTCCTGTATTCACATCCCCCACATCAGTGTAACCATCTGGTGAGCTGGAAAGTCAGTGTATTGTAATGGACAAATCTGGATTTATCACAAATTCAGAACAGAGTGCTTGTTCAGGGGATAACAGTTTTAAGTTCACCCTGTTTGGTGTGGCAGGAAGGAAAGGCAGAGTTAGTTGAAAGTGGTAGGGCAATCTATACATAGCCCTTATATGACCTCTTTGTAAATGTTTTTGTGCAGTGTAAAAGAAAAAAAAAAGTCTCCCTGTTTGATCAGAATTTATCATCTGAGTGAAAATAATTACAGCATGATAGGTCATCAAGCTTCATTGGTTTTCAAGCCCAGAAAATATTGACCAAATTTAAACAGAAGCTTATAATTAAGTGTTCTTTTCTGAAGATATAGCCCTCAGTGACTTAGCACTTATAAGCAGAATTTGTGTTAGATCGAAGAGAAAGATGCTTACGCTGACCAGCTGGAATGGGGAAGGGGTGGGGGGGGAGAGAAATTTTGCCTAAAAATTTGGGGTTTCTTCTTGATATTGCCCAGCTACAACCCCTTTGGAAAGGCACACCTCCAGCTGCCAGCTGCCTGCCCTCACAACAACTGGCTGTCTCCGTGACTCTTTACAACCTTCTTAAGAAAGGCAGTAGCCCTAATGAAAATGTCCTACTGGATGGAGCAAGTCCCAAGGCTGTCAGCGGACCTGCCCGATTATGTTGCCAGGATAAGTTCAACTCCCTCCTTGGACTTAACCTTAAATTCCTTATTTCCTATTTCAATTGTGTCTAGAGAGGCCTTTTAAAACAAATACAGTTAATATTTTTTAAATTACAAACATGTATTTTTCCTTGACTTGAAGATAGCTGGCTGGAGTATCATTAAACCTAAAAAATAAAAAAACAACAAACAAACAAAAGAAAACCTAATTTGGACACAGAAGAATATGGAAAGTTTCCCTTGAAAGGGACAATTTAAACTATTATGCAGGTGTGAAAATTAGAGATTATATCTGAAACTATTTTGCTTCCTTAACTATTGTGTTTGTTACCATGGAACAAATGTGTTAAGATAACGTATTCTAATTTGGTACATTTTACTGAACTATTAGGTAGTTCAACTAATCCCTGCAGTTTTAATGTGAAGAATTTCCACATAAGAAAGCAGAAAAAGGTCCTTATATTTTCATATTTTTTTCATTTTTAGGTTTATCTTTTTTTTTTTTTTCTCACATAACACTTTTTCTGTTCTCTTCTAATACAACATAGCAGAAACATTTGATAAGACAATAATGAACTGTTTATTTCTGAGGAAAGAATTTCAATATTCAATAGAACCTTGCTTCACATAATGAATCTAATAGTGGAAAGTGGTTATTCTCTTATCTTGTACATTACAAAAACCTGAACTCTTTAAAAACAAATTGCCAACACACATTCAGCTACATACTGAAAAATAGTTCTAACAATGCCACTAGTGATAATGCTGTTTTAACAAAACCAAAATTGGGTCTGATTAGTAGTTTTCTACTGGTTTTCATTTATTACAGCTTTCCAGGTAAAGTATGGTGATCAGAATTCAACGGTATTTTAAAACCTTTACTGTGTAAAATTGTTTTTCCTTAAAGTGATGTCACTAGAAAAACTAAATTATTTTTTACAAATAGAACTATGTATATCTCACCTTCTTTGGTACCTTAAGACTCTTCTTAAGTAATGTCATTGTTGAGTAGCACAGTTTTAAACGATATCTTCTGAAACCTGGAAAGTTATAGCTATTACCCTGCCAGGGAGAGCTTCCCCATCCCAATGTGACACAGACTGTAGCCTGAACAACTTGTTTCTGCAGTGTTGTTGTTGCTATGGGAACAGAAGCAAAATGCTTACTGCTGTAGTATAACACAATTAAGCATATTATGGCCTCTTTAATTGCATTTTTTAGGAGTCACCACAAACAAAGAGAGAGTATCAGTCTGGGTGGACTCTCACTTATTTTCAGAAGACACTTTTGAATTAATATTGAAGCATATTCTTTCACCTATTTTAACTGCTTCTTTCTCCTACAGTTCTCACACCAAAAGAAAAAAATAAATCTGTCTCCTAAAGATATCCAACAAATTACTGCATTTCGAAGATGAAAAAAACAAAAAATTGGGCTTAGGGCCTTGCTGAGCCAGCAGATCATATTTAGTAGATCTTTACAATTACAACCTAGTAACAGTGGAAAATTCTTGAATGAGAACATGCTAGTTCCTCCAACATCATGGATTTACATATTTCATTATCTCCTTTTAAATAGCTGGGGTAAACTGATAATAAGTCTAGATGTAAATATTTCTTATAATGGTGATTCTATCTTCTTTATTAATAGTTTGTACTATAAAGCAGCTGCTTTCCTTTTTTTTTTTTCTCCTCCTGATATTGACTCTCCCTTCTAGTTTATATACTACCTAATGAGTTACTGAGCTGTTGCCTTCAAATGAAAGCTCCATTGTTTCAGCAAAGAGGGAAAAAAACCACCAAAACCATCAACAAAAAAAAAGCCAAAAAACCCCCAGCACAACATATGATAAAGAGAAACACAGCTTGTGAAGAGACAGAAAAATGAAGGGAATTTCCATGGCTCCACTAAGTCTAAATTCTTGTACTATGCTATAAGTAGTGCTAATCTCTGACTCTCTCATACATAATTCTGTCCCTAATCTGTTACTTTTGTTACCTAGCTGTTCCCACAGTCCACTTCTGAAACCCTAACCATAGAGAAAGAATTGCTCTGGAATTGCATTCAGAAAGAAAGGAAGGAAAGAAGGCAGGAAGGAAGGAAGGAAGGAAGGAAGGAAAGAAGGGGGGAAGTAAGCAAGCAAGCAAAGCAAAACAAAGGAAAGGAAAGCAGCAGGTGAAAAGAGGAATATCAGGTCGAGAGTCCTTGCTGCCTCTCAGCTAGGGAAAACCACTAGAATAGTGATACTGTGCTACACTGTAATAAGTACAACTTCAGAACAAACAAGACTTGCATTTTTAGCAAATTCCTTATTGAGTTTTACTGGTTCAACTGAAATTCAAATACCATTTGAATCACACAAGTCTGGTTTGGAAATAACCTGAAAATGTATAAAGATTTATTAATACTTGGTAAATAGGGATACACTGTTTTCCAGAGCTCAGGTGAAAACACCCTCTGCCTATTACAATCTGCATCTCTTAAGTAGGCCAACAAATGTAAAGGAAAGTGGTTAAGTCAACAATGTGAAAATTTTGACACCTTATTCCTGATTACAACTTTCACAATCTTTTAAGACCCACCACGTAAAGCTGCCCCAACCTGAAGGTCCCTGCCAGCTTTTGCACACCAAGGCATTAGGACACTATGGCGGTGTGCCAGGTCTGTACGCGCTAAATGTGTTGCCATGGGCACAGCACCTAACCCCAAGCCTTCGCTTAACACCTGGAAATGCTCTTTCTTGTTTGAGCCATGCCCAGCTCATCCTGTACTGCCCTGCTACCTCAAATACCACCAGATACCACTGTGTGAAAGGGACCTGGCGTACCATTATCCCTTTGAGTTCCATACTCATAGTTTATGCACAAGTTACATTAGCGGTAGAGACAAGACCCTCTGCAATGTGCTTGTCCCCTGCAGATACTGAAAAAAACAACCAAAAGAATAAACCCAAAGGCTTAGGGATTCATCGTCTCCCACGGCCTAGTTGAAAGCAGTAAAGAAGTACAGTATCATCAGAATCTCTGAATTCTGCTGAGTGGAGAGAGCAAAATAAAATACATTAATTCTGCCAGCTGAGGACAAGTTTTCAGCTTTGAAACCCTGTATTGAACCGGTGCATTCATACATCAGGAATACTAAAAAGCGCAGGCA
Organism: Astur gentilis; assembly: GCF_929443795.1. Classification (NCBI taxonomy): domain Eukaryota; kingdom Metazoa; phylum Chordata; class Aves; order Accipitriformes; family Accipitridae; genus Astur; species Astur gentilis. The sequence goes on along the minus strand of NC_064890.1, from coordinate 26,720,216 downwards.
ACAAGAGGACCATTTAGGGGTATAAGAGCAAGGAATAGCAGGAGTAAACACTTTGAACTGATCATAAAGACATAGCCGAACTGTCAAACAGATTGGCCTTTGATGGAGATCAGAGACAAGTCAGGGACAGGAGGCTTACGGAGCTGCCGAAACGCGGGAATACCTGAGAAACAAAGACGGCTGTGGTATGGTCCAAGCACCGTGGGGATTTTATGTTGAAATAATGATCGGTCTTGTTCAAAATATTACTAGTACCTCCGTCACCACCATCACTGTTACCGATCGTTATCATTTTCAAAAGCCTGTGCGCTTCTGTGTCCCTGCAGCCTAGCTGAGGCCTGGGCTGTTCCCAGCAGGAGCAGTCAGCTGGACTGACATCCCACCACCGCGGCTGGGAGAGCCAACGGGAGCCGGGTGGGAGCTGCGGCCACCGATTCCGGCTGCCTGCAGGCCAGGAGGCAGCAGCGGCTGTCCCAAGGCACTGGGGCAAAAGCTGTGCTGGGATTTGTCAGCATTATTCCAGTCTCACACACGGTAACCATTCAGCACGTTTTTTGTTGTCTGGTAACCTCAAGGTCCGCACAAAACTCGTGATTAAGTCTCCTCAGAGGCTCACAACAGGCTGGGTGCTGCTTTCACGTCAACCACCTGGACAGTTCTCTGCTCCTGATTCCCTTTTTGGGGAAAGCACTGGCTACATCCATTGGTCAGGAGATCAGTTCAGAACTCTGACCTTACTCTAACATTTGGAGGAGAGAGTGTATGAACGCAGAAGACTACAGAGGGCACAGCAAAAGATTTCAGCCTCAGGTTATCAATGAATGCTTAATTCATGTCACAACAGTTTTTCGGCAATGATTCACGTGTGTTTCAATAGAATAACTTCAAATTGGTAGGCCATCTGTTAGGACGAGAGAAATCAAATGGAATTGGGAAAGAAAATGAAGGAATAGTAATAAAATATTTCTATGCATTTGTTATTTCTGAATGGACATATGATTCATTTATATTTATTATCTTAATTTCTTGCCATTTGGAATAATGTAATGATCCTTTTATAGAAGGACAGTTATTTCAACTGGTATGTAACATATGTTTAAAAAATGAGTAGAGTGGGACTAACGCACAAAAGGACACGAGCTCCTAAATCTGTCTGGAAAACTCCTTTAGGTGCATGAATCTGCTCTAGGTGACGACCAGAGCAACTCACTAGGCAACTGGCCATAGGTGGTCCTGCTTGAGCAGGGCAGCTGGACCAGATGAGCTCCAGAGGTCCCTTCTCACCTTAACTATTCTATGATTCTGTAATCCAAAATTTAGAGACTAAAAACTCACATTCAACAGCTATAACTGTAGAATGCCTTAGCTTTCCCTGAGTCGGGACTGCTTTTAGATATTACCAGAACTAACTACGTATGGACGGCAATGAAAAGTTATTTGTTCCTTTTTTCCACATTATGTACTAGGCTAAGTTCAGTAGACATTCACAGCACGCTTGCTGGCTGACACAGAGTATGTTGGTGTCACAAGAGGATATGTTGTTTTCTCCAGCTTTATCAGTAAAGAAAGGCACTTCTCCAGATTTTAGGGGCGTCCCATCTTTGTCTCCCATGCCCACGCCAGTGGTGTTAACACCAGGCTTGTTTCTGTTCTGCAGCCTGGTGAAGCAAGAGTCACACTCTAGTCCCTTCTGGCTTAGCTATTTCACTCAGTAGAAAATGATTACATGTTCAGTATTCAATATTTAAGCATGACTTCACAGGCTAGTGGATAGGGAAAGAATCTGATTATCTGCTCTACTGAATACTTAACATAGAGTAGTGATCATTTACAGGCACCTGGTCTCTTTGTTCAAAGGAGTATGCTATGCACTGGAAGGAAGTTGTTTATGTTTGCTGGTCTAACAAAAACTTATTTATTTCAAGGCGGGGGGGAAGACAGTTTCAACAGGAAGTAGCGATGGAAACCTATTTCCTTATATTTCCTATCGTCGTATTGTGTGGAAGTTTTGAGGGAGCAGAAGAGAAAAAGGACAGAAAACCAACCTCTTTTCTTCTTCTAGCCATGTTCTGTCGGAGGCGCTGCAATAATCAGCCAGTGTCAGGAGCCAGTGTAGAGGAGTGGTATCTTGTAATTGGGACTTAACTGTCTGGGTTCAAGCCCTGTTTTCCCTGTGTCTTATTAGGTACGTCAATGTCTCCTTTTGCTGCCTGCTGTCTTTTACGGAACTTATCTCCAGAAATGAGCTCCTATTTCTGTTATCGACTTTAATTCTTCAGACCTAATTTTCTGCAGGCATTTATGGGAAGCCTAAGCACTGGTGCTGGGATGGGGGATTCCACTACACAGTAAAATGCTTTAAAGAATCAGTACAGTGCTACCCATTGCAATGCTTAAGTCTTTTCATGGATCTAATCCCAGATTACTACTGCTCCCAAGAAAGAGAATAATTTACAGTGAAATAGGAATATGTGAGATGAGGAAGATATTTTATTGCTCTTTCCTTGTTCATTTGTAAAATACAAGGGTCAAAAATATCTTGTTCTGTCTCTAAGCACTATGAAAACAAAAGGAGAATTTTCCCTTCATCAGGTCATTTTGTCTCCCTGGACTAAAGTGCTGGCTTTCTTCTGTAATTCAAGACTTCAGTCCTAGTGTTCACTTGCTTTCTGTATGTATACTTCAGATTACACCTGTTGATATTATCTGTGGCCACGCATTTGTGGTTATCTAGGATTGTTAGCAAGATCAATGCAGGGCATGTGGTGAAAAACAAAAATAGTGTTTGTTATTAAAACCATTACATTCTACAATGATTACCAAACTCTGAAATAAATTTCAGATCTGGAGCCAACTGTTGCGGTTTCACACATTCTAAACATACATAAATGGGAGCAGGAATCTCTGACTATATGAACTAACTGGAATCAGGTCCAGTTCTGTGAAAGGTGGGACAGAGCACGCCATATGCTTTTCCTCTTAAAAATAACTCGGAGCACCATTTGTTATCTCCTTACTGTCTTTGTATCTTTATATGGGATAAAAGGACCTCTTGTATATACTTGAGTGGATCTTTTGCTCCTTTTTCCAAAGAAAGGATTTGATTTTTCAAAACAAGGATTTGAGTTTGTGGATATACTTCTCTGTTTATACAAGCAGGTGTGTCTGACGGGTGAATTTAGCTGCAGCACTAGCTTTGGCTCTGAAGCTACGAGAAAATCCACTGCCTTCAACTGTTTCAGTTTAAGGCATTCAAACACCAGTGGATATTATGCAAAACAGATGTTCTTTATATTAGAAATATAAAGAACAACATCAATTTGGGAAACAATAAAAAAGGAAATGAGTGTATTCTGACACCAGCCGTTATTGATTACTTTTATGTTAGTGAAATAAATGTTTAGTTATAATGATACTTCAAACAAAATGGACAGCCAATACTGATGTAAAATAGAACAATGGCATTTATCCAGGTTGCTTTTCCATTTTCTTTCTTTCTTCTTTCTTCCTTCTTTTTTTCTGCTACAATTGAAGAAGTTAATGTTGCTATAAAATTCAGAACACAATCATTCCTTTCATGCAGAAGCTTTGTTTGTTTCCTTGCTAACAGCTCACATAATTTCACATCTGGGTTTTGTTTCTATTTAAAATAATTATGTAGAAATTAATTTATATAGCCATATCAATGGAGAAAACTAAGGTAAATATTTTGACTTGCATATTGTATGCTCATGTTTTTTAAATATCCATTTATCTTTTTATTGTCACTGCAGTGAATCTAAAATCCATATTGCAAACTTCAGTGTTAAACACCGTCCTTAGAATCCGCTTGCTCTAAGATCATTAGGCTGTGACTATGAAGAGATCAATCGCCACTTCTGCTGTTAGTACACAAATAGTCTGAACAACTGCGTACTGAGAAAGCACGTGAAACTCTTCAGTGCTCTTACCTTTAATGTATGTCTCAGTTCTCCACCACAACCAGCGTATGCAGAAAAAGGAAAAAGGAAGTAATGATGTGCTAGAAACTCATGAGTAAGGCACTTGAAAAGGCACACTCTTTCCTGCACTGTGAGAGATATAATTTTCATTTAATTTTCTTGCCGATCACGCTCTGTGTTATCACAGGGTCTCCCAGTGTCACGTTTTCTGTATATGTTGCCTATGCAGCAATCATTGCTCAAATCTTTCACTTCTTTGGCTTTTTTCTAAGAGCATGCTTAGTTTAAGGCCACAAATATTTCCTTGAAACTAACTAATGGTTAATCAATTGCATAAAAGCCCCTTACTTCCAGTGTGGAAACACAAAAAAGAAAAACTGAAAGGCATAATGGCATTATCCTGCTGTCGGAAGAAGAGGAAATGAGGAAGGGGAGGAGGTAGGATTTTCCTGGTGCCATCCTTTTGCTTGGAGCCTGCTGTGGCTGGGGGAGTTGCAGAGGCTCCAGGGAGGGCAGAGCTGCTGGCCAAGCTCGCCCGGGGACTGCTGCCAGAGACAAGGGGACACTTACTAGAAGGGACAGTCGATGACTCTGGGCCTACAGGTGTCTTCAGGTCGACTGGCAATATACACATACTTTTGGAGAGTGATTTTCAGCAGGAGGTTGGACTTCAAACAACTGAAGAAAAGCCCCAGCAAAGAAGAGTATTATATCTCTTTTACACCCCAAAAAAGTAACTGGGGGGTGAGACCTGGGTGAAATAGGCCGTTGAAGAGCCCCTGCCCCAGGTGAAGAATCCATAATTCTCTGCTTCCCAAACTCATTAATTTAAATAAGTGATGTGGTAGTTATGACAGCAAGAGGCATGACAGATAAAGTGGTCTTTGTATTACAATGTCCATGAGCGGCTGTCTTCTAGCCAAACTTGAGTAACCTACAGGGTTTACATCTGAAGTAGTTATCCTAGGCTTCCTCTATACTCAGCAAAGGAATCCCTTCTTCTAAAGTGATATTCACCTCACCCTAAATTAAGCATGCAAAACATGTCCTAAATTAGGGCCCTTCTATGCACCGATAGCCTCAAATGTAAAAGTCTATGTGGTGTCTGTGGTGTCTAAGTGAGGTAGACTGCACCGTACGTCTTTGATGAGCTGAACATATACTCCAGCATTGATTTGATATGTACTTTAGTATATGAACTCTAGCTTGAGAAGAAGGAATACTTATCTACATATTCAGATTAATGAAACACACTATTCAAAATCCTGTGCAAGTGTCTAAGTAGTATTTAAGTATGCTAATCATGGAAACTACTTGATCATCATTCCTATTTATCCACTACAGCTTTGTTTCTTTCTGCCTTAGCTTCAGATAAGCGCTGCAGAAACTCACTCATTTCATTGCTCAGTTGCTGTTGTGTCCTCCCTGGAAGTCTCCCGCCTGCGTGTTGCATGCAGATGCTTCATCTCTTATCTCACATTCCCTTCCTACTTCTTCCTTGGCTCTTCATCTCTACTTGCTTTTTTGGATGAATTGATAGCTGTTGTTTGACCTCAGGCAAATCAAACACTTGTGAATTCACCTCATTCTTAATCTTTACAAGTTACACAACCTAGCAAAATGTTTCTGGTGCAGGACACTCGAGCAGTGGAAGCGAATATAAGTACCCCACAGGGAACCACAAAAAGAGTGGAGGTGACAACATGTATCTGCAACAGATTATGTGATTTTTATGTAAAGTGTGATTCAGCTGCCTTTAGCATATTGGTATAAATTGGCGGAAGTGTGGGGAGATATAGACTGATATTTTTCCTGTAACAGCTTCAGCACCATCAGCTGTTCTGAAAAACAATAAAAAAGGAAAATAATCCCCCAGTAAAATGATTTCTGATTTTACAGTGTCCCTTTTGTTGCAAAATATATGATCCTGAACATAGAATTTTCATGTCAACTTTCAGTCCAGAGCAAAGTTCTATTGATGAATTATAAGCCCCTGAAAATAGGGAATTATAATGTAAATCCTGACAAGATCCTTAGCTATTGTGGTACAATGACAACAGTATAATAAGTAGCCTACTGCATATTGTTATGTTAATAAATTTGCATAAGATAAAACATGCCATTTTAATATTCTAAACTCATATAATCAACATGCTAATGTATTACAATACACTTCCCTGAAATACAGCAATGCATATACAAATCTGAGTCAATATGCTGTCAGAATGTCCCAGCTAACTAGAAATAAGTAAAATGCACAGGTAATATGATACAGCAGCATCCTCCTTTTATGTTTTGACATTGTTTTTATTAAAACTTTGCTGAGTATCTGTGGTTTTTTACTTTCACATGCAATACAGAAATGGTCTGAATACTAAAATAATTTACAATGTCTTCAGTAATTGTTACCTGGTATCTAATTACATCTAAACATACAATAAACTCCATATAGTCTTGTGGGTACTGTCGATAAACAGTCAAATGCAAAATAATTACTTCAGTAGCATTTTATAAGTTTGGTCTAACAAAATCAAGAAGATGTTGTAGAGGTACCTATGGAACTGGTGAAAACTCAGATAGCAATTAATGGTCATAGCCTAAAATAAGGTTTCTTAATACTGTGATATGAAGCAGAGAAGGAAACTGAGGTTGTAATATAGTATATTTCTAAATATATTAAGATCTTCAGAATGAAAGACAACCTATGGTTTTAATCTGACCATTCATTTGTTTAGCATAAGGAGAAGTCCTTATGGCCATGAACATAACACTAGCAACAGAATTCAGGACTTTTCTTTCATATCTCAAGGGAATGGGTTTTTTTCTCTACTTCAGCTTTATCATCCTAAAAAAATCTTCTGGTTTATTTAGAAATTTCTGGTACTTGCTGCTTATTTTACTGGATAGATTAAGGCTTAACAGTGATGATACAGATTAAGTGTATTTAAAGCTTCTGAAAGCATATACTTCTAAAACTCTTTTAATGAAAGTAATTAAGGTATTTGGAGAGTTATCTATAAAAACTTTTGAAGACTATTTGCTGTACTGAGATTTTTGTCTACCTTGTTTAAAGTGTAATTTTCCAGTGTGTGGCATGATACACCATATCAATGCATGTGCAAAACATATGTACAATATTTTTACACTGCAGTTTAGTCTGTGAAAAAGTAGACTATGGAGTCTACTAATGTGCTCTTCGCCCCAAGGACCTCATTTCAAATCTGCCAGCAGTCACAAGTCGTACAGTCTAAGCTGTCTTTATAGCCTTTTGCAGTCCTCAGTCTTGTCATCCTCAGGAAAGAATCCAGACTCCGAATCATGTAGACTTAAAAATCCTGTGTCCTCACTAAATCACGAGAGGAGGCAAACTGAAAGACTGCATTGGAAAAGTGGGGGTTCCACTTCTTGCAGTTTACCTTTTCACAAGACAACCTAAAAATGTCTGTGTCCTCGGTAGCTAAACTGTATGTGAGTTTTAACTATTCTAGTAACAAATTCCCATTCACTAGTATCTTGCCGTTGTTCAACTGACAAACATAGATCACAAAGTCTCCTTCTCTCTCTTCGCTGTATTAATTTTATGGGTAGCGTGACCTTCCTAAAACAAAAAGTCAGAATAGGAAGCAGTAAAGAAAAAGTACTAATCCCAAAGCTGGGCTGCTAGAATTCTGCCTGGGAAATCCTGCACAGAAATATTAGTATATGGTCTGTGAAACCAGGGAACCCGATGCAGCCCTAAAAAAAGTGAATAGATACGTTTATTCTGAAGTGACATTTTTTTAATTATATATGCAAAATATTTAGATGATCTGTTAATAAAAAAGGATTCATAATTACACTGAGATACTGTTTTGCTGTATACTGCTGTGTTTCCTACCCATATTCTCCTATTCTGTACATTGTCTAAATATGGTAACAGATTTTTCCCCAGATACCTCCAGAGAGACCTCTGACATTAGAGTCTTCTCCATCCAAATAACCTTTCTACAACTTTAGCTACATCTCAGTTCAGCCCAATATTTCTATGAGAGCATGGCAGTTTGCATAATTTCGGGCTAGTGGACAATAGTGTTAGCATATGAAATTTCATTAACTCTATAGGAAAAGAGAGTCACTCAGTCATAGGAATAGAGGACCATGGAAGTCGTGAAATTTGGAAAATGGCATATATGTGTGATTAAAGTGTTTTCACTTTCATTTGGTCTTGCACAGCGAAAGAGAGTCAGCATGGTTTAACAAGTGTTTACTTGTTTAGTTATATCATCGGTCCTTCTGCTTTTTTTTCCCTACATGTTTTTATGTAGCTGATTTCTTCATGCTGATTTTTTTTGTTAATAGCGTAAATATTTCAGTGCTATCTTTGACAAGCAAGCAGATGTTTTTATTGTCATGAAGGAATATCTCTGGATGAAAGGAGGGGAATATCTTCTCCGCTTTCTCCTTAGGCCTTTAAGGGCTAGACAGCCAATGCAGTCTTATCTATTTAGTGAACAGGTAAATAATTTCAACATTTCTGGAAAGCGTAAATAATAATACTTGCAGGCATGTTTTACTCCATCCACCAGCAATGCTGAAAATAGAGGGAAATAGTATAGATGTACCAGCTCTCAAAGAACTGAAAGTTGCAGAGTTAAGAGCTGTATCTTCGGTAGAGTAATGAAAGAGTTTGTGGCTTTTGGGGGATTTGAAGAAGTTAGAGTGATACTTTAGCACGTTTTCCTAGCTGAATATGGGCTTCTATTGTCCTGTGTAGCACGACTGTCTTATCTGGGCAACAGAGAAGTGACCACAGAGCTTTTCTCCTTCAGGCACTGTGGAGTGGTCGAAAGTGAAAGGCCCGTAGTTGAAGTTTTGCTTGACAGAGTGCACAAACCCATCGACTTAAATTTCCTGGCACAGCTCTCACCTGAATGTGTGATAGCTACATGCCCATATTAACGACATATCTGCACAAGCAACAGCCTCATTGGCTGATTTTTCAGAGACATAAAGATAAAATATTTGGAAATCTTTCTCCATATCACACATAAGACACACCATTGCTTCAGGGGGGACTCCTGTTCTGCCTCTGCCTTTCCGTACATAGTCAGCAACAATAAATAAGAGTTTCACTTCTGTACCAGTCAATTTTATGCTTTCCATAAGCATTTAATTCATTTGAAAGTGTGCTGTTCTTTTATGGAACCAGAAAGGATGATCTTTATTATAGTATTTTAAATCTTCACTCAAACATGCTAATTCTAAGCCTTTCACAAACACTATATTTTGTATTGAAAATTGTTCAGAAAGAATGTATTGTCTCTCTACTGCTTCTGCTATGCACAAAATGCATTTAAAAGGAAGTAATTCCTAAGAATTTAAGCCCATAGAAAAAATAACTGATTTGAACATGATCTGAAGAAAAAGATATGCTTGTTATATTCAATTTTCATGCATGTACAATTCCTTGCTCCATAAATCATGCCACATTTTCTGTTTTAGTTGTAAAAATACTGTATACATGGACATTCCACGTGTTTTAAAAGCATAGTTCCTACTTTACTAATGTAGTTGTCAGTCCACAGCACAAACATAGAAAAGCTTATATTTTAAAATAAAAGTGCTACACACAAGCCTATAATCATCCAGTCAATAAATATGCATCTTACATTTCCTTGCTATTGCAGTAAGAAAGAGAAATAAAGGACAAAGCCAACCGCAATCAATAGCTAATTTCACTAAGAAGAATAGACAGTAGTCTGGTATCTGTATGTCTACGTGGTGTGCTCACTTCGGATGAATCACTGCATTGGAAGTTATCATATAACAATTGGCTGAACAGAATAAGTTAGTGAAAAGAGAAGTATAGGAGAATCTCATTTATTTTTGAACTCAGAGTACATGACGAAAAGTGTAAATAACACAACTTTCTCAGAGAAGTTTAAAAATACAGCAAAATAATACAGGGTTTCAAAATTGTCTGTGGTACAAAAACAGCTGCAAGATATGAATAAAAGAAGAAGCTGAGGGTTGCCATTTCTGGCTTCAATAGATTATGATGTAACAGATTTATATAATTAACCATTTGTACATTCAATCGAACAACAATGCTAACAGAGTACAAAGAGAATTTTCTAAATATGAACATTATCTTAGTATAGTTCTTGGGTTTTGTTATTTATATCTTCGTAGAACAACACTTTTATGTTATGGTACTATAACTTCGAACTCTTCATATTGTCCTGACGATCTTCTGAGAGCAATAAATGCAGATATCCTCATTTTATTAAAACAGAAGTACCTTATCTTACTAATGTACATTCTTGAGTTATATATATTTATAGTGTAAAGATAACTGTGCTGAAGAAGCGTACAGCTAAAGATCAGAAATTCATCAGCATTCCAAACCTAGTGAATGATTCTCTCCCAAAATCAGTTTTACAATGAATATAAATTGAGAAAAACACAAAGGCGGCGGCCAGCAGGAGGTCTCAAATGCAGGTGAAATTAAAAATAAATACTGAGGTTTCAAAAAGTCCATTTTCTCATTCTCACCCTGAAATAGATCCATTGGAAATACAGATAGCAATTGCAGTTTTCAATCAAAAATCTCTGCTCAAAGCTTTTTTTATCCTAAATTGTAGAGTATTCTTTGAAGGCTAAAATCACACTGAAAAGTTGTACTTCAGCCAAAATTAAACAAGCTGATTTGTTTGTTTATCATGTTTCTGTGTTACAACATTATCCGCTCTGATGTAGGTAATTAAAAAAATGAAATGAAATTGATTTTCATGCCCAGAGGGCTAACATTCAGAAAGGTAAATCCACAAAGAGACCCCAAGTTCTAAAAGGAAAGAGTTAATGAAAATATTCCCAGGAAACCAAGACAAGAAGCAACGAGGCAGTTTCGGCATTTTTGCCTGCCCCATCACCCTAAACGCACGTGGCATACCGAGCCTGGAGTCACGGGCGTGTAAAGCAGCTCACTGCACTAAAGCTCAGGTCACAGTGCTGAGCACACATTCAGATATCCTGCAGACACAGGTCACTTATATACCAGCAAATTAAACACGCTTGAGAAATCTGAAGGCACTGAGATCATTCACAGAGTGGCTGGATCTACGCTAAGAAATTGCCAAGACTGGGTAGCTGAAGGCAAACTGCCCATTGGGTGTTCTCCTGAGCTGCTCTGACCGACAGACCATGCCGGCGAGCTGTTGGGGGACATTGATAGCTAAAACGGGCCAAGAGGATCTTTTAGGGAGGGTTGCTGAGAGTTGCCTAGCAAGGACAACCACGTTGCCGTGCCCTAAAGCATTCCAGAGCATACTAGAAGTGACTAGCACAGATGCATCCAGGCAGGCTGACATAGGCAGGGTTACACGGGCACAGGAGCTCCAAGTCTTTACTGTAAGACCTGAGCCGGGAGCCAGTCACGAACTTCTAGAAGAGCTTCTTAGCTCTAATTTAGAGCAGGCTGTCATCACACAAAACATTTAATGACAGTGAAGCTTGAAGTGTTTTACTGTGAGGGTGATGGAGCAGTGGCACAGGTTGCCCAGAGAGACTGTGGTGTCTTCATCCTTGGAGATATTCGAAATCCATCTGGATGCGGTCCTGGAAAACTGGCTGCAGGTGGCCCTGCTTATTACACAGGGCAATGGACCAGATGACCTCCAGGTGCCTCTCCCAGCCTCAGCCATTCTGTGATCCTGTAAAACGTTCCCACTTCCATGTCATGGCAGTCTGCCCTTCCTGTTGTGTCAGCTCAACTGCTTGTGAGGTTTTGCTCTGAATTTATCATAAACCAGACCCAGATTACAAACAAAAGAACAGCTTTTATTTCACTTGTATCGCAGGGTTGCTTGTAATCCAGATCGATACGGTAGCGCGAACCAGATCGTGGAAATGATTGGGGTTACAAACAATCCTGCAATACAAATGAGCAACAAGCCAGAGGGCAGGACTGGGGTCAAATGGCAAGGGGTGGCGAGGCAGAAGTGCCGTAAACTTCAGTTATTGCCAAAGCTTCTTCATAATGAAACCGTGGCCTCTCTGAGCTTTTGAGTCCATCTCATGCAAGACAAAAATTTTAACTGCAAATACTTTCTTTGTACCCTCGCCTGGTCTAGTTTCTTTGAAACAGAGCAGGAGCACTTGCACAACCATGTACAGCTGCTGAAAGGCACTTCAGGAGGCTGTGCTGTCTGCCCGATTTTTTACTGCCTCATTTGAAGCACAATACCTCACAGTAACAATGAGGACACCTGAAACATATGCTGGCACATTAAAAGTGAATGTAAATTCATTTCACAAAAAGTCCTGTTTGAGCATGGGGATAGATACTGCTGGCCAGCAGGAAATGCTGAGCAATACTTGTCTTTCAAGTTTGGAATCAGAGTCCAGAATTTGGCCTCCTCTACGTACACTGAGCAGCGTTCAGTGTTTTAAAAGGCCAGCAAAAGTGTCTGGTTTTGCGTAGACACTCAAAACATGCAGGAAAAGAGAACAACGGTTTAGGTCTTATGTAGATGAAGGAAATTTAACCTGTTATTTTTCATCTTCCAGGAAGTGTCTGACTATACGCAGGCTATCCTCTTTAGGATATTCTCTAGAAGCTCTACACTGGGACCTGTGGTCACAAGAGTCATGCAGTCCTATGCCAAGGAGCAGAGCGAGATGTAGTCTAATGGGGTATTTGGATGGAGAGGGCAAGATGGAGTTATCATTCCTCTCAGGACAGGATTTAGGTTTCTGCTTCATTATTTCAGCTTGCTGCTTGGTTATATGAAAATGAGTTCTTTTCCTTGTAACAGAAAGCTTGTTGGTTGTTTTTATTATGCATATAGTCCCATGCATTTTATGCTGTTACATTTGAAAACATTTTTATTATGACCATCCTTTTTTTTTTTTTTTTTTTTTCCTGGATATGGCATTCCATCTATTGATAATATCTTCTCAATATAATTGTTATCAGTGAATTTTGTACTTCTACTTATTTTTCCAAGGTAACAAATGGAAATATTAACTGACATTTTTCCTATGACCAGTACCAGAAACTTCCACTGGCAGTCTCCCTCTAGCTTGCTCTCTTTGTGTGCACTCTTCAGCCAGTACGTGATCACTTTACCATTCCTCCATTACTATTTACATTCTGCTGCTAAACTAAAAGGTTTCCAAGTGGTACCGTTTCAGATGACTTACTGAAGGGTGAGCATATAAATTCCAGTAGAATTGCCAAGTAATAGACTTGCTATACAGTAAGTAGAGTATGTAAACTTACAATAAACTTACTCTATTTGCTTTATCTTGAAAATTATCTAGTTTAACATTAAAAGATATGAGCTTAATCTGGCACCATTTCCTTTTGGCAAACACAGTTTGCATTTATATTTTGGAGTCTTGTGGGTAGGCCAAATCAATAGTTAATCTTACTACCTGTGTAAAAGAAAGATGGAATTGCAGTTGTCTAGACAGCAACTCAGTTCTAGCTAGAGAATTGGAACAGAAACAACAGGCACAGAAAACAAAGGGGAGAAAGAGACTAATTCCTTTATGTTTTCAGTAATTCTATACTTGATAAATAACCTTTCTTACTGAGTAGATAATTGTAATCTTATAAGCATCTCGTGCTTCACATGCCAATTGAAGGCAAGAAATGAAGAAAAATTAACAAGACAAATGTTTCTTTCATAAGAATATATGTAAAAGAAAAGATAACCACGAAAGCTTATGAGTTACTAAATTTATTCATATTTTAACGCCAGCTCAAAATAATACTTTAAAATTGAATTTGGGTGAAAAATATATGGAGAAAGGAATAGCTTTGCAATTCCATTTGTCTAAGAAAACACTCATGAATTATATTTATTATTTTTTCGAGTGGAAATGGTTGCCTGCATGAATTGAAATACTGCTATTGAAGTCAATAGATAATTTTTCTACATAGTGAACAGATAGATAGGCCAATGACAGTCAGAGAAAGACCCTGTAAGAAAAACATACTTTTTATTGGCACAAATCTGTTAACATTTTTCCTTTGTTCTAATTTCTAAGCTGTTAATACCCATTTGCTTGTTTGTTTTATTTCTTTGCCTTTTTCATCTTCACCAAATAATCTTTGCTCATGATTCAGTTTTATGAAGTAACCTTGAATTAACAGTCATTTTCAATGGACTGAAAATGTACTTGCAGATTCATTGAATTCCGTTAGATTCACTCAACAGTTCAAGTGTTTTTGACAGACTAAATAAGGCATCCTAAGTATGTGGATTTTTTATCCTTTTTGTTGTAACTGCTTTTCCATGTCATTTCACAAAATATCTCTACAGTTATGTATATATTTGTTAATTTTTAAAAGTTATGAAATGATAAAAAAACAATCCTTATGTGTATAAAGGCAGTTTTGAACATGTGCTAATGTGCAGATTCTCAAAGCCTCAAACTAAATCCTCAGTCATATGTATATCAACTGACAAATCAAGTGGTATTAGAGGCTTTTAGAAAACATGAGCTGAGGAACTGCAGCATGAATAGGACATGCTCTGGGACCTGCTTTTGCATCTTTAGATGAAATTCAAAAGAGAATATCTAATTAAGACACAGACTATGACACCACTAAAGTCTTCCATCTTTCTGTAGGGTACATTCAAGAGCACATTTGTTTATTTATATGTATATACATAAATTTCCTGTGAATATTTTGCAGGGGCTTGAGTCATAAGAGTGCAATGCAAACGTTGATTGCTGGGGGAGTAGTGCACCCACAGGAGTCACTCAGAGTAAGACTGCGTAGTACCAATCTCTCACTGCAAAGGTCTGAACCAGATTGTACTCCCTCCACTCTTTTGTGCCAGTGCTCCTGACAGTCACTCAACCCTGACTCCATACTCCTACTTCTCATTCAACCCTCAGGAATGGCAAAGAAGTTGGTCAACAGCTGGTACTTCTTCCCTTCTCCCTTCTTCATCATGCTCACATGCAGAATCTGACAAAATGAAGTATGCGCACAACATGTAAAGGACATCCTTGTATTTATGATTTTCATCCATACATGTGCAGCAAGCTTCATAACTGAACCCAAGGAAAAAAAATAAATTTTAGTATTTTTAGGAATGTGAAATGGACTTAAATGAGTGTTTATTTGGATACTGAATGGCAAAACTTTCTTTTCAGAGATTCAAACTGAAAGCTCTTTCACAACTGGAGAAGTCACAGGAAGCCATCCCAAACTGTGAGAGCTAACTTCACATTCCTTCCTGGTGGTAAGTCATATTTTGAGCCCCAACACACGTGTAAAAAACTCACTTAGGCATATAATCACAGATGTGTAGATCCTGTATAAAGTCTTTCTGGAAAAGCTGTATCCTGTAAAAACTAATCTAACTTTGAAGTTAGCCGCACTTCGAGGAACATTTGACTAGATGACCTCCAGAGATCCCTCCCATCTTAAATTATTGTATGACTCTATGAGTCATATACTGCCTTCAAGTGCAGTAGGTACTGGGTTGGACTAGTGTTGCTTGCAAAAGGAGACATTTATTTAAAATTTTGAGTGTTAGGTCTATTCAAAAATATCATTCTGGGAAAAGTAATTTCTGAAAAATCTCATTATGGGTTTGGTTCTATTTTTTAATTCAGAAGCAGAAAAACAAACCTAGAAGAATAATTGTTTGTGAAAAATGCATGTGTTAACATTTTTTAAAAAAACCGCTTTGATATATACCATTCACCAAAATTTTTTAAAAAATAGATATTTTAATCTTTCCCTTTCCATTTTTCTTAAAAGACCCCGATGATAACTTTGACAATTTTTTTCTTAAAAATAAATTTTAGATTAAAAGTCAGTTTTCCTTAAACTTATTTTTCAACTACATAATTACTCTTCAGTATGTAACACTACCTTTTTTGGGTATGGGTAAAATAGTTAACTACATAGTGTAGTTGTTTTCAGAAGCTACAATACTGGATATTAATCAGTTTTGCCATTTCACAGGAGAGCAATTTTCCTCCAGATACCATGTTCTATACCAGCATAAGCTGGTTATCTTCTGAAGCTTATAAAAATGCAAAGAATGTTAATAATTCAGATTTAAATAAGATAATATGATTACATACATCAGGGCTATATAATGTGCTGTTCTCTTGTGTGGTGCTGTCAGAACAAGTTAGCTTCCCTCCTGGATTTTAATATATTTCATTCAGTGAAAACAGTTTTGTGCAATAAATGTCACAATTTCCTGTCTTAGTTAATATTATATTATATTATATTATATGTTATTAGATGAATTACAAAAAGGTAATAACTTAGACAAACTTTCTAGGGGACAGATTCTCATTATTGGCTCAGGAAAACCAATTCAAGGAGAACAACTAGCAGTGGTAAGCTGGTAACTGAGATCGATTTTAATTAAGACACAAACTATTATCAAACTATTTTTTAAGGCTCCTTCCTAGTTATTGTGTCTAAGTTTACAGTGACAGGAAAGCATGTCTCAAAAGCTGGAGTAGTCTATTATTCCCTGTGACTTGCTTCAAGAAACAGTTTCAGACAGGATCACTTGTTATAATAAAATGCTAGGAATAAAGGTAAAGACTGAAGCTTTCATGACAGCAGTTGATAGGTTTGCTGAATGCTGCAGATATGTGGACTTCGAAAGAGAACTAATAAGAGAAAGAATAGTCACACATATAAAAGGAGCCTGCTTCTGGGAAGAGACACTGTCACTCCGATTCAAGCGCAGGCAATGTTACTTACCATTCCCAAAGCAGAAGTCCTGTATCAGGTGGCCTCAATACACAGAAGATGAGCCAAACAGAACTGAAATAGCAACAGCAGCAGTCTCATAATACAAAAATAGTGCACAAGTAGGGACAGGGAGAACAATATCTCTTCACAAGAGAGAACAGTAGAGCTGTAGAGGAAGGAGCATGATAACAAGCAACAGCTGGAAACTATGGACAGCAGAGAGGAGGACTGATGGATTTATCATAAAATAGGCACTTTCCTAACAACATCGAGGCTGCCCAGAGAAGCTGGAGATAACATTGCTGTCATCAGTGTACATCACGTGACGGTTTCACATTCCAAGGGACAAAATGTGCAGGAAAAAACATACAGTAGTATTCGATGTTGAACTGAACAGACTATATCATACATTTAAAACTAACATGGGGCAACTGCTGCAGTATTGCCAGAAAAAAAGAAAAAAAAAAGAAAGAAAAGAAACAAACCCCAAGCCAAGTCAGGACAATATTCATTCAAAGCAAGACAGCTGTGAAGATCAGGTAAAATACTATACGGGCTCAGAGAAATTACGCTGGACATTTGTGTAATTCTGGTATCAGACATCAAAGTATTCTCAAGACAAGAAGTCCCAGCAGGCCTTGGAAAACTCCCTCTTGTAACAGTCCTAACCAAGTTTGGAAGATACTGCTCCAATGAAGAAATATTATCAAAGGTTAAATAGGTCTCATCACTACATTATTGACTTCTAATGCAGTGTGAGGTGCAGAGACTGTAATGGATTATTGGATACAATTCCTTGATTTTTCCATAAGCCTACACTTACCATATGAGTAGGCAAGGAGCAGGTAACCTAGGAAGTAAATCAAAGATTTAGCAAGAGTCAAGTAAAAGTACAATAATATCTGTCTTATTTTAGTGTTAATACATTTGCGATATCCCCGAATCCATTAAAATAGACATTTATTTGGGGAAAGTTACTTATATAATGCCTACTTAATAAAAACATGAAGTAATCTCCCAGTGATTCTAACATAGGGGTGCTGAGGAATTCACAAGAAAATATACGGGACAATTGGTATCCCTGTCTGTTTTGACAGTATTAAGTGCACTCTCCATCTACATTAGCCACCGATACATCTCTTAATGCTTTTAGAGCAGTGCTCACGCACAGCAGCTATCAGTAAGCTAAGAACCTCTTTCCCTTTCATTCATGGTGTTTTACGAGTGATCACTATATTCTTACTGCATAAATAAGGACCGAAGAGAGCAGCCGCTCAGGATTCACAAACAAGCAATGACAAAATTCTAAAAACACATATAAGCCAGCCATTTCTCAGAGGTCCTTTGTGGCATTGCGTTCTCCTCCCTTTATCCAATAACTGAGTAATCCAATAGCTCCTTTTCACCTGAGATGCATTCAAAACCCTTGTTGGTCAGATAAATCTAAGCTGGTATCTCTACCCACCCAAAAGCAAACAGTATGGATATATGCCTTCCTTGCCCTGTGGAAAATGTTTCTCCTTGAATGAATTCTTAAAACATAGTCAGACAAGAGATTGACTCTAGGTTTTAGAGCTTAGACAGGTGAAAGAAGTATTCCTGCCTCAGATAAGAGGTTTGTTGTACAAGTGAAATAGATTTAAGAAAACTGAGAGGCAGATCCAAAGAGAGTCTCATGGTTAAATCACTCTCTTGGAAAAGATGCATTCAAAGGCTGTCAAGGTGAGGGGAAGGGTGAAAAAGAACTGGACTTATATCATCTGCACCCATAGTGAGTGCTCTCACTGGCCTTTTTTGGCTATGCTGTATGCAGAGCATACTCTGCTCAGCATGCAGTAAATAATTGCCAGGTCAGACTGTGCAGAAAAGCTAAAAGAGGCCCCTAGATTATGACTCCTGGTGGGTACCAGTATAAGAGAAACGTCGATCTACTCCCCACTATCAAGAATTGGTTGGTTTGGGGAATTTTACTGCAGAAGTAGAAGACTTTCAGCACCTTGGGAAACATTGTAACATTAACATATAGGGTGGTTATGTGCTCAGGATCTAAATTTGGGACTAGTATGGCAGAGAAGTTCGAAAAGCCCCATTATTTGTAGCTGTAGCTCTTGGCATACTGAACTGGATTTTTCTACGTAAATAAATAAATAAATAAATAAAAGACCACAAGACCTCAGGTGTCACTACTTTACTCTTAACTCGTAGGTGACCTTCTGCTACAGATGAAAATGGCCCAAATGCAACAGCTGCAATTTTCTTTCAAAAACTGAGCACATCCCAGTCAGAGTAACAGACACTGTATGAAGAGCTTCAATTAAATAGTTGCTAATGGAAGTTGAAAGAACAGTGGGAGTCAAGCTCCACACTGACTTAATGAAAGCAACAATTTCAGTATTAGCCAGCTAATAATGAAACTACCAGCAACTGAGATGTATTCAGCTAAAGGAAAACAGCAACAACAAAATAAAACGAGCAAACATACAAAACCAAAAATACACATTTGCCATAAAGGTTTGCGTTAAAGAGAGTAAATTTCTGACAGACCTGCTGCCACGTGGGTTGGATTGCAGTTACCTATATGTAGTTGATTGCATGCCTGCGGAAGGACAGCACATTTTATTATAGCACCGTGTCCTAAAAGCAATTATTTCAGAAAAATAGAATCTAGCAACTTGTTTAGTAGTCCGCCCTGAGCAAGTAAATTCAGGGTCTTGTACAGAACTGTGAGATATTTCACATGAAGAACAACTACTATGCAGCATAACCTAACAATGTTTGTTGAAATACATACATTTGTTGTCGCTGATCATTTCTCCTGATACATAATTTGCAGTGTTTACAGAAACTGCAGATATTCAGGCCATATAGAAATGACAACTGATATTTGCAAAGCATACTATTTTTCCTGATTTGATTTCTCACGCTGCTTTTCAGTATACAGATCAAGGCTCACCATTTTTGCACAGAACTTTGACTATAACTATCACGTTAGCTGAAGGGCTGCACTATTAACATAACAGTGGGAATACATAGTGAGCAACAAAGACTTTAAGAAGACTTTTAAACTCAGTTTGTGTAGTGCCTGTAGGATCTTCTTGATTTTCCAGAAAAAAAAAACTTTTATCGGAAGACAGTACAGAACTTATTTATCAGAATCATTAATTTAATGTAACTTTAAGTAGCTCAACCTTCAAAGCAGTTCAGTGCAAGAGACACCAAACTTCTGGAATGATTCTGAAATCAGCGGGACCCAGTTTGCACAAGTATCAATTTTAAGGTTTCAAATCACTTTTTTGATTTGAAGTGATCAAAAAATCACTTCACCAATTAAACTGAATTCCTACACAACAATGAAATGCACCAGATCTAGAAGCAACTCCTAAACAGGTCACAGACAAAAGCTCTTCTATGCAGCCACTCATACTACTGAATTCTTAGCATGGTCCCTAAACCAGCTTAGACTTCTGCCAACCAGGACAGTCGTACACGGTGCCCAAGCAGCATTCATGGAACAGTCTGGGCAAGGGACTATTCCCAACAGGTTGGTTGCATGAAGCCTCTGAGTGAAGGGAGAAAACTGCGTGCATCTTGCCACCACAGATTGGTTCTTGGCTGATTTTACTTGTTTACAAATACAGCTGCTACTAGAAAAAAAAATGGCATTGGAAATATCATTAGCTTTATCAGGAAGCACTCCAGAGAAACTCTTCAAAACTTAAACATGCACAGGAAGACCAACAGTTCTCCACAGAAAGCCTTGGGTCAGACCCTTGTTTAACACAAATGAGGAGCACTCTACTGATTTTGAATGAAGTCAGTGGTAGTATGCTGCTTTCCATGTGCTAGGGATTTGGCCCTCTGCTTCACAGTACAAAATCATCTTCATTTAAGGTCTTGGTTTAAACAGTTCTGAGATATTTCATTTGTCTGGAAAAATCTCTTCTGAACTGTGGTTGGTTTGTTGGTCTGTGTCCCTAGATAAAAAGGGATTAGAGCTTTAAAGGCAGAGAGAAGAGGAGCTAAGTTAAAACTATAAAGCACTTCATCCATTTGTTCCTGCAGAGGATCACTAAATGCAGTAAATCAGATGCTATTAAAATCTTGGGGGAACTGGTTCAGAGAATTTCACTGACAGAAGCATGATGCCTGCTTCTTCCACAGAGTAATATAATAAGAAACAAAGGCAATGATGCAGGCCAGAGCTTTGAATGGAAGAACACAATTTTAATTTGGTAATAAAGGCAAAATATTTAAGAGTAATTACTTTCCTCTATATTTTTAGATATCTGTGATTTAAAATACAGTTTTAACCTCTTTTTGGCAGCTAACGACAGGAGATGTAAAACGACAAGCCCTTTCACGGGGTTTCAGATCCAGTGTCCAGTCATTAGCTGCCAGGAAATACATGACTTCAAAATTACTTTATGGCGACTTAGTTAGTATCTTAAATCTTTGTGACATCATAAAAAGACTAGAAAACTGGTGCATCGGAGCCCTCTATGTATTGACTGTTGCCGCTCTGTAACTATTACATAGCCTATAGCTGCTCTGTAGTTTCTACTTTTTTATTGTCTCTTATTTTTCCCTTTTCAGAATGAGAATTACCTTATCTGTAAACTTTCAGTTGCAGCCTGTCACTTTCTATCCAAACCTGCATTATTCCAAATGCAGATCCATGCCTCTGTGAAAGAATGTTTTGGAAGAAAAAGGAACTTCCAAAGCTGACCCCCAGGAAAAGGGAATCTGGGCTAAGAAGGGGGAGTGTTTTCTCATGCATTTATAATACACAAATCCCCTGTGCATCCCTGTACGCATAAGTGGAGTAGGAGAATGCATGAATGTTGAAAAGAACATGACTGAAGCTTAGTAGCTTTGCACTGAAAAGTACCTCAAGTGAGAAATTCATCCAGGCTTTATGTGGGATCTGCTTAAGACAAGGTGGGTCTGTAATAGTTGGGCTATCATTTCTTGACAAGACTTTCTGTTGGAGCATTGCACTTTGGGTAACTCTCATTTGGCCGGGATGACTAAAGACTGACTTTAGAGGTTTCTGGTGACAGTGCTCAGGGAAAAGGAGGATTCAAAAGCCCATCTGATTCAAAAGCCAATCTAATTCAATAGGTAGAATTTGCAATTAACAACTGCAGCAGCCCCAGGTTGTCAGAACATTCAGATTCAAATTCCTGACTTGAGTCAGAAGAACTGAGGGCCAGACTCTTCCACATGCAAACAAATGACTTGACCATGGGTATATAACATGGGTAGAACAAGGAAGAAGGATAAAGCTTGCAAATCTCTAAAAGAACGCCTTACAAGTTGCTGCAAGATCATAATTTTTTTTATTGCTTCATTTCAAAAAAAATTACAACTTTGGGGGTGGGAAAATTGACTCTCACTCAGATCTCTTTGGGAGAGAGAGACTGATGACATTTACTGGCATTCCCTAAACACGGATAACAGAGCTATATCTCCTAGGAACTGCTCCATTTGCAGTAGCTTCTACAGATCTGCTTCACAACATACAGGGGCAATATTTTCCCCATTTCACCAAGCATTCATCTACACACTTTCTAGACTGGTTGGTCAGATCATGTCTGAATTTGCTTTTGCTCACTGCATTAGGAAAATACACCCTAACACTATCCATAACCAATCAGTCCCCCTCCGTCGTTAGTCAAAGGACTTATCTGTATTAAAGCACTACCAAAAAATCCCGCAAAGTCACATACTTACCAACAGGCATACATTCAAACAGGAGAAGAAGAGCCAATTCTTGTCTCAGTTATTGATCTCCGTTTGATTTCTCTAAGGTCAGTTTATCCTGGAAGACAACTGGTCCCAAAATAAGTTTTTTACAAACAAGAAAACCAGCATAAAAAACTTAGCAAATAAGTCTTCTCTTCTGGATTATGCAACTGTATTCTTTAGGTTATTTCAGAACCTTAATCTAAACCTTTGGGTAGTATTTAACCCACAGCTAGTGAAGAGGCCTTTGGTAACTTCCAGGTCATGTCACATATTTGGGGAGCTTAATGCCCAGAGAAGGTACAGAAACAGCTCAAGAGACCATTGGCTACCTGGGAACTAATTGAGGCAACTAAACCCATTGAGGCCCTTCACTTACTACAAAGGATATTAAACTCACAGAGAAACAAAGAGGATTTTACTGGCCAAAAGGTAAGTCACAGAGCAGAGTTGTGGGAAAACATAGCAGCAACCTTGAATACCTCAGTTTTTATTTTGGGGGAGGATTTTTGTTTGTCACACAACTAGGAAGAAATAGGGCTAGAGACATTTATGTGTTTAGTGTCAAGCTGGATAAATCCAAAATCCTTGCAATAAATCCCTAACTGCAAAATGAGTTCAAGCCTGAGCGTTGAGTGAATTTTCTTCTTGTTCTGCTTCTGCCTTGCTTGAAATGACAAAAAAAAACCAAAACAAAAAAAACAAACAGTGAAATACAGATAAAGAGAAATAGGATAATAGCAGAAGAATGAATACAAAAAAAAGCTTAAAAAAGGATCTTAAAAAGGTATAGTGATACTGGGCTATGCAGTGGCATTTTTCCTGAGAATTTAATAACGTATTTGCCAAGATCCAAGTTCAAACCTGCTTTGCACCTCGTGTAATAGAGAGCATTTAGGTTGAGTGACTTTCTAAATAGGCTGTGGGATGACCATACGAGCCAGCAGGAAGGACATAAGGGGATCAGTATCAAGGCTAAATTCGGGTATATACTGACCTTTAGTAGCTTACATATCTATGGCATCTTATTTAAATTGGTTGTTCTCCATGCTAATTCACTGAGGAAGTTCCAGTCAATGGGAAATTTCTGCTTCTCTGTCATTTTCCATCTCCTGACCTCCAGAAGAACAGCATCTGATCAGACTTACACAGACGGCACCGAGGGAACAGGCTCGCTCCTCAGCACGTGATGTAGCTGGTATCTCCATCTGCTTTGCCACGGGAGTGGAAGACGTCAGTATGGGGAATGAAGATTTGGAACCATTTCCCTCATCTTCTGTATTGCTCAGGAAGCATTCGGAGCCAAGGCCGTCTGACAGATGACTGTTTCGCTCAGGTCTGGTATCAGTTATCAGTACGGTATAATATGTGTCTGCACAGAGCATCCATTGACCAGCTGATTTAAGATGCTTTTGCAGGTAGATCATCCCATATATACTTCCCTAGTCAAACAAAATGATGATTATAATTAACCATCAGCATCAGCTTATTGCAGACTTTCAAACCCTATCTTATAAATGTAAAATACAAGTTTATATTTACATTAAACTATTTTATTAAATTATATTAAATATTTATGTTACTATTTAAATTTATAGAGAAGAGAAATAATCATTGGAAGTTAATTACAATTCTAGACTAAGACTTTATGTTCACAGAAACACGAAAAAAATTCCCAAAGTAAAATGTTCTTCTTCTTTTAGTAATTACTGAATACTAAGTCTTACACAGGAAAACATCCAGTCAAAACATCTTACTCCATAGCTGACTTAAAAATATGTACTCTGTGACTTAGTCCTTGGCAGTGTCTTAATATTCTTGTGTTCCTCAGAATTAATAAATTTCAGAAAATTTCTGTGGCGGATGCATTTTTAACTACCCTAATAGACTGACATTTTGACTACATTTTCAGCCAAAGCTTTTTGTTAAAAAAGTGAGGTATTCCCCTGTTATACTGAAAAAGTTCTATACAAAATGCATTTATCCAGGCAGATATATGCGTTTAGGTGTCTGCATAACCAAACAGCTTTTCCTCCAAAATATTTCATACATCTACTTTATTCTCTGATCTCTGTGCTCCTAACCACTGACAAACAGTGTTAATATAGTTCTCAATAACAGAATATTACTGAATCTACATACCAACTCAGATCTGGTAATGCTCATTTAGAAAAACACCTGTTTCGCTTCTAAAAAGAGTTATACAGAGAGGTACCTATACAGGGATATATCTGTACAGATAGAGATATACAAGCAGACACTCTGGAAACACATACTGTCTAGCAGAGGGTAACTGATTTGCGACTCAGAAGACACCGAGTCAAATCTAACTTCTGACCCTGCTTTACCGTCCTATTTTCAGAAGATCATGTTCCTTTTTTATTTCATTCTCCGTATTTGCAAGACAGAGATAATGAGCTCTATTGTTGAACAGATATATAATAAAAGAGCAAAGTACTTTTTGCCCTGACAGATTTCTACTATGAATGAGCTGGGACAAGTGATATGAGTCAAGACAGTATGAAGTTTAATTTATCCTGAAAGCATCTGGGTTACTTTGTAAAATTACTCTTAGTTCAATAAAAATACTCACTTATGTAAGCAAGGCTCAGCATTACCGTGTATTAGCCAGTAAAATCTCTGCATTGGTTGACGTAGGCGTCTTACAGGTTTCTCTTCAGCCCTTTGACCTCTGTGAAAAGTCACACTGCTGAGTTACATCAAACTCCTGTAAGCAAGGAGCTAAAAGGGCTAAAAGTTTCCGTTGAGACCAGCGTACCAAGTCTGTACCACGTGTGAATGTTTTGCGGTTGATGGATGCATCTAAGTAGATCCTTCCATGTCAGAGGAACCGCAGGGCCATTCTTCCCCGCCTTTACGTCACGGGCAAGTCTGCCTTTCAATTCAAGAGGAACAGAACAAGATCTTGAAAAAAATAAAATCGCAAAATCATATATTCTTTGCCAAAAGATGCTGCCTCCTAAGGCCCGATTCTGACTTCAGCCATCTTGCCAATTTCTATCAGAAAAGGCTTTGAGGACAGGAATATTTTATGCTTCATATGCAAGACAGAAAACTGGGGCAGCAATGACTGTGCCACAGAGCTGAGGGAATAATTCAGAGTTAATAATTTATTTGCTGAATATAGCTCCCTTTCTTTCTTTCTGAACAGTTGTGAAAAAGCATCTTCCTTTCTGCTGCAAGAGGCAATGGCACACTGGGTCACTCAAGGTGAGCAAGAGGCCATAACATCCCTCGCACCTATATAGCCTGCCTCCTCGCTGGAGCCCTTTGAGCACAAATCTTCCCATGACAACTCATCCTTTGGTGTACAGCCACTTGTATTTGCTGTTCGGTGACCCAACCAGGCCGACATGCCGGCTACAGAGCACCTGAGGAACTACGGTCCTCTGCGGCATACAGCTAAGACCCAAGGGCCTGGGTTTGGGCGTTCACGAGGCAAGCATCAACAGCACGAGTCTCACACACACGACATGGTACACCTCTGGATAGAAGGCTAAGGTTAGTTTAATAATTCATAACATAAGAATGCTATTTATTTATTCACTAACATTAGCCAAGTTCTGTCTGCAAATATACTTGGTAATAGTGTAGTGAGCAGTTTACAAGAAGTACGGAATGACAGGAGACAGTGAAGATTAATTTGATTTTGGTCTTTTATGATCTGTAGTAACAAACAGAAATAGGTCTTTTGTTTGATGCAGTTTATCGTCTATGTGATTACAAGTCTTGCCCCAAAAGTCTGGCTTCATAAATTTCCCATTCGACAAATATTTCTGCCCATGTTTCGTCATATTGTAAAACTATTTTGACTTTGCATTAAGTTGCGAATCCATAAAAAGTTTGTAGGAACAGACTATGTATTTCATGATGATGATGATGATGATGATGATGATGATGATGTGTGACTATAACCGGAAAAGAAGAGCAGGAGA
The DNA here is from genome assembly GCF_929443795.1 of Astur gentilis. Taxonomy (NCBI): domain Eukaryota; kingdom Metazoa; phylum Chordata; class Aves; order Accipitriformes; family Accipitridae; genus Astur; species Astur gentilis. The sequence goes on along the minus strand of NC_064890.1, from coordinate 26,693,847 downwards.
TTACAGGTAAAGTGTTGCGGCTAGCATATAAGCAGCAGTCACATTTTCTTTTTTGTTCTCTGCAGGGCAGAGCAGAGCTTAGAACTAATAGCTTATTGTTCATTTTCAATAATTGCATATTAGAAGTCCAAGTATGACTTCCACTGGTATCATCCACTATTCAGTAACAATACATATTTTAAGCAGCCTCTCTGTAAATTAATTTCCTAGAATATTCTTGCAAAGTGAGCACAAAATGAGTTAGAATATTGCCATGGAAAATTCAATGTTTCATTTAAATAAATATTTGCAGATTTCACCCTTCATTATCTGCTTAGCTATTCTCATCTACAAAAAGGGAACTTATAAGTATTCCCTTTTTTTGTGCATCAAGAGCTGAAAATTTAGTTTAGATTTTTTTTAAGGAGTGAAAGTCTTCCTGGAAAAGGAATGGGAAGAAGATAAACATAAAAACCTGACCTTTCTGAAACTTTTCCATGTATACAAATGTAAATGCGTATTTAAATCATAGATATACATATATAAATTATACATATACGCATGTATAGGTACACTGTGTATAAAAATGTACAGCAACTGAAGCAATAAGAGAACTTCCTTTAAAGACCTCTATTAACTGCCCCATTCTAAACAGTAAGTTTGGAAATTTTTCTGAGAGACATAGTTACAGAATGGCTGCAGTGAAGACAAAACTATTGTTCAAGTCTTTAAATATGAAGACACAATAAGGTCACAGCAAACTCCCTACCAAAGCATTACAAAACCAAGACAATGTCAAATGTTTATGGTAATAATATGCATACTGTTGTTTAGGCAATGAAGCTCAGTAAAGCAACACCAAAAGGTTCAAATGAGAGTTTCATGTTTCATTTCATCACTGAGGTTATTTGTTTCATCCTCTGACTATATCTGTATACTGATTTGCATGACAACTCAGAAGCCTGAACAGAATGAACAATGTCTCTGATTGCCATTTCATCCTTAGGGCAACTAGTGTGAACACCATTAGATGACAATTCTTGTTACTGATAAAATGGAGTTTGCATACCCAATTAGATAAACTAGGTGAGAATTTTTATTTCATGAAGGTAGGCCTTTTTCAATGACTTCATTTGGATTGTCAGAAGATAAGCATCTTTCACATAATGTTACATGACAGTTTTTCACAAAGTGGGTGCGTGGTATTGTTTCCTCCTGATACATAAAAAAAAAGAAAACGGGAACACAACTATATTTACCCAAGGCCTGCAGAAACTAAGAGGAAAAGGGGGAGGTACACTTCCCCACTAATTACATTGCCATAAATGCAAAATCAGAAGGGCACATTTTTAATCCAGGTAAGGCAGATTGGGTTTAGGAGAAGCTACGAAATACATTTTACATCATCAAAGCAAGAAGAGTAGGCTCTATAAATTCTGTGATAACAACTAAAAGTTTGCACACAACTCCTTCCTTTTTTCTTCTGAAAGCTGGCAGATGTACTTTACAATATAAGAGGTTCTAGGTGACCTCATTAAGCCGGGCTTCTGAACGGTCTGTCTTTCTTTGTACTCGCATCCGGGCGTTTGCCTACTCCAGCAGGGAATCCTTCCCATCTCTCTCCCTCCCCATTCTCCCCTATGGGCTTATTTTGCCATGAAGTCCATTTTGCTCTCTTTTTCCTCCTCAGGACTCCCTCTCTATTCTCTCCCAATTACTCATGAAGAAGTGATCTGGCCAGGAACTTTACTGACAAAATTTCCAGCATCTTTTCTCCAAGTGTTGGGCACAAAGTAAAGAGACAAGCATTACTCTTGAAAAATGAAGTGCCTTCTGCCCTTTTTGCCTTTTCAGGTCCTTCAGCTGGTGAAGGACTCTTCACGTCCCCAGCAGCAACTTTCACTGGAGAAATGAACTACCCATCTGTGTGGACTGCCTGCCTGCAAACAAAGAAAAATGATCCCGACAGGGCAAAAATACTACCTTTTCAGGATCTGCTGCAAGCATCTGCCAGGCATGTACAGCAGGGACCTCCAGAAAGCCTCTTGGTTACTTTACAGTTGTTACTCTATTATTAATGTGGCAAATCGCTGGACAGCCATAGTATCTGAAATCTGAGCAGAAAAAAAATCACAGCCACGTTGCGCCAATTTTGGCCAAAAGGCTGGGGGTATATGCCCTCTGTCACCTTCAGAATATTTTTTATCTCTTGCTGTAATAAATCAGAATTGTTTAAATCTCCTGTTGCAGTAAATGTAGCCTACCTGTGATCCACTAACACCTGAAGTATGATTACTTCAAATTTTGATGACCTTCTAAATTCTACTAATCACAAATTGTTCCCGTTTGACAAATGTTCTGGTTTGTCTTTTATTTTCAATGAAGCTTAAAATAAAAAACTTTTTTCTTCCTGTCATTGTTTTTCACCAGTATCGTTGTTTGTTTCATTAATGTCAGCACAACTCAGAAATGAGTTTTAGATGAGTTGAGCTGCTTTTGCTGACTAAATTTGCAGCAGCAAAGCATAAAGCATTTCAGGCTCTTCAAAAGCACAGTCTTTTTATTATTTCTTATTGAGAGACTGGTGGTTTAAAAAACAAATGGATACATAGATTTCAATTCGCTCCTTTTTTTGTAATCTCCATGCAATGAGGGATTTCTGTGCACTAGAAAATTAACAGACTTTATATAGATTTTTGTCATTTGGCACCTGCAAAACATGCACAGTACCATATACCTAAATTGTACAGCTGTTACAGTCACACAAGATTGTCTCTATAATGAAGAAATACAATATATCCAAACAAGCAATATATACTTGTATATATATCATATATGCGCATATATATACACACCCATATAAAATACCTATTTTGCAGTAGGAGGTGATGCGTTTTGTGGCATGTGACAGTCCTCTTGGTGAAATTAAATGCACATCACACTTTGTCTTCTCAGCTGTTGCATGCTGCCTAGTTTTCAGTTTGGCACTGTCTAGGTATGCAGCCACAGATGGACAGTCTGTATGTGTGACGTGCTTTTCACCTGCCGTGAAATGCTGAACCCCCTCCATCATTTTGTATAAACAATTTGCAATTCATTTAGTTCTCACAGAAGGTATTCCAAAATAACTCAGTAAAATGTTTACTATTATTAACAGTACTGGATTTAAAAGCAATGAGAAAGGAAGCCACTTTTAGAAGCTTTTACATGTTATAATTTCCAGATCTGTAACCTACAGCACAGGATGAGGGATTAAAATTATGTATGAGCTTCTGCATTTGAGTTTCTGATATGACTTTTATGTATTGACATCTGGAACAAAAAGGATTAGATGTATAATTTAATCCTATTAAAGACAATTGTCGTTTCCCTTTTCCACACTGTTAAATTCACAGAAGCTTCGTCCAAGAGCATACAACTATCCAACAGCGATTACATGACACGGAAGGGATGTGGACTCGAGACACATGATATAAACAGCTCTGCAGCACGTCAGTAGACTATTTCAGTTGTAAGGCCATGTTTCACTTTTCAGTCCATGACCTTTTGTATGTCTTACAGAGTAAGGAGTATTTTAAGGATGTCTTCTTGCTCTCTAAGAATCACTTTACAGATATCTTATAAAAATATCCTGGCATCTGTTTTCCTATTATTCTTTTATGCAAAGTATTACAAATAGTAATAGTAAAGAAGAATATACTGAAAGATACTGTAAGTAAAGACCAGACACAATTGCTTGCCTTTCTCTATCAACTATAAAAGGAGCTTAGAACACTATCTTAGAATAAATTCTTAATTTTTAGATGATCAAACTTAGGTGAGGTGCACTGCATCTTGCAATGTGCCTTTAGAGAGCTTCTGCAACTCTTTGTGTTCCTCCCTGGGGCTGCTTCTTTACTAACGCTGAGTAACACTTCACATTATAACCTTGTAATGCCATCAAATAAGCATATGTCATCCCAAGAATTACCTTTTGCTTACTTACCTCATAGAATTGTTAATATTTGTACACGTCAAATACATAAAGATTCCTTGGACAACAATTCAGTAGTTCATGCACAATACACAGTACTAAATATTATTAGGATTTCCTATTGCCACTAGTAATAAAAGCTGATCTTTACAGTTGATATTAGTAAACCTCTTTTTCTTTTTCTTTTTTTTTTTTTTTTTTTTTTTTGTTTGGTCATATGTGTTTTCCTGAACAATAAAGTAAGGCAATCTTTTCTGTTAGATACACATGCATCATTCATGGGAGGCAGCAGCACATGGACAAAAGTGTTTAATTCTTACAATTTACACCCAAATTGTATTTGAGACTCTACATGTTTAGCCTACTTTGATCACTGTGGGAAATGTAAGTGAGCATATAAGATTACAAATTAATCTTACTTACACCGTAGGAGAAAGATTTTATGTCAAGGAGTAAGAGTTACAGAAGTATAATCAGAACCCTTATCAGCTTATTACATGTATTACTCGTACTGTAAAACATGAAATACTCTGCCAGTACAAAAATAAGAGGTAAACAGTGTCCAAGACACAAGTAAGTTTACACACAACCATTCTGAAACTAATGCAGATGTTCTGGATGGCCCTCCAGGGTCAAAATACATGTTTGGGAGTGTAACGTTAATCACGTATGCAATTACTGGGAGGATCAAAGCCTAAAAAACTGTTAGCTTTCCCTATTAGAGACTTAACTGATCAGCATAATACAAAGCTGCAAGGTAAGCATGTACATTTTGCTTCAAATAACTATGGATTTTCCAATTGGCCACCATACCCTGCAGGTTCCTTTCCAAAGCCAACACTCACTGTGGCCACTTTCATGTCTACGTATGGGTCCTTCCATGAGGAATCATGAATTTTCAAATCAGGCCTTGGTCCTTCAGTAAGAATTCTGTACTGAATATCCCTGTGCCCAGAGAAAACCCTGCTGAAGCTCATGGTACTTACAGGGACAGCAAATTTTGCTACAAATTTGTAGTAGCTGTCACTACAGACTCGAACCCAAATAGAGGATATAAATTTAAATTTTCACTTTACCAGAGAAACCTGTATCACAGACTAAATTAATTAATGAGTTTTGAAAAGTTCACAGTAAATAGTAAATCTGTGGTTTATGACCTTTTTTCCACAAACAGTCCATTCCCTGAAAAAAACAGCCTTTGGGTTGAAATAACTTTTAATAGTTTTGGCTGAAAGGGGAAATCTGAAAGTCTGGTTTTTGACATTTTCTAGGTAACACATTTCTTTTTTATTGCTTTGAAATGACGTTTTGCTTTGTTAAATGGCAAAATTAGGGAAAACATAAAAAATAATGTAAAAACCCCAAATGAAGTGTTTCTAACAAAATTTTGTGAATAAGTTAATTTGTTTTCATTCTTTTCCTTCAGTGACATAATCAATGAATTTTAGCTCTGGGTCAACATACAACAGTGTTTTGGGTTTTTTAAATTTTTCTGTTCAGGCAGTGAACTGGAATAAAAAAAAAAGAAATAAAACCAATTACTTTCAGTTCCACTACCAGCCATAAATTCTTGTATTTGAAAAGCCACCAGCTTGTCAACTACATATCAAATACAAAACAAAACAAAGAAAACCAGAAAGTAATAGCACTAATCTATCTATCTTTACAGTTTTACCATGAAAAATGTACTTGGCTACAGAAAACTTTTTTAGATCAAGCTTAAAATGACACCACCATGTCCATTTCTTACTTTTCTATAAGAGTGTATGCATGTACAACTTTTTCCTTACATCATTTCTAATTTATTTAGAGCCATGATATTTACATTCCACCAAACCAAATAGCAAAATATCTATTATTCAAACATAACACTGGATTTTGTAATTTCCTGAAAGGTTGAGTGCATTTAACCAGATACCGTATTTGAGCATTCGATGTGTAATGAAACATAGTAGAAGATTATGAATTCAGCAGAAAGGCAGGCACACTTATGATCTGACATTGTATCTTTAAACAAAACAAAAAAAAAGAAACCTGAATTCTTTATTGCCCTTTGTTGCTGCTAGTCAAGAAAAAAGCAGAATATTTAGAATAGAAAAAGTGCTTCTTTCATAGTAAGAAGATTTCTTCAATAATACGAATGATAGTAACGATTAGTTCTACCTTTGAAATAACCATTTTTCACGATACACCAACAAAAGTGAAGGTAACAAAATTCTTCTCCCGGTTACACAAGTTTAAACCCTACTAAATCTGTTTGTTTCTGTGGCTTTAATCAGAAGTGCAACACTGTAAACTGGAGTGAATGTGGCTTACAATAGTAAAATCACTCTTTGCTGAATTTTCCTGCTTAATATTGCATGCAGAATATGGAGTCTGATCATTGTGAAGTGTTTCATATCAGGCAAATTAATTCTAGGAAATTTGCTATAATTAAGTTATACAATCATTTTTACTGTTGTTTTTTTTTTCTGTAAGTATAATTTTGGGTTGGTTTTACTGTACTTTAAATGTTAAAATGCTAGATATTTTACTCCTTGTTTAGCTTTTTTTAATACTGTACATATCTTTTAGTTAAAAAGAGAATTACCTTGTCAGGTATTAAACCAATTTAATGACTGAAACATTAACATATATAATTTATAAAGTGCATCACAGATCAATACATCTTGATGCTGACTAAGAAAAGCCATTTACACATAGGCAGTTGCGTTCTGAGCTGTAATTTTACCCATGTGGCAGCATAAGGAAAAATAGATACATAATTGATACGGGACATCTTCCTGATGGTGCTAAAGTTAATAGGAATGACAAACAAGGGCTTAAATTGAATAATTATGACCCACTCTGGTATCTGCTTGGGTGGTAAATAAGAACTTATTCTTGTGAGGTGCTAAACATTCTTAGATGTCATTAATTTCTTTAGGAGCAGGAGGTGTGCAGCACTTCGCAGGAGGTGCCCACCATCACCTCAAAATTAGGTTCGTAATGCCCGGCAATGAGAGTTCAAATTGTTACCGTATTTAAAGACAGCTCATTCACTCCCTGGTCTTCAAGGTCTGAATGCACTTAAGCATTTATGAAATGTCACTGAAACTATGGCACTTTAAAAAGTATGAAAAGCTGCCCAATGGCCCCAACCACAAAATGATATGGCAGGAAGAAATAAGAAGAAATAACTGAAGCATTTCCCTTTAATATTTACATGGAATAGAAATGGCTTAGGGAAATGTGTTTTTTTAAAAAACTGCTGTTCTCCCAATACTATAAGTTACTGGGATCAGGGATATGATTTATCTTGGAGATACTGAGCTCTATCCCCATCCAAACTTTCTGAAACTCACTGAAGTCTTTCTTTGTTATTCTGTTATTTGTTATTAAGTGACACGCAGTGATAATAGAATGCAACAAGACTATACAAAACAAGAACTGCATAGATTATTGTGAAGGCAATACTAACAAGGTAAGACTATTTAGTTTTTATACACTGGAAAATAGGGGGAAAAAAAAAGATTATTACCTTGTTTGTAACCTCCTCTTCTGTGACCTTTTTTGCACTCACCTGGAGCTGCTACCTGCAGCCAGGCAAATCCCCAATATGCAAGTCGCATCGAGTAACAGGTTCCCATAGGCATGTTTTTTACTAACGTTTAAGCACGTTACAGAATTGTCATGCAACAGTTCACTTCCACACCAGCTCTTAATGGGCATTTTGCCGGCTATGCCCAAGCTCAAAGGCATGGGCTGTGGCAACATCACAAAAACTACCAGGACCTTTACAAGTTACAGGGCTTTGTTTCCTCCAGATAACTACTCTCATCTTGTTAGTATCACTGTGATAACGAACAACCTATACTGTGCTTGGTTTTTACGATAACGTTCTCTTAAACCCTCACTGCATTAGACCTGCACATACACACACAAGTCTGTTACGGAATTTTCTCTTGAGATCCCCACAAACTACAAAGCGTTTAAGCTGACATGGACAAGGGTCGAAGCAGGGGATATGCCACTAAAGGGCGACTGTTCAACAACTGCTGCTGATCTACATGTACCTCTGGCTGGAAGCTGCAAGTTTTGTTTACATTAGCAGCTGTGGAAAAGCTGCAGAAGGATTCCCACTTCTCAGTTGTAATTCTTTGTTGTAGTTCAGGGCCATGGCAAGCAGGCAAGAGCAACCTTTGTGCTATTCCTTGTAACCGCCTGATGTAACCAGAGTTTCACCTACGGGGAGAGAAATGTGGAAGTCCACAACAAAGAGACTGGAAAAGAGTGTGTCCAGATCTCTCTTTTCTACAGTAGGCTCGCTAGGAATTCTCAGAATTAACATATCAAAATAAGGAGAGATGGCAATTTGTAGCCTGGTTTTCTAGGTAATTGAGTAAATTTCCAAAATTGAGTGAATGCAATCATCTCCCATGTCAGTCTGTCTGTCAAACTCACAGTAATTCTTGAACATCATTTTAGAGCAGGAAAGAGACTAAAGATAAGCAGTTTTTATAATTTTATGAGAACTGGCAACTGGATGAAGAAGAAACACCCTATTATTATTTGTTGTGAAAGAGGCTAATGAGATCACCTTTTCTTAGACATCAAGAGACAGGAGGGAAACCAGACATCATTAGTTTTGCTGCACACAGTACTACTCATTTTTTTTTTTAAAGCTTTCCATGTTATATTATCTTCTGTCCTAATTGCTATAACTGGGGGATGAATTAGAAGAGTACGGCATGGGGTTTGGAGGGATTGATGTCCCATCTAGACAACATTTCCATTCAGTATAACAGATAAAATTAGATGACCAAACTCATTGTGAATTGTATGACGGGTTTGCAGAGGCTGATGAGAGCAGAGCAGAAGCCACAAACAGACTTTGACCCATGACAGAACTCTCATTGATTCTGGGAGCTTGAGCTACACAAGTGGTTTCAAGTTGTTTCTTCTAACAGAGCTGTATTTACAGAAATGTCCCTACTGCCCACTGTTTCGCCCTTCTGCTTTCTATTGCTTTAACGTGAATTAAATTGAACAGATTTTTTTTTTTTTTTAAATTCACATGGTGTATGTCAAATACCTAGGCTGTAATTGCTGCAGTCTTGAGGCTGGTTTATGTTATATCATATAGCAGTTCTTTCAAGAGGCTGAGCAACACTACACACACAACCGGAAGGAAACTCAAGATCTGCCATTGTGATGATTTTGTTCCTTATTATCTTGCTGTAATTCAAATTAGATATTTTCTTGCTATTTGATTTATGGACAACCATACTACAGCAAAATAATGTTTTTAATTGGTAAACAAAGCTACAGCCTTCTTACGAAGCAAGTATGATTTCACTGAAACATACGTCTCTTAACTTGGACAGCAATAATTCTGTGCAAGCTGTCAGATTGTCTTAGCAGCATAACTTAGAACTGAATAACCTGTGCTGAAAACAGCCCTTGAGGTGAAGCATTGTTTATCAAGCAATAAAATATTTGCTTAACTTTGTGATGAAGCTAAATAATGAATAAGTCTAACATATCTCTGTGACGTATTTCTTTTGGAAGCATGTAGAGCATAATGACCAGTAAATGTAGGACAGTTTTCAAGTGTAACTTCTTGATTTTATGACTGCTAACTTCTTGATTTTGTGACTGCTAACTTCTTGATTTTGTGACAGCTAGGTCCAGATGACATCCACTAATACCATGACATCAAGTCTAATTAACGTGTTTCTCGGGACTTGTTAACTTTCCACTCTTCTACCCTCATTTATGTACCAGGGGAATAAAGCTGGGTTTAGATGTTATGAAAAAAATGCTAGCTTTTCTGATTTTTATTTTTTTTTCATCTTGATTTCTTTAATTTCATGCAACAGTCACAGGTAATGTTTCACTTTTGTAGACAAGACTCCAAGACATTTTATTTCATCCCTTCTTTGTATTGGAAGCTTGGACTCAACATTCACCACAGTAATGCCACCAGGAACACCACAAAAATTTTATTTCCTCCCTAAGCTGGAGAAGGGGCTTGCTATAAAGGACTGCTTTCTCATTGCTGTTTATGCAATTCGAAAGCAATCATTAACATGAAAGAAGGTTTCTATTTCCTGTTCTGAACCGTGGTACTGGGGCTATTAGCAATTTACTGGCATAGAAAGTGCCCCTACAGGCAGCTCTCCAGATATTCCCAGGTTGGAAGCATTACCAGCTCCATGCCAGTCTGCCTGACCTCAGGCTTCTTTCTTCCTTTGCTAAGAGCTGGCTGGACTAAGAAAGTAATTTGTGATGCAAGATAATAACTTTATTCAATCTACTAACTTCTGAAAAATGTTCTACATTCATTTGTGCCAGTGAATGACACATTGTTTCTATTAACTATATTTTTTGCACATATTCATCTCTTTCATATAAGATTCTTATAAAGCCACTGAGACTCAAAATGGTGGAAGCTTTGCTGGAACAGAAACCAGTTATTAAACATGGGTAGGATACAATTGCAGTCACTCTTCAGTCGGAGCTGTACTACCCCTCTTTGGGTACCCTCCACATAAGGTACCGAATAGCAGAGCCAACCTAGTAACAAAGCAGTTTAGAAAGGATTCACAGTATAAGAGAGATGGGACTAATTAGGCAAGGAGCCATTGATCATTGTGAGGCTTTTGCAGGAACAGAGGAAGGTGGCTGACTTCCAAACCCTCCATTTCCTGGAATACAAAGAAAAAGGAGTATATCTAAAATGGTAAAGTTTGGATGCTGATTGATTGAAAGATTGCCATGCTGCGAGTATGTTATAGGGTAAAAATGAAGGGGGGGAAAAAAAAAGTGAAGTAAAAAACTGTGAAGTAAAAAAAAAAAAAAACGCTAATTTTTTTGTTTTGGCTGATAAACCGTTTTACCGTACAATCTGTTGTCTATGATGCAAACAGCTCCTGAAGTGTGGAACACACAGAAAGGTCTTCTAGCAAAACATATATAAAGAAACCTAAAAAAAAATCTAAAGACCATGACATTTTAATTTATCTATAACTCTGAAAACATGGTCAAGACAGAGGTAAGAAAAATCAGAACGGAAACTCCTGAAAAAGTGTTAGTTTTACCAAGTTTGCTTTGCTTGTCCACTTTTTCCAGAAATTTACCACAATTTCAAAATTTTTAGCAATATTGCCCATCTTCAAGTGGAAGCAAATATAAAGGACACTAACTTTTTCTTGCTTTACTCAGCCAACATTAGGCATCTATTCAATCAGGTATCACCCCAATGGAACAAAGATTTCATAATTCCACTGAGCAAAGACTTTATAATTTCACTGATCAGATGACTTTTTCCAAGTATAAGTAGAGAGACAAGGATGGTAGGACTACGGCTGGCCCGGAGTAAGGAGCTTAAAACCCTAAGAGAAGGGGGAGAAATTTTATTCTGCGAAATTCTTCATATTCTTTGAATCTGGAAGCTAGTGAAATATAAACAAACTTATTTTTTTTTTTACCTTGGCCTTTGTCTATGGACAACTTAAAGAAGAAAAGTAACCTGATTTGAAAATGGAAATGCTCAAGCTTTCCAAGCTTGTGCAAATTTATTGTGTTCTCCAAGACTTCATAACCGCCCTACCAGAGTCCGTCTCATATATGGTTACACTGGTCACACAGACTGCCCATGCCCCTTTCAGTGCTACTCCCTGTGAATCAGTTCTTGTTTAGGAGCTCTTGCAGCTCTCTTTGACAATAATTTCCAGGCAAGTTCCTTTCCTGTCAAGACTGAGATTCTCCTCTGACTTACCCTTTTCACTGCTGTAAGGCTGGAGAACTTACTTCATAATTTCAGTTTAACGTGCAAAGTAGGATTCAGCGCCCTAACTAAAATGACCTGGACTCATTACTTCAGTTTTGACCCACTTCAGTCCTTCAGTTTAGCCAAGCTTTCTTCTGATTTAAGAAGAAACATATGAAGGAATGGTCATGACTGAATCATAGACTGTTAATCCTGCAGAAATTGTCTGCCTGCTGCAATGTGGTCTTTATGTGGATTGGTCTTCGAGAACCAGATTAGATAAAATAACTTAAATCATGTCTGATACATATTTTGCCCAATGGCTCAAGCAAACGATGAGACTCCTATGTTAGAAAATCAGTGCACAGAATCCGGGCAAATAGAAGTACCAAACTCTACATACTTAAAAGAGCTAATTAGTTGAAGTGGCATGTTGTCACGCACTGATGCAGAGATTTGTCAGAACTGAGTACTTTAGTAGCACCTCACACTTACTACGAGGAGACACTGTTTCTAATCCATGATGCTGCACATTCTAAGAGGGTTTCTTACTGTTTTTTGTCTTTTATTAAGGGCTTGTGGAGTGAAAGGTGAGTATCTGATGATACTGGAGATTCTGCATGTGATTAGAAATGTGGCTACAGCGACACAGAGTAAGACTGACAAGAGGCATCCTTGTCAAAGAAGACTTCCCAAAGTGCTGCAGCGCAGCCAGGAGTATGAACTCTAGTGGCTAATTAGTTTTCTGCATTAATTCACTCTTAGTTTCTCTTTTGAAGGATGTGACCTTAAAGACACTTGAAGTCCAGGGTAGTTTTCCCATTGACTTAGCAGAGTGGCTCAGGCTGTCACTGTCAGGATCATCCTCCCGAATTTAAAGAATCTAAGACTCCTAACATATAAGGACCACAGTCACCCCAGCCTTCCTTTTATAGTCAGCGGACACCTGCCTACGGACACTGAGATTGTAGGTAGGATGGATTGCTCTCTGGAGTTGTTCCTCTCGCTGTTGACTCTAGGAAGTCAGGGTGAGCAGGCTCTTAATTAGGTGCCCAAAGCTAAATTGGTTGAAATTGGGCCTCATCATATAGACGAAACAACTATTCCTTTGAAGATGCTATATGAGCTGAAACATGAATCCAAAATGAGAAATACGTATTTATTTAAAGTAAAGTTTGAGAGTTTTTATTTACCATTTCATTGACGGGTAAAATATCACTAATTTGAAGAGGAATTCCCAGAGCTTGATATGACTAATACATAGTTTAATAGAATTAATCTTTTATATAATATCCTGTAGATCAAGAAAAACATATATAATTACTAAATCCGTATTTGTTGGTTTAGAGCAGATAAAGTACAAATATTTGAGATTGAATCAGCCCCTTCTTTGGAAGAATGTGAGGTTTTCTTGAGATGATTCCAAGTACTGACTTAACGTCACTTTCAGAAAAACGGAAACCACAGTGCTGATAGCTCTGCCTTCTTCTTCCATCCACTAAATCTGTAATAAATGCATAAAAATCTTTTCCACAGAATTAAGGGTCTTTTTTTAGGTTAATGATGGCTATACTAACTCTCAGGTTGGCTTCAGAATTTAAAAGAAGTGGTGCATATTGTGCACTTCCCCCACAGTGTATCTTAATCCTTGACCAGCGAGAGGTCATTTTTTAACGTCCAGAGCAATCCATTTCTCCATATAGAAGGAAGGACGACAAGCACTTGCACTGCGGCGTGACCTAAGCCCATTTTAGCAAACTCCCAGAAAGATGGCTTTTTGTCTTTGGAAAATTATGCCCGTATCAAAAGCCTCCCACTTATTCTGTCTGGACCATAGTACAAAAAGCAGCTAGATTGAGACAAGACAAATCTATGAAGGCAAGGAAACTGCAGACTATGACTATATATATTTGTGTTGATTGCATGTTTGAGCAAAGCATTTTTTTTTTTATTTGCATTACAGAATCGAACATTTTCCTCCGTGAGACACATTCTTAATCTCGTGAGCCAGTTCTTCAGCGGGGCTGTGATCAGCACTCTAGAAATCCTTAAACCAGACTTCTACTTAGAAGGCCTCAGGAATGTTCCCTCCATTGAAGAGAAACCCTCAAAACAAAACACCAAAACCCCAGACCTCTTTTGCTCAGACTGAGAAGCACTCAGACCTTCAAACAAGCAATACATGAGGTAGAAGACGCAGATCAGTGGAATATTCTGCTAGTAATAACCAGAGTGGTTTTTGGAAGACACTTTTGTTATCTTGAAGAAGAATAAGTAATTTTGGTTCCTATAAATTAAAAAAAAAAAAAAAAAAAGCCCTTTGCATTGTTTGACTGAATAGTAAATAAATATATGTTTTGGTTTTTTTATTGAAGCTATTCTTACTAATCCAGAAGGGGGAAAATAGCATATATTCAGAAACCAGTTATCTCTGCATGATTTTATGCATTTGGTATTGAGTGTACAAACATATTAGGATAAGAATGCAGGAACTGTGAAATTTTCTTCTAGAGTAAAGAGGAAGGAAGGGAAAAAGTCAGATGTATAGCTGAATCTCGAGGATAAGGCTTACAAGGTGGCTTTAAATATTTGTAGTGTCCCTTTCTCAAGCAAAGACCACTGGCTTAGTACTAGAGGAATTAGGAAGAGGGGATGTACATGTACATTCAGTCTGTAAAGAAAATTCTTGGTATCAAACATTCTAAATACTTCTAAATACTTCTAAAAATATTAAAGGAAAAATTAAATGCATTAATATAAACTTATGCATCATAGCTATTATCTTCCTTAATCCTTAGAGAGTTCTTCATGCCTCATGACTTCAGAAAGAATTAAGAAACAGCTCATATTAGAGTCCATTGTGCATTCCCTTTAGTACCATCTTCTTCTTTTCCTACAATTACTAGGATTTATTTTCTTTGCTTGAAAATAGGATTTTTGTCTCATTTGAGTCCCTGCTACTTAATTCCTACTTGAAGTCATAATCCTCCCTGTCACATCACACCAATTTCTTGGGAGCTAATTCTGATGTCACAGGCAGGATTTTGACTTCAGAAGAACTGATTGCTTAGGTACACTTAATGTACCAGAATTTAGTCTTTCTGAAATGTACAAAGGAAGGAATACTGCAGCCAGACAATGTCGAGGCACTAAACTCAAGGCACAAGCTGTCAAAGTTTGAGCTCCTGGTTGTCACTTCTCAGTAGTATATTAATGGACTTTCTGTTAGAATAAGAAGGCAATAGAGTATGCTCTTTGTCTTTTCTTTCCAAGATACTGCTTCTGAAAGCTGCCTCTCTGATACACAGAGGCTGTCCACAAAACCTGAAGGTGAGATGATCATTTCTGCAAATAGTCAATGGTGTCAGAAAAGACTTTGAACCCCAACTGGTGTCAAATCTCTGATTTAAACCAGACACAATGTTCTAACGCTACCCGATTCCCACTTGTCCAAATGTATTGGGTTTGTTTGGGTTTTTTTTTCCCATTTCCTGATGAAATGTGGAAGTCTCCGAAACAACTTTTAAGATTGCAGCAAGAATCCAAGTGATTCTTTAACGGAACCCGTTCTCAGCTCTATAGGGGTGGGAAACCCTTTGTTGCAAGTGAAAAATTCTGTTCTGGAAAAACCGCAATGAAAAAAGCAACTGAAAGCAGTACGTGTTTTCTGTAAAGCTAGGCATGTTAAAAAATAAGAGCAGGTATTGATTACAAAAAGGATCTACAGCTGAAAGCGAAACCTCTTTTGACCATTCGTCAGGAAAGGAAGTCCTGTATTACTGTCTCAGTGCTGAGCCGACAGGATCATAAATTGGGCTGTATTGAATGTTACAGGACTGTCTTTTTGTAGCACCAAATAACCCCCCCTAATCTTTCATATGGGAGAGGAGTAGCCGTGTCACTGAAAGCTCCATACCTACAGCTGACCAACTAATTTCAACTTAATGGGTTAATTTACAGGAGATAAGGTACTGAACATTTGAGCTAGAAGAAAGACCGAAACAACAAACCGACAAGCAACTTCAGTAAAACTACGGAAGGTACCCTTTATTTTACGTGATATTTTACTTCACGTGATTCGATAGACGTGATCGATCATCGTCACAAGTTTTCCAGACGTTTTCAAGCCTTTTCTCTCCATGCTTTCGAGTACTTCTTAGAGGAACAGCTCAGAGACTACAGTACCGGCAGCGTTCATCTTTGCCCACGGGCACTTAAGCAGAAGCTAATAGGTGTTGAGGTGGAACATATTACTAAAACGCAGAAAAGAGTTACCTCCGAAGCTTCGCTATAGATTTGGTTTATTTTTGTTTCGGGTTTCTTTGGCAGCTGCCTAAAACAGGTTATCGGGGCGGGAGGTTTGGCCAGAGCCATCTTCGAGCGCGAAGCAACCCGTGTGCTCCGCGATTCCTTCGGCAGGCTCCCACCAGTAACCCGAAACAAGCGCCGGTGAGAGGGCGGGAGGAGTACCGCCCGCTGCCTCGACGCCGGCTGGGCGAAGAAGACCCCGGAGCGGTTTCGGAATCGGAATTAAAAAAGCCCAGAGACTTCCTGGCTTTTACGGGAGCTGCCGGAGAAACGAACGACGTGCCCGCTGCTTCCCCCCGCGGATGCAGCGGTGCCGTGAGCTCGGCTGGCGGCGGCGGCGGCGGGGCGCTGGTGCGGCCCGGCGGGCGAGCGGCGGGGGGGGGGGGAGGGAACCGGGGGGAGAACCGGGGCGGAGGGGGGGGGTGGGTGGGAGGCGGGCAGGGAGGGGGGGGGGTCCGCCCGGCCCCGCAGCGGCAGCCCGGCGGGGAGCTCGCTTCCCGTCATCCACGCGCCATCTAGCGACGGGAAAAAAGGGGGGGGGGGGGGGGGGGGGGGGGCGGCTTTGCACGGGAGCGGAAAGGAGAGGAGGAGGAAAAGGCTCCCCGAGCCGTCCCAGCTCTCGCCTTTCCCGCAGCTGCTGGTAAGAGCCATTTGGAATATTGCAGCCAGAACTCCGGAACGGCTCGGGGCGGGTCGTGAGGAGCATCGCCGCACTTCACTCCCAGGCACCTCGTGTGTCCCGTCCCCCCCCTTCTTTCAGTAAATCGCTCCCTTGAAAGGGGAGCCAGCTAGCCCTCCCGAGCACCCCCCCCCACCACCACCACCGCCCCGATACCTCACCCAAGCCCTCTCCGCCGCCCCATCCCTCCCCGAAACACCGCTAACTCCGGAGGCGCTGCCGGCGGAGGGGCTGGACCGCGCCATCCCGGCCCCGCAGAGACACGCACACGCACACACACACACACCACACACGCACACGGGCGCTCCCCGCCTGCCCTGCCGCCGCCGGAGGCCCCTTTGTTCCGCCGGCGGAGCGATGCCCTCCTCGCCCCCCCCCCCTCTCCGCCGCCGCCCGCCCCTGCGCCCCTAAGCCCGCGGGCGGCGGCGGCGGCGGCGGCGCGGCAGGGCGGCATGGCCCGCCCGCCGCGGGGGAGGCAGCGGGAAGCCCCCCCCCCCCTCGTCGTCCCCCCCCCACCTCGCCCCCGGCCGCGCCAGGGCCTCGCCGTCGCCCGCAGCCCCGCGGCAGGGGCAGGGGCAGCGGCCGCAGCCGCAGCCGCGCCTGCCGGCAGCCCCGCGCCGCAGGATCCGCGCCCCGCAAGGACGTGCTCCGCCGAGTTGCCAGGCGCGATTACGTTGGGGTTTTGTGGTGGTTTTTTTTTTTTTTTTTTTTTTTTTTCTTCCCCCCACCCACCCCTTGAACTTGTTGCTCGGCGCTCGGCGGTGGCGGAGGGGGGGGTGGGGGTGGGGGAAAGCCTTATTATCGATGTCCCTTTGGATGCGATCAAGCTTTCTCAGGAGCAACTATACTTCCCCGCCGTTCCCGGCGGGGCGCGGAGATCTAGCGGCAGAACGCGCATTTCCAAAAGTCTCTATGCAACTGAGCGCTCTCGCCAGACTTTCACAGGTAGGTGCCGCAGGCCGGGCACGTCCGGAGGGATGCGAGAGCGGAGCCGAGGGGAAGGGGCGAGAGGAAGGAGGCGGGAGGCGGGGAGGGGGGGACACGACACACACACACACGGGGACGGGGACGAGCCACCGCCGCCGGCCGAGCAGCTGCGGCCCCCCGCCCGGCCCGGCCACCCCCCCCGCCGCCGGGAAGCCCCTGCCCCGCCGCCGCTCCCCCGGCTCGGCCCGCCGCCGCCCGCCCGGCCGCTCCCGTGCCTCCCACCTTCCGCGGCTGCCTCCGAAGCCCCCCCCCCCCCCCGCTCCTACCCCCGCCGCGGCCAGCGCCGGCCCCGCTCCCCTGGCTCCGGATCGGCCCCTCGCTGCGCGCCCCCGACGCCCCGTCCCGGGGACGCTCCCCTCCGCCCGCTCCCCTTCCCTGGGGCGCTCCCGGCGCCCCTTCCCCCCTCCCCCCGCGCCCCTCTGCCCTTCAGCGCGTTTCCTACGCGGAAAACTTGCCTTAAAGTTTAACGCTGCCGCCCGGAGCTCCTCCCCCTGCCCCGCCGGCTCCCGCCGGCCCTCAGCCGGGGTCGGGAGGAGCCCCCGGGCCGGCGATCAAGGTCAGCGAGCGGATTCGTCCCGCTGCCGCTCCGGGGCTGCGGCTGGGGAGGTGGGGGGCGGCCCGGCCGGCCCATCCCCTCCGCCCCAGCACGGCGAACCGGCGGCGGCGGCGGCGCCGGGCGGCCCCGCTGCAGCCCGCCCGGGGAGGGCTCTGCTGGCGGCCGCGGCCCGGCTCCGGCAGCGGGCGGGGAGCGGAGCGGAGCGGAGCAGGAGGAGGAGGAAGAGGAGGAGGAGGAGGAGGAGGAGGAGGAGGAGGAGGAGGAGGAGGAGGGGCGGGGGCAGCGGCTGCATCGCGCGTGGAAGAAAATCCCCTTCCAGGTGGCTGCATCGCGGCATCGGAGCTACTAGCCGGCTCCGGGGGTTCGTGCTTTGTGGACCGTTGCTTCCATCCAGGGGCCTCGCACGGACCTCGTCGCCAAAGGATCTGGCTGCTAGAGTAGCTGCTTTGAATACGGTGATTTCCAAGTGCCCTGATTTATTGCCCTGACTGGCTACGCAGACCCTGGAAAGGATATTCTGGCATGAAAAAGGGGCGGAAACAAAAAGGAAGCAGAAAGATTTTCGGTTAATACTGAAAATCACAACAATGTTCAGAAATTCCCTTGCCTCGAAAATGTGTGAGCATTTGTATTTTTCTTTTCCCTCTCTGTTTTAGTGGCTGGACCAGAACCGTCTCTAGATTGACTCCCTTAGCTGTAGTAGGCGTTCGGGACCATGGCAGCAGGAGTAGCGGCTTGGTTACCCTTTGCCAGGGCAGCGGCCATAGGATGGATGCCAGTGGCCACAGGTCCCATGCCAGCCGCTCCGCGGCAGGAGAGGAAGCGAAGCCAGGACTCTCTGATTGTGCTGAATGTGAGTGGCATCCAGTTCCAGACGTGGCTGGACACCTTGGAGCGCTACCCCGACACTCTGTTGGGCAGTTCGGAGCGGGACTTCTTCTACCACCCTGAGACGCAGCAGTACTTTTTTGACCGGGACCCTGACATCTTCCGCCACATTCTCAACTTCTACCGTACCGGAAAGCTTCATTATCCCCGCCAGGAGTGCATCTCGGCTTATGACGAGGAGCTGGCCTTCTTTGGCATCATCCCTGAGATCATTGGCGACTGCTGTTACGAGGAGTACAAGGATCGCCGGCGCGAGAATGCCGAGCGCCTGCAGGATGACGCCGACCAGGATCATGCAGCTGAGAGCTCCCTGCCCTCGATGACGGCTCGGCAGAGGATGTGGCGGGCCTTTGAAAACCCACACACCAGTACACTGGCTCTGGTCTTCTACTATGTCACTGGTTTCTTCATCGCCGTCTCTGTTATTGCCAACGTGGTGGAGACAGTGCCCTGCGGGGTAAGCCCGGGTCGCATCAAAGAGCTGCCCTGTGGAGAGCGCTACGCCGTGGCTTTCTTTTGTCTGGATACTGCCTGTGTCATGATCTTCACCGTTGAATATCTCCTACGTCTGCTGGCGGCCCCTAGTCGCTACAAATTCGTGCGCAGTGTCATGAGTATCATTGATGTGGTCGCCATCATGCCCTATTACATTGGCCTGGTGATGACAGATAACGAGGATGTCAGTGGGGCTTTTGTGACATTACGAGTCTTTCGCGTCTTCAGGATCTTTAAGTTTTCCCGCCACTCACAGGGGCTGCGCATCCTGGGCTACACGCTGAAAAGTTGTGCCTCGGAGTTAGGCTTCCTCCTCTTCTCACTCACGATGGCCATCATCATCTTTGCCACTGTCATGTACTATGCAGAGAAAGGTTCATCAGCCAGCAAGTTCACCAGCATCCCTGCAGCCTTCTGGTACACCATTGTCACCATGACAACACTGGGGTAAGTGCAGCTGGTGTTTGGTTACAGCCAACATTTCAACAAGTGCATTGGCACGAATGGAAAATACGCAATTTAAAAAAAATGTGGGTAGAAAAAAATGCGAGGGTAAGTTTTTGTTACAGAACTTTGTGAATACCACTAGCCACTTCTTTCTAAATGTTTTACACGTGCAAGTGAGTTAAAAGGGTTGCTGAAGTTAAAATAACCCAAACCCCAAACCTGCAGATAAACTGAAAAAGCAAACAACAAAACAAAACAAATCCTGCAACTGTTTAGGTTCTTTGCAGTTTTCTCTGGCTTTTTACTTGGTTTGGGATAGTGAAATTGGAATATTTTACGAGTATCTGTGAGTTATTAGTGGATTTTTAACAGAGTAATGCGGTTGCTGACAGGACTTGTTACGGTGTTGCTAAAGTAGTGATAATTACCAGGATAACCCAATGAGAGCTTTTAATTTGATCGTGCATTAAAGTATGTGGATCTGCCATTTTGTCTGAAGTGATGTATTGATGTCGACTTGGGTACTGAGTTCCGTATTACAAAGCGATTTGTTTTCACGAAAATAAAACAGGTAGAGATACCTTAATCATCACTACAGTTATTCCCGGTGTTACTTAAGACACTGCATAAATTTCACTTGATGTACATGGACCTGTAACTTGTAAATGACAAGTGTGAAGCTACACTGACCGGCGACACGCCCTGGGAAATGATCTGAGGAAGTATGAGACAGATGACAGATCAAGCATATGTCTTAAAACATAATTCTAATGGCAACATAAAATCTTACAGAGAATTAGGAGTTAAAAAATGCCATTGCTGACATTAGACTCTAATGCAGTTTAGTGGAAAGATGGGAGATAATATTATTTTGTAAAGTCTCCGATACCAGAGTCGTAGTGTATCAGCTGATTCTGTGCACCAAGTTGTAAAATGCTTTTGTCCGTAATTATAACAGGGATTTAGCAGGTTGACTAATTTGAGAAGACAATTTTTTGCCCCGGTCTTGATTTCGAGCTGCAGAGTGTCAACTATGAAACTGACAATTCCTTAGAAACTGTCTAGTTATTTAATAATTACAGATGTGAAAAGAAAAACTTTTCACTGTCATGAAGACAAAGCCCATCATCTTATTAGTCATTTTGCCACATGTTGTTGGGACTGTTGAGATTTATGAAACATGTATAACTTTTAAATTTAACAAAATGAAAGCGCATTATTAAGCTATTGCAAAAAAGTCGATTTATTATGTGCAATTGTAATTTAGCTGGGAAATGCACATGCAAAATATTGAAAAAGATAAAGGGACTGTCTTATGCCACCATTTTTTATACAGGGCTTTTATCTTCAGCGTGATATAACAAATGAAGATAAATATAGTGCATTGTAAATATTTCATACTACTTGTAAGGGCAAGTTATGCTAAAAAGGAGTGACAAGAGCTTTGGGGATTTTAATCTGCTCTTTAGGTTCCTGGCTTTTTTTTGGTTTTCATTTTCTTCTGGTAGTGACAAACCGAAGGGACAAGTTAACAGAAGGAACAAGTTATACCTGCTAACTAGTTCCATAGTCCTGTACTTTCTGATGCTGATACTTTTTGCCACATATTTCTAATTACAACTGTGATGATTTCAACGAAGTAGGTCTTAAGAATTTACTAATATTTAGAATGTATAATCTTATTATAAAAGAGCAGGAGCTGGACTGTGGTTTTTTGTAATGAGAGTGGTTGTGGGTAAGTTGTCGCCGTTCCGGCCAGTGTGGGCAGTACTTGTCCATGGTACTGAACAGAATTTTGTCTGCAGTTTTACGGCCAGTTTGCAATTGATTGTGATGGGGGTATGGTATCTCTTTGGCGTTGATATGACTCGTTTGTTTCTGTCACAAAACCAGTGAATATTACTCTATAGCTCCAGGTTTTGAGGTACTGTTCTGAGTAAAATCTTCGAAAGTCCTGATGAGATTTGAACATAATTAAAAATCTCTTTGAATAGAGCCTAAGAACCTATTTTCAAATACACAGCCGTACAATCTGTAGGTCCTGAGGGGAGGGAAAAGGATTAAAAAGAATACACTCATGCTTGACTCCTTTTTGGAGGTAGTTTGCGCAGAGAAAGTTTTGAGCGGGTTGTACAGAGATCCAAAGTTTCACCCTCAGAAGTTCAGATGTGATTATAAGTTCAGATATGACAGACGTCACACATTTCTGGGAAATCATTGATCGGTGCATTAGCTAGATGATGTCCTTTTAATAACGTCATGATAACCATATAAAGATTATGTTTAAATGTTAAACGTATATGAATAATTTAAATAGAATTAACATAACAAAAGCTTTGCACTCTTTTTATAGTTGATTGAATAATTACACTAAAAAGAGGGAAACTACAAGGAAAAGTAGCAAGGGCCACTGAAAGCTGATTGTAATTCATACTGCTGCCTTTGCTCTGTGCTAAAGCTTCTTGTCCCTTTACTAATACGGAACTCCCATTCATTTTTAATTTTAGTTTTAGCTGAACTAGGGCTATATAAATGGACTTTATATGAACAACTTTTTTCTTTTAGCAACAAAGCTAGATTAAATCTGTATGTTTTAAATGACAGTAGCACACAGCAGGTTATGTGATTTATTACAAAAATACATGAAACCTAATACCAAATAATAGATTAACCTAAAGTTGAGGGTTTGAGTCTTGGTGTCATTCTCATATTTTGCTAGATAGCAAGGGTATTGAGTAAGCGACCTTTGCAATTTGGGGAGTTATTATCTTGGAAGCAGAGCTATATTTCTCAGTTCTGCATGATTGCTGAGCAATTAAAGTGTCTTTAAAAAACATAGATTACATTTTCCTCTGCAGAGTGCCAGTGACTTCAAATATTACTACATTTTAGCCTCCAAGGATATCCCAGCTATTAATTGTTCTTGACTGCTCAACTCAAGTAGTTCATAGTTGTACATAGAGGTGTTATATGAAAGAAATGAAAGAAAGGGAAGAAAGGAGGAAAGAAAGAGAGAAAGTGTCAGAAAGAGATAAAGGCTGGAAAAGAGAGAGAGGAGAGAGAGAGAAAGATGACTCTAGAATAACAGCATGGACTCTGCCAGAAACTGAGCTGTCTGATTTAATATTTCAAATTAGTGTTTTATCAGTATCAATTGCAGCAAAAGCAAAAGTAAAGTAGGGAAAAGGGAAAAGAAGGGGCAAGAGAATAAAATTGAAAGAGGTCACAAAGCGGTTTGTGGAGAATCAAGATAACAACAAAAAACATAGACGTTACAGGCATAACGGTCAAGAAACAGGGTACTATATAACCTGACAGAGAAAAAAAACCTCAGGGCTATTGAATTGGGACTGGCAGACTTCCTTGGGGGCTTGCAAACACCTACACCTATAATGACACAGTTATGTCACTTTCTGCTCTCACCTTATAACATATGATAATCTAATAACTTTCCTTCTGCCCTGTCAGTAGCCAGCAAATGAGCTGGAATAACTGGTAAGGTTCTGATGGTGTAAGGGTAATGTTTGTTCCCAAATCAGGCAGATCTATAGTGTAGTTTATGTTTTATAAAGATACTATACTTTAAATAAGGAACACAGTGCTCTTCTGTGACTAGTTCTAAAGCAATCTCACTGCTATATTAAACTTCTATATTTATAGGCTTTAATTGGGTAGCTTTGTCAAGTCATACAATGCTTTTGTAGATGAGCGGAATGCTTTATGAAGGGAAGCTTAAACGCAAAACTATTCATCTGTTTGTTTTGACTGTATTAACTAGAGGTGTGTCTTCCAGAAAATACAAAGCAACTATTCATTATTTGTTGATATAGCCCATAATATCTGAGGAATCCCATCTAAGATATATGAAATCCCCTGACGACTTTATAATCAAACAGGTGACTAGATGTGACGACAGAAAGCCTCAAACAGTGAACAGGGGAATAGGGCGATGGATTTCATTTTCCTGCACATTCTGTTCTCTCCCATCTTCACTCTTTTTCCTTTCTTATGGTATCCCTATGGGTATATTCCGTCTATTTGTTTTCTTCACTTTTCTTTCAAACTACTGCTTTCCAGAGTCTTCCTCTTTGGGGATTTGTCTCCTGGCTTGGCACCTTTCCTCCCTTGTTAAGACAAGCTTAACATTCATATTAAGACTCTTCTGGCTTTATTTTTTCTGTTTCTTCGTTCCAGATTCCTCATTCATCCTTCACCACTAGATCAAATCTTTCATTCATCATCATTGTCGTTCATTTGACCTGAACTTTCCTCATAACAGGTTTTTTTCCTGACCTTTGTTTGATAGATTTTTTCCTTAAGAGCATCATAAAATTTCCACAGCATCACTTTTTTCCCAAATGCCACACACATTATTTTGTTTTCCTTTTCTAACCTTTGTGAGTGCCTTTAGTTTCTTATGGTCTCTGTGTGCTAATTTGAAAACATCTGTCTCTTCAGAACTTGTATTAAAAAAATTGAGTTCCATAAAATCTGACAAGAGAGCACAAAATCAGAAATCTTTGTTTTGTGAACAATTTCATTAAAAGTTTGGAAATACCTTTATGATGAGTATTACAAAGGTAAAGATTTGCAAAGTTGGAATATTTCTGTATCTCATACCTACATATTGGCACATTCATTCATTCATTTTGTGTTTGGTATTTTTAAGCCTGTTTCAAATAGCTTTTTTTTTTTTTTTTTATTTTTGTATTCTTGTATATAACCTAGTGGATTTTCTATTTTACAAATGTGTTTGATGTCTCAATCTATTTTCTCTTCTCAGCAGAGACATTTAGCCTGAATAGTTAGAATACTGTACAACAGAGGAGGGACAAAGTGTAGTGTAATCACCTTCAAAGCACATTACTAGATATTCAAAAAGGGCTCCAGGGAGAACTTGAAATACTGAAAAGTAAGGTCATTTTGATGGCAGTGAAAAAAATTATTTGTTCTCTAATAAAAAGATTACTCAAACTGTATTGGGCTGTTGTTGGCTTGACAGGGAACAGGAGTCATTATATTCTTATTTAGTTGCACTGGGGACCAGCTTTTCTGTTTAAAAAAATCCTGAAGATCTCTTAGAGGAACAGGAGTTAGCTTACTTCACTTATTTTTCTTGAGCATGAATTTGCTTACTTCAGTTATGAAGACCATGAAGGTGATGCTTGACAGAAAGATCTTTCTGCTCAGAATCTAATTTATTTGCTCCTTTGGTGGAAACAGATGGAATTTTTTTCCTTGTTATTGTGAGTCAAGAATAAGAACAATGAGATTGGTGGGGGCCAGGATGTAGCAAAGAAATATGCTGACTCAGGATAGCAGAACAAATCGACTCAGACAGTAATTATGACTGGTGCCTGATCTATTAATTATGGCCTATCATTCAACTAATCCTCAGTGAATATTGTGTTTTTAGTAAAATCCTTAAGTGATCAAACCCAAGAAGTTCAAACTGAGTGATGACAATCTGTACTTGACTCACATCATTGTGCCTCTGTCTAAGAAAAATTTGCAATATAAAAGACATATAAATCTATGACTACAGTATTAGAAATAGTGCTACTGTGCAAAAAAAAAAAAAAAATAAATCTGGAAATGGAAACTGTATTTCAGAACATGGGAACTTATAAATACCGCAGAAATAAAATGATTATCCAAAATAAGTCGAGAACATCTTGCAAATTCAGGGTGACAATTAACTTCTCAGACATTTGAAAGAAGTCTAATGAACTACTCCTATTACTTGATTTTTACGCCATTATAGCCCACTGGCAGCAGTTCATAATTTGGGTAAGATGATGAGAGGAGAATCTGGTTCAGCAGGGGTTAAGTGGATAGGTTGTTCAAAAGAGGGAATATAAATTAGAAATGCAGAAACAAAGTTTAGATTCAGCCTTATCAGGTTTCATCAGTTACCTGACAACAGAGCTGACAGAGTGATGGAAAAGATTCTGTATATTTCTGTACCTGTCATTTATTGGGCAATAGATGAGAGCACAGATTTTTGTGCAAGACACAGTCTTTAAAACATTTTTTTTCTGCATTACTCATGCAGTGGAGGAAAGGTTTTTAAAGTCATAGGCAGTGCTTTGAAATGATAGCATTGATGATACCTTTCCTGGAACAACAGTAGTTACCGTGCTTGGACTTTGACCCCTATCACAATTAGTAGCCTAAATTCTACCATTATTTCTTAAGTATTTTTTGCTGAAGCGTGTGATTTTGATCTTCCTGTGTCTCTGGTAATATTTTATAATCCCGTTAAGTGAAAAAGCTGTGGGTTTTATTTTGACAAGAAAAAACCCCAACATTTTCACCAAAGTACACAAAGAAATTTGCATTATTTCCACAGCATAGACTTAAATAAATGTGAATTGTGATGAAATACAAAATAGCGCTTTTGACGAGAGCACATGATGTGCAACAGGTGTAAGTGTTCTGTAGAAAAATACTGGATACAAATATTTACTCAGGTATCCGGTGTATGGAGGCTCCGATTTAAACGTGAGCACATATGAAGATCATGTGACCAACACATCACTCCTAGAATATTTTTGCTTCATTAAAAAATAAAGTGATAATCCAACAAGATTCAGCTCTATTATAATTCAAATGAGACTGCACTCTTTTTCTCACACCAGTGTAGACACACCTTATGCATTATTAGAAGGCATATCTTAATGTGCCCCGTGAGCAGTACAGAGTTCCTACTACCATCAGTTCCGATTCTAGCAGTTAAGTGCATTTACAAAAGCTAACAAAACATTAAAAGACTGCTATCTGTATAAATATTGAAGCTACAAAGGTATTATTCATCTAAACAATCGTGTTATTTGTGTATTTAGAAAAACAGTTTCCTTTCTTACATGGCACTGTGCAGCTTCGTCCCCTACTTGTCTGCAGGTCTCCATCCTGAAGGTGAGCGTTTGGAGCCACTGTGTAAAGGTACTTAATTAGGGCTTGATCCCGCACTGTTAGAGAAAATGGGAGGTTGCCTAAAAACCTACAAAAATGTTATTAATATGAACAAAGTCTTAATTTGCATATTTCAAGTATTCAGGAGCAGTATTTTGCATTTCGTCCCCAGTTTCTCCGTTTCATCCGTGTTGCTGGTTGCTTTGATCTGGTTGGCTTAAGGGTGAAGTCTTACAGCCACGGCGGTCCCCTGGGTTTATTAGTTTATAGGAGCCAAACACTGCGAGGAACATTTTTAAAGGCGTTTAGGTATCTGGAGATGCAGATAGGCACCCAGCTTGAATTCTCAGAAGAGGCTTAGGTGCTTAGAAACACAAAGGAGAAGAGTTGGAAGCAAGCAAGCTGGGAAACTAGGTGCCTAGTCACCTTGGAAAACATAGTCTTATGTGCACAAGAATAACTGCTAGGGTGAGTGGAGTACTGGACTGAGACTCTGGGTGTGTCCTACCCCTATCAAAACTAAATGGATCTTACAAGGGTTCAGGTCTTGTTAAAATACAGTATGCCCTACATTCACGTAGCACTGTAGAAGGAGATAGAGTGTTTTCTGTATGGTATTCTTAGGAAAGAGGAATAAGTAATTCAAGGGAAAAAAAAGGGTAGTATGACTGAGAGAGTAATGCAAGGCGTCCAAGGGAAAGTACGCTTTTTGTTCCTAATATTCTGTCTCTGTGTTTTTCAAATCAACAGTTCCGCGTGAAAAGATATGTAAGAAATGTGAGTTATGGCACGCAGATATTGTTAAATTAATGAAAACGTTTTTAGAAACTGGTTGCAAAATTACAAAACAGTGCCAGGTAGGAGATTCCATTTTTTCAAAGAAACATCCAACCTGAGGATTTATGGGTTTCAGTATGTCTCACATTTTAGCTTATATGCAGTAAATTTATTAAAATGCTGCTGTGTGTTAAGAAAAGGTAAACCATAAGTCTCAATTTTGACCACAGCAAATCCATCCCCTTCTCTGATGTGCTGGCAAATATTTTTCTTTTGTCTCTATTTGATTTTTTTTTATGGATATTGTTTGTAGACTTAAGTGGGAGGTTTGAGAAGTGCTTTGCCTGCATTTGCTGTTCCTTTTTTTGCAGTAATATGAGCTATGTAAGCACGGCCTATAGCTCTGCTAGTTGATTTTTACCTTAATCTGTGTTCCTAAATGAAACATGTTTAAAACATTTCTCTTATTTTTCCTGATTCTTTGTAGAAAAAGTTATTTTCTTGAGGTAACCATCTTGTATCGCAGTTCTTTCTCTTTGAGGAGACATTGCAATTTGTGAGTTAACTCTTAACCAGACGGTGCCTAGCTCAGCTTTGTACCAACTAACACTTGCACTAAAGCTTCAGGTCAAAAATTAACACGTGAAGCAGACCTCCCAATATTAAGAGCACCTGTATAATTTTTTCAAAATATGATGTAATATAACATAGTATGAACATTAAAACAAAAATGTTCTAAAATCTGTATCTGCGTAAATAAATTTGGCTGTCTGAAGACTCAGTTTCCTTACATAGATAAAACTTCTTTTGCTATAACAGACGATATAAACGTCTAGGAATTTATTTAATTAATCTGAGTACTTTGGTAAATTAAAATAAAGTAAGTATATTCCACTACAGTTTTAAATCACCTTGGATAAAAAACTAACTGTGAAACTCTATAAAGGTACTTGTAATGATCTAATTTTATGATAACACATTAACATGCTTTGATTAATGATTGTTTTGGAAAAAAAATACTTTGAGGCCAAACCCCAACTTTCTTCAAATATGTATCCAGAGACATGGGGTTTTTTGCATTGTACTGGCAGATTCTCAAAATATTTTGGCTGATACACAGGGAACAGTCTTTCAAGTTATCACTTGCAAGCTTGGCCATCCAGGCATTCCTTGTAAATGGCTGAGAGTCAGACTGTGGGGTTGTGAAGGACATAATTTAACACTGTGTAATAGCTCACAGTCTGAAAGTGTCTGCTGCATCCTTAACTCATTGCTTCTTTCAGTATGATGAACCAAAAGCGTTTTCTGTATGACAGCGTATGTAACGTGAGTGGGATCCTTAACTTTTCATTGTTGTTGCTGTTCATCTCCCCCTTTTTTTTACAACTCAAAAGAGGAATTTTATTACTGTGTTAGTGGCCTTACTTTCAGTTTCTGCAACTTTCATCTCTCCCACTTGCAGCCAGTTAACAATTCCCTGAGCATCCTTATCAGCTATGGACAGCAACTACTGCACTGTGCAGGGTTGCTTAGGAACAAAATTGATGCTCTTTGACACGGTGGATTATAGCTGCAACATGCTGGTCCCCAAACTCTCCTGCTTCCCACAGGGGAATGAAAAGCAGGGAGGCTGAAGATACTTTGACTGTGAAGAGGGTATATACTTTTTTGTTTCAAGATATCTAATCACTTAATTGTTGGTCAATAGCAGGTTAAGAATTGTGGCCTTTCTATTGAAAGCACAGCCGTACCGAAAAGTCTTTAGTAACAACTCTTTTTAACAGCAACTTTGTAATTTAAATACCACGGTATCTTTTGTCACTTACGGAATTGAGAATTTTTAGCTTTTCTAAGCTTTTTGGCGGGCTTCGGTTATTGATGCATTTGTTTACATCGGTTGATCAAATCCGTGTTGAGACATGGATATCAAGGACTAGGGATAGGCAGAACTAGACAAACGGTATACACACCTACTCTCATACACCTAATGAGAGCCAGGTAAGTTACAGGTGCAGCCATTTCTTGTGTTTATTTGATATGTATTTATAGAAAAGGAAACTTGGAATATTCGCATTGTAAACTCTACAGTGATTGAGACTTTAGGTAGTATTTACCTTTTCGGCACCTGAATGGAAAACCTCAAAGAGTACAAATTGAAGCTTCCCCACAGACAGATAGTTTAGAGTAAATCTATCTGCAGACTGGCTTAATGATTTGACGAGCTCAGTATTAGTTATTTTCCAAGTGAAAGGGAAGCTCAGGTTTTATCTGATTTGCTTGTGAACACAGTAATCATAGGTTGTTAATCTGTGTCAAAAAGTGGTGAGTTTTAGAGGTAAATATTATAAAGGAAGTGCCTTACAAAAACCCGTGTAATACCTGATACATACACGATCCTTCTCGGACCATGTGCTACTTCTGGCACCTCTCTCCCTTCACCCCGTGTCAGTCAGGTCATTGCAGAAATGGTAGCTGCTGAAAGACTGCAACCCTTATGATTCATTTCACCTACGGTTTCTTTCCTTCCAAGGCCCGAACTTTTGAAATTGAATGCATTAAATCATTCATGGGAAAAGCAATGTTGCTAGTCGTGCTGGTGAGCCCTTCGGCGTAGTTCAGCCTCTTGCCGTACCGGCAGAACCGCCACAGCCTCTCTGCTCCGCTGGGGCCGGGCATACAGCTGCAGACCACCGCTGATGCTGACTAGTCCTGTCTGGCACACGCGACCACTGCTTTCCAAACACAGACAACTTTGTGCGGCGGTGCGCACGTGTAAGATAAAAACCTAGTTGTGGGAGGGGGAGATGGGAACGAGTTTTGTTTCTGGTCTCTAGGAGAAGAGAGGAAAGAGTGCCTGCAGTGAGCCATCCCAATCCCTTTGGATGCAGCTGCCTTCTGGCCACTGTCTGCCCCGAACCCGCTTCACACCATGAGTACAGCACGGTGTCTGTCAGGCGGTGATCCACGGAGTAGATTTACAGTGGGTTTCGCCATGCGGTAGGAAAGAGGTTGTGGGGCTTGCAACACTTTTCCAGAAGGTTTGTAAGCTTTCCGTATTTCTCTATGTAGCCACCACATTTAGCGTGCGCTGTTTGCTATGTCTTCGCAAACAAATTAAATAAATGCAGAGAAAAGGGCTAGATGATGTGGAATACTGGACGGGACAATGGTTTGAAGTATGGATTTGGATCCACATAGGTGGATTTGAAAGATACTCATATCAAAAGGCTGAAAACAGGTTAGTTCATCTCTTTAGTGTCAGTGGTGTATCTTCTGCCTTAATATACCTTCTGATAAGTATTTTCCAGCTCACTAGCTACACTCAGAAACCCCTTTGGTTTCAAAGCAAACAAATCCAAATACAGCAGAAAGGTTTCCTTAAATAAGCCTTTCATGTTGTCTGTATACAGTTCTTTTCCCAGTGCCTATGTTTGTGTGGAAGGATGTAGATATAGAATTTATAGATGGTGTCTTTGTTATGTGGGTTTTTAAAGGAGACAATCAGGACATACAACTCTCTTAAAGGAGGCCAGTAGGACATCCCTTTTTTAAAGGAAACAATCAGGACATACTGTTCAACGGAATTATTATGAAAGAATCTGGAGGTGGAATTCAAAC
Organism: Astur gentilis; assembly: GCF_929443795.1. Taxonomy (NCBI): domain Eukaryota; kingdom Metazoa; phylum Chordata; class Aves; order Accipitriformes; family Accipitridae; genus Astur; species Astur gentilis. The sequence continues at coordinate 26,662,472 of NC_064890.1, read as the reverse complement.
TTATTTCTCTGCCAGTTGCTTACCATGTCTGGGAGGTATTCATAAGCCTTAACCTACTCCTCCAAAAGTTAAATCCTTCTGAACTAGTCATCCTTGTCTCACTTAGGAGGTAATGAAGAGACGCAGGCATCTGGAGGTGCTCATTCCTCTGCACTGAGTATAAATGAAATTTATTATGATTAGCACAGACTTCAATATTTAAATACCAAGTGAAATGGATGAAATAAATCCCAACCTCTGTGTCTACGTGGTTTGGTCAAGTCTCCTTGTTCCCAGTTACATAACTCTGAAAGGCCCATAACGTATTCCTTTCAAAGATCATAGCAGAGTACGTGCCTGGGATTTGATGGCAATTCCCACCTTATCAAAAAGGCAATGTGTCTGTAAACTCAGTATATTCTTGTTTTGTAACCCTCGAGGCCACTTCAGTGCTTTTGCCAATTTTTTTGCCTTTTCCGAACAACACACAAAAAAATTAAATTTGGGGGAAAAAAGGGGGGGAGGGGAGCTTTAATGTTTCTGCTGGTTTAGAATAAGCTTCTAGAAAACTGAAAGAAACATTTAAGTAAGTATCCACTGTAATTTTCTGCAGGAAAGAAGTCATTCTTCAAATAGCAATGCTTTTGAATTAAGATATGGAGAGCTTGAAAACCTGAACTTCAAAGGGTTGTAAACTATTCCTGTTCTTTCGAACGGGAAACTTAAAGATTGATTCACATGTTGGTAACTGTTTCACCACTGTCCATTTTTAAAGTGCCCAAATGGAGAAGTGTCAGGCCTATTCCCCCATGCCGTTATTTTAGTGTCTTCCAGTAGGTGTCATAGCTCTAGGATGCAGTTAGGCATTGCCAATGCATAGCTCTGGAGCAGACTGAAAATCTTAGAGACACACTAAAATAAATTTCAGCGGGACACTCTCCTCATTGCAGTATTCATTTTCAATTTAGAAATTACCACTTTCTTTAAAGCTGCCTCCAGACTGGAGCACTGCAGAAGCTCGAGAGCCACGAGAGAGGACTATGGTCAAAACTGCTTCAGAGTTTCTCTCTCTCTCATTTACCTTCTGAACTTTGTTCACCTCTCTACAAATCATACCAATCTCTCTGGTGAGGAAATTCTGTAATTTGGTATGAAATCCTGTTATCAACAATGATTTGGTTTAACTCATATTAGTTTGTCTTCATATTCTGCTTTTCCAGAGCAGCAAATCTCAAATTTGCCAGCTAGTACAGTTTTATACTAGTGTGAAATAACCACATTTCCTTCAGTATGTTTCCCTTTTGTGTAAGATTTCATGAAATTATGTTCCTTTATGAATCAAATGGTATATTAAGCTTTTGTGTGTGTGTGTGTGTGTGTGTGGGAAGAGATGAATAAACTGCAGAAGAAATAATATTTCCTCTTTTTTTCCTTCAACTGGGCAGCTTTATCATAAACTTCCAAGCAAGTTCTAAAGCAAAAGTGCCATCCTGCACCACTGCACCACAACAGAAAGTTTGGTTGTCCTTTGAGGTGCGACAGTGGTTATTTCATAATTTGGGGAAATTAATTTTGATTTAATTATATTTAACAAAATAGTGCTCCTCCCATTTGCTGTTCAAGTAAATGCTTTTTACAAGCTTGAAGAGTGATGATGTTGAAGGGAGGGAATGTAGGCTCTTTCTTAAGCTTCTTGATTAATTCCAGGTTCTCCTTGGAACAAGTCCTTGTATGAAGACAAGTTTATTTTCATACTTCTGAGACTTGAAGTGATATTTTTAATATGCCAACCAATTTTCCACTGTCTTACGAATTGAGAACAGCGACCCACGCAACAAGTCGGCAAAGAAATTGTTTACCTAACTAGATTGCTAGAGAGAAATAGATGAAGACAGTGTTAGAAATCTGAATTGCTAGTCCTTCAAGAGAGCAGCCTGATAGGGACTGGTGTTTTGCGTCGAGGTGGGGTGGGGGGATGCAAGGTGAGAAAGAAGCGGTGCAGGATTCTTTCTAGGTTTCAACAAGAAAGGCCCAACACCAAACGGCTTAATAAAATAGACGTTTTAATAAGATAGGGTAAAAGAGGAATATAGACAGTTGGTAAGTGGTATGTCCCTTCAGATGCTGGGAACCATGCATTCATGGAGCAGTAGATGGCTTTTCCCACAGCACGCTGCACAGACCCCGTCCATGGAGAGGTGATCCTCCTTCTTGGTCCTTTGTGCCATTATATATTTTTTTATGATAAACCAACTCTATTCATAAAGGATGCTCTCACGAGAACATCTTGCCGCACTTTTAGATGAAGGCAAGGCCACACAGGGGGCGTAATCACCAGTGCTGAGCTGCCTGCAGGCTCCTCTGTTACAACGATCTGGTCAGGTTTATGCTGCGGACAAGGTATTTGTGCAGCACGCGTCAGCCTGACGGCCGGGGTGGACGTGCAGCACAGGCTTGCTACGCTTACCCAGTTTCACTGTTACGTGGCTCACTAGCTCTTCCATGTACTGTGGTCTGCCAGTCAGGTTCACTACAACAGGTTTGTGGTGCGAGGTAGAAGAGCAATATCCCTGTTCACAAGTTTTCATTGCTATAGCGTACCTACTGGTTCTGTTTACCGAGTTCGATCAGAGAATTCTAAAAAGCGACAAGAACTTTTGCAGTCAGACTAAGGTAACATCAAGATAAGGTGGAATATGTTCAATTAAATATCTAGAACTTTTTCCAAAAGAAACTTCATATTTCTTCTAGAAGTTCCACAATAAAACATCAAGAGCTCTTGCCATGTAAGGTAATAGAAAATCTATTCAGGAATCTTTGAACTTTTTTTTCTAAAGTGAGACTTCAATAAAAGCAAAATGTAGTTGGAAAATATAATTTATGAATTTCCCATTTCCAAAGATCTATGAATGAAAACCACTTACTCTTTATTCATTTGTGTTTAGAAATGTAGAACAAAAATTTGAAATGAAATGACACATTTGGATTGTTTGATCTGAATTGCTTTTGGGATTTCAGTTCAAAGCAATTTTGACTTTGCATCCTTATGTGGAATGGGGAATATTTTTAAGAAACAGTGTGATGAGAGAACAATTTCATCTTGCAATGAAAGGCCACGTTCTGGCCATTACTGTTCCATTCTTTTCTGACTGAAAAAAACAATTAGAAAAATTAATGGCAAAATATCCACCAATGCATATCAAATACAAAAGATAAAACATCTGCCTTGGGAATTCCTTAAGCTGCAGACTTCTGAAAGCTGAGAAGGTGTAACTGGGGAAGTATCACTGTTTTCTTGCCTTGCTTGTGTCCTACCCATGTCATTTGCTTCTGGCCACTCTGGTGTTGGGCTAGATGGGTCCTTCATCTCGCCCTCTCATGTTCTCAGTTAATGGAAATGACTTAACTGTGGGTTGGATCAGGCTTAGATGAGGGAGATAAACTGGTTTATACTTTTTTCCTAAAGTCTTTTAAAGACGCACGGGCAATGGATAAAAGATAGCTCTTCTTAAGTACCAAAGGTTCAGAGGGTCCAGGAATATCACAGAGCTTGAAAACTGTGCAAACAGGAAAACAGCTGCTTTAAACTCACAGTTATTTCTTACATCTCTATTTTGTTCAGCTATTTATATAATCAAAGGTCGTAATCTACAAGGTGATGAGAACTTATGTCAGCTTCAAAACACTTAAACTTAATAAGCATTTCAATGGAAGATGAATAAATGCTGCAGCACCTGGGAGTGCCGAATGCCTTGCAGGATTTAGTGCTCTTCACTTGATCCAAAGCCCGTGGAAATCAATTAGAGACTTGGATTTGACCTGAGAGGACTTTGCATCAAGCTCCTGCATGAACAACTCTAGCACGATATTGACCAGGACAACAATTATTTATTTGAATTATCTCAAACTCGAAGGATTTAAACCAAACTCCACGGCAGTGCAACAGGGATTCCTGCAATTCATGTATTGCTATAAGTACCTTATGCAGAGATAGGGTGAAAAAAGCAAAACGTAGAGTTTAGTTCTATTTATTGAAGCGTAGTTTCACCATCAGAAAAACAGTAAGATAATAGGGTCCAGCTTCTTATGTAACAGGTTTATTCTGTCTGTGGTTCATCAAGAGGAAACTCTTTATGGGAAGTAAATAATACAACATCTCCTTTGGTAACATGGAGGTTGAGTCATACATGGGCTTCCTCCCTCCCTGAGTATTTCACAGAAATTGGTCATAATCAACCCTGGAGTAGGGAGTTTGCTCAGAGTTTTTTACAGCTAAAAGGGGAACAGGTTGGCATATTTTTTTCCTTAGCTTACCAAAGTCTTGTTAACTCACAGAAACTTTCAGGCAACCTTGAAAGGATGTCACACATTAATAGCATCAGAGAACATGACAGCCAGAGCCTGATGTAACTAATTTTGGACTGGTATAACAGCGCTATTTAGAGCAATAAATGTTTTATCTGTTGGTTGATCTGTTTACTAAAATAGTCGGTGAAAAATGTGCCATATATTATGCCTCCTCATTATCCTGCTGGTATAAAAGACTTTTAAACTGATAGTTCTGCCTATACTTTGGGATTGTCCTGCTTAACTATGTAACGATAAGGTCATATATGAAATGGGCATAAAGAAGAAACACTCAGTTCCCTAACAAGAATCTGTCAAACAATCAGTTAAAATGAACGGCTGGCTAAGACCCACGCGTATCAACAGCACAATGATTATTATGTGCACTTCTATACTTGCTTGCCTTTCCACATTAAAATCCATCACTCCCAGTGAGAAGGCCCACACTTTCTTAGGTTCCTCCCATACATGATGACCATTAGCAAAATGATTTGTTTAATGAAAACCAAATAAACTTGCAGTTAATTTTTTTTCTGATGTAAGACATGAATGCTAACACTGAAAATCCTGGAAGAAGGACTGAGAGAGAGAGTAGATTTTATTCTTAGGTTTTATTCCATTTCAGAGCACACTGCAGGTTTGTTGGCATGGATGCACTGCATGAGTGACTTTATGCATATTCACTACTGTTTCTTGGAAGGAAATAGCTTATTAAACAGTAATCATATAGCATGTATAAATGAGTTTTGTGGATAAACACATATCTTTATCCTCATTGCCTGAGATGGGTTGTTGGCTAAAAAGTTTTTCTGGTGGCATTTACTCTTCCAGGAATTTTACCAATCTTCTGTCTGGTTTCCTTTTCCGCCTGAGAAATTTCTTTTGCCTTATCTCATATATAAATAATGCTGATTTTTCTCTGTTCCTCCTAAATCACTTAGTTGAAGAAAAAACGAACAGAATTCAGGAGTGTCTAAATATGAGCCTAGGTGAGATGCTCCAATATATGTGTCTACTTTTAGGTGAGCTAAATCACTCTGTAGACTCATTGACTGCAATGGCTGCCATGGGAGCTTCAACACTACTCACATGCAAACACCTACATGCACACACCAAAAGTGTCTTCACTTTGCACTTGAATCCCATTCCAGGACAGCAAAATGAACTGACCATGATGTCAGAGCTATGAATTCCTTTCTCCACCCCCCCCCCCCCGCCCTTCAGATTTGGGGTTCTGTTCTGTGTAATGATTTAATGCAGTTTAATGGTTCCTTAGTCCATTTTAAAGCTTCTTTCCCAAAGATGTTTTTTCCTAAAGGCATTGTCCACCGAGAGTGACAGCATCTCTCTCAGGAGAAAGGACACAGAATATATTGAATAGGTCACCTGAGAAAAAATTGTGTACCCATATTGTCTTGAGATTAAAGAGCCCTGGGTAAATATTTTTCTGCTAATTGAATAGAAAGAGGGAAAACATACAAAATTCACAGCATTTAAATCTTCTGTCCTTGATAGTGCATTTAATAAACAGTGGAAAACACAGCTGAAATGATATTCTAAGATATAAAATATTACTAGAAGAAAAAATATGGAGAGGAATATTATGGAACTGTACTACAAACTAGTAAAATGGAATGAGAGAACATACAGCAAATGACACTAAAGAAATATACATAGTGAACTTTATGTCTTAGGATAAAAAAAGCCACCAGAAACTACAGGGGAAACAATACTTACTGTATTTGAAAAATATTGGTAAATATTTTGTCTTTCTACATGTAGAAGTAATTTCATGCTAGTTTCTTTTCATTTGTGACAGTCTTATTGATCTAATACAAAAGAGAAACATTTTTCACCTGTGCATTTTTTTTCTAAGCAGCAATATAGATAAATGGGTGGAAAAGTTAATTATTTCTACCAGCATTTGGGTTTGGAGGCAAAGCCCACAGGAGCTAACAGAAAGGCTTTCATTTTCTTCAGCAGGCTTTAGATCCGGATTCTAGTTATGCCTTACAGAATATAATCTAACATTTCTATGTCATTAGTTCATAACTTTAAAAGGACTCGTTCCAATGGGGACTGGAGCGTTGGGTTTTTCCCACATGAAATCCAAAGTAAAAGTTTTGACCTGCTTTCTTTATCAGAAAAGCAACTGTCTTATGATAGACTGATGGAAAAGTTAATGAAAGCTGAAAACACTGCTAGATTTTTTTTTTATTTTTTTTTTTTTTAAGTGTTAAATGTGTTATGGAAAGGTTTACTTACTTTATGTAATCCACTCCAAAATGTGTGTCTCAGCCGTCAGATTGGAACATATCAATGTGTAAAAAATGCAATTACTCTTCAGGGCTGAGGCAAACTCTAATAGTTAGATGCTGTGCAAGCTTCTGAGACTAGACACCGTGACGATTTTGTAGGCATCTCATTAACGAATTGTAGTGCTGCAGCATGCTCTGCTTTACTTATTTATTGAAGAGATAATGGGAAATAACTGGTTTCTTTGTGAAGTCATAAATAATATGACAGAAGGATATTAAATGCACTGAGATGTGACAGAAAAGCTAAAAACTTGTGGGGTTTAGTATTTTATGGTGCCAGTTCTCTTTTACCAGTACATGTAAAACCAACAGATATGTTTTAGCTATTTTTGTGAACAATTATCAATTTAGTGTGCTAGCTACTGAAATGTGGGTGTCTTAAACCATAAACAGTATCCCAGTTTTGCTGTTTTGCAGTAACATTCAGAAGTTACTGAAGAATAAATCTTTTTTCTTCTTTGGTTTGTTTCTTTAGGTCTTTTTCCATTTTTGTTTTATACAGAGATAGTCTTCTCTGTTTTTAGATTCCCAATATGAAATACTGGTTCTAAGAAATATGAACATTTCTGACATTCATTCTGTGCATCCTTTGTTCTCAGTGGGAGTCCTGTCCTGAAACTGCGTGCAAATGTACACACAAGGTCCGCTGTGGCTTCTGAGTACTTCGCACACTTGATTAAAAGAAAAGCTAGCTTTTTCCCCCTCTGTGTTTATGTGTGTGTGTGTGTCTGAACTAAAGAGAGAAAAATGTGTTTTATTCTGGAGTTCAGACAAAGCACCGAGATCCAGACTGAGGTAGCACTGTCCTCTCCTGTCTTCATTCCTGTTCCCTTCACTAAGGGATTTATCGTGCAGAGTATCGCAAATTTCCTCAGAGACTGGTGATTAAAGAAGCAGCAATCTCTTGGTTAGTCTTGGAAATGTTTCTGACCATCATGACCCCCAAATTCTTTACCCTCGGTTTGACTCAACATTTAGAATGAAGCTAGTATAGAAGACAGAGCTCCACAGCGATGCAGCCGGTTCTGCTTAGGTTTCTATACCCTGTCCCTCTTCACGGTACCCAAGCACCTATATTGTAAACATGCTTCTACAAGTTGAACAAATTAGTTTTCCTTCAGCAATAGGAGCTCCTTCAGGGTTGGTAGTTTAGACATTGTTGCAAGAGGCAAGTGTTGAGGTCACAAATGTGTGGATCTCAGCCACTATGGCAGTGTGAATTTTGTCTGTGCAAAACATTTTATGACTTTATAGCATCCATTACCACATCATCTAAAGACTAAGCTCGTCTTCTGAACCGTGACCTTTTTATTAGAGGAGTTCCAAGCTTTTTCGGATGGGGTGCTGAGCCTTGATGCTTGCTTATCCCACTTACGTCAGTTTTACAGCAGTGTAAATCCATTGTTTCATGAGCTACTCCTAGTTTACAGCGATGTGAAAATAGGGTGAGGCCTGATCTGTCATAGTTAGCACTGCCGGCAAAGTACATTTTTAATTCTTTTGAAGTAGTGGGATGTAGGAAACAGGTGAAGCAGTTTTATTGTGATTCAAATGATGTATATATAACAATCATAAGATTAGAAACAATTTTCATCAACCATTCCAACTATTATGTGATGCTTATTATCGTAACTTGAAATTTCTCTTCAGGGTCAACAGTGCCATAATGACTTAAGAAAATGAAGTGTTGGTTTTTCATTGGGCAATGGAGTGGTGACTTGGTGATCCATACTACAGTTGTAAAAAGCACAGTGTCACCTCCTATTGTTCAAATAACTGAGAAGCCACTGGATAAAATATCACTTAGTTCTGGAAAACCAAATTATGGACAGTCTTTCTTACAAATTTTAGGAAACTACGGAATTCTTAATCTGGAAGTACAGCAGATGAGACACTCACGTTATGAACAAACATAGCAAAAAGGACAGGTTACTGTTCCTGAAGTATCTGTCCATTTCTGCTAGCTGTTTCATAGGGACTATTATAACTAAATTGTCCTTGTTTGCACATTATGGACCACCCTTCAGGGAAAAAAAAAGGCAAAATGACTGGTTCTCTTGTAATGTCAGTTCTCCCAAGTGAGCAAGCTGTGGACTTCTCACGTGAAATATTCTACTTTTTAAAAAGTTACCAAGTTACATCTTGAATCTATTCTTTATATACTAAATTGAAAGATCCAGGATGCAACCTGGGGGACTAACTTTGATGCTATGTGTCATTGTAAGTCTCTTTTTTGAACTGGTTGGGAGGTCTCTGAGATACAGAGCCTTTAACAGTTTATTTCTATCAGCAATCCATTCAATTAAGCAGCCACACATGGATAATCAAGGATAATAAATGGAGACCCTTGCTTGGAGTTTCAAGTAAAAGAGGTAATAGATTGGATCACTGTCGTATTTTGCCACAAGTGGTTTGTGGTAGAATAATTCTGCATTCATTACTTGCCATGTTTAATACTGTTACAAGCTATTTCAACTACATTTCCAAATGTTACGTTTCAGAAAGAATATGCCTGACATACTTCGGTAAATTCTGTGTAATTTTTTCTTGAGAAGAATACTGGATATATGTTATAATATAACAGTTCTCATTATCAAAAGTAGTTCATTAATCATATCAAGCATTAGGTGTATTTTTAATATACATTTTGCCTCTTCTTTCTTCTGAGGTAGTAGTTAAAGACCCAGATAGCCAATATTCACATTGCTGTGTAGCTTAATCTGATTTCCTCTAAGCAGTTATATTTTTTGAATAAGCTGATTAAAAAAAGAGAGAATAAAACATTATTTTATATGGCAAATTTTACTATGGCTTAAAAGGCATGAAGTACATAGCATGTCTCCAGCATGGGCTTGTTCAAATACAGTGGAGGACTTTTTGGTTTTTTCAATATAGATGATATATTCAAAATGCAATAAACGTTTTTCATCCATGAACCACTTTGTCAGGAGAATTGTGAAATAATAAGGGTTAATTTAAAAAGTCAATACAAAAAAAATGTTCCACTAATGTTTTCTCAGTTATCTGTAGGACACAACTTGAGCAAAAAGGGCCTGAGATCCTTAGGCTGTTCAGCTAACTGGTGGGACTGTTACCAGTCCCAGGAAAAGATCTGATTACCAGGTGATATATTTAATAGAAAAGGGCCCTAATTACAAAGGCTTCCTCCTTCCCTTTCTAGTGCAGACTTGTTCCGTCAGAGGACCCGGACACCCTCTGCTGCGATGGGAGAACACAGCTGTATTGCATCACAGGATCTTAATCTAAAGTGTATTCTCAATTTATGTTCCCAAATGGTGACATAGCTTCCTACCCATAAGAGAGGTCTATTCCTTGCAAAGCAACTAAGACCTTTGCTATATTTTTCCTGAAAAGCTTGTAGTTCCCCATGCAACTATCTTCAGAAGACAACAGTGTTATGTACCTGGCTCTTTCTGGAAAAAAGCCCCACACCTATGAGGTGCCTTGAAGCGAATTTAGTGCTTATTTGAATTTTTCTTCTCTACACACTTTTTAGGGCCTATTAAAAATGTTCAGTATACAATTTATACCAAATAATTGCATAGTGCGTGTGTCTGTACATATATACACACACGTATAAACATACACACACACAGAGTATAAATGTAGTATATATAATCATAGATACTTATGTATGGTATATATATATAGTTATTTGTGATTATACTATATATTTTAGCAGCATACCTTATATATACTTCAAAACGTAAAAGAGTATTCAAATCTTGAAAAGTGCTGCAGCTCATTTTTATCTATCTGCATTTTATTTTTGTCTGCTACAGCAACATCGCTTTTTTTGAGTGCTTTATTTTTGCCCCACTTAATTTCAGTAAGAGTTCTTGCATATGTAAGGACTCAAAATGTAAGGGTCCCTGTTTCTAGATTCTGACTCAGACACTAGCTAAACAGTTACATCTTTACCTTGAACCTCTCTCTTTTCTTTTAAAATTGGCAGGAAGCCCAGAAGTTTTCTTCATCAAAGGAATGTTCACAATTTTTAGCCTACTTTCATGCTAATTTGTTCTTGTAATCATAAAATTAATCAAAATCTTTTCCATTGTTTAAAACTAAAGATAACATTTTTACAAAATCATTTTAGAACATTTTGAATATAAATGAAGTTGACTATTAATGACAGAAAAATAATTACAGTTAAAGTTGTGTCCTTTAGGCATACGGTAAGTAAATTAGTGGCTGATATAAAGCCCATTAAGGATCCTGTTGACTTCAGAGAGTTATGGATTATGTCTCAATAAAGAATATTTACTAGAAGAAGACCTCGGAAGAGAGGAAAAAGTAGGTGTCTTTGGAAGTATAAATTGCATCATGGTCCAATCTTCAGCCATAGTAATTATTAGATTTGGGCAAAATTTGTGGAAAAAAAAATATCTGGAAAAAGCTTGATAAAGGAGGATTTCTTGATCTACATTTCTCTTTAAAATTGTCTTGTCCTTGTGAATTTTGTAGTCTGAAACATGCATCTCCAGAAATGCTTTTTCTCACAGGTAGTCTGTGTATAATCCCTTCCTCCTTTTATATCCAGATTATTGCTTCTGGCATTCTGTGTAGAAGCAAAATGGAGCTGAGCATGGAAATTCAGATCTGGAAAATTCAAAAGAGAAAACCCTTGCCAGACGGTGTAATGTTCCCAAATGGGGAGGAAAAAGAACCGTGTAATTTCCGAACAAGAATTCAAGACCTGAAAGTATAGTTGAAAATTAAGGTACCTGAAGATCCTCTTCCCATGCTAGCGTGAAGTGAGGAGGAGGAGACCAGGCTCGGTGCGGGGCAGGAGGGCAAGGCAGCAAAAGGGAAGGTGTCACCAGGTGGTGCTCTTGGCCACCGTGGTCCAGGTTCCTGTTCCTTTGGGTGTGAGCATGTGTTTAGTCTTGGGGAGACACGAAGAGCTGTTTTCGTTTGGGGTTATGCATAAAGAAAGTTCCCATTATCAATTGGTTTCTCATCAGTGAACATTCCCACAAAGAATTTGCTTTCCAGGAGCCACTCATCAGGTTTGAGGTTCAGGGTGGACAAAAGAAAAAAAAGATTATTTGCAGAGTATATCATTACATTTATTTCAGCAAGGAATACTATTTTTGCTCCAGTTAAATGAGGGGAAAACACTAAAAAGTAACACTGGTTTTGGTAGAAGGAACAACAGGAATCTAAGGTATGTGTCTGTTTTTAGTAGATCAATGTCATTAAATATTTGCAAGAGCTGTTTCAATGCTCAGTCGTTTGAAGCACTGTAATTAAACCATAAAAAAATAACAAAGCCTTCCATACTGAATGTTCTGCAGGAAGCCTGGAGAATTATTCCGTGAAAATTTTTAGTTGTTAACTTGCTCGTCAATCATATGAGTTCAACAGTATTCATCAGACATAGTCATGACTAGGAAGACCTTAGAAAGGCATTAGAGGAAATAAATATGATGGAAATTCTGTTTCCTAAAATTGTGCTCATACAGAAGAGCAAGAATGTATATAATATGATTATAGATCAAATTACATGTCAAGCTACAATGTCTAAGTTAAAAATTTAAAGATCTTTTATTTAAATGTAGGAACTTTGAACATTTTGCATGGTTCTAAATTTTCAGCTATGCTGGCTTAAAATCTGTGGAAAAGACTTGCATCTACAAAAACTTCTGTCAGTTTTAGATTTTTTTATTATGAATGCTTTAGTGCTTCATTAAGCCTTACTTACATACTGTATTAGGAGAGCTTATAGTTCTTAGGAGCTCAACTTTTTTCTCGAGATTTTCAGCAAACCAGAAACTCACTGAACTCTGCAGTATCTCACATAATAGATGTTTAAAAACTAACTTTTACTCAAGGGGATAGCTAGGCAAATTCATGGAACAGAAATTCATTTATAAGTACATAGAAAAGCTATCTGCTTCATAAAATCCCTGAACTGAAAATAGGTGGAAGATGAGACAATATTAAGGGAAAGCATCAAATATGTTTGCTCTGTTTTTACTCTTTTCTATGGAATCAGTAATGGCCACAAGATGCTGGCATAGATATATCTTTGACCTGACACAATGAATGAATTCTTAAGTCCTTCTGTCACTTCAAAAGCAATAGAGCATGAGATTGCTGTGTTTTGGGGGAGACGCATCAAGCCTGTGTGCTATGGGAGTGGAGATCCTAAAATTCCAAAATGATCCTGCTGTTACTTCTTATAAGCCACAAGGAGTCCTAAGATTTTCTAACACAATATTTTGCGTTCAACACATTGTCATCACATTGTCTCATTGTAAATATCATATCATCATAAAACTTTTGGCAGGAAGTTTCCAGTTAGCAATATATGTGTCGCTTATTACATACTTAGTCTCAGGAATTATTTTGGTTTTAATTAAAAACGAGTATGTGTGGCATTTCCCTTTTAGCAAAAAGTTAAGAGGTACATTGAACAGAAAAATAGGTTAGGTGGATGTTATAATGAAAATGTTTCTAAATCCTCAACCATTCCTTGCAGTGGTTTATTCGAAAATCTTACTACTGACGAAAGTTGCAGACAATGTCTTTAACACCAAATAGCTTCCACAGGATACCAGTAGTGTGCATGTAACGTTTTTGTCTATAAGGCTATAAGAACTGAATGTTAACGCTTATGACCGTAAAGCCAGCAATTTTAAAAATCTGTTCAAAAGACTTTTAAGAATTTGAAACCATTAACTTCTTAGAAAACTTTCATCTAACACTTTAAGAGACTTGATAGACCAGATAATGAACAAAATATGTAGTATTTCATTGCGGGACCTTGTTTAAACTATCATGATTTTCTTGTTTAAGCAATACATCACATGGATACAATAGAAAAGTTTGTTTTAAAGACTCTCGTGAATTACCAGGCTCGTAAGTCAGTCTTCTGATTCTTCTGAAGTCCCCTGACTTTCCCTGACTCCTCAGTCGGTACTGTTTATCTCCTAAAGTGCCTGAAGGATGTCCATGTAGGTTTTGCAAAGTCTAGTCTTCTCTAATTCATGAGATACCTGAACTGACTTTCCTGACATTGCTGTGCCAGGCTCTCTGGCAACCATCACACCAGGCCTGGGCCATGGATCTTAAGACCACTCTTAGCTGTCTCTTACTTGGTCACAAGTGGGGGAAAAGCTGCTTCATCATTAATCCCACAAGGAGTGTTACAATGTAGGGGATATAGCCTTACAGCACAATAGTTTTTTCTTGAAGAGCAGAATTGCAGAATTGAGGTGAGATTGAAGGGGACCTCTGAAGATTGTCTTGTCCCTCCTGCTCTGAGTAGGGTCACCAAAAGCAGACTGCTGAGGCTCATGTCCGGCCAGTTATTGAATGCCTCCAAGGGTGGAGATTGCACATCCTCCCTGGGAAACCTGCCCCAGTGTTTGACTACTCTCACAATGAATTTTTTTTCTTATGTTTAAATGGAATTTCCTCTATTTCAACAGTAGCCCCTCGCCGCTTGGCCTTTCTCCAGATACTGTTGTGAAGAATCTGGCTCCATATTCTTAACTGCTGCACTCATCAGGTATTTATATACATGGATAAGATGCCCCTGAGCGTCTTCTCCAGGCTGAACAATGCAAGCTCTCTCAGCCTCTCCACATAGCTCACGTGCTCCAAGCCCTTCAGCATCTTCATGGCCCTGTGCTCGACTCACTTCAGTAGGATCATTGCCCTCTTGTACCAGGGAGCCCAGGACTGGACCCAGCACTCCAGCCGTGGCCTCACCAGCACTGAGGAGAAGGGAAGGATCACACATTCAACCCGCAGGTGATGCAATTCCATTCCGGATTCAGCCCAGGAAAAGCTGTTGGCCTTACTTGCCGTGAGGACACATTGCTGGCTCTTCCACCAGGATGGCCAGAGCCTTCTCTGCAAAGGTGTTTCCCAGCCAGTTGGCCCCCAGCCTGTACTGGTGCACGTGGTTATTCCTTCCAGGTGCAGGATTTAGCATTTCCCTTTCTTGAACTTCTTGAGATTACTGTTTGCCCATTTCTTTAGCCTGTTAAGGTCCCTTTGGCAGCACAAACATCTGCTGGATCAACTACTCCTCCCGAGTTTGTACATTCTGCAAATTTGCTGTCCCATCATCCAGGTCATTACCGAAGATGTTAAACTGTACTGGCCCCAGTACTGACCCCTGGGAAACACCACCAGTGACTGGCCTCCAGCTGGACTTTGTGCAGCTGACCACAACCCTTTGAACTCAACAGTTTTCAGCTCACCTCAGTGTCTGCTGATCTAGCCCGTACTTCATCAGTTTGTCAAGGACAGTATTATGGGAGATATTGCTGACAGCCTTTTCATTCAAGATAAGCAATATCCTCTCATCCACTGAGGTAGTCCTTTCACCATAGAAGGCTTTCAGGTTCTTGTGGCATAATTTTCCCTTCATAAATCCATGCTGACTACTCTCAGTCACCTTGTCCTTCATGTTTTTGGAAAGGGCTTCCAGAACGATTTGCTCCATTATCTTCCCAGGGGTCAAGGTGAGGCTGACTGGCTTGTAGTTAACTGGGTTCTCCGTCTTGCTGTTCTTGAATTTAACCCTCTTATTCTGAAGATAAATACATTAGCTGCCTAATTTAGGAGGTTCTTTTTAACATATACATGTAATTATGATATGCAAATATCTTATAAAAATCAATATGTATATTTATGCTACTTTAAGGCTTTTTTAAAATGAGCAAAAGAGTTTAAAGCACCCTTACTGTGAGTGGGTGTTGGGCTCATTAACTTTTCTTTGCTTTGATTATCAGAGAGTTAAGAATCTTTGGGATGTGATAATATTCAAATGTCACAAAATGCCAGTTACATTTTAAAATGTATATATTTTGAGCGGTTTTTATGAAGACAGCACTTTTAATAAGAAAACTTGAAGTTCAGGAACACATTTTCTCTGTTTCTGCTTGGCCATTTTTAGGACTTATTGTGTTGTTTCCAGCTGCTTTAACACTTGAGTTGGTTCATGTACTGAGGAAGTCCAGCAAAATATCTTTGACTGCCAGCTGTAAAAAGCCATTCCCATGGCCCTGACCACATGCAATGACAGAGTATATGTGGATAAGAGGGCTGTGAGTTGTTGTTTGTCTTCAGTAGGAAGATGTTTTCTGCTGAAGCGCAACAGATGAGGTAGATGCCAATAGATCAGATTTAAAAGTAAAAAATCTTGTGTAATATATAAGTCCACACCAGAAAAAATGTCTTACTTATGTCCAGTATAGGTAGGAACAATACTATACATACTAACCCTTTTCGGGTAATTTGAGATCTATGATACTGGACACAAGTAAAACTTCTCTTCCAATTCCTTTTTCTCTAATAGTCATTTTTCTATTTGCTGTGAAAACAACTTTTAAAAAATACAATATATTTGCCCTTGTTAAGTACAAGCTATACAGAATCACTTGGTGGTTTACCGTAGCTATACTGCATTTATTGTGTTTTGGAATAAGTGTAACAGAACAAATATCTCATTTCCAGCCTTTTTTAGTAACTTGGCTTTCTTGTTGGGGGGAATCGGAATTTCTCTTTTTTTTTATTTCCTAAGGGAAAACAATACCTTTTCTCATAAGTCAATGTCAATTCTTTATCCCAAATAGTTCTAGAACAAAGGCAATTCCATTTCAAAAGAATATCTGATCTTGGTTACACATTGGAAAATGTCCTAGAACCTTCAAGAACTTTTCTAATGTCATTTCAGAGAATGACAAGTTAATGATATCATCTCCATATTCTTAAAAAGGAGACTACAGAGGACTATTCACCCTCTTTGGTTTTTTTCATTTAGTTTGTTCATTATCATCTTAAGACAGAGGTAAAGACATGTTTTGGAAAAAAAATCTCTGTCCTTAAAAATGCAGCACTGCACAGGAGTCACAGAAGTGCCTTCAAACCAAGCAATGAAATTGGAAAATTGGGCATCAAAATAGTAAAAATTTCCTTTTTATGCTGTCCTATTCACTCAATGGCGTAACTTCCACTCAACCTTGATTATATCCATGAAGATAAGGACATGCAAAAGTCTTTGCAAGGCTAAGCATATAGAAAAAGTGTAGGGACTAATAATCTGATTTTAGAAGAAACTGAACATATCATTTAGTGAAATGAAAGTCAGAATATGAAACCAATATTTTTCAGTAAAATATCAGGAATGGAAAAAGTCTCTTCTTCTGATGGGATATGTGAAATGTTAGTCACAGGTGTGAATACACTTCATATTTTAGTGACTGATAAAAAATAAGGTACAAAGTTAAATAAGTTCAAGACAAAACAGGACAGGAAGCTTAAACTATAAACCTATTTTATACTTATTTACTGATTTCTTCAATCACCTCACTGGAAAGACAAAATTAACATTAAGAGAAACACAGTTCTTCAAGCAATGTGGTGATTTGATAGTCTTTCTAAGAATGGATAGCTTTGCATGGTGTGGAGAGAATTTGCAAGAAATTTTAAAGATAAGCCAATGTAGTGACATTTATTTTCACTTAGAAGTCTCCCATGACATCACCCATTATGCAACTCAATTAGTTTCTGATTATGACAATGTTGGGAGCCAAAGTAATTTTTTAACCTTTGTTTTGGTTCTTTTTTCAAAAAAACCAAAAACCTAAACCAAAACAGTTCAAAGTTTTGGTGGATATTACTACTAAGCATATACAGAAGTTTATAAAAGTTAACCTGCAGAGACACATTTCGCTCTTATTTATGGAGCTTTACCTTGCTGGAGCAGTACAGCTCACTGATTCCTGTACTAACTGCTGGCCACGTTTGGATCCTAGAGCAGCCATATCACTGCCATGATACCACAAAACTCTTCTACACTAAGCAGTGGTCTGTCTGCCTCTGACCCTTCAGGCCCTCCTGAATTATTTGATTTCTCTGTCTTCATCGTCACAATCAAAGCTCATCACATACAAATGTAAAAGGAGCCAACAATACTGAAAACCTCCTGCCTGTTTTCAAAAGTTAGGAAAAGGGCAGAAAATTACTTAACGCTTACAAGTCAGAATGACAGATTCCCAATACAGAAACAAGAGAGTAAGAGGCAAGCAAAGTAATTTTAATCATTTCTTTCAATCAAACTTCTTCCATTTTAAAATTGCCTTTGAAATTATTTTATGTGATTCTCATTACTCATAGGAATTTAAGCTCTTTCTATAAGGGGAAAATAGGTTATGGAAAAAAGTAGGTCTTTCTCATTGGCCATATATAGGTTACATAGTGAAATGTGCCCAGAGCTAAACATGTCCCACATGGTTGTAAGCAGAAGCTTATATTACTACTTTGAAGTTGAGAGTGTGAGTATCTAAAGCACCTCTGGACCTGCTTCACGCTTATGAGTTTAAGTCAGATACTCCCACACAACTACAAAAAAAGAAGTTGAACCTTCAATATATCATGTAAAATTTAAAATGGTAGATTTAAGACATAAAAAGTTGCACCTACAGTATGTTTAAGAGTCTATAATACATCTTCTAAACTGCAAGCTCAAATAAAAAAATGAGGAGGAAAGGAGAGTTGAGAATGCTGAAGATTCAAACCAGAGCCAAAAATATTTGCAACTAATGAATGAATGAAGAACTTTGATGTTAAATATGTGATGCATTCTGTTGCATTTATAATTTAGTGCCGTTATGAAGCTGAAAACTTACTCACATTTTAATTTTCAGACAGGAGAGAGCATTTTTATGTTCTGGGTTAGAACTCCTTTGGCATGAGCACAGCTTGTACTGAAGTCCTACATACAGTGAATTATTTCAGCACTGAGTAGCGAATTCTGTAGGCATATAATAAAGGTTGCTAAACAGAAGAAGACATCGAGAAATTCTTTTTTTAAGTAAAGGTAATATGAAAAGAAGGCAATGAAATTCTCAGGTTTGCTTACATCTGACACCTGTTTTATCTCTTTACAATTTGATTTCTGAGACAGAAGTGAAAACTTGTGTTTTGAATGGATGAATAAATAGTATTGTCCAACCCATGAGCACACAAACATTGCTATCAGAAAAGAATAAAAGGTTAACGCATCTGTGAAATGCAATTACAACAATTCTGTAAGAATATTGAGACCATAGTATTAAAGGTTTGGTGACATAAAGTTATTTATACAGGTCTCCTTTCTTTTTTTGCAAATGGTCCATTCACACAGACTTTGTAAGGGAATTAATTATTAATTAGTTTTATTTCAGCTAGAGCTCCAAATTGAATTTGAAGAGTTGAAGCAGAAATAAAAGATCTAGGTTTGGTTGTGCACGTCATGACATTTGTTTCATGACATGATTTTAAAGTAGCAAAGTTAGGCTGATGAAGAAAAGTTTCTGGAAATTCCTTTTTGGTTTAAATCAACTGTTTTCATTTTGTAAGGTCAGATAAGACCATTGTGATCGCTGCATCAAACCTCATATCTGACACAAGGTATAGGAATATTCTGCATTAATTCTAGTTTAAATTTGGGAGTGCGGTATAAGAAGTGCTTCCTATTCTGTTTGAAGAGCCATCAGTGAAGAGTCTATCACAGTCTTTCAATATCTGTTGAAAGGTGTGTGACATTTCTAATATGAATGAAGGAGTTCTTCTTACCAAACTTTAATTTAGATGTCTATCTACAACTGAGCAAGTTTTCCAGTGGAGAGTGATAGGCCCATTAGAGCACAGTTCATTTACCTAAGATGAAAAAAGCAGTATGATAGAAAAGTTCATAGCTGTCCACAGCCTGTAAAAAGAGGCAAGGCAACTATGCGTACTATAGATGTCTGCATCTGAACAGAAGAAACGTGAATCCCGTGCAACTTCTCTGTCATCGGTTTTGAACATTTGGAAGTTGTCTTATTTCCACTGAGCTCGATGGAAGAGTTTATCATCAGTATGTGTTCTCTGGATAGACATTGCAGTATTCATTATGGTCAAGTCGGTCGCCAGTTAATAGAGTCTCTTTGAGAAGTTAAATGGGCAACGTGCTCCTGGAGTCTTTCACTATAAGGCCTGTTTTCCAAACCCCAGTCACTCTTGTGGTTATTCTAAGAATTCACTTTCATTTGCAGCATTAGTCTTGAATTATGCGCAGCAGAACTGTATGCAGTATTCTCAGGGCACTTTTTCCAGATTGCAGGTAATATAACTTGTGTAACTGTGATTCCTATGTGTGTATTGGAGAATCACATTGGCTTTTTGTCCACAGCAATAAACTGTGAGCTATTCAGCTGATTATATCCTCTACCGTATGTTTTGTTTAATTTCAAATAATTAAGGCAAGAATTAAGTGAAACCAGAATAAGAATATTCATACAGCTGAATTGAACCTGTGAAAATGTATTGAGATTTCATGAGACATGAAGAACTGTGGAAGCATGCTGTCAGTGGCATTTAATATTTGCATTGTGCTTTAAAAATATCTAAAGGAATATCATGTGCCTTGAGAAGCATCATCCTTGTTAATCCAAAAAACTGGGAGGGACCTTGCGTGTTGTGTACAAGACTGAGCAAACCAGATAGTCTTTACTGAAGTCTTTATCTTAATCTGATACACCCTGGGGAAAAGGCTTAGTAAGGGCTGTCAGGTTTTTCAGAGTGGGAATTTTCTTGAGTAGAAAATGCATAATGGAGTTAGTAGCAACTTCAAAGGGAAATCTACAGTTGCTTCTATTGCTTTTAGCAGGGTGGATATCCCTGTTACAGGATGTTTTAATGAGATGATACAGTATTATATCTCTCATATCTAAGTAGAGTGATCACAGTAAGATTATACCCGCTATTAAAGGAGAAGAATGAGGAACAAGAATGCTATTTTATGAATAGAAAAATTTGATTACAAATCTGACTGGGAGTTGCATGGATAGAGGGTATGTGTTGGGGTATTCAGTCATCTGTATATGGGACTAAAACAAAGAACAAAAATGTTGCTACATTAAAGGTGCAAAAATTCTATTTGGATTTATGCAAATACACACAAAAATTGTTCCTGTTCCTGTTGAAACTGATGTCAAATGTCCTCAGAGATTACTGGGATGAGGATTATGGCCAATATCTGACCTAATGGAAAGACGTTAATGGGAAAGAGGCTTAGGTCAACTTAAACGATGCAGCCTTGCAATGTGGTAATGTGTATCAAGAAAAACAGGGGTAATTATTTGTGTATATACAGATGTATTTAATATATCTATATTTATATTAAATATTAATCCAAAATCCTTTTTGTCAGGGAAAATGTATAAAGTAAAGAATTATATAAATAATGGATGACTTAAAAAGCACACATATAGCAGAATCACAAGAGGACACCAAGGCTATTAACAGTTAATACGTTTTCTGGCACTTCAAGACCAAAAAAAAAAGAAGTTTTGCCACATGCTGTGCTTATACGAGCGAGTTCAGCTTCCCCTGACATTTTCTTAACTTTCTTTTAGGCAACATGGGAGCTCCTGATAGGAGTTTGGCATTAGGCAGTTTTCCCCCCCATCCTTTCATATTCTTTACTTCCTACCTTTCTGAGCAATTCTATGCAGCTTTCATTTGAGCTTTTGGTTTCAGTGCTCAGTGACTCTTGTAAGTTTTTCAAGGTTTTCCTAAGTTAAATACGTGGTCTGATGCAATTGCTCTCTTCCTAGTTTGTCTGCTTAAGGAATTTCAGGTTCTGAGGTGGATTTCATGCTTGGGAAGTCATTGTCTATTTGTTTAAGTGTTTATTATGATGGGCTGGTATTCAGAACTCTGTCTCCTGCAGAGACCCTTCAGAAATCTCTGCAGCTGGAGCTCCTAAACACAGTTGAGATCCTAGCAGGTATTTATGTTCTGGATGAGCTGTGTTTCTTGCCTCTGAAGTAAGTTGTTCTGACAATCTCTCTTTGAGGAATAAATGTCACAGGAAAATTCATCTCTACTACTGCAATCATTTTAAAAAGAGTAACAGGTATTTATGTATACATATGGCTGCTTCTGTAGAACTGTGGGACAGGTTGGCCATCCTGACTGACCTTACTGATGATATACGGAGAAATTTAAGGACTAACAGTTGCACATCTCAGAAAGCTGAAGGAAGAGCATGCTTTAGATTTGGTTCATAGATGAGACAGGAAAGCTGATCCTTACATCCGCTCATCGCCTAGAAACCTGGGTTAGACTTATCATTGAGTTCCACAGCAAATTCTCATGTCACCTCATCACCCTATTGTCTTACATCTTCATGGGGTTTAAATGGTCCCAAATCCCCATACCTACACAGTGCCAGTGTCAGTTCTGAGGCTCACCTCTAGTTTGAAAGACTACCCATACGCTGCTGGTAAGGCAGGATCCGTGATTGGTACTAGATAAGAGCATTATTGTGGGAGACCCATACTGCTGGTTGTTTCTCACCTTTCGGGTAGCGCATCGTAGTCAAACATTTTGCTAAACCGTCAGCAGTATTCTGTCTGAATAAATTGAAAGGGTGTTGTGTGCCGCCCTGCTTGAAAGACTGAGCATCAGTCCTGATAATACCCTTTAGCCCAAGTTTGTTATTGTTAACTAGCTAAAGTTTTAGCACGTAAGCATGAGAGAATCGTACAGACGCTCATCTAGATCAGCTCTACTCTTTCCGTTATTGCACCTACAGGCAAGCTGTTTCCTGCCCTTGACAAAGACTTGTTTTCAAGAACCAAAGTAGGGCAATTACAAAGTTATGATATATCCAGCACTAACGATCCAGTCTTGCTTGCTGTTCTTCCTCCGGCAGGCTCTATTGAAAGGAAACAGTTCAGTAACAACTGTTTTCTGAAGAAGTAGTGGTAATCAGCTCAAGGCCATCCAGAGTATATCGTCAGAAATATTATCCCTTGTACGTTAATGTGCGGCTCCATTCTGGATGTCAGGCTACAAGAAGATCTTTAACAGAAATGACATTGACACAATGCAGTGCTTTGCCTCCAGTCACGTGGCATCCCTCCACTTCACTTCATAGGGGAGAGGAGCTGTTCATATACAGCTGTCATGCAACAACAGAGTGAAGTAGTGACTGTTATTCTCCGGTGAAATTAGGCAGTTCATGCTTTGCAATGGCTTAAAGTTACAGGTCTGAGGAGATAGCATTTTGCGCCTGGTTTATGGCGCATGTAATTAAAGATTTCTCCGGATAAATGGCTTTCCCAAACAAATGTGCATTTTCCAGCTTTTTAAATAAATGAAAGTGAACCATTTTTTTGGCGTGAGGAACACCTCCTCATAGATGTCAATTACTCTTTCTCTTTTTCTGCCTCTAAAAAATGAACTATTGTAAACTGAATAGCCATTTAAATGTAATATTAATTAATATTTCATTGCTTTATACTGGAGAACAGATCAGGAAAAGGGTTTTTTTGTTCATTGACATCTGGTTAAACAAAGCTAAGTGGAACCTTCTGACATTATCAATGGAAAGATCTGAAAGGAAAGCTGTTCTGTACAATAGCCTCCTTCATGTATTTCTGCAACTGTTCTGTTCCGGTTTGTTACAGAATAATACAGCTTGTGCTCGTTATTTTTTATCTTTAAAAATAAGCTGTAGTTATAGCATGCATGAGCTGTTTTTCATTGTTTTTAGAGCCAACTATAATCCATTTGCCTATGTTTACATGATTCCTGAAGCCTTTGTGGACTAAGCTGATCTTGCCTCATTGAACTGTTGGTTTGCCCACTGAGTAGATCAATCTTATACTGCTTTATGAACTCAACCCTAGTGAGTCATCGCTTATTTCCGTGAAAATTCAGTTACCACCACCAACTACTGCAGCTCAACCACAAATGTGCCTGTGCCTTCCAGATGAAAAGCAGAAGTCCTTAATTTAGTTCTGTATGTTGTTTTCCTTATGAAAAAATCTACCCAATAACTATGGAATACAAACCTTCCGAATACTGCATGATATTCCAAATAAAAAGAATGCACCTGAGGATGTGTTTTTCCTCAACTAGTCTGTTCCTAGTAGGAGTGTTTCTGCTTTCCCTTACACCCTAGCTTATGCCTAATCATTCAGGTACTGCAACCTTCTTTGACGGGAGGGACTTCCAAGAAGGCAGCCAGGATCAAGGGCCTAATCTTAACTAAAGTTAAAACGCCTCTTCATAATGCTATCTTATGCACACACACAGAGGCACATGCACACATTGCATTATGCGAAACAGCATTGTATACTTATTTTTGTTTTCGTGTTCTGAAATCTTAAAGAGCATGGATGTATTTTAAGCAATTAAACGTCTAATGCCAGTCTTAATCCTACTAATTCGAATAAACCCAATATAAGATATAAAAAGCTATTTGTAAGGAAATATTTCTTGTAGAGTTTTAATGTGTCATTATATATGACGGTGGAGGAATAAAACATGCAAACAAATCTTTGCATCAGTAGAAACAACAAAAAAAATTATGGCAAATTAGAAAACATGTCTGTTAATAAATTCCTTTCCTGAGCATTCAATTTGAATAAACATTGGACTAAATTAGTTCTTGAATTATGCTTTGAAGCTAATGAAAACAGTTTCTGATCAGGAAAACAGTTTTGTGCTGCCAGTAAAGTTGACGAATGTCATGGAATCTGATAAGTTCCGCTAAAGTTTTATATTCCCATCTAAGTGAAACATATGTGTAACATAAAGCAAGACAGTAGTTTCGGTCTTGCAAAACACAGGGGAGAATAAAGCCCCATGTTTTTGGCCATGCACTGCTTATAGAGCTGGAATACTACATTTCCCTGAATTAATTTTGAATGGTTTTATAAATTCGAGTGTTTCTGCCAATGCTTTTAATAATGTTTTAATTGGTATGTTTGAGCATGAAAATTCAATATTTTTTTTTTTGCAACATGTTATTTTCATCACTGAGGTGGTAAATTTATATCACATAAATTCCTACAGGAAGTTAAATATTTGAGTAGATTTAATTTAATTAAAGATTCCATTTATCTGCAGATATGTCCACTAATTGATAAACATTGAGCTATTGTAGCATAATAAAAATAACAGAATAAGATAATAAGAAAACAGCAGGACGATGAAATTACAGCTGTTAAGTCTTTTCATAAACTGGTCCCTAAAAGATTAAAATCCCTGGACACTATTATTTAGCTGTCCAGAAGCTCAATGCAGCATATCTTTAATGAGAAAAATGCAAATAGTGTTGATATAATTTTTGAATAATGTAAATCCCCTGTATACGCCAGGTTGTCAGCTCATATTTCTCTGTCTTCAGCAGGTGAAATAAATCAGATTTTCTATTTACCTTGCACCAGGTACAGAACCAAGTAAACTAACTGCAGCCCTTTCTACTCCACATGAACATCCGCTTTGCAGCCTGGAAAGGGCCACTAGCCTGACCTGCTGTAAGGTATAAGCTGTGGCGTTCATACATTTCCATATTGCTCACGGTCGGGGTTTACACTGCTGTCACTTCTCTGGTTTGCTCATATACCACAGTACCGCTCTGCTGATGCCTGAAGGGCAGCACAGGTAAAAGTCACCTCTGCTGACAAACCATGCCTTTCCTGGTGTGTTTCTCACATTTACCTGTCCTGTGGTTCTGCAGATGTAGTAAATGTATGAATTCAGAAGCCTCGTCATAATTCTTTTTCTGTTACCACAACAGAGGGACAAAAGCCTTGCTGAGCGGCACTGATGCTGCCAATACAGCCAAACCATGACAATTCACTTTTAGGGCAACAAAGAACTGTGAGGCAAATGGTCACTCGAATCCTACCCTGCAGTGCCTGCCCTGTAGGCATTACAGAAGGCACCCTTCATGTTCATTTAATAAGAAAACCTGCTTGGTAGCCCCTTCTTTCAACTCATCTATAGTTTTGCCTCATTGAAGGCTGAATGCAGACATAATATTTGGCCCAGGGATAACGCTGATGGCTGAGCATACTTAAAGAATGAGTCTTCCTTTGACTGCAAATGTACTTACCCATATAAATTTACCACTTAGTGCTAGATTTCCCTTCTTTTGAAGGAAGCTGAATTTGAGTGATCTATCAAGTCAAATACCTGGGGTTAGCAGTAAATCTAGGGGAAAATATCATTTCCAAAGTAATCAGTAGCTTTTTAAAATCTCATCAGTGAAAAGGAAAGCCTGTCTTCGTACCATACATTGAACAATAGTAATTATACATTGAATCAAGGATTTTAGAATTCTTTGGGTTTGCTTAAACTAGAATGATTGATATTTAAGATTTATTTTTTTTTTTTTAGCCATCAGAAAAGTGTGCTTTCACTTGAGTAAAATATTGAGCAAGACCATGATTCATGAGCGATGATCAAGTTTAATCTCTTTTCTTTATGCCCATCCTTCTGCTCCTTGAGGTATGAAAAATTAGGAGAATTTCAGGGCCTTTTAGATACCATTGTTGAAGGCAATTTAGAGCTCTTTTATCCTGATATATGTTTATCTTGATAAACTTGCAAAGAGATGGATAGATAGATAGGTAGATGGATAGAGAGATAGGTAGATAGATAGAAAGATAGGTAGATAAATTTACCGAAATGCCTGAGGAACAATAAAGAAATCAGCACGGATATTTGTTGTTTTACAATATCTTTGTTGAAAGAGTCTATCAAACTTGCGATACCCAGTAAGGATTCAGGACTCCTTTAAATCACCTTTTTGTTTATTACTTGAACTCTGTATGAAAGCTTGGAAGTACTGGTTTTGTACTATAGCACTCTGGAACGTTTACTTGTCAGTAGATCCTGGTACAGAACCTCCCAGATCCCAGCTCTGCACGCAGATAAACCAAGATGCGTAGCCTTATCCCCTTCCTGGTTTGTGCTAAAGAAGATACAAAAAAGCACCCCGTTTGTGTGCACTGACCAAAGCTTTCTGTCATAATCAGTGGGTCCAAACCATCTACTTCAAGGAACATGTAAGTCAGAAGAAAGCCCTCTTCTACTCTGAGCATCTCAGCTCATTAGACACCTTTACATTGGCCTCGGTTTCTTTGGTGCTTGCACCCAGGCATTTTGCATGGAAATCTCAGTCTATAGGCAATAGGCATTTATTTCCTGACTTCAGTCTGCTAAAATGCAAACCTTGCTTAAGTCTCCAGAAGGATTTAGAAATAATGGATGGACTCAGAAAACAGCTAATTGCATCAAATGGCATTACCTTCATTCATAAATATGGGCAGCAACATCAGTGTCCATTTGCATAACATTTAGGGATACAAGGTACGTGGACCATTCTAAGAGAAGGTCCTAAGAAGCAGGCTATTCCAGAGTTGCAAGATTGGGGTGGAGAGGAACATTAAGAAGGCAAGAAAGAGAATGATGTCTACTCTTCAGCTGAAGTTTCTCCCGGGGCAATTCTTCCACTTTCCTGGACAGAGAGCTCATTTCAGTTTTTCCGAAGGCAGGTATGTACCGACTGCCATGTGGGACACCCTAGGGGCTCCAAGACTTCCACACAGGGCTAGCAGACAGACGCCTATGACCTACGGGAGGCCCGTTCCTTTTTTTGGAAGAGCAGATGGCCAGGTCAGATGCCCTAGGCCATCTTACCCAGAACTACACACCTAGGTTTAGGACGACTGAATCACATTCAGAGAGTCTATAAAGAAAACTACAGGGCCAGGTGAATGTGGGAATAACCAGAGCAGAAAATACAGAATGGGTGCAGTTCGCAATAAGGCTAATGATAAGAAAAGTGCATTAAGGCTGTATTGAAAGCGTGGGGGTTCAGACTGGAAATGCAGCTTCCATAGAAACCTGTTCGTGCTTGATACAAAGACTGCTTTTTTAACTTAACGTGCTGTTTGTACCTATTTCTAAGTGTTACGTTTCAGAGTCAAACTTAAGTGCACTAGCTGACTCCACGATACATGGGATAATGAACTTATTACCTAGTTAGTTAAGAACAGTTAAGTTTAACTTAAACTACTTTCAACCCTGATGATAGTGTGTTAACATAGTAACATAAAACATCATGCCTCCTTGCCTGTAAAGCATGAAAGATACCAGTTATAAAAACTGGAGATTTGCCGTATCTTCTTGAGTAGAATATTTTTAAAGTTGCCAACCACAGTTTGATTGGAGAGGGTGTATGTGTAAATACTCTTTCATAGCCTTTGGGAATTTTTAATGCTTTGTTGAAAACATTGATCTTGAAATTCTGTTGGGATTATTGGAAGGTGAAGGTCCTGGAACATGTAATTCAAGAGATTATTCTCCTATGGATAACATATTTAACCTGTAGTGTTACAGCCAGAATATTTTGTTTACTTTTAATAAGCCATTTTGGGAAAAAAAAGTATTTACACTGTTACAGGCGTACATCCAGCAACAGAAAACACAGATTACTTAACATTTCACTCCTGGATCAATTGGATTAACTATAAAAACACCTTATGATTATTTCTTTTTAGCTCACTTGAGACCACCATCACAAATCTGTTTAACCCTCGTATTTGTGTAAAGGCATCTTCTTTTAGAAATGAAAACTTAAACCAGTGCATATTCAACAGAGTCATTGTTTCTCAGGCATAGAAGTGACTTTTAATAGCCTTTGTCCTTCATAGTAATTATCTAGTGTTGTCTCTTAGGTTGCAATTCAGAAGAACCTTAGTTTTACCATTTCAAAATTCTCTGGTACTTAGTACTCCCCAGAAACTAAAGATTTATATTTTTCAAAAAATCCGTCTCCAAATGTGACCAAGTGTATTCCCCACATATTCTATATATTAAAAAATAAACTAGTGAACCAGCAGCTTTGGAAAGAAACAGTGTTCACAATAAAAGGTATAGCTAAGAACAGATATTTTTCCAATAACAATAACAAAAAACCTAGTCACATTAATAGGTGTCCTGGAGAAAATTAAACAAGTCTTCATGATTTATTACAAATTGAAAAAATAGGGAATTCACCATCTGAAGCTAAAATAGTAAGAAAGACAAATGAAAACAAAATGATGTGCCTGCTGTAATAAAGCATTTTAAAACATGAACTTCCTATTACTACTATTAACGGTTAACCGTGGCTGAAAATGTGTGCAAGCTATTTGAATGTAACATTAGTTGAATTAGTAACATTAAATTTCTCTTCTGTAGGAAGAAGTTCTGTATTATAGAATCATTTTTTGTCATGTGATTCTTATAGGTAGTATCTCTTTGCCAAAAGCCTTTCTTTTCTTCTCGTATAGAAGCTTTCTTTGATAAAAGAATCTTGCCACATGCTGAACTCACTAAATTTATCTAGCTGTTGCCACGACTTGCCATAAATCTACCTGTTCTGAAGTTTCCCTGCAGCGTACAGCAGTCTAAGCATTATGTTTGGGACTTCCAAAATGAAAAGTCTGACAAGAAACAGTGCCGCTTGCAATGCCCTGTAAGGGTCTAACCTGCAACACACCAGAAATATTCCCACTGACATGCCCAGGCATTGTTTTGGGCCTGAAAGGAACCCCACTAGCAGTATCCTTGTTACCAATAGACAAAGAAGTAAGTGAAACAAGCTTGATTTTCCAAAATGGGTTTGTATATTTCTAGAACACAAGTAAAAACTTTGTTAGATTTTACTTCAGATGAACCAGTTTGCCACACTCTGGAAGAAACAGGAAAATTGAAGTGAACTTGTGAATTATCAGTGAGCATGTGAGCCATATTTGTTTTTAAATCTTCAGTCCTTAAAATTCTTAAATCCTTAAATCCTCAGACATCAATTTGCATCTTCAATATTTTATGTTGAAGGAATGATTTATTTGAATTTCCTATCTTAGGGTATACTCACTCTGTCTCCTGTGAAATATACCTCTAAACTGGCTTGATTTCTACTATCAAAGTTCAAAATTAGAAGCGATACCACTTGTATTTCAGCACTTCATAAGCTTATTTTCCATGGTGACATCCCCTCTGAAACTGACATTTCCTGACATTATTTATTGCTTGTTTGTAGTGGGATTTCTGTACTGAGAGTAATGATAGCACATTACTTTGGCTAAGAAGAAATTTGCATTTTATTCTAGTTGATCAGCCTTGGAAAATAAGTACATACTCATGCTACATTTTTGTTATATGGAGAGTGGTATGAATCAATTTCTATGCAGATGTTAATTCTTGCATATGAAGGTATTTGCATTTGTTTTTCAAAGCTATTTTGGCAACTTGAATCAAAATAGAAAAATTCAGAGAAGAAATTTTCACACTGGGTAAAATCTTAGCAGCACAGAAGTCAGTGTGAGTTCTGCTTCAGAGGGGTGAGGATTAAATCCTATTAGCATATAATATAATAATGTATTCCTCCCATCCTTTTCCATAAAGCTGACTAAAAAGGAAACAACAGCCCCCTGGCCTTAGCCTGCAAACCAATAGTAAATTTACAATCAATAACCAATGTGTATAGTAAATTAGCAATGTTAATTTAGTATAAGCACAGTTCATCCACAGGTTCTCTATGCCAGTTGTTTTCTATCCTGGATGAACTTTTCCCATTACATACTGCACTAATCATTTGGTTAAGAATGATACGATTTCACAGCCTCTTCTTTGAAAAGCTTGGGACCACACTAAGCATGACGGGTAGACAATAGGGGGAAAAATGCAATATCTCCATTTTATGGAGGAACATCTGGGACCTAGTGAGTAAGTTGCTTGCTGGTCTTTGCAGAATTTGTGGCAGGCCTGGGAACTGAATACAGATCTCTAATGTCGTTGCTTGGAAGTTAGTGTACTCTTGTCCTCCTGCACACAGGTTCAACTCTTGGTTCCACTCGGTCCAGTCTTCTGAATTGACCATGGCTTTTTAAAACCGAGAATATAATCCAAAGGTATTATAAAAACCCATTCAATCTTTAATAAAGCCCAACAGAAAAGAGCAACAAAGCTGGTGAAGGGTCTAGAGGACAAGTCTTATGAGGAGCGGCTGAGGGAACTGGGGCTGTTTAGCCTGGAGAAAAGGAGGCTGAGGGGAGACCTGATCGCTCTCTACAGCTGCCTGAAAGGAGGTTGTAGTGAGGTGGGTGCCGGTCTCTTCTCCCAAGTAACAAGTGATAGGATGAGAGGAAACGGCCTCAAGTTGTGCCAGGGGAGGTTTAGATTGGATACTAGGAAAATTTTCTTGACCAAAAGGGTTGTCAAGCACTGGAACAGGCTGCCCAGGGAAGTGGTTGAGTCACCATCCCTGGGGGTATTTAGAAGATGTTGCGCTTAAGCACACGGTTTAGTGGTGGGCTTGGCAGCATTAGGTTAACAGTTGGACTTGATCTTAAAGGTCTTTTCCAACCTAAATGATTCTATGATTCTATAAAAATAGGATTGTAAACTTAATATTATTTTGTATTCTTACATGGGACTAAAACATTCCTCTGTTAATTAGAAAAAAACCCACAACTTGAGAAACTTGTAACAAAAACCTAGAAAATTATAAACGATAAATATTACTGTGAGTGAGAAAAGAGACTAGCAGTGTTTTTCTCAAGATTTTACTTCAGCTACAAAAACCAGACCCTGTCGTCACCCTACAGGGCACTGTTTGATCTTTTACACTCATTCCTTATTAATGGGGTCTAAAGATGATTCTCCCTTGCACCTACATTTCCTGAAATGCAGAAGAGTGTTTTTGAGTTGTTGGAAAAAATCTGACATACAAGGGCAAAATTTTATATTACATTTACAGCTCATTTTTAAGCCTTAACACTCGTTAACTCCAGTAGACATCAGGGACACTCAGCACTTTCTATTACTGACTCCACAGATATCACCTTACCTTAATACTTTGCGTAATATACATAATCTCAGTGAACCCATTTTAGGCAAAAGCAATGAAGGAAAACCTTCATGAGAAAACAGGTTTTGACAACAGGATTATTTTTTTTTTTGGGGGGGGGGGTGGTGGTGTAAATTTTAATGGAATAGAAGATGGAAGTGGCATTTTTCTTCTTTTTTATTTATGAAATAGACTCAGCTACTCCTTTTCTCCAACTGAGAAACACAGGTCTTATTTCTGCAAAGCTTACAAAATGTCACTTTTCCATATAGCTGTATGAGTAACATCAGTGCTTCTGGAGCAAGTCACTTAGGTGCTACTCCGTATGATCAAACATTGCAAATAAGGCATGTTTTTATGAAGAATATTGCTTTAATTGCTGTTCAGTACACTGTTTCTGTGCAAGTGGATAAAGAAATCCTTCCCTTTTTTTGAATGCACAAATGAAGTTTATTTTTTCAAGTGTGGACTGCTGAGGCTAAACAAAATATGAAAGATTTAGAAGAAACTTCATTCTACAAAGCTATTCATAAAGAACAGGTAAATGAGTGATTTTGTCTAAACTTTTGAGTATCTTATCAATAAAAATACTTAATATGTCCAAAACTTCTCTAAAACTATTTCTAAAATAATGACAGATATCTCTCAGAGGAAGAATCACCTATTTTTTCGTTTCTCTGTTGTTTGTAGATTAGCTTCAATGTGTGTCTATTCTCTTTCCTGAGCCTTAAACATCTGTGTTCTCTGTGCAAGAATATCTGGTTTTACCCATTTTATCATGTCTGTTGCAGCTTTGAGTGGGAGGTGTAGTCTATTTTTCATGGTTTGTTTTGAAATGCACATCTTGTTTCTGTGTCATCTTTGAAAATCCCATGCCCACTTATCTTTAGATGAAAGAAAGCTGTTCATTTATAGATATGATATGATATAGCATGTATTTGGGGATGATAATTGTACATTTTGTAAAATCTTCAAAGACAGAAGACTGAAGGTCAACAAAGTAATATTTCCATAAAGAGCGGTGGATATTCTGGCCACTCCAAAGTGATTAAAAGAATTCTCTTGAATCTTGAATAGATGCTTTTTCTCTTTCATGAACTGAACTGATATGGGAAAAATCATACCCAGTTTGTCTGATGAGTACCTACTTTTGTGAATTTCTTCATATCCAAAGTGAATCAAACCTTTTTTGTTTTCTGAAGTGTAAGATATTTTTCTTAGAAACACCCAATGGGGCATGTCTGGAATGAACTACATTCCCCAGACCTGTCACTGCTAGGAATGACAATTTATCAGAAAACATTTGCCTGAAACTCTAGTGTTTGACAGGGTCCTGAGAGTCTAGACGTGTTCTCTGGAGGCACTACCTTTTCTTTGTAGGTCTCTCCCATGGCCATATACTGTAGAAACACAAGAGTCCTTGGCCCAGGGAGCTTCTAACGGAAATTTAGGTGTAAATCACATGACTGTCTTGCTTTGGAATAGGCAAAAAATTGTCAAATCTGAGATATCTTCAGTGAAACACTTCAGAGTCAACAAATTGCTGTTTCATTAACAAAACCATTTTGCTTTTTCTGGCTCAGTTTTCTAACCGCCATACTCCAGATCTAATCATCACCCTTCTGTGAAACTTTTCATTCCATGGTCTTCTGTGTCCTCGAGATTGCAGCTGCTGACTCCTCCGGTGCCAATGCAAATCACCAGTGCAGCTGAAGAAACCTTTAGAAGATGTGATTTACTCTGCTTCATTTTACCCTTTTTAAAAAAGAAGGTTAAATGGCACTAACATGAATTTTAATCTACACTGTACTGATCTTGATCCATGCATCAAACAACACAGTTACCTGGGTAGTGGGAACCCAATACTGAACTCCACGACAAAAGCCCTAACCCCAAATCAAGGCACTGGAAAGCCAGGCTGATTAAAGTTGCAAAGGTGTACGGCTAAGCCCAGAGCTGAAAGCTGAAGTCAGAGCAGATTCTGAGTGTAGAAAAATACTGACGTCTGAGCTGGCAAAGTTTACGAAATTGAACACAGAATCTTTATAATCAGAAATGTCAGGGAAATTTAAAGTCAGCTAGTGCTTAACTGCCCAAATCAGCCCAGGTGTGAACAGCTGCAGCTCTCACTGAAGGTAACAGGAGTTGCATCCAGTTACAGGAGTAGATTAGGTTCCCAAAGATAAAGCGATATTACTCCCCACCCATTGCCCCGTTTGGTTTTTTTTTTTTCCTCCTAGCTGAAAGAGCAATAAAATAGCCTTCTAAAATAATGGTAAAGATAAAAGTAGTGATGTGTAGAGGTAAATATGATGAAAGATTAAAATGTTTTTTATGATACGAGCAGACTAGCTGAGCCACACAAATCATTGGAATTCATATCACAGTACAGTCACTGGTTCTATAAATTCATGAATAATTCATCTAAGAAAAATCTACAAACTTTAGAAGAACTGCACTTCGAGAAACCTGGTGTTTTAGTTGACCACTCATTCTTTGGTTTGTAAACACTACTAAATGCATCAGAGGAACTACTTGGATTGTGTTTCCGTTTACCTCAGTGCTATTATATGATGTTTCATTTCTGATGCAGATGAGTCTTATTTTTTATAGTTAGCCAAAAAGTCATAAGTATACACTGAAGGCAGAAAGAGCCTTTAATTTTAGAGAGACTATTATCTTTCAGTTTATATTTCTAAATCAAGCGGTTAGATATGTCAGTGCCTCAATGCTAGGTCTTTCCCTAGTTGAACAGGACAGAGCCCTAGAATGCTGCTTGATTCTAGCTGAGGGACATGTGAGGAATGGCATTTACTACCGCTGCACTGAAGGTTTCCATTCTATATGCAGACAGTACAAACAGGATGCACATCCCCCTGTTTTACTACTACTAAGAGTAGTAACAGGGGCGGGTTTTGCTTGTTTGTTTGTTTAATGCCAGATGTCCCTCTCAGAAAGATGCAGCAGGAAATCTGTTCCCCTAAACTCTCTATTCCTAATACTGATCATGGGTAGGGACAAACTCCACACTTTCCTAAACTGAATGAGTCAGGCTCAAATTCATCCTGCCTAATATTGGAAATGTAACTGATGTGTCCCGATTAAGAGAGTAGTTGCCTTACACTTCTTCCATAGTCAATGGAGAGGAACAGAAAGTGCTTGGATGAATAAGTACTCCTCTCTCTGTCTTGAATGAAGTGAGATGGTAAAATGGCTAGGCTCCTAATTTACATGTGCTGAGAATAAATGATGAATGCTAAGGATTCAGTGATTAATGGTGGATAAAGAGCCCAGCTTCCAAATGAAAATGGAATTAGGATTACATCATAAACCATTTTTGCTTGCTTTAGGGTAGAAAAAGGGCGTGAGGGTTTATATTCTCCTCTCTTCATTTGGAGTTCTATAGTTAACACATCATCTGCAGGTGTCACGCTGCACCTGTTACTAAGACCACATTAACATTTACAAGGCAAGACTTTTTTAAAACTTGACTGTCCATCGTTTGGTCCACTTATATTTTATTATCTTTGCTTTCTGAACCAATACTTGTTAGTTATTAACTGTCATAAATGGCTTTCAGGGTGTATACTGGCTTCCTTCCTCCCTTTTAAAACTTCTACCTGTAGCTAAACAGGCCAAAAAAACTTTCAAAGCTAAGTTAATTAATCCTTCAATTTGTTTTCCACTACAAGAGCCAACTTACTGCAGGTAATTTAACATCCATAAACATATTTAATTAACATGATTTTAAAGTTTCGTGGTTTAGAAAGTGAAGTTTTTTGGAAACACAGGGTATGAATTTAGAATGATCAAGAACTACCATTTCCTTCAAGGAACTTCTGGTAGTGTACAAGACTCACATGCAATGCATTAGCAGATGAAAACAAATTTGAATATATTACAGCATGTTTATATACACCTAATATAAACACAAAGTATAATCTAGATTAGTATATTTCTCATTTAAAATATGTTACTGACTTTGCTAGTGGAGTTCTTAAACTATTATTTTATACTGTAATAAAATTAAGTATATTGTATTTTCACATTTGATGCTGAGGCTCTGCTAGTGGCTCACATTCAATCCTCTCCTTTCAAGAAAACAAAATAGATAGATAAAAGTAAAATTAAATTATTTTTATAAGCATTTAAGCAGCCATTCTTCTTTGCCTCTCTACAACATTGAAGCGATTTGATTTTAGGAGAACACACATGGACACATATATTCCCTGCTTGCTTGTGTGTGTGTGTGTGTACACACATAAATATAGAAATGTATGTATGCTTATATTTATATCTGAAATAAATATTCATTAGTTAACATGATCTGCACTTTGACCCTATCATACTTGTCATGTTGATGAATCTTTTCACTGCAGAGTCCACTGAGCTTACATGGCAAGAAAAAGATTGCAAGATTAGAATCATGAGATGCAAATGTCGTAGTTCAGAAAAAGCATGTTCAATGCATAAGTGAATGTCTTTAAAACAGAATTCTAATATTGATTTAACAATGAGAATATATCTTCAGGTTCTATTTTTAAACCTATGAATGCATTTACCATTTCTGACAGTTATTTTGTTCTTTTTCTAGTATATCTCAATTGTTATCAAGTGTAAGAATATCATCCTCCTCTTTACTACTTTTCCCAAATCTGATGAGAAATCTTTTCTATCTCCATAAATCAAAGTCCTTTTTGAGAATTAGAATACTTTCCTAGTCAAGGGAAATGGGGATTTAGCGGTACTGTTTTATTTATCACTTGGAGGCTTAGATCTCTGTCCTACCAGCTCAGATGTAAAAACAGATTCACAAGACTGACAAAAGTTGTAAGGCATGTTATTAAAGCAGCTGTATTATTTTATGGCCACAAACCTCAGAAAAACTTTACATTCATGGTAAAGACTGGAAGAGACTAAAATTTTAACTATATTGCAAGAAAGGTTATGCAGGTCTCAGCTGAAACCACACAAGAAACCTTTTACTGTAAGTTTTACTAATTACCTGGCATTAAAAAGCACATGCTTTAATGACAACAATGATGAGCAAAGAGCCATAACCCTCAACAGGGAAGGCTCTGCTTAAGAAATAAGTTGACAAACTGTGCCATAGTTCTGATTAAAATATACCTTGAACGCATACACAAGGTGCTATCGATGCAGAGAGCCCCTAATGTACTTAACGTGTGCATTAATCAGCCCCTTTACACATTTGATTGAGATTACTACTTTGCATTTTTAAATCAGGAATTTTATGCTTAAATAAGAATCTCCCTCTTAAGTTATAAGTAGACCCAAGAGACCCTTTTGTACATGTATAACATTTTGAAAGAATTGCTTTTATTTAAATACTTAATGCAGTTAACACTATTTGCAAGGACTTTTTTTCTCCTCTTGTTATATTGTTAGATGTCTTGTTTTGTTGCCAGGACATGTTTTGTTGTCAAGTCAGCATTTATTTGCACCATCAATAGCATGTCAAATCAACTTTATACTAGCAAAATTTAGCCAGGCCCTGCTTATTTTGCTCACTGCAGGAAGATATTAATCAGGCTGGGGGAGCATAATTGGCTAGGGACTGTGAGTTTCAGAAATCATAAGAAAAAGGAAAAACTGTTCATTACCCATCTCACTGGGGCTATAACAAAGCTCAGCTAATGAATTTAAAGTATTCTGACACACCTTACTGACTTATACTTCTTTTACATGTCATATTTTTAGGACTGCATTTTTAAGTGTACTAGCTATTTGTTGCCAATCCTTAAACCTGGCAGAGGTTTTTGCTGTATTTTGTCAAAATGTGCTTTTCTCAGAGTATGTATTTTCCACGGGAAATATAACTTCCGGATTCCAAAGACATTGTTTAATAATAATTTAGAGAGGTGTGTGGGAGGGCACTATCCCAACCTCCTTGAGATATTGCTCATTTGCTTTGATCATTTGCCTTTGATCATTTGCAAATATAGGACCTGTTACTGCTAACACTCATGGGCTTAATTGTCCTTTAGATAAAGGTTTGCAGCAGTAAGGTCTTGAGGTTCTTTTCTCTTTCTATCAAAGACTGAAGGCTCTGATGTTCTTGGATGAGAAGTACTAGAGAAATACAAAGGATACAGGGCTTTTTCCCTATGAATTCCACCAGAAACTTCCTTTCCACTGCTCCTCCTCTTCCTTCCTCTCAACGCTGTTAGGCAACGTGCCCAGGCTGCTTCCTACCACCAC
Source organism: Astur gentilis (assembly GCF_929443795.1). NCBI lineage: Eukaryota > Metazoa > Chordata > Aves > Accipitriformes > Accipitridae > Astur > Astur gentilis. The sequence continues at coordinate 26,624,897 of NC_064890.1, read as the reverse complement.
GCACAGTCTGAGTATATACCTCTCATGCAATCTGATATAACTGTATGTGTCCATTCACATAATCCAAAATACGAGTCTCACAAGTCTGGAATTAGGGAAGACATGTAGGAGGAAGTTTGTGAGTGCCAGTTTGGCAGTTTCCATAAATTAGCACCCGGACAGGCACTTTCGTTGTGCTGAAGCTCTGAGTAAAACCACAGATTACTGTCTAATAGAAATAAACGAGACACAATAATCCCCTACACAGCTGAGAAGAAGCTATAACTGCTACATATCATCCCAAATCCCCAACAGATTGTACCTTCCCTGTAGTGTCATGCATTAGACAGGCTTTACTAGCTGAAGAATTTGCACATAGAGAATAAAAATTAGTGTCTCTCTGTTAAAAAAAGAAGAAAACAGAACTTTATGACCAGCATGTTCTCTTTTCAAGGTGATAAGGTGCAGTACCGAAAGAGAATGTTGCTAATTTTGCAGGAACTAGCCCAAGAAGAACTCGAGACATCCCGATCTGATGTTCTGTCCTAGGTTCATAGAAGAACAATAGGAGCACTGTGTGCTAACACAAACCCTGTGCAGAATAAGGGCAGTACGCACATCTTTCAGGTTCATGAGAGATCATGCGGAGGCTTTGGAAGTCAATTCATTGGGGTTATTTTTGGCTAATTCAGGAGGATCCACCCTTGCAAGCATGAAGTTGAGACAACTACATGAAACGTATCACTTCTGTTCCTACTCTACCAGCTGAACAGACACTAGAGTAAGAAAACAATTCGTGCTTCTTTGCCCTGCTAAGGAGAAGCAAACTAAAACCAGCTTCAGAAACCGCTTGTGCTTCTGACACTTCCTGGCAATTCTTTGAAGCTTTACAGTCAGAAGTTTAAATATCTTTTCTCGGCCGTGTTGCTGTTTGAAAGACACCCACCGCAAGGGAAGTCTGACTGGAAAGCAGGTTGTGACTTCTCTTGTTCAAAGTCATCTCTGCAGGCCTGTGCCTGGAGAGTCCTGTTGCAGGTGGGAGGGTTGTCTGCCGGCGTAACCTTCGCTACTAGCAACAAAACCACCTGCATTCTCTTTCTTCTTCTACCTGGCATTGCTCTGGGCTTCGTTATGGGGGAAGAATGTAGTTGGATGTGAAAGAGGTATCACAAGGGTCATTTGCAGCCCACTAGAAGGTCTAGCTATGGATAATGGTAGAGCTCTTCTAAAGATAACCAGTAGGTAAGCAAACAGAGTGGATATACCTCTGACATACTGGGAGGAAGGGAGTGCACGTCTGGGCCACCTCATTTTGGATCAGGATGGAACAGAATAGAGGAAGGAGGCCTTCCTCCTGCTTCTCCTGCTCCTTCTACACTGAGTCCCGTGCCAGGGCATTTGAGGGCAAATTTGAATGTAGGGATCTCCCCAGAGGAACCGCGGAGAGAGAGACCCCGTGGGGTTTGTACAAGTGCTCAGCTGTCTTCAGGGAGTGGAAGGGTGGCTAAAGGGGAGCAAAGGGCTTCTTTCCTTACCCACATCAGAATATCCATGGCATCCCAAGAAAGTGGAAGCAGCAATTAGCTCAGAGCATCTAGTCAGAGCTCTGTCGGTTTGCAACCTGTGTTGCTTCAGAAATCAGAGGAATACAAGTAGTGAAACAGTTTGCCGATTTTGGCAGTAGGACTCAGACCAGTAGGGGTGTTTTGGAAGGAAAAGAATATAAATTGGAAAGATGCTAGCTACACTCATCATCTTAAACGAAATTAGGCTTTTGCAAATCTGCTATTTAAAGACCAAATTCTGAAATTTACAGCTCAGATGTTATTTTCGTTTTAACATATGGATGTGAAGGATGCAAATCCATCAAAGGTACAGACTCAAGTCTCATTTCTTCCAAAAGTAAACACCTCTGAAAAATGCTGGATATTGCCTTGAATCCATATGTAAGAAATTTTAATAAGACCGGTATTCAGCAACTTTTTTATCTAAAGATATCCAAAGAGAAGATTGAAATATGTGGGAACTGTGGTGAAAATAAAGCTAGAGATCTGTCTTGATATGTGTGCCATTGGACACCAGAAGAGTCATGCAAGTGGACAGCTAAAAGACTCCTTCTGCCCAATATTATTGAGAGAGGAGAAAATTTGTGAGACTGAAAAACACACAAATGTAATGAATGGTTTCTGACAGGCCTTATTTCCACAGCATGCGACACTTGACAACATGGGAAAGACTCAGCTTCAGGTGTTAGCCTAAGCTTCAATTCATGTCCATGATGAGATTCATGAAGTGCTATGAAAGTTGACAACATTCCTTCAAATAGGACAAGAACACTTACAAGTTTGATAAGCAATTTTAGGATTCTATTGTAAAATGTAAACTCATACAGGTCATGACCAATAACTCCACTGTATTTAATGTTTCTACAAAATCACAACCTTATACTTTGAATATTATATTTTGGCAAAGGTACAAATGCATGACTTCTGAGAATATCTTAAAAAAAAAAAAGGAATAAAAGTACTTTTCTCTTGAAAATATCTTGTTTATAGTGGATCTTAACTTTATATACATACCCTAAAATTTTACTGTGCTCAGTACCACTTGAAGTCTACAAGCTTTTATTTTGGTTACAGATAACAAGCTGTTTCTTATGGTTTATTTTGTCTTAGTGTCTTAATCTGTCCTCCTGTTACAAAACACATTATGTCCATGTTCCTCTGTACATACCAGATAAGTGTTTAATTCTCTATTTGCAGCCTCAAATTCTCTCTGTGTAAGTTTGAACCATCTAAAATTGCATGAACTGAACCAAAACTGATTACTGTAGCTAGAAAACTGAATATTGATTTAGAGATAAATATATTTCCTCTCTAAAATTTTTTGAAAGATTAATTGGCACGCTGGGAACAAACCGTATTGTACCTTTTAAAGAAGATAGATAGGATGAAATGTTTGACAAACTTGTCAGAAGGAGAGTAAAATAGCTGTAAAAGCTGTATTTAAGTCCAGACCATTTGGTTATTCTGAGTGTTGATTTTGAAGAGTTCTTCCAGTAGAATTCTTTCATGAATAAACCTTTGATATGTTTAAAGGAAATTCGATGTTAAAGGAAATTCTCTTATTACGGACTTTTATACTTTACTTACCTAGGACTTACCCTTTTATTTAGAAGTACATATCTGTGGCTGGCTGCATCATGGAAGAGAAAATCAGTGTTCTATTCTGTTGATAAGTTTTACTAGAAGGAGTTAGTGAGAGTAAGTATCTGGTGAGAATGATGATTTGTAGTTCTGTAAGGTACTTTGGATGAAATTTCCTTTCCTTTCGCAACTGAAGCAAATTAAGGTCTTCAGAGAAGCCAGTGTCACCCATCACTTTGCTGTAACCTAACGGTCTGTACACGTTCAAAATTTACAATTATTTCAATCAAAAGACCAGTCATAGAAACAGTTAAGTGTTAACACAAAACAACAAAAACCCCTGGGTGCTCCTAACATGAGCAGAAGATTGAAACTTGGGAAATAACCAAGGTAGGGCACTGACAGTTCAGTTCAGAAGTTGTAACATATACAGAACAGCAGAAACCCCCTTGGCACACATTTTAAGTAGTTTTGGCACTATTTAGCTGGAGCACTGAATCAGAAATAGCCACGATGGACAAAGCCAAGGAGCACCCTTGCAGGGTCTCTGTAAAAATATTCATGAGAATTAATGGTGCTGGAAATAGTCATCTTGGTGCCTGCTGTTATCCTCAGGCATCAGAATGCTAACGAAGGCCACCTCATTGATTAGTGTGTCACACTGTGAGGTAAGCAGAGATCAAATTCCACCTCTTTACGGGATTTCTAAAGGCCTGTGGAAGTTTCTTCAAATTCTGCATTGTGTAAAATAAATATGTATGCACTGACAGCGAGAGACATTAATCTATGTGCTGGGAAATGGGCCCATTTCCTTGCTGAGTAAAGCAGGGTGTGTAGAAAAGAGTGAGCTTGTTCCTTCTGGTTCATCTGCTGTCTTCTTAACCCCAGGGAAAGGAGGAAGATGTGGGAGAGAAGGGGTAGGAAACAGCTTTACCAGCTCTCCCACTGCCAGGGGATCTCTATCACACTAAGAGTATCACCTGCTGGTGAGATGTTTTTCACTCCTCTGTGCCACCTGGTTGGTGCAGAGGGAGAGAAGTAGATGAGATAAGCCAGACCACTAAGCGCAAAACTAAAATGTTGTTCTCATTTCGAACATGTGCAAAGCATCAGAGAATTAGGCTTTATTTTAAGGAACTGAAAGAAAACTGTGTGAAAGGACTGTGTCATTAAATTTGGTGATAATTATACATTAGGAATGTAAATTGTATTTCTTGAGCAATTTTTTTTCATTTCATTTCCACCGTAAATACTTCAAACTATGAAGCCTAATTTACTGCAGAGAATGTTTGAAATGACATGCAGTATGATGTGCAACATCTGTCTGTACACATCACATTTCATTCAGTAGCAGTAAAATAAATAGTGGTTTTTTAATTATATTGACTGACCGTAACCTTCCCCTTCTATTTAAAAGCATGTTACTATTGAATGCCCAGCTGCAAGTTTCATTTTTTAGTTTACCACTGCACTGATGGAAAGTCTTTGCAGTTATACTGCATATTTAAGCTACCTACTCAGATTACAGAGGAGATCAGATGTTAATAATTACATTATATGCTTCTCTATAAATTTGAGAGTGGGAATAGTTTTTGAGAGAGTACATAAAGGTCATTTGCTTAACAATATTTGCTTTTATAGTAGATTGAACACCCTATTCTTTTCATTTTAGTCTCAAAGCAATAGCATGGAGCAGAGAGCCTCCTGCACCTAACACAGGGTTGAGATTAGCTATTGCAGATGTGGACCAAAAATTATTGGCAAGAAATGGCTCTTTGGAGACCTTTGAGGCTGGTGGCTAAGCTTTCGCTGCATTTCCTAGTGCATTGTATCCACATACAAATATACAAACGCAACGAACATGACTGTGAGTAGCCTTGGCAGGATATGAGATACGCACGTGAAATACAATGGAAACACAGCAAAATTCTTCTTGAACATAGAGCAACTGCTGTGTTGTTCTGTGCAGAAGTAGCCAGATTCCCAAAGACAGTTTCTAACTAATATCTCTGTCCATTTTGTGCACCATTCTCTGTCCAGTCAGCATTTTCTCTGGACAAGTTCATTAACTATGAATGCTAGTTTGAAGACCCAAATGAGGGGGTGACTTGCTCTTGGCTTTTAATCTATAGGAGTTAAGCACTTTTAAAATCCTCTTGATTCCCATCTCCAACTTCATATGCCAAAAAAGTTTGAAAATCCATTTCTAAATGATAATTTTCTCCATTTTTTGCTCTATAACATAATAAAATGTGAATAATAATGCCTATTTACTTCATTGCCAAAATTATTTATTGTTTGGAAAGTGCTCTGAAAATGTGAAATGTTAATTATTGTAATTGAGGTTTTAATAGCAAAAGAAGCTTGAGGAGCAGAAAATTTACTATGTTATTCTTCCAGCATTAATTTTTTGGACTGTAAATAGATTTCACCATACTTGATTTGTGCTCTAGCTCTCAAACTGCACTTAGAAAATTTATTCTTGACTCTTTCTAACCTGATACTAAGCTACTGTATTAAGCATTCTTACCTCATGCCACTATTTGTTTGTCTCAGTCTCACCTTGCTTAAATTTTCTTGTTTCTCAAAATATACGTGGGATATATCTCAGGTCTGGCAAGGTATTGCTGAGGCCAAAATCCTTTCTTATGCAGGAGTGAATCCTTCTAAAACAATAGTGTACATTTGAGTATGCAAACTGAAGAATTAACAGACATAATTTCCTGCCTGCTCCCTGGTTCCACTTAAGCTGTAGATGAGACATGACGCTGAATTCAGAGGAGGAAAGTCTGAAGTTTCATCAATATCAGACTCAACATCAAATAGCACTTCACTCTTATTTGTTGCTGAATGGCCTAAAACATAATTGCAAAGTACTCTTCTAATTAGTTATCTTTAAAATTTTGCCTTTAGCACGTTACATTCGGCAGCTTTGTGAAGTGTAAAAAATGTCACATAAGTGGATAGTGGCTGGGGAAACAGCTACTTTTTTCTAATCCTAAAAAAACCAACAGCTTGTGTGGGTCAATCTTTTAAAGTGTATGCTTCACTGAATGCAATTATTAATCATTTCCCTTCAGGAAAAATATTAAATTAAGTGTTAAAGTACAGATCTAAACAGTGTTAAGTGCCCAGAGCTACTGAGTTCATAGTTTCAGCTATATTTCAGTGTGAGATAATTGACCTTCCACAATGCAAATGTAGAGCTGGCACTGACTGATACAAAATGACTCATCCTGTCTCAGTATTTTATCTCCTTGCATTTATTTATTTATTTCTGTGTCCATCCTCAGTTGCCATGAAGGTCTCTGTGGGTGTGCTTAGGATTGGGTACTTAGCTTTCTCCATTTTTAGTAAGCACACAGTTTGTAGGATGATTTTCCCTAATATGACAGCTTCCTAGTAAAGATAGATGGAAATCAAGGCAAACAATATGGTCAAGGCTTTTTTATAATTTAACGATCTTCTAAGCCAGCTGAATTTACTCAGATACAAAACTATATTTGTAAGCTATGTTAAGATGATTTTCATAGGTTAAAAAAAAAATAAATATCCTCAAACTGTATCAATCAGGCTCAAAACCAAAAAAAAGAGATTGTAGCATAAATCTTTTTCACTGCGCTTATGATACTGAAAAAGACTCTAATATTCATCCTAGTGTTTTATTATTAAAGTGCTTTCTGTAATTACATTTTAATAATATGATTGACGTCACTAATTACAGATTGTGGCTTTTCCGAAGCCATACCCAATTCCGGATGCCTTCTCAAAGTATCATGCTGATGACATCTAAACCAGAAAAGATACTGCTGGCTTGCCGATCAGTGGAAGCAGATAGAAAAGCATTTACAGTTGTAAGGAAGCAAGGCTGGGGCCCTTGGTAGGATCTAAGAACAGTAGTGCTCATTTTTTCTACCTTAAATGTAGTGTCTTCGCATGTGTGTATGTATAAATTTGTGTTCATAAGCACATGTACATACCTGTCGCTCTCCCCCTCTCTCTCTATGTCCACATGCATGTGTTTATCTTTGTCCAGCTATTCTGAGAAATAGAGCTGCTTTGTTACTATCACTATATGCTATCGTGAATTTACATTATTTTGTATCCTTGGCAGCATTTCACAGTGGAAGGACTGTTGCTGAAGAATAGTGATTTTGAAAAGTGTGGTTAGGAAAGAAGGACTGCTCTGGTGGGAAAGATTATGTCCTGTGTCATCAGAGCTTACAGTTTGATTCATTACTCTTTCACAAGACAGTTAACTTTAGACAAGTCAGTTGTTCTTATCTTGTACAATGGCTGTGATTTGGCAAACAAATACTTCATGTGAAAAAATCCTGTTATCCCAAGTTGCAAGAAAATTATAAAAATGTCTGGTTTTTTCCATGTGCAATTTTGTTGTCAATTGAAAGGCTTCATTCTAAATATTGATGTGGATTTTCTGTATATAGAAATCTCAAGTATATCCCAGACAGAATTAAAAATATGAGATGTATTTTTTTTATCATCAAAAAAGCTCTCCATGATGCTTTGAAAGGTAATGACTGGAAGGGAGAGAGGTAGGAACCTGAAACAATTCAGGATCTTTGTTTCTTCAGTTAGAGTCGATATTTCAAAACCGTTTTTGATGTCTAGGACCCAGCCACCTTAATGAAAACAGAGATTCTTATGTAATTAGTTATACAATACAGAAAGTGGTATCTGAAGGGTCTGATCACAATTATTTATATCATCTGCTGCCACATCTCCTTCCATACAATAGCCTAGTAGCAGAAGTGCTCAAAGGCAATGTGGGACGTATTGTCCTGACCGCAGGTCTTAGCGCAGGGGCTTCAACCTGTGTCTCTGACATCAATACTCTGGCTGCAGAGCTGTAGAATCTCCTTCTCTCACTGTCGTGGTTTAACCCCAGCCAGCAACTAAGCACCACCCAGATGATCGCTCACTCCCCCACATTGGGATGGGGGGAGAATTGGAAGAGTAAAAGTGAGAAAACTCGTGGGTTGAGATAAAGACAGTTGAATAGGTGAAGCAAAAGCCACGCATGCAAGCAAAGCAAACCAAGGAATCCATTCCCCACTCCCCCTGGGCAGGCAGATGTTCAGCCATCTCCAGGACAGCAGGGCTCCAGCACGTGTAGTGGTGACTTGGGAAGACAAACGCCATCACTCCCAACGTCCCCCCCATCCTTCTCCTTCCCCCAGCTCTATATGGGGAGCATGACGTCCTATGGTCTGGGATCTCCCTTGGGTCAGTCGGGGTCGGCTGTCCCGGCTGTGTCCCCCCCAACTCCTTGTGCCCCCCCAGCCTCCTGCTGGTGGGGTGGGGGGAGAAGCAGAAAAGCCCTTGGCTCTGGGTAAGCACTGCCCAGCAGTAACGAAAACAACCCGGTGTTATCAACACTGTTTTCAGCACAAATCCAAAACAGAGCCCCATACCAGTTACTATGAAGAAAATGAACTCTACCCCAGCCAAAACCAGCACACTGATGTAATTGTATGATGTAGGAGAGTTCCAACAAATGACCTCCTTTAGGTCAAGGACTTGAAAAACCATTTTTCCATATGTAAGGTGACTGTACTGATAAGTAACACAGTTGTGTGTTCTGGGCTGATTTCTGCTCTCAGGTAACTTAGTTCTAGATGTGAGGAACCAGTCCATTGAAAGCCAAAGCAAACCCAGTATATCCATGCAGAAAGTTCCAGTTTTGACAACTGGCATTTTCATATGAAGTGATATTCTACTGAGAAATAACTGTGAACATAAAGAACCATTTTAACATTCTTGGATGTTAAATGTGGATGGCCTCCTTAGAAGAATCATAGAATACCATGTCGGAAGGGACCTCAAGGATCATCTGGTCCAACCTTTCTTGGCAAAAGCACGGTCTGGATGAGATGGCCCAGCACCCTGTCCAGCTGAATCTTAAAAGCGTCCAATGTTGGGGAATCCACCGCTTCCCTGAGGAGATTATTCCAATGGCTGATTGTTCTCATTGGGAAAAATTTTCCTTTTGTGTCCAATTGGAATGTCCCCAGGAGTAACTTGTACCCATTACCCCTCGTATTTTCCATGTGACTCCTTGTAAAAAGGGAGTCTCCATCTTCCTTGTAGCCACCCTTTAAATACTGGAACATGGTAATAAGGTCTCCCCTAAGCCTTCTTTTCTCAAGGCTGAAAAAATCCACTTCTCTCAGCCTTTCCTCATATGGCAGGCTTCCCAGTCCTCCGATCATCTTTGTGGCCCTTCTCTGGTCCCTCTCCAGCCTATCCACATCTTCTTTGTATAGCGGGGACCAAAAGTGAACACAGTATTCCACGTGTGGCCTGACAGTCACTGAGTAGAGTGGGATAGTGAGTTCTTTATCTCTGCTGCTGCTGCCCTTCTTGATGCAACCCAGCATCCTGATGGCTTTCTTTGCTGCAGCAGCATGCTGTTCCCTCATATCGAGCTTGCTGTCCACCAGGATGTCTTCTCTAAACTTTTAACTTGCTTTTGTTCCTCAGCTACTGACATAATTTTGAATTTTCTTTAAGGCTGTTACAAGCCTTTGCTAACTTACTGTATATGTAACTCAAACATATTCTTACAGGTTTGAACCTTGTTCAAGAAACAGTACCAATGTTTTAGGTGAAGGTTAACCTTCCTTCAGATTTCCAGATATTTTCAGCTGACTATTTCTGTTAGGGCAAAGTTGGAACCATGCACCACCTAATATCTGTCAAAATTTGTTAATCACATAGCAAAGTTGTCCTATGAAGTGGCAGTAAAACCAAAGTCCAGTGTTTAAACACATGCTGAGAATTCCAGCTGTTTATCTTCTTCCATCAATGCTGTGTGTAGTTCAGAGAGGGGAACAGATGTATTTCCATGAATACTAGTTTTAGTTGCACTTTCACGGCAACTGCTTTCTTCTGGGTTTGGCAAACATTTATTTCAACATTCATACTGCTTCTTGCTTTATACCTACCTTCATTCTCTTTTCTGGAATTTTGCAGAAGACTTAGCTCCTGAGAGAAAATGGGAGCAAGTTCTGAGTGTTGGAGCATATGGCTGTCCCTGACTACATTGCTCTGAAGTCTCCACCCCTTGAGGGAACAATTAATTGGAAACTGCACAACATGGCCCTTGTACCTGGCTTCTCTTCTCCTCAGCTTGTTTTAGCTTCTGGAGTTCATCTGTTTATATTTTTTTCTACTTTATTTCATGTTAAGCCAGTCAAGAGATGTTATTGTCCCTTGAGAGCATATCAGAATCTGTCTGACCAAAAATACCACGCTTCTGTCTATTTAAGTTGCACTTCTAAACAATACAAGTACAAAATTTGTTATAATGTGTATTTGGAGAGCTCACAGAGAAAGTTAGTCCTATTTAATTTTACTCACACACCTCACCTTGAGTTCAGACTCTGTGTCCTTGCCTTGAAAGACCCTCAAAGTTTTGCCCCAAGCTATGTCTCTAACCTTATTCCCTATTGCATTCCTCTTCTTTATGCCACCAACACCTGTCTCAATGCTTCATTTGTCCCCGATCACTCTCTCCAGGCTTTTTTCCATGCCTGTACATTCCAGCCCCTACTTGTTTGCCAAGTCACAATCCTACTTTCCCTAAAGTCCTTTAGCCAAAATAAAAGAAATACATTTCTTTCACCAGGTTTAAAGTGAGTATGGAAAGAAACAAATTAAAAGCCCACCCAAATCCTGGTCTGAAGTGGTAAGGCACTGTCCCATTTCCTTGGGTCAAAACTGCTTGCCCAGGAACATGACCAGGCAGATAAAACTGCAGGACTTGGGAGATGATCCTTCTCACCAAAAGTAATTAGGGCAGATTTATTTAAAATCTGCTGTATTGCTTAGTCAGTATCACAGCAGTAAGTAATTTCAATATTCGTTTAAGTTTTTAATGTGGCTGTCTTTTTAATATTATTTCCATGACCCATACTTAAAGGTATCAGTGCAGCCTGATGAAATTACTATTAAATGAGAGCAGTAATTCTCATCTATCATTAGCAATGGCTCATTAACACAGTGCTAATTAGGGCTAGATTCTGCCATGAGGAAAGTTGACAAAGCAGTAAAAACTCCTCCTAAAAAATAAAGGATTTTTATATGGCCTCAGGGTTACTGTCCCTTAAAAAGAGACTGGCAAAGTTTGGTTCTGATCTCTGCTTCCCCCTCGATCCGGGAAGCAGTTGGCACTGCTCCTTCCACTGGAGCTGCTGGCTCTGTTTCTGCTCCATATAAGGTTGCCCAGTGCTCATCCACCGAGAATCTAAACGCCTTCCAACAGTACCTGACGTGGCTAACATCTGTCCCATGTGGTCCAGTGTCTGATCCTGGCTCTGGGGAGGGTGCAGATGGAGTGTGGTGCAGTTCCTCATTTCAGTTTGTTTGAGTTCTTCCTAAAATGTAAGCTTAAAAGAAAGAAAAGGAAGGGGGAAAAAAAAAAAGAAAAAAAAAAAAGTCAAGCAAGTAAAAACATTCTCTACCCACAACTAGACTAGCCACTGAATTTGAGATTTTTGCTCAAGGTTGGATGTGATCTCTGCTCACTCCTTACTCCTTTCTGCGCACTGGTAAAGACCAGCGGGGGTGACACAGAAAAGGCAGCCGTCTGCCTACCCCGACCCCACGGATGCAGGTAGGGTATCTTCCACCCACTGCAAATGCTATCCAGGCACACCGCAGGGCTCACAACCTAGTCTATAAATGTTTGATTTGTTTATTAATTATTTACTTATGAAAGTATCATGGAATTTAAAAACATGCTTCACTGAAAACCTGTCCTAAACTTTATTCATTCTGAGATGTGAAAGTGGAGGCATAATGCATAACCTTTAAAAGATTAAAAAACTTTCATCGGATTTCACTCAGGAAGACCCTCTGCCTTGCCTCTTAATACTGCAAAGCAGATTGGCGCTACGCAGAGAAAGCAGTGCACCAGAAAGTTTGTTTCCTAATCCTTTGACAGGCCTCCTAATTTTTTTCTCTGGTGTTCTAGAAAATAGACAGACAAAACCAAAAAAAAACCTCAAACAATATAGCTGCTAAATTTAGCATTGTCAGACAGTACAAGATCGGAGCTATATGTTGTACTGCAGACCTGGAACTGCTGTCAAAGGTCTTCTAACCAACTGTCTGCTTAACAACACTCAAAGATTCAAGGGGAAAATTGTTCGTTTTTCTCCTTGGAATTGAAAGTTGATTGGTCTAGTGGGCATTAAATCTTTCATTATGAAGTTCCCTTTCAGGATAAAATGTTTGGTTTGAATCTTCCGAAAATATTTTTAATCTTGCAAAAAAACTTCACTTTACTGGATTTGGATGGCATACGTTATCTTTTAAAGATACGCAGGAAAATCCCCTAGGAATTGCAGTGGTATTCGCCAGTATTCCTTGGGGGATTTACAGGAATGCTCACAGCTATTCCTGCCTCATCAGTTATTTTCCTCCAAGATTTAATTTTACTTATCTGTATGAAAATTTCTTCTTCCTTTCATGCCATCTTTCATTCTCTCATTCTTCTTTATTTCCTTAGTTCCATTAAATGATCATGAAGAAAGAAACAGCTATGCTGAAAGCAGCAGGGGTGAGGAGAAGGAGTGCGTTCTTGTCTAGTTTCCTCACTAAAAATGGGAGGGAAAGAAAAAGAAGGCTGTCAAAGAAAATAATAAACAGGAGTTTTGCATTTCAAAACTAACCTGTTTTGTGAAGTCCCACCATTATTGTCTGCACATATATAGAAGAATCTTAATACGAATGACATCATGTTCTGGATTGGCTTCAAGGGCATTTAGAAATGCCATGGTTCTTTTAATTTCTCCATAGTGCTAGCAATTTTCTTTATAATCATTCAGTCTGAGTCTCGCTGAAGTCAACTGACAAAGAGCAATTTCTCCTCTCAATTAGAGAACAAATGGAAGACTTTTCAGCCTATGAAATATCCAGCTCAAACCAAAGCTTGCTAGCAGAGAAGTGCATATTCCATGGGAAGGTTAAGTGGTATCTGTAGTCCCAACAAAATTAACAGAAATGTACAGCTGAAGTGGCAAAGATACTGGACATGGGGTATTGATCAAGGTTTAATCATTACATACATTCATCCTTTTAATACTTATGTATAGGAGAACATGTGTTACTCTGTGCTAGAGCTGTTATTTGTTATAGCTGAGCACCCTCACTATTTCAATTTCTGCCCATTGCTTCTTGCCCTGTCATGGGGCACTGCTCAGAAAAGTCTGCCTCCATATTCTTAATTTCCACCCCTACCAGGTATCTATACACATGTGTAAGATGCCCCTGAGCTTTCTTCTCTCCAGGTTGAACAATACCAGCTCTTTCAGCCTCTCCATGCAGCTCACGTGCTCCAAGCTCTTCATCGTCTTTCTGGCTCTTCACTGGATTTGCTCCAGTATGTCCATGTCCCTCTTGTACCAGGGAGCCCAGGACTGGACCCAGCACTCCAGATGTGGCCTCTCCAGTGCCGAGGTGGGGGAAAGGATCACACCCTCAACCTGCAGGCAATGCGATGCGGTTCCTGATGCAGCCTGGAGAGGCTGTTGGCCCTCCTTGCTTTAAGGGCACACTGCTGGCTCATGGTCCGCTAGGACCATCAGGGCTTTCTCTGCAAAGCTGCTTCCCAGCCAGTCAGCCCCCAGCCTGTACCAGTACGCACTGTTATTCCTTCCCAGGTGTCTGTTTCTCCGGGTTGCTGACATGCCTCTGAATGTCAGCATAACCACGTGGTTCATCAACCACTCCTCTCAGTTTTGTATCGTCTGCACACCTGCTGAGGGTGCACTCTGTCCTGTGGTCCAGCTCGTCAGTGAAGATGTTGCTGGCCCCAGTATCAGCCGCTGGAGTACACCATTAGTAATCAGCCTCCATCTGGCCTTCATGTTCCTGACCACAATCCTTTGAGCCCAATGGTTTAGCCGGTTTTCAAACCTCCACACTGTTCACTTATCTAGCCTATACTTAATCAGTTTGTCTAGGAGGATTTTATGGGATACAGTGCTGTAGGCCTCACTGAAGTCAAGAAAAGCATCGACCCCCTCTCCCTGTAGTCACTCATCTCACTGCAGAATGCTCTCCGGTCAGTCAGGAATGCTTCACAAATCCACACTGACAGCTCCCAATCACCTTCTTGTCCTTCAGATGTTTGCAAGTGGTTTCCTGGATTATTTACTCCATCGCCTTTGCAGAAATCAAGGTGAGGATAACTGACCTGTCGCTCTGCCAGTCCTTGTTCCTGCCCTTATTAAAGTCAGGAGTGACATTTGCTGTCTTCCAGTCCTCAGAAACCTCCAGCGTTTGCCGTGACCTTTCAAAGATTATTGCGAGTGGTCCTGCAGTGACCCTGGCCGGCCCCCTCAGCACTCCTGGGTGCATCCCGTTGGGTTCTATGGATTTTACTTTGTTTCAATATTCCCTGATCAGATCCTCCTCCACTGAGGGTAAGTCTTCTTTGCTGCAGACTTCCCCTCTGTTCTCATGGACCTGGGATTCCTGAAGTCTTAGTACCTGTAAAGACTGAGGCAAAGAAGGCCTTGAGGCATTGGCCTTTTCCATGTCCTTTGTCAGCCTGCCCCATCCAGCGGCAGGACGATGTTTTCCCTAGTCTTCCTTTTGCTGCTGGTGCACCTGTCGATGCCATGTGATGACAGCTCACTTTTCCCCTTTGCATTTCTGTTTTTCTTTGCCTATAAATCCCAAAACAGCAAAAAAAAAAGTGGTATGTATTAAATAAAATATAAAATGCTGTACTGAACCTTTTATCAGCTCTTTTACAGATGATCTCATATTACTGCACTGACTTTACTATAGATAATCACTAATATCTGGTAAAATGTAGTTCTTTGCCCTGCTATAATTTAGCGCTGCATGCAAAGACTTCAGATGTATGTAGACAGAATGCTGGAATTCCCCAAGTTATTTTTAAATTGTTATCCTACACAACCTAATTCTTCTTTGTATTAGTTAGTGTGAATAAAAGCATTGTTTTATTGTACTGCAAGCACATAATTTGACTTACTAGCCTCCAGGATCCCAGACACTCAGAGTCTCACATAGCTTCTTAAAACAAAATAACAGCTTTCCTGACTCAAGTATAATATTTTGTCTGCTCGGCCGATATAGTTTAAGCAAGCGAATCACACATTTTGGTATCTCCACTCTGAACTGTAAGGTTCTTGTTAGAGACATTATGAATTTCATTTCAGTCACAGCTTTCACAGTTGGTAGCACGCTCCAATCTCTGCAATCTACTTCGCTCATCCCCATCATTCTTTACTCCATTTATGCATTCCTTATGTTCTGCCTCTGATCTTTTACCCATATTTTCTACTCAGTATGGTCTCTCTCTGTCTCTTTTTTCATCTCCACGTTTTTACTCTTCTTTTCCTGCATTGACCCTTCATTTTCAGAGATAGCACCATTTGTTAATAGCCAGGGCTTAGCTCAAATGCACATACTTTCCTTCCCTATAGAGAAGTAGATAGGGAGATGAGCAACCTAGGATTTCAACAGAACTGTTTACATTTCCATATATTTAAAGCTGTTTTCTTTGCAAATGTTCTATGTGCACAATCATCAGTAGTCTCATTCTAAAAGATCCAGTGATATTTTACTTTGTTATAGTTCCCTTGAAGTCAAGGGAAGGAGGGTGTTGGGTGGCTCCTGTGTGTTACCATTCCTTAGAGTTTGCTGTGCTTATATAGAGAGACTTTTTCAGTGAAGTGTAATGGTATCAATTCAAATGCAATTTCAGGTGGAAATTTGTCCTGATTGAGAGTAGTTTCACTGGCAAATGGGGATTTTCTGCCTTTGCAGTCCTTCAGTGCTGAAGTTGTTTACAATACATGCACACCATTTTTTTCTTTTTTTTTTTTTTTTCGTTTGGCAAAACTTATTTTCTCTGTGGTTCGCTAAACTACTGAAATATTTGAGTCACATTTTAATAAAGTTCAATGAAATAGGATATTATTTTTTTCTCCCCTGCCTTCTTACATACTACATTGTGCCTTATACAGCTATGTTGAGTGTTAGTGTTTTGTATTATACCCATTTTGCAACTCATTTTGCACAGAAGTTATTTTCTGCACAAAAGGGAAGAGATGAAAGATGAAGCTCTGTGTCCAGATTATTTATTCTCAGAAGATGACAGATTGTTCAGAAGGTTTTCAGGAAATGGATGGTAGAATAGAAACCATTATGTCATCTTTCCTAGAATGACTGAACTTGCAGTTACAAGGCTAAGAAGTTAGGACTGGCTTGTGAGCTGGTGTAAATCATTGTAAATCCTCCTCAGTCAAAGCTATGCTGAAGTAAGGATCATCCTTCTTACTGGGTGGCAGGATAGTAATGAATTGCTACATCAGATTGCGCTATTTTAAAGGGATTTTAAAATATCAGCCGCGTGAAGAGTTTCAACAGCATTTGCACTAACCAGTACCTTTCAAAAGTCACTATCAAGGTGATGTGCCAAACCAGACTATAACAACCCATTTATAAATTAACTTGAATGCATAGAATGTGCCAGAACCAAAGAAATTAATATAAGTCAATACATTTTCACCTTGACATAATGCCACAGGAAAGAAATAAAACAAAGTTAATCTTAAAATGAATTCAGCCCAGCCTACCAATTAATCAACTGTAGCATCAAATAGGCTTTTGGCCTCACACAGCGTGTCCTGTTTCTTACCTAATTCTAAAAATAAATGTCCAATCACATACCTTCAATATCCAACAAGTGGATTAAAGGCAGATCCTTGAATTTGGATCTAGATTTGAAGGCAGGTCTTAGTCTGGAAGAAAGCCCAACGTACCTGAAGGTCCTTTTTTGTACTCATTTTGCATCTTTCTACTCCCCTGTTGCAGTAGCCTCAAATCTTTTCCTATCCCCTTTCATTAACTGCTTAATTCCCCGCTCTATGGCTGTGTAAAGATTTAGAGCTGGGCCCAGATTTTACTGTAAAAGCCAAAAATTTACCTTGCTTCTGAGTTCCCCACCTTCCCAAACTAGGAACCCATCCTTGTGTCTCAGTATCCCTTCTATCCTACTGCATAGTCCAACTCCCTTAAAGCCAAACCCTAACACAGTTTCTTGTGCCCTTTCCCAACCTTTCTGGTACACTTTCTGTCACATCCTCTTAGCTCCCTTTCTCCCCTTTCCTTGCAATTACATAAAACTTCAGAAATCAGCTTGGACTTGTTACTGCCCAGGGTGAGAGCTGAGCATTTTCTATGAAGGGGAATGGTGTCAAGAGGAGGGAGTAAGGCCAGAGAAACAGGAGTCAAAAGGTGATGCTTAAGCCATTGAACCATAGCCAAACTGTAAAAGCAGTGAGCAGACTGCAAACAGGCAACACGAGGAGGAAGTTCAGTGTACGTTGGAAGACATTTTCAAGCATTGGAAAACTGCATGGATCCTTAAAGACTAAATTTGTCAACGTTGAAAGACGGTCTCCTGAGGTAATGTCTTGCTATTTTTTAGTAGTCAGGACTGTGTGACTTGCTACGCATTAACTGATTCACTTCCATAGCACCTCACGTCTGAATGTCTAGAAGAGGGTATTTTTACAGGAAAGCCAAGTATGAACATTTACTGAATATCAAGCAGAGAGAAACGCTGAACCTGGATGTGCTCTCCCATATGGTTGGTAGGTGTAGTATTTCATCATTAAGACACAGGTGGAGAGTATCACCACATCTTGCTTATTTTGCTAGGATAAAGAAAGATACTTGGTTTAAGAGCCTGATTTCCATATCGACAAAAGAAAAAAAGTGAAATAATTCATAAAAATTATTCAAAGTTCATCCTTTTATTTTTGCTTTAATGCTAGGCCTAGAAGACCTGTCATCCTTATTCAGCGTTTCATCTGCAGCTGAATTTTATGACAGAAATATGAAAATAAGCTGTTTAAACCATAACCCTAAAATGACTAATGTCAGTCTTATCTAATGCCTTAAGGCTTTATTTAGCTAAAACATCCAGCCCTTCAATTTTTTCATTTACCAAGCCATTTACAGAATGCCACAGAATCCAGAAGGTTTTCCAGCTGGCCACCTAAAGAGAAATATGGAGAGGTAAAACTATTTCTTTAAGTACTGTCACACCATGCAGTATTTTGAATTAGTATTCATATATCAAGATTCTAAAGAGGGCTTTGGCCATTGACCTGAAGTGGAAAGGAAAAATACATGTGTGTGCCTTCAAAAAGAAATAAACTAAACCCAGAAATAGTTATTTTTCTCTACCTAGTAATTACACAAACACATCTTTTATTTATAAAAGTGTTCTATCCTTGACTCCTTGGAGCGCTACATAAATGCTCGGAACAAAAATGTTGGAAAGAGGCCAGATGCAAAAACAGAATGTCCATCAGAGGTACAGCAAACATGAATGGTACACTCTAAACTAACATTGCTCTTCAATTCAAAAACTGAATTTGCGCTCAGGAGTACAGTTCTGTTTTATGGGCCTGTTTGGATTTTTGCAATTTCTTTTACAGCAAGCTGTCTCATGTTCTAACACAAAATGCAAATTCTCAGGACCAGATGATATTAAAAAGTTTATATCAACCTTTTCTTGTCATTGAAGGTAAAGCGAGTATAAGTAAATTAGGTGTTGGGCACAAATTATGCACGCATTCCAGGTAGGAAATCATCACTGTTTGGGGAGTCCTTGTTGGGAGGCATGGGGATTATTTGTTTGGTTTTTAACTCACTGGGAATGAAGGTGAGAAAAATTGGGAGGGATGAAGGCAGCTTTCTCTCCCACAGTAGCAAACTTACATTCAGTGCTATGTAAATCTTCAGGATCATTAAATTAGGCTGTCTGTACATTTTCTTTCATGGCTGATAGCTTACCTGGTGCTTCAGCCATTGCATAAGCCCTTTGCAAGTAAGCTTCACAACTCGGTGTGTTCCTTCAGGATTGTATTTTTAACGAGCATTGGCCTGACTGACTCACAGACGGCTCACGCGTCCGTCCTTTAGAAAGAGAGGGTGAAGCCAGGGAACAGCTTTCCCTGCCGCAGAGGTTTTGAACTAGCTTAGGCAACTCTCTCAGTTTAGATTTTCCTAAGGAAATTATATCACGTAGGGTCTATTTGCAGACAGTGAGGCAGATACTTCAGTCTAGATTTTTAAAGGTACTGTACACAGCTCTGCATTACGTAGCCAGCTTTTAAGAGTATTTGGAACGCTCTGCTCAGCCCCACATGGCCTCGCTATCATCTTACTGTGCCGTGAAGCTCTGAGCCCAGCAAATACCACAATTTGAGAGTCAGGGACCTCAGCCTGCGGGAAACCCATGGCAGGGACAACAGCTTCAGCTGGGTGTAATTAAATGCAAGTGAAAACGGTGGAGAGGAAATGTGTGTACCCAAGTCAGGTCAGCAACGCCTCCCTCCTCTCAGTATCTTCGACCGTGAGTTGTGTTCCGTACAGCCATCCTCCTAGCAGCTAGAGGAAAGATTGCCTTCCTGTATTTAAAAATCTGTAGTGGGAGGAATATCCATGAGGAATGTGGGAGACATGAGCTCCTCCCTGCTCACCTGACTTGAAAGAGGGCCCTGGGCAAAGGTGGTCTAAGCAGGAGGCAGGGGCCTTTGCCTCCACGAGCTGCAGTTTATTGCTCGCTGGAGCCATGCCTTTTTCTGTAAATAATGAAGAGTGAAGGACAGGCTCATGGTTCATCTGCAGAGCATTTCCCCAGGGAGTGGCAGCCCAAGTTCAAACCTCTGGGTCAATCCTTAGATAATTACCTAGACAAAACAGAACTGAGGATATACAGATAAAAGGCAGAAAATCGGAGCGTAAGACCGTAGTGAAGCAGTCCTGCTGAGATTTAAGGTGACCGTGCCAAAGCCAAGCCAGGTGCCATTGCTGAAAAGGCGGCCTTTCTAACTGCCCCGTCCTGCGAGACCAGCAAAAGTGCTGCCTGCCCCTCTGCACTGGCAGGGAGACCTCGGCGTTCCCATCGGGGGAGCAGCGGGAACTCACACCCCAGTACTCATGTGGTGGTGAGAACCACCCTCAGAGCTGCACAGGAGAGCGGACAATGCAGGCACATCCCCGAATCCAGTCCTTAAGAGCAGTTTTCGGTAAATGTTGGGTTAGGTTTTAATGGCACTGATCTACAAAGACAAAAGAAGCTCCCCCTGGTGTCCTTTGGATCAAGGGAACTGGTTTTCTTAGAGAATTTAAGCTTTAACTGCTCTTCCAGCTAGAGCCAGGATGGCTTTGCCTTGTTAAACTGTTTTGCTTTTATTTTTTAGCGGCGTTGTATGATTAGTAATTAAAAAAAAAAAGTAACTTCTCAAATGTTATTTTTAGGAAGGAGCCACAAGATAAAAATCATAAAATTATTTTCAGGATTAATAATTACAATTAAATTGCATTTAATTATAGTAATTATTAAAGCTTTGGATTATTACACTCAAAGGATTCAGTGACATAGGCTCTCACAATTTCTCACAGCAAGTGTAGAATGTCTTTTCTATCACTTTCTGTGTTGGCTAGGTCATCAAAGAGTTGGCTGTTATTTGGAGTTCTCTTAAAACTTCCTAAATTTTATGGCTGCACCTGTTTTCTTTGAAATCTAGGTTATTCACCATTATCAAAGCTTAGCTATCATAATAACTGTATGACCTACTATAAATCTTTAAGCATCAAGGGGTGATTAAACACATCTTTCCATTGGTAATGTTGGTTTAAAGCACTACTAAAATACTATGTCCATAACACTTTCTTTAAAAAATTGGAACTGAATTAATCAAAGGAGTTGGGTTTTTTATGAACCCAAAAGGTGGTAGAACAAAATTTTGTGTAGACTAAGATTACCTCCTGTATGTCATGGTTAATTAAATTAAACCTAATGAACTGTGGGCTAACATTTGAAAATCCAGTTAACAAGTTTTTTTCCCATCAGAAGATTGCTCAGAGTTAATTAAATTGGTTTCTCTTTTTTTTGTACTGTACATACCTTCAAATTATTTCTAAGTATTACAGAATCATTTTGCCATATTAGAGTCTGTGCATCATGTTCAGAGATTAACCTGTGAAAAGAGATGGTTATTCACTTAGTCCAAATAAGATGTAAGTTCTGAAGAAATACTACCTTGTGGGAGGTACAGTTTCTCATAATAACTTTCGTATTAAATGTCTACGTATCAATTATGTGCCACCGTTTTTTTAAAAAAGATTTGCAGGTTATAGTTACACAGTTTTAATGGATTTATCAGCATTCGATAAGATGGAGGAAGGTCTGTGCATTTTTTTTCTATGTGTCTTGTACTATGTCCATCTCCATAGTATTTAAGCAGTCTGAGAGTACCGTAACTGAGTTATCTATCATTTATAACATAAACCTAGCTCATTCTTTTTCAGATCCTCTGTCAAGAGAGGCAATTGGTTTTTAGTATTCCACGTCTCTTTACAGGATGTTGATCTGTATGCTTGACCATGTCTTCATGTCAGTCCACATCTTCATATTAGCCCTGAGAAATTTACTGTCGTGCAGACAAGCTTTACCTTTTTTCTTTTAACTTTTTAAACACTATTGCTTACTTTGCCTTTTTAGAAAATGTATTTTGCCTGTGCAACAAAGCCCCAAACTGTTGAGTGATCTAGGCATAAGCCATTGTTTACACAGATGCATATACAATGCAGTGATAGTTCAAAAAATGCCTAAGGCTAGAACCACACTGTACTGTGCACCTCGTGTATAGTTATCTTTATTATCACAGGAGATACTGATGCCTCCAGTGAAAATGGAGGTAGAATTGGTTGGACTATTTTCCATATTCGCTAGGTTGCACAGGGCTGGATAAGTCTGATGCTTTCTTAAATACTAAGCTGGCCTGGTGAAAGTCCGCTAAGAAATCCCATAGGTACTCTTGACAAAAGGAAGAGTCAACTCCCCCTCCAAAAGCTTGGTGCATATAAGAGCGCAGAAATCGAAAGAGTTGAAGTAGCGTCTACCATAACAGCTGAGGAATGAAATAAGAAAGCTTATATAAAATTAGAAACTGCAGGAAGAGGAAAACTGTATACCCTAGTAAATATTTCTACTTCTTTGATACAATTTAATTTCTAAATTACTGTGAAGTCTTTATTGGTCTAGATAATGCAAAGTAAAAAGGTTATGAAATTGGCTAGCGTGGGACTGGGCCTGATTGATTACAGAAAGAATGTCTCCAGCATTTTCATCTTGTTTCCATAAAATATAGATTTATAAACATATAACTGTTTTTTAAGAAATAATTTTAGCTCTTGGATACTGAAGAGAATTATCCTCGTAGTGTTGTATTTCTAGTACTAACATTCAGCACTGATTTTTGAAACATGCAGAATCCCAGGGCCAACACACAAAACATGAGTGAAATTGTAAAAGTGCATGATTGACTACAATAATTGCCTTTATAAATTTGAACATTTTTGTACAAAAAGCCCAGCTTGCCTAACTACTTATGGTAATTCTATGTTCACATCAGGGGCTATGATTTTGCACGGTTTAGAGATATTTCTGCTTTCAAAATCAGATCTTCTGTATTGATTTATTGTATGCAGAAAATAACATTTTTTTCAGGACAAACGTAAAAATAAGATTTAGGGCTCACAATATACGTTAAAAAGTCAGCACAATAGTGTGCTGAAATAATCCAGTGACTTAACATCCAAACAGAATGCTAAACATAAAAAAAACCCCAAGTCAAAGTAATAGAAAGACCATAATTTAAAACCAAATAAACTAAGCACTAGTTATTCCTTTAACCTCTTTAACAGCTCTAAAATCAGATTTCTTTTCCTTTTCATAACCATTCTGTTCATAACAAAGCAAAGAACACAAGAGGCTCCTAAACAGATTAATGAGTTAGTGTCTCCCTGTCATTCTAAAGCTTAAATCAAGTTTCAGGCTTTTATGTCCTGAGCAATCTTAAAGTAAATCTTCGCATGTCTCAAAATAGAAATTGTGACAGAAGTTTCTATCAAAGCCACATTCATACAAGCAGGCACAGGTTTGTCAATAGAACCGGCGTGTGATTCATGGTACGCGAATCTGTACGTGATTTATGCCTGTAACTCCTTTGACTTTTCAGCCCGTACCCCAGAATTATATAAAAATAAATGTGAATAAGCTTAACAATATACAATTTCATGGCATACTTAAGCATTTAGCTTCAGGTTTTAGCTTGGGGTTCATCTCAATTAAGATTATAGATATGGGTATATGTATTTTAGGTAAATCATGGAAGTTTTCCGTCACTGAAGAAGGGAAAACGCATCTTATGAGGGTGCATAGACTTTTTATTACCCTCAGGGAGTATCTGTTTCTATCCCTTGATTAGAAAGTAAGCATAGATTACTAAAGTTTATGAAGTAACTCATTTTAGGATGATTAAAATGATGTGAAACAAACAGATCCAGCCCTTAGGGTCCGATCGTTTCTTGCACTGTGGATCAGTAAGCTTTACATTGCATTTGTTCCCAAGAAGTACCTGTCCTGGTAAGAGATACTGTCTCACATCACCTTCTTTTCTGTTTACCAGCCAGCATTCTGGGCCTTGTGAATTACTGAGTATTGAACTTAAGAAAACACAATGAAGAAATCCACGCTGTGAAGACAGTAGAAGCAAGCAAAATGGATAGATGGTCAATTTAAATCTAGATTGTTGTAACTTTATTTCAGTGTTCTGAAAAAAAGGTTAAGAATGCAAGAGTCAGAGACCAGTGGAGGCAAGAATTCTTTACTTGTTCATTTGTTTTGTAACGTACATAATAGTATCACTATTTTACCCTAACATGGAAATGACTACTTTTAATTATGATGTGAAACCAGATTTTAATGCAGGCCTTTCCATTTCAAAAGGTTTGGATCCATCAAAAGGGTTTACTGCATGGTACAGGTTACTTTAAGATTTTTCTCCGAGTCCTGTAAAATGCAGAGGTATTGCTGATATTGTCTACCTTTGCTTTGTATTGCAATGTAAATATTCTTTTAAGAATGAAAAAAAAAAATTCTCTGTCATAATCCCTCTGTTTTTTTCTCTAACTCCACACTTTAAGGAATTTGGTTTCCCGAATTTGAACACATCTTCTTGTTTTGCTCATAAGTCATATTTCTTACACTCAGTAAATGACAGCGCACAAACCCACGTTAGAGTTGCCTAAAGGCTTCTAGATTGAAAACAGCACAATTACTTCAGTGCTACACAAGCAAATAACTAATCTGACCTGAACCTCAAGACCAGCTAACTTGATACCTTTTTGTGCTGCAGAAACACACTACTATTGCTTACCAGATGCAAGCACGGTGCCATGATGAGCTGTGTGGACCTACATTCTCAGGTAGAGTTTATCCAAGTAGAGCTAACGTGGCAGCGGTTTATGCAGCTAAGACATGCAAGTAAATTTAGAAATGCAAGAAAACTTAACTCCTATCCTGAACTAGGCGTCTGCATGGGATTGAAAGTCATAGCCCAGTGCCTGTCACATGGATGTATAAAAGTCTGTGATCCCTTTTGAGCATGGATAATTGAATCACTCTTTCCTTTTAAAATATCAGAGCGCAAGAGGGCTGGAGACAGTCTGTATGCATTTGCCTAATGCTCTGGTTCTGGTCATCCAAAGAATAAGGCTTGGACTCCCAGGCTCAAGGATTTTCTTATCCTCTATTTCTGGCTTGAGAAAGAAGTAAGAGTTCCTTTGGCACAGCAGAATACAGTGTTTCTAAAGCTAAAGAAAGAGTGAAAGCTAGGAATGTCCATCTTTTGAGACATTATCCTATATCTTCTGCTGTTAAGTACAGTGAAATCCAACCCAAATGTACTTCTTCCCAGACAACTCATTTTTTTCCCCCTCTCAATGACTGGTGCTAACTGATTGGTATTTTGATAAACATGTGAACTTTTTAATAAATCTGGCACATTAGAAGGTTTTTTAGAGACTGACGGGGTGATATAATCATAGTTGTAATATTACATTTCTCTGCGGTAAATGGTTCGTGTCTTCCACTTTAATCTGTGCAGAAAATTTATGTCAGTTTAAGTGAACAGCTCATTTGTAGCTGAAAGTAAAATAAAGCTGAAATAAATGGCTAGTAAATTGTAATAGTCACTTACAGAAAGTAAGACAGACTCTTCTAAATGGAAAATATTTTGTTCCAATATTATTCAGAAGGTTCAGCACCATAAGGTTAACTGCTTTACCAGGGGCTAAAGCAGAGTCAAGCCAGCTCTGTTTCATTGTAAACTGGATCATTGGTGGAGTGATCGAAATGCATAATATAAATGTAGATTTGCGCATCTTCTAGCATTCGTTATTTCTGGTTAAACAGCTCCTCTTGGGGACTTTCTGAGTTTTGTGAAACCTTAGCAGAAGAATACAGGCAAAACTGCAGTAGGAATAAGTAATAAAATGCGATTCCTCTGATTATATAAACGTGGACTCAGAATGGATCTGAAGATCACTTGCGGTGAAATCTAGCTGACGTCCGGGGTATTGACACTTGTAGTTCTAACTTGAAGTGTTGTTCTGAAAACTCTGATGTAAAAGCTACAGCAAGGCAGCAGTTCTAGGTACTCATAAAAATGCACACATCTCTGTGGACATCTAAAGGTGTTAAACAGTTCTGTAAGAAATGAGCAGCCAGGTAAATTGTTGATCACTAATCGCACTAATCTACTATTAGTTCTTTTCTTTTTTTTTTCTCCCACAGGTCATCAAATTGTTCCCTGTTCTGTCTCACTGTTACAATTCTTAATCAAGTGTAACTTCCTGGAAAATATGGTCCCATCAGACTGTACAGCAAAACTCTGTTGATGTTTGTGGCTCAGAATTTTGTGCTGAGGCACATGCAGAGCCATGTTTTAGGATGAGAAATAAATACAGAGTTGGTCTGTAGAACAAAACCATCCATTAGACTATTTGCATGTTCCCTCACACCCTGGCAGCTAACAATACAGTGTGAATCAAATCAATTATAAATTAAAATTAACTGCCATTTAGTTTACTGGTACCACAAAAAAGACATTAAAACCCACAACTTTTTTATTAGTAAAAGCACTAAGCTACTAAACGGCGGACACCCATGTCAAACACCTGGTCTAGTCATCTAATTTAGTCCTGCTCTTCAAATATCAGTTCCATACACTTTCATCTGAAATGTAATAGTTCTGTACCTGATAGATGTGGGTATAATTTTTGAACGTGAACCAAAGGATCTCTTTCAGACTGAAACTACAACTTGAAGAAGGAGATTTTCCTATAATGAATTATCAACTCTGCAAAGTTAATAATGATTCATTAAATGTGAAATTATATATGCAGTGCTGCTAGTTTCAATTTCTGTAACTATTTTTATACATAGAATTACAGAGAACTTTATACTGCTAACTACCTATGAACTGGGTACTCAAAAAATTCATTGCAAGAACAGATTTTCTGTTTATGAAAGCCGCTTCACAGACAAAAAACAATAGAAGTAGTGGAAGAACTGATGTTCTTGTTTGGATTTTCTACCACCTTAAGTTGTAAACTCTAATTGAAAACTTTTTGTGGTTTAGGGGCATTCATAATGTATCTTTCTCTCCCACACGGATTTTTTTCACATCTAATTTGAGGTTAATTCACACTCCAGTCACTCCCTCAGTGGATATATTAATAGCTTGTTCGTATTTAGCAGTAGTTATTTAAAAAAAAATAAAATTGAAGAACTTGTTAGACTTGATGTAATTATTTCTCTGTCAAATTTGGTAGACTTTGGGCAACGGGTTCAAACATTGATTGGGAGTTGACAGATATACTCAGGATTATTACAGCAAACTCTTCTTTTTACAGAAACTGCCAAAGAAATGCAAAAGTGAGGACAGTCTGAAAACTGCAGACAGATTAGGGGTTTCTTCAATGTTGGCCTAAACTGGAATTGATCAGTAAAATGAATTTATGGTTCTTTAAACCGAATAATCTGTGCTTCACGGGTAGGTGGCCTGTGGAGGCATACTGTCTACCTCGACAGCCCCGACGCGTAGCTGGCCTGAAAACTCCCTGAGCTGAGCGCCGTGGTGAGCCACCGGCTTTCCAGCCTCAGACCTGCCACGCGCTTCACCTGCAAAATGCTTCCGACAGCTCCCTGAAACCCACAGATACGTGCAGGCATGTGTCATCCCACCGGGCTCTGGCTATGCCTGCCACCACAATCATAATATAATTGTTGATGCAGCAAATCTGGTCTTTCAGAAGGTCTCAAGATGGCCCTCAAAATGCACTGAAATCAATGGGACTATTATAGCCAATAAATGCCAGCTGTGACATTTTCTGAGGTGTTCCAAATGACGGATGAGGATTTTTCTGTGTCATTTCTACTTTTTCCTCCATCAGGAAGCAGGTGTTTTCAGGCAATCAAGAACACATTTTAAGTATTTAAAAGTGCATGTGTGTCACTGAAATTTAAAACTGTCAAAATATGAAAGCAGAGCTGAAAATGTGATTAGCATTTGAAGAATAATCGGAGTCTGGGCCCTTTTAAAGGAAAGAAAGAATGCGGTTACTATTCCCATGACTCTTAAATTTAATACATTGGCAAAGTGTACAGAATATAGCTTCGAATAAAACCAATTGAAAAAGTAGAATTTATTCTTCTACCATTTCCATGTTTGTTTAAAATATATCGGTTTTTTACAAAGAACAAAAACTTCAATAGCAACTTTTTTGTTTTCCATGTACACATTTCCTTAATGAATACCAAAGATGGAAGTATTCAGAAATGGAACAGACTTTAATTCATTCTCCTAATGACAAATCAAAGTTTAAAGAAACTATGGAACAGCTGAAGGTTATCTCCAATCAACCTTATCTCTGAAAAAGTGATTAAATCTCTGACATAAGCTCTTAAATCTCCTTGAAAATTTGGTTGGATACATACCAAACTGTATAGAAAAACCTTGCCGCTTATTTTCAGACAATTAATACACATTGACTTTAGTTAATAATTACATTCTACTCATGTATTTCTGACTTCTCACACTAATTAAGTTTGTCATCACAAGAAGGGTCAAGCAAAGAATTTATTTCTTTTACTTTATTAGCCAAACTGCAACATAGAAAAAAAAAAAATTTCGGCTTGACTTAAATATTTATATGACAATAACTGAAAGTTTCACTTATTTTGAGTGAGGCTCATACCATCTTTAACTGATGTGTTTTTTAAAGGGGGAAATATTCAAGAGAAAAGTTAAAGTATTTTTCATATGTTTTACAGGCAGCCGTTTTCAAATAATTCATTTTTACTTTAAAACACAACTTCTCATCTGAAGTAATTAATCCAAAATCAGAAAAATTCACAAGTAATTCCAATAAAATATTTCTGGTGAATAGTATATCATCAAAAGATATGTACAGTAAACTGATGATATATAATCAGTTGATGGTATATAATCAATAGATTATAGATTCTGAAACATTTTGCTCAACTTCACTCACAACCGACCTGAGGGGACAATTAAAGAAATACAGTTCCTTCTTTACAGATGGAGAAATGAAATACCGAATAGGTCGTCTTATTCCACATGTGATGATACACCAGTTGACATCGTCTGATCTGCTACATTAGTTGATCAACTTTAAAAATTCAGAATACAGACAAAAAACCCCCAACAACACACACACACACACACACACACACAAAGCCCAAAACAGAAAGCAAAAAACCCCTAACATCTGTGATACTGGATTTGGTCTTGCCAAATAGAAGTGGGAGGGAAGATCAGTGCATACAGACATCTGAGAAACTGGCAATTTATTTCCTGTCTTACCCATTCTGAAAAGCTCCAGTTCAGTATCTTCAGCAGAGCAGGAGTACCTACTCCTTTCAAGTGTGGCAGCTGGGAAAAAGGTGAATTGTTCAAAGGCGCTCCCCTCCCCTTATATTTCATCGTAATTCATTTATCCAGTGAGGAAAACGCTTTTATGCTTGGTGGCCAAGCGTTTGCTGTGTAGCCAGAGCAGTGCAAGCAACGGTCGGACCTGCCTGTCCCAGATGTGGAGGTGTGCAGACCTCCCCCAGCCTCTTCAGGCTCATATAGCAGCAGCCTTTAATGGTGCATAATTGTGCTCTTCTTGGGATTATTCACCTAACATTTAAAAAACTGCACACAGGAGCCTCATTAAGATTTCCTTGATTTGTCTCGGTAGTTATTGACTCTGTTCCTCTTTATGATGATGTAAATCACTTTTCTGAAGGGACTTACATTAGTGTAAAACAGCTTGGAGAGGAAAATCAGAGTTGTTCCATTTCTGGGAAATGAAAATATTATTTCTTTCTAAAATGAGTGGGAAGGCTTTTACGCATTGATCCAAACTTCTTTAAGTCTCACCTTTCAATATTACTGTATATATAAAAATAGGAAGGCAATACAGTCCTAATCTACAAGGAACTGATGCAGAGCTGCCCATCCGAAGCAGGCACTACCTACAAAGAATCCTTTTCTTCAAGGCGTTATGGTTTTACCCTTCTAAGCATGAGACACCCCTGTCAGAGAGTTTCTCAAGATCCTTTCCAGTCCCAAATAGATAAATCATGCTTTGTGCAACAGACTACATCACGTGTAAAACAGATGAGTCCAGCTGAACCCATACCCCTGATATACAGATTTGTTTATTCAGGCTTTATGCACAGGGCGATAGTTGCTGTATTTCGGGATTGGTGAACAGCTGGAAAAGCAGCAGGTTGCAACAGACATATGGGGAAAGGACAATTTCATACGGTTTTTTGTATAACAGGCAGGGTTCAGCTCAGATGCAGTGTTAGATGGGACATCTGAACTTGAGGACCAGTAAGACAGAATGGTGGTTGGGACTGAGGACTGGCCCCTTTGGGCATATGCCTTTAAACGTTACTGTCCATTTCATCGGCAACTTGTCGCTCTTTTCAGTAACCTCATCTGGGCTATTCTTGTGAATAACGTGAGCAGGCTATCACCCTAATTTGATTAGTTTGCACCTTCAAGGTAATTAGCTCCTTATGTTCCTTCGCTAGAGGCAATCTGTGTTATATTCCAGGCAGCTACACAGTTGCCTTCCATTCTGTCCATACCCCCTTTTAGGTTACTCGGGAAGGTAAATTGTGCTCTAGAATTATTGCTGCTCTGCTCTGTAGAGAAATAGGTTAATGAAAGTATACTTTTAGGGGGAAAAAAATGAGGTATGTGAAGTACAACGAAGAACAGCTGTGAGTCTGTTTGCTCATGCTCATTTAAATTCTTTATTTTCACAGACTTACTTTTCCATTGGTAATGGCTGAGAAACAATAGAAAATTATAGGCTGGTAAATATTAGGACTCAATTTTAGGACCTGAGGATTTAGTAAGTTAGGACCTTGCTTCTGCTTGGGTTTTGACTTTGATAAAAAAAAAATAAAAAATTACAAATTCAGTTATATAGCTGTATGTTTATTCTATTCTACCCTCTAAAAGAGTCTTTCACTTTATATCGTTCCAGGTATGGAACTGTATAATTTAGTGCTGAGGCTATTTAAAACAGTTGTTGTGCTATGGTTACTGTGGCACAGAAACAGAGAACTCTTGTTACAATACAAATTGCTGGAGGAGGGCAACTTCATTTTGCTTTCAGGGTAAACAGTATGGGTAGGTCACCTATAGATGCATTAGATGCATTAGAGCTATTATAACAGTCACTGGATTACAATTTCTCCACAATTATATTAAGAAGCAAATTAGGGGGTGTATTCTAAGATGTTGTGATTTAAGATGATAAGATATCTCAGTGAGGTCATTCTCACTGGGAATGATAATACCAGTACATTAAAGCGAAGGTCACTTTTATGTAATGTTAATCATATAAATCCCTCAAATATGACTGTTACGGTAAGGCATTTTATGGCTCTTAGCATTGTATGACCTTTATTTGTATTAGCATTATAACTAAAAATCCATTAAAATATAAGAGCGTAAAAAGGTCATTTTCTATCCTTTTATTTTATTATTTTAAGGGTTTGGGGGTTTTACCACATATTGCATACCATGGACTCAATGTAAAACATGTCTTACAGGATATTGTCTTCATGTGATTGCCTTTTATAGTACAATCAGGTTAAAAAATGGAATTTCTAGATTTGGGGTTGGATTGAAATTATTTTTCAAGGAAAAATACTCAATTCCCTGCTTGATTGTTATCCCACATTATGCCAAATGGGCATAATGCACCCATTCCTAGAAGTTGTTTTGAAAAGACCTTAAATCCTTGCAGTAATATTTCTGTGGGTTTTTGCTATGGAATCAGTTATAAAAACAGCGTGAAAGCATAACTGTTTTATAAGGAATGATTGCAGAGCTTTTTTTTTTTTTCCCCTCAAGATTACTTTGTTGACATGACTAAATAACTGTAGATGTTCTTCAAAATGCTGTAACAAGACGGGAAGGCCAAAAGCAATTTTAAACTATAATTTTCATACAAATTTTCTAGTATTTTTTTGGAGTATATCTCTGCAGATTTTTCACAGAGAACAGGAAGTCCAGAACATCATAAAATGTTTTGACAGTAGATTTTTTAAATGGGAAGTCTTCTAGGAAAATTACTCAAGACACACATCTAAACACTGGTGAAGATCAAGTCTCAATTACTGCATGTTTTTCGCTGTGTTTTTCATGCATGCAACAAAATCTTTGTCTTGAGTGAAAAGCTGCTGTAACTACACAGTGTAGATTTCTCTTTTTTTCCCCTTGAATGGTATGATATCCTCTGAACCTTAAATGATGGTCATTGTTGTGATGTTATTACTATGCATACCCTGCAGAGTGCCAGGCAAGTAAAAAACATGACGACCAGTCTTTAGTGGTGCAGTTGAGACAGAAGTGCTGCTGGAGTCACTGAATTTCCAACATTTTACGCTATCTAAGATTCTGGCCCTCAGTTCCTAGTTCTCAGGTAACTCATACTCTCAAACTAAAAAACCCCACAACAGATGAGTGTGGTAAATATCCCTAAATCATAGAGGAAATCAGGGATTACAGTAAGGTATCACAGTTTACTACATGGTTTAGTTAATAGTCCTGTGAGCTCACAGGGAAAAGTCATGGTGGATTTTAAGATGCTTTTATCAAGGGTAAAGTTCTCTTCCTATAGCAAGACATACTGTTACAGGTTGGCTTAAATAATTTTTCTTTAGAGGTATGCACTTCTATTGCTTTCAGTTTTCACCCTTTGATTTCTTGAAGTCTCGTTCCGTTCCTTGTCTTCCTGTCTCTTTTGTGCCCACCGTTGTCTCTTTCCTCATAATACTTGGGATGAACTAGAAGGATGAGTTAGGGTAGGGAGCATGACAAAGGCTCTGACTGCACAGCCAGGGGAGCAGAGTGCTTCTCAAATAGGGTCAAAAGAGCTGGATGTGTCTTATGTCTGATATAAGCTATTGTAATACTTCATATTTCTCTTCTTTACATGTGAAGAGATGTATCAATACTTTATTACGTTATTTAATGATTAGGCATCATTCCAGATGACCGCATCTTTTTCTTTTTTTCTTTTTGTTCCCCCAAAATAATCAGCACAACTTTCTGCTGTAAATGCAGAGGATAAATTGATGGTTGTAGCTATTTTCCCTCATGGTGGAGCAAATAATAAGGCATAAGGCTTTTCGACCTCTGTCCCCTTATGGGAACAATAACAAGATGAGCCTTCAGGCTTCTAAGGTCATAAATCACCTAAATAAGAAACAAACCCCATGTTTTTCCTAATTTATCACGTTACCCTTTATTATAGATACCCTTTCATCTAAGCTCTCCTAGCACTGTATCTTGATCACCTTCTTAAGGCAACTCTCTCAATTGCTGTTATGCATCTTACGTTTCTGCATTTACTCTTGGCTTTTCTCACATCCACTTCCCCAGCTTTGTCATTCCAACCACCACCTCTCACCTCCTGTCTACTGCTCCAGTGCTTCCTTTGTGCCGGTCCCACCTCCATGTTCAGGTAGAATAATACCTTACAATACTTCCAGATACTAAAATCTTGTGCTGGAATGGATTTCTCAGCCAATGACAAATTCAGCCTTTCTTGTTTCACCTAACTTTGAAGCCAGAATTAAATTCTTAGCAATTGATGCAGATCGCTTGTCACAGCCTAAGTTACTTGTCTCTGCTCTTTATAGCTTTGTTTTCTTCTGCAGATCTTTTTTCTTTTCTTTTTTTTTGCTAGTGTAAAATTTACTTAAATCATTCATTTACCTTCTGATTGTGTAAGCATCTGAAGATTTAAATACAGAAAGTTTCAAGATGATTGCTTCATTTCATTTCAGGTTGCCGACAAACTGAGCTCCTCCATTTCTTATTGGAATGCTTCCAGAAAAATACTAAATGAATGCCTGGTGAATGCACAGCCTTCTATTTTTGATTCTTAAAACAGGCTATATCAGGTCATCATTCATTTTTTGTATTGATGAAAATTTCTGATTAAAAACTGATATATGATACAGTTAAATAACTTCATAAATGAGCTTGAATCTCAAAAGAAACCTGTAAGCTAGAACACTGAGTAAATTGATAGTTTTTATATATCACAAGTTTTTTACTAAGGAATAATAGAAATACCTTGAAATCTTCAACTTTTTGAACAGTAATGATCATTTCTATATACAAGATGAAAACCTGAAAAAACCCATTATAAAATTAAAGTCTCTCTCTCTGTAAAAATAAACCACACAATCCTTAATCTAAAAAAACCCTACTTCCTAAAAATTAAGATATCATTAATGAAACTTTTTGAAATATTTTGGAAATGGTAATTTTTATACTACGTGACCTAACACCTTTATGTCTTCCCCTAACTAGAAATCATTAAAAATCACTGAAAGCAGCTCAGTATCAAAATACCATTTTTAAAAGTCAAATAGTTTCTCCATGGTACGTTGTACATTGAGAGCAAATGTTTTCAAGTTTTACTGTTTGTTTGTTCTAATGTAAGAAAAAAATGCATAAATGCTGCAGAAGTAGGACAAATAATGGGTCTATAAATAGCTATCAGTCTCAGTGAAGCACAGCAGCTTAATCTCTATTTGAAGCTATTCTGAGCACAAAGTTAGGTTGAAGGACATGAAACTTGTTTTGGTTCCTACTGTCTTCCCATCACTGTTGTCACTCCAAACATTCCCTTCTTCTCCGCTTGCCTTATACTCCTGTAATCCCTCAAATTTATCTCTCTCTATTTTTCTCATTCTTGACATCTCAGGTTCCTCCTTTCCTTCCTCTGATGCTCAGCAAAGTAGCTTTCCCCTTGAATTTTCATCCTTCTCATCTTCTGAGAACCAGCTCTGTTGTCCTTAGGCTCCTTGAAAGAAGCACAGAGAAAACACTTTTTTAAAGGGTAGGAATGTCTTTTAAACTTGCTGAATCTTTCTGAATAAAATGAAGTTCTTTTAACGAGAAGAACTACTGTTACTCTTTCCTAATCCTGCTAAACCAGGTAGAGCTTCTTTACAGCATATAGGAACAAAACATATAGGAGTATCAATTAATATAGGACACAGAATATAGGAATATAGGATATATAATAAGACAGCACATAGGAACATAAATCAGTTATTTGGAGCTGTTAGGTGGACGTGTTGCCCTTGATCAATATACTTCTTATATCAAGATTCGGTCTACTACAGTCCTCAGGGGCTGAGTCACATCATTTGGCAGACAAACTGTAGGAAAGAACAGAAAGAAAAGGGGCTACCTCAGAGTTTCCTTTTGTATCATTCCAAACTATTTTCTTAAAAGGTAGCAGAGTTTATTTGCAAAATAGAATTGGCAGAAGTCCTCGCTTAGACCTCATGAGCACTCTGATATCTCTCAGAGCTTAATACCCCCTAGAATATGATTTAAGTCTTCTCTCTGAGGCAATTGGGCTTAGGATGTCTGAGCCAGTCTTCGGGGAATTTAGGATGATGCATTATTATTTTCCTCAGTCACCTACGCAGCACCCTGAGGAAAGATGCTGATATGTCTAATGTCATACAGGAAGGCGGTGTCAGAGCTAGGATTCCAGTTGTCGCCCAGTGGTATTTCTGATCCCTTCAGGCGCACAAGGCTGTCAGTCTCAGAGACTGTTACTCAAAGTGGCCAGAGCTCTACCAGTCGCTCCGTAGGAGATTGCTGTACGCATCCTGTCAGAGGAAGATAAGGAGCCGAGCAGCCCTAATGGGATCAGTGGTCGTAGCCCACGGCTACCATAGGGTGCTGGTTGCTGGCTGGCATGGCACGGAAAGGCGGGGAGCGGGGGTGGGTTTCTCAGTGTTTTGTAAAATCTGTCTGGGTGCAGTTTATATGCTGCGTCTTGAACCGATGTTCTTTTCTGAGGTTTTCAAGCCCGAGCACACAGTAGTTCGGTACGCAACTGGACACGACTAGACAGGCTGTCTGCAGGTTGTCCTTCAGGCAGAGCTTGGGTGGTCCGCAGGGCACGCAAGGAATTGGGGCACCCCTGCACGCACCTATCCAGTGAAGGGCAGGCGTAACTGACCCTGCAGAAAACCAGCATAGATTTCTTTACCATGCCTTTGTTCAAGGGAGCAAATTTGTGCTTGGTTCCTGTTACGTGCACCTAGAACAGCAGATACCAACCTTATCTACATCATAGGTAAGACCTGGAGTACAAGATCAGCCTGGTTTCCTAGCTTGGAGTCCATGCTGCTGCACAGGGGGAGCAGAAATGATTATGAGAACAGGAAGGCTTTATCCTTCCCAAGAAACTACTCCTCCACCTTAATCTGCTACTCTCTGTGGTGGCGTTTCATGGTTTGCTGGTTTTCCGCTGCACCTCCTTTAGGGCTCGGTGCTGCTGGGTGGCCGGTGGTACGAGACAGCAGACCTGCAGGAAGCCACAGCACCAAGAATTAGAAAGCTGGCAGGGAACAGGGATGCCACAGAGGCAGTTGCAGGGTGGGACAGCGAGGAAAAAAGAACTCATCGGCTACAAGGTTTATAAAAGAGAAATGTTTGGGAGCCAGAGACCCGGAACAAGCTGGCTGATTCAGATCTGAAGAAACTGCATTAATTTATACCAGGGAATGGGCTTACTTCTTGAATTTTCTTCATGTAGGATCCTGGTTAGATACCACTCTGCCCTGATCAAAGTAGGTTTCTTGTACCCTCTCTCTCTCTCGCAACCATTTGCCCAGAAGCCTTTGTGGGAAGGAGAAATGGGCCGAGAAGCAAAAAGCACCTCGCCAGTGTAAATGTTCATGTTGCCACGTTCTTAGTTTAACAGAATATTCAATAATTTTCAAAGCCTTAAGTATTGCTTTGTTAGTGTAGGTTTTGTCAAGTTTTTTTCTTCTAGATGTACGTTCTTCAGCTTTATGTGATTTTCCTGACAGGAAACAGGCTCTAATTTGTATGCTGCTTCTGAAGCGTGACCTTGGTGTCTCTTGTGTATTGATTAAGACAGCAGAGATACCTGCGTGTTTGAGCTCTAGTAGGTCATTTCAGTATGA
Organism: Astur gentilis; assembly: GCF_929443795.1. Lineage (NCBI taxonomy): Eukaryota > Metazoa > Chordata > Aves > Accipitriformes > Accipitridae > Astur > Astur gentilis. The sequence continues at coordinate 26,588,276 of NC_064890.1, read as the reverse complement.
TGACGATTTTAAACAGCTTTAATTTGATTTTTATGTAAATACCACATCGCCAAATAGTTTCTTTGTCTGTCAGTGCAGTTGAGCCATGCAGGGCAGTTTGCAATTAGATCATATGCTATTCTGGAGCTCTAAAGGCACAGCTGGCGTATGCAAACAACCTTTCTTTCGATCCCTGCCTTTGCCTGTTCTGTCTGCCGAAAAGTTGGCTCTGCACGCAGGCCTCATCTTCTCTTTGCTACCCTCTCCTCCCCTTCCCTCTGAAGATCTGCTGGTCTGTGAAGGGAAGCTACGGTTTTGCCGTCTTCGTTGTGCACCACGTAGCAGTGGCGGACAAAAAACTGAATTGTAGATGAAGATATAAAAGCCCATGAGCTCTTCTCCCTGAAACCTTTTGCCATGACCCTTTTTCTTTTCTAAGAACAGAACTCTGTACTACCCCAAGAAATGACCGCACCTTGTGGATGCAATCAATCCCTTACTAAATGCCCTTCAGTCATTTCTACAATGTATTTCCTTTACTTTTAAGTATTTTGGTGCTGTTAAGAAATACCGTGCTACAATGCCAGTGACAGAATTTGTTTCTGTTTTGCCAGTCATCCCGAGTTCTGGAAGGAAAAGTTTTTACATGATCAGAAACATCGGTCTGATGTACAAAGTCGTCTTTGTCCTTCTTAGAGGCGTTATTGCAGTGATTCTGGGGTGGGCACAGAGTTTCCCTCTAAATGCACGTGGTGGTGTAAGGCAAGATGAGGGATATCTACAGGGGGGAGCAGGACGGGAACTGCTCTCCTTGCTTGAAGGGCAGATGACCGAGTTGAGGCTATTGCTTTAGTAACTTACAAGCTTGGGAAAGAGGTTGAGAGAAGAAAGGAGGAAGAAACCTGCTTGTAAATGCCATTGTGCCCAAAATGTCCTGAACACACAAGGGCGTTCTAAAGGAACACGAATCCCGTGACTAGTCTTCCAGATTTTAGTGGGGCCACTGATGCTCAATATTAAGCATGCCCTTAGGAGCATGTCTTCACAGAGCAATGCTAAGAAGCAGCATCTCCCATTGGCTGCTGGCGTTCATCTCTTTCTCACCCTGTGTGCCTCCTGAGAGTGCAGAAAAACGCTGTCTGTGAAGCAATGATGTAATTCAGTCTCATAAAAGAACAGCCCTTGAGAAAACAGCCACAATGATTTTACATCACACAGAAGTGATGTATAGCAACCTCATCAGTCAACATTTTACCTTTCATTTACACCAACCTGTTGCAGCAACAGTGAGGAATTTAAGCTTTAAAAATAAACTGAAGAGGTGCTATATTACGTCATTAAAGCTGTCGCTAAATTATTGCTAAAATCATGCTTTTTTTATTATAGCTTTTGAAAATACGTGACGTAAAAAGGAATGAACAGTAGGTTAGTAAAGAGAATAAAGAAAGCCCCAGCAGAGAGAAGGAAGGGATTACGTAAGGGAACCCTGTGCACCCCCCGAAACGGCCGTGCATCTAAGATACCAATCTGTTGCAGACAGTATGGGCTGACCTTGTTCACTGGGTGAAGCTGAAATGGAAAATTGAACCGCAGCTTCGGGATCATGGGGGCAGCCAAAGGCCATCCGCCGCTCAGGAGCTGCAAATGCATATTCCCGCGCTGCCCTCGTCTAATCCGTGGGTAGCTGCTCTCGGTCACCTAGATAGGATCTCTACAGTGCTGCAAAGGCCTCTTTCAGGGGACCGTCTTCCTGAGGATTTTTCTGAAGAATATTGTGTCTTTTGGTCACACCTTGTATGTTGTTTAAAGTGATGCAAGGAAATAAAGCATTTTGGACATTGAACATATTTTCTCCAGTTCATAAAGACCATGTATATCTGACTATGCACTAATACTGAATTCCTGCTTAGGAGTAAACACACCATGACAAGCAGACTTGAGCCAAAAAGTCGCAGGGTGTAGGGTGAGTGCTTGGACTTCAGGTTTTCTTTAACATCCTGTGCTGATCACATCACTGGTCACAGATTAGTATGGTAACAGACTGTCTAGCAGTGCTTTTCACAAAACTACAAGATAACTCAGATGTAGAAGTCTGATTTTATTTTCATCAGGATAAATGGCTTTTTAAGAATTTTCCAGTAATTATTTGCTAATTAAAGACAGAGGATTCTGCCAGATCAAGCCAAAAGAATAATACTCGGAAATCATATCTGCCCTAAGGGTGGGCTATCTGTTCATCTAGACAACACACAGATTATGTGTGTACAACCACGCCAATAAAGAAAACGGAAATACATGGTATCCAGCGTTAAACACATGTTGCCAGAGCTCCTGCCTCTTAGCGTCGCAGACTGTCAGTAGTTTATCCCTTTGTGCGTCAGAAGGACTTGCATCTTTATAAACTGAAACCACACGCGCACACATACATATACGCTTCTTTTTTCTCTCTTCCTATTTATACCCCTTAGATTCTTTGAAGTAAAAGGCCTGATCTTTTATTATATCAAGCATGAATATATCTCCTATATTTAGCACCCTGAAAAAGCTATTTGCACAGGTGCATCCAAAACCACTCTGGCTTCTAACTATTGTTATCTATGCTAGTTTCCTCCTAAATTGTATGGTATTGTATTTCCCTGAGTCATTTGAATGTTGTCTCTTTCTTATTTTGTTCTTATTTCAAGTTAATTTCAGGAGGGTTTTTGCCATTATAAATACGTTAGTGTTTCCTACGTACCCTGATTAGAGTCATTTGTTTTTCATGTTCCGATGTACTGAGACTCTAGAGCCCTGCACTTCATGTAATGTTTTACACGTGTCCATTGCACATGCAAAATTACTATCAAATCAAAATAGCGTCTGTGAAAATTTGCACTAGGTGCTATACACCCAGGAATTGAACTTTAATGATTCACATCACCCCAGCATATGGAGGGAAAATGGGGACATCTCTGTACTTGTAAAAAATACTAAGCTCTTTGAAGTCTTTGAAAGATATTTTTAGGCAAGAGCTCAGTTTCTGTCAGTCACAGGTATAAAAGGAAAGTGACTGTATGCGTGTTTTGTGTGCATGCATGTGCATCTGTAAACAAATATTTATTTAATAGTTCTTAATTTCTCAGCAACATGGATTGCTGAGATATTGATTATCAATTAGGATTATCTGTCACACAGAGAGTATTCATTTTCACAAAGATGCACAAAGCTTCACAGGGTTTGACTCAAAATATCTGAAACTGGTTTGTTCATCAATTAACATAAAGAACTCAGGACTGTAGTTTCATTATGATACAGACATGAATTCAGAATACACATTACTCAGAATGGAAATAGTTGAATGTAGTAATAATTCTCAAAAAGAAAAAGTGTTCAATACACATTTCTGTTCTGGGAAAAAGCTAAATGCTATATTTACATCACAGGATGAGGAAAAATGCTTTTGGTTTCAATTGTAACTAGAGGTTAAACAGCAGCCACTGAAGTTAAACAATTTCAAGCTACCATCTGTAGATACCTTGCGCCTAAAAGTCTTGAAATCAGGGAGTTTTCTGGATTATTAGTGATTTTTTTATTTTTCTTGGAACAAATAGAGAAATTCCATAAGAATGGAAAATAATAACTATTCTATCATATCTAAGAAGAGTAAATAAACCAACCTGAGAAATACAAACCTGCAGGAAAAGCAATGCAACAGTGATACGGTCCTCAATTAATAAAGTATTAAACAAAGATATGAAAGACAATCAGAAAGATAAAGGGAAAATTATTCCCCTCAAACACTGTTTCATTTTAATAAGACAATTTCTCTTGATAAATTTTGTTCATACATTATATTTAAAATAGTCTAAGACAATGATTTCGCTTTTTTAATTATTTTGAATTAAAAAATGTGGGAATAAAAATTTACCATAAAATCAAGAGGGTTAAGTACTAGCTAGATGACACATCTCAAATGAACATGTAGAAGGAAACTTCTGCTATTCTGACGAGGTTAGTCTCATCTTATTTTAATTAATGTATAGTCAAAAATATAAAACAAAGTTTTCAGTTGACACAGAACTCAGGGTACTGATAAATAATGAAATAAATAGTAACTCTTATAGAAAACACAGTAGCAAAATCCAAATAAGGTCCTCAGGTGCACAGACCTATATCAAGCAATAGGTGAAGGTCTTCCATTGTTTCAGTCTGTAGAGTTCCCCAGTGATCCTGTGCCCATTTGAAGAATATTAATACAGAAAGAATACAGAGGAATTTCATAAAGTGTTTAAACAAGTGAAAAGCAAAATATACATTAAAAGACTGGATAACCTCTATGTATTCAGTTTATAAACTAAAAAGTAAGATTGTCCGTGGCATGTACTGATGTTGTGAGTAACAGGCATAGGCTCTGTAGTCTAATAGACAGAAATTTATTTTTCCACTGGCTAGATTTGAAGCTAGAAAAAGCTTAATCTGCATTTTTAGCAAATTCCAAGGATTTGAGATGGGTGCTCTATCAAAAGTACTTTTAAAATCAAAAGTAATCATTTGTTCTGAAAGACATGCTGTTTGGAGAACTATCCTCAGGGAAGCCCTGCAATCTGTATTGTGTAAGTGGTAATGATTGGTGAGGTCCTTTTGGGTTTATGTTCTAGGAACTTACGAAAACCTACAGCTTGGCCAAGATAACATTACAGAAATCAAATTCTAATACTAATATCTAAAAAGCCTAGAAGGTGACACTGAAGCCTAGGGTAGGAATGAACTGTTCAAGTTGTTGGACATCATTAAGGAAAGAAAAATACATTCCAGGTAGTTTAATTCTTTGATGCTGAAATCTCATAATGTTTTCAGAAATCCTGTATACCTTAAACATTTTATTTTCTTTTTCCAATATGAAACCAAGAAAAAGCAAAAAAAAATCTAATTTAATTTCTAAAAATCATTTTATTCCAAGAAATGGAGGACACAGAATGGAGATCCTCTTTTCAGGGTGAACGGTGACAGAGTAACATGGCCCAGAGAGTGCCATTTTGCTGGAAGTATACAAAAGGCATTGTTATAAAACATCAACGATGTACAACACGGAAACCAGATACCATATTTATCTTAGGTTAAACTTTTATCAAACTCTGCAACTAGGACGTTTGAAACTTCCTCTCAATGTGTATTGATATACAATAACACATTTTTAGAGCTTTATATAAATGGATGTCAGAATACTTTACAAAAATATTCTTCTAACGTTAGAGCGATAGGTATTGCTCTCATGTCATTTTACAAAAGGGGATACCAAGTGTGAGAGAAATTAAGTAATTTTCTTCCTATCGTGGAGGGAGGCGATGACAAAAATAGGACTAAATAGCAGGGGCTGTGATGCTGATGTGACCTGCTTCTGCTGGCTGAAAGTCCTATGGGCCTGGCCAGCACAACGAAGAAGCTATGGCTCATCCTCTTCACAGGTCTTTGCTTGCTTTCCTTCTGATTAGCCAGAATCACAAGCCACTTGTTTCTTAACTCAGTCCAAAAATACATGCACCATTTATGGACCTGTTCCTTATTGCATTTCTTATTTTCTCTTCCAAGAGGAATCAGGCCAATTCAGAAAGTTACACTCTCTCTAGATAAATGTTCCAAACCAAATGGTTTTATATATGGCTTCTGACTTAGTGAAAGAGGTCCTTTGGCAACAGTCCCTAAGTATTGAATTGAAACCCACTTATAAATTGATAATCTCAAGTGAGACCAAATAATAGGGTCCTGTCCTGAAATTCTAGGAGTCATGTTCAAATAAATTGGCTTTATAATAGCATCACAAGTTCTTTTGTAATTCCCGTGTCTCCCCTTTAAACTGCGTATCTTGTTTTGAAAATGAATGTTGAAAGACGTAGTAAGGTTTGATTCTTAAGCAATTGAAATACTCTTTATACATCAGAAAGCAATAATTTTATCTTAGGGTAAATGTTTCAGCTTTAAAGGAAAGCATTATAAATGGAGTAAATTATATAGTGGAATTAAAAATGTAAAAAAAGCTAAAAATATATTACTTTTACTATCTAAATACTATCTCGACTGTTTCGTGAATGGTGGTATGGGCTTTAGATTTGAAAACTGCAAATGGTCTCTGCAATGTTGATGGTGAAAGAGAGAGCGTAATGATACTCTTAAAATGGAAAAAAAGTTTGCATCCTTTTTTACCATTGTTTTACTTTAAAAAATGTTGTTTCATGTCATAATTGAATTAGCCATTATAACATTACTACTAATGGCAAGAGACACAGCAGGGATGTAGAAGCTAAAAATTCTGGGGATTTTTGTCTGGCCAGTAAACCCCATTTGTAGTTAGCTTCCTAACAGTTTTAATGACAGATGCCTGGTGTCAGCTGTAGCGCTATCTTCTCTTATCGTACCTGCCAGCAGGAAGCGAGTGGGTCCAAAATTTACTAACAGCAGCATGGTCAACATGACATCATAATGAAGCTTGGGAGCATATGAGAATAATACATCAGACTAGGAACCATCAGTAGTGCCATGGGTCTAAATGGTGTATGCCATTTTTCTGTTGCCCCAGAGAATACAGCAGGGTGCTTTGTTCCTCTAAGGATTGCTCATGTAACAGCGCAGTCTTTTGATTTAAACCCTCACAAGCATGGTTGCAACAGCTTGCGGAATAAAGCACATTGATTAAATAATTCAAAGTACTGTAGGGGGAACTGATGTGCAATCCCTGTTCTTGTAATAACCCCACTTGAGATCAGGCAAGGTAGAGCACGGCAGTGGATGGAAATGCTCGATGATTTAAAACCCAACGTTGGGAGGTGCAGAGCTTCTCTTGAAGTTCTCACCGGAGTTAAAAGGCGTGAGCATCTCTCAGGAGCAGGCTTTCACTAGCCAAATATAGACTTACAGCATTTTTGTACAGGAGATTTATATTGGGCTGCGCTGCGTTCTCTACATAGCTGCTGTTCCTTTATATGGCTTGTTCTCCAAGGGGGGGATTCACACCATCTAACTTCTGGCATCTGACTTGGGGACCTAAATTAAGACTGTGGGCTCCATACTTAGTGGTGCTCCAACAGGCAATTTCGAGCTAGTCAGCCCTAAATATCTGCTATTTGGAAAAGGTGACAAGCAACTGGAGCAAGTCGTAGTACCACATCTTTATTAGTGTGACAGAGATTATATCAAAATACTGTACCTGGATGAACATATGCATTTTAATCAAGGCATACAATTGTAAATAGCAAGTATCAAATACTGGAGATGGCTCACTGCGCTAAAGGTAGATGGATGGAAACTCATGTGTAAAATATATCTTATTTATATGTGATGTACATGTGATATTTAAGGTTTTTAGCACTCACTGTTCAACTTCAAATCACCACCTTTTATTTCAGAAATCGAAGTCAAAATCAGTTGGTAATATTTTCATTCCTTTTAGTCATTTTGCTGTGTTTTTCAAGGCCACTCATCTTTGTTGATGTTTCCTTAAGTGTTTGGCTTTAAAAGTGTCTCATGCACACTTTTCAACGAACAGCACTGATGTCAACGAGAGCTGCTGACATCCAGCATCTCTGCAAATCAGTCCACCTTTATCCAAACCTTTAGGATATGGGGGTTCAAATTACAAGTCTACCAGCACATCTACACTTTATAATAGGCAGTGATAGTGAGCCTGCGGCATGCGTGACAGAATTAGCACAAAGGGTTGCTGTCAACAGCAGAGAAACAGAGCCCTGGGGCTTACCTGCATCTCCTGCCTGCCAGGTGGCAAGTGGCAGCAAGGGGCTGGGGAGTCTCTGGGGAACAGCAGTGGGGGATTGAGAGGGAATTCAGAGGCCAAATAGAGAAGGTAATAGCACAAGAAATAAAAAAAATCAAAACAAGACAAAACGTGATTTTATATAAGTCTTATAAACTGGGAATATAACGGATATTAATATTAATATTAATATTAAAGTGGCAAAAGTTCTTTTTACTCTCATTTCAGCCTCCTTGCATGAATGGAAGGGGTCAAATATAGGTAACCTGTAGTTACTAAGGAAAGTTCCAGGTCAAACTGGAAGATACCTGGTGAATTCAAGTGGCCTGGATCCCATTCTTACTACCTCAGATTTCTAAATGCAGGAATGAGAAAAACTAGGAGGTACTGCTCTCACGCAGAGTCACAGACCGGTTGAGGTTGGAAGGGACCTCTGGAGGTCACCTGGTCCAAGCCATTTGCTCAAACAAGGCCAGTTGCCCGGGACCATGTCCAGATGGCTTTTTAATTTCTCCAAGGATAAAGACTCCACAATCTCTCTGCGCAGGCTCTGCTAGTGCTTGGTCACCCTCACAGATAAAAAGTGTTTTCCGATGTTCAAAGGGAGCTTCCTGTGTTTCGGTTTGTGCCATTGCCTCTTCTCCTGTCACTGGGAACCACTGAAAAGAGCCTGGCTCCATCTTCTTTACTTCCTTTCTTCAGATATTCGTACATATTGATGAGATCCTGCCTGAGCCTTCTCTTCTCCAGGCTGAACAGCCCCAGGTCTCTCAGCCTTTCCACATATGTGAGATGCTCCAGTCCCTTAATTTCCTTAGTGGCCCTCTAGAGAACTTTCTTCAGCAGCTCCACATCTCTCGTACTGGGGAGCCCAGAAGCGGACACAGCACTCCAGGTGTGGCCTTGCCAGTGCTGAGTAGAGATTCACAAGGATACTGTGAAGATAAAAATCAGAAAGATTATGTGGATCTGCAATATCCCGGTGATGGAAAACAAAACAAAACAAAACATATAAATAAACACAGAAAGAATCTGAGCTAAGAAAGTAAGCGCAGTCTTAATTATGTTGTTGCATAAGCCCCGTGTATTTGAGTTTCCAAAGAGAAGAGCGTTCTTGTAAGGCAGCTCGAGTTTCTTTTGTCTTGGATTTCTCAAGTTTAAAAACCTATGATTTATTCAGAAAACTTTGAAGATATTCATAAGCATGGACATGGTGGCATTAGGATTTCTAGTTTCTCTAACAAATACAGAAGGAAGAATCCTGCCTCAGTATGGATCTCACTGTTCATGTTCCCTTATGCGAAAGGCCCTACAAGCCCTGCTCCTCATGCATGCCCCTGTCCCACATTCTTCCCGAGCTATTCATCTTGATGCAATGTTCAAGCAATCAGCCACTGCATCCATGTTACCATCCTTCCACATCTCTGCTCTCCACCTTACGTGCTGAGGAACTGCTCGAGTTCCCCTCTTTATTCAACACTGCTTACAAAAAGAGCTCAAGCAACCTCTCCCTCTTCTTTCCCTCTTCCTTCCCTCTTGTCTTTCCAATAACAATCATTGCAAAACAGACATGCAGCATGAAAACTGTTGACCTGTATTTTGGCAGTTACATTGAAAGTATTCACCATTTTCTCTGTGGATGAAAATAGTGTCAATATCTTCACTGACTGTAGCTTTTAGAAATATAGTAACTACTCACATTGTAATATGCAAATGTGGTTTCAAATATTAACATTTCTTAACTGTTTCTATATTTCAATGATTAGTTTCAGTTTGAATAGACAAAGGTGTGATGCATTTCTGGTTTCCAACTTAAATCCTATCTTCTGTGCATTATTGGAATTCTACATTTCAGAAGTGTTTCTCCTGATGAATCCCATTTGGCTTGGCTTCTTTGGATACTTTGGCAATAGTAAGTTGTTAGTTTTGTAGGTCAAGATGCACTGAATGGGGAATTGAGTGTTTTAATGTATTTGAAATAACAAGCAGTAAGAGCAGACTTACAGTATTACTTGAATCACTTTCATATGCTATGGCAATCTCAATACTTGATGAAAAAACACATCTGCCTATAAACAAACAGAGACAGAATTCAGGAATTTTTTTCTTATATCTGAGAGATACAAAAGGCATTAAAACAAAAGGTAAAGAAAAGTGGCTTCAAATCTTTTTAGAAAACATTAGAATTTCAGAAAACTCCCTATTATCATTGTACTAGAAACATGTATTTATACATGTAGCCATATAAATTTCTTATTTTAAATCTATACTGTGATATAATCAATTAAAAAATGTCCAGAGCATCTGGACAAACCTAAGTCGCAACTGCAGAGAACAACTTAAAATCATGTAAATTCCAACAGACAGTTGCAAAAATTACTTGTCATTTTATGGATAAATTCTCTTTCCAGAGGCAGATCATGACATATATCAAATAGAAAATGGAACTAGAAGAGTATGCAGTATGTTTTCACAGTAACATTTTACATCGTAGGAAACAACCTCATGGGAAATACTGTGTAATACAAGGAATAAAAGTTGCATTCAGTCTTAATTGATTTCTTTCATGGTTTTGTAGATACTGACTTTTGATTCAAAGAGGGCACATGCATTTGTTTCCTGTTTGTTTGCATTTTTCAGTCACAGATGTTCTTTTGGGTACATTTGTCTTCTAAAATGCAAAGGGTTTTGTCACATCTGGCTACCCCAAAAAAAGAGCATCCCTTAATGAGAGAAAAAAGAGTCAAAGTCATAATGAGATTTAATCCCAGTTTAATTATTTCAGAACTGCTTGGGAATGTAAGGGCAGGAACTACTATAAAACGCTAAAACAGATGGATCCTACTGAAATCTGTCCCACTTGTTGTGCAGTACTGACTTGCACAAATCTTCATTATTTTCAATATACTTGAACAAGCATTGATAAAATGCTTAGTAGTTCATAGATCCATCTGATCTTCTGACTTTTAAATTTGAATGAAAGGGAGTTCTATCCTTGCTACTAACAGATGTCACATCAAATACCGGAGGGAAAAACTTCTGCCTAGAAACTTCTACATCCAGCCTCTTGTAGTTAAGATACAATATGACTGCAATGGGAAAATGTATTTCCCTTTTTGTGTTGCATCAGTATTTTTTGATAGATTGGGGCAAGGTGGGTCCATATCAGTCAATTAATGGAATTGATGCAGTAAATTAAGGGGTTTTTTTCTTTGCTTCCTTAGCACAAAGTTCTGGTTTCTGTACTAGTGGCGTAGTGATGTAATGATCAGTGAGGGAAGAATGATGATGAAGTGTTCAGCTCTCCATTTACATATATTAAGAATTTATATGGCCCAAATTTTTCTCAGTGATGTTGATATCTAGGGAAAGGCTTCCCACTCAGTAGCTATTATGTAAATCTCCCTGGTTACCCACCTGACATTTTGCCTTGACAAGGCTGATGCCTTTGCTCAGCTGATGTCTGTAACCTGCCTTCTCTGCGTCACTTTGCTTGGACAACTTTTAGAAAGATGTACACATCCGAAGAGTATAAAACAGTTATTTTTGGCTATTACACACAACAGAGAATCTGGACAAACAAGGAAGGAGAATAAGTATTAATATGCTTACAGCCTCCAGTGAAGCATGCAGCAAGTCTGTGCTGGCCAGACGGATTGATGGCGGATGTGAAAGGGTCAGCCTCCGTCGCTGATCCTCCGTGATGCCGATGTGTCATCTTTATACCTTCTCACGTCAGCGTTTTTCTCCTGGAGTCACTGAGATGCCAACTATCCCTGTCTCAACAATCTTACCTCTGCCTGTCATTTTACCCTTCTTTTCTAGCTTAGTAGTTTTTCTCAGCTCTTTCTCACAATTTAGCATTTTTCTTGGAAGTTTGAGCCAAGATTACACAACCACGTTATATGGAAAGCAGTGCTTGAATACAGACAGCTCTGAGAAGACCCCTAGGAGAGAGGTTACGCACCAGTGACACTGGGAGACTGGCACTATTTAGTGAGGAAAGCTTCTATGTTTTTAAGTAGAGAGGACAAAGTGCTATCCATCCCTAGCTGTACGATAGCCAGGCTTATGTGAAATTAAAATGGCCAAAGCTTCACCTTTGTCATGGCTAAATTTTAGGATGAAACTCTAAATAGAGGGAGGAAGAAAAGTCAAAGTACCTCTCAGCTTGCCCTCAAAACATTGACCTCAGTGCACCATGTATTTCAGAGCCCTCCATTTTCCCAGAAATTCGCCCCAAAGAATTTATCTATCACACATTCAAGACTCTTCTGCCTAGGAGATGAGAAGACCATCTGCTCAGGTTTAGACAACACAGTCGTTAAAATGCTGGCATCCTTCCTGCTCTAGCACTTTCATGACTGTTGCCACCAAAGGAGGTGAATACGAGATAGCACCTCCACGTGTGTGAGGTGAGGGAGGAATGCTGAACACCGACAACATGTTAATGAGTAGGAGAAAGTGTAGATGGAGAAGAAGGGAAAGATTTAGCTGGCATAGCAGAATATCAAGCGAGAAGCAAGCAAAAATACTCTATCCAGAAATGAAAGAAAAGGAATTTGAATTCCATAGAGAAAATGAGAAAGTGGAAAAATGGAGTAGTCGAAAGGAAATGGCCTGAATGCTGTAGCTGTGCCAGGGCTTCTTCTGAGAGGGTCCAGAGGGATGAGACATGTTCATCCAGAAGAACTGAGATGCCCAAAGAGAATAGGTCACAGATCCTGCCTAGAAATTAAAAGAAAAAAGCAAGAAATAAAACGTCCTAGTATGAAAGATTTGTACTATACCATCATTACCATGCCAGAAGAGTAGCCTTTTTATATGCAGCATAACTCAAGGAAAGATAGGCTAAGATACGTATGTAGAAGCACACACAGATAGGTATCAGTGATTTAAATCATCAGTGAATATACAGCAGGTAGAATTCATGTCAGGCGGGTTGGATGCCATCTGTCACAGTTAGGTTTCCACAGGATGACTGGAAGTAGATATTGGCAGCTTCCTGGTTAAAACCATCTATTTGAATGTTCAACAAAAAAGTGTTTCTCTGCTATTATAGTCATCATTTCAGTTTATATTTTTTGTATGTAGATAGTAGAAATACATCAGTATATCCTTAAGAGGCCCTGTGGCATGACAATGAATGGTTCTGTTTTATTCTTGAAACTGATTTATTATTTTACAAAGCCTTCCTGAGGCAATTTCCTTTCTCTGAATATATGGTATGATAATCTACTAGTCTCAAGCTCTGTTTCTTTCCCTTTGCACTAAACCTGATGTTGAGGCTATCATTCTCCTTTGGCTCCAGGAGAAACAAAATGTTAAAGAGTTTTTTCTAGATAAACTCCTCAACCTTTACGCAGAAAAACCCTTTAGTTTAGTGGACTAATATCACAAATGTTTTTAAAATTCATTAAGCATTTAGACAAATGACTTTATTGTTCCTAGCTTTGCATAGTCAAAATGTATAAACTCAAAAAGACAGTGTTGCTGTAACGGGTTCCTATCCAGAAAAATCTTAGCCATTAGCAAGCCAACGCTTTGGTCAAAATTGGCTGACCGATCTATGAATGAGGTGATATGATGCAATGCATGAATTAAACCATAAACTACTGCATTATTTTTGTGGCCACTTTCAGTGTCATTCTGTGCTATGTATTTTAATAGGAATTGTGCACACAATTTAAAAAAAAGCCAATTAAAATGAAGAAGGGGTTGTTTATGATGCCTGTGTATTTTTACATTAAATACCAGCTAATCCATAAGCCACACTTATTATATTTTGCTGGTTCTCTGCCAACAACAAAAGTTATTAGAGCTTTTAGTTTACTCTTTTAGTCAAGCAACAGTATATAATATGATACTTCTTCCAATACAGTAAACTCAGAAGACCCCATTGAGTGCAATTATCATAAGACAGAAGCTGTGGAGAATTTGATTTAAAATTGCATGTTTTCATTTAAAAAGAAATGGAAAAAACCCCTCAACCCTGCTACCAGGAAATAATAGTAATGTGTATTTTAAAAATTGTCTTTTTACTGTAAACCTGATACTATTGTCTATTCTGATAACCATAAACATACATTCATGCTTAATAACTGCTCATGTCTTACAGTTTCTGCTTAATAACCCAGTAATTTAGCTGATCTATTTTTATATGAGTATATTTTTTATATAGATGTATATAATTATTTATACATTATGTAAGAATAACAGTTGCCTTACAAAAGCCTCTGGGATTATGACTGTTTGAAAGATGGGAAGAGTATTGCAAGGCTAGCTGGGATACATTAAGAAAAGTATTTTTTAACCATTACGTAACACTGTTGTAATAAATCATTAGCTGAATTCTACATACTACCTTTTTCATAAATATGCTTTTTATGATGTATATTCTTTGTGAATCTGCTCCATGGTATGTATCAACTCCATATTTGGGTTTTTTTCTCTAGTATGGGGAACCATCTTTTACAAAAAAATTAATGTTCCTCTTATTAGATATCTTATACTGAAATTTTAATTTCTTTTAAATATGACTGATAGCAACTCTTTGTCCTGTCGTTTTGTCACGCTGTTTGAGTTTTAGTTAATAAAATAAGCGTTTGAAGGGGATAGGCAATTCCGGAACTAAAACTTTTGTTTAGCCGTCATTCAAAGCCAGAAATTGGAGTTGGAATGGTGTTGTACTTATATTCCATGCTATAGTAGTAGGATGAATTCCCCAAAACCACGGAAAATTCAAGGTCTTCTGCAAAATTCTTTTTTGTCCTACACAAGAGAACTTTAAAGAAGCAAAAGCTGCACTGTGGTGTAATTGCCAAAAGGAGAGAGATAGAAGTCCAATTTCATTCCTGTTTGGACCATAGCGTCATGTTCAGAATAGAGGCCCAATATTTTCAATGAGCTTTTTAATGATACCATTGCAGTACTTTCAGCTGCAGGACTCATGATGTTTTGGGTTCTTAACTGTCTTGGAAGCTATAGAATTAAAAGAAATTACTAAAATTAAAGTGTATACATATATAAATATTAAAGTCTAAAGTTTAGCAACTAAATTCAGAGCAGGTAACTACAACACAAAAAATGCACAGAAATCACAACATAGAAGGTGGTTCCTGTAATATTTAATATTTGATATTAAAATATTATTAAATGGGATTATAACACAGAGGAGAACATGTTAGCACATCACAATATTCAGTAAAGTCATAAAAATAGAAATCATCACACATGTAAATGGAAGAAAATTAAAAATACATTTCTTGATCAACTACAAGATAAATAAAAATCCAAATTTTTAACAACAAACGTGATCCTTAATGGGAATAAGGTTAAAAAGTAGGTTTAAATTTCATCCTCTTGAATACAGTCTACTACCCAGAAATATAAATAACAGCTGTTGATAAAATAACAGTTTAAACAAGTGATGTACACGGACATTTTAGATACCATAGATAATTTTTATTTTGCAAGGTCAAGGTCTTCTGTGATGAGGTCTGGAAGATAACTGCTGTAAAAACCAGCATTTTTTTATTTTCTTACGGCACCTTTCATGCTGACTTTTAACCACTTACCTCTGATATCTGTTCAAGGTTATGGAAAATGTTAGGACAGAAAAGGGTAGGACAGGCAGAAATGTACCTGAACTCTCTAAACATGATTATTGGCTTCCAGCTAAAGTACGTTAACAATACTTTTACTCGTTGATAGATGATTTCTTGGTGTCAACTAAACATTAATGTTCATGCTGTTATGGAACCACTCGGTATTTTTGATAGTCTGGGTCCTAAAATTGGCGTAGGCATGCATGTGAGAGTGGACAAGGTTATCCTACTGCTCCCTTCATTCTTTCTCCCCAGACTGAGTGAAAGCAGTGTTGGGCAATTTCTTCACACTAAATGTTCTCACAGGATGCTTAAGATTCAAGCTGCTGTCACCTCTTTTAAATCTAAGGATATATTAGATTGCTAGAATTTGGTGAGGAGACATCGGCTGAAATATGAGTAGCATCTTGATGAGGCCCAGTTATAAATCTTTCTCTTATATTAAATATTCTACTGACATCAATCAGGACCCTGATGAAAGCAAATTGCCTTTTCATGTCTGAAGGAAATAAACTGTGAGGAGATAATGGTGGCATGTGGGTATTTTGGCAGTCTTCTGAATCTAGAACATTCACCAGACATTTGGACAATAAAAAAAATAATTGCAGTTTCCTTCATTTTCAGATGTTTTAAGAAAATCTGATGGAAACTTTCCCAAATAGAAAAGTTAAAGCCTAAACTTCTTCTCATAGAAGACCATGTTCTTTTCATGTCTTTTCAGATATGGACCTTAGTATCATGGCCCATGCTTTTGCCACCTTCAGGCAAGACTAGTTAAACATGCTTATTGTGGGCTAGACTGAAGAGATAAATGGTGGAGAACTCAGTGACCACTTGTTATTGTGAATATTAGACACTTCGACTCCACAATGCACATATTGAATGACACAGTGTTGGTTTTGATCACTAAAGAACTAAATAATCTCTCCTACTTGGAAGACTTGCTGTCTCAATTTTAATTTCTTGTCCCCTTCTGCATTATAGGGTACAGGCAGCTTCCACGGTTAAAGGGATTCTTCTTTAAAATGTAAAATAATTGACAATCACAGTAGTTTTCTCCAAATCCTTTTTAATAAAACAAACAAGAAAACTCAACTCCAACCAAAACCAGAAAAAAACCAAACATCATCTTCTTAAAGTTCGCCTAAATTCAAGAAAATATTTATTCCATATAGACAGGATTTTTTTTTTTTAATTTTTTTTTTTTAATTGCAAAATATTAAAATAACCAATAGGGAGAGAGAATCTGGACCGTCACGTCTGAAGGTCTCGTTCCTTCGCAGCTCTCAGGATTCATGTGAGAATTTTTTTCCCCGTAAAGGAATTTGTCAAAGGAATTGCCAACTGCATTCCAGTGAGAGTAAATGCATTTCTCTGAAACAGTCAGCGAAGCCTAACTGCTTCATTAGGATGTGGCCGTACATACAGCAATAGCCCAGTGAGGAGTCAGTATTAAATGCTGAACGCCCACAGGACACCTACAGATAGAAATTGTGTGAACCCTAATATTCTTTCTCCTGAACTAAAGTACCATACACGAGACAGTCCCATGAGAACATCTGCTCCAAATTCGTGCTATTTCTTCAAACAAAACACAAGCGAAAGTAAACTAAAAATGCCAAGGCACCTCTAGGCTCGTAGCTGAAGAAGTAAATGGCCACATTCCTGGAGTACTGAACCACAGCGCTCTGACCTAGTCATTACTAGAAATAAATAGCTTAAGTCAAATTCTCACAAACTAAAGCTGTTAAGCAATTTCATCCTGCTTCATACTGCAGTTCAATTTTACCATAAAATCATAGCCACCACTTGCCAACACATCACACCCTATCATAACTCTGCACAGCACGAGGGAACTGCAATTTCCAGCAACGGGCTATCATTTGCTATACTCCACCAAGCACACGCTACTGTAGCATGTCCCTGGCCGGCTGCCAGACCACTTCAGCACTCCACAACGCTCCATGTCCAGCTCATAACTCAGCCTACTAGTATCAGGACACCATAATGGACATCATTGTGCGAAGAAGGATTTAGCACAGCTGTAGAATGATGCAGCTGACGCTCTCATCGTGATACATCACCTTATAAAACCAGTAATATCCACAAGAGGGGAAACGGAATTGGCTGGCCAGATAAGGGTGCAGCCAACTGGCCCCTATTGTTCTCCCAACCTCTGAATCGCATTAACACATCGGATTTCAGACTGGGTTTTGGAAGCTGAAAAACATAATGCAACATTTCATATGTAAAACCGTCGTGAAATTCTTAGGCCAAAGTCTGTCCTGCCTTATCCCCATGTAATACTACTGAATTGGCTCTGTACAGCTAATGCCCAGCAGGTGTGCTAATTTCAACAAAATGTTCTGTGTCATGTTATGTAGCCCTCCGCAGGGACTGCATGGGAGGAGACAAAATCCACGGTGCACTGAGAAGTCTGCCTAGGCTCTTGATTCAACCTGATGATCTGATGAACTCAAAACAGGAGGCCCACCAGAAACAAACGAAAAAACAACCAAACACATCATTTTTAGTTTTGCTCTGTGTGAGGAATGAAAACGGGATGTTATCAGGTGAGGAAAGCTGAAGACCACAGGAGCGAGTGTATTGGCCAGTGTGGCTTAACTAAGCAATTGGCACCCAGCCAACTGGAAGAGGTTATACAACCCTAAAATAACCAGAGCGTCGCTCGCAGATGAGCAGCTCCAGCCTCCCTTTTGCATGGGCCTGGGTTTTAGACCCTGCTAAATCCATCACGCTGGTTGACCTTTGAAGGACAGGACTAGGTTTTTATTTCGTCATCAAAGGGGGAGGGTGGATTTTTCCACCTTTCTGAGAGTAGGGCTGGAACCTCGGCGAGGTAGGTTGTTTCCAGCTGCAGTTTGCAAGGTGATGTCTTTGTTTCACACATACACTTTTTCTGGGCATCCACAGATGGAAGTAGAGACAGGGGAGTCGTCCTCCTAAAGGGTGGGAAAAGGTGAATAATGTTATGATGAATGCAATCCTGCAGGGATTAAGAAGAAACCTGTGAAGGCTGTGATGTTCTTAGCTGGAATCAAAGATGAGGAACAGAATGGGGCATGCCTTTCTTCTTAGGGAAGGGCTGTGCAGATGTACATTTATTATATCTCTTGACACACAAAGTATGCACCTCACTGGATGGAATGAATGGGAGAAGGAAGAGGAGGGCTGTCTGCAGACTTACCTTAGGCCCCTTAGTTAATCTCCGCTTGGAGCAGAGGTGGTGGTCTTCTACAAATGGGAAGGAATTAAGGAAGGAATAGTAAGCTGTACTGTGTGACTCATGTCATATTATTCCCAGGTGAGTTAGAGTAAATTGGTGTCTTTAATGCTGAAGTAAACCATATGGCTCCTGTCTTCTCACCCGTTAAAGACAATTCTTACCTTTCCCTGACATTTGGTGTCTTATGATCTTCAGCTGCTCCAGGTTCAGGGTGTGATTAAAAAAAGCTAGGATCTTACTTGGATGGGCAGCAGCATTTTCAGGTATCACCCCCATAGAGAGGTGTATATTATAAAGCTTAGGGAGCACTCAGGAGCCAGGCAGTCTATACGAGAGGAAAAAAGCACTTTTATTAACTGAATAAGTGCTCAGTATAAAGCAAATGCATTTGGGCTCCTGGAAACATCCTGGCTATGATTCAGTGAGGTATTTGAAAGGGATACTTAGCTCAAAGCCTGGGCTTATGTCCCATTAGTGAACAGTTCGGGAGAGTCTTACACAAAGAAAGAAATTCTGTTATAAAATCTTGTCCTTTAACTAACATATATTTTGAAAATATTTTGCTTTGAATTAGGGCACAAACTGGGTATCCAAGAATGTTAGTAATACCTGTTGTAATATTATACCCTCCTATGAACACAGCCCCTCCTAAATTTACAATGTGACTGTCCTTTCTTGCACAATCTCTAAATTTGTGTTGTAGGAAGTTTTTCAGTACTCTGAATGAAGAAAATGTCCAAATAAAAATTCTAGATTGTATCTTAAAAGAGTGGTTTCTAAAACTACCAAAATCATCCTTCTCCCTTCTGACTCTTCCCAATATTCTCTATATTTTAACATTAAGAAAGCCTAATCTCACTTTCCAAAATGCAAGTTTAGACCTCATGTCTGATTTCAGGTAAGAACTTAAAGTTAGACTAAATGGAATAATTATAGTTGTCTCTTTGTATTTTGTAAGCAGTTAAATATTTGGTTAAGATGAGTGATGTTCGATGTTGAAATCTAAAGGAATTAGGAAATCAATCATCCAGGAAATGATTGGAGGTGATACACACTTAGCCAGACTCTGCAGTACGTTTTTGGATTCGCAAGCTGTTAAAAAAGGGGGAAAAAAAGTAATAAACTGTGTCTCTTCTGTTGTTGCTGCTGCTTACGCTTTCAAACAGTATTTAAACAGCTAGAATAACAGCAAGACATTATATCCTCTCAATGGTCAAGGTAATTACTCTTCTTTATG
Organism: Astur gentilis; assembly: GCF_929443795.1. NCBI lineage: Eukaryota > Metazoa > Chordata > Aves > Accipitriformes > Accipitridae > Astur > Astur gentilis. The sequence continues at coordinate 26,568,462 of NC_064890.1, read as the reverse complement.
TGGTCAGAGTTACGTTAAAGTAACTGCTACAACTGCTTCTTCTGGGTGGAAAGGCAGGAAGGAGAGAGTGTGCTTATAAAGCTGAATATGGCTTTTATTATCACATTTATATGGCTGAAAAGGATTGTTTTGAAATAAAAGCCTTGTATTTGGATCCAGTTAATCCTAATATTTCACCACACTAGCCCTGGGATATGGAAATCTAAAGCTGTATGGAAAATCATTTCTCTGTTCTGTCAGGTGGCAAGGAAGTCACGCTGATAGACGGGGAGATGACAGTTGTCACTAAACAAATGACTGTGGAAAAATCGTGAACACTCCAGTTCCTTTAGGTATTTGCTGTCAAGCTGACGTGAAAGAGATCTTGATAGCAAGAGTCATTGAACATCCAGATCGATTCCCTTCTTTGGTAAGGGCAGAGGCACCTTTGTGCAAGGGAAATCTTTGTCAAGGGCAAAACAGGAGCAGAAAGAGAAAATAAAACTTACAAGAAAAAATAAGTAGCAATATTATTAACCCCACTGATCTTTTCGGAGATGTGATGTCTGACTGAGTCACAGTTTATGATAATCCCTGTCATAATCATGCAACATTTAGATATCAGAACATAGGAAATACAATGAGATAAAATTGTTCATCCTTACTGCAATTGGAGAAATGATTTGATTTTCAGGAGTATAAATGGCTATTAAATATTATGTTAGGTTATGAATATTAGGGAAATTTAAATAGCTACTACTCTTGCTTTTTTCCTGCAGTTGATGTGGCGTTAATCTCCAGGAAATTCAGTTTGTAATGCCGAATGTGTATTTTTGTAGAAAGCATATGACAGCAGTGTCTGAAAACAGCCATTTAAGTTGTACACAGTATTAACAGAAGGGAGATCTTAGAACAGAAAAAAAAAACCTAAAATGTTTTGCTTTCTTAATTTTTTTTTTAAGGAAAATGTGCACAAATACCGATATCAAAATGAATAATAAACATTATATCCACAGCTTGTTGTTTGATTTCCAAAAGTGCACAACTGGGCTTGTTTGAATAGATTTTCTTCTCTGTGCCACAGGGATTTCTCCCAGGAAAGTGCTATTTAATACAATAATAAATGAGCAGAGAAAATGAGAAGGGAAAAGAGTAATAGGGGAATGTTTACATTTTAAACTACTCAAGGTAGCTAAATCTACAACTGACTGTGAAGAGCTGCAGAAGAATTCCCAAACACTGAGTGAATAGACAATAAAACTAAAGATTCCATTAAGTAATGATAGGTGCAAAATGACATAAACAGAACTGTTCCCAAACAGCTAACGACAATTATACAGTGATGTGCTCTAAATTAACTTTTGCCACTCAGAAAAGAGTCATCATGAATAAATTTGTAAAAATGTAACTCGGTGACTGGAAGTGGCATAATAAATGCTATGTATTTAGGTAGAATTTAAGAAGAAATACATAACATCATACATGCCTGTAGTGCATCTTTAGCTTGAACACTGCAAGCACCTATATATCTCCAAAAGATTTTCACATAAAAATTAACATGTGATTTCACGTGAAGTCATTAGTACATTTCATAAAAGATATCATTAGTTTAGCCTGAATTTTGAGCTGGACACAGAAAAGTCTTGGAGAACTTCTGGAACCTGCCATAAACAGAGCCATACAAAGAAAAACTACTGGGAAGGTCAACAAGTATTATCAGAGACAAGGAACAGATTTTGAGTGGGCAAAGGTAGAATGGATTGTGGTTCTTCGTCTTGCAAAAGAGACACAATAGTTTTCTTTAAATTTATGAATGGCAAGAAGGCAAAGCAGAAAGATTTCTCTAAAGTTTCTCACAACAGAGGAATTAGGGAACATCCGAATTAAAATATCAGGCAGCAGTTCTAAATTGATCAAAAGAAAGTGCTGCTTTCATCCAGCATGTAATTTAAATTGTGTGATTAGGAGATTGTTCATATACATAAGTTGAAACAATAATTAAATTCATAGAGAATATGTCTTATCTTGGGTATTAATGGTTTAGATGCAATTTGTGGCTCAGGCCATTGCTACTTACTGCTGGAAACAGAAAGGATCCACCAGAAGGAAGAACACTATATTCATATACATATATTCACATTGTCCTAACTGTGTATCTCTTCTTTTACTTAAGCCTCTACTCTTGGCAGCTATCAGAGACAGGCTGATGGGCCAAGTGGACATTTGATCTGACCCATTATGACAATTCGGATGCTCATCTTAGATCAAGTCCCCTTTAGACTGGTGTGTTCCAAAGAACTTGGAAGGTGCAACCATTAATTTGTGTTTCATACTCTCGATTTCTAAAATAATAACTAATTCTAGCACAGTAGAACAACAGGTATGTGTACAATAGAGTAAGGAATTGTTTTATAATTACATCATGTGACTTGCTGATGGGATGTTAAAGATGAAGAATTTTCAATTTACTCTTACAGCAGCAAAAAAACTGCTTGCTGTTCCGAAGTACCTGCTGGCCACCGTTCTGGATGACATGCAAATGTTCAGACACAGCATAAAAAGCTGCATTTTAATGCATTTTGAGTTGAATATAAGATACTTATGTTTTCATGTGGAAACTTTTGCTTCTTAACCCTGTCTCAATTCAGTGCAAATACCCCTTGCAGTTTTATCAGAGCAAGCCATTTTCCTTCTTACCTTTACAATTTTGAAACCCTACTTTTCAACTCTCTCTGCTTTAGCTGAGGACATGTGTCCTCTCAGTCAAGTGCTTACATTCTAATTATAATTAGTCAAATTCCATTCAATCCACTGCTAATTCAGAATATTAGAGTTCTAGCCATCTCAGCCTATCAGCCTCTAATTACCAGGATGTTTGTGCTTTCTGCCTTCTGACAATTGGCAGCAGTGCTTTTTGTCAACCATCATGCTTGTTAGGAGGACCTTAGTTGCATTTCTACTGAATACACAAACATTAAGCAAGTATAAGGAGTTGGTAATCTCCAATTTTGTTGATAACCTTCACATATTTGTGTGCTGGGCAGCCTGCCCATGCTGCAGCTGCTCAGTCTGTAAATCAGCCAGAGGTCTGGCAGCCAAGGATCCCTGGCCCTTGCTCTACTCCCTGGGCAAACAGGCAAACAGGCAAGCGTAGTGTGTCTTGAAAACAGTTAAATGTTGTCACTTTGTTTCCAAACCAAACCATTATTGGACTGCCATACTTTGGTGGAAAATGGAGTTTGTGAGCATTTGCTCCAATACAGGGAAATGTCGTTCCCGAGTGAGTCAGACCAACTCCAGTTGTCACAGAGAGGAACATAAACTGGCTACTCTTCATGGTCAAGATAATAGATTTTCTTCATCACGCCACTCTCAACCCTCCTTCTTCACCTCGGCTTGCACATCTACTGCACACGCTCATACAGCTGTGAATCATTGACTATAATAACGATCTGTGATGCTCAGAGGGGAGGTTACCACTATACTTTTTATTTACCTCTTTCCTTTCACCCTTTTGGAAATTACCCAGAGGGAAAATACTTACTGGCTGTCAAAGAGGAAAAAGAAGGTTTCTCAATCTGTAATTTGTTCTCCTGGAGTCACTTCAACGTTTGTCTACTTTATCATCAGTCCATATCTGGTTGGGGCAGTTAGGGGCAGTGGCAGTGTCTGCAAGGGAATTTTCATTTTCAAGCACAGAGAAGATTGATGAGTATTTCTTCTTCCATCATAGTTCCTAAATACACATTTACCCCGCCCCCCCCCTGGAAATTTATGGCAATGACTCTCAAAAAACAAGTCTTTTTTGTTTTTAAAAATTCCTTCATCTATATATCAATATGGATAGAATGCTTCTCACCAGTTTTGGTACCTATAACATGGATGTTTACACCTAGCTTAGACATTGCTTGTGGTCAAGAGAAAAAAGTACTCAGCAATGGATTTCTTTGTCAGTCCCTCTGTCCTGTGTTAGTCGCTGCTGCACCTCTGGGTAACTTTCCTCTCACCACCTACAAAGTTTAGACGGCTTGGTCTGTTGTAGATTATCCACATGTTAAATGTATAAAGTTAGGTGGGAAGAATCTCACCCTGTCTGTCTAAATTATTTCACTCTTTGGGGACTGGGAGGCAGAAAGAAATATTTTAAGTAAACAGTTAGTGTTATTGATGCAACGTGGGAACTTCTACCTGCAGTAGACATACATAGGATGACCCGCAAAACATGCCTGAAATGGGGAAACTTCATTTATGCTGCTAACGTGCAAGTTTTCATTGTTACAAAATTGAATTTGTGCACTGGGGCATTTGTTTATTTTCTTAATGTCTCACACTTTAATGCTTTTTAATCGGTTTTATAATTTTGATGGTGCTGGAGAAGTTCAAAATTTTCCCAATAAAATTCCTGAGAAAGTGTTTTCTTTCGAAAGAAAATATCTATACTCATGCTCCATTAAGATCTTGTGCATACTATTTCACTACAGCACATCAATGTAACCACATGTAATATAGATTACAGAGGCTGCCATGTTTTGTCTACAGGCCTAACATTAGGTGACTCAGGAATTCACTTTCATTTCCTGTTGTTGTGAAGGTTTGTTTCTCCCCATATGTTTGATTTCGATTCCTCTTGAAGGAAATTCTGGCCTTATTAATATTGGTAGAAATGTTGCCACTTCAGAAAATCCATGGCTTCATCTTAGATGACAGGTTTCACTATAGCTATATGACATCTCAGAATGGTACACATCTCCATAGGACTACTGGAGATGGCATAACTAACATTTTCTAGCTGAAGATGTATACAGTGTTCACAGGTTAAAAGTTCATGGTGTGTATTGTTTAGATACGCGTGTTTGCAAAAGTACGTTGAGTACTGTTTAAGTGTGGATAAACAGAAATTTGGTTAAACACTTCACAGTGAGCCATTGAGCTTCTCCAAAGCAGATGGAAAGGTGAATTGGGGACCAGAGGATTAGTTTCTTCACAGAAAGAAACTACTGACTGTTAAAGGTCCCTTTAAAGTGGAAAAAACTCTAATAGGAATTCGTAACTGGAAGATAGTTAAACTGGATAGGAAACTGGGCCAAAATTTACAACAGTGAGATTAACTAATTGCTGGGGAAAACTATAAGAAACTGCTAGATTCTCAGTGGCCAGATGTCCTCAGATCCAGTCTGGATTCTTTTCAAGAAGATACTCTTTAGCCAAACTCAATTTGTACTTCAGTGAAGCACAAATCATCGACTTCAGCATGTGCTGGTATGTAACGTGAAGTCATCTAATGGTCCTTTTTCAGCAATAAACTGAATGGAATAAACAGTCGTATTATAATTGTTTTAATATTAATTTTCTCTCCATTTAATAGAATTTACTGGAACTACATAAAGCACTAACTTCAATTTTTATAGGCAGATACCTGTACAGCAAATATTTTTCATTTCTAACCCTTGATCAAATTCCCTTTTGCTGACTCTGCAAAGGGCAAGACTGGTTCAACATTTGGGGCCTGTGTCTTCTATATAACCTTTCTACAAACAGTTTTCATGCTATTCTTCCTGCAAATGAGAATGAAGACAGATGATGATGTAAGTCTGTACAATACATACACACTTTTGAGAAAATAGACCAATAATTCATGTCTGTACTTGGCACTGAGACCATTTCTGTTGGTCTACTGTGTTCAGTTGTCACCAAACTTCCAGAAAGACATTCAAAAATTAATCGGCTTCAGTGAAATAACAAAGGGACAATTAAACTAGTAGAAAACACGCACAACAGAAAGGAAATGAAGGCTTTTGGTCCGTTCACATTGCGAAGAGGAATACTTTGATGATAGTGGAGAAATGCGATAGCAGGGAGTTTTTCAGTCCAGTAAAAAAAGTTATAGCAGATTACAGTCTGAGAAGGGAAGACTCACAAATTTAAACACCAGATAAGACTGCCTGGAGTTTGGATTTTTCATTTGTTTGCTTGTTAGTCAGCTTTTGGAATGTGAGTTTTGGGGGCTGATCTGAAGTCCACCGGACACCTTGCAAATGCTAAATCAAGCCAACTCCTCAGAGGTTCTGAGATCCTCACTGTGCTGGAGGAGGCACAAAGCCACAGGAGATCCAGCTTCAATCATGACTTTTAGGTTCCACGTTGTACATGTGGCCATGAGTATAGTGAGTTGATAGGGAGCCCATCTGGTTTTTATTTTAGCTAATTAGTGATTTCCAGATAATTTTTCATGGACGTTTTTTCAATCAGTCTAGAAAGCAACATTAGAGTGACTTAGAAAAGTATATAGTGTATGTGCTATAATTTGAAATATTGAAATGAGATTCGCATCTCAAAAAACACAGCTATTTCAACCACAGCTACTGGAAATACTAGTAATAGTAGCAAGACATAGTTCAGAGCAGTTCTATGGTTATATTAGGCAGGATATAGGACTAAATGTTCGCAGTTTTCTCTCTGCCTGAAGTTCTTTAAACTCATCAACAAGCAGCCTTTTTTTCTTTATTTCAGTACAGTATCATTTGATTCAAAACGCAGCTATTGTTCTAGAAATCTGATTAAATCAGAAATGTATTGTTTACTTTCTGGCTGGCTTTTGAACTGTGTAATCCCAGTGGTTATTATCAAGGTGGACAGTTAGAAAATCAGCACAGAATTTAATTCTGAATAAGTTAAAATTTTAGGAGTTTTTAAAGATCTTTTGTGCTCCTCTGTTTGGCTCTGAAATTTGGTATTGCTAACTAATTATGCTATTAAGTAAATTCTCATAATGGTATTGTAACAAAGAAGATTGCACTATTGTAGCATTGCTGACACTGCTCTTGATTGCTGATGCAATCTTTTATTCTTTTTTTTGTTGCTGATTCAGTCTTTACTACTTCTGCAGGTATCAAGGAGAAAAAGCTTAATTTTAGCGCCTAAGTCTCAAGTATTAGACTATCAATTTCTGTTTGGGACTTGACATCTGAAGTGGAATACTACAAAGAAACATTGATTTCACTTTCTGTATGACTGTACTTGAATACAACAAGCTGAACCTGAGAACATTAATGCTCAGTAATGAAACCAGGAAAAAGAACTAGAAAAATAGGCTGGGGTGGGGAGGCTTTGAATCCCCTCTAAGCAGAGGAGGGAACCCACATGTCCCTTAAAGGTTGGTTTGATACAGAAATAGTCACAGGGTCCTTACAAAACATAAAGAAATCTTAGATGGGAATTGGCCTTCTGTAAAGGTATCACCTTGGAGATAAAGATGTCATGGTCAGTGAAACAGCAACTTTGAAATTTGCCCTTAATTGCAACCTCCCTTGCCAAGCGGAAACTTCAGAGAAAGGTCTTTTGGAAAAGTGTGTTTAAAATAGGAATATATCATAGCCGTCATAAAGAAATGTGTTCTTCTGTGAGTTATGCAAGAAGTAGCAAAGACAGTAATGCAGATCCTATTTCACTATTGAACTACCTGGCAAAATGTTATATCTTCAGGTTCTGCTTAATGGTAATAGTTTGCTATTTATCCTCTCTTCTAACCTCTGATAAACACTATTTCTAATCATATATTGTCCTTTCTTAACATCTGATATTGATTTTGCACTCTAGTACCTCAGAAATGTGCTAGAAACTTTATAGTACAGATAAGTAGCACAAGATACCTGTTACAGACTCAGATGCTCAAGTTCACTGTCAGATCTCAAACGTGGAGCAGTAACACCTCAACAAAGGAGCGAGAGTTTGTTGATTGTCGTAAGTTATTGCACAAAGGTTCAATGTATTCTACAACTGCACCGGGAAACGTGAATAATGATAATGAATTAGTTTTGCAAGATGGTTAGGTACATTGTGGTGTGTTACTGAATACTTTTATACAAGAATTTCTTTCCCTGGCATGAGCATGCTCACAGCTTTTGGAAGGATATGTTCTTCAATATTTTAACCGTATTTGATATTAGTTAAGTTCCACTCATTACTTAAGTGAAGGGAAAAGGGAGCTAATGAATATGATCATTTGGGATGAAACAATGAGCTTTACACATAATAAGATATACTATATAAAGGTATTATTTGAACTATTTCTTTTTTTAGAGGACAATAACTGCAATCCTTTTCCACAGACAGTCATGGTAGTTTGACCTGGCTGCAGACCACAGGAGATCCAGAACTCGATCTGTACCCAAGCTGGTGTATCATAATCTACCTTCTGTAATTACCTTTGTGCAAATTTTAGGAGAGAATATGTCACTTTGTTTAGAGAATACTTCACAGATTTATTCAGCTTTGACCCATTCTGCATTTCACTGTGTAAATCCCTTAGATGTTGAGCACGGGCAGAGCATAGAAGTAAATGAATTATAACCCTTCATTTGTGGAGCTCAGCATTTCATCTCTGTCACACCACTGTTATGAAGTAGATGTGGTTATTAATCTTCAAATAATTTATCAGATGTGTGTTTCACACTAAAATATGTTTAACTGCTGTATAATCACATTGTGGTTTCATTATTGCACCAATAGGAGATGTTTTATTTCAGTTCTCTTAACAGCTCCTGTAAAATCAGACATCACAATTTCTCTCTTTTTTAAGTACATGATTTGTAGAAGATAAAGGGCCCAGTCCAAGTCTTCTAAAAGATAATGGCAGTCTTTCAGTCAGGGTGTCTCATTAGTTGCCTAATGTGAGGAATAAATTTCACCACTTCTGGCATTATTTACAGAAGTCTTTATTTATACATAGAATACAGTTCATAAAAGTGTTTCATGGACTTAAAATAAAATTAAATAAATAAAGCAGCACTAGATATTATATAAATAGCCAGAGGATAAAATAAAATAGTATAAAAATAAGATAAAACCCTTACAAGTAAGTGTACAGCATACAGAAACTTATTATTTAATGAACACATTTGTGGCATAGGTTTAATGTTTAATTATGTTTATAAATGGTAGTATCTAATTTCACTTCTATTTTAGAACTAGTTTTGCTGCTATTGGAATTTCACAAGTTTGAGTTTGAATATTGTTTATATATATATATATGCAGTGTCCTTTTTTTTTTTTTTTTTAATTTTTACTTATTGCATTTTATTTAAAAAATATTTAGGAGACTGGATGATAGAAGGAGAAACAGACAAACAGTATGACATGGCTTTGGAAATGTTTGAAAACCAAATTATATTCCCATGTACTACAGAGGTCATTGACTTTCTATTCACCCTGAGGCGTTCTGGATTAGACATTTACTGAGACAAAATCATATTGTTGAGTACTGCATTTGTCCAGACACTCCTGGCAACTACCTGATTACAGGTTAGTTCTGAGTTATATGTAAGTTTTCACCATATCCCTAATATTATTTTCCAGGTAGTAAACCTACAAATAGAAAGAGGGAAAAGCAGACTGATAGAAATAGCTAGGCAATAATTTTTAATTCTATTATTCCAGATAAAAAGCAGACCCCTTTACTAATTTCGCTGTGCTATTTCATCTCAACCCAAGCTAAATTCCCTCTCTCTCTAATTAGTACTGTTGAAGGATCAATACAGCACTTCAGTGCTTCACAATCTTTTGTCAAGCTACCTGCCATACTCGTGAAGAAAGACATCTTTATTTTCCTCTTACAATGTGATTCAAAATGAGATAAAGGTATTTGATCTTGGCAGATGGACAAATAATCACTATTTTTCTTGACTGGAATATAAATTATGACATATTAAAAGTGTGAAAGAGTTGCTTTGGGGTTTGTTTTTTTTCTTAAGAAGATGAAGAAGGAAAAGGAGAAAGAAGGGGAAGGAGAAAGAGAAGGGGAAGGGGAAGGGGAAGGGGAAGGGGAAGGGAAGGGAAGGGAAGGGAAGGGAAGGGAAGGGAAGGGAAGGGAAGGGAAGGGAAGGGAAGGGAAGGGAAGGGAAGGGAAGGGAAGGGAAGGGAAGGGAAGGGAAGGGAAGGGAAGGGAAGGGAAGGGAAGGGAAGGGAAGGGAAGGGAAGGGAAGGGAAGGGAAGGGAAGGGAAGGGAAGGGAAGGGAAGGGAAGGGAAGGGAAGGGAAGGGAAGGGAAGGGAAGGGAAGGGAAGGGAAGGGAAGGGAAGGGAAGGGAAGGGAAGGGAAGGGAAGGGAAGGGAGAGAAAATGCTTTGATATGAAATTATGATCATGTTTAGAATGAAGACAAAGTTTTCTAAAAGTCTCTCAAAATTTCAATTCTAGTCACAGAATACATAGAAAGTTTTTTTAACAGGCTGAAAACATTTTAGTGAAATGTAGGAGACCATATTCTGATACTTCTAGCAAAAATCTATTTTAAAAGTTACAAGATTTTATCTGGAGGTTAAAAGAGAGAACAATCTCACTCAGGCTGAGTGAAAAATATAGTGAAAAGATATGTAGTTGCTTCTTCCTATGCCTATGAACCAGTTTTAAAGTTTCCATGGTTGTTGCTAAGTCATTAGACTCTGGGCTATGGAAAAGCAATGAAGGGTAAGATGGATCTTACCCCTTTGGTACCTCCGTCCCTGAGGTTACCCTGCAGAAGAACATGAAATGCAAAGGTTGTGGTGCAGGACAAAATGCAGAAAAGGCGGCTGCCAGGGCACTCGTCTGGGAGCAGCAAGTCACAGATTCTTGCTCCTGATGGCACAAAAGGGAGATGAAAGGGCCTAGCATTTTTTCTTCACCCAGTAACATTTGGGGAAAATAGATCTTCCAACAACTCTAGGATAACTTTTGCCTTCTGGTACAAATATCCTATCTTATTTTAACATGGGCAAACAAAACCCAGTAAAAGCATACCTTAAAGCCATGCTCTATTAGAAGACAAACTACAATGAGGTAACTGAAGTATGGAAAGCTCAGTTCTAGTGAGTAGTAGTTCAGTTGACTCCCTGAACTGAAATTGTTCCAAGCTGTCCCCATTCTATTTTGGTTTCCGTTTTCAAGTGGCACCTGGAATTAAGGCCATGGTTATCTTGTCTGCGTTTAAATTTATTGTAACTGAGAAGAAAAAGATTCACAACTCTCGCTCCTACAATGAAGCTCTGCAGTTGTATCATGTAAAAAGGCAAAAGGTGAAATCACATTCTGTTAAAGATAATGGGAGTTTTTCCACTTGCACCGCAACAGCCAGATTGTCACCCAGTGATGACTGTGGAAAGCAGAAGAGACACAAACATTCACTGTTGGACCACATCACAGAGGAGTATCATAGGGGTCTTTTTTCCCTGTAAGATTTGCATGGGCCACCTCTCCTTTCAGCTGTAATTGAAATGCTTTTGTAGCAGCAGCTGCAGCAATTAGCGAGGTGGAAGAGTAACACTGTAGAAAAGTATTTAATGTATTTCAAGTGTTTGCTGATGGCTTTGCTCTCCACAGAATGGCCTGTTTATTCTCAGGAAAAGGAGTCTGAATCATAGGGTTGTAAACATTCCTTTCAATTTTTTAACAGCCTTCCAAGCTCTTTGTTGCAATTCAGCATGAGCATCAATAGGAAAGCATGGCTTGGAAGCCCCTCAGATAGATTAATTGGATAGGCGTTTGATCACTGATGGCAACCACGCTGACTTGCGACAGTGATCTTTCCCTACCTGCCATGATAGCAGACAGCAGGATTTTCAGAACAGGTTATATTTCTTCATCAACAAAGAGGATGATATATGTACCCGGTTTACTTATTTATATAGAAATGTAGACATTTTGAGTAGCTGTTCCTATGTTCTGATGTCAGAGGGTTGCAAATGGAGTATTAGTAACCATGTGGCAATTGTTTTTGATGTAAAAACTGTAAATCAGTCATTTTTACCTATATTCACCATAGATCAACCAGCACAATTTTTCCCTCTCTGCATTCATCTGCCTCTGTATTTATCACCTTTCTGACGCATCTCTAATATGTTCTGTCCTTTCAGCCATGCTTAAGTTGAATGCTTCTTCACACTTTACCAGTTATTTGCTTTCCACTCTGAGGTTTATTTACATTTTACAACTCATGCACTTAGTAATACCTTTTCCCCAATGGAATCAGAGAGCTTAGATTAATTATGTTTGTTGGCCGTGCATCTGACACGATTAGCTCTAATTAGCAGATTTGTTTACTCATAAACATAGTTTCCAGGTAGATCATAATTCACGTGACTGGCAGCGTGTATCAGTAGGTCTCATAAATGTTTTAACTTTATACTCAATGTCAGAATAGTTTACTAACACTGAAGAACAAATCACCTCTTCCACTTCATCCCTGTATCATGTTTTACAAACCACTCTCTCTTAACACTGATTACAGCATTATGTCCTGAAGTTTAGGAGCAAACCCGGGTTAGAGTTCCTGTCTCCCTGCCCCTCATTTTCTGGATCTGCTTCACTAACATTCAAGAATTACCATAAAAATAAGAATCTTAAACCTTAGCATATCCTTCATATAATGTTATTTTAAGTAGCGTGATGAACAGTGTTGCATAATGAGGTTTAGATAATTAATCAGTATATTCTAGGCAGAATAATAAGATCGAGAATAACCAGATTCCTGTATAGCAACCAGTAATAGTTAATGCACAATGAATTGTACAACACTTCAGTACAAATGTGTGCTATTTCCTCCAAGCACAGATTTGTCTGTTATGGAGTTTGGTTCTCTGGGAAAACACAGGAGCTTTAGGTGTACCAGAAATTAAGAGATCACTCCTTTAATGGAAATACTACTTATTCAAAGCCATGTTTATTGAGTTATATAACTCATTAAAATCTTATTTTCCTAAATATTACGGTACGTGCTAAGTATCAGACATTTTTCTATCCTGTCACTGTGTAGGTGCTTCCTAGTAAAGACTTTTCAAAAACACCAGCCCAACCTGATTTCGTAACAGTGACTCAGATGTAAAAGACATTACATTGACATCCTTTCTCTAGTCTTGTATTACATCCACCCTTATCTTACAGTATGTGAATGAGAAAGAAAAGTTAACAAAGAAATAAATAATACTTTAGCTTTGCAGTTCATAAGAAAATCCTATTGAGATTTGTCTCTGCTCTATCTTTGCTGCTGGTTTGAAGCCACACTGCGATTCCTTTCTTTTCCATAGGTCACTTGATCACTGTAGCACAGGCACAGGTCACTGCAATCAGTGTGTGCAGCTGCTGAACCATGGAAACCCTCATTCATGGCTGTGACTCGCAGCCCTGCAGCCGCTCTTTCCGCACAAGCTGAATCTTCAAATGCCCTCTTAGGCTCCCAGCTCAATCAAGCTTTTGGGAATAGGCAGCTGTTGAATGCAGCAGATGCCTGAGTAGAGGCGAAACGCTCTTCTCCCAGTTCTCTGACTTGAACTAGAACAGGTTTCTTAAAAATACAGTTCTAGCCAGATGTTCAGTAATTTGCCTTCTAATTTCATTGACATGTCTACTCTGGAGAGAGCAATATATATTGATATTTTTCATCTGGTTACTTCCTTATTAATGGCAAGGCCAGTTGGGAGATGTTATTCCCCTAAGAAATGCTAAGCAAATACTGCAAACCTTATTCACGAATATTTATTTAAACTAAAAATAAAAAATAAAAAAAATTGGCTGTGTCTGTGGCCCCACTGGATTCACTTTCTGCAAATATTCTAGCAAAGAATTTTAAAAGGAGGCATGTTCACTGAAGGGCCCAGCTGAGCAGCTCATGCATATTCAAGAAAACATTTAAGCATATGCTTAACTTTGAACGTCAAATTGTATTGAGTCTCAGAGGGATTCAAGCATGTGCTTAAGATTCTGCTTGTGATTATTTATGTCAAGAAATTTACCATACTGTGTCCTGAGGTGAGACCATACATGTTGACAGCTGATCAGCTGATACACGGTAGCTTGCACAATCAGACCACTTGTGGTCTTGCTAAAATCTTTGCATTAGTGTAAATTTTTTCTCTTGAGGCTTTTTAGGGTAACTGTTGCTTAAAATCTTGACATCGAGCTCGTAACATGCTTGACCATAATCCACTTCTAAAATGTATGGTTATTCCTCACAAATGAGGGATAAGAACATTCAGAGTTTTATGAGTAGAAGAGCAACTGAAGCATAGATATGTCAAACTATATTCCGAAGCAGAAAAGCCCTTGGATCTAGATTTTTTTTCCAACTAGCTCCATTGGTAGACAGTGGCACCTAGGTGGCATAGTCATCTAGGATTCTTATTTCTTTCTTTCGTCTAGAAACAGAAAACATGAAGCTATGTTCTTAATTTAGTTCAAAAAGGATGAATCTGAGCCTTAATCCTATCACATGGATTAAGAAGGGTATTTGGTTAGGGACTATACTATGACACTCACTTAAAATCCCAACAAAAGTTCTTGACACTTACAAATGGAATTCATCTCTGCAGGCATAGATAAATGTTTTGTTTCCTACAAAACAGTATATGCTTCATAATGGGCAATTATTTTTTTTATAATGACCATCAAACTTGATTTTTCATTCAGCAGAAGTTACCTAAAACATTATCCAATTTGTCTGTCTCTGATCAGGATTTGATGAACTCTGCTATTCCCCATTTTTTATTATGTTTATATTATCTACCCTAATATACTGTTCTATCTTGACTTTGATAGTTTGCTGCAATATGAGGATGTCACCATTGGTTTACAACTCTTTAAAATTGCTAGACAACTTAATTCATCTTCAGCTGTTATAATAAACACTTGATAATGATCTTTCCTTAATTGCTCAATTTATAGTTTCACTCTGTCTCTTTTGAATTTCCTCTTTGTGATAATCTGTTTTCCCTCAATGGACTTTACAGAAAGCAGAGAAGGAGAGAACATTTCTTCCTCCCAGAGGAAGATGCTTTGATGAATTACTGATTTTCTATGCACCTATTTGGGGGGTACAGGTTGGGATAAGTTTTTTCTTCATATATGTGAATTTTTTAAATGAATGCAGACAGCAGCTGTCAAAAAAATACCACTCAAAGTGGATCACTCAGGTCAGTTAGAATCTCTAAGCATTCCAGTAATAACAATAATGACAATAATAATGATAATAATTTTTAAAAAGTTGTTCATGTACATCATCATTGTTGTTGCTACTGCAAAAATTAAATTAATAGTCAATAAAATTGTATTGTTTTCAGATTTAATTTAAATATCTTTCAGTGTTCTGCAGAAAAGACAGAAAAAGACCCTCATGCAAAACCTGAAGTTTAGAAATCCATTCTCCCTGCTTAAAAATATAAATTGCAGTAACGAACTCGGAGGAAACCTGAAAATCTAACTGTTCATTAAAGCGGTTTCTTTAGCTGCATGAACTAATGACACATCCTTTAGCAGTTTCATTTAGTGGTGTTTGCACTTCTTTCTCCCATAGTCGTTTGAAAATAGGAAATGTTAGATCATGTTGACAAGTTGTCGATTAAAGTTAAATGTTGCTAGCAAATGCCACTGAGTGCCCTAATTAAAACTACCACAGCTCTTTTAAAAGTTAACGATATCTGTCCTTAGAAGTGTATGTTAATATCCCTTAGTACAGAAAAAAATAAAAGAAACTGTAAAACTGTGCTTTAAAGACTCACTCTCATGACACGTGTATGCATGAAATAGCATAGAAAGAAAATGAAAATAATTTGAAACCATAATAAGAAATTTGGAATAGATAAAGCATATTTTACCATGAATTGTATTCCCTTCCTTTGAACTGGTATGGACAATATGGTTTACAGGTGATCTGTTTGTGCCCTGTGTTGCATATACAACCAAGCAAATGTGGAAAGTGAGTCACTGTCTTAGGCTAGCTTGGGAAACAGTGTTTTGCACTAGGCATCCACAGACTTCAGTGATTCTGCCTAACATCATCCCAAATGAGTGTCACCACATTTTTATTGGAACAATCCGTAAGCTTTTAAGGCAGAGAGATGACTTAGTGAAGAAAGAGTCATTTTCCTTTCCCTACATCAACCCAAATTCAGCGGTAGTCTTTGTTCTGCATAAAGGGAGGAAAATGAATGTTTAAATTGCTACAAGTCTTTTCTCTAATAGAACACATTAAGACCAAATTTCAGTTGTATACAGACTGAAATCTCTGCATCATGACAGCACTGGCATACTTTCTTTCTGAAGACAAATCGTTGGGATTTTTTCCTTACAAAAGCAAAAGTTTCCAAATAATTTGGGAAATCTGAGTCCATCAAGCACAGTTGCTAGGAGCTTTTCAGACCAGCTTGGTGATTTTTAGACACGTTTTTAGGCTGTCCTACCAGTAACTTCATTCTAGACTTGATTTATGACATGCTTGAAATACTCATCCTGTTTCTGTAATCCTCAAGAAAAAAATGGGTAAGGGATCTGCCAGGGGGGAAATGCATTGCAAAGTATTGTAAATTCAATTACCTTGCCTACATACAGTGAAATATTTATGAGGTTAATTGTATGTGGGAAGTACGATCCTCAGTTGACTGGTAAATTAAGGTACAATTAACTTCGAAGTACTTGATTAGTCATTTTTGTTATTTAAATGTTTACTTTATGTTATCATGGGATTCTCGAAATACAACATCCCACATACACCAGCAAGAGACGTAAGACAAAAACAACATCAGATAGGATAAGGCTTCACTGATGCAATATACCGAGGAAAGTGACAACAGCCTTCCGTATTCATGATCATATAGCACCAAAACAACCTGGGAGGTGTAGTTTCATGAGCAGAAGTTCCTGCCTTACACTGACGCATAGCCCAGGCTCCGAGCTCACATCTCTACCAGCTATGTTAACTCCCTGTTGGAAAGAAAAACAGATTATCCAAGCTCCCTCGGAAAGATTTTTGACCTCCGCACTAAGGTACTTGCAAAACAGTATTGCACCCAGATTATGTAATTCAGCTCTTATTTGAGACAACATATAGGCGTATCTTCAATTTCAGCTTTGATATAGGGAACAAGCTGTAGGGAGCCTTATAAGGAAATTTTCCTGATGTGGTGTCTAAGTAGGGGAGTTCTCTTTTGCGTAGAAGACAGAAGGGGAAAAGGACTGGAGAGGCTGTACATGTTTATTGCACATAGTTAAAGAATAAACACCCAGTTTTACTCCCAGCTTGGTTTCATGTTGTTTTTATTTTGATAATTAGTTGTTGGCTTCAGTCAATGATATGTATTGCCTTCTATTTGTGCAATTGGTATAATTACATAATGATTGTAAATAGATGCAATCATCATTAGAATGTTTTGGATTCCATTAAACTTTATAGAAATCATGTAACGTACACTCAGTGATAGCTAAAGTACCACAATGTGATAGTTTCACCCTTATTTCTTGAAATTACATTGTGATTTTTCCGCAGCATAGCTCAAAACTGTGCCTGTATTGCAGGTTGCGGTATGAGAGCAAGCTAAGTGCACTTCTTGCCAAATAATATCCAGCAACTTCTAGAAGCATGAAATGAGAAGACTTCTCCAAGCTGTCTCTAAAACATAGGCATAAATACCTGCACAAAAATTCTTACACAGAAATATGCAGAGACACATTAAAATTCAAATTCCACAAACACCCCTTTAGTTTTTCACAAGTGCCAACTTAGTATTGTATTAACACCTGCCTCTTAATGAAACAGAAGGATGGATAGATAGATAGACAGACAGCTAAATGTGTAAAAAGCATAAGACATTGGAAAGTAGGACTAAAAGTCATCATTTGTTTAATGGAAACTCTGCAACTATGAACAGGAGCTTCGTTCAGAATAGTCCCACTATAGGTACTCAACAAATTTTGAATACTGCTAGTTGCACAAAAACAGAAAGCCACAGCTATTCTGTGCTACAACAGGCGAGCTGGAGGAATTAAGGGTATCACAACATCCTGAATTCCTAGGATTCCTCCTGGTAGCAAAGAGTTTCATAAGCTGCTCTCTGAGGACATCAGCTGAAACCCAGAGACAAGCAGCTTTTTACTCATCTGCAGACATCTATAAGAAGAATGCTTTTTTTCATGATAATTTCAAGAACCAGCCTGAGAACCTCAGAGTAGAAAAATCTACAAATCCATAGAGGAGTCAAGACTATTAATTGCCATCTCATTAGTCAGCTTTGCTGTGTAGTTGCATGATAAAAACTGAAGTGATAGCAACACTTAGGGTCATTATTGGTGGACCATATTATATGAGGAAATGATATAGTTATGAAAAGCTGTGGGTACTTTGAGGAGTTTCCTTAGATTTTCTATTTCTCGTAATTCTGATATTTGACTGTCTGTTAGGAACAATCAGATTTTCCAAGGAATTATGCATCCAGGCATCTAAAGGGGAGCTGAACTCTGAAATGCTTTTCCAAATTGTGACCGCTGAACATTAATATCTGGTTTACAAGATGTTGTACTGTACCTATTAGATGGTGATTTCAATAACTCTATTCATAGTGAATGCCACTTCCTCATAAGCAGCATCCAATGACATATCCTGCGTCATGCAAATATACATGACAAACTCCATTCACACAAGGAAATTGCTACCTAGCATGCATAAGCATGATAATGTTCGCTTTACCTAACAATTCTCATTTATAAGGATATAGAAAAGGATGAAAAACATTTACTTGATTGCTATTTCTGAATTGCTATTTCTAAACCTTGGAACCCTGAAACAGACAAAAGATCTGTAAATCAGTGGGAGTTTGTCTCATTAACTATTTTAGGAATTAAATAGCTGAGTAAAAATACAAGTCCTTTTCCGTTTATATTTTCATTTCCTTTTAAATATTTCTGTGATTGTCTTTCTTCTGATTGAATATGATTTCTATATCAGACATGTGTCAGAGTCTCATTTCAAGAATAGCATAATTAAGGGTAAAGTTCTATGACAGGTTGCAAGGTATTTTACGTACTGTGGGGAGAAGAAGAAGAACATACCTCCTGTACATCATAGTTTCAGTTCTGAACACTCTGCAATCTTTACCTTTTAAAAATTTTGTTACCACCACGACTTGAGGATTTTGAGATGTGCAACTTTTTCAATTCAGCAATCCTAGATAGGAATTATTTTTACCACGGAGGAATTATTCTCATATTTTTATGATGTGTGCTTTGCATTTCAAAAATTTGGGGGTTAATTTAAAAATTATGTTAGGATACTGTGTAATGCTAGCTAGGGTTGTCACTTTTGCAGTGAGGCTCAGCCATGCTCCCTGCTGTTCTCTCAGTTCTGCTGAAAGACTGGGAAGGGTAGCAAATCTTATGAAGAGAATAATGCTGGCACACTTAGCTTCATTTATGGCTTGAATCGTCCAATTTTTTATATTTAGCTCTACTTTATTAGGTTATTTCAGTGCATTTGCTATTAAGTAGCTAATAAAGGGAATACACTGTAGACATCTGTAATCACGCTAGGCATGTGAACAAGCAGGGTTGTATTTTACACCTCAGATATTATTTTAAACTAACTCTAAGGAGAGGCGCTTTATGGTCACCCTCCGTTCTCACATAACAGGTGTGTAACTCCCACTCGTTTCTAAGTTAAGCTACAGAGAAAAGTAAAGGATAATTTTCAGTGGCAGAGGTCAGTACTTTAAAAATTCAGGTCTCTCTTCTTCGTGTAGCTCATAAGGAGATATCCTGATCACTGTTTTATTGCTTGCATTTGTTCATTTTAGCTCTCATTTACTGCAGACACCAGCCAGCCTGCTCAGCCAGGCCTCGGCGGGGCTGCCGTTCCCCTCGGTGCCCTCTAAGGACCAGGAATGACACACGGACCCCTCCGTCCTTCCCAGCACTCTCAGACTCTCTCCGATCGCCCTCTGAGGAGGGACAGAGGGGACCACAGCCCCCCCCTGCCGTGACTTCGGACTTTCCTTAAATACCGAAACCCAAAATGCAGCAACTAATAGCATCTTGTTTATTCATGTCTGCTGGGATGCCAAGAAACCAGCTGGCTACAACTGCCTTGAAAAAAATCGCGGACATACGAACTTATTTGTGTGGTTTAACTTCCAAGTGATTCATAACCGTTAAAATTTTACTCAGAGTCAGCCGAAGCTAAGTATTATCTTATTATTACAATTCACCCTCTCCCTCCCGGCCTTTCCCTTCCCACGTGTATTTGAGGCCTGAATCTGCTCTGGGGCTCTATATGAGCGCACGGTGAGTCCCTCTACGTCCGTCTGTCGCCGATTAACCCCCATTGCGTTCTCGTGCCCGGGAAGCAGTCATTGTCCGAAAACAACTTGCAGGTGCAGGCCTGGCTTTCTTTTTACTCTGCTCGGCAGTGCAAGGCTCTACAAACAAGATTTTTAAAAGCACTGTGACATCTATCTCCCACTGATTTTGATGAGAGTAAAATGTCTAAATACCTTGAAAAATCTTGTTATAAATGACTTAGCGAAATCCAATTTTCCAAAGTGACTTAAGCAGACTTAGAAGCCTGAGAACTCAGAGACACAATTGGGTTACTACTGCTTAACATGTTACCATTCATCAGCTTAGCTTGAACTTCAATCATTTCAGGCTAGGCTAAACAAAATTACCTTATATTTGCCACTGGCTGAGACTGAGTGCACTAACATTTAAAATTGCTCAGCTAATTCAGTATATCTTGATAAATCATGGTAATATGACAGTATGTTCCTGGATGATTTTTCGATTTGAAAATCAATGGGGTTTGGAACTTTGATAGAATAACAAGTTTCTGTGGCATTACATTCTGTGCTGTGTTAACTTTTTATCATGGACAGTCCCTGTCTTTGCTCCAACCTCTCGGCACAAGGGGGCAAAGTATCCCCTTCTCTGTGTTATGGCATACGTTCGTGTGAGGCAACTGTGTTCACACTGCGAGTTACGGCACCTGTAGCTTGTCCCAAAATGTATTATGTGTCATAACATTAAAGTTCAAAATTAATTTGAGCAAGTACGTCTTGGATATCTAAAGCTATTTCTATCCCGAATAACAACTTATGTATACGTAAGCCAGCTTTACGTTAACTGCAGTGGTAACAATGAACCTGTGGCAACATAATGTCCACTGTAAGCTAACTGCATCAGTATTTACCCAGCTCGTCAAACAGGTGAATTTCATTTTGTAGTAGGTACAGTAAAAGTACTTCCCAAGCTAGCAAGTTAAAAGTTGATGTAAGAACACAAAAATGGTCACGCCAAAGATCCATGTAGTCTGGCATCCTCCTTCCACCTGTGACTTGGAGCAGTGTCTGTGAAAGAGTATGGGAGTAGGGTCAACATCCCGTGGTATCTCCATTGGGATGCCCTCCAAAACAGCAGCACTCTGAGTCTCAGAGAATTCTAGTTCCAGTGGTTGTATCTCTGTTTTTAATAGTCTTTGTAACATACTTCTTAGTGGAATTCAGCTGATCAGTTTTTGATCCAGTGTCACCTTCTGCGTGCACATCGTCATGTGGCAATGGATTTATCAGCATTCTGTCTGGGAAAAAAATAAATCTGATGTTGTTTATTTTGACCTGTCTAGAAATGATATTTGATATTCTCCAGCTCTTTACCTTTAACAGTCTGGACGTAACTGTCTTTCCTCAAGGTCACAGAGAAAGGCTGTGGTAGAGAAAAGGTCTGAATCTGTTTTCCTGACTTCTGTCTTGTGACATAGCCACAAAACCAGCCTTCTCTTGTATATATCAATTTAAACTATTTGGAATTCAGATGAGTTTGCCTTACTGCATTCCTAATTTGAATCAAGCTGGCTGGCAGTGAATACTTCTTTGCTACTGCAGCATAGATAAGATATAATATTATGGAGGAAACATTGCAGTGAAGACACTTAAATGTTCCGGAACACCTCTCATACATCAGAAGCCCAGGTGTTCCTGTTCAGCTTGTATATATGCTTTATGCATGTTTTTTATTTTGTGTTATCTCACAGTAAACACTTTAACTGTGTGGGCTTTATTGCCAGACTATTAAGTGGGTGCTATTTCTCCAGAGAATAACTTTGTCCTATTGATTACCAGTAACATCTTTCAGCTATGCTGCAAAATCTCTTGTGAATTATTGTCATATGTTTAGTTGTCATAGGGAAATATGAGGATTGTTACATTCCTCTGTTGTGTGCCAACATTCATCTAAATCTAGCTTAGTTCCCTTAAGTGAAGAAAACAGCTCTTCTTTTGATTTGTTTTTTAGAACTTGTGATGATTTTTAAAACTTTCATGTTATGAGTAAAGGTAATAAGTAGTTGTTATCTCCAGTCAGACATTTGCTCCCTTAGATATAATTTACAAGTTTGCTCCTTTTCTGGTTCCTGGCATCTTCTGGCCTGACTGACTCTTATCTGCAACTTTAGCATCATTTCAAGAGCCAACAGCTCCTTCCCCGGGACAAGATTTGGCCATTAAACTCGATTCAAGTAACAATTGTTTTTTTCCAAGATGACTGTTCCAACTCATGTCTCTTTACATCTCTGTAGATTTGTTCTTTATTGATAGGCTGAGGTGACCTGTAAATTCAGTAATGCATACCACATGTTAGAAGGAAAGCTGTTCATCTGTATGTGACACCTTTTCATAAATCAGACCCTAATTGCCTCTTACCCCAGTGTCTTTTTATTATCCCTGTTTTTTCATCAGCTGAAATAATTCTCATTGGTGGACCATTTGTCTTCTAAAGCAGTTTTACATAAAGCCATTTCTTAGCAATTGGTTTATAACGATGTTGTTGCAGAAATAATTTCTCCATAGGTTTTATTAGGTTTTTTTCTCTTGACTTTTAAGGAAGACAAACAACAGCAATCAATGGAAGATTTTTGTTCTGTTTTGCTTTCGGTATTTTTTTACATCTAATGGAGAAAAGAACATTTATAGGGAAAAAATATAACAAGCAAAAACCACAGTCCTAATATATGCACATAAAGGCAAAATGCTGTGTAAAGGCTGTATCTTGTGCTCCAAAGAAGACAATGGAAATTCTTAAAAGAAAAGGCACACGAGGATTTGCCCTAAATGCCCGAAAGTCTTGTCTATTACTAATACCTCTAACAACATTTCAGACACTGAAGCAGCAGCTGTAAATTTAAGTTAATTTAAACATATTCCCTTCCTTCGTGTAGTCAGAAATGATGCGCAGATACTTTTGTTAACCAAGTACTCACGTTTCTCCCAAGCATTATTTTTAAAAGTTCAAATCTCATTCCAGAGCATTGTGGCAAAATTTTGAGTAATTCCTCGCAATACTCCAGAACAGAATTTGTGATTTATTTCTGCGTAGAAGAAGCATTAGTACTCCTAGATATTATTAGCAAATATCAAACTCTTCATTACAAATGCTTCTGATACATTGCTTGTTAAAGACACAGGCTCACTTACTCTGACAGTTTTTTAGACTGAACCTACTTTTTCCTTCCATTCATCCATCTTTGAGTTTTGACATATGCTGTCTTTTCATGAAGGCTTCAGGAGCTGAGGTGACCTTGCCAAAGATCAAGAGGTGTGTCTGGAAGAATTATAATTTCTTGGAAGACGATTTATGTGATTGCTGTGTAAAAGAGTACTTGTTCTGTAGTGATTGATGACAACACTGGCATTATTGACTGATCATTAGAAATATTTATATGGCAGGTCCTTTAAGGTAGTGGTAGATGTGAAGGAAAGATTAAATGCATATCAAGAAGACAACAGCTTCTCTGTGTATGGAATCAGAGCTTGCAGTTCTTTTGCAATATTTTTAATTACTTTCTTTGTGTTTTTCTTGTTTCACAGACACAAATGTACCATGATTGCCTCCAAAATGACTTGTAGACACCACAAAATTAATAGTGCAGAAGATGTATTTCACATATTTCAAAAGTGGTTAAGTTTCATTTGTGCAATTAATATTATAAATCACTGCTTCTAAAAATATTCTTAGATATGGAGCATATTCATAAAGAATATTAAGAAAGGTAAATATATTGTAGCTCACCTTTTTCTCAAGGTTTGTAACACAAATGGACTTTAAGAGAATATGCATGCTTTGTTATTTTTGACTCCAGTGTATTTTTAGACGTTGGAGTTTTCTACTGCATTATTTACCAGGTTGCATCGATACATTAATGAGTAACCTTTAGTAAGTGATATGCCAGTATTTTAGCTATTTATAGTCATTAAAAATAGATGGTCATTAAGGTGCTAATTTAAATACAAGTAGACCTGGCATTATTCTCAGTTTCACCACATCACATAACTCCATTAAAGAGAGCGATTCAGTAGAATTGCTCTTCATTTACTTAGGTGCAAGTGGAAGCAAAATCTCTTAGGCTGCTGGTGTATATAGTAACTGAATACACACACTCAAACCCTCCCTAAATATCTATTTATGTATAGTGAGAGTTCATATATAGTGTGAGTAGAATTATCACACCTTAACGGAGTACATTTAATATATTTATCTTATGTATGAGAAATCTCTTAAATAGGAGTATGTTTCATTGATTTAAGCCTCCTCTTCTTTCTTTGTATTGCAGCATTATGAAAATTTTTACTTACACTAAAGTCAGCCTTTTGGATTTTTTGAGCAATGGAGCAGGTTGCTCAGAGAGGTTGTGGAGTCTCCATCGTTGGAGATACTCAAAAGGCTTCTAGACATAGCCCTGGGCAGCTAGCCCTGTGCAAGCAGGGGGGTTGGACCAGATGACCTGCAGAGGTCCTGTCCAACCTCAGCTATTCTGTGGTTCTGTGCTTCTGTGAAACCAGCCTCTCGGCCTTCTCGGTATAAAATGCACTGTTCAGTTCTGATCATAGGTTGCATGTAGCACAAAATACAAAATAGTAAGTGCTCATTAAGATGTACTGATTCCATTGTTTTGATGTACTGAGGTAAGGAATGAGCCGTGTTTCTCAGGTTTTATCTTAGCATATTTACATACATTTGTAATCGCCAGAACAGCTAGCTATTTTAGCTCATCGGGGCAAAAGTGTTAAAGCTACTTTTAGTGTACATCTAAATTTATCACTCCTTTCCTTCATGTTACATTTTATGGGAGTTAATTATTAGTTTCTTTTAATTATACTTCATGGCCTTTGTCCTGGAGACTGTCCAAAGAGTAGATCATCATGATATGCGATTTAGTGAAACAGTTTCCAGGCATTATGCCGTCCTCAAGATGACGTGAAACAATTGTTATTAAAATTAGGAAAATATTAGTATGCAGATTTAGATTATGAATAATGGGAGAGAAACGGTTGACATTATTGCATGGAGCACTATTAATCTGATGAAAGTTTGGGGTTCGGTTTGGCTTTTACTGTAGTTCCTAACCACTTCAAAATTAAGGGCACGAGAACAGCAGCGTGTCACTTCTGTTGCTCCGTTTGCTGACAGAAAGCACGATGGTTTCGTATCTTTCTGAATCTTGTTTAAGTTCATGTGTAGGTGTGAAAAAGAGCTCCCCCCACTGCTTTGGAAGCAGCCGTGGATTTGTCCTCAGGACAACATCAGTTCTCAGCTGAGTGATTCAAGCAGTTGAGGTGAAATAAAACTGGCACAGGTTCCCACACAGGCCAGTGACATCAGTGAGGGGCTACTGGAAAAGCTAGGTAAATCCTTGAGCTGCTAGACCGTGCTGAAATCCTTGGTTAACCATGGTTACTTGTGCAAAGCTACCATGACTATACTATAACGTTTGGTGTTGGAGGCACCTTGCAGATGCAATCAACTATGTACAAAGGCAGTAAATGTCTTTGTAGATACAGATAGATATAACATAACTATAGGTTAGTTTAAGCCCTTCGGGAACCATTTATGGTTTTACAATGTTTTTATAGGTATTTTTAAATCTTATTTCTTGAAGAAGCAGCCATGCAAGGAACCAGAAGAAATGACTCAGAGACTGATCCCACAAAGAATTGCTGAATGAATAATTTTAGTTGCCTGAATTGTCCCATTGCTGGCTTTGTGCAAATTTGTGGTGTAGTGGAAAATGTTCTAATATTTTTAATGTTGTTAAAATGCAATTGAAGATCAAGTAATACAAAAATGTTTAAAAACCATTAGCCGTGATTTACAAAACTACGTCTAACATATTTATGAGCTGCCTGAGGTCAGCTATATATTCCACTACGGCAAAATTCATCAGCTCAGGACCTTTCTGATGAACCAGAAGAAACAATTACGTGGAGTTCACAAAGGAAGTTGATTCTGGAAAAAGAAGTTCTGCTCCAGAAAACTATTTAGGACTAGTGAAACGTGCAAGTACCAGTTAAGCCAATGTATCGTCGAATGTATAATATAAACAAATTGGAAATACCATCAACACAAATGGAAAGCTTTCAATCAAATTATAGGTATAAGTACATGTATAGTTAAAAGTTCCCTAGGACAAGAATATACCATGAGCATCCAAGCAGAAGCTTTATTTTAAGGAAAGTTAAAAGTTTTTGCTCATGTTAAAGTGCATTCAATGTAACCGCTAGTAGGAACAAAATACGTTCGTTTGGCTTGTGCAGTACTCCAATATACCACATCATAATCAATATATTAAAAAAATAAGACAATTTGAGATAGCTGTCTCATTGAAACACATTTTAATATGAACACCAAAGATCTAATTTCTAATTAATAAGGTCCCACTGCAGCAAACTATAAAACTATTCACTTAAACCAAACACCTCTGGTGTGTCTTTAAGTCTGTGACTTAAAAACTTTAACAGACTTTTTCTTATTTATTTCTTACTAAATTTTAGCTGAGATTTAAAAATGTCTAGCATTGTTCTTATATGTTCAGAAAATAATCTAAACAAAGTAGACACTATTTTTTCCTTCAGAAACAAAACCAAAAATAGGCTTCATAATAGGCCTTTAATATAGCAACCTTAAGCCTGAGTTTAGCCAGCAATGTTCCTTGCAGTTTGGCATTTTGTTATTCATGCTAGCTTTTTAACAAATTTGCCATTTTATTTATTACACAATTAATATCTTGAGAGTTAAAACTAGTCATCTTCTCCCTTTAGAGTGGCTGCATTTTTTCACAGCTATTTCCCTCAGTGCTTTACTTCATTAAACCATTGTAAGCCAAATTCGCTAAACTTAGGAGCTGGCTTTACACTTGGGGATTTCACCTGTTAGAAATTTATCTATATTTAACAAAGTAGTTAAACATGGTCTTAAACCGTTCCTACTCAACTAAATACATATGGGAGTGTCTCTGCTTTTCTCTTTTAAATCCAAACCAGCATTTTATGCCAACAAGCCCATGAGAAAAACAGCACAGTGGTAGTTTCTCAGTTAGTGGTATTCTTCCCTTTTTTTTTTTTTAGTGATCTAGATGTGGATCTCAGTGGCTTCTTTCTTTTGATTGTGACATTATCTCACCTTTCTGCTTTGTTTGTCTCTTTCTACCGATACTGTTTCCTGCTTCTCTGTTTTTGAATCTTCCTGTGTATTTTTCAGGACAGGATTGTTTCCTAGCATTTTTTATCTGCAGTTAAAAAGTGATTCACTTTTTTACACTCAGTTCAGTGGCACGCCGTAAAGATTCCTGAATCTCTTTACACCCAATAAATTTCACAGAGAATATAACGTGGATTTAGATCCATACTATTGAATAACATCTTTCTAAACTGAATCCCAGCTAATCAGTGTTAGTCTTGTGCTTTCAATATTACAAAGAGCAGTTCTTACAAACTCAGGTCATTGTCCTAAGGGTTCATGATAGTTTAAAGTAATAGTTTTTGCTTAATTATAATGATCCTTTCATGATCAGAATCTCATTTGTGTTAGTAGTCAAACGTTGATTTTAATTTGGAAAGTTCATTGCAAATAAGTTGTGTTCTCTTGATTTAGGTAATTATACTCACTTAGTAAGTTAATAGCAAGGACTGCTCAGGCTTTTTAAAAACCTTCTGGCTCTCTGTAGAACAGTTATTATAAGGATTGGAGAGTATGCAGTTCTCTTTGATCACTTTAATGAAGCTCAGTGTTTTTATTGTCTATTCACTTACATGCAAAGTGTAGTGCAACTGTGTATTAGCTACTAATTAGAGTTTTATTCAACAAAAAAAAAAAACCATAAAAGCAACCTATGTCATAATTAAGATTTTGAACAATATTGTTTCTAATGGTTATCAAAGAGCAAGACAAATCCCTTTTAATTATTTTTAAAATGCATATGCCTTATTGCAGAGCTTTCGCTTTTGGGGTTTTTTTATGTTTATAAGGACTTACATTTTGTCAAAAAGAGAAATTAGAGCATAGCCATTTTCACAACCTTTGCCATCCACAAAAGGGGAGCAACAAAAGGGGAAAACGCTGTGAGAGCAACATGAAATTTTTATCTCCCTGTTGGTCTCAGTTGCAACATTTACATTTACATTTCCTGCAGCAAACGTAACAGCATTCTAATAAACCTCTCAGGCAATGAATGGCCAGTGGCTACAAGTAAGGACCGCAGCTGTTGAATCATGTTAAACTTAGATGAATCATATTTAGATAATCCTTTACCACTTTTATTCCGTATATTCATGGGACATAACATTGTAATATGCATGAGAGAAAATGCTCTCATTGTAATTCTGTTCCCAGAGCAGGTCCATTATTTCCAGCAATGATTCAAGTGATAGCGTAGGGCAGGAGGTGGTATGTTCACTCCTGTATTAGCTATTATGTGCAAAATAGTAAAATAATAGGACAAACATGTCTCTGACACAACCAAATAGTCAGGAAGTGGGAGAGATAACTGAAGAGCAATCTTCAATCCAAAGAATAAAGACACAGAGGTATAATTACAAAACATACACCCAAGAAGAAAGTATGTGAAATAACTTCTTATGTAGGGAAATTATGCCCAAAAGTAGCCGCCCTGTTTGGAAACTGTAAGAAATAAGGTCATAGAAATGGGCTACGTAAATTAACAAAAATCACGGAAGGAACCTAAATATCATCCAAGCCCTAGTGAGAATAAAAGCATGGAAGAGAGGACATAATTTTTAGGTGACGCATAAATCGTACCTTACGGCTTATATAGGTCTCCAGTTATAAATAAGTGTGTATTATTATATATTTTAAAATAAAATCTGAAGTTTCGCTTTTAAGACAAGTATTCCTATTCCTTTCAGAAATTCACAGAAGAATGGGATTTTTTATATGCTCTAGAAATTAGTGTATAGTAACTAATGTTTGGTTACTTGGAAGAAGCTCATTGACAACTGGAAGGATAAATTGAGAGTGATACTTAATCTGAGAAACAGGAGAGAGTCGAGAATCAGGGTTAATTTTCCACTTTATATAGCTCTAGCTTTTCATCACTGCAGATCCTTAATGCCATTCAGCCCTTGAAAAGTCTTCCGCTCTAATACAGGCAATAGCATCACTGATGCTATCTGACAACAACTCGCTCGGTAACGAGATCCTCCAAAGAAAGGTGCCCTGTACAAATGAAATAAAATTATCCTCAAAAGCTAAAGCTACAAGGAGTTAATGCCATTCAGAATAGTATTAATTTCTGCCTAGATTTCCCTTTAGACTTGTTGGCTGCAGCATGCTGTGCAGTGGCTGCTTCCCATTTTCCTGCAGCCAGGAGCAGTGCTGCGGCTCCGGGGATGTGAGGCAGCCAAACACCAGCAGCTGAGTGGCTGTGCCCCACCGCCAAGGTATTTTTCAATAACCTAGAAGAATGCATATGAGTGTTACAGAGATGCAATCCCGTTATGTGTTGCTTAGTGATGTTTTTCTGTTTCATGCTTGTGCACTCATAATTTCAGTACTTTCTTTGGCAAGTGACCTGAATAAGCTGAGGGCACAGATGTTAGTTAGATGTGATAATGTAAGAAGCAATTGTTTTGGTCTCTGCACTAACATTAGTAGGAATAATGTTCCAACTTAGCTTCAGTCAAAACAACCCCTCTAATAAAGTTCTATGTGGCATTAACAAACATACTTTTTTTTTTTTTCCTTCTCACATATGCAGCAACTTTGCTTAACTGAAGACATCATTTTATTAATTGATGTCATGTCAGCAATTGTACCCAAAGGGTTTTGAAAGAGGGCATTAGAAGGGTGTTGGAAGTGACACTTTGCTCGCATCAGCCCTGTGAGACTGCTGAATCGCAGAACAGATCACCTGCTGGTCAAGCTCCTGCCTCATAACCTTGAATTAGGGCCAAATGAAGGCATAGTTATAGATTTCATATTGCCTTTTTTGGTCCCTCCACTGACCCCCGTACATGAAAACAGAACTGTTGCAGAGAAATCTGCTCTTTTGATCACTACAGCTTTCAGTTCCCATACAGAGCTCATTGTAACCAAGTTAAGATTTTCTTCATCTCCTTTACTCATTACCTTACCTAATGCCACTGGATTCAGCACAACACTTTCTATTGGCTTGTGTGGATTTTGGATCGCACAAACGAGGTCAGTCTGTTACCAGGAATGATAATACCGTATATTGAATCTTGAAAGCCTTCCTAGAACTGCATATACACCAAATACAATTTTTCTAAAGAAAATTATTATTTTGTTAATTCTTTCTAGTTTCACATGTGTTTATGGCCCTTTCCTACAAATCCACATGCAGTGAGGCTCTGTCCACTCAGGTGCTGACCAGTGTCTAGTCCATACCCCTCCCAAAGCTGACACATAAATGCCGAAGGGAAGATGGGAAGCAAGAGGAGGCAGAGGACGGCAGCAGCTGGAGGAGGGAATGAGTTATGTGCCAGAATCGAAGTTAGGAGCGCGCCGTGGGCACAGCCGCAGTCGTGCAGGATCTGAATGCTTTGTCTTCTCTGGCACTTCCAGCTCTCACTTGCTAGCTGCTCTCCTAAATTTCCCCAAGATTCACCAGACAAGACTCACTGTAAAGTACTCGACTGTAATCTGGGAAATCCGTAGCTGGAGGCATACTCAGTTTAGTGCGATCAGGTCTCAGGAGCCACCCCTGCTCTTAGCGCATTGTTGACAAACAAAGTTGCTACTCTATCTGGTCTAGTATGCCAACATGGCATTAATTCTGTCTAACCTTCAGAAATTAGAAAAGGTAGCAATTATACCCTTAAAAAGTCACTTTTGAATTGACTAATTAATCATTCATTGCCCATGGCACTAATAAGCCATTAGTTGTGTAGTGGCTCATTATAAGGTGCAATATGTAGAAGGGCTCATTTATGCAACTCCTTGCTGAATGTTGATTAGGTTATTTATAGATAATACGTGCTTGTTATGATCAATTATGACTTACATCACTGTGAATGTGTTTTTTCTGTTGCAATGTAACAAACAAGGTAAAGACTCATTTAAAGCATTTTCACAATTAAAGTATTGGAAAAGAAGCTGCTAATACGATCTCTCTTTCAGTATTATATCCTCCAGAGAAAGGGATCTTTTGTCTTGCTACATTGAAATCTGTTCCCATTTGCTCTTTAGTTTTGTTTTTCAATTGCTGTTCTGTCTACTTGAGTTATTCATGCTTCCTGAAGAGCTCTGCCATATAAGAACTGAAGTAAAATACATGTTGTAAACAGACTTTAATGCATGAAGGCAGTTAAGTAGCATTATTCCAGTTTTATATGCTAATGTTCTAAAGGCTTCAAAAATACAATATGAAGTCAAAGTTATTGGATATATTAACCTGCGTTTTGAAAACACTGTCTGAATTTAAAAGAGACATAATTACGCCAAAGAAAGAGGAAGAGAGAAAAAAAGATGGTAGCAGGAATATTATGTGTGAACATTTGCCAATTTAGAGTCACTGAAGTAATTTTTTAATTGTTCCTTTTTGATTTTTGCCTCAAGAACAGAATTTACAACCAAACAATTAAAAACATGCATTTGTCTCTAAAAAGAACATAAGTAAAATGTAAAAACACATCAACTCATCTTTACTTTAAAAAGCCTGCAGTACATTTTATCCCAATACACATACACAGAAACCCTTTATCCCTACCGGATTAGATCATCTCTAAGGACAGCACTTAGCACCTCTAGAATAGTTGCTATGGCTTCAGCCAAAAACACAGCCCTGTTAGCTAGTTGCAGTAGAAAACCCTATTTGATATATTCCAGCCTCTTGTGCTTGACAGGCTTCCACACCTGGGCTGCCACAGAGCGGAAAGAAGGGCTGAAAGGAGGGGGATGAGGTGGCAGTCTGAAGAGATTCCAGTTCTCTTTCTGGAAGAAAAAGAAAAGGGGGGCGGGGGGGGGGAGAAACCCCACCCAGTTGTTCTTGAAGAGAGCAGCTTTGCAAATTGGGAAAATCTCCAGAAGCCAGATAGGAGAAAAAAGAGACTGGTCCAGAACTGGCATCCAACATCTCTGAGCAGGGAAAGAGATCATGGAGAAACTGAGGATGATGTTTAATAAATCTGGGACTATTTTCTCCTTTTCATTCAGTCTTCACTGTGCTCAGATCAGAACTGTGGTATCTTGAGAGATTTGAGCCACTGAAGAGCTGCCTGGGACTTGCTAATATGAACGTGTCCAATGAAGGAGAGGAGGAGTTCATGGTACCGGACTTGCAGAGAGAAGAAGCTAGTGTAGATCTGAGGAAAGAATTCCCAGATACTGCAGAAGAGTGTGTTAGCATCCGGTGTTTGCTGTCGCAGGAGAGGTTTACCAGAATAATATATAACTATGTGAAAAAGGGTTATATTCTTAAATAAGGCTGGCAGACACGGAGGGTTCTTTGACCCTTTTCAACCAAAGTGAGGCTGTATCCAGGGGTAGCACCTCCAGAGATAAGGAGCTGGATGTGGTTCTGCTCTTTCTCCACAAGTGCAATGTCCCGCCATGGACACCGTGGAGGGATCGCTCGTGAAGGGTGAACATCACCTGAGCAAGGGATAAGGAGTCAGTCCAATCTCACGGTCTAAAAGGCCAGGTAAGTGGATCAAACGGGTACTCTAGATGAGTAAATCGCATTCTGGTGCCCATAGTCTCTCTCCTCAAACTAGTGAGGGAACAAACTGCCATTTAAGATATCGGCATTACTTTACAGGAACTTCCTAGATGCCCCATGACTCTGTTAATACACATGCAAGACCGCTTCTGGCAGCTTGCTTTGCTGGTCACATAAGGTAAAAGGCCCCAGTTTCTGTGAATCAACATCCTACCATTTGTTCACAGGCATCAAAGCCCTCCATGCCGTAGAGGAATTGGCTGGAAATTCTGTCAGCACGAGCTTGCTGCAGCCGGCGTCCAGCAAAGGACTAAACACATGCTTAAACCTACCCAAACAAAATAGAGGGCCTTAAGCGTGGAAGAAATGTTTAACAGCAAAGTAGTCCAGGTGAATTTAATCACGGCAATTAATCACATGCTTATGATATGCAAGCGTTAAAATGGCTGCTGCGTCAGGACCTGAGTTTGTTTCTGGGTTATCCTGTAGAAGGGAAGATATAGCTATGATGTGACAGTTAAGTAGCAGTCAGCCTCAAACTCTCGCTCGCTTGTAGAAATGCTCCTGTGAGCATTTTTGTATGAGTTAATAAAAGAATAAAAACTTCAGCGGTCTGTATATAAAATAACTAAATCAAAAGTATTATTTTAAAATCAAAGGAAAAATATTTCCTAATCCAGTTAAATTAAACTCAATTGGAACCTATTCAGTCACCTTCATAACTATTTAAAATGGTGATTGTGCAATACTTGTGTGATCAAAGTTAATGTAATATTTATGCAATCAAAGTTAATGTTAAGACATATAATGATTTTACAAGATGAGCTGTGAATATAAATGACAAATTAACATAATTATTAAAGATCATAATATTTGCATGGAGAAAAAAATATTTTTTCCAGAAGTAATGGTTTGTCTCATTATCTCTAAGAGGATTCCATGTATTATTTATTTTATGAGAAAGCTTCCATATGCCAGCTTATGATTTGACCTTTTTGAGTGATTTTTTGAAACAGCAGCAGTCAAAGAGGGGTGGGTTTATTTTTAATAGAATGATTTTTAAGAATATGAACAATTCTGTCTTCAGTGCCTCCTACTCATCTCTTGAGTCCAATCCACCTTGGTCATTGACTTGAACAGAAACACAACAGGCTTCTTAATTGTCCTCTAGCCTTTCAAGTTCATAGTCTGTCGACCCATTTTGTGGAGTTGCCTTGTCTGACTCAAAAAACGGAGACAAAAAGCCTGAGGGAGCCTCATGCAGCTTCCCCAGAGCTGAGGTCCATGGTGGGGCTTCCCGTCCCCACGCTCGGGGTAGGCTCTTGCTCAGCCCCCAAGGCAGCAGCCACGGAGGTCCGTGCTTCTCTTTTCAGGGCCTGGCACGGAGGTCTCCTGTCACATAGCAAACAAAGAAGTGACGCCATTGTGCCCGGCTTGTCACGCCTGCAAAAAAGGGAAGGCATTTTTCACATGTCGTTCTCTTCCCTTGCACTCACGTGCCAAAGACATATAATCAGGCTTTGCTTGGTCTTGAAGTACAAGCTGGGGAGAAACCACAAAGACAAAAATCTCGCTGAATCCTCAACTTTGCAGAGGTTTTGTATTCTCGCTTGTACGTGAGGTTTAGAATATCAGAAAAGGGTCTGCCTTCCCATGTAGGAGAGTTTATCCATTCTCAATCAGTGACTATAGAGGAACGCTTTTAATTTTCCTCATTATTTCTACTTATTACGCTCTAGTTCCTCTTAATTGTCTTTTGGATTTGTCCCAAAAGCCTACTTCTTAAAAATCCCAAATATCCTCCACCTGGACTAGAATTAGTTAGATCTGAGGTTTCTCAAAACCTCACCAAACATCAAAGAAAGAGATGTTTGCCTGAGTTGTTGTGAGCTTAGCAACTCAGTACAAAGAGGATCTCTGCTCATGATTCCGTGTCACAAACAGAAACAATTGTTATCTGTGAATATTTCTGATCAGGATTTGTATAGAACAGAGGTGGCTTTGCGACTGGAATAAGTGACCGCCTGCAAAAGTAGTGGCCTTTGAAATACGCTCCCAATTTTCTGTTTAGCTAATGAACCCCTAACAGCTCAGTTTCAGTGAAGCTGGCTCCATAAATGTTGGCATGTTTTAACATACATATTCGATAATGGTAAGGGTGAAGTGCACTTCTTAAATTCTGCGGAGTTTGTTGATGCGTTTTATACATACACATAACCATGTACACGGACACAACATAGATGGTGTTTCCTCATAATTTGTAGCAATAATACTACCAGTAAACCTTCTGCACATGTATTTGTAATGATACTGTGTGTATATTACAGTAGTATACTGACATCAACTCTACTGTGCTCAGACAATAAAAAATAATGAGAGGCTGTTCTATAACTGTATAATTTATGAATACCGTAGTTATTTCAGGAGATTATCTTTGTCCTCATGCAAATTATTTATTTTGTGCCTACTTACAGTGTACCCTTTGAAATTAAATTGAAATTATGGAATGCCTTAAAGCCTGACTATCATGTACCAGCTGTCTCAGTCAGCTGGCTCGTCAGTCAATACAGACTGCAAATCACAACTATATTTGACCCTGATTGGGAGGCTATTTTGGGAATTGAGCCAGTGCAATGAACAAGTTGTACTGAAGAGATCATACCCTTTGTAACTGCTGAAATGAAGACCACAGAAATAATCACAGCTACACAATGATGACTTCTGTTTAAAAAAAAAAAAAAAAAGTGATAGACAAAAAAAAGCTTTTAAGAAAACTCCCATCGCCGATCTGCATCCTATTTTTCTCTCCAAACATTCTGTCTTACGGTCTTACTGCTTTTCCTTTTCCCGCCCCCTCCCACTTCTTTTCTTCCGTCCTCTATAAAATTACCGCCTTGCCCAGCTGTCTTGAAGCTCTTGCTGGCCAGCAACTGTCCTCGAGCATGCCCACTAGGCCCTGCTCTGGCTTTCAGTCTTGTCTTCTTCCTTGTTAGCTGGAAGCCTCTGGCAAAAAATGTTTATTTATTCTTGGGGAAATCATGTGTCACAGGCTGCTGCTGTGTTTCACATCACTGTAGTTTTTTAATATCAGATTGGAAGCTTTGAGAGTTTTAAGTGTTGTTTCTTTCTTTTGACTAGTATTACTAAGTACACACTAAGATCCATGTGCAGATCTCTGTTAAGGTCTATTACCCTAGCCCAACTGTTTTTCACTGGAGGAAATGTATTGGGGAACTTATTTTCAAATGAAAATGTAGATCATACAGGTGTTTTTTTCTACACACACACTCCCTCCCCAGTTAAACTGTTCAATTTATGCCTAAATTGCTAAAACAAGCTTTTTCTGTAGCCTTGAAAATGACAATGACTGTCACCATATCATACTGCATTCTGTTGCTGGGCCACTTTATTGACTGCCATAAATATAACATCTCTGTGGTTTTAAGACTGTTCAGATGCACATAGTCACCCAGACACATATATCCCCAGCTGGCTCCCTCACACTCTCAGCAGACTTTTCCAATATGCGCTTTCGTGATTTCATCCATAACCTAAAGGTACGACCCATAAGTACCTGCCAACCTGCCTCGCTGTTTTCCTTCAAATCGCAAATTCTGCCTTTCCTTTGCCGCAATGCTTACACAACCCCTGACAAAACTGTTGTCACTCAGACTGACTAACATCACCTCGTTGTGCCTTTGCAGTCTCTGTCTGCCTGCGCTTGCCAATGAGCTGTCTTAAATCTAAATTGCCTGCCTCTGTTCTTCTATTTGCACAACACCTAGCGCAGTGGACACAGGAACCTGCTTCAAGGTTTTATAAATAAACAACAATAATAATTAAAATGTACCTAGTACCTAGATTGTCTTGCTAATAAGGGAAACAGAAGGAGGTATTATTGAAACAACGCTGTTTTCTTCTTAAATGCTATGATAGTTCCTTCTTTTCTGGGCTTCTCTGAAGAAAATCTCATTTTACCTTGAAGCAAGTGAATTATTTTCCTTGAGAAGTTTGTCTATGCATAGGATTTACCATAAAAATTACTCTACTTAAATATTTCCATCTTCAGATTTTAATTCAAAATTTAGAGTACTGTTTGGGGAGGAATGAAATACAACATAATACATGTTCTTTGATCTCTATTTCCTCTGGGAGGGTGAGAGGAGAAAAGGGGTAGAACCATATT
This sequence comes from Astur gentilis, assembly GCF_929443795.1. Taxonomy (NCBI): domain Eukaryota; kingdom Metazoa; phylum Chordata; class Aves; order Accipitriformes; family Accipitridae; genus Astur; species Astur gentilis. The sequence goes on along the minus strand of NC_064890.1, from coordinate 26,531,547 downwards.
CACTGTGCAAATGTGCGTGTCTTCCTCATTTCAAGAATATCATGCATTCAATCTCCGCTCCATATCTCTCTCAGAAAGCTGCTTGTTCATGGCACTTACCCAAGCTGCTTTTCTCATTGCTGAACTTGAAATGCTCTCTCACCTTGGCAGGATTTCAACTATGTCAGTTAAATCAGAAAGAGGGAAAGTCAGGCCAACAGCAAAAACACCTTTCCTGGAGAGATATGAGGCTGACCCAGAAATAACACTGAGCAGCCAGAACATCATTGCAACATGCAATATGGTTTTAATAGAGGAAGAATGATCTAGTGGTATCTGTGCGTATTCAGTCATCGTTGTTTTTCCTGCTGTCATGGTATGTGCTTACTAGAAAGATTTAAATAAGGAAAAGGAAAAATAATGTGCAGTATATGAAATATTCTGCTTGCTACTCTGTAATACCACATAGTGCAACATTTAATCATTGACGAGCATCATTCTTTTATTAGTAATAATCCATATGGAAAGTACATTGTTTGCAGTAGAATTTTTACCAACTTATTTTAACTATGCATTTTCATACATTTGGGTGTATTAATAACAATAATGCTTTGCTCTGCAGAAATGCAAATATTGAAGCACATTATAGTCAAGGCTTTCATAGCAAAGGTTCAGAGAAGATTCAGGAAGTAAAGGACCTGTCCTTATATTAAGGATTTACTTAAACAAAATTCCTCAAGTTGGCAACAAATTTCTTTTGAATGTTATTTTTTGTACATTATTATTCTCACAGTTGTACGAGGTGTCAACAGGCTTTTCATCATATCTATTATGTATATAAAATACACAGAAATTGCTTCAAATCCCAAATGTATAAACATAAGTGGGGTAAGTAAGGTAGAAAATTATCCAATAAGCAAAGACTCATTTCATTCTTTTGGATCCAGATGGGTATAGATAGTATTTCAAAAGCATTAATTTTTGGCCTAACTTTATTTCCAGTGATATAAGGTCAGCCATTGAATTCTGTGAAATTGCCCATTACTCGGTGATTTTGAAAACCCTACCCAAGGTGCAAAGAAAGAAAAAAAAAATTACCAAGTCAAAGCTTAGCATGGTTTAATTGGCTATTTTGTTATTTGTATCTCCTAAAAACGCAACAGCTCGAATTTTTATGCTAATCAAAAAGTGCATTTTTCCATTTGTTAAATTATTAACCTACACTAAACTTACATTAAGTCAATGAAAATTTGGGGGTTTGAGTATCCATGTTGTCAGCAGTCAACACAGAAAAAGCTGAAACCATTAAGTCCATATAGAAGTCTAAGTGCAAGTCGTTTATGGAAATACATAATGGAATATTCTTGTTCATCTCAATCAATGGCCAGAAGTGGCAAATGCCAAGTCCTTCCTAAAGACAGTTGTTGTTTTTTCATTATTCACAAATTGTGGGGGACAGTTAAGATACAGTGATAATGTCTGTGTGTTAACAACATGCCCTACTCACTAAACGGTTTTCATTTTAATGTACCCAGCAAGAAACAGAGATTCTTTAATTTTCTCTTAAAGCTCCATCTTTGATAGGACAGTGTAACACATTCTAATTGCAATGTGCATAAATTGATAAACTTGTTGCTCTGGGATTTTCATATCACCAGTTGAAATGAAATGTGTACCTGTTCTGTATATTCATGCAGTTTAATTTGAACCTGAATAGTAAGAATATATTTAATAGTCTGCTTCAATCATTCTGTGTCGCTATGTATTACTAAAGATCTCAGAATTTGTCAAATACATTCATTAAACATGACACTTGCAAGGACGGAGTAGGCTTTTTCTTGTACTAGCTCTCCATTGGGAACAGCATATTTCATGGTGAATTTTTCTTGATGAAGTGATAGCAGTGTTGAGCTATTATTAAAATATATTTCCCATTTTTCTACAGTGCTTATAATGATTGGAGACTAATGCAAATGTCACTCCCCATAAAACTGAAGTTTTATTGAGAGGAAATTAACTTATTCAGTATTGTTAGTAATATAATTTTAAAAGTCTTTAGGATGCTGATTCAAAAAGTCTTCCATTAAAAAGACTTCATTTAACATACATAGCTCTAATTTTCCTGCATGAGATTTCTAAATTGTCTAAGTATACTCTCTAGAACATTTAGTATTTTACCATCTTTGAAAAAAAAAAAAAAAAGACAAATCAGGACATGTTTACATAGGTTATGGTTACAATATTTTGCTTTGCCTCTGTCAAAGTACGTATGTCTACTATACATAGTGTATAATAAAAGTGAATATTTAATAGATATTTTTATAAGTTAGGCATTCGTTGTACCAATTCCAGTTCATGAGTTGTAAAATATTTTCACTGATCAGTTCTTTCTTTAGTAGTTATGTTATTCACAGTAGGACGTTATTAGTAGACAAAATGCACCAATATAGTGAAAACTTGTTGCATAATCATTAAGTTTTTAATTTCAGAAATCACACCGGGGGGGGGGGGGGGGGGGGGCAGTACTCAGGTGTCTTCTTGATGTTCTGTATTGGTTCTGTGTAACATAGTAGTATTTGGGGTATACAGCCTTCGAAAGATTGATTTGGTATGGTTGGCTGTCATGCTATTTAATGCCGCTTTAGTTGTCAGACCTTATCTGAGAGAAAGAAGATGAATGAGAGAAATGAGCATGAATGATGAAAGAAGAAAATTCCACAGGAATACTTCCAACAGGCGACATATTGTCCTCAGAACCTGTGTTTAACTACCGGGCTGGGTTCGTGCACAAACCTGCATCTGTTTAACATCCCCAAAATCTCAGCACTTTCTGGTGAGAGTACTGATTGTCCCTGGTAATCGATATACCATTGAGAAATAACAGCCTAGCAAGGGCACCTGACTAACTGTACAATTCATGCTGTTAAGGAATGTGAATCCTTCTATGATAGCTGGTAATTTGGGGTATCTGGAGGCCAAGAATAATGTTTAACAAAACACACTAACTTTTTATGGCTTTTCCTATAGTACAGGCATCTCTTAATTGTACAGGAAAAAAGCTAATTATTAATAACTAATGATAAGAACTAATCAAGTAATATATTAATTAATTTCATTCCATTTCCCATGGTAATATCTCCAGCTCATTTATATTTGATTTACATGAAGTATAAATGAACCTTAAGGGCTGTATTAATTAAATAATATGAGAAACTCAAAAAAAATCAGAAACAACGAAACTAAGTACTTTATAATTATCAGTAAGAAGTGACTTCATCTCAGTCTTTTTCTAATTCATCTCATATTAGGTTTCCGTACATTTTGGGCTAGGACACCAAAGTGATAGTTAGGGCCATAAATTCAAAATTTGGATCCTCTAATCCTTAGTCTCCTGTGATCTCACTTCTGAAGTATTTTGAGTCCTACCAAGAAAGTTCTGCAGAGCCTTTAGTTCCGATGCTGGCCAGGTGCTAAAATTGCCAAACGCCTTGGTCCCTAACCCCCAACAATATTTATACACTGGAAAATCCTCCTGGCTCTTCCACCAGCATGGTGTCGTCAGAAGGATGCCCATGCTATCTTCCCCTCCCCAGCCCTTCTCATGGGTAGAATATTTGCCTAGTAATTGGGATATCTTGTCTCCAGTCTTTGCTTACCCCGGGCGGGCAGAGGACCCACACCAAGACTCCCCACATCTCAGTTGGTCTCTACCCACTGAGCTAAAAGTCAATAGAACCTGGCACACTTCCAGTTTTTCTTTTAAAATGCTCCACTTTTTACGAATTCAATAGATTTTTGCATCAGGATGATCCCGCCCAGCAACTGTTGTGAGATATCACCTAGTCTGTGTGTCCACTGGGGCTGACGCCCGACAATTTGGCACCGAAGCCATTGAAACAAGCCATGTGTAGGGCCAGCCGCAGAACCGTGGCTGCCCAGGAGCTTTGCTAGTAGATACTTCAGTGCCAGAGCTGGAGGAGTGTTTTTAAGGTACACGCTTTGCACTCAGCTGTCAAAACGACATTTGGGATCTAAACTGCTGTGCAAACCTTAACCCTAAAGCTCTAATCTTAAACTGAATCCATTTTCCCATGTCAATGTAAGTTCTTTAGGTTTACAAAGAGCTAATAAGGGAAGCAACTGAAGTGTCAATATACTAAGGTCTTGTTTGTTCTCTTTAAAGCCCATTAAACTCTGTTAAAAATCTCCCTATGACGAAAGGAATTGTCAGTCTCAATTAGCACTGCTTCTTTTCTCTTTTAAACCACCATGCCTGCTCCCTCTGGATTTAGGTGTTTGCAATAGAGATACACAAAGGAAATTGCTCTGTTTAACTAATTCGTTTCTCACTGGAATAAGACAAGACTCCTGGCAGCTGCCGTCTCAGGATTAAAGTGGTTCCATAATATTTCCTCTTGCTTTTGAAGAAGCAGCACCTGCAACCAAAGTTCTTGGGGCATTCCTGGAATCAAGATTTCTGAAAGTTCTTTGTGCAACAATCCACATCAACCTTGTTAGGTGACTTAAAATGCTTCTGGAAATAAAAAAGTGTATCTACGGTCCCAACTGAATTCAGCTTATATTAAACACAAGTAATCTGTTAGAATATTGACATATTTTAAAAGGGGGGAAAAAAATCTAATTAGAATTACATTTAATTTGTTTTATGTCAAGCTTGGAGAGGAAACAAGTTAGCATTAAGAGAAAGTATTAATACTGAGTGAGTTCCTAGTATTTTTAAAGATTGTGTAAGGATATTCACACCTGAGAAAACTTTTTGCTGAGTTACTGATGGTTTTGATTGGAAGTGTACAGCCACTTGAATAAGCTCCATTTCTAGAAGAAGCACGATGCAGACATCATCTTGCAGGACTGTGACTGCGTCTATAATATTAAAAAGTGCAGACCTGTAACCGTCCTCTGGCCCTAAGATTTAAAGGCATGGCACAGCTCACACCCACACGACTAGATTTTTTTCCCCTTATGCAGAAATGGAGTGGTGGAAGAGCGTGTGGGACGTGCCGTTCCCTGTGCTGTAGGCTGGCACCGTCTGGGAGTCCGTGCACTGGCACAGCCCGGAGCTGAACCAAGAACCATGCCAACAGTTGGGCAACACACATGACCTTGGGCAGCTTCACCAGGGCCACTTCAGGGCCCTGTTTTACTCACTAGTATAGATGTCACTCTGAGGCAAATTTTGTCCTGAAGTTGTGCAACAGTAATTCCCTTTTCATTTGGAAAGCTTTTCACAATGTATTTAAAACCTGAACTTCTCAATCCAAACACAGACACAACACTGTCGTCTTCCAGCGACATATTAATATCTAATAGATGCGGATGGAAGCACACTTTGATGCTCATATTCCTTCATTCTACGGACAAAGGATCATCATAACGAAAATTCTCATAGCCATGCAGTCCTCAAACCTTACCAGACTCAGGTACTGACTTTGGTTGCGTCACCAGACTTTGTGCCATTCATTTACATGGAATTTTTTCAGTGAAAATTGTTTACAAAATGGAATATTGGATTCTCAGGCTTTTATGCATAGAGGTCTCAATGAAGTATTAGACATAACTATGAGCAGTATATATTTATAATTTTTAATTTTAGTCTGAGGTTGACTTTGCCAGTTGTCACTCAGTTAAAATAAATTCTCTTAAGTCTTACAAATTCCATAGAGCTCAGCAGAGTCCTGCCATGGTTCACACTGGCAAAGTTAGGTCTATACTGAAACAAATATCTGTTAAATTTTACAAATAGAGATTATTTCCAATTCTTGCACACTTACTGTCTCTCCAAAACAGCCTGTTAGATCATGATCTCACACTAGTACTTCTTTCTTCGCATGGATTTGGGGGGAAAGTGTATAATCAAAAGAAAGCAGGAATTTAATGTCTAGTAAAGGAAGACAATTTTGTGAAGAAGGTGGGAGTTTTATGCAGCCTCTTGTTTATTGGCGATAAATAAGCATAAGGACTTCAGTGGTAAAAGGAAGAATTTCAACACATTTTGCTAGTGAAAATAACAAGAAAAATGAGGATTTATATTTTGGTGTATGCATTGTTCCACACTGTGCCTTTTTCCACATACACTTCCTCACATTGTTATGATAGATCTTTTGACTATTATGACTAGCAACGGATAGCTGAGTGCAGTTATGAATAATGGTAAATTCTAATGATTTTTCCACAGTATAGTTATATTCAGCACAGCCTTGACCAGCAACAGCTACATGTTTGCGCTGTTCCCCTCCAAGTTATTTATGGCAGAAGTGGTATGAGAGGGCTACAAGCTGCCAAAGTCATGACTTTTTCATTCATGTCCTGCCCAGTCCTTTTTGAGCATGTCTTTCAAAATTTGTGAAATACCTGCAGAGGGTAATTGTCCAGGCATTTTTTGAAGATGTGCAGAGGAAGGGAAAAGTCTGAGAGCTGGACCATCTGGTCAAAGGTTAGACATGTGCATTCCAGTCATGTGAGAGTTTAAATTAAGCATATGAATTAACAGCCCTGATTAGGTGGCTGGGCCGTCACGTACAGTCCACACAAAGAGTTGCCACTAAGAGCAGTATGTAACTATATAGGTATTCAGTCAGGATTAGGTTTTGTGTACATTAAAGTGAGGTGGATAACCTGCTGTATTTTAACTTGTGAACTGCCTTCATCGTGACATAAGGCAACATTTTCACCCATCTTGGAGATTCCTAATGTATTAGAATTAAGTGGTCTCTTGGGTCACTTAAGGTCAGTGGCAGGTTGGTCTTTTACTTGAATGAATAAAGAATTTCACCCACTGTGGTGTTCATAAATTTTCTAGTCATTCTGATAATACGTTTTTTCTCCAGAAGCAGATAAATGTTGCTGGGTATATTAGTTTTTGCCTCCTCTTTTGAAGAGATACTTCAATGGCATAAGTGGGGAAAAAATAAAATTATTCAACTATCTTTGTGGTGGGTTCTTATTCATTTTCCACTGGTACTCAGTGCTCAGATTTTATTGGTATATTAACGTCACTACATGCAAATTTTGAAGAAGACAGTGGGATATCTCCCAAAAGCGAATTTCAGCTTGTACGGTTGGCAATCTGTTATGTGTTGGCTAGTTACATCAGTCATATGGTACTGTTTATGTCAAGTCGTATAGCTCTCTTGGAATCAGGGAACGTAACACAGGACTGCATAACTATCAACAGGGAAACAGTAATTTACTGTAGATATTTCTGACTATTTTTTAATAACCAGCATATTCAAACATATTGCAAAATAGATGTGCAATTTGAAAACAGGAGTGAAAGAACAATGATGAAAAGAAAATACTCAGCAACTTCTACTACTAAATTGCAAGAGGTTTTAAAAATTTGTCCATGGCATTAGCTGGTAAAATTCTTTAATTTTGGTGTTTTGCTAATAAATTTTTGTTGTCCATATTTGTGATTACCTCAAAAATTAGGCTTAACCAGAAGCAAAGAAGGAATAAAATTCAGGATATAAAAACCGTGTTAACTTCAGTGATGTATATGTCTTTGTCATGCTTTAACCCCAGCCAGCAACAAAGCACCACGCAGCTGCTCTCTCAATTCCCTCCCCACCCAGTGGGATGGGGGAGAGAATCAGGAGAAAAAAGTAAAACTCATGGGTTGAGATAAGAACAGTTTAATAGAACAGAAAGGAAGAAACTACAAATGATAATAATAACAATAATAGAATGATAATAATAAGAATAGAAGGATTGGAATAAGAATAGAAGGATTGGAATATACAAGTGATGCACAGTGCGATTGCTCACCACCTGCCAACAGATGCCCAGTTAATTCCCAAGCAGCAATTCCTCCCAGCCCCGCTCCCCCCAGTTTATATACTGGGCATGACATCACACGGTGTGGAACACCCCTTTGGCCAGTTTGGGCCAGCTGCCCTGGCTGTGTGCCCCCCCAGCTTCTCGTGCCCCTCCAGCCTTCTTGCTGGCCGAGCATGAGAAGCTGAAAAATCCTTGACTTTAGTATAAACACTGCTGAGCAACAACTGGAAACATCAGTGTGTCATCAACATTCTTCTCATACTGAACCCAAAACATAATGCTAGACCAGCTGCTAGGAAGACAATTATTAACTCTGTCCCAGCCAAAACCAGGACAGTTAATCATTAAGCTTAATAAGGTTAATATCTTAAATGAGTATATTAATATTCATTCTACATACACAGTTTGAGAGACATGAGATCATGTCGAGAATATTATGGTTCTATAACGTTACTGTATTGGTATTGGCAATACTCTATCATTCGGCATATTTTCTTACTGATATTTCATATTTATACACTGCAGTTTCTTGTAATTTAATTTTGAAGATATGGTTACTCTTACTAAAAATCTCGCTTTCATTTGCAATTGCTTCCTTCAGGTAACATAATTACTATACAACACAAGTTTCTGTACTCTTAAAATTAATTTGTAAAACTTGATACTCCCCAAAAAAGTGCTCAGAAGTATGTTCTTAATTAAGAGATAATGTCAATGGAAACAAAAGTTGTCTTAGGTTAATGGTCTCCAGCTGCCACATTAATGCTGAGGCAGAGCCAAGACATTTATTTTCAAAGTTGGAAACATTGATCTTATGACAGTGCTCTATTATGATGACTTCATTCCTATTATGTCAAGAAATTGATGAAGAGTTAACCATTTTATCAGATGAATTGCAGTGCAAGAGAGTGACAGATGTTCAGTGTAATGGTATTCACTTACTTCATCCTAAATTGACCTTATTTATCCAATCAGGTGCGAGGTTCGATTTTAAAGTAAGTCACGCTATTTGCAAATGGGACTCTTTATCATAATGGTAAGTGAAAGAAAAATGATTGTGGAATGAGAGATGACAATATTGGTCATCTCTCTCTTATTATAAAGACATTCGGCCCTATCGCTGCAATATAAAAGGAATGTTTTAAGGTTTAGGATTCATTTTATGTGTAACATATAATGTGCATGTCTAACTTCCACAACTGCACTGAATGTGTCCATTTCCTACGCATCAATGGAGAGGGCAAAATATCAATATGATGATTAGAGGAATAGATTATCTTAGGTGAACGGTTGGCTTAAGCCATTGCCTTCCATAACATAACATTATACAGTCAACAAATAGTTTAAAGTTGCAATGCGTTCTAGAGCTTACCAATATGCTATTACAAACTAGAAGAGGAGGTTATTCAGAGAGGCAAAATATACATAAGCTAATTCACTTTTCTTCTTGATTATTGTCCGTCTCATTTCTGTGAAAGGAGCATTATTTTTTAATTAAGTAGATAGGAGGTTTTACCCAAGTCCAGTTTTTGAGCTTTTCCATTGTACTTAGATTTAATCTTCAATGTTTTCTTTGAAGCCACAACACCCAGGTGCCCTATAAGTAGGGGCTACTTGTTTAGGGTCCAACTGTTGCCAAAGGAGAAGGACTGGCTCCACAAGGGTCCAAGTAAAAAGAGGAAAGGTAGTAAAAGTGCTCTGCATCTTGCTCAGGAGAAATCTATTTCTACCTATAGACTACTGAAAAAGCATAGAGAGTCTGTCTTCTTAAATGAAGCACCTAAAATAGGATCACTTAAGGCTTGGTTTTCACGTATTTGAATTTTAAAGCTTTTTTCTTCACATGGCCACTTCACTGTAGGAGCTTTGGCTCCTACAATGAAATTCTGAATTGGCAGCACTCCCAGTAGCCCACAACAAGTTTTAACTTCAGAGACGATGCTGTTCAGGAAACTTTGTAAAGTAAGTATAGCTGTTGCAGTTTTTTTGCCCTTTTAATCCCTCAGGGGGAAGAGGTAATCTAATACACTGAAATTTTAAAATCGCATTACATTGTCAGAAGCACGTTTCTATTTCCTCAAGGCATTCTTACTGAGATGTTAAATTCACTGTGAAGTTTAGCATTTAGCCACTTGTTCTACATGACAAATGGAGATGGAAGTGGCCATCAGGTCCTCAGAAACAACATATTCGGAAAAGTACAACATTTCTATGTTCCTTCTTAAGTAGACTAAAGAAAGTACTCAATCTTTTTGTTCTTGGGTCAGTTAAAGCTACGGATTTTATGAAGTTGCAAGAGAGTATTTTCCTCATTTGTATGAGCGTGTCTTAAATCGATATTTATGCTTATGGACTCCTTTAGTTACAATTTCTCTAATGCAGGTTTCACTTTAAAAATGTAATGGTTTTGGCTTCTAATAAAGAAAGAAAATGAATGATTAAAAAAAAAAAAGAAAAAAAGAAAAAAAGAAAGCATGCAAAGTCAAAATAAAAAGATGGAGAAAATATCCAGAAAAAGGTTAGATAAGGGGTTTTAAACACTGTTTTGTTGGAAGAAAAATGAATATGAATTTAAGCAACTTCATGATACAGAAAAAAAAAATGCAGAACAGCACTTAGACAAATAACATCAAAGCCATAGAAACAAATTTGAACTAGTTTAAAAATTTCTGTGCTATTCCTGTGCTTTTTTGGTATCATTTTAATGCAGTTAGAAGTAAACAGTATGAAACCCTGCTTCTATAGATCTCAAGCAGAGTTTAGCCACTAGGTTCTATAAAGCCTGAGTTTAAAGACTGATCACAAGGCAAAGATGCTTTGTTGGAAAGAAAAGCCTTTGGCAACTCAAATATCGAAGAGGAAGAAAGCTGCAAGCTGGAGGCTCTCGTTTCCTTACAAATTTAGGGATCCCTGCATCTAAAAGCTGAGGTGAGCCCTCCATATTCCCCCCGGAGCAAGCAAGGAGGCAGTCTGGAAGCACCAGACCATCTGAGAGGCCTTCTGCTGCCCGAGTCTCCAGCCATTTTCCTTCCATTGACTCACCCTCCCTCTGCGGACGGCTGTGGGACACCTGTGACCTGCTCCGGTTTACTCCACCTTGTCCCCCAGCGGGTGCTGTAAGGTGGACTTTGCCTCGCTGAACACCTTTGTCTCTACACATCACTACTGCCATGTAGTACCTATAGTAGCTGTGGTATCACAATTACTGAACTTGTGCTTTCATTAAAGTCACTGGAGAGAAAGAGGCGTTTGCAGGTTGCAGTACTTCTCCCCAGACGTTGATGTCTGTGTTACAAATCATGCCTCCATGACTCTAAAGGTTGTCCACAAAAGACAATAAAAAATCTGCAATTAGTCAGATAAGTCCTACCCCCTCTAGCAATAGATGTAGTCCTCACAGAGCATTCTCCACTTGCTGTCACATTCAGGTTCTTTTAGTATTATTTCACTAAGGTAAAGGTTACACAAGCCTGCTCCTACAATCCTTAACTAAAAAAAATTACATTAACTACAGTTTATATTTCTCAAGGTTAAAGCAGGGGCCATTTAAATATCCTCTGTTTCTACTTGACATAGTAATCTCAAATTTAGCAGTGATTTGGCCACAGGAAAATTTTGCAGTCCCTACAAGGAAAACAGTTCTTTTAAAAAATCCCAAGTAAAACCACTGTCGATGTTGAGACTACTGTGAAAATGGGCACTGTACCATATAATCCAGATCTAAAGAAAAAAACACTGCTAGAAAAAAAAAGGGAAAAATTAAGGTGAAAAAAACCCTACTATGCATTAGGTTTAAATTAATTTTTCATAGCACATGATTAGACTTGAATATCTGATCATCTTCTATTAGGAAAATGAGGATGTGATTGATGGAAAGTGAACATTTTAATATACACCCCCCCAGATCTCTGCAAGATACTTTTCTGGGTTCTCAGAATTATCTTCTGCCCCAAAGCATATTCATAAATCATTCAATGTTGGTATAAAAACGGCTGGTTTCAACAGAAAAATCTTGTTTCTGAGGCCCTGGAATGATGCTATAGAATGTTTTATTACATAAAACTTGTAACAGATCAATCAATCTGAAGAATTTAGGTCATCTTCATTTTTAAAGTGACACTAAAATGCTTGCTAACTTTTCCTCAGACATAAGATCATTGCTGGGTGAAGACCTAGTGAACGTTGTCCACCGGGGTTGATGTCATCCCCTTACTTCTCTCCAGCAGTGCCTTTTCTTTCCGTTTCAGTTGTTCGTCTTTCCTGGCGGCTGCAAGATTGCACAGAGCAGTTTTAAATTGGTAGCATGCTGTTAACTGAAGAGTATAGCAAATTAGTGTAAATTACAGGGTTTTGTACAATGTACGCTACAAAGCTCTTAGCAAACTATCCATGGAGTTCTAAGAAAATAAACTGAATTCCACAGTTCTGCCACAAAATGCACTATTGAGATCAAGGGGAATTGTATCCTAGGAGCAGGAAGAAACATCACAGACTGAACTCCATTTTCTTACACAGCCACTGCAATATCACTAATGTCAAAGTGATTTTCAGAGGGAGTTCAAAAAAACTAAACTTGTTAATAAGTTAATAAGGACTAAGGGGAGGAACTACCAGTTAGATAAGGGATGAACACCTTATTGGAAGAAAAAGAAGTGCAGGGTAAAAAAACAGGAAAGGAAAATACTAACAAAAAAATAATGTGATGACTAGAGAAGAAAAATAAAAGGGGTAAGAGAAAAGGAAAAGAAAGTGGATAATAAAACCAGACAGGAAAAAAAAATGCATCCTACCAACAAGGACCTCTTTTATTTCTCCAGAGTAATTCTATCTGCATGTACCTGAATCTTGAATCATATATAACATTTCTTTAGCTTAGACCTCTCAGCTGTTTAATTATATTCTCAGTAATATCTCTTCTTAGGGTCATGAGCCGGTAGAGATGGTCCTTTTTTCGCAGCACTGCTCAAGCCACTGTCAATATCAGGGGTCACAAAAATTAGATTTCTACTTTTCAAAAAGACTTTTCTACTACTTCTTCAGCGTTATAATGAGTTACCCAACCTGTTGAGAGGCCTTCCTCACTGGGAGAGTTTGGCCGTCCAAACTCAGAGGAACTTTGGCCACTGAGATAGTTCATATGCATGGAATGGGATACCCTATCAAATAATTTTCAAAGTGCTGTAGAAATATAATCCAGTTTGTATGGTTCACTTGGGAACAGAAGAAGCCAGGAGTGAGTGATCCACACTGTTCTCAACAACTTCGATAAAACCTTTGTACACTATTGTACGTATAGATATTCTGCCACTATATGTCATAGCAAAAATAATTTTTCAAAGGTATTACAGTTTTATTTTTATTATGTCTATTTTTGTCTTGTTATACTTGCAAAGAGAGGTCCAGACCTACTGTGAAGCACCCATGGGCATTATTAGAACCTTTAAAAATTGACTGAAGAGCTCTTGTACACATAAAGATGCAGGCATCATTAAAAAAAAATAAAATAAATCCTATTTCAAACTTTTTGTCTCTGAAATCTGTTACAACTTATGCTGGATCTTATTAGGGGACAGCTACATCTACCTTCCATAGAAATTGCTAAATACACTTTCCTGTGTCTTAGGTGAGAAACAATGATTCATATAAATCGAGAATCCCCAATACCCAGCCAGTCATCGTCTATCTGTGAGGCTACAGGTGGTGTGGATGGCATCAGTTGCCCATGTCTGAGCTGCTCACCTAGACTCTTGCAGCAGCCGAAGGAGAGAAACAGGTCTCTTTCAAGCACAACACTTCTCATCCTAGAGAGGTGATATATCTCCTCTAAAACAGGTGAGAGCCTGGCGTGGCTAGTTCTGATGCAGACATCTACACTGTGGATGTTTTGATCTGGCTGCAATGAATTTCATCATGTATCACTATCTGTAGCCGGACTATAAGTATTATTGGATTATCACACTATCACCAGCAGGAGCTAACTTGGAGCCCCACTGTACTAAGTGCTGTACAGTAGAAAGAAACAGTAGAAGAAACGCCCTGACCCAGAGAATAGATGAGAAAGAAAAACAGAAGTGATATTCTCATTTTACAGGTAGGTGACTGAGACGCAGAGTAACTAAACGCTTCTCAGTTTCCTTTATGTAGCTGCAGAGTATTTACTGCAGTGTGGCCCCCTGAATGCAATTCTTAGTGCACTACTGATTAAAGCAATGATGTTTAGCAAAGGCCCAGAGGGAATCTATAAAAGACCCAGTGACTGAACCCTTCTTCCCTAAGCCTTCATCCAGTGCTTGATCACAAATGTATTATTCCTGTTTTATTTTTCTAAGATATTTTTTATGACTACAACTGATGCATTTCTAAGTGCTTGGCTCAGTCCTACAGTAAATCATACATTCATTTTGCAAAGAAAACCTCAGCAAATGTGGATGAAGACGAATGGGTTAAAGTGTAATCCGGCAAAAGAGAAATCGGTCCTGATATTTTTCGCAGTGGAAGAGGATTTTGTTACCCCACTTTTCAGTTCACCAATCTTACCAAGATCTATAGGTTCTTTACTTGGCATTTAATTTAGATTGAAATGAATCCCAATTTCAAAAAAAACCCCATTCTATCTGCATTCAAAAGCAAGAACAGTTATTTTAAAATATAAAGAGTATTTGGAAATAATTCAACATGCTAATACTTGATGTTAACTGAGTAACAGAAAATAAGGAGTAGTTTCAGCTCTGGAATTATATTCTGCAATCATGTCATAAATGATTTTTAGTTGTTCTCTCTAAAATCTAATTTTCCATGACTGCATCCTCCTATTTATAAACCACCAACAGTATTCTCTTTTTTGAAAATAGTCTGATTTTACAGACCACACCGTTTCCTGATCTAATACATTAATAACATTCTTAAAGTTTTCACCTGTAGGTCTGCATAATCCTTTTTAAAATGTCTCAGAAGTAACCAGTTAATTATTTTGAAATTAATTCTATATGTACCAGGTACAAAACATTGGCAGTTTGCTCTGTAAGAGGAATACTTTTAATTCTCTTATAGTCATTAGCATTTCAAAACCAAGTGAATCTTTGATATCTTCTCCCCTCTCCCTCCTCTTTCCCCAGTTACTTGTTGGTACGGCATGTTTGCTAAAAAGGAAGCAGAACATTTGATTAAGAGAGACGTCTTCGGAGTACGACTGTCTCTCCTGAATGCTGCTGCCTTGCTCTTCTGAAAGGCTGACCCTAACTTAACAGGGAATGAAGGGGACCCAAAACCGCAAAAGCAAGTCACAAATAGTAATGTGCAGAGCTTTTTCCCCTAGCTAATTCGGATGGAGTTGGGCTGATGGTGAGAAAGAGGCTGGGATGGAGAAAGGCGCAGAGGGAAGGACAGGAGGAGTTTTCACAAGATCAAGACAATGCGTCCAGTTATAAAACACTGTGCCACAAGAACTCAAATCCTTGTCTCTTTAGAGAAAGAAATAATATAGCTGGAGTGGAAATTTATGCCACTTTTTCTTTTTAACTAGTGCATCAGGTTTCTTTGCCACACTCACATTAAGTTCCCACTATAGCGTTTTGGCAGTAAAAACAGTAGTGTTGTAGCGGTTTCCCCTGAGGAGCAACCTTGTATGGGTCAACAGAAGCGCAGGACAACAAAACCCTGCGTGGTACTTTCTGAAAAAATACCGCAAATATTACTGTTTAAAAACAGGCAAACCCTGACCTGCCTTTAAGTTCAAAGCCAGTTACAGGGAACACGCATTGTTACTTCCGTATCCAGACATTTTCAGTTTTAATCAGATTTTGATGATTTGATGCAATCTCTTTAGTGAAAGTCTGGAGATTTAAAATCTGAAACTGAGCTGCTTAAAACCTCAGTCCAGTTACTCGCCAGAAGAGACTGGAGAATTACTGTCCTGGTTTTGGCTGGGATAGAGTTAATAATTGTCTTCCTAGCATCTGGTCTAGCATTATGTTTTGGGTTCAGTATGTGAGGAATGTTGATAACACACTGATGTTTCCAGTTGTTGATAAGCAGTGTTTATACTAAGTCAAGGATTTTTCAGCTTCTCACGCCCAGGCAGCGAGAAGGCTGGAGGGGCACGAGAAGTTGGGAGGGGACACAGCCAGGGCAGCTGACCCAAAGTGGCCAAAGGGGTGTTCCATACCATGTAACGTCACGTCCAGTATATAAACTGGGGGGAGTTGGTCTGGGGGGGATCGCTGCTCAGGAACTAACTGGGCATCGGTCAGCAAGTGGTGAGCAATTGCATTGTGCATCACTTGTTCCGTATATTGCAATTCTTTTATTATTATTACTATTGGCATATTATTGTTGTTGTTGTTGTTGTTATTTTTTTTCCTTTCTGTCCTATTAAGCTGTCTTTATCTCAACCCATGAGTTTTACTTTTTTCTCCTGATTCTCTCCCCCATCCCACTGGGTGGGGGGGGAAGTGAGTGAGCGGCTGCGTGGTGCTTAGTTGCTGGCTGGGGCTAAACCACGACGCTTTTTCAGATTTTACTTTTGTTTGTTGCATACCAGAAAATGAATTTTGTAGTTTCATGTCTTATATATTTGGGGGCTGTAGAAATTCCAAGGACTTTATCTGACAGGGTATTGCTCCACTGAAGGATGTTGCAGTGAATTTTAGCAGCAAAATTTGTTGAAGTATTCTTTACATACCTTTGTTCGTTACGTGCATTTCATGAGCCTCATAAAAGATGTCCCTGTTCTTGGCTTTAGCTGGTCTTGAGGACAGGAATAAAAGGCAACCTCTGAAATACAATAAAAATTATCATGAAAAATTATAAATAAAAATATTTTGCCCTGTTCCTTACCTTGTACATCCGATGAGCTTTTGTAAAAATATAGGTCTTGTGGTACACCTTGAAGCTAACAGTGAAGCAAAAAAAGGACAATGAATTTGGAAGTTGAATTTTCCTCAAGGACAGTTCCACTTGTCTGATAACAAGAGTTCTGCTTTTAAACGCAGTTGGGCTTACACCATTGTTTGCAGCTGATTTAGGATTCTGCTTTGTAAAAGGTACTAACCTCAAGTTTGAGAAAGACTGGATTTGCAAATGATCTGAGTAAATGTTTGAAAATGGTAGATATAAAAAGTAAAAAAAAAAAATCTGCTATTTGGCTTAGAAAGAAGTATCTGATTAGTGAATGAGAGAGGAGATGCTTTTAAAAATCATGTTGTAGAAGGAGAAGAGGCAATAAACAAATTATTATTTATGGTAATTTTAAATCTGTATGGTTTTGTGCTGATTCTTTTTTTCTGTTTCTGAGTTGTCATATGTTCAGTTATAATGTGTGCAGCAGCATAGGACCTTCCATCCAAGAATCTTAAATAGTCTACAGATTAGTTGATGTCACATCTTAATAGCACCAAAACTGAATTTCTGAACAGGAAAGCAGAAATCTAGGAAGTTGGAAACACTTAATTTGATTCAACATGGGAAAAGAACTCAGAATCCTACATCTCTTTGTTTTGAACAGCCCTATAAAGAGAAGCATTTTCATTATCATTCTGCTTTCTTTATAGATTCTGGAAGTTGGCTATTTTAAAAAGTTTTCAGTGCTAGTAACTTCTGAATAGACACTTTGCTGCTTCTTTTTATGGTTTGCTTAATTCACCAGCATGAAAATTAACTACAAAGAAAATTGAATTTTGTTTAGGGGGTTGGACGTTGTTTAGCAAAATACAGATTTGTACAGCATCTCTTCTTTCCATGCTCTGTATAACACTGCATTTCCAAAGGATTTTGTATGCTGTGTGTAGTTCCATACTTCAGAAAACAGGCACATAAACAATAGATAATGTTTTCCTAATAAATATGATAGGTATGGAAATGCATCTCACTTTTCCTATTTATGTGTCATTAGGACAGCTAGAAAGATTGTCACAGCATCGCTCAGTCCCAACTTCAATGGCAGAATTATTCTTCTAGTTCTGGATTTTTAAAACACTTTTGTAGCACTGGAGCATATAAGAAATGGTAACGGCACTCTGCTGTATGATGAACCAGCACACACAGCTTGTCACGTAGTCATGAATGTTGTTCCTAGTACAACACTTTCTAATTTGCAGTAATTAATTTTTCACTTAAATTCAGTTACATTATGGCTACATCACTGCTGCTGTCACTGTTACCTTCTTTTGCTTCCTTTTTTCACATTTATCATCATGACAGCCAGGGATCCTTTTGCAGACTTCTGTTTTGGGCCCTTTGTGATAAGGACAATTTAACACGCTGCTCAACATTATGTAAGAGCTCTTTCTCCAGTATTTCAACTCCTAAGAAAATATCTGTTTATGAAATGAATGTCTTCTCTACATTAGCTCTGTAAAGAAAAAAAAAAAAATTAAATACAAGAAATAAAAAAATTATGGTATATGTTTAGGACTTTTCTTCCAGCAAAGCATAACAAAACCCAAGCTGCATGCTGTTATTAGGTTTTTGAAGGACAGTTTTGTCTTGTCCTTGCTAAAATAACAGCCTTTCGTGACAGCAAAACCACAGCAGCCAGCCTGTAAGCAAGAGCTTAATAATGTGTATTGCGCTGTGGTTTCTAACCTGCCATGGTCCAGATTAGTTTTAAGAACATATCAAAGTAAATTACAATAGCAGTCCTGGGAATGCTTTTGTATTTGTTTGCACGCTGTTAAAATGTTTTAATTGGTTTCAGAAATCTGTTGACATAAAATAATTCAATTCATTATGCTGCCTCTAACAATAAGCTCCAAATTACCTTGTGCCTTCTCTATAGTTAAGCACAGTATGTTGTATAGTGAATATCTGGAATACTTATTTTATGGCTTACTAGGCAAAAGCTTTGTATTACAGCACACATACATTGTCTGTGGTCCTTAGAGAGTTGCATGTATTATGAATGATTCAAGAACAGTAAATACATATTTTGTATTGAAATACTAAGCAATTTGTGGCAAACTACAAAATATAAACTAAAACCTATAATGAAAGCTCCGGTCTAACTCGCACTTTCTGCTCCCGTCAAATTGCAGCGTAATTTAAAGGGAAAACTAGTGCAAGGCATTCAGTTGAATTTCCATTAGATCTCTCTGCCGTCACTGGGAGGTTTATCTGGTAGGCAACTTCCCAGGCAGTGCCTGCTGTAGTGTCCCAAGTTAACAGCTTTGAAGAGCAGCCCAGATACAAAAGATTTTCACTTGTACTGCACATATGTGGTAAAAGTAGCACTGGGACTTCCCTAGGCTATAAATATAACTGCAAGATGGCTAGGGATGGCAGGGTGCCAGTAAATTTTGCCTCCCTAATCTCAGAGTGCGGGGATGTGCCGTGATGTTAATTGAACTACTACTAAAAAGGAACCTTTCAGCTTTTCAGTGTAGCTAAATAGAACTCATTCTCTTTAAAATTAATAATACCAGGCACAATATTGGTAAGAAAATGCAACTCCACTTAAGAGCTAAGGTTATTTTTGCAATTTTTGAGGTTGGATATTTCTCTTCTAGCAGAATCTGCCGCTAAGGCCCGTTTAAAGCAAAAACGGGAAAGCTTTTGAAAACACGAAAACGCAATTCCTCAAAAACACGCTTGTTTTCCCCAGCACATCGTAAGAAAACACGAGCTGCTCTCTCTTTCTGCCGGCCAGAAGCCTGCTGCCCTTTGAACGTGGTGCTGCGCACGTGGGCGCACTTTGGGTCTGTCCGCGGGGTGGGCAGGTCTGACGTCCCCCTCCGGGGACCAGAGGAAGGGGGAAAAGTCGTTCGAAGCAGGGTCGCAGCTCAGCTGAGCTGAGATCCTAGACCTGGGGAATGGAGGAAGAATCCCAGTCGGGTCTGGAGCCAGCTGTTTCGGGACCTATTCTGCCATCCATTTCTGGAAGGCAGGTTCCAAGGACCAGTTGAGCGGGGGCAGCTAACAGCGCGACAGAGCGGTCGACCCCAGACGCGTCCTCCCGGGAGGAGATGTAGGTGAGGAGAAGGCTGCCAGGCTCAGGGCTCGCCTGCTCCGGGCTGTGCCTAGCTGCGGCACCCGCGCTGAGATTTGTGCCTGACTGCAGGGGACGACAGCAGCCTGGAGCTTGCCGAGCGACACGCGGAGCTCAGGGGTTTCGTGGATAGGGTATACGTAGCTAGCGACTTACTTTTAAAGGAGGTTGTGGGGGTCAGTCTTTCGAAACAGGTAGAGAAGTCTCCTGCATTGAGGGATAAGATACGAGAAGACACCCTGTGAGGATAAGCACCGGTAACAGAGCAAACCGCTATAATTTTCCACCCTAAATTGAACACAGCATCTTTTTTAATAGCTGGAGCGCGCGAAGTCTGAGGGATGAGGGTAGGGAGGCTGGTGTGTCACCTGAAGACAGCCGATACACTCTGAAGGTCCTCACAAAGGCTGAATGGTTCCACAAGACAATTTTGGGCACTTCAGGATCTTCAGATTCCTTTTGCAGCCGTTAAAATATTCTGAAGTATGCTGCATTTAGAGGAACGGAGGCTGTTTCAAAGGGACTAATTATCAAATATGCTGTTTTCCCTGAAGCCTGTTTCAGTTCACGATGCTCTTCGGGGACCAGGAGAACCTACATGTGAGGTTTAAATATAACTGCAGCCACGTTCCTCAGGTTCTTACTGGGGGAGTGGATGGAACTGCTTCAGAGAAGCAGGTGGATTCTCTTAGGACCAAACAGAGCATTTGAAGGGGAATAAGTACTGCTGCTGTCCTCTGAGCGTATCACAGTCCTCTCTCTTCTGTTTTTAGGCTTTTTTTAGACAGAGGAGCTGATAAGGAAAAAGTATTTAATCATAACAAAATTTGTGCAAAGGCTTTACAGGAGTATCCTTTGTCAGATTTTGTTTTGGTAACTAAGACTGTGAATTTCGGGAAAATTAAAAGAAGGCTTTCGACATTTATCCTCATCACCTTATTGGGAGCTGGGTGAGTTTAGGCAGCTTTGGAATCAGGCTTACATAGATGCAAGGCAAGCAGTGACTTCAGTACGTCCTTTCACCAACCGTCATGAAATCTGAAGAGATAGGGAAAGAAGAAAGCATAATGTTGATGGACCCAGCTTCACCATTTTCTTCGAGTTCTTCTAGGTTCTTTAATGGATTATCAGTTTCCAGACTAAAGCAGATTTTTTTCTATGTAAGATGTATTGGTCTAAAAGATCTTAATGGGGGAAGCAGGAGTATGATGTCCAGCCCTGTGAAGAAGACAAAGGAGAAATTAAATAACTTTCAGCAAGCCATTCTAATCCAGCTCTTTGCTGTGCCTCAAAATCTCTAACTATCATCATGTTCAAGATTATACAAGGCAATTAAGAAATTATTATCAAAAAGAACTGTGTGCTGCAGCCTTGTTATTTGGGTATTGAGAACACGGCTTTATAATTAAATGCTGCTTGCACATTAGCTACACAGTGTCCACCCTGCTAAGGCTAACACCTCAGAACAGATTCTAGCAAAATGTTTAAATGTTTAATACAAGAGTTCAAATGAATTCTGAAAAGGCAACATCAATTCTTTATTTATTTTCCTTTTTTTTTTTTTTACTCTAATGTCAAAGACAGCTACATATTATTTTGTGATTTTAAGTTTTATGGGAAAAAAAAAGAAATGCAAAATGCATCTCAAACTACAACATAATTTGTTTTTAATATTAATAATGTAAACAAATGAGCTGGTTCATTTGAATATAGGGTGAAAAGACTTTAGATCGTAATAACTTTATGGTAAAACTTTAATACAAAAAGGCTTTCTATTGTGAGGCTATGAAGTGATTTCTTCCTGTTGTGAAGGCCCTAAAATGAATCACATTTTGGACTTTTTACCCTACCTGACTGCTCTAACTGCTGGCATGACACTGGGCTCATTTCAACTGGAATCTTTCATACTGATTGTTCAGTTCAAAAGAAGAAAAGTCCGTACCAAACTATTTCATTTTAAGGAATAATACAGTAAAAACAAAAAGATCTACTCACAGCTACTAGGAAACTATTTCAATAGAAGGCAAATTTTGCTACATTTAGGACACACAACACAATCCTGGTCTTCCTTTGATGCATGTAAATTAGGAGAAGTGAAGCTACACAAGTTTATAACTGTTGTGAGTTGTTTCAAGATTAGACTTATTATGATGAACACATTAAAGTTAATGATGACATTTCATTTGACATTTGGTGGGTTATAGTTTCTCACTGAGGCTTTTCCAGATAGACTGTAACAATGGATGTGGTAAAGAAGACTCTAGAAATAGCGATACTCGAAAAGGTCATCATGATTTCTCTGTACACTGAAGAACATTTGTGTAAATGAAATGCACTTGTTATAAATTTTCCTTTGTGTATCGGCACATACATAATTTCTGATATACTGTTTAGGTTATCTTTTTCAGTGGGGTGAACGTTTGAGCAAAAGGGTTTTCCTCCCTACACTGAGAAGCACGAGCTGTCTTTCTGCTTACATCTTTCTATCTTCACATAGTCAATCACTTTCAACACTAAGTCTCATTCAGTCCACCCTAAAACTTGACAAAACCATAATTTCCTTCTTTTTTAAAAGCTACTTTCAAAGGCATCAAGCAAGGGAATTCTTTATAGAAACATTATAGATAATGTTTAAATTTTAGTGTATTCTGAGCCTGAGCAAGATCTTATGTTTTGAGTACATGTAAGCTAGTCTGGATACAAATCAATAGTCCATATCCTCTTTCTTATTATATATCGGGAGATATGACTGGCACACAACAAAAATGCAGGCATTCCTGCCACATGCCAGGAGCTCTTCTGCATATGTGACAGCACAAGGTTATGTAATTAAATTTCTATTTCCATGGGTTTTGTGTGATGGGAGGGAAAGAAAAAAAGAAAAAGATAAAGTGTAGAGCATCAAAACAACCCATCCAGCCCAAGTGTGATAAAGGGTATTCCTTAACTAGTTTAGCAAGTGCCTTGGATGAATTATTCTCAAGGGAAGGATGTAGGCTGCAGGACACAGAGTGAGTAAACCTGAATTAATGTACAGTGTTATTGCTGAAATACTTTCCAGATGACATCTACTGATAACTCTGGGGGACGAATCTCTGTCTCCCCTTCTCTTTAGAGAAGCCAGCCCTGCAGCCAGTAATGCAACATCACAGCTAGGAGAGTTAGCAAGACTCTGACTCTATATTTACATAAACTCAATTCATATTTCCGAAAGAGTGCCTCTTATTAAGTGGTAAGTATACCTACTCAGCCACAGGGTGTGGGATCCCCCCCTTCCAAGTGAAAATCAGGCTCCCCTTTCCCTGGCCAGGTTTCAGTGTGAATTTGCATTTCTTTTTCTTAGTTTTTCAGCCCTCCTGTTGATTACTTAAATCTTTCTGTAAAAGCTGCTGATTAGAATTCAGTGATTAGTCACCAAACTGTAGCATATGACTTGCTGTTGCCTTAGGGTCCATACTGCTGTCTGTAAAAGTAAAATGTGAAATTCTTTCTCATTTATTATTCTAGGAGTAGGAAAGTTCCTCATCTGTTTAAGAAGAGCAAATAACACCATGAATTTTCAGTTTATGAAAAGCACTTATTCCAGGCAGAAAGTTTGAAATGGGAAGGGTTATGTGTATATTATTTTCTTATTTTGAAGTTGAAGGACCTTGTAAGAAACAAGCGATTGCACTGGCTGAAGTGATGAAACAATTCTGCTGAAGTGAAATGTAAACACTATCAGTGGTTGCTGAGTAGCAAGAGCAAAAAGCTCTGTTCTTATCTCCGAAAGTGCTGGAAATGGGTTTCCTTAGCTTTTTTTAAGATTAAATGTTCCACTGAATGTAACTTTCTGTTGAAGAAAAAAGCACGACTTGATGAGTTTGATCGTCCTGCAGGTGGGACATTCACAGCGCTGTTAATATTGGCGTACAGACATGATAATAGTTTAGCTCCTCTGCATGCTGCAGAGACTGCACAAGGCCTTTTGGCGTTCCTCGTTATGTTGCTTTCACTTGTTCTGATAATTCCTTGGGATGTGTGGCTTGCAGGCGTGAGGGACCTTTTCTTTGGGATGTTTCAATGGAAAGTAAAGAAAATTACAGTTGCAGATTACCTAAAGCCTTTTAAGCTCTTCAGTCTTTCATGTCAGGCTGAGTTATTTATTGGACACATCTCTTCAGCTGTTTATGTGCACTATCTTTTTGGTTTGTCTACATTTAGACAGATTATGGCTAATTCTGCATGTTGTTTATCACCTGGCACTCCAGACTGTGATAAACAAGTGATTCTGTTACTTCAAAATGCTCTTGTATATAATTCCAACTTGCTTTTTGACATGTATCCCCAGACGGACAGCTGTCTTCCAGCTTTCTTTTGAAATGTCAGTTTTAAGCTTTCAATTTTGTTTGCTTCTGGTTTATTTCTATTTAGTAGTTTACTAGCATTTCACTAAATAGAACTTTTATTATTCCCCACAGGTGTTTTCCTTTTTGTATATTTAGGAATTTTAGTCTAGCCAGAACCCAAAAAAAGTAGTTTTATATTACTTAAGTGACTTTATAGTACTAGTTGTGATCTTTTTATAAAATTGTCGCCACCATTCTTTTGTACTACATTATGCTTTGTGCACTGTTATACCCCTGAAGCCACGATATTCTTTCCTCAGGATTCTTAATGTTCATTCTCCTGGTTATCCGTCTCAACAGAGAGAGAAACTACTCTCAAATTTTTAGATATTTTTGCTGTAGATCTATTTAGATGGATTGTAAAACAGAATAGGCATACGATAAGGATCAAAGTAGATTTCTTGCTTGTAAATTAGAATGTACAAACAACTTTGGAAAATCAAGTCCATTAATAGTTTGCATGGATATCAGAAATGAAGGCATTCCAGGATTCAACAAAGGTGCTGATATTGTCTATGCTTTCATAACATTTATTCACTAGGAATTTGGTTGCTGTTACCTGTTATTGGAAGAATTATAATATGAAAATGATTTTCTGCTACTATCAATAAAGACTGTATTTGGAACAAGAGCCCTAGGCAAAAATCCTTGGAACTGTATTTTTCTGGGAAACGTTGGAGCATCCTGTAGTAGTCTTGATATCAAGTCCCAAGACTCTACTTTTTATTTAAATTCAGTACAGAAAGTAAGTGCAACTGAAACCATTGTCAGATTAGCATCTAAAAACTAAATTTTACTGCAAGCTGCTGGTGTACATGAAAATGTACCCCCATGGAGGTAGAAACAATGCTGTTTAGAAGACAAAAGCAACCCACTATTCCAGCTTAAAAGAAGTCTGTCACAAAACAATTACGTCTTAACATCCTTTCTAGCAGGATTAAATAACACACTCGAAGACTGTAAATTGCCCATACACGATACGACTGCTTCGCTCCATGTAATTATATAACTACACTGTAGTGTTTGAAACAGTGATTCCATCTAGTGACAGGTTAGAATGTATACAAATGCATGTTTCAAAATATAATAATTTTTAAAATTCCCTGACAAACTAGGAACTGTAAAGAAAATTTAACTGTTGTGGTTTTGTAGCCTGATCCCAAGAACTGAGCCTCCAAGCAGTTGTATGCAATTGGGTGGGGTAGCTGTCAACATAGGTAAGAACATCTTTCAATGAGAAAAAAACGGACTTGGTATCCGTGACTTTGCAGTTATTTCACTTTGAGGCCTTTAAGGCAAAAATAGGCTGTGGAAAAGCATATAAAATATCTCTTCTTTTCTTTCAGAATTGCACTTTTGAAATTGGTCCCAGAAACAAAATTATTAACAAGTACTTCTATCTTTAGGAGATACTCCTTTTTTGACAATTAACCTAAAATATCGGTCATCTTTTTTTTTGTTTTTGTTTTTGTTTTTTTTTTTTTTTTTAATGTTGCAAAGACAATATGCCTCTTTATTCCTCTCTGGTGACTGAAGCATTTATGGAGATTTATGGGATAGCTACTGCCCCAAGCTGGCGGATTTGCTGTCCAGCTCAGGAGGATACACAGACATTTTTACAGCCTAAGGTTCTGGGTTCATTGCTTGCAAGAAATTCCACAAGGCTTCCTGAGAAGCATAAATAACACTTTAATATATATACAGATAACCACTAGTTATTTGTCACACCTTAAACAGGATGGCCTGTGGCGTTCATTTTCAGTCTTTTCCTGGGATGAGGTACCACATGTGCATGCAGAGGTATCACTTTTCTATAGATATGCACAATAAACAAATGCCACTGGATTTCTTTATATTCAGCGGTCCGTGTTTTGGGCTTGGGGTTTTTTTCATGTTTGTTTGTTTTATTATTTGTTCTATTACATGAGAGCTGGATAACTTCTGTCTTCTGGCTTTCAGAATAAAATCGCACATTTTTGACAGAAATAACTAATGTTATTAGTTTATTTGTTATATTAGATGGAGCACAATAAGATCACCTGTTATATCAAACTGGTTCCTTCCTGGTATTAAGGCTAGCTGTGTCCATACGGTTAGCAAGTTAGCACAGAAGAAGAAGTGAAGTGTGGTTATGTATTTATTTAATTCAGTTTTTCTTATGACATTCTTTTGAAACTCTAGGGTGGACTTTCAGCAAAATATTTAGGAGACAAAATTGTTCTTTAACCTCCCGAGATTCATTCAGGTTGAGAACAATTCAAGAAAACACAGTCTAGGCATAAAACGTTTAAAGCACAGTTTTCCGTAAATGTCCTAAAGAGCTAGCACAACCAGTGCAAAATAAAGATCTTGCTGTTTGTGGGCAGAATGGTCTGCAGCTTCAAGCCTTCTGGAATTTAAAAAATTACATTTCTTATGCCCAGGGTGATGATGTCATGTGTGTTCCTGCAAATATGCAGGGAGCCTCACCTGGAACTTCTGCCAGTCTCTCTGGCAGAGAGGCTTCCCAGGGTGACATTAGGTACTGGTGGACACCTTTTGTATGACACCCCAGCAGCAAAAGTACATTTCCGATCATCTGGCACATTTGGGTTCTAGACCTTCATCCTGAGGGACCTCGTGCTCATGGCTCCCCCATTGCAGAAAAGCGTCCTGCTTGCTGTCTTCCGTGGCTGTGCTCTCTGCTGGCTCAGGAGCACTTAGAGCTCAATATTTTCTATTTCCTGACTTCTAAGCCACTGTAGGAGAGGTGATGGTGTCAGTTCAACAGGTTTCTGGCTCTGAGTCCTAGTTAAGATGTGCTGAAGTGGGAAATTTTAATATTTTCTGCTACTTAATGCAGATGTCCAGGTGTTCGTTCTGTTGGTTGTCATGAGCGATAGAATGGACTCTAACACTTCAAAATTATCTGGATGTGGACTTTTGGGCAAGCAAGTCTTAAGTACTGCAGTTCTGCAGCTGATCCCTGTCCCTTATGGAAAGCCCACTGGCAAAACAACTGCCCGCGGCACGGTCGCCCACGATAACTGATGCACTTAGCAGTATGAGCTGCTGCCTTTGAGAGAGGGTCAGGTGTGTGAGGAAATGCTCGCCATTCCTTCGCCAGGTAGTAAGGAAGCAGGAATGCCCAACGCACAACCAGGATCTCCAGGGCTACCTGATCTGGTGCTGCTTTACCTGCCTCCCCTCGCCAGTCGTGCAGGACCGGTGCAGGACTGCAGGTAGGTGAATAAGGGCTGTTGCAGAAGGAGGCAGGAGGGGAACAGGGTTTTTTGGAAAGCAGTGCATCGTTGTGTGAGGATGGAGAAAGGAGATCTACAGGCCCCAGAAGGTACTCTGCCGCAGGGACGTGAGGGAAGAAGAAAAGATGGTTCCTAAAGGGAAAAACTGGCGGAAGAAAAAGATCTCCATCCAAACACACAGATATCCTTAGACTACAAAGTTTTCCAGATCTTTCCCAGCCCTTGATTTCTTCCAACCATATGCAGTCCTCCTTTCTGTCCCCTACCTGATTCCTACATGCCCAATATCTCAAAAATTTGACAAAAGCCCCCTCCACTAACTGTATATTCCTTCCGTGCTCTCTCCCTCCCCCAGCCAGGCCCTTCACGCCCTTTCCCACGGTTGGGAAACCACGCCGACACTCCAGATCACCCCTAACAGCCCTCCTCTCCCCTTTGCCCAGCAGGCCACTCTTGCAAAGCTGCCCAAAGCTGCCCACAAGGATAAGGACACCTGCTCTTTGGGGTAGCAACGATCAGTTTTGCCTCAATTCGTGGGCACAGCGAGCTGCCCCACCTCCCCCATACATCGCAGTTAACCACCCTCTCCTGCCTCCATCTCGGGGGAGCTCTCGGGTCCGGCAGCACGCTGTCCTGGCATCGGGGAGGTGCAACAGCCCAATCTCCTACAGCCACACGGTGCCGCAGGGCAGAGAAATTGCTTGTCAGGCAGCATCAGGCCCACATACACAGTCGTTGCCGAGCGAACAGCAATCACACAGCAGTTTTTCGCTGTTAGGTTGACATTTTGTATTTCATGTTAACTTAACCCTCATACAAAAGAGAGAATCACGCAAAATGCTGTCAGGTTATTTTATTTTTCAAGAGATTTTTGCCTTTTAAATGTAGTTTGTTTAGTGATCCGGGCCATTTTACAATGACTACATGAGTATCTGTGCTCTTCTCCTCTTTGACCCACTCTTCGAGTCTCAGGTAAAAGGTGAAGATCTTTTTCTGATTGCTAGTATATATAATGAGAGTTTTAAAACACTATTTAGAAAAGTCATTGTAAAACCTAGGCATATTCCCCTTTGGCTCAGAGCTCAAATGAAGCAATAATAGGTCTCTTTGTTAAATCCCAAGATTTCTATCTTTGCATTCAGATTATATTTTCAGTGCTGAGTATACCATGAAAGTAATAGAAAATCAGTCCTCTTCAGAAAATAGGAACTTCAGTTGGTAAATGGGGAGCAGGCAGATAAAGTTTAGGAGTCAAACCAGCACTTCTATGTGGGGAAACGGTACTTGAGATCTGCGAAGAGCTGGGGCTTATCTCGGGCAGGAACGTCTTTGACTGCCCTTGTGACAAGCTGCCCAAATATGATCACCAAGTGGAAAAAAACTGTTTACATAGGCTGGATGAAGGCTTCAGTTTACCGGATGAATTCTCCCCAGACCGTTTGTTGTGAACAGACTTGATCCAAGTCAGAGCTCCTCTTCCCTGATGAGACTGCTCATACCATTCACCCCAACGAAAGCATGAGCAAGCTCCATCTGGCAGCTACAAGGCCTCTACAAATCACTCCGCGTGTGCACTGGAGGCCACCGTGGTGCCGAACACAAGGTCAGGCAGCAGGAGGACTTTCTTTCCATGGAGGTGGGATGCACTCTGCCACAGGAGGACACAGGAGTCAGGCAGAGAACGGAGAAGGGAGTAGGAACGACAGAGGAAAAAAAGCAAGAGCGAGGAAAGCTCATGGGGACATGCAGCAGTTCGGGTTGGATGGGGAGGTGAAGGAGCAGAGGTGGAGAAAACGGTCAGCAGTAAGATGGGAAGCAGCAGAAGGTCTGCAGGGAGAGCCAGAGGCACGGAGGGTGAAAGAAAGAGAGGAGTGAAGGTAACTGGAGACGCCGGAGCAGGAGCTCTAGGGGAGTTCCAGCGGAGGATGGCAGCACCTGCCGCTACACCCTACAGCCCTGTTACCCCACACGCCTACCTATGTAGTCTCCTGTGTTGCAGCTTTTTTTTTCCTTTTTTTTCCTTTAATGAGTACTAAAGATTGGAAAGAGAAGAGAAAAAGTGTTCCTTCACAGTAAATTCCTCCAGCCAGCCAGTAGGACCTTTGCACTCCTGCAGTTTTTTCCACTTTTTATTTTCACCCAAAGCATCACGTATTCCCGCTCTCCATCCCTGCAGACAGGGAGGGAGCATCACTGCATCAGGGTGGGCACAGGAGCTCAGTCTGCATCTTGCTAGAAGGGCCCCAGGTTGTGCCTCGTGACAGCAGCTTCTCCCTGAGAGCTAAGCCTGGCCACAACAGATCGCAAGCTGACCTTGGGAGGAAGGCAGCTTCTTTGATCTCTTAGACTGCAGGTCCTTCCCAGGATTTGCCTACCCACAATTTTATAACTGTATTTGTTGTCCTGAACAGGTGAAGAGCCACACACACACACGCGCACACACACACACACTTGTCAAATTCATCCAAATTCATGTTTAATATCATACTAACTTAAAGATGTGAGGAAATATATTACAGCCAACACCAAAACTATACATTCCCACTTACATGAAACAGGTTAAAGGAATATCCAATAACAAACTCCAGCCTTGGAGTGTACTAGGAGTCAGGTTTCTTCCTGAGTTGTCATGTGGGATTTCTGAGGTTTGCTTTTGATGTGAAAGCTGATGGGCTGACACAGTAGCTTTTCCCTTCCTGATCTTTTCGAGCTGACCTCCACAATGTGCCTGAAGAACTGGTGACCTGCTCAGCTGCCTGGGTTAGCCAAGCGAGGCAGCTCTCGGTGCCCCTTTCCTCCCCGTGTCCCCTTGATCAACGTGGATCCCTTTTTCCCTCCTGGTTCTATTCCTGAATGGACTCGTACTGCTGTTCAATGCAAATGTAGTAAGTGAGTGCTCTTCTCCACTCCTTATTTGGGGGATTTCTCCTAGTTTGCACTCCTGCTGTGTTTTTCACTTAGCACTTTTCGCTGGTGTAATCCTCCTGCCTTAAATGGCTTTCCTGTGCGATCACACTGCTCTCAGAACCGTTACAAAACATTATAAATCACATACCATAAAAAGTCTTCATTGTGCTACATCTTCTCAAGCTCACAAGATTCAGATTGGTTTTAACGTTTTAAAGAAACCATGTACCATCTGTGGTAAGGGTGACAGACTGCTTTGTCTGAACCGGCTTCCCTCTTATTTATTCTCAGTTTTATGCAACACTTCCCCAGCGTTCCATATACTGGGAAAACAATCATGATACTAAATAAAATACTCAGAAGGTAGGAAATGCCAAGATTAACTTTACCATGGCTATTTTAATCTCTCCACTTTTGCCCTGCATGTGCATATTTATGAAGTTTATTAAAAATCTTTGCTAATGCACAGATTATCGTTAGGTTGCTCAGTGAGTCTTCAAGCCCTCTCATTGTGAATGAATAGCTAAACTTAATCCTCTGAAAACCAAGTAGTACAAAAGTCAACACCCATGTCATGAATCTATAACATTGCCTCTTTACACAATGCTTGATGTGTATTCAAGCCTTTACCCTCATTGATGCTCAAGACCTGAGACTTCAGGGTATGTCTAGTACTTTACTAACATAGATTTGGTTTTAGATCAAATATAACACATGAAGCTATCTACAGTTTGCCTGTAGTTAAACCTACTCACGCAAAGCTTATCACCCCCGGGAAACCATTACCTCTTCTTTACTCTTGCTCTGACGATTTTTCCCAAGAAACAGTAGAAGGAAGGTGAAGGACATCACTGCTGAGTATGCCACATGCATTTTGATGCTTTCTGTGGCCAGGAGATACCATATCTGCTTATTTCAGAACCAAACATAAAATAAACACCAAATGTCAGTCAACACCAAAACTGCTTATTTCAGTGCTACTTGGCAAGCATTAACAGAAAGTAAAGCTTGAGCCTAGCCATAGCAGGAATGAAACTCCTACATGAAAACCAAAGGAAGCAAAACTCAAACATTTTAACATGAAAGCAGGATTGCTGGAACACTGAAAAAAATAATGTCTTCGTGTTCAATTATCAAAAAAAAAAAAAAAAAAAAAAGAATAATGTTGGTTTAGCCTGATCATTTGTTGTAAACTCACAACACAAATGCTGTAAATTCCCTTTTCCTGTTTAGGGGTAAGTTGAGGCAGACACAGACCAGAACAGTGAGCTCTTGACACCAGTGTGCACTCGTGGCTTTGCACAGGTTTGGCAGACTCATGGTGTTCTGGGTTTATCCGTTCTTGTAGACTCAAGAGACTCAAGGGGTTATCAGTCCTTGGGAAACTTTCCCACACTACCTTCTCAGTGTGCATTTTTCCTCTCTCCAGCCTGCTGTGTTTTTCTACCCAGACCTATAGATACTTCTAGTACTCATTCACACACACACACACCCAAAAAATCACACAAAAAGAGTAATTTATGATGTAAAATTGTAACAGAATTTTTTCACATTTTAAAGAGTCTTTCTCTCAAGTACATATATAGATATACATGTATATGAATGTATACAAACACAGAAAAAGAACAAGACTGTGTGTGTGGGCTGTGTGTTTGTATGTACAGGATGTTTTATTTAAGTTTGAATGAGCATTTAAAAGTGGCTAACATATTTTGTATGGCTTTAAAAGTATCTGTTTTGGTATTCTATCCACTCCTCAGCCTCACACCAATGAATAACCAACAAGGGATTAAATTAAAATCCAAACAATATCTCCTACATGTGCTGGAGGAAGTCAATGCCTCGTTCTGCAAGATGTGGATGTGCCCTGTGTATGAACTCGGCACATTCAAAGCCTATTGATTTTTTTCCCGTGGCGGGCTCTATCCAACTCCTGCTAATGTCAGTGGGCACCTTTTCACTGACTTTATCAGGGGTTTGGAGCAGATTCTTAATCTCTTTGATTTTAGTATGAACTTGAAGAAATCATGAACTATAAACCTATATGTTTGACCAGCTCTTTGATGGGAAGTGTTTTATACCCATTGAGTTAACTTATTATTTACAGAATGGCTTACATTCAGAGCTACAATAAATGTTATTTTCTGATTCATAAACACAGTTTGACTGCTCAATGGTACAAAAATGTATTCAGCAAAGTGCAAATCTAGTTTGGGCTTTGCAACAAAGTGTTTTCTGCAAATAAAAGGCCATTTCTTGACAAGGAAAAAATACTTTTTAAAAAAAGGCATGTATTTATGTATGCATTATAAGTCCTTTTAGAGATCTGGAAACAATTTTAAGATTTGTAAGCTTTTCATTTAAAAATAAAAGTTGTTATGCTAACTCAATTTTAAGCCTGTGGAAACACTGAAAACATAGATCCATTTATATCTATCGCATCTATTTAGTTAAAGCTTTAACGTATTTTTTTACAAGGCAAAACAATTTAAGATATAGAGAATCTGAAAAAAAAAAAAGGTTCATCTTAATAGAAAGTATCAAGAGATGGATTTAATTACCTGTTGAGTTACATGCAAGACTCCAAACCTCTCTCCGATTGATATCGCTGACATGCAGGGCAATAAAAGTTAAACAATTGCATTTTAATGATTTATTCTCAAGTTCATATTCAGAGCTTCAGCCATGTGGCTGCCATTAATGTTAATAGGGGTTACACAGCTAAAGCCAATTTAATCAAGTTAAGAACATATTCCAGGGGAAGAAACCTGTCATATGACAGAACATGCATTTTTGGTTAACTAATGAGATTATGGGTTGCGGTAGAAATCCACTGTGTCTTAATGTGAGCAAAAAGAAAAAGGAGGAAGAACACACAACAGATGCTGGGAAGATTGTTATTGCA
This sequence comes from Astur gentilis, assembly GCF_929443795.1. NCBI lineage: Eukaryota > Metazoa > Chordata > Aves > Accipitriformes > Accipitridae > Astur > Astur gentilis. Next base: position 26,498,346 of record NC_064890.1, on the reverse strand, counting down.
AGAAATGAATTTCCACCACTAACAGCACCTTCTCTCCACCTCATCCGCAAAAATGCACCTAATGGGAAACAGGGCTCTGAAGCTGATGAGTCAGACAAAGCTTAACACAACTAAGTCTTCTGAGACTGCTGTGCCCAAGAAAAAACATGCGAGCTCTTCTATCTGTTTGAGGTAGGGGGGGAAGCAGTAATTCTTGCAAGAGAAACGGTCTAACCTTTCAGGCTTTGTTTTGTTTTGATATGATTACTTTACTGTACAAGAGCATCCCCACCCTACTGGGGTTGCCTAATATGCAGGAAGAGTTGAATCAGCTTTGGGAAGCAATATGAGATCCTGTCTCCTTCTCCCTCCGTGAGCTGCCTTAGGTTGAAGGGAGATCATGTTTCCATCACAACCCAACAGTTCAGTGTGAACCCAGGCTGCAGCAGCTGGGACTGAAAGAGAACTGGCCTAGACCGGGTGGGTCTGGAGGCATTGAAAGGGATGACTGGGAGCTGAGAAGATCCCCAGGTGGTCTTCCTCAGCACCTTCTCAGACCTGGTGGGGACGGGACTAAGGGATGTGAGACACCATGTTTGAAGGACTGGTTGTTGGCTTTCCTGCCCAAATGCCTCTCTTCTCCTCCTGCCCTGAGATTAAACAAGGAGAGAAGGAAGAGGGGGGAGAAGTGTAGCTGAAGTCCCTGACTGAAGAAATCTGATATTCTCTTTTCTGGGACGTTTGGAGAGCAGCCATAAGGTCTGGTTGCCCAGCTGTTGTTCCCAGCCATAAAACTGGCTATGGTTGCTGTGAAGTTCATCTCATGCAAAGGGTTCTTCTCTAGGTTTGGATGCTGGAGGGATCGGCCTTTATGTCTGTACCCTTGGGAGTTAGCTGCAGCCTTGGGAGTTAGCTTCAGCCTGGCTTTCCAACCTGCCAGCAACTGGGCTGCTTCTCTAAACTGCAACTGTGGCTTTCACTTGTTGTTGTATGTGGAGAATGTGCAAGGATACTAGATTCAGGAAAAAGCCATGGATTTGGTAGAGTGATTCCAAGCTTTATGATCCTTAAAGGTTTCCCTTCACACAGTAATTAAGCCTCATTTAGGAAAAATATTGGAGAGGATCTGTGATACAGATATCTGAGATTCCACGTGCCAGTTCAGGTGATGGAGAGATGCATCTCGTGTAGTATAGTGTTCCTATGACTAACAGGCATGCAAAGGGCCATGAAATAAGAACAGTGCTGTGTGTACTCAGACCCATGACATGACTCAGGGGACATGCCCTCCAGGGGTATTTGGATGTGGCACAGTGTCACACAGCTGCTCTGAGGTCAGGATTGCAGGACAAAGAGAAGCTGTAGCACTGGTCGGCAAATGGATGTGCCAAAATGGGAAACAGGTCCCAAAAGCATGAGTTCATACAGGTGCTGTGAGGCTCGCCAGGCCCTCGCAACAAGGATGAGCTGGTAAAGTGAGTGAACGCAGTATGAAAATGTAGGAAGAGGAGGAAGTGGCCAGCACAAAGTAGCTGTGTGTAGAAGCAGTGCTCCCTGCCAAAAAAGATAGCTTTCACAATAAAGAAATGTAGCTTGGAAAAAACAAGATTCAGTTTATGGCACTGTGATTGCTGAAATTTTGCTGTTGGAGTGGGGAGCATTTGTTGAAAATCAGAGTGCTTTCCACTCAAGAAGAGCTTCAGATATGACAGAGGGTTCTGGTCATGGGTTCTGCAAAATTCACACAAGATATGGAAGAGATTCATCAGGAGTGCCACTTAGTAGAGCAAAAGTACAAACCTTCTTCTGAAGGAAAAAAAAAAAAGGGAAAATGTTATCGGCCACGTGGACTAGCACAGACTGTACTTGTGGCTCACTGACCACTGGCAGGATCTTCCTGAAAGCTCATTGCTACGCTTCAGTGGCAAGAGCAGTTCTGAATTGGTATGGCAAGAAGGATGTATACAAGGTAAACCATCTTCTTTTACCTCTATTTGAACAGGTAGGTCTGTGAATACATTGATAACCACTGAGAGTCTGGAGGTAATAAAAGAATAGTGTTAAAAGTTAGGGAGAGAAAGGCCAGAGGCAGAGCTGGAACCTTTTCTGTAGTGTACAGATCCCCCTGAGAGCCTGCAGCAGAGGGTTTGCCAGGGAAGCCATCTAGCCTTTCGAATTGATGAAGTCAGGCAAAGGGTTAAGCGGTCAGAAGTTTTGATGTAAGCAGGAAAGTTGGTGATTGCTTATTGTAAAACTGCATATTCGATATCAGAGTCACTGAAGGAAGGAATGATTTCATGAGAATGATACTGGCTGCTCTGGGAAAATGAGCCAGTCTGGGAATCTAGCAGCAGAGGTGGAGACAGCCAGCTCCTAGTGAAAGTTCAGATAACTTCCACAGGGATCCTCACAAACCAGAAGTGAAGAGAAATAGGTGGTGTCTTCTCTTAAGGGCAATGAGAAAGAGGATTAGAAGTCCTAATATCTGCTAAAATGAGGGAAGAACGTGTGCCTCTTCACAATTATCACCTTGCACAGAAACATGAGATGAATTCCTAGTGATGGTGCTAATTCTGTGTGGTGCAGGAAGGGACAGGCAGAGGAGCGGAGAACATGTGGCTCTTCAGCTGGCAGCACGGAGAGAGAACTGTTGCCAGGTCTCCCTCAGGCGATGGACCTGGCACTGCAGAAGTTATTAATAGGTCTCCGCTGCAAACTACTTATACTAATTTGGGGGAAAGATGGTACCAAAATATGGTCTTGGTTTTCCCTGCGTTACATTTTGGAACCAAGTTACATTCATAACAAGTACTTCCTATCAAAGGCGGGGGCGGGGGGGAAATATTAGTACCAAACAATCAGTCCCGGATCCTTCTGGCCAAACTTTAAGGAATTTATTTTAAGTTCCATCTTACAATAACAACCTCCAAATATGTCTGTGTATGAATGTGGTTTCTATAATGTTAATGCTGCAAACTCTAAAATATTCCCAAGCAGAAGGAACATAAGATGCATGATAGCATGTTTCTGAGCCAGTAATCTAACTAATCCAATTGACTCAACCCAATAATCTAACTATAACTTTAAACAATTAACACTGTAGTGCCAGTACCCCTTTTACTTAAAGAAAAAGGAAAATGGAATGTAATGTTCCATTAACCTATCTTGGATATAATAAACTATGAAATTAACTGAAAAATGAATGAATTGTCTTGTAAAGTCAGCAAGAGCTTCTTATAGTGTCAATCATCCTTTAATTCAAAAATCCCTTTACTACATCCTACAGCTGGTTGAAAGTATTCACATGAATTTTAAATAATACTAAGCATTAACCTTCTAGGTTCACTGTAGAAGATTATAGATTATAAATAGACTATAGAAGATTAAAATGCAAGCTCATATGATAGCTCTAATCTTAAAAAAAAAAAAAAAAGCAAAAAAAAAAAAAAGCAAAGGCTTAACAGCTTTTCAGGCTAATTAAAACAAAAAAGAGTGTTTCTGACAGGGTGACAAAACTTCCCTGAGTGTTTCCCTTTGTTTCCTTGTTTTCTGCCCACCACCCCCCAAAAGTCTTACAATCATTTTTTTCCACAAGTTACATCCAGACATGTAAGCAAACCCTCTTTATATGTAGCAGTAATAAATGGTTGCAACCTCAAACACTGAAAAATGTTTGACTACCCGTAAAACATTAACCTGGTGGCAGTCGCTGAACAAGTAGCTGAACAAGGGCTCTTCGTCAACCGTCTCCCTAGAAAAGCTTTCCAAAAGTTGTGTTTTAAAGATAGATAGCTTTTTAATTCAATCAGACATCTTTTACCCTTCAAACTGCTGACAAAGGCCAAAAGTGGCAGATGCAGCTATCAGATGTACAGCCCTTACACTGATGAACAAACAAGCTGTGTTCTAACTCTACAGCTTTCACCTGTGTGTTTATATAAACATCACTGCAGGCGTGATAAACCAGGAAAAATCTTCTCTCCTCCCTGCTGTCTGCGTCCTCATCCACACTTCACACCAGTCTACATTTCACCAGCTAATGGTATAATTTCTCATGACTGCAGCTTAATCTGGCAGCGTACACAGCATCTCATCAGCGTTCCATTGATGTACACCGGTGCTTGCTTTGGCGTCCGCAGCAAGTGAACGTCTGAGATAAGTCACATCCCTATATGCCCACAATGACAAGAAACCATGTTCCTCTCTGCTGGCAGTCCTACACTGAGCATCTTCTTGTTTTGTGCATCCACTCAGCACCTCCTGCCAGAAGTGTTCCATTAGCTGGTACACTTAGAGATACTGCTATCTAACACGTATTTTAGAGGAAGGTTTAGGTCTCATGTAGTCAACTTAGAGCTTGTAAGAAAAAGTGAACTCTACCTGCATTAGGTGAAACAGGAATGTTTTTCAGCACCGTTCTGGCATGGACTATACAAACCAGCCTCCTAGCAGGTCATGGAAAGTTGAATGTTTTTCTGGCCACTCACCTGCTTTCGCCCACAGCCCAAAGCCATCTGCCGGATGACCTGTCCACAAGTCCCCCGCAAGCTGAGACCACAGAGCTGCCTGTAATTGCCCCAAAAGGGCTTCTCTGAAGCCAGCCAGGCAGATTATTCCACTGCTGGTGCTTCATTGCCTTTTTAGAAAACACTGCCAAGTTCAGGCCTGTGTGGTAGTTAAAGTAGTTATCCATAACTACAGGTTTTAGGTCTTGCCATTACAGCTGTAACACTGCTGCAACTGGGGTTTTTTGTTGCATCGAAGTCATTTGCAGTGCAGAACTTCCACAGGTTGTGCAGGTAGACAATAAGCATAAGAAATAGGAAGGCACTCAGTGGAGTATTCCTCACCTCACTATGGAGAAAGGCAAACATGCAGATATGTTCAGTTTTTTAATTGCCAAGAAGTAAATCTTCAAAAGTATAGCTTGTATCTTAGAACATAATCACTCGCTCTCCTCTCCCTGTTTTAATGTCAGCATAAAGAAAATTGTGCAATAACACAGCAGGTGTTAAACATAATAACCTTCTGCACTAGAAAAACCTTTGGCTGGTAACTAAATTAAAAGGAAATTGATGGAAAACGTCTAACTATTCTCCTGAATATCCAGATCTGGATGATGAGAAAGACTGCTAGTTCTTTCCTCCCTTTTAGTTTAGGCAAATGAGTGGCTGGGATCTGACCCAATTATTCTATTTCATTTCTGGAGAAAACTTGGAACATGTCTGGATATGAACAGATGCCGAAACACCCTAACTGAGACATTAATTTTTAATGCTCCGATTCTTCTCTGTCGAGTAATTTGGTTTATACAGTACAGAGATCAGTAATTATTAGACCTCACTGAGAAGCTCTTTACTTTGCTTTGAAATTCCCTTTGTGCCCCTTGTTGCATTTAGGCCAGTACTGGTCTTTCTAAGCCTGAAAGCTTGGCCTTTTGGATTGTTTTGTGGAATTCATTAACACCCCCAACTGTACTGATCTTCAATTTACTGGTGTGAATAGGAGCCTTTCCACTGAGTTAAGCCCTGCAAAATGTCTCAATGTGTGTGTTTCCTTTGCATTGCCTCAGATTGCCTCAAAGACCATTCAGGGTCCAAGCATTTCCAAAATACACAAGGAACTATCCTACTTCCTTACTGATGTGTTCCCCCAAACACACGTTACTACAAAATGATCCAAAGAAATGCACGTTTCTTACTTTTAATTGTATTGTGAAAACTTCAAGTACATAGAGATTTATTTTTTTTTAAAGATATATCATCTCCAAGTTCCTTTAAGAAAACCTACTGGCTCCATATTCTTGCCTCTAGCTGTCATTAGATTTACATCACCATTTTAATTTGTAGGGGCTAGATATACACTTGAAGCTTCAGGAATTTACAAGTGACCTCTTGTGTGATATATGTTTACCATTTTACATGCTAATCTTTAATATACTGAACACACATTGATTTGACTGCAAGATACGATTTTAGCACAACAAATGCACTTTAGGAAAACGGCAAAATAGGCAACCAACCACACAGGAAGAATATGAGAATCCTGGTGATTGATTCCACCTTCCTGAACAGTGTAGCATGACTAAAAACTGAATGATTCTGTATCTCCTTCAGAGACATTTCTTCGCATTTCCAGACTTTATAGACCCTTAGCTGGGGTCTTTCTGGTTGGTGTTCGGGGCCAGCGCAGCTGTCCCAGGAGAGCAGTGGACATGAGAGCACAGACTGCCTAGGGACTCTAGGGATTTTCCAAGTGGACTGCAGATTTTATTAGCTTTTAATTTCACACGGTCTCATAAATGTCCTTTCAAAAGGAAGTCAGCAGTCTGTGGAGGTAAATTGTTTTTTCAAAAATACACAGGCAGGGTTACAGTTATGTAGCAAAACTGATTAGATGGGCACATTTACCATGCAATAAAACATTGGTGTGAAATTATCACTTTTATTCTATATTTTGTGCTGTGACTTGAAATGCTGTCCTGTTTTTTTCTTTTTCACAGAATCTTATAGATGTCTTTTTTTAATATCTAGTACATAGCATCTTGCTCTGTTAACAAAACAAACATCTTGCTATTCCAGGCATTATTTTCTTGTTCTTTGTGTCCATGACTTTATGGCTTTTGTCTATGACAAAAATATTATGATGAGCCTTTATTATTATTTTTTTGTGTCTGGTTAATAAGCTCATTAGCCTTCAGTTATCACCCATAGAACTGAGCAGGGAGTTGCAAAAGTCTCTCAAAGAAACAGGGGAGTCCCATAGTGAACCAGTCTCTGTATTACAGAATGAGGCTCATGTATATACTTTAGCGAAGAATTTGTGGAAGCAGAAAACTACCTGTTCTCCCCTCAGGGCAGTGAGGCTCTGGTGCTTCATTCAGTATTGCTTATCGCTCAACGCACAGAATGAGGAAAAAGTAAACAACATTGAATAGGCTGCAGAAAGAATAAGCACATCAGAAACTATTTCATCTGCACTGTATTGAGGTGTGTAGCAGAGCTTGTCCTCAGTCTTTCTACTCAGAAAAGAAACCACTGCACAAAAAAATAACACTGGAGACCCAAACTATTGTTTATTTTCTGTTAGCAAGTTAAAATGAAGCAAGCAGGCCAAAACAAGCTGGTTTATAGAGGAAAAGCAAAGCACTAATGAATATCAAAGTTGTACTGATATATGTATATTTATGCATGTTTATTTATTTATTCCAAATGTATTCCATACATGTGTATACATATGCAAATGTATATATACTTGTAATTAGGAGGGGAACTGCTCCACCTCCGATAAATCTCATGTTCCTGGGGGAACATGCACTTTTTAACTGTGTTCCAACAGACTCAGAGGCGAATAGGCTGACTTCTGCTGGGATGGATATGTGGATTCTTAGAAGACACACAGAGATAAACGCCGAATACTTCCTAAAGACAGGCAGATCTACCCAAGTGCTGCTTTTGACTCAGCTGATGTCATTATAGCTGACTGTGATAATAATGACTAAAACAGAGAGCTGAGAACCAAAGGCAATGAATGCCCTTTAAGATGACCCTAGCGTGTTCATCCCCAGCATGGGACAATAAGCAGCATTGCAGATGAGGATTTCACAATACTAGCTATGCATGGATCGCTATCTTGGTGACATTCAACATCTTCCCTCAGGATTGCTTACATTTTTCCCTAATTTGAGCTTCAGAGAGAAAGTAGAAGCAAGCCAATATTAACTATACCAGAAAAATAAGGGTATATAAGGGGAGAGAGACATCTTTTCCCCATGCATTTTCGAAATACCTTCTTCTGTACAGATAGGGGTAAGCAAGTTTTATGTGGCAGTTTGCAAAGACATGTTGACACAGACTGAGACGCAGAGAGGGAGTTTGCCCCGCCATCAGAGCACTCCAGAAATCCTAACAGAGAGCTCATGGCAATAACAACCAGGCATTGCTGTCTTAGAGTTTTTGCTCTTCCATAGTGGTGCTTTTCTTATTTCTGATGTGATTTTATTGACTATGTTTAGGTCTGTGCCCAAAGTCTGTCAATGGCTCATTCTTATTAGAGTTTCTTATGTCAGCCCACTACAATGTCATGTGCAATAGCAATGTTGTTTAATAAGCCACACAGTGTGAATACATTGTTTACTGTGGAAGGCTGGTAAACAATATTGCATCAAATTTATCTAGCTAGGCAAAGCTCAGGCAGTAACCTATCTAGTGTCCTTTTATAGGGCACTATCATCTTCTTTTTTGTAGTTTTGGAAAAAGAAGCAGTGCTGATAAATAAACAGATGGAACAGAATATCAGAAATAGATAAGCAAAATCAGAAGCCAATGAGAAAACTTAAAAAGAAGGAAACTAATTTATCCAACAGCAAAAACCCTACAACCCTTCCATGCTTTATATAGATTCTTTATTTTTAACCTAAGGAGAGCAGATGGAACAACAAAAAAAGGGTATCTATGACTAATCAAGTCTATGAAAATGACCAAGGCAACTAGAAGTGGAAAAAAATATGGGATTTTCTAGTGTATAGCTCTGCTATTTATGCCTGTTTCTGTACAGTACATTTTCTCATGACTTAAAAAAATTTTATTTGGATGTAAATAGATTTTAAAACCCACCTTGGGAACCAGTGCAGCAGCCACTTAGAATCATCAGACAAATTCTTTATATTTGATAGCCTGTAAATTTGTAACACATTTATAGATACATACTTTATATACAATACATACCATGCATATATATATATACTTTAAATCTCTTGTCAGAAGAATATGAAACAAGAGCAGAGAACTTGTGTAAATGTTTGTTTCCTGTGTGGGGGAATGCAATTTTTTTACATTCGAATTCTCAAAAGAATGAGAATTTCTGTGAACGGTGTAGAAATAGTGAAATATGGCCCTCAAAGTAACCATTAATGTTTAATCCTTTATAGTTAAGTTACTTTAGAATTATGCTAGGCAGTCATATAAGCTACAAAGTATGTAATAGCTGTGTCTAATTACACAATCATGCTATTTCAGTATCAAAATTGTGTACATTTCTAAAGACTTCTTTTTATGCTGGCAATATTACAGAAAAAAAACCCTGAATATTTAATAAGAGTTAGGTTTGGCCATATGTATTAGAACATAAATGCACTTCCATCTGATATATGTTTTCAGATACTTGTTGCAATGCTATGTATGATTTTAGTAACAGACAGTGCTATAGCACTGGTAAATCTGCCTGGGTTTGTTGAAATTTTTAACTGAAAGGATGACATCTGTTTTCTGTTGTCTTGCAGTGGGGAATCCAGGTGTCTTACTTCATTCTTTGAGCGGATCTGCCCTATTATATCCTTACAGAAGGATGCCGCTGATAACGTTTAATCCAAGGGCTGAAGAAGCTCGAGAACAGCCAGGTGTGATGTTGGCTGTGGTCATTTGATAGTCAGATGGTTTCACAGAAGTTCTCAGGGTGCCCATTAAGAAAAACTGGATGCATTGATTATAGGACCCAGTACTTTAATGTCAGAACCAACCACTGTCATAATGAATTAGCCTACATTTTAAAGTAGGAATTTTGGGCTTTGGGTTTTTTTCAGATTCTTCTGATTATTCAAATGGTTAGAAACATAACTTTCAGACTAGGTTTACCCATAGACAGTTTATATGCATTTGTTCTTTTGACTATATTATCCTTTTGTTTAAATAATTATTTACCCTTTCCAGTGTTTACCCTATTATAGGTTCGTAGCGCACTGTGTTCCCCCTCATCTGCCTTTCCCTGCAGTAAACTAGAAGGTACTGTTTCCTGATCTGTAGGAGGCTCAACTGACCACCCCAATACCCCAGCTTTGTTTTTGTCTCTGAAATCATCTTTTTTTGACACAGGTGACGAGAACTGCATACATGGCTGTGCCAAAATCAGTTCTGACAGTGGCACATCCCACGTTCTATGGTTTTTATTTAAACCAGCCATTGACTGAACTTCAACACACATACACACACGACAGCATTACACAAATCACTCTTGATAACAGTATATCTACAGATCTTTTTTTCCCTTTATTCATATCCAGCTGGTAGAGTGCTAGATCTTGGCAGAGATTTCTGGGTCTTTTCCTTAAGTGTATGTCTTTGCATGTCACATTAATGATTTTGATCTGTCACACAATAGTCTAGACATAGTATCCCTATGATATACTAGTTCTTCCCTTGACAGTACTTCTCAACTTTCCATATTTCTATGGAAAATGGAAATTTCTATGGAAATTTCTATTTCTCAACTTTTCATATTTTCTATCACAATAAGCTACAACACAGAAGCAACGTAGCCTGCTCAAAAAAACCCCAAACAAAAAAATAAAAACACCACCACCACCCCCCAATCAGGAATTTGGCATATAAATCTTTCTTTCAAAAGTTACTAAGTTCACTTCTGTAAAGGTACCAAAGATACCCAAAGATGAGTGAGTAATGGGGGTTTTGAAAGTGCTGTGGCACTCTGCCCATCATTTTAAGACATTTAAGGACTTTCTTTGCAAACAGTACAAATATCTTGCAATGCATTAGATATGTTTTTCCAAATGCTAGAAGCCCTCAGTAGGAACCTTTGTCCAATTCTGCCTACATTTCTGACAGGGCAGAAACGCAAGTTTCCATCCTGCCAAGCAGTTCTGCATCACACCCGCACTTTTCAGCTCACGTTGCCATCTCCTATGTATTCTATTCTGAGAAGCCCTGTGGAAAGCTTGCCTGGGACAGAGGTTTCCACTAGGTGTGAAGGCATTTAAATGTTAGACACTGCAGTTCTGATCACTGAAACGCAGAAGTCCATCTGTTCATTTAGGCCCTGATTAGTGCCTTGAAGATGCTTCTCTCTCTTTTGAAGTGCCTAAATACATTGAATGTGCGGATCTTTATTAAAAAAAGTGAAAATATCTGTGCACGCTTCTCAGCATGTGCATTTATCATACTTGGTTCAGGTCTGTTTCTACGGGTCTGGCCTGGGAAGTCTCCTGACCCAGCATTGCTGTCTCCAGACTAAGACATGGTCAGGTAGCACCTAACAGATGCCTGTTAGATGAAGCCAGTAAGAAGCAGCTTAAATGATGATTGAAGCTAACAGGTTTGACTGAGTTCTTTCCAGGAAGTGTAAAAACCTGTTCCATTCTGTCTATCAGTTGTTCGATATCAACATTTTCCATCTGACCCGTTGTCAGGGCTGCTAACAGGGAGATGTCTATGCTCAGCTTTGGAAAGCTGAGCCCCTTCCAGCGTTTCGTTACAGGGGGTCAAACTGCAGACAACAAGAGTTTAAGATTCAATTTTTTTAAATCACACTCAAGGTTGGAAACAAATGTAGGCCTAAGTAACAAGGTCAACACACCTGCGCGATGCAGGAGACCCATGATGGCAGCCTGAAAGTTCATTGAAGCCAACAGGAGGAGCAGGGCTGTCACTGTCTCATGCTCATCAGTTGTTTCTCTCCATGATGTTTAAGTTGTACAGCTAGCTGAGATTAAACCATTACAGTTACATTACTAAACATGTATGTGATTCAGAAGTGTTATGAGATTTGGACATCACAGTGCCTGTAAGAGGAAAAAGCAACTTAAAGATGAAACATTAAAGCTGAAAATATACCTCAAGGGTGTTAATAAGAAATATCTGAGAGAATGGGATTACTTAATCTTTTATCATACAACATCACAGTATCAGATCACAGGCAATGCGAGACAGATAAATAAGAAGAGAGCATTTCAATTTAGACAAGTGGACATGAGGGAAGGTGATGTAAAAACATATCCTGGCCCAGGGTAATCAGCTCATTATCCAGCCCCTTAAACTGAGCAGAGAGAAAGATCCTTATTGTAGAGCATGATCTTAAGAAGATACTTTCTTTCTAGGGTTTTTCAGTGATTTTGTTCTCTTTTTACAAATCTGTGTTTGCAAAGAATACATATGACTTCATTCTTATATAGCCATACGGTTAAGTTTCTCATTTCCTGGTATACAGCAATCATTAAAACAACGTTACCGGGACATTGTCAAAGTGCCCTTTGGGTGAATGGATTTCTGTAGTGTATCCCTAGGTAACAGGGTACACCCCCATTGAGCTGCATAGCTTGCAGCTCAATGTATACAGGAATTTACAAATAAAGCAGCATTATCTAGGAAATTTCATCGTCATATAGAAAGAAACAGCTGAGAAAAATGCTATCACTGCAAGCATCCCATTGAAAGTTCATGGAAGTTAAGCTTCTAAGTCACTTAAAGTTCAAACAAAAAATTTCACCCTAAGACTCACCAACATTAGGACCTATGCACATAAGTCACGGAGGCTCATTTTAAAATGTTTCTCTTATATGTACCTTTTAAGGAATTAGTTTATGACATTTGGCAATCTCAATTTTCTGTTCCTTTCCTTAAATTTCTTATTCAGCAGGAGGGCTCTAACTGAATCATAACTGAAGCATGCAGTAATTAACATTTCTTCAGTCATTTCTTTAAAGTGGTCATTATGGTCAGGAACTTGCTTATGCAAACTCTTATTCATCAGATGCACTGTTTCTATGCATTCAGCCATACGAGTTTATTTGCTTCTTTGAGTGGCAAAAATCATTGCCAGTGCAAAGTCAATACAACGATGAGACAGTGATCTGCTTCTATTCTGGCTTGCAAATCATTTGAAGAATCGTTAACTGAATAGCAAATTCTCTATTACAGCTTATATGTCAGCCAGTAAGAAAATAGCTCTGAATTTGTTTTCTGATTAAGTTAAAATTTTTTCCTCCTCTTTGTTTACCAGGCGAGAAAGCCTGTTTGCTCTACAGCAAAGGAAACACAGAATTACACAATGCCATGTAGAAAGGGTTGCTTTATAGAATGTAACTGTACCTCAACACATTTGTGTATCTGCAAACAACATCCGAAAAAATAATTTTTCAGCAGTAGTGCTACTTTTTTGAAACCATGCTTATTGTGCTATTGTGAAAATCTTGTTTAAAAAGTTTTACGGTCATGATAAACATATTTTCTAAGCTATTTTGCAGAACTTGTGTGTTTTATTTCACTACATTACATTAAAACAGTAAATAGCACAGATACCCTCCTCCTGTCCTGCAAATGCAAAGAAAATTCCTCTGTATGTAAGGAAGCAAAATAACAGGAAATAATTTGTCTTACTTTTTTTCCTTGCTTTTTAAGAAGATTTTAAAATCTTTTTTTGTATTTAACCCACACAGTTGATGTAAAGATTTGTTAAGCAATATTGATTGGTTTAGCAAAATTCAGAAAACATAATAGTGTCTTGTTTATTTGTAAAATCAGTACAGATTGCTCTGATTTACCAGACTGTCTCAACACCTTGAGGTAGACAGAAGATTGAATTCTCCATGCCAATGCAATCCTTGTGAGATGGATATACATAACTCTTACACTACAGAAATAACTGCACCTTTCCTTACCTCTTCTCTGCTTGCAATACCCAGTGCCAGGAGAAAATGTTAATCTAATCAAAGGTTTGAAGGGAAGATTAAGAAAATGGAGATAACCTGCACTGCCATTGCTTCTGTCCATAAACATAATAGATGATCCTTTCTCTCTCCCTTGTGTCAGAATTGCTGCAAGTTAATAAATTTGATTTTGGCGAGGAACAGAAAGCTCCATAATCTGTTAGCAGTCTCCTCAGCCAGTTCCTTCACCCCACAAATCTGACTTTTGGGCAGGATGCAGCTCTGTGGCACTTGAGTTTAGCATGCACTTCATCATATGTTCATACCCTTTATGCAAAAATGATTCTACGTTTTGTAAAGCTCTTAAATGGCAATGTCCCTTAGCAGTTGGGGGTTGCACAGCACACAAGGAAGGTGGTAAGCCAGTTCTGAGGTGAGTGATATTTCCTGACAGGGAGATAATACATTCATAATAGGATTCAATTTTAAGTGTTCACTTGGCTCAGGACCACAAGTCATGGAGTACCACTGTGGTGTACTGCTTAAAATAATCATGCACATCCTAGTTGCTTACAGATGCATGCACTTTAATTTCACTGAAACGTATAGTCATGAGTAAACTGTGTTATGCATCTGAAAGCTGATTTCTTAAAGAGCTGAGACTGTTATTTTTAACCGCTAATTGATGTTTTCCTCATTTGATAGATTTTAATGTAGTAAGAAGACTCCTTTCCTGCCAATCTGATGTCAGCTGAATCCATCAAGTAGTGTTCTGTTTATGTCAGGTTTACACATGGCTCCTTTGAACATAGTTTTTAAATATTACATTGAGATGTTAATATGTGAATAACTTGAAAATGTGTCTCCCTTTAAAAAATAGTTGCCGAAAGTAAATCTGTCCAGTTTCATAAAACTTGTAATAAATCCAAAATCACTGGAAGTCACATTTACAGATTTGTGCATTATTACTGTATTTACATGCCTTGTACAGAGAAATAAACTAGAAGTACTAAGAATGGTAATGACAACAAGAGTATCGTCAAATACTGGGAACTGTATGCTCAGAACAACTTTTAAATTGCGGAAGAGAGATTTCCCTTGCAAGCAAAGTGAAGTCCAGCTTTTAAAGACTCACAGTCTATACCAGGGATAAAGTATTTAAGAGTAAGGGCTGCAATGTGTTTCATTTTTGCAGGCGATGAATACAAGGACAGGTGTGGTAACTTCACTTTTCCTCTTTGTAGCTCTATGTTAACTACCACACGGTTTGAAAACAAGTGAAGAACAAAGGAATGGGGCAAGAACAGAGAGAATAAAGAGTCTAGTGGAGATGGAGGTCTGGGCTCATCCTGTTTGACTTAACTGTGCCTCCTAAATTAGGAGGCTAGTAGCAGTAGGTTGCCTTTACAATCAATGGATGGAGGCAGACGCCTATAGAAGGCAATTCAACCCACTTCAGTAAGCGATGCATGACTTGCTCTCTCTCTCTGTGTTGATCCCAGACTTAAATGCTATGAATCCAGACCAGGCTTCAAACTTTACCCAATACGCTTGTATAGTCATGGCATTGAAAATACATTTCGTGCCTGCTTAGAAATGAGTTGTATCTGGCTTGCAGAAGTGATCCAGTGAGTACTAACAGAAAGTAGATGCTATATGGCATGTTGCAACTGGTAGTAATACGCAGTAGCCTTCAACACAGAAGCAGGCAGCACCTGAAGAAGCTCATTTGATTAAAAATTGAAGGTAAAAAGGAAAAGATAAAGTTTCTTGTCATTTGCATATTTCTCAGTGGGTTACTTCTCTGCATGGTCTGCTTAAAGACATGCTTTTGCTAACAGCAATCATGCTGCTGACAGAAATAACCTCTTTTTATTCTGTTTGGCAACAATTTATTGATTAAGTTCAGTATCTATGTCCTCAGTCCAGAAATGAGATGAAGGAGCCTTACTTTTTTTTTTTTTTTTAAAACATAATAATGTCAAATGTATGTATGTAGCACAGGCCATCTGTGCATGATGAGGAAAAGTCTGTACCACTTCTATGTGCACATGTATAGGTGTATCTAAATACAGGGTTTCTTCTATTTATTGGTGTATCTATCTGTACATAAATTTACTTTTACAGTTTCTCAGGTAACTTTCCAGAATATGGAACTTTCCTAATTTCTGTGTACTACAAGCTAATGTACATTACAACCATTAATCGAATTAACATCATAGTGATTACTTCCCAGACTTGCACACATTTGCTTAAAGCAGGGAAAAGAATGATAGTAATTGTTAACAACCCACCAAATGGATATGCAAAAAGCACCTTTGAAATAAAAAGAATGTGTTTTGTGAGAGAGAGCCTAAAAGTATCCTTCATTTCTCTTCACCGATGACCTTATCAAAGATCTCAGCTTGAGCCATCCTACCTACTTGCTGGTAACATTGAACCCAGTTGTCTGTGTAGCTCACTTCATTTATTTGGTGTTAGCATATTTTTATAGTGGCAATTGCAGGAAGCTCTGTTTAGGCCCGAAGGCCAATGCTCCCACTGTAGGGAATTGTGCAACTGATTCATACTTGATTGGATTGCTGGGTCATGGGAAACGGATTACTGATAAGAGAAGAGACCAGACCCATGTCAAATATATTTAAATGGAAAGAACATTTATTTTGTAGTATCATAGTTGCTTTGGGTCCAATTTGAGAAAGTAAATCTCTAAGAGTACTGTAAGGCCTTAGAGGCACTGGAAAATCACTTTTCTGTGTGCTTCAAAAGAATCCTTAAAAGAATTTAAGAAATTAATCCCAGCTACCCTGAAATCATCTACAGAAAGTTGTCATTAGGATAACTTATGATTTGTTGAAATCCACCAATATCTGCCAAGCCAATATGAAAGTCTCTGAGGGAAAACATTAAGGGATTCTGCTTGTGGCAAAATATTAAACTCTTGGCACAAAGGAAAGCAGAGGATACTCATTTGTCAAGCTTCAGCTTCGCTCTGCACTGGGTGTAACAAAGCATGCAACCTGCAGGAATAAGCTTAGAGATTGTGCTACAGACCTTTGAAGCTGTCCTCTCCATTTCACAAGCTGATCTTCCATACACAAGCTTCCCATTACTACCTAACTGATGGTCCCTGTGATTTCTATGGGCCACTACTCAAAAATTTTTAATGCCTCGCAGAACATAAACCTGGAACAGATCTCAGATCACCCAATGTATCTGCCTGTGCCATAAAAGCAAAATGAAGATTAACTACATTCAAATTATTTCTTGAAGGTTTTGCCTAGCTTGTTCTTTGATTTTCCACATATTTCCTCTTCTGTGGTGTCTTGCCCAAAGCAAGATTCATTTTTTTAATTCAAATTTCCTTTAATGTTAGACCTTGCTCACAAAATGGTAAACTATCCAGCCTGAACTAAGAAAGAGAGAAAATGCAAGATGACTTTACATCGTACTCATACTGCACAGATCTTGAGGACAGATGAAGACTAGGCAATATCTAACGTAATAGGTACAATAACGTACAACTGTAAGAATGGTTATTATATCTGGCAGCTTTCAATGCCAATTCGTTTAATTCCTTGAGACACCAAGCAATAGATTCCCTTTCCTCAGATCTTATCTGTTGTGCTAGGAATGGAAACATATAAAGGCATAATAGAGCACATCTGTGACCTGAAATCATACCCATGAGCAAGGTAAAATCTCATGAGATGAAGCCACTGTCTTTAGTGAATCACCAGAGCAGGAAAACTGGGAAAGGACTTCACCAACCCTACAGAATCTGACACGTTTCTTCCTACTCAGCTAAAAGAACTGGGTGCAGAGTAGAAAAAAAGTGTGGCTGCAGAGTACTGCCTGTGAAATGATTGGTATCTGAGACTATCCTTGTCTGAATAACATGTTCCCACTGAGTAAAGTTTGGCCAAAAAGTTTATGGCATGCAAAGGAATACTGCATCTTTCCCAGCTCCCACTGGGAGTTTCCAACCAGTAAGACTGGCCATTAGCGAGGAGTTTTCCTCCTCTTTCCACTTTTCCTCCTCATTTTTTTTTTCTTTGTTTTACATGTTTCATCCTGTTTTCTTCATTTCACACCTACAGAAGTCCTGTTCCCATTATATATAAAAAAAATGGATCTGCCCTGAGTGATTCCATTTATCTGGCCTTATATTTTTGTGGATAAGCCTGAGAATGTGTCCTGACCTGCCTGGTTTATAAATCAGTGGTGAGTGGTAAGGAGGGGCTGAATCTACTCGGCTTGAGGCCCCAGGGGCTTTCCCCTTCCCTATTCACCGGGGCAACTATGGGTCCATGATATTGCCATGGCACCACAAACTGGGACACGGGAAAGCAGACACGGGCATGTGCCGACACACATACACATACACGCACACACAAACATGTACAGAGGATGCTTTTCCTCAATCCTGCCTCACATATACACACTCATTCATACATGCATTTGCCCTTCGCGTCTTCTCTTCTGCTTTCAGAGAACCAGTACGTTTTCTTATTACAAAGGCCAATCTGGGGTGGACTACAGGAAGAATAAGTTGACAGTGGAACAGACAGGAAAATGAGTTGTGCCTGTGTGTGTGAGTGTGTGCATATCCCAGAGGAAAATAAGGCAAATAATGTTAATATATTTTTAATTTAGACAAACATTCTGCAGGAATATGTAGTAAAATTTGCAGATCTGATGATATCAGTCCTCTAGTGGAATGATTTGAGTGGGATGATTTGAGGTAATGAATGGGAAATGAGTGTTTAATGTCTCCAGCTGGAGAGGCCTGCACATTCGGAAGGCAGGTAATAGTGTCATCTACATCATCTTGTACTTTAAATCCCTAAAAACTTCCTCGTAACTAACACTAAAATGAACCTGTTAATGCATGACAAATGGAGAGTATTGAATAAGGAATTCTTAAAACTTGCCTTGGTGAGTTATACATTTTAAAAATATTACTCATACTCTCCTTTGAGTGGAAATATGCTTATGAGAAGTGCTCTGAAGTATTAATTCCTGGAATGCATGTACAGGTGCATTTTATTTCAGGTTGGTAACTGCTATCAGCTCCCTCCCTTCAAATGCATCTAGATAACCATATTTTAGTGAGAAATTTATTTCACATGCATACATACCTGAGCTTGGATCCGTTTATAAGTCTTCTTGCACAACACCTGAATTCTTTGGCATATATTTTCAATATATCTACTCGCTGAATACTAGTTTAGAGATATTTCATACTTTCACACAATAAACTCAAGAGAAATAATGGATAGAACAGCTGGTGATTAATTTTTTATACAGGAAAGTGGCATTGAGAACATATTAAGCTGAGAAGGTAATATAAATGTTTGACAGGAGGGCATATACCTAAGTCATTTTAGTTGGAAACAAAGGGAAAAAAGCAATGTTTTGGGGTTGATGATGCTACACTATCATCTCCTTCAGTTATAAATTATAGAATGAAAACAGATGGAAGTTGGTTCTCTTTTTTTTATATCTTCTTTATCTGCAGTTAATACAATGATCTTGTTAGCTCTCAAGAAAACATGGCATATGCATTCACTGTGCATTGCCTTCCTTTGAGTTCATTTAGCCCACCAACACGATACCTTCCAACATTAAGACACTCCTGCATGGGGTGTACAGCTTAAGAAATACAAAAAGCTTGAATGTCTGTCTCATTACCTCTAATAGCACTCCTTAAAATACTTGTGTTAAAGGTACTTCCTTTTTAAGACACTGGTAGAAGAAATCTTGTGGGAGTTGTTTATTTTACTAGCCAGCAGAATTCCTAAGTTACCAGTATTAAAGTCCAGCAGCTGGGAAAGAAGAACACTTGTGAGAGGTTCAGGCTAGGGACTGCCTGGCTGGGGAGCAGCTCTGCAGAAAAGGCTTGTGGGGGTTTTGGCAGAGCACAGGCTGAACATGAGCCAGCAGGGTGCCCTGGCAGCTAAGAAAGCCAACATCACCCTAGACTGTATTACAAGCAGCGTAGCCAGGGGACTGAGGGAAGTGACTTTCCCCCTGTACTCAGCAGTTGTTAGACTACACCTAGAGTATTGCATCTAGTTTTGGGAAAGACACTGGTAAACTGGTGCAAGTTCAGCAAAGTGCCACCAAGCTGGTCAGAGGACACGAGCACTTGCCCTGTGAGGAGAAGCTTCTGACGGAAAAGAGTTTCTTCAGCCTGCTGAAAAGATGGCTAAAGAGCAGTTTGCCAGTGTGTGTAAGGATGTTAGCAAAATAGACAGAACAAAGCTCTTCCCAGTGGTGCACGGTGAGAGGCCGAGGGACAACAGGTATAAGTGGGATCAAGAGAGGCTTGGGCTGGACATTAAGGAGAACAGTCAAGTGCCACGAGGACAGTCAATCAGTGGAACAGGTTGCCCAGGGAGGAAGTTGAGCCTCCATCTTTGGGAGTTTTCGAGATCAGGCTGGATAAAGCCCTGAGCAACCTGGTCTCACCTTGCAGCTGAGTCTACTGTGAGCAAGCAGTTGGCCTAGGGAGCTGCTGAGGGCCCTTCCCCGGCGAGTGACCCTGGGGTCGGCAGCACGGACAGCGGCGGCAGCGCTGTCCGTGGTGCTAATTTTGCCCGCCGTTGTTCTGGGTGTGATTTTTGGCACTAAACAAGTTACTAAGCACACACTTATGATTTTTCATAGCAACAAAAGTTATAAGATCCTAAATGGAACACAACTTATAATTACATTATAGGAAGTGTTTAAGTCTGCTGAGAGATGAAGCTGCTCTAGGAAATGTGGCAGCAAAACCCTAACAGTACGTAAGGAAATTAATTCAATAATGGGGACTCTTCAGGTTCCATTTCGGCAGGAGAGCAGTGCTCAGCATCGTTCACTACTAGATTCCAGTGCGCTGAACCAAAGGACTAGAAATGAAACAAACCTTACCAGGTCAATTTGTTAAACTCAGTCTGATGGGCTGTTTCCTGTTTACATTTTCAAACACCAAGAAAGAGAAATTTGAAAAGTGCATCTAAGAACTCAGTGCAGCCTCACATCTTTTAAACCAAACATAATGACTTTGAACTAACAAAACTTATGCTGGCTGTACTAAAAAGATTGATTTTTCTTTTTGAATAGATGCTCTTCTGACTTCACATAAAAGGATACTATTTACATCTCTTCAAATATTTATTTGGCACCCATTGCTGAAACTCCTGAATGTTAATTAAGATGCTGAATATATGTTAGAAAATATTTGCATCACCTTTGTCTTCTATTGATTTCAAAAGAGAGAAGAATGGAAACTAAGCAAATGTTGCAAACTAAAATAGTGGGCACTCATCTGAAACCAATGAAAGCACAGTTCATACCTCAGTCATTTTCAGCCTTTGCTGCCCTCATGCAAGAAACAGCAAAAGAAAAAATCTGTACTGATGGAAGGTGATGAAGAGGTGCATTTGTATATGTGAGCAATTTAAAGACATAATTAGCAATACCTTAAGTTCTCAGAATAAAAAGATGCATTTGTTAATGGAATGAACACAGAAATAATTCTCAAGTGTCTTCTTTTGTTACCCTTATAACTTTTGAAAGAGTAGTTTCTTATTAATTTTTATCACAAATGGTGTTATTCACACGTCTCCCTTCTGGTGCTGAAAAGTTAATTAGTATTTTCAAAGTGAATTGAAGATGTAAATACTAATAATAGTAACATTTTCCACCTTTGTCTTTCAAAATTTGGTATCCATCTGACAAAGCTTTTTCATATGAATTTCTCAACGTCTCTGGCTCTGTAGTAGGACTTCTAACTCTTGGAAAAGAAATTATTAATGTATTTCTTTTTCATTTAGTTATAGCAATAAAACAAAACAAAACAAAACAAAAAAACCCACCAACCTCCATTTCTAACTGTTCTCCAATCAAAAAGAATTTTTTATTATTATATCAGTACTTTTTAGTACTGATTATTGTGTTATCTCTTATATAGATGAACAGAAATGTGAGTCCTGAATTATTCCAAATTTGGGGGGGGGGGTATTTCTGTAGGCACAGAAACATAAAGATAAGAACATACAATAAAATACCATTCAGAAAATTAGTATGTTAGGCATGATGTGTGCAAACTCCCATTAGGAGCTTTGTAAATTGAGTCTTTAAAAATCAGCTCAGTGGGCAGACCTTGGGCCTGTTTTGATAGAAGATATTAATGCCTTCTTTAAAAAAAAAACAAGTAACATCATCACTTAAGAATGTAATTCTTAGAGACGTAGTTATCTGTTTTCCTTCTGTTTTTTCAGATCTTCAGTGAGGCAGCATTGAGTTGTCATCTGCTGGCCTTAAGTACGGGGGTGAAACAGGCAGGCTGAGATTTACATTTAAGTTCCATTTGCACACTTTATTGTTAATACAGGTTCAGTCAGTAGTGACAGCAATCAATTACAAATAGAGCATTTAAATATCTCATTCACAAATGAGAGTAATTACTCAGGATGCTTAAGAACCACAGCATCTCTCCTAGCTCTTATTACTTGAAAAAGTGAAGATTTTATACCATTTTTCATGATATTATATAGCAATAACATCTAACTCTGTATGTGATAAGTACCTTATCATAGTGCACACTGTCAAATGATTCAACACATCTTATCACTTGGAACTGATGAAGAAAATTAAGCGACTGAAGAAACACTAGAAAAACAGCAAAGAAAAGCAGTAGATATTAATAGCAGAATTTCATTATCTTTTTAAATATTCCCAGCAAAAATTACTCAGTCTGACACTCAGTTCCTATGTAGACCTTCTGACTTCATCCACATTCTCTTTTCATCTTAGTAGAAGCTGCACAACATATGTACTTATCCCAAAACAAAAATAGAGTCATAGCAATCACAAGCATAAAACTGAGCTGGCCCTCCCTCCTCGGTAAAGGCATGGTAAAATGGTTAGTCCTAGGCACTCTAAAAGACCCAGAATTACAACTCTTGCTATTGTATCTTAGCCCTCTTTCCTTTTGCTATTTCTCTTAACTCTCAGTTTTCTACAGACTAGTGTCTGCCTTGCCTGCCTTCCAATCTAGTTTTCACCTACCTAAACTAGTAGAAGCATGATGAAGACTGTAGTCTTTTGATCTACCTACTCATTGGCATATTTAGGCCAAAGTATCCAAAAAAGTCTATTAATTTTACATGCCTCCACTATTTCTTTTAAGAAACTGGGTCTTGCATTTTGATAAACTCCATCATATCTATAATCAAAGCTATAAAGTTTCAAGAACTAAGAAAATTAAGCTTCCCATGATTCAGGCTGAGTCTAAGGAAATGACCTCCATGCTGAAAGAAGACTGCCACATGACTCACTCAAACTCTTACATTTGCCTATAAAAAGTTTTTCACAGCCCTAGCATTCTCCTTTTGAAGAATAGGAAATGTCCTTGGAGCTTTAATTGCAGTACTCCTCTCAATCTAGACTTAAGACTTTTAAGTGTGCACTTAGACAAATTATGGTAAGGAATGCTGTGGTGTTAAGAACACAGGGGAGAATGCTTAATTAGTCTACAGTGGCTACCTACCTACATGCTGATACTGACATTCATTTTATCACTTCTGAGGTTATCCATCATCATTTCAGTGGGCTTCCAAACACCTTCTAGCAAAAAAAAGAATAATTTTAAAATTCTTTTCAGACTCTACAGTGACAAAAACCTCTGGCAGGCTCTCTGATTGGAAGCTGAATACATCTTCTGCAGCTTTTAAGAAAAAAAAACACTGCTGGAACATTCTGTTCCACAGAACACTCCCACTCTCTCGCATGTGCTTATCAATAGTATCATCTTCATAGTGATATTTTCTGTAGAAGGAACCAGAAAGGTACTAGCTGTTTGCTTCCTTTTTCACAATGTAAGAGTAATTTCATAACAATAAATCCATCACTGACTAGCAGAAAGCAAATTAACTTGGCAGCTCTGGACCTAATATTTGAACTGAAAGAGCAAAAAGTCTCCATATATTTCAAGAAATTTCTAACATTTTCTTTGGAAAGAGTTCCCTCTCTTTCAAAAATGTTCTTTGTTCTTTTAAATTTTCTAGGAAGGCGGGGGGAGGGGCGGGGGGTAGTTTGGTTGGTTGGGTTTTTTTGGTTTGTGTTAAGTCTGATTCCATAGCTTTAATTGGCAAAGATGATTTTTACACTAATCCAGCATCTGAAGGCAATGGTTATCAACTGACTTTTGTTACTGGAATTCACTCCAGTATGTGTTTAGATACATATTATGTCATCCACAGAAAGCTTTCTGATAGGATAATGCCTCTGTTTGCTTCCCCTTTGTTTTTGTAACAAGGGGATTTGATATTTGAACAGTATGACTTTGGTAAAAGAGTTGTTTAGGATGCAGGGCACTGGATTGCTCACTCCATCAAACTATTTCTTTAAATCTCTGAAGTCTTCCATTTATTGCAAGTTATTAGAATAGTTCCTCTGTTTTGTTCGTCACTTTTTTTAGTTTACTGACTTCTCTGGAAATATGTTATGTTATTCAACCTGGAGCTTTTCAATTAACTATCTCCTTTCCTGCATAATCAAAAATAGCTCATACATTGTATTTGTTACACTGGAAAGAAAAACCTGGAAACTTCACAAAGTCATAGAAAGTTGAGTTTGGAAGGGACTTCTTGACATTATCTAGTTCAACCCTCCTTGTTCAAAGCAGGGTTAACCAGCTAGAGCAGGTTGCTCAGGATATTTTCCAATCTGGGTGTTAATTTTCGCAAAGATGGAGAGTCCACAACCATTTAAACTATCAGGAGGTTGAATTCTGTTTGCTTCAGGCTTTGCCTCCTCTGGGCTGGCAAAAAATGAACAAAACATTAATTCATGAAACTAATAAAAAAACTTGGAGAACAAGTACAAAGGATTATGGGGGAATAAATCTCACTGCCCAAATCCTCATGGTAAGTAATTATTTAATCAGTTGCAAAGCAACTAAAAGACAACACTAATTCTGCCTCATGCCCATGTGTGTGCATGCACTCATATGCACATAAACATACATGCATGTTAATTTACCTTCTACAGTTATGCTTTTAGGTATGTATGGTTCATTTATAAAAGTTTTCTAAGAACAAACACACTTTGATTATATGAAAAAATAAAGTTTTAGACCTGCAGAAGACCATGTGTAAGAGAATTCATGTCCATAGGAAAACCTCATTGAATAAGCTGCTGTTCAGAAGTTGCACGCTGTGTGATTGGGAGCTAATCATTAATACTGTTGTTAATCCACTTGCCAATGAAAATGATCCGATAACAAATCCAGCCAAGTATCCATCCTCTAAAGATCTCTGTGATTTTCTCCTCAAAAGTTTAGGTCACTGATTTTGATCTGTTGCATCAACAGGGAATGCGTAGATGCGTTTTTGTAGCAGAGACACACTGGTCCTATCAGTCATCCCAAAACATTTTCAAGAGGGTTTCATCTTGAGTATTACATCTGTGAGACTTGACCCTAAAGACAAAGACAGTGGGCAAAGCAGGAGAGATCCAAAGCATAGATGGATTTTTGTAAGTAAGTGAACCCCAACCATCTGAATTGTGCTAATTATGTACGTTGTCTCTCCAAAATAAATCCAGTAGCTCTGGACAATTTCAAAGTAAAAATTTTATATTTCCTTTTTTAAAAGTATATTAATATGTAAATTATATTTGCCAGAGGCAGACTTTTAATATAATCTTTTATGGCAGAATTTGATGTTAGGTGTGTATGACTGTTAATGTTATAAGAGTGCTGCTAACTACATCTGGTAACTAAATCTGTAAATTATAAAATCTTTTGGCTTAGTGATCACATCAGCCTTAAGGAACTACCATTTAAAAGAGATTATATGTATTGCTAACAACTGTTTCTAAAGCTGTTGACAGGAAGATAATGCATGGTCTAATATCCTACGATTCATCTCAAAATATTATGAAGGTAACATTTTTGATCCATTTTCACCCAGGTAGTGTTACAACAAATGTGGGTGATCATAAAATGCTGTTTATGCAAGCGTAAACAATGATTTTACAAACTTTATCTACTGAGCCATTCCCTATTCAAGGCTACTTACAGTGACCATAATACTTTCTCATCATATGTAAGAATATTACCTTTGTTTCTAAACAGCAGGGCTCATCCAGCTTTTAAATAGAAAGCAGTACAATTTGAGTAGGGAGCTCAATGACATTTGAAACAAAATAAATTGGATGTTGCTTGATAAAATCATTATCTGGAAGGTAGGATATAAAATTTGATATAATGTAGACATGAACAGAGAAGATTTTAATATCTGCTCATACCCTTTAGGAATATTTATACAGAATACTAAAGAAGCACCTTAAAGCATGTTTTTCGTCCTAGATCCAAAGCAGATAAATTGCTGCCAACTAGTATTTTCCAATAGCTTGTGTTTCACAACTAGTTCTGCTCTCATAGTGATAACAAGAAGTTCTCCTTCATTTAATCTCCTAGTGAGAGGTTACACATCTCCACCAAGTCAGAATTTTTCAGGTTTTAATGCTAAGAGGTATCGGTCTGGAGTCTGGACCAGGCTAACAGTGCCTGACACTAAGGGATCTCCATAGCCAACCTAACAAGGTATTTAAAGATTGTCCTTGTCAGAAGTCCCCCAGGAGTGCATACCAAAAGCAGAAATGGGGAGGAGGAAGGATCGGTGATCTAAGGCTGCTACTGCACTCTGCCAATGCCCAGCTCAAGGCATTGCACCCTGGGGGCTCTTACAGCGGAGGCACTTCAGAGACCTTCAGATGTGGCTTTTTGGACCAGTTTTAAGCCCAAGTTCTTAGCTCAAGCCCAAGAAAGTAGCATGAAATGAAATAAGTATATAAACATAAGAAAGCATTTGTTCGGATTTCACTGCAATTTTTTCTCATAGGACCTCAAAAACAAAGGTTTCCAATTGCTCTGAGGGGCGTGTGGCCCAAACCACGAAATGTCATACTAACGATAATTAGCTACTGAAATACGGGCAGCGTGGTCTGTACCTGATAATCTACCATTTGGGCTGAGATCTCAGCCTACCCAAGAGAATCTTTTTCAAGCACAGCAGGCTGTGCTGTTCCCTGATTGACTGACTGATATGCAATGGGGCAGATCCGGGAAAATCTGATGACCATAGAAATACATTGGATGTCATGACTGTGGGAAAGTATTATAGCTGCCTCATCCTGTATCTTGATAACTATCATCTCTGTCTCCTCTTTCTTTCCTTGTGTTCTTCAGGAGCATGTCAGGCTGAGAATTTGTGACTCTTGGTGTTAGAGCTGCAGTTTCTTATACCAACTGAGAAAACCTGCTGAACCTGACACATTACAACTCAGGGAATAGACTCCAAAATCCTCAAAGATTTAAGGAAGTAATACAATACAAAGCCAGAGAGCAAGTTTCTTCCTTTGTCCTTTTTTAAACTTGAACTTACTATTGCTTTTCTGGTGTAATGTTTAAGTACTGATCCAGTCATTGACCTGATTCCTAATTTCTTTGGTGTTATAATAGCTGCCAATCACAGGACTGATCTCTTTGCTAGTACTGAGCATCCAACAACTTCCATTGACTTTTCATCTAGGAATGTTCTGCAAGTAATAGGAAAGAGAAAATACACAAAGGTATTTAGGAGTCTAAATATCAATTGAAATATATCAGTGAAAGTTCAAGCATCTAAACAGAAACCTACAGAACTGTTTCCCAGCTAAAGTAAATCAAAAAGTTAGTTCAATCTGTGAGGTTTTACAAAAATGAGAAAGAGATGCCAAAGCATGACATTTAGTCCAAAGTAGGCCTGCATACTTTTTTTATATTTGGGAAACACGGACTGAATTTCTCATCTCTGCTTTCCCCTGAATTGAATGCCATCAAGAACAAATTAAACCTGAGTTCACAGTAAAGTATATGTATATATTTTGGCAACGGAATTTTGTGTTCAACTGATAATCTCCAGTTTACATAATTGGTTATTTTTATCAATAAATGGTAAATACCTAATGCCAAAAGTTGCCAAAACAATTTTATTCTTTATAAAATCTTCTGTTGCAGCTTTTCTTGAGATGGATAACTCACCTTTCTTTTAATCTCATCCAGTTTGCTCGTACCTAATATCATTCATCCCTGAACAAACTGTGAATGCAGAAATACAGCAGAGATAAATTTAATCTACCAAGTACATGTTCCTTCTTGCTCAGTTACTCATGTTCTTGCTACAAATCTATGGATGAATTTAATTTCAACTAGGTAGCAGTAGGTAGAAACTGGCAAACACTTCAGTCAAGGGAATTGTCTTTTCTTTTGTCAGCCTTTGACCATACTTTACATTACTAAATCATACTGTACTTCATAGTAAGTACTTTGTACACAGTAGCCTTTTTTTCAATGCCTCTGAAGTAAATGATGCCCATGTAAGAAAATAGAAAAAGCTAATGGAACCCATTCTTATGTTTAATCTGAAACTCTTGTGTATGTGTCATTCCACTTTTCAGAAATAAAATTTAAATTACAGATACGTTAAATGTGGTTTCCTAATAACATTCATTGCTTTTGAAGATTGATTGTTCAGCAGTAATTCTATTCTTCCCTTTTGCTACTTTCAGTCTACCCTGTGGACTTTGAAAAGTCTAGTAATATAGTGAGCTTTCAATGAAATTTATTATCCTTTTTAGGCTACATATAAATATCTTAAATAAAACTTTGGCATCAACATCAAAGCACTAAAATATGTCTTCTGTTCTCTCCAGCTATTCCATATTTTATGTGTTTGATGTTAATGTGAATGTGATATTCAAACTTAATAAATGTATGGCAAAGGGAAAAGTAAATGTCAATAAGCTTCGTTGAACACTTATTAAACACTTGTGTTGTGTAAAAAAGACATCTTAAAGTTACGAGGTGCTGTAAATCCTCTGTGTCACCATTATGTAGTTCTCTAAGTTACAAAAAGATTTATAATCCTCTACAGAATAAGTTAAAGTTATTCTGATATATTAATAAAAATCATTAATGTATTAATATTGCCCTTATCACTGAAGGCTCTTTCAGCTATCTGCTTTTGCCAGCCTTAAATTGTACATGCTGTGTGTGCACAATGAATAATGCTATCCCAAAAGAAAGAATGCTTTACTTTTTCTATTTTGCTAAATCACAAATTGCAATAATTGAAACATTTTCTACTTGGTTTTAATATTTTCAATTAAAGACTAAGAGCTCTAGCAATGAAAGGACGTTATTTCTCTATGTTAAATTTCTATGCATTACACGTAAGCTGTGTTTTAAGAATCTTTTTATCTACACAATCTATATGAGGGAAAACTAACCTGCATGCAGTGACTCTTCCTAGGACTAGTATTCAGTTTTCCGGCAGTCTCTCTTCGAGGAGAGACTGGTGCAGCAGACATGGATTATGCCATCAGCCTCTAAGTGAGATTGAGATCACTAGGAAAATGATTTCTGGGGCTGTAATCTCCATCCTTATGGATCCCTCCCTGCATGGGTCATGTTCAAGCCATTTAACAGGGTAGCATCTGCAGGGAATCAGCTACCCTATTCGCAGAATCCAAGTCTTCCAAATGTCAAGTGGCTCTGGCTTAAAGGGTACTGTGTGTGATCACAGCAACTGGAGAAATGGTTTATTTCACACTTTGGAAAGCACTATAAATAGTGACAGCTCAGTAACTCTCACGGGCTGCTGTGAAGTCCTCGGTGAACCTAAGTTTTCCCTCAGCAATAAAGGTGAGAGTTGCACTAGGAAGAGCCAACACGCACATACATCCTCCCGCTCTCCCTCAGTGCTCGGTCACCTTCATGCCACAATGGACTCCACCAGCCTGGGTGAATCTAGCCCAAGGGACGTTTGAAATCACAAGCAGCTGGCGGGCTGCTTTGGCAAGCGTGCTGGAGAACACTCCGCTTGGTGAGGTACGCCAGGTGTACCTGGCGATGTGGTTGTAACTTTGAAACAGTGTTAGGTATAGTTTCCCCTTCCGCACTTGGACTTAGCTGTGCAGGGCTTTGCTTTGTGACTTGGTCGGTAACTTCTGGAAATATTAGATTGCTAAACTGAGCCCTATTCCCCATTCCCTCAACCTACTTTGCATTACTTCTTTATTTCCAGTACTTGCAGAATCAGTGCTGGCAATCTAGGGGCCGCCTTCTCCAAACTAAATAATCTTATTTCTGTCTATTGTAAGACCACTTCCTCCTCACAGCTGGAGCATGAATCTCAAATGGAATTTGTCTGAGGTCTAAAATCGGGGGGAAATATAACTTTAAAAAATGTCACATATAAATCTGTCCCCCATCCTTCTATAGACAAATTTCTCTGTGCATAGTTGTTCTCCATGGCAAAGCCAAAAGTATGAAACCCTCAAATTTGTTTCCCTATTTCATGAAGAGCTAAATTACTTTGCCTTTACCAGGGGGCACCTCTGTGCAAATGGCAGTTATCACGGCTAGCTAGCACCCAGACAATTTACACATTCTCAGGTTTCCCTCTCAGTGATTTGTTTTAAAGTTAAAATTCATGGCATTTTCCCTTGGCTATTAAAATTCTAATCCTTCAAATCAAAGTGGAGCAGTAAAAGATGCCTCTTACACTTCCTGATGCACTTGACTAGGCCCCAAAACAGTTCTGCTAACCTCCTTGAATCTATGCACGAGTGGATTGACATGATTATCTATTCTTTTTAACTGCCAGAGAGAGCATTTTAAATTCAGAATTAGCAACAATACAGTAATTAGATTTTAATCCCCATGAATTTTAGTGGATATGAAACTCCAGGCCACATATAAAGAATGACTTAAACACTTAAAGGAGAATTCAGGTGAACTTTAGGTGCACACAGCTGTGATTCTAAAAACTCCCGTTGCCTGAGCCCTGAAAACCACCCACATCTCGAAGCAGGTTTCTGTCTCAGATCCTGCAGACCCGAGACCACTGCAAAGCTGCTTCTGCCACTCCCCAGAGCACCTCGGTCCTGATGGGACTGAGCAGCTCGGTGTCCTTCTCACACCTCTGCTGTCTGAGAAGCGGCGTGTCCTGCTGCCTTTCTCCAGGAGGGCTTCCCAGGAACTGGGGAAGTCACACACGGCAAGCACCATTTTGATAATCGCTTTCTTTTAAAACATGGTCAAGTTTTGTTCTTTCATTCCTCCACTCCAACCACAGCCTAATGGTTAACGCACAGATTCATAAGAGATGAAGCATCAGTTCCCATCTTTGGGCTGCGGGGATTCGCTCCCATCTCCTGGGAAAGGATGTATAAGCAATGGTGGGATACTGTTAGGCTTTTTTTTGAGCAGGTGCTAGAGCAAGGTTCATCTGTTTGCCTGATCCCAGCTCCATTGATGGTATGTCACTAGCACAAAGCACATCACTAACTCACCCTTGGGTCTAGAGCAGAAACTCCAGTTCTCAGGTGAGCTCTTAGCTGAGCTCACCACAGCAGACTTCCTTCCCTTAGCCTCCTCTGTAGATCAGCAAGTCCTAAAGAGTTGCCACAGCAGGAACAGAAAGACTGAAGCATATCATCTTATTTCCTTCATATATCATCAGTACACTTCTACTTTTTGCCCACAGTGAATGACTGTAGGAAAAAAAATATATTGTTTTTTATATATATATATAAGCTCCAAATCTGCTCTCATTTAAAAAAAGGTAACAAGCACCTGCTTTCAGGACAAGCTTCTGGGCTGTCAGTCCTGCCTGGACAGAGATGCTGACCTGCAAGAGGAGACTGACAAACTTCAAGATTCAGGGTTTTTTCCCTGCATTTTTCTAAAGACTATCCTCAGCCTTGGTTGGCTGCCTGATTTATCCCAGGCTGGCGTGCCTAAACCTCCCCATGCACACTGTAAGTGCCATTTTTTTTGTGGCACAGTCTTCTTGGATGCTACACTGCCATGCAAAAACACGGGGGGGGGGGGGGGGGGGGGGGGGATCTTACATTTCCTTTCTAATTTTAGTCTGTAACGCTTATAAACTTCCCTGTAGCAAAATCTCTATTTTCCTCCATCTCCTCCATATCCTAGCTGAAGTTTTGGTTCCTGTAGCTTGTCATAGTATCAGCAAATAAATCTAACTTTTTCAATCATTGATTGATGATTCTAGTGGTTGACTTGAAGCATAGCACTGGGGCCTGGCTGTCAGAAGCCGAGTTCTGAGCATTTCCTGAAAACCAGATCTCTCAGTCTCCAACTATATCTCTGTTTTTCCGTTTTTTTGAGCTTAACTTGACTGGCATGGGTGAAATCCCAGACTCCCCAAAGTCAGCGGCAGCTCTGCCATTGATTTCAAATTGTCATATAAATCTTTGTCATGGGCATACAAAGCCTATAAAAATCCGATGGAAAAGTCAGAAAATGGCAGTTGCCTACCCGACATTCTCAGACTTTCTGCTCCAGTAATGTATACTGAAGCTTGAATTCTGATATTGAACTTCAAAATGAAGGGAACTAACCAGTGCAAACCAGTGAAAACTGACAAGTGAGATAGAATCAGGGAGACCAGTCTACATAGCCCCAAAATGTAAGCAGAAAAGTCGTTTAACCTATTTTCTCTGTAAAGTTATCACTGCTTGCAATTTAGACTGTTTACCTACTACTTTCTATTAACTTTAAACTAAGCATTTTTCTAATTTAGCAGATTGCCTTGAAGCCTGCTACTGGCTTTCTAGTAAGCTTGATCTTTTATTAGCTACAGTGCTTAGTGATATTCATTATACATTAATTTACATTTGCATTTGTAGATTTCAGAAGTACATTCATATTAGCATTCTTTTGTTACTAGCAAATGGCAGAATAATTAACAGAATATTTGGTCTCATTAATAGAATTTGTGTTTGGTCTTTTGAGCCAAAACTCATAAAAAATAAGCAGTGAAAAAAATGGTAAAATGTTACTTTATTGACTTGATATGTTCAAGATACTTAGGTTGGTATATCCTTTTATGTTGCTTTATGTTCAGTTTACCGGAAATGCATCCTTTTCTGCACTTTCATGTTACAGTGCTTTTTTATTCCATGGGAAATAATGCACTCTAAAATAGAATTGATAGTTTGAACGTAAAAGTGGTAACACTATATATGGTGTTCTAAAGTTATAACCCAGGAATTTTTCCTTGCTCATGTCATACAACATTTACTCCTGTGAAATTTCTTCCACAAAGACCTAGGGGAATATTCTGAACCAAATGCGTATAACTTTTTTGCATAAGTCAGTGACTTTATATAAAACATACGATGTCTCTCTCCCATGCAGGTGATTGCCTTTCATTTGGGAGATGAGCCGAATTTGGTCACCGGTAGTTAGTGTTTGAATCCAATAGGGAAATGGACAGCAGCCTCACAGTTTCTCAGCAGGTGTTGGATAGATACATAATCTGAGGTCAGATAAGACAGGCAAAGGAAATTCTCAGTATGATTGCTGAATCTAAGTTAAATGCAAATGCTGAAGCAAAGTGCTTTTTAGATGATTCCTCAAAAGATATTGCAAGCACTTCACCTGAGGAAGGTGCTGGTGGATATAACCACAGTGTGCCCAGGATGCTGGCAGCCCTACAAGGGTGAGGCCACATGTTTGCCAAAAAGCTGTAGTTATGTATGACGTCACTGTCCGTAGGTGTTACCTAGGGACTGAGAACGAAATGATTACCCTCACTACCGGGCAGAATATACATCTGTGCTCGGCTAGCTCTGCTCAGAGCCTGGCAAGCTAATTCACACTGTTGTGGCAGATGCTTGGGTAAGCTGCCAGGGAGGGCACTGAGGAGCCCTTACATGCTGTATCCCGGCCGCTCGGCTTCGGAGACAGTAACCTCTGGCAGCAAAGAGGGAGCAAGGAACCACAGGGGAAATAACATCAACTATCAGAGTTATTTCAGCGCTGTATGACTGCCTATGGCCTGACACATTAATTGCTCTTGTTCCTGTATTTTCTGAACGGCAAATTTTCAAATAAAATGACATGGCAAAAACATCCTGAATTTTTTAATATAGGGAAATAATTGGGTTGACAGGATTTCCTACTATTGTCTGCATGAGGAACTACCACAGCAGGCAAGCAGTTCCAAAAGAGACTGTAGAGCAAACTAATGCAGCTTAAAATTGTTGCCTGGGCTCACTGGCACATCAGGCTTCAGCCAGCTTTCACGGGCGGCCAGTAACTCTGAGAGAAAGATCGGGTGAAAGGGCACCACGGGTGTTTTAAGGAATAACTGCAGAAAGAGCTAGAATTAAAAGCTGAGATAGGTTTTGGTACGTGCAGCAGCTCGCTCTCCCTCCAGACTAGGGTGCTTAACCAAATACGGATGGAAGGGGAGTCAGTTTTCCCTTTGTTCCTGGCTGAAAAATAAAAGGTTTTCAACCCTTGCTATAGTAAGAATGTCTGAATTTAGTAAGCAAAAGATCTTCATAAAGTCCTCCTCTATGGAGGAAAGAGATTATTCTCTAGTTAGATGAGCCCATGCTGGTTTGAAAGCATGCAATTCACTGCTGAATTTAAGGAATAATACAAAGGGGAAGGCCCTGTAGGGAAGGCTTTCTGGGAGTCCAG
Organism: Astur gentilis; assembly: GCF_929443795.1. Taxonomy (NCBI): domain Eukaryota; kingdom Metazoa; phylum Chordata; class Aves; order Accipitriformes; family Accipitridae; genus Astur; species Astur gentilis. The sequence goes on along the minus strand of NC_064890.1, from coordinate 26,464,372 downwards.
ATCCTTCAAACAAGATACTATGCAAACTGAATGAGGCATCTCTCTGCTCTGCGAGAACACTCTGCTACAGGTTACAGCCTCATATTAGACTTTCTGATTTGACAAGCCCAGCTAGAGCTAAAAGAGAGCTTCATGGCGAAAATGTTTCTGATAATATTCATTATTAACTCAGAGTTCCATAAAGACATTTTATTATTTACCATTTGGTCTGAAACATGATGGTCAACAGCATGACAGGTGCTGCTAGCAATTAGATTTGTCGATTCCCTCTCCCACTCTACCACTAAAAAAACCAAAAAAACCAAAAAACAAAAAAGAAGCCCCCAAACCTACCCTGTTACCTTAGGAAAACTAGTTGATAAAGAACATCTGACTCCACGTGAAACTGGAAAAAGAGGGGAGGAACCACATGTTTCATACACTGGAAGTCTGGATTTTTTAAGAGAGTGTAACATTGTGGGTTTATGTTTACTTTAACCTATAAGAAGCATTACCCTTTCTTGATGTTATAAATCTTCTGTTTTTGAATAATGGCTGAAAGACGTCTCAGCTCTACACTAAGACTAAGAATGGTTAGCTAGTTAGTTAGCTAGCTGCTTCGCTCTTCAGTTTGTCACACTGCTGTGGAAAAAAGGTACATTTATGGCTTCAGTTCAATACTGGAGAGTGGTTCAGCTTGGTGAAAACCTTTTACTATTTTCTGGCTCCAAACTCTCCTCATACCGTACCTGGAGGTGTCTTCCAATTGTTAAATGACGAGTGGATAGGCATGCTTCTGGATTTTCCCTGGTTTTAAGTGCATTTTAAATTAAGTTGTTTGCAACCAGGGCAAGCAGACAATTGGAGTTGGAGTTTTCCATGTGTTTCACAATCCCATTTAGTATAATAATTCTCTTTTGAGCCTGCTTTATTGGTCAGACCAGATGCATACTCTAGAACAGATTAAAATAAGTAGTTCTGCAGCTAAAATGACTTTACCAACCATGATTTAAGTTTTGTAAGCTACGGGGTTTGTGACTGCTTTAAATGAATACTCATTTTCTTCGTGAGGAATTATGTACACTTATCAGCAATATTTTTCTAAATGAAGTTAACTGATTTTTCTTTTTGACAAACAGCAGATTTACTCCAAAATGTATCTATGAAGAGCCTAGAGCTATTCTCTAAATTAAGTTGAATCTAGCCAAAAATACAGGCCAAAAATGTTGTGTGGAAATTTCCAAAACATCAAGTATTGTTTTTCAACAATTCTTAAAAATAACTATATTCCAAAATGAGAATTTTAAGTGACCTTTCATTTAAAAGAGTAAAGGTTTCTAAAAGTTTTTCGTAATACAAACACAAAACGAATGAAATACTTCAATAGCATTTTTCAGCTTCAAATTATATATTTCTTCCTTTTTCATCTTACCCAACATTTCCAAATATAATATCTCATTTCAATCAAAACTATACTAGTTTTTATCTACCAGGCAAAACCCATGTACCCCTATTACCTGTCCTTTTTCTAATTGTAACTTTAGCAACTGTCCCTGCAGATATATTTTCTTTCATTTTAAGCATGACTGACCAAAAAAAATGTATCTGAGACATTTCTATACATTTATGGGGAAAACGATCAATGTTTTCATTCCTACCGTAAGAATACTTTGTAAATTCACTATGCCTTGTTTTTCCTGCAGCATATCATTGAACTGCAACTACTTTACTTCAAAATGGCATAGTCAGCAGTTAAAAAAAACAAACAAACAAAAAACCCACACAAGAGCAATGATTCCTATTTTTGATAACATGAATGAGGCATCATAATCAAAGTGAGAATTTCAATAAAAAGAATCTGTGTAAGCCACTGGATCTACTGGACACTAGTCATTTATGCACCAACTGTTATTCAGGACTGCATTCCTAACTATGCCTTAGGAAAAGATAATTATTATGCCAATGCAATTACTTCTTTCCGGATAATGTGGTAGAAGCAGTACTGATACTAAAGTATTTTTTTAAAGCAGCACATACTTCTTGGAAAAATACTTCATATTTTTGCATATCCTGAAAGGAATTGATACAAGTAACAGGAGAAAGGAGATAGAGTCTCTAATTTTTTTTTAATTATTAATAAAATTTGGCCAAGATAAAATGAATTTAAATTCTGTGCAAGAAAGGAATCCCACTAATGTGTCATTATTGTATGTTGTTGAAATAGCATACCACCATCTAGCAGAGATTAGTTAAATGTTTATGTGTCCAATTCATTGCTTCAAATATAATACAAAGTGCTCCAAGATTTAGTAAGTTTCAGAACTGCAGTGACCAGAGCAACCAACTGGAAACCACATTTACTCCAGTGGTTTGATTTTGCTTAACAAGGTGGGTGGGATATGTTGGTCACGAACCTCCAATATGATCATCAGAAGTATTTTCTATGAGTTGGCCATCATTGAGCACTAATCATGAAGGGAAAGAAGAGTTCAGAAAAACTGTTTCCTCCCCTTATGTAAAGCAATAGAGTTTAAAACTCTCCTAAAAAACTTCTCAGGAGTTTCTTATCTCTACAAGTCTCCTGCCTGCCTTCAGTCAAAACGTTTGTTAGCTTCTACTGGCAGATATCCAGGGGTAGGCGTGTGGTCTGAAAGTCTGCTGGAGTGGAGTTTACAGCAACATAAACTGCCTGTTGTGTCCTTTCCCAGTAAGGGCTTGAAAAACGCCAGCTTGGCTTGAAAAATTGGACGGAGAGTGCAACTAGAAGATTGCCCAGAGAGTACAACTAGAGAATCGAAATATGCACAGAAGTGCCTCCCCTGCAGAGCCCTGACCACACTGAGAGATGACCTTTCTCTTAGCATAAGATTGATGGAAAATGTGTTGTACTCTGACCAGATGAAAGCCAAATTCAAGAGGTCATGTTAAGGGAAGAAGGGGAGATGATCATCTCTAATAGTTCAATATGTGTTAGCTGTATAATATCTGTGCCAGGAGTGCTTAGGGTAGCTCAGAACTTTTTACAGAGTTCCTGGCAAAGGACTAATGTAAAATGACCTTAGCTGTATTTTAATCCCATAAATGGTTGTGCCTATTCCATGCAACTTTCTCAGAGACAGCTTGCATTCCCAAGCCTTGTTTGAGTATGAATTTATTTTCTTTTTTTTGTAGTTGGCAGGTCTTTTTCATTCTGTTGCTATTGTACTTAAACCTCTTGTTTTAAACATCTTTCTCTGATCCATAGCTCATTCTTAATTTTATCTCATATTAGCTATGATATGTTACAACTAGAACAAATGTAATTCCCATTTAAATGACATGTGACATCTTCATCAGTAACACATTTTCCTATAAGTTGTTTTACAACCACAGTGAATTAAAAGTTCACTTACTATTCCAGTTCTTATTACAGTAATTCTCTGTAGCTACTTAAAAAATGTTAATCTCCTACCAGATTCCCGACAGAGCGTAATTCGATGAGTTCCTCAAACAGACACTGGTATTCCTGGTTCCAAGGGTATGTAGATCACAAACACACATTCTCTGGTTAACATTACCGCTTACTTTAATGCATACTTATTATTTTTCTACTGGTATTCTAGGAGCACCTGAAGCCAAGCTAGTATTCAGTAAGCTGCTGTACGAAATGGGAGCAAATGATAAACCTTGCCTCTTAAAATCTAAAGCTATAAATCAAAAATGCATTTAAGTGTCTATGAAGATTTTCTCTCTTCAGAAAAGCACTTAGGCAAATCATTTCAGTTAAGCACATGTATAAGTGTGTTCCCATTAAGGAACAATTTCTGGGTTAAATCTCTGAAATTATAAACCTTAGATAAATTCTTAATTGTGTTTGCACAGTTGGAATAATTCCATTAATATTTTACAGTGCTTTGTGTCTCTGTAAAAGGTACAAACATTTGAGAAAATTTCATGTAGGAGGTTAGTGATACCATGTCTGCCAAGTTTCTCAATGCTATGAAAAACCCTGACAATTCACAATGCAGACTGTAAAGTACAGATCACTTCACTTACACTAACCTATTTCTTCAGGTTCTTCAGGAAAAACACTAACCTGTTCTTCTTGATGAACAAAGTTGTAAAGGTACAGTTCCAACCTTCTTAATTTTATAAGCCAAAAAGAGTTGTTTTTATTGTCAACTGGCACAGTATTTTTCATTTTGGGGGTTCCTATCCTGTGATTTAGGTTCATCACTTGATAAAGTGCATTCCTTTCAATGAAGATTTAATTACTTTATATTAATGCTTTCATAGCATTATTCTGCTGAAGAACTTCACTGCACATTTATATTTTTATGTGGCTAAACATTTGCATTTAATAGCTTTTGAAAGGCAAGTTCATGGCTACCCTAATTAATAACAATGATATAATGTGTATTTTATAGCAAATTAACTGTCCAACAACAAGGCTGAACAACAATAACATAAAAGTTATGGTGTGTGCTTCATTCCAAAACTAACTTACAGAGAAGAAAGAGACTGCAAATACAGAACATTAAATAATTCCTCCATAAATACAGCTTGCTCCTCATTTACAAATTTATGTCAGAAGTATCTGTCTTAGTTAAAAACATTGTATGCATTAGTTACAGAATACAGAAAAGAGGAGGAGGGTGGAACAGTATTGTTTGCTTGCTTTTTCTAAAAATACTGATGATATCACTTAAGGCATTATTATATTTTTGTGAAACATATACCTATAAACACCCATTGTTTTCCACTTTCTCAGAAGAGCTTACAACACTTTGTAATCACTTTGCAGCATCTCTGCAAATTAGCAGACTCTGACATTGACCAAGAAGATTCAGTATCACAGAATTAGCTTTTCTCAGTAGTTTCTGGTGTGGTCAGCAAAATTTGTCTTCTAAATACCAGGCAGTGAAGAGTTACTTTTGTATTTCATATTCAAACCTTTTAAAAGTAGAAACGACTGAGTTGAAATGCCCAAATTACGTTAATTGTCACTCACATGGAGGGCAGAGTCATCCTGAGCATACATATTCCTTCCTCCTACCTTGCCATGAGAGCAAATGGCAGAGGTGACTGAGGTCCTGACTAATGGGAAGAGGAACAGGGAACAAATCCCAGTTGCCATGAGGAAGGTGAGAAGAGATCCCCTATGGTAGATGATGCCAGGGCCTTGCATCCTGACACCTTCATCAGAGAGAGGGACTGAGCTGGGACATCCCAAGAGTAATAGGGAATCACAGCTCATCTCCTCTTCTCACTTTCCCAAACATCCCTCTTGTTCCCAGCCTTTTACTCTTCAAATCCTGTCAAAGAACTGATTTTCCTTTTGAAAGTACGTTATGGGGACTTTGAGTCTTCCGGGATACTCAGATTACGTTTTCCCTATCCCTTCAAAAAAATTCACATAGGCGGGCAGATAACAGCATTTTCCAATTATTGATAGTGATCAGCCTGCTACACAATTTGGTTTTCTAGGTGATGTTTTAACACCAAGAATCAACAGCAATTAGGCTATGGGGTCCTTTTACTGCCATTACTAGACTCACCCCAGTGCCTAATCTAGCTCAAGTAACTGAATCTACTGCAGCCTCACATAATCTTGCATATGCAGAAACGTGATTTTTTTTCAAAAATCACTTATATCATTGCACAGGTAAACTGAATGTGTGACAAAATCAAATGGAATTGGGCATAGTTCTGCAGAATAACAACTTCCATTCTATGGAAGGGAACATCCGAAACAGTCATTGTATTTCCTGGGAATAAGTGACACAACTATCCTCAGCTGAAAACTGTCTCAGGGTGTCCAGTCAGAAGGTGCAAACTCTTCTGAGGTTTTCACAGCAGTGACAAAGGGAACTTCACCCTTAAACAGTGCTGAACCTTGTAGAGTTGTATATAAATCTAAGAAGTTGAACCAGACCATCTGGGTTCTCATGAAGCGACTCAAGAGGTCAGAACCACAGGCACTGATGCGTTCTGTCTGTAATGTGAATTACAAGACTTGTAACTAAGCCAACGCAGAACTTCTTTAAAATTTCTGCTATATGGCTGCCACAACAGGCTCTGTACAGAACAATGTTATTCTCTCAGTTTTGTAAACTGAAATCAAGTCAGTGTGATAGCTTGCTTCCTCTTCCAGTAATGAACATATCAGACTGCGGCAAACATTTCATTTCTAAAAAAAAATTAAAATACAATTCAAAGTTTCTAGTGTTAACTCAGTGTTGTGCACATTTTGAGTCAGTCTGAACACAGAGGATCCTATTGGGGAGGGCAAGAAAGGACTCTTGCTTCATCCTGTTAATTCTCCTTTCTTTTGTTGTATGAGTCTCAAAGAGCTGGATGATATCAGACTCTTCCCTGTTGCAAGGAGGTGGGGTGAAGAATCCTGTGACAATGTGCAATGTCAAAGGTGGTACTTGGTAATTGCTTGGGAATTCCTAAATGGTAGAGCCTATATATTTTGTTTCTACCACTCCTTTATGGAAAGCCCTAACTACAAGCCAGCCCCAAATCCTAGGATGGAGTTTAACTCATGGCATTTTCTACTTTCTGTCCCTGTTGAAGATCAGTCTGAGTCGTCTGACCAAAGAAACTGCCATTCTGAATATACTTTGAGGAGGCAGCAGTCAAGTCGATATCTTCCCATTAAAGAAATAGAGAGTTTTTCTCTAAGAACATCTGTAAACATTTTAAATGTAAGTACATTCTTTTTCTGCACAAAAGGTAGGAGAAAAGGAGCTCCATCCTAAGGCATAACATGTCATAGCTCAGGGAATGCAACATTTCCGCTTTCACATAGAATTTACTTTGAGACTGAAGTAAGAAGTGATGGGACTCAAATCTGATATTAGGGCAGAAATCTTGACCACACTGAAACCAAAGACACCCATTGACAGGAGTGACAACATTTCGTCTTGCCCTGAGTACTGACTGGAATGTCTTGTCAAATTCCATTAATTCCTAATCAGCTACACTGAAGTCATTCCCCCTCCACCCCCACCCCCCACCCCCCGCTTTCTTCTCTGAATATAGCTTTTACTCATAAATTATATATTCCTATCCATTGTTTATCCTTCTCCTGCAGTTCAGTTTAAAATACGAGTTTAACGGTGGTTTTAGTTACAACTGATTATAACTTATACTCCAAGCAATTGGTAGATAGATACAGACTATGATTATTTTACCTTTCTTTGTATTTTCAAATATACTTCATCAAATGTGTTCTTTGAATTTCTTGCTTTGTTGGCTTCGACAATGCAGAACTCTGCTTTACATGATATACCAGGGCATTTTTGCTATTCTAAATTGATGAAACTCCTCATTAACTAATTTTATTATTATAGAGTATTTTGCCAGTGTAACACTAGGAGAAACACAACAGATTTAAGTCATAAAGCTTTCTTCATAATGTTTTTTAACAGCTTTTGTTCCTTGAGGACATGAGGAAAAGGTGTTGCATATGCATGCAACTTTGTTGCCAATAAAGCTGAAATAAAATTAGTTAAAAACCTAGGGAATTCAGAGGTTTTATGGAACACTTTTACTATTCAAAAAATTACTACAGTAATATCATTTCCGTTCCTATTATATTAATTGACTAACAGATTGTTTCATGCAGGATCTTTAAAAGATTTATTTCTCAAAAAATCTTCCAAAGCAAAGAGGAGGGCAGATGGAATAAGCTCTAATTGTATGCTGCTCTGTAGTTTAAAAACATTCTGTTGACAGAAACCTGGTAGGAGCAACACAACCCCCAGAATTGCAGAGGCCCCACTGAACTGCTCTAACTAAGAAAACGTCAAAGTGGACTAAGCAGTACTTGTGATTCAGTAACTTGCTCCAGATTAACCAAGCAGGCTGTGAAAAACCTCAGATTTTGAGCCTGGTGGTTCTGCACAATAGATGTGTTTTTTACAAAGTCTGGTCTCCCTAGGGTCCCTCTGCAGCAGATGGAAGAAGAGACTCCTTCCAAGGTCTAACTTCAACCACCCAAGTTCCTATTCTGAATCTTTTGGCTTCTGAATCTCACCAAGATGGGGCTAATACTAACCCTCTCCCTGAGAACCGTATTATAAGGAGTTACTTGTCATTTAATATTTAGGTAGGAAATTAGAAAAGGGTCATTTGAGCAGAAAAGAACATCCCTGCTCAGAATAGATTACTGTAAAGTGCTTTTGTCCCTCAAAAGCTTACTCATATTAATTTTAACTACTGAGCGTTCTTAGTGACTTCAGTGGTACATGTGTCAATATATATTAAGTCATGCAGTTGTCTGCACCTTTGCTGCAGGGAGTAAGAATTCATGTTGGCTCCGCACACAGAGTGGAGCGAAAGAAATATCAAATATTTTAAAAATTCAAATGAAATATCGGGTTTCTTTCTCATAATTCCAAATATTGTGTGGATGTTTCCTCCCATTCTTCTCTCTGTCTTTCTCTCCTAACCATCCTTTGAGAGTGGAATAGCAGAAACAGACAATGCTGAGAGACAGTTCAGTTACAGCCCGGCAGGGAAGGTACACACACGTGGAGGAGCATGGAAGAATATGAGAAGCTGTTGTGAGAGTAACTTACCATCAATGCTGGTACTAGCACTGAAATACAAGCAGCAGTGACTGATCTTCTAACTAGGGGTAAGCAAAGATGAGTGAAATAAACTTAAACATGATACGAATGAGAAAAGAAAAAAAGTGTTCTAGCTTACTGTGGTCTATGACATGGACAGCACGTAACTCAAAAATCTTGCTTCGTTGTAGATCAGCTCTATGAAAATGTCATACTTTTTTTTTTGGTGACATTCCTAACTATTTGATCCCAATTTTTAATTTTCAAAATGCTTTTACTTACAAAATATTTTCATGGGAGTAGCTGACAAACCTCTTGAATTTCAGCAGCTTCTTATGCAAACACAATGTTTATCTGAAAATTGACTTGTTTCTTTGAATGAGTTAGTGGGGGTTTGGTTTTCTTTTTTTGCTGGATAACAGTGGGACTATTTTTGCTTAAAAAATTTGTGTACCTTAAGTGAATATTCTTTCGTAAGTCATCTCTTTGTGGATTGCGTAAGGAACTGTGAGAAATAAGTGCAATTTCAAGTGAAATATCATAGCTGCATAAATTTTACATATACATATTTTAAATCATCTAAGTATTCATACATGAATATTAGTCAAATAAATAAAATAAAATGTTTCCTTGACAAGGTAAAATACATAGTTTAGCAAAGAATTTAGGACTTGTATAATAAAAATTGCCTAAACCCCACCTACTTAAAAATATATTATCTAAGAATTAATTTTCAGCAATAATTTGACCTTTAGGGTATCTCTTCTTAAAAGAGTATCACTGTGCTGAAAAAGCAAAAACCCAAACAGAATGAAAAACAGTGCAGTACACAGGGGCATTCTCAGATGAATACCTGGTGAAGAACTAGACGTGTTCAGAATTTTTTTGTGCATCAAGGTTATCCATTTAACTAGTGTCTCTTTTACTGTCTAAAAGCATGCATTTTTCCAGCCTAGAAGATTTCACACATGAATGGTAGTAACACATTCTGTAATTATCCTTCATCCTATGTCTTTGTCACAATGTGTAACACTGCAGTTTTTCATCATTAGAAACAGGGCAGGAATTTAAAATACTTCAAATAAATTTTACACATAGCTATTTTTTCCCAGAATTCTTAGAATACATAGGAGTGTGTTTTAATCAAGGGAATGCATTCTTGGGCATGGAAGGGGAGAAGTCATTAATAATACTCCTATTAATCACTGTTTTGAGAAGAAGCATAAGCAACAAAATTAATTATTTCAGAACTGTTCTGAATTTTTTCAAACTAAATACTTTGGATTCAGTGGCTTAGTAGACAAAATACAGAAATCACCATTCTGAAAATTTAGACAAGAAATTCCAAGCAATTACTAATTAAGTTCTTAGCAATTCTTAATCAAAATGCCCCTAATGATTTTGATGCTCTTGTTGGCTAGTCGAAGTCCACAGAGTGGATGCAACCAACTTCAGCAATGACAGATAGGCATTTAATAATCTTTGCTAAAAGATATTTTCTACATGCCACTTAAAACTGGAACAGATACAGCAAATCAATGAAAATATAGTGCCAATTTCATCACCTCTAAAATTACGATCTTTTCAGAAATACACGATGATACGAATACCACATCATTTAATTTTATCTTCCACGTATAGTCATTTCTCTGTTATTTCTCTGTAAAGCATGATCAGCTTCTTGTAGGAATATTTTATAGCATCTCAAGGTTTCACAACAGCTGTTCAACGGAAGATCTATAACTTTTACTACCCGTTATTCGCAGACGACGTACAGGCGTACCTGCAAACCTGTTCTTGTGAGGATGTAGGGCCATTGCAAAACGTAATTGCCAGAGGTGAGCAAGGCCAGAACTGGTCTTCTGGGCCGATTTTGTGTGGGATAACTGCAGATGTTTCGTGGCTGCTGTTCCGCTCAGTCCCCCTTTTCAGTACTTTGTCTGCCAAACTCAGGAGTTACACGTACGTGTAACTTGCGCCCCTTCGGCCCAGGCCTGGCTGAGGGGCCCTGCCCTGAGGGATTAGGGCAGGCCGGGGGGGCACAAGGAGGAGCCCCAACCCCAGGCACCGAGCGCCTCCGTGGGGGTGGGCATGGACCAAGGCCAGGCCAGGATGTGGACCCAGCTTGGCGGGGCCCACGGTCGGGCAGGGCTGTGGAAAGCTGGAGGCCAGCTCTGCTGTGTCATGGCTGGGGCAAGGGTTGACGGCCCTGGGGGGGTCCCGGGCCATGGCAGGGTTGGGGGGGCAAGAAAGGCCGTTAGTGCCCTCAGGGCCTTGACGATACCAAGGGCCCTGTAACCCCCGGTCAGCAAAGACAAGCACGCTTAGTTGCAAGCTTGTTGTTTCACTGTGCATAATAAAGGTTAATTTCCAGCAGCAGGACAATAGATTAAGCATAGTGAGTGCTCCAAGTTTCATATCGACTAAGGTATTTAAAGCCAGGAGCAAATAAGTGAGCAATAAAGTGCCTTCTCAAATTTGGCTCGTTCTCACACTAGGACAAAACTCTAACACTGGTATCATTTGAAGTATCTATCTGCTGAGCTCCCTTCATCATTTAACATCTTCCATTCCTTAGATCTACTAGAAAAGGCTCTACAAAAGCAAGCCTACCAAACATGCCAGAAGTTTCATTTCCAGAACTTCAGCGTAACCTTCGTCTGACACAAGCATGGCCCCCGGGCAGCAGTCCGCCGGCTTGCTAGTGACAGTCCCTCCTCTGATGAAAAAGGCTATATAATACAGAGGCAGAGGATAAAAGACTTAGCCAAGTGGATTTTTTTTTTTTTTCAGGTAGTTTCAGGCTGCTTTCTCTGGAAGCAGAGGAAGAAAGGTTGTTTTTCACGAGGGAAGCACTATAAGCAGAGGCAGTAGATAAAACTGTCCCGGTAACAGAAGACCCTACCATTTAGCAAGAACCTTAGGACGGGACTGTGCTGCACGCCAACATCATTCTTGTCTCAGCAAATTGAAAAGGGCATAAAGGAATGTAACAATCTTCACGATACCTCTTTGCTTTTGCTATAGGTCACGAAGGTAGCAGCTGCTAGAGGTTAACGTTCCATTGGCAGCACTTCACCCTGCCTGACCTTCTTCCAACTCCTGAAAGAAAGGAAGAAAGAAAATAATGATGTATGTAAAGTTTGAGACAGGACACAAAAATCAAAAGGAGGCAAATAGATCTTAAAGGTGTCCTAAGCCATTCCTTTCAGATATCTGATGAGAATGAAGAAAAAAAAAAGTTGTTAAAATTTATCTGCAAACCGAAGAGGTTTAAGAAAAAGCAGGAGGATACATTGGCTTTGAGAGACTAAATTAAACAATGTTTCAGCATGAGCACCATACGGCTCATAGGTTTGGGGAGTGATAGAGAACCTGAGCACAGGACAACATTACTTATAGTATCCCAAACACATAAATAGCATAAATATTTATCCTAAATATTAAAGTTTTTTAATAAAACGGATATTAATAATTCTAAAGTATCAATGTTATGTGATTGTTATTTGCTGGAATGCATTGATTTATCACATACTTTGAGTTCAGTAATGATCAGAGTTAATCGTCTCCTTGTGATGTTGGCAGCAGGTATTAATAAATAACCCAGTTTTACAATGTTTGAAAAGTTATGTAAAATATGCATGTGTCTCTGGTTAGTACCCCACTTTATCCCATCTTTGGGTTAGACATTTCAGCATAAGGCTGCAGCAAAGAAGTGCACATTTGTACCTGTTCTGTAAATAGCAATAGAAAGCAAGGCTGTCATTCAGACATCCTTTAACAAGTTATAAATTCACTTGACAAGGAAATAAACGAAGAAAGTAACTCAAGCGCAGTAACCCATGCTCTTCTTCACTACCAAAACATTCCAAATACTAATGCATTCTGTGGGAAGTGTCTGGGAGTTCAATAACACAAATGCTTTTCAGTTTTTGAATTTCTTAAGCTTCAAAACTAAGCTGCATGAAAAACAAAGTGTTCTTATGAACTAATGAAATATACAATAGGGTGGGCAATTAAGAAGAAGAAAGCCTTCAAAAGCACTTACAGAGGAGCCATATTCTGCTCCCATTTTTAACTCTGCAATCCATGTTAGCTTCAGAAAATTAGAAGTGCATGAGTCTGATGAGAGCACCATTTGTCATGCTAGCTAAGCAACAGATTGACTGTTCCTGAGAGTTTTTCTTCCTTTGCATAAGTACTTATTAAGGAGAGAGCAAGGATTGCTTCTGAAAAGGTGTGTCACAGCTGGCAAGGAGTGTTTCAGCAGTGCTGTTCTGAACAGCACATAGTACACGAAGTAATAATGGACTCCTGTCTTCTTCAGGATGTCCCTTTCCTCTGCATTGTTCCTACAATTGGTACTATTTAAATTCAGGCAGCAATTTATATCAATATTTAAATGGGCATCCTATAGCTCTGTAACACCCTTCGATTTACTGTTTCAGGGTGAGCTTTCATCTCCTTTCTGTTTAGCCAAAAAAGAGGTATTTTCAAAAATCTGGTATTTCTTGCCATTCAGCATTTTTGGTACTGTCGGTGGATTTTCAAAAACTTGGTGTGCAGTAAGTAATACTTCCTGATCTTTATTATGCCACCAGCAACTCCATGAAAAGTGTGGAACTATGCCAGCATGAATCGGATACATTGGCTTTTAATTTTATCAAGTAAATAGGAACCAATTGACCTTTTCTGTGCCATACTTCTAATAATATCTCCTTTATTTATCTAAGAGCTTTCTCCATAGCTTTTAATTGCAGTTGCACTGTGTTTTTACAGACCACAGTACTTTCCTTCATAATTTATAGTGTTACTGCACAATTAAATGAACTCCACAGGTTCTTTAGATTTCATAGGGAATACTTCCCTTTTTTTAGTGAAGAGATACTGGAATGCACTGTATGTATCTCACAAAGTAGTTATTTTTAAAAAAACATTTTTCCAGAAAATGTGGTTACTTTATAATTCTTTAGGTGTTTATGAATGTAATCTACTTTGCTGGAAGGAGACGTGTTCCAAAATATCACAGATAACGTTAAGAAATAAAAAATAACATGTGCCCTGATCAATGGATTACTTTTTTTTCTTGGGAATGCTAATGCAGAGATATACATACTTGCCATGGTAACCAGACCATTTTAAATTTCACATGCAGGCTTTTCTTCTCTTTGTTTCTGATTATTTGAAAATATAACAAACCACTGGGTTCACAGATGCTGAAGTTTTATAATGAAGGGCTTCTAAAAATGATTCCTGCAGTTTAGAACTGTCACAACCTGAAACTCTCAAAAAAGAAAAATGTCTTGAAGCAATTAGTCTGAAGCCATTCATTGGTCCTGGATTTCCAATGAGAAAGTCTGGATGCAGTAGAAAGTCAAGATTTATACGAGCATTTCACCTGTGCTCATAATGGCATCAGTCTTGTGTAACTGGTGATGAGCAGGAAGGGAGTTGGTGTTGTAACACTGTCCATTTAAATAGCGTGTGGTGGTTTTCATTCTGTGTGGAGCAGATTGTCTGAAATGTCCTTGACATGGCCATGAGCAAAAAGTTGGCCGGTTCTTCCAAACGCGTAAGTTTAGAAAGATAATACAATATGTAATATACCTCATTGCCTTTAATGTAACCTGTACCTCTTAGGAAAAACTAAAATTTAAAAAATGGGATTTTATCATGTCATACAGAAGTATTGAGAAGTTTTATTTTTGGGTACATAAAACAAATCATCAGTCCCTCTACTTTAAACAGGATTTTTGTGTATATCTTGTAGTGAGAGCATAGTCATTAATTTGTTAGCTATTTTTTGTTGAACTATCAGTGCAATAAACAGCTTTTGTGAATGGAGACTAAGCATCCCCTCAGCACCATTTTCTAAAATTAAGCCTTGTCTGTTAAGTGTACTCTGTCAGTGAACTACATTTAAACTTCATTATAATTCCTGCGTATTACCTTTGAAACAGCTACCATGAGCTGACCATACCTGGAGCACAGCTAACATTTCCAGTCATGTTGAAATAAATGCACTTTACTTTCACATAGCATGTTGCTACGCTGCCTTCACTGGTGGACATATTTGGATTTTTTTCTCTAACAATTTCAGTAATGCATCCATAATTGAGCTGCCTTTTGAAAACGTCTAAACATATTAGAGGTTCAGCGCTGGGAGCATATATTTTAAAAAAAAGCAAACAGAGAAACAGTGGTTTGAGCCATTTGCTATTGGGGTTAAAAAGTCCTGAAGTTGTGGGTGATTTTTCTGCTGAAGTTAATGGGCCTGGGATTATACTCAGGCAAATATAGGCATTCATCCTCTTTCTTTTGTATGCATTCTATCTAATAATGACAATTAACATCTCTCTATTGTCATACTTCAGGCACCCCATTGTGGATTTCAGAGTCTTCCAGGTAATTTCCTTTAGAAAGAGAAATCAGGGATATTTTCTTCCTTAACTTGTTTTATTCCTGGTGCATAGACAGGAGGTCACAAATGGCAGAGAGAATAACGCTTCCCTGACTCTTCAGCTGTGACATTAACCCTGCTTCTTAACAAGTGGTTCTGCCCCAAGACAAGATTTTAGTTAAAAACTCAATGGCAATGAGCAGATTCCTTTGGTCTACCCAAAAGGAGGCTGTATGACAGTACAAGCAATGATATTATATTTCTTCAAAGATATACTCACCACATAGGTTAAGAAAACACTTTGTAAAATGGTGCAAGCTTCTAACTCCTACTATTCTTCTATTCCACATGCACATACATTTTTCTGTTTGATGAAACTCACCTCATCTCTTACTTATTTATCAGGATTCTTTTTCTGCCTAGCCTTCATTGATTGTCTGCTCTATTTTCTGTTCCTTTCCTCTTTTTAGGTTTTTTTTTCCCCCTCAGCGCTGTTGCTAACTCTTTACTAGTCAGTTCTTCCAGTTTTTCATCTCCAAACCACAGCTGTCTAGGTCAGTCTGCAACAGGCATCAGCATCCTTGGTGTACTTTAATTATTGTGCTGAAAGTAGATGAGAAATCTCTGAACCAAATTGAACAGTGTTTCAAATGACAAAGTGAGACCTGAATCTAATTTTGCTGTGGATTTAGATCAATGCAACTCCTCTAGAATCATACCTCTTTTACAGTGGTGTAAGAAAGTACTGACTCAGATTCATCATTAATAAATATAGCTCATAGCTTTGTTCTTGCTTGGGATTATATAATGTAGCCCAGAGAAAAAGAATCATAAGAAAGGCAGTTACATTCCTGCCTCCTCTGCCAGCTCCTTACCCATTGCACGTTACAGAAATGAGAATACTTCTTGATTTTTACCACTGTAAATGAGATCTGGATCAAATTTGTAATTCCCACATTTTTCAAAGTCCCTTCAGTAGTTGGTTTTTTCTCTAAATTTAGAAGGAGATTTTGATTCTAGCAGTACTTAAAATCTTATGGGAGTTAGAAAGGATAACAAGTTTGGGGAGTACATCTATAAAATTCTCCTTAAGTGATTCCACTGGACCAAAGAGTGTAACTGCAGAGAAAGACACTGCCAACAGGAACTAAACAATTTCAGTTTCCCAGTTTCAGGTCTGCTTTAAATGTCACGGATTTGCTCTTCTCTTGTAGAGCAAGGATATAAAAAGTGTGTGATCAAGACTTAGTCTTTCATTTCAGTTATGACTTACAATTCCTGCAGCAAGGGAGGATAAATTATTCCTCCCTGTTAGTTGCTTTTCATTTTTAGATATTGGGAGATATTGTCTTGCATCCTAAGGAAATAAAACCATATTCTGAATCTGGTTTTATGAAAATCAGTGGATTATTTACTTTTTAACTCCTCTGCATATGGCGAAACACCAAACAAAATACTGGCAAAGGATTGGATCTTGAAATATAAAAAGAGAGCAAAAATAAACTGCATTGGGTAAAAAGGACTATATATAATGCAAATAAGAAAGGTTTTGAAAGAGATTCAGGCTTTGACAGTATTTTTATACAAACAGTATAGGAGGTTCCACTACAAAAAAAAGTTATTTTCCTAACAAACATCACCAGACACAAGGCACAAATGGTCCTTTAAGAATTATACTTTACAATGGAACTTACTGAGATAAAGACATAGTAGATCTAAGAAAACCATTAAAAGCTTATCATGCCTTTTTTTTTTTTTTTTTTTTTTTTTTTTTTTAACAGAATAGTTTTATCTTGGAAATCGACTAGAAAGCTAAAGTATTTTGGTATTTGGCAAGCCTAAAAATGTTTCCTGCTACAGGTTGTTTCAATAACCTTTTGCAAAAGACAAACAAAAAACAGTTTGATGCTTAGAAGTAACTTCATAATTTTGCAATCACTTTAAATTTGCACAAAACAGTGCTACACCCAAAAGAGGCAGTCCTCCTCTGACCCCAGCCCTTCTTTTCCACCTCCGTACCACTGCCTCCATTAGGCTGCCAGAAGTATTTGGGCAGTCATGGAGCAAATTGCTAAATAATCTGGTTTAAACTAACTCAGGAAATTAAAGGCTTGAACCTGAGTCCATTCTCTGAGTCAGCATACTGTGTCTCCACCCAAGTGCCTGGGGAATTACAGCCCAAGGCAGGACCATCACCCATTTAAGAAGCTGCAGTGCCAGAAGGGTAGGTACTTCTAGGGACTGGAACACAAGGGGCACCAGAGAAACCTGGGCAATGGACCTAAAGAGGAGCCTCCCAGTAAGTTGGTTGTGATTGCAAGGGTGGTATGGCCGGTCCTCAGTTTGAGCTAATGTTTCCTGTTCGTCCTAAGCTGATTTTTGTGGAACTATTTGAGTTCCTTTGCATTAAGCTCCACAGCTTTCCGAGGGCTTACGAGCTTTTGCCAAGGAAAGCTGGCTGGCAAGTTCATGCCGCGCTACTCGGTCTGGTAAGAGGTCTCTAACCACAGCACCGGAGTCCTCTCCTGCGTGCATCCAAGTGGATCCGCTTGAACCATATTGTGCCTGCTCGGGCTTACAGGTTGTCCTGCCCATGCTGGAGCATGCTGGAGATGTCTGTCGTCCTTTGTATCCTCCGTGGCTGGGTCACCGTGCACCCAGTGAGACTAATGTATCAACAACCGCACAGAGCTGCACTTGCATGAATAATCCTGCCAGAACTGAGCTGGCCTCCCCCAGCGTCTCTGCATCTGTGGCACAATTAATCTGTCAACTAAATAAAACGTCCGTGGATAACTGAGCACTGGCTGTGCACAGTAGAAAATGAACATATATAGCACAGTGTATCGTGGTAGTGTAAGGACAAGTAATGATTAACAGGTAGGTCCTTCTGTTGCTGTAATTTACAAATATACTTTGTTAACATTGAAGGCAATCATAACTGAAAGTGGTGGGCAGAAACTGTTTCCCTAAGCTTGAGGTATAGCGGATAGTAGCTAATCAGCTGTGTAACAGGGTAGGAAAATTCAAACTAAAGTTGTGTTCATTACAGATGTGGTTTAGTAACAGGTATAACTACAGTGGCATCTGTTAGTGACAAAATCATTTCTGCATTTCTCAGGAGGAGACCCATGCCATAAGCCCTGCAAAAGCCTGTGGAAAAGCAGTGTGGCGCACTGGAAACCAGTCCATTTCTTCCCCTGGATGTCAGTGAATGGGCTGAGCACACTGTATTTCAGGGGGGGACAATAGAAAAATGCTTGTCAGAAATACGAAATCGCCAGCACTCATTGGCTCAGACTGGACGATATTGGATTTCTAGAGCAGAAGAGTTATTTGCTGAGCGGAGAGGAGCTAAGCAAACAAGGCTTCTCCCAAGAGCATCAGCAGGTGGCTTTGCAGCTAGAACTAAAAAAAAAAATTCTGACGACAAACATACATAAGGGGCTATTTAGGTATGAACAGAAAAAGCACCTGCTGTGTTTCAAAGAATAATGAGCTAAGTAAGGCAGGGGGTAAATGGTGTTGTCTGTTATCTGGATGACATGCTAATAACTGGGAATATTTCAGATGAACATTTATGAAACCTAGAGGAGACTTGAAAGAAATTGCAAAGATGTAATTCCAAAGTGACCAAAGATTAGTGTGCTCATTTTTGTTGGATTTTTCCTCCATCCACACCCCCAACCCAGGTAATGTAGCATATGGGCTGAAAATTAAGGCTACATATCTTCCAAAAATTAAAATCCAGTATACATAGAATATAAATAGGGCCTTTAAGAGTTCACCAGGGTTGAGCTTTAGGGCCGTAAGAGGAGCTAGATGTTGGGTGCTGGGGGTGGGATAGAGGGAAGAGTCTGTTAGATTGGCAAAGCATTGTATGCTGTAGAATGGCTTAGGGATTTTATTTTTTTTTAAATATGGTTTGTTAACTTTTACTTCTTAAGAATGAGGGCTGCCTCAGATGTTAGATGTTCAAGGTAGGCCTTAGAATATTCTGCTGCTTACATAGGATTATGGAATATTCATTCCAAATATAACAACTTTAATTGGTTTGATATCTGTTCTTACAAAGAAAAAAAGTGAAATGGCAGTGGACAGAGAAAATTATGGGTTTTGCTGAAGGAAAAAAGACATTGAATAGTTCAATTTACATCAAAATGACACATTATCCAAAACAATAGTGTGTAATACCTTTCTTCCAGGAATTGAGCTGCAGCTTCAGACATCTATAAATCTGGGATTGAAAACATGTCGCAGTTCCTTCCACAATATTAGCAAAAAGTGGGTGAAATTACTAAAAAAGGACTCAGACTAAGGATTATTAAATTCCACACAGAAAAAGTTTTTTCAGCTCACAACAAAAAATCACAAAGAGTTGGTAAAAATACTTCAAAGATACACATTCCCTAGCTGGTGACAGTGAAGAGCCTGGATCTTACCAGATCATTTTAAAGACCGTCAAAGATATGCTAATCTCATGTTTCTGTCCCAGCTGCCATTTGTTCAAGGAAAATGTTCATAGACCAAGAAATGCTTCACTTACTAAATGACCTCTTTATTACAGTTAAAAATACTGCCCTATAAATAGGAAAAGCCCCTGTACCAGTTAAGAAAATTACTTTTACATACTCTGACTAACTTCATCACCTATCAAAAGGGAAACTTCATTCTTTCTAATTCAGGAGATTGAATTAACCATCAAAAATGCTGGCTTATGACTAAATGTAATAATACCAAAATATCTACAAAAAGTAGGTTCAAATGGGAAATAAAAATGAAGGAAGTTAATTTAGAAAGCGGACATAGAAATCAATACATAGAAAAGGCAAGGAGCAGGTCTGACTAGCCATCAGAAGATGGCACAGTATTAACAAATGGCATCATGTCACCTGTGGCTCAAACTGAATTGCTGAACACTGATTCTTCAAAGAAACACTACACAAATGTGGCCAGGCGAAGTAGAATTGATCTCTCAGTGCCCAGAATTTGAGGTCTGTGGAAATAGCCTTTGCTATTAAGACCTGGAAAGTGTTTGGAGAGGTGTTTTACTCTTATAAAGGGCATTTCAGAGAAACATCTGTGATTTACTCTGGATGAATTTCAGATATTCTCCTAACAGAATGTAGTAAAGGTCCAGCTTTGAATGAGTTAACAAAGCAATTTGGGAAGACACGCAAATAAGGGTAGAGGAAAAACAGTTGGAGAATCCCACAAGGAAGCAGCCCAAATTACCTGGTAGCACCTACCTAGGTTTGGCCTACCACCTCCTGCTTGAAAGACTTATCCAAAGTTGATGTTCTACCTTTGATCCCCCCCACCCCCAAAAAAAAGAAAAACTAAACCAAAAAACGCAAACCAACCAACCAAAAAACAACCACAAAACAGCTAAGACTACTTCAAAAGGTCAGTGCACAGTGTAAATCTACATTTCACACCTTTGATTCCACAGTGACACAAAGCAGGGTGGGAGGAACAGAGAGCTGGTTTAGGGAATGTGTATTGAGATGAGTGATATATTAGGGAAAAAGAGAAGATAACAAAGATGAGAAAAGGCCAGCTGTTATCAGATAAGAGCTTAGTTACAGGGCATAAACCTGGAAGTAAATTGAAATTATTGGACTTTTCATTGACCAGGGAGAGAGAAGATAAAAACTGAATAAAAAGGAGAAAAAGAATTACTCTAGGTGAAAGTCTAGTGAAAAAACTGAGAACTTTCAATTCTATTTGCTTTCCTTGACCATACAGCTCTAATCACAGAAAATTTTCAGAGTTTAATAAGACCAACTGTATATTTTGTATTGCATTTATTATTTACAGAATTTACAAGGAAGGCTGTGCAGTGAATTTTGGGGGGTTTTAAGTATTGCGATATGACTCCTAGTTCCATGGATTTGGCTATTTCCTTTTCTCAGAATAGTATATTTTAAATACATATGTGATTGAGAAGGTTTTAGACTCAACCATGATTTAAGCTTCTGCAGTAACATAGGTTGTGTTGTTTCTCCCTGTTGTTTTCCACTTTCTTCGCAGTGTTTTGCAGATGAAAAATAACATGCTGTTCAGTATCTGCCTTTAGGAAGGAGTGCTGGAACTTCTGATTTCATATCCCCACACATGACAAAAACATAAAACAAAGCTAGAAGGAATATCCCCCTCTTGCTGCAGCTCTGATGGTAGAATAAGAAACCCAATTTATTCCAAATTTTTTAAAAAGTGTCTTTAAATTACCCTTGACGCAGATCACATTCAAGGCCTTTGAGGATAAAAGTCAGACGTGGGGATCTGCATCCATGGAAAGCAGCTGTATCCCCACCTTTCTTGGTGAGACATTCTATCTAGCATAAAAAGGAATCATTTGCAGCTGATATTATGGAGGGATCCAGAATCCTCCATTCACAATGTCATGCCTTCTAACCCTAAGGCTGGCCGAACAATCCCGTCTCTCTATGGAAGAAATTGCACTCTCTCCTTACCTAAAAAAAATGGACAGGCTGGGGCAGGTGAAAACACATTACAGATCCTCGCATTCACCTCAGTGAACCTCAGCTGTTGTCTACAAGAAGAACAATTTTCAGAAAGAAGTGCCTGCCTGTAATTCAACAGCAATTGTTCTTTTTCCCCACAGAAATAGTTCCTGGTTCAAGCAGGCAGGCAAACATATGCATTCCTTTCACAGAGAAAAACATGCTCTCAGCGGTGCTCAGGTAGGCAGGCAACCAGGCATGAAACTGAAAACACTCAGGCATAGACAAAACAAGTGCAGGCAAATGCAGCCCCGAGTTACTGAAAAAAAAAAAAAAAAAAGATAAAGAGGTCGCGGGGCATAGATCAGATCTCCGATCAGCTCCTACTATTTTCTTCATATTCTCAAAATGTTTCCAGCAAAAGCAGGAAGATAATTGAGTCACCCCAGCACCAACAACATCTCCCATCGCCCGAGGAAGGAGTCACAGCCTCTTTGTATAACCCTGTATAGCCTGTGACCCCCGCTCCTCAAATGTGAACGCACGCGGGTGGGCTGCACGTCTTGCCAGTGCGGACTGGAGTAGCACTGGGTATCAACCTGGATCTCTGCAGAATTGAGGTGCCTCACAAAGGCAGCTGAATGAGCCTTTGCCACCTGAAGATTCATTAAAAAGGAACAATAGGGCATTCCTCTTTTAATAGAGAGCAGGCAGGGGATGATGGGAGCACCTGAATGCAGAGGACTAGAATGGCCCCGAAGAAAGGGACAGCAGAGAAAGGGACCAGGGCAGTGCCAGCCTGGGGTCTGCTCAGCCTCGAGCACCAAGCAGTGTTATAACTCCTGAGCCTTGAAGATCCCTGACTGGTAACAGCTTTTGGAGGAGAGAAGGAAGGGGCTGAAGCATTAATTTTGGCACCCTTCATGTCACAAGGTAGTAGAGAGGCTGCATTGCTTCATAATCCCATTTTCCCTGAGCAACTATCCCTGTTGAAAGAAATTACGGGAGTACCTATACGGACATTTTCACATGTCTACAGCCTTTCACATATCTAAGGTTTGAAGTGCAAAAAAGAACAAGAAATGCTTACTCATGGGCAGAAAAGCACGGTATCGGAAAAAATAAAACAGGTCTGCCAAATGAGCTTATTCATCAGCAAATTACACATTTGAATGGATGTCATGAGAGCTCCAGCACTCAGTTCTCCTCAGACACTTTGGTGTCCATGTTTTTCTTTCAAAGAAATGTCTGCTTTCCTGTCAAGTTAGTTCAGTTTATCAGTCAAAAGAAAATATTTATTTCTGGCAGACATGCAAAAACATTTTGGGATTTGAAAATCTAGCTGAAATATCTCTGATTCATATTACATATATATTACCTTTCTCCCTCTTTTGCTTCTGTCTTGATACTGAATGATTCTTATTTTCACAGACTTTGGGTGTCCCTCTGGTTTTCTGAAACAGAAAGAACAATAGCTATATCTCTTCTTTTCCTCCCAAGCCCAGAGATAAAACTGCTTGTTTCTGTTTATTTGCTTGTGTTTGTACGTATTTATGTGATAAGGGGCAAGTGCGTCTCATGCGTGTGTAAATAAATTATTGAGAGAAAATAAGCCAAGTGTTATCTTTTGTTCTGAAAGCTTTTAGAGTAATGTGGATATTCTTATCTCAATGCAGAAGAGGGCATGATAATGTCCATTATCCTCTGCAAGTTTTGTGGCCGGCACACACCAGCCTGTTGTTCATTGTTTCAGAGGACCATAAATGTTGTATCAGAGGCAACGGTTAGCACAGGGTGTGCAATTTCTCAGTAGGTAGGTTTTGAAATTTAGAAGTTTAGTCAAACCTCCTGATGAGAATTAATAGAAGGCCAGAACAGAGAACTGAGAAACAAGGTGCAGGTTTATGGAACAGAGGACAAAAAAAAAATCTATGACCCATCCAAACCTGAAGCCAAACTGGGAAGTGTCAGCTCATAGTCAGGATTGGAGACCATTTCTGCTGGTTTATCTGTGATAGTCTGATCAGTAGGTGAGAGTTTACAGCATCTGTGCTATTTAGTGAGAGATAATTTAAGATGAGGAGGCAATAGCCTTTTTTTGTGATGGGTGGTTATCATCAGATGAGGTGTTGAAAACCCTTGCTGCCGTCCAGTTCAGGCAGACTTCAGAGCCAGTGAAGATGGCCCTGGCTGTTCTCCTGTCTTCCAGGTCTAATTTTTGTGGGAATTGAATAGGACAGAAAAAAATCTGTTTCAGTTCTTCTTTCACACTTTCTCTTCTTTCAAAATCCAGGGATTGACTGTAAGGCCACTCCGCCTGTGGGTGTTGATCTCTGAGCTTTGTTCTCCGGGGCATGGAAGCAACAAAGAGACAAGCAGTTCAGAAGTGTTTGGCAAGCTGTTATTTAGCCAACAGTTTTAGTCATTCTGAATCAGCCTGAAGAGAATCTAGCCCACTTTCCTATAGGAAATTTCAGTTCTATTTTTTGTTCATCTGAACTCTCTCTATGAATGCTCACAGTTATACCAGTTCAGGGCAAGACTGAACAGAGCACAGTGAGAAGCATCAACATATAGTCCACTTGCCATCAGCTTCTGTAACACAGAGCCGTGGTATCTCAGATGCAAAAATACCTCCTACTTCAGGGCTGGTGGAGACCAGGAGTCCACAGTCCCTTGAGAGGCAGTGGGAGGCCTCAGTGCAGCAGAAAAGCATGAGTCCAGGTGGGACAATTCACCTGATGCTGGTAGGCTCTGTTCCTGTTACATTGGTTCCAGCTGAGCCAGTTCAGGGGCTTACCATCATGGTCCACTGTGTTGGGTTTACGTGGCAAGATTTTGATAGAAGGGGGAGGGGGGGGAGCTGCAGGGATGGCTTCTGTGAGGAGACACCAGAAGCTGCCCCCATGTCAGACAGAACCAGTTTCAGCCAGCTCCAAAACAGACCCACTGTTTTCCAAAGCTGAGCCCATCAGTGATGCTGGTGTGCCTCTGTGATAATGTAGTTCAGAAAGAGTAAAAAACACTGTGCAGCAGCTGTGAGAGAGAGAGGAGTGAGAAAAATGTGAAAGAAACAGCCCTGCAGACACCAAAGTCGGTGAAGAAGAGGAGGAGGTGCTCCAGGCACCGGAGCAGAAATTTCCTTGCAGCCCCTGGAGAAGACCGTGGTGAAGCAGATTTTCCCCCTGCAGCCCATGGAAGACCACCGTGGAGCAGATAGCCACAGAAAGGACCCATGCGGGAGCAGTTCTTGAAAGTCTGCAGCCCATGGGAGGGACCCCACGCTGGAGCAAGGAAAGGGTGTGTGGAGGAAGGAACGGCAGACACGAAGTGTTATGAACTGACCACAAGCCCTATTCCCCATCTTCCTGCACCGCTCGGGGAAGGGAGTTGGAAGAATTAGGAGTCCCCCTGCCCTATCTTGACCCATGAGATTTGTCATCATATTTTCTCCCTCTGTCCTGTTGAGGAGGTGGAGTGATGGAGCGGTTTGGTGGGCACCTGACTGCCAGTCAAGGTTAACCCACCTTATTCCCAATATTCTGAGTTCGAAGTGATGCCTGGACATGTTCCAGGCAAGCCAGTTTAGGTGTTACTGGCCCAGCGCTGTATAAATATGATTGTATTTTATCCACACCCAAGTGGCTCTAGAAGCAGAATTTAGCTATGTTTAGGTGGCACTGGGCCCAAGCAAGTCCGATTAGATCTTATGTAGCCTGCAGACACAAGCTTGGCTGTCTTTTAATACCTTGCACAAATCCTAACTAATTTACCAGAAATGAAGGCCTGGCTACACTTTTGAACAGACTTTTTTGAAAACACTTGCAATATCCAGTAGCGCAGAGATTCTTTCGAGAAAATACATTAAAGCCTTTTGACCCACAATGTTAATAAGTATAGTTATAAAAAAGTGTACGGAGCTACCGCAAAGCTGAAGAAGGCGGCTTACAATTAAATGAAAAATAAAATCAAGGGGAAATCAGTAATTTATTTAAAAATGCCAGTCATTATTTGAGTACCACGTCACATCATCTGCTTTATTTTAGAATCTCACTAGGAAAGTTAGCTTGGAGCAAGAAAAAAAACAGGGTAACAATTTGCAAATGCTATTAGCCCAATCAGCAGTTCAGTAGTCTCTGCTAAACAATAACTGTTCTTAATTTTTTGAGGGGACAGGGAAATTGATGACACTGAGCAAAAGTGAAGATATAATACTGATGCTAAGTGGGAACGTTACCTGCCTTGGGTTGGTTGGGGTTAGATTTTCTAGGACAAAATTTCACTTTTTTGCAGTCTTAAAGAGTTTTTATTATTATTTGTCCAATATCCCCAGCGGGCATAACTAGGTGCTCTATGTTCACTCCGTAAATACAAAAGTCTTTCCCTGTGGATTAGTTACGTCAAACCTCGCAGCAACTCAAAGCACAAAAGAGGTCAAGGAAAGGGAGGGGAAATAGAAGTGCAAAGGGCTGTATTCAGACTACATTATCTCATGGTACTGCAGCCCAAGGAGAGTGCTGAGAGCCCACCTGCTCTTAAGAGCTGCTGGCTCATTATGTAATCATAGAATGCTATAAAGAGTGTCGCTGGAGGTTGTCTGGTCCAACCTGCTCGAAACAGGGCTAACTTTGAAGTTAGGTCACACTGCTCATGCCCTTTCCAGCCAAATTCCAAATATACCCAGGGGCAGAGACTCCACAGCCTAGACCTCTTGGTGGCCCTCTGCCAGTTTACCAATGTATCCCCTGCAACAGGACGTCCAAAATCTGACCTAGTACACCAGATGCAATCTCACAGTTGCTGAATAGAGGTCCATAATAACTTATCCTGAAGGCTAAACTCCTGCTAACGGAGCTGTACACGTGGTTAGGAAGAACATACTGCTGACTCATGGTCAGCTTACCCGCCAAGACACGCAGGCTCTTCTCTGCAAAGGCACTTTGCCAGTAAAGAAGACAGCACAGAAGACATCAAGTATCCAACCCTTTTCCTTGTGCTTTGACACTCAGTCACATACCCAGCAGCAGACTCTCGTTTTCCTTAGTATTCCTTTGTCATGGTTTAACCCCAGCCAAAATACCGATAGAGTAAAACAGAGGGAGTTTGGTACCACATTCACATTGCCTGTTATAAAGCCTCGTTCAGGTGCTGTTGGGTGGGTTGTTTCCATCACCTCACATGCCACAGGGGACAGTGTGAATGTGGCCTAAAGAAGCATGCTCCATTTCACACAGTAAGCCACTGGTAGAGGCTGGAATAGCACCCTGTCCACTCCTTTATCCCATTCTTTCTCTCCAGTTTGGCATTTAATAGGACTTTTTGGTGAAAATGCTGCCTGGATTGGCTAGACTGAAGATGCATTAGCAATCTGCCTGTATCCAAGGGATACACAAGCCAATGCCACTTGCAGCTTCACCTTCTGCAGAGTTCTGGTTTGGCAAACCCTGCAGGCCCCAGCAGTCATTGTGCCATTCCTTACCTCAATATGGGCATCGCATCCGTATTCCTGCTGGATATGACAATAACCCATTGAAGAGCTCCAGGAGCCTCGTCTGGTGTCTTTCAGCTCACATCGTAGTTTTCCATTTCTCAGGGGCTGGCTGTGAGTCCTTTTAATAAAATGAGTAGCAGTTACAGAAACTAGCATCACAGATCATGAAAGAAATCCGATTGCATAATATTTTCAGCCTAGAATAATTGTTCCAAATGCTTAAGAAGTGGCATTGCTTTTCGCTAAAGTTTTGTTTGCCGGAGGAAATCGTTTGAGCTGAGCACTGATGAGCATACAGGCTGCTCTTGTAAGTGAAACGGTGCTTTATGTTTTATTCTCTTTTAAATATGATTTTGGCAAGTAGAGGAATAAGAAGAAAGTACTTCAATCTCTGGACAACACATTACTGACATATATAATTTTCTGTTGACTTTGCTAACATCAACTTGCAGAATCATTATTATTTTTTCTGCCTCAGTATGCAATCCAGTACTGGATTTAGCTTCTTTGTGTGGGTTGTGGTTGTTTATTCAGACTAGTGAAGATTAGAGACCTATGAAATGCCCAATAAGCTACCTCACAATAAAGAGCTTCCGGTCTGGTGTGTTAAATAGGTTTGAACAGTTTCTCTATAACATTTAGCACATACTAATATAAAACTTGAGCATGATCTGATTTACAGATAATCCTTTAGAGTAGTATCATAAAAATGTATGAGCATATAAAATGAAAAGGAAAGGGAGAAGAGCATGTGTATCTTAATAGACCAAGTACACGAAATATTGAAGTATATATTCCATTGCTTAAGGCAGAGTAATAATAAAAATTGCAATAAAAAAGAAGTAGAATATCTTTAGACTAGAAATGGCCTGTCAACCTCAACTGTAAACCAAAAACAAAGTCAGAAGTATCATTTCTAACACCAGGTATTAGATACTCCAACCACAAGTATCAGACTTTTTAATAAAAAGCAAATATATTATTTATTAGACTCCCTAGAAGTCTGACCAAAGGTGATCAATATACGTGCACTTACACATGCTCAAGTACACATGCACTGCCAGGTAAGCACAGTCAAATAAGGAGAAAAAAAGGACTGAATTATTCTGTTCATCTCAGGGAAAAAGACAGGTTTTACCTGTAGTCAAGTTTTACAAAAGTAAGAAAACTTTAAAGTATAGGTTTTACCTGTACCTGGAGCACTGTGTTTCAGCTCTGGGGCCCCCAACATAAGAAAGACATGGACCTGCTTGAGCGAGTCCAGAGGAGGGCCATGAAGATGACCAGAGGGCTGGAGCACCTCTCCTATGAGGACAGGCTGAGAGTTGGGGCTGTTCAGCCTGGAGAAGAGAAGAATACAGAAAAACCTTATAGCAGCCTGCCAGTACCTAAAGGGGGGCTACAGGAAAGATGGGGAGGGACTCTTTATCAGGCACTGTAGTTATAGGATGAGAGGTAATGGTTTTAAACTCAAAGAGGGTAGATTTAGTTAGATATTAGGAAGAAATTCTTTACTGTAAGGGTGGTGAGGCACTGGAATGGCTCAACTATGTATTGAGACTTGAGAGCTCTCTGGTTCAGATTCCTCAGATAGCTTTCCAAAGGGAGGGGAGGTGAATCCACGTGAAGGTCGATACAACCATACATCACGTGTCCCACCATTCTTACTACAGAAAGGAACATTTCCATTACAAAACAATATTCTCAAAAACCATGTAAGCAACAATATGTACTTTGACTCCTACTCAGGTTTTTCTCCATTTCAGCTTCATCTCCTGTCTCTATAAGCTCTGCTAAGGCGCATAGGCCCTTTCTGGCGCATAGGCATTTCCTTCATATCTGTCTATACGTACACATTATTAGCACTGCAACAGTAATAAATCCTCATCACCAACAACAGGGACCTTATTTGCTATCTTATTTGAAAGACTCCAGATGACAGAGATTGACTTTCAGACTTAAATTCACTACCCCTTTTTCTGTGGTACTGGCCCATTGATTCCAGTGGGGATTCATCGGTGTAAATGAGGTTAGAATTTAGTCTACAGTGTTCATGTAGTGCCGTGTCACAGCAAAACTTTTTCTTTCACTACCTTGAAAGTTGTCTTCATTAAAGAGCCCTAGTTTAGGTTTCCTGTCACATTGATTTCAAAACTCTACTTAATAATTCACATATTTTGATATTAGAACTGAAAGGAGACTATATTTCCAGAGCTTAAAGAACACTCATTACACAGACTTGTAATTGTTGGTCATTATGGAATTATCCTCCTAGCAAATTTCAACTCAAAAGTAATTTCTTATAGTGCTGAACCATGTTTTTTGCATTTGAATCCTGAAAAATCATGTGCAGATTGTTTTTGAAGAAAACAGGTTGTTGTTATCAGTAGTTTGAGCCCTAATCCACCTCCTGCTGATTTGAAAGAGTATTATGGGTCTAATCCTGCTCTTGCTAATTCAATGAATAAGATCAGACAGCACACGTAAGGGCACATGCATTGCCTTTACATTGGTTTCAGCTGTGAAAATACCTCTCTTTCTTCTTAAGCTGCTCTTGCTCTCCTCAAATACTGCAGATAGGATCTGGAATGGGGTTTAAGTGCATTCCTCATAGAAGAAGGAGAAAAAAGATTGTATTAGGCTTCTATGACTGCTACCCTGAGACCGTGAGGGACTAGGATACCAAAAGCAGCATCCATGACTGTGTAACAGTGAGATTTTTACTCCAACAAAGCAAACTTATTGGTCTGTAAAAAGAAGAGAAAAGTATTTTAATGAAGTCTCCACTGCTAAGTGTTCTTTTTTTTATGGTGCCACTCGGCCTTTGGCAAGAGCTACCCTGTAGCCCTAATGCATTTCTTGCGTAACAGCTCAGCTGAGTAAAAAGGGCTAGATATAATGCAGTACATGACCTCCACAAATCCATCCCTTTTATGGGAATAGAATAAAATAAGTATCAATGTAATTACATCTGACATGTCCAAAAGATTTTTGGAAGAACAACAACGTTTATTATACTTGTTGTTTTACGTCACATTCTGATTTGTTTTTCAAATAATACGTTATATAGGTTTATAAACTACTTAAGGTGTGTGTGGGGGGGTGGTTAAGGATTAAGTAAATCTGCTCAATCCCTTAGCTACAAGCTAAAATACATCAATTACTTGGACTGTCATGAAGTTTTGATTGTCTTTAGTGTTTCTCCAGCACTATCTAGGCCTTAGTCTTCTTACTGCAGCAAACACTTGTACTAACAGGAATTTGGCACCACTGTTTCATTCCTACACTTTGATGAACTCTGTATTTCAGGAAAACTAACCACGTTGACTGGTTTTGTTTGATCGCTCATTTTTAATAGTTGTATCGTTATTACGTCAGAAGGACAGAATGACTGCAGATAAACTGAGTCACTGTCCTCCAGTCACCAGCAACCACACCCTAAAGCGTGGTCCATGTTGTGTCCCCTGAGGGTCACAGACCGTCCTCTCCTCAGAGCAGAAGCAGTGCCCCTCTCCCTGGGGGATACCGGTAGCACCGAGCAGCAAACAAACTGGAGGTAAAGCCACTGGGCTGCATGTCTTTTCTGCCCACCCTCTGAGCTGATGGGATGAAATCCAGTCCCGGTCTGGGGCCCCTGCCAGCACAGCGTTGAGATAAAGCTGATAAATCTCTTGAGAAGGTGAC
Organism: Astur gentilis; assembly: GCF_929443795.1. Taxonomy (NCBI): domain Eukaryota; kingdom Metazoa; phylum Chordata; class Aves; order Accipitriformes; family Accipitridae; genus Astur; species Astur gentilis. The sequence continues at coordinate 26,433,790 of NC_064890.1, read as the reverse complement.
CAACGCATCCACTCGGATCCCTCGCCTACCCTTCACAGAAGTGAATCACCACGCGGGAGGACCGCGCATACGGCTCCCCTCATAGCCATGTCCATAGTAATTCCTGAGGAACCACGTCCGTGGGCACCTCTTTCTTCTTTTCCCTTATGCCCTTTGCTCTTCACTCACTCGGTGAGGTTATCCTCGTGTTACGCATATGGTGACACACAGATTTGTATGAAGGCAGGATCCCAAAGTCTGCAGGCCATGATCCTACAAACTGAAATTTGAGGCTGAATGACCGGACAGTAGTTCTTATGACTGAGAGGATCAGAGACTAACAGACAGATGGAACATTTTTAGGCTGGGGAGAGGAAGGGAAAAGCAAGGTGGAGTAATATAAAATCAGAAGGAAAAAATACTGCTCAGCTGCATTCTGATTATTGGCACAGAAGGGGATTGCTGCTTTATTCCCTAAGAACCTTCCATTAATTTGGTCTTTTATTTTCTTTCTTGTGAGAGTGGACCTCCTGTGGATTTTTTTTTTCCATTCCTTCCCACTCCTTCTGAAGAGGAACAGGCCAGTGATATACCTGCATGCCTGCTTATTAAAGACATAATGATGGTAATAGAAAGTAGAGATCTTCTAGCTCCTAAGGCAAATGCATTTAGTGGTTAATACTGATGAGCACATTAAAGAAAGAAAGGCCTGTAGAGAGGGTTTGAATTGCTATCTGACATATGAGCTTGTAGTAGCACAGTTTTGAGTAAAAAGGAAAACTCTCCTAATATTTACAACCCAAATTTGCCCTACTTTGAAAGCAATGAAAAACGGTTTAGTGGCTTTTTAGCTGTCTAACACCCGGAACTGAGCTGTGCTCTCCAGCACAAGTAACTCTGGGATCTCACGGTCAAAGTTTACCAGTAGGGTGAAGGATGACCTAAAATGCACCAGAGGAAAAGCCAGCAAATACAACAGGAATCATAGTAATATGACCATGTGACTATTCAGTGTCAGATGCTTGAAATATTTTTACTCTTTCTATGAAAATTATTATTAGTTCAGTTTTTGTAGTGCCAGAAGGAATCCTAAGTGTGGAAATTAAAAAGATGAGAATGGTTTGTCCCACTGCTGTGCATTTTGGCTGTGGGAGTGGAGCAGATCCATGCCCTGCATACCTCCTCCCCTTCTTCCCAGTTGGCTCTAAGCAACCTCTTCCCATAAGAAGGGTGCTGCAACTGGGAGGGAAAGCAGGGTACTGAAAAAAAGAGACACAGCATCAAGGAGAAACTCAGGTGTCATACCAGGTGGAGTTAAGCAGGGTGCGAGGGATCCGTACAAATGTGAAAGCAGACCATATTCTGAAAAGGGATGGGAGAAAATGGGGAGGTCTCTTGCAGAAGATAAATTAATAGGAATTATGCAAATTACTTCATTAAGTAATGTGCCTTATCATCACAAGAAACAGCATTATCACCAGCGTTGGTGGGGTGTCCTCTGCAATCAGATATAGGTTGTGAGCCAGATCTCAAACATCAGATACTTACAGCTGAAAGCAGATACTCATAAAAGAAGCCCTACCGGAGTAAGGGAAACCATTGTTGCAAGCGGAGAGGCCAGAATTCGGTCCTCGTCAGAAGTTATACTTCTTTCAGAAATATTAAAATTACCCTTGACAAAATTGAACATCTCTGATTTTCAGACTACAACAACCCCCTGTGTTAAATCTGGGCTAAAGACTGTTTAAGAGTCCTTGCACTCATGAGTCACCAACTCCCATCTCCCACAGGAGGAGAGCAGAAGTAACTTCTGGAGATAAGTGTGTACAACACGACACAACATCCACGGCAGTGACATGCAGCCATACCTGTCACTCCTGTGCCTCTTGTACCGTGTAACAGCTCAAGGTCAGCAGGTCATTTCGTCACCCATTCCCTAGACACATAACTTCTGTACAGAGCTGAAAATCGGTGAGGACCCAGGGGACAATTGTCTGGCAGCCCCGGTCAAATTCATGGAGAAGCGGTGCTCTGAGGTATATCATCTTTTTGCACCAGGATTGCAGCATTGACTTTCTTCTCCCAGGATGTCTGCTCCATCCCTAAAGCTGTGCAGTTATAATATGGGCACAAACAAGAAAGTACCTATAATAGGAAAGTCAAGGAGAGAAGGAAGGAAATCAGTGTTCAACACGCTGAAAACAACAAACCTGACAGCAGAAAAGGATAGAGGACTTGCTATATAAAGGTCTCTAGAAAGAGATTTATACTCAGTGAGAAGCAAAACTAATTGAAAATGCATAAAAAGGAGAGGGTTTGGCAGTTCTCATTAAATTGTGCCTGTTGTTGTAGAGATAAAAGAAACACAGTTTGAACCAAAAGATTGAGTAGAAATTTAAAATCTGAGGACAAAATTTTCAGTGAATGGCACAGGCAAAATTAAGTATGAGAGTCGTCAGATATTGGTTAGAGTTCCTGATTGATTTTGACAAACAGAAAGATAAATACATCGAATATAGTTATACTTGAAGTGGAGACAGGTAGAGACTGTTAGATTAGAATTTATGCTTTTGTGGACCTTGAGGTCAAGCCGGAGAGAGTGGCAGGAAATAATCTTCCAGCTATGGTCAGAGTGCTGGTCAGGAGGAGCCCTACTTGCTTAGTTATTGTTTACATCAAGGGGTCCAAAACCACAGCCTGCAAGGCCAAGAGAAATGATCTGCAGTATATTGCTTTTATAGTGTTTTCAATTAACAATGTGATTCTAAAGGTTCACAGTAGTTCAAAGCAAGCTGGTGTGTGGTTCAAAATGTTCAGGAATCACTGGTCTGGGGAATTTGCTACTCAGTGGATAAGCAGAAGGAGCTCTTATTTGCAGCACAGAAATCATTACTGAAAAGGCAACTTTTACAGTGCTTTCATGCCAGTATCTGACATACCACAACATTCCTCTGAGCATCGCACACAGCCTTTGGAAGGGGAAAGAATTACAGTGGAGGCATAATATTAATGATTCAGAAAGTCTCGTGTCACAACCCTGAGCACTGCAGTATCTAATCATTAGGCATAACGCTTTGCACACAGGCTGTGCCAAATAATGATGGGAGAATTAGACACCTAAAAATGGAGTCTGCCCTTTGGGGAAGGTCAGTGTAAACCAATTGGTGGGAAAAAAGCCCAAGTAGTGCTGTGGGACTGAGTTCCTATTCACGCACAGAATCCAGATCCACGCTACAAGGAGGGCTACATCCTCCAGGAATACGTACTGAGCCATCACCTTAAGCAAAACACGTTTGTCTTTCAAAACCTGAAGAAGGGAGACTATAGGATAAGGCTTTTCTTCCAAAAGGCAGGGAAGGAGGTGCAGGTGCTCCCTCTGAATTCCAGCCTTGATATTTAGTGCAGTCGAACCAACTGTTGAAGAGCTGGGATGAAAAAGATTTTCTGCATGAGGGATTTGACCCTCCATGAAAGCTCCAGTCTCTAAAAGCTTTAGTCCCTGTTGGCGGGTAAAGTATTTTCTCTATGTCATAATTAAAAACTGAAAATTAATTACTTTAAAAAATTACAAGACTTCTTGTAGCTGTGGTTCGATTGTTCACTTAAAACAGTACCAAATTTCAGGCTTGGCTTGCTGAATATTTAAGCATTTTATGAAACACAGGCTGCACAGGAAGAGATTGAGAAAATCCCTTTCCAGCATTCCCTATAGCATGATTTCTTGAGCACACATGTGGGGCACATACTCACATCTCTCTGGGCAGAGAAGCCTCACATGACCTTCCAAAATCCTTGCTTTTACCATTGGACATCTGGCAAATTTTCCACAAAGCCCCAGGCTTTTTCATGAACATTGCATTTAAAAATGTGATGGAGAGGATGTGTTGTGGTCCAGAAGCTCCATTTCTGAGAGATCCGTGAGTGATCACTAAAAAGTTAGATTTTGAAAGGGCTCTGGCACAAAGTTTTTAAATGTTGTATGCAACAGAGAGGGAGAATTTTTTTAAAAGTGGAGAAAACACATGGAAAATTTATTTCTTTACTACCTGTGAAAAGAATGGTAGCGGTCAGTCAGCGTTATGAAGCTTTATGCCTGAATGACTGAGACGATTGGTAGTGAGATACAAAACCTCTCGGTTATGGAGCATGAATTCAAATAGGAGTGGGGTTAGCAGTGACAGAAAGTCATTACCATGTCATTGCAGTGTGCTAATGTTTAGAGATTCATTGGTGGCTTGAGTCCAATTCCTAGCACACAAGAGGTCACAGTACAAAATGCACTGTCAAAACTGGCGGAGGCAGGCAAATCCATTTCTACTCTTTGTAACATGCTGCTACCTTTCCGTGTCCAAAGTTATCCCTTCAAAGTTGTGTCAAGACTCAAGTGTGGTTAAGCATTCAAAGTCCACACTGCACAGTCTGATGAAGAGAGGACTTCAGTCTCCTAACCATTGATTCAATATTTCTCATGTGTAATAATTGCAAAATTCCCTATTTAAATTATATGAATTATGCAATGCCAAGCTTTTACAGCCTGCAGAGGCAGTGCCTGGCAGCCGGGAGGGTGAGGGTTAAGCTGTCCATGGGCAGAGCAGCTCACCCAGGCTTTTGGTTTCTTTGCAAGAAAGGGGATATAACTAGGCTCAGCTGAAACTAATTCCTCTGCCAGGAAACTTTAAGAGGGCTGAATGCTATAGCCTCCCCTCCTTCTTTCAAGGTCTGGGGTGATTTAGCCCTGATGGAAAGCTGAGTTGTGGGGAGCCTTGAGTGAACTCAGAAGAGGCTTTCGTCTTGCTGGACTTGAAGTACGTGAATTGTTTCATTTTTCCTGGGCTTATCTGAGCAAGCTCAGAAATCCCTGAAAATTGGAAAAGAGCGAAGACAACAATTAGGCCAAGGAAAAAAATAGTAAATAGGCCATTGCAGGTAGTAACTTCCACTGATGTGTTTTCTCAAATATATTCTAAAGAGGAATGAAAAATGTCATGGAAGAGGAAAGAGCTGAATTTTGGAGGCAAAACCACAGTAGATGCTCTCAGAAAAGATTGTCCTCTTGACTACTAGCTGGAAAGGGACACTAGGATCCTAGACTGTGATAAATCTTGTAGTGCACAAAAGTTGTACAAATGAATTATTATTACCTTAAAGGGAAAATTCTTAGTCTTATCTAAGTGTGTGTGTATATATATATATATTAAAAAAAGTGTGTGCACGTGTATAAAAATATACTAGAGCAGGTTTTACTCTTGCTTTAACAGATTTAGAGTTAGCATTAGAGAAAAATTAACTGAAGTATTCAATATTTGGCAGAGATCCCTAGAGAGTTAGGCCAGTAGCAGTGTCACACTGACACAAGCTATTTTGCGTTTTTCAGCTTTGCCTGAAGGAATGTAAAAATAACACTGGTCCGTCAGTGGTTGTGTTGGCAAGCAAAAAATTAGCTTGGCCTAATTGGCCAGTGCTGAACATGACACAATAGCAGTTTTTCAAATGAGGTGAAAATATGTGAAGCAAAACAAGTAATAAAGTTGAGAGGATGGGGACTTCTGATTATTTTTAAAGAGAAGGAAATAATTCTGTTTATTATTTCAAGATCACTTTTGAAATATTTTTACTATCAGTATTTTAACATACTAAACTCCAGTGTTACCTAATGGGACTAAATATGTGGAAGAAACTCCAGAATGTTTTTAAGTTGGAGGGTATGCCAAAGGGCAAAGACAAACCTGTACTGCAGACAGGGGATTTTCTTTAGTGCTTTGCTGAAAAACAGCAGAATAAGGAGTTCCGAATTTGCTGGGAATCATCCCTAGATCTTGATCCCCCATTAGAGACCTGAAGAGTATTAAAGCCAGCAGTGGTTAAAACCTCTGTCAGTCAGAGTTTTACCTGAAAGTGGGAGCAGCTGGATTTGATTCCCAAGCGAAATCCACTCACTGATCTCAGTGCTGTGCCCAGTAGCTGTCACAAAAAAGGCATGGCTGTCCTTGCAAACTTCCACAGTGCTTTTCTAGTGTTATTGTGATTTATACTTGGAGCAGTTTGACCTGATGCCTAATATATACTCAAGAGAAATTTAGGAATGGATTGGCAGATCAATGCTTTGTTTTGACTTTGCTGCTATTTAGCACAAGTATTGTAACTTAAAATCTGTAGGAGAAATTAATTACATAAAATTTTCAGCAATATTTCTGGGATGAACACCAGACCCAGAACGTACCTGATTACACTGCTAATAGGAAACTTCTTCCCTCCACTGAAGCAAGGTGGCATCTCAAAACATATCCCTGGGCTTCAGAAAGGTGCATTTGAATCTGCTCTGAAATCTGTGCTTCACGGCTCAATCCTCATTTTAGTTACAACGTTGAAATTTCTACCAAACAGTGTGTTCCTAGAAGAAATGTGTGGGTTTGTCATCGTCCACGTGCTCCTGAGGTGTCTGGGGGAAGAGAGAGCATCCAGGAACCAAGGCCAGGTGGGGGAGAAGGGTGATATTTAGCAGCTGCCTTTGCAATCATTTCCCAGGAAGAATGTGTTAAACCCTAGTCCATCCTGCTGGGAATCAATGGAGCCTGCAACTGGACTCTCTTTACAGCCAAGCTTGGTGTAGTCAATAAATCTCACATTGCTCTTGTTTACTATCTGTACTATGGGTTCGTTATTCAGTCTTTAAGAGGCACTATGGCCAGACCCGCGCTTGAAGGCATTGCCCGTCTTTCACCCCTAACCTTTAATGTGACGAATGATTAGAGATGGTGGTATTTTTGAAGGTGGGGCTTTTTATATCCTGATGTTCATGTTGCTTCCAGTTAATGTCTCAAGTACTCAAGGAACTGCTGGAAATTCTTCATATCATATTGTATTTGTATCAATTTATTTAAAATGCTGAGCGTTTGGGATTGGTGTGCTTTCATCGTGATTCCTATTTCTCCTTTTCTCCATGCTATATACAGCACTTTCTCTTAACTTTGTATTGCTGTTTAGTCCAGTTCTCCCAAGAAAGGATTTTCTGAAAGAACAAAGAAAGGGGAAAGAAAGAAAAAGAAAAAAAAAGAAAAAAAACCCTAAACATTCCTATTCACAGGAACAGGACAAATGAAGATGCATTTCTTTTAACCTAAATGTTGGTACAAATCTGGGAGTGCATTTTCTTTTGCCAGTTAACACAGGTGCTGAGTGAGCTTTGCCATTTCAATGATCATCTTGTAAGGATTATGTCATGACAGTCATCAAAACCCCCATGCTGTGCCAGAAACCTAACAGCTCCCTTTCCTCTGTCAGTGACAGAGATCTGGGAAGTAAGGCAAATTTTACCAGCTCCCCCCAATAAAGATGTGGTCAGAGAAATAACAAGGGTGAGAAACCACATATCAATATTGTGAATAATAATGGCTCACTGTCCAAGTTGGCACCAGAAAAATAAGCTATTCTGAACTTGTCCGTACCTCCTCTTTGAATACTGTGTGCAGTTCTGGTCTTGTTTTCTTGTAAAGAGTATAAAAGAATTGGAGAAGATTCAGAAAAGGGCAAAAGGTATGATCAAATTTAGGGAGTAGATTCTGTATGAGCTGAGTAGGACTTGTCAGGCTAGAAAACACATAAGGTAAATAGGTATGAAAACACAAGTAGGAGGAGGAGGGTGGCTAGAGATCACACAGCAGCTTCTTTTTTTGAATACAAGGACCTGGCTGGGGCACCATACAACGCGAGGAACCACAGCCAGAATAGTCAAAAGGACACTGACCAAGGAACTGCCAAACAGTGTTGTGAATGGCAAAAATGTGCATGGATTTAAGGGGAAAAAATAAAGCCCATGGAAGTGCAATCCACTAAGGATCACTAACTACAAAGAAATTACAGTTCTGCTACTTCTTGAGTTATTTTTAAATGGTTGGAGGATGGAAGAGCATTCAAGGATATTATCATGGGTATTTAGCCTACTCTTTTTCCCTATACGTTTGTTTCAGGTTAAATTTTGGAGACTGAATACTAGGTTAGGTGAAGCTTTGGTCTGACCTATTACTCATATTCTTTTGCTCATTTCTAAACCTTGAAAGAACTGGTCAGTTCATCCTATATATATGAGCTTGTGTGTGGGTGCATGCACTGACAGAAGAACTGTTGAAAAATTAGGTCCTGACTAAATAAGTAACATACATAAGTCATCGATTTTTAGGATAAAAGACCTGGGGACATTTTCTCTTAGGGAAGTAAGTCAGAGTTGCAGGAGTAAAGATCAAATTGTCTTTTTTTTTTTTTTTTTTTTTTAGTTACTGTTGGCTTCACATGAAATAGAATTAAAAACAAGGGAATGTCTACATCAGGCCCCAGAAAAATGCAAAGTACCTGAGTGACAGAGGAAAAGTATATTCTTCCTGTAATCATTTGTACCATCTTATGAATAATTATCCAGCCAAACATTTATTCTCTGCTCATCACCATGGTATCTTAAAGACTTGAAATTCTGAAGTAATACAACAAAGTAATAAATGAGTTCTATGTTAATTAGATACAGTATTCCTAGGACTAAAGATGATTTTTAGGAAATGAAGACATTTTTACTTACCTCTGTCTCATTTTTCCAAATCTAGCCCTGGATCATTTCACATTCACACACAGTGGTGTTTTAAAATTAGAATTAGCTCCTAAACAGCATCTTAGATACTTTTCAATTTGTAAATGTACAGGTTGACTCCTTAAGGCATCACAGTTGAAATGCTTGTTTTGAAATTCCACTTAAACTTATTACCAGTAGCAATTTAAATTATCTGTTGTTGGATGTAACATTGAAATAAATGACTAATTAGTGTCAACTTGCCAGCATTTAGTCACCAAGCAGCTTGGAAGCGCTAGGGAACAGCTTTATAACAATTTACAGCACCCTCCTTAGACAAGTACACCATTTTGCAATTGTCAGATATAATTTGACATCTCTATAATAATGCTTTACGCATAGCACTTCTTTTTTCTACTCCCAAAGTGGATAGTTTCTATTCCTTGCTGATATTTTTTTTTAATGGGTCTCGAAGTTAAGGTGGTTAACTGATGTTTGCTCCTTTGCAGCCTATCTGCTTAGTCTGAGAGCTAGCCTTGCTGCGAAGGGAGTTACCCCAGATCGGTTTATTCACACGTCCATGGTAGCACAAAGGCAGGGCTTAACCAGTCACTCCTCCTTTGTGGAGTGCGCGGCAGGTCAGCTGATGAATTTTGTTGCTGACGTACAGCCCTCCATCCACTCTACTAAGCATAAAACCCCACCAAATACACGCACGGCAGGTCTTTCACCAGGTAAGCATCTCCATCGCAAAAGCTGGTGCTGGAAGCCTCGATTCTGAGGTACTCCATAACGGGCCATGACATTACATCACTTTAAAAAAAGCCCAAAAGGGGTTTGGAAGCACAATCCAATGCCTGCCACGGTGTGCAGAGACCCCCAGCATCGATTGTCACAGTCTCGGTGTCACCTTTTGGCAGGAGAGGGCTCGGGCGCCGGCGGGGGCCACGCAGGATGAGGGCACCGGCACTTGCCGCAGAAGCCTGCTACGGCGCAAAAGGTTGTGCGAAGCTCCCTTCGCCCACAAACTCTAAAAAAAGGCCCATTTTCACCTGTGAATGTGGATGACAGCCAGCGCCTTGTGAGAAGCACCGTGATTTAGTAACACTAGGAAAGGCAGCTTGCAACTTTTGCATCGAGAACAATTTTTCTGCCATGTTGCTTTTCTTGTTCATAAAAAGTGTCTGATCTATTCAGAAATATTCTCTTTTTCCTAAAAACAAACATGCTCATTTTTGCCTCTGAAGTCTGGGAAAAACCAAACCAAAACACCACCTCAGTAGCATGTCTGTGTAACTGTAATGCAGCTGTTAGGCGTCAGCTGAGATGTAGCTCTGGTAGTTTAAATAGTCCCCATACAACATGAAGCAGACATCGTACTTCTGTGATGCTTTGCAGCAGCTCAGGAACAGCTGGGATATTAGCTTTTCCTATGGAGTGAGGAGAGATGGTTAATGAAAGCAGAAGGAATTTGGTTGTCTGGATCTCTGTCTTGACTGCAAGAAGCGGAGAGTGTTTCCTTGGGCAAGTCTCGTAACTTTTCCATGCAAAAGTTCCTTTTTTTGACCTTTAAGTACTAAAGCCCACCTTTACAAATCTGTTGAAGCTTCTTGGATGAAAGCTGTGGTGCACGTGCAAAAAATAAAAATCCCTGAATTTTGTTAGAAATTTTGTATTTCAGAAACTGCTAACTCAGCCAGGTGCAGGGGCAATAGTTTGACTGTTGCGCTGCAGGCTGGAAAGCCCAGGGAGCACTGCCACTCTTGAGAAGCAGATGTGGTTTTCATCATTCATGAACGATCATTCTGGCCAGCGCTTGGAGGAACATTTGTGGACTCCAGAGGGGACCACGTCCATCACTACCAAGCAGAAGAGAGGGCTACCGCAACAGAAGGCCCTTCGCAGCAGTAAAAGCAGCCAGGAAGACTATTTGCAATTCCACGCAGACTCTCCCTAGGCTGGAATAAAATTTGGAATAATCTATGTAATGTTCCACATCTCTCAGTAACGGCAATATTTTGTATTATTAGAAATTACTTTTCCGAAATCATTAGGCTATTTTAAGACCTAGGTAAGGCTGCAGATTCATCATGATTACTGTTAGTGTCAGAGAGGCTGGGAATTGCTTTTCTTGCCTTCTCCCCTACGCCGGCACGTAAGCGCGTGCCCAGTTGGGTGCCTGGCCGGCCAAACGCACGGGCCGACGAGCGGCTGTGTAACCGTCACTGAGAGCCTCACCAGAGCAGCCTCTGGGCTCTGCCTGTGGCTCCTGGAGAAGAGGAAAAGGCCATTAGCCAAGCCGGGAAGCAAGAGGGCAGGAGCATCGTCATCCCACCCGGGTGGGTAAAGCGCCCACCCTGCGCCGAGCAAGCAGGCTGCTGGAGCGTGGGAGGATACGCCTTGTCCTGGAAAGGCAGGGCACCGTCCTGTTAACTCCAGCGCAAAAAGCTTGGCCTCTGCCCGATGGCAGGCTAACTCCACCGGGAAACGGGATTTGTCTCCCACACCCGAAAAAAAAGTGCTGTGCTGGCTTCTACAAAGATTCTTTCGCTTCCATGCACTTCGTACTATTATCATTGTTCTTTGGCCATAAATTCCCTCGCTTTTAAAATAAATATCACCAAGTTAATTTTAATGACTTTTCGTTTATTTTACAACTCCTTATTTTCTGACGTTTTACATGTTTGAAAACAATGTTACTAGATTTCCTTTTCAGAAAATAAGGTGGGAGCAGACAACAGACCTCAATCAATGTAATATTTTTTTAAAGAATGTAAATTATTTCGAAGGAGGTGGGAGAGGGCACGTGTATTTGTAACACGCATTTTAAAATTTGTATTTGCATTTATTTTTAATGGCGTTTATGCCCTCTAGTGTCAGAAAGCGTTAATGCAGCTAGGTGTCTTTTAACATTGACAATTTTTTTCCTTAACTGTATCTGTCAGTATCAGCCTAAATATTTGATCTTTGTAAAAATGCATATCCTGGATTTATTCCTACTATATACATCCTACAATTTCACAGTTTTGGTGCAGAGGTCACCGGGGGGCGGGGGGTACGTTTCTATCCAAAGTAAGCTATTCCAAATATGAATTTGTGATCTGTCAAACACACACAAAAATACTGCTAAAATACAATTCCTGTCATTACTTATTTTATTCTCCAAGAAGCACTTATTTTTCACTGAAAAAAGTTACTCCTGTGTTCAAACAAACAGAAGTCAAACAAGCAGCATTGTCCCTCTTATTTGTTAAGATTATTAAAGAAAAGACCTTCTCCACTCACATCAACGATAAATGGCCAAAAAGTACGACTCGTTTCAATTATAGTTCAGACCTTTGACTTATGAAATATTCCATCTCAGAGCTATCAAAAACCAGTCTTCGTTAGGTTCAGGAATAAGATAAATAGCCGATGATGCCACAAATACAGCCTCTGTTGTCTGAGATGTCTTGAATTATGGGTATGCAACATCAGATATTTTCCACTTATCAGTTAGAAAGGCAGTATCGCTTTGGCAGGTGGATGTCCACAGGTAAGATCTGACGTGGCAATGCTTAGATTTCAGATTGGGCTTTTGCAAACCCAAATACGTTCATTTTTCCCAAGCTCCTACAACAGCTCCGCCTTTTGTGTGTGATTCAAGCTGCGTTCGTGGCCCCAAATCTGTCACACCCATGTTACTCAGATCAGCACTCTGAAAGATCCGGTATCTGCAAAATGCAGGAATCCACTGGTTTTCCTGTCTTGCCTTGCAGTAAGGAGTCAAAAACGCAAAAGTGGTCTGTCACCTGTTGAATGCAAACAAGTGAGACAAACACACATGCCTTTAAATCCGTCCGTCCCTGTACCATGTCACCTAGTGAACAGATACCCCTGGACTGCAAGCAATAGCACACGCCTGACCTGTCTGGACTACGTCTAGTGAAACCTGGGCATTAGTTTGTTCATGTAGTTTCTGACTTGTGATTTGATAAAACTTGATTGACACATCTAGTTTGTCATAGCCTTTTCCCTTCCCTTTTTGGCTAATGAAGTAGAATGCACCTGATTGATAACAGGGATCAGTACGACATCTCTTTTTCTTCACTCATCCAGAGCATACAATTTTGGGATGACACTTTTGACGTTACAAAATGAGATTGTCAGTACAAATCATAAATGCCCGAGGACTGACTTGAGCTTTGACCACAGCAATATGTGGAACAGAGTATGCAGAAAGATATGGAAAGACTGCAACTAGGGAAAAAAGCACATAAAGGAGAATATATTTGCAGTTCCAGTCTGAAGAGCAGTGAGACAAGCAGGGTAGCACTAGATAAAACCTTGAAATAGTTCCCTTTTGAAAAGTGACTCTGTGAAAATTGCTTAATAAGATTCCATATTTGTTGTCGCCATGACTGAGGAGATCAGATTTTCTGCAGAATTTAGAATTTGTTTTAGAGATCAAGTATAATTTTTCCACTTTGAAATACAAGCACCACAAAGCTACCCTGCCGTTTGAAAATGGACTTATGTTCTTTTTTAGTTTAGACTTTCCAAGGAATAAAGCAATTGCAGGTGGGGTAAAGGAAGAAATTTTCCCTTCGTTTTATGTCATCCACTTCCATTGGTGATTTTCAGTGATATATGAGGTATAACTAAAGGCAATGTTTAATCCAGCAGGAGGAACTTCATTAACAATTCTGGTCATGCCTACACTAGCCTAAAATCTGTGTCACTGTCCCCAAGGAGAGCAAGGCTAACCAGGGTAAATGTAATAAAAACTCCATTTTGTCACAAAAGTGAGCAAAGATGTTTCTCACCCTGTGCAGGAAGGATAATTTCTTGGAAGTAATTTTTTCTGACTGTAATTTTATTTTAACTTCTCCAACACACTGTTTATCAACAGGAGAAAAACTCATTATGTAAGAGTTATTAATGATGTGAAAGATATTACTAGCACTAAACAACGGGCAAACAACATTACATTCGGAAAATGTCACCGTACTCCAACTCACTCAAGCTGAAATAGAAAAATAATCAAAAGCAAGTTATTTTAAAATAAGCAGTATATCCATCTACCTGTCATTTTGCCCAGAAGGTAAGAAAAACATTGCAAAATACCTTCATGTATCAAACGATCCTAATTTTTCTTATTTTGCTCTGCGACACTGCAATGCCATGAAAAGGCATCTCCTTATGTCAGTAGGTAGGTCCAAATGTAAATACTGAAATGTTAGGGACGGATCAGCTAATAGTTCCTGTCACCACTCCTAAAGCATCTGTCTTTACTTGATTCACGTAATTATAGTGTCACATTATCAACAGGATGAACTATATCCCTGAGCAAATTCAAACCAAATTAATTAGAGCAAGCAATGCCTTCTGTCCAGCAGCCATCAGTGACAATGTGAGCTTATGAAGGAAGGTTCAGCAGTTTAGCATTTCAAGCGGTAGGCAACTAAATATAGGTTTAGGAATCTAATTTAAGAGATCTGTTCCAGTAGTACCGGGCATGTGTAAATTTTGCATTTCAAGGTCTGGTTGTGTCAGGTGTGTGTAAATACATATTGCCTTTTAAATGGCTTTCTGTTGACACACTTTGATTTAATTGAAGCAACTAGTTGGATTGTATCTAAAAGGATTAAGTAAAACAGTAACAAATTCCGTAAACCAGCAATGATTAGCGATTTGATCCTAGGACTTCTCCCCTAAGCTCGCCAACCTGGCCCCATGCCCACCGCTCTGCCAGAAAAAAACTGGGGTTAGTTAGGTGTCGGGGATCCCATTTGTCAAAGGGACCTTGAAAGGTCATTTATCCACCTCCCTGCCCAAAGGAAAGAACAGCTGTGCATGCATCACTCCTGACAGCTGATAGTCAGCGCTGGCTTTGGGAAGATAAGCACCAAAAATGCCTATGCTGTGAGGTGCAAATGTTGATGTGAAGGAAAGCATGACTCTCTTTCTAGTATTTTTCCAGTTTTACATATCTTGTAATTAAGACCAGATATATAAATAATTTAGAAGATGGATTCTATTACATTATGTATTTTTATTCAGTCCTGCCTGTCACAAAATGAGAATCTAATAGCATTCAAATTCTAAGCAGGTGAGGGGGGTTATCGGTAGAAATATTAATGTATTTTTTCCTGTGAATATTTTACACTTGGGCATGCTTTATAAAGCAACTAAACATTTGTTTTACACAACATGTTCTTTATCAATAGTCTAAGACTTGGTCATCTGTATTATATCTGCCTGGATGACAACTTATTTGAATATTTACGTTAAACACCTTTCTCTTATCTTACAAAATGCAAACCATTCATCTTCACCTACAAGGCAATACATCATCTCCTTTTGACATATGCTGAGCTCTCATTGCTGGAAGGTGTTCTCTAACCCCATATAGATTCTCCATCATCTGGTACCCTCATCCCTTTAACCCCTCCTTCTTGTGATTAGGTGCACAATTTGGACCACGTGACTTGAAGACTTCCCCCAACTTCTCTATTATTTTCCAATTCCTGCTGAACAGACAGGTTTTGTTCTCCAGAAAGGATTTTCCAAACACAGCCCCTCCTGCAGTTTTATTTCTTACCTTTTCTTGTGTTAACAGTTTATAAATTCTTTGTAATAGGGAACGTACTATCTCTCTGCTCACAAGCATACTGAACTCACATGCTACAAACAATGTTTAATAATAACTTAAAATCCAGTAAAGTTAAAATCCGAATGGTAACTTGAAAGTAATTTATCTCTTTATTAAACTCTGCAGTATGTAATTACATACTCGTCCTATAGAACATGGCACTCCACAGAGTGCAAAGAGTGGATATCTCTTAAACTGTCACTGGAGTGCCTCTACATACTTCAGTAGCGCTATGTTCTTACTTGCTGGACAAAACAATATCCAGCATCATAAAGAAAGGTGGTAGCCCTAGCAGTTCGGAGTGCTGCAGGATTTGCAGTTAGAATTGGGTTGCTTGCTTGCTTGTGGCTTGAGGTTTTCACGTTTGCTTTCAGCTGGACCATAGAAGGGACCTCTGGAGGTCAGCTAGTCCAGCCTTCCACTCAAAGGCAGCCTATCAACAATAGGTTAGGTCAGCCACGCTTTTGTGTTGAAACAAGTGTTGAAAATACCCAAGGATAGAAAGTCCATGATCTCCTGGGCAACCTGTGCCAAAAACATGCTACCCTCCTAAATGAAAGTACTATATCAGCTTAAGTGAGACAACAGATTTTTCAGCTTGGCATCTAACTTACCAAGTGGTCTCCCTAGGATCTTGACAGGGGAAAGGGATGAGTTCTTCCAACAAGCAAACGGAATAAGGACTTTTAACTTCAACACTGATTTTTTTTTTTTTTCCCCTTAGCAAGGTCACTCTCCCTCCATTGCAATAGAGGCAGCCTGGGAAGACTACAGGTGGGTGAAAGATAGTTGCCCACAGTTTGATGAACAGGATACCCAAAATTAGCTAGTTAAAAGATTAGCAAAATTAGCAAATTAAAGTTACATGTGCACAACACTAGGCATGCAGTATATGTATGCATATGTGTATAAACTATTATTTATATGCAGCAAGTATTATTTGCAAGAGAAGTAAAATCTATTGTGCAATTAATTCATCTTGCAATTCAATACTTATAAAAGATTTTGTCTTTACTAAGCGTTTTGTTTTCTTTAACCCAGATACGGTGACATGGTGCCGAAGACAATCGCTGGCAAGATTTTTGGTTCAATATGCTCCCTGAGTGGGGTTTTGGTCATTGCTCTGCCAGTTCCTGTAATTGTCTCCAACTTCAGCCGTATCTACCACCAGAATCAACGAGCAGACAAGCGCAGGGCCCAAAAGGTGAGCTCCTAATTTTTCCCCCTTTTGTTGTTGAGCAATAGATAAAGTGTGACTTTCTAGATGCTGTGCATCCTCAAAGTATTTCTTAGCAAAAGGACTACTATATGTATGTGCTACGTGCCTAGCCCATGTCCTAGATGTAAATACTGTGTTATTTTTATTAAAAAAAAAAAAAAAAACAAAACAAAACAACCAAAAAAAATGGTTCATTTCTCTTTTCTGTCAAAATTTACAGATCTATTATTGTGTTTATTCATCCTACCTGTTAGACCAGATCTAGTATTTTCAGGCAATAGCTGCTGTCCCACCCACTGAAGATTCTTCTGTGTTTTTCAGGCAGACTTTCTTTCCACCAGAGTCTTCTGAGGAAAAAAACAACCAAACAACAAAAGCCCTAATTATGATTTCTAACATCTATCCTAACAGCCTGCTTCACTAATCCCTGTGTTTAATTCCCAGGTTCAGTCTCTGGAGAATCTGATTATCGGGGAACTTGTCTCCTCAGCTCTACTTTGCTTAAAAGGCTTCAGAAAAAGAGCTTAATCGGGAAAAGCCAAAAGAAAAAGTCAGTTTTTCAGCTTCCTTGGTTTGCTGAGTCTCTCACTAATATAACAACGAGCTCTACAACAAGAGAGTTTCCCTCCCTGACCCATATGGGCAAGGTCAGGAGCCAGGAAAAACTGTTTCCCAGGAGAGATGCAGCCAAGCCTGGGCAGCCACCTTCCTCTCCACGTCACTGCCGATGTCCTAGTCCCAGCGCGTTTTGCCCACCCCTGCCACGCTAAGCAGCTCAGGGAGCCTCCATCGGCACCTGAAGCCCTAATAAAGGAGCCGAGCTGCATCGCCTTCTGCTCCTCCGCTGACGGCGGTCGGAAGGCACTGGATGCAACACAGGTTGCAAGATTGCCAAGGCTGAGGTGTCACCACGTGGGCTTTTGGTGGTCCCATGGCCTCTCTTCAGAGGTCCTGAGCCTCCAGTGATCCACGGAGGGCAGGATCCTTACAGGCAGACCATGGCTGGGGACTATATATATATATATATATATATAGGCCAGGGAACACAGGCAGACTCAGGCTGCATCTGCCTCATATAGACAATAGCTCCAGGTTTAAAGAGGCAAAACGTCCGTGTGTTTCTTTCTGGCCACCTTTTTGACTGACTTCTTCATAAAAAGGAAGTGAAGTAAATGTATGCAGTGATACCATTCCCAGAATATCTTAAAATCAGGAGAAACAGGTACATCGCCAAGAAAGTCAGTCATAGGCCCAGGCTGAAGATATTGCACCCTTGAATGGCCGCATCTTGGAAGAATGTTGTCAGATGAGGAAAACGGCCATAAAAGAAATCAGGCATATCACAGAAACGTCATACCTTTCTAGAAACCTGATTTCAAATACAGGCTGCTTCAGTGATCCAAGCAGCATACCTTACCTATCTACTAATTCCATCCACCCTCTTGCATGCCGTTTTGTCCCACGTGCTAGCTCCAGCCACGCGTTCCCCTCTCCCAAAGCTGGGAAACGCAGACAACATGTCATTTCCGCACTGCGTTGTTTTTGTCAAGAACTTTTCCACTTCTGTTTGTGTAACGGCAGCAGACAGAGAAAGAACAGCATGTATCAGCCACAGCACACTGCTTCATTACGGTGCCTCTGAGCATTGCGCCAGTCGTGGGTAACAGATCTGCTTGATCCCAGCAATCAATGTGCCTGTTCTGAGCTTTCATAGTAACCGCAGACACAACCAGCCTCAATTCAGATAGAAACTGTCTCCTACTGCATGTCACGAAACAGAATTTTCTATGCCCGCTTTACACTTGCCAGTGCAAAAGAGACGGACACTAGAAAATACCTTGCAAAAATTAGATTGGCAGACTGGCTGCTATTCCCCATAATCAATTCCTGAAGAGAAGCTGCTTGAGTTAATAACTTTTTCTCCTTGCAAAACAATGAGCTCATTGTATGTTTCAAACAGGAATATGAAGCGATGAATGGCAATCCTGCCAAATGTCTTTTCCTCTGCTCCCCAGAACGATGCCAACAGCAAGGACGAAAGATTTCCTCTGACTGTGTTTATGCCCTTCTTGCTTTGGAGAAAATGGCTTTGAGGTCTGTTTAACTTAGCCCTGGATGTGTGTTTCATTGAAATCTCCTATTGCAAAGCTAATCTCTTTCCATCTAAAATGACGGAGATGGTGAACAGAATATTGCTCTGACGGACTGAAGAAAGATCAACAACGTGCGCTTCTTGGGTACTGTATAGTCTGTATTTAGCAATATTTAGCTATGAAGTATAGCCTTGCATTTCACAGGAGGGTTCTACTGCATTGTATAAGAATATTCAAGCAAAAAGGTCACTTTATTGAAGTTTGAAATTCCTTCTTCATTCAATACAATAGAAGCTTTACGCAGTTTTCTAAAATAAATGTTTTCCTAAGCACCAACCTTATTTCTATTCTCTAAGGCTGAAGAACATAAGCTTGAAAGAAGATGCTGTTTCATGGAGCACAGCATGAACCCCTGCAGGCGATGGTACCTCCTGCTGGCTATAACAGCTTACATCTGATTGAGAGAGTTGTATATTTGAATTGTGCAACTTTTATCAATAGCTCATACAGAAGTTTAATCAAGGTAGTCTTCAGAAATGGCAAAACATTTGGGCTGGAAGGAAACTCAAGAGAAAGTTCTCTGTTGAAGAGCTGAAATCTAGTCCCAGGAGCACGGGCAATTTTCAGCAGAAAAATTTTGTCACTCGTATTAGGTTTGTTCAAGAGCCATGTGACCATCGGTATATGCATTTACTGAGTTCTGCACAGTCATTCAAGATTAGACAATTCCATTTGTTTCTATTTGGCAAAAAGATCCTGCACATTAATGCTCAGGAGAAGATGGAAGAGAGAAATTTATATACCATCTCATTCTGAATGCATTTTAAAGAAAGGTCCTGCTTCCAACCATGGAAAAACGTTGTTGTAATTACCTTGAAATCCCACTTTGTAATACAGCTGATACATAGGCAGGAGAGGCCAGCTTTCCCCTGCACTACGTGGAACTCATTGGCACTCAATATACACACACAAAAAAAAAAAGAGATGAAAATAAAAAATAAAGAAAAATCACCTGTGCTTATCAGAACATTTTCTTCTATCAGATAATAAGGTCCAAGGATCGGACCTATCCTGACAATAAATAAATAAAAAAATAATCCAAAACAGGTATTGGAATTCAGGGCAGAACTAATCATGCCCTGTAGTCTTACTATGCTTTTTCCTTGAGCAGATTTATGACTCCTGAGACAGTTTTGTAGAATCCTATTTGCGGAGCTTTTCTCAGCTAGAGACAACTTTAAGAGGCCAAGTTATTTTGGTGACCTATCAGTGCCTTCGGGTGGCAAAGTTAATGACGGTTGTGTTGCGAGTGGTCCGTGTAAAAAGGAAAGGAAAGGACAGAAAAGGAAAAAGAAAGGCTTAGGTAAGTTTGGATACAATTTCCTGTTCTGTTACTGATAGGTATCAAGGGTTAAGGTGTGGCTAGACCCTCAGAGTGCCGTATTCACTGGGATGACTACCAGCCCAGGGAAGGGGAAGGAGGAGGTCCAGCTTTCCTCCTGGAAACGGGGTCCGGCCACTCAACGGCAGCTTGGCTGCCTGCAAGGATCCATCCCAGCGTACTGCAGCAGCTCTTACGATGACAGTGTCTTCCTTACCCCGAACGAAGCATTCCTTGCTAGATGCCTTCCCTGTTTTCCACACATCTGTTTTTCTGCATCTTTTGAAGGCAAGAGCCTTGTATCCTCGCAGCCAGCAAGTCCTAAGTGGGGGTCCATCCGCCCATTGTTGTTCATTACCTGATAACTGAAGTAATTTTACCTGCCCAAGCACTTTCTCCCTAAAGTGACTTTGCATGGTGTCTCAACAGAACACCCAAACAGCTACCATCAGCTCCAAAACCTGACATAAAATTCAACCTGAATCTTTCGTGTGAGTATGGTCGTCTACTTTCACATAGCAAAATACACCCTGAAGATTGGCTTGGCTTTATTATTGATCGTACATGATGTATTTATCTGTCAAGTTAGGAATAATTAGTTACTAGATAAATATAAATAGCTCTAGGATAAATTGAAACAACAACTGCTTAACAGCACCTGGCAGTCTAGAGCTGAGCATTTGCAGCAGAGAACTCCGCTAGCCATTGTGACTTCTTTAAATGAGATAGGCTATTAATCTCAGTGGGGTTGCAGAGATGTAAGTAACAGAATAACTTACCCTAGGTTTTTGAATTTAGCACAAAAGCTGTAAAACTTGTGCTTACTGAACAATAATTTGAACAGAATGTGAAAGCAAGGCGCGACTCAACAAATATATGAACCTTATTTAATTCCCTATCCATTAGTGTACAAAGTAAACAGCATTTTCTTCCTTACTGCATGCTAACATCCCATAAATTATTGTCAGCTAATCTGAAGTTTAATTATTTGCAATTACTGAAAATTATAAAATCGGAGCATGAAATGTGGGCTCGATTTTTCACTTGAAAACAAATGTACAGGACGGATTTATGAAAGGCCAAGCAAAAAATGATGTAAACAACAATGTGACTGATTTTTTGATAATTTTGGCCATTGCTCTAGGAGCCACAGTGTATGGTTTAACCCCAGAAGGCAGCTAAACACCACCGAGCCACGTGCCCACTCCTCCCCAGCGGGATGGCAGGGAGAATCGGAAGAGTAAAAATGCAAAAAATAATGGCTGGTGATAAAGACAGTTTAATACTTTTTTTAAAGGAGGGGGGAGAAACCAAACTCAAGGAAAAAAAAAGTGATGCAAAAGAAAACAATCGCTCACCACCAACCAACCGATGCCCAGCCTGTCCCAGAGCAAGGGCAGCCCCTGTCAACCTCCACCCCCGTCCAGCTTTATCGCTGAGCACGACGTCCTATGGTCTGGAATATCCCTTGGGTCAGTCGGGGTCGGCTGTCCCGGCTGTGTCCCCCGCCAACTTCTTGCACACCCCCAGCCTCCTCAGCAGGACAGTCTGGAGCAGAAAAGCCCTTGGCTCTGGGTAAGCACTGCTCAGCAGTAACGAACACATCCCTGTGTTATCAACGCTGTTTCCAGCACGAATCCAAAACACGGCCCCATACCAGCTACTAGGAAGAAAATGAACTCTGCCTCGATCAAAACCAGGACGCACAGAATGACTGTGAAGGAATTATTACTTTTTAATTGTACAAGATCATTAAAAAAAATAACCATAAGGTAAGTAATTAGTAATTTTTGAGTTTTGGTAGTAAGATAGCTACGTAGTGGAGAGCAGCAGAGAGACAACAGGAATTATCTAAGTACTAAATTACCTAGGCTACCTAGGCTTCTTGCATAGGAAATTGAAGAGAGGCTCTTGCCAACAATGATTGCCAGTACTGCAGTAAGCCCCGCCCTGAAGCGTTCCTGATAAAATCTCTCTCTTAAAACAGCTGGACAGCTGAGGGCGTCTTGAGTGTTAAAAGCTGGATGTTGTAAATACCCCGCAGTGCTACATTTAGCACTACTGAAAACCTTGTGAAATTAAATGTTTATATTTCTAAAACTGACAGAGCTAGCTGTTGTTGACTAACAGTGAATTCCTTCGTAAGGTTTCTATAAATGCAGCCATAGACAAGGATCCACCTCTAAGTTGTAAAATTTGAAGCTGTGGGGAAAAAAAAAGGGATGCATTCAAAAGAGAAGTTCGGTGCAAATACAAGGGATGCAGTAAGGATTACAGCTGATCATCAATTTCTATACAAGTCTAATGATGAGATGATTATGGTGGAATTTCATCAGAATAAGTAAAAGAACTGTATTTCAGTACATTAGTTTTGTCCTAGACAATGTAAAAATTACTAAAATCAGACTTTCACATTCAGTGGCTAACAGGGACAATCTCACAGCAAAGATAATCTACTGCAGAACTTTACTCCTTTCTTTTTTTGCTAGATATTCCATGAAAGGGGAGAGTCAGGAAGGGCTTTGTGGTGGTCAAAAGGGGCAGTTGTCTCTCCTTTTCTGTTGTACGTGACAGAGAATGCAGTTCGCAGACTAAAGGAAAATACTGTTCTTCTGTAATCAGTTTTCCTGATGTCATCACATCATTTTGGTGTCCTTCATGGGAATTCAATCCCCAGCGCACAGCCCATAAAATCCTGTGGCTGACGTGAGCTTTTAATGATTCCTTGATAGAAAATGTGAGGAGTCATGAGACTACTCATGCTACAGGCTCTGATACAAATCAGAAAGAAGCACTGAAAAGAAATCCTACCGCTTTAACAGATTTGTAAACAGCTCCAGTTTCAGAAGTATTTTCTGTAAGCTGAAGTATGAGCATGGAAGCCACAGTATCTGGTTCCTGTCTTGGTAATAGATTTATTGTCTTCTCTTTGGTAAATGATGTAAATTCAGGCCATCTGAATAAGTCTCAGCTAGAAAGATGTAAGCTATTACTTCCCACCTCACAAAAGCTTTTAAGACACAATAAATTCCTATTTGCAAAGCAATTTGAAATCTCCACGTGGAAAGTACAATCTTCATATTATATGTGTTGTAGCACATTGATATATTAAGATAGTCTGACGAACCATTATACTTTTTCTATTTCTTTATTAAACCGTGCTGCACCATAATTATTGCTTCAATCACTGAAAGAGAAAATGAATATGCATGCTAAAAGGAAAAGCATAACTAATGTATGTAAAATGTTTGTTCATTAAAGCTAATGAATCTCCCTGTATAGAGAGCACACTGAAAAGTACCAGAGCTAAAACATTTGTGACTGAAATCACTTATTTATGGGACTCCATGTTGCACCCTGCAAAGGCATCTCTAAAGCATCTCAAGCTCCTAAGGCTAAACAGTCACGCTAAGACAGACTTTTAACGTATTTATGAACATAACGCAGCGCGCATGTCCCAACCCGTGACTACTCTGCGGTGCAGGTAAAGCTCTTCCCCCAGCCTTCAGCCTGTCATGCTGGCGTTGCATCTCAAGAGCTCCACCCTGAAAATAACCTATTTTCTGCCCGCCCAAGGGCATTCTTAATCACTAGTCCATGAGGACTCAGCCCTAACCACGTTGGTAGCCCTGGATGTGCCACCAAGGAGCCCGTGTGAGCTGCGAGGCTCAGTGAAAGAGCCCTGACTGGACATTTACCCCCAGTCCAGCCCCCGGGGACCTGCTCAGGGTGACGGAGTGTGGGGCTGCAGGTGTCCTTTCGGTGCTAACAGCAGGAAGGGGAAAGGAGAAGGGGACCTGTGGGGAGGCACGGTGCAGGTGATCGGGGAGCTTTGCTCCTTACCGCTAGAATAAGATGCATTAACTGCAGTGTGGGAAAGAAGGCTGCGTTCACCGAGGAAGGTGACAAACCAATGCGTTATTCTAAACCGGCCAATATATCACAAAATCAGGCAACAGCCTCTCATGTGAGCTTTTTGACTCAGTGATGCACACACACAGAGCATTATCTTATTTTCTTTCAGAACAATTAAAAGTTAATAAATACATGACATACATATAACATAAGCCAGATTCTAGCCATGTTAGCTGTTAGCTGTCATGAATTTCTTGGCTTGCTGTTGAGAAGATCTGTGAGTTTGAGGCTGAGTGCAAAGAAGCGTGGTGTTGAGCCATTCCTCATCGTCAGTTAATTATTAATCATGCCAGAGATATCTGGCGGCTGCAGTGACCAGGCTGCTTCCCTCTGTAAGTGTTCAGGGATTCTCAGTCATTTCGTGCTGACATTTAATGCCACATAAATTCAGGGAAGGGGGGGGGGGGGGGGGAATTGCTCCCTCGATTTTTCTGAAAGTATCAGCTGAGTAATTATCAGATATGGAAATCCCTATTAACATAGCAAAGTTGTTTTTTCAAGTTCTTCGCTGTGTTTCCTTCTGTGCTTCAGCAGCCATTCAACTCCAGATGCTGCTTGGCGTTTGGCTTTCACAATCAGAAACCTAACCAAGAAGACAAACCCAGACTCCCTCTTGCACATGTAACCAGCCACAAAAATTACAGAACCAGGAAGCCATCCTAGAAATCCCATAAAAGCTTCTGGTTTCCATATTATTGGTTGAGAAAGTCTTCATGCTTGTCCCTAATGTTGGCTTCCAACTGTTGTACAGAAGTCAGTGGATGCAAAGTGTTCTTCACTCACGAGCCACCTTCTGCTCTGGAATGAAAGTCACCTTCACAAGCAATGAAGCTCACCTGAGAAATCTCAAATCTCTCCCAGCAATTTGATGGCTGGAGTCTCAGAAAAATCAGGTTATGAACAGATTATGACCGATGATGATAAGTGTTAAGTCTGTTTACACCGACAGACATGGAGAGGTAAAAAGGCTTTTAAAAGGCCTGGCAAGCATTCAGGAACTTAGCTGGGTGACAGCATAAAAAAACCACTACCACATTCTGCTACTCTAAAAACCCAGAAGGCGCTGAGAAACCAGCTCACGGCAGTTGCAATATTATGTTTTTTCCGACCCATTTATTCCCCTTTAAAGAGATTTTCACTGCAGGAGCAGCTGAGATGGATGCCCATGTTCCTGATCCACAAGGCATAAGGAGTGGCACGATTGCAACAATGCAGAAAAAAGGAGGCACTTACATGCTCATCTGTCTAGTCCCTTCTCCCAAATCATTGTTCTTGTGAGCTGATGCATGCAAACAAATAAAAACTTCTGTCATTTGCATTTTAAATGGGCAGACGCTCATGATTTGCTCCACCTGGAGGACACACGCAATGCAGCCTTTTAGTCGTTATGATATTGGCGTTCATAAGCAGCTGATTCCAATTAGCAGTTTTAGATAAACAGAATAATGGATACGAGTACAAGTGACACTCTTCCTTTTGTCTATTTACACAGAAAGCCAGACTTGCTCGAATTCGTGCAGCAAAGAGTGGGAGTGCTAATGCCTACATGCAGAGCAAACGAAATGGCTTACTGAGTAACCAGCTGCAGCAGGTAATGCTTTTATATCCTCCACCTCCAGAGTAACAGCTTAATGACAGCCCAGCAGTACCTTATTCTATTTATCACCAGGGCAAGTCAACTCGAGTCTTTAGGCAACGTTATCTTTAGAGGTAGATTAAAGAAGGATGAACTGGACAATTACTATTGTTAAATGATCTTATGAGAGTCGGTGACGGGGTATTAAAGGATGAGGGACTTGGCCAGATAGAAGTGCTAGATTCAAATGTAACCCACGTTTTAGAGTTAGATCCTGCAGAAGACTTCATTAAGAAAGTACAGGGCATTTGCATCTTAAGAGGTAGGTTGGATTTATCTCCTTCGGCTTTAGACGTGTAGAACATGGGTGACAAAACCAGGCTTCAACATCACTGAGGGAGAGAGGCAGCTCCAGGGTATCGTTTGCACGGAGGGCTGCTGCAGAGCGGAAAGCGTTCCCTGGAAGCACCTATTCGCTCTAGGGAGAATCACATTGAAATCTAACGTTACCTGAAGCAAATTCCCGCGTTCCCCCTGCTGAGGAAGCCAGGACCGGCGGTGGGAGCCCCGGGCAGCAGCTGGGACCGGGGTCCGCAGCGACCCACGCTGCTGGAGACGGCCCCTTGGCTGCTCGCAGCTCCAGCCAGCTGAGAAAGACTGAAGACACAGTGTTTTTTAATCCCTGCCATTTTCTGGCATTTAGGCAACTCCTTGAGGGATACAGGAAGGCTTTCATTCCTCTATGCCCTTTCTGTTCAATACGTGTTAAGAAGGCGAAAGCTTTAACCTATAGCCAGAAGAGGAGGAAGGGGCTGTCCGTCCGTCCGGTCTAGCACAAAAGACGAGCAGTGAGAGCCCTCGCTTCCTCTCCGGCTTGAAAGAATTCAAATCTTTGAACTAAAAAAAAAAAAAAACAAACCACCAAATAGCTTAATTGCCATGCAGATTTCGAATATCCTAAAGTTGAATTGTAATCTTTCCTATTATTCCACTTCCTCCCCTATTTAGTTTTCTGCTTTCTAGTGAATAATTATGAAAGCAATTGATAAACAGTGGATGCTTTCTACTTAATTCTTCATTCTGTCTCAGTAACATCTGCTCTATGCCTTCCAAACTCAGCAGATTGGGATCACTGACATGAATTTTTGTGTAAGCAGCAATACCACAAATTCTTTACTGCTATGAAGTGATCCCAGGAGGACAACTATGTTTAATTTCCTTCAAATGAGGCACATTCCCAGGAAAAAAAATATTTTACTGTCGCTTAAATTTATGATAATTTTAAGTATGCGTTGATTCAACATTCAAAGCTTACATGTTGATTGCACTTGTAAATTGTACTATTCCATCTATGCATAAAAAGACCTAAGATGGAAACATTTAAAAGGAGGTCCAAGGGAAGGAAAGAAAATATTTTGATTCAAAAACAAACAAGCAAAAGAGAGCTCAGGTCCAAAACAGTTTGGGTTATACTGTGTAGATGAAGCATTGCAGTTATGCTACCGCATGCAATCCAGATTAGTTCTGATCAAACATTTGGATAACAACCCTCTTGTTCATAAATGAGAATAATACGGAGTTCTATGTATTAACAGTCCTCCAGTGAAGAAGAACAGGCCTTTGTTAGCAAATCTGGCTCTTCCTTTGAAACGCAGCACCACCACCTGCTTCACTGCCTGGAAAAAACTACGGTAAGAAAAGCAAACTGTGTTTTCCTGTGAATTCCAACACCAGCCTATTTTTGAATGTTTTTGGTATTTCTTCTAATTAGTAAGCCTTTATAGGAAAGCAGTTAACTGGGAAGAAAAGCCATTTTATCTTATTTTAAGGCATTATGCCCACTGCATATAAATAACCGAGCGATCCTGGATGAGAGCCTCATCTAGGGTGGCATCAGTGAGATGACATCAGTATAGCCAAGCTGTATGTGCGACCTTCAGTATGGTTTTCGTACACTCCATAGTGCTATCATCTGCACTTTTCTGCAGTATAGCTCATAAAACACAATTCGTAATCCTTACACATTCAATATTCAATACAGTCAAAGAAAGTTTTTGCCTGAGCACATGTTGGGCTTTTGTACAGGGAGAGCTGCTGAGTGTTTCCTCGGACGTGAACACAATTCTCACTGAACTGACCATAAAAGAGGATCCCCAAGCATCCTATGTTGAAACTTCAAGTGCTTAATCCAGGGGCAGGTGCAAACCTTCAAAGTCTTTTGGCTTCAGTTTAGACATTGAGAACTCTGTAGAAATCACTGATGTCATCCATAACAGCCTAAATATGTTCATCTAGATTTGAAACTCCCTATAAATCAAAAGGACTACTTATTATGTGCTCTCCATATTTTTCCCTGGTCAATATCTGAATAATTATACAGCCATAAAGGATAGTAAACTACAGCAGAGTTATGATTCAGTAATAACTAAGTGCCATGTTTACTAATAGTGTATTTCTGGACAGGTAACATCACAGCAATAACCCTAGTCATCCCTAAATTTGCAGTTTCCTCTTTTATCATTTCCTAAAGAAACTTAAGAACATAAATATTACTTGTGTTAAATTTAATCTTTGTAGATTTAGGAATTTCACACAGGGCACGCTAAAACTATCTCCTTGTACTTTTATATTTTTGCGGGGGTTACGTTGTCATGTGGAATTTACCTTGTATTATAGGTAAGTTGGTCAACATCCATTAAACTACCATTTACAAATTTACACCTAGTTGTATAAGTTCCAGCCGCAAATAAAAAATTATATGATTTCTTTTTATGTTTTGTATATAGAGTGGAACTTTATGCTATTTTGTCTTATCTTTATAGTCTAGTTTTAGATTTTCATTAAAAGACCTAGTAATGTTTCTGCTATATTTGATGGAGATCAATGTGAAAGTCTTTCTGATCTTTCTCAAAAAAAAAAAAAAAAAAGATTAAAAGGTTTTCCCACAACAGACATTGCTAAATTAAAATATGATGTATGGATATGTATAATTTAATGTTCTCCTTTTGAGAGCATTTCTTTGTAAATAGAATGGCCCAGTTGTTATACCACTTAGTAGTATGTCATCCCACAGGTGCTTATGTCTTCTCCATCCTTATTTTTGGAGTATTCATTTTTATATAATGTGCTGTAGGACAAAATGTCTCGCTTCCTACTCAGAGTATAATGTGGTTTCTTTGCCAAGATTCAGGCTGGGTCCTTTTGGAACATTTTTTGAGACATTTTGTACTAGAACCTGATAATAGCGATCTGCCTTAAAAATTGTTCCATAGTTGAAAATTACAAACATATTTAAAAACCCTAGTAGTAGCCACAGGTCTTGTCAAACTCTCATAGAAATCATGGAAAAAAAATTCTGTTCATTTGGTGGGAGTTGGATTTGGCTCCCAAAGTTTCACATTTCCTCTAACCATAAAGGTGAAATACGTAAGCCTATTCTTCTTTTCTTTTTTTTAAACAGCTTTTTTTTTTTTTTTAAAAAAAAAAAAAAGATAATAAATCTATAAAGCAAGTATTATCTTGTTTTCTAAATTTGCATAGAATCTACTTTTTTCCTTGTTTGTTGGGTCCTGCTACTGTTACTGATGTTCACACGACACATGAACACAAACTTGCAGGGGTTCCAAGCTGTATTCTGCAACTGCCTGGTCAGATTGTGCATTACCAAAATTTTGGTGGCAACTTGAAATTTTGGGCTGTCAGCTTGTAGAATCTGGCAAGTTGCTGGTTCATGGTCTAACAGCAAGAGTGAGGTGCCTTCTTAGCCTTGCTTCATCCTTTGAAATATCATCTGGGATAAGCATCAGCCCAGATGATACTAAGCAAAGGCATATTTTCTCTTTTCCGGTACTTTAAAGTCAATAGGATAAGATCTCTTCCACTCTAAAAAATGTAGCGTGGGCAATGTTATGTGGGAATTCTGTGAAAATTACATTACTAATGAAAATAACTGCACTGAAAGTTATATTTTACAGGCTACTTTTAGCTGCTTTAAGAACAGTTAATTAATAATTATAATCAAATATATTAGCTTGAGCCATTATATTGTTTCAAAATGTTTCCAGTCTATATTAAAAGTTCACTCAATAACCCTCTTTAATGGACCCTACAAATTGAATTGAGTTGAATTGAATTGAGTTGGTCGCTCCATAAAAGTTTTAGGAAGCACAAAATTACTTTTAATTGGAAAACTAGCAGAGTTCTTGGCAAACGTACTGTAAGCCACTGAATGTAATCTAAAAATGGCAATTAGGTAATTTTTCTCTCTGAATTTTATCTCCACTGTGTGATCACATTCAAAATCTCGATTGTGACTGACATATGCCTAATAGAAGTCAATTTTCAAGCAAGTTATTTCTTTCCGTATCACTTGAAATTGGCATTCTTCAGCACCACTCATTTCCACACAAAGTTACATCTGAGTGGAGAAGAACAGAAAAAATGGAAATAAAAATAATATGCCTATAAAGGTATTTCCATTTGTTGTGAACACTTGCCTACAGTTGTTACTCTATTTACTTTGCTCGCATATTTTATATTAGCACTGTACTGTAATTCTGGAAAACATCAGCACCTTTCCAATTAGGACATCGTTCTTTAGGGGGAAAAAATAATGTTTCTCATTCTAATACACAAAGACGCAGCAAGCTAACAAACTTTAAGTGAATGAGACCGAGCAGAACATAAAACAACCCAGAAGATGCTCCCTAAACCATCCTCAGGTTATGCAGACTGATTCCAGCAGTAACTGGAAAGATTTATTTTTTTTTTTTAAAAGGAGGCTTTCTCAAACTGCTCATGAACATACCTTAATCTCTGCTTAGTTTGGGCCGCTACTTTAATGACTGTAAAAATTCCACCCACCCCCCATAAGCAACACCACTATTTCACACTCCTTCGCACACAGCGATAATGCGGAAATCACGGCTATGCGTGAAACGCTCCCTAATCACCTACGGACTTAACACTAACCAGCCATTTGCTTGAATTTGGAGTCAGCTCTAAGACAACCCTATAAGGCTACAGCCTATGCTGGGAGTAAGCAAAGATTGCATGAATAAAGACTACTGCATTTAACTAAATGCTCAGTCTTCTAAACTGCTTTCAATACATCCATCTACAGTAATTAGGAACTTTTTGGATACTTTTAAATAACTGCCTCATCTCCTCTAATCAAAACTTTGATTGAATTTTTTTCTTTTACATAGATTCACACCTCAAAACACACTGTTTCGGATCCTGATTTCTAACATGTAATTAAACAGAAAGCTTTATAAACTCATCTGGAAAACATTTATGATTTTTATTTTATTATAGTTCAATACAATAAATCTTATTTATTTCCAAATGACATTTAGAGCATTTACATAAGCACCACTTGCATTTTTACTAATAAACATAATCCCCTATTTTGTGGCACTTCACAGATTATATGGATATTTATAATGCAAACTACACTACAATCACGTGCTATTTTACAAAATAATTTGGATTAACTTTTTCTTATTTAGAGCTCTTCGCATTTTTTCCAGCAGTTACATTTGTATTGGTATTCGGCCCAGGCTAATACGGGCTAAACACCGTAATCAAGAATAAGCTGTCTAACTTCCCCAGTTTATTTAGTTGTGTCAGTTTGAGTCTTTAAACAATCACGATGAATATGTTCACTTTAATTATCTTTCTGCGTGTGCTTTGTCCCTTCGTCGGATTCCTCTGGGCCAGAATCACGAGTTTGTGGATGAGCAAGTCTATGAAGAGAGCTGCATGGAGGTTTCCACCGTCAACAGACCCCCGAGCCACAGCCCCTCTCTCTCATCTCAACAAGGCGTTACCGGCACTTGCTGCTCACGACGACATAAAAAGACGTACCGCATCCCAAACACCACCATCACCGCCAGCCGCCCAGGCAGCGTACAGGAGCTCAGCACCATCCAGATCAGATGCGTGGAGAGGACGCCTCTGTCTAACAGGTACTTCGCGCGCGGCAGCACGCCCAGAGCCGAAGCCCCTGCCCGCGTTCGAGAGGAGCGGTAGAGGTGTCGCGGCCCCCGCGGGGAGGCCGCCAGGCTACAGGTGACAGTCAAATAGTCACCCAAAAATGGCCACTAGCACTGGAACATCCTGCACTCGGTTTGCTCCAGGCTTAATCCGAGATAACAGAATAGGCTCTCCACATCCATTTCTGCCCTCTCGTGTCCCCCACCCCCAAACTACCGTGTACTATTTGCAGTGAATAGCACCCAGGGACCCCGGATTACAGCACCGAATATTATGTGCCGTGGACAAACACGTACCAAGAAAAATTTAGCATAGAAAAACGCGCAATTCGGGCATACGAGACGAGAGAGCGGGAAGAGGAAGACGGGTCTGTCCCTGCTGTTTCTACTGGTTTGGTTCAGAAGCGCAGGACAAATGAGACGGCCTCAGAGCACAGAGCAGAAGTCAAACCAATTCCCAGAGTCCTAAGTGTAACAGACATAAGAAAGCCTCTTCTAAATAAAAAATATGAAATGGATAAGGAAAATATATTTCCTAGTTTGAGGAGTTGTTACAAAAGCGAGGAAAGTGCAGTTTGAGAGTCTGTAAATTACTGAGCATCTCTGTAGTCTCACAAGTAAACCATTTGGCTTCCAGGTATATCTAAACACTCAGTACCTCTGAAAACAGAGCAAAGGTCTCGGAAGACTCAGAAGCGTTTTCTATTGAACTCAAACACGCCACCATTTTTAAAAGAGGCATTTTCAGCACGAGTTGCTATAGAGATTGTCTTGTTAAGTTACATTTTGAGTAGCTTGCTTTGTATAGTTTCTAAGTTTGGATTTCACTTCCATGAACAAACCAGCAGCTGGTAGCTGCTGAAATTTTTCAGCTGTCGTGCAATGAGACCTCCTGGCCAGCACAAAGCTCCGATCCATGTTAGCTTTTCGGGAAATACCCTGCCTGGATCCATCCTTTCTCTGCTAGAAGACTTTCCTGCACCATACTTCCAGTCACAGAGTATGTAAAACCACAAAGCACCAGCGTTGTGCTAAAAAAAAAAAAAAAAAACCCAAGCTAAAAACACAAGCGCAAAATGCCAGTCTCGCCTCAAAACGGTCTGAGTTTTACAGGCTTCTTATGACGCTGAGGTGCTGCAGCAGCCGCGTGAACACGTTACCCTTTATTAGTGCGTGTATCGCCGTGTCTTACCCTTGCGGGTACACCATACACAACACGTTCTTCAATAAGCACGGCGTGGAGGAACCGGTAGGAGACGGGGACTACACCTCAGTTGCCACTTCCCTGCGTAGCAAGTCACTTGGCTACGGGAAGCTTGCTCCCGGGAGCAGCCCGCGTGCCTCCCCTGCTCCGAAACTCTTGGGCGCTGAGCCCGGGAGCTTTTAGAAGTGCCGGAACGGTGGGAAGGAAGGGAGGAAGGGGGCCCGTCCACGGACGTAGCCGGGCAACCCCGTCCGGGGGGGGGGTGGGGGTGGGGTGGGCGCAGGGTTGGCGGTGGGGGGGTGCCGCGCCGCTTTGCACCCCCGAGCTCTCTGCCGGGGCAGGACGGAGGCGGCCGGCTCGGGGAGCGCAACCGGGCGCGCGAGAGGTTTGCAGTAACGCGGCCTGCCTTCCTTTCTTCACGGGTTTTTGTTTCTTCCTCCAGCCGTTCCAGCTTAAATGCCAAAGTGGAAGAGTGCGTTAAACTAAACTGTGAGCAGCCTTACGTCACTACAGCAATAATTAGCATCCCGACACCTCCGGTCACCACACCCGAAGGAGACGATAGGCCAGAGTCTCCCGAGTATTCGGGGGGAAACGTTGTCAGAGTATCTGCTTTATAGAATAAGGAATTATTTATAAATTAGCATAAGGACCACTTGCAGGCTGAGCTCGAGCAGTGAGAAGCGAGTGGCGAGGAGCGAGAGAGCTGACGAAGACAACACCCCTTGACCCGCGCGCCAGCGGCCGCGGAGCGAGAGGTTCAGCGGAAACAAAAAAAACACTTTGTGTGTGGGGTTTCGGTGTCGTGGCGTGCGAACCAAAAGGAGTTTCTTACCCCTCGCCCGAACTGACGCGCAGCGGAATCTTCTGTGACCATCCTGACTTACTATATGAGCACAATGAAATGTCCCCATTGATGCTTCTTCTTATCATGAGAGCTCTTTTTAGAAAAAAAAAAAAGAAAAATGCAAAACAAAAAATAGAAACAAACCTGTGTTCCTGCCGAATGCAAAACAACGAGAAACATTTTGATAACGTGTCTTTTTTTTTCCTGTTAATAAACCACAAACTTGTTGAGAAACTATCAAAAAACGAAAGAAAAAACGCTCACGTGAAATATGTTTGTACCGACTGAAAGAACTACAACCATAATGCATGCTGAAATTATTTGGAGCTGTGATCTCAGTTTACTTTTGTTGTTTTTCAGATTAGGCATGATAAAATATTACTGTAGAAAGGGGCATTTCCGTGCACTTACAACAAGCTGATTGTTAATGTTCCATGGTAGTTGTACTAATAACTTCCCTTTGAAAAATGCAGTATTTCTTATTCAAACACTCATTAGTGAACTAAAGGTGTTCAGTTAGTTCAATATTTACTATTGTTTTATCTTGCTTCCTAGGTACTGTTACAACTGCAATAAGTCACTGTACACCTGTTGTATCAGGAATCAGGATTTCTTTTTTTTAAGCTATTTTACACAACTTCATCTACACTATAAACTTCTAATGGCAAACATTTAAATAATCTTACAGCCAAACCGTGCACCGCAAATGCGCTATTCAGTCATTGTTCTTTTTGTCCACTGTCCTCTATTTCTACAACAGTTCGTTGTCCGCTCCAGCATTACCGTACTATTTGGGATTTCAAGGCTACCGATGAATCGACAGAGTCCTTTCTTCTGTAGACATCCTGTCTACTTCTGTATTTTCAGAACAAACCTCTCATCTGAGTGTACTCCTGCAGGATCAATCCTGTTTGAATTAAAATTACAACGTAGGTGTTTTGGGGATCGGCTAACACTTATCTCCACGTGTTAGGAATGTCCTTCCTTGTTGACATTCTGCAGCATCCAGAGTATGGGCTACTCTGGAAAACACCGAAAGATATTCGGTAAAAAAGATGGCTAAATTCTTTTCGTAATTATCTGTAAACTTGCATCCTAAAACTTTGTTGAGAATTTACATTGTGTGAAGACATTTAATTACCTAAGAGCACTGACAGAATAATGGATTGGGTCCCAAAGCTATAAAAATGTAATTCATTTCAATTGGAATTTACCCACATGGGCAGGCCTAAAAGCTAATATGAAGGCTCTACTACTTACGGCTTTTTTGCTTCATTTTTAAAAGACACTGATGTTACCGGAAACCTTTCTGATAAAAAAGTGTCTTTTTTTTTTTCGTGAGAGTGCATTAGGAGATGTACCATAATGCTTCCTATATACATGACATACCATACATCGTATACATCGAATATACACGGAAAATGTGCATAACAATACATACATATATACATCAAAAACACTGGATCAGAAATAATTGCATGTCTGCAAAATAAAATATGCATATAAATCAAAAGGCTCAGTGCATTAGATGCCATTACAATAAACGATTAACACCGTTACTTAATAGTTTGACTAGTGTATGTTTCAGTACAGTATTTGCTAGCATTCTACTGACCTGAAAATTTACATTAAGAGAAAACACCCACTAAAAACTGAAACTTGCTGATGATACACTTTTTACTGCACACAAATACTGGTCTTTCTACCTGTCAATAGAGATTGAAAAGTAGATGATGGACTATCATGCTACAGTACATACACCAAAATACAACAATGTCACGTACTAGAATTAAACTGCAATTAAAGGAAATATATAATGTCATGCATTACTCTCTTCTCTTATTGTTTACTTATTCAGAAGCTTGGTTAATTTGCAGTTAACTTCCCACTTTTTCTGCGAATCAGAATAACTTACTCATCGTAAACTGAGCTTCTACATTTCTTTCAAACCTTAAGAGAGAGCAGAACCACAGGAGCGCTCCTTCTGAGGAACTCTGCAGCCTGAAGTTGCTCTCCTCTCTTTTACCCTGTTGGAAAACTGCAGTTCTACTGAGGCTGGTGGGTTACATTAAGTTTTAATGGGGTTTAAAAAAGAGGCAGAATGGACCCAGAGTTTTCACCTGCATCCTACTCTTACCCACGGTTACTCACCCAAAAAATGGCTTGGTCCCCACCTTTTGCCAAGCAGTTATTGATCTAAAAACTGCCTTAATATTAGCAATCTGCAGCAACAACTTCTTTACGCCACATGGTCCTTCTTGACTAGTTGTATCGAGTAAATAATGCAAAAAGGCAGTTATTAAACGCACTTCGGGACAGACTACACGCAACCCAGGAAACTTACTGGCTCCGTCAGGTCACGTGTCTTTTAAAATCTCTTTATTCTCCTTTTCGTACGGACTAAAAAGAACGCACTACAGCAATACACTCGCATAACAGTTATACCCCTGAAGCAACTTGTAGTTTCGTTTTTAAAATGCAGCTTAAGGAATAATTTAGTATGATTTTGCAGAATTCCAGCCCTGTCCCCTATTTCCTATGTCACATGCAAAATCATTAATTTATTCTGAATTTGGGAAATACACATTTTTTTGGTGTTTTAGGTGATTTAAATGCTGTTTTGGTAGTGAATGACTGTTGATGACTGTGTAAAATGCATCTGTACTGTACATGAAATGTAATTATTTCTGTGTATCATACAAAGAAACCGAGGTTGTTGTTTTGACAATTTTGTTTGACAGTCATATATGGTATTTCAGAAGGCAGCATAATACATGCGTTATGCTGAATAAATAGACATTTGAGGAATATTTAAATAAAACATCTGCATGCTTGAATGGGTAAACCTGGTTTTGCAATAACTTATTCGTGGAACTTTTTTTTTTTTTTTCCTAGTAAGATTGAAGGGACACTAAATTTGAGGGCAAGGAATGTCCCCAACACTAATTCCAGGCAAGCCGTGGGCGCATCTAAACTATACCAGAGCCACCAAGTCAGGGATGCTGCAGCTCCGTAAGGATGCCCTTCTCGTGCGTCCCTTCCCAGCCCGCAGCAGCAGAGAAAATCGGGGCATTGCATTATTTCCAGCAATCTAAATTCCACCTCTCTGTACTTTTAAAAAAGCATTCGCCATGTTTTCAATATTTCAGACGCCGACTGCTCTGCTGAACCTCCCGGGCTACAGAGCCTCCTCAACCCTGATATCAAGTTCCCTTGATAAAACGTTAGTGCACGGATGAGATCAAACTCCTTTTGTAGCAGAACAGCAGGTAACGACACGCTGCGCATCACTTGCAAAGGGCGACCGGCAGTGCAGATGCTGCTGATCCATCGGCTGCGCGTGTCGTAGCACCGGCACGCACCGCGGCCGCCTCTGCCGGGAGCCCACTGCTCTGGGGACGGGGGAGAAGAGGTAGAAGTAATACCTGCCTCTGAACCACCCCAGGGGGTTTTTAAGGAGAACGACCATCCTCCCATAAAACGGCTACCGGGGACAAACAGAGAGCGCGTGCTTTACATCTGGAGGCTTTGGATATACTCACGGTGGAACCACGCTCGTAGCCGAGAGAAGGCGCTTGCAGTGGAGAGCACGATGCCACCTCGGCCGCTCCAGGGAGAAGGGCGGCTTTCCGACAGGAAAATGGTCTGGAGAAGGATAAATTAGTGAAATCACAGGATCATAACCTTTTGGGCAGGGAGGGTGCTTAGGAGGTCATATGCTCCCTTTCCTGCATCTGGGGCCCACCAGGACTTTATTTTCCCATTGACCATGGAAACAGCCGAAGACTGTTCCAGAGGTGTTCTGGAACAGCAACCAGCCGACGGATACGTAACTGTGCAGCTAACAGAGCAGTCAGGAGTGAACAACGTGCTTAGATTAACAAAGTCTGCAAGATATACATGATTACCTGGACAGCTTAGTTTCTCACCTGCCTGCATTATCTATTTATCTCCTTTTAAGGTACCCACTTTCATAGTATCTATGCACAAGAAACAACTGAAGGCGGGGGAGTGCTGAATAAAAAGCAAGTAGATGCATAAAAATTCTGAAGTATTTGGGACACCCCAACTTTCTTTTAAAGAAATGCAGTCAATCATACACGAGTTTTAAAGTTTTAGAAACAATCTCACTTTAATAATAGCAATTCATATGAATTAAACATAATGCTTTTGTGGTAAAAACTTCAAAAACTATTTGAAAATCGCTGCCTCCATCGCATTTAACTGTATAGTCGCTGCGACCAGCAGCCTCTCTTTTTACTGTTTATTCTTTATATATTGCCTTATATTTATGGGTTGCTTTTACAAATGAACTGTTATAAAGAACAGAAAATATAATTATGGTGCCTTCAGAAAGCCTTCTCATATGACCAGCTGGCAGACGAGGCAATACCTTGTCCAAAAACCAGGAACAGTGAATTTTGCCTCCTAAAAGCATCCCTATAGTCCCGAGTCATGACTGGGTGGTCAAGCCTTACTCAGCCCCAGAGCTACAGGCACAGTCCCACGGACTTGGTACGTGTGACTCATTGGGCTGAACAGAAACACCTGATGTGGGCAGGGGTTGACCCCCTTTTGGTGCTCTCCTCAACATTAAGTGATCTGTGAAAAATGTTAAGCAGCAGCTCCATAGTTGCTTGCTGCATCAAGAAAGACTTGGTTCATTACAGTTTATGTTGCAGAGAAAAAACACACCACCCTTCTCCTCCAGGTACTCCTGCAAAACTGAGGGAAAAAGGAAATAAAAGGATGAAGTGGTTTTCACTGCTGCAAGTATCTCTAAATGTTCCCCTCTTGCCAAGCAGCCTCTCTCCTACGTATATCCTAGAGCTGTACATGAAAAGAACAGGCTCGCAGCAGCCTAGTCAATCAATTTTAAGGCTCTTTGAACAAGCCCCAGAAAAACAGAGACCCCTCATAGCCTGAGCACAGTGAAAGAAAAAAGTTTGAAAGCGTTCCAATTTACAGTTGAGAACCTATTTCAGCAAGCGTGGTTCGATACTCAAAATAGAAGGATTCCTTCCCAGAACACTTCTCAGTAGTCCTTACAAGGAAGGGAGTACTTCCAGCATTCCTGGCGTGTGGGTCTTTCCCCTAATGACACCAGCCCCACACTGAACACTGTCTGGCTCCGGATTTGGGTAGCCAAGCCCAAGTGACCCCAACTGTCACGGGGGTCCACAAACGCTCGTCTGGGAGGCTGGTCCTATATCAAAGGAGCCCTACCCCAAACATTCCCTCTGCTCTTAAAATAACCTGCCTACACCTAACGGCAGTGCTTCCTCACCAGCTGGGAAGCCTACAGCCAAACGACCCGGGCTGGCAGCATCTCTAATCCTAGCTGTGGGCTTCTCCAATGAACCTCCCCAGCCCAGCTTGCTGTGTTTGTTCCTTCATGAGCTCTAACCTGAGAAGATACACAGGCAACGCTCACTGGTGGCACGGGGAGTCCTCCTCCCATGGGAGGACTTGGGGTAGCTGAAGCACGGCTAAGGGAGCTTCCACAGACGCTCCTTGGGTAAAAGCTTAAGCGTCAGGGTTTCCTGGACAAAGTGCAGGACTTCTCACGGCCCTTTTTTACATTACTTACGGTGAAATTCCCTACGTTCAGCTGACTGTAGCTGTGTACATGTAAATCCATGCAATCCACAATCAAAAGATTCCACAATTTGTGGTTTGGTTGTGGGGGGTTTTTTTGTTTGTTGGTTTGGTTTGGTTTTTTTTTTTCCTTTAAACAGGGGAGAAAACCAACAACGGCTCAATCCACTACGTAGCATCGCAGGTCTCTGTAGCAGTCCGAAGTCTAGAGCTGGTCTACATCCAGGCTTTCTCAGGCACCTGCTCTTTTTCTGCACCTCGCCCTTAGCTGCAGCAACGCTGCCCAGGCTGAGCGGTGGGAAGGGTGGAAGTCTGCAGTAACGCTGGGCAACAAGGCTTCCCGAACAGTGCATGAGAAAGTATTTCCGACAAAGACACTCCAAGCAAAACTTGGGGAGGGTCTATCCTTTAGCCTTTTTCTTACCTCCCGAAGTATTAGTATCTGTAGGAGGGGTACAAAAGCAGAAAGGTAATCTTGCTTGCGATACTACCTGTGAAATAATTACACGCGCGTGTAGACTGCTGAAAAACAAACAGCCCACGCACCTGAAGAGTTTAATTTCATGAGCCCTTAAGAAGCTCTCTCAGAAGCAATAAAAAAAGAAAATGAAATTTATAATGCAGTTTCTCTACAACAGAGTAAGTGGAATAGGTAAAGACATGTCAAATTAACTCACACAAGCAGGAGGACCCTCCCAAGTCCCACCCAAAGCATTCACACTCTAGGACTTCAAAATAAGAAAGCCATTATGGAATTTAAGACAAAAGTAATTTTATTGTCTACCAAATCACACCTTGCTTTTTTTTTTTTCTTTTACATATTCCAAAACAAATGAAGGAATTTTTAAAATGTAATATTATGTAAAAACCCATTTGCCACAAACTACTGTACTCAGTGGAACAAATATATATTTCAGGAGCGTGGCCAATTGTAAAAATAATCCTATGATATAAACATTGTTCATAAAAATACAGTAAAATGCACTTCCCCCACCTCAATAAATACACTTTTAACGCTGTTTCTAGTTGGCATTTTAAGCCACTAGAGAGCTCTTAATGAAGAAACCATCAAAGTATAATTTCTCCTTATGTACTTTTACAATTATTGCAATAGCATCCAGAACTGTAAGCATTTTCCTTGTAGTCTTTTCTTTCTACCTTCAGGGGAGTCACAGACAGGAGAAAAGATTTATCTATAAAAATGTGCTACTCCCGTATTGATTCCCACTTTGGAAATAATTTTTAAGGTTTTCTTTCTTTTCACTAAGAAATAGTCCATAGAACAAACTGTTTCAACAAAGAATTCTCCAGAATTACTCAGAAATTTAAAGTCTATTGTCCAGAGTTGTAGTTTTGTTTTCAATCCCTGTTTATTATACTTAAAATTAAAAATTAAACAGTTATGTTAGATAAAAATAGAAGTTTTAGAGCATCTTTAACAACAACAGCTAGGCTAAAGGTTTTGTTAGAAAAAAGAAAATCTCGCCCTTTTTACAACTCTTGCAAATTTTTAAATCCAAGTATTGACTTGAATTGTAGTTCTGCTTTCCATGCACACACAAAAACACACAATTATATATACATAGATCCCTGATTAAGACATTTTCCAAATGGCTTATTAAAAATGTAAAAGTCAATTTCAACTGAAGTCACATTTTGTTTGTCCAAAGCACACTCATTTCTTCAGAAGACGAATATTTCTCTTCCTTTCCCGTGATGCTTCCTTAGAGGTTCTGTCTGTCTACCTGCGAATGAATCAGTATTTTACACATCACACAGCTTGTGACAATAAGTTAAATACTACTGTGCCCAGTGAATGAGTGCCTTTTAAAAACAAACAAACAAAATCAACTCTGTTTCATGGCTGAGGCCATGGCTAAGAGGCTGACAGGCTTATCCTTCTTTCTATGCGGGCCTCCTTCACTTCCATTCATTAGCTGTTTTCTGAAGCATACAAAGACTGGTATATTTGGCATACTTGATGGAACAGAATAAAAACAACAACAAAAACCTATTAAAACTCTTGGTGACTTCTCAGATTCATGGCATCACCTACAGCTCTTCCATTTCAAAGTGTGTGTTAAAGCTGTTTGCCATGGATGTATGTTCAAAGATCCTTGTCAGGCTTGGTTTCAGTAGCTCCACAGAATGACATGACAGCTGCTGCGAGGTATCGCTCTTCAGG
Organism: Astur gentilis; assembly: GCF_929443795.1. Taxonomy (NCBI): domain Eukaryota; kingdom Metazoa; phylum Chordata; class Aves; order Accipitriformes; family Accipitridae; genus Astur; species Astur gentilis. Next base: position 26,392,609 of record NC_064890.1, on the reverse strand, counting down.
GCCATGATCTGATCCGCCCCAGGATCCCTTCTGTCATAGTACAGAGCCCACAGCAAAGTAATTGTGAGGATCATAGCCAGGATCTGCGTTACTCCAATAGAGATTCCTAGAAATCTCAGCACTTGCAATTGCTTCGTCCCCCTCAAAAAAGTGTACATTTTTTTACCGCATCCCTATGAAACAAAAATAGATTTTAAAAAGTTAGTCAATATTAACTGGCTTGCAGTTCCCAAGCTTTAGCCCATCCTACCTAGTGCTGGCTTTTCTGGCTCCCCAAAATTTCTCTCTCACCTCCTTCAAACAATACTTTGAAAATTATTTTGCCTACTTTTTAATCGCTTCCATAATGCCATCTTTAAGTTTTCTCATACACTGAGAGTTCACTGCATGTAACAAGCTCCAAGAGATCTGTGCTAATCTTCAATTCAGAAATCCCTCAAAGTTGATCTGAGTTCCTATCAACTATCACTGATTTTTAAAGAAGCTCAACTGGTTTTGCAAAGGTTTAAAAGCCATTAAATCCTCTTAATCATCTTGTCTCTCTCCTTAAATTGCAGATCTTCAAGGTTGTCAACTATTTTAAACTCTTTAGATTTTTTCTACAAATAATACCACGAAGTTAAAACACTATTCTAGGCAAGATCTACAGACCTGCATAACCTCGTCAAGTGTTTTTTCCCCACCTTTTCTCTTTTAGTGTTTTATCTGGACTCACATGCCAGTTTAATAGTTCTGCAGAAAATCCCTAGGGAGTAGAAAAATCATTAAATTCCAGATACCGCTTGAGTAAGGAGCATTGAACAGAATAACCTGTAACAGAGGACTTCTGAAAAATTTCCAGAACGCAGTAGGTACAAACAGACTTTCTTTAGTACTTCGTGGTAATAATATCACATACATGTGGCATTACTCTTGCTTTTTATTCTTGAACTAGAAGAATCTCCTCATTGCAAAAAGCATACCCACTTATGCTAGTTACACTCCGCCTACCAACCCCATCCATAGACTGTATTTTAAATTTAACTGGCTTAATTTCTGATCTGAATGTAGAAACTTCCCTGTCAATTATTATGATGGTATTATACCAAGAGCCAGTTTTGCCTCCCATCTTGTACTGGGCTGTTGCTCCTTAAAGCACAGTAATGTCCCGAACCGCTGTGAGAGTAGCTGTAACAACCCACCCTGCACCAGGCTCTGCACAAACCCGGGCAGGCAGCTAGACCCTCCTCCAAAAAGCTGACCATCCACACGCTGTATGAGAAAGATGGTCACATACACCACCTCTGCAATTATTTACAGAATAATAGTAATTATTACCTATGCAGAAAAAGTCTGATGAAAACTTTGTTAAAACACCACAAGTTGAGGTTTCCCAGAAATGGAAATTTAGCTTTTTCCAAACCATTAGTGCATGCTCCACAGTTTGCTTCCGTGGCCAACTAATTACTGTGCGAGGCTTCAGGAAAGCTCCCAAGTCCTCATAAGGCAGCAAGGATCCAGTGCAAACACAAGCTTGTTGCTCAGGAAAGGTGATGGCCAGTCATAGAAAGGATAAAACCTTGAAGAGAGGGCCCCTAGCTACTCTGGCCAATGCTTATTCTCTATTCTAAACTTTGCAGGGCTTCACAGTACAAAAATCAAAGGAATACAGCCACCAAGGGCAAATTCATAGTAACAAACTGAATGGGATAACACCACGAATACTAACAGGCAGTGGTCCCAGAAGACAACATCAGGAACCCATCCAAATGGGCACTGTCTTCAAAATGTCATTTTTGCATTTATATCCTTACTGCATATTTCTTACAGCTTTTCTATGAAAAAAAGCAATTGATCGAAGTGACAGAATCTGAAGATAGGACATAAAAAATAACACTTTTCAATCACACTGAAATTCCCCAAAGACAACAATTTAAAATGCTACAGTCCTGAATTTATTTGATGAAAAGCCCGATTCCTGCCTCACACACAAAATATACACTGCAGTCAACAGATTTTTGTCTAGGATCTAAATAAAATTAATGTACTACATGATAATCGTACCAGAGTAAGTTAAAGGATCTCAACGTTTTTGCTCCATTCATCATTTCACTGTACCATTTTCTAAACATTAACACAGTTTAGACACAGAACAAGGAGTAAATGTGGATTCTTTGAAATTTGAAAAGAAAAAACCCAACACTGTAGCAAAAGCAATGTAATGGAACTTGATGAGGAACAAAAATTGTCACTTTGGTGTCTCTTTTTCTTCAACTAGAAGACAGTGTTGTAATTATACTACTTTCCAAATTTGTTTTTAATTACAGAGAAACTGGCTGCATTTTAATACTTTTGATAACTTTAAGGGATGAAGGTACATGCTGGTCACAATTTAAAAATGCTCAACCACAGCAGTATTCAAATTCAGTTCATTCGCTGCCTAGAGGAAACATCCATTAACAGAGAGCAATAACATTAATGCCTACATCTCCTGCAGTACAGACACATAACTGAGACAAATTACGCTCAATCTAGATAGACTGCCTCCCTCCATTTAATGATGTTCTTACAGTTCTGCTCTAATACACGTTCAAAATCAGTTTCAAAATTGAGAAATATCCAGCCACCCCTGTTATCCTCACATTCATGCATTTTATTTCTGCTTATGCAACACATTCATAGTTGGTAGTGTGCAATTAAAGAGTACATAAATATACTTTCCTCGGCAAAAGTAAAAGTTTGTCACTGAACAGGGAGCTCTTGTTGACAACTCAGAAATAAAACTTCGCAGCTATCATTCAGAAGAATTAGCTTGAAACTCCTACAGAGCTATGGATTAAAGGCCTGATTCATATTTACTACAAAGGCCATTTTATATTTTCAGTCTTAAAATTGGAACAAAGCAGGACCAGCTCTTAAATAAGGCACTGCTCAGAGTAGAAAAGATAAACCACCAGTACATTCAACAGATCTGCTGTGTACTCAAATTTTGAGTATACTCAAAATTATGCTAGAAAACAGAAGAAAAAATATTGAACATGAGATTTTAATTTTTCTGAAGATATCAACTCCTACCAATCATTTTATTTAGGCTACAGTTCCCGATCGCAAGATGGGCAGACGTCCCTCCCCTTGTCCTCAGACCACAACAAACCTCCGAGGCCACATCGTCATCTGACGCACCTCCCTCACAACCACGTTCTTTCTAAGGTTAGTCTGTTCCATGAACTGCACCAAAGGTGAAGCTCGTCAGAATAAAAGCAGTCCAAGAAGACTAACACATTTGAAAAACAGCTTTCAAAATCCAGCAGAGGAAACATGATTCCTGCCAAAAATATTCTCAAGCAGAACTGTAAGCAAGACACCACCTTTATTTCTACCAAAATTGTATTGTGAAGGATTCCAACTTCGACTACAGAAAACTCTGAGATCCCAGCAGAAAATTACAACACAGCTACAACAAAACAATTTTATTAATCCTACCCAAACCAAACTTCAGTTTTCTGAAGTACTACAAAGAATTTTTCTGAAGTACCAGAATGGACTTGCGAAGCATTTACGCAAGCCAATTTTAGGCTAGTGAGGCTAATCTCATCAGTCTCCCTCTCAAACCACCAGACTATGCGAGTTTGTTTTGAATCACTTTCTAAAAAAGCTTTTCTCCTTCAACTCTCCAAAGCAGAACTCAGACAGATTAGCCTTGCAAGTGTAAGTTGGTTTTGCACAATATTGATAAACATATTAGCAAGTATACTGTACGAGCCTGTGAGACAACCCACAGGCAAACACCGTGGAAAAAAAATGTTTTGCCAACCAAATATTTTACATATCTCAAAGAGCAACAGAGTATTTTTGTGGCTGGTAAAACAGAACACAGCCTGTCCCTTTTTGGAATGGATTCTGCAGTCAAGAACGAAAAATAAATTTGCTAAGAGCTGAATCCATCCAAAATGCTCTGGGGTACGGTAGGGTAAAAACCATAAATGTGCCCTTTAGGTTTCTTCCAGGAAAAAAGCCAGGCAGCCTTTGTTTTTACCACGTTGGTCTTAATACAGCCCTTATGTTCTACACCATCATCATCTTTGGCTATTAATTTCCTCCAAGTAGAACCAAAAGAACCTGAACATACGAAGTGCACAGAGAATCACTTTCCTGGAATACGGTTGTGGGAATGAAGTGTTAGCAGAAGAGATGACGTGAGAAAACTTTGCAGTTTTGTCAAGACACTGCAGTGATTAGTAGTCCTTTTCAGAAATTTTTCAGCTTCCTGAGCTCAAAAATTAGTTTTTCATTGAGTGACACTGTTTACATACTCTTGCTTTTTCACATAAACAGGAAGGATGCTCAGGGCAAATGAACATTCTGCAGCTTCTGTACATTTGCACTCCTTGAGGGCTCTCTGTACGGTATCAATACTGGCACAGTATTACAAGAAGCAAGCATTATTGCAGAGTGAGTCACAGTTCTTTCTCCTTCAAGAATGCGAGAGAGACTGGCAGGCCCCAGAAAGAGCCCAAATGGCTTTCCCATTCAGAGACTGACACTTCTTAAGTGTAACCAGTGCTGCAAGCCTTGCCATAAGGCAGGAGGGGCCCTACAAGTAGCTGGTGGAGAGAAAACAGCCTCTGCTGCTGTCTTTAAGGTTCCCTAGCGCAGACCAACCTTCTGAGGCAGCTGCCTTTTGGCAGCTCTATCTTCTCTCTTCCTCGGGGGCGTACACAAGGCCTAGGACGGATGTCTGAAAGCCCAGAATAGATTACGTAACTTCTGCTCAGAGCGTCAATGCCATACAAATCCAGCAAATCACTCCATGTCAGCGATGCCATTTCCCCAAAACTTGATTGTTTCCTGGCAATAGCTAATATTCATCTTGGCTTGTTTATATACTGAATCTCCCCTGCTTCAGAGGTATCTCTCTATAACCCTGGAACAAGAGCCGCATAGTAGATACTTGTAGGAGTCTTGAACAGCAGTAAGAGACTGGGACAAGATAAAACAGTTCTTTGGGTGCTCTTCCATAATGCAGAGTTGCTCTATCCACTGGAGAAAGGTTCATGCTGCAGCATCTGAAAGCACGCTTCTCAGACCCACCCTCCTTCCTATGCACCCTGTATTACTCTTAAAGCAAGCAAATGAAGAATGCACCTTTTCTCAGATCCTCATAACTACTTGACTGAGACATGCTTTTTGTCGCTATTGGACTGCCTGGACTGTTGGTCATTCTGATATTACTGCACGTACAATTAGAGGTCTTCAGAGGTCTGTTAGCATAAAAAAATAGTAAGTAGCAAAGCAGTCTCCAGATAAAGGTAACTTTAGATAACATTTTTGTGAGAACAGTTAAAAGAGTTTTAGTAGAGAACGTATTCACTTGTTTTTGTAATTTTCACCCTAAGAACAGTAATGACTTGCTACCATGATCACCTCCCTTACCGACTTTGAGTTCAAATAAGCCCATCCTACTTTTAAGGTTGGGGGTTTTTTAATTCTTTTAAAATAATGATCATACTGTAGTATAGAAGAGTTAGAGAAAAAGAGCATTTTCACACAGTTTCTATACAGGCTCACAGTAGAGCAACTGAATTACCTGCCTCCTTGCATGAGCCCTGTTAGCGAGAGACCTCTCATCTTCTAAAGGATTTCTCAAAAGCATCCTTCCCTGTACAGACCACTAGAGTCCTCATTACCATAGGGTAAATAGAATTTCTCTTAGTTTGGCAAGCTGGAGACAGGACATACACCAAAACAAAATTTGCTCCAATCAGAAAAAAAAAATAATTAATCTCCAACCTAACCAATATAAAACAAATACCTCAATGTTTAAGCACATCTCAGATGTTAACTGCATTGCTACTAACTTATCTCACTTCCAGGTAAGGGTGGCTGGGTGGCTTCTTTCCCTTCTTCCTTCCTCCCCCCACTTCAGCATTAATAAAAAAGAAACATAAACAAACACAATAAACACTTTCCATAAACACGATTACTGTACAAACACTACAAGTGCTGAGTTTGGTAAATTACTGGATCAGGAAGACTTTGCAAAGCCTTCCAAAATATCCACATTTTTCTTCTTACCTCCTGATAAAGGTCACTGAGATCCTCGTGATGTGCCTGCTTAGAGCATCCTGGGAACTCTCTGACACAACAGGAGTCAGGCGGCCAGTCCATCTCTGTCATTTCCAGCCAGTCTGTGAAGTACACCACCCCACAACATTTAAACTGCAAAGGAAGGATTAGCCAAGATCAGCAATAATGATGCTACTTTTATGAAAAAGTAGGTCATCAAAAAAGCTAAATACATTCCTATTAACAACTTTCAAAATATTTATGTAGGACTAAAAACATCTACCAGAGCTTCCACGTATCTTCTTTTGCTGTACTTTGACACAAAAGCAAGCTGAAAAATCTAACGTAGTGATCAGTGAACACCTCAGAAACAGCCAATGATACTGCTCTGTCATTTAAATCCCAACTGCTCCCTCAAAGGATGCTTCACAGAAATTGTCCTACCCTGTAATTCTGCTATCCTTACTACAAGGAATTAACACATGATAATTTCACGTCAAAAGGGTGACTAATGAGTAGGTATACCTGTGGCTGAAGGAAGTAGTAGGAAATTATGATTAAGGTCTTACTAGCGAGGACTATTCCTGCAAGGCTACAGCTGTGGACACATCTATTGAAAACTAGATGAGAAAAAGCACAGATTCATCTGAATACAGAAAAAAAGAAGAGAAGATTTTAAAAGTGAGAAAAAAATGTATAGAAATCACAAACACTGAAAGGAAAAAGGAAAATGGAACGAAGGGGTATCACACTAAAATAAACACTGCAATAGAATCAACCATAAAAGCAGGAAGTCTGGCTGCAAAGCAGATGAGCCATAATTGGCTATAAAAACCACCAGGACTAACAACCTGCCTTCTCTTCTGCAAAGCACACCGAGAGATTTAAAGCCAAATGACCAGCCTGCTACATTCCTAGCTGCTTTCACATAAAAAAGGGCTGAAGCAGCTACATTAGATTTTCTTTGGCATTAGATGGGGACTTGATATGACTGAAAAAAAGCCTCGCTGCAGGAATAAGATGGTGCTTTTTTCTGTCTGGATGTTCTCCAGTACCAGCCTGAGTGTTTGTAAGTCATCGCCTGGTTCCTTTGACCCACAGGCTTGGGAACATTTGCCCCTCTTACACGCTTCAGAGCCGGAGTCCTGTATACCACACCACTACTCGGTCACAATCGAGCAGATCAGTGCCCACACATCACGTTGGCACACACCATGCCTTGACTTCAGCCATCCTCTTCCAAATCTCACTTCTTCCTTTTTCACCACAGCTTTAATGTCTCTGTTTTTATCAGTTTGTTAGTCAGTCAAAATCCTCCCAACACAGGGCTTTCTATGCGTGGAAAGCTCAAGCTTTGGCTACTCGTAATTGCAAAGAGCACCTCATTAAACAACCTTTTCTTACTCTCAAATCTTTTCTTCCCCCCACCCAGTTCTTCCTTCCTGACTTCAACTGACCCTTCCCATCTTCCTTAGCATAGTCACAACTCTGATATTAGACCAGCAAGGGCACTGGGGGGGAAAACACATTTCCTATCTCTCTCAGATGTTAAAAGATACAGAAGAGCGAGCACAAAGCTGATCAGGCTGAATCTTTGGGAACAAAATTGTAGTTACAAATTTTTTCTTTAGGAAAGAAACTGTAATGCTGACTGAAGAAGGGCCCCAAGCATAATGCTCATTCAGGCATAAAGAACATACCAGGCTCACACATCCACCATCTGAGTTATGACTAGACAGAATAAAAATGAAAGCCCACCAATAGGAAGGAGCTGTAAAAGAGCCTTCTCAGTTCACTTCAAACTCTCCCCAAATCATTCCTCTGGTCAGAGATGGAATATAGGAAATGTACCTTCTAAAAGGAACTTTTTATCCCCCGGAAGAGTTAAGGCATAGTTGAAGTTTTATTACTAATATTCATATTAAACCCAGCCATTATGACGACACTACAACCACCAGGAGGATAAGAGGCAGTTTTTAATTTAATCAACCTATACATTTAAACCAAAATACAGTAACAGCTTTATTCAAGGAAATCAAGATCATTTGATTATATTATCTCAGATACAGAACAGACACAAACACTTTGCCTGTGTATGAAGAATTACTCGGTTTCACAGAGCACTTGCATAGCCAGTTCAGGGGACTGGGCGGGGGGGGGGATGGTGGTGGTGGTGTAACCTCATGTGGTCCTCACTCTTTCTTTCAGGTTTTAGTATAAATACAGACTAACCAAGTGCTGCCAGGAAATGTTTAAATAAACAGGAAATCTGTGCAACAATGATAGACTTCAACATTTCAACAAGGGCAGCACAATGACAGGCATTTAAAGAGTTCTTTTCCTGCACGTTGAGTTATATTTGGAGTTAATGGGTTTTACCTTGGGCAATTTCATGTTTTTGTAACATAATACTTCATTCTTTAAAAACAGTTCTGAATTTTAGTAGGCTAGAGGGCAAAGCTGTGAATACACAAGGAAGCTTTTTGGTTCGTTTCCCGCTCCCCGCCCCCTGTCAAAGGAAATAAAAACCCTGATCACTTTCTCAAACCTCAGCCAAAGAGACAATGTTGGCATCTTTTTGGAAACTTTCTTTCCCACTCATTTCCAGCTAAACACGTATGTCCGTGAAAGGAAACTAACAGCCTACAGGAAGGAGAGCACAGTTTAATATTAAAGCAGCATATAGAAATGTTCACTTTATTTTACCTGCAGATTTTTAATTTTATATACATCATATTCTTATATGTTGTAATAATCCTAAAAGGTGTTGGTGTCCTAACCCTACTGGCAAAGGAGAAGACAGTGTAGCATTTTAACTGAATTTAGTAATATCCTTTTTTTGGTGTTTTAGTATCTTTAGGGCCTACAAAAGCTCAAGAGTTGGATATCAAGTGATGTTAAATGATATCATCACTGCACAGGGTTTCACATTAAATGAACTTGCATTTATTTACCCATTCACTTAAAACCAAACCTTTTCCTTTAGCAGCTAACATTTACCAAGCACATATTACTTCAGCAGATGAATTAACTGTCATCTTACCTCTCGCTGGAAGAAATTCCAAGCATGGGTGAGCCACTGGTACCTAGGTAGGCCATAATTGGTCATCCTGGCTTTCAGCGTGATCATATCGGACCACTGCACTGGAACCTGGGGCAAGGAAAGAGAAGTGATTCACACAACAAATCAGTTGGCTTGTGGCTCCAACTTCCATCTGTTCTGAGATCTTTCCAGTGCAATGACGAAAATAACTTTGTATGCAAATAAAACAGGAAAAAAAGTGCTTTAATTTTTATGATATTGAAACTTGATGAGCCTTTATTAAAATATAAGGAAAAAAACGTTAGTTGTATCCTTTGCTTACAAATTAATGCACACTGAAAAAGAAGCTGCATTTCGGAGAGATTCAGAGATAGTTAGGTACAATTTGATTATACCATTACCAGATTTCTTACCTGGAGTAAAACTTGAACTGAGCCCCAACCATGTCATCAGGGATGGCATTTGTCTGCCCCAGTTTAGGTATCTCCCTGGCGTTGTCTTAGTCAATAAGAAGAAACGGGCAGCCGTATGGGGCAATTAATCTCAAGATAAGTATTTTTAAACACAACAGATGTATACGATTCCCTTGAGATGAATTCTACCCCAAGAGTCTTTTCAGTGGCTTTCTGGCTTTGCCTGGAATCCTGCATGCAGGTATCCTGAATGTACTCGCTTTCAGTATCTTGCTCAAGAACAGTAACAAGGAAGCATAGACAATGAGGCCCTGTGAAGTTTTCTCTTCACACACACTCATGGCCTTGTAAATCTTTTCTTCTGAAAGAAGGATTCTCAAAGTATTTTTCATTCAAATTTGACTACTCAGAAGTGAGGTGCTGGTGTTGTCCATTGTCAGACTTAGACCCCCAGTTAGTAACTTGTTAGAAACAATAGAAGCAAGTGCTATCGCACCTGGCATACAATGCAGTTAAGAGTAAAGATAAGAAACTAATTTCTGTTCAGCACAAATTTCAGTGTGCCAAACTAAAACCAGGAGCTGAACACTTTGCAGTTGCCCTTCTAGGCACACATACCATTCATGCTGGGTTTTGCCTTATTCCCATTAGCCTTAATAGTCATGGTCAAAGAAGTCACAATTGCAGGATCAGCTTTCATTTGGAGGGCCCAGCTCCTCTAGCTGCTATGACTTTGCTGTCCTGTTCAATTTGGAGTGAACATTAAGGGTATTCTGCAAATAGCAGTAAATGTTATTTAAGAAAAAAAATGATCACAATACTTCCCAAGGAGCCTGGTCTTTGTTGTGCTAGATGCTCTACAAAAGTATAGGGACAATCACTGCCTGACTGACCCTGTGATCTACACAAGAACATTTGATAGTGTTTCATTACTACCAAGTTATGCTACATTTTTGACGCCATGGTAAAGCTTCATATATCATAATTATGAATATATTAATAATACCCCAGAACTTTTAACACACCTTTCACTTAGCAGAATTTATTCTTAAGCTATAAAGCACTGAACTCACAATTGTCCACGTGAAAAATATGTTAGCAGTAGAGTACTAAAAATATTTAAAAACAATATCACAGAATATTTCAAACATTTACACTGCTCACTATAATAAAATAATTTGGTTTCATACTCAATGCATTTCTCTTTCTACTGCGTTGGGAATTAGCACTCTGCTTTCTTTGGATAATATTAGATATCACTGCAATTAAGCTCATATTTGCTAGACTATTTTTTTATTTTCTTATTTGAGTTGAATACAGTCCAGGTTTAGGCACGTAACACAAGGCATCCAACTTCTTTATGAAAACAATGGAAAGCAAAGGGGGAAAAAAAAAAAAATCACAACACGAGAGAAGGAAATTAAAAGCAAGGCAAAACAACCTAAACCCCAATGTAGGAAGGCAATTTGAATTCTGGAGCTAAGGAGGGATATTGGAATCTGTGTGTTTGACTGCTCCGAGAATGCCAACATGTCAAACTAAGGACTATGAAACAGCTTCCCGTCAACTCATGCACGTAGTAGTGCACATTAAGATGCCTATGTCTATATGCACTATACACCCACACTTCTCTGTAGTGCGTAGACAAATAAAAACTAGAGATGCTGGTTTGATTTAAGCATAAGTTCTGTAAAGCTCAGTTTGCTGTTGAGATCTACTTATTATTACTTTTCTAATGAGTATCAAGGCTTGACCAATGCCCAAGTAAGCCGAGAACCCACACTGGCTTTTCAATCTTGTGGGTGGAATAAATTAGTCATGAGGCACACTTCACGCTGAGAGCTATCATGAGCTGGAAGGAAAATTGTTTATATAAGGACGCTTAGAGCCACTTGTCCACACGCCAAGGAGAGCCCATATTGGATCAGCAGAGGCAGTTACGCCTCAGTGACATTTTTGACAACATCACCCACCCACATACACTAATGCTAGCCGATTCTCTGAAACCCACCAGGGGCTTGTGTGATTTCATGCTATGCTGAAACCGACATGACATCAAGTCACCCCCATGGGTATAAGAGGGAGTTGTCTTAACTTTATCAAGTAGAGTAGGAGAAAGCATGCTCTAGGGAAGTGACCTGCATAGATATGAAAGAACTGCTGAAAAACAACTGTGCTGTTTCAGACCTCCCCATTCCCTAAGGGTCTCAGCAGCAAGAAACGTGAGTCTGGCCAACCTCATCACACGAAGAGCAGTAGTGTTAGGACAAAGGGAATAAGAAGAGGAAATCAGATGGAATGGGAAAACAAAAAACCCCAGTATTTCAGGGGATGACAAATAAATAAATAAAAATGTATAAAGGGAGAGAAGAAGACAGAAGACAAAAAAAGAAAAGCTATTGCTGAAGAGATTTTTCTTCTGTACTGTTTGCATGCTCATGTTCATACAATTGAACTCCTGGGAGAAAGACAAAGAACCAGAGGAGCGTGGAGTATCCGAGTTCACTGTGACCCACTGCAGAAGGTGCTGACACGGAGCTCAGTGCTGCTTCTTCTGGCAAAGGGGTGCAGGGACAGCCTTTTTTTTTTTTTTTTTTTTTACTGGAGGGAAGCAGCATCACCAGTGCCTTGACATATGGTAGGCCTGTCAGCTTTTATCAAAATGTCCCAGGTTTAGGTCTCAGTAGCATAGCAGCTAACAAAGTTTTGGGGTCACACTAAAACACACCATAACTTCAGGTTCTCTAACTGACTAGTGAAGGCTGGAAAAGGCATGTACCAGTGCACTGAAGGCTGTTATTCCAGGCAGCTTCCACTGACAAGATTTCTGTGGAAAGATGGATGATAGTTATAACTGTCATCCTTGGCAAAACCCCTGCAAAGGGAAGCTGTGCCCATAGGATGAAGCATGCCTCTTGTCTGCGTTCCCCATTTTAAAATGCATCCACCTAAGATGACATTTGACGTAAAGGGATAGCCTTAATCACTGTTATATTAGAACACTCCTCTGGAATCTGTACCACAAGGGAATGAATGCTGATGCAAAGTGCTGCCACGTAACTTCAGGATTCAAATCTGCCAGATATTCCTTTGGTCCCAGTACCATGTAAATATCAAGAAGGTTCCCTCCCATCTTATATAAATGTAATTGCTACTCACTGTTGGAAAGACCAGTATATTGGGCATATCTGGGCAGCTCAGAGAAAATATTTGTCTCTCTATTCATAAAAATATACCAGACTGAGTACAAGACGTAAGGATGGAGCAGCCAGCAGAATAACATTTTAGTTTCATTTCTGCTCAACACTTACTTATCTTGCACGACGGTTACAAGTCTTCAGTTTGAAAATTAAAGGTTGGTACAGCGATAAAAACTAGACAAAGATAAAACCTCTTCACAAGTTTACACATGAGTGTTTTATAGCTAAGACATGTTTTGCTTAAAACTAGCATTTATAGCTCATGGAGGCAGTGTGAAGATTTCGCCAGACAGCAAGTCCTCTATTGAAAGAACACACTGTCTGTTTACAATGTGGTACACTCAGCTATAGCTCTTTAAAACATGAGGAGCTTTTGGGGCAAAATCCCTTCAAATTCTCACATCCCCTCTCTCAAAATAGCCTATCTTAAACCTGAAGTTCATACTTTATCCTCAAAGCTTCCACTGACTTCAGTAAGAACCTGCCTAAGCAAGAATTAACAAAAAAAATGAAGTCCTTAAGTCAGGGGCTGCAGGATTTGGCTCTCAAATATGGAGGGGGTGGGAGAAACCCAGATACAACCTTCCAGACAGACAAGCTTTCCCAGAAGAATTCTGTTTAAAAAAAAAAGGCAGTCACTTGAAATTAGACTGTCAGAATAATGAACAAAGATAAACACTACAGCAATTAGAAAACAGCTAGCTAATGGAAATTTCTGCTTTCTTCTGTTGAAAAAATGCAGCCTCCTTTTCTGACTCACCGTTATTTCCTGCTCGTAGGTCCAAACACCACAGGCCAGTTCAACACAGAATATTACAAGCAAACTTCCAAAGTACTGCAGAAAATAGAATGGTCTTAATTATTTTTGATATTCAGTTTGACTTTGAAAAAAAAACTTAACAATATTAAAGGACATCTCAAAACATTATTAACATTTCACATGATTTAAGACACGGAATCTGAAATACATTTCTGTAACCAAAATATTAAAGATTCATGCAACAAACTTTCTAGAAGTTTACATCGTGACATTTCTTATTAACGTAACACAACGCCTGTGAACATTACATCGGGAGAATAAATTAATTTCCTTGTTGCCCAAGAGTACAAGGCTCTCATGACACATTACGCTAAAACAGTTGCAAAGAGGACAATCTTTTTTCCCTCATATATGTGGTGGGGGCGGGGAATCTTTTTCCAGTGCTATCCATTTAAGCAACATATCCAAATCATGCTGAGTGAAAAGGGGGAAGAAAAAAAGAAAAAAGAATAAAAAAGAGAAAATTGACAAGACGGAAGCAAATAAGGTTCTTGAAAGCTATCTTCTTATCAAAGTAATTTAGATATTTGAGGTCAGGCATAAATGTACCAATATTTATTGAGATGGATTGAAATATCTTTGTCTATTACAAGATCTAACCCTTTAACTATTTAAAAATAGAAAATACTTGTATAAACAAAGAAGCTGTACAGGTCTCGGTTAAGAAAAAACTGGTTGCTGCAATTAAAAAGAGTAGGACTATATTCTGCATAGTGTCAACAAACCCTTTCTGAACTGCAGAATAAAGCTGCATGGAAATTAAGACTGCTTTAACTGGTGTTCTCTATTAAAAGTAACCCATTTATATTTTATTTAAAGCAGAAGTATAGTTCCATTCATTGGCAACTCCAAATTTTCTTCCATGTCAATGGACTGAGCTCCCCCTTGTTCTCAGCATACATGACTTAAAGTCTTCATGGATTTTAATTTTATTTGGAAATCAGAGAAGCACCATCACAATATAAAATAGAATAAATACATAATTCCATTAGTAGGATACATGCCAAAAGGCTTCTAACTTAGTCATTTCATTCTGGAATCTATTTAGGACAGGTATAAAAGACACAAAACACATACTGAGGGTAAGTGAATTTTTTTTTCTATTAAAGGGTCAGTAAGCCATATTATTTAAAATGGAGAATATAAATCCACAAGTGTTAGGATTTAGCAGTCAACTACATGGCAGCTTTTTCATTCACCAAGTCTGGAACTGTGGAATTCACAGATACCTTAGCAGCTACTGAACACTGTCTTGCCTTAACTTCTACTTGCTGATCAAATATAACTCCCCAAATTACGTTTGTAGATGAAAATAGCCAAATTAAAAATGTGCATGTAAAAATATTCACGTGAATTTTCAAGAGAAACCTGTCCTCATACCCTCCCCCCGCAAAGGCCTGTTCAATAAATATGGTGTTGAAAGAAGAGGTCCTGTTTTACTAGTCTTCACCATGTTACTTGCATCTTCATAGTCATTATAGCTGAACAACACATCGCATATCCTTACAAATCAACACTGTAAGAACACACAGAGGTCCAGTATGGCCTTCAATAACCAATACATTCATCCTCCAGAGGTCCAAAAGAGGAAAAAATGAGTCGTACCTTGTAAGAACAATGATGCTTTCGCTAAAAAATAAATTAATGAGCTTCTAGACAATGTATCCACTATCACTGTAGTGCCTGCAAGTTATGCAAAGGGTTCTTTAAAAAAACCATGGAAATTTACTTTGCAAACTATTGATTTTGAAAGGAGGAAAGAATGCCACAAGCTTTAGCTCTTTTAATTCATACCAAAAAAAATGTTTAGGGACACTATGGCTAATAACGACATTTTGAGAGGGAGAACATTTTGGCGAAAAGTGAATTCGAGTTCCAGCTGTCAATTTCAGTGGTTTTATACTCTAATTGAGTAACAAGGCTGGGACTGTCTGCTATCCCCAAATCTTATACAAAGTCCCTGATCATGGTGAAAACAATACATCTGGTGGTGTATGTATGGCATTCTCTGGAAAACTCTAAATTTGCAGTTCCTCGTAACATTTCATTCATTCACCAACCTTAACATTTGAAACTTCCTCATTTTTGTCAGTGTATAGTTAAGAAAGTTTGTGGTAGCAGCTGGAGACAGAAGAGCCAAAACCAAGATTTTCTCCAGTTACTGAATATAGCCTGGGATAGAAAATTATTTAGCCCAATTCACTCATAAACCACTTCTAGGTCTGCCAGGAATTCAGCACTCCTGACTAGCTACATCTGGACACATCAGGGCACTGCGGAATCAAGCCTTCTGTCCTTAGAAAGCACATCTTCTGTCCATAAGGCAAAAGAGAAGAAAAGACCCAAGGAATTTACGCACATGAAAGCACATGCTAAGAACTGAACAACTGCAGGCACACCAAACTCACACACAGGAGCTTCAGTTTCACTTTGCTATGGAAGGGGAATATTATACCTCTCTCTAAATGCAATGGTTTGCAAAACAAATAATTCTTATGTAAGTTGTGTGGGGAAAAAGACCCTCTAACCATTATTTAAATTTATTACCCCTAATTTCCATCTTCCAAATACAGAAATTATTACTGGCTTCAATGCTTATTTCTTGTCCCCAATTAAATTCCCACAGGAGTCTGAATGCTAAATGCATCTTCCTGCATTTACACATTTCTGCTTTTTGCCAGAAACAGGGACTTGGTTTTGAAGCAAGGCTTAATATTTCTTCCTATGGGCTGAGTGGCTACGCTTTGTCCAGGAGATTAAGTCACTGAGGAGTACTATTGTACATTAAGCTCAAAACTGCGCCAGCAGGTCACTTATATTACCTTCTACAGCATGCCTCCCTCGGAGCACTCTTGGCCATTGCTGAGATAGTCTACTGTTTTTTTCATTTCTCTTTTTTTTTTTTTTTTTGGCAGGGAGAGGGTAGGATAGGGGAAGCCACAGAAGCGAGTGGTTTTGCAAAGATATCTACAGGTTATCATAAAATAAAATAGAACTACAAGCAATTAATGCAAAGCCACGATCACTTCAGGAACTAGAGACCTTTTACATGGCAAATACTACAGACTTAACATTTCTCTTTTGTAGGCAATTGCTAATCAGTATCATTCTCTCCCTAGTCAGTCTATGCAAAGTCATCAGAAAATTGAAGCGGTGCCTTCATCCTGCTAGAAACCCGGTGGAGTCAGTTTCACTGAAAAGCACTAGCCATTTACTGCTCCTTACTAAGCCATGGAGATGCATGTGGCCAAGATCCCAAACTTCAGCATCCCTGCAGTGTGAAATGGATGTTGCCAGTTAGCAGGAGCTGGTTGTCCTGCAACCTCTTCATTAAGCTTGCTCACCACCACTGGCCACAGGGGAGGAAGGCAGGCAGAAAGACAGGCAGCAGCTCTGTAAAGCAGTAGCTTTCCAACAGCAGCATCTCCTCTAATACCTGGAATGTTGCACAAGCACCTGGATTTTTTTTCTGCAGCGATGTATGGGCATGTGTGTGTGGCTCCATTGTCAGAGTGCATAGCTGCAGTACTGACAGCCTGCAGAGGCTTACACAACTGTACTCTTCCAGCACATCAGCCCTGAAACAGAGGTGAAGGAACTGGGGGCTCCAGAAGAATGCTGTTCCCTGCCCTTTCTTGTAAAGAGAGTAGACAGGAAAGAAGTGGGAACAGAAACAAAGGCATTACTGTGAAAACCACTTCCAGAGAGATGTAAAGACAGAGAGATGAAGGGCCAAGGAAAGATATTAAGGATACTCCCTATGTAATCACCAGATCTTGTTCTGCTGGAACACTCTTCGTGTGGTACAGGCGTAAAAGTAACCACAGACGACATCCTCATCCTACCCTGAAACCTCCAATGCAGAAACCACACATCAACAGGACAGAAACCCACCACAATGACTACTACCTGCTAGTGCAGAGACACTACCAGGTCATACTCGGCCACTACAGCTTCTAACAGCCTCCAGAAAGGTCTTGTACTTGTGCAAGTCAGACAACCGTAAGTCCACTTCTACAGGGAATTCATATGTAAGACAGAAAGGACAGTGGGCCATATTGAATGGAAATCCAATCATGATAAAATTCAACCACAGAAGGGAGGTAACCATCAAGTAAATAATCAAAGACAGGGAAAAAAGAAACCAAAATTGGGGACTAGCATTGAAGTAAGAGGTTTTGTGCCAATTCAGAGGCCATTCAGATAGCTATCTGCATAAAGACTATCAAAACCTCATAAAGCACTAAAGGTATGTGGTATTTTCAAATATGCATTAAAAAAATCAAAATAATTCAAAACTGTTTTTAGAAAGATCTGTATGGACTGTCTAAATAGGATCAAAAGTTTTAGTCTGAATAAGATTTCTGGACACTACAGGGGCATCCCATAAGAGGGTACAAGCTCCGTATATGCCAGTGCTTCACACATGGAGCACATACACTCTGGCATATGCCCAAAATGTCTTCCTATCTCTCCATCTAAGGCTAAAAACTGAACTACAAAATTAATTTATCCTAATTAAATTATGAAATTTTTTGCTATTCTCCTTGTTCTACCAAACTGAGCAAATGACCACCACCACTCAATACATTACAGGAACACATTTCTTTCTTGATCATCTCAACCATTTAGATACAAACACAAATAAAAATAGCAAGTGCAAGCACAAAACCACTATTACTGAATCTAAAGTACTCTGCATTTATTTAAAAGGTGTTTGTTCCAACAACTCCATTCTGTTAAGAGAGTAATGGTGAAGAGCACACACATGGCATGCCTCCCCATAAAATCTCTCCCTCATGGCTTTCTATCCTGAAAAGTACAGGATTTTTTTGTTGCAATCGTGGGCAACTGCAGGGAAGAATATAAAGCCTGAAGCACAATGTGTTATGTTTTTTGCAGAGATGCAATACAAAACTCTTACTGTAGTTCTAGAGACTTTTTGTTTGTCTTGAATATGCCACATGATTCCTGCAATTAATCACTTAATATAACTTGTCTATGCTTTTCAGGCAACAGATGAAAAGAACTGGTGAAAAATAACCTTCTACTTTTGTTACTAACATGGCAAGAGGACGATGGAAAAACTGGGACTTCAGAAAACACAGTACATGGAGGGATTTTATAAAAATTTTGCTCCTCTTCCCTCCCCAGTCCCCATTTTAAGCGCCCTTCTCCAAAGTAATTCCAAGAACACCGAATTTTTCAGAGATTTTTTTGACAGTGGAAATACTAGATTCTAATTACATTTAGCAAAGGAAAACTAGAGTTAAAACTCTAGGGTCCTGCAGTAGTCTCCTTCAGTGCAATAGCCAGGGCAATGTGAATACCCAGTGCCCTATTATCAGCCACCATGATAATCCCACTGGCACAGATACAAAACCCACATGACTGTCCGCTGAGGATGCCCTTCCAAACTCGGGTGTAAAGCATTATGCCAGAAATGAAGCTCAGAGCAGGAGCCCTCATGGAAATTTGATGACTTGGGATACTTGGTGACCAACAAGTCACTATGGCCCTCGGTGCCGAGCAGCCCAGGCAGGTAAGGGTAACCATACTACGACGCTGTGCATACCCAAGTATGTTCCTGAAGTGATACCATGTGGTTTTGGGGTTTTTTTTCTGCTCTGCCACAGCTGGATTTGGTAATTTTTTGCCAATGACCTATGGAATGCCTCATCAGCATTCAGCTACTATAGCCTGTAAAATCAGTGGGCTGTTAGCCCACACACAAGGAGAATCGAAGACCTGAACACATTCCCAGTCATGCTCTCTTGATCCTGCTCATACCAAACATGGTATGATCATTTTGTTTGCAGGCTGAAGTGTGATTTGGAAGCAAGAGTCTAGGCAATCCGCAAAAACATGAACCGAGACAGGGCTCTGTGCAGCAACCCAAATTTCATCAGAAGTAGAAAGGCACAAGAGTTGCTTAATTCATCTTTTTTTCTCCCTCAAACCTTACAGTTTGCATGTTGCATGATGCTCCTGTTACTGGGATTAGGACCCTATTTCATCTCTTCTGACAGCTTCCTAGTTAACTACTGTCATCCTAGAAGACTTCACAGTCTACTAAATTCATCCCTAGAGAACAAATATGTCCCATAACACAACATACTCAAAATACTGACTTCTTAAGCCCACTTCCAGACAGTGAGAAAGCAAGACAGCATTCTGTATATGAAAGCAAACAGCAATGGTTGGCAGGAGCTAATGACTGGAGTCAGAAGTTACAACACAGTGAAGAAAAGGGAGAGCTTGGGGAGGCGTTGCAGCTTTTGGAGAATCTGGTCTACAAGACTGCAGAAATCCTTCCATTTTTGAGCAAATGTGCCTGTCTTTGAAGGATCAGTGTATTTATTAATGAATCATCATTCACATGCTCAGTATTTCATTTAATAAACACCTTTTTCCAAGCTTTACCACTCTTCCCAAGCATTTTTCTTTTCTGACAGAAGATATAAAACTTTTTTATTCGCGCCCCCCCCCCCCCCCCCCCCCCGCTTCAGACGCAAGAAAAACCACAACCCTTATGTCAGAGCAAATGAAGAGTAGCTGATCAGCGAGTCCAGCCTCCTCAGACTTGCTGTCTGGTGCTCACACCACTTTCTTGGGCAACGTGGTCCATATGGCAAGAGAGGCAAGGAAAGCTCTAGGAGGGAAGGGCAGGGGCTGAAGGAGATTCCAAGGGTAAGGCAGCTGCAGAATGAAACCTTACAGGAATCTCTAAAAGCCTGGAGTACATGGTATGTAAAACAAACGCCAGAAGATTTTAAGAGGGTTATGCATAGCATTTCCCAATGGCTAACAGCCTGAGCGCGTCAGCCCTGTTCTTCTGAGACGCAAGCCATCCAGACATCTGTCTGCACCCTGAGAAACATCAGATGACCACCACTGCTGATCACCAACGGGAACAAGACTCTTTCTGTGCAAAACCTAACAGGAAGCCCTTCCTCCCTCAGTAAGTTACAAGCTACGGTTCCCTTTATTTTTGTTACAGTTTACAAACTAACAAGGTTATTTTAATGATTAATCCAGCTCTACTTTTTAAAAATGGAGCAAGCACTCATTAAATAGAGTCAGACAAGCTGCATGGAAAACCGAAATCCTCTGTTTATCCACTCCGGCAGCACAAACTTTGCCCTGCCCCCCCTTCCTCCCTCCCTCTCCAGCTCCCTCAGCCCTGCCCTGAAGGGATTAACAGTTCATTTGTCATTCCAATTTAAAATTTGGTTTACTTGCTTGACAACACAGAAATTTGTGAGACACAGTCACAAGTCAACAAGGAAATGGGCCGAAACCACCAACTTACATTAGCTACTGAATGCCATCCAGTTCTTTAAAATAAATACATTCCACAGCAAAATGATCAACTATCTCTACAATTTTAGATTTGTTTTCCCAGATCACAAAATTTTATCAAAACGTCTTGAAGCCTGAGGTTTTTGCAAAGTCCAAGTTTTATATAAAAGCTACCACTTTTTCCAAAGACTTTAACTAACTTTCCTAATAAAAAAAAAAAAATTGATGGCAATGAACATTTTATTTTTCTAAGGTATGTGTCCAAATTCTTTTGATTGACCCCTTTGCTTTTTTAAAAACTAAACAAAATTTTTTATGTATAATTTTTTTTTATGTATAATTAGAACTTTATTCAGAGCCTCGATTCTTCTATAGGATATTAATGACCTGTTTTAAATTTTTACTTTAACGGTTAATCTTTGCTTATAGAAGGAAACAGGTATTACTTTGGAAATAAACAAATGCACACTTCAGACAATTATTAGGATTTATTTGCTCAAGGCTCAATTATCTCAAGTCAATGAACTCCAAGGAATAAGGGTCATTGCAAGGTCATGGTAAAGTACTGAACAGGACATAGGTAAAGATAGCCATTAGACCATAATTTCCTCATGGCTCACAATTTTCCCTTCCCCCTTCTTCTCCCCTTATTTCATAGGATTTATACTAAAACTAAAGTTTCCTGTTCCACTCAGATATTTGAAACAGCTCCCTTCATCTCTCTACCCCCTCTTTATTTTCTACCAAGGAAATTAAACACCATAAAAATGCTTCTTTAGTCAAGAAAATCCTTTTTCCTTGTAAAATAGACCAATTCGGGGCTGATACACACAATAACTCTGCCTCAGCGTTCCCCAAAACACTTCAAACAATTCACCATTTTGAGTGAAGGAGTGCTCTTAGATATAAAACCCATACCACAGCCCCTGTGCACAGAGTAAAGTGTCTCTGTGGTTAGTCAAAACGGCAAGATTAGGCAAAAAAACCAGATTCATTTGCCTGACAGGACATCCACTCTATACTCAGTTTGTCACAAGAACACAGTTGAAGTGACAGTGTCAAGGCATGCCCCACCAGTGAGTCTGGGCTGCGTTTCAGAGAAGACATGGAGGTCTGGCTGGGCTTTGTCGATCCGTTCACTCATTTATTCCTTCCTTGCTGTCAGGGACTCTCCCATTCCCTAGTCCTTTCAGCAGAGGAAAAAAAGCTGGGCAAACAAGCAATGAGAAAAGAGGAGCTAGGGAGGACAGAGGGAAAAAAAGCACTATGGCAGCAAGACCACGTATTACATCAGCAGCTTCCCATCTTCTTTCCTCAGTGAAGATGCAGCATCCCTTATTCCCATCCTGGCACCACTCCCAGCTCTCTAGCCTCAACAACCCCAGTCCCTTGAACCTACTGTCATACCAGTCCCTGTCTTTTCAATAGCTTCCTGGTATCCACTTCTATCATTCCACTTCACCAACCTTTCTATTATCTTCCCCCCTCTGTTCACCAGAGAGTACCACTCCAGAGCCCTTTTCAGCTCTGGTACCATTTTGGTCTCTTCTACTGCTGTAGGTATCAATGACTTTCAAGAACTTGGAGGGAGGAAGCAATATTAACAGTGTAACAAGTGGGAATGGGGGAAAACAGAAACAAGGAAGACAAAAGGAACAAGTCTTGCTCCAAAAGTTTTGGATCATGAGGCCAGACATGGTGACACCTAGTAAAACGAATACTCAGGACACACATTCCCAAGAACAAGCAAAGGGCCACCCCCATGAGGTGAGCCTAAAAGTATATCGTGCAGTGCAAAGTGCGTCACAGAATTCCAGGCAGCATGTTTCATGCTGGAAACATACTGGAACCATAAAATGACTGCTGTCAACAGGTATTTACCTTTTAATTTAGCACAGTACCTTTTTCCATAAGGATGAGCAAGTGGCTCTTTGCTATTGCATAAGTACGCCAAAAAAAAATATTTTCAATTGACAGCATCATAACTGTACTGTCCAACCTTGCTGTCATAAGTCAAAGGCATTTCCCTGAATAGCCCTCAAGGGGCTGGACAGTTCTTGTTACTTTGTTTGAGCTGCTGGATAACTGCACCAAATAGCACCGGCGCTGCCTCTGCTCTGTGACAACACGGCTGTGCATTCAAGGCAGCTGCTAAGTGCTGGGCTGAAGGAAGCAGATCATCACCATGAGCAGAGCAAATATTTGGATTTAAGCCAAGCATTTGCAAGAAGAGCTGGACACTCCCACCAGCTCAATTCCTGTCATGCTCCTCCACCCCAACCCTCTTCCCTCCATGCTGCTCAAGTACGCAGCTGCTCTTGCTTGCAGCTCGTTCAGCAGGCAGCAGCCTTCTTCTCTAAACGCCTCCCAGTAACCCGCAATGCTGGGCAACCCTCGTCTCTAAGTTCCCTCTCCTAGTTAAGAAAATTAGGCACTGTTTCAAAGCACTTCCCTTTGAAAAAGTCTTATAAGTACATACACAGCGCTGTACATCTACACTGGAGAACACAAGGTCAACTAAAACACACCTGGTGCTCAGAAAGCCAGAGAGATTGGCACCGGAGCCCAGCCCAGCGCAGTCCGCTCCACGGCGCTGGGAGCCCTGCAGAGTGCATCAGCTCCTGCAAAACCCAGCTTTGCTCTGTGGTGACACTGTGGCATCGCAAACACCGATCTCAAGATATAACAATCCGAACCTTAAAAATCCTGATCTGAACAGGAAAGAAGCTTACCCTCTACCCCCTTCCAAGGCAAAAAGATGTCTAACAATGATTAGTACCAGCATCTCCTCGAGCAGTTCACCTTTGAATTGGAAGTTAAAAATGGGGGGGCGGGGGGGGAGGTCTATTTATTTTCTTGAGAAAGTTGCTTATATCTGAAACTACTGCGATATAATAAAAATTGGTGAACTTTAAGCATACTTTCTCTTACAAGTGGAACATCAAACAAGCAGCACTTCAAAATGCAAGCTAAATGTCCAGCCCCTTCCTTACCTACTGACTATCTGAACTTGACTTTTAGCACAGTACTGGCTTCTCATCAAACTTATACTACAGTATTAAAAACCCACTTCACTTTAAACCAGTCTTTCAACAAGGCAGGCCAAGCTGTCCTCTGAATCTTTGTTTTCCTCCTGCTCCCATCACATTCATAAATAAACTGCTGATAAAAGGCACAAAATAGGAAAATTCACTCAGTCCCTGTCCTGTCTAATTCTAAACTGCACAGGTTTACACCAATTATGTTTGTCAATTATTGCTTCCCTCTCAATGCCTGGTAGTTAAATAATGAAGAAATACTTCTGGTCGGTAAATAACAATGCCAGTGCCAAATGTTAGTACAGGGTACTGAAGCAGCTGTGACTGTGGTAAGAGTCCACATGGGTCAGAACAAATATCATTTGTTATTACAGAACAAATAACCTATATTATGCATTATTGCAGAAATACATGCTGCCACAAAAAAAAAAAGACAGAAAAATTAATGATCACAAAAATCGCATACTAATTGATGCCAACTGTAGCCACAAGTACTGCAGAATAGTTGGTGCTGCGGTACTGTAGAGCAGTTAACATTTCACACAGAGTAACAGTGCCTTCTAGAAAGACATTAGGAGTTATTGATATCTTGCAACACAGCAGATGTCCAAATTCAATCGCCTCCTGCTACCTCTGCATCCACCTGGATGGAAATGGGCGTGTGGGTATAGAACCATCTGCCCCAAGTGGTGATGCAGTCAGCGGTTCCCTGACATTCTTCAGATGGACTTCACCGCTTTCACCAACATGGCATTTAGCTGGCTGAGAACTACTGACATGGAACAGCCACATTCATGTTAGGTTTGTCACGTGTCCAGTTTACCTTTTCAACCAAAACATAGTATAATTTCATTTTTTCTCTTCATGAAATATTTGCCTGCTTTTAAAGAAAAGATTGGTTTAGTTTAATGATGGTTAGTCTGGTTGTCTTTCAGCTCAATTAACAGACAATTTAGTCTACCAAGTTCCAATTTATAACCAGGTTCTGCCACAACTGAATTAACAAGCTGTTTGACCACACACCAACAGGTTCTAACAACATTTAGCTCTGAGGAATATTTATTTCTCTTCCAACTTTATGATAAAAATCAGTAAAAGGATTTGCCCTGTTGACTATCAAATATTTCTAACAGTTTTTCCCTTTGTTAAAACATATGCAGACAAATTTGAAACCTGTGCTGTTTGAATGCTGTAAAGAAAACTTATAGTTACAAATGCCAGAAATTTGCAATGAAAACTCCAGCCAGGAAAATATTTTTCCAGTGGGATTTTCATGAAGCTCTTCTTGTCAAGCAAGAGTTTACTCTTGCTTTAATTAAAAAAGAACTTCAAAAAAATTCACACACCCTTAAGGTTATTATTCTTAAAGAACATATGCCACAGGGGGTGGGGGTGGTTTGGTTTTTTTTAGTTAGGCTATGTGCACAACAGACTTCAAAAACAATCCAAAACGTACAGAGCCTCAGAAAAGAAGAGGCAAATGATGGTTCTGGATTTAAAAAAAAATAATTTAAAGAATCTGGTTTGAAAAACTGTAACAAGCATCATAAAACCCAGACTCTAGTTTCTCATCCTTTGACTTTTTATACATTCAAGTCAGTGACTTGGAAGAGTCCAGATTTTCCAGTTTAGGCTGGCATCACAGTCACTTCTACATTGAGGACGCTGGTCATTCACAACACACAACAAAATTATATTATAGACACTTAAGAGACACATGGGCTCTTTATACCAACTAGCCTTCAGGACTATGCATTCCTGAAGCAATTAAAATTAAATGATCACAGCTTTAAAATGCTGGTTCTACAAATAATCCAGAGCATGCACCTCAGAAGACTGAGGTGTTATTTTTTCTCACTACTAAGCTGAGTAAACATTAGTTCAATTTATATTTATGCCCCATGTGAAGATGGGAAGGTTTCAAGCATTTAATTGCTAAAATAAAATTTCAAAACCAAATTAAAATAATTATGTATTCAGATGTATTAAAAATATCTAAAACCATAATATATATATTTTGCGGTCCTTATGCTTTATTAGATTTTCCAAAAATCCAATTCAATTAACGACATTAGCACTAGCAATTAGCATGCTGCCAGGAACATCAAGATTTGTGTCCAAATATCTCTGCATGCCATCATTATGGCTGTTCATGTACTTCAAAAAGAAGATTAAAAGCACGATTGAAGAGATTGTTAATGTTTTACATGAAGGTTCTTTTCTTTTAGTTCATCTGGTTGTAAAAAAGCTCATTTTGTTGATCCATCACTTTTCTGATTAGTCTGATGAATGAAGCATTGACTTAACGTCTGCATGCTTCTGTGCTATAATGCGACTGCATTCATTTAACAATTAATCAAAGACAATGACATGCTTAGGAAGATATCATTTAGTTTTTTGCTTATCGGTTTGCTAGCAAGAGCAAATTCTCAGGCTCCTGAAAATGAAATATTGCAACATAAAATGATAGAAATGTCTTGTTTTGATTTAGTATAATTTGACTGCCTAAAAACACTTTAAATAATTTATTTCCAGATGGCATTAAAAGCTACAAATGATTTCTTCTTTTCACTGGCAGATTAAATAAACTGAAGACCAAAACCAGTTTGAACTTCATTTTCTTTTTAATTAGTTAGGATTATTTTTCAAGGCTTAGACCAAAAAACAGTAACTTTTTTTCCAGATACTACGTAGCATTGATCTACATCACATAGTTGCTTTTGCCTTTTAATTGATTTTAATTCACATTAAAAACTATCATGACTATAAAAAACACTTTATGAAAATAATCTTATAACCTTACCATAAAAACTAAGGGTTTATAAGTTTACCATCTTTTAATACTTCCACTATTTATATAAAACAAAAATATGTACAAAGCCCTTTTAAGGTATGTAAGAAAGATTACTAGATAAATAATTGCATGGTATGAAATTACATTAATCCATTATTTTTATGCATGTGCTTATAACTAAGTAATATCTGCCTTAGAACTTGTTTCCATTGACTTTAACATTGCAATGTTAAGATCTAGAGGTAAAAAATGCATGACTATTATATTACTATAAAGTATTCAGATTTAAATGAGACTTCTTCCTAACTATATAGCTTTGAAACAATAATCTTTATACTGTTGACTTAACAAATATCCAAAAGGGGAAACAGCATTTGCCCTTCTTGCAATTGAGGAACACTTCTGCTGCAGACCTTCAGCTGGAAGTCTCAAATAAAGCTTACTCCAACCCTCTCAAATAAAAAAGACATTTTAATACAAAACCCCAGTACAGTTTCCCAACTGTTTTAGCTGTAGTTAGAATATTTCCTATTAAACAAAGCAAAGGTTGCATAAGTGTCAGCCAACTTCTCACTATTTTTTTTGTCGTTTTGTGCAAGATTTGTGAGGTCCAGCTATCGTGTACTTAAGCCTGCAAAGATCCACATGAAAAATGCAACCATATACACTTTGCGAGAACCCAACACAGACTGCAGTGAACAAACAGCAGGAGCCCAACTCTACTTGTGTAAGACGCCTGGATATTCTCAAGAGCTGAAAGATTTTACCTGTCCACTTCCTCCTGCTCCAATTACGATAGCCAAGTCTGACACCTCTTTCACACCCACTGCTCCCACTCTCTAGGGCTTACAGTCTGCCTGGAATCCTGCTTATCCTCATGTTAAAAGACAAAGCCCAACTCTGCAAAGGGCTACCAGCTAAGCTTCTAACAGCATACAGGTATGACACTCCTTGATCTCAGTGTTGCCAATGGTCTAAATATTTTTAAACTCCAAACCTTTAGCATTTGTGCAAGTTTTATGGGCTTTTTGGTTTGGGGTTTGGTTTTTCTTGTGGCTTTGTTTATTTTTCATTTGTTTGGGTTTTGTTATTGTCCTCAGCTCACTGACTTCCAGACGAAGAAAGAGAAATTTGGGTCCCTTGACAGTCGAGGCCTCATCACAGTTAAATTGTACACAGAGTCTTCTGTAGGAGAGAGTATTGCTTTTCAGCTTCTGTTGGCTCAGTTATGTAGCCTCCGAACAAAGGAAAAAGCTGGGTACTTGGAATTTATTTCTGAACTTGCTCACAACCAAATCCAACTGCAAAATTCCACATCCACGTAAGAAAAGGCAAAGCTTCTGAATACACTCAGAATTAACCTTCATCAGCTACAAATGCTGTTACTTTACACACACAATCAACTCTGGGAATAAAGCAAAGTCTAGGCTATTTAGCTATTGCACAGCCAAGAGTCAAAAGGGTAGCATAAGGGTTTGTTTCAGAGCACTCAGACTCACGTTCCTGTAATTATTAGTACTTAAGAGTTTGAGTTATTTTTCCCTTCAGCAATTCCTCTACTAAATGAAGTGGATTTTTGCAAATGAGACACTGCTTGTCTTTCAGTCACAGCATAATGCAGTCTAGGCAATAAATTCTTTCCTACTGTGTGCTTTGCAATTACAATTCCTCACCGATATCATAATTCAACATGGTAATAAAAAATAATCAGTATTTATCTAGTGCCTGTGGATTAAAACTTGTCTTACACTGTTGAAGCAAAACAGAAGTTAGCTGCTTTTAGAGGTTATGAAACATACCCAGACAAGGAGCAACAGATTTCTTTTCACTGTTCCACAGTAGCCCAGCATTCCAACTATGATGAGGAAACAGCAGACTGCAATCATGACCGGGTGGACCACAGGAAAGTAAGTCAAAATGACAGCCTCCTCCACCCTAAAACCAATCAGAACCATAATCAAAAAAAACATAATCACACAAAAATGATACAGAAGAAAAACTAACATAGCCATTAAAACAAAAACGGTGGATTAGCAGATGCATTCTTTCCAGCACCTTACACATTTCACAGAAATATCTTCTACATGGTTTTATTCAGGTACCAGAAAGTAACGCATCATACAAAAACTCTTTGGAGTGAAGGCGATCCTCCTATCCTGCACTTGCACAGTTTGTAGCACAATGAGGCCTTGTTCCATCACTAGGGCTCATAAGCACTGCTGTCATAAAACTAACAGCATTCCTAAATCTCTGGACTGAATAAAGTATTCAAAACTAAACAGTAATATAATATGGTTACATGCTGGCAAAGGGCCAAAAATTGATCCCTGTCAGAAGAGAAAGGCACAGGAATAAAACAAGACTGAATTCATATCTTTCCCCCTTCTCTAATTTCAACTGATGCCAGAAATGGTGGTAAAAATACACCTTTCAACAAAACAATAATTAGCCCAACTGAAGGCTTCTTAATTCTAGAAATCCTCATTAGGAAACTTGCCATACAGAATGAATGACATATACCACAATCAATCACCCACACAGATTAATAGGTTTAAGGAAAGCTTTACCTTGTTTCTGCAGTTAAAGTGAGAACATTATTCAGGTAGTCTCTCATCCAAGCTGAAACACCTAATATGCTGATGGACATCAACTAAAAAGAAAAGATTAATTTATTTATCATACATTTTTAAAAAATTGCAAGATCATTCATAGTTTAAGTAGACGATCAGTCATTAGCAGCATCTTTCATGCATTCATTTATCCAAAGAGCATACTGTCCCCAAAATTGTACTTCTATATGCTTAGAGTTGGTTTGTTGCCCAAGTATTTAGGGAGCCATGACAATAATCTTCTCTTCCAGTATGCATAATAAATGCCCGGAATACCTTTTCTTCCACCTGGTGATGCCACTGCCGGCTCAAGTCCCACCGCTGCACAACATACCACAGAAACAACAGGAAGGGTTAATGCTGCTAAAACCAGCGACTCTCAGGGCTCAGAGGCGATACCCACCAGTCTGTATGAAACCATGAAGCCACACTCAGGCACACAGCCAGTGAAGAATAATCTGAAGCCCCATACAGGATATAACATTACTGATACACTGACACGGAGGAGAGGAGATTTATCTTGGGGTTAAATTTAGAAGAATCCGATTCTCTCGCTCATTCAGATAAAGTCACACCACGAACACTATACCTAGGTTTCCTGATCCGTAAAACGACAATAAAACTCACTGTACTTCAATTACAACCCCCAGATCATCAAAGCATTTGGGCGCCTAACCTGGCACTTAGGAGGCATAAAGCCACTACACTTTCACCAGGACCGCTCCTACGGCAAATAAATCCCCGAGACTGAACCCACCTAGAATTGCCACCACCTCAACAGACCTGGATTTCTTGTCACCTGATGCCATTGTGCACTCCAGGATACCTGAGACCTACCAGCAGAAGCCCTGGCCTCCGATTTTCTTGAGAAGCCAAATCTGAACAAGGAGGTCAGGACACACCTAACACACCGTGACAGCACCAGCTCTTCTGCCGCTGCAGCAGAGGTACGTACCACTAGAGGAGAAAACACTCTTCAGGGCACTTGTTCATGTATTTTGCACTGGGCTACGTAAGTCAGTACACCCTTCCTCCTGAAGGAGGGCTCACGTAGCCGCGGCAGTCGTCCCCTTTGCGCGTGCTCTCTGGCCCCAAGCGCACAACATCTCCTCCTGCACGCACAGGACAGACGGAGCACTGCTCCCCAAACAGAAGGTGTGAGATGCAGCTATGAACTCCTTCAAGGAGCAGAGGGAACCGCTGGCTTTCTACAAAATGGAGCGAAGTTGAGGTTACGAATGCCACTGCTTATTTCTCAAACCATTTCAGGGAATTCAGCTGGTTTACTACACCCAAAGGAGAATTTAGGAATATCAGCCTCACATGGGCACCTAAGCCTGAACCACCGCTCAAGGGCTGAACCTGACAGGACTTCAGAAGCACCGCTGTCTAGCTGAGGGACAGGGACCTAAGCATGCTGGCTCTCCTGAATACTACTGTTTTCATGCATTGTATAGGTGGATGCCAGGAAACCTCAGCATTATACCAACAGTTTCTTAAATCAGTGGGAATTGCTAATCTCCCCTGTTGCCTTCAAAAGCTAGCTTCCCACATGCCCTCACATTTCCCTAAAGTTGTTGTGAATAACAAATTAATTGGTTCAAACCTAACACATAAGAAAAGTCACTCCATGTCCTTATTGGCTCCTTTGCCCCCAGCACACCCACAGCAGGCTACTTCTGCTTTTAAAATTTCATGAGAAGTCCCAGTGGCTACCCCACAGCTTCCTCCTGCTTCTCAAAACTGATGCACAAACTACAGGCACTGCCTTGGTTCTGGGTGGTGCCAGCGAGAGCCCTAGGTGCTTGGCATGCTGCAAGCACAGTCCTGAAAGCTAGTGCACGCTACAAGTCTACTACCTACACGTGTGTCCTTTATGGTCTGTGGGATCTATTTTGCCTGGTGGAACAGTAGCAGTAAAGAGCTTTTTCTGTTATTTGCAGGAAGCTGCAGGAGCAAGGAAAAGATGATGACTAGAATCTCCTCCTAGATAAACTCCTCAACAATGCCTACCTCCTTGGAAGAAAGCATCAGGTAAATATACCACACAAGCAATACAAAAAATGTTTCTAACACAAAGAGAGGTAAAGAGGACTACAGGCAAACAGCTTACCTTCTTACGGTCAAAAAGCAACAGAAAACTTTTTTAACCCTCCACATCTCCCTGCGAGGACTGCTGATAAACACAGAGAAAGTATTAGCTTGCACTTCCACTCTGTTTATAGTAAAATACTTAAGATAAATTTGGTTACTTTGCTTTACAGCAGTGGTGCTCAGAAGTGAGAAGTCCATCAAAACCACACTCCTCAGCAACTCTTAATAAGAGCCAAATGATCCTGCTGCAAAAACTTCAAAAATGTTCACTTGCTAAATAATATTCTCCCTCCCATGCCAGACTGGTGGCCTAACAGCCTAGTCCCTGCTCTCCATCAGGAACTCGCAGGCTGCACTTGTTTTCTTTCAGCCTTCAGTATGCGGCAATACATTCCCGTACAGCAACGAGAGGAGGTGAACTCCTTGGAAGAAGGCAAGAGATCGCTTCTTCATCAGAGGCGACATTTGCGAGGCAGAAGGTCAGCACATGGATACTGGAGTCTGCAGGTTATTCCAAGATAAGACAGAGTACATGTGGCAACCAGCTAAAAGGCAGAGGGGACAGAAAGGACTTCCTAGACACCAAAAGAAATGAGCAGAGTCCTGCCACTGAGAGAATCATTCGGTTTGCTAGAAGAAAGGACTTGTCTACAAAGGCAAATCAGGAAGCAGGACAACTTTTATTTCTGCTCTGCCTGCCTGAGTTGAGTTTTCTCTACCTAGATATGTATTTTTGCCCACACAAAATTAGTGAGGGGAAAGTCTAGGCAGATACATCTCCAAGCTGTGGCCAACGCGTGGCCACATTACTTCTACAGAAATGCTTAATGACCATATCATGGAACATGACTCAGTTTTCACTTAGGAAGAGCAACTGGAAGAAAAGGACTGCTTCCCTTCACCTAGGAAACATAACCTTCACCAATAATGTAACTGCATGAACACTATTTCAGTTCATAAGAACAAGCTCTCAATGAAAGGTCTCTCACTTCATTCAAAAAGCTTTTAGCCATTTAGGTCCCCCTGGCTGTTCTCCTTCAGTGTAAATAACTAACAGCCAATTACTACTGCTTCTTGCTGGACGTAAATTACACACCAGAAAATTCCCTCTGTAACCCCTGTGAGAGCCAGGCTACAGCTCACCTGCTCACCTACCGTGTGCCCTGAATGATCTCACTATCATTAACTCCTTCAGGTGTTACTGACACACTGCTACACAGATGTTACACCCTCGTGCCAACCAAACAAATTCCTTGGGAGGCACCTTTGGCACCTTATTTTGAAGAAAGTCCAAAGTGAATTATTACTCCAAATGACCTGAAAGCCAGCATGCTGTGACACACTAGATTCACATCCGTGAAAGTCAGGAACACTGTCAAACTGGGGTGGCATAAAAACATGGCTCAGAAAGAGAATAGGCAAATACTCAAGAAGCTCCTCTTGAACAGCGAGGCCCATGAAAGAGCAAACCATGCCAACTCGAAAAAGCAATCCAGCAACAGATTAATTACAAAAGGTACATTTTACAGCACATAACCTGGCAAGTGCTTGGTAGCTTTTTGTTACCAAAGGGAAGTGCTGGGAAAAAAGTCATATCCCTTCTGATCAGCAAAAGCGAGCCTCTGGGCAGGAACACCCCGCAGGATGAAAGATGCGCTTGCAACACCAGGCTGTCCTGCATAATAATGACTGATGTTTAGTTTAGTGACAAAGGATTATGAAGCATTAACTCACACCCATCAGTCGACTTGCTCACCTGCTCCATAGCCACAGGGGAATCACAACGAGAACACGACACGCGCGCCAAACCTCCACAGCCTCCTTCTTATGACTTGGCATGCCTATGTGCTGCCCTGCTTAAGCGCTAAGCATCCTCAAGTGCCAGCTGACATCAAGGAGGCTCCAGGCACCCAGCACTTCACACGACTTATGGCAGAGGCAGATCTGCAGCCAGCAGCACAGCATTTACGCTAACACCAGCAGTACAACTCAGCCCATGTGCTCAGTAGGCAGGAACAGTAACAACCTCCCCAACAGCCTTGGTTTGCATCCAAACCTACCAGCAAAGAACAGCAGTCATATCGCTGCAATTCACTGCCACGCGATTTTCAAGGAGTCATGGGCAGGGGCAAGGTCCTGATTAAAGTTTGTGCTGGTTCATTTGAGGATGGAAAAAAAGGGAGCCTTAAAAGACTGCCAGCCCCTACTTCAGCTATTGTTTTGTAACTAATTTAGATGTAAAATACAGTTAGAAATCCGTATCAAGCAATCAGATGAAAGGACACAAGTTTATGAGAAATAAAACTACCAAGATAATTCTCACCACATTAGCAGTTACATCATTTCAACAAAAAGTTTTCATCCAAGCTTCTCTGACAACAGCCAGTCTGCTGTGCTGTAAACATAATACGATAGTAGGCAGTAAAACATGTTTATTTGTTGCAGCTGGCTGCAGAAGTCACTATGGGTTTCATTCTGAACTGTCACAGTATGTTATATAGCCATCAACATGACACTGAAGAGTTTACAAAACTGCCTGCTGTCATACTCTATTTTAAATATATTTTCACACTCATTAAACAAAAGTAATAAATTACATTTTTATATATGAGCAATATGCAGATCACACAGTAATATATTAAATTTCCAAACTAATTTATAACGTGAAGTTTATAATGGTACTAGAGCTTTCTCAGACAACTGAATTACAATATCCAACAATGGACTCAAACTGTTAGGAGTGGTCATTCCCAAGCATAGTTTATATTGTCTCTGAAACTCTTTTACATAAAATATGCATCAACATAAAAATGTAAAATAATCTTTTTATTCATTAAGTATATATTTTAAGCCCTTATTGTAAGAGTCCTACTCACAATGTCTTTTAGGCCATACATAAACTGGAAAATAAATCTGCATTTTCAATTAATAAATGAACATGGATTTCTGTCTTTGAGGGAGCAATACCAATTGCTGTCACTATTTGCACACCTGTTCTCATTCTTTTGTCATTTTTTTCATTCAAACACTCTAATGCCTTAATTTTTGACAATGAAAGTTGCTGTGCTCAAATTTGAGCAAAGGTTTTTTTTTTCATTATTAAATCAGAGGAAAGATTAAAAGTATCTTCCATATTAAAAATCACACACCTTTTTTTTTTTCTAACAGATGGGCTAAACAACTTCAGACCACGCTCTGGTACCCGTACAAAATGCTGACTAGCAGCACTACAGAGCAATTTGCTTTGCAGAAAAAGGTTTCCAGCTCCAAGGAAATTATTTCCAAGATATGACAACATTCATCAGCATACATCCTTTAATTTTAGTAAAGAAATAAACCTTGAGAAAATTTTCCAGTTAAAATTGATTTGGGTAACCTGAGCTGTGACTTACCAAAGGGGGAGGGCCGGGGGCAAATCACTACAAGGTCATGAACAGAGCATGTTGCAATGCTTTCACAGGATTTTCACGATTAGGTTCAATATTCAGATCACTGAACAAACACAGATGACTCCGATCCCTGGATAAACAGACGACTACGTTTTTTTGGGAGGGAGGGGCGTAAGGGCGGGGGAGAGCAGGACAAGAGGTCTTGTTTTTCTGTATTACCTGGCAAAAGCATTTAAATGTTTAGAGAAAGAAGGGTGGCCTATAAAAAAGGAAAATCCCCTATTCCCTACTAACACACCTTTTATTCTACAGACATGCCAACATTTAGTTTTAGCTGAGCTTTCTACACAGGATTATGCCTTGGTCCCCTCCCACTTGCAAACAGCTGAAGCATGTACTTGTTTGCACTCCGAATCCAGGTTTGCTTGC
Source organism: Astur gentilis (assembly GCF_929443795.1). NCBI lineage: Eukaryota > Metazoa > Chordata > Aves > Accipitriformes > Accipitridae > Astur > Astur gentilis. Next base: position 26,357,433 of record NC_064890.1, on the reverse strand, counting down.
ACAGCTGCAACAGTGAGTTAACAACCTGCTCCGCGTTTGGCACGGGCTGAAACTCACACGCTTTGCAATAAGGCAACTGCCGGAGCACTGACAGGCTGCTAACAGGTCACCCTCCTGGGGGAAGCAAGCAAGTTTTCCAGCAGTTGGCTGTGCAAGGCTCCCACAGCAGCACAGCATAAAGAACTAGTAAGAACCCAAATATGCAAACAGGTTGAGATACAGTTCATCTATCAGCTGGTTCTACCAAGTGTCAGACCCACATAGCAACTTCTGGACCGTGTAACACAAGGATACATTAAAAGCAAAGAGGGATAAGAAAGTCCATATATTTCTGCATCCATCCTCTCTGTGACTACCTAGACACTGCACTTCTTGTTAGGACATGGTCTGTGCCACTCTTCCCTCAAAAGAAAGCATCTCACTGTCAAGAGACCTTTTGCCTTTAAGGAGGCAGAGGCATGTGCTGTTGATCATGGGTAATTTGCAGGAATGCTCAAGAGCTCAAGTGTCCAGATCCACATCACGAGCCACACACCACCACCAAGACAATATGCCTTCACATATACACAATATACTCTTGTTTCTGTAAGAACTTGTTTTTGTTCACAGAAAGTAGTCACCCACACAGGTGGCAGACTAATTATTTTTAAACTCAGGGTATAAAACTAGAAGACTGATATGAGAAAAGGGTATGTATTTCCTATGATCCACAGGACTTACATACCAGCTGGTTGTGGGTACAACACTCAACTTCCCTGTTTTACACATGACTACCCATGAGCACATGAAGATTACTAAAATAAGCCTGCATTTTTAATTAAATCACACATTCCTAGAAAAGTGCATGAAATTAAACTGTCCCCTACACCTTGGGCAACAGCTACAAGAGATTAAAAAATTAGTATTTTTCCTATGACCCTTGCTTAGTGTCTGCCACAGACTCTTGAGAGATGGAAAATTTTCAAGGTACAGAAGCAGTTCCTGAGGATTCATGAATAATTAGGTACCTATCTTCTACAGAAAGAGATGCAAATTTAAAGAAAAAAAAACGCAAGTGCCTACAGGTTAGATTAGCCTTCCCAGTTCTGCTGGAGATCATGGCTTACTGGTATGAGTAGTTCCCCTTCAGCTACTGGCTCAAATCTAGTCAGCACGGGTTTGTGCCTTCGTCCTCAAGGTAGATGCAGTGAGCTCCACACAATTAATCACAAGGATTACCCCAAAAATGTCTGTGGTTTCACTGATTTCTGAATGCCTATTAAGAACCATATTAACGTAATTTCTAACATTAGGGTGGGGTTTATTTTTTCCTTTCCATCATCACATCAAACCACTCTCTTTTTCAGGACCATTTTGCAGAGACTTGTCTACCAATTCACTGTTGACATGCCATGCAGGGTGAGCCATGTCACCTACAAAGATATACATGGAATAAAAGGTTATATAGAAGTACATATAAAGTTGACTTAAGGCTGAAATCTACTTTGTTAGGACATGGCGTAATGATGTTGCATAAATGATGCAGCCTAAAACCACCAAAAAGTAAAAGATTTCCCAAAGACCAGAATAAAAAGTGTTTCTGGTCCTTTAAAACTCCTCCTATAGCTTGCTCTTCTGAACACATTCCTTTAAAAGACACCATATTCCCACAGAAGCTGGACTAATTCTTGCATAGCTTTTAGGTGTTTTCTTTATACAAGAATGCTAAGAAAATCAGGTTTCAATTATGCACATCTACACTGCCATCTCTAAAATCAGAGTATATTAGCCTAGAATGAACCCTATGCTTACACTGCTATAGGTACCAAGCCAGGCAGCATTCATTTCTGTGGATATCATTAGTCACTTAAATTCCTTAAAAAATTGACCCTAAATCTGTTCATTCCAAATATCTACAAATCCCACCAATGTGAGTGGAAGTTGGAAAGCAGCAGAAACACAACCTCTATGCAGAATGTGGTTCCAGGGAAGAGAGGATGGACTGATTTCTTTCCCATGTCACAGCAGATTTGAAAAAATGGGGCAAAAAAAATTACAAGATTCAATGCATACATTTGAGGTTAGAAAAAGAAGGAAACACAATACCACTGGTTCCAAACACCCTTAGTGCCTCCTTGCACAACATTAATATCCCCTTGCTCTAAATTCTCAGGTGGTACACGTAGCCAAAACTAGAAGATTTCAATGTGCAAAGTATTCAAAATAAAAGGAAAACTAACTGGAAGCTTGCTCCTCTGTCATTTTACATGATTTTTTTGTTCACAAGTGCAAATTCAAGGCAGAATTTCTACTACCTGCAAGGAGGGTTTATTAGCTGCAACCACACAGTCTAAATTAGATGGTACTGCTATGTATGCGAAGGAAAGCTTATGCACTGCTCAACAGAAACAGCGTATCCCCAGGCAGAAAAAACTCACAAGGTGAAGGATGTGGCAACATCACCGGCTTGGCTCAAACATCCAGTGACACTACTAATCATCAGTTAAGAGATCCTTACCACCTATGACACAGTCATCTGCAACTTACAACCTTGATTTGCCCAAGCCACTATAGTACAGTCATCCTCAATTACAAGCAATGCAACAGCAGCTGCTCCTCCTTTCCATCTCACATGCTCACCATAAAAAAAAAAAAAAAAAAAAAAAAAAAAAAAGCTGGCAGTTTTCTCAAGACAGAAAGTCTATACAGGCTTTTTCCTGCACGTTAGCTGTATTTTGCCTTTTTTTTTTTTCTTAAATGAGAAAACTGACAAAAAGTTGTGCTGCTTCTACTTGCACACACTATCACAACCCCTAGGGGCCACTGCCTTTGGATAACCTCCTGTGTTATGCCTGTGCCATTATTACAGGTTGGCCACGTTCTGCAACTGAAGGTCTCCCCAGCATAAACTCTTGCAATGGTGGTTTATTTGGGAAGGGGACCACAGCAAAGTACAGAAGAACAATGGCAACATCACAAAACGTGGTGAGGAGGATTTCTGTGAGGACAAGTTATACAGTGCTCAAAATGAATGAAGATGCTCATGTTACATCCATAACTGCTGCTGAGCTGGAACAGTGTCAGGAACTTGCTGATACAGAAAAGCCAGATGAGACCCTGTAGTCTCAAACTGCATAAATTATGTTTGTAGAGCTATCAAAACTAAATTTCTCCACATCCTGGCACATGCTACCTAGAGACAATAAAGACCAGTACTGCCACTAAGAACAGAAAATTAAGAAGTGGTAGGAGCATGTCTTCTCTGAAGCACCACTGATATCATGTGTTTAGTTAAGCACTAAGTCTTGACTACAAAACCCCAAATCATGCATTTTTGGATGTCCCCTCTTTTTACTAGGCTGTCCAGAATGTAATATGCTGCAAATAGCAGTGTTAGTGTGTTAAGATGAGAAACCTGCAGAAATAAAGTTGGGTGGTTCAGTCTCCTAAATTACTTTAAGAAGTGATGCTTATTTATACATGAGGATAGTAGAAGAATGAAACCAAATGTTAACTGCAGGATTTAGTCTGAAGGATATTCCTTGTCCAGGGCACTGTCAAAAAAAACCCTTATGAAATTAGAAGACCAAGGAGGTCCTGAAACTGCAACTCCTGTTGCTTTGAAAGAGACATCTTGCAGTCAGATGCATGATTCAATTGACCTTGGAAACAGCTTCCAGAAGGGTATAATCAGGTCTATTACCACAGTCAGTCACTTAATCAACAACAATTAGAGCACTGACAACAGGTCAGAAAAAAACCACCTTTCAAGATCCACTGCAAGTTGCAGCTCCAGAAATACCGATCCATTCACATCCACAATACCAGTGTTTTTCTGGAGCAGTAAAGGCAGTACATTTATTGGTCCATTATCAAAACAGGATGAACCACTAAAGCTGAGCTTGGGCTTCTAGTTGATTGCTTATGAATTATCTAAGCAGCCTTCAGGCCAAAAATTACAAAAAGCATAACAAACACCATCAGCTGCCTTCCTCCCATGCACACGCAGGAACATCACCCTGTCTACCATTCCACATCACAGCTCATCAGCTGAGCCCAGTAAAAAAAGTTTCTTTCTTTCCAAATAGACAGCACCCAGCTGTACACTTACAAGCAATGTTCTGCAGAAGCTACAAGGATAGCAGCAGAATGACTGATAAAGTTCTCTCACTTCTCTTCTTCTGTAGGCTCCGACAGCAAGCAAATTATGAAGACACCAGTGTATTGCTGCAAGCATCCACATCTTAAGTTTTTCAGCAATATTCATGGTCAGATTAGCCAGTTCTGTTACATGTATCAGCTTAAGGAGCTTCACGTGCACTAGTCTGCCCTCACCAGGCTGGCAATGACAAATGCTGGAGTCCCATCATACACACACTGGGACAGTTGCACACAGGAGATGCTTGAAGCTTACTTTAAATCCTACCGTATGAGACGTTGACAATCAGACCATACCAGACAATGACTACCAGCTCTTGCACAGTTTTTGTCAGGCCTTCAAAAGCTTCAAGCCCACAGCTTGGAGGAGAAAGCATTCCTTTTTGCACGTGCTGGAGACCACCACAGTGAAACAAAGAAAGAATGTCAACCCATTCCAGCCAGGACCCTCAATTAAACCATGATTTTAAGAAGTCAACACACACTGTTTGCATATCTTTACTGTTTTCAGCCAAACACTCATAACTGACACAGCCACTGGGCACGCTATCAACAGGCTTGAAGTCATTTGGAGGCAATGGTCCTTGGGAAGGAAGGAAGCAAGAGAAAGTGTCAAACCCTCCGAGATCAGGCTTGAAGAGAATCGCGCGCATGTGTCCCAAATCGGGAGGTCTGTACATACCCTGGAATCACGGCACGACTTGTCTTTACCCACTGGGACAGAGCCCACGGTGCTCAGGAGGAACATGGCTGCACATTTTAAGGGGGCTGATCTAATCTAAACTTCCTGACATCCAGCCCATAACCTGGGCTAGTATTTATCCAAGTAAGCACTAATATAAGCAACAGGCAAGCTGAAGCTTTCCAAACGGAGGGAAGAGCAGCAGCAAGGGGAAATCGTTACCCCCGTGCCCACACCAGTGGGTAAGCACCTGCTGCCAGGGGAACTTTTCACAAGAAAACACCGTCCCATGGGTCATGCTCTGACACTCAGAAAAGGCAGTGGCAAAAATCCCACTGAGCCCAACAGGAGAAAATTCAAGCTCTGACAGAGGAGATAGGGCAGATTTCGCTACAACAAGCAGCTAGTAGCAGATTTGTATCTAGCTGTTAAATACACATCTGAACAGGACCAGATAGGAAGCAGAAAGAGGTTTTTTTACACACACATTCCTCTAAAGGTAACTGCAATACATTTAACTACCCACTCACCACACATCCTATTTCTTACCACACAATTCTGGCAGCCTCAGGTTTTTTTTGCTTATTTGTTTATTTGGTTGGAACCAAACTGCTGCATTCATTTGCTTTGCAAAATGCAGAGAACTCCAAATGGAATGGCCAATTTTTCATTTGAGTTCCTACACCTTTCATTTTATACACATTATGGAAGACAGCTTTAATTCCCTGCAACATCTGTGGTGCAAGTCACCTGCTATGTTGGTGTTTATTATTTAATTACATACTCACATGCTTCAGCACTATACAAATTTCACTTAGCTGCTTGGGTGTAATTTCCAGTGTCCTGGCCTCAGCTAGGAAGATGAATTACAGGCTTTTTTTTTTTTTTATATTTTGGAGACAAGCATGAGAAGTTAGCGTTTTCTTCCCTAGGACTTGTCATACCACACTAGATTCAAAAGATCCTTTTTCCTATATGACTAGGAAAAAAAATAATAATAATTAAAAAAACCCCCACACTTTCTAATTAAGGGTGATCTGAGACATCATTATTTAAAGGGCAACAACATCTAAAGAATGAGATATTATTTCTAGCCCTGAATGCTCTAAACCAAATCTAGACATGAATTACAAATGGACAAAGTTAACAGCAGCACAGCATTACAGGTATAGTTAGCGCTGTTCCACTGGCAAGCTGAAAGGTGCTGCGTAGCTCCATGCCCGAGGTCCACAACAGAAAAACACAGGAACAAAACAATGAAAAGCAAGAAGGAGCAACATGACATGGAAAGGAACTTAAAATTTGAGCAAAGAGGGCAGACACATTTAAATCTCCCAGGTGAGACCTTGATCTCTCTAGAGAAAAGGGCAACACAACACACCAGTCCCCTCCAAAGGTAAGGGCAGGCATTCCTACACAGAGCATCCCAGGACTGAGAAATTAAGCACTTGGCTCCAGCATCAAGGGCCCCATCACCACGCAACAGATCAACTGACACAGCCTGAGGGTATAAACTCATGTGTAACCTGGGTACCATCTAAAGGGCTACTTCAACTATAAAAAGCTGTCGTTGAATAGTAAATCTGATGGAACACAGCTGGCAACAAGCATGGAGAGGGCAAGGGAAAAGAGCAGAGTAAGTTTAAGGGAACAAAGACAGTGGTGAGTTAAGGTGTGAATGGGAACTGATGAGGACAGCTCAAGACAGGAATCATGGAAACCAGAGGAAAGCAACAAACAGGTGAACGGCAGGACAGGATGTTTTCAACCATGTCGATGTCCATTCACTCAACTCTAACAGCATACATGTAAAAATCCAAAGTTGAACTCACGTCAGCTGAACCCAGGCAACCTTCATCTTAAAAGAAAATATAGGCTTTTAGATTTTGTACACTATCCAATGAAAACTATGGACGTATGATGTGAGAAACTACTACACATCCTTTTTTTAAAAAAAAAAGATTTCCTCATCTCCTATTAAAGGGCTTTATTCCTACATGCACTACAGAAATAACTTTTTACCTCTGTTAAACACAATATACAAAGCTACATACTTTCAACAGACTTTCAGATCACTTGCATTATATAAAAAGTACCATTCTGTACCAAATGCTGTTTAACAGTTTTCTCTCTCATTCATATATTCTGATCTCCACTTAGTTTTCAGTAATCACGGGCCTTCATCTCAATTCCATTATAAACTAAGCTCGGTCCCAGCCCGTGTGTTATCCCCGCATCGTTCAAGTCTACAGCACCTCAGGACTCAGCCACTGCAAGCAGTTGTGGCATGTCACGCCTTTTGCCCTTTCCTTCTCTTACACTTATCCAGCATAAATCTCAGCTGTACAGGTGAAGCAGGTTCATTTGGTGCGAGTGAGCGTGGACTGTGAGCAATCTCCATCAGGCTGTTTGTGCAGAGCTGTGAAAGTGCAGGAGCGAGTGCTGATCACACCCACTTAGGCTGGAGAGGTAGAAACCCTGCTGCTATAAATACAGGTTTGACTGAAGTGCTGAAAACAAAAGAAAGAAATCACCCCAGGCCTTGCCTGCCAGTTAGGATCTGGCCAAGGAAAGCACAGGAAAGGCTCTGGGCAAGGCCTTCGCAGAGCGGCTGACGGCTCAGCTACCTGCGAGAGCTTGGAGTTCAGCTCAGGTCACGGGATGCTCTGAAACTCATCCAGTCGGGAAGCCACAGCACCCGTGAATATTTCCCTCTCTCCATATCACACGTGTATTTATAACACTAGGTTAATACCAAATCTAATTTTACTTCCAACTAGTTTCCAAAGCCGTCTTTTTTTTTTTTTTTTTTTTTTATTCCTCAGCCCCCCGCCCCGCGCAGCGTTCAGCATTCCCGTATAGGAACTGCCGGGCACGGGCCCTGCCCCACGGCGGGCAATCGCCACCCCTCCGCCCAGCGCGGGGAGCCCCTCCGGCCCAGCCGGCCGTGCCAGCCCCGCTCCCCGCCACCTGCTCGGGCGGCGGCGGCGGTAGCCCCGGCCCGGCCCGGCCCGGCCCGCTCCGCGTCGCTGCACTCACCCAGAAGAGGAGGTTGAGGGCGTAGAGCAGGCAGCGCAGGCACTTCACCGAGTCCTCCCTGGCCATGGTGAGCCCCCGCGGGAGACAGCCCCATCCTCTCACCACATCCTCCCTCCCGAGGCCGGGCCGCCAGCGCCCTGCAGGGGAAGAGGCGGAGAGGGGCCGGGCGACTCCTCCTTACCGAGGAACCAGCGCGCAGGTGGAGCCGGCCGAGCCGAGCCGGGCCGGGCCGGGCCGAGCCGAGCCGAGCCGCGGGGCGGCCCTCGACCGACCGCGCCCGGGCGGGAGCAGCCGAGCCCCGCGGGGGGAACCCCCGCGTTGCCCACCGGGGACCCCCGCGGCGCCCACCGATCGCCCGCCGCCGGCAGCCTCGCCTCCCCTCTCCTCCCGCCCCGCCCGCAGATACTGACGGGCGAGAGCGTTTTCAATGCAAAATAATAGAACCGCGCCCAGGGGAGAGGCCGAGCGCTGCTCCGGCAGCGGAGCGGGGCCGAGGGCAGCGGAGGCACGGCCCGCGGGCGCCGGCTCCCTTCCCGCCCGGGAGGGACGCGCTGCCCCGGGGAGGGCGGCCGGGGGACAGCGGCCACTTACCGCCCGGGCGCCCCCCTCACTCACTTGCTCCGGCGAGGACTCATGGGGACGGGGCGAGGCAGCGCGGCGCGGAGCCGCGGCACCCATGCCCGGCGGGGCGCTGAGGGGAAGGTCCCGGCGGCTGCCCCCGCCCGCAGCGCTCCGCCGAGCCCGGCGGCGGCGGCGGCGGCCAGCTGCACCGACGGCGCCGCGCATGCGCCGCCGCCCGCCCTCGCCGCCCGCCGGGCCCTAGCGCCGCCGCCGCCACCGCGCTTCCCGCCCCGTCAGGGCCCAGCGGGGCCCGAGCCGCTGGCGGCGGGGATTTGGGAAGCGGCGGCGTCGCCGACTCTGGAAACGTGCCCGCGGGGCAATTTGGGAATGGCAGCTGGGGGCGTGGGGGAGTTTCGCTGGGAGAGACCGCGGGTTTCCGCCACGGGAGCTGCGCCCGCCTGGGTGGGTTCGGCTCTCGGCCTCTGGGGCAGAGCCCGGAGGGGCCAAGGCCAGAAGCGCGTTGCCCGCCGACAGACTCTCGTCCTCAGAACCCCCGTTATGGCGGGGCTTGGGGGCTGGTCTGCTTTTTTCCTTCAGGGGAGACCTTGGGCGATGGGCTCAGACAAGCTGAAGTAGGCGAAACCCGCGACTCGCGGCACCTTGGCCCCGAGTGGGGAATACCTCACAAAACACGGGGGGCGTTCGCGAGGTTTCACGGGCGTTTCACAAGGCTTCGGCGCCGTGGCGTCGGAAATTAAACCCTGCTGACGTCGAGCCCAAATCTGGGCATTAACAGCCCGGCGCCTGCTCCCCGCGGCCCAGCGGCAAATCCAGAAGCGCAACCATATTGGAGACAAATTGTGCCAGAAAGGGGCAAAATCTGCAGTTATTATTTGGACAGAACGGCCAATGATTTGCCCCATACTGTGCGTAGTACTTAGAGAGGCCTCAGCCGAGCTGAAAAAGTCATCCCGTCTCTGAAATCCGTGAAAGTGTGCGTGCCTCTGGTGATAAGGGCGGTAATTTCCTACTGGTGTCTGTATTGTTTCAATGTATATAATCCATATTTCAAAAGGAAGAATTATAGTTTAAAACACAGTGTTCTGTCCAGATCAGCAAAGACTTTTCCATGAATGCATATGAAGGTGTTGCAGCGCCGCTGTCACAAAAATTAGAAGAAAATACACTGAAAAATGTTTCTAACTAGAAGAGGAAAATGGCCTTCGGTACATGTTATATAGCGACTGTTTTAACAACTGCTCGCGAAAGCTGAGAAAGAGGAAGAAGGACGTAATGGATGAAATCTAGCTCTTTGCCAGGCCAAAGAAAAATCTGTTTCTTGAAGCGCTAGAAACAACGGCTTGAAAAAACACCCAAACTCCAGATATTCAAATGCTAGATACTCAAATGCTTATCAGTGGGGCTTCTTGGTGGGTTCTCCCTTACATGATTTCATGCTATTAGTAATGAATCAGGGCAGACAGACTCTGCAGGTGTATTTATCCCTCCCTAAAAAGAAAGTAAAATGGACGCGGATGGACATAAAATCCCATGCAACAGGGATTTTATGCCAAATTTATAAAAGTGAAAATGGTAGTAAAGTTGAAAGTACTCAATGTTGCAGAAATGTGGTGTGTGAAGATTTTTCTACCCTGAAATTCGCTAAGCTTTAACTGCTATTTTGATCCTTTTTTCTGAAACCAAGAGCCCCTCCGGGAAGTGTACTATGCCACATTTCTAATCTTCAGTGAATATTGCTAATTCCATACCTAAATAAGGCAGACTGAGCTAAGACAGATACTGTTAAAAGGTGACATTGTACATTCATTGTGCTGTTTACATACCATTCATTCCCCTTATTACTGAAGACTTCACATGAGCACAGCGAGACAGATCTTGAACAGGTACGGTATTTTCAGTGAACCCATGTCAGTTTACAAAAATAGTGTCAGTTTACAGCTGAGCTCCAGGCTTGCCTGAGGACAATACAGTCTGTTATAAAACAAATTTAAAAAAAAAATTGAGGTTGTATTTGTGTTCTTGATTGTTCTTTGGGAGAGAACAAGTTACCTGAGCAAGGTTTTATGAAAAATGCACTACAAAAATATTCAATTATCTTACACGCAGTGACTTTTCTATAAACATGCCTAAAATAGCAAATGTTTCAGGTATTTTTTGGCTTAGAGCTCAGCTATTCCTAGTACATGAGGAATTTGAGGAAAAGAAAAAGAAAACCAGTCTCTTGGACTTCTTGTTAAAAATTCTACCAAAAATGACACTTCAAGATTTTATGTCTCTGAGTTTCTATTCTTTGAGGTTTTTAGTTACAAGATGCTCTCAGGCTAATTTTTTAAAATTCTGTTACAACGGCTCCATCACGAACATAAAGAGGATCCCCTGGTTGGTTAAAGAATTTTTCTGTCATTTTGCTGTTCGCTGAGCCATTATTTGTCCAGAAGAGATTTTGCTCAAAACCTAAAGAAAAAAGGTCCTATTTATGAATATCTGCCAAACACTGTAGGGCCCAGAGGACGGTCCCTCTGGAATACTGCTTTCTACCCGGCTGTCAAACTTTGTGAAATTTCCATGATGTCAACACTGGGAAAGAAATGCACAGAAAGTTCCCATGCATTCAAAACAGGAAGTATTAGCACCCAAAAAAACCCCAGGGAAGCTACTATGCTGTTTCAGTACATGCTTTTTTGTTTTCCTTTAAACTAAATACTTCAGATTTTATTTAGGCCAAGACAAAAGAATACTTTTTACAAACAGGAGTCTAATGGGGAAGCTCTTCATATTTACAGTTTTTTGAAATAAGAGTTTGCTGTTAGCCAGTAATGCTTCTTTAATGTGCAGCACAGACACTTGTAAGCATGGGAACTATTGAAGCCTTGTGGATTGGTATTGTCTGCTTGGATTCTCCAATGTGTAATAAACTAGAAATTGTGAAGCTTTTTTCTGGACAGGGCATCCACAATAACTTCCTAATATGAATTCTGTAGCCTTGAAGTGTTCATGATACAGCCTTTCCATCAATGGCAGAGGAGGGGGATGGAAATACCAATAACTCCAAATATCTCTCTTTCCTCAGCTTAGCTGCCTATTTTAATTTGATGTATGGAAACTTGGTACCTGTAAGCTAGCTCCTCTTTGTCACACATGCTTGAAATTGGCCAACAGGTTCAAAAGCTATTAGAAGAGTGTGGATTGGCAGACATATGTCTGCATGAATGCTACAGTATGATCTCATAAGCCCTTCTTCATCGGGAAACCCGACTAAAAGAGGAGTGGATATTAAAGACACCCATCCAGCACATAGCTGCAACTGTCTTTAAACTACATGAGTAGCCTGATCAAATGGAATAGCATTAGGCATGGGTGTAAATTTATAGGTGATAATTGCCTGATACTAGATGGCAGGAAACTTTATCACTGAAAAAGCAATGAGTTAAATAATGTCCTTTTATATGCTGCCATAACATTTAAAATTACTCATATGAGTAATGAACAGAGGAACATACATGTGGATGTGCTTTGGCACTTACTCGTTTCAGTACTGTGTGGTATCTACTCAGCTTGATCTATTCTGATGAGTAAATTGGTCATGAACAAATTTATTTACAAGATTTCATTCTAAGCTAGAAATGTCTTTGATAGCACCGGGGCAATTCTTTTAATATATGTTCCAGCTACACTGTCTGTTAGATGTGAAAATTCTGCGATCCCTCTCATTTTTGTGTTAAGTTTTGAGGATACTTAAGTCATTCCTTTTTATACATAGCTTTCTAAATGCAAGCCCCTGCCAGGTATTGCCTGGGCAGGCAAGTTCTGTAACCGGCACCTGTCTGCAATGAGTAATTTGTGTGACTGACTGTGCCAATGCTGACGTCTGAGGATGGATTTCTGAAGCTAGCTGGTGGCTTGTCAGTGTCTCAGGTAGGCATCTCACCACTTGGTCTCGCTTTCTCGGTATGTAACTTGATTGTAATGGTATTCTCTACTTTGGTCCTGTCTGCTTAGCTTAGGTCTTTCTCAGCTTTGCTCCAGGTCTGTCTGCTCCTTAGCCTAGACTCAGACTTAATGTAGTTTCCTTCCCTTTGCTCCTTGAGCCATTTACTCTAGAGCCCTTCCATCCATGTTTCCCTTTTCTGCTCTTTGCTTGGTACCCTTCTTAACTTCTCCAGGGTTTGGTTTGCCTTACTTTTAAGCCTGGTTCTTTCCTGGTCCCAGCACTGGTTATGACTTTCTGCCCAATGAATATCCCTCCCCACTGACAGCTTTAATGTCAAGGGCAGGATGGAGGTTTGTTTAAGAACCAAATTCTCAGACACGCAAGTATCCATCTGTAAAACCGAAGGTGTACTAGTTGGCTCAGGAATAACCTGTCTGGTAAATGCATGTTTGTAACAGAACCCAGCATTGCTCAAGACCATGACGTAAAAGTGCCCTTCTTCTGAAATAAAGACATCCGAAGACACCAAATTCTTCCAGTTTCTGAAGCTTGGTTTTGCTTCAGCATGAAAAAAACAGTCTGGTAGTACTTGAAATAAATACAATACAGAAGATTAAGAGATTAAAATCATAGTCTTGAAGACACTCTGGCTTAATGGGCTCTTGCAAATGGGCTTCCCTGCTTCCTAGTTCAGCAACTTTCCATGGCTCCCTGAATTGGAGTAACACCTCAGCAGATTTGGGGAGTGGGGAGGCTCTAGGACAATTTTCCTTCTCTCTGTCATTTCAGAGGCTTTGCTGCAGAGCCCAAGATGGATAAAACCCTGAGCAACGTGGTCTGACCTCCCACCTGGTCCTGTCCAACCTGAGTTACCCTCTAAGCCTATGTTTGTACCTCTTCCCTCTCAGTCTCCTGTCCTGGCCATCGGTGTCCCTCTGGAAGCTCCTCTGGGTCACCCTTTGGCTGGGGAGCCAACTAGAGGACAGCAGCAGCAGCAACAAAGCAAACAGCCTTCCTCTTCACAGCCAGCAAAACTCGTCTTAACAAAACACACAATATATAATTCGTACACAGTACATTTTGAGCAAGCAACCAAAGAGTTATAACATCCATCACAATGTGTTTCAGTGTTTCTCTGTGAAGATGGGTATCGATACAAGTACGGACGAGCATGTTTTCTTCAGAGTCAGGGCATCTGGAACAAGAAAAAGAATGGAGTGAAACAATAATACGCATTAAAAATATGAGAATAATATACCATGTAGCAGCTGAAAAAATGAAAACCGAGAGGATTCAAATATGCTCTTAATACTAAGTGGAAAAGAACAACTTGCATCTTTCAGTCCTTATTTACTTAATTCTTTTAAAAAGAGCATAAAAATGCATAAAAATCTGCATGTCAAACAAATGATGTGAGAACCTGGAAAAATATGTCCTTGATATCAAAATTAAGATGATAGGAATAACAAAAATGATACATTCAATAATCAGAAACAGATGAGTGTGGCTCTGTGATTTCTAAGTCAACTGTCTTGAGATGTGCTACACAAGCCAGGAGGTGAGAATCCATACTAGGGGTGTACATCAACTCAGGCATTAACTCCCTGTTAGGACAGACTGGAAATCCCATCCATTCCAGAAAATATGCACAGCCAGTGAGAGATGGAAGGCTGCTACCAGAGCTAATCACTGAAAGTATTCAAGCAGACAGTATAACTGTGAATTCTTAGGAGCAAGCAAGAAAATGTGTGGTCAGTGAGCCATGTGTCATAGAGCTTGGGAAGAAGAATGCTTTATGGATTTAAAAGAGCAGTGCTCTTTAAAGTGACTCCCAAGGTGAGTCCAGCTAGAGGACCTGATTGTTTTCTCCCTGCCGTACAATGAATTTCTTTGCTGTTTATCCTAGGGCACTTCCCGGTGCCTGTTCTTCCTTGTCATATTCCCCTCTCCAAGAGCATGGATTTCAGTTCAACAGGAAGATCGTGCCTGCACTAAAAGACACAGTTTGAAAAACCTGCTCTGTTGGTTTTGGGAGGCTTTTCTTCAATACATTGTGCCTGATGTTATAATGGGAGTCACAGAGTTTTTGCTAGACATTCTTTTCTAGTTAAATCCCATAAGGAGGCGTTCAGCATTTGTAACTGCTCCAGAAATGAGGAAAGGCACAGTGATCTTCAGAGTCCTGTTTATTATAGTCTGCACTTCCTTTTCAGGCCCAGCAGGGGATTTTACATGAGCAGAGAGCACATTTTAGTATCTGTGATGTGCCAGTAGCACTGCTAGTTATCAAGGTTGCGTGACACTTCTTATCATAAAGTCCTGGTGGTGTAGGGAAATACAAGGGAGATCTCATCTCCACTTTGGAGAACTGGAGTCGTTCTCCACTGCAGAGTCCCTGTGTGGCAAGTTCCTTTAATCACATTTTTCCCGGGCGGTTATTTTGTTCTCTGTTTTCATTGTCCAGCTTGAGATCTCACAGGCTGATTTGCAGAAATGTTTAAACATTCACAACTGTATCTGAAGCTACTGGGTACTGCCCTTTGAAAATATGAAATGTTACTCATTGTGAACTACTCAGATGGATCAGCCTGAATTCTCAGATGCTCGTATCATACAGCCTGAGTTTCCCAGCTGTAGGGTGGAGATGATAAAACTCTGTTCTTTCAGGGAAGTGTTGCGGAGAGGAATGTTTGTGAAACATGTATGTGCTATGAGAGCCACAGAACAGGCCATCAGGAAATGTGTGGCTGTCCTCACAGCTGAGACCGAATAGTAGACAGTAAATACACCACATGCTGAGTGAAGCTAAAAGGATATACTAAAAAAACTCATTCTTTGCACATAATGAAGCAGGGGTCAAGGAGAAAAATGTGTATGATGGTATAACTAAAGCCGGCGTCATAATTTAATATGGGATTAAAGATTCACAGACATTTTTAACTCTGACACTTCCTTATTTTTCAGTGTTTGACAAATTACCCCTTAGGGCATTTTTTCTTTGGGGAGGTCAGGGTGAATATGAAATAGGTTTTCAGAAAGGATTCTTTTGCTAGCTAAGGTGAATGTGCTGCTCTGCACATAGTTGCTCTGTGGCACAGAGTTGCTGTCACACCCTGTTGTTCCATCTAATTATACACACCCTTATGGGATTATCTTCTGTAATAGCGGTCCCAGGTCTGAAATGTGTGAGAATTAGAGCTCAACTCTGATTAAGAGTTAGCAGAGAATTTACTAGAGGTAATGAAGCAAAATCTGGTGTTACTTAAGTACTCATCAATTTCCTTGTGGCCTTACAGGGATGGAAGAAGTCTTCCCCTTCTTCCCATTTGTTTCACCTTCTTCCTTTTCTCTTTAACCTTCTTTTTATCTCCACTTTTTCCTTTCTCCTTTTCTAAATATCCTCTGCTGCTGAACCTGTTTTTCCTCCTAAGTTTCAGTCCCTTGTCCAGATTCTTCTCTGCATTGAGATTGTCATACAGGAGCCAGATAAAGAAGTGTCTGGGGTGACGGCTGTGTTTGGACCTCTTACACCAGTCTTCTGATGACAAAGCCTGGAGCTACAATGCATGAGATGCCTTAAAATAAATGGTGTTCCTTTCTCCTTGGATCTGAAAGCCCTCCCAGCTGGCTCGCAGTTCCCATGAAAATTGCTGCTGAAACTGTCATTGGAGTCTTAAGTGAGATGCAGGAGAAAGCAGGACACAGAAATGACAGAGATGCGTGGAAATTCAAAAACATTAAGAACAGGTAAGATGAAAGAAAATGTAAAAATCTGGAGAATGATGGAGGGATGCTGAGGCTTGAAAAAGAAAACAAGGGATATGAAGACATCTGAACTATATGTTTCTTTGCTATTATTACAAAGCCTGGCAGGAAGTGTGTCATGAAGTGCTTTAGGCTGAAGCTCTTCAGAAAAGGAAAGAAAAGTAAATTGGCTGCAGTTTTCTTGATTCTAATAAAGTTCTTTTTCCGTGTTAAAAGACACAGATTTTTATCATGACTTTTTAAGTCTGACGTGTGATAATTAGATCAGTATTGGAGAAAGGTACATGCCTGCCAAGATACTTGTCTAAGCAGAACAAATATAGAAGGCATGGAAAGTCTTTATGAGAAGGATGCCTCTCAAAGCATCATTTATTTTACTGAATATCTTGAATTGTCAAGTGGCAGGTTTTAATTGCTTTGAACTTACGTGCGGAAGAAGTGAACATATTTAAGTATCTAAGCCAAAACTGTTTTTCTCCCCAGAATGATGTGTGAGACCAGGGTTACTACCATATTTTTCCTTCACATTGTAATCAGTCTCACATCTGCAATATGGAGGATTCTTCCTGTGAGAATATAGGCTAATATCACGAGAGTCAGCAAGTAACTAGCTTTCGTTAAAGTCGGCATCAGAAATGATCTTTCATGGGACAGAGCATGACTGTGACTTCTTCACCAATTTTCTTCTACTTCCTGTATACTATCTGAAGCAGGTTGCTTGTGCCCTAAATCTGAGCCATCTCTGTGCTAGTTTTTTGTAGGTGGTACTCTGCATAGGCTCTGATTTTTACTTGGAGCGTCTATACGCTTGCTGCAAGACAAACAGCAATACTTCATAAATATATATGGCAGAATCATTGTACAGCTTCCTCTAAACAAAAAAACTCATTATTTTCACAAGTACTTGTAATTCTTAAGTATTTTGAATTTAAGTTGGCAGATGAGAATGTATGGCATTTATTTGCAAAAATTCCACCATGAAGGGTCTCTTTATAATACCTCTCCTGAATGTAGGCCGTTTTTCAAGTGGGTGAATTGGCTGCTTGTCATGTAAACAATGTGTTATTGAAATGTTGATGCATTACTCCCATGGACCGAACACCCCGGTGAGGGAGGGTGCTGGTTTTGCGATGCAGACATAAGGACGCAGAACTGGACTGCCACTCAGTGGTGCTGGAGACCATCAGTTCTTGTACCACTACCCATTGGCACTGACATGGCTGAACACGGCTACATGAGCAACCACATAAGATAAACTGGGCACAAACAGGGGTACAGAAATGCTATACAACTTTAGTATAACATCCTAGCAAGGCCAGAGTGATTATTAATAGACTTAGTAAATGATTCTGAAAAACACAGTAGGAACCCAAATGTCATAAAGCTCAATTTTGTCTGACACTAAAACACCATTATTAAAGAGAATCGTCTGCTCTGAGCTATCACATCAGTGACTTGGACACTTACCTACTGTCATTTATCCATGATTTTCCATGGAAGGTTTTAAAATGACATTACAATCCCAGTGGATTGTTTATCAAAGAACTCTTACTTCAGTACTACAGCATTAGGATGCTTTTGATAGCTATGACATGCCTTAGTTTAAATTGTCTTCTCTGTTTGCATCACACTAGTATGTATCAGCTCTTCTTTTTCAGGATCAAAGGATTTCTCACTGCACGTCAGAAACTCATTAAATCTATATTTGTAAATAAAGCATTTGTTTCACAGCACCAGGTGTCCTTGAACCACTACAGTGAACAGCTCTGCAGGATGTGTCCTAAATGTACTCAAAGCTCCAGTGAATGATGAAAATGTGACTTGTCTGTTAAGCAACCTGGGAACAACTTGTTATGGCCTATAAAGCAGTAGAAAAAGTGCACACAATGGTATTTCCAGAGCTGAAACACAAATCTAATTAGATTCCCATCAAATGGCTTATTTGAGACTGAAAAATTGCTGGACTGATTACAAAGTTTGCTTTATAGATTAATAGGCTAGTTTAATAGCCATAGTTCTTATTGTGTATGAACTATTTCCCATGCACTTTGTTGTACAGATAGTAATTGCTTTGGCTTTTATGTAATACATGTCTATGTTGCTGCTACTTTTGCAAATGAGACCTGCCTCGGGTAACCTTTTTAGCCTGTGATTTCCTTTTTTTTTTTAGTCAATCCATTTTGCAAGTTAGAATTCATTTTCAGGTTTATCAGCAGCTGAATACCCAGACTGATATTCATGCTTCATAATTATTGAAAAATATTTAATTAGATCCAGTAAGACCTTAAAAATGGAAGCAGAACAAATGATACACACAGCAGTATTTTACACACAAAACTGATTAGACTAAAATACTAATAAACCTTCTTCTGGGGACACTTCTGGGGTCATCTTACATTTGTAATGAACTACTGGATTGGGGAGATGAGCGAAAACAGCTTTCTTCTGTGTCGCATCGTACCAACAACTTCTTGGTACAGGTGCTAAAATGATTAGGGCTAGCCACAGCCACACACTACGCACAGCTACTGAGCAGCAAGGGCATGCTTTCCTCCTTCACCAGTTTCTGGTACTTGGGGTGGCGGTTTTCATTGCAGAATGTTCAACTGTGATTTCATAAAAGGTTCTTCATAGCCTATAAAATCCCTGTCCTAACTAATAACTAACTACAATGGCAATGAAATTTTTGTGCACTTCATTCTTTCTATTTCTACAGCCGTATGAACTAATGAGTCCACACCCGTGTCAAAATCTAATGCCAAATGTTATGTTTGACTTTTAAAGAAGCCAAGAGAAGCACAGAACATTTCCTTGAGAGGGGAAGGCTGCACTGGCAACAAGTTTTGAGAAGACCAGAGGTAAAGGGAAGTGACTGGATGGAGGTACAATTACAACACTAGAATTTTTAATTTCTTAAGTATGAAGGAAACTGCATTTCTGATTTTGACCACTCATTTGACCTCTTCCCTTCTCCTAGCTTTGACATGTTTTTTCTGATTTTCTTTTGTGAAGTGATTGCTCTTTTTACCAAAATGTCCATTCAGTTTAGCTTTCTCTTCATTAAAAGCTGATCCATCTAGGAGATCGCCATCCAAACTATTTTTGACCAGCCATCATTGTTTCCTATATGCTTACTGGCTATATGTTGGCCTTTCTTGAGTGACCATGAAGTACACTCCTTCACAGTCTTCTCTTATTTCTACTTCTTGCGTTATTCATCTGCTGTTCCTTCTGTTTCTTACCCATAAATATTTTTTGTTCTTGCCCCCAACGTTATCAACAGCAATTGCCTTTCATTTTGTGTTTCTTGAATTCTGCTAGACAAATCTTATGGCTACTTAGAGGTCCTCACTGTAAGCTTTTCCATTCATCCTTTATTTCTCACATTGACATTTCTCGTGTGCTCTGTCTTTACTTTTTCAGCAGGTCAGCTAATTCTTTCATTGTCTTGTAAGCATTCCTCAGTAAAACTTTGCTTCTACCAGCTGATGTAAGTGAAATCCATCTCTTCGAAATTCCTCCCTTTCTGTATCTGCCCATTCACAGCCCACACTAGTTCCTTCCTTCTCTGAAATCATGGGATGATTCATTTGCAGCTGGGACCGAGCAGGATTTTGCGTATCATCACATATGATGTGTCAAGAACATACTTTACTTAGCTATGCAAGAAAAAAGAAACCTCTCCCCCTGCCCAAATAAGAAAACAAAAGTTTAGGTGGCTGAACAAAGATGGAGTTATGCGTGACATGATCATAGTTTAAATATGTATCTGTATATATGTGTTGGTGTTAAGTATAACATACACACTTAGCAACTATATGTTGTACTCTTAAATATTGACATATTTTTTCACTATTGTTTGTTATTCTTTTCTAAATATGAGAGCATAAAGGTTTTAGAATGCTCTGTTAGATAGTCAATAAGCTTAAATGATACAATAAAAAACAGTATTGATCTGAATTGTGTTATATAAGTACATTTGACACATTTGCCCAGTCATCACTATTGCTAGAAAAGAGTTCTTTTTTTATGTACAGCATTATACCATGTACATTTTCTGTTTCCTTCAAGAACATCTTGTAATATGAAGAATCAAATAAAAGCTCTTTCATACTATGAAATTTATATTCCAAGAAGGAAGCATTGTTTGATAGAGATCTTAATGTGACAAAATAGTGGCTGTGCTCAATTGACAAGTATCCACAGGTTCTGTGGTATCTTGGGTTCCCTCTCAAACTAACCGTTCTCCTTCATTCCATAAAACCCAGTGTGGCACCAGTGATAGACCTTTTATGGGATCACCATTAGTTATGCAGTGCTTAAAGTATTAAAGTCTCTACTGGGAGATGTCTGCCTTACAATATCTTCTGAAGATAAGCAGGTAAAGTACATATATGCTTTGTCCATTACTTGTCTTTTTTATACAAGTAATAATGTGAACAAAAGGAATTTATCACTAAAACAGGATGGCAATGCCTGAAAAGTTGTGCAAGTGAAATGTATCATCCTTCAGCCCACAGATTTGTAATGTTTCATGTTCACTCCATGTTGAACAGAGAAAAATACTTGGAACATATGGAAAAATTGAAGGTGATTAAGATAAAGCTATTCTGAAGCCTGATTTTGCCATTCAATAGTGTTGTTTCCATGGAAACTCCTGCATCACATGGCACCTGTGTACATGATGCAAAGGCATTTCTTAAAGTTACACAAATACTAACAGGAAGGGCAAACTTCTGTTTCTTTTGTCAGTGTAAAGTGAGTATTTTATATGCATTACAAACACAGAATTTTCCATAATTCACTGGGTACTTAAGATGTGATATGATAAGCAAAGTATTATTCATAAGTGAAAAACATGTAATATCTAAAGATGAAAAAAAAAGGGGGGGGTTTATGAGGAAGGAGGAGAGCAGTGGGTTAAAGGGACAGCTGGTGCCTGTGTGTTACCCGATATGGGAGTTCTCTCTGTTGCTATTTTGTTACTGCTGTGGCAAGGCAGCAAATGATAGCTACTAGCAATTCACTGAATAAGGCAAGTGTATTGTCCAGCTGCGTCCATGCCTTCAGCCTTCCTGTGAATAGACTGAAGAATAGAGTCTCTACAGAAAATCCTTCAGAACTCACCAGAGGTGGAGGCTGGCGGGATTCTACAGAAATTACTTTAAAACTTACAGAATATCTCCGAGCATGTGTCCTTTTTATTTTTTGACGTTATTGTACAAAATTCTATAAAGTCACTATTAATTCCTAATGAAATCTGTCAGAAAGCTAAATAAAAAATATAACAATGCTATAACATTCCATTAAATTCTATAGGTGTACCTTTATGATGTTCTCTTTGCCCTTTTTCAATCCAGTCTTATAAAAATCTTACATAAAACCACACAGATGTCTTCACTGAAAATACGCATTCTTTTCCTATCACTTTCAAATTCTGAATCTATAAGTATATACTGTGTCAACTGAAATGAGATATGCAGGGACAGATAACGGAAAATAGTGTTACGAACAAGATCTGTGTACCATTGCCAGAATAACACATGTATGTATACGTATGCATTCACACACGTACACATGTACATATATGGAGTGGCTGTGTGTTTGGAAGGGGGTGATTAAAGGTCAAATCTGAGTGGGTGATTAAAGCTCAAGTCTTCACCAGATGACAATATTTGTCCTTGATTCAGATATCCTGGTTCGGAACTAAAAATCTGTATAATGTATTGATTCTTAATAGTGAATAAATTCTCACATCTCTGAGACAGGCAGCAGACACAGAGCACCTCCAGACTATACTTTAACTGTATGTGATGCTAGATACAAAGGCATTTAGCTCTGGCTACTATGAATTTTGCAGGGCCCTGTAAAGTCTTTGAAGACTGATCTGACCTGCGCTTGTCTTCTTTTAAACAGCTCGATGTGACCATATTGCTTGCTGCCTATGTTATACATTTAACAAAATGTGCCTATGTTTTCGAAAGGAAGTGCCAAGAAAAGATTATACATTAGCTTTATGCAGTTAACACTGATTGAAAATAGAAAAGGAAGAACATTCACAGTGGACGGATGCCCACACAGGTGTAGTTTGGTTTTAGGTATCTGTATAATAACTTTCAGTCCTAGTGTGATAATTTAATCTTCTTTTCATTCTGTTCTACCTTGTTCCAATCACTGTCCCATTTGGCACAGAAGCTTCCAGTTCTCTGTTGGAAACCAAATATTTTTCTTTCCAGGGGCAGACGTTCTTCAGTCAAGTTCAACTAAGTGGCCCACAAGGGAGCTGTCTCTATCTGGAGCAAGATACGTTTATGAGCCAGCATCAGTAAATAAAGAAGGCAAGCTACATCTGTCCTCCAGCACTTGAGGTCACTGAGCAATTCCAGAACCATAAGTCAGCGATTTAATGGAATTTGCCATTCAGATGATTAGGGCACACTAGACCATATCACAAGCCAAAATGTTGGATTCTTAGTGCATTCCCACAAAAAATAAAATAAAATAAAAATATGCCATGAATCAGGTTTTTCCGTCTGGCATCCCTTACCTATTTTTATTTTTTTTTTAATTCTGTGAAAGAGTACAGAGAGGTTCAAAGAGAGAAGTTCTTTGAATATGAAATATTGTGTGCCTTTTAATAAACTCTGCAGCCTACAATGAGCCATGTACCTTGTATGAGCCAAGGCCAGTCAGAGAATTTATTCATTGTCTAAAATAGGGGGGGGACAGCAGGGGCAAGGAGAGGTGCCAGGGAGGGCCCATGAGAAAGCAGCCCCCCGTAAGGGCATGCTGACAAGAGACCAGCAGGTAATTCCCATGAGCAGGCAGATCGTGCTCCAGTCCCAAGGGTTAGCTGCGTACTCTGCCAGTCACATGGGTTCAGTAGAGATGAAGAAATAAAAGTAGAAAATTAGTGCTTCTTGGTGGGAAGAGTGTGCTTTTATTCTGTGGTGCTACTTATAGGGTACCACACTGTATGAGAAATATGATAGAGGTCATTTTAGCTAAACAAATGTATAATTGATTATCCAGCCATTGCACAGCACTACACAGAAAATGAATGCATTGCTCTGAGATCTAACATTTATTCAAATATAAGACCACATGAATTAAAAAAATGCAATTATAAAACACTACAATCTATTCTTATACATTAGCTGTTGTAATTTTAGCTCTAGACAACAATGACAAATTACAGTCCTCATTTCAAGGATATGAGATGCATTACATAATGCAGATCTATAGTGTTTAGAACCATTAATCATCATCTTCTGGCAGCACCGTTTGTGTTAATCCTGTTTACGAAAGAAGACACCCACTAAGACATACTATTTTAGGCTTTTCTTCCTCCAGTAAATATTCAGCAAACATTTGTAATCTGAATTTATGTTTAGCCTCAAAATGGAAAAATGGCCCAGATATAACCACAGCAAAGAAATGTTGACATCTGTGATAAAAAAAGAATTAAGACCTGTTTCTGTTTTTACCAAACACTTACCTGTTACTATGTTAATTACCAGCTAAATGTTGTTATAAAATTACAACATTGTGTTACCTGATAGTTTTAAGATTATACCTTATGCAAAGAATTTAGGGGTCATTGGATTTTTCTCAAAAATTTATAAAACACTGTCTTGGAAGGTATATAAAGTTCTTCAAGTTCTCTGTCAAATTTTTCAAGTGAGATTCTCCCTTTCTATATACAACACATTGTCAATCATAGAGTACCAGGTTTCACTGCTAAGAAAAGTCATTCTTAATGTTAATGAAATCAGGATATAAATATAATCACAGTCAAACTGAAATAGTATGTGTTTCTAATCACATATAATCATAAATATTATTTATTAATTCTGTCCCCTATTGATGAAAGATGTTCAGTATCAGGTTAGACCAGGAAATATTTCTTTGATTCTGTAAAACTCTTTAAGGTTTTTTAATGTTCTTTTTCTTTATTAAATGACACCAAACCCTTTCAATTTTATGGATGCACAGAATTTACCTAGGATGTGAAAGATTCAGGTTCAGTCTGCAGGTCTGCCAGTCCTCCCTGTCCCAGAAATCTGCTCCAGCCACCAGGAATCAACTCTGCAGTGGTTTTCCTAAGTGTGCTGGTTTTGGCTGGGATAGAGTTCATTTTCTTCATAGTAGCTCGTATGGGGCTCTGTTTTGGATTTGTGCTGAAAACAGTGTTGATAACACAGAGATGTATTCGTTACTGCTGAGCAGTGCTTACCCAGAGCCAAGGGCTTTTCTGCTTCTCCCCCCACCCCACCAGAGAGGAGGCTGGGGGGGCACAAGGAGTTGGGGGGGACACAGCCGGGACAGCCGACCCCGACTGACCCAAGGGAGATCCCAGACCACAGGACGTCATGCTCCCCATATAGAGCTGGGGGAAGGAGAAGGATGGGGGGGACGTTGGGAGTGATGGCGTTTGTCTTCCCAAGTCACCACTACACGTGCTGGAGCCCTGCTGTCCTGGAGATGGCTGAACACCTGCCTGCCCATGGGAAGTGGGGAATGAATCCCTTGGTTTGCTTGCTCGCATGTGTGACCTATTCAATTGTCTTTATCTCAGCCCATGAGTTTTCTCCCTTTTACCCTTCTGATTCTCTCCCTCATCCCACTGTGAGGGAGGTGAGTGAGCAGCTGTGTGGGGCTTAGCTGCCAGCTGGGGTTAAACCACAACACTAAACTAGAGATGGATTATGACTTTTGGTATTTGTACATTTTGTTTAAATTCTTTGCAACAAAGACGTGAAGCCGAGTACCCAACATCCCAGACAGACAGAATACTTGTTGGACTAGTTCTATAGCGGTTTCTCTCACATATAGTAGCCAGGGGACTAAGTTAAGCTCAAGAAGAAAAAACACGTAAATAAGGCAGAAGAGATCCCTGAATTTGCTGCTTGTCTCCCAAGAGTTTCACGATCATAAGGCTATTACCTATTATACCTCTCACTCTCTTTGAGTTTTGCATTTCAGTAAAAGTCCTGTTGAAGCACCTCGGTTCTTGCAAGTGCCTTAGTACACAGTGAATGAGTATTTTCCAGCTAAAAAATTGTTTCATTGAAGAATTCCAAGTCAGCCGCATTCCCGAGTGTTTTGCAGTAATCTTTAAGGGCAGAAACACAGAGAAGAGCAGAGAAGATCCGAGAATATAACTAAGTGGAATACAGGATTTCTCATTGACGAGGAAAAAATATTTACTTTTTGTTTTCAAATTGAATTGGGGTAAAAAATGCAGTAATTTTATTACTTTCCTTATAAATGATTGACGGTTAATAAACAATAAGGAGGGGTTTTTCTTAACAAAAATGTTCCCCTGCCCCTGTACAACTCCCCTTAGAGTTGCTGACATGCTGTAAATTGAACTTGTGGCCTCTCATGAAGTAGCTCTCTTTTCTGGTAAAGCCTTTAATTCTTATAACTTCTGTGATACCAACAAATTTAATGGTCAAAACATATGCAAATATAAAAGACCAGACAGCTCTGCAACCAACATGCGTGCAAATGAGAGCTGGAAAATCTCTCAGCTAGAACCTCTTCACTAAAATTAACTCTTTTGTGAGTGAGGTCTCTTCCTCACAGTAGAAAAGCTGCTTTTGAAGTGGCATTCCTAGCACTTGCTACACTGGAAATATGCTGTTCATTGCAATTAATGCCAACTAATACTATGCCAGTTAAGTCCAAAGCGACTATGAAATTCTCTTCCTATTTTGTGGAAGTACAATACTGATGTACGGTGGATGTCTAGGAGGCAAACTCTCCACATGCACTAAAATAAAAGAATATTGCACACTTAATATTTAGATTTCTTTTTTGGAAAGTATTGGCCTTGAAATACAGGAGAATTGTGGACATGTCTGAAAACTTGAAACAAGATCAGTCCTTCTAAAATGGACTGCAGTGGCACTTACTGCCTGTTCTGTTTTAGCAATGGAATTTCAAATAACCTTGGGCATGCTTACATTAAGGATTTTTGCATTTATGCAAACATTAGGTAATTTGTTACATCATTATGGTATGTGCTGATCGCAAACTAGAAGTCATCTAAAAATACAGTAAGGTTACTCCACCAATGCACGAGATGAAAAACATATCACGTATTAACTTAGCCTGTGGCCACATTTTATTCTTTATTTCTGTAGTAATTAACATGACAGAGTGCACCACATGTGGGACCATGAATTTGCATTTCAGAACAAAAATTATAAACAATAACAACCTTAAACTGATGCAAGTCAGTAGGGAATAACATTAGTTTATTTGTAAGCTAAGCAGGTATATTTTTAATTGGGTTGCAAATTTGACCAAGGATATATAAAACAGGTATGTTTTGATCTTTTGAAATATTTGTAAAAGTTAAAAACATCACACAAGAAAATGTCAATAGGACAGTTGGAGAAGAGCTTATGTGCTCTCCGAATTGTCTGTATTTTCATCAATTGTATACATCTCTAATAAAATAATTTTCATGTAAGTTAGCTTCCCCAGAAAGATCACTTGATTATATCTTTGGATCATGACAGCTACAATGTGATCACCATCTCCAATACATCCAGTAGTGAAATCTCAAGAAAGTCAGTTGTTCTTCCCTTTTTTCCCCAAGTTTGGCCCAATATTATCACAGCAAAGAGGTAGACCTCTGTCTTGTACTAAATTCCAGTAGATCTTCTCTCCCTTCATAAGAAATGACAGTATTTGCATTCTATCACAAGGATTTGTCCTCTCCTGCAGCTCCTCTGAGTCTACACTCTGGATTCTCGGGTGCCATAATCTCTGCACAGCTTTTGTTTAATGATCGTGAAGGAGAAGGTGATTTCTGGGTTATCCTCACATATCTGACAGTGTATGCCCCGTAGCAGTGAAGATTCATGCCCGCCCTCGAAGTCTGCATCCTCTCCTGTGGCAGCTGTGCTCCTTCAGTCAATCATAATGTCACTATTTTGGCAAATTTCTCAGAGTATTTCCTTCCCCTGCTGCTGCTTTCAGCTTCTTTGAATTTGCTCCAGGGACAAAGGAGGCTACAAGGGCATGAATTTGGGTGGAGGGTAATACAACTGCATTGTCATCTCCTAACTTACAGCTTTTTTTTCTTTTTTTTTTACCTGCTCCATCTGCAGACCTCAACTCTCAGAGGACACATCTTCTAAGCAGCACAGCGGATAGATGGTGTCATATCCCACATTCTTCTGTGCCACTGATGTTGTAGCAGCCATTTATAGCATTTCTTGCTGGAAAGCTAGCAGATATGGACCTCTTCCAGCCACAAGAATGTGCTGACCTCGTGGAAAATAGCATGATTGTAAATCTGGCAATTATAAAAAGGCAAGAAATATCTTTTATTACAGATAATCAGCTAAAGGCATTTGAAACTTAAACTTTTAGTGGGAGTGTTTAAATAATCATTAAAATAATTGCAAACTTTATTCCCATGCATGCCATGTGACCCAGCATTCAGGATTTTAAGAAAATCAAGTGAACAAAATCAGACAGTCTGTGAGCAGCAAAACCGCCTAAGTTGGTTCCTTGTGCATTTGTGGCTTACAACAGTGCCTAATAAGTTATGCTCATCAAGTGAAGCTTTTTCCATGGTTGGGGAACTTACTGCTCTGGTGAGTGGATTTTATTGAGTCTAATAGGTGGCAGGTTCATACTGCAACCGTTTCCTCAGTGAAAGGAAGAAGAAAACCCAAAACTATTAGGGACAACACAGCACTTAAGGAGTACACAATTCATCTCTAAAATAACAACTTTCCTTTCAGACAGGTTGAAATTAGTCAATTAATGCAATGGAGACAGGGCAGAGTGAAAGGACAGATAAAGAAGTGTGCACACATATGGTTTGCTCACATAAGCTTTATTTCCTTAGGAAGTCAGGATAAAACATTTCAGTGATTAATATATAAACAGCAATTTCTCATATCCTGCAGACTTTCAGGAAATAACTGAAATCTGCAAGTAAATTTAACCGAGTCTGTAGCAGATAAAATTAACTAAAAGATGAAGATGTAATTGCCCGAGTCTGTACACAAAGTCAAGCTAAAAAATAAATGGCAGTTCCATTTTCCTGTTGACTGTTAAAGCAAATTAATTATCTGGGGTCATGGATTTGTTTCCAGAAATAAGAACGTGAATCCAAGAATTTGAAAGAGTTTGTAATAAGTAGAAAAGGAAAGTGATTTCTCAGATAGATTACCATCCAGCCACAGTAATTCTGGGCCAAACTTGCCCTTTGGAGGATCATTTCATGGAAGTGTGAAGTTTCTGCGTAGTGCTGCACTAGACAAGGGTGACATTATGTATTTGATAGTCTCACCCAGCATTTTCCTAGGATCCAGCTTTGGATGGAGTTTCCCATTACATAAAGTTGATTGCCCAGAACAAACACGATCATGCTGTAACCCTTACATGGTGCTCAGTCTCAAGACAATTTAGTTATTTAACTAATGTCCTCCAATAGCCATGGTGTGTAGCACAGCAGGAATGATAGTTATTTCCTGCAGAGGGAGAATGAGGCTGTGGGTGATGCCCCTGCAGCAGCAGAAGGGGTGGAATATGGGAGATGGTAGGGTCCACGGCAGCTGGGAGGGACAGCTGGACTGTGAGACTGGGAGGACTGGAAAGAATAGAAAACCAGCAGCAACAGCAGAAAAATAGCAGGCAACAAACAGGAAGTGAGGAGGAATTATAATAAAATAGTTGAAAGCCTGTGAGGAGACCAGCAGGCCTGATGCTGACACTGGCAGACAAAACTGCTAGGAATGCTGCGATCGACAACACATGCTCGCAGCAGTGTACCGTGGTGAATGGATTCTGGCCCGCCAGACAGGACTGCTGTAGTGCAGCAGTGACAGGTGCCAAAGAAAAGCAAAATGCTCATTTCTAGTACTTTGAGAGCCACCCAGGCGTGTAGTTGTACGTAGGCTCTGTTGCACCACTGCCTGGTGCTGCTTAGCTGTCTTAAAAGTTCTTCTGTGAGGGCAGGCTAGCCCTCAGTAACAGCCAGGTTTTGCTTCCTGCACTCCATACGTCAGCAATCTTTGCGTGCAATGGGCAGTGAGGCTCCCTTATGAGAAATCGAAGCACAGGAACCTACCAGCAGTAGCTGACACCTGGAGCATCAATATAGGGATGGGCTAGGTAGGTCATTCCTGATTTTTTCAAATCAAAGCATTGGAAACCTGTCCTTGAAAACAAGGAAACAAAACATGAGGACTACAGGTCTGGAAACACTGGATTAGACAAGAGTTAAAAACCAGAGTACTGAAGAAACTGTGCAATAGCGAGAGTCCTAAACAGGTACAGAAAGCCCCTGAAATCATATAGCTTTGAAGACAGAGTAGATCTGGAAGCAACAAGGAAAGGGAAAGACCAACGGATCCATAGCAGGTGGAATACAAAGATAGAAAGGATGGAGTTAGAGATGTGTCAAACAACCCCACATGTGGGAAGAGATAGAAGAAATTAGAATAATAGAAAAAGGACATTACAGAGATCTGGAATGGGTGAGGACAGAAGAGAAGATTTAAAAGTCTTAACCCCATCTGAGAAGTGTACATCAGAACATAAATCCACGTTTTTAATCAGTTTTTTTCCTGTCAGTTGAAAACTAATGAAACCTATGCAAGCAGTTAGCTTTAGGTAGATCACAGACAACAGTAATATTCTTTTATGCCATCATGCTGTCACAAGTGATGATACATGATTTATGTGAAATATTTGCTGGAGAAATGCCATCAACATTAATAATGTTATATCAACAGGAGAAAACAGCAGCTCCTGCGGCCTCCCTTCCTTTCTCTGTGCTAAGCAGTTCTGTTGCTGTACAATGTTGATTGTAATTCACAAACTCAATTTCTTTTTACCTTGAATTCACAGTTGGTGTTTATTTCTTTTTCACTGTATTTGCATCCCAATAAACACAGTCATTAATCCATGTTTCCTTACCAGGAGCTTTTCTAATTAGGCTGTTCTAAAAGTTGGGTTAATCAATAGAGTTAATTCTTTATGTTTATACACAACAAAAAGTTTTCCATTTTAAAAATAGTTTCTTTTTTATGGCCTGAGTGGATAATTACTTCTTAAACGTCAGTTTAAAGTCAGTTCCATCACTATGTCACGATAAGCAGCCCTTATACACACAATCCCACTGAAGTTGGTGTGGCTACTCATTTGACTATACAATATGAATTAACATTGACAGAAATGAAAAATGTGACAGTTTCTCCACCTGCCTAAAAAAAAAAGTACTGAAGAAGACTACAGGTAGATAAATAAGTTCCTGTTTGCTTTTCAATAGATACTGAACAAAGTTGAACTGTATTTTCATTTGTATTCTACTACATAATCCCCACGCATCCCCTGCTGTAAAGCACTACAATGAACAATTTTCGAAGCAGGTTCCTATTTTTATAAAAGCCTCTCACATGTTCCAATAAACCATGAAACATAAAGGGGGGCACTCAGACCTTGAAGACAGCAGCCAGCCCCAGTACTATTTTTCTTTGTCATTCTGTTGGCATGCTTGAGTTTCATTTTCCCTTTCCACTAACACAGACAGTGCACATGCTATTACTAAAGGAAATGATTGAGACGCAGCCCCAAGAGCTGTGTTTCTTGGTTTGCTTGATCTGGGCACCAAAGCATACAGGAAATTTTTCACCGTGAAGCTGGTGAGGCACTGGCACAGGTTGCCCAGAGAGGTTGTGGATGCCCCCCCATCCCTGGCAGTGTCCAAGGCCAGGCTGGATGGGGCTTGGAGCAACCTGGTCTAGTGGAAGGTGTCCCTGCCCGTGGCAGGGGGGTTGGAACTAGGTGACCTTTAACGTCCCTTCCAACCCAAACCATTCTATAATTCTATGACAATACCCTTGGCACAATAGCTCTCAGTGATGATTTTGCTGGCTATTCCCAAGCTTGCAAAGATGGGAATGTGGCAAACTCAGGCATGAAAACTGGAGCATAGGAGAAGGCACAAGGTCCCAATGTCCTGGTTGTCCTAGGATTTTGGTCATGAAGCAAATGGTAAGAACTTATTGTATGACTGTGTTTCAGCTGTGGTTCTAACAGTGCAGTCTTTGTATGGTATTTGTGTACAATGTTGTTCTCTTAAACTTCTGCTCCATGAAATCTGCTCCCAAACATGTCTACGATGAATTTTTTTTCTTTAAAAAGCATTAAAGTCACCACTGAGCATAAAAGAAAGTGACCCCGTCGATTCAGATTTCCCTAAATTCACCTAGCTTTTCTCCTAACGTATATAGGATGTCATTACTTTGTGGTGCTTTTGCATGGGCTAAGTTCTCTGGCTGCATCAAACCCTTTCACTTCAATAGAAGTGCAGGCATTTATCTTCCCAGGGAGGGTCAATCTTGTCTTCTGCATAACAAAACGGGTCCAAGCCATTTCTCACAGAAAACTTCAAAAATATTATCATTCCTACACCAGTGTGTCAGAAGTTGTACATTAAAGAGTGATCTGTATGACCAATAGTAAACAGATTCTTTCAACTAAGGCTAACTGAGCTTAATAACCATCTGAAAACTGTTCATTGGAATGTATGAAACTAGTTGATATTTCTTGTTTTGGCAGTACAGACTACATGGCTAATGATGGAGCAAGTATGGAAAGTGACTGCTTTGGCACTGCACTTTTTTTGCAAGGTTGATACTTATTGTTATACCTTTTTTTTTCCATGTGTAATGACACAGGAATTTTAAAAAAAATAATGCTTCGCTATACCTGATCTATTTGAGACATAGCTAACATCAGCCTTCATAAAGGCTACACACAAATTTTATGCCTCACTTCCCAAAATTCAGTCAACCTTAGCTAACTACTCACAATATATGAACTTAAAACATGAGAAAAGAATGCCATTTTCCATTGGTCCTGACACTCAAAAACATCCCATGCAGGTTTTTACTCAAACTTGGCCTAAGCATACACTTTCTTTCCTTGCTTGGATGCATATGGCACAGATGAGAACATGAAAAAGGAGATAAAAGGCACCGCAGAAAGCTTGCCTGTTCTGCTACTGCAATTCTTATGCTCCTGTACCTACACCCGACATCACACAAGCCCTAAAAATTCCTTCCCCCAGTCAAAAAGCAAATCTGGATAAAAGCATCAGCCCATGATTGGAGCAATAAATATTCGATAGCGATAAAACAGTGATGGAATAAACTATTTGGGGGATTGAAACTGCACGGAAAGCCTCAGCCCGGAGTATTTAAAAATAAGTTACAGTAAGAAGTGCTGTAACTGGATGGCAATCACTCCTGTCTGCTAATTACTGTTTTCTACTCCGAGCAGCAGTTCTAGAGCCCACAGAAGTTGATGCTCTGGTTTGCCTGTAACGTTACTGATGCACGCCGAACAGAGCAGCTTGTTTCACCTCGGGTCACTCGTGAGAAGACAGAGGAATTAGAGTGATTTCCTTAGTTCTGTCATTTCTTGCGCTTTTTATGCACCATTACCAGCTGCGAGCATTTAAAATAACGGACAAGCAAGCAAAAGCATGAAGCCTGATCAAGAATCCGCAAGTGTTTTCCCCTTCTCTTCGCCAGACCTGCCCTCGGCCGCCGGGGTCCCTCAGAAGGGCCGGGAGCCGCACGGCCGAACTCTGCCTGGCAAAGCGGGGGCGGCGGGGGGCAGGGGGCTGCGAGCGGGCTCCGGCAGAAAAAACGCACGGATCCCGCGAGGCGGGCAGGCCTCCAGCAGCCGGGACCGGCCGAGCCGGGGAGGAGCGGCGGGGCAGAGCCGAGCCGAGCCGAGACCGCCGCCGCCGCCGCCGCCTCAGCCCCCCGCCGCCCCCCGCCGCAGTGCATGGCGGCACTCGTAGTTTCCCGCCGCCTCCCCGCGCACAGACTACATTTCCCGTGAGGCCGCGCGGGAGGGCGCCCGCCGCGGCGCGCGTCAGCGGCGCGGGCAGCCAATTGCGGCGCGGCCGGAGCGAGCGCCGTCAGCCGCCAATGTTGTTTTCGCTGAGTCGAGCCGCTGGTGTTGTTGGCGGCGGCGCCATATTGGAAGGGACGAGCCCCCGTTAGCGAGAAGCCCCTTGGCGCTGGCCCGGCCGCCGCCATGCTGTATCTGGAGGACTATCTGGAGAGTGAGTGTGTGCGGGACGGGGGAGCCGGGCGGCCGGGCACGGCCGGTGGAGGGGAGCCGGGGGGGAAGCCGCGGCGAAGAGGCGGCGCCCCCCTCCCCCACGGCGGCGAGCGAGCGACTGACTGACTGACTTCCTCCCTCCCTCCCTCCTTCTCTCCCCGCTCCCCCGCCCCTCCGTGTGCCCGCAGTGATCGAGCAGCTTCCCATGGATCTGCGCGACAGGTTCACCGAGATGCGCGAGATGGACCTGCAGGTGCAGAGTACGTGAGTCCCGCCCCCTCCGCCTCTGCCCGCCCCCTCCCCTCCCCGCGCTCCCGCGCTCCCGCGCCCGCCCCGCCCCGCCAGCGGGGGGCGGCCGCGGGCACCGGCTCCACCGCCGCGCCCCGCCGCCGCAGGGCGCCGGCCGGCGGCCCCGGGGAGGCGGGAGGGGGAAGGCAGAGGAGGGAAGGAGGGGGGGCCAAGCGGCGCCGCCGCCGCCGGGCCGCTCCGCTCCGCTCCGACCTGGGTGGGCAGCTCCGCGCCGCTCTGCTCCCCGCTGCCGCCCGGCACGCCGGCCCCGGGCGTTGGCGCCCCGGTTGCCCGCCCCGCGCCCCGGCTCTCCGGCAGCGCCGCGGGGCCGGGCGCCTCTCGTCGGCACCGGGCGCCTGGCGTCGTCTCCTGCGGGGCGGCGGGCGCTGGTGCGGCTGCGGGAGGCGGCGCTGCGGAGGCCCGGAGCCGCCGGGACGCAGCGAGGGGCGGAGCGCGCTCGCCTGGCGCCGGGGCAGCCGGCGCCGCCGGGTCTCCGGCCGCCCCGCGTCCCCGGCCGCCCCGCGTCCCCGGCCTCCCGGCCTCCCCGCCCCGGCCGCCGCCCGCCGGCCGGTCTCGGCGCCAGTAGGATGTCGCAGGAGTTTCGCTCCTGGGCTTGTGCTGCTCCCAAAGGCATTTTCCGTGGCACGTCCCAAACTCTTCAGATTTTTGATCCCTAAGAGCAGTGATGGTGGTTTGGAACGTGAGTTATGTCCCGCTCCGTCAGCAGGTAGCGGCATGCTGTCTCTGAAACTTTCCAGCCAGCTCCCCTCGTACTAGCGTGTGTGACGGTGCTGCTTGCTTAGCCTCTCGTGCCCTAGCAGACGCGCAGCCGAAGGTGCAGTCTGCTTTAGGTTCCTTTGTGGGTCGCTTCCTATGTTTCTGCTTATATCCTGATATAACACCCTGCCTTGTGCCGTTTTCAGGGAGCATTGCCTTTTCATCTTTTCTAATGTAGTCTCTCACCTGGGACTTGGGTGTCCCGTAAAACCCAGTTAGGCGTTGCTGTCGTTTAACGCACAATTAATATTTGTATTAATACCTGTAACTGTGATGCAGAGGTCTTTGTTAATGAAACTTAGTGCACAAAAGGTGAGTCGTGAATACAGAAGGGTCAGACTATTGTGAAGAAGAATGAGAGAAAGAGCAAGGGTTGAAATAAGTGAATGCCATACAGGAGTACAAAATGCAACGCTGTGGGAGCACAGTTCTTGAAAATTGGTTTAACCTGTAATACTTTGAAGCGCGGTCTCA
Source organism: Astur gentilis (assembly GCF_929443795.1). Lineage (NCBI taxonomy): Eukaryota > Metazoa > Chordata > Aves > Accipitriformes > Accipitridae > Astur > Astur gentilis. Next base: position 26,322,643 of record NC_064890.1, on the reverse strand, counting down.
GGCTTTCCCTTGGACATTTGCGTTAGTGGACCCAGCAGGTCTGTTTAACAGGCTTCATTGACACATGTTGAACTGTCTGTAAGATTTTTTTTTTTTTTTTTTTAATACTATGGCCTAAGTGCTGTCTTGGGTTCAGTTCTTAAAGTTGTGGGAACAGAGCAATGGCTCCTTATGGGAGATGACACCTCTGAAGTAGCTGTCGCTAGGGAGCACCAGGAGAGGGAGTGAGCAGCTCACTCACTTAGGTAGTTCTGAGTAAGTTCACAGATTTTACTTCTATTCAGTAGGGATGCAGAGAAGCTAGTAGTTTTTCTGAAGTGTTTTTCAGAACTGAGCCAACTAGCACTGCCAAGGTTTCAGTAGTGTCATTTCCTCTGCTTTAACTGGAAGTGGCGAATAACACTCCATATTGTATTACTGGAAGTAGCAATTAACACTGAATATTGTATACTAAAGCCAACCTTAGGCCCAGAGAAAAATTATCTCAGACCTTGGTACTTCTGTAATTCTTGCACAATGGGTGACAAAGCATCCAAAGACATTTACAAAACTTCTGGACTAGCATCTCTTCATCAGTTGCCAGACTGCCCACTGAATGCTACGTGCAAACCTGGAGGTTGTTCTCATGCTGTGACATAGTGACTTACTGTGAAGATTCTCTGAAGTACTTGAAAACAGTACTTCGGTGAACGATGCTGCCCCAGAAACCTACATGAGTTGTAATTCAGAGATAACTGTGCTGCTGTGTTTCAGTCAGTGTTGACTTTATATTCTGTCCTGTTTGGACCACATGGACTTCTAATGGGTCAGGTGCTGCTGTTTGTTGTTGGAAGAAATAATAAACCAGCTGTACTTACTGTATGTCCTGGTAAGGCTGCTGTGGGAGGAGTGAAGACCATCTGGGTTGTGACTTGACTCTTGACCTTTAGCTGAGCTCCACGTGGAGCATAAAATGTGTTTCTCTATTTAAGTTCAAATCACAGATTATCAGGCCTCCATGGTAAAATGTCAAGCTCTGGAAGAAGGCTTCTCTTCTAATAGCATTTCTGGCAACTCTCTTGGGAAATCTCGTCTAAGAAATTAGTATCTCAGGATATAGTATCACAGATGGATTGAAAAGGGAGGGAGAGGAAGAAAAGGTGAAGGAACTTGAGTGTACCAGAGAGAACTTTTCATATAATTTAATAGATCTGACCTGCATTCCCGTTTGCCATTTCCGCCCTTTCAGGAGAGACGAGGTTTCTGTGGAAGTTTTCCTTTACGCAGTTTCACACAGACTGATATTTGTCCTCAATAAAAAGTAAAGAGGAAAGAATTTTATTTTTTTTTTCCATGTCTATGGAGCCATTAGAATAATTATCACCTAGCTATCTGCACTCTGGGAGCAGGAGGTAGAACATTTTGTCTGTTGGCTTTATGGACCAAATTATACTCTTTCGGTCAAAGAACAAAGCTTTTAGAAGCCTCCGCATGAAGTATGTGCTGCTTGCTTGCTGCTCGGGCTTCTTCATCTTCCCCCTGAATAACACAGTGCAAGTGGAAAATGCTCATTGTACAGATTTTCCCATCTTTAAAGTGTTTTACACCAAAACTGTTTGACTACTTTGGGTCTAAGTAAAGTTGATGTGACCCTATGTCACAACTGTTCTGGCTTGGGATTAATTGTGCTCTGTCCCATCAGTTGTTGGGTTACTGTTGGTTTTGATGCTGGATATTCCTAGCATAGGGAAAATCGATGGATGTTTTTGATCATTTAGTGTGAATGATTTTTGGTTATTTATGTGAACAGTTCTAGTTGTGAATTTTCAGAGTGAGAAAACCATTGGACTTCATTGGATTTGAAGAGTTAATCATACTTGGGGATTCATGAGTTTCTTGAACTAGTTAATTCACTGGTTTTGGTGTGGGGTTTTTTGTTAGTTTTGTTTTTCTGTTTGTTTTGGGGGGGTTGGGTGTTTGTTTGTTTGTTTTTGTAAGAGTTGATGGCCATCGTGTGATCCAGTTTTAATGGTGGTTTCTGGAAAGTATCTTAAGAGTTTTATATCCAGAGCCTGAAGTCTGTAGGTAGTTGGTGCATTGCCACGTTTAATTTGAAGCTGCTATCTGTACAGTATTGCTGAGAGTGCTGTGAAAAAATGTTCAGTACTATCATCTATCCTGAGACTAGCAAGGCTGTCCAAGCTAGTTTGACTAAGGCAGCTGCGTGGTTTTGGAAATATGCAAGCTGTTGCATGCACAAGTGTCCAGCTGTTGAAATAGTAAACTCAGTGCCTTTTTTTTTTTTTTAAGGAGGATGGAGGGAAAGGGAAGGGAATCCCTGTTTCTGACTCAGTAAACAACGAAACGAAGCAACTTGTAGTTGACATTTTCCTTCCTTATGATAGTTAATGTTAGAGAATTGGTGGCTTTATTTTTTCCCTTAGGATATTTCTCAACTTCATGTAAGTGAGAATCCTGTCCAGATAGTATTTCATCAGTGCATTTGCCCCTTAGTGCTACTGTGTGGGGGTGGGGGGAGTGACTTCGTGAGTGCTTTCAATTTGCCCTCACCCTTCCTAGCATACAATGTAGAGGGCCTTGACTTAGACAGTGACTTGACTCTTCAGTTGCTCTACCTTTTTGAGGCACTAATTTTTTCAATTATTTGGTTTTGTATTTGACTGTTTCTCTTAGGAGAACATTTTGTTTCCTGCTCAGTTTGTAACTGGCTAGAATGTTCCAAAGTCAGCAGTCTAGAGCCCTGGGTGAGGAGTTTGGGTCGTGCTTTAAGTCACTACCACTGCTCTTAGGGACAAAAAACCTTTAGAACTTGGAGTCCTGCCTGTCCCATGCTGGAAAGCACAAGAACCCTGATGAGAATCCTACCAGAATGCAATTCTCCTTCTTGGAAATTAAGGTAAATATTTCCCTCCTCTGTCCACTGTCACTTGGTTGTTTTGGTTGTTTTGGTTTTTTCCCCTCTCTGATAGTTTGCACCTCAGTCCTGTCGACTTTGTTTAAGAAAAAAATTCCACCTCATTTCATAATGTTTATGTACATGAGAAGATAACATTTTTCTTAATCTTTTCCTGTGCTACAGATGCAATGGATCAGCTTGAGCAGAGGGTAAATGAATTTTTTATGAACGCAAAGAAAAACAAACCTGAATGGAGAGAAGAACAAATGACATCAATCAAAAAAGTAAGGATATCACAAGAGTGGGTTGCATTTTTCTTTTGCAAACGAAGATAACCTTAGGAAAAAATAGCTTATGATTGATGGAGACTTAAGCGTTCAGAACTGTGACTTCCCTTGGGCTTTCAAAGAGATGGATAGAACTACCTAGGAGGAGAAAAAATGACTGAAAGGTTTCTTTGATCAAGCATTTCTCTCAAGTTTTACCCAGTATTTGCTGGCATTTTAAAAATTATGATCCTGAAATGGTGAGGAAACCAGGTACTAAATTCTGAGCTCAGACTTTTTGTTTCTGCTTGTGTGACACGAAGTTGCATGTTAATTGGCTTTCTTTTAGAAGATGTTTTTGAAGCTTAGCTTCAGCATTTCCTGTGATTCTGCCTATGTCCTTTATGTGTTATACCTACGGTATATGGAGCTTTAGGGAGGGAGGAGTAAGATGGATGTGTTTTGTTTTATTCTTCAACACTCGGGCATTGGTGGTGGTATTGTTAGCAAGGTAGTCCATCATTTTGTCAGGAGAAACTCCTTTGTAGTCTCCTACACTTGCTACTTCAGCCACTTACTTGTCCAAGGGCTTTTTTTCCTTAATTAATACAAATAGATTTCTGTATTTAAATAAAGAAGAAGTCAAAGCTCTTACTTTACGGGAGAAAATGAAAAATTTGCTTTCGACCTTAGTTGAACCAAAATTTCAAGTAGTTTTTGCTTAAGCAAGATACTGTTCAGTGGAAATGGAAACTAAAAAGGCACTTAAACCTGTTTAAAACTAGATTAAAAACATGTGTAAACATACTTTATAAAATAAAAAAAGTTTTGTCTGTGGTTTTTCGTTAGTTAGAGCAGACTTTAAAATGGCATAGCTTTAGAATACACATATGAGTTAATAGAAATGTATTTTTAAATAAGTTAAACTATAAACTATATACATAATTATCTCTGTTTAACTGCAGTGCTAGAAAGGCCTCCCCTCACAGTACTGTTTAGCATCATTTTGAAGGGCAGTAGTATCTACAGTGGACCTAAAGATCCATACGAAGTAAAAGACATCATGTCATTTTGGGTCCATAACGTTATGCTGTGTAATATAAAATAAATCCAAGACTGTTTCTTTTCTTGAAGCGTTTCTTGCAGAAATGTAAATACCACTGTAGGAGGAAGTGTCCACATTTTGCAGTTTGGCTTTTTCTAAGGCACAAATGATGTTTAATATCTCTCATCTAAAATTTAGCTGATTGTTGTTTACAGTAGAGTTTCACAGTCTTTCTGAAAACCAACTTGAATTTCTCCTTTAAACTTACATTTTGTGCTGGATAACAGTAGCTTAAATTGATGAAAGTAGTTCAGGTACTTTCATAATTTTAAAAAAATTCTCTTTATAACAGGATTATTATAAGGCCTTGGAAGATGCAGATGAAAAAGTGCAGCTGGCTAATCAAATATATGATTTGGTAAGTGGACAGAAGACTTGTGGCGAATTACCTAAATTTATGCCCCGAGGAGTTCTAAACGTTTTGATAAGCACAACAACTGTACTTCCTGTACTGTTATGTCAGCTACATAGAGATATTTTTGCTGGTGAAAGAAATACTGAATATTTTACTGACTTTTGAGAATTTTGTTGCTTTGGGTAGTGTCACTTAAATACAAAACATACAGAAATAATTTTAGAAATCACAAGGTTTTCATGCATGTTGATGTTGTTCTATTTATTTTTTTCTGAAAAGAGACCACGAGCAAGTTACTTTTCCTTATAGCATGTGGTTTTTCAATTTTAGGTATATTTATTTTACATTTTCTCAGAGAACAGAACCTGCAAGTCAGACTGCACTAAAATATAGTAGACATAAAACAAATATGTCTTGCCTGCTTTAGTTTCACTTCAGTTGACTAAAAGTTAGTTCCAAAAGTTGGAACTTACTCTTCTCTTTTGGTTAGCTGGTAACTGCAAAAACGTGTTCAATTTTTAATAGTTTAGAATTCTGCTATATGACTACAGATGAAGAAAGCGTTTGGAACATAGTGTTTCTTTCCATTATATTAAGTTTGGGGGCATGTGTGTTTGTGGGTTTTTGGTAATTTTCAGTACCCAAGATCATGTCATAGTTTAATCAATGCACAGGAGTCTTTACACTTTCGGTTTAGAGACCCTTTTACTGAATACTTAAGTTTACTGATGTGTATAGTGACGTACAAACTGCAATTCAGTAAACTTGCAGATTCCCCAGTGCAGCCCATTTTCTTCTAAAGTGCATGTCAGGTACTGTTCTTTCTCCTCTCCTTTCTATACGTGCACCCACAACGCCCCCAAGTCCTCTTAATCTTTTTTCTCAAACAAAACACTTAACGCCGTGTCTTGGAACATAGCCTACAGTAAGAGGAGCGCTTCTAGCTGCTGAGCCAATATCCAGCCTTATTGTATGCTGGGATTGACTGCACAGCTTAGGAGCAACAGCGCTATTTTGGTGTTAACTGTAGCATCTCTGCTGAGTTAGGGAAATGTAGGTGACTGAGAAGTTATGCTTCTGCGCGCTTTTATACGTGCTTAGCGCTGCATGGCAGAGAATTGCTGGAAGGGAAATATTTAGCAAGCCAGAGATTAAGTATGCCAATATTCATGTTCTAGAACTGGATGCTATTTATTGTTGCTTTGTCTCAAAAACAGGTAGACCGTCATTTGAGAAAATTGGACCAGGAACTTGCTAAATTTAAAATGGAACTTGAAGCAGATAATGCTGGAATTACAGAAATACTAGAGAGACGTAAGTATGCATGATTTTCTTCAAGAACTTGACAGATTTTCTGTCAATTTGCAAAACTGAAATATCATACACTTGTTAGTGGCTGGCAGTATTTCCACTTGTTTCAAAGTTGTGTTTTAACCCGCATGCTTTTCATAGTCAGTAATTCTCAAATTTTAGTTTCAACCGCGATTTTTACCAATGAAGTCAAAATACAAGTGAGTAATTAGAATAATGGTTTTTTTGCACAACTGTTGCACTTGTCAATTGCTACAGTAAGGTACAGAATTCTTTAAACCTGTTTTTAATAACTGTAGGTGTTCAGACAAGTACTTCAGCCTAAGCTTGCCACCTACCCAGTTAAAAGTGTACCATTTCTTACTTGAATTGATTGCCACCAAATTGAGGAAGGTCATTATTTTAGTTATAGGTGTGGAATGTCAAGTAAAGTTAGGTACGCAGTGGTTTTCTTTTTTTAAAGGGGAGAGAGTGGGTTGTTTTGTAATGGGGTAGTGAGGGAGAAGCATTTGGGTAAGAAACCTTCACGCTTAACAAATATAGCAATGCTGGTATTCAGAATGTGAACAAAAATGTAATGTGCCAGCTTTTTGGCCAGATTAGCGTGGAAGAATTCGGCCTTTCTGTATGCATCGGCATTTAGACATCAAGTTCAAATGTGATTATGATAAATTTCAAAGTTGATTTAACTATTGTGATTATGGAGCTAAGAGGCAGTGACTGCTCTCATACCCAAGGACAGTGAAAAGTAACTTAAATCACTCGAGATTAGAAATAAATATTCTTTCTTTGAACTTTGTGTGGCTTAGTCATAAAAGCTGGGAGGTTTTGGATTTTTTATTTGTAACTGCTATTACAGATAACAGGCACAAAAACAAACCTGCAAAGTGTGTGCTTTTAATGAACTAGGAACTACAGAAAAGGACTAGTTTATCTTAGTTGGTATCTCAGCTGCAGTTTTAAGATGTGATACTACTTTCAGTTCAGCTATGTGTTTGGTGAGGTGAGGTAGGTAGGTAGAATTTCAAGAACTCAAGATAGAAATGTACGAGACTGCAGCTTGCACCCTTAAGGTATTTATTTTATTTTTTATTAAAGTGAAAAGCAGAAGCCACTTAATATTTTTGTCTTTCAGGGTAAATACATATTGTTGAGGTTCCGCCAGAGGGCAGCCTTTGGACTAGTTCATAGCATGATTAATGTTAGCTCGGCCAAAATATCTCCTTATGCTTTGAACTTCATCTAGAATAATTTTCTTTAAACTTTTGTTATACACTCATGTACTTTTTGAAAGCACTGAAAAACAAAGAGGTAAAGAAACGTTGAAGCTACGGATTTTGCAAAATGAATGTGAATTACTTTCTTGGATTGTCTTCTGTATAAGCGTAAGTTTGTAGGTATTGCAGCTAGTTCAAAATCTTTTTGCCAAAGATTGATACATATACTGTTGTATATTGTTCTAATGGAAACTTATGGTCAAAGTCTCTCCTATGCTGCGATCGTTTAGCCTCCTATTACAAGGAATGTTATTCTTAGACATAGACTTGCATTTGTGCCTCTCCTGCCTTTTTTCTTTTTTCTTCCCGCCCCCCCCCCCCCCCCCCCCCCCCTTGGATTGTTGCTCTTTATTTTGAATGTTAAGAAAATTCAGATAATGAACTGAAACCCTTCCTGTTGAATGTTAGATCGTCTCGAGAGGCCTTGCTAGCACTTGTGTGTTTTGACTCAGTGTGACAAGTTGCTCTGTTAACACAGTTTACCTGGTACAATCTTCTTTTCAATTCATATTGTTGTAAATTGTCAGTACATTTGATACAGCATTCTCCAAATGTCACCGGCTTGTGTGCAACTCATTTGAATACGTAGCATGTTGACAGCAACATTGTTATTTGTTCTCCTTATTGGCCTTGATTTTAACTTCTTAATTTCGACAGTTGAACAGCAGCAGTCACCAGTTTTTGTTTTAAAACTGTTCTCTTCAGCGGCTCCTGGTTGTAGTACAGGAAGGGTTTCAACTCTAGCGAAAATCCTTTTGATTAAAATAAATATAACTGCATAGTGATTTGGTTAATATTATAAAGATTCATGTAGTACCTAAAAATCAAAACAATGGCAATGATGACTGAAATTTTCCTATCCTTTTTACCTCCCTCTTAGGGTCTCTGGAGCTGGATACACCATCACAGCCTGTGAATAACCATCACGCCCATTCTCACACTCCAGTAGAGAGTAAGTCTTTGAGACTTGAGAACACATCCACGTTTTACGTTTCCTTATTTTTTGTTGAGTAGTATTAGAAAAAAAAAAAAGTTCAGAACTTTCTTCTTTTTTCTCCAAACATGGGGGGGGGAAGGCGTAATGCAGTGATAATAATGTCTTTTCAGAAGAAGTGCAAGATTGAAACAATAAGATCTTGCTGGTGGGAATGAGTCGAAAGTGCTGTCTCCAGTGATAGTTTGACTTTCATGCTGAAAAGGTTTTACATTTAAGTTCCCTCCATTTGTTTCATTTAGAAAGGAAACACAATCCATCTTCTCACCATAGTACAACAGATCATGTTCCTGAAAAGAAGTTTAAATCTGAAGCTCTTCTATCTACCCTGACTTCAGATGCTTCTAAAGAAAATACACCAGGTAATCTTCATTGTCTTGCATTTTATTGCTTTTTTAATTGGAAGAAGAGAAACCCAATTATATTTGTGAGTTACTGTCTTTTGAAATCAGAGGCTCATACCCTTTCCACTGGGATTTTCAATCATTTGAAACATGGGAAATCGCAGGCATTGTTACTCATCTGTGTTGTCCATGAAGTGCATCAGTTTTGTTGTCATTTAACAGCTGCATGTTGGCTGTTTCTTGTTACTGCTTAGAAGAAGGTAACGGGAGTTTCATTCAGCCAGTAGTACAAATATAAGAGATCAATGCATTATTACTTTGGGGAAAAGAAACGCATGCAACAATTTTCAAAGTAAGGGAGAAGAATTTTCACACTTTTTTTTGAGGGTTGGTCTGACATGGCATTCAACTACGATAAAATTCTTTCATGTGTTGTCTCTTTGAAAAGACGTGAGAAGTCTTTTTGAGTAGTGAATATAAAAAACCCATCACAACCTTCTGCCCATTTTCAAAATTAGGGTGTTTCATAGTTTCTTTTCTGAAAATAAAAGATTGTGAGAGGTTATAGTAAGTAAACTACCTTATGTTTTGGAATTTAGTGCTGTTTATCAGTTTCAAGTAGTCTCCCTCATATCCATTTTACTTTTGTTTTGAAGGAACTTCACATGAGATGGCAAATAAAATTAACTAAGTTTTGAGCAGCTGTCAGTCTGTAGATGGCCATGGAAATCTGCATTGCATTAAAACTGTGATTGATAGTGTTTAGAGTTAAGATTTTTAAAAGTTTTACTTCAGAAGCAGTATAGGTGTACAGTCACATTCCTACTCTCTTCCTGATGGTTACAGTAGTCAGCATTATTTCAGCGGAGATTGGGTCTATATAGACATAGACATAGCAGCTGCATCTGTTCTTTGATAGTTGAATATGATAGTGAGGACTGTCTTTCTAAGAGGACTTCTTGCACATGAGGATAGGTGGGGAGCAAACAACTTTTTTTCATAAGCCATTACTGGCTGTGTCAAATGACTTTTTAAACTTTTTTTCCAAATGATCAGACTGCTCTGATGCATAAACGGAGTTCCTACTCTTTCACTGGTTGTCATATATAACTCTTCTTAAAATGCAAAGGAATTTAGTTTTCATTTTGAATTTCATAAATGTGTTCTGTTCATCAAGGGTGTCGAAACAATAATTCATCATCCTCTTCAAACAATGCATACAATACAAACTCTTCTCAACCATTGGCATCATATAACCTGGGCTCATTATCTTCAGGATCCGGGGCCGGTGCAATTACCATGGCAGCAGCTCAAGCAGTGCAAGCCACGGCGCAGGTAATGTCAAAATGTTCTTGTCATTCTGCCATCTGCTGTTGATTAAGAAGAAAGACTAATGATTTTTTATTTTTTCTGAATTCCCATGATCACTTTCAGCTGATGTGATTCAGTTCTCATACTATCATTTTTGTTTATATGCTAGTTTCATCCTGTAAAACTTGCATAAAGGGACAGCTTGTTTTCTAGCTTTTCCTGTGGGATATTTTTACACCTTTTTACATCTTCCTATACATCATTTTGTTATACAGGGTAACTAATGGACCTGTGCAAATGTATGTGCAAATAATTAGCAGTTAGCAGCCTAGTATGTCTTCTGTAAGAGCTCTACTGTGTAATCTGATACAATGTCAGTATTCCTTTTAGATGAAGGAAGGAAGACGAACATCCAGTCTAAAAGCCAGCTATGAAGCGTTTAAGAACAATGATTTTCAGCTTGGAAGAGAATTTTCTTTATCCAGAGATTCAACTGGATATTCATCATCAGCTCTGGCATCTACATTAACACAGACATTAAGTTCATCAACCACAGATTCACGAAGTGGCAGAAAAAGCAAGTAGGTTTTCTTACTTGTTGACCGCAGTTGTAGCTTTCGAGACAGCTAAACTTTCTTTTAAAGGTCATGGGCCATATTAGAAATACTTCATATTTAATACTGGGGAGCGATCAGCAGAAGGTAGTTACTGCCTGCTGGCCTTTTTTTGTTCAGGGCTTTCTTCTTTTGCCCTCTCACTTTTAAGCAAACTCATTCCAAGGTTTTAGCTAAATGTCCTGATTTGCTTTTCCATCTGTGATATAGTCTAGTTTCTTCCCTCATTTTTCTGTGTTTTGGAGAGAAGGTTTGGCCTAACGGAAGATGTTGGGAATTGCCATGCAATGGTTTGTAGATCGTTTTAAAATAATCTGGGGATCTGCTTCATGCCACTTCACAAATAATCACAATGCTTTCTGATGGCTGCCTATCTAGGGCGGGAAACAGAATGAATTTTATTTCTGATTAAAATGAAGTTTAAAAACATTTTAAACAACACAGTGTCACAACACATTGTGACAACAATCACAGGTTGTACTTGAAAGAGTTTGTCTAAAAATGCACATCCTTTTAAACTGACTTGATTTTTTTTCTTCATACAAATTTGTGTGTATTCACAGCTCAGTTAATAATTTTGTCTTAGAAGCATTTTTCATCTATGGATATCTTGGGTGTCTGATCTGACCTATAAGCAAAAGCATAGAATTTGTGTTCTGGCACTGTTCCTATGGAGTGATTGGTGATGCTTGAGTGGAGATTAACATAGAATCAGTCATCTTCAAAACAGTAATCTATTGAACATGACATATGATATTATTTATATGTAAATTCCTGGTTTATTGGTAACATAATTTTTATGGGAACTTGACACCAGGGCTGTTGATGGAAAATTTTGTGATGGAAAACATTCATTAAAGCCATTTGGCAGTTTAAAGCTGTTAAATTCCATTGATTAGAATAGTGTCTTGTACTTGTAAGGTGGTACAACTTGTTTCCTTCTCCAAAGAGCATTCAGTGTGTCCATTTCTGTACTTGCAATTGTTGAATGAAATCTGTTAAGAGAATGATGCTTTGGTATTTACATACTGCAGTATTTCAGAGCCAACAAAGTACTTGTTCAGTGATTCTTTTACTTGGCAGGAAATGAATTTAAATTATGCATGCTATTTTTTTCTTCCCTCCCACCCAGAAACAACAACAAATCCTCAAGTCAGCAGTCCTCATCATCTTCCTCATCTTCCTCTCTATCATCATGTTCTTCTTCATCTGCACTGGCACAAGAACTGTCTCAGCAAACAGCAGTAATACCAGAGTCTGATTCTAATAGCCAGGTTGACTGGACCTATGATCCAAATGAGCCACGTTATTGCATTTGTAATCAGGTAAGGATGGCTTCCAACCTGAAATACAACTACACCTGCTATTTTGCTGTAGGTGAAATTCCTTCTCTGATTGCTAATTTAAAAACATTCTATTTGCAGTCTTGAAATTCTGATCTGTTTTTATTTACTTACTGGTGATACTAATAATGAACTCAACTGTTGAAGCTGAAAACAAGCACATTTTCCAGTGATGTGACATACCTGGAGAGTTTTAAATCTTTTAGTGAAGACTTCAGGAATAACTAAATTAGAAATTGAACAGGTTCACAGTGAATTTAGTTAAAATTTTAAGTTGGTAAGGAATTTGCCTGGTCTCTTCTACTTTCCTTGAAAAACAAACCCCAAAACTCCCACAAACAAACCAAAAAAACCCCCCAGCAACCAAGCAAAAAACTACTTTTATGAAGGCTGTTGGGAATCTTGAGAAAGTGAATGACAACATGAGAAATGTTTATTTAAAAATGCCTGTTCTTATTTTAAACACTTTTAAGAGTGTCAGCTTTTTTTTAGAGTTTATAGAATTCTGTAATTCTCTTGAAAGTGTTTGATTGTTTCAAATAAAGTGCTTGAAATTGTCATGTGTGCAAGGGAGATGCCAGTCATCAATATAATCTTGAAAACTGGGCTGATAAGGTACTGAGCACTGTTGTTTAGACCAAAATGTGATTTGTTCAGGTTTTGAATGCTGACCTTTTTAATCCAACCTGAAATATGCAGAAGTATCTTTTTTTTTTGCATAAAAAAATTTTTGAAAATCAATTTGCTGTGAAGATGATGTTCTTTGGGTTGTGTAACAAAATAAAAATATATTGTTGCTGCCATTAATGGAATAACTCCTCAAAGGAAGAAGGTTGAGCTTTGGCCCTTTGAAAATGCTGATTGCTTTTAAACAGTAATATATAATAAGGGTTTTTTTCTTATTTACTAGGTGTCGTATGGTGAAATGGTAGGCTGTGATAACCAAGATGTAAGTAACAAAGTTCAAAAGGTTCATGAGAGGCATGTGCATATAACTATTGCTTGCAGGAGTTGCTTTTCTTTAGAGTTGGTTTTAGAGTAGATGGGTTTTTTCAGAGTAATGTGCATGTGAGTTGAATCATTCTTCAGGGAACTTCTCTTCACCTGTCCCCGCAGTTCCAAGTTCTTTTAGAAGGCTTCCCCCTATACTGGGAATGTTTGACACCTTTAAAACGCCCACTATTTCTGGGAACCTTTAGCTGTGTTGCTACTAATATCAGTTGTACCCTTCAAATAAAAGGTTTTAAAAGAACAGTTGAATGTAATTGTGCATTTACTGAGATGGTATATTTAAACAGAAGTGAGTGATAAAATTACTGTTGTGTCACTTAGTGTTGTCAAACCAAGTATTTCAAAGCACAACATACTACTTTTGCTCTGTTATGCGAGTCCATATATGACTCCTAGAATTTTTGTTGCTTTCCTTAGTCTATTGAGTGTATATTAAGGACTGAGATCCTCTTCTCTCCTCCTTTTGTCCCGTGACTTTGTGTGAAAAGCAGAATCTATGCTTTTTACTCGTGCTTAATTTTCATAGAATTGTATTTGTGATAGGTGTTTTGAAAAAAACCCAAATCCCAAACCCTCTCTTTAACTCTTTTTTATAGTGCCCTATTGAGTGGTTCCACTATGGATGTGTTGGACTGACAGAAGCACCAAAAGGGAAATGGTACTGTCCACAGTGTACAGCTGCAATGAAGAGAAGAGGCAGTAGACATAAATAAGTTTCTTCAGCTGGAAAACCAATTACATACTAAAGGTTTTGTAGAGGACTTGGGAGGGGGAAGAACCCCCACCACACTTCCTTGCAACCACTTAAGGGTTAACATAGCAGTCATAAGATCTTGAACTATTGATTTTGCTAGTTGTGTTTTATTATTGTAAGTAAATTATTTATGCACATTGATGTGCTACAGATACTATTCCAGTGAGCCTTGGACTGTTCCAGTGGCCAACATATGCAGACATTTGTACTATCAAACCATTTTCTCTAAGCAGTGGGCATTCTACAATTATTCAATCTTCAAAAAATTCCGATAAGTCAAGATTTTAAATGTATGTTTTATATTCAACAGATATATTCTGCTGCATGTACTGTACTCAAGAGCTGTTATGTAACACTATGTATATAAATGGTGCAAAAAGTCAGTGCTTTGGGAAAAAAAAAAAAAAGAGACAATGGTTTTTAAAATGCCTTTATAGCTTTGGTTCTTTATGAAACTTAATTCAGCAGGCTGAAGAAAATGGTTCTTGTATACAGCGGGCTGTTGTCCTCTAGGGTACTTGAGTATGTAAAAGCAAAAAAAAATGCTGTAGAATAAAACAAACTTGTGCCATTAGTCTTTATATGTTTCTGCTCCAGAGAAGGTGCAGGCCATAAGAGGAAAAAAAGGTGTTAAAGTGATGATAAATTTTTATACCAAATGTGTTTATTTTTTTGTGCAAGTAATCCTTTAAATTTGAATTGTATTAGGTGTTAAAATAAAACAACCTCAGCTCCTCAAATTAATGTTTTCTGTACATTTTTCAAAAAAAAGGTTTGTCCCCGAAATGGTTTCGGGAGAATATAGCTAAGTTTGCATAAGAAATTGCTACACATGACCCACGTGAAGGATTGTTGCACAGGATGTTTCTCTGGTGGGTGGGTAACTTGTACATATATAGGCAAACACTGAAACACCGTTTGCCTCAATGCCTCTGTCTCCAGACGATCTGTGGCACCTGCTTAAATGGGCACAAAAGGTCTGTTTTCCATGTGGTTAAAAAAAATAAATCCCTACTGTGTCAAGAGATATCCACAGGCAGGGTTGCCTTCCTATTTCCATGGCACAGATGGAAATAGGAAGGGGAGAAGAAAACCACGGTAAGCGTGTCTTGTAGCTGCCATATTCCTGAACAGTGGTTTTCACGTGAAAACCAACACACGGTTCAGGAAAGAAGAAAGAGAGAAATAGTTCATCCTGCTTGTAGAATCCCTAGAGCAACAGGGAGGATCTTGTTAGGAAGCCTAAATGCAGGCACATAAGTGGCTGGATCTGTGAGTTGTACATGTCGTAGTACAGGATCAGAAAACTGATCTTTACATTAGACCCTTGACAAAAATATAATGGAAAGATTTTCTGTATTTTTGCCCTGACTTGCTTATTTTGGACATAGTTTGTAGATTTCCTTTCACTGACAATTTCCTTTTGTTGTTTTTGTATGGCTCTTTCATGCAGCAGCACTGAACAGAAACAAGATTATTACTCCTTTATTCTCCTTCCTCCTTCCTTCCACTACTACAAAAATACACTTTCCTGTTGGAATAAAGATTTTACTTTAGCACTGGGTTGCTCTTCGGGCTGTCAGTGTGGAGGATCATGGCCTTCATGTGGTAGCTGTCTGAAGCCATGCAGAGGGAGAGTAGAGAGGGAAAGAAGCAGTGTAGTTTCAGTGTGTGACTGTGCAAATAGTGTCAAGGAAACAAAAAGAGTTAGGCTCATTAGTAATAGGAGTATGTGCAGAAAATGCAGGCTTTACCTAAACCAAAATGAAACCAGACTTCTGTCACAACATTTATTTAAAAATGAAAAAAGTAGACATTTTAAATCCATGAACTGGGGAAAAGTGGATGTTTAAGAAGGGAAATGTGATTATGGATGATAAATAGACTTTGGTAAAAGAATAGGGTAGAAGTTGGTGAAAATAAACAGCGAAGAACAGTGTAACTAAGGTTCCATTAAAACTGGAACTGAGCCTACTGCCTATGTATTTCTGTGGAGACCTCAGTCTAAACACTTGAGGACTAGAATATCTGGTTTTAAGTGAGGCTGTGGAGACAACAGAGATAACAAACAATTTGTTTTCTTGAAAACTGGTGCCATGCTATGAATTGAAGTTAAATAAGCAACAGGTAATCTGGACTCCCCTTGGACTGAATGCTTTAGGGCTAAGAAGTAAGTCCATTGAGAATTAACACTATATATAGCAAAATCCCTCATTCTGGTGGTAACCGTACCTGAGATGGTGCAGAGACTGCAAATTCAAATAAAAATTCCAATTTTTAGTGTGAGCATTGGTTTGCTGTTTCATTGGATGATATATTTTTTTTCATGGAGGGAGCTAGTTAGAGAACTCACAGGAGGAAAAAACTTAACCTTTGTCCTTGTTAGTACATTAGTATTTTGTGTCAAAGTTCAGAAAATAGAAATGGACAAATGTGAAAAGTGTGGAAAAAATGCATTACGTAAGTCAAAAATGTAGAACAATAAACCCTGTATGCGTTTTTGTTTTGTTTCTTCTAAACAGGACGCCTGTGAGAGAAGCTTACGGGTCAGCAGGTGATCACAGTGTAAAGGCCCTGAGTAACGTGAGTAGTTACACGTTGGCAGAGTCCTTGCCTCATGGTCACTGGAGTTCTTGGAAGCGTCACTGGGATAGACAAGGCCAGGTTGATGCAGGCTACATCAAGGTGTTCAGACGGGGTGTCTCATTAAAGTTTCTTTAAGAAACAGTGATGCGCTGGGTGGAGTGGAGGTCCCTTAATGTTATATGGCTATTTGCAAAATAGAAGAAGAGCAAAGGAATAAATTGCCAATATTCCCAACATGAGGAGGCTACTAAAGCAGGACTCTGCTGCTCTACAGACATTAACAGATCAGTTAAGAGGGGTAAATAGTAACGTAATGTTTGCACTTAGGTTGGGTTCTCAAAAGTAGCAAAAATGGAAAGTGTTAAAAGTAGCAGAAAAATCTCATGATACTGAGTGTCTGATAAAATGGAAGATGTAATTCAGCATTTGCTAAAAGAATGTAACTATAAAATAATATATAAAATAATAGTTAATTCTCAATTTACCTGCAGCTGGGGCCTCTGAAGTAGCTATTGCTCTGTAGGAAAGTGATTTGGGGAGTTATCTAGGTAATTCTGTGGAAACACCAGCTCATTGCTCAGCAGCAGGTGGGACAAGTGCTAAGAATGACTCGGTAGGAGAGAAAGAATAAAGCAGAATAGTTTTACGCTGTGCAAACTGATGGTGCAGTTAGGTCTCAACGTAGTGTAAAATTCTGGTTGGCTCTGCTGCAAAAAACTAGGGAAGGCTTCAACAGGAGGATCACAGTAGTCAAAGCTGTGTGATGACGACACATCTGAGAAGCAGCTGAATTGTCTGGGATTCTTCTGGCTGGGAAAGGGCTGGTTCAGTGAGAATGTAACGGGGATCTGTAAACTCAGGAGTGCTGTGGAAAAGGTGTGGCTTTTGATAAGAAGGAGTAGTAGGGAGGTAGCCAGTCCAAAATGAAAAAAGAGCAGCTTTTTTTCACCCATGGCATGCTTAAATTGTAAAGCTGGCCATATAGCTTACATGGATGCAAAAAGTGACTGAGAAACTAATGGAAGCAAAGTCCACGGAGGCATAAAATGCAGAAGTAACACATCTGGATCAAAAACTCACTGAAGACTGATCACTAGAAATCAAGAGTTTGTAACCAGGGAAGTGTTCCTGGATGCCTGTGACGGTCCCACAGCCCTCTGGCATACACCACTGAACACCATTTGATACAAGGCACTAGGTTAGGTGACCCTTTGGCATTATGCAGTGCAGCTGCTTTTAGTTTCATCTCAGTGCTCCAGCATTTGGGTGAATTTTTAGGATGAGGAGGTATTTGTAGTACCACAAGCTGAGAACCCATGTGCTGAGCACTGTAATAGAATAGAAAGTGGTCTATGCCTTGAAAACTGTGTTGTCTGTCTGCATCGTGAAGAAGCAACCTTTTCTTTCCCTCAGCTGTAGGTTTCGTTTATTCTATGTCTGAAATGAAGAAGAAAGAGGAAATACATTTACGCTTCCCGCTCTGAAAACGCATCTAGGTTGTCTCTCTGAATAGCACAGAGTAATTTGCATTCTTGTCTTCTTTACTGATCAACCGCGCACAGTAAAGATTAGAAATTCTGAGGTTTGTTTTCCCCTTTCTGTTCCCCCTCACCAGGGAGGACTTTCCACTGCAAGCTGGCTTTTCTTGGCAAGTTTTTTCATCTCCCACCTCATCCCACTGGAATGTCTGGACCGTGCACTTTCTTGTTCAATAGAAGTGACAAGTGACAGAAGGAGGACCCAGGTGGCTTTCCCCTTGACAGCGGCGGGTTCAGTTTTGCACTTACACTAAAAATCTCAGAAGCAGAATTGCAAAAGGGACAAGGGTCTGACCATTTACATTCTCTTAGGGGTATACAGGAATAACTAAAGTCAGGCCACACTCTATGAACACAGTCTCTGCAGTTTTGCTGCTCTTCCCAGGATTGCCTAAAACACTCCGAGAATAACGTAACTATAAGAAGAAGAATGCCACATTTCAGTACATTTATCAAATCTACAGTAATATTCCTCTAGCACTTTCAAATCCACATCTTGCTTTTATACTCATATGATATTCTATAGAGACAAACAGCAGCTTTTTCCTCTAGATAAATCTTGTATTTAGGAGCTATTTGAGCATGCAGAAGTTGTCAGCAAGTTGCATGCTTACAGACTTGTGCTTGCATACGTCACGTCTTGTATTTTAGAAAAAACAATAGTTTCCTCCATTAGTTCATAATAGATTTAAAGTCTTTATTACAAACATGACTTTAACTGTTTGCTAACTGTATTTCCTCTGTCTACTGAAAAAAAAAAATCCTGAAAAAAACCCCTAGCATATTACAACTAGAGTAGAGAAATACTTGCCTCATGACTGTACAAGAAATCTACGTAACGCAGTAGAAAATGACGAACAATGTTAGAATACACAGCTGTTCTAACATTTTTAAAGCTCTAATACTTTTTTGTACCTTGTACTTTATATTATGAAAACTTCTGAGTGTTGTGACTGCTCTGTTCCTTTCTGAATATTTATTCAGCAGTGCCCTATACATTGAATCAAATGTGTATACCCACATTTATGAAACCGGCTACTGCCAGAAGTTTAAGAGTACAGTGAGGGGGTTCTTAAACCAAATAAAGTAGATGCAGTTGTTCAGCTACAATTTCTGTATTTTTCATAAAGATATAAAAATTCGGGGGAATCCTAAGTATACTTTTGTTGCTGAACACAGATTTATTTATTAGGTTGACAGTTGGTTTTCCTAATTAGGGTTATACTAAGCCTTTCTTTCTAGAAGAATAAATAATAGTTACACTGTATTTGTGCACATGAGAATTGGTGAACAGAAATAGGGGAGCAATGCAAAGATAATTTTGCATTCCTTCCACCTGCAAAATTGTGGCCTTCTGATTTCAAAGCAGCTTTTACTATTTCTTTTCAGAAAAAGACGTGGGATAGATGTTTGGATGAAGTTTGCAAGCATGAGTGTAGTTAAGTGCTGGAAGGGGTCAGTCAGGTAAGTGCTATGGAAATAGGGAATCCTTTCTTGTCAGAAGTACAGGAATATTTTTCCCTGTGTTGATAAAGGAAATGTTTTTTTACAGCTCTGTTTTATTTTGGTGAGACTAAAATTACATTGTTACTGTGTGGAGGCAAAAATACATGCTCATCAAATTTAAAAAATGTTTTAATAAATGTTCAGTTACATAGTTTGCTTGAAAAGGTGACAAGTTGGAGTCTTTCTGCTGTGATGAATTCATCCGGATACGGTATTCTTGACTTAAATTATTTTAAAATGTGTTTAATTTCTCTGTTGTGTTGTTTGGGGCTAAATTAATCTCAGGCTTTTAAAGAAAGCAGATTCTGTAGATGGATGGATTAGTCAATAGTTGAATGAACTGACAATACAAACATGTTCCTTAGTCAGGTCTGGAAAATGAAATGGTTCTACAGTCGGTAGTATTGACCAACCCCTTTAATTTAGGAAGGTATACCATACATTTCCCAGGGATCTTCCTGATACCTTAATATATTTGGAATGGCTAAGAAACTGAGGAATAACCAGAAGTTAAGCTAGGAGCTATTTTAAAATTACCCTCAAAAAGTAAAATTATTTGTTAATCATTTTAATCCAGGTTAGAAATTTTCTTAGACACTGACTTAAAGCATGCTTTTGCACACAGAAATGCTGATTTCAGAAGTAATGATTACCTTTGAAAGAGTCGCTTACATCAGAACAGTTCTGCCCGCCTCTTCTATAACACTGTTGGTTGCTCTTGTAAGACATAAATACAATCTAAAATATGCACTGGGAAAACATCTCAGTGAAGTTTTAGCCCAGGACAGGAAAACTAAAGATGATTCTCAAAAACAAAGAAGAGAAAAAAAATCCAACTTTAATGTGTTTTGGTTAGTATCTCCATTAATGTTCAAGATTTACCAACTCTAAAGCATTTTTCATTTTGAAAGTGCTTTCTAAACACTCACCTACCCCTATTTACTTAAAGACTTCTGTTAAGAGGGTGAAAGGAATGTACTGGGAATGTCTCTCTATGGAGGCTGACAAGCCTTTTCATAGAAAAATCCTGAAGTTTTCCTTTTCGCTATTGTTTGAATCTTAAGCAGTAATTTTTAAACTCATGGAGGAAGGAATCATCTAAAAATGTTGTTTGCAATTACATCAGCACATGATAAAACTCTAACCTGATTTCATATTTGGCTAATGCTGGCATGATTTTAAATCAACCCCAAATATTCTCTGTAATTCTCCTTCTAAAGTCTGTTTTAAAACAAGCAAATTAGCTATCGGCCCTATATACATTTTATTAATTCTTTGTGTTGGCACTACCTGGTTTTACATTATTTTCCAAGACAAATAGTCTCTTCAATACGCTTTAGTTTTAAAAGTGCATCAGAACGTAGTTATATGGAAATAGTGACTGATTTAAAAAAGTTTAATAAGAGCTTATTCAGGCGCTTCATACTGTATTTTAGATGGATTCTGATTTGGTTATATTTTGGTTGTATTTTAATTTTTGCAAAATCAAATCCTAAGAACATATACATCTGCCTCTAGTCATAGAACATACCTCCATAATGAAAAAATGTAACAAAACAACCCAAAAAAGGGACGAACCCCAACAACCCAGTAATCAGACAATGAACAGAAATGCTCCTATTCACTTTTCAGCCCCTCTGGCCCATTTTAATTAGGTGTGAAGTGTAGAAAATCACAGCAAAACATCTTCGATCTCTCCGATCTGAGAAATGTCTTGCTTAAACCTTCCTTTTCCCACAGCCCCTCGCCTGGACTGCCCGTTTCACACGACCCGTTTAATCGAAGCGGGTAAGATCGCGCCCTGTCAGTACGATGGCCAGCTTCCTCCCGGCCGTTCCGCAGCGGTTCCGCGCGACGTCCCTCCCTCAGTTTCGGGTCCCGCGCCCCTTCCTCCCAGCGCCCTGCAGCAGCCGTCAGGCGTGTTTTGAGCAAGCTGGGCCGTCCAACAGACCGGAGCTGAGAGGCAGCGTGGTGACCCTGCGTGGGGCGGGACGCGAAGAACTCCTCAGCCCTCACGCCAGCTGCAACGGGGACCTTCCGTATGGCCTCCTTCCACTGCAGTTATTCCGGGCACCTTGCTTTTGCTAGCTGTAAAAACGGTTAAACTTCGTTTTCAACTTCACTGTTAGAAATACCGTGTGGAGTACATTGTCAGAAGTCAGAGCTTAAAAGATGTAATGTACTTAAGGGTATTTCTAAAGTAGCTTCTGTGCCACAGCGCTTGCTGTTATCTTGTTCTGCAGCAATCATGCCGCGGCAGCTGGACTCACGAGAGAAACTGTATAGTTACAATCAGATCAATAAGTTCAGACGTGTACCGTTATCTTTTTCTGCTTGGCCGTAAGAACAACAAAATAGCGTGTCTTGCACCTCCACATATTCTATTTGCCTGTACAACAATTTCTCATATACGTGCACAACATGTGAAGTGCCCCAGGTCACTCATTTCTGTACTGGCTTATTGTATATTCTGGCAGCACCATGAGAATGCGACAAACTGGAATAAACTGTTATATGCTCTAGTATATATAATAATGGCTGCTCTTGATGGGGCTGGTTAAATGTATGGGCGCCTTGAGAGGCACAGGTGAGCATTTCGTCTACGTTTCTGTGCGACGTGCTTGTCTTAAAAGTCTCCTTGCTAACAAAGGAGCTCTGTCAAACAAATACCCATCAGTGCAAAGCCTTTCAATAGGAAAAAATCAAGTTCTTGTTCCCTCGTGCCTAAAACACCCGCATGTGTGAACTCATCCACTGAAGTCAGTGGAGGCCATAATGTGGTTTAAGTTGTATGATATTTACTGTACTGGGAGTAACCAAATTTAATGTCCCAAATGTCTGAAGTGATTGGCACCTGGAAAACTTGGTCCAAAACTAAAGAGCTTATTTGCCAGTTGCGGCAGGCACATGATCTGCAGCAGCACAAACTAATCATCTAGAGGACAACACAGAGGCAGCTGTAGGTACCTGAGAGCGTTGCACCCTTGTTTCACGTGCATACAAGAGAGGTGACAGTATTTTCTTGTTTGTAGGAGACTTCCATTTGTTTCCCTGCTGCCAAAGAGCATCTGGGGACTGCTGAACCTAGGAGACACTGGGATAGTCATCAAGGGTCTGTGAGTAGTCTCAGCAAAGCAACCACTCTGCTAAAGAAAGAGGATGTTCCTGATCATAAAAGCGGTGAAGGGGAAGAAAGGCAGCCAAAGGTAATGGGATAGAAGAAAATACAGTTTAAGGAATTTAGGGGGTGAAGTGGAAAATGGTTGTTTATGGAATGAGGAGTTGTATTTTTCTCCTTCAGCTTCTAGAAGTTGGTTTATTTGAAACAGATCTTGCTTCTGAACTTGAGGGCAACTGTATAAAAAATGGTGCTTGGGGGTGACTGTCATGAATTTTCTGGTTACATTGGCTTTTCTCATTTTTTGGACTGTTTTGGGTCCACTTGTGGTATAGAACAGGAGAAAAAAGTAAGCACTCTACTAGTCTTGGCTACCTACATGATGAGGCCAGGCTAAAGCGAAAAGGGAACATGGCAATGAAATAATTCATTTTACACAAAAGAAGAGGAAAGACCTTGTGACAGGACCTGGAGGACTATGACATTTCAATTCTACGTTTGGGGTTTACTGGAACAGAAACTAGAACAATTAATTTAAAAAAAAAAAAACAAAACCCCCCAGAGGAAATGCAAAATGCTAAACGTTAGAAATAAAAGGGTTTGTAAATCCCTCTCTTTCCCCTGCTAAATGCCCTTACAGACTGGTCCTTCGCATTTGTTGCTCTTGTTCCAGCAGCTCCGTGACTGGCTCGCAAGCGTCACACGTTCCGCTGTTATAGCACGCTATTTAGGATACATCCTACCGTCCCCCTGGAGGCCTGGCTGAGCGATCGCTCCTTCCTCTTTGCGGTAGCCTCAGAACTGGTATGCTTACCACTTGCTATCCCTCTGCACCCTGTCTCCTTCTTGTGGAAGCTTTTCTGACCCGGTGCTGGGGGTGGAGGGGAAGGGCCCGGCGTGGGGAGGACGTCCCGGTCCCTGGAACAGTTGGTGAGCGATAGGGATAGGGTCCATCGCAAACGTCATCTGAGCAGGTACGGAGTGGCTAGGATGGAGTCAATGACACCGGTATTCTCAGTTTCCTCCCACTCCCGTTGGTCATTTCAGTACACTTTCACCTGAATTTGAACTGGAAAGGAAAATACTACTGTGCAGCACATAAAGTGCATTCAGAGCCCTTCTGCAGGTACAAGGCAGGGAACAGCTCTGCTTGCAGCAGAAGTGCGTGAGAAAGTAGAAAAGTATTTGTGCAAATACCTTTCATATAAGTAGCCCAGAGAATGACACTGGAAAAAATACAATAAGAAGGATCTAGATCACCTAAAAGAAGAGATTATTCACTGTGTTAAAAGAAGAGAATGATTCTTAGAGAAGACAGGGCTCTTATTAGAAAAAGTCTGCAGGAAGAAAGAAGAAGACCTGAGAATGGAAGTTCAAATGTTCTCACCTGAGGTGTGAAGAAGAGGGGGACCAGCAACATGCCAGAGAAGAGATGTGGACTAGGACAAAATAAAATATTTACTTAAAATAAAAAGGAATACAAATGCTGTCAGAGGTCATGAGATATTTCACTTTGTTCCTGTTCTGCGTACCTGAAGATAAATGTCCATGTTCTTGCAGCCGATCAGGGCATTTTTTGATTATCACCGATTCTTATTCAGCTTTCAGCAGTAACCAATGAGTTTGAGCAACCAAACTGGCTACAGAGTCCATAAATCTGTGTGTAATCTCAGAATAACTGCTGAAAGAGGATTCTGTCAAGAGTCAGTGAGTAACTGTAGATAGGAAGAAGCAAAGAATTTGCTGATCTATTTCTTCCCCCTGACATGCAAATTTGCTTTTTAAGCAGGACCCAATATTTTCATAAGACTTTGGTCTTCAGCTGCTTTCCCTTACCCTCATGTCAAGCAACTTTCTGTAGTATTAACATATATAAATAAAAAGATACCTGCGTTTCATTGTCACCCTTCTGCCAAAAGATAGCAGTGAAGAACACAGCTGAGATACAAAGAAGTGCCTCTGGACAAATAACTCAGTTAGCCCAGATCCCATCTAAAACTTTAGGGAAGCTGGGGTAGGTTCAGTAATCTGGTGAGCTGAGTATCAAGCTTTGCCACTGCCTAAAAGGTCCCGTTCCCTTCCTCTGTTTTACATCTCGTTCATTCATGTTCTCCCACTGTTTAACTTGTACCAGCACTAAGGCCCATTGGATCTCTCCAAGAGTTGATTTAACTGACTCACTTGGCAGAAAACCAACCCAGCTGCACAGGTTTTTTCACATAAAAAGATCTAATGAGCACCCCCACAAGGTAGGAAGAGAGGAAGGGAAAGAGCAGGAGCAGAGGTAAGGAGGAGACGATAAAGGCAGGGGAGAGGGGAGCAAGAAAGACCTTCCCCTTTCCATTACTGGAAATGGGAATTAATAGACGGGCCAATCTGCCCGCAGAACTGCAGGCCTAACAGCATCTTTCTTCAGGCAAAACATCCAGCAATCACAGCTCTTGACACACGGGTAGAGTTTACAGATTAAGGATCTAAAATGGACTATATATCGACTATACATATGTATGGACTGTAAATCCTATGATAAGAAAAGTAAACACACTGCTTGTATAGTCCAGATCATTTATTGCCTCTTACATAAAGACAAAATATTAAATAAATCGAACAATAATGAGAAGCAAAACTAAAAGGGGAGTCTCCCCTAAAAGTCTTCTCCTCTTAACCTCAACTGTTTTGCTTTCCAAGGATTTGCAGAATCTTTTCTGCTAGCCTGCCTTCGCTGCGAGCCAAGATCAGAGGGCTGAGCCAAGGCGGGATTAAGACGTGAATCTTTGTTCTCTGGAGTGCTCTGTGGAATAAAATCACAATATCATTAAGGTTTACAGTGTTCCATGAATGGGAAAAGGGGAGAGAGTCTGGGTTTTTACTATGCTGGGATTAATTTAAACTTCAGTAGTACCAAATCTTCCAATGTGCAGAGCAGTAATGAAATGTATTTCTCCTATTTTCTTCACCGTGTGCCAGTCTTCACCATCCACTACTTATAATGGGACCACACACGGGACTGAAGACACTGCAAATCTAACTGCAATCTGGATTGAATTCAGGGTGAAGTAAAAAATCGTGGAGGGTGCGGCTGAGCAGGCTTTCTCCAGCGCAGTTTAGCTAGATGTTTTGCTTGAATATTTACAGTGCTATTAATGCCTATTGTTCATAAAGCTTTTATCCAGTATTGAAGTTAGTGAGAATTTATGGCCCTTGGCATAGTTTTTAGTGTGCTACAAAATAAAAAAAGAAATTAAGGAGTTGGCTATAAACAATGAAAATTGCATATAGGTTTGTACTGTGAAGATGACAGACATGATTACAAGGACTTGACTATCAGTTCATTTAGAAAAGATCTGTTTGGGCTTATTTTTCATGTAAGCTCATTTATCACTGAAATGGTTGCTGGGACGCTATACTTTGTAATTTGAAACTTGCTGTAGAAAAGAGCAATTGTGAATAGGTTTTTAAACATATTTTCTTCTTGGCAGCCCCAATAAGGTGAAATTATTGATGCAAAATGGTTTTTATTATATCAAGTCCTGATCTTACAAGCACTTGTATCTGGACTTAACTTTATTCAGAGTTGCAGAATGATTCATGTTAGATCTCTGAGTGAAGTTAAGCATGCATAAAATGGATCTATTCAGCTAGCCTTAAATTCCTGCTAGCTTTCCGTGCCTGATATTTTCTTCTTGGTTGGCTCCTTGCAAATATCTGTCCAGGTTACTACTTAGACCATCGAAATCATTCTTCAGTGGTCACTAGCTTTCACCAACAAACACAGAGACTTGTGCAAAATGGAAGCTGTGTGAATATGAGCTGGATTGCTTAATACTCCAGTGAGATGATTAATGGTGCACGTTACATGCCTGCATGGCATATTGGCCAAGTCCTTTCAAATCCTAGACCCTGGCAATTATTAGCACGTCTTCTGACTTTCCTCTCACCTTTTCTGTGTCAGGGTATCTTTAAACACTTACAGTCTATTCCAGATGATGCAGATGGAACTGGGATTCTGGCCGCAAGCACTGGAGATCACGCTTGACGCACATGGCTGGTTGGTTTTGGCAGAAGCGGTCCCTGCAGGACCTTGCCTCACGCAGACCAGGGCAGCAGCTGGCTGCTGTAGGGAGCATCCAAGCAAGCAGTCCTGAGTGAGTGGGAGGAGTAGGGAGAGGTAAACAGGCTGGAGAGCCCTTAATCCATGCGGTGGGAGCAGCCACTGGAAGGAACAGGTCTGGGAATCCCGAATAGGAAATGAATACTAAATTTGTTTTGTGTGTCAGAAAGAGGAGATTTGCAGATTTCTGCTAAGAATTCTGAAATATGTACATGTACCTGTGCGAATAAATACTTAGCTGGATATTTCTAATCTTACAGATAATTGTGTTCTGCAGTTATTTGAATATTATGCACTGAGGAATCTTTCTTGTGAGTTCAGAACCCAGGAGGCCTGACTCTTTATCCGCTTATATCCTTTTCCTAAGTGACTAGTTAACGCAAGGGGAATTACTCCCAGTTTGGAATAGTCCTGGCTTATTTTCTGAAGTGTCAGAATGTGACCAGATAAGTCAGTAGGCATGTAAGCCCAGAGATGTGGTGGAATCCTGATTCATAAGATGACAGGAATCATGTTCATTGCACTCTAACTGTGACTGAGAAAAGTATTTACAGCTTAAGAAATGTGCATTACATGCTATTGTCATGAAAAGAAACCACAAAACATAAGGAAAAAGCCAGCTCGCTGCTTGGAACATCTGGGAAAAGCAGATGAACAGAAGGCTGATCCCAAGGAGCGTACAGGAGGCAGTGATTTGCCTGCCCTCTGTTGATACCCTTCACCTCTGGTTTTGCCGTTATCAGTCTTGGTACAGTAAATGTTGTCAGCTTGTCCTGAAGACTTGAGGCCCATGAGTGCTCTTGGGGCTGCGGGAAGGAGGAACTGGCTCTGAGACACTGGGGAAAATGTAAGGACAAAGACCCCGCTTCTGAGCTGGAAAATGATGTCGGGCTGGAGGGAGAGCATGCTTACTTGCTGTGCCGAAGGTAACCGAGGGAGCAGCGAGTGAGGACAGAAAGGATTACTTTGTTCTAGTGTCAGACTCTAGCCAGGGGATACGATCTCCACATTGTGAAGCAACCATTAATGCAAATCTTTATAAACTGGTTTTAATCAAGTCTTCTAGCAATAGCACGTAAAGCTCTGACTAAAATCCCCTCACTAAGAATCTGGGAGAAGTTGACAACCGTGCAAATACCACCCACACAGCTGGTGGTTGTGGGCCCAGAAATCAGGGCATGCCAAAAACCACAGGACAATCCCTTAAAACAATAAAGCAACTCTACGATGCTCTCCTCCGCTGCTGGGGTTACTGTGGCTCCCAGGCTGGCTGGAGTGTCTCTGCAATCCTCCTCCGAACGTACCAGCTCCCCGGGTACCCTTCTCCATTGTATGGCAGAGACCTGCCCCAGGGGCGGCCGCAGGGAACCCGTGGTTTTCCAACGTCCGCTAGCCAGATTTGTTGGCTTGCCAGAGGGTTTGCAGCACAGACTGGCTGGAGCAGGGCCCAAGGGTGGGAGCTGGTGTGCTGGGAAGGAGGGAGCACGAGCAACATGTCCCCAGAGGGCAGAGATGGGAGTTTCTGTGTGGATGGCAAGCACCTATCACGGGAGGGTACGGGCAAGTTTTGTACTCCTTTCCTGGTCAGGATAACCCAGGAGTCTAATTTAGACAACGACAGCCCCAGCCAGAAAACTAAAATGCAGTGTGCATGTGACAGCTGAGGTTCTGCATGAGGTGTTGAATCACTTCTATAGCATTTTTCTGTAAGTACAAATTGATGGTTTTAGTATGGAAAAAAAGGGGGGATTTGAACGCTGAATAAACACCAATGCTTCAAACAAATATATGCTCTACTCTTCGTTGCTGTATATAGGCCTTAACTTGCTAATGCTGCTGTTCAGTTGTGTAGACCGGCTCAAAGTTATCATAACGATGCTCGTTTCTTATATGTGAGTCAGTGTAGGAAGAGCTCTTTCTTTTAAAAAATAGCTAAGGATGGGGGGGATAAAATAGATGACTTGTATACAGATATTTTTAGCTAAAACAACTTGATTATATGAGAAGTTTAGGTCTATAAAGATAACAGAGTTCCTCAACTGTTCCCATCTGTCTTGTCCCTGTCCTGTGTCAGCAGGGGGAAGTAGTAACTAAGACCTTCTGTGGCTTAGATAGTAAGTGCTTTCATTGGAGTATTTTTGTCCACCCTCCTTTCTTTCCCTCTTTGACATCAGTAAGAAGTTTTATTTATACACTGCTATGAGGTATTATATCTACTATGGAAAATTACTGACAACTGCTTTGTCAGTGACGCTTAGGTCCAAGTAAATCCGCTTCCTTTTACAACATTTTTGTTAATCTGGATTAAAATACTGCAGGTGCTGCTCAGATTTCTACTGCCGGCAAGATATTAATATTGTTTCAGTTAGGCTGACTGCTGTAACAGCAGTTTTCTAAAAATTGCAGTGATGGTGGCTTCGAGGCATGCGGTGAGAGCAAGGACACCTCTTGTTCCCCATCCAGATCCCAGGCTACGTCTCCAAACCCCGTGCCTGCTCGGAGCGGAGCTCGTTTAGCCCCACCCTCTGAGCAGTCCAGCCTTTATTTATATGAAGTCTGTGGTCCAACTGGCTTCAGATGGCGTGTGTATGTGCGTGTGCCTGCCTTCTGAGTGTGTGAGACGAGCTGGGATCATGAGCCAGGGTTGTTCCAAGTGGTTTTAATCAGCAGCCCATTAGAGGAGAACGGAAAACTTGTAACAGGATAAGAACCGAGTAAGTAAACCTAGCTTTGAACTCGCAATCTGGGCAAAACAAATGCGAAGGAAAATCTTCATAGTCTGTCAGTTTTCAGATAAATGGTCACTTTTAGAGAGAAAGCTGTGCATGCTGACAGGAAGGAGGCAATTTAAAAGGACTGGAATGAAGGAAACTGTAAAAACAAAGTGGGAACTGAGAATGCAGGAGAGAAAAAAACAGCAAAAGGATCGTTCACAAAGTTGGTACGTTCTCTTACTCTTTTCAGCTGTGGACAGGACGTGTTAAGCTTTAACCTCTCGCTTTCTTGGATGCTGTTGTGCGGCTGAGGCGTTCCTTCTGCGAAGAGGGTGAGGACTTCTGCTCCTCACCTGTCTGCTGGCAGGTCTGTTCTCCCGAGAGCGCGGTGCGGCTCCTTACAGAACACCCCTTGGCACGCTGCTGGTTGCCGCTGCTCACTTCTTGTTTCTTCACAGGTAGCTGCCGTGCCCCCATGGGAGGGTGCTTCCCAAGCCTCTGCTCCTCCGGAACCCGGGACTTGTTGCCAGGCACCAGGAAAGCGCTCAGCAGCAGGAGCGGTGAAAACTCTTGCTAGTATTGGGTAAAGCGTGCCTTTGACTTTTCTTACCCTGGCCAGACGTGGCTACTTGGACTGCATCTGCAATGTGGCAAAGGGCGAAGTGAGGACGGCAAAGAGGCCATGGTTTGTGGGCAAGTCCCCAGGTGCCGCAGGCTTTGTCGCCCTCGTCCCTTCCTCCTGGCCTTAGTGGTGGCCGTCTGTCTGTTCTGCCAGACCCTGACTCCTCTCATGAGCAGCAGCATCCTTTCAGCAGTCGTCAACGGGATTGCGCCCAGCAAACTGACTAAGACACAGCAAGGACGATACAGGGAGGTCTCCCCAAGCCACACTCACTGCTTCCTCCCTGGCAGCAATTCACAGACGGTGAAAAAGGTAAGTCAGCTGGAGCAGAGTGCTGAGCAATAATTAGCAAAGCGAGTCTGGCAGGATCATCTGAGTCCAGCTAAAATTAGCATAAGCTTGGAAGTCAGATCTGTATACAAACAAATGGGTGATCTAATGACAGCGGCATATGCGAGCACATCTCCGTTACCAGCTCCTCAGTGTAGCGTTATTAACATAGGAATCCTGAAGTCTTTGACTGAAACATGGCATTGCTCTGTGACTCCAGGGAGATTTCAGTTCGCTGCACAGACCATATTTTATTTTGGCTTTAGGAATCGGTTCAGAGGCTCTGCAGTACAGGCACGTAAATCAGGAGCCAGTGGGGTTTCATGAAAGTGACGGAGGCTGTTAATTAGCACCGGGACTGCAGCTGCCCTGTCTTAAAGTTATCTGCTGGTCAGTTTTGAACTTTTACTGGGATTCTGCTGAAAAGCTGAATTTAACTGCATTCAAGAAATAAAAAAAAAAGCGCTTTTCACACTTTCAAGTCACACTATTTACTTTGGAATCTTTGTCCCACAAATTTTACTTTGTCCTTAGGTTACCTGACCTCATGTTTATTTTGTATAGGCTTCCTAGAATGGGTGTTAAAACCTTACAAATGTAGACACTGTTATTTTAGTTGGAAAATGTGGTTTGTTAAATGGTCCAGACTGAGGTAGTTATTTTTACTCTGGAATCTGTGATCAGCACTAGCACAAATGTTTCAGGTTTTCTTCAATCCTATAGAAGGCTGCTAATAGTGCGGCAGATACTGCACTGTGAAATTATCATTATGCTGGCGTTTTATATGCAACTGCATCAGGACCATAAACATGTGACCTCGCAGATTATGGACAGCATCCACAGAAAGCAGCTCAAATTAAAAAAAAAAAATAAATTAGAAGGCTGCTTCTTTGGTTAGACAGCATTCGCAGTCTGAAAGGTCAGCTGTATTGATTTTAGGAGAGCAGATGTAAAGTGCATCTTCTGCGACAATCAAAACCAGATATGTGAAATAACTTTGGCATGAACTCTTTAACCTTAAGTCTTAAAAAATGGATTTTTTTTTCTTGTGAAGGTCAGAGAGATTTATCTTATGAGTTGCAGAAATGTACTCCATGCTGCATTTGTCATAATTTTATGTTTTAATGACCTTTTAGTACACTAGATACCCCAATTTGGATTTGTTCAATAACGTGACATGAAGAATTACAATTTAAAGGGAAATAAGCACAGCTGACAGATGCGGGTCACATTGTGTTACAGCTTTTGACACTTACAGTCCATTTCTTTTTACTCATCGCTATTGTAATGGCAAAGAACATTCCATATCTTACCTTGGGCTACCTAAAGTCAGAAAGAACTGGTGAAACAATGGCGAGGTTTTGCTAGTATGCTCTTTGGCTGAACATATCTGTAATTTCTTCTTTCCCAATTTGCCTGAGAAAAATGCAGATTGACATTGAATTGGTGTGCTGGCTGTTTGAAGTGAGAAGAAAGCTTATGTTTTTTCAACATGCTGTACTTACTGCCCTCCAGCATACATGGTTGGATGTGACTATCACACGCACATGCTGAACCTATAGTACAGATGTAAACGCACGTGTTAACCCTTATAGGTATGTTTTCCAGGGCTGTGCTACTCTAACACATTCCTCTTCAAGTTCTGAAGACCACCCATAGCTGCCTCGCTGTTCGTCTTGAAAGTTTCCTCTAGTGCATGATGAACAAAATGTCTTGCACATGTTGGGATGTTACTCTGAGTTGCTCTCTGTTTCCAGAGAATACTCAGCTGGATGTGTGGGCTGAATAATAATCTCTGGGAACAGAAAAGACAAACATCTCCAAAAATCTCTACCACTTTCCTTTGAAAGTGTGTTCTTGAACTGTGTGTTTTCACCCCCTGCTTATTCAGATAGCTGAACTGTTATCTTGCTTGATTTTATTGGGTACCCGGTAACATCTAAGACAGATGTCATGGTTGAAACTTTACACTGTTTTATTTTACAATTACGTGCCCACCCACAGTAGATAGTTT
Source organism: Astur gentilis (assembly GCF_929443795.1). Lineage (NCBI taxonomy): Eukaryota > Metazoa > Chordata > Aves > Accipitriformes > Accipitridae > Astur > Astur gentilis. The sequence goes on along the minus strand of NC_064890.1, from coordinate 26,290,523 downwards.
GGAAACAAGTTTTCATTAAAGCTCTGGTTGAAATCTTCATGTATCAATCTGGAAAAATACTTTAAAATATAGTCCAGATTATTCACATTTTTAATTAACTAGTCATGTATTCTTATTCTATAAAGAGTCCAGCAAGCAAATTTATTAAAAAGAATCTGTTGTGCAGTTGAAAAGTGACTCAAAGCAAACACTGCAATATGTCTTATGAAATCAAAGTTCATGAATAAATTTTAAGGAAAAGAAGACCCTGCTGGAGATAATATTCTTTAGATAACACCCAGTGTTTCTGCGGTTTGAGCCATAGCATCTATCACACTGCAGAATCTCTTCTGGCTGGGTAGGGGCAGGTTTAATTCTTGCTTCCTTCAGAGACACAATCAGTATTGTGTTGAGCCTACTGTGAGAATTTGGTTGTGATTTTTATTGCACGAGCAAAATCCCCTTCCAAAGTCTGATAATTTTTCCATTCAGGGTATGTGTAGCACTAAGTGCCTAAAAAAAAAAAAAAAAAAAAAAAAAGCTGGCACCTTTTATGAGCCATCGGGGGAAGCAGAGGGAGAGATCTGAGGAAAAGTGCAGCTTTGCCACTGCATCTCTGATCTCAAAATTAATCTCATTTTGGAAGTGAAAGTTCCAGACAAATGCAGAAAAAGCATGGGGCTGGAAATTGCCAATTTGATCTGTGAATGTGTCTTTAACTACATCCAAGATGCCCTGGGATGGAGCCATTACTGTCAGGCACATAGTGCAAGCTGTCTTTTTTTAAATTGCAAGAATGCAGATTTCATTCATAGCCTGGAAATCCTGACAGAGCTTATAGTACTTCTCTCTGAGGTATCACACATTACAGGAGTTTTAAAAGCTGCTGCAGAGCTGGGCCTGTAACCTTATTTTCACATGAAGAGAGGTCAACATTTTCTAGTATAAAATTAAATGTTAATATGTGTAACATGAAAAATAGAAGGCTTATTTCTGAATCTCCAACCTTAAAGGCAATGGAGGGACATATCACATTCAGCAGCAGGCTATCTTTGGGTTCAGCCAGGCACTCTTATCTCCTGTGTGATGAAGTATTTGCAAATATGTATAGTAAGGAGAAGAGTTGGTGCTGTAGCATCAAAACTGAAATAAGTATCAACAAAAAAGCCCATACAAGCCCTATGTGTAGGTTTGTCTGGCACGGTATTGTGCCAGAAATACCTTTGGTACCAGCCAGATGTAAACCGTTACGCTAATCTTAAGTAATATAGCTCTGCTTCTCAGCCAGTTCTGAGAAGAGCTAATTAGGTGGTTATGCTGTGTTTCCACTCTCTGAATTAATTCAGCCAGAGCCAACTTAGGTGTCTCTGCAGAGCAGTGTGTTTTGCCCAGGTAGACATCATGCCTCTTCTGTTGGGATGAAGCAGTGAGACAGTATTGCTCATGTGGTAGGCGCTGTTTTGGCATAGTAGCTCTCTAACCATAGCCTAGATTAAAAAACTTAGATTTTAAAATTTTAAGACGGGTCATGAAGGAGATTATTTCATGGATACTCACAAGAGCCTTGTTTCACATCCCCTGGCCATTTAAGGCCAGCTGAGGAAAAAAAAAAAACCAAAACAAAACCAAAAACCAAACAAGAGATGCAGCTGGTTATATGAGAATTTAATGAGTAGGTGAAGCTGGCATCTTAATAAATTAAATGTAACAGGTATGGTGAAAAAAGATGTCTTCTCTTTCAAGGCCCTCAACCTGCTACTTATGTTTGGTGTAAAAGAGATATCTCCGAGAGGAGCTATAATGAGGTCAGCAATCAGAAGAATGAAAAAAGGTTTTTTAATGTCTTCATTCTGAACAAACAGGATTGGATATCAATTACTGGGAGTCGACAGTATGAAAGGTGCAAGATAATAACAGCTTGATGTGGCCATGTCTCAGAGATACTCTGCAGAAAAAAAAAAGAAAAAAAAGACAAAGAGAAATATCATGTTTTAGTCCTAATCAAGGTCTAGAGGAAGATCCAGTTGAACATCTTGCACAGGTTACAGACCCAGGTGCCTATATTTGAAAATTGGGAGTGAAATTACTGAAAAGCTGAGAAATTGTTACTAGAACTTTAGAACTCTAGACAACCAGAGTGGAATTATCCTCTCTTTACTTGAGTGCTCCACTCCATCTTGTCGGAGACAGAAAGCCGAACTCCATAGTCAGTGGAAATAACTGCCTCTAATGCAAAATTCATCATCACTTAATGCAGACATTTAAAACAAATCTGATGAACTTCACTCTCTAAAGGCATATGTCTGGGGTTTTTCTACTGATTTTTTGGATGGAATATACTTGCTTCGGTCAGAGTAAGCAAGGAACAAAGGGGGAAGGAGTGTCATGGAAGAAGGCATGGGGAAAGGAGGCAGGTGTGGGAAGCAGAGTAAGGAACTATGGTTGCAAAGTAATAGTATCCTCAGAAGGCACAGAAGAGATTGTCCACAGAGGGGGCTGGATTTTTGCAGGGGAAGAGAAAGGGAGATGGGAATGGAAATGCAAAGAAAAGAAGACAAAGCTAGTGGGAACTTTTGAAATGTAAATATGTGAAAAAGGAGGAAAGAAGCTGGATGATAGAATGAGAAGGGGCGATTTTTGCTATTATGCAGAAATGGAGTGTGGTGAGAGCTCTGGATAGAAAGGATTACATTATGCATAATAAGGTTTGATACATTTTTAAAGTAAATTTAATCTTAAAAAGGATATTTATTTTCTAGAATACAGTAAGGGGATGAGAACTCTTTTCTCCTCACAAAAGAACAAAGAACTTTGCTAGGATGACACCTCTGTTAATAGAAAGCAAGCGACAGATGGTATGGTATCAGCAACTGGTTTCCTTGGAATGATACCACATTCAGATTGCAACCTGCAAGAGAAGGAAATTTTATTCCCCCTTTTCAGTGTAAAATGCAAAAGGCACTGAGGAAACAGCTATTTTTACAGCGCAGATAGCTAGAGATATTTTGGTGATAAAGGGCAAAGCTATTGTGGTAGCAGTCAGGAAAGAGGGGCAGGGTGGAGGCTTTTTGCAGGAAGGGAACGTTGAGAAGGATGCATCAGCAGCAAATGGGAAATGGAGGCAGAATCTCACTCATGCACTTCACTGGAGCCCTTGCCTCAATATTAGCTGTTTTGATAAGATGGTAGAATTGGCTCATCGTCTGTTCTCGAGACAAGGCAGTTAGTGCCGTGAACTACATGTAATCATAAAGCAAAGGCATTTTGATAAAATACCCCTGTACTTCCAGCTCAGACTGCTGGTGACGACTATGCAAATAACTCCAGTTTTGCTCTTGGATTTATGAAGTCATCAGAAACCAGCCGTCAAAGTAGTGCCAATAATCTAGTTGCTTGTTCTGTATTTATTCAACAAACAATTGGAAGCAGAATTACATTCCAACCATTTCATTCTACAACCCAGTCCTTTCTGATTAGGAAATCTAACAGAACATAGAGCCAACACATTTAAATATCCTCCAGAAAGTGAAACAGGAAATTAACTTCTCTGTTACTTCTTGATACAGGAGCTATGTGCACTTCAAATATAACGGTAGTATGAACAAAATACTATTTCTATGAGCTTTTATGCAAACATGAAAAAGATTTTAAAAGTCACATTTGGAATTAATAAAGGTCTGCACAGTCCTGTAAATGAACAACTTTGGGCATTACAACCACAAGCTAAGTTTTTATTATCGCTCTTCTTATTAATGCTGTTTAATATTAGTGCAGTAGTTTCTAGGAGTCCCACTCATGGATTTTTTGTAATGTTGTTGTGCTAGGTGGTATTTAGCAGCAAAGGCAGATCCACTTCCTTTGCTGGCTAAATGGGAATTTAGGCAGGTCGCTGCCTCTAAATATTGCTTGTAGTGCCAGTGTTGTTCATATAAGGCTGGTTCTCTTTCGTGGTATTTCTGTTGTATTCCCCTTTCATGGAAAGGCCTTTTGGTTTGCACAGTGGCTCATATATCTCTTTTGCAGCAGCCCAGTACCCAGAAAGCAGTGGGGTTAAAGTAAGCTGCAGTCAAGTTATTTGAAGCTGTTGGACAAGACTCTGACAGTAGTGGCTAGCTTGGTGTAGAACAGTGGCTGCCTGTAATCAACACAGGGACTAACGCCACCAGAACTGGGTAGCTGAAAAGATGATTCACAATTTTTGAGTTCCTTCCTCAGAGAAGCTTAGGCAGACATGAGTTGGGTCATTATGTTAGGAAGAAGAATTTTGTTTCTGCAGTTGAAGTGATGGTCAATGAAATTCTATGGCAACAGTTCAAACTGTGTATTTGCTTCCCTGCCAGGCAGAGACAATGCATCAATATTTATGGAATTATGCAATGTTCTTGGAATCTGAAAAATCGCCAAGGAACTGTTTTTCTCTCCTCAACTGGAAATATCTTTGCTATTTTATTCTTGGCCAAAACAATGACAGTAATTATATATTATAAGGTTCTGTTACTGACCAAATTTTGGTTTTTTGGAACAACCCAGAATTCTGTACAACAGTGGAAAGCTTCAGAGACTAATACAATCAATTACATCTTTATACATTCATAACCTAGAATTAGATAAACTGGTTTCAAGGAAAATGTCAAAACATTTTCTGTTTAACAGAGAATTTCACAGCTATGTGGAACTTGCAGACAGAACTAAGAATCGCAACTCAGATAATAGCTGTCTATTTTCAGTCGGACAAGGATGGTTACGTAATTCTTGAGCTTTCATATTATATAAACTGGGCTGTTTATCTTATTCGTTGAGCCCTCAGAGGAATATACATTTGATGTGATAATTTTTTAAAAATCCGTAATAAATTTTATGGAGCTCAATTTGTTTTCTTTTGTGTTTTTCATGTTATTCTATAAACTGAAAACAAAATTACAAAATTCATTTTTATGCATTTTTGTTCACTTTACAGCCCATTGTGGTTTGTTTAGACCAGTTGTTAAGGCTGTGGATCATCTGTGTAACAGCCTATTGCACTAAAATGAGGTCAGTGACTCAGTTAAGTGCAATGGTTTGCAAGCTGTAAGAGCAGGTATATCATGTCAAAGCTCACATAGGCCTCATCCTAAATCATATGGCAAATCTCAGCGTTGCTGTAAAGCCTCATTAATTTCTGTGGAGACAGCCACACTATTCTCTAGGTAAGAAGACATGGGCCACAGATGTTCTTTACCAATCCTTTTCACATAAGGTGTATTGAACCTGTAATAAACTAACCTGCTAACAAATAGCCCGAGACTTCAAACTGGGGAAGAGCTAAAAAATGGTTGGGACGTGAAAATGTTTGACCATTTAACAATTAGTCTCAGATATTCAAAATGTTGTGGATCCGTTTTTTTGGCCTAAGCCTGCTACACATTAAAGTTATAGGAATGCCAAAAACATCAGAACCATAAAACGTCACAATATGCGAACAGCTTATTTTCATCTATTGCACTCTGCTTCTTTTATACCAACTCTCTGCCCAGACTGCATTTTTATGATTGAGAAACATTTTATAAAAACCAGCAGACTCTTTAAGTGTACAAACATGACTGCTATTGCTATTAATATTGGAAATTCTGAAAAACATCCAGTAGTAACTAGATCAGCATGGCCAGTGATGTAAGGCATTTTATATAGAGCTTTGGAAAAAATTATGGAATCACTTGCTACAAGCGTGCAGTTGGCCAGAATTTTTCTAAATTTTGGGTAGCTAGCGGGTAGTTTCAAACCAAACAAAACCCCCACCCTACATTGCACTGGCTTGGCAAGAAAGCGGAGAGGACACGTTGCATCTTGTAACCTGGACTGCAAATAGCTCCGAAAGGGCAGAGGAAATAAATTTGGCAATACTACTCACGGTTCTCAAGCAGGCACCCTAAAAGGTGCTGAGCTACTTCATACTATTTAATAGTACCAGATTAGACATCAGGTCAAGCCGTTAAATTTAGGACCCTGAATTGTCTCGGTGTCCCAAAGATCCCGTCGTGGCTTTTTGGGAAGCTCGTGGAGACAAGCGCTGGGCGTCTAGCGCCTGGGCGGCGGTGGGGGCGGCTGGGGGCCCAGCCAGGCCTGCCGGGTCCCTCCCAGCCCCGCGCCAGCAGGCTTGGACACCGGCAGCCTGAAGGGTTTTTGGGTGTCTCGGCTCTGCGTGTCCTAAGGAAAACCCTCTGGAGGGCTGGTGGCGTGCTCCGTGTGCCAGGGCCGTCGCGAGCCCTCTGGCCGCCCCTGCAAGGCTCCTGGTGGGAGCCGGCTGCTGCGTGGGCCCCGCGGAGCGGCTCAGGGCCATTTGCCTTTGTGCGTTGTGGAAGTGACCGAGGTTACCGCCATCGCTTGAACTTCCTTTCTCCTTTTTATGCTGTTATCAGTGTTCTCTTGAACATTTGCCGTCGCCGAACTAGAGCGTTGTAAACATTTCTGCTAATCCCCGGGGAACCGGGGAGAACGTCGGCTGCACCGACGCTCTCCTGGAGGTGGGAGGGAGAGCTCCCTTCCCCTGGAAGGTCCTGCTGCGGGCCGGCTGGCACGGGCCGAGGCCTCTGTCCCCGGGGACCGTGGGGTCCCCGTGGCCCTCAGGACGCCTCGAGGCCCGTTGGTTCCCGTCCCCCCGCGCCTCGCCGGCCAGGCGGAGGCAGCGGTGTGGTGGGGGGCTCAGCTCGGCCCCCGGGCCCAGGCGGCACCCCAGGCCAGCGAGGCCTGTCGCACCAGGCGTGGGCTCTGAGGCGGCAGCCGGGCTGGGGCGAGCCCTGCAAGAGCTGCCTGTGGAGTGTTGCCCGCAGGGGAAAATACAGGCGTGGCTGGGTGCTTGAGGTAGAAACTCTTAAAGTTTGTTTGTAGAAACGTGCTGAAGGAGTGCAGGAGGCTTCGCTTTTGCGAAGGAAGGTGTTCTCTGTTAGCGTGAAAAACCGCAATGACCGTTAGCGAGGAGGGCTGCGCACAAAGCGCCGCCAGGTCCAAAGCAGGGCCCTCGCAGCAGGCAGGCAGCGAGCACCCTCAGCCGCAGAGGAGGGACGGGAGCGGGACGAGCCATAATCGCCCGCTAAAACCCGATAAAGATGCGTCCTGGGCTGCAGCCCCTCCGCGCTCCTCACGTGTCCTTAGTTCACCCCACAACACTGGCCCGCGCAGCACACGTGGGATGGAAAATTGGATTTGCTCGCAGGATAAAGCGAGAGGTGTCTCTCTCCTGATTTTCTTCGGCAATGCAAGTGAAATGGAAAGTGGGAAGTGTCCGGCTGGGCTGCCCAGAGGAGGAGGAGGGAGAAGGGAGCACAGGAGGGGGGGCCAGGGCAAGGGCTGGATTTAGGGACAGGGAGGGAGGGAGGGAAACGGAGAGGAAGGGCTGCCAGCGGCTGCTGGTGCTGTAGCAGAGCAGGGAGGAGAGAAGATAAGAAGAGAGAGGGGGGGCAGTGTTGTATTGAGATATTTTTCAGGGTCCCCTCACTGATGATGCTAACCCTTGCCATCAGGAAAGTCTGCTCTGGAGCAAAAGCAGATGTGGCGTTAGAGGCTCAGGGCTCAGAAATAGTTCATGGTCCTCACTGCCTCAGAGAAGCTTACGCTTCAGCCAAGCATAATGTAAAACTGCATCCTGTAATTGGGGAACAGACTGCTGAGAAGAGTGACTTTATCACTGGGTCCCAGTCCTATAAAACCGAACAGATCTTGAATGACATTTGTTCATTTCAAAGCGTCTGTCTCTTTTCAGTGTGGTACACAAAATGGTGGTGCCTTGTTTGTGTAGCGCTTCGTATCTCCAGTGATAAGCTTACTAAAATTAGAAGTTATGGAGTAACATAGTTTTTAAAAGATATACTGCTAACTACTGCTAGGTTGATATTCATGAGCTTGCCAAGAACTAATTTCATGTAATGAATTTAATCCCTTAAATGCTGGTATGTTTCATCCTAAAGACAAATACTTTTCACCAAAAGAAAATCTTGTCTGTTTATGGTATTTTAATTGCAAAAGAACAGTTAGACGATTCCAGATATTAGTGACCTCTTTCCCACATGGAGCATCCTATTTTTATGCTGTATTGGGTTTTCTGTGGCAAGGTTTTGGTAGTGTAGGGGCTACAGGGGTGGCTTCTGTGAGAAGCTCCTTGAAGCTTCCCCTGTGTCCAACAGAGCCAATGCCAGCCGGCTCCAAGCTGGACCCACTGCTGGCCAAAGCTGAGCCAGTCAGTGACAGTGGTAGCGCCTCTGAGATAATGTATTTGAGAAGGGGGGAAAAAAACCCTGCACAACACCAGCAGCAGCCAGGAGAGACGAGTGAGAATATGAGAGCAACAGCCCTGCGGACCCCCAGGTCAGTGCAGAAGGAGGGGGAGGAGATGCTCCAGGAACCGGAGCAGAGATTCCCCTGCAGCCCGTGGGGAAGACCCTGGTGAGGCAGGCTGTCCCCCTGCAGCCCAGGGAGATTGACGGTGGAGCAGATATCCACCTGCAGCCCGTGGAGGATGCCATGCTGGAGCAGGTGGATGTGCCTGAAGGAGGCTGTGACCCTGTGGGAAGCCTGCGTTGGAGCAGGCTCCTGGCAGGACCTGTGGATCCTTGGGGGGACCCACGGTGGAGCAGTCTGTGCCTGAAGGACTGCAGCCCGGGGAAGGGACTCATGCTGGAGCAGTTTGTGAACAACTGTAGCCCATAGGAAAGATTCATGTTGGAGAAGTTCATATCTCCCATGAAAGGGACCCGACGCTGGAGCAGGGGACAAGTTAGGAGTCCTCCCCCTGAGGAGGAAGGAGCAGCAGAGACAGCGTGTGATGAACCTACCCCAACCCCATTCCCTGTCCCCCTGCGCTGCTGGCTGGGAGGAGGTAGAGAAAATAGGGAGTGGAGTTGAGCCCAGGAAGGAGGGAGGGGTGGGGGGGAAGGTGTTTTAATATTTACTTTTTATTACTCATTGTCCTACTCTGATTTGATTGGTAATGAATTAAATTAATTTCTCCAAGTCGAGGCTGTTTTGCCAGTGACAGTAAGTGGTGAGTGAACTCTCCCTGTCCTTATCTCGATGCACAAGTCTTTTGTATTTTCTCTCCCCTGTCTAACTGAGGAGGGGATTGATAGGGCAGCTCAACGGGCACCTGGCATCCACACTTATGTAAGCCATAAGATATCCCCCTCTCCCAAAGACCCAATGACATTGGCCCAGTAATTTACTTTTTTCAGATCTTAATGTCAAGCTCACACTCTCTGTGTGTTTGGGGTGGCTCTTTTCCATTTTTCCTTGCAATGAGCTCATATCCCAGGCTATTATACAGAGGAAGGGTTTTCTCTAGATGCTGTTGTCCCTAGGCACTATGTGGGAAGACAGTGCATGGTAGACAACCCAAGAGTTCCCTGGGATTCATTGGAGACATCATACACCTTTCCACTTGCTCCTATATACAAGTGTCTCTGTCAGTCCTCCTCTGGGCTGTATCATGTTGGACTAATAAGGTACTGACAATGTTACATTTAATTTGCTGGAAGTACAGCATCTGCAGTGCTGTTTAGGATTCCTCTGCATGCTTTTACCTCAGAACTCTTCTTACTTTTCTTAGTCACGCTGCATAACAGAACTCAGACCCCTGCACTTACCATCTGTGTAAGACCCATGTTCCTTGGAACAGTTTACATGGGACCCACCGAGTCTTCTCTGCTAGGTGACCGACAGATCAGCCTGAGGCCACAGTCAAAGTCACCTGGCAAATACTGTTACCAGCTCACCAGAGCAGCCCAAATTTCAGCCAAAGGTGTTTCCATGAAAGGAAGACCATGGTTTAAAGATCCTCCATTTCTGCCCTGAGCTTTTGAACCCTTGCAATATCAGTCCAAAATGAAGGTAGAAAAAACAGGGAGGCAGACAAAATGGAATTTGTGGTCAGAAGTCCCTGATATAAAGAGACTTCTTAATTATACCAGAAATATTTCCCAAATTGTCACAGTAAGTTGCTAGTTTCTTTTTGTGAAAAATAACAGCTATATATTATACTGCTGAGGAATGTCCTATCTTACAACCATTGTATTTTCATCGTGTTTCCTGTAGATCAATGACTCCATTCTCCAGTACTTTGGAAGCCGTACGAGAAGAGCAGTTCTGTATGCACCTCCTGCCCACCATGAAACCGACCGTCAACTCTGTCAACGCATCCTGGCAAAACATGGATATACAGTCACGGTCCTTGAAAACAGGAGGCTGATGGAAGATCCCAGGCTTGAGGGCCCTTATCGCAGTAAGAATAATTGGAATTAGTTAATTCATTAATTACTAAATGTTAGCTATTGATCCATCATTCTTCCACAGAGGTAAAGCTTATAAACTCTAGATGTGAGTAAGGATACAAGCCAAATTCTAGCCCTTCCCAGTTATGCAGCTAACTTTCCACAATTAGATGATTCTTCCATTAGATGCTTCCTTCTGTTAAAAAATGCAGCAAAGTGATTCATCATAGTCTTGACAACCAAATCAGATCAGTTTGGTTCCTGATGACTTCTCATACCAATATAATTGTGGAGTGATTTTCAGTAGAGCATTTCATAGCAAAACAAATACCTGCTACATTTGGGTCTTTCTCATTTTCTCTCTTAGGAAAAAGCTGTATGCATGAAGGTACGCTTTTTCCTCTGGTAATGTTTTGATTGTTCTGTAATGTTCACACTAGCTTGCTAAAGAACATGATACAGAGGAAGTATATTTCACACTTGCTGCAGATGCTGGGGTAAATTACTGCTGGTTCTTAGTTCCTCTTGCAATTTGATCCACAGTTAAAGCAGGCTACTGAAGAAGTTTGGTCTCTTGCACAAGAGACAGTAGCTTTGTGGTGTGGAGTCATACTGTGCCTGATAGAGGAGCTTTGGGCACCAGTTATATATATGCTGACCATGTTTAAGTGCTCTTGGATACTTTAGAGGTATGAACTGAAACTGTGATCTCAGTTTGGTCTTTTGTTGGAAGTCAATTTTGGAACTGGAAGGCTTTGAAAAAAATGCACAGGCCACCATTCTGTCAGGAGAAAAACAGTGTGTTTGGTTATTTCTTGTGCTAAGGGGAGTGCTGCTTGCATCATTCAGGCTTGCAATACATTCCTGGGGTTACCAGGGAGCTCAGTTTTGATTTGTGCTTTAACCAATCAGAGTAGTTTCATAGATGAAAAACGTAAGTATTTCACATCGATGAGGCTGCTCAAAATTCAACCACTAATTTCAAGTTTCTTTAAGAAATTTTATTGAAAATGAGGTACATGCAGTTTTCTTGGAAGGCTGTACTGAGAAATAGTAAATTGTCTTCACCTCGGTCTTTTATTTTAATCTGGTTTCAGATACACCTTTCAGCCACTCCTTGCCTTGAGTACTTTCCATCCCGGAGTGACAAGATACAGTGTGTCCACAGGTTTTTCTCATGTCGGATGTGCCACAGAGAAAAGATAGCATGTCTGGGGATGATGTGCACCATCTCTGTGAAATACTTTTGTTTCAAATGGCCACGGAAGTGGGGAGGAGAAATTCAGTTATGACTTAGAACAAATCACTGTGCTAGATTTTGCTACAGTGATCAACTCAGGTTCAGGTTCTCCAGTGCAAGTTTGTACCCTCCAAACACTGCCTCTGCAGAAATCAACTTAACTGTGGGTATTTACATTTTACAGGCTAGCACCAGTACTTCCTGCAGTATTTTTCCAGTAATGAGGGGGAAAAAAAAAAAAAAAAAGGTTTTAGGTATTTTCCAGGAACATGCTACAGCTTCCAGCAGATGTTGGAGTATGTTAAAAAGTCAAATGCTTGCCAATTTAAGGTAAAGTGTTAGACTCTACTAATCCCATTTCATGGCAACATAAGTCTGCCTTCGACTAGTCCCTGTGTTATGTAAGTGCCTAGCTTTCAAGTTTTGTTTTAAAAACAAGAAGTAAGTAAAAGAGCATGTCTGCATGCCAAATCAATAATCTTTTCTTAGAACTAAACAAGTTATGCTCAAAGTTATTTTTCTTTGCCAGTAGATGATGGGGTTTACTGTTCTGGATGGGATAGTACTCCTTATTTTGGAGAAGGATATTTTGAGCTATGCTTTATCATAATATTTTCCTAATAGGAGTGTTATAAATTATTAAAAAATACGTTCCTTGAAGCCTCTATTAAAAAGATACAGATAATGGACTGAGAAACATAGCTCATGAATGTTGTGGAAAATCTATAAAAAGAGTAATTCCTTCTTACTTGCTATTATTTAGCAGCTCTATCCAGTGCTTTTATTTTTGAGCAGTCTGTCTTACTCGTGTATCTTTCAAAGTTCACTCTAATTTTGAAAGGATTTTTTGTTTAGAATGGCTGAGAGCCAAGAGTCTAGCTGAAGTCATATATGGAAAAAAATTCACCACAAAACATTCCTAACTTTTTTGTGCTGGCCCGCTATTCATTTTGGGACCAGTTCTGCTCCTGTTTGAAACTGAAATGTGACAGCTCTGCACACTGATCTTCCAGGGAGATCCTCCACACCTGGGCTGCAGCACTGTGTCGAGTTCATTGCTGTCAGAGAGAAACATCAGGAGAATAGTTTTCTTCCGTGGAAATTTTTCACTTCTTACAGACCAACCAAACCATTTTGAGTTTTGGTAACTGGGAAATGGTTGGCTAAAAAGGAAAAGGATACCTTTTTTTTTCAGGCAAAGAGACTGTGGTTTCCTATGAAAAATCTGTACAGATGCTTTCTGCAGTAAAATATAAATTATTCAAACCCCTAATTTTTCACTGAAAAATAGCTCCGTCAGTAAATTCTCAAGCAGCTTTGGTTGAACAAAAAGTAGCTGTGCTTTCACCATTCCTTAGCAATTAAACCCACATGGAGGGAAAAGCCCATGGACTGAGGATATCTATGCCTGCTCCAAGCTCTTTGAGTCTTCCTTTTGCAGCAGCCCTAAATAATCCATTTTTTCTGTAAGGTTTAACACATCTCTTAGTCTGCTTCTGGGATGGAGATAGAGAGGTGGTACTGTGTTAGTAGCAGATGACAGGATAGTCAAGTTTTGCGGAGAGCTGGGATTGCCACCTTGGGCATGCAGCAGCTGCTGGGATAGATCTGTTTTAGCACGGTCAGTATCTCCAGTATCTGTGGTAAGTCCATCATGAAGCAAGCAGTGCAAATGGAGTAGGATAACACCTGATGAGAAAGGTATCAGGTTGTATTGGCCAGCACATCTATAAATGGTACACTATAAATGGTTTGCCAGCTAGGCAGGAGAAGGTGTGCTTGGTGTGTTGTTCCTTCCTTCCTCCTCCTTTTTTTAAAAGTGAGAATCTGCTCATAGAGATATAGCCTCTGGGACACGTTCTGCCTTTGCTGCAGCCTGGGAGCAGGTTTGAAACCAGTGTCACACAGCTTCAGGGAAAATAATAAAAGGGTCAGAAGGAGGAGTGAGAAAGCCCCACACATCCAGGCTTTCTCCTGGGAGGTTTTCTGTGCTGAGCTGCACAAGCCTCAGACCTTCCTTCCCCCAGCCCAGCACAGAGCTGTGCTGCTCTATCAGGGATGAGTGGGACGAGCCGCCTGACTTCAGAGCACCCTTAGGTCCTTCCAGAGTGGCAAACGCTGGAGAAGAACTTGCCAAATATTTTCCAGAGTCTTCTGCCTTCTTCTCTGTTCTTCCAGTCCAAGAAGCTCTCATCTCTGGGGCCATGGCAAAGATTAACAGGATCTGTGGGTCCCTATGGCTCTGTAATGCCCTGCCAACATTTTCACAACTTTAAGAGGAAAGTTTTATCTCAGAAATGTGTTGCACTAAAATGCTTTTCTGCCCTCCAAAAATAACGTTCCCTAGTTACTGTCTGCTGCCTGAACCTTTCCTGAATTCCATACTTTCCCCAGATGACATCTTCCAAGATAATCTGCTTATATCTTTCTTTCTGGAGCCATCAGTTTTTCTGTCCTTTGCTCAATATGCCTGCCTCATTAGTCAGTGGTGACATGCCTTTTATAGGCAATTCCTAAATTTCTCAATTCTTTACCTTTACTAATAGTTACACAAATCTCAGAAAACTGCAGGCTCCGAAAAACATGTGCAGTTGTATGCTACAAATCTAACCAGCCAGTTTTAATTCATTCTGCAATAACATGCAAAATTCTGCTGTTACTGCTAGCTTTTGGAGTGGAAAAGATTCTGCATAACCTTAATGATAGCCAGTCAGTTTGGCCATGGAAAAAAGCACATCTATTCAGGCCGCTGGCAAACTGAGTGCAGTGTAACGTTATATGCTCCCTGCTGCCTTAGAACGTTAATTTTAATAATTCGGTGGAAGTTTGTGCAATCGCAATGGGTGACTTTAAAAAAAGAATCATAAACCATTTTCATAGTATTAATTTTACAGGATCATTTCCTATTTTTAGAATACTACAGTTAAGTATTTAAACTTTACTATGGCTTCTGTTTGCAGTTTGAGTGACATCCACTGAAGATGAAATTTTAGCCATGCCATTAGAAAGATCGTTACAGTACATATTTTGACTTGGGTTTTTTTTTGTGATTTATTGTTCCATAAGACAAGTATTGAACCCAACTTAGCTTTGGTTGATATTTATCTCTTGGGTCAATAAGTCTTGATATTTATTTCCACTGGAATCAATACCAGCTTCATGTCCTATTTCTCACCTGAGATTGTTAAGTGGAGATCATATACTATATATATATCCTTAAATCTACATATATTGCAAAGAATATTAGATCTGAAGTTATTTCCTCTTTGCTGACCTTATCAATATGCACTGAATTCTGTTCTGTTTTCTGCCATTTTAAGAGCACGCTGTGTTTAAGTACTTGGCTCTGTAAATTAAGCCGTTCCAGCAACTAACCATGAGGATGATCTGGCTTTTTGCAGATGTGGGAGCGGTGCTTGGGTGGAGCTGCTCCAAGAACAGGAAGGGATGAGTGAGGCAACAGGCCCATGGGAGAAAATCCGAGCGAATCTTGGCCTTTCTCTTTATGTACTGGTGGCAAGAGATCTGTCTGGCATTTAAGGTGGCATCTCATGGCATTACTTGCATATTACTGCAAGGAGTGAATAACACTTCATTGTTAAAGAACCTGAATATATTCAGACATAACTCATTTTGCTGTAAAGTTCTGATTCGAGAATTGTTGTATTGTTATGGCAGATACGGCCTCAGCTGCCTCCCTCCTTGGCTCTCTGTGGAGCGCTGTTGCTTCCTTGTACCCAGTGGTTGCTCCCTGTAAAAGCTGCTGCTTGGGGAATGTCAGGAAGCATGAGCCTGCAGGAGCAATCACAGGTGTTCAGCAGATGTGGAGTGATGCTAGCTGCAGGTTTCTGTCCTTCTCTGGATGGTGCATGACTGCAGAAGCAGTTGGGGACAGATGAAAGAAAATTCTGCTTTGATTCTCCCTAAAAGCAATTTTCCAAGTCAATCTTTGTCAGTTTTTCATTTTTGTTTTTTTTGGGGGGTATCCTTTGGAAAATCTGCTCTTTAAAGAAAATCTACATTTTCCATGGGAAAAAATTGCCTGTGTCTGTTCACTTCTATTCACAGTAGAACTAGGAGGCATAGAAATGTTGCCACACCAGAGTTAGAGATGGAGAAACTAGGATAAAAACCATATGAGTCACTGTCAGAACTAGGATGAAATGCACGCTCCTTGCTGTATATCTTTATGTTATTCCTTTAGCATATTGTATCACCTCTGGTGCTCCTCACTATTCATATTTTTGACCAGAGGCTAAATCAGCAAAAGAATCAGCTTAATTGCTGACATCTGGCCAGCAGCAAGGTAGGAACTTGCAGAAGTGCTACTTCATAAGTGCAGCCAGTAATAGTTTCCTCAGGGCTGCTAATTAGTCTAGAGAATAAACCACTGCTGTGGGATTCGAAGGCCCCCAGGGCCATGTCTGGTGACTGTCAGACATATGCTTTTCATTTTCCAAGATGTACTATATCAGCAGAAGTAGTGAGAAAGAGGAGGTGGTAGAGACAGGAGGACAGAGTGATGCTCTTTCTTCAATGACTGTGAAGACTGGTATGACTGGGGGAACAGAGGTACTTAATAACATAAAATATTCAAAAAGTCTGCTGCCAAGGAAAAAAGAACAATTCTTCATGCCTATAGTAAATAGGATATGAAGTACTACAACAATGAAAAAGTTGTGTTAGATATTAGGAAAGCTGTTTTGGGAGTAAGGCTAGTGAATTTATCAAATGGATCCCCTGGAGCTGTGGAGCATTCAATCTTAGAGGTCTTGAAATATTAGGTAAAGAGATTTTATTGGGTATAGTGTGTCCCCTTGTGGGGTAACAAGATGGACTCACAGACCTCTTGAAGTCTATGACTAGCCTTAAGAGAATGAGGCAGACAAGAAACTGAAGAGGGAAAACGGTGAGATAGAGAGATTTCAGGTATGAATCAGCTGTGGTGACTCTGAGGAACAAGCAATGTGTAGTTTACAGCATCTTCTTAAAATGCAAAATATTCTCAAAACCCCCAAATCTATGAGTATATTGCTGACAGGAGTGGGGAAAAGGGAAAGGAGGACAAAATCAGTGGTTCTTAGAGTATAGCCAACTGAAGTTTGAGAAGGTAGAAAGCAAATAACATACTCTGAAATAGGGCTGGTTTTCATGGGATGGCATGTAAAAATCAGTAGTAAGAGAACCAAATCTCCTCCCCTACTGAGTGGTTTTCTATGGAGTTTGAAATACATTAACAGGAGTACATAGCATTAGTTCTAACTTTACTTTTATTTCATTTTTTTTTTATTTTTAATTGTTCAGAGTGCAGTTAGGAGGAGACCCTACTTGCTGTTTGTTACAGCCTCAGACAAGTTTCCATGAAATCCAACTAACTTTAGCAAACAATTATAAAGACTAAAGGCCTCAAGGAAAATTGCTGGTGTGTTCTGTAAACATCTGGTTGCCATTTTCAATTACAAGGACCAACCCACTGAAGGAAGCAGTTTAGTTTTTTTGGAACAGAAATGGGACACTGGGGTTTTTGTTCTTTTTCATAGTGGAGAGTAAAGGAAATGTCAGGAATAGAGAGGTCACTAGATGCTCAGCTTTTATAAATACAAAAGTCTCTGAGAAAATTAAAGTAAATTGAAATCAGGTTCTGAAAGTGTAAACAACCCTGTGGAGGTAAGGTTAAGTAAGCAGGACTGGAGATCCTAGCATGCCAGCAAAAGCACAAGATCATTCTATCATAAGTAAGTCATTTAAAATATGGTGCAAAATAATAATGGTGAGGCTAGTCACAGAAGTATTTTGTGGGTTACCCTAAAAATACATGTATATCTTCAAAACTAGCAGATGTAACTTCTCTTCCAAAAATCATTTTGGTTAACTGTTGGTACAAATTTATAGCTCATGGTATGCAAAACTGGTTGGTTTCCTAATGCAAAATACGTGCCATGTGAGTCCTTGGCAAAGTTTTGACAAGTAAAACTTACTTGTCAAAAGTTATGGCAAAGTTTTGACAAGTAAAATTTCAGAAGCATTCTTTTTGCATGTTGTTAAGCAAGGAGCTTCCTAAACAAACTAACTAGGTAGAAATGTGATCCTCGGAGCATACTGAGTTACAAGCATACTTAATGTTTGTTAAGTTTGTTCTGCTTCCTTGAAATGAAAGTTCATATAGTTTTAGGAAAAAAAGCATATGCCAGAAACATACATGGTCTTGATCACTTTTTAATTTTGCTTTTAGCAATTAAGCCTGGCTATTTGCCAACTAGTTGAAAGTGGATGCCCAATCTCATGCCACAGACATCATTAGTTTCAGTACAAAACAAATCAGTTTCTGACATACCCAAATAAATGCTGCTCTCTAATGTGATGCTGTGGTTTCCTGCTAGAAAATCTAAATGCATAGTATATTTTTCTGAACAATATGTATTCTCCTTCTTAATTATTAGCAGAACTTATTCATGTTTTCTAGCAGAAGAGCACACAAGCTATTTTTTGTATCACTAAAATAAACCCTCTATAGAATTGTACTAAAACCTCTGTTTCAAATGCACTCTTTTCCTTGAGAAAGGGTAATTCTTTATTTGTTCATAACAGAAGATAAGGACATTGCACTTCGTCAAGTTAAAACCAAAATATAGCATTTAATCATAAAGTTACCAAACATACCTTTCCTTGAATGTTATTTTTAGTCATATAAACAGAACATACAGGCCAGTGGAGAGTGGTATTTATTGAGCTGACTTAGATCTTACAATAATTAAAATATTACACACCGATTACACAGTGAGCTAAAATTAAAATTTTGCTGGAATAAATTATGTCATGTTAATAGACTCTGAAAAACACCAGTGTCCAGGCAGATACACACATTGGCCAAAGGAAAGCAACAATGTGCAAGTCCACTGAAATTAAATAAATACAAGGGATTAAGGTGTAAGTATACAAGCTTTATAATATGCTAGTAACATGCAAGTCCTGTAAAAGAGTTTGAGGCAATGTTTTGTAACTGTAGCCTATGGGATAAGAAAGTAGCAGCAGATAGTTGTTTATTCAAGTATTTTTAAAATGCTTCCCTTTAAAAAATGAATCCTGGCTCTGGTAGGGTTCAAGCAGAGACTCTGGTTTATAAATATATATGTCTGTTCCAAAATGTCAGATGATTGTCTACTAATATAGGTGCTAGGAGAATGACAGTAAGTCTAGCCAGAAGCCTGTAGCAGTCCTGCCAGAGCACTCTCTCTAAGGGATTGTTGCATGAGTGTTGCCCAGTGTTTTGGCTGCTGGAAGCTGTGCCCGTTTTTGACAGACTCACTGCCTCTGAGCCCTGGTCAGCTGTCAGAAGTGTGGTGTCTTTCCTCATTGTGCTCCCATTTTAGGTAGAGGCATTATATACCACCAAAACCAAACCTTTTTTTTTTTTTTTTACTTTAGCTACCATAACTTTTGTTGGTTCAGATAGCAAAAAGCTTATACACTGTGTGTGCCTTCATTGTAATTTGCAGCCAACCCACTCCATTCCTAGGTTCAGATTCCAACTTTCTCCAGCTGCATCCGCTTTCGGCTGACAGCTCTTTTGAATGCTGCATCCCAAAAATGCCCCAGACATCAAAAGTGCAGTAGCCACCCATGGGTTAGAACATGTTTCTGAAAATGTCACACACAATATTGTTTTTACACTGACTTATTTTACATCAGATGGGAACCTTTCCTTCATGAGGGGAATGATTATTCTACCCTTCTGATATTCATTATACCCCCTCAAAGTTGATTTTTCAGTGTAATATTGAATATTCTTTTATGCATCCCCTGAAGTTGTCAGGTTTGGAGGTAATTCCAGTTTGCACAGATGTTGAAGAGAAAGGAAGCTTCTCTGACATACTCAGAAATCAAAACTAACTATCCCTCAGTTTCAAGTTGGCTATGAGAGCTTTCAGATTTCTGAAAAAAAAAAAAAAAATCATACAGAAAAGTATTACTAAAAGTGACACCTACTCATTGATTAGAGAAAAACCCACATATAATTAATTTGTATCATTTTTGGCAGATGCGTTTACTTACAAAACAATGCCCATTTTTGACAACAGAAGGGCAAAATATGGAAGGGATTTGGATTAAAAAGTAACAAGGAATAGGATTTGATTAACTTGTAACTGGTAGCAAGATTACAAAAAAATAGTCTTAACATATTTCCTCAATGGTCCCTCACATAAGTAAAATATATTCAGACTTTGATAGAGGGAAGGACAGAAGAGCTGAGTGATATGCATTTTGGAAAGTTTGAAACAAATTATTCAAGGCAGAAATTGTTTCTATAACAAGCTCATTGTTGTAATGACTTTGTTTCTGACATTTTTGGTAATGCTTTCCAAAATAAATATTTAGCTATAAAAAGGAGTTTCATTTTTCATTTATAGCAACTACTGTAAGTATGTATGTACATAGAATATACTTTTCTTCTGCATTGTGTAAATGCAAGATGAATCTGACAGAACCACAGTTATTTTAGATCTGACAGAATACAGCTCAATTGATCAGTTATTTGAAAAAGGACTTTTAGTGTAAAAGAAGACAAAACCATTTTTTCTTTATTTGGAAGAAAACCACTGTTTGCTACAATTCATTATTTATTTTTTTTTACAAGAGAGAAAATAGAAAACCTATCAGCATACTGAAGTACTTTGTTAAACAGGCTGATAAACAAAATAAAACAAGACCTAGCTATTTTGGACCAAATCAAGAAGTATTTGTCTGTCTAAATGGGAATTAGGCATTTAAATATTTTTTTCCATCTGGCTTCAGCAACTCTCTCTCAAAAAAAGAAAAGCCTTCACTCCAGTTTCCACAACCACAGTGAGGCTAAGTATCACTGGAGCCTGTCTGGAAGTCAGTCTTCAATAAAAAATAATTGACGTAATTTTCTGTAAAGAGTAGGCTGAAGACAAGGACTTTAAATACATAGAATTTGGCACATGTTAACCCCATTTTCACTTGGAATGAAGTGCTATGGCTTTAGAAAAAAGGTTAGAGGACCTTTGGAGAAAGCTCTAAGAATAGAAAGAAAGAAGCATTCAAGAAAGTACTAGCACAGAACGTAACTGTAGACTAGTTAGGTTGCCCTCTTCATGACAGGATGATGTGTGAGGTAGGAGAAAGCAGCAGGTTTTTTGCTTCTCTACCCAGCTCCATGACACATCTGATTTACATCCCAGACGTTACAGTACACATTTTTTGCAAATCTAACAATGTGGGGGTGTCTGTTGACCTTCAAAAGTGAGAGGTGTGACCCTACATTTCTTTAAAATGTTTGGAGAGGTATTTTTAATGTCTACTCTAGAGTCCATGGTGCATGGAAGCTGTACATGGTAGTTATGATGATGTCCATATCACTGACTTTCAGTAGCCCATGACATGCCAGGTGAGTAGAGTTGAAAGGCAGCATAGGTTGCTGCATAGAAAACAGTATCTGTGGGGTATAGTTGGAAATCTCCCTTACATTAGCCTTGACTTAATTATTGCATCACTGTCTTCTGTGGTTTTGTCCAACTCATAAATAAAATGGGTCAGTTTGCTAGTCCTGAGGACAAGTGATGCAGTATGGCTCATGTCCATGTATCTAAACTCTTCCCCTGGCTGAGGGTGGCCTGCTCTTCACTGAGTTTTAGTAACTGCCACTGGCTTGAGCTGTCTCCTGAGGCATTGCATGGCCACCCAGGGAGAAGAAAACAAACACAGATGATTGCAGGCCAGCGGTTGAGCCTGTGTCCTGACACTGTTTAGTTTAGCCATTGCCTCTATTCCCAAGTGTGATGGGTTGACCCTGGCTGAACACCAGGTGCCCACCAAAGCCGTTCTATCACTCCCCCATCCTCAGCTGGACAGGGGAGAGAAAATATAACAAAAGGCTCGCGGGTTGAGATAAGGACAGGAGAGATCATTCACTATTACCGTCATGGGCAAAACAGACTCAGTTTGGGAAAATTAACTCAATTTATTACAAATCAACCAGAGCAAGGTAATGAGAAATAAAACGAAATCTCAGAACACCTTCTCACCACCCCTCCCTTCTTCCCGGGCACAACTACCCTCCCGGATTTCACCACCAAGCCCCCCCAGCGGCACAGGGGGACAGGGATGGGGTTTATGGTCATCACACGTTATTTTCTGCCACTTCACCTCCTCAGGACAAGGGCTGATCACACTCTTCCCCTGCTCCAGCGTGGGGTCCCGCCCACGGGAGACAGTCCTCCACGAACTCCTCCAACGTGGGCCATTCCCACGGGCTGCAGTTCTTCATGAACTGCTCCAGCATGGGTCCATTCCACGGTGTGCAGTCCTTCAGGAGCACACTGCTCCAGCGCGGGTCCCCCACGGGGTCACAAGTCCTGCCAGAAAGCCTGCTCCGTGGGCTCCTCTCTCCACAGATCCGCAGGTTCTGCCAGGAGCCTGCTCCAGCGCGGGGTTCCCACGGGGTCACAGCCTCCTTCGGGAACCCACCTGCTCTGGCGTGGGGTCCTCCACGGGCTACAGGTGGAGATCTGCTCCACCGTGGACCTCCCTGGACTGCAGGGGGACAGCCTGCCTCACCAGGGTCTTCCCCACGGGCTGCAGGGGAATCTTCGCTCCGGCGCCTGGAGCATCTCCTCCCCCTCCTTCTTCACTGACCTTGGTGTCCGCAGGCTTGTTTCTCTTACATGTTCTCACTCCTCACTCCGGCCGCAGTTTCTCCCCGTCCCAACTTTTTTTCCTTCTTAAAAATGTTATCACAGAGGCGTTACCACTATCACTGATTGGCTCGGCCTTGGCCAGCGGCGGGTCCGTCTTAGAGCCGGCTAGTATGGGCTCGCTCTCTCTCGAACACAGGGGAAGCTTCCAGCAGCTTCTTACAGAAGCCACCCCTGTAACCCGCCCCCCCCGCTACCAAAACCTTGCCAAACAAAACCAATACACCAAGCTTCTCTTTCAGTATTCTGATTGTTTCCTGCCTCTTGGGTATTAAGGAATCTGACACATTAATTAGGGTTGGCATAGGATGCTCGAGTGCTGTAAATGCAGTGATTGAGGGCTGCCGTTTGGACTTTAAAATATGTGTCTTTGTTTCTTGCATAGGTGATCAAACACCATGCTTTTAACATTGTAATTGTTATCCTAATTCACTGTAATTAGAATGAGACAGGACATTAAGACCCATCTACTCCTTAGCTGTTTATCCTGAGGATCCTCTAGATCCATAGAAGGGAAGAGGCTCTTTTCGCAGCCCTGGCACAATTTCTGCCCTTTAAAGTCAATGACGAATTCTCAATAGTGCCATAATTCAGAAGGCTTCTCAGCTCAGGTTCCTCATGTCCTGTTGCAGAGTGGGAGTGGTAGAAAGGTTGGGGTGAAGGGCAGGATGCAAAATATACTCAAGCTGGCGGTTTGGTTTCCTTGGGCAGAACTCCTCCTCCCCAGTTGCTACTTTCCCATTGAATCACCCATTGAATCTTCTTTCCAGCCTCCAGCTCTTTCCATCTGTTGCATGTGCTTCTCTAAACACCCAGACTCTTCCTTGTAAGAGTAGCAGGATCAGCAGGCTTGGTAATAGTCTAGTGGGGAATGCCTGAGTATGTCTTGGGTTTGTTGTAGCTCCTGTTGAACATACTCGTCCAAGTTACAGATTGCCAAATCCAACAGCCTGACAGAGGTGAGGCTGATGCAGATCCATGCCCCTGCGTCCAACCGGCTGCGAAGCTGCGAAGCTGTGCTCCCAGCCAGCACACGCACACCTATACACCAGGTATGTACACACACAGAGCCGGCCACACAGATCAACACACTCAGCACTCACACAAACACAAATAGCACCCATGGCCTCACCCGCTTGCCAGCACTCACACGTGCACTTGTACACCCGCTCCAGCTGCTGCCATCATGGACACACAGACCTCCGAGCCCTGGTCCCACTCCAGGGGCTGCACGTAGAGCCCCAGACACACACACACGCACACGCACACACAAGACAGTCTTGCTGCCAGGAGAGAGTTGGCAATGGAGTTTAGTGAGAAGACAGGACAGACTGCCCTGACCAGGTACAGGCCATGGACAGCCAAGAGTAGCAATCAGCCCGCTGCTTAGAGGTGGAAAGCCATTTTCATCCCATTATTCCTCTATTTCCCATGCTTGTTCCTCCTCAAATCACCTTGATACCTTCTTTTCCTCCACTAAACTAGCCCGTAATAAGCAATTGGGAAATGCTCTTACCATCCACCTCGTAATGGGTCCCAAACCCTTAGACAATGCGCTTCTCCCCCTCCCCAGGTGCACAAGGTGCTTTGGGGCTCCCGTTCACTCATCATGACAGGCAGTGGAGCTGAGTCTCCCCTGGGACAGCTTGGGGGGGACAAGGGCAGGGGCTTGTGTCTCTCTGACAGGGTTACTGAGGTTCCCCCACCCAGCATCACGCCTCCGTGCTCCTTCGCGTGTGCGTGCGTACGGGTGTGCGTGTGCACGTGCATAAGAGAGAAGAATGTTCTGTGGGCAGATGCCTCTCCTGCAATGTCCCAGGGAGCAGCCGGAGCAGGGTGCTATTTGTGTTCCCCCACCTGCTCCAGTTCCTCTAGGCTCTGGTGGGCACATCTGTAGATGAGCTTTTTATCACAGAACCAGCGATCACAAGCACTCCTGCTCTGCTTTTCAGCAACAAAGTTGGGGGTCTGAAAAGTGTAGCCCATGTTCCCCTGAGTTTCTCACAGTAAAATAACAGAGCTTCAGGCCTAAACTTTCACCCCTCCCCGCCCGCCCAAAATAATTGGAGTTTTAGTAAAAGTTTTTACTATTTACTATTCATGTAATAGAATTTTTGAATCCTGGTGGTTTTGAGTCAATTGACTCTGTTGGTTTTTCATCTTAGATCTCTGTATCCAGCCACGAGGAGCTTTTCCTGCCCCCAGTGTGTTCTTCATTGCCTCGTGCATTTGTTTCCCTTCTTTTGCCACTCTGCTCTGTGAGTGACGGAGGTATTTACCTCACATATTTAAACTGCTATTTTTCTTTATGTTATCTGAAGCTTAAATAAAATAACTTTATAATAAACAGTAGGAGATCTTAAAGAATCTTGTGAATATCAGACCAGGGCAGGCATATATGCACACAAGCAGTGCGCAGTTAGGTACTCAAAAGCTGTGACGTGCACTCTTTTCAACTTTGATTTGACTCACTAGCACATGATACATCCTTCCACTTCATGACTGCATGCTGCTTTTTCACATGACTTTGACTCAGGGTGCACAGAACAGGGATATGAAGTTCTTTCCTGGATATAGTCCCAAGAGTTATCAGAGTAACTTGGATCACGTAGCAGTGAGGGTTATCCAAAGGCAATTGTGTCACGCAGAATCTTCTTCCTTGGCACAGAGCAGGGTGGAGCTATTCTTCCCTTTCCACTGAGGCGTGGAGAGCCAAGCGCCCTCTTCCTCATCACATGAAGCAGTGGGATGCACATGTGAAAATCTGGTAATATTTTGATTTATTTTCTTTGATCCATGCATGGTGCACTGCCGCCCCTCATGCTCAGCCCCTAACCCTGCTACCAGGACAGGAACATCATTGCAACTTTTGCAATGCCTATGACAGATGGAGCAAATGGACAATAGCTTCCTTAACTATAGAGTTGCCCTCCCCATGAGCTTCATTACCCCAGTCTGATCCCGACACGTCTCAAGTGCATGACCCTCCTCGTCCCCACATGCACATAGTCTCTTTCCAGTTTTCACCTGGTTCTTCATCCCAGTGCACTGTCAGTAGCCTGTTTCTAATATCTCTCAATCCGGCTTTTCTGTCAGATAGCTTCCTTCTCCATCTTCACAGCAGGTAAGGAAGCACCTACACAGATGGATGAGCTGAGCTTTGGCAGATCTGTGACAGCTATGTGCTTTAACTAGGTACCAAGTACTTCCATCCCAGAGAAGGTTAGGTGTCAGTCCCACAATGATTTCTTGTGCAAGTGAGAAACATATCTAGCAGCTTTGACTGTGGTAGCCTACCTTGTGTATTAAATACGTAGAGAGTAAAAATTCCAGCATTTGGGAGCAACTAGGGATGTAAATGTTTTTAGCTTGCATACAAGTAGAGCATAGCATATTGGATTACCAGATGCTTTTGGTTTCACTGAGGCTTGCTATGCAGAAAGTATGTGTGGAGAACATACCAGAGTAATCTGAATATTCATCCAAAGCACAATGTGTAAACACAGAAGTGGAATAACAGGCTTGAGTGTTTGAACTGCCCTGATGTGTTTGCCATTGAGTCAGGACTACATATTTTCCTTTTGTTTGCTGTTGAACTCTACTGTAGCTCAGAAAGTATTTTGATGGCATATTTTCATAGCTTGAGTTGTCAGATTATACCATGATAAAAACTATAGATTGTTAGAGTTACAATCTGTAATACAAGTCAGTGGAGGAGAATTATTCTTAGCCTGACATGGTCTCTCCGCAATAAGCTAAGAACCATCTAATGCACCTGTCTTACATACTGCAGTACTCTTCTCCCCATGTCAGACAAATATAATTTTTGAATGTACTTTAGCTACTTTTATTTCCAGTATTCTGCTCATTCTTCAGTTGCACAGAAAAGTATATGGATATAGTTTACTAATACTGCAAATTTTTTTGTGCACTACCTTTGTAGTGTACTGTAAGACAGTTATCTGCAAATTGCAAAACACCACTTTAAATCATTTGCTTTAGATTTGCAAATTCTTTCATGGTTGTCTCTTATAGTAGAGTAGTTTATTGTTTGAAGAAAGGATTGTTAATCTATTGCATGACTGAATGCAGTATAAATGGAGAAGGGATTGTCCTGTGTCTTCTCCATTTTTGTACGTATGCCTGCAATAGATTTCTTTTGCTTCTTTTAGAGAAAGTCATCTGCCTTGTATTATCAAGTACTCCAGTAAGGAAGATGGTAACTGGTTGACTTAGTGGGTAGGTCCAAGGCAGTTTTAGAGTCTGGGTCCAGGTGGAAACAGGAAAACATCTTGCCAAATTTGAGAAGAGTTTCGGAGAAACACGTAGCCCTTGTCTTTTTACAGTCATTTTTTCTTGTACTTTTCAAATTCTGCTTTGGATTGACAAGAAAAGCAGGCTTGCAGCCTGGCCCTTTCTGATATAAGGAAACAGTAAGAAAATAAATATCTCTTTTTTTTCAGACAAGAGTGAAAGCATTATGCCTCCCCATTTGTAGTTAGACCTAACATCTCTCCGCAGTATTTGCAGAGGAGATACAGAATAGGCAAGCATTACACTGTTTTTATGGGTGAGGCACTGCAACAGGACTTCAAATGTCTATTTCACTCCCCAAATTCTGAACTCAGATGTGACTGTGCATTAATTCTTGAGCACAGGGCAATGTTTTGTGCTAAGCTGTTGAGGGATGGATGAACTGTCCTTGGAATTAAGACTGGTTCCACTTAGTTCATGCCAGCCTCTCCTCCACAAAGAATGTTTCCCTTGGCACTTCAGATCCTCTTAGTTAGGGGGTAGCTGAGCCAACATAAAACCCTGATCATCCTCAAGGGGAGTGAATAGTGACTGTCCTCGGGATTCCTGCAGCCTTTTGCTGGCAGTCATACAGCAACTGTATGAGGTATTTTGTGAATGAATTGATGGCGTCCAACAAACTCAGCCTCATACATAGGGTGGGTTTTTTTTTACATTTATAATACTACACTGCAAATAATGTGCCAAAAGAGTTCAGCCTAATTTGTCTAGTTAATCAGGTGGTTCCTGGACTGGACTGTGCTTTATGGCAGAGTACAGTCAGTCTTAACAAGTAGCATGGAGCACACTGTGTGAAACAGCGAAAGGTTTGCACATGGACAGGAGAACAGCTGCTTTCCAGAATAGTTCAGAAAATATCAGAAACCTCACTGCCTTTTCCTACACTATCTTCACTCAGCAGAGTGATCATTTCTTCACTGTTGTAGTGAGTTCAAATTGGTGATAGCTCATGACTGTTGAGAGCGACACCAAAAGAAAAATTAAAATATTTCCAATAACTATTTCTTTAAGGGGAAAATTCCTGCACACCTAGGTATGAGACATTCCCTTAGGGAAAGCCCTACAAATGAAACAGTGATATCAAAAAGTTATAAAAGGCCATGTCATTAACAACAAGAAAGCATTCAGTCCAACAAGCGGCATTCTGAGCTTTGCACAAGTGAGACTGCCAAGCTGCTGTAACCAGAAATAGGCTTCAAAGGATATTTTTCCCTGGAGCTTTATCAGTGAAGCTCAGATCTTCAGAGGTGTAGAATTCCCAGGTCCCCAAACCCCATCACACAGCCTGCCTGCTGCTGCTGCCCTCTGAGATGCTGAGGGGCATAAAATCCAGCTCAGAGTCTAGAGCTAGGTGAGGCAGTAGTTCTGTCTTTCAGACATCTGGTAGCCCTTCCACTCTAAACTCTTGACTAGCAACCTATTGGCTCTATAAATTGACCACATTGCAGGAATGAAGCCTGCTTTGTAAGACATATTCGTCTGTCTTGTTTAAAGTTGGACTTATGCACAAGCAGCTACTTCCATAAATATGTGCCTCCTCACCAAACTCAGTCCAATCTGTGCTCACTCCATTACCCTGCAGGAGCAGAGGAGTTTGACTTTTTTATCCCCTGTAGACTATGAGGACTCATGATTCCTGAAGCTAAAACTTACATTCGTCATATGGGCTTTTTTACAGATCAGGATTACAACATGCCAACAGTACATTTGAATACAGTTTAATGTGTCAGTACCTTTTCCTGAAAATCTTCTCTTCACATCCATGGAGCTCAGAGGTGCCTGCAAATATGTTTCTTGTAGAGCTGAGGAGAATTTCTTTTAAAAAAAACATCACGTACAAAACTCAGGATCAACCTTGGCAGGGGTTCTGTAGCCTCATTAAAGTAACATATTCTAGTACTTCATCCTTGTGGTTAGAAACTTTTCTTTAGATAATCTTTGCTGCAAATGAAATGTATCCTGCCTCCAGTGATTAAAGAGGACAATTGATTCTGGATGGGTAAAAATTTATTCTATGGTGTTGTGGTTTAACCTCAGCCAGCAGCTACGTCCCACCCAGCCGCTTGCTGACGGCACGGTAGGGAAGAGAATCAGCAGGGTAAAAGTGAGAAAACTTGTGGGTTGAGATAAACACAGTTTAATAGGTAAAGGAAAAGCCATGTGCACAAGCAAAGCAAAACCAGGAATTCATTCCCCACTTCCCACGGGCAGGCAGGTGTTCAGCCATCTCCAGGACAGCAGGGCTCCATCACATGTAGTGGTGACTTGGGAAGACAAACGCCATCGCTCCCAGCGTCCCCCCGTCCTTCTCCTTCCCCCAGCTTTACATGCTGAGCATGACGTCCTATGGTCTGGGATGTCCCTTGGGTCACTTGGGGTCGGCTGTCCCGGCTGTGTCCCCCCCAACTCCTTGTGCTCCCCCAGCCTCCTCGCTGCAGGTCAGAGTGAGACACAGAGAGGGTGCTGACACTGTGCAAGCACTGTTCAGCAATAGCTAAAACATTGGTGCATTATGAACACTGGTTTGGTAACAAATCGAAAACACAGCACTGTGCGGGCTGCTAGGAAGAGGATTAACTCCATCCCAGTCAGACCCAATACAAGGTCTTCCACAAACCTACCTACTTCTTGTAACCCTCCACTGAAACTGTGTTTTCCAAATCTGGGAAACAGCATTAGTGGTGAGGTGTGACCAACACCAATTGCAGCAGAAGGATACCCCCTGTTCCTTCTACGTAACACTCATAAACAGGTTTGGTTACAAATCTTAATGTTAATGTCTGCAGGGTTATGATTATCATGAAATAGACCCTATTATTTAGAATTCTGTGGGGAACTGACATAGGATAAATTCAAACTGCAATTCTAAAGGGCGGGATTCAACTCTTTCAGCACCAATAAATCCTTGCCAACAACTCAAAAGTTATTTATATTTGGGGGGTGTGTGTTGCAACAGTATTAGGTTGTTAATTCATACACAGTTTATGAATCTGCTCTGTTTCTTCAGTAGTGCTCTCTGGCCAATTGTATCTGTCCTCCTGATTTCTCCTTCTGAATTATGGCACCTTTAACTTGTTTTTAATTTCCTCAGGTTGAATTTGGACCATTTATCAAAATTATTTTGAATTCTGCTCATGTCTTCCAAAGTACTTATACTTCCTCTCAACTTGGTGTCATTTGCTGTTTCTAAATGCACTTGCTATTCCATCATTCAATTTGTTACTGAAAAATTTGAGCAGAACTGAGTATACAGTAAGGTATCCTTTGAGGTTCTGCTCCCCAAAAAATCCACTTTGATAATGTAGACTTCATTTTTTTCAAACAGCTGTGTAGGTATGTTATGTGGAAACAGTGTCTTTAGACACTGTCACTAAAGTCAAGCTGTTTCATTGCTACTATTTCCTTTGTTCACGGAATCAGTTACTCTGTCAGAAGAAATTAGGCTAGTTTTACATGATGCATTCTTGACAAACAAATATTGTCTGTTTCTTGTCATCTTATCATCTAGTGCTTGTAAATGGATTAATTTTAGGGTGATGGGGAGAGCAAGTGCAAAATTGCAAATTGACTAGAAATAAAAATAACAATAAAGCTGACCAGCCTTTTCATTTCCCAGAATGAATGAAGTACAGGAAGATGAGCATAAAAGATGAAAAGCATATTTGATTCTCAAAGTTCTTTCATTTCAAAATATCAGGATGGGGACCTTAACACTGAAAAATGAAATTTCAAGCTATGGTATTGAGATGAAGTTTACTCATTTCATTAAATCACATAATATTTTTCTGTGTATATGCATAAGAGTTTAAAAACTCCATGGAGCTGCATGCATCTTAGAGTTTTCCTGCAAAATCCAGCCCCCAATGCCATAGTTTATGGGGACAACGTGATAATTTCAAAGACTGGAATCAGATGACTTAATTTTAGAAATCACCTTCAGAAATTCTTGAAGATCATCTATAAAATATATACGTTGTGGTGTTAAAACCCCACTAAATCCTACAGTTCTCATTTTGTTTCTGTTCATTTTGATCTATGATATCAGAATACAAAAACTCTCTGTGGAATATTTTTATAGAAAAATTTAAATGTTTTCATTGGTCTCTGCATTGCTATTTCCACTGCTGCTAAAAAACATGTTTGTTTTTCTCCCTAGATAATTATCTTTTAAATTATTTTTTTCCACATGAACCATTTTAATTATTCCAAGTCACAAGTCAGGGTCAAAGCCAACGAAAACAGTGGTATCTTGTTGAAAATTTTAATTTGTACATTATATCAATTTTCACTTGAAACCTGTTGCTCTCTGAATTGAATAGTATGTACTTTGACTCATTCAGAATAAGAGTAATTACAGGTGGTCACAGCAGATTGGAATCAAAGTGCGCTGTACTACTGATTCTTGGATTAGCAACTCAGGTTGATATTCTGAGGTAAGTACGAGATGATACACATCTCAGATACACAAACACCTTTTAAGATGGGACTGCAAGATGGAGCTGCAAAGACTGGAGGAGAGGAGAGGGAAGGAGATGGCAAAAAAAGATAGATAAATAAAAGCATCGTGCTGCCAGCATAAACTGTATCCACATTAAGCTCACTTTGCCTGCATAATGAGATGTAATTCTGCAGGTGAACATTCCTTGTGTAGGCAAGGCCTTAATTAACTGGCTGAACTATAAAATCTTGGTTTGAAAAGATGCTCAGAGAGGGGATGAACATACAATTGCATATTCTCATCTTAAGTTACCACTCTTCTGCTTGTCCAAATGCAAAGACAAAGCAGTAGAGACTATCTCCCTGAGGTGGGATTTCATACTGTTCAGCTGGTCTACTGCTCCTGCACGCTGAGCTCCACTGGTTTGCTGGAAAAAGCTTCATGCAAATTGCTAGCAGTTTAATTGTTCAGATATGAAGTATCCATTTTAACTTCCCATTTCAAATGTCCTGTCAAAGCCTGCTTCTGGCGTGGTCTGCAGGAAACCAGCAAAACAGTGTGATTATATTGAAGATGGAATAATATAGGCATTACTAATGCTTCTTCATTAACCATCTCTAAAAACATTTTGAAACACAAGTTTTTCTGTGCAGATGACTCGTGTTATTACTGTCACTTTTGTTCTTCCTTTCTCTTGTATTGTAGAATGTTTTAGCTCACGGTGTTATCTTGCTTTACTTTAGAAATCATTTCTGTGAAAGAGATCTTCTTCTGTGTTAAAATACAGTGCCTGACAGCTTGGGAACCTTTGCCTGGACCATTTGGTGTTACTGGAATATTAACAACACTAGCACTTTTTCGCTCAGATACAGTTTTATAATTATTACATTTGCAGAAGGGAGTCAGACTCATGGTCTCATGATCATAGATGTTCATTTTCCACAAAAGTTAAGCTGCGAGAGGAATGTCATGGGCAATTTCTAGGCTATATCTATTCACAGAGGAGTCTGTTCCAGAACTAAGTAACTGTTGTAATACATGCCTCTTTTATTTTTGTTTTCCAAGAACATTTTTTCAGGTGTAGTTGATGAGGAATGTATTGATGCATTTAAATAGAAGTCGTGCTGCTCTGCCAGCCTGAATCTGAGAGACAGCTCTAGGTGTACACTGTTTTTCTAGTAGGAAGTCTCCTGTTCTCTATAAATAGACATGTTTCAGTTCTGATTGTTCTGTACTGAAATAATTGGCTAGATGTCTAATTACTCTAAACAGAAACCACAGATTATGGCAGGCATTCAACCCCTCCTGAAAAATTGTTCCTAGCAGTTAACTCTTCTACTTCCTGGTCACTGGCTCAGCAACACGCTAGGTCTGAGGGCCCTTTTCCCTTTTCATCTCTTTGTACATTCATAATGATCACTCTGCTGTGTCCTAAAGGCAAATGATACACAGTACAGCGTATCCTTTGGAGTCAGGGTTCAAATTCATCCCTGGCCAGGATGTGTAACAATAAACAAGGGAAGGAAATGAACTGCTTCTGAGAAATGGAGTTCTCTCCAGCTCCCTTTCAATTTGCACACAGCTAGGCATTGTGCTTTATATGTAATTATAATGATTTATTCAAAGGTGTTTACTAGGCAAAGGCCTAACATCTTGCTTATCTGATAATTACATAGCTGGTGAGGTCATCGAGTAGGTTGTTAACACTGTCAATCTTTTGCACTAAAATGAAGTATTTGCTTGTACGTTTCTCTAATGTTTCATTTATTTGCTATATCAGTGCCATTTTTATCTACCTGTAGTTTTTTGTTTCTTTCACAAAGGATCATGAGTGAATCTGTCTTGCCTAAATCTCACATGCCTTAATTATTTTTATACCATAATACTGGTTCTCATAATGTGAAAACGAAGAATTGTTTACAGTAATGCATGCAGCATAACTGAAAAATTCATCTCTTCATTTTTGTCACATTGCTTATAAACATAAAAAAAGGTGATAGTTACTTTCATAGTCCTGGACCCATTCTGCACAATGAGTTCATTACTGTACTTAACGTAAATTGAGTGTTAAATCCCCTTAAGTGAAATCTTCACTCTCCTTGGCATTTGTGATTGTGGTTGTGATAGGAAAAAATTACATTTTGGAGAGGGAAATCGGCCAAAATAACTCTCTCCGTGGGCCATCAGTGGGACAAAATTTAGGGGATAATCTAATAAAATTAGGAAGGTATCTCACAGATGGAGACCACAAAATAGAATAAAATGCATGTAATCTCCGCAACCTTGGGAAAAAGAACCAACCAACCAGTCACTGAAATAGCTGTCCTGCAGAGAGCTTTGTCCTGATGCTCTCTCCTGCCTTGGATGCTGTACAGCTTCCCTCGCTGCCCTTTCTGTTTGGAAGTTCTTTATTTCTAATTGTCATACTGTCACTGAGATGGTTTACCCTTTATTAAACTTATTCACAGTGTCCTCAACAGATGTAGTGATTCTGTTAATCTTTTGAGAGATGCCACTATCTCTAACTACTCCAGATTACGAAGGCTGTATACAGAAGAAAGCAAATAACCACTTGAGGGAGTTGACCAAGCTCATTTGAAGCTACATTGGCATTTCTACACCACAGCACGTGCTGTGATATGGGCAAACTCCAAGACCTATTTGTACCTTCTAATCCATAATGGTGTTTTAATTGGTGCAATTTAGTTTTGTCTCTCCTTCAAGCAGCCATCTCTGACTCTGGTGTTGCTTGTTTCCTGGTAATAGAACCCCATGGTCTCATAGGTCAGCTTCACCCCAGCAAGGAAGCATCAGAGCTAACTCAGAAGCTAGCTACTTGCTTAGCACAACTTAGTTCCCTCTTGTACACCAGTTCTACGTGTTGGCAATCCGGTGTCTGATATTTAGGAAGCTGCTACACCAAAATTCAGGCTAGAAATTCCCACTGTTTGCAATAGCATGACCAGTATTAATTTCTGTAAAATTTACTTCCCCATAATGAAAGACCTCAGAAGATCACACTGCATATAGTGGATGTGTGTTATAAGTGTGCATGCTGAGGAGTTCAGAAATAAAAAAACCAACAAATTAAAGCAGCACCATGTTATTGAGCTTTTTCATTTCTGAATGCTAAACAGGTCAAACACCAGGGGACTGGACATCAGTAGGCAGGTACAACAGGAGGTGCCAATTGTGAAATACCTAAATATAGTTCCAAAGGTTCAACTGTGGTAGTGAATATGTCTTTTTCCCTTCAGCCACCTGTAGCTGTTCATATACTTAGCACTCCAACAGTTTGCTGTTCCTCAGGATTTGGCTCTAAGTATTTTTTGTTCAAATAGGAATTGCATTCTTTCTCAGTATGCTTCTTTTCTTTCCTGATAGGTGGTACAAGCCCTTGGGATCTTCTGATCTGCTTATCTTCCAGAAAAAATGATGGTACTGGCTGCATTCAAATAGAAGACTTGCATCATCTAGAGTTATTCCAGAAGGTAAGAGATTATTGTGTTATCCTTCGTGGGAATGAGAGGACACAGCTAGCCCAAATTTTCAGCACTCACTCATTAAAAAAAAAAAAAGCATCTAATGCTTATTTTATACTGCAGCAGCATGGTTTAACAGCAATAAAAAAAGTTTTTTAAAGTATCCTATCTACTGAGAAATACTTGTCAGATACCAGCATTTCATTCTTCTTTATATGACACCCAGTGATCAAAGGCAATTTTTCATTTGGACATAGTATGTTATTTTGGAGGTAAGTATTTCAGTGTAAATACTGAAAATTGTTACAACTGAGTGTCAAGTTTTCTTTTCATCTTCTTTAGCTTGAACTTTTCCATTCTTGGCCACTCTCAACCAGCATGTCAGGCAGCAAAGGCATCTACGGAAGTCAAGGGAAATTTAAGCAATTTACCCCATTGGAAAACAGAATTTAGAAATGGGGAGAAACAACTAGCAAATGCATGCAATATTTCAGAATAATAGCATAGGCAGAAGATAAAGCTGGACTAATTTAGCCTTCACATATCACTATTGAGTTTCATCTGATGTAATTGCTCCCTTGTAAACATAATTTACGCACCTTTCCAAACAGTGACAGTGCTCCTACAATTGATAATGT
This sequence comes from Astur gentilis, assembly GCF_929443795.1. Taxonomy (NCBI): domain Eukaryota; kingdom Metazoa; phylum Chordata; class Aves; order Accipitriformes; family Accipitridae; genus Astur; species Astur gentilis. The sequence goes on along the minus strand of NC_064890.1, from coordinate 26,255,482 downwards.
GCAAGCTGGACCAGTGTCCTCCTTCAGGGTCTTCATGGGAGTGCCTTGCTCTGGCACTGCATTCTGCTTACTCACAGTCCAAAGCATCAGTGGTGCCAATATTTCTTGGTATTTTCAGGACTGCTGGTTTGTTTTTTTTTTTCACTTGACCATGTTGTGGGCACAGTTTAGGTTACTTAGATATGCAAATGTCTAAATAAGCACCTGACCTGTTGGTAAAAATATGTAAGTGACTTACTTAAACTGAGGTCATTCTTTGCAAAAATGTGACCAGACTATGGATACAGTTTGGCTTGTATTTCAAGTAAAATGACATACATAATAATGGCAGTACCCAAAGGTACAGACTCCTACTTGACGGACTGGGAGAAATAGAGCTACTGTTAAATGGTAGAGATACTGTTATATGGTTCAGGTGTGAAGTTCATGAGGATACAAAAAATGACTGCCTGTCCACAAAAGTCAGTGCTAGGAGTATGTACACTGGGGTTCCCTGGGACAGGATGCCTTATCTAGGTGTATCCAAAGTTAAATTTTTCCAGTTTGCTAGAAGTATACATGCTTTGGGTTCAGCTCTCGGGTCATAAAACACCCCAGGCTTCTGCAAACTGCTTTTTGCTTATTCTACCCATATTACCATATCTGAGCCTCTAACACTGTGCAATATAATAATCCTTAGAGCACTCTGCAATGTCCAGAAGTTTCACACATGAATAACTGAGACACAAGGTGATCAAAGGAATTGTCCAAGTTCTCTCAGGAAGTCTGCAGCACAGCAGGGACTTAAACCAGATGGCCCATATCACCGGATAACTTTAAATATTGGACTAACATTACTCGCTGCTAGCATGTCCATACCATGGTGCAACACAGTTCTTTGTTGCAGAGCCTGGATGTGGTTTAGCTACGTTAGCTTACCACTGTTCTCAAGCACAGCAATTCAAGAGGCATAGGCTATTTCCATGCAGGGAGAGACAGTGATTGATAACTGGCAGAGAACAGAGAAGCTTCAGAAACTGAAAAGGGGGCAGGGAAGGGGTGAAAACTCAGCAGTCAGGAGGAGAGCCATAAGTCAAAAATTTTGGTTTGTGACGGCCATGGAGGAAGACCGCACACTTTAACTTCATTATCGCACCTTGCAGGGATGGCAAAGTTGTCATTCCCTTTTGACGCTGACAGTTTTGCACATGAGGTGTCTCTGATAAATTAAACACAAACCAATTGAAGGCTCCGGGAAAAAAAGCACTTTTCTGAATGAAATCATTAAAACTTCTCTTTTTATATACAGGTAAACCTAATTCCAGAAATTCAGCATTTCCTTTGCAGAAAAGAGGGATTATGCCAGATTAAAAAAGCCTTTTCAGGTAACCTAATTTCTTAAAATCTGCATATGTGATGATGGTCTTTTAATAGTTGTCACAGGAAGTCTCTGAAACGAGACTACAATTCCTTTTTATTTTTAGTCATGAATGCATAGGGGGAAGAAAATGAAACAAGAATGATAATCCATCTCAGACACCACTTAAATACGGATTACAGTTATGCAGTATCTTTTCAGGTAAAGATATTGCATTGTTTAGCTATTGCATACTGCAGAAATAATTTGGCTCTAAGTGTCTTATTTTTGGACTGTTTTGTGTTAATATAGTGTATTGGTGTTTACACTTCAAAGCCCTGGGTTTGGTGTAATAAGTTTGTTCAGCTTTACAAAAATGTTGTGGCATGGAGAAGGAGTAGGAGTCAGAGTTTGGTTCCCGTCCAGACATAGTTTACTGATAAAAAGCCTTTGTGTATTAAGATCATCAACTAGAAGAGTTTAAAGGTTATGGGCAAGTTGCCAGAGAATTCTAATTTACTATGGGTGAAATTCAGCTTTGAATAGAAACTGGAAAATACTGTTGTGTACCATATTAGGTCTATTTAAACTACAGAGGGACACATTATGATCTCAGTTACACTACTAAATATCCAGCATCAATGCTATTTTGGATTTATGATCTATCTTCACTACATAAACTTTGCTGATAAGAAATTTTGTCTTTTTTTTTTTTTTTTGTAATCCAGTAACAACCAACCCCACATTTATTCCATTAGTGTTTAGCCTTGTTTACAGACAAATACACAAGATTGATCAGTCTGACCTTTCCTTTCCTTTCCTTTCCTTTCCTTTCCTTTCCTTTCCTTTCCTTTCCTTTCCTTTCCTTTCCTTTCCTTTCCTTTCCTTTCCTTTCCTTTCCTTTCCTTTCCTTTCCTTTCCTTTCCTTTCCTTTCCTTTCCTTTCCTTTCCTTTCCTTTCCTTTCCTTCCCTTCCCTTCCCTTCCCTTCCCTTCCCTTCCCTTCCCTTCCCTTCCCTTCCCTTCCCTTCCCTTCCCTTCCCTTCCCTTCCCTCCCCTCCCCTCTCCTCTCCCTTTTTGCCTTTTATATACGTGCTATATTTAGCACATAAGGAAAGGATTCATTACAACTCTTTTCATCATTTAGATGTTAGGTGTCTTCTGCAGCAGTATTCCCCTTAAGTCATTGGAAAGAGAGGGGCACCTATAAACACTACTTCATTTTAACCTAAAATATGTGTTTAAAATAGGTGTGTTGAATTAGCCTCTGCAGGTACTTACTACCCAATTACCTTTCACCACTGACTGTAAATGGAGCCTAGACAAGTAGCTTAGATTAAATACCTGACATTTGGATGCTTGACTAAAGTTGAGGTTAGGTGGTTCCTAACCTAAGCATACAGTATTTCCCCTTTTAATTTTTGTACTGTTTTGTTTAAAGATTGATCAATATTTAAAACCTACGATGTGAAGTGTTTCCCTTAAAGAACTGTATGTTGAGGGTCACTTTCAATTGGACGTTTACATTTTCCTGGTGCAGTACATTGTAAAAACTGATCATAATGAACATGCAGTACAATGAACATCTATCCAGGTCCCATGAGAGTCCTTTATCATGAAGTCATATTACACCAGGTAAGGGATATATTCTGTTTTGGCTGAGTTTTAAGTATGTCTTCAGTGATGCCTAATGCCTTGGTTCCCTTGCACTGAAAAGTGAATTAGAGTATTCATAGAATAAAATAGAATGAAATAGAATAATACTATATTAAATATAGTACCAGCTTCAGAAAAAAAACTGAGCAGATTTCTAAAAATTTCAAGGACTTCAGGAATTGGTATGTCCTACTCATATTGTAACAGAGTACCTTTAAAAAACATTGGCTTGCCCTGCTACTTGGAGAAAGGCCAATTGCAGTGGTTTTATTATTTTGGTACCGCAAAACCACAAACACAAGAGGTGCTCACCACACACAGAGATTCCTCCTTAAAGTATGCACATTTTCACTGGTGTCCATAAACTGTGGAACAAGCCACTTTGTGTATGTGGTCTGTTAAGCCGTTTTCGTGTATTGGGTTTGCATAGCAAGGTTTTGGTAGTGGCGGGGCTACAGGGGTGGCTTCTGTGAGAAGCTCCTAGAAGCTTCCTCCATGTCCAACAGAGCCAATGCCAGCCGGCTCCAAGCTGGACCTGCCGCTGGCCAAGGCCGAGCCCATAAGCAATGGTGGCAGTGCTTCTGGGAGAACATATTTAAGAAGGGGGGGGGCGGGGGGGAAACCCCTGTGCAAGAGAAGCTGGAGAGAGGAGTGAAAACGTGAGAGAGCAGCAACCCTGCAGACACCAAGGTCAATGAAGAAGGAGGGGGAGGAGGTGCTCCAGGCACCGGAGCAGAGATTCCCCTGCAGCCCGTGGTGAAGACCCTGGTGAGGCAGGCTGTCCCCCTGCAGCCCATGGAGGTCCACGGTGGAGCAGATCTCCACCTGCAGCCTGGGGAGGACCCCACAACGGAGAAGGTGGATACCCACAGGAGGCTGTGACCCCATGGGAAGCCCACGCTGGAGCAGGCTCCTGGCAGGACCTGTGGCCCCGTGGAGAGAGGAGCCCACGCTGGAGCAGGTTTTCTGGCAGGACTTGTGACCCTGCAGGGCACCCATGCTGGAGCAGTCTGATCCTGAAGGACTGCAGCCCGCGGAAAGGACCCATGCTGGAGAAGTTCATGAAGAACTATCTCCCGTGGGAGGGACCCCATGCTGGAGCAGGGGAAGAGTGAGGAGTCCTCCCCCTGAGGAGGAAGGAGCGGCAGAGACAGCATGTGATAAAACAACCTCAACCCCCATTCCCCTATGTCACCGAGGGGGAAGAGGTAGAGAGAGATTAGGGAGTAAAGTTAAGCCCAGGAGGAAGGTGTTTTAAGATTTGGTTTCATTTCTCATTATCCTACTCCAATTTGATTGGCAATAAATTAAACTAATTTCCCCAAGTTGAGTCTGTTTTGCTGGTGATGGTAATTGGTGAGTGATCTCCCTGTCTTTATCTCAACCCACAAGCCTTTTCTTATATTTTGTCTCCGCACCCAGCTGAGCAGGGGAGTGATCGAGTGGCTTTGGTGAGCACCTGGTATCCACCACATTGCCTCTTTAGGGAAGGGCCATTTGTAATTATCTTATTCCATACTTATATTATTAGTGCTTTCCTGACAAAGTGAAAAGCCCTTCTGACTGATGCTGAAATCCCACTGAAGTCAAGGTAGTATGTGTGCAGGGGTCTGGGTCCTACCCACCCAGTAATGGAGGATTATTCTAGCAGTCTGCTGAAGGACTTTCAGCTGGAAGAAGGCCCACCCCTCACCTTTCAGTTTACCAGTAATAAAGATAATGTACCTGAATTAGCTGCAGTGTTTTAAAGTAAATAAACAAACAAACAAATCCGTCTCTTAAATCTAGGTTTCTCCACATCCCCTGTGTCCTAAGGGCTGAGGTAGCTGTTTCAACACAAGGGTCTCATGCCACTTGAGACACCGTGGAGAGTCCAGGATGCCCAGTAGGATTGGCAGATTTGGCACAGAACCTTTTTGTTCCAGCAGCTGGAGGCTCAGAGGGATATCCTATGGTGTCCTAGATGAAAATAGATGCCTACGTGTGGATAGCTGTATTTCACATTTGGTATCTAAGCTCCCAAAATTAACAGAAGTACAGTTTACAGTGAGCAAGCCCAAAAGAGCATCTACTTTCAGCATAATTTAGGGTTAGCTGAATTGCTCCATGCTGACTGTATAGACTACACTGACATCCCCTGACAGGAAAGGGAACTTAGACTGTGGCACACAGGGGGTCATCTTTATATAGACCAGACCTCAAAGTGTCTCAACCTAGAAATGAATCCCATTCAGTATCACTGAATATGTGACATCTAATTTACTATGAGTGAAATTCACCTATAGAAGGTGAAATTAGAATCAGAAGGGTAAATTACTTGATTTCAGGTTAAGAAGACAAAAAGGCATAAGTTAAAGCAAACTTCTAGAGCCAAGATTTCAGATACTCTCCTCCCCTTCCATTCATCTGATAAAGCCGGCTCTTTCCACTTCTTTCTTCTGCTTGCATCTTCTGCCAGGCCTTTCTTTCCAACAACAGCAAAGTTGTCAATTATTAGGATTTGTTTGATCCTCAATTTTAAAATTATTCAGGGGAAGAATGGTTTTCTTCAGTATTTCCTCCACAGAAGAGTTTGTTTCCTTTCAAACCAGTCATGTAATTTCACTCTTGTGTGTTTGAGTCAACAGGGCTTCTCTGCAATTCCTGTTGAAGAGGATCAGTTGGTTTGTTATTACTGTGTTTGTCATTTAGTCAGCCCCCAAGGAGCAAAGCAATTTCCTGTAAAAGTGAAAATACAAAGTTGCTGCTCTAAGAATTATGTGATCTAATTAAAGACACACTAAGTCGTAGAAAGAAGTATCAGGCAGCAAGGCTGAGAGGATAGGATCACTGAATTTACTGTGGGTATGACAGTGTTGATACTGATAAGCAGTGGGTACAAGGTTGAAGATTATTTTTTTAAAAAATGTTGTTCTCTGTTGTTGTGCAACTCTAAAGCTGCTAGGTTTTGTATTTAAGAGAGCATGCCTTTTCTCACACCTCTGTTGTATCAACATAGGAAAGAAAATTAGTTGTAGAAAATATCAGGTCAGTGCTTGTTTCTTTGCTTTGTCTCTTTAGTGGATAATCTTTTTGTCCGTCTGAAAACTCAGATTGGTTCTGTCTGTATGGGGGCAAAAATTATGCACATGCCAGTGATGACTGCTTTTTAGGAGACAGGAGAGAGGCTGGGAAAAGAAAAAAGTTAGGAAAATCAGACCAGAAGAAGAGTTTAGAGGAGCAAAAAGGTAAAAAATACATGATGTGTGCAAATAAACTGGATTGAGTAAGAGAAGGTGTTGCTGGAGGATGGGCACATGTGGCAGTGGGTTTGTGATGAGGCATAAGAATGGTAATGGACCTTAAAATTCAGCATGGAAGACACCAATAAGTGTTTCAGCCTGAGAATATTAGTTTCATGCCTGCTTTTTGCAGGGCATTTTGCCTAGTTTCTAATCAGGTGCCTGATGTCTGCTCACTACACGAGACTTGGGCCATGAAGAAGTTCTGGTATAGCCATTGAATGACCAAGGAAGGCTCCTGGCATTTATTGCTCAGGTCAGCAAAAGCTGCAGCTGTTGCCTAGAAGCTCTCTGAGGTTGAAGAATCACTAGCAAAGAGATTTCAGGTGTTCATACTTTGTATCCCAGCCCAGGTGGGCTTGACTGCCTCCTGGAACTACTCTCAGCTGAGAGATGGAGAGGACTAAGGTCCATAATGTGAGCAGGATTGCCCAGCTCTGGTTTTGGGCACAAGAAAGGCTCCTAATGTACGCACAGCAAACACTCTCTTTGACAGGTTTTGCCTGGGAAAGCAGTGGAAATGCTTACAGCATTGCCTCCCTGAGTTTCCTGTCCCCTAAGTGTTTCAGGTTTGTGTGGTGGGTTTTTTTGGTGGCGGGGGAGAGGCGGTGGGGCGGGCTGCTGTGAGAAGCTGCCAGAAGGTTCTTCCCCGGCTGGGAGTGGGCCCCGGCTCTGGCCCAGGCCGAGCCCGCCAGCGACGGCGGTAACACCTGAACGGAGCGAAGAGGGGGAACCTGCAGCAGAGAGGGGGTCGGGGTGGGAGAGGAGAGGAACCCCTCTGCAGACACCAGGGCAGTGAGGAAGGGGAGGAGGAGGCTGATGCCCCCGCAGCCCGCGGGGAGACAAGATGGCAGGCTGTCCCCCCCCAGCCCACGGAGGGCAGCGGGGGAGCAGGTGCCCACCTGCAGCCCGCGGGAAGGACTCCCCTTGGAGAAGTTGGTGGAGGACTGTCTCCCGCGGGAGGGAGGGAGGGAGGGACCCCACGGTGGAGCAGGGGCCGGGTGAGGAGTCCTCCCCCCGAGGAGAGGAGGAAGGAGCGGCAGAGACAAGGGGTGAGGAACCGACCCCAGCCCCCAGCCCCTGTTCCCCTGCGCCGCCGCGGAGGGAGAGAGAGAGAGAGAACCGGGAGTGGGGCTGAGGCTGGCGGGGGGGGAAGGTCTTCTAAGGTTTGGGGTTGCTTCTCGTTATCCTACTCCGATTTGATCGGTGGCAAGTTAAATTGATTTTGGTTTTTCCCAAGATGAGTCTGTTTTTTGGTGAAGGATCCCTCCCTGTCCTTGTCTTGACCCACAGGCTTTTCGTTATTATATTTTCTCCTCCTCGTCCCACCGTGGCCGGCGTGGGGAGTGAGGGAGCGAGCGGCTGTGTGGTGCGTTGTTACCCGTTGGGTTTAAACCACGACACTAAGCAATCCAGACTAGTCTGTCTTTTCATATAAGCATTTGTCTTCCTTCATCTCTTCCACGGCCCAGCCTGTACCATGCATAGCTGTTTTCTCTACCCATCCAGATCACTGATTCTTTTCAAAGTAATACTTTTGCTGTATGCCTGCCTTCTGTGTTTCTTTTCATTAATGTCACTAGTGCAGAGACTTTGAGTGTCTACCAGCCTTGCGTGCTCACCTGGTCACCTGCAGGGCTGGCCAACAGTGGTAATCACTCAGAAGGCCTTGGGATAGATGTGACCCTATGAAATTGGGTGGGAGAGCCAAGATAGTCCAGCTGTGTGACTGTGCTCTCACTATGTGACATGTTTACTGTCTGGTGCTAACCCTGCACCAGGTTTCCTCTCCCCCTGCCTAGCATCCCTGGGTTACTCTAGAGTCAGCCGGAAGGGTGATGAGATGAGGGGAGGAAGCAAGGCCCATTGGGACCACCTATGTAAGAGAGAAATTATGGATTAAATGTATTTTCTGTTGTAATAATTCAACATGTCTGTGACAGGAACATGCTTCTTTATAGGGGGATGCATTTCTTTTGCCATCTGGCCCTTATAAATGTCTGCATGCAAGTTGTGATCGGTTTTGTGCCTATTACCTTTCTGCTACTGAAGTGGCTAAGAGCCTCAAGAATGGCTAATAAAATCAGCATCCTATTCTTTTGAGTTAATTTTTATTATGAACTACATGGGGCAGGGTTTTCTTTGTTTTGCAGCAGAGTCAGATCTCAGCTAGGACAAAAAATGTTCTTCTGTAATAACAGCAAATACCAGAAGACTGAAAAGAAGTAAAGCAGCTAGATGAAATTTAATTACTTGGTCTATACTATTCTATATTCTACCCTGTTACTAGTACAGGGTTGTAGCTGTGGCTCTAATCATGTAAAAGCCAGCATTTCCACTGAGTTTCTTTTTCCAGACTTTTATAGCTTATCTGTAAATTTATGTTCTAGTATGAAGGGTACAGACAGAAGCAGCAGCTCTTCTGGCAAATATTGAAGAAAAAACCCTTACCTTTTAATTGTGAGGATGCTTTATGAATGAAGAAGCTAACACTGTATTTAGTAAGTAGTGTTCTCCAAGCACCTGCTGAAACAGAGAAGCAAAAAAAATGGTAAATGATTACTCTAAACTGAAGCTGTATTAACTGATGTTTTTAAAGGGGAAAATAAACAACACATACATTTTAAAATGATGTACTGTCACCATTTTGTCTTTTTAACTCTGAAACTTCACAGGTGTTTTCTAGCATGAATTTCACTGCATTCCAACACACAGTTTAAATTCCTTTCCCTCTAGATCTGCTTTACTATAAACTTTTTTTTATACTAAATGTATTTTAGATAGTTTAAATTTCCAGGAATGACTAGTAGTTTGAAATTTCTCCATTCTGAATACTCAGGGTGGGTTGCTTTGAGATTAACTGTATTACAGAGGGAGGGATCACTGCATTTTTTTTGAACATGAAAACCTTTTAAGGACAGCTAGATCAATAGTCAGTAGTGGGTGGGATATTGAAGCTGCAGCAATGTGCACATCGCAAATGAAGCTTATAACATGTCAAAACCATCGCAGGAGAGTTAAGTATCAAGCAAGAAATCATACTCCTATGGACTCAATCGAAGTTTTGCCAGGACTTCACTGGGGGCCATGTCTGCCCCTAGTCTTTCTAGCTTCCTTCAAATACTCAATATCTGCTTTGGGTTTCACAGCCACCCTTTTCTAAATGCATAGGTTATAAAACTGAGTGTTAAAGGTTCTCTCTCTTTCTTTAGCAACCCCAAGGCATAATGTGTAAGCCATAGGAGAGTATTAATCTTTGTTTCAGAGTCTTTTCATCCAATAGGTCAAATGGATAGCAGGAGGCAATTAAATGGAATAGGCCTGCTTTCTGTGACAAGCCTGCAATGACCTCAAGGCATGTAGTGGCAGTAGTTCAACTGAAATCATCCATCCTCCAAAATCAACACTGAAAAATGAAAAAAATGCACTTTTAATGCTCATTACTTTCATGGTTATGCAGCTTAGAGCAGGTTGGTATACATGACTGAGCAAAAGGTACTGTAAAGATAGTAGGCTTTATTTTGATCAAAAATCCCCTAGTCCTGGGGGTGCTCGGAAGTCTTCCTAAGACTCTATGAAAGCTTTTTAAACATATCCTGCTGTGAAGAAATCTTTGCAGCTGTTTAACACACCTTTTCAACCTTCAAAGGCTGGAAAATTGCCCAGCTGTAAGTACTAGAAGAGGACCAGGTTGTAGCAATGCAACTTGCCTGGCCTGTATCAGAAATAAACTCTTTGTGCTCCAGCAGCCCACACCAGTCAGGCAGATGGATAATTCCAACACAGGATGTAATATGAAGTTCTTCTAACTCACCGAGGTGCCCTGTCAGAGAGCAAACCATCAAGGCTTACAGAAAGGACCTGTTTTCAGTTGTTTCTGAATATTGTGCTGCAGAAACTGCTGAGAAATGTCATGAGGTGACTATAATTCTTTTTTTTTTTTCTGTGTGAGAGAATTCAGGCTCCTGCTAGAGACAGACTATCACTATGAAAATCCAGGAAGAAATTCGGAAGGCTTCTATGCAGATGGAAAGTCTCCTGTATGCTTTCAGGATTAATGTACTTTTATTTTTCTGAAGTGATGTTTTTCCTGCTAAAAAGAAAAGCAATTGGATGAAGACTCTGCAAGTACAAATGTACTGAGCTTACAATGTCCTTTATGAAAGAAATGAACAATGTGCTGGGCTCAGAACAAAGCACAGCACCTTAGTTATGTTTTGTCCCATCTCTAGCTTTGTGCTTCATTAAACAACCAGGAGCTCCCAAGGTGACTCAAGCACTCTTGAAATGTTTCTAACAGATCTGACAGTTGATAGGCACTTTAGAAGCAAAATGACCTCTTTCTCACAAACAATAGTCTCAATCATTCCTTGTTCCATGTTTGAAGTGTATAAAATATAGCCTATTTGATCTTGAACAAAGTAAAAAAAAAAAAAGTAAAAAACCCATATCATAACCCTCCTTGTAACATCAAAGGATAATATAAAAGGAAGGATAAAGAAGAGGACACATCCTCATTCATCTTCTGTTTCCTTTTGCTTCAATTGACTGTTACTCAGTTCAACCAGTAGGGTCTTCTCCTGCTAAATTCCTTACCTTCGCAGATCACCAGATGTTCATGTTAACCTAAGTGTTCCATTTACCAGCAGTCCACATGGCTGCAGCCGTGTCAGCGCTGACCTGGCTTTGCTCCAGGAAGTCTTAATTTGTCCAAATGTACTTCTAGCTGTTGGTAAACCTTTTGCTCAGCCACACATTGTAACTCTTAAATCAACTATTCTTTATTGTGTACGTGTTGAATCTCATGTTACACTTCAGAACTCTGAGCCAAAGACAAGTAAATAACTTGGGAGCTGGAGATGGGGAGAGAGGGAGCAAGAAGTCATAGCTGTGTTAAAATACTTGAAAGGCCTCATTAGCTGTCAGTGTAGCTGCTATGTTAGATATACCAGTTGTCGCTGTCAGCTGATCTGTTTGCCTCTGTGGTACTTTGAGAGATTGCAGTTGACAGAACAATATCTACCTCCAGTTCATGTGACAAAGAGGTACTTCATTTTTTGATCTGGAGGTGTTGACTTGCTTTGGTGGATCTTATACCTCCCTTTCGCATGTGCCTCCCAGCTGTTCCTATGTCTTAGATCTATGTTTTACTTGTTGCTGCGGTTAGAGGGCTAATGTGTGAATTCAGCTGAGAACTTGTGGTGGCTTCCTTACCCATCAAATGGCATCAGGGAGACCACCCTAGGAGAGGTAAAGTTGTGCTGTTTGTCAGTGTTTTTAATGATACCATTTCAGAGATGTCAGCGTAAGAAATCTTCCTCAAGCCAGAATTTTGAGGAAGTGAAGCATTTCTTTTAAGTGAAAGCGGGTATCTGGCCTTAGGTCCTCTGCCTTACACTGGATTGTCACAAATGGCACCAGCAAAAGGTTCTTGTGGCAAAGCCTGCAGCTGCTCCTCAGGAAAGGCAGCAGTCTTGTAGCCTTTCAGTTACTGTCTAGCCACTTTCAAAGGGAAAATGTTCTTTTCTAGTTTATGTGGTTTGTTGGGTTTTTTTTCTTCTTTTGATCTTTAGAGTCTGCCACAAAAACTAGTGAAATTAAGATTTGAATTTTTGAAAGAGGGGATGTAATCTGGGTATGACACTAGGATGCTTGGACTCTTTCTAACTTGGTTACCTAAGCTGCCTGACACATCAACTGCTGAGCCTGCCTCACCTCTTCTATTATAAAATGTTGATGTTATTTACATACTTCAAAAGGACTGGTTAATAAACAACAGCTTGTAGAGTGATTTCAAGATGGAAAAACATGGCAATTAATGCAAACAGTAAAGGCACTGCAGGCTAATTTTCATTTATGATAATGTTGATTAACAAATTTACAGCTCTAATAAACACTGTTGCTGCTTTTGAGTGCAAGAGCAGGTGAAGAGTTGCCATGAGAACTGATGCAGCTGAGTGTGCTGCAGTTCAGCACTACTGATGTCTCTTTATTATTATGATAATTGTATTCATTGATTACTAGGAGTAGATTTTCCAAAGTGAGAGACTGTCACTCCCTGTTAACTCTGCCTGATGGTTACATACTGTGTGTCATCTCAAAGGAGCAAGCACCTTGTGACAGTCTCACTTCCCCTTCTCGTTCTTCCAGCCACCCTGAGATGGGCTCACTCCCAGGTGGATGCTAACACAAAACCAACAGAGGTATGTAAGGCACTGTGCAAACAGAATGCTGTATAGCATGAGGAATAATTTACAAGCATTTTCTCGTTTTTAGTTCTTGATGCTAATCACCAGCACCCTGAATTTGTTTAACTTTCTCTTCTTTAAGAGATGCCAGGTTTCCATTTTTTTTTTATGTTGAGGCGTATTGCAATGACTTGGGGCAATACTAAGGATCTTCTACCCAGTAGTTTGAGAATTTCAGGACACTTCCATTTTTTATCTGTCCCTACCCATTTTTAAACTTTTTTTGTTATATCCAGCTCCAGTAAATGGTCCACTGGGTAGTGACGGATGAATTAATGTCAAAGTAATCTTTTCTATCTCCCCAAAACAGCTAAAACTCTCATTTGAGGGGGGTAAACGTAGGTACAAACCTCATCTCATTCTTTTCAAACTCTGTCTTGTGAGTTAATACCATATTGGTTACTTGTTGCTTAGCAACACAATTAAAACCATATTTTAAAAAGGAAAAGTCACTCTACTTTCTCTTGAGTAATGAGCTCAACAGCCATTTTCTGCTGCCTTGTTCTTATTTTCAGTGAAATATTTGCTTTCTTTTAAATAAGAAAATGATGGTTTGTGCATTTCCCTTTTCTCAATGTTATGGTCATTTTAACTAAAGCAATTGCTGAAAAATGCACACCTTTGACATAATTTGGCTTTCAGATGATCAGCTGAGAGGAGCTGTCATTCTTGTCCTTTGTATGGTTCTGTTAGTGTTGTCACGTAGCTATGGCCTAATGTAAAAAGTGTACATGCTATAGGGAGCTTGGTCTGGAAGCACAGTTCTGCCTCCTTTCAGCTGTGTGCTGTAGCCATCAAGGTAGGACAGCCTGTCTCTCTCTTGTCTGCCCCGCTAGGCAGCATTGGCAAGGGGGTAGCTTAGGTTGCTGTCATGGGCTTCATTGGGTTTTGTGTGACTTTGATCCCACTCACAGTCAACAGATCAGTGTCTCGCTTTTTGAAGACCTAGGCCATGAGATTTGAACTCAAGAGTCTGACGGTGCTGGGCTGTTCCTGATGGATGTGCTACAGTACCAAGATACAGGGGAACAAGTTATGGCTTGGCTTCATAACTCCATAGATAGCTGCAATAGCAGAGGGCTGTGTCTTGCCTTTTTACCAATGTGAGATAAATCAGAAAAACATTTCTGAAGTCATCTGTGCACTGTGGAGGGCCTTTATGTGTTCTAATAATGCTGGTTTTGCCTGAACACCAAAGCTGTATGATCAAACTTTACACTCTGGGAATTATTTGCAGCTGCAAGTAAGTAGCTTAGTTTTCTTGCATAGTCACTGAAAAAACAGACCCTTTCAGAGAGCAGTTCAGAGCCAGTATTTCTCTTAGTGCTCCAAGGACTGGTCTTGCGCTCTCTCCATTGCCTAAAGACAAAGCCTAAGAATACTGTTTTGCTGATATAGGTACTTCAGTTAGGTAACTGAAACAATGCATAGGAGTAGTTGCTGTGGGACCATTGTGAATTGCCATGGTGACATGCCAGTCTCTTTATAGGGTGGAAATTTCCATAGTGAAATGCTGTTGTGCCTTTATAAGGAAGATATGGAAAAAATAGCACTTAATTTAGCAGATCTGTTCCTTGTACATATTCAGAAGCAAGTCGGCTAAATAAATGATTTAATGGAAGTTTATTGGCTTATTCCCGTGTGGTGGGTTGACCCTGGCTGGGTGCCAGGTGCCCACCAAAGGTGCTCAATCACTCTACTTCTCAGCTGGACAGGGGAGAAAGTCTATAAGAAAAGGCTTGTGGGTTGAGATAAAGACAGGGAGATCACTCACCAATTACCATCACCAGCAAAACAGACTCAACTTGGGGAAATTAGTTTAATTTATTGCCAATCAAATTGGAGTAGGATAATGAGAAATGAAACCAAATCTTAAAACACCTTCTGCCCACCCCTCCCTTCCTTCTGGGCTTGACTTTACTCCCAGTTTTCTCTACTTCTTCCCCCTCAGTGGCACAGGGGATGAGGGTTGAGGTTGGTTTATCACATGCTGTCTCTGCCGCTCCTTCCTCCTCAGGGGGAGGACTCCTCACTCTTCCCCTGCTCCAGCATGGGGTCCCTCCCATGGGAGATAGTTCTTCATGAACTGCTCCAGTGTGGGTCCTTTCCGCGGGCTGCAGTCCTTCAGGATCAGACTGCTCCAGCATGGGTCCCCCAAGGGTCCACAACTCCTGACAGCAAACCTGCTCCAGCGTGGGCTTCCCGCAGGGTCACAGCCTCCTTCAGGCACATCCACTTGCTTCGGTGTGGTGTCCTCCATGGGTTGCAGCGTGGATATCTGCTCCCCCGTGGACCTCCCTGGGCTGCAGGGGGACAGCCTGCCTCACCAGGGGCTTCCCCATGGGCTGCAGGGGAATCTCTGCTCCGGTGCCTGGAGCATCTCCTCCCCCTCCTTCTGCACTGACCTGGGGGTCTGCAGGGCTGTTTCTCCCACATATTCTTACTCCTCTCTTCTGGCTGCTGCTGGTATTGTGCAGGTTTTTTCCCTGCTTCTTAAATATGTTCTCCCAGAGGTGCTACCACCATTGCTGATGGGCTCTGCCTGGGCCAGTGGCAGGTCTGACTTGATGCTGGCTGGCATTGGCTCTGTCAGACACGAGGGAAGCTCCTAGTAGCTTCTCACAGAAGCCACCCCCTCTGCTACCAAAACCTTGCCATGCAAACCAAATAAATCCTGTTACTACTGCACAGCTAAGTAGGCAGACAGCAGCCTGTTTTGTCTTGTACCATCAACAAACAGGTAGTCACTTAGAAAGTCCAAATCAGTTATAATGCATAACACAACACAAAGATGCCGGTGAGAGTATAATCTGAACATCAGGTGCTATATTAGTAAGTGCCTGGTTTTGATTAGTAAAGCCTTTAATCCTGCTAAATGGTGCATGTAAGGCAAAGGACTAGATTAATTTTAGATCCCAGTTGAGCTTGGAAGGCTGAACTGAGCTGATCTGATGAACAGCTGATAAACATAGACAATCACAATGTCATTTTAACAGGATCTCTATGAAAATGAACCGTTCTTTTCCTCGAATGGCTGCTCACAGCTCATCTCTAGAAATACAGCTTCAGTTTTATTTTTCAGTTCACCTACCGAAGTCAAGAATGCATGCTTTAAAAGAGAAGCTATACAAATAAATTCATAACATTAGCACAATGCAATGCAGTATGTCATTAAAAAGATACGTAATAAGGTTTAGTAATAATGTGAACAGCTTGACTTTTCCCTGACTATTACTTAAGAACTTGAAATGTGAGGTGTGTTGGAGTTAATGAAAACCACCCTACGTGAAATAATGACATAACATAAGGGCTCTGTGCCTTTTTATCAGCACAGTAAGAGCAGAAAATACATACCACCTGTTGACTGACCTCACATCACAATATTTTGATACTATTAATAGTTACATGCCTCAGTAATCTTGAGGACTCTGGTATATCAGTCCTGCTCCCACTGCGTTTGGTGGGAGAATTAAGCCTCCCATAGGTTTCAGTAACTACAAAATGTAGCCTTAAACGGTGAACCTAGAAACAAGGATACGTGGTAATTTACTGAGTTGTCTGTGTGATTACAGTGGCAAAGTCCCTTGGTCCTTAGTTAAATAAATTTCTTATCTCCATTAATTGTAATTAGAGTTACGTGAGAAACAAAGTTTTGTTATTCTGTATTTAGAAATAAAGGATTTCTATTTAGAAGAAGGGGGAAGGTGGTGATTTTGTATGCAGCACTCATGCACTCACCTATAAAGTGGGAGTTGTAGCTAAGCCTCTGAGCTTGCAGCTGGAAGGGGGTGCTTGGTGGGTGTCAAGCTCTCTGTTAGCAGATCCAAAAAGGATTATAGTCTCAGCTTTTGTTATTTTACATTTTCAGCTGATGCTGGTAGCTCCTTCATTGTGTTTTACACATTTTATCCTTAACAGCAGGAGTTGACTGCTGCTTCCAATGCTCTGCTGACTTTCATTCTCATCTCCTTGGTACTTTTTCAGACCTGCAGCTCCCAGTTGTCACCCCAGAGTGCTCCGGCCAGCCTGGGCTGTCAAGGGCCAGCGTCTCAAGCAATGTGTCGCAGGGCAGCGAAAGCACTGACAAGACACGTACTGACCATCTGCAGTACTGGTGGAAGCAGAGCACGAGCGCACAGCTGTAAGCTAATGATACCCCACCCTCAGAAACTGCGAGTGCTTTGGCATGCAGTTAGCTGAGAGTCAGGGATACAGAATGTAGCAACAGAGGAGACCACAGCAGATGGAGCACTTAGGTGCTTTGCATCTATTATATTTGCATAATGGTTTTTTCTGTACTAGCCAAGCTTGCACGTTTTGTGTGTGAACAGCTAAGTCTTTACGTTGAGGGCATGGAAACACCTAGACAGATAAACACAGGCCCAGAGACAGCCCTGAATATTTAGGTCTCACTGTGGCTGAGCTATGTCCTGCTCCCATCCCTGCCTCGCCCCTACCACAGACACACATATGTCGTCCTTTGCACAAAGACCCTCCCTTAAGTGAAGAACCAAAGGGTACTTGAGAACTGGCTGTCCAAGAGCTGTTTCCTATGTTACGGTATCTCACAAATTTTATGCTCGGAGGACCTACCATTCTGCAGAAGGGGGAAAAAGGTCTCTTTAAGATAGGTATCATTAGACTCTCTTAACAAATTGCAAAACTGAGGTCTGGAAAGGCCACATTTTGCCAAAGATTACCCAGAAATGGGAGGAGAGGCCTGTGCTTTTTACCAGTAGTCAGTCATAGAGACCTGTAATTGGTATAGTCATCTTCACATTGCATTTGCTATGAGGTAGATTAATACTCAGAGATTTTAACAGGCAGAATAATAACCACATTTGTGAACATGCCCAAGTATAGCTCAGATTTCCCCAAGTAATGAGCTTTTTAAATAACAGATTTTTCCTTTGGGTTTGTTTTTTTTCTGTCCTGTTTCTATGGCTGATTCTTTTTGTGTGGACTATGGGAGCTGTAGGCCAGTATCTAGACAGCCGTGTCACTTCCAAGACAAAGTTAGCTTGCATAATTCTTTTATGTTTAGCTGATTTATTATGGGTTATTCCTAGGTGTCATAGGCTTTCATAATATTTGGAATTATAGTTTATGGCTTTCATTAGGGAAAGCATGCAGTACCACGTTTGTGTTATTCATTACATTGAAGAAACTATTGCACACAATAGTGCAGTCTTTCCATAGGGTTGTGAGGATTTTTTTTCTGAATTCACTACAAATCAGTGTTAAATCTGGATACGTTGACTATGCACTTCTGTTATTTAAGCTGCTTGGATTTCTTTAACATTTTTACCTTCTCTCTGAATGTCCTGGGTTTGCAACAATTACAATATGCCCACAATTTACCCATATGTACTCTCAAACATAACTACTTCCTAACGTAGTTATTTTCTATGTATGGAAATTAAGATTTAAAAATTCTGAAAGCAATAAAAAGACTTGATGTAAAGCTTTGTTCCAGCCTGCTTGGTTTCATCTACTCTGTTGCTTAACTCAGGGGGAAAAAAGGCTAATTTCCTATTACCGCTAATTTCACTGTTTCACTATTTTCTTATAGCTCATTTGCCTCCTTTGCAAAAGCACTTCATTAATGCTATGTATTTTTATTACTTTCCAGGAATCAAGCATCAGCCTCACCAGACCACAAGGACATCCTTAAAGCTCAAGACCTTTCTGTCATCATCAAAGCATATGTGCTTGTGACATCCTTAACACCTCTGCGGGCATTCATTCATTCAACTACCACTGTCTGGCATCCACCCAAGAAGCAGCACTTTTCTGTAAAGGTAAAACATTTCACTTCCTAATTTTTCCATCTTTCAGGCAAAGTACAGTGACAGAAAACCAGATAATCTCTTTCTTCTCTTTTACCCCTTCTTTATTTGCAGTCGACAGCTGACAGTGAATATTCTCTTAATATAGGACTTTCATTTCTCAGAATAAGTGGTGTTTGCTTCATGAAGCAGGGAAGAGTTGCCCTGTGCAGTGAGGGTTATGAAGGGATTTGCTTACCTCAGAGCCCATTTTTACTGGTGACATTTGACAGCAGTTGCGACATTGGACTTTTCTCCAAAGCACAGCAGTAGGGGTGCTGTCATGCAGTAACCTCTTTTGCCTGGATATCGACAGTGTTGTAAAAAAGGAAGGTAAATATTTTAAATAGTTTGTTCAGATTTCTTTTTTTAGGTGCAGTAAAACAGAATGGAGGAGGGTCAGGGCACTTCTAAACAAGGGGAAGGAAGTATACCATGCAGAGGGTGGGCCTCCCATGGTCTCGGTGTTATGAAGAAGGATGCCTTAATTGGATTAACTGTGGATATCTCCAAGTGCCTGGAGAGATCCCCTTCTCTCCACCTCTAGTTTGCTCAGGAGTCCTATGGATTTCCAAAACATGCCTTCCCATTCCTTTGTTCTTTCAGCAAGGAACTATGCTTGCAATGGGGCAGCTCTTTGTGAAGGAACTACAGTTCTGTGGCTGTTCCTTTCCTTTTGAAGGAATAAGGTCAAAAAAATAGCAGCAATTTCTTGAGGTCACATAGATCAGCTCCTGCAGCCATCTGAGGATTGGTCCACTTTGCCCATGTAGCCCTCTTGGGGTAGGAGCAGGTCTTGGCTTTGGGTCAGTCTGAGTGTTGTGGTGTCGCTGTCAGGACTATTGATGATGCCGGCCAATTGGTATGTTCTACAGTTTTAGCTCTCTCAAAGTTAAGTGCCTAGTCTAAGCTCTTTATCTGATTCTAGTTATTGGAGAAACAGACACTTCTAGAAAACAAATCATTCCACCCAATTTAGACACTGATTTTGGAATGAAATGAGTTTTCTGCTAAAAGTGTCTGCTTCCTTCTGTGGGCTATGACATTCTTAGAGAACATGCCAAATTCTAGATTTCCAAAATTAGGTGAGATGAACCTACTTCTCTTTCTTTCCCCCCTTGGAAGCTATGGAAGCCCATGGAGATATATTATTTTTACATTTATTTTCCTCTGTTTACATTTAGGATGACTAACGTTCACTCACTTTCAAACCTTGAGGTTCAGTATTGTTTTATGTTTATTAAAATAGCACAATGCCTAGCAGCATCACTATCGCAGCTGAAGTAGGGACTACTTTAAAGGCTAGTAGTCGTTAGTAATTGTGATATGGCTCTGTAAAATAATTCCCACTGAGGGAAGTCTGCTGAACAGGGTGCTGGCCACCATTTACAGAGCACTTTGGCAGCTGAAGAAGCAATAAAAATGATAGATAGAAGCAGCAGCACATCTACAGTAGTTCCAATCTGGTTACTGTTGCTGTGGTGTTATATCTTCCACAGCTTTAGGCAGACTTGTCAAAATGGCAAGAAATAAACAAAAAATAGGAACCACAGAAAGCACATTTGTAGTGATGTATAGATTGAAATGCAAATTAAGAGAATGATGGAAAGTAGGGTGTATAAGACTGTCTCTCAGCATAAACAGTGTGCCCTATAAAGAACCTGGGAGGAGTCAGGGAGTCTACGGGAGAAGTGAGACACTGGGAATATCATGGAGTGGCCAGAAAACACTACTGGGAAAATCATAAAGAGGCTTCTGTGCTTGGTGCAGAGGCATCAGGCAGGAGATCATCAGTCAGAAAACAAGACTTGGGAGAAGGCTTGAATTCAACTGTTGATATCCTTTGGGATAAGATTACATCAAGTTTCTCGCAAACATGGAGCCATCGCTTTTGTTGCTAGTGGGATATACAATGCCAGCAGAGTGATCTCCTTTCCCAACGTAGCCAGTGGAGCTATGGGAGTTTGTACCAGCCAAGGAACCTGGTCCAGAAGGCTCCTAAGCCTTCAGTTTCTGCTAAGTCTATTGTGTAGGAAGGAAAATTGCTTGTTACATTGTGAAGGTCCAACCTGGAAAAATACGCTAGTGTTTGATAATGTTTTTCCCCAAGAGCAGCTGGTGGAATTATTTTTTTTTAAATGAACAGATGAGAATAATTTTAATCTGCTGCATTGCCATCATAGATGTGCTGCTTTCAGTAATGCTGCAGAATAATTTAGAGACCTCTTCAGTGTGTATAGGCCTCTGGTCAGCAAATTTTCCCATACCAGTATAATTGAACTATTATAGATGAGAAATTCATCCACAATTGTGGTTAACTTGGTTACAACATTACTATCAGAAACTCAGCATGTTAAGTTCAAAATTTGATCCCCTATGGACAACAACACTTTATGGTTGCTAGAAGTAGCCAGAACGTGGTTATATGAAGGAGAGCTTTTTAAAAAGGCTGGAGATGGGGTACCAGGTAATATCAAATGATTAAGAGAAACTGTGTAAAGAAAAAACAGGATTTAATGAATTAAATACTGCATTCCCCACTGCTTCTTTGTTAGTAAACTATTTTAAAACTCATATTTACTTATCCTAATCACAGTGGCAAGGCTTCAGAATGACTCCTTGAATAATCATTGGCCAAGTGGCAGTTCAGGAAGAGTTCAAGTGTGTTTTGCTCACCAGCTGCCAGGTTTTCTCTGGATTATACATATTTTAGTATCTCAGTTCAGAAAGCAAAAGAAGGTAAATCCTGAGCTGGCATGGATTTTGTGTGTAGTCAAGGGGGGTGCAAAATTGCGACGCTAGATTTGGGCCCTGGTTGTGGAGATGCAGGGGAAAGAATGGCTTTCTGCCACACAAATATTTTGATATGAGACTTGCGTAATAGCCTTATTTCCCTGAGGAAATTTGGAAACCCCTTATTTAGACCATCTGTGCGTTGAAAAATTAATAATAAAATAGAAGCTTTCTATTTTGCATATGGTACCAATTAAGGGATGGGTCTCTGTCAATGTATGCAATAATTCCCTTAGTGTTAATGGACATTATGCATGTGTATTGAGCAGAAGGCTGACCCCTGAATAAATTTCTGTTTTACAGAGGCTGGTGTGCGAAACAGTCATTTATGATTAATTATCTCAAGGTTTAACACACTGTGAAGTGCTTCCTTTGCCCTGCCATTAACCTTTCCCAACCTGGCCCCAGTTTTTAACGAAGAGATGCACTTTCATAGACTGTAGTGGTGCTATGTCCTGCATCACCTGGAAAGGCTCTTTGGTGCTGTTGGCAGCTTCCTGCAGCCCAAGCTCTGGCTCACCATCCCTTTGCTCATCCAAAATAGACAGTCGGGTGCCTCCTGGATTTGAATTCCTTGACTGGCGTTCTTGCATAAGCCTTAATACCCTCCCTCAGCTGAAACTATGCTCTTAAGTGATTTTCCAGTTGTGCAGTGAAGTAAACATAATTTATTAGAGCAGTTTGCTGTTAAGATTGCTGTGGTGTAAGTCACTACAACTATCCCTGAAACTCTGTCTCTAGGTATTAAGCATTTGGAAACTTGAGTAAAGAGAAATATTTAACATGTATGCAAATAAAACTGGACTCTCGCCTACCCAGGAAATACACCTTTTAATACGACGTGGAGGTCTGGCTTAGAGCCGAACACTGTTTAAATTAGGTTGCAGTATTGCCCTCAAGTGGCCAGTTTTGATACTACCTCAAGTAATAGCGACAGATATTTAATGTGAGGTAGACTGCAAACATACACGTAGATAAAGTGCAAAATACTTAGAAACAGCAGAAAGGCTCAGGATTTTTTCTTTTTGTTTTATTTTTTAATTCCATATTCTTGCCCTGTTACCTAGCAGGACCAAATATAAAAGAAAGTGACCATCGACTCTTAATCAATTAGATTCAGGGTTATTTGGAAATAAAATGAAATTTGTTCATTAGATCTGTAAGAACTTAGCATATACGTTTCACTGTTCTTGCAAGTAGCCTGTGTAGAGAATCAAATGCTATAATGCTCCTCTTCCTGGGAGACTGAGCATAACATAAATGTCATCTCTGTTTTCTGTCCTCATGGTTTCTAGAGCCTTATCATTTCTCTTTTCACTGATATAAGAATGAAAGTCTGTCTGGACTGGGTGAGATCAAAGACATGCTTGGTCTGACATTCTGTTCTGGCAATAACCAGGCAAGAAAGCATCATGAAACTGTGTAACAGGACAAGCATAAAGTGGTACTCATCCCTAGGCAGACTATAACTATTTCTGGTAAGCTGCAAGGTTAGAAACACAAAACTGGAAGTGGAATATATATCTTTATGTTTAATAAGCTCCAGTGGACTTTTATGCCATGCGATTCTCTACTAGATTTTTTTTTAATCCATTAATGGTTTTGGTGTTCCCAACATCTTGCAGCAATGAGACTCTATAGATTATTTATGTGTTGCCTGAGAAAGAATATTTGTTTGCTTTAAAACTTCTACCTGATTACTTATTTTCATAGTCCTAATTCTTGTCTTAAGAGAAAGAGCAAGCAATCCTTCCTTCTTTACCTTCTCCACATCTGTGCCAATCTGTCATGCAGTGCATAAATAAAGTTAAAATTCTTCCTGGAGTTCTTTTCTGCTCTTCTCATTATGAACATCCCAGTTTAGCTACTAAAAGCTCTTAGATTGATTATTCTTTATAACATGTGGATATGTCACAAGTAAGTCTTTACACTGTTATCCAGGCCCTTAGCTCTCTGCTTTTCGCCTGGTCTACAGATCCTCTTGCTCTGGCTGTTCAATCCAGGCAGCTCTGTAAGCACGCCCCTCCGTGGCTCCCAACTTTCCCAGACCTACCTCCCATTATCCTGATTCTTCTTCTCATCTTTCCTGTTTTGCTTTCCAGCTTCCCTAGGTCAAGCTGATCCACTTTTGCTTCTTACAGAGAGCTGGGAAATGCTGTTAGTAAATAACCTTTACTTTTCCACTAAGAAGTTGATGCTGGGTTGGGAAACCATTCTTTAGTTCAGTCTCAGTCAAAGGACCTAACTTAGTGGTTGCCGAAACTAGTGAGTGGCTTTTTGTCTTTGGACTTAGTCTTAAGAGCAAGGGTCTTTAGAGGAAACCTTTCTCTGATGGCCTTTTCTCCTCCATGTAAATAAGTTATAGAAGCATTAAGGGACAAGGGGGTTTTTGGTCCTGAACTATTAAATAACATCTCTTTAAAATAATCTTATGTAAAGAAAAAAAATATGTAAGTGGGAAATTTACTGTATAAAATAGCTGAATAATACTGTGGTTCCCCCTTCATCAAGTGCCACGTTAGAGCTGCAGAGAAATGGCACATCATAACAATAAATCAGGGGTGGAATAAACAGACCTACCTAAATCTAGCACTATAAACTCATGATAAATTACTGTACTGTTTTCTCTGTGATGTATTCTGGAGCCATTGTTCTGATTACGGGTACATTTTTCTTCCGTTACATGTCTTATGGCTTTTTCTATATTCTGTGATCAGTGGAGAGGTCTGCCTGTGCTAGCAGGCAATATAGGAAATAGCTTCATTGCAGAATATTTTTTTTCTGGCCTTCTATGTGGAATCAGTCTGTATTCTTGCAGATATCTTAGATATTTAGATACCTCTATACGTATCGCCAAAGAGATTCTTGTATGTGTGTAGAACAGTATTTTTGTATCTATGAATGACTACTTATACCCAAAAGTATTTGGACTTGGTGAAGAAATTTCACCAAATATAGATCCAGTAAGAAGAATGAATGTACAAAAATTAACTGAGAGTACAGGGCCTATGCTGAAAGTTATCAGATATTGATTGAATTGATTCAAGAGAAAACATCCTTGGCAATTTTCAAGGAGAGGTGATTGCCTTAAGTCTTTTGAGACCCTGTGGATCCAACTGATCAGAAAGAGTGCAACAGCTCAGATGCATAGCAGAACAATCTGGAAAGGACACCCTTCATTACTTCAAAAAGGGTAATTTCTTGACACCAAAGGTCATGCTTTGGTTCCTCCGACATAAACCTTGCTTTCAGATTGTGATCTGGATAACTTTGTCATCTAGTTTTGAAGGCTAAAACTAGGAACCGGCAAGGTTCTTTCAAAATCTGTTCATGCAAATCCTGTAAAGTATGACGCACCAAATCACAAAATGTAAACCTCAAAATTACACTGCATTACTCAGTAGACCCCATGGCCTCTTATCTTTTATCTCCTTGCCTCTTGGCTAAATTCAGAGCTCAGCTACACCTCCAAAGGTGACATACTGTTGCAGGAAAATGAGGAGTTCACATTGTTTAACCAAAACCAGGATAGAAGTGGCTACTTGATGATATGTAATTAACTGGCAACCAGTAATAATAATACACTTGCTATCAATTTCAGTAACAGAACAGGTAAACCATGATACCAGACACTTCAAAAATGTTAATAAACATTACCCATTTCTAAACATCCTTCTATAAATACCCTCTGAAGCTATACTCACACCCACCCACTCATCCATGTTTACCCGGACCCTATCTCACAGGCAGCACGGGTTACGAACACAGCCCCACTCTCCTGGGATGCAGCTTCCCTTCATGCATGCGCCTCTGCTTGGAGAAGTGGGGGCTCCAGCTCTGCATGTGCCCGTTTCATATGTACCCACATAGGACCCATGCCCATCCTTACATCCTAGTATTCCCTGCAGTCTAGGCAGAAGCTGTGATGGCAGTGGGATAACTTCTGGCAGTGCCTGACCAGGTTTTGACTGCTGATGTTTCCACCCCAAAGTATTTCTCCACCACTGCAAATTGTCATGCTACTTTCATATTGTTTCCCAAGCTGACTCCTCCTCAGTTTCAAAAGTCACTTTGTAATTTCCTGGTTACTGTTTAACCTCACTGATGGTCACCTTCCTCTTTATGATAAGTTTGGGACAAACATCCTCCCAGACAGTTCTGTATATTCCAAGCACGCAGGTTTTGTTGTCTGTGGGTGGGCTGTGTGAGCGCTCCCACGGTAAATCCTGTCTTCAGTGTCTCCTTTAGATTCCCTGTACAGTCACTGGAGGAACAGAGCGGTTTTAGGTTGCAATTAATGTCACCATTTTGAGGCGTCTACCTTAGGATGGCATAAATCACGCTCTTCAAGTGTCTGTGTTCTGCAGTGAGGTATAAAAGGAACTAGACCTTTAGCTCGTACATACGCATAAGCCATGTAGTCTTGTAGGGTGGGATTCCTCTACAGATTTTGACACCTGAGTGAATTGTCTTCACATGACCTGTGCCTCTGAGTGCCTATTACAATCAACAAAAAGCTAATCAATGCAGTCAGTGAAAGTAGGTGCTTTAAGTTTGCATTTATTGCCATTCTTAAGGTTAGTTAAGGAAAATATTTCTTGTTTGTCTCATCAGGAGCCCAGACTGTGCTAGGACTGAGCTAGAAGGCAATCTCAGAAAGATCTCTATAGTTTGTTTCTATACTCTTTCTCAGGGCAATCCTCAGCTGACCATTCAGCTAGCTGCCCTAGGATGCCCCAGCATCTCTCCGAAGAAATTCATTTGCAGAAAAATTTCCAGAGGAAAATCCTCTCAAGGGAATTATTACAGTCACTGTAGTATCCAGCCCTGCGGGTGCCACACTCTTCCACTCTCCTTGAGTCCCCCTGACTCTGTGCATGATGCTTGCAAATTGGAATTCCTTTGTCAATTAAATTGCATTTTTTCAGTGTGTCAGGCCTTTTACTGATGGTTCACCGTATTTTTGAGGATCCAAAGGGATCTGTGTCACTGAGATCATAAACCTTATTTTAGTGACTGCAGATTTTAAAAAGTGGATGTCAAAGTGGGTAGAGAAAAAGCATTGTAAAATTAATATTGAGTTAGCCAAATCTTTTTTTTCCAGTGGCTTATCCTAAAGCAAAAGTAGTTATCAGTGAGCAAAAGGTCAATGAGTTAGAATTAATCTTAAGAATATTTCTGGTTCATTCTGCCTTTACAGAAAATGTGTCTTGATCCATGTAATTTGACTGCATTTGCACACTTCTGTAAGGCATTATATAAATATGTGGAATATACCCCCAACTGTATGCATCCAGTGTGTGGATGAACATCTTCAAGCTCCTGAGAAGTCTTGCAATTCTGTGTACAATGGTGTCATTGTGCAAAATATGTGTGCACGTTTATGTTAAGTTTTACAGCCTACTAAAATTTAATCCCTATTCCTCAGCTTAAAAATTTGCCAGCCAGAGGTCAGCTTTCTCCCAGACTAAATTCCTGTGATTGCCACCAGTTTTTCCCATTCTGTTCTCTTTTTACTATTCAATGCTGATTTTAATCGTGCTCAATCAATAATGAGATTGAATCTTGCTGGTCAGGTAGTCTGTTTCCTCTAAAGGTGAGAGAACCAGCATCACTGGTGATCATCTGAAGAAGCCTTCAACTCAGTGACTTTAATATTTTGCAGTTGAACACAGATATATATATACATATATCTTTGTTGGGCACACTCAGAAGAACCTGAGGTTGCTGCAGACTTTCATACTTTATCACCCCTAATCCATACAGTTCATATTTTCCCTATCAGTTGCTGAGAATCCTGTAGAATCCGTAAGAGTCAAACCTAACCTGAACTTGTTTAAATAGGATTTTTTTTCATGAATTGGAATTTAACCTGAAGTATTCGTCTCTTGTCTCCATTGGTCCTGAACCAGCCTGACTAAATATTTATCTTCAGTCATTGGCTTAGAATAAACATTGTCCTAAAACGTGATATCCCCTAATGAGAGAACCTGTTAAGCAGTGTTTCTTTTCTAGTCTGTCTAAGGAGGTCTGTAACTAAAATGCAGTTCTTTGGAGAAGCCAGTTTTATTTTAATGCCTGTTGTGTTGGAAACATGTGGCTGTTATAGCCAACAGCATGCTCTGAGTGCAAATAGGGCAAATCAGCCTGTCTTTCATCAGTTCTTACTAGAAATATATGCATTATTTACCCTTTGTGTTGAGGTGCTTAGGAATTAATTTATGGTGAGGAGCAAATGAGCTAATGGGGCTTTTTCTGTCCCTCTTGCCCTTCCTTCCAATAATCCCCACCTCTCCTTATAAGATTCTGCAACTCTTTATGTTCCCTGTGCAGCAAAATAACACAGCTTCTCACTTAGTCCCTCAATACCCACTGCGGATTTAGGAAATAAGAGAAAAGGTGCAAGCCGGTGTAGCAGGAACATGAGTGATGTACAGGATCTGGCAGAGGTGTTGGAAATAGGTGTCAAAGTCAGCTGAAGAACAACCATGTAGTTACGGCTTGGTGGGATGAGTCTTCATTTTACATTTTTTATTTCACGTGAACAGTTTACTTAACTGGGTTTGCCCTGAACAAGTGTATTGGGTTTGTGTGGCAAGGTTTTGGTAGGAGGGTGGTTACAGGGGTGGCTTCTGTAAGAAGCTGCTGGAAGCTTCCCCTGTGTCCGACAGAGTCAATACCAGCCAGCTCTAAGACGGACCCGCCGCCGGCCAAGGCCGAGCCAATCAGCAATAGTGGTAACGGCTCTGTGGTAACATTTTTAAGAAGGGAAAAAAAGTTGGGACAGATGGAAAACGGCAGCCAGAGAGAGGAGTGAGAACATGTAAGAGAAACAACCCTGCAGACACCAAGGTCAGTGCAGAAGGAGGGGGAGGAGATGCTCCAGGCACCGGAGCAGAGATTCCCCTGCAGCCCGTGGGGAAGACCCTGGTGAGGCAGGCTGTCCCCCTGCAGTCCAGGGAGGTCCACAGTGGAACAGATCTCCACCTGCAGCCTGTGGAGGATCCCACACCGGAGCAGGTGGGTTCCCGAAGGATGCTGTGACCCCATGGGAACCCCGCGCTGGAGCAGGCTCCTGGCAGGACCTGTGGATCTGTGGAGAGAGGAGCCCATTGAGCAGGTTTTCTGGCAGGACTTGTGACCCCGTGGGGGACCCGCGCTGGAGCAGCGTGCTCCTGAAGGACTGCACACCGTGGAATGGACCCATGCTGGAGCAGTTCATGAGGAACTGCAGCCCATGGGAAGGCCCCACGTTGGAGAAGTTCATGGAGGACTGTCTCCCGTGGGAGGGACCCCACGCTGGAGCAGGGGAAAGTGTGATGAGTCGAGCCCCTAAGGAGGATGAAGCGGCAGAAAATAACGTGTGATGAACTGACCGTAAACCCCATTCCCCGTCCCCCTGTGCCACTGGGGGGGTTGGTAGAGAATCAGGGAGTGAAGTTGTGCCCGGGAAGAAGGGAGGGGTGGAGGGAAGGTGTTCTGAGATTTGGTTTTATTTCTCATTACCCTACTCTGGTTGATTTGTAATAAATTGAGTTAATTTTCCCCAAGCTGAGTCTGTTTTGCCCGTGACAGTAATTGGTGAGTGATGTCTCCTGTCCTTATCTCAACCCACAAGCCCTTTGTTATATTTTTCTCTCCCCTGTCCCGCTGAGGAGGGGGAGTGATAGAACGGCTTTGATGGGCACCTGGCATCTGGCCAGGGTCAACCCACCACAGCAAGGAACTGAAATGGGACAATTTCACTCAGAGATGAATCTAAATCAGAATGGATTTGAAAAATATGCAGCTTCTTGTTCTTAATCTTTGTACTACTCTGTGGGAGAAACACAGCTTTGGTGATCTTGGACTTTGGGAAACACAGACTCCCTCTCAGCCTGTTGTGGCAATGAAATGGAGTGTGATCTGAGAATTTGCATAATCTCTTTCTAAATAATAGTTCTGGAGCTCTTTTGCCCTAGAGACTCATGGAATTGCAGGACACATGGAAAACTTTCTACAGCATAAAAATAGTGTGATGAATTCAAGATTTCAACATCATGCGAATATCCAAAGGGCAGAGTTGAGGCTATATATGCAACCTTTACTTTGCAATTTCCTGTCAGTCAGAGGTTTAATTTTATAATTTTAGTCATAGATACTGTTGTCATTTTTTTTCTTACTGGCATTTCAAATAGGTTTATCAGAAAAAGGCGAAAAAGTCCCAGGCACTGCAAACCTTCAGCCCTGAAGGGGCTGATCTGTGCATGGGGGATATTTCTCTTAGTCAGTAAAGCTTGGGAAGGGAACAACTTATTAGAATAAAAACAGAGGTGATAAGAACAGAAAGACAGGCAGACCAACTTCCTGCCCACCACTTATTTACCAGCACAAGAGAATGGAGTTACTGGGACTGAAGAGAGCAAAAAGCAAAGAAGGATCAGTGTTAGCTGCATACTCAAGTATTTCCCATGGCTGGCTGTAGGCAATGATACAGTATTTTTTTGAAAAGGAAAGTGCTTATTACATTTAACTGCAATATGCTGCCTGAAGAAATTGAAAGACATTCATCCATGCCAATGCAGACCAGCATACTTGGCAAGGGAAGGTTCCAACACTGTCTAGAAAATTCTGTGGACTAGAGTACACAGAGTATGTTGTAAGATCTGGTGTCAGCACAGTGAAAATATCATAACACATCACCCGCAACTAGCGGAGTACCCCTGGGATCCCTACTGGGTCCATTCCTCTTCAACATCTTTGTTAAATGTATGGATGATGGGACAGAGTGTACCCTCTAATGATACAAAACTAGGAGTGGATGATACAGCAGGGGGTTGTGCTGCCATCCAGAGGGACCTCCACAGGCTGGAGAAATGGACAGACAGGAACCTCATGAAGACGAAGTGCAAAGTCCTGTACCTGGGAAGGAACCAACCCCAGGCATCAGCACATGCTGGAGGCAAACCAACTGGAAAGCAGCTTTGCAGAAAAGGACCTAGGAGTCCTGGTGCACACCGAGTTGATCATCAGCCAGCAGTCTGCCCTTGTGGCACACCTGGAGTACTGTGTCCATCCAGTTCTGGACTCTCCAGTGCAAGATGTATGTGGAGAGAGTCCAGCGGAGGGCCACTAAGATGGTTAAGGGACTGGAGCATTTCTTATATGAGGAAAGGCTGAGTGACCTGGGACTGTTTAGCCTGGAGAGGCTTCTCAGGAGCTCAGGGGGATCTCATCAATGTGTATGAATACCTGAAGGGAGGCTGTAAAAAAGACAAAGCCAGGCTCTTTTCAGTGGTGACAGGACAAGGGGCCATGGGTACAAACTGGAACACAACAGGTTCTTTCTGAACATCAGGAAACACTTTTTTACTTTGAGGGTGACTGAGCACTGGCACAAGTTGCCCAGAGAGTTTGTGGAGTCTTTATCCTTGGAGGTATTCAAAAGCTGCCTGGACACAGTCCTGGGCAATGGGCTGTAGATGACCCTGCTTGTGCAGGGAGTTTGGACCAGATGACCTCCAGAGGTCCCTTCCAACCTCAACCATTCTGTGGTTCTGTGATCACGCTTAAGAGCCAAAATATCCCATTAAACCTTGTTATGGGCTTCTGCTAAAGGCAAGGTTAACCCATCTGCTGTGGATACTTGTTCATGACTGTAGTAGTCAAAGGCAGCTAGAGAGATGCCAACCACATCAGTCCCCGGTGGGGTTGTCCACAGAAGCCTGCATGCTTCCATCATGTTACCCCAGTGGGACATGTATAAGTGGGTGATAATAGAAACTATATAATGGCATTTCTAAGACAACATAGTAGAGAAATTCCTGGAAATAATCAGGAATTTTTCTCTTCTGAATATCAACACAAAACATGTTCTATGTGTACTTTATGTGCTTTATCTCTAAAGATAGTACGTTTTTACTATATAAATGTATCTCTTTGGTAATATAGTACTACTAAATTATCTAATGGTTTTACATTAATCGGGTTTTGTGCCATGTGATAACTCTAATGGGAATATGGTTCAAAAGCAGCCCCTTTCTTAGCACAAAGGACTCTAATGCAGCAAAACCTGCCTATGTTCCACTCTTCACTGAGGCTCTGTGTTGCTTCAGTTGTTTCCCTGAATCTCTATCTGAAGTGATGAGATGGGTGAATTCACATGAGTGGTGAAAGCAGCTGAGGACAGCATTGTGCAGGCCAGTGAGTATGCCACTGGGAGGATCCACAAATCTAAAAACCTCAGGATATGCAGGAGTTTAGTCAAAACACAGTCTGCGGAGGCTGGTCATTTTTTCAACATCTTCTATATTCTGTTTAAAGCTTGTTAACCTGGGGTAAGGATTTATAGTCAAGGTCAAGTGGGATAGCCCTCGGCACAGGATGTCAACAAGGAAAAAGGCTTTTACTTTGAGTGTGGTATTACCTACTGCTGAAGAAATAAGTGTTTGTGGTTTCCATTGCCTAGAACCAGTTGATGGCAAAAGGTTTTATCAAAGTAAGCTTAGACTGTGAGCAATATTTTTTAAAACCATTAATACAGAGTTTGCTTCTGATATACTTGTTTGTAAACAGAAAGTCGTTCTGTACTAGTATGCTGTGGGGAGCTTTTCATGCCACTTTACTGTGCAAATGAATCAGAACTTAAGTTGGCATTCTAAGGCATTTTTTACTTCTACCAGCCTTTTAATTTATGATCTTAAGCACTGATTTACTGTAAACATTCAAAAATCTATGTAATCTTTTTCACAGCTGCGAAGGTTTTTTGAGATATTCTTTAAAAGCAGTTCTCCCCAGCAAGCCTTCAACAACATGAAGGAAGCTATAAGCAAACTTCTGCTTATAACTGAGGTCTTCAGTGAATCATCTGCCTCAGGACCAAATTCTTTCAATCAGTAAGTGACTTGAAGTGGTCATTGCTATGCTATTGTCAAGATAGCTCCTTAGAACAGAATAAAAATTGTAGAGGATACACAACTCCTAAACTAAAAAAATCCCCTCTATTTCATACTTCCTTATAAAGTGAGGACACGCTGCATTTACAGAGTAAGACTCTTCAATATCCGCAGTGTTTCTGGTTTGTGAAAAGGTTATGATGAATACTTAGGACCAGATGCTGTGTCCTGATGGAGTGTTTCAGGCAGCACAAGTGAACAGAAATCACTCACAACTGGGCTAGTCCTAACATATATAAAGCTGTATTTCCCTTCAGTGAGCCTTCTGTCATATGTCAAATATTTAATGTTAGAGTAGCCCAGATGGTTCAGAGTTGGCAGTGGCAGGCAATCTGAACAAGAGGCACTGTAGAATACTTTATGAAATATACCTTATGGAATATACCTAGGCAGCAACAGCCGCATTTCTGTGGGTGTTAAATCATTGTAATCGCTTCTATTAGAGTGTTACAGTTCTTACACATAAATCAACCTTTATTATGTAATATTTTTATTAATTAAAATTAATATTTGTTCTATATATGTTATGTCACATCCCTGACATTTTTATGACAAATATTAAATAAGTTACTATTTATTACTTTTATATGTTTTATAAAGCTCTGTGAGAACCCAGGTGTTTTAGTAGCAGTAATATAAAGCTCATTATTTGGCTTATACAAGTTGGGAATAAAACTTACATTGTGAGCGGAGAGGGTAGTGTGGAGGGGAGGAGTGTAACGGGATAGAGCTATTTTGACAGTGGTCCAAACGCTAACAGTTTTTTACCAATGGGATGGATATCTCTTGTTTACATAACCCAAGACTTGCTTAGAGCTCCTGGCCCATGCCTTCAAACATCCCATAGCTGTAGCACAATTCTTTGGCTTCAGTGGTTTTGCCATCTGTTGCCCTCCAAATGTCTTCAAAGCTTTTGCAGGACCTCTTTCTCATAAAAAGGCATTTCCTCCTCCATTCACCTCCCTCACTGGTTTAAAAGTCAACCATATAAATACACTTAAATACAGCACTGTTTTCATCAGCTCACAATCTGACTCCACCTATGTTTAATGCTGCTGGCTCTTAGAAATTTTATTTAGTCTATATTGCATGCTGACTCTTGACTTATGTGTGTATGTTCTTCTGTGTTCTCTGGACCTGTGGGTATGTCATTGTAGCATATATAGGGACATGGTTAGTGGTGGACTTGACAGTGTTAGGTTTACGGTTGGACTTGATGATCTTAAAGCTCTTTTCCAACCTAAATGATTCTATGACTCTGTATTTCACAACAGTACCTAACCTCACTGAATTGATTCCTGTTATATTGTATTTCAGATGCAGCCAATGTTTTCAAATGCTAACCTTTGACATTGGATTCGGCACCTCCATATACCCAGTAGTTCTTGAGGTGAGAAAATTAAACAAATTACTGCTTGACCCAAAAAACTTGTACCAAAAAGAACACAGCAAGTAACCCTCTTTGACAGGTACCCTCAGATCTCTGAGAAATGTAGAAATATATTAATATTAATTTTGCCTAGAAGTGAAGAGTTGCTGTGGGAGAAACCAGTTTTTAAGGGACAGAGTTCCTGTGATAAAGTTCACCACACCATTGAAGTGTGCAAACCTTTTGATTTTAGCACTAAAGGACTATCAACCCAACTGAATATCAGTGAAACAAAATCCATAGGAAGCATTGTGTGAAAGTAGAGGTAGGTATTTACCGTGCCAGCACGAAGATGAAGGGAAGAAGTTAAAATACCAAAATCAGCTTTTAATACAAACTAAAGTTCTCCATGAGTTGTATCGTACTTCTTCAGTCCATGGCCTGCTTTGATCTCTACTGTGCTGCCTTCTTCCTTAATGGTTCTCAAGGACCGCAAAACCAGAGAAATGTGACCTGTGGCATAAACTCCCTGTGCCAATGTTGTACCGCTCCTGCCTCAGAACAGCCTGGCCAGAAACAAAAACTGTACTGCTTTCCAGCTGCTTCTCATTACCTCAGTATATATATATGAATATGTATATACCTAGGTATATAAAATCTTTGTCCATATTTATGACACACAAAAGGCAAAAAGAGTTAGTAAATATAGCCTGGGAAATTACAGAACACTTTTAAAATTCTTCCTTAGTTAAAATCTGTTCATTTCTAGTAACAACAGGGCAGTGAATCTCTCCATCCTTCGCAAAAAAAAAAAAGATCCTTGAAACACAAAGGAAAAATGGACATATGAAGGAAAGTTTGTACAATTTAAAAAAATCCATGAAGACAATATCCTCATTAGTCTGACAAGACTTGTTTAGCTAGTATAAGAAATGTGACTTGACCTAACAATTTAATAACTGTATAACAAGCTGTAAAAAATTCTCCCAGGAGCTGCTTAAAATACTTACCATAAAGCATTATGTTTACCTACCTGTATAGAAGTCTCGTCCATCAGCCATAATCCATGCAAATCAGTGGGGTTTAATAGTTTCTTATGAAAATACAAATTACTCTAAAAAATAATGTTTGATAATTACTATGACATTTGACTTCTAATAGCATCCCTTGGAAACCGTAGTATGCACACACCCCATGCAGCTTGAAGTTATATTTTTGTTTATGCTAAAATACTAATTTATTCATATTTTATTCATATAAACATGAATATTCATATTTATTCATATAAACATGAATTTATGCATTGTGTTTATATGTTGTAAAACTTACACTTTCATCTGTAGTAAATCCTAAATACCTGAGTTTTGCAAGAGTTATGTTAACATATAAGCTGACATTTTACTTTTTAAATCAAATTTCACATCAAACGCATGAAAAACTCACATGAGCGTGCAACATTGTGCTCTATCCACTGGAGGTCAGCAAACATTGTGGTGTGTAGTTCTGACAGAAAATGTGGTACAGTATTTGTTATATTATAATCCTGTCTGTTTTATTAATGTTGTTATTATTTTTTTATAAATAGTTCCAGTTTGGTATATGTGGTTATAAGAAGACTGAACTTGATATTCAAATTATAAATTCTTATATTGTTTTCCAACAGGTGCATGAAAACTTTGATTTTCAAGATGAGGATGAAGCAAACATTCAGGACCAAACTTTCAAAGAATTTCTTCTTGAAGATACTTTTAAATTTCTCTTATCTAATGTGTCCTCAACATCCAGTTTCATAGAAGCTTTACAAAAAATATATGGATCAGCTGTGAACAAGGTAGTTCATTCTACCTTTTTCTTATTATTAATTCTCTGAAAATATTTCATTCTAAATTGTATGCCTTTCTGAAATTTTAGGTGCCAAATTATAGAATGAAGGATTTATTTAATCAAAACTATCTGTTACTGAATTCTGGGGAATAAAACTGTAATTATATTAAACAATCAAATTTTCTTTTATAAAAATTCCACTCTCAAATTATGTCATTCCCCAAAGTACAAGACTTTAAAGATATATTTAAAACTTTAACAGTTAAAATAATTTCCCTACCATTTTTTAAATGGTCTTTTTTAATATACAGGTTTGTGTGTTTTCAGAAACCTAGAATTGATTAACTCAGATAAGTAGATTCATGAGGATCAGAATTAAATTTTGTTTCCTACAACTTTGTGTCTTATTCCGAATGCAGGATCCAATTAAATTTTTTTGCATTTGTAGGATCTGCATAAAGTTTGCATCACTAGTAAAAACTATTTCTCACAAGCTGGGATCTCCTTTAGCAGTATTTCTCTCAGTTTGGGCACTTTTAAGGGTGCATTTCTGAAGACCCCCCTGCTTACAAGGCTTACAGGGACTAAATTATCCATGTGACTTCTGCCCCTCAGATAGGTGTAACTAAAACAGAGTCATGTTTTCTAAATTTATGACAGGCTAAAGTAGGAAGCTGCAGACATACGCACACGTATGATACGATTACCTGAGTCTGTGTTCTGTAGGAGACCAGACCACATTTCAAACTGTCCACTTAACTGTCTATATTTCATGCAGTCTCTTCCCATGGTAGTTTATATGGGTACTTTTCTACACAAAGCTAATGCACAGTCTAGTTTATTCTAGACTGAGAAATGGGAAGACCTATCAAGGAGCTGGCTTGACATGACTTTGGATGAGGTTAGGGCAAGTTGAGAGCTGCTGTGACCTGTTCCTTTGATCACCAAAGGGATTGGGGTCTAATGAAAGCACCCTGCTTTCCATGTGATTTCACCAGACTATGCTGCCCTTTCCTTCATAGGATGGAACTTACCACAGAGAAGATGAGCAATGTTTGTCTTTAGAAGAGATAAATTCAGCGATTACTTTCATAAAGGAGCTGAAGAGTCTTGGACAATTTGAGCTGGTAAAATAAACAGGGTTTTGTTGCATTGGATATATATTTTATGTAAACCTCTTAACATTTCTCCTTCATTACCATTCTTTGCTGTTTCTGGCACATGTATTAGGCTGGATGGACAGGGAAGTGGGAAGGTAGAGGTTAGGCTGATTTATTTTGGAGGATTTGGGGAATTTAAATTAAAAAACATAAGAAAATAAAACAGAGAATTTGAGTTGAGGATTCATTGAAAAGAACAGTTAAAGCAGAAACAGAGACCAGAAAACAGAGTGAAAGGAAAAGGAGGAAAATTATTTAAATGACTGAGTTGGTAAGAAAATAGAATCATAGTGAAGCAAAGCAGGTTTTAATGGAAGAACTGGACACAGTACAACACTGAGATCATGACCAGAGAATAGAAATAGATGAAAACGTGGCAAAAAAAAGCAGGTGGAATATGTAATATGTCTTCTTCACACTTAAACTGAGTCCATTCTTGGAGAAGAATAGAGATGGAGAAATAACAGTGTCTGTGAATAGGCATGGCAGTTAATGAGGGAAATTATGAGTATTGGGGAAATAAAAGATCTGCAACTGGATCTGTTGTTCAGAGTCTGCATGATATCAGGATTTCTTCTGGACCTTCTGGATGAGTATCAGGACGGGAGACTGATGCACCTTTCTGAAGAGGTATTGAGTTGAATAGATCTGGAAGTCAAATCAGAGGCAAAGGAGTTAGACTTCCATGTCAGTACTAGTAATCCTGATTTGCAAGGCTGGGCAAGACAGTGACTTTCTACACATGTGGGAAAGAGCATTAATATATATCCATCCATGTGCTATATACACTGTTTTCTAAGTATTTCTCACTTTGCATTTTACAAATATTCTAATGTGTAGTCTCTAATCAGTGTCTCTCTTTTCAGCTTTTCCCTTCTGCTTCCCCCAAGATTCAAACTTTACTGCGTGACCTTTATCACATGGTAGACCCAATGAGGCGACTTGGTTCAGTCCTGACTGTGCATTTGTTGCTTTCCAGTTTACTTGAACAATTCCAGTTCATGACTGAAGAGGCACATACAAACCTTTCAGAATGGTAAGATACTTATTATATGATATGTTGAGGGTAGTTTCTCAAATTATATTAATTGCAGTAGCTCCAGTGAGCATCATAAAACTTAACCCTTCAGTAGATGTAGGTGGACTCAAAACACTTGAGATGAAGGTCTATCATCCCATCATGGAGCATTGTCAGCCATTCTGCCATTAGAGATGTAGCTAGGTTTCTACATAGGACAGTTTTGTCCCTTTGCTTCTCTTTCTAATATGGAGGACTTTGGGTTAAAAAATTAATTGGAGCTACAGTAAATTTTTTTCTAAGAAATATGAAGTAAATTAGATATGTTGTTTCTGAACAACTGTAAACTCAAAATTAGGAGTGCTTACCAGGGTTAAGACTGGCTTTTAATTTGTTCACAATTAAAAGCAAAACTGTAAAGCAAAATAAAATTTCAGGTGAAGATTTTTCCAAAAGCGACTAATAATCTTGAGTGGCTGGCTCTAGATTTTTCTGTCCAACAAGAGACAGGTCAAAGAGCATAATACTCTGAGAACCTCATTTTAACTCTTTTTCAAAAGCTGGAAAAATATGGTCATAACAAGGTTAGATCCACTGAGCTTCTGGCAAGAAATTTTCACTTTCGTAAGGAGGGAGGGAGGAAGGAAGGAAAGAAAGAGGGAGGAAGGAATGAGTGGAGGGAAGGAGAAAAGTTGTGGTATGCTATATGTTTAGTATAAGATTTGTAAAAATGTGTTTTCTGTGCTCATTCTCTCTTGGCTAATGACATTTCATATACATGTATGCCACACTTCTTTACTAACTACAGGCATGTATGATTTTGCAAACAAGGGCTTGGGAACAGAGGCACATTAGACAATGTGTGTTCT
Source organism: Astur gentilis (assembly GCF_929443795.1). Classification (NCBI taxonomy): domain Eukaryota; kingdom Metazoa; phylum Chordata; class Aves; order Accipitriformes; family Accipitridae; genus Astur; species Astur gentilis. Next base: position 26,217,168 of record NC_064890.1, on the reverse strand, counting down.
CCATTCCACTGAGTCTCAAGTTAATGTGCGAATGACATTATTTTGTACATGTTACTTGGAGAATGCCATAGTGACTACATAAGGCGTGTGTAAGATTTCTTAAGTTTTAATTTTGTTCCTCATTGAATTGGGTGTGGCTTTCAGCAAGTCAATAGTCAACTGTATCTTTGGTTGCTTATCTATAAAGTGGAGCTTATGCTTTACCACTGTGCTAGGTAACTGTTTATTAGTGTTTTGAAAATACACAGTTCCATGAATGTGCTAAGTATTATTGTTGTTACTGCTGGCCACTCCGTGAAGAGTAACTGAAAGATGCAGCTGCTTGCATTCATGTATAAGCCCTTGCCCTTTTGCCAAAATATTTAGGTTTGCATATCAAAGCATACCAACCTTTAGCAGCTTTCTGTTCTAATCTAAGCTGTGCCACTCACTCACTTTGAGCAAGCCCCTTGGCCTCTTTTTTTTCTTCAAGCTGAACATTATTGTATGTGTATAAATACGTAGAAGTACCATGACCTTTCTCCAGGGCATAGGCCAGTCTGCTGCTTTGCACTGTATTTTTCTGCAATGGCTAAGCTAATAATGCCATTCTTTTCATTCACTGTATAAAAACACATGTGTTTTGACATTGCTAAATCGCAATCTTCCACTCCTATAGCTAAATGCATGTGATGGTGATGCATGTGTCAGATATGCATGTAATTATACTTAATTGCAAGGAAGAAAGAGCTTAGTAGAGCTTACTCCTCAAATAACTCAGGTATGCATTCTCTTTGAGCTTTGATTAATCTTTTTCGAGATTCCCAGCTTTGATGAGTTTGTATATCAGAATACTTTCCCTGAATTTCTTCAGCTAAGGCCACGTTGTTCAGTTGATTTATTTAACAGTTCTTATTTCTCTGACTATGCAAACTTGGTATTTCCATTTACAAAATCCAATGATTTGCATAGCTGACTGTCCAACAAGGGAATATACTTATGGGAAAAATAATGACTTCTGACTTAGGTCTACTGCAGTTACTCTGTTCACTGATCATGAATTCATAGGATGGAGACAGGATTTAAAGAAGTTTCCTCATCTACTTTTCTTAACCCATTTCATCTACATGACTAGTATTAAAACTTTAAATGGTATTAGTGAACTCTGTGAATTCCTTCCACAGGAGAAGCAAGAAGAACTCTAGAAACTCATCTCAAACTATAATGAAATCGTTACAGCCTAGGTGAGAATGACCATCTCAGATGTATTGGTATAACATATGACAAAGTTCTTTGAAAGTGATGGAGTGGTGCTACCTAATATGTGCACTGAAATAAATTTTATGCATTTTTTGTGCACTGGTTTTCAACTCTAAGCAGTTTCAACTTGTGATATGACTAAGATGTACATCATTACTGTCTTTTAGTATAGGGGCTATGAACTACCATGGCAAGTAAGTTTGGCTGTATCAGACAGCAGGGTAGCATGGGAGAATCAGGTTAGTAAGAAAAGCTAATCCTTCTATATTTGCATAAGACAAAAGCCTAAGCAGGTCAATAAAGTTGCAAATGCTTTTATGAACTCAACTGATATATATGGGAAAGTGTTACTAGGTTCCCATATGCAAGCCCTTTTTTAGGTCAAAATAGAAGCAGCAGCCCTCAAACTGAATTCGTGTTGAAAATAATTTCTTGGAGTTTAACTGGGTCGTGTTCATCACCTGGGCAGTTTGAGAAACAAATGTTTCGGATTATAGGGCAGAAGAAGACAACAGCAAGGATGCTTGGATAAGATCACTGATCTGCAATGGGAGGAATGAGAGACAAAGGGAAGGAGGAAAGGAGAGAGGCAGTTGGGATTAAGTGTCAGGAAATCAATCCCACTCTTGAGCCTGCAATTCCATGTTTCTCTTTTGAAGATCAGCACATGATGCTTTCATTGGTGAACCAAATGCCCTCATAGAAACTCTGTGACTGAAGCCGAGCAAACACTACAAAACAGAGAGCTCACGCTGCTGGTTCATCAAACAGAAAAGAATTGCTAGGGATCATGTCTCACAAAATTACCTCCAGTGTCTCCTCATTTTCAAGAAAGACCTACAAAATATCATCTAAAGAAATAAAATTCATCTCTACTGAATACTAAAATATGGTCACAATTTTTACTTTATAACCCATTAAAAATTGCACCATCCACAACTAACACATTCACTGGAGGCCCTAGAAGTGACTAGATCTTTTCCTTTTTATATTTTAATCTTATGAAAGGTATTATTATTTCTACACATCCTTCATTGCTTATATCTCTGATTGCTTAGACCATCAGACCTACATTACTATTGCTGCTGTCAATCCTTTAGTTTTCTCATTTGCTGAATCAGAGAGGTTCCTAAAGCACAGGTTCACTGTCAATAGTTTGTGATGTACGCAGCAAGGATCTTTCAGAAGGTACATTCACAAGCATGCACTCACCTAGGGTACCTGACATACTTTCATGAGTATCATTAGAACTAATTGCAAAGTGTGTAGACAAGGCACACATCTGTGCTTGATACCTTCTCCAAGATACTAAGTAAATAAGAGGCCACTTATACAGATGAAGGTCCCTTCTTGAGTAACAGCGTGTGAAGGAAAAGACTCTGCAGAGTCCAGGATCTCAGCCGCTCCCTGCCTGAAGAAGAGCTTCATAACTGTGTCGTTCCTCAGTCTGCTGACTGCAAGGAGCTTGGACAAAGGAAAACTTAATGGTGCTGATGATTAAAAAGCCCCGTCTTCAGCAGAGATAAATCATAGAATCATTTAGGTTGGAAAGGACCTTAAGATCATCGAGTCCAACCGTTAACCTAACACTGCCAAGCCCACCACTAAACCTCATCCCTAAGCGCCACATCTACATGCCTTTTACATACCTCCAGGGATGGTGACTCAACCACTTCCCTGGGTGGCCTGTTCCAGTGCTTGACAACCATTTTGGTCAAGAAATTTGTCCTAATATCCAGTCTAAACCTCCCCTGGCACAACTTGAGGACATTTCTTCTTGTCCTATCACTTGATACTTGGGAGAAGAGACTGGCACCCACCTCACTACAGCCTCCTTTCAGGTAGTTGTAGAGAGCGATAAGGTCTCTCCTCAGCCTCCTTTTCTCCAGGCTAAACAGCCCCAGTTCCGTCAGACACTCCTCACAGGACTTGTGCTCCAGACCCTTCACCAGCTTCATTGCCCTTCTCTGGACACGCTCCAGCACCTCAACGTCTTTCCTGTAGTGCGGGGCCTGAAACTGAACACAGGACTCGAGGTGCAGCCTCACCAGTGCTGAGTACAGGGGGACGATCCCTTCCCTTGTCCGGCTGGCCACACTATAATCTGATTATCTTTGGGTAATATCATTACTAAATGTTACATTTTGATACCCTGCTGTAATTAGAGTTATTCTATGTCTCATAATGTTGTCTGATGATGATTACAATCACTTTACATTGACATGTACAGGTCATGCCCTTCCTTTGGGAGCTGGTGCCTTGCAGTGGTTGTGGCTGCCACACTCCTGAGGTGTCCTCTGGTTAAACCAAAGTCTGGCATTTTGTAAAGACATCCTGTTTTCACCTTACAATAGGGTTTGGGCCTGGGCAATCAAAAAAGAACAGCGGAGAGAAAAAATGTATTTGACAGGTGTTAGCCATTACCTCCTTGGCAAGCAGAAAGAGGGGTGCAAAATGACTTATAACTTGGAAAACAAACTCTAATAGTTTGTTAAGTACTTCCTTTGAAGTAAGTTATGAATGTGCATGAAATTAGGGTGGTGTCTAGACACTGAAATCTCAGAACTACATTTTCATGAACACACAGAGACACACAGATCTGCCAGCTGCTTCTTTCCTTATCTCATTGAGATAATGCAGAAATCTCTGTTTTATTATTGGACAGTTTACATTTTACTATGATTGACCTCAGTATTGCTTTCAGCAGCTCCTGTTGAAACGTTAGTGATGGCTGATTGCACAGAACAATAGTGCCACCTCCCTTCCTTGGCACAGACAGTGACTTTGTGTCTTTCAAAATCCAAACTGAATGGGCAGCAGTATCTGGGATGAAGCTGCTTTATGAGAATTTCTACAGAAAACACCGGGAGGAAAACACGTGAAAGCTTCAAGAAACGCTAATGGACCTCTGAAAATGTCTTATCATCCAGAGGTCCAGTACATGGATTGGAGAGATGCCTACTGCCTTTCTTCTACTATGCTCCCAAAATGCTATATGAAAGAAAAAAATCTGCAGAGTTAGCAGTATGGGCACCACTAACATGTTAATGAATTGTTGCAATTGACTTGTCTTTTTTCACTGAGGATTTATATATATATACTATGGATGTTGATCATGTGATTTGTTTTAAATTAGCAAACAAATCAAAACATACAGAAGTTCCACTGTATGAGTTCATGCTAACTTTGGTACAGATATTCCCCTTGATACAGGCCTTCATTTATATTTAATTCTTTTTGACCACAGACTAACTTTAACCTCAAATATATACAAAAAAAGCATCATACAAACAGTTAAGATATATGGTTCAGGTAATTTTATTCTTAGCTATATCCACTCTTCCTTTTCCCAGCAACTCAACTATGTTTTGAAATTTATTTCCGGTTTCCTTTTTTCATGCCAAATGCTACCATTTGTTATGGAATGCATGTTTTCTGTCACATTCATTCAGGTAATATTGCTAATGCTGGGAACAAGAATCCAGAAGGTTCATCTTTCCATGGAGAGTATTAAAATACCATGTGCCCTGGGTTGCCATATGGAAATTTTTGAAAAATGTTCCATGGTTTCTGTTCCTTCCATTCACACAGAAATATGTCTGCTATTGAATTGACAGGAATTCTCAAGAAAATGCAAGTCCTAAGAAGAATGTTCCTTCTGGCTTCAGGAAGAATCATGAAGGTAAGAGATCAGAGTAAGATCTTTTACATATGCTATGTTTTTCCTATTTGTACTACTTCTGATAACATGTATGATTTAGATTACATTGTTTTGCATTCCAGCTGGAAGGTCTTAGCTTACTACATATAAAAGACCAGTTTCTTCCTTATCCGTGTAAGTTGTTCTGCTGAGCCCATGAGCAGTGTTCATGAGCCTAAAGTAAAGGTCTCACACTGAAAAGAATAAAAAGGCACTGTATTTTTTATAATTAACAATGAGAGTTCCTTCTCCTATAGGATTGTGAATCAGGCTTAGAGCAGAAAATTATTTATTATTTCTGTTTATCTTTCAGCATTGCATTATTCCACTAAGAGTAAGGAAAGACAATGCAGTTATGGTAAGTCAAGGTCTTTCTAGACCACTAAGGAGGAAGAAGAGTGATTACTTGAACAAATTTCTTGGGTTTTTCTGCATAATCTTTCAGTGAATGGAGTGCCTGGGGGCTGTTATGTTAAAAAAAAAAAAAAAAAGGATTTTTAAGTAACAACAATGTTTATGAATCACTCAATAATTGGGCTATTATGTTAAATAAGCCTCAAGCACAAAGTTAAACATTGCTATGCATGCATATTAATATGAATATTCCAGCACTTATTGATCCCTTGCAGCGCTTCAGTAGACTTCTGCCCCTTATTTCCAAGAACTTTAGCATACATTTGTTCTTGTGGAATAACCTTTAAACTTGTATGGAGTTTAATCAGCCTTGTACAAGGCCAGACTTCAGCTCAATGGTGGTGTTTTAAATAGCTTCTTAAGAGATGAAGAGTTTTTCTAAAATATCTGCTTGTACGAATATTTAAAGTATATTTGGTTTTGGTGGGAGCAATGCTTTCTGCTGCCTTCCTCATTGACAGATTATCTGAGGGGTCGCTTTATAAATGTGAAACAATTGCTCTGTGGTGGAAAGGCTTTTCTACCAATTGAGCCTCATTTCCCCTCTTACTGATCTCATGGTCCCTCCAGGAACTCCTCTGTGTCAGTCAGAGATCAGAAGTGATCCTGGGTTGGCTGACTGGCATCACTATTCCAACTGAGTGATATTTGATTTTGAAAATAGCTCAATTAATTTTATTTTTAATTATTCCTCATTTTTAAGCTAGTCATGAGACAGTCTTTCTAGGTAAGGCATACAGGATCTGGAGAGCTGTTTATACTCATCTGTAGGATTTTTTAAAATATCTTCTGTGTGTCAATTTATAAGCTTCTACTCCCCTACAAGTCTAGCCCAAATTCTGCTCTTCCACTGGAATAACTTCTTTATATTTTAATCCATGCAAGAGAGTGCTGAAATTGCCCTGGTTTGTTTCTCAAGGCAGATATTTTGAGGTAGAAAAGGCCCACATAGAACTGCTTGCATCCTTTATGACCCTTTTAAGCCATGTTTTAAGCCACAAGATTTTTCAGATATTATATTAAAAGAGTTTCCTGGCTGGAGTGTTTTCTGAAGTACCTAGTTTTAAACACATACTAGAGACTATATGTGGAAAGCAAGTTTTGAATATGTAATTATACTGTAAATCTGAATCCAATAGGTTGGATTAAAATATTTGTCATAAGTGGGTTGCCAGCAAATAATTATTCTCATGAGCCATTTGGCAAACACTACAAAATAAAGGATACATTTGAGCAAATAGGATTTGGTTGTGGAGATTTCATACACAGGGAAGGAGCTGGAATTTGTTGATTTAGGAATTTTAATAAAACATTCTTCCAGCTGTACTGCAAATGACCCCATGGGTCTAGATATCTCCATGTGACTTGTTCTTATGAACATTAAGAGTATGTCTAACTTATTTTGATTTTTATTGGCAATTACACATGTACATAAACCCTGTACACGGGCTGGTACCTAAGTAGGTTATGAATTTTGGCCTAACTCTTCTTTAAGTTTCAGTTAACTAACTGGAGACAGGATCTCCCAGACCTAATCCTTGCATTTTCAAAGGCTTACTCAGACTTTGAATTTTGTGACTCTGACTAGAGTCATTGGGCACTGAATGATTAAAATCCCTTCAGGGTCTAAAAATTTCTCTCAAGTGCCAATACAAACTCCATTAAGACCTTGCAGCAGGATTATCAGTCTCAGAGTGACCAGGCATTAAAAATCTTGCCACTGTACATGTTATCAATCTGCCAGAAGTTGCATGTTACTTAAAAATGTTCATACATTTCACAGTTTTTTCTTTGATGCCTTCTTGGAACAGATAAAGATACCCTATCTCATATCAGGCAGATCTTCACCAGTCCACAGCTGGACTTGAATCCTCAGTTTAACCCAAAGATCAAAGAATACTACGCAGAAGTCCCATTCGACATGGTGACAGTGAAGATAGGAGCAGAACCATCTAACTGTCAATGCCGAGTACACCTTGATGAGAAGAAAGGGCCAAGGTATGAGTGAAAAAATATGAGATAAAAACTACAAGTGTCCTTAACTTTGGAAATATGTCAGAATATTACAGAATTGTTTTGTGTTTCCAAAAGCACAGAATGCCTGTATATTAGTCACATGAAAGACAGAGAGAGTTCCAACACTCAGAAATTTGTATTTATTTGTCAGCATCCTGAAGGCAATGGTAATATGTTCTCAAGCCATAATTAACCCTAGCTTTACAGAGTGCACAGTTGCTAGCATCTCCCCCAGCTTCTCCAGTCACTGACAGCATCAAAGCTGGGTGGGAACAGAACATCGTTACACTGCACACAGTAGACAGCAAAGAATTTGAGCTTTCGTATCCAGGCCTTGATTCTGCACTGTGGCCTAAGCTAATGTCGCGCTGGGCTTGGTCCCTCAGCCAGCAGTCTGCTTACATGGGTCAGAGTAGAGCTAGCTGCAAACAAACAAAGAAATAAATTCAAGTTTACTGATTCAGAATGATCCATATTAGTCAGAATTATGTTATAAGGGATTGTCATAGAATCATAGAATCACTTAGGTTGGAAAAGGCCCTTAAGATCATGGAGTCCAACCATTAACCTAACACTGCCAAACCCACCACTAAACCTCATCCCTAAGCGCCACATCTACATGTCTTTTACATACCTCCAGGGATGGTGACTCAACCCCTTCCTTGGGTAGCCTGTTCCAGTGCTTGACAACCCTTTTGGTCAAGAAATTTGTCCTAATATCCAATCTAAACCTCCCCTGGCACAACTTGAGGCCATTTCCTCTTGTCCTATCACTTGATACTTGGGAGAAGAGACTGGCACCCACCTCACTACAGCCTCCTTTCAGGTAGTTGTAGAGAGTGATAAGGCTCCCCTCAGCCTCCTTTTCTCCAGGCTAAACAGCCCCAGTTCCGTCAGATACTCCTCACAGGACTTGTGCTCCAGACCCGTCACCAGATTTGTTGCCCTTCTCTGGACACGCTCCAGCACCTCAGTGTCTTTCCTGTAGTGTGGGGCCCAAAACTGAACACGGTATTTGAGATGCAATCTCACCAGTGCCAAGTACAGGGGGATGATCACTTCCCTGCTCCTGCTGGCCACACTTTCTAATACAAGCCAGGATGCTGTTGGCCTTCTTGGCCACCTGGGCACACTGCCGGCTCACATTCAGCCGGCTGTTGCCCAAGACCCCGAAGTCTTTTTCTGCTGGGCAGCTTTCCAGCCACTCTTCCCCAGGCCTGTAGCACTGCATGGGTTTCTTGTGACCCAGGTGCAGGACCCGGCACTGAGACTTGTTGAACCTCATACAGTTAGCCTCAGCCCATCAATCTAGCCTGTCCAGATCCCTCTATAGAGCCTACCCTCAAGCAGATCAACATTCCTGCTTGATCCCCTTGTCCAGATCATTGATAAAGAGCTTAAACAAAACTGGCCCCAATACTGAGCCCTGGGGAACACCACTTGTGACCGGCTGCCAAATGGATTTAACTCCATTCACCACCACTCTTTGGTCCTGGCCATCCAGCCACTTTTTTACCCAGCAAAGCATATGCCCATCCAAGTCATAAGCAGCCAGTTTCTCCAGGAGAATGCTGTGGGAAATGGTGTCAAAGGCTTTACTAAAGCCTAGGTAGACAAAATCTACAGCCTTTCCCTCATCCACTAAGTGGGTTGTCTTGTCATCAGCAAAAGTCCCAGCTTATCTGATCTTACAGAGAAGCATAAAGCTGGAGGATAAGGGAGAGAGCAAAGTCATCACTAAACATCAGGTTTGAGCATTGACCCACAATCATTCATGATGTTTGATTACTACTGTGATCCCTGGCACAGTTTTGGCTTTCCCAACCAGCTCTCTCACAGACAGCAGCACGTGCCAGGGACAATCCCAATAGGCATTTTGGGTATGACCTGTTTTTGGATGTTGGGAGGGACAAAAAGTGTTTATTTATCTGGGTCACATACCTCAGAACCAGAGAACTGGACTATTTACATACTAGCCATTAGTGAGTGGATAAAAAGGAGAGCAGTGACAATGATTTGCTTGGGGGGAATAATCCTCAACCATTGCAGAGCTAGCTTTTCTTCATGGCATGAAGCGCCTATGAAACACACTGTCTTTTGACTGACTGTGAAGCAGATGCTCTGACCTAGAATGTCTGCTAATAACCAGACAGTCTGTACAGTTGTTACTGATCTAATGGCTAATATGCTTCCTATATTTTCAATAAGAAATTAGTCTTGATTTATCATTTCAAAAGAAGCTCCCATAAAATTCTTCCACCCAACTTTTTAATGTTTTAATGTTAAGCACCTTGGCAGTCAACATGGATACATGGGAAAAACTTAAGAGATTTCTTCCTTGTAAAAGAAAAAAAGAATAGCAAAATGTCCTTTACATTGAAAAGAAAAAGCCCTGGATGTGCAGGCTGTGTGTCTTTCAACATTTCTCATTTCCCAGTCAAGGGAAGAAGAGCACAGTCCAGCTTTGCTCATCTGTCACTCTGAGCACTTTGTCTGGGACTCCATCACATTTGGCTAGTGGATGGTTTCAGCAGCTAGCTGACAACTCTGATCTTGTTTGTCTCCCTGCTGACTTCTCCGTGAACTTGGACCTGCCAGGAATTATTGTCCCTAGTGGCTTCATTCACAGATTTCATTTCAGAATCGTTGCCACTGAGGTAGTTTTCATTAAGTTTCACTATTCAGTATTTTGTCATCCTGAAAGAATTGTAAATCTTATTTTACCCTGTTTTTTATTTAAAATCATATATATTTTGTAAGAGAAAGAAAATGTTAGAAGCCTCGAGGAGCAAGTAAGGTTTAGCTGCCATAGATAAAGCAGCATAAGTCTTTGTTGCTTTCGCATTTATTCCCCTGCTTTCCTGTTTTGCCTTGCAGCATTGCTAACTACCCCCTTGGCCTTGGATTGAACAAAGTAATCATTCTCGTAACAGATGATTCACAGCCCAGCCCTCAGCTTGTGAGCAGCTACAAAATCACAATTTATCGAGAGGACCGCCCTAGTCTGCCTTTGTTTGATGACTATATGATATGTGGGTTTGTGCAGGTATTGTCTCTATATTCTTTTACTATACAAATTAATAGTGAATTTAACTGGTTTTTGTTCATCCAGTGCTATAAATTAGGATACATGCGCCAAAGCTGGTGTAGAATCAGTTTTGGTGAGGTTAGAGTCTGAGTTCTAAATGCTATAATTGTATGAAATACAGCATTACACAATGGTTTGGATATAAAAAGTAAGTCTAGCATAAGTACATGTTACAGTTACCATGTATTTGAGAGCTCCAGGTTAATTAATCCTTACTTTGATCAGCCAAAACTTTATCCATCAGAGAGCTGTTGTTTGCTTGTGAGAAGACAGTCCCTCTGTATCACACAGTGGACAGACTGCAGTTTTCATGCATGAAAATCCTTTTACCAGGAAAGCTATTTATGATGACTGTCTGTTTATCAGTGTTCGAGACAAATGCTTCTAGATAATTTATGAATGAAAAGTGTTTATTCTAGAAGACCAACAAACACAATGGAAAAAACCCACTGATGATTCCAAGGAAAGGGATGATTGTCACTTACATCATATTTATCCAAATATAAGTTTGGGAATGCAAATAAATTACTCCTAACAAATAACCCTTAGGAAGCAGTGGGTCTCTTGAAGGAAAAGAAGGGTAAGAGTCTGTCTGACAGGGCTAAAAAGGGGCTGGGGAAGGGGAGCTTGGACTGAATTAGAGACAAAATTGGAAGAAAGATAATGAAAGAGAGGAACAGTGAAGCTTTCAGTTAGTGAAACTATGGCAATAATCATCGTAAGATAAGAAAACCTGGGACACAGGCTGAAGCAGAGCTGTTTGGATTCCAAAGTTAGAGGGCTAAACATTGGTGCTTGATATGGTGGGCAAAGATAAGCCAGTCGATTCAAAGAGGGAGGTGACATGGTAAATCATAATCAAGGACAGTGCTTTTGTCTGTGGGATTTTAGGCAGATTAAAAGGTTTGGTAGGTTCATTCTAAATATTAGAGCATCCAGGAGGAATATATTTCATCACAATTCTGCAACCAGAAAGCAGGATCTTCAAAACCATAGTGTTGAACTGTCATCCATGTTCATGTCAAATGTCTAATCCTATCTTTATTTCTCTTCTTTATGCAGATCTTTATATATCAAAATATCCTTTTCACAAAACCTGTTTCCCTTTTCTGGTTTCTTTCTATATACTGCAGAAGAGGGTGGGAGAAGTCAGGCCATTTTATGTGATGGGACAGATCAAGAGGGATTTTTTTTCTTGTGGAAAAATGAGCACTGGGGCTTAAAATAGGAACTGAAGAGATTATAAATGTTGATAGCAAATTGTATGTTGACAATAATTATCTCAATCTGCAAATCAGAACTGTCAGAGAAAACGTATGTAGTAGTCATAGCCTACTGACTGCTATCTGAATACCTGATTATGGTGCTGTCTGGCCCTTTACCTGTTCTTTGCCTCTTCTTTTACACTTACCTTACAAGCTCAAAAGGTCAAGGACCATCTTCTTGCTCTTTGTACTGGCTCAGCACTAGATCTAGTAGTTGCTACGAGTAAAACAAACATGAATAAATACATATAATGCCTAAGATTTCAGTTCAGGTGTACAGCGATTTGCCTGACACCTTAGATGTGAATTAGTATGAAAAGGAGAGCAACAATAGGTTGAGCTGGAGTTACATTACTAGGAGAACACAATGGCTGGAAAGATGTGAGGAAAGCTCCTCTAGTTGCCCAGTTTGGGGCGTGTATCTGGGTGTAGGAACAGGAATTCAACCTCATACACATCCTCCCACACTAGAGTTTACACTGTTGTTAATGTTTAATGATAGCATTTATGAGACTAAGTATGAATCTTTGAAGCACTGTGAATGCAAAGAGATCTAGAATGATAAAAATGAAAAGTGTTTTAGAAGTTTCTTTTGATTGAGCTTGGTTTTCTGCTCATCTGCGAATAACTGCTCTCTAATTAATATAATTGTTCAGAGCTAGGGAGGACTTCAGGAGTTCAGAATAAAAATGAGATGAAAAGCATTCTTGTGGTGTCTAATGAGGGCTGTGAAGATACAGTATGAGATTCTAAAACAACATTTTAAAAAAATATGTTAAAGGCAAACTTACCAGAGAGTGCATTTAAAAAACAGTCTGGAGCTGGAGATAGAAATGGTATTCTAAAACACTCAAAAGCCTGCATTTTTTCCCCCTTTCCCTATTTGCTAGAACAGAATTTATTGCCTTTTGCTTAGAGTGATGTTTTTTGTCAATACCAAACTCAGGTCTTAAGTAGCATCATTACATTCTGCTTTTCATACCAGAGAACATTATGCGCTCTTGCAGAGTGGGTTAATACACCCTGATCAATGGCATGAATGCTTGTTCTCTTAGTAACAAGACACCTGTCTTAGGAGCAAAAGGATAAATACAGCGTGAACTGATGGAGTCTCCTTTGGACACTTGACTAGGCACAACTGGGATCACACATGGGGAGAGAAAGGTCACTGACAGTGGTGTGGTCTTTCTCACAGAAGGCTTCAGTTAAAATTCTAATCCAGCAACTTTTTTTCCTGACTTTCTTTTATGTTTAATCCCATTAGGATATTCAGGTTTCACTGGAAGATGATACTATAAGGAAGGTTACAATAGAAAGACAGAGTGCAGGATGTTGTTTCCAGTCTTCCAACAATTCTCATGCAGTTGAATAATCCTGGATTAATTTCAAGGCTATTGAGTTAAGAAGTGTGTGGTTCCAAGCCTTGCAGCCCCTAAAAGGGGAAAAAAATATTGTCCTTTCTACTTTTTGATAGCAGCTATAATATCCTCATTAAAACCAAATTAGTAGGGGATAAACTGTGGCATCACCATAGCACCTTCAGCAGCTTTGCTTGCCTTTCACTGTGTGTTCTGCATTCTGACAGTATTGCTTGGACTGCAAATGGAGAGGTTATTGGTTTGTGCTTTAACTTAATTTTGTGCAACTGTTGACAATATTCAAGTTAAGTGTACTTGAGTGAAGTTATGCCATTTCATTATCACCTGTGAAGCTGTGATACCAAGATAGGCAGAATACAAAGCAAGCAGCAAAACTCAGCGAGCTTTTGAGACGGGGGTATCAGCATTACCCTCAAGTGAAAGATCCCAGACTATGTACACACTGTCATAAAGGACAAAATATTTTATTCATTCTTGCACTGCCCATTATCCTTAAAATGCAAATAGATTTATCTATGCCTCACTTGAAATGTGTGGATGCTACCTCTTTGATTGTTAATCTCTGAGTAGTCACAATCATGGAAAGTAACTGGTGATGTGCTTAGGGAACCTTTTTTTGACACTGTGAACTTCTGTACCTATAGTGTCCTGCTGCCACAAGTTTGGGGGGTTTTGTTTGGGTTTTTAAATTTTATTTATTATTTTAGTAATACACAGTTATTTATTTGGGTTTGCTTTTGCATTGTGAGTAAGGGATAGCTAATATTATATTTTATAGCCACAGTGTGTATCATTCTCTTTGTCTGTGCATTTGCACAAAACATGAAAAAGTACTTTCCAGAATGAGTGCAATGCAATGGGCTGATGCTCTGGCTGTTCTACAGCTTTCTCAGGTCTGAGAGGATGGACTTACAGCAGAACAGCTTTAAAACCTTTCCTCATTTTTATAGAACACCTTATTCTTAAGTACTATTTTCTCTTGTGTTTTTATAAACCCTTTTATCATATTCATTCCCTGGAGTCCAGATAGCATAAGAAGTCCAACAGAGCTGATAATGAGATACTGGTATAGCATTGCTGACTGTGTGACACCAAATGGCTGCAATGCAGCTGGCAACAAGGTGCCAGCAACAAGATGTTGATTTCTCTTTCTGTCTACTAAACTTCCATTGATGAAAAAGCAATTAAGATCTAGGCCTAATATAACAACTATATTTAAGTTTACTATAGTCTTTGAGGGGTAGAGATGAGAAAACCCTTTAGAAAGGAAGAAACCTTTAAAAAAAAAAATCAAAGTAATTACATTTTTTGTTACACAAGATATGACAATACTTGTATTTTTTTCAGCTAAAGTTATAAATTTCTCATGGAAAATAAAATGCTTTTACTTCATCTTAAACTGTGTGCTATTACAGTTACAATGCCTTTCATGCCAGACAGTACAAGTAAAAACTGTCAGTTATAGAAACATGAATTAATTCTTTGCCTACTGCTTTCATGCAAAGATTTTGAAGAACCTTGCAAATATTAAATAATGTCTATAAAATAGAAAGAAAGAAAAAAAGCTTAGGAGAGAAACAAAGAACTTGTCCTGTAGTAGGACAGGCTTGAAGCACGTTAGTGCCTTCTGTATTTCCCGTTAGCTCTGTTAGAGTCAGTGTGGACCCCATTACAAACCACTCGTCTCTTCTGGCCTTAGGACATTGCAGAAGCCATGTGCAAACTCTTAGGTTTTGCAGTGCTTGTTGTAGCAGCAGCTAACCTTCTTGGCAGTTCTGGGTTTGAGTGTCTTGCTTGAAAACAGACAGAAAGTGCACTTCTGAAACTGAATGTACAGCCTAATTATATCAGCAAGCAGCCTGTATCTATCTTATTTGCAAAGTTAGCTTACTTCCCTTTCAGAGAATAAAAGAATATCAATTATAGGAGCAATCATGCATCGCATTCTTTAGTCTTCTCAGATCTAGAGCTGGTGAGAATTTTTTTCAGTGGCTTTGAATTTTTCAGAAAACAACAAAAAATTCCCCAAACTAAAAAACATAATCGTTTGAGTCCATTTTTTTTTCTCTTTCTGTTTTTTTTTAAAGCTTTCTGATTATGGAAAAAAGAATAAAAGCATATGCTTTCTTCAAAAGACAATGTTTTGATTCATAGAGGGTTATTTGATTAAAAGAGATTAAAATTCAAAATTTATATTGGCATAACTGTTAAGTTAGAGATTTTAGCTATTGTGCAGTCCAGAATACTAACTCTGTTTTCCAGGAGGGACTGGCTGGGACAAGCAAAAAGCCCACTCATTATTAGATCTGAAATACTCAAACCTATACTCTAAATTTTCTTCAGAAACACTGGTGAGAGCATAGTATGACAGCCATTTTTTCCAGGAGCAATGTCAACTTAAGCATCCCTTTCCCTGCCTGCAGCTACTCATGAACCAGGTGGGAGAACTCTTTTTGAAATGGACTAGTTTCTAGGATAAGGTTCCCAATCTCTCTATGTGAACACAAGGGAAGGGGTAGGTGCAGGGGCAGCAATAAGCAGCTGAGCACAGAAGACTGGTAGTGGATGCTGCTTAAGGCAGCTTTTACTTTCTTCATGAAAGAAATTCACATCGAGATTGGGTTTAAAGCTCTTGCGAGTGAATAGTTACAGCTGTGTAGAAAAAAACAGAGATCTGGTTTTAAATGAGCAGGAGCTTCATGTTCAGCAAGTGTAGAAGTGATTTATTGGTAAAAATACGCAAAACACTAGAAGTACATTTGCATTGCTATTAATCTATTAAATAAAGTGTAAATTGTTTGGGGTTTTATGTGCCTGCAACCCACTCCCTGAGAAAGACAAAGCAGTCTTCACATAACCTTGAGGAGCAAATAGGTAGCAAACTGAATACATTGCTAAATTGGAGGCATTTCAGATGGAAGCCACAAAATGAGTGGAGAGCTACTACAGAGAGACTGCTGTAAAAAGAAAGGTGAGGGTTTATATCTTCAACTGCTGTACGTCAACATGGTTCAATTAATTTCAGGGGAGCAATTCCAAATTGCCCTAATAGAGTACCTGTCCTGACAGAAACATATGGCTAAATTCTCTTCCATTATATATGCCAGGTAATGTTAGTGAATCAATTCACTTGCATAAAACTGCTGAAATTGTTAGTAATTTTCCTAAATATTCATGGTCAAACAACAGCTCAGGAAAACGTAAAAACTATTTGAAGGGATTTTAAAGTATTTAAAGATCAAGGGACCTTTAATCACCATTCACTGGAAGTATAAAGTGAAGAGGCATCTAAATCTAATAACACAACTTGGTGCTTCTAAAAAGTATATTTGTGAAGATACAGAAAGTAGAGGTGTAAATAATAAATACGCTGAGCTAATTTGCAAGTAGAGGGTTAATTTCTGTGTGTATGTCAGAACAAAACGTTTTGTAGAGTCAGCATATTCTGGCCTTGTCAACATCTATACCATTGGTGAGAGAAGGCTTGCCATGTTTTCTTAATTATAACAAAGACTTTTGTGATGATTTAAAGCATTGCTTTGTAGATGAGTCAGAGGAACAATTAACCATTGTGATGGATCTTCTTTATTTTTGTGCTGTTCTGTGTTGAACACTTTTTGGCTCTCAGTATCAGAGATGTGGCTGTTAGGCCAGTATCTTGGTCAGCCAGTATCTGCTGCTTTAAGTAAAGGTCTCAAAAGTTCAGCAGACCATAGATCTGTCAGGGGGGGGGAATTAATGTAGCATTCTGGGTTTCCTCTAGAAATCAAACACTCACTTTTTTCATCTACATAGTTGACTTCATACACGGTCTGCACTTTCATACGGGTTCTCATAATCACTGTTCACTGTCAGACATCTTCTGGGCTCTGAACAGGCCATAGAGAGAAAATGGGCACAACTAGGGCATAAGGTGGAAAGAACAAGCAAAAGAATGAGTTTGGCTGTGCTTCTACTTAGGCATTTCTTTCTCTAAGCATGGAATAAAAATTTGCTTTACAGTTTTATCCTGTATGTCCAGTAGGCTGTGCCTTACTAGGACCATCATCATACTCTCCAGCATTTTGGGGATGCCACATTACAGAGCCCAAACTTTGAGGCTCAAGTCCATGTTTGGTCCAGCTGCCTGGAGAAAAGCATATAGTCTTCCAATTTACTGCATTTTACTTACACTCCTGATTTTATATTAGTTATGCTTAGTCTTCTCTATATAGCTAAGTTTCCTGTTTAACATGTGATGCAAGATTAATACCAGATACCCTCCAGGAAGCGTCTCCAGAATTATCAGGCAGAGACTGAAAAGAGCGGATGTTTCCATGCAGCAGCTACATTTGTCATTATTATGATGCATTGTACACTGGAAATGGTGTGTTACAGAGATCATTCACAGATAACTTGCCACCAGTGCTTTGAGACAATCCATGTGAATGCTGATTCAGTGATTCAACAATTTTAAGCCAATAATGACTGAGATGACACCAACAAACTAATTTTGTTTATGATCATTAGCCAGAGGAAGTATTATAGGTTCCTATAAGAATTAGCCCCTAAAGAGACAGAATTTTTTAGGCAGCTTTCAGCCTTCCTTTTTCCTATGCTCCCTTTCCTTGGGCAGCACTCTTGCAGTTAAGGACTTCTTAAATCAGGAGTGATATCACTCTTCCTTGCCACTGAATTTATTGACACCAGTTAGTGTTGTTTATAGCACCTCCTACCTCAGCAATGGAAAACGTAGTATCTCCTCCCCTTCCTTTCCCTCATCTGCATGTTTGCATTTAGCACAGTCTTACTAGGAACATCCCACCTTTCTAGACACTCAGGTTATTTTGCTATTATGCTGCCATAGAAAAATGTCATTAGTATATCATTATGTGAGGAACAAAACCATAAAAGATAAACCTCAGTGACCTGATAGAGCAATTCCATTCGTTTGTTGACGATGTTCTCCCCCTTCATACAATTACTGATGTCGTCCCATGGGTGTGCATGACACATTAAAGATACAGAAGATGAAGATTTGCCTGGGAACTAGCCAAGCAGAAACTCATAATTGCATGACTAAAAATGTTAAATTATGACCCGTATGATTGCAACTGGTAAACAAGATCTCACCGGTGCTGGTGGGGTGCATGATTGGACATCTCAGCCTGACAGATGCCTCTTAATACCTGCTCTGTAGGGTCCTGCAGGATGGGGAGATGCTGAGACAGATAAAGTGCTGCAGATGCAGACCCTGTAGATACAGTGCTATCTCTGAGCCCATCAAAGGCTGCTAGTACAGACTGGACTAGACCCAGGTTTTTTCTGATTCCTTGCCTTTAACCACAGGACTGAAATGTCTTTTTAAATAATAGCAGTAAACCATTGTGGGTGGCTGTGAAAGGAGACAGGCCACAGTAAACGCTGGGTAGACAATTCAGCTCCTGAGATAACACTGTTCTCTGGAAAAGCTTATCTGAAAAGTGTCGCGGTAGAGACGGACACAACAAGTAATAGATCACGCAAAATGGCCACTTTATTGTTCTAACACACCTTTTTATCCCCTTCTTCAGAGTATGTGTTAGTATATGATTGGCTTCGTTAGTAACTAACAATTCATGATTGGTGAGTTTGTCAGGACGGTTCTTCTTATCACTATCTTGTTTTCGTACTGGTCTTCTCAGATCTTTCCAGACTTCTCAAGGATATACTACAAGCTGCTCAAGGTCGCGCTGTTCTCGAACTGTCAGGAATTCCGTAGACTTGTTGCATCCCCCGACAGAAAAGCTGGTTTTATATAATTCTTGTTAGCTATGGGGGTTTTGTTTGCTCTAGTTATCAGGCAATCATCCCACATATTTAGAATAGATTTTTGCTTAGGATCCTTTTTTGCTCTTATTTTGCATGATTTCAGTATAATACAGGCCCAGTAACACCACTGGAATCAATTCCATTTTGCTAAAGAACTGGTAGCCGTAACTTTGCAGAAGGCTCCAGGTAGCACAGACTTTTTTGTGCTTATTCTTGTTTCCTCTCCCTGCCCTCCACAGTGATTTCCTCCATGCATTTCTGCATTGTAGCCCAGCTTGGGCAGGAGAGGTACAGCTTGATGGACTGATGGTTAGAGCCCTTTAGGGAAGAGAGGGAGCCACATGCTTGAACCACCTCAGCCTGAGGCCAGCCTAGAGGCTGAGTGCCTGGGGGGATCCTGCCCCAGCCTAACTAACCACAGAAAAGTTGCTTCCTTCTGGCAGCCCCTGCCTACAGGAGGGCACCGCTGGAGCCAGACACTGGGCAGGTAGAGTCAACTCCTGGCATGCGGCCCTGAGCCGGCTGCTCTTGAGAGGTACCCTGTGTACTGTGCTAATGATATCACCTCGGCAAGGCACCTGAGATCTCTGAAGAGGAAGAGATGATGTACTTGGGGACTCTAAGTTACCCTCTAACAGCTGTTTTTCTTTGATTCGCAGGAAACCTAGCTTAGCCATCTCAATCACCATGGTGGGCCAAGCTCTTGCTTTCAGGCTTTGCATTGCCTACATTAACTGTGCTAAATTAGGGAGTCAGAGTGTAGCCCATAATTTTTCCATGCTTCCATTTCTAACTGCAATATCAGGATATAAGAATTAACTTCCCAGTAAAGTGTAAAGCCTTACAAGTCTTTGGATGAGCTGTGTAAGTATGAGAACTGCAAAGTACAAGTTGTCCTTTATGAGCTCCAGGAAGTGCAATGACATGTTTAAAAGTACAATAATAGAAGGGGGTGGGGAGGAGGAAAAGGTCATCCAAAGTTTCTGAAGCCTTGCTGAAATATTTAGCTTATGTTTTGGGTAAATAGCTGTGTCAGTGTTTGCATTCTATCAATACAAATATGAATTCTAATTCATGGAGAGAAAGTTCATTAATTAGAACTAACTTGCACTGTATGACAGCACACGAAGTGTTATAACCATGATCAGACTGCCAGTTTATAAGTTGCAAACAAATCAGTGCATGCATATGGGCAGAGTATTTGCAAAATGTATGTTGTGCATGCATCTGGGGGTTTTTTGGTTGGTTGGTTGGTTGGTTTTTTATAAATCATCATTGCAGTTTGTACTGGAGCAAAAGTTATTTTGTAAGGTTAAATTTCAGTAGCTTTGTGTGACACAGAAGGGCTCAGCGGTGCCTCAGTTACATTTTTTTGTGAATGGTGGCATTTGTTAAATTGCAGACTTGACAGTAGAGTGCTGTAGAGCTACATGTGTTGGCTGTGAGTAAGCTGATGCAAGTAGAGGGAACAAACAAGGTGCCACTGCTGCATGGCACCCAGGCCAGTCCAGCTCCATGTTAATGTGGTGGCATGGTTTCTGGTACCTGAGCTTATTCTGTCTGCAAGACCCTCTGTCATGATAATAGACATATCATGAGAGGTGCATGGTAAAACCGTCTAGAGCCAAGTTGAGGCACAGAAAAGTTGCATGTTGCTTCATGCACAGTTGTGCAAGTACACCTCAGCTCTTCCAGTTCTGAGACTCTCCAAGCAGACTGTCATTTGGATCTAGTAACAGCTTCTGTACCTGTTTTTGTGATGTGTATAATAGTAAAGGAAGAGAAAAATATCCTTACTCCAAGCCCCTTGAACAGGGAAAACACTTCCATTGGCTTCAATGTACTTTGGATCAGGCCTAACTAAACTTATTTTGCTACCATGTGGGGTCAAAAAAAGAGTCTGCAGGAAAGAAAGTATGCCTACTATCACATCTCCAGAAATAATAGCTGTGCTTTGATCATCTCAGCGTTTGATGCTAGTGGAAATTATTGGTTACATTTTGCCATTAGAAAGCCGTAATGTGAAGTAGAGAGTACAGGTTGTTATGAAGATGATATAAGGGGAAGACTAATGAGTCATAGTAATGACCCCATAACTCTTCATAGTAATTTGTTCAGTTTTTTAATGGTAATGTTAGAATTCTGATCTGGTAAAATAAAAGCAAAAAGGGTAGTTCTGCAAGTCAGCCATATGGTACAACAGAACAATGGAGATTGAAGTGATTTATTGCTGCACTGTGTAAAGGCTACCACCTCTTCTGTCTATGTGCTCACAATGCATATTTGAAATTCAGATAATTTTCCCTGTGCATTAGGTTGGTAAAAGGGATGTGACATGACTGAAATTCTGCTGTGGGATTTCATGATCTGGCATAGAGGTTTGACCATTTTTGTTTTCATTGAAAGAGCCAAGGATACTGTGGCACCAAGAGTGGGTAACTTACTCAGGCTGCCACACAAAAGTCGGGAAATGGGATAAGCCCACATCTCAGTGAGTACTTGAAACAAAACTGAGACCTGAAGGTTTTATAACAATATGGGGCAGTCCTTGTATTCTGCGCCTGTACCAGATAAAGTGGAAACTTCGGTCACCCTTGCTTAGAAGCTTCAGAAATGGTGTGCTTCATGGATTGGAAAATTATAGAACTATTTAGCCTAATTCATGTCTCTCTGTAACATCAGTCAGAAGTAGTTGTACCTAAGTCACAAAGCCATTGATGTTTCATAGTTTCATCTATGAAAACTTGTGGAAAGTCAGAACCCAACTTCCTTTCTCAAAGTTCAAGAGAGGCAAATTAGGAAATCAGTGTTCTTGATTATTTTACTTTGTTCCTCAGTAGTTTCTTCTTGTAGAATGTTTTTAACTGAGATCCAAAATAGAAAGTTGTTTAACTTCTTAGCTGGTTAGTCAGGTTCTTTTCTGTACAGAGTTACAAATATGTGAAACAGTTTTTACTGGTTTAAAGAATGCTGGTGTTGGCCTATGTAAGAGAGTGAAAGCTTATTGCATGGCTAATGATAGTTTAATTGGTCTGATTTTGTGTTTATTTAACAACTTGATGAAGAGCAGTAAAATGAATCACTGAGAAGTATTTACTGTGCAAGATGAGCCCAACACCTAAAGGACAACAGGAAGCCAATACTCCACTGTTCCTGTTCCTTTTGGAATCAAGGTAGATATAAAACACAACCACCAATATAAGACAAAAAAAGATTCAGATTTTATACACTTTGCTTTGTAAGTACCTTCACTGAGAAAATCAGGTTCACAGTACCTATCTATTGCCGTTTCTGTAGCTGTAAAATTGTCTGTATCCTACAGAGAACTGTTATTCTCTTTACCTAGCCCTCTACGTTTGTGTTTCAAAGCTGAAATCCAGGGCATTCACTATTGATAGTTCCATTACTGTATTCTTTTCAGTTCACCTCGTACACTGTTCTCAAATTCATCAGAAAATGTGAAATAGCCTGTTGAATTTTCCCCCTTGATGATACCACAATAGATGTGAAAGAAGAGCCTTCAGCATAAGACTTCCTAAGTGTTAACAGATCATGAAAATTGGCAACAACTGTTGTGCCGAGTATCGTAATCTGCAAGAGGAGGGCCAGCAATTCCACAGTGATGAGAAGAGAGTGCTTGGTGTTTGAGCTGTGGTCACATTTGCCTTTCAAGTCATTTGGGCCTCCACGACACACTTTGTGGGAGAAGAAAGCTAATGCAGCTGCCTTTGCTAATCAGTCAGTATGACCCAGCCCCTTGGGGAGGCAGGCAAAGGCAGATACGTACTGAGACACACAATCCTTGCTGATTAACAGTGAAAGCTGGTAAAGTTACTCTCTAAGCCTGTCTGGCCCATCAGCTCCAGAAATGTAATTTAGATGATTATCTACATGCCCATTAAACCTTGTGACCCATCGCTAGTCTGTTTGAAGTTTGCCTGCTTAAACTTGCTAATAGGAAGAATAGAAGGATTAACTCAGAGGTCATGAAATAAGAGCGCAGTAAAGAAGATGACAAAAGAGCAGAGGAAAACTTCCTACTGCATGTATTTGGTAAGGAGAAAGAACTACAGTACCATGGTCATCTCAGCAGATACTGTTACTTTATGGAGCAAGTGCACCATCTGGAATTCAGGTCATTTAATACTTTTTGTGTGTGCTTTCAACCTATTTTGTTTAGCTGCACAAATAACGTGCTACCTGTGTGATAAATGTTGTCGAGTTAGTTGTTTACAGAACATAATGCAACATATAGAAGAGCATGCAACGACTGATGAATGGATTTTTCTGATTTCACTCAGGGCTACGGTGTGTAGATATAAACAAGGAAGCACTTAATTTAAATCAGTCACATCAGAGTAGTCGCAGTCAGGTCAGAATCAAGGCCAGCCTTGTTCCCTTTAGGGTAAGAACCTCCAGCCATTACAGGTGCTTGTGAACTTAAAGATTATCAGTGAAAAGCTTATCCAGTGAATCTGGTTTTTATTTAGTCAAATTGAAATAAATATAAACATTTATAATGATTTGCATAAATTAGTCACAGGGTGTTGCAATAAAAATGGTGACTGGTTAAAACTAAATTTGTAGAGAAAAGGTGGGATTCATTGCAGAAAATGGAATGGAATACGCAAGTACCTTAGTAAGGGTGTCCCAGGGGTCTGACTAGTTACTGGAAGAAAATGAGCTTGAACTTTAAGTGGAGTCTAAAGGTCATTTACCTACTTTTGCATATACTGTCACCTTTGGAATGAATCCTTGCCCTTTTGCTAAAGACTCCATCAACATTTTCAGTTGCTGAAAAACATTGGTTGGGGCATATTTCACTGCATTTCAAAGAACACAAAACCGTTTCCCTAGTGCTATGTCTGGATCCCTAGGTTTTGCAGTATGAGATGTCTTTATAAAGAATTATTATGGTCTACTTTGCAATACTTTTGGTACATTTATTTATTTATGTGATATTTGTTGATATAGTTACGATTAAATATAGTTCTGTTTCTCCTTTTATTGTGTTGCATGAAGCATATTTTCCAGGTGGAGTCTCTGTACATCTCAGACTCCTTTCATTTACATGCACAACTCTGTATGAGAGAGACAGCAGTATGCTAGTGGAGAAAAAATAGAACAGTATTCAGTGCTGGGGCAATTAATTTTAGAAATTGAGACTTTTTTTTTCAAGCTTTTTAGTAATTTTTTTTTTGCGGCTGATACTGGAAACTCAGATACTCTCTGTGTTGAAGCTGATGCCTGTACTTTGTAATAAAATTCCACTGTAAGCATCATGCTGAAGCTGCCTTGCACCTTAATCTGGTTAAAAGTATTCAACATT
Source organism: Astur gentilis (assembly GCF_929443795.1). Lineage (NCBI taxonomy): Eukaryota > Metazoa > Chordata > Aves > Accipitriformes > Accipitridae > Astur > Astur gentilis. Next base: position 26,192,948 of record NC_064890.1, on the reverse strand, counting down.
AGTGTCAACCACAGCTGCGAACTTCAGTCTGAAACTCTTAGCCTTTATGTGTTGAGCACACTGGCAGTGGTTCTCACCTTGAAAAATATAGTTTCCCAAAAGTTTGGGGAAGGAAACAAACTTCTATTGCTGATCCTGAGTCTTCCATTGAGTGGCATGTGCTCAGCTGCTTGCAACCAGACTGCTTCAGAGGACAGAAGTTATTCATGTATTTCATTCCATCGGTGTTGTCTGAAAAATAAAGTAGATGCCAATATCTGCTGGGAAGCCTTGTAGAAAACAGATCAAAGGCTTCTGGAGTTTATTTAAGAAGGACCAGTTGTGAGTGGCTTAATGTCTGACCGTGGCATGAAAAGTGAAACAGCCATGACAATGAGCCACCATACACAGAAGTCCTCTGGGCTTCAGTAAAGAATTTGAGTAATATGTGGTACAGGTGGGCTGATGTCTCACCCTGTCATTCTGTTATTCCTTTGCCTCTAAATGGGCATCGCCCCCTCTGTCTAACCCTCTGAAAAAGGGGGAAATTTCTTCTCAAAGAGTGAAGAATACAGCCGTCACTTACACACATTGAAGTGCCCACTGAAGATAGATTGTCTTCTCTAGGTCTTTTGGCTTAAAGGGTCTGTGAATCTGTGTAATTCTGTGGCCGGTATTTGGGCTAGCATTTTTACTTTGAGAATTTCTCAAAATTAATCACACCCTTCAGTGTATCCCTGTTCCGGGTGTGAGAAACTGGCTTATTTTTCATTAGAATTATCTGTTTTATTTATGCCTACCCCTCCTATGTCCTGCAGGATGCCCTGATTTAAAAAATACTTGGAGACAGCTGCAACATCCCTCAGTTCTTACCAGTGATAGGTTGGAACACAAATAGTGCCTGTGCTTTCCTATGGAACCATCACTCATGTTTTCGGGATTTCTTTTCTATTCAGTTTTGTCCCATTATTTTCTTCTTCCTTCACACATTTCCTTTGTGACTATGTTTTCAGTGTGGATGGCAAGTATAACAGAAAAAAAAAAATCTTACAAGAAGCCCAAAAGGAGTTAAAATTTTAAAGAAGTGGCTATCCTGGTATCTTAAGGTGGGCCCTACTCCTTAGTCAGCTCTCTGTTTATTGACCTCAATGGGATACAAAGGCACAAGCCATTTCCTGGCTATATTATGCTCTGCTGGGAGGAGGGTTTAGGACTGCTTCCAGTCACTCAGACCTCTTAGCCTGAGTTCCTCCAAGGAAAGGAAATGCTTCAGCAGGGAAGTTCCCAACTATTGCTGCTTTAGCAATGAAATCACTTTAGAAAAAGATCAAGGAACCTACTAGGAACTGCCATGTGGTACAGAGCCGAAGGGAAAGGGAACAGGGATCAATTGCCTCGATATGCACTTCTCGTTGCATCGAAGACTCAGTATCACATCTTGACCCCAAGCTGCTGATCCCAGAGAGACTAGGACTGTGCATACATGCCAGTTCTGTGTAAGTGCTTAGTATGCTGAATGTCATTTTACACCTTAATGCCCCCAAGTGGCACTACCTGTGTTTCAGTACCTGTACCACACCCTGAATGTTTTTGGCTGGTCACCTGATAGGTTAAGGTAATTCCCATGACCTGTTGTTGCTATATGAATTTCTTCTATGAAGTATGTTGTCACAACTCAAAAGCCCTACTAATACTCCTGATATCTGTCTCCATTGTGCTATACCTTTCCTGGTCCGACAGCCTAGTGGTTTTCATGGTATTAAGTTACAGATGAAAATGAAAAAAAAAGGAAAAAAATTGCTTGAGGACTTATCTTCTTTTAATTAAAATAAAAACATTCCTAAGTAAATTATTATATAGTTTGCCATAATAGCATTATCAATAGATGCAACGCTTGACAAAAAGGTTGCACAATTTTTGTTTAGTGATTGCGGCTGCTTTTTTTTGAGACAGACGTTTGACACTTCAGAATTTTATTGTGAGAGAGGGTGGATGTGATGGAAATTGGTTATGATGTTACCAAAAATCTCTAAGAGCTGCCAAGTAAATTCTAGGCAAAAGGGAACGCTAATAGAATGCAGAAACTGAACAACAATATGGTGACAGCAAAAAGACACAGAAAATACTTGAGGATAGCTCTAATCCCCATGGCTTGATGAGGTTTCAGAGGGAAAACATGAAGATTTAGTGCATTTTTCTGCAAAGAGGTATGCACGCTTAACTTCACACAGTGGACATTTCCACTGAAGTCAGTGGGATAACTTGTTCTGAATAATACCATATGTCTCCATCTTTGCAGGCCCAAAGTCTTAAGCAGAATTTATTAAGTCTGGGATGTGTATAATTGTATCCATGTTCACATCTATCCAGTGCTAAAACAGGACAGTCAGTACTTATATATTCCTAAAACAGAAACATATTTGTAGTGCCTGTCAATGCTCATGACTTTTGTCTTCTAATTCTTTTTGCTCTTTTTCATTCTGACATGCTTTGATATTTATGAAAAATGACCCTGTTCTTTAGATAGGAAAAAATAAATGCTCTATTTCAATTTTATGTGAATTATTACATTAGTAATTCAGAGAGGCAGATTCATTGATTACACAGAGCTGCTGATAAATATCAAGGAGTTGCTTATACATATATGGGGCCTGAATCCTCTCTTCTGAACTAGTTTTACACTGGGATTTCCTGAAGTCTTTACAAATTGATGGAACATAATAATCTGCTAGAATAATTGGAACTAACAACAAAAGAATATATCCTCTTCCTTCTTTCTTTTTGTCTTTCTGTCTTTCTTTCTGTCTATATGTCAATCAGTAACTTTTGGTTGCTTTGTTTGGGCAAATGTTTGTGGAAAATGTCTGTTAGGCCCACCATTGATGTCCATTTCACAGTGAAAAAAATGTTAGTCTTCATTGGCTGGTAAAGTAATAAAGTTTAAGCAAATGTTTTTGGGGAAAACAGGTCAAAGACATGTAATTTCAGAAAGTACATCTAGTGGCTTTACAATGTGTGTGTTCTCAATTCCCGCTGGGCCAGAGTCTTGGTAAGTAGGACAAACAATCAAAAGACAGAGAGAAAATTGAATTTTGATGTTTTGTGCTGGAATGACTGAGCTTTTACCTTGTAAGCATCATACCTGGGTAACTGTTCAGACCTCAGGTTGTGAATATCTTTTCCACTCATGTATGAACAGAGTAACAAAGTGCTCAACTAGCTATAGTTACCTTGCATGTACCTTTAAAATTTCTCCCTAAAAATACTTTACCAGCAGTATTAAATCAAATGCTTTCAAGTGTTTTGTAGCTGTTTTACTCAAGACAAAAAAGTATATTAAATGAAAGCTTTACCTGATCAAGTGATAACTGAAGAATTTTTATTATTATTTTTAATAGAGAAATGCCTTAAAATATTACACGGTGCACATTACGTATTTTGGCAAATATGATTTGATGTTCTTCCTTTCCTAAGTTCATTGATCAACACAGACCTTCTGTTTGTCAGAAATCTGCAAGATACTAATTTTTCTTATCAAATCAGCTACGCTTCTTACTGTTTCTTTTTGTTTGCAATTAAATAATTTTAAGTTTTCCCTCTGCCAAACCTTTGTATTCTTTGCACTGCATGAGTTGATAAGCCTAACCTAGGAGTAAACACAACACCTGGAATCCTCTAGCTGATTGTGCAATGAGAGCAGAGGCTAAACTGAGGTCTTCATGAGGATCTGGAAATCCCACAAGAGAATTTGAGAAAAAAACATGTAGCAAGAATTCTGTATTTGCAGTTGATCTTAGGAGAGCATCAAAAAAGTGCAGATACACGATGCAGGACTGTCTTTTAATCTTTGCATTAAAATCTTAGGATGTGATTTTTCCATTTAAAGGGTGTGGAGTGGTTTAGAGGAGGGTTTTTTTTAAACTAAAATCCAAATCTTGTGGCTGAAAACTTAAAATCTAAATGAAAGCTATAGGCAGGGCCAGTCATGAGCAGAGTCCCTGCCTATGGATGTACAAGATAGATCTCTGCAGTATGCATACTGTATACCACTAAACAAATGGCAGGAACATATGACAAGAATTTATTTGTGTTTCAGTAACCTTGAGATGAAAATACTCTAGATGGGTTACAGTGACCAAATGAAAGTACTACAGTTGTCTCTACAAGCAGCATATTCACTGAACAGAATAGCCATGCGAGAACAACATTTACAGCAGTAGATCTCAGTCCCTGGCAGGTGCACTTACGCTGGTATTTCAGTATTTTATTTCTGGTATTCAAAGCTTCTTGTCTGTGATAACCTCTGCCACTGCTGCTCCCTATTCATTTGTGCATTCAGTCTTCCACTGTAATATTTTGACTGCTACAGAGGGTTGGAGAAACTAAAACTCATGTTCAGAGCAAAACTAAAATAAAATTAATAACAGTACAAGATTATGGTACTTCGTTTCTCCTGCCTGAAGTTTTATAGTACTTAAATTTTCTTCTGTCTTTCTCCTTCCTTTTTCCTTTCAACTTTCTCGCTATTCACATTTCCTTTGAGAATTCTGCTGTATCTCGTTAGGAGGATGTATATAGGTTAGGGAATGAGGTTGCAATTTGCTTTGAACAAGCTGATGCTCCCAGTCATCCACCTCCCCTTAGGGAGCAAGTACAACATTCATCAGCTCAGGCACTGGGAAAGTTCACACACAGGTTGCACTCTCGCAAACCTTCCAGTTCCATGGTTGTAAGAGGAAAGTGGATGTCAGGAAAACTTTCAAACTTGAAAAAAGATTGGGTATGTCCCAAGCAGAACTGGAAGATCAGTACAAAAGACTGTAAGGTCATCTAGGTGGTGAAACCCAGAATAGAGTGAACACCTGCACTGAAGTCCTTTTCCCCTGGTTACTGCCCTCTTAAATATTGCACCAAATCACTGAGCACTTTAGGGGTTGTTGGTGAACTGTGTACCAAGGACTTTGCGAGCTGGAATGTAAGGCTGTTGTCTGTGAGTCCTTGGCTGGGCAGATGCATTAGTTGTCCAGTTCGCTGGATGATGCAGACAGTACTTGGACAGAGGGAGCTGTTCTGCATCGTGCACCTGAGCCCAGGGAGGGCTTCTCCACTGTTTATGAGGGTGCTAAGACCGGGCATTTTGTCCCATGCCCACTCTCTCCTGTTAAAGATAGAGAAAATGCACCATAAGCTTTTAGAAATAGGCAGATCCCAGTATTACTCTCACATACAGACAGAAAGCAGCTGGTGTTACAAGGCAATGCTACCCACCAAAAAACCTTTAAGAGGAAAATGTAAACGATGTCCATGTTGAAGGCATCAGCTAAACAGCAAGCAAAGCATTGTAGATCACACCAGGAGAAACTTGCATTATGTGTTGCTATTGGCAGTTCTTAACTTGCAGTGGGCAGGATAAAATGCCCCGGTTTTTTTAGTTTGGAAAGAGTTTGTGCTGAGGTATGAGAAGGTGCTTGGCTTACAAAACCCAAACCCTCTTCAGTCCCTTTGAAAAATACACTTCTGCATGTACTGATTTCAATTCTGCACTCAGCTTTGGCCACAGATTTCAAGGAGATTTGGGCACATGACTAGGATGCATTTTCAAAAGCAGTAATAAACATCCAGAAGTCTTTCAGAAATATGTGTGATGGCTAGCACATATTCCAAATGACATGAAGGCAAATTCAGACTGTGAGACGTGGGGCCTTGAAACTTCCAACAGAGAAGTTGCATGTCAAAGAGGGGAAAGTTTTAGGAGGATGGCAACACAAAAGGGGCTTGGCACAGTTTATTGTCTTTATTTTACTTATATTTGTGCATTTCTTTTCAGATGTATTGCATATTTTATGTTGGCATTATGAAGCAGTTCACTGTAATCAGTAAAAATCAGAAAAAAACTTGCAAATTTTTTTAAGCTGTTTTATATTTTTTTATATTTTATTGTTGCAAATGAGGACTGAGCTTGCATTCAGCTATTGCTGTGCCAGTCTGGTGTAACCCCACTGAAGTAACTGAAGCTATTGTAACTGAGTACAGACTGTAGTTTTGTGCATTTTGCAAAGCATCTGGAAACTTTGGTGGATCACAGCCAAAACCATAATTCATTGTTATTGCTTTGATTATGTGATGATTTTATGACATATAATATCCCATTTTCTTAGCAGCAGTCTTTTAAATTCAGACCTCTGGGAACTAATATATTTCTGTCTCTAACTTTTGTTTGTTGCTAGCTGGGGTAAGGGTGTTATATTGAAGACCAGGTAAAATGCATTTGTTAGACTTTGAATCTAGTGCTTGAGTATGACGAACATTACATAAGTAGTTAAGGCATTCAGGTCAACTTCCAGAACAGGACTGAGGGCATAACACACCTGACCTCAAATCAGAAAAAATCATGAAGGACTGAACCATTCATTCACTGACTGAAAGACTGAGATACTCCCCTTAATAATATAATTTGCCTGGGAACATCAGAATTCCCATTTGAAATGAGCACACCAGAAAAATGGAATGAAACAAGTTGAATAACTTTTTTATACCTCTGGCTGTCTTTAGGAGTATAAAGAAACTTAACAGATATTTGCTGCTTTGAGTGTCTGCAGTGTTAACCCCAGGTCTAAGACAGGACCATTTATTTTTATTTGATAGGTATTTTTTGGTACTTGGATTTGCAGAAATACTCCACCAAATTTCACACGTGAATTATTATATATAACTAAATACTCTATTAAAACAAACATGGACTAAAGCAAAATAGGGGCTCAATGGAATGCATAAAGACTTCTATTATCACCTTGGCAAGTTCTACAATAAAACTGGAATAATTCCTTTGGAAATTAGTTGATGCATGTGAAAATTAAGTTCAGAAATACTGATTCGTTTTCCGTTCAGGCTTTCATTTTTTTACCCCTAATTTGGCTACTGGATGTCCAAAGAGACTTTTTTTTTGAAGGGTGGTGGTATATAGCTCCTTTTCAAACTGGCAACCTGTCACAAGTGGGGTCCCTCAGGGATTGATACTGAGCCCAACGCTGTTCAATATCTCCATAAGTGATCTGGATGATGGGATCGAGTGTACCCTGATGAAGTTTGCCAGTGATACCAAACTGAGTGGGGAAGTGGACACTTTGGAAGGGAGATCCACCCTGCAGGAAGACCAGGATAGGCTGGAAGAATGGGCTAACAAAAAGTTCAACAAGGACAAGTGTAAGGTCTTGCACCAGGAAAAACATAATAAAACATAAAATTACTGAGTACAGCTGGGATCTACCCGGCTGGGGAGCAGCTGTGTGGAAAGGGACCTGGAGGTCCTGGTGGACACCAAGCTCAATATGAGCGAACAGTGTGCAAAGAAAGCCAACAGGATGCTGGGTTGCATCAAGAAGGGCATCAGCAGCAGAGATAAAGAAGTCATTATCCCACTCAGCACTTGTCAGGCCACACCTGGAATACTGCGTTCAGTTTTCATCCCCGCTATACAAAAAAGATGTGGATAGGCTGGAGAGGGTCCAGAGGAGGGCCACAAAGATGGTCAAAGGACTGGGAAGCCTGCCATATGAGGAAAGGCTGAGAGACGGGTTTGTTCAGCCTTGAGAAAAGCTTATGGGAGACCTTATCACCCTGTTCCAGTATTTAAAGGGTGGCTACAAAGAAGATGGAGACTCCCTTTTTACAAGGAGTCACATGGAAAATACGAGGGGTAATGGGTACAAGTTACTCTTGGTGAGATTCCGATTGGACACAAGGGGAAAATTTTTCCCAATGAGAACAATCAGCCATTGGAATAATCTCCTCAGGGAAGTGGTGGATTCCCCAACATTGGACTTTTTAAGAGTCAGCTGGACAGGGTGCTGGGCCATTTTGTCTAGACTGTGCTTTTGCCAAGAAAGGTTGGATCAGATGCTCCTTGAAGTTCCTTCCAACCTGGTATTCTATGTTTCTATGTTTGATTCTATGATTCTATGACACTGATCACAGATGGAGGCTTCAAGAAGGAACATCAGACAAAACTGGATTACTGAGAAGGTTCTGCAGCTTGTTCATTCCAGAAGAGGTTCAAACCTTTCACTGGGACACCTTTGACTAGAGGTGTGTTAACCAAACAGTAGATGCGCCAGTTCCCAGCTATGTTGGTTTCAGTTGCTGCTGGTCAGCTGTTTGCTACTGGCTTTTCAGCAGAGGTGCAGTCTCTTCTTGTATAAAAGCCTGCAGATGATTTCCAAATAAAATTAACCAAATTTGCTAGACTGCAGTATCTGGAATTTTAAATTACTTCGGAGCTCTCAAAAAGTGAGTTATCACATCTCTGCCTGCTTGGAGACTCCTAAAGTGTGTTCCAACCTAACTTATTCTGAGTCCACAGGTCTAGAGTCCATGAAACTCAGTTGAGTGCAAAGGCTGTTGAGAATACCTCAGCTACGTGGATCACCCCACAGTTCAGTGAAGGACATCGGACACTTTTCAAGACAGAACCCATCCTGTAATATATTAGTTTTTCTGTCATTTCTGTGACCACAGCTTTTCTCACCTCCTTTGTATGTATGCCCCACAGTGCAGAGCAGTGAGTACTTTCACTGCATCTAGCAGAATTTCACCTGTCTTTGAAGGTCTGAGTTGACTATAGCGCTTCCACTTTGCTGAATACCACAAATAATACTTCGTGCCTGCCAGCTGGCAATCAGATGCACAAGTGGATATAACCAATTAGCAGGGACCCTAATTCTAGCTGGGGATTGGACTTGCTGTGTACATATTCTACACATGACTGCAGCTAGGTTTCAACTTGTAGACCTTTGGCACTGTAAGGCAGGAGCATCGTCTGCCGAGGCAGACTGCAACTCCCCACTCACCAAGCTAGAAGCTGTGCCAAGTTTGCCTTAATGTGAAGCTAAATATGAGACAAGATATATCCTAGTACTCTCTTACAGGTTAGTTCAGCAGGGAAGAGTGAGCACATTCACTAATATTGTTTTTCTATTCTTATACTTGTTATTTCTTTAACATTCTTATTTACAGTTTTGTAAACTACTGTTTATTTCCATCGCATTCAAATAAAAAAACTCTTCTTGCTTCTCTACCATTACTCTGACATTTTGAAGGAAAGAATTCGTTAAGGTCCAAAGGATACCATATACTCCTCCATATCACATTTAATCAAAAACTCCACTCAGAAGAATTTGACTCAGTCATATTCATGTAAAAGTAACTGGGATTAGTAATCAGAATCTTATATGAATTTATATTTTTTATTGTTTTTAATCGAAATGAGCATGAATAATTTGGAGTTTTCTGTTATCAGGTCTTCTGTTTAAATTTCCTTTTTGGTTAAAAATTCTGGATTCAATTTTTTCTGATTCCTTCTTGTGCTTGGAGGAAAACTCATTCATGCTAGTGCCTCTTCTCTATTGCACTGGTTTTAATTAACTTTATAGTTGCAGATCTGTAGAGAATTGCTTTTTGCCCTGTGAATTAATTCCTTTCTAATAATGGTTAGTTATAGGTCCATTTATGAAACAAAGAAAGGTCCTATAAAGAAGAAATAATAAATGGAAAACAGATATTTGGCAAAGAACATTATTGGTCGTTCCTTTCACCCATCGCTGTTTCTTAGCATTTCATGAGTAATAGATGATGTGGTTTCTCTCGACATTTTAGCTATGTTGTGGAATGCCCTTCAATGGAAGACTTTAAGTGAGATTAGTAAAACTGCTGGTAAACTTGATCGTGCCTCAGTATGGAACTACATGACCTCAAGGGTTTCTTTACTCAGGGGTTTCTTTCCTGTTCTGCGTGTCTGTGATTCTCACAACTTGGACTCTTTCTGTAAAAAGCTGTGCTATGCTGCATTTAGTTTAGCCTAAACTAGAAATAAAATGGAACTGGTAATGATTTGCTCTATCTCTATTTCACATATCTGAGCTTAAGAACTTCTTTTCTTTCCATTCAGTTTTTAAGCAGTGAAACAAGAGAATTATAATTTAAATACTTCTTATTGCCAGAAATCTTGCTCACAAATGCTTTGCTCTGTAAAGATAAAGGTCAAGAGGGTTTTAAACCAGGATGTTCCTTGCCAACTGAGCAATTTAGGAAGCAATTATTTGTAGCTAATACGGTTTGGGATGGATGCCATCATTAGAACAATGAGATTTTTCCCTTGTTTTTGATCCAGTAAACATTCTGTTACGGAGCCATGTAACCATACATATGGACATTAGGGAAATGAAGGCAGAATTTGAAAAAGGAAGTCACTGAATTGAAGACAAACTCGTGATACAGATTTTAACTCAAAATGAAGCTGGGCTCAAGAATAAAGGCTTCCTTTATGATTGCTGAAGAATTATGAGGTTGTTGGAGGTCAACAGAACTGTGGTGTTATGATCCACCTAAAAGTATAAAAACAAAGAAAGCAATTACTTTAATCCATTGTTCAAAGCGAGCTATTATGTCTACCTAGTTTAAATTAATGAATTGTGATGTAGTAGGAAACAAAGACATTTTCAAACAACATATTTTACTTGCTAGGAAAGTGATCTCCAACTATATACTGCTGCTCTAATGCTTTTCCAGAAGTTCAGCTTAATCAATAATCAATAAATTTTCTAGAAATCTTTTTCTATATCAGGTTCATAACACCGAATTGAGATGATAGACAAAAGCATTTTATTTGAAGTGCCCTTGTCTATCTGAGGATAACTGCTGTGTAAAAGTATAAGAAGCTATATATTGCACAAAAGGTAAAGTTCTAATATAATTTCTTTTTTACAGCATAGTCATAGGAAGCATTTAACACTTTTTCTGCATTTCTGGTCAATTGTGCACAATGAAAGTAAGTTATTAATATTTTTCCTGTTTAGATAAAATCTTTCCTCTCATATTGGTTGTAATTCCAACTTAAAGGAAGATACATTTGCTGAACAAAACATGTATTAGCCACACAGCTCCAATTGTATCGCAGTTAGAGTCCTATGGAATGGCCAGTGTCCAAGGACACAAAAAGAGGTAAAACATCTGTTCCAAAATAAATATGGAAAACTACTTGAGGAGACATTTATATCTATTAACATCAGCTATGTCACATATGTTAAAGTTATACTAAGCTCTAGTGTGCTGAACAAAGCCAGAGTATGTAAAGCTCTGTTCTTTTGAAACAACAGAACAGAAATAGGACAGAAAGGAAACAGTAAAACAGCAGCTGCAAAAAGAAGACCTGTGATTACATGCCAATACTAAAATGATTACTTTTTTCAATTTTAATGATGCTACATTCCTCATCCCAGAACGTGTATTAACACATAGGTACCAGAAGAGCTGAACATCTCTTGTCAAGAGGTTTGTTAATTTATTAGAAGCGGAGCCTGTCTGGTTGTTTCTGAAAATAAAATTTGGGCTGTGGTTGCATACACACTTGTGCATCATTAAGCAAGAGTATGTTAGGCTGCCCGTTTTCCTCTTGTAACACTGTGTTACAGATTTTACCTACACACACTCTACGCTGCCTTACAGATGCTTTAATCCAGTGAAAAAAGGCTCAAGGCTTCCTTCTTTGGAATAAGTAGAAAATCAAACAGTCTCAATTATTTGTTTGGTCTAGCCATCAAAAATGTTGATTTTAATGATAAAAATTATTGTGTATCATATTTTAAGCCTAGATAAGACTTCAAAAATAACCATAGAAATCTAAAAATTTCAACTTGGCCCTTCTGTATGGGAAGATCCCGCTGGCAAAAGCGTTGGAAGGCCAAAACAGCAGTAGGCTTTATTATGCAACTTTGGTGTTTGGTCCAGATAGGTGAAGTTGCGATGTCCTTAGCCAAGGGACATTTTCAGAGACCTCTTCCAGGCACAGACCCAGAAAAGCAGAGTCAATACATCATCCACACCTTCTTTAATAATTCTTTCCACCAGAACTTAGGTTGAGAAAGAAACTCTTTATTCCCTGTTCTGTAGGTTTGACTGAGTTTGAATGCCTGACAGGCCAAATTAAGGTGAGGCATTATAGACCAAGCTCTGTCTGAAAGGTTCATTAATAAAGACAGAGACCTCTGCTAGAAAGAACAGTGTTTCAGAAAAAGAAAATGGAGCATAGTAGTTGTTTTGTTTTACTTCAGTAATTCTGTATTTTGTGGCTGTTTTCAGCAAAGAACATACAGAAAACTGAGTCATGGATTAAAGGTATACCACACTCAATAGGTATTTGATTATTTCTTTTCTGTTTTACAATAAATTAAATTAATATCATCAGCTTTAGACAGGAGCCCAGAAAAATATGTAAATCCAAAAAAAAAAAAAAAAAAAAAAAAAGAAATGTGAAAGAGTATAATCTCTTCAGAATGCATTTGTTGTTCCCTTTGAAAGTGAGATATTGAAAATAGTACAGTTTTCAGTTTAGCCTCAAAGCCCTGTTTTTCATTATTGTGGCTTATTGCCCACAATTAACTGTTTCCAAAGCCCATTCGAAGCTCATATGTTCTTTGCTTCTGCTGCAGATTGTGAAAGAAATTGCTGCATAGTATGGCCTGTTAAGTTTTATATTTTGTTTGTTGTAGAAAAAATATTAACAGTATCTTCTGCTGTCTACTCTTTTGACAGTAGTGTGGATTCCTTCTGTGCTTTGTAGCAGGCTTAGAAGAAATTCATTTGACAATGAGTTGCCAGAGAGCTGACATGGTACTTGAAGAGCTACCATGTGCAATTCTAAAGGGTGCTCTGGTAATTGACAGCTTATGATGAGCCTCTGTACCAAATATTTTGCTTGGTCCCCACTCTCTGCAAAAATGAAAATATGGCGGTGGGATGGAAGGAAAAGCCTTCTGTGACCTGATTAGTTTTCTCAGTCTGTACACTGTGGATGGGATCCGTCTTACCTGACTTTTGTTTTCAACAATGTAGAGCTCTACAGCTGAGCTTGTGCCATTGGATGCCTTTACAATCAACTGGGAAAACCTGGCAGTTTTAAGGCGCAGTTCAGCTGATCTGTTTTGAATATCTATTTTAGTTCTCTGAATGGCTTAGCTATAAAGAGGTAGTGTCTGTGTTTCAGCTGTTAGTATTTGATCAGATGAAATCTATCTTGTGTAACCTGCATCCTGAGCAATCCTGATAAAATACGTGTGACAACTCATGCATGCAAAGTTACATGAGTCTTGTGTTCACAGAAGGTAGGGAATGTGGTACAAACTCCTTTAGCTGGATGTTGGTTGCATCCACTGGCACATGAGATACATGTAGTTCAAACCTGCTCTCCTAACTGTGGTGCCACTTTGTGACTACTGAGTATCTGAAGATGGATATGATGTTCAGAAGCTAAAGACCTGTGGGGTGCTGGACATTCTGTATACATATATTTCAGCATATGATACTGAATAATTTGACCTGTGTCAGATCTGACTCTCTACCCACTGAAAATTCCTAAAACTCTTACCAATACAGGGTCAAGTCATTATAAAGGTAATGTGATTTTTGCATAAAGGTTTGTTTTGGGAAAGGAAGTGAAAGAAGAGAAAAGGGAAAAAAAGATGACTGATGATGAAGGAAATCGAACAGCAAAACCACTTTTCCCATAATAATTTTATTTGAAAGTATAAATTTGTGGGTTTTTTTCACATTTTCTTTATATGCCTTGAGGCTTTACCCTTCATTCAGGGTTTTATCATCTGTTAGGAATGCAATTTATAATTTAAATAAACAATAGAGAAATAAACCCATGAGGGATAAGACTGTCTTTAGTCTCTGTGAAATAAAAATTCAAAGTGTTCACCCCTCACCTTATGAAGTCATAAAGCTTTGCTCCAGTCACATATTTTTGTGACTGTTCGCTATCTTTAGGTGTGAAACACATCATAACTTGTTCAAAAACAGTTGTAATATAAAAGCTGACCTGTAAATATTATGATTTGCTTTTATTATTTTATAGTAGAATAATATGAACAGCACAGCAAATTAACATACAGTAGAGAGGTTCAAAAATGCACTTTGGTTGGTTTTTTTTTTTCATTCTTTTGATCTCTCAAGTCCCAGCCTGCCACTCTGGGCTCTTTCAGAAGTGTTCCTTAACCCAGGAAAATACCAAGCTCGAAAGGAGGTAAGGACCATCTGGAAAAATCTTCTTCCTGGAAAGAAGAAAGAAATGAATGGTGTCTAAGTCCTAGAGGTAGGCGTCTGTCAAGATGGGAAAGAGCACATTATACACTTAATTTTGGATGTGGATTTGACCCTCTCACTTCCTGAGCGAGTGCTGGACTTTAAGCTTGGAAACTTAATTTCTTGTGATAAGGGCATGGATTAATTCTGTTCCTTTTGATAACAGCATTGACTTTGCAATTACACTTAATGGGGGCATCTGTGTTAGGGGGATTCTTACAGTAAGTTCCCTCTGTGGGAAATCGTTCTGGTTTCTCCAGAAGGCTATTAACTTTGGCATGATCCAAATCAACTTCTGGAGCTGCTAGTCTCCATCCTTTGACTAAAGACTGCTTCAGCTGCTGTCTCATAACTTACAGGACACCTTTAAACAGGAATATGGGACAAAGCATCAATTTACATACCAAGATATGAATGATACAATACTTCAATAGCTAGTCTCTGTCATAAAATGATATCGTTAAAACAATCTAAGACAACTTTGGATTTCATAGTCATCCTAAATACATCCATATTTTTCTTAATTCCCTATGTCTGTAGTGTGTTTGAAGATCCCCTGAACAAAATGGAGAGAGGCATTCATCCCTGTCCAAATCTGAGCATCTCTCTCAGATGCCTAAGCTAGAGCATCAGTCTCTCAGAGTCCTCAGTAAAGTGAATGGAGAAAGGCAGTCCTCCAGGGAGTGAGTTGGAGAGCCTAACCTGTGCCATCCAGACATTACAGAAGACAGCTCTTCTCAAAGTCGATAGCAACCCTATTCTTTCCCTTCTCAAGATTCAGAGATCATGCTCACTTTTAAAACCAGAAGTATAGTTTAAGTGATGGTAAGAAAAAAGACATTCGTTGAGCTTGCACTCTGCCTTTCCACAATTTTTGCATACTGTCTTGCAGCTTCAGAAAAGACCTGCGAGTTTCCTGGCTATTAGCTGCGAAAGGGGGCTCTTACAATAAAGATACTACAGAAAGAAGGCTCTGTGCCTGTAGCACCAGCAATTGCAGGAATTGAAGTGGTTGTTCCTGTGCAATGCTGAGTATTTTGTTCTTGACTCAGCAAAGTACTGATACAAGTGCTTAACCTTAAGCATGTAAACCTAAAGCAGGAAGATGTGAATGGGGAGTATGCACGTGCTTAGTGAGAATAGGATGTTACCCTGCCAGCTTGCTCCATCTTCTGCCACAGAACTGGGAATTTTTGTCACATCTCATGTCTCCATCCTGCTAAGGGAATCACATCTATTAAACCACAGAAATACTGTTATTTAGTTACTCCTTATAAGAAAGAGACGATTGTCCGGAGCAAGCAGTTCTTGGAGTAAAAAGACAGTCCAAGAGCCTACCCCTCTGTTATCTGCACAGCTGCCACATGTAGCTTTCTGTGCGCAGACTATTGATTAATTTACGGGGGCATGTTTCAAGATGGGAAGAGACATTTTTGTTCAATACTCTTATTATTTAGGACACTTTGGTTGTAGTGACTGATGGCTAAGCCCTTTGCTGTAACTGCAGATATGTTTGCAATAGATTTTTCTTAATCCGTGTTTTTGTAATGGTTTGTGCTATTGCTAGTCTCCAATAAATTGCATTTGGTGTCATACTACAGAACTCAGAAATCTACTATGAAATATTTGTAAAGGTTCTTCTGCAAATGGATCTACCATGTCCATTCTCCTAATGAAGCAGAGAGAAGCTGATGTAAATTAGTACATATTTTGAGTTCTGTATTGCTAAAAATATCTTGTCTTTATAGACTAGAACTATGACTGATAACGAGACTTAATATTAAACTCCAAGTAAGTGCTGAATTACAGCACCTTGTTTAGTTGAAGCTGCAGATTATCTAAGAAGGAGTTAAAATACTAGTAACATCAAATAGAGGACTTATCAAACTTGCAATCATTCAAATAAAACTTCATTACAAGTCCAGTGCAGCTGGTTAAATTCGGAATTATATTTACAGCTCAGAGTAAAAAGATTTTTATTGTTTGGGTTTTTTTTAATCTATGAAACAGTTGCCTACAGTGGAGCAGAATCCCCATACCAGACAAACCCCTACTTTAAGAGTTAGTCTCTGCTTATCCCACTGGAGATTTTTTACTTAAACCACTAACTGAACTCCCATCAATTAGTACATAAAGGATTTGAACTTGCATCTTCTACATCTCAGCACTACTCATTAGGCTCTTAGAGATTACAGAGATTTCTTAGCTGTGTTTTCCACTGGGCTTAGTCTGGCATATGAATTTCCAGAATATTTACTAATCAGCCTCTGCTGACAAAATTAGAGGAATACCTACTTCTAACTTGAATCTCAACACCGTTAGGTCTCAGGTGGTTGTGCGCATGACAAGCTGCAGCATAAAAAGCCCTTAGGGTGCAATTGGCCTGCAGCACTTTCCTTCTGAGGAGACTGAGGGAGATGGTCTTTTTTAACCCCGAGCGCAGAAGGTTCCAGGGCGAGTTAATAGGGGTCTTCCTATCTAAGAGGAGGTTGCCAAGAAGAGGGAGCCAGGATCGTTATGAAAGAGGTGCACAGCAGAACAAAAGCCAACAGTCGTGCATTGAAACAGAGCAGCTTCTGGCTGGGAAGCTGTGAGGGAGCATTTCTCACTTTTGAGGGCAGTCAAGTGGTGCAGACTGCAGAGGGGGGTTGTGCAGGCTCCATCCTTGGAGGTTTTCAAGACCAGAATAGTCAAAGCAACCTGAGCGACCTGGTCTGATCTCATAGCTGAGTCTGCACGGAGCAAGAGGTTAGATTAGAGACCCCCTGAGGTTCTTTCCAACTGGAATAATTTTGTGACTCAGTGATTCTGTGAACTGTATGGAAGAAGCAGCACATTTTCAAAAGGTATAAAACAAATCAGATGTGCTCTTCGACTGTGGCAAATTGTTATGATGTGGAAGATTGAAATCTATATATGTTATTTTACATTAATGATTAGAAGTGCCTTTTCATTTTGAAATTCTGTCATTTGACATCTGAAGTAACTAATATAATTTACAAAATATGAAGAGTGTTACAACTGTAACATATAAAACCCAGATGAACATACCACAGCCTCAAGGTAACTCATTTCTTGCTTTATAAGCCAGAAATACTTGTGGGAGTATCCTTGTGTTCCAGAGCGCTACACTGTGTAAACAGATCTCTGTTCTTAGTTGACAGATGTGGAGCAAAAACATGTGGTCAGACAGCCCCTTAAACACTGCACATGTGGATGTTGCAAGCAGAAAGTTATTCCAGATAAAATCACTATAAAGTTATGATCAGCATGCTTTCACTCCATTTGTCACTTTTCTGACAATATATCATGATCTGACATTGTATTTTTTTTTATACCATTACTGTCTGTGTAAGGAAAGCTTTGGATAAGGAGCTTGTACTTCAGCAAAGAAGGACAAGCAGATCTGAAGAGTTGTTCTGTTGGAAAAAAACTTATGTATGTGAACTGTATCTGGTTGGGTACAAAAATGAGTGTTCAGAGAACTTACACCTTGCGTTAGCTCCTGGCATTTGAGGTATTCACTATTAAGCATTGTGAAAGGATAGAGATTGCTTTTGGAACTCACTGTATTTGCTGTGGAGAGGTACTCGTTAGCCACGTGGACCTTTGAGATAATTGCACTCAACAGCTGCCACTGAGGTCAATCAGAAGACAGGAAAAAAATATCTTGGGAAATGTCCAACTTCTTGTAAAAACTGGTTATTAACGGCACACTGCCAGTGGACCACCAGCACTTATAAATAATGATAGCACCCCTTTCGTTTGGCTTTAACTCAGAACTAACTTCACAACTTCAGTCAGTTACTGGAGGGTGAGAAAGGCAGAAGAGGACTGAGACACCTTTTTTGCTTTACAAGAAGTGCCTTGCAGCACATCCAAGTCTCATTTACATGAAGCTTTGCTTTTGCACTCTGATAGAGTGAAGGGCTTTATACTGTTTTACCAGGAGAAAGCAGAGTCATCCCCAAGCCATTGAACTTGGCAGTGTGAAGGCCATTTGGAGCCTCTGTGTGTCTGGGTTTTCATAGCTGCATTGAGGCCATTTGTTGGACCTGCGTACCTTTTCATTCCCCGGTATCCTAGATGCTGAAGTTCATCAGCCTAGAAGAAGGTTGTTTCATCACCATAATCTCTGTGTGGTGGTCTATTAAGATCAGCCTTCGTATGGACGTTTTGCAGTGCAAAATGGTAAGCTAGAGTTTGTCTACTACATGTTTTCTTTTTAGTTCAGTCTACATGAAAATAGTAATGCAGCGCTTTCAGACTAGCAGCCAATGTTGTTTCCTTCTATGTTATTCTTTCAACACAACAGAAGGCAGGTTTAATATTGCAAAATAGAGGCATTTCAAAGTATTTCCAAATATTTTTTAGCAACTGCAAGCAATTATTTAAGCAATTCTATTCAGTTGTCGTAACACAGCACATCTAGACAGCCGTGTGCCCTAAGAAAACAATTTACTGTTCATTTAACCCATATCCTTCTCTTTTCCCTTTCCCCTTTCTGACCTTCCCTGAAGCTTTCTTACTGTCTTTCTCATGTTGGCAATATGAAAAAATAATTGAAAAGAAATGAGAAGTTATCAAACATGAATACTTTTCTACAAGTATCCTCCCCAAATTCAGTCATGCAGAACTGCCATTTTTATGAGAGAAAGGGGTATTAGCAGCTGAAGGGTAAAGATCAGTATGGTAGAATCGGCACCACAAGATTACTCCACATCTGTGTATTTCTATAAAAAAAAGACTGTAAAGTTTATACAATCTCTACTGTTGTCAAATGATAAAAAGGCTGTAGAAAGGATGTGGAAGGAGGGAATTAAAAAGAAGTAAAAGCAAGATTACAACATCCTTGCACTAATACTTAACCTTTGTTAAATTACTACCATGTATCTAATACAGATTACAGTATACAGTACATAAGGGTATCTAATGTATGCCATATCATAATACACTGTAATCTAATATTTGCTGGAATAGATCCCTTCTGTTATCTCAGTCCTTTTGTCTGTAGTAAATCCTCTAATTCTGATTCCAACTGGAAATGTTCTCGTTTTCTGCAACAGCCAAATCTGCTGCAAGGCCAGGGTCTCTGTGTCCCCAGTAAGTTCTGGCAGCCCTTCGCCACATGGAAGAGAGCGCACACTGGAGGGAATCTGGGCTGTGCGTTTGGTTCAAGAGTTGTAGGGGTTTTGCTGACTTACTACTGGGCAAACACTCTTGAGTAAAATTCCTGTTGCAAGATATCCGGTATCTTAATGAGGAAGAGTAGGAAGATGAAAAAGAGCTGGTTAATGGCTAGGAGTGTGGGCAGGCTAAGAGCAATCCATCAGTTGGACTGTTCATCTGTCTAGGCAAAAATATTGAAACAATAAGATAATGTTCAATCCATGGTTCCAGAGCTTCTCGGGGGGCATTGCCTGTAATCAAATATCAGTGAGAAAAACAATGTGCGTTATAACGTGGGAAGGTTTGCCATGGGATATGAATGTATCCATGCCTACTTTGCTGAAGGAAAAACTTGTTCCACATCTCCAGAAGCCTGAATTTATAGCAATTATTTTTACTAGTGGTCACAAGAAAGTTAAACACAAAACACCTCATAGGCTGGCTGACTCCAAATACCTACGAAAGGTGGCGGAGTCCTTAGGTCTACACAGTTTTTTCTTTGAAGTGCTGTAGGTTGGGTCACCGCCTGGGCCTGCAACGTTGTCCAGATCCAAGTGTAGCCTCTGTCCTTGCAAGAAAAACAGTAGTTACCATGTTTCTGACATTTGAGGAGGAGCAACCTGGGTCACTTTGATTCAGTCATGTTTGTAGTGCCGTACTGGCTGCATTCTCTGCCTCCTCATTACTCCTCAGACCTCAAGTGAATCACAGAAATCTTCCAGATGTCTGTCTATTAGGGAGAGTAAACTGCTGTATAAAACTATTTGTGTAGGTCAGGGGAACTTAGGTGATGAATAAGCTGTAATTAACTGCCTTAATACATTGTTGAGGGAGACTAAATTTTGATTTCTAAGGTTTTTTTCTGTTTCCACTGTGCTCCATCTCTGTGCTAATGTGATCTCAGTATTGACCAAAGCAAGGCTTCAGCTCAGCATCACTTATCATGCCTTGTGCAGTGTAATAAACATCATCACTATGCACATTATTCAGTTTTCAGAAGTAATTAGTTGGTTTTTGTGAGGGGGGCCTTGTTCAACTAGTGGCTGCTTGATTACTTTAGCTGAATGAAAAGGACATGCAGTAGTAAATTACTGCAAGCAGGCTGTTGGGGAAAGCGGGGAGAATTCTAACTTCAGTCTGCTCATTTGGCACTAACTGCATGCAATCTGTTTCTGTCCATGTGTGAAAGCTACCTGCATGCAGTCTGCTGTTTGGTAAGCCATCAGGCTGTAAGAAGACTGCATTTTCAGTCTGCTATACACCAGAAGGCAAACCTTTAATCAGTGTCTTTTGAAAAAGATCATGATTAATAAAAATCCGTGAAATTCACTTCTGTGATTATAGCAGCAAGTGTGCTGCAAATTCTTTAGAATCAATTTTGACCGCATTATAGTTTAGAAAATAAATTACTACATAGCCAGATTTGTAGGTGTTCTAGGAAAACAAATTTGCCTGTCTTACTCCTGTCTCCCAGCTGTGTATATTAAATGAGTATCTGGGGATATGTAAAATTTAGTGCTGGACATAGCTATTAGACAGCAAGGAAAATATTCTGACTCAAAGGTTCTTTTGAATGAAATATGTATTTATTTTCAAAGGCAAATCAGTCCTTCATTACTTCATTCTTTTCATGGTAAGCCACAGTGTGGTAAAAGGGAAGTATAAATGATAACCAGATACCATCTATAAATACATTTGTCTTCTCTGTTTTGATACAGTCTTCATTGTGTGCATTGTCCAAGAAACTTTAATCTCAACTGATGTTGACTGATTTCCTTTTAAGTATTGTATTTTTACTGAAGCTTTTAACTGAAGAGGAAGAAAGGAGAAAAAAACCCACCACTTCTTAAATCTTCACATTCTCTCACTCTCTTTCATATATAGAGAGTAAAAGTCATAATTTCCCCTTCTGCACTACTGTAGGTTTGTACAGCACCTTCTGAATATAAGTAGCTTCAATCCGAGTTATGGGTAGTGTAATGGGAACCTATCCATGCACTATCTGTCCTGGACATTTGCACAGAGACTTTCTCCAGTATCATTTACACATTCTTAGCTTTAGCCCTCACATTTTTTTGCGTAGGCAACAAGGCTCTAAACTTTACATCAGTAATAGATTTTTCATAAAGTATTTGCTGGTTACAGTTAGAAAGATTTGTGTAAATGCTCTCTTTCTAAAAATATACCCTCTCACGATCTTTGAACCTGTCTCTTGACTCACTTAAACAAAGAGCCTAATGTCTTAATAAGAGAAGGGTCTGAAATTTGGCAGAAAAGCCTCAGAGATGGACCCTCCATCAGAGATGGGCCCTTCATCGAAGGAAGCTTTGAAACCAGAGGCAAATACAGAAGGGTCAGGCTGCTGCTTGTGGGGCCGCCAGCTGCTATGACCTGCCTCCTACGGAGCTGCTGGGAAAGCGCAAGGTGTTTGGGATCATCCCTGCCCAGAATGGGGGCATTGCAACCAGCGCACCTCTCTTTCACATGGCTCTTTTCTTCCTGGCACCTTTCAGGTGAGGAGCAGTAGTCGCCCAGGTGGGGAACAAAATGGATGTCCACAAAATGGACATCCCCAAGCTCAGGTCTGGCCCCATGGCACACCCCTGTGTCCCTCTGACCATCTATACCTTGGTGATATTTTTCAGTGCAGACTGGATATTGAGCAGACAAACCATTTGTGCCACTCTTACTGGAGAGCAAGCATAGGTCCTTCTGCCAGGGGTATTGCTTTTTGAAGAGGAGGGCGTTCGACTCTTGGGAGTTGACTTGAATGACTCGGGTGTTCAACACAGCTGCCCGCAGGATCTGGCCCTGTGTGTTCCCTGGGACACCATTAAAGAGAGCCAACATCAAAGCGCATGGCTGCACAAAGCTGGCCATGTGCTCGGGCTCTTCAAACATGTGCGTCAGTGCAGACTGTAAATATGCAAAGGGAAATACCTCCTGTTGTCCACCAGATACAAGTGTGCTTTCCATTACAGTGAAGCCTCCACACATATGTAGACCCTGTCTTTACATGAAAGGCAGGAACTCGCTGGGGTTTTTGGCATTGTCTGGCAAAACAGTTTCAGAAGTCTTCCACTTGGTGTTTCTGAGCCCATATTAGTGGCTTCCTCAATGTTCCCCAGTCTATGCGTGGCTCTGATGTGTATTCCAAGACCTAGAATGCCACGGAGAACAATTTCTGTATAAAACAGCGTGTGCACTAATTCCTTAAACAAAAACCATTTCAATTCACCCTGCAGCCAACATAACATAAATAAAGTAATAAACTTTTCTGGCTTTTTTAATGGTTGTATTTAGTAATTATATTTATTATTTCCTTAGCTTTGTTTTTGTCTACTTCCCCAATGTAACACAGTTCTTGAAATATTGCTGTCAGTCCATCCACAGCTCACTATTACCTTTTCAATCCTTTAGGCCAATTTAAGCTCAATTTAGATTAAGAAAGGAAATCCCAATGTTCCAATTTTAATTTTTTTTAAAAAAGAGAAGACAAAAAAAGAAGCAAAATCAGTACTGCTATTGAACTGGACTTGCAGAACTTAGTTCTTTTGCATCCTGTTTGGCAGTCACCAGCTTGCTATTCATTGTGAATATTTTGTTGAAGAAAAGGCAGTATTACATTCCCTTTCTCATGTTAGGGGATGTGCAGGAGAATCCAGGGCAATCAGTTGGGAAGAGAGAGATTTAAGCATCCTGAGGCCTAGGGTTAAACGCCATGTCCAAGCAGTGTAACTAGGCTCCTTATGCATTGTGTAGGGAGTGTTAGTGAGGTAAATCTTGCAGGGAAAGGTTTAATTATTTTTTTTTTATAGTAGAATATCTGATACAACTGGGGGAAGAAAGCACACTCAAAAAAAAGTGTCTGAGTACAACCATTTTTAAAATTTGAAATAGAAAACTTCAGCTTGTAGAAATAAGATTCTACATGAGCCAGCACAGTGATTAGGGAGTCAGATGTATTGCCTTGCAGAAAATCGTACAGAAAGGAATGTATCTTAAGTGTACCTTTCTCTGGGAGTTACACATCCAGTCTTGGGTTACAGGAGAGCCTGTCCTCCACTTTGAATTGCCACGTGCTCTCTCAGGGAGCTAAGTACATACTTCAGTTGGTCCTTTCTCACATAACTGTTAGCAGGGAGCCTGGTGGTGCTCCCTCCGTCCAGTTTCACCCTACATTTTTTACACACATCTAGCCTGCGGGTGAAGCAGGTTCAAAGCTCCTTACAAGTCAGGATTTAATTGTATGTATAAAGCAAATGCAAACAGCTTCCTTGGGAGAGACTGAGAACAGCCCAGAAAAGCCTATAGCCCACTGGCTGGAAGAAAGAGAGCTTGAACTGAAATCTCTGCTAGAAATCAGTTAAAAGAGGCAGTTTAAACTGTGTTGGCTGTATCACAGGGAAATGTTCTACCAGGGAAATACCAGTTAATGCTTTGTGCACCTCACACTCCCAGTGGCGTGTCCTGAGGACACCTATCAAATCAAACACTGTTGGCAAAGCTGTTTTTGAACTCTGTTAGGGCTAAAGGGGCTGACTAACATAGCCCTGCTGAGCTATGGGTGGTTTTGCCTATGCCCACTAGAAGAAACTTAGGCACTTAGGAGGATGGTGGCAACTGAGTTTTGAGATGATACATTACAGGTGGGAGTGACATTGGATGGAACTCCAAGTCATCTGCCCAAGCTGATACAGAAAATGAGAGGCAGCGTTGTGAATTGGACCCAAACATCCTAAATGTTTGACACTGTCCCACACGACATCCTTGTCTCTAAATTGCAGAGACATGGATTTGATGGATGGACCACTCAGTGCATAAGGAATTGGCTGGGTGGTTACACTCAAAGGGTTGTGGTCAATAGCTTGATGTCCAAGTGGAGACCAGTGACAAGTGGTGTTCCTCAGAGGTTGGTATGCAGACCAGTGCTGTTTAACATCTTTGTTGGCAACACGGACAGTGGGATTGCGCGCACCCTCAGCAAGTTTGCCAATGACACCAAGCTGCGTGGTGCGGTCAGCATGCTGGAAGGAGGGGATGCCATCCAGACCGACCTTGACAGGCTTGAGAGGTGGGCCCATGTGAACCTCATGAAGTTCAACATGGCCAAGTGCAAGGTCCTGCACATGGGTCGGGCCAATCCCAAGCACAAATACAGGCTGGGCGATGAGTGGATTGAGAGCAGCCCTGTGGAGAAGGACAGAAGCGTTGGTTGACAAGAAACTCAGCATGATCTGCCAATGTGTGTTTGCAGCCCAGAAAGCCAACCATATCCTGGGCTGCATCAAAAGAAGCGTGGCCAGCAGGTCGAGGGAGGTGATTCTCCCCCTCTACTCCGTTCTCGTGAGACCCCAACTGCAGTACTGTGTTCAGCTCTGGGGCCCCCAACATAAGAAGGACATGGACCTCTTGGAGCGAGTCCAGAGGAGGGCCACTAAGATGATCAGGGGGCTGGAGCACCTCTCCTATGAAGACAGGCTGAGAGAGTTGGGGTTGAGCCTGGAGAAGTGAAGGCTCCGGGGACATCTTACAGCAGCCTTCCAGTACTTAAAGGGGACTTATAAGAAAGCTGGAGAGAGAATTTTTACAAGGGCATGTAGTGATAGGACAAGGGGTAACGGCTTTAAACTGAAAGAGGGTAGATTTAGATTAGATGTAATGGAGAAGTTCTTTACTGTGAGGGTGGTGAGGCACAGGCACGGGTTGCCCAGAGAGGTTGTGGGTGCCCCATCCCTGGAAGTGTCCAAGGCCAGGTTGGATGGGGCTTTGAGCAAGCTGGTCTAGTGGAAGGTGTCCCTGCCCATGGCAGGGGGATTGGACTAGATGATCTTCAAGGTCCCTTCCAACACAAACCATTCTATGATTCTATGACATCTCTCCTTGGAATCTTAAGCTCAGTATGCCCCAAGCCCTAAGTACAGTTAATAGATGTTCTTGCAAGGTCTACAGGATTTTGTGCTAAAAGTGTGAAAGAAGTACTTTTGGTACAGTACACCCTGAAACACTGAGATCAAATCTACAAGCCTTGCTTACTGTGAAAAGCAGCTCTAACAGTAGCTTTAGCAGATGTGTAGCTCACTGGACTGAGTCCTTGGCTAACATATGTTTTCAATGCAATGCATTCACTGTCAGAGTATCTCAATTTCAGAATTCATGAATGAAGAGTAATGCTTTTCAACTCATTCTTTTTCTCATACCTTACTTTCTGAATGTAGTCATAGCTGTTCAGTCTGAGTTCTGCTGTGTTCATCATGGCTGTGGTATAAAGGTCTTAGTCTAAAATCAAAGGGACAAGGCTAGAGCTCAAGCGCCTCTTGCACATAGGAAGGTGTAGAGCATAGATCTCTCTGCAATGTGAACTGTGAATTCCATATACCCTGAACATGGGAGGGAAGAAGAGAATGCTCCTTAAAAATAGCCACAAGCCCAGCTAATATAGTACATTTATTACCTAATTAGTAGGGAAAACAGTCAGGGCCATATCAACACTTTATTGAGAGAGAACCATAAATACCTAATAATTCCTTTTGTTAACACACAAAATACTTGCTTCTTGCACTATCAAAGTTAGTTAATTCAACTAATTCTTCTGCATTTCTGAGCTGTTCAGAATCATAATTCACAAGTCCCGGCTAGATTAAGAGTCATGCTTTTTAGCCCTCATGTGAATATTTCTGTTCTATGGTTCACAAATGCAGAACTTTGAACTATTGACTATTTGGGAACAGAAGGGCAGATAGGGAGTCTAACTGACATCGTGTGCAGTATTAAACATGATGTAAAATGGAATTGAATCAAAATCCCTCATAGCTTGAAAGAATTCTTTTATGTTCTCCACACACATGAAAGATACTAAAATAGTGATATGAAACTTGCAATATTTTCTCTTTCTAAGTAGTGCTTATTTCTCAGAACAGTTTCTTAACTTTCTGTGAGGTTAGCATTCTCGGTGCAGAGGAAGCCACTTTGCATCTGCTCTAGTGTCAAGATGAAATTTATTTGTCTATATAATCTGTATGTGCTTTGAGGCAGTCATCTCTATAGAGAGGCACCTACTGGGATTTTCAAAAGCTCTTTAGCAGATAGTAAAGATATTGTGTAGATACGACACTCTTCCATCACTGGTTAAAGCATGTGACATTATTCACAAAAAAAATTTTCTATGCAGAAGTTTGAGAGAGAAAAATCCTGCAATTCATGGTACGCTTGTATTCTTAAGACAAAGTAATAAGAACTATAACAACAACATGAACAGCACTAATAAGAACTTGAAAGCAATTTAGACTGATGGCTGCACTTTGTCCACATTTCAAACTGTTCTCTGATGTCTCCACCATGCCTTGACAATATGGCCAGTATCTCAGTTTTTCATATCATTCCCAGTCTCCTACTGATATCTGTGCACTGCATGTCCCAGCCCTGGGAGTGCCCAGGCTCCTTTTCCAAAGTGTTTTTTTATGGCCCCTACCAGATCTGTGTGGAGCTGAGCATCACATAGTCTTTTAATGTGTTTTTTGTGACAATGCCTTTGGGGTCCTTGGGGAAATATTATCCCATTTTTGCAGATGGAACACATTAGGTTCCTTACAAAACACAGTGGTGGCAGTTTCTTTCCATTAAAACGTAGTTGCAACACACAGATGTATTACTGCATCAGTTCAACCCATTAATCCTATATTCTCTGCTTAATGGATTTATGTGTCTTTTGATGTAGGCAATGTCTTCATCTATGTCTTAAACAGTGCTTGATGAATAATAATAGTCATTGTTTTCCAGCCAAAAGCAGTAGCGAACTGAAATTTCTTGGGAGCCTGCCTCTCTCCTTGTGAGAGCTTTCTAGACCTATTTTGTACGCCCAGGAGTTTCAGTTCAATCTAGTTAATTTGGGTATTGAACTGAACCAGCCTGAACCTCTGTATCTTTGGAGGTTCATCTATCACTGAATAATGCAGCCGAACAGAGGGAGACGGTTGAATAGGAGTCAATATGCCAACTGTTCCTTCATTTATTACTGCCATATTAATAAAGTTGATAGAGTGGAACTAATCCATCTGCTCACAATTTATTCCCTAGCAATAAGATACAATTTCACTATTTCATGAGCTCACTCTTTGACTAATTTTATTAGAATTCCTTCCATAGCATCATTTTTAATCACTTTTCATCCAGTTTTAGTTATGTGTAAAATACTAGAAAAAGATGGACTAAAGAGACATGAAAGGATTTCATGAGAAACTCGGGTCAGCTTAAATAGAACCAGATCAAATAAAGTTAAGTCAGCGAGCCTACAAAGGCCGACAGAAAAGCGTTCAAAATCACCTCGTTCGCAGGAAGCTTTGTTCTGTCACGTCTAAAACGTAAACAGTCGAAAGAAATAAGGCGGCCCTGGCAGCATCATAAGATGAGGCAGGGCTGCGGTGCCGCAGGGGAGGTGGCTGGGTGATCTGCCAGGCTCATGGGCAGCGCTGCCCGAAGGACTGCAGGGTCAGAGCTTGGTGGATGGAGCGGTCCCCTCCCTTCCTTGCCAAGAGCTAGTGCATGAGGTTTATCTCGTGCACTAGTTCCCAGACACGTGTGGGCTCTGGATGTTAAAAAGATGCAGGATGTTGGCTACATGTTGGTTGTATGCAATGCTGTAATGAATTCCTGTGAGCTTAGTTATATTTCTCTTGTTGTTTAGTTTAAAACATTCTGATATGCTGATCCTTTATTAGTCTGGTGGGGGTAGTCTTCAGTGATTTGGGCTGGTACAATTTCAGACATGAGTACTGAAGCAGAAATTACCTGTTTCTCAAAGTGTTGAGCCCACTATTCCCATTGATCGCTATAGGGTTTAATGCAAATGCAAGAAGGACTTTTACTGAGAAAGCTGAGTGTAAAGCCTAGACACAGGCCCCCCGGGTGAGAGTTTCCAGAGCATTCAATTCATTAACAGAAGTCTACTTCCACTGAAAATGATAGTTGTAGCAACAGCTTTGAATGGACAGAGTTGGGTTATTCCAGAAAAAATTCTGAAAATCCTACCTTCCTATATTAAATGCCTTTTTAAGCTGACAGGTAACAGCAGCTATAGATGCTGAAAGTAACTTTATTTTTGTAATGTGGTGCTCTGTCACTGCTGAAGCACTGACCGTTCAGACGAACGCAGGTGAACAATTTATCCCTACTCGATAAGACTTTTCCCAGGAAAATCGTGGCCTTCTTACCTTCTCTCTTTTTAACTGTCTCCAGTTTGGTGGAAGCTTATTGGGTTAATCTGTAGGCAATTACTGCAATTTCAGAGTAATGATTCTTAGGGTGGAGGTGGGAAAAGGGTACAATAGCAATTAAAAATCCATTAATAGTTAAGTTAGATTTCTTAATCTAAAGCATAACTGCAACTACAATGGAATTTTCTATATGACATTCATTCTGTGATATTAGCTGCATGAGTGTGGATCAACTTTATGCTGCTTTGGTTATGTCTCTCTCTCTCACACACACACACATCTGTATGATTTTAAAACTGGTATTTTTTTTAATATTTATGTACACCTGAGTGAAACTATGTATGTGTATGTATATTTATATGCATGTGCATAAGTATATAATTGAGAGGAAATATAGTGCAGTTATCAAAAGCTGAGCTAAACAAACAAAATTCTTATTAAATCAGACACCTAGACTATAAGTGAAATAACATATGCATTAATAGCTCCAAATCAATAATTAGAGAAAACTGTAAAGTAGCAGGCTCAAAAATCTGTGCGATCTCTTAAAGGCTAAAACTATCAAGAATCAAGTTCACTGTAGTGTAGTCTGAACAGAAACAATTCTCATTTCACACAGCAGATGGACTCCAGAAATCTTCACTCTTCTAAGTATCAACTGATGTTGACTGAAAGCTCTCTAGATGTACAGAGGAAAGCTTTATTCCTTTTTTATTTGCTAGTGTCCAGAAAATCTTCCGTAAAGATAAAAGACAGTTTATTAGTAAAATGCCAAACCAGTCTTATAAAGAGTTGATTCTAACTGTGCACTGAAGTATGTAACGCAGGGGAATTTTTCTTTTGATTCTAGTCCAGACATTTCAAGGGCCTTTTTATGTCTGCCTTCTAAAAATGAAGGTTTGCAGGGAGAGCAGACCAGAGCAAGAGCTATCTTTTAAGTTTACATGTCTGGCTCTCATCTTTGCCATGAGTGATCTTTTGTAAACATACTTAAGATCACAAGATGTTTCATCTTTGGGCAAGGCAAGAAGGATGTCATGTCACTGCAGTACCTGAAGAAAACATTAAGAAATCTCCATGCGGTTAGAAAAGCCCTTAATGTGCCATACATTTGTGGGGCTGTGGTACATCTCTAGCCGTCGCAGATTCATTTTGCACATTATATTAAATATGTCAATAATGATAAAAGATTGGTCTCCCACAAAAGTAAAGATGAAACAAATAAGGCTTGTTCAGTGATTCACAATCTCTCATAACTGTATAGTTTTAGATGTGAATTACATATTAAACACAAGCGGTGTTCTTTAAAATTCATGGTTTGCATACTTTGAAAACACAATGAAGTCAAAGGGAATCGGTGATGTAGTTTGACCTGCGTATTGATTGTGATTAGTAATAAATCAGCCGCATGAAACTGTTGTTAATGATATTGTCCAAGGAATGCAATTAAAATCAATTTTTATTTATTTAAACACAAACCCTGGGCAGAGGTATGAACAAGAAAATCCCTGTTAAGTTATTTTACAGCACTATGTTGAGAGCAATGGCAGCACATTCAGGAATTTCAGGCTTTCTTGTGAAGTCCTGTGCAAATTGTTTTACTGCAAGGTAGAAGCTTTCTGATGTTAATGTTAGTTGAAGTAGTACTGTCAAATAGCTGTACAGTGTGTCCAGACCCAGAGGCTCCAAGACAACATCACAGTTTAACACTAGAAGATACCGTACCATTCATTTTGTCATAACAGCTTTCGCTAGTTATAGAGCATTAAGAAGAGAACAGGACAACTGTACAAAAGAACCCACACATATCTACCATTTCTCTGACTTTTTGTGCACAAAAATGACCTTAAACCTTTGAAGTAATTTTTTTTTCCACCATGGAATTTAATGAGGTCAGAATAATTGAGATCAGAATCATGGTGAGACAACTATTTCACTTTGGGTTTTGATTGCATAATCAAGACCCACCTGTATTTACTAAATTCCAGCATGGATTCATATGTCCATCTGTATCAGTGGCACATATCCAACTAACTACCAAGTTTCCCCTTGACAATATTAGGACATAATTGTCATTTGCTCATTGGTCCAATTTAGGCATAGCATCCTAGATGTAGCATAATTTCATGGAAACAGTGAAAGATATTACATGACAGTTCCTGAACCTATTTTAATATCATTTTAGAAAATAAAAATAGAAATCCACATACTTCAGTGAAGAAAAGACCAATGAAATATTTTTTACTTTTTGGAGACATTACATTTTACTATTCTTTTTGGTTTCAAGAATACTCCTTCTGGAAATGAAGACGCTCCAGTAAAAAGGTGTTCCCATTTGTGTAGTTTGTTTGTAACTAATTAGTAGTACTAAGCATATGCAATTCTTTAAAAAGGCAAATTTTAAATTATTGAGCATTACCATGACTACTATTCCATTTAGCCAGAAAGGACCACAACTGCATTTTTCATACAGTATTTAAAAATAAAAGCATATTAAATAATGATTGCCATAGTTACATTTTTATAATATTTTCTCCTTTGTCACAAAATGATCTTTTTCACTATTTTAAGTCCCAGTTTTATAGCTTTTTGGTTTTAGTGAAAAAAAACCTCATTGTGTTCTGGCAAGCTTATCAGAATACAGAAGTGTGGGTGAGACAACGTAATATGAGATAGTAGACACTATTTCTTAAGCTAACACTGACCCCAGAATGCTCCTACCTTCTGATGGAATAACTGGCAATAGCACCAGTTTGGGCAATGCAGTATGGAGGATAAGTATTTTTACAAAGTAATTTGAAAAGAAATTCATCTGAACTAATTTAGATATATGCCTCTCAATTGTTCTAAACTCTTGTTACAGTTGAGGGAGAAAGGCATTTTTAGGATGTGATTCATTTTTTCCTGAAGTGCACATCTAAAACAGATTAAAAATGTGTCCTAGCAATGCAATTTCTCTGCAGAAACTACAAAGGAGAACTAGAATGAGCAACTCATGCAGCCATAGAGGCTGTAGATGCCTAAAATTACCAAAAGAATTGCCGGATGTCACAAATGCTGCAATGTCATTTATATCATCAGTGGATGCTTGAACATTATAACTATAAGGCACAAAGTTGAAATAACCCATTACTTAAAATATAAGAACCTACATGTGCTAAAACTTACGGTAAGGAATCACTATTTATCTGGTTATTTCGTCTGAAATTTTGGGGAGCTGACAGCACCTCTGGCCTTCCATAAAGAATAATGATCAAGTTTTCTAAAAGCCAATAACACTTTTCATTTGCAAATTTTAAGAAAGTTATTTCAAATTGATTGATTGGTATTCCAGGTTGTTACTGCTAAATTTTTAGGCATCTGGCATTAATTAATTCTCCTGTATGTTTCTGTTAATGCCTATAAAATTTATCAGAAATTACCAAAATGTGAGCAACTCAGCTCCTTATGAAGTGTGTTTACAGTGTATGCCATTGCATTAGCGGTCTCTAGTTCTTTACTACATGCTGTTGATTTAATAACCAGTCCACATTTCTGTATCCAAGCATAAATATAGATAAAATATTTCTGTGTTAATCGTGGGTCTTAGTCAACTCTTTCTTTAACTAGAACGTGAAAAAAGGTCAGATTCTTTTCTATGAAGAAAATTAATTAAAAGGTGAATGTTTTTAAACATAAATATGTCCATTGTTTATGTTACCCTTATGGTAGTGTCTGAGGTTTACTATGGATTACACCTCACATGAAGACCCACAAGGAGACCATATTCATAGTTCTATTAAATCCTTTCCTTCAGTACCCCTAATAAGTTTTTGTAACCATTCTACTAGCTCAAACATTTTCCCCTTGAAATTTTTCTTTTTTCTTTCTTTTCCTTTATGTACCTCTCTCTCCTGAAGCTAATTTGGGGCATGTCATCAGAGAAATGTATTCCATATGACTGCAGATATGCATACAAAATTGCTAAGGGCAAATAGGTAGAGATTGTACAATAAGTAGAGACAATGTGACATTACGTGGATGTTATATATATTTGCCCTAATAAATTTTCTTATATCTTTAGCAAATGTAATATTTTGTACATTTACTGGGGATTGGGATAATTTATTACAAAACCATTGTCTGAATGGAAAAAGGATTCTAAATTTCATGTTAAAAATATATATTGAAGAGCAAAGGATGAATGAATTGCAGAACCAACCCCAAATAACTTTTTTTCCTCTTTAAATGTCCTTGAAGAGGATTTCAAAGTCATATGGATGGGTGCAGTGCTGTCATTTTCACAGATTTCATTTTCATTCAGGACTGTGGTTCTCGAATTCGTCCAGAGGAGTCCTGTGGCTTGCAGCCTCTGCCTCCTGAATACCTCTCAGCAATTTCACAGACGGTGTTTAAAACCTGTGAAGCTGGAGACACAAAAGGTTTGTACTTAATCCTCTTTCTTCTGAGAATTAACTCATGCACCTCATCAAAGTAAAACTAGAAACGTTTCCTCTTTTCTACG
Organism: Astur gentilis; assembly: GCF_929443795.1. Lineage (NCBI taxonomy): Eukaryota > Metazoa > Chordata > Aves > Accipitriformes > Accipitridae > Astur > Astur gentilis. Next base: position 26,159,948 of record NC_064890.1, on the reverse strand, counting down.
GACACGCACTAACCTATGCACACTAAATTTAGCCAATCACTTTTAATAGTTATAGATTTTTTAAATCAGGTTAGTTTACGTAACAATTTTTTGTTTAATAAGTTTCTAATCAGTGATCCACCACTGCTTGTGTTATTGTCATGTAGGCTTTAAAATGCACTGAAATATTTCCATCGAAACCATTTAAAATAGAAGTGCTTTATTCTAAATGGAAGGGGTTATCTACTCAAAATGAAAATTAGCTTTAGAAAAAGAACACAATATTTTCATCCATTTGAATTTTATATTTCCACTTCTATATAGGAAACACAAAAACAGTTTATAATTTCAAACAGTAAAGTGTGTGGTTTTACATATCTTGATACCTTAAAAAACAAGATGGGCAAATCAAACGTTATACAATAACTAATACAATCAAGACATCTCTCTGGTTTACTGAGAACCCAGATTACAACAGATTGTTGGACAGGTATTCATGTGTAGGTCACAGCTGCATGAAGGTTTATGCAAGTGTACTTTAACAAATCTGAGTAATCCCCAGGACTGCTCAGGTATGCAGTCCTATTCATAGCTTAAATTGTTGCTGGATTTTTGTTCAATTCTTCATTAGACAAGTGAAAAAAAACCCCACACTCCTGTATGGTCTACTAACAGAACTGTATTTTTTATCTTGCCATAGATAGGAGCAGCTTCTCACAGCACACTTTGCACAAACTCATGGAATAATCCATACAAAGTAAAAGGGATGTGGGAACTGCCTGAATGCATCACTTCGTGTGAAACAGAGGCATACAGTAATTTTGTGTTATATGAAGGGAACACACAAAGGAGACACTGTTGTACCTAGCAGTCTATTTTAATCACACAGCAAGTTGTGAATCATAAAGAAGCACAACCCATCCTATGTTACTATATCAGGACATAAAGTTCCTGACTAAAAAGCCCAAGCCAAATCCGCAGAAGAGTCCTTCTGGGGCAGACAGTCTGTTTCTCCTGATACATAACATGCTTCCTCTGCATCTAGCTAAGTGAAGTTGAATATAAAATATCTTTTACAGCCTTATTGTGAATAATATACACAAACAAAATGGAAACAAACTTCAGGAGATGTAGTCTCAAAGGACAAATGTATTAAACAGGGAAGAAAAACTTTTGCTTATAGAGTGAAGATTGCCAAGAGGTGTCTAATGACCCTAGAACTGGGGTCTGCAGTATCCGGCAACAAGTGGCTGTGTAGTTTTAATGTATGTCACAACTTCCAACTGGAACTGGAAAGCATAGCTTTTTGTGGAAAATCGTTCCAAATCTGTAACAACCGAATGATATCCCAATCCTGGCGGTGAACATTTTCCTAACACATATGGGAGCAATTGCAAATTCCCAGCTAAAGCAGCAACATTTCTACTTAAGTAAGTTAAATTTTCAGAGAAGCCAAGCAACATCATTTCCTCTCAGAAAAAACCTCAAAACTTCTACAGAAGTAAGGCAGCGTCATGCACTGTTCTTACACCAGGGAGCAGCTTAGCTGTATAGGGATACTGACGTACTATCACAGCAAAATGTATCTGTGCTGGCAGACACTGGTGTTTGTGCGTAGGTAGGCAGGGGCTGAGGCGGAGCGGCAGAGAGAGAGAGGAAACCTTAGTTCCTCTGACATTAATGGTAGAACTTAGAAGTCTGCTTTGCAGTTCAGTACAACCAGGATTTCATGCCTCACTTCTAGTCCTTTGATGCAGTGCAGAGACAGTAGTTCAGGGTCTAACCAAAAGGCAGAACTGGCTTCCTCCTGTCCCAGTCACCATGGCACTAGTCTTTGGAGGAAGCTCCGCATTTTACCAAATATGCACTTAATTTACACGATTTCTTTCTCTCTCTCTTTTTTAAAAAATCAATAAATACAAATTGGAATATTCAACAGGGGAAGTTTCTCTCTTTCCATCTTTTTTTTAGATCGTGGAATGAAATTACAGTTTTCATAGCAACAAAAATCCTTTTCCCTTCAGAAAATCCCCTTTGATTCAATGGTGTTTGAACGAGGCTATCGCAGGAAAATTAGGTCTTTCTTCAGTATTGCTGTGTTATCAATCATACAGAAGTCAGCAAGCATTAACCATGTGTTTTGGCTCTTCAGAGAGAGAGAGAATTTGATAGAGACCATGAGGACCCCAAGTTGTGCTAAATTCCTGCAGGTTTTTCTTGCAGCCTCCAGTGCTGGCCATTGTGAATCCCTTCCTCACGCTGGCCCTCCCTTGCCTTTGAGGTCCTGCAAGAATCCTTTGCAAGGTCCTGCAAGAATCCTCTGCAAGGTCCTTTGAGGCTGCAAGAATGGGCTACTGCAGGCTGTGGAAATTTGGTTTGCAGACAGTTACAAAATCTGGTGGGTAAGAGATCACAGCATAACTTCTAATGTTCTGTCTCGTAGCTGTGACATGCACATTTTAGTTGTATCCCACTTTCCACACTTTCTACAACTGTATCCAGTTTAATATAATTCTGTACAAGCTCCCTCTTTGCATTCGACAGCTATCTGGATTTGGGTCCAGCAGAGACATAAACTGATGTTCAACCAAATGAGTGTCTCCTTCGGTTACAAACAGTAAATTTCAGTTTGGACATAAGTCTGTAGGTCTAAGGCTATTTATTCTGTAGCATCAAAATTTTGTCCTTTTAAAAATAATTTTAGTTTTGCTTTTCATAAATGCAGATAAAAGAAAAAGAGAAGAATATTTCTATAGCCTATTCAAGGAGAAGAAGTTTTTTAAAAGTCTTAGGGTGCCAAATAGATACCAAATGTAAAAGTAAACTAGTCATAAATCAATAAACTATCTTTAGCAGCAGTTTAGGTTAAATATTTAAATTTTGAGCTGTCAGTTTAGAAGATTCTTTTCTTTTGATATGGATAATTGTTCAGCACTAGAGAAAAACTTTGATTTTGATCTTGAAAGCAATATATGTGTTTCTGTGGCTATGACAATGGCAAGAGTTGAATAAAAATAAAAGAGGCTGAAAGAAGAAACAAAACTATCAAATTAAGTGTACAGCCTTTATTGGTTAAAACTTTTAACTTTAGGCTAATATGTTTTAAATACAAACTAAACAATCCTAACAAATTATTTTAAAAGTATATTTCTTTTCATGCCATTTTAGGAGAGCAGTCTTTGGGAGTACTGGCAATGCTTAATCTCTTATCTTAAGCAGAAGATTTATGTATGCGACTGATAAATTGCTCTAATGAGCCAAAAATCCAGTTTACTTTCATTCTTCCTGTGGAAACCTCCTACTTACAGGCTTTCATAAAACTTTGGTTTTACCAATTTTTAATTTCTGAATAATCTAACAGCAGCTCTCTCTTTCCTGCTCTTTCATTGAATTGTAGGTAAACTTTCCCTTGCCTGGTAGAGCCAATAACTCTTTTAGCTGAAGCACCACAAAATGCAGGCTGATGGAAATGGTGTTGAAAGCTGCATTGTGTGCTGCTACCTTATATAAATGGGGAAAAAGCAACTTGTAATTGCAACAGAAAATAAGCTTAATTTCCAAACTAATATTGATTGTTTGCAATTTTTCACTGTTAATTGTTGTGTTCTTTTACATACGAGATTCATTTTATCTTTTAACACAGTCTTATTTTTGAAGGTTAGGAATGCATTGACTAACTGTCGTGAAGTTACACTAGGAAAAGTTCATAATAATTGGATTAAAAATGCATAAATTTACATGCCTCATTTAAAAAATCTATGTAAATGTAAAAACTACAACTATTCTGTTAGCATTAAATGTCAGTGCTTCCTATAAACATGAGTTTATCTCCATATATCCTTAATCTCTAATTTTTTTACACTTGCCACTAACCTTTAGCATATGCCAAAAATGGATCTATTTTTTTCTTAATATACCTACAGAGCTATTGAATATAAATCAAACAAACTATTTGAAGGAAGCTTTTCAAAAGGTACTTATCACTTTCTGTTGCCAAAGTTTAAACTTTTATTGTTCAGATGTCTCAGCTTCTCAATATTCATTTTATATAGTTCTACTTTTCTCGTTTATTACCTAAAACCAGATCAGCTCATAAATATGTGGGATGTTAAGAAGAAAATTCCATAAAATGAGGGATCTCAGATGTTGTAGACATTGCCAGAACTTTTATGTATTTGGTTTGAAAGAAAAATTACAACGTCAGGAAAAAACCTGCCCAGTTTTCATATAATTTTTAAATGTGAACCACTGCCCAAACCAACTTTCAGATCATTTATGAAGAACGCTACAGTAGTGGTAGTCTCAGAGTCCAGACCTCAAACCAACCAACCATTCTGTCCCTGCTCTGTTACTGAAAAGGCACAAAGCAATAAAAGGTATTTGCATGGCACCTATTGCTGCGCTATCTGAGACCTTGCACTTTTCTGTCTCTTCGTACGACTGCTACGAAGCTGGGAATGGTCCTTTAGCACTGGATTGCAAAGGGGGTGCAGAGGGAGCTGAGGGCAAGATCCACAAGTGGTGACAAATCTTGGGGGGTCAAAGCAAGCCTGGCCCCAGTGGTGGCCAGGAGGCCACAACCTCAAGCAAAGGACCTCAAAGGCAAGGGAGGGCCAGCGTGAGGAAGGGATTCACAACGGCCGGCACTGGAGGCTGCAAGAAAGAGGAATTGTCTAAACTCAGCCCTCGGTTTCCCAGCTGAGCAGGATATTCAACTGGAAAAGCACTCCCTGCTCCAGAACCTGGTTATCCACTGTGTACCTTTAGATAAAGATTCACTTTAACCCCTAGATAAAAAGCCTACATAGGATCTTGCCCAGGGACCAAAGTTCAGGTCTCTCTTCTCCCGCCCCAAATTACCAGGCTCCAATCACGCTATTTTCCTGTCCTAACGAATTTTGAATTTTAAAGTGGTCCTCAGCTGATAAGAAGAGTGGGGAGCGTTGTCCTTGAGGACCAACAGCTGGGTGATTAGGACACAGACGACGCAAGTTTGAAACTCCTCTGAGCCAGGGGCGCTGGGCAGCTCCATCTCCCCGCTTGCACCCTACCACCATGGTCCTGAGCATCCCTCCTTCCCCGCCGTCCTCCATGCTGAACCGGGCTGCTTGCCCAGCGGCGGCCTTCGGGAGGCACCCGCGCCCATGGGAACTGGGGGAGCTGGGTTATGCTTACTGACCCACAGCGTGGCAAAGTCAGGGTCCAGGCTTTTATTTAGGTTCCGTCTGCCATTATTTGCCGCACATCATCTGCAAGGGGCGCTGAAGGTGGGGTGAGCGTGTTCTGCGCAGGGCAGAAGTAGCGGCAGCTGTGCAGGCTACGCAGCAGATGGAGCTGCGGTGGGTCATATTCTGCCCTTAGATGTACCAGCGTGGGCTCTCGTACAAACAGTTCCTGGTGCTTTTATTTAGGACTTCTTTATCTGCTAAGACAACTCACCCTGCTACTTGACAAAACATACTCGCTTGGGACTTGCTCAGTGCGAGTGCAGGCTGCCTCCCTGGAAATTCCCTTGCTCCTGAGGTAGCAGCTGACTCTCCCAAGGCTGCTGGGATCTGCAGGATTGCTTCGCTCAGCCTCCCACTTGGTCCCCGGCCTGATAAAAGTTGATAGGCAGCAGCCTTGGTTTTTTGCTCCGGCTTCTCGTGCAGCAGCAATCTATCACACACAGGGAAGCACACCCAGCTGGCTGCGGAGCTGCTGCCTGGTAGCCGTGACAGTCACGAACTCTAAGGCCAGGTCTACTCTGCAAACATTTGCTTTTGGAGCTGTTTGTTGGGCTGCGGTGAGAAACCCCGCTGTGCTAGCAAGGCCTGATAGCATTGACACAAGGACCTGGGGGCCTCCGTGGTGTTCCTCGTGTAATGCCTTTAATCAGAGCAAACGCAGGTTTTGCTAGCAGAGCTACGTAGACGCTGGGAAATATTATCAGGATGGTACACCTTTGTGGGCTAGAAAAAGCGTTTCTTGCATTGATCTGAATATAAAGGCAACTGAAAAGTTTTCTGTGTTCCTTCAGAAGTTAAATCCCTCAGACTTCCTGTAGGATTTTGGAAATGAACAGCTTTAGAAAACCAAAATAACAAAACCGTTCAACCTTAGGTAGGAAGTGCCTAAAATCCACTGACTTTTGGTAATCCCACTTTATGCTCCTGATCTGCAAAATCATTTTTGAAAATAGGGATCAGGCTCTAATAAATCACATAGGTTAGTCATCTCACCTTACTTTCACCTTCGAAATGTATATGTGTAACCTGGGACAGTCCTCTGAATTCTGACAAGTTAAAGAAATAAGTATTTTCGAGGGGAAGTCAGCCTCTCTTGCTTCATTTTTCCATCAAGGGGCTCTCTAAAGTCTAACTTCAACCAGCGACCCAACTTGTAGATGTTTAGTTGTAGATAAGAATGAATCTTGTCTTTAGACCCTTCTGAATGTAAATATTTTCTTTTTGCGTTCACCCTCCTCGCCCCCTTTCCCTTTCTCATATCCCTTCTGCGGAGAAAGGACAAGCTGCTGTGAGAAAGGCAACAGGAACTGGGAAACAAACCCACAAACAACTGTCAAATTTGAGCATTTGCAGCTCTTTCAGGGAAAGGAAAAACTCCCTCCGTAGATAAATGAAAAGGGCATAAAACAGAGGAAGGAAATAGTCTCTTCAAAGGGTTGGGGGACATTTAGTATAGGGAAAACTCTCATGACAAAATGCTCAAAAAATATCTCACTTGCTGTATAATAAAGCTACTCACAAACATACAGGGAGGTACTGACATCCTGTTGCTGTTTTCCAGGGCAGTGGATTGTCCCTTGCCTCAGCTGCTCTGACAACAGGACCTGCGACTGGAGAGAAATAACGTGGCAGCCCCATGGCTGCCGATACTCAGTGCTAGCCAAGCCCGAGCTCCAGCGCTGTGTGGAGGGCAGAAGGGTACGTAACAGATTTTACATTTAAGTTCGTTTTTATTTACCTGGAGGTTTAGTGTCCTGAAGCTTTAAAAACAATTTTATGATTGATGTGTAAGAAAAATCCCTTTTTATTATAACTGGAAAAAGATTCGGATGGAAAATCCACAGGGACGAAAACCAACTGTTATCCATAATTTAGCCTCATACGCAGACGCAGTTGTCTGCTGCCATTTCACATGGGAACTTAGGTCACACCAGCAGAGTTTCAAGACCTACGGTGTATGTGGTTACCAAGTAGACCTGCAGTGAGTATATAAGGACCGTAAATGGAGGATGGATTTGCACTGTTGTCACAGTTTGTCTCACACTTGACATGCAAGTTGGGTTTCTTCTGCTGCATACCTAATGCATGGCATTGCTTGTGCACACTAATCTTACCAAATCTTCTTGCACATTCTTTTCTTGTAGTGAAGCTTCTAAGGTGATTGCTTGGAAATACAAGGTCTCCTTAATAAGCATGCTATGACTGTAAAACTGTTGAGAGAGAGCTCTGATCTGAGGCTCAGGTACCTTACTGAGGATACAAGTATCCAGAAAGTAAGTAATTAATTGTTATCAAGATTTTTATAGTGTATTTTTCAGGTAAGAAAGTAGTAACTAAAAGTGGCATTTTGATAAAATCCAAGAGCATTTCTATATAGACAAATACAAAACTAATAGTCTTTCAATTAACATTTCCTCCTCCTTTTCTGGGAATTTCTTGTCCTGCACAAAGTCCTTCATTGCCATTTGGCTTTATTCCTGCCTGTGGCTTTCTCCGTTACTGTAGGGCTGTGGGTTTCTCCTAACATATTTTTCTGAAAAAACATAAGGTTTATATGACACAGGAGAAGCCCGATTTGCTCCTCATGTACAAAAAAAGCACTTCTGGATTGACCACAGCAAAAAATATAGAAGAATTTGATAGCTTTGCTTTGGTCTTTAATTTCCATAGACATCGGGCTGTTTCAATAAGCAAACACCCTTTGGTCAGACAATTGAAGGATAGCAGAGGAACAACATGCCGCTAAGGAAGTGGATTGCCAGGGTATTGCTGGGAGGATTATGCTGACGTTCCTACCTCCTGAATCCGACCACTCACATTCACCAGTGTCAAAAACAGGACAGCGTTTGTTAAGGGTCCGTTAAAACCAAGTATATGAAATGTTTGTGAGCTTGATTTCGTAATTCAAATTCCACTATGTTCTGACTCTCTGAGATCACTGATCTATTCTAGTGTCAGATGAGAGCCAGATCCTATGTGATCTACACTAACACCATGCAAGAAAAATCTCTGTAAAACTAATTGCAGTTGTTTCCCATTCTGCATCTTCTGCAAAAGTCTTCTGTCATTGTCTGATAACCTTCACTGCTGAATCATTCCTGTTACCTTTGCACAGATGTCTATGTAACTGGTTTATTCTTTTAACGTCATCACTCCAGCGCATGTTCCCCTTTTGGTATATTTCTCCTGTATCTTTCCCGCTGATGTTATTTTTGTCATCACTTTGCAGTGGTTTTGTGTGGCATTTTGCAATAGCAATTTTGTTTCCTTCACCAAAATAATAAATGTAGAGCCTGGACCAACTCCCTCATGTCAGTAGAACTTAAGAACTAAGAAAGGTTTTCTTCATGCCTAAGTCAGATGACTAAAAATTGTCCTCTGCTTGGGTGATAAGGTCCTGATTCTGCCTGTGATTAAGACAAACTTTAGAATTACTTTACACAGTCCAAGCAATGTAGTAGAAGAAGTATTTTTTTTCAGGTGCTCAGTGAAAGAGACTTTTGCCTGTCAGTTCCATTGTATGCTATTATATATGTTCAAGCAACCTGGATCTTTTATAAGGGGGCTATTGAGTAGCCAGCAAGATATAATTCTTGTGAACAAACACATTTTTAGTACACAAGAGATTTCGGTAACCATCTATAAATATTTATATTTCCTAATGTGTGATATTAGTTTCAAACTATTATATACCTTGTCTTTAAGCACTACAGAGATCACTGACTTCTCAAACTAATGATATCATAGTTTCCATAATAAAATAAGCGGAAGGTTTCAACACTAGAAATGTAAGCAGCCTGCAAAAAAAGCATGAGTGCAAAAAGTAAGGGCAAAAATCGTCAACCCAAGTGAGGACACTGAGATGATCTAGAATGCTGTTTGATTTATATTGATTGTCATTTGTTGAAGTTAGCTAAGAACAACAGAACTCACTCATGTGTCCACGTCTCAAAATGGGCTCAGCTAACCTATGTGCCTCTGTATTCTGGGTTTTTTAGCATGCCACCACACTTTGAATATTCAGCTTGTGTAACTTTGGTCTCTGGAGTTTAAAATCCTTTACAAAGGAATCATGTATCATGATCTACATCTGGATTCTTGCTCAAAGTTTATTCTGAACTAAGGCAGTAAGACCTCCATACACCCCACATAAGTACCAATCCTTCCTCAGGAAAGCAGAGACATGTATATCTGTAGCATCTTTGGGTCAAATGACATCATACCTTCCATCACAACACTAACAGTCCTCTGTGACTGAATTTCACTTCTGAATACCTTCATAAAAAATTCCAAGTCATGCAAGATTTCACCAGGAATTACAGGTAAAGCAAGTAGCGACATCTGTGATCCACTAGGCTGAAGTCTCTGATTTTTGTCCTGGAAAAAATATAATTTGGTTTCACTATTCTGTTCCACTGGCTTTACTTCTTACAATTAAAAACATCATGACAAGACATTATAAACAACATAAGTGTCTGTGATTATGTCTTTTCTTCTAAAAAGGAGGTGTTAATCTTTATGCTGCTGTCAAATTACAACTATGATAACTGCAGGCTGTTTTCTTATGTTCCCCTATTAGTTTTGTATGAAAAAAAAAAAAAAAAAAAAGCCTACTTGTCTTGCTACTTTTAATGAATGTGAAGGGAAGCATGCAATGACTTAACCATTGCTGTGCTGTGTCCATGATCTGGGTGCGCTTCAGCAATTGATGAAATAATATGTAAAGTGAATGCTCTTTTTGGCTGAAATGCAGCACATGCACCTTTAAGTGCAATCATTCTGTTTCTCTCATGTTTCATAGGACAACAGTAAAATGCAGCATTCAGATGTGTCTCTTGCTTATTTATTTCTTTTATGAAATTTTCAGTGTTTCTGAAATATGTTTATGGTCACCCAAACAGAGCCTTTCTTTCCTTTCTGCATCATAAATAAGCCTTAAAAAATGCTTTCTAATTTGTTTTCTAACTCCAGGCTGTTTCCATGTCTTATGTTAAAACTGATTTGCTTTTCAGAGCTCATCTCTAAAATTGTCATCTCCTTTCTCTGTGACAGAAATCCATTTTCCCTGGCTATGACTTCCAATTGATTTCACTTCATCATAACTGCTGTTTTAGTTTGTGTGCATATTAGCTGTGTGCAAAATTAGTTTGGTTTTGTCTGTGTTTGAGCTAAGTTGTCTCTGTTTCATAAAAACATAAGACCACCTGTAGCGAAACAATAACACTCAGATTGTTTGAGACATGAGAAAGGGTATACATCCACAAAAACAGTTTATGAGGCCTTATTTTGCTTTACGATGTGTTAGCAAGACTAGTCAGACATATGTTTGCATTTCAGACACAGTAAACAGGAAAATTTTGAAGTGTTGAGGCTAAGGTGATTCTGGCTGAGTAGATTTTCATTCAGTCCACTTTTAAGATCTGCAGTCTTTTTTCTCCTCCATTTTAAACTCCTACTAAGGCTAACGAGATGCAGGCTGTGTTGTTCTTAGGGAAGTCCACATGTATGTCCTAATTGAATCAAAGAAATAGGCAATCATAATAAAAATATTATATCTGTATTATATTGGCTCAACAAAATCCTCTGTAACTGTGGTTAATGAGTTTTTGCTGTAAGATTTATACAATTCTATTAAGACATGATGCTTTGATTTTTGTGCGAGAACTTTAAAAAATGGGTGAAGGAAAAGGGGTTCTAACAGGTAATTATTTATCCAATTAGCAGCGTATAGAAAGCTGGCCTCAATAGCAGAGGGGATATGTATTTTGTTTATCATTGAGAAATACTACTCAGAGTTTAGTCTTATAATAAAGTACCATTGAGTCATGTGTAATTAAGAACAGGAAATATGAAAAGGCAATATTTGCTGAAGTACTTAAAATTCAGCTGTTAAAACAGGAATTTTAACTTAAAATTTCTTAATAATATTTTAGAGTTAAGTAGTGTTTTGGACTTACAGGTGTTTAAATTTCCTAAGTGTGGTTAATTTATAATGATAGGTCTGGTTAAGAAGTGAATTCCACTATGCTTACACAATCTTTTAAAGCCTTTAAGCTATAATGGAATTTTTCACACAAAACATTTGCAACAGAAGAAGCTGAAAACATCTGTCTGTGTGAAAGCGTTGGTTTTTGTCTGGTAAAATTATAACCTTATGTATGTCTGATCCTTTAGTCATCCTGTAGACAAATGCCCCATTGACCTGAACAGTACATGACTAAGCCTTGTGCCAGACTGTAAGGAAAATGAGATATGGCATATTCTACACACCTGAGCCATCATTTTGCTCATTATCATCATAGAGCTAAATACAGAATCATCCCTAGAGCCCTTGGTTCAAATTATATGAAATACCACATGACACACACAACTACAGTAAGTTCATGCAACCGTATAGAAATAAATGTGGCTATAGCTACCACACATTCAATTACACTAAGTGATTATTGGAATTCATTGAAGCTCTTGGGTTAGTTGAAGGACATAAATTTTCTTACTGGGGCTAAACATCGCTTATTTTAGCCTTTGCATCTTCCAAGCATGTGCTGAAAATGAAGCTGACTTGCAAAAGGTGGACTTTGAAAGGTGCTTTCTGATGGCCTGCATACCCCAACAAAATGTGCTTGGCCAGCTCGCACAAGGGCAGTTTGAAAAGCAGGTAGGATTACCTACAAATGTCCTCTTCTTCAACCTCAATTTTTTTTTTTTTTTTAGGGAAAAGAAAAAGAAGAGTTTGTTTACTTTTCCAGGATTTACATGTCTCATAGCATGGTTGAACCAATAGTTAGAAGCAGATTGTTGGATGCAGACGTGGTCTTAATGAATGGATGCTTTGTGTGCGGATTTGCTGGTGATGTGCTGTGCATCCACCAGTCTGGGATACACTGGATTACAAGGGATGCATATCATTCTATCTGACATCTTCTCTGGACTTACGGGAGAGCATTCCCTTCAAAATCCCCAAACTGCTGATACCTTCCCATGAAGACTGCAAACAGACTTCAGAGCTCTCCATCAGGACTGGAGGGCAGGGACCATAGGTTTCACATAATGCAGTCCTGGTTTTAATGACATATCTTTCAACAATGTTGTGATTTCACTGTGAAAGACGTAGCTGGAGTTAAACAGATTTGCTTGATTCCAGGGATACAGTCCTGGTATGGCTCATACCTACCTGAACAGTCAAAGGCTTCTTGAAAAAGCCAACATGGTTGCTATAATTGACTGACATCTTTGAGAATGACCTACACTTTTGGTCTGGCTTTCCGTACAACCACAAGTCTACTTTGGCTCATTTCTCTCTTCCCCACTTATATCAAGTCTTGACTATTCTTTTAGCAGACCTGTTTCTGAGTGTTCAGGTTAATTTCCCTAGTGAAACAACTTGTATTCCTTACCAATGTGATGTTGCCATCTGTCTCACTCCTGACTCATCCGGCTCAGCCACACCTTCTTCTAGGAACCAGTGTACATTCCCAGATGGACTCTCAGACACTCAACAGCATTAGCTGCCTGATCTGATCTCCTGAGCTTCTGCTTTACCTCCTCATAAGAAGCTCACTTAAGAGTGAAAATTGAGATATTCTGAGGCTCAGAACTCACTCCTTCCGAGATGGGCTGTGTGCAGTCACATCAGTCTTGTGATAATTTTTTTAGAAGTATGTCTGGGCCCTAACAGTTATCTGTTTCACACAGTTATACTGACTACTCTAAAGGTATCTGCTCTGACTCCTGTCACCCCCTTCATGTTCTCAAAACATCAGGACAACAACAACAGTACTATTCGAAGGCCCACTTGATATTTTCCTGTGGTGCCCAGCATCATGCCATTTACAGACTAGAACTGCCACTTTTAAGAGGTGATCATCCCTAACTTGTTTCTCTTGGTACTGGTTTTCTAAATGGCTGCACATAGTGCCCTCCTATCCGCAGACCTGGCCAGCTAGGTACCCCAGCACAGGCTTGAAAACTCATTCATGGATCCACCGCTTGTGTGTGTGTGCGTGTGTAGGTGTAGAAACTGTAAAGCCCTACAATGCTAAAGTATTTAATCATGTAAATGGGGGTGGGGTGGGGTGGGGTGATGGTGGTGTATGTTTTGCTCTAATTTTGACATAACAAAAAAATGGGAAGGAGACTAAGGAGTCAATCTCAGTCTTTGATGCTCTGCAGTGTTTGAGACTTTGGGAATATTTAGAATGACACTTCACACTTAAATTGCTAGAGAATACACAATGTCGGCAAAACAAGACATCTGTGCATCATGTTCATTGGCCTTCACCATGGTTCTTCTCTCCTGTTTTTTCCATGAAGGGTGTTGTTCTGCTATTTGAAATCAGTGGTAGATGAGATTAGACCAAATACAGCTAGAAGGAGAAAATATCTATCTGAATCTTAGTCACAGTAGAATGAAGAGTGAGTTAAAAATGCCACATCTGCCAAATCAGTGTAATTAATAGCTGAATATGCTCCTTTGCAGTTAGAAGTCCCTATGTGCAGTGATAACAAAATGGTATTGTATGTTATTAGAAGTAGAAGAGAAACAATCTAGCATGTACTACCAACTGCTCTATGTGTGTAACCTGGTAGAGCCTGTTTGTTATTCTGCTAATGATGTGTTGTGTTTTTACAGAAATGTTTTCACCCACATTGCAAGTTAATGATATCTTTGCCTGCTAATATCTGAGAACTGCTTTTTAAATAGATACACATCTAGATACTACAGTGATGGACTTATGAAATGGAGATTAAAGATACATGGATATAGACAGATTGGAGAGATTAACAGATTTTGCAAGTTAAAAGAACTGTTGTTTAAAACCTCAAGTTAACCTACTTTAAAATTAGGACATATTGTAAGCATGGACTGTCTTCCTAGTTGTGCATGTTTGAGTCTGTCAGAAGAGGGAAAGAAAGAAATCCAACCAGGCCTTCCAAGGACCCAAGGATCCTTGACTTCTGTGAGTCATGTTATGCTTGGTTTAAAGAGGTTTCTTCTGACATGATGTGAAAAGAGTCGGAAATCCCCTTGCATGTGAGAGAAGTGCTTGTGCAGCACAAGCATGAACAGCAGCTGTTTAAGAATTTACTCTATGAAGCAGCTTTGAGAGGTCCAGGACAGGAGGTAAAAGAGCCTCTATGTGCTCAGTGCTTGTTTTAATTTCTTTGCTACTATACATAATCTATCAAGGGCTTCTCTGCAGCCCACGATGGGCAAGGCATGGGAAGTTCAAGTCATGGTCATGCCTATTCTTGGCCCTGCCACCAGATAGGTTATGTTCACCTGAAACTGCTTCTGTTCTGTGGGAACCATCATTGGTACACTGTTGTGGCTTATTTTTAATCACAATCGGTTCATAGTGGGAACTGGAATTAGTTCCTAAAACTGTCATTCCTGAAGGGAACAGATAAATAGAGATGTGATAGATGAGAGGAGTCCAAGATGCTTTTACCACATAAAATCTCTAAGAGAAGCTTTGGAAATGTATTCCTGAACATGTAATCTTGTGCAGTCTGAATTCTATTTGCATAACCAAATATTCAAGGTGGAAGTGGTAAAGCATCAAACCCCAAATCAAATTAAGAAAGCAAACAACAAAAACCCAACTTAGAGGATGGGTGCCAGAGGAGGTAGGAGAAACCCTATGCAGAGAACTGGGCTGTTACTATGTTACAGATCTATGGGGTTTCTGACTCCCAGTTTTACATTTATGCTCCTCTATGTGTATTTCTGGCTGAGGTGACTGTGGTAATAACCGACTATGCACACAGTTTCATTGGCAAATGACAGTGAACCTGAGTCCTCTTCCCCTTTGGACTCTTGTCATTGCTTACAAGTCCTCTTCTGCAGGAGGAAATGCTAGTCCTATCCACTAAAAATAGGGCAATTACATTAAAAAAACCCCACATGTTAAGTTTCGTGGTCTCCACATACAGAGATGCTTGATTTGTCAGGGGATTCTACAGAAAAAGTAAGGAGCAAGCTCAAATCTGACTTCTTCATTCATTTGCAAGTTCAGAGTAGCCCAGCAAAGACTGCTGATATTTGAAGTACTTCTGTCATCCTGGCAGCACTTCTAACTCCCTTGAGGCCACCACGATGCTTCCTGGTGGTCACATCACACATGCCAGGACTCTATTCAGATTATCTTCCACCAAAATAACTCCCCCTTTTTTCCCCTCTGAAATTGCAGAAAGACCATCTCTCTACAAATAAGGCAGCAGCTGCATCCATTGATGTGTGTGTGTGTGTGTGTGTGTGTGTGTGTGTTACTTTGGTGTAAATTCTAATGAATCACATTTATGGAAGACAGACATTAACCAAGATGTGCTGTGTAGGAGCAAGCCACATGAAAAACTGGAGGAATGAAAGCAGGAAACTGCAAGCAATCACAAGAGGCTCTGTACTAGCAATTGGAAGTAAATATAAACATAAGCAAAAGAAATTATCAACAAGGATGAAAATGCAGGGCTAACTGTGCAGCTATAGCCATCTGTAACCTGTACTTTTTGTCTTTGAAACACATAATGTAGCTTTTTGTTAATCACACAGATTTTGCTGAAGCAGAGCTTTAGTATTTAGATGTCAGGGCTGGAGAACTGGCAGCTCACAGAGATATTTCTTGAACATTATAAGAAGTGTTTAAAAACCTGCAAAGTAGCTGTATTCTTTTCTTAGCTTTTGGTTTTTGGAATGTACAACTTCTAAGTCATACCTTTTTTTCCATCCAAAGATTCTTTTTATAGGTGACTCAACTAACAGAGGGATGATGTACTATCTAATAGAAAGGGTGAATAAGACTCTTCAGGAATGGCAAAAGACTCATGACGTTAAATGTTATCATAATATCAATGAGGGGAAAACATTTATCAGTTACTCCTACTACCCCCGGTTTTGGATGAACGCAAACCAGAGACCGACTTTTGAAAAAGCACTAGAAGAACTGCTGCAGAGGTACTGTACAAACTCTATTGCTGGCTTGTTTGTATTCTCATTCTATTCACAAATGTGTTTAACACATTTTACAATTAAAGTCCATAAACAATTAAACATAACGTGTGCAGACCGTATTGTGTGGTTGAAAAATAGTAGAAAATTACATCAGGCCTCTGATCAGGATGCCAGATACAGTTCACTGAAATGCAATGCAGTGCAGTTAAAATGTTTGCCATCTGTTTTAAGGCAACATGTGTTGTTTTTCCTTTCTGGGTTTCAGATCACGTCCCCTGGAGAACACAGACCAGACTGTATTAATTGTAGGTGGCGTTCAGTGGCTTAATTCCAATCACCTGCAAATTATCCAAAAGGTGTTGAACAGGTAATGTTATGTACTTGGTGTTATTCCAAATCTTGATATGATAAATTATGAGAAACAACTTGACAAAAAATTTTAAACACAAACATTTCATTTGTTTTGTCATGGGTGTGCACTTAAGTGACTTTGAAAAAATAAAAATGCAATGTCTTTTGATGTGTCTGATAAGTAAAATGTGTGTCCTTTTTTTTTTTCATTCACTAAACAGGGAAAATCTATCAAATATCCTGGTAATTATCAAATCCATAGGGATGGGCTTTCACCTCCCAGTGGATGGAATACATTCTCTGTCACAGGTAAGCTACAGTACATTTAGAATGCATTTTCACGGAAGACTTGTCATTTCAGCAATAATTTTGCTGTCTGGTCAAAATATGTTACAACCTCTGCTGAGCAAGCTTTAGGTGGATCAAAGAAAGATTAGTGTTTGCCTTTGCTCATACTGCTTGCTAATACAAATTCAAACTAATTTGCCTTATTTCGTGGATTCCACCACAATCAGAGCACCGTTCGAGACACCACGCTCAATCAGCCATCCCAAGAACCAGAAGAAGCTCCAATATTAAGCCTGCTGCCAAAGTTGAGAAATCGAGCTGAGGATAGGCAGATTGCTCCGTGTACCACGCTGAGCACAGGCCCTCCCCAGGCTTCCTCCATGGTTACTGCCGGATCAGACTCACTGGTCTGGCTGCATTGCACGGCTCTCCATAAATCTATCTAAACCAACCTATGAAGCCAGAACATTCCAGAGCAGCTGGAATGGACCGGTGAATCTAGCCTGTTATTTGTATACTAATCGGATGTTACAGTCAGTTTAAATCATATCCAAGACTCTCAGAGTAACAGATGGGCTCATTTCAGTGTGCTCTGTAACTCATTCAATTCAATATTTTTATTTACAATTTGGGCGGTAGTTTTCTATTGAACACATATAAAATGCGCGGATGAGACGGGGCTGGGAAGCGCCGGAGGGCAGAACAGAGTAAATGATGCCTACCAGCGCTCCAGCTATTCACAGGTGTTGAAAAGAGAAAATTATTAGCTTTCACAGTTTACGTACAGCACTCCTATCACACTGGGGACTGGCGCCAATGTCTTTTTGCAGCCATAACACACTGCTGTGTTCAGTGTGTGACTTACTGCTGCTCACACCCTTCTTTTCGCTGTGGAGGCTGCCCTGTCAGATTTTGCCCGTTTTTTCTAAGTTAGTACTATCTGCTTTGTCTCTGCTGAATGTCTTCTTACTGATTCCAACCATTTCCTTAATTTATCCAGATGACCAGATTAGGATACAGTAGGGAAATTGTTGGCATCAATATGAAGAAATGTTGTTGTAGCTCCTCCCATAGCTTTCAGCAGAGTTTAGTCCTAGGACGAAGAAGCAGAACTTTGATCAAAGGTGGGTGGGGAAAGCATAGAAAGAGTACTGAAGGCTTCCCAGGACTACCTTTTTCTGTTTCTCATCCAGTAAATTTATAAAACTCCAGAAATCAACTACAGTGCATAACTGACATTCTTTTCCCTTTCAATATTGGAATCATATGCCAAATTACCCATGTGGTTTGGGCACTCTGGACTTCTGGATTACCCCAGCTACTCTCAAAGCTCTTCTGTCTGCAGTATCAAATCCACCGCCTTACCAAATTTATGGCTAACCTTTTTTCTATTCCTGGCATTCCTGCAGTATCCTCAGAAATAATAATCTGTTCTTCAGTATAACCATTTCTAAGATACCCATAGCCCTATACTCCTTGTTAAGCAACAGTCTCAATGACTTTGATTTGAAGCTGAATTTTTCTTTACAGGAACAATTTCACCATTTGTTGCAGACAACTTTATAATATAATTTTTTTTTCTGAATTACACCTCATATAGGCTAAATACATATTAAAAAGTTACCCAGTAATTATATTTTAAACAACATTGAAATCTTCCTATGAAGGAAGCTGCATAACTACTGAAAATTAGTTATAAGTTCTGCAGAAGTCTGCAACAGTCTTGAAGTAATAGCTATTTTCAAGATTGAATTTATAGTAATTCATGTCTGGAGTGTAACATAATTGCTTTATTCAAAATGCAGTTTTGCTATTCATTTCCATACAATAACCTTTAAACAGTCCTTCTGAGAAGACATTGCAATATTTTATCTGGAATGCAGGCAGAAGTACAAAACTTATGGAATGAAAACTTGATTATTCTGGATACAGCAAAAAATTTCGGCTATGAAGTTGTTGACACCTTTGTCATCACCATGGGACGTTACAAAGAATTTCTGCAAGGGAAGTGTGGCTGCCATTTCCATGAGGTAATAGTTTACACTTGTATCATTCCCAGGTATTTAAGAGAGATTTTAACTGTCCGGTGCTTAGAAGGTATGCAACAAGGTTCACATATGTGACTCAAAGTTAGGCCTGAATAAAATCCATGGAGATAGCAGTTTGTATGGCGGCACTTGTCCCTCGCCACTCAAAGTGCAACGCTGCCCCAAGACGGGCCGAACTGCTGTAGTGGTGATTCCTTGAAATAAAAACAAGCATGCTCTTCTGCAAAGGTAACCCCTATAAAAGGATGTTGCACCATTTCCAGGTTCTTATGTTATTTGCTGTGCATTACATATCCCTAGTGCTTCTACATGGACTCAGTTTATCTTTTTGCCATACCTCAGTCTCACAGGTTTTTGTATGAAGCGTTCCTAACCGAGCAGCCCAGCAGAATCCCATCGAACCATAGGTACATTGAAAATGGAGCTTAAAATTGAAAGCCCAACCTTACTGCTGTATATGTTGTTGTATGTCTGAGAGAGAGTTATCTGGGGTAGTTACAGTGACCGACTATACAGCAGAAGTGTAAATCTCTTGTTCTCACTCACGCCCATAATTCTGCTTTTTTTTTTTTGTCTGAAATCTATAGAAATTCTGTCTTCTGTTTTCTAACTACTGGACTGGTGAAACAGGGACATGGTAAAATATGTGAGTAGGGCAGTTGAGAACATATTCTTCTGTTCTTTCAAAGTTCTGGCAAGGAATCTTCAAAATATATTACAAATGAGAGGAGTCCATGGATTAAATAAAAAACGAATAAGCAAACACATTATTATATCTAGGCACAAAATCAGCCCAGAGGCTGCCAAACCAGTGAAAGTAAAGAGTTTGAAAAACACGATATTTAAAGTTTTTCTGGTTTCCTTTAAGATGTATTTTGAGTATGTGGTATGTCTTTTTATAGTGAGTGCTATTCCCCATCAGCAAAGGAGGGATCTGTTTTAGTTTTGGATTTCTTGTACCTTATGTATAGCAAATGAAGAAATGCACCCCTGGTTTGGTGCAGGCAACCCTGAATGAAAACAAGAGTATAATTTCTGAGTAGTCAAGTAAGCAGGTACCCTCTGCCATAAGGCTGATGACAGTAATTTTGCATATGAAAGTTAAAGAACTCTCACCACCAGACTATTCCTATAGCTTCCAACCAAGTCCTTCCTCATACCCACGCCACTTGTTGGTATAAAAGGCCAGTTCCTAGGTTCCTGTTATGAGTAGTCAGTTTGCTGAGAATCCAAACGTGTCCTTCATTGCCCTAAAGAAGACCCATGAATATTACATTACTCCCTGTGGAAACCAGAAAAAAATCTTTGAGGAATAAAGTAGGCTCATATCTTTCTAGGTGCTTAGCTCCTGATTCCCAGTAAAAAATATTTCTTCAGTGAGAACTAGAATCGTGCACTCAGACATCATCAGTAACCCCATGCCTCAATTCATTGCCAGATGTAAGGGCAGAGAAGCCTTCTGCTACCTCTATAGATAAAGTCATGTTTAGCACAGTAAGAAATTGCATGTGATGCTACAAGGATCTTCATTCTTATGAACTGAATCTGGGTTGTCTGTTTAACAAAAGACTAGGAAACTACCACAATTTATTCCATTAAAATCTGTTTAGGACCATAAAACTTGAACTGTCGTATCTTTCAGGAAGATTGCATTTCCTCTGAGTGATCAAAAGAGAGAGGACACATGTAAGTTCTTTCACAGAATGTAACATAGAATGAGAAGAAATTGTTACCAAAAAGTTAAAACTGGAGGAAAAAAAAGGATGCAATGAAATAAGTCTCTTTGAAACCAAGAGTTAATGAATTTATGCTGTTTCACATTCAGCTGGAGGCTTTGAGCCAGTAAAAAGCTACTAGTTGGAAGAAATCTCAGGAGTTCGGTTAATGACTAGAATAATGACACAAGCAATTTGTATCATTTAGAAGACAGAACTCCACAAGTTAATTCTTATGGTGAAAACCCTACAACTTTTTTTCTTACTGTTATCAAAAGTGCACAAATATTAAAAAAGACTATCACCCATGCAAGTGAAATGCTAGCATTTTTTCAGCATGAATTTAGGAATTTGTTCTCTGCCAAAACAAATTACTTCAAATAAGAGAGACCACCAAATGTTTTCGGAACCTCTCAAGAGAAGGATAAAATCCCTTTGCTTGTTTTGCCAAGTCATGCCTATTTTTCTGTAAGCCTCACTCTTGGCCAGACCTGTTCCCAGGACCTGGACATGTGCAGGGTTAACGCAGGAGCTCCATAGAGCTTCACAGGTGCAAAGGTGGGCCATGACACCAGGAATAAAGTGGAAGCGCTAACTTTTGCTGTGAAGAAATGTCAGGATAGCTATGATATATTTTTCTTAAAGATCCGAAAGAAGCAAAGATCTAAAAATAAGGTTTGCTTCATCAGACACCCACAGTATACACTGGAAAACAAAATATACTGTGGCTAATTAAACCTAGGAGTAGTTTAAAACAAACAAACTGAAATTCAGTGGTGATGACAGTAAAATTCAAGCATAGGCTCTGGCATGTCCTTGCGGTGTCTGCTGGCCAAGGCCTAGCATAGCAAGCCTAACTTTTTTCTTGTAGCCAGTGGATTATATTTAATTCTTTCAGCCACAGCAGTCACCTTTGCATAAAGCAGAATAAAAAACAGAATACCTGTAAGGCTTTGATTTTTCTCCTTAAATATCACAGAGATATAATATCAGAGACGGTCTGCCGGATAACAAATGCATTCCCAAAAGAGAGTGGGGAGGCAATCACCTGCCACTGGTTGGGCTTCTGCTCCAGTATGAGGCTCACTGGGACTAAGCAGAGGTTTGGGAGCGTTGTCAGACCCGTCTGACCTCACGTGCTGTGTGTCAACCTCACAGCTGGTTTCCACGTCAGGCTCCTCAGGAGCTCACGTGTTTTCGGCCCATTGCCATGGCCTCTGTCCTGCTTTGGGACCAAACACAGCAGGCGTGGTTAGTTAACCAATCCTTTAATCTACTCTGCTCAGTACATGAGAGAGGCACGAACGCAGCTGAGTCCAATTGGAGCTGGAAAAGAGGGAGTAGGTCACATAGCAGATATTTATGCGATGGATAAATAGTCCCATGGAGTAAACGCCTCCCCCCATTTCACCCAAATGGCTATATTGACCCTTTTTTGTCTAGAACCCAGATGTTGGTGTCTTCCTGGGTCATTGCTGATGCTCACCATTTCCACAGAGCTTTTGAGCGAAACGGAGAGCTTCAAAGTGAAATATTTCAGATGCTTAGTATGGAATTGGGTGGAAAACAGCAGGGCGTGATCGGTCATCAGCATTTGTCATGCACTCCTCCATCATTTTGTATGAGCTCATGTGCAGATTTGGCCTTGTTTCTCTGCCGGAGGAATCTCAACAGAGGGTATGTGTTTCTAGGGAGGATCAGGGGAGAACGAGGCTCACGGAGCTCTTGTTAATGAGGCTTAAGAGGTCATTGCACCTGAAAGAGGCATAGATGTGCCCAGGAGAATCTATCAGCCACCCAAAACCAGACCTGATCCTTGAGGAAAGCAAAAAGAAAGTCCTTGAATGCTTTTGATACCTCGTTAGTTTTTACAGTTTCGTCATCAGTTTATTTCTGCAACCTGGCAAATGGAGTTTCATCAGGTGCTGAAGCAGTTTGTGCTAGGAAAATGGCATTTTGCCTCCAAGGACGAAGCCGAGAACACTGTGTAAAACCCCAGCGCTTTTCGTGTTTTAAGAAAACAGATGAGATGGATTAAATCTACTGCTTTGTACTTTCACTTTCTTTCTCTTAAAAAATGACCTCCTCAACTCCAGGAAGACAGCATCCCTCTGTAAATGCCACCTGAGCTAAAGCACGACCATGCGAGAACAGAGGGCTGGCCATTCTGTGCGGTCAGAAAACAAGAACTGAAATGCATTCAGCAGTTTGTATTTAGTTCTCACTAGCTGGCCAAACAGAAAGCTATTTCCCCTGATTGTTCTGATAAATTATTTGAATTCCCACCAAGGCACATCAGAGGGCCTCGGGTCTCCCAGATAGCATAGAAGTCCGCAGCTCTGTAGACCCTACAATCTTCTCTCAGATTGCCAAGGTATCTGGACTCACAAAGGGAATATATTGATCTGGGACAAAAAATCTTGCATAACTCTGGCACTTTCTGCCCAAACATACTTCTAGTTCTATGCACACATGCAAACTTGATTTTTCAATTATGTCATTCTTCACAAATCTTATGGAGATGTAGATTGGCCAGCAGTTATAAAGACCTTTATGGAACCTATTTTTTAATTCAGATTTATTTCCTACTTTAATGGCAATGAAATCATGGTCACAACATAAAAACTAGCAACCTTGGGATTTTGGTATCTTAATCAGTGGCTGGCTGCTGGATGAACATTAGATTGCATTCCTGGGAGATTATGCCTAACAGGAATGCAGTTTGGGTGACTGGTTCAAGGTGGCATCGTTTTGAAATAGTTGTGAGATCTAAGGCACTAATTTAGAAAAATGAACCTCCAGTAATTGCCTGAAAACAAATAACAGCCCTTGGCTTAGCTGTATCAAATTGATCAGAGGATATATTAATTTTCTACATGGATAATTTCTGGTCTTTTTTTAGTTCAGCCAGCTCCCTCATAGCTTCTCTGCCCAGTCTTTCAAGCCTTTGCACATGTTATTCCTTCACTCTACATTTAATTTTGTATGAGCTGCTTCATTATGAGCTGCACTATGTATAAACATTGTTTCTGATTGGCTGTTCAGTGACAGTAAATATACATTATATTTTTGAAAAGCTAATATGGTTCTGCATAAATATAAGCATTAATAAATGAAGTCTGCTTTTTCAAGTGTCTGCTGTGATTGATATAGCAGGAAAAGTGATGGGTATCAGAGCTATCAAGTCAGCATGTATTTACTCTTTTAAAAATAAGTTAACCACTTGGCCCCTTTTCTGCTTTGGCTGGGTTTGCCGACGCCTGGGTTGGGGTCCTCTGTCCTGCATCTGCGCAAGGTTTTGAGGTTTTGTCTCTCTTGAAGTTGCTTCATTATTCATCAGTGACTGTGTGTTCACTGAGACGAGACCTTCAGCATCTCACAGGAGACCACCCCACCAGTCATTAGGCTCCGACAACCTTTCACTTTCTCTCTCGTTAGTGCATGGGTATTTGTTTATTCCATACCAATTAAACATGATAATCCCAGAGCTTTATACATACTTGGGGGGCTAAGGAAGAGCATTCTTCTGCACTAAGTTGCTGAACCACATTGTGGTTATGTCAGTGTGATGCCCCAGGGAGAGAGATGTTAAATTGCACCTTAATTCCCTTCTTGGAGAAACATGACACACGAGTGTTTTCATCTCAATGTGGAGCTGGGCCAGGTTTGCATCAAGACCTGAGAGTGAGACATTCTTGCAGGGCTCACAGCTGAGACACAGCATGTTCCTCAAGTGCTTGGGATCAGAGCAGGATTTAAATCTTCCTGCAAGTCAGGGCTGTCCTGAGTTTATTTTTTCCCATGACAAAAATACAGACGAGCTGTTAAGTATGAATTTTGTTGTTCAGATAAATTGCCCTTAATGAAGAGAACAAAGTCTAATATACAAAGGCATTACAGAATCAGCCAACTGAGTGTAATGGGCCTTTACATTTAGATTTCAAGGCTTAAGTGAATAAGATCTTGCATTTCAATTAGTATGTAACATAGCAAGTTGGCCCACTAAAATACTGTTTGCGAGCAACTTGCAGCTCAACGTGAGAGTATCAGGACCTGCTTTGTGGAGAAGTGTCTCAGCATTTTTGTACACACAGCTCTGTGTCTTTCTAGGTGCAGGCAGAAAGCACTCACATATGTCACTTCTTTTGCAGGTGGTGAAATCCAATCCCTCTGAAGAAAGTCCGCACATAACAATGACGTTATCAAGGCACTATACACTGGGGAAATATCTTGGCAGTCAAAGCAAGCCATCACAACTGCAGGACTATGCCACAAATTCTCAGTCCCCATATCATGTCCGAGGCCCAATAAATCAAGTTTATTCTGAAATCCTTCTCAGCAGGCTCTGTGCAAGTAAGAGGGAGCTTGTCAGCACATAGCCTCTCTTGGATATAATGCTGGGCCTAGAGATGTGCCACTACCTGAGTGACAGTTGAAGGACCGTGGTGAATTTATGACATGCTTCCTCGGTTGGCTGCACACACCCCAACAGAGTCTGGGACCTGTGGCATTTTTCCTAAAACTTTATGAAACCAAGATATGCCCTGGCAACTCTGTGGTGTCAAAATGGAAGATGTAGGGTTGCAAAGGAGAGAAGAGGGGAAGTTACTTGAACTGTTGCCAAAGGCTAGAACAGCTGTAGCTCAAGCAACTGTGTATTAATGATAGTAAAGAGAGAGAAATATATACACTTGAATGATTTGGAAAGGACTGCTTTAGCTCTTCAGCACTATCTAGTTTTCTATTTATAGAGACACTGTAATATTTGAATGTATTTAGAAACTGGCTACATTCCATTTTAAAGAGTTTTATTTTATGTGGATGGGTTCCCCTTCAATGTCAAACCTTTTCTATTTAGACACTTGGTTTATAAAACTTGAAAATGGCTATTAGCATTTTACTGATGATGTCAAGTTTTGAACTCTAGTGTTTTTAGTGAAAACACACCCCTCCTTTGTACCTTAGATGGAACAGATGTCTACTCTATTTTTTGCATGTTCTAAAGCTAACATAGGGATAGATTACTTAGACTTGAGACTGATTATAACTGTCTTGATGTAACATGTAAATATAGTGAATATGTTAACATAACCTTATTTATGGTCCCAGTTTAGGAGACTGGCCATATGCAGGAAGACTGCTTAGATATGTACTTCAGTGTCTACCTTGACCTGTAAGCCAAACAAGTATTCTCCCTGCATGGAAGTGCCAGTTCTTTTATGATTTTTTTGTAAAATACTTGCCCATGTGTGAAGCCAGTGCCACAAACAGAAGAAAAATCCCCTTTGCAAGCACACATAAGAACTCTGGGATCTGGTTTTTAAATTGTCATGAGGTGCATGTGATGTGATGGGAGCAGGATATACTGCCTGCATCTCATGCTTGGCAGAGACAAGACCTCCTCTGAATGCCAGTTTCATGCTGTAGCCCAGCTACATCACTGATGTTTGCAGACCGACTCTGGGTGGAACCCCAGGGAGAGGCTTTACCACCACACTCCGCTGATCCCCTGCCACAGCGCTGGCAGCACGCTTGTTCACAGTTGCGGTGCCCTGATGGGAAACCAAGCACGGCCAAGGCTTAGCAACTGGATGATGGGTTAATGGC
The DNA here is from genome assembly GCF_929443795.1 of Astur gentilis. Classification (NCBI taxonomy): domain Eukaryota; kingdom Metazoa; phylum Chordata; class Aves; order Accipitriformes; family Accipitridae; genus Astur; species Astur gentilis. The sequence continues at coordinate 26,133,781 of NC_064890.1, read as the reverse complement.
ACCCCATAAGACTGTTCTCCCTACAAATTATCCAGATAAGGATTTTTACGAATCCAGTCATGGAGCAGGCAACCAAGGCACCACTCTCTCCCACCACGCGCTAGAGAAGGGAGTCAGAACCAGGTAAGTACGAGCCTAACGAAGGATCCACCGAGCTCTGTGGCATGCTTCCCCCTTCACAATTTTACATATAATCCTCCACTAGCTTCTGCTGCCTTTGGGAAAAGAAGATGCAAGCAATGTCAGGGAATAAATGAATTATAGCACAGAACTAATCACCATCTTGCTGGCCTTAGTAGCACACAGAGGGGCTGCCCTTTATAGAAGTAGGGCTAGAAATTCATGGCACCATATTTAGGATTTGCCAAAGATCCTTAAACTCAACACAGTCTGTATCCCCAGCTAAAGTTTTGTGAATTCTTGCTCCTTCAGATAAGATATGTAGAGCTATGATGGGAAATTGTCACTCAGTATGGAGTTTGGCTTCCGTAGGTGATAAGAGGATCCTCAAAAAGAAGATCTGGTGTATCTAATTTAGGAGACTTTTCAGTATATTGACAAAGCTCCTAATTTAGACAATGACATTACATTTAGTGAGAGAGTGTGATTATCTGTTACTGTATAATATGCTGCTGCTGTTCTTACAGTCAATGTCCCTGAATTTCCATGTAAGGTTTTTCTGGCATGGAGCTTTACATGAAAGATGGGTCAGGAGCTGTACATAAATACTGAAAATGTCAGCATTTGGTTTTGAGCAAAATGATTATCTAAGGAATATAATTGTAAGTAAATGATATAATATATAATCTTGGGTCTGGAATTCCAGGGCTGCACAACCTTAAAGCTGAAGGATTTTAAATCAGATCATTAATATTAGTAGATGCAAAATGCAGCCAGATGTCTTTGGTATTAAGATGATCAATGATCGGTGTATTACAACTCTGCTTCTGTTAAGATTTTTTTTTTTGTAGCTCATTTAAATCCACATGCTGTTACTGTTATTGTTCTGTACACAAATGTTTTTAAGGCATGAACTGGGTTTTTATGTTTGGGGTTTTTTTAATCAAAGCCTATTACTGAAGCATCAGCTATATTGATGAAAAGGAAAGAGCTGACTTTGTTATACTGTACTGATACCAGCAAATGTGCAATTCATCACTTCTGGTTTCACCACAAAATGGTTTACATGTGCTGTACACCCAGATGTCTTAACGTTTTCCAAATCTTAATATTTTTCAAATGTATCGAGTGGAAATTTTCTTGTGTGTTTTCTATTTTTTACATGTCCATGTACACACATATGTCTGTACAAAGTCATTGGGACAATTTGCAAATTGATCTTTATTTAAATGAGTTCTTTGAATAAGTTTTTTCTAATATCATATACACTCCATGTAATCTTGGGAAAAAACAAGGGCAATGCAGACTAAAACAGGTACCAAGGTACATTTTTCATTATTTAAGATGTATCTAGCATCTCTCTAGGTATGTGAAAGAAGAGAGTTGAGATTGACATGGAAGCATCGCTTGCTTATACACATTAACATTTACAGATTATGACAATAAAAGAATTACCGTGTTTGAATTCCAGTGAGAGCGCATGTTGCAGTCAACAGTTTACTCTAGAATTATCACATCAGCTGTGACATTTTGCCTGAATAAGCATTGAAGTGTTCCTACTACATTAAGGCTGATTCATAATGTAGGACTTTTTACCCCCATATATTTACCTTAGTCCCATTACTTACCATTAAAATAGCAAAGGACCTAATTGTCGAGGCGACTTCCACCTCCTAATACAGACATGAATAGCCCCGGAATTGGTGGTAGGATTGAAATAATCAGGCTGGGGAACAAGTACAGCAAGAAGTTTTGTTTCCTGCTCAAGTCTGCCCAGCAGCACATGGAGTTTAGAGTGGAATCAGGGTATACTTTAAGCTACAGGCAGAGAGACTGGAACCGTGCTGCAAAAAAAATACATACTCTGACATACAGAGCAGTAATGTCGGCTATTATTGCATCCCTTTAACCTTTAGGTGAAACTGCAGTATGAGGTACCAGTGTCCAATGAGTTATAACTCCTCATCTCTCGTGTAACTCCACAGATGTTGAACAGTGATTCAGGTTTGAGCCTTGCAGGGTAGGTGGCCACCATGATCAAGTCCATCTCAGTGAGTACCTTTGGAATAACTGGCTATAATAAAAAAGATTTCCCTATTTGTAGGGAAATGCCTTGACAAGTCAGCTTTGTCATCAGATGCTATATTACAAATATAGCAAGGAGCTGAAAGAATGGACTACGAATACTATTTTTACGCTTAGTATTCATTTGAAAATGTTAATCTTCAGAATAATATCTTTCACACGGTTAAATATAAGGCCTTTATTTTTCTCTTCTGTGACATATTAAAGGGACATCAAAGTCAATTTATTTGCTTAGGGGGTGGGGTCGTGGGGCATCCAATTACCTCAAGTTTGAAATAACCACTAATAGTTATGCTTCTGTTGCTACGCTGAGCCAAAGAGAATGCTTTGAAGATGCAGATATGTGTGATATTAAGTTGACTGCAGTCCAGGGATCTTTCAGATTACTTTTTTAGAGTAAAGCAATTTTTTAGAGGTGCAGTGAGCTATTTGGCATCGAGTCAAACTGCTAAACAAGCCTCTGTAGACTCACATGAAAAATATAGTCTTACCTTTTCGTTTGCCTGCTAGCCTTGCATCTGGGTTGCTTTACCTCACTGTTAAGACTATCTGTACCTGCTCTACTCCACATCAGCCTTTCTTTCAGGTGACCGGAGAAGTTTCTGTTTCATCGTAGAAGCAACTTTTGGAAATCTGAGAGATGTTTGTTCCACATTCAGGCTGAACCTTCAAAATATCAATGTTATTATCTTAATGTTTTTGTCAATTCCAACAGCAAAAGATCTACTGATTGCAGCAGGGGTAGAGCAAGGCTCTTCTCTAGGGCAGTGATTTTCTCTGATGAATTTAAAACAGCCATGTTATGGTAAGTACTTAGCGTGCACTAGCACTTAGCTCTTCATGGAGCTTGCCTTTACTGAGCCAAACTCCATCTTTCAAACTCCACTGCCATCTTTGCCTGTGTAAATCTTCAAAACACCAGAACAGTCAGTGTATAATGCAGGCATACCTATGTATTGGTGCTGGTACATATCCTGCAGTATTTACTGGTACCTTCACACTATCTATGGAACAAAAAAGACCTGACTACACAGTAGAAAGTTGCTATGCATTTTAGCCTTACTCGCCTGTGGACTGGTGGTACTAGAAATAGTGTTGCATGTGTCAGTCTAGGCCAGGACCTAGAACCAAGTGACCTCGGAAACTGCTCGAGTCATTAACTTGAATGGGCAAGATGGGCCCGCAGGGTCACAAAAGGGGCTCCTGCAGCACCAGTTTCTACTGTGATGGGCTTCTCCCTTTTCTACGTTCATTCATCTGGCTGCTTGGCCAGCTCCTCAGCAGCTGCGGGCAGCCCTTCTTGCAATCCTTCAAACATGTTCAACAGCCTTGGCAAGGTATACCTTGTTAAGTAGCACTGAACTGAAGATAAAGTGTATATTTAAATAAAATCTGAACTGAGATCTTGGTGAAACACAGCACCTACCCAGCACCTCCTTCATTTCCTCTAGAAATGAACTGCTCTAATGAGGAGCAGAATTCAGTCCCTTTCATCTGAATCTCAGATAATGGGGGTTTTTCTCAGCTTGTGACAACCTTTTTCCCCACTGCTTGCTTGCATGAAATAAAGGGAGGGATCTTCTCTGCATGCTCCCGCCTAACAGAGTGAAATGAGCTGCATTCACACAGTCACTGCAGTAGGCATTTCCTTCATATACCTCATTATGGCGACAAAATTTCTATGGCAGATGGTGTGTTCAATATTGTGATTTTTTTTAATCTGTCTTGAGCAGTGAGAGGCAATGCAGTTAAAACAGCCAGTGCCTGCCTCAGTGTCTGCCAGCACTGCCGGCCCCAGTGCTGCTCTCAGGATGCTAGGCAGGTTCTGGGTGAAGACAAGACTGCAGAACTAAAATCCTTGAGTGAAGAATCAAAAGGCTTCAGACACCTTTTGCGAAGTCAGGGCAGTTCTGAAGAGCTCACTACAGATCAAGTGGGCAAAATTAAAGTCATAAGGAGCCCTTTAAAGTCAGTAAATTTTGCGCGATATTGCCAGGTTTTGAAGGCCAGGTCTGTACTTTGCAGAGTTTCTCACTTTGCCACGTTCTGAAAACATCTTTTATCTTTTCTTTTGTACTTGTCATTATCAACTTCCATATTTCCATTATGATTCTCTAGGATTAAGGAGCTTAAAGTAATATTTCTGCTCTGCCTGATAATGACTGTGCAGCCTCCCCAGATGGTAATCAAATTGTCTTATAGATCAGAGAAGTTTTACTATATCTGCAGGGTTTTTTCCTTCTACATGCCAGCTGCAAGGATTCTGTATGTTTACAGTTAATCGTCAATGGCTTTAGTTATAATAGCTTTAATGCTTCCAACATATTCGAAGAAACCTGCTGATCCCTATTTATCCTAACAGGACTGAAAACACTTTAAACCTGAAAACTTGACCTTGCAAGTCATTAGACAATGCAGCACCCAGCATGGTCTAGCCCAGAACTGGCTTCCTTTAAAATAGAGAATCACAGTCATATCTTCATATATAGTAATGTGATGTTGTCTCCTACTGAAGTTTTTACTGGAGTGATTACAATTTGAACATGATTTGTGTGGACTGATGGGTAGGTTTTTTCATCTCAGGGCCTTTGTTGAGCTCTCTTTACAGCAAATGGTATCTATTAGCTACTGTAAAACCCTGTTTCAACATCTTTTGTGCACTGTGTCCTGCCCAGTCATTATAAAATACATACATACAAGGGGATTTACTGCCGATAGTAAAAGGTTAAATCATAACAGGTCTTACTGCTCCACCCATTACTGATCCCTAAATTCCACATTGCGTCATTTCTGTGCAGTAACAAGGAGTCCGGGTCTAGTAACCCCGTAATGCTGGCTGTCTGCATGGCTCCTCAGTCTCTAGAACAGTTCAGGACTGAAGCCCTGATGGAGCTATCAAAATAGCACACCTTCAGCTATGAAATGCATACAACAGAGCCTGCAGACATACTCAAAACATGCCTGTTGGGTCAAGTTCAGTCTGGAAGTCAAGGATGACGACTTCTAGAGACTATCTATTTTCAGGCACCAGAACCTGAATTCCTCCTTAACACTAGATACTTAACCGAGGCATTTTAATTATGAGTGTGGTCACACTAGGCTTCTTTGTACTCATCACAGAAAGACCAAGATCTGAATTATTTTCTAAAGGTGTCTATTACATCTACAATATTGCTTAGTGTACATGGAACCTGAAGTAATGCTCAGAATTGTCTGACAGGTGCCAAACTTTTGAGAGATGAATGTCAGCTCAACAGAAGAGTGGCTGTGGGATTCACTGTGCAGATAGAAGATGTTTTCACATCCCCACTCTGCCCGTCTAGGCCAGGAACTTGATCACAAGCCCACCATCACCACCACCACCACCAGGACATGCTCCTCAGCACAACCTATGGTTGTACATTCTCAACATCTGCTCCTGGAGCTCCTTGATTGTTTAACAGTGTGCTGGGTCAGAGGAAAGTCAGGCCTGCAGGTAACCTGGTGAGCAGAATATGTGATGGTAGTACGGGATATGCCGGTTCGAGACCCTTCATTTGGAGAAACGAAGAACAAATCTCCATTTACGGTTTTACAAGTGGTCTAGGTGAATGTCTCTCTTTCTGTGAGAAAGGCCAAGCTGACAGGCACTTAACTCTAGAAAGTAATAGAGATTCTCTTTCAGGTTTAGAAGCCAGATCAGAGATAGGTACCTGGTTGGTACCTGAGAGCTCCAGCTTCTAGCACTTATGCCTGTACTAGAAGTGGATGGCAAGCCTAAGTAATTTAGGGGCTGCTGACTTTACTATGCAGTGAAAACATCGAATAAGTGTTCAAAAACTGAGCCAAACTCCTTGGTCACATACCCTATTTTGGCTCTATGAAGAATTTACTGCTCTGAGCATCTCTCCACACATCACGCACACAAAACCGCCCCTGACATTACTGCCCCGTTACTTTGTGGTTTATAGCTGTTCATGTATTTGATCTCTAAATCATTTCCTTCAAAACAATACAGGCTAGAAGAGACCTCTGTTAATTAAAGTGTGTATACTAACCTGGGCAATTTCAGATGGTTTGGGTTGGGCAGCTGCTAGATAGCAGCTATGCCAGTAGGTGAATGGTAGCATCCCTGAAGACATAGAGGGGAAAGGCAAATGCTGAGCTGGAGGCAGGATGAAGCTAACGATCTCTCCACAAGTTAGCTGCAGACAGAAACAGCATCCTTCCCCACTGAAGTCCTGTTGGTGGACTTGTCCTGCAGCTCCTGGGGTTTGAATACCTGGCACCAAAGCAATATCCTTAAATTAATATGGATAAATACCTGCTACAAATACAAGTCTGTAAATGAGACAAAAAGGGTCAAAATCAGGAACTTCTAAATGTTCGGAAACTATATCAACTGTGCCTAGGGAGTCCTGAGGGACTATAATGAGTCTATAAAAGAAGTTAACACCTGCTCCTCACACTTTCGTTAATTAAAATTCAGTAGAGATGCAAGTCATTTTAATGAGTGATCTGTCGCTCCACAGGAGCCAGTCTGGAGTGGAGGCTGTCTCGACAATGCCGCAATTACCACACTTTGTGTCCGGCATACCATCTTCAGTGCTGCTCCAGCCCAGGCTGTTGGGTTTTTTCCTAGGGTCCGACGGACAGAATATCAACCATTCAGTCATTATTTGTCCCTCAAGTTCACAGTTGTTTCTAGTTCAGACTGATAGCCTCCAGAAAATCCATATTTTGACCGCGGGAAGGTCAATTCAGGTGTGCTGACCTGCCTGTAAGGTATCAACACCCAAATAAAAGAACCACCATCACAACACTACGGGGTACGGTCCTGCACCTACTGGGAGAGAGTCGGTCCAGTAGCACACCCTGATCTCTTACAAGCAAAGTGACTGAGGACTGTGCGCCAGCCATGGACAGGACTTGCACATCTAGCAAGACTTCTCTTGTCCTGAAAAGGTGCTCCCTGCCATGGGCTTGCTGCAGTTTCTTCCATTTGGGAATGTAAGCCCTAGCCTTTCTCTCTCCACCATAACCAGGACTCTGCCTCCTTCTGGGGCTTGGGGAAGCTAGAATGATCCTGCCCTTTTCCATCATCCTGGCCACACATTTTCTGGAACATTTGTAAGTGAAAACACCACACTGACTATTTGTTGCCTGGTTCAAGGTTGTCATTGCCTCTGCTGGGCAAAGGCTTTCTACACAGACTGTGGAAGATCTCTTAAGGAAGACTGATGGGGAGAAAAGTCCTTTGGCACATTTAAGGTTTTGACAGTAATTCAGCCACAGACAAGTTGCTGAAGTGAAAAGCATGGCTCATGTCCAAGTGGCAGCGCCCTTCAATATAAAATGAAAGAATAATCAAGGCATGATTTACAAGGGCTCTGGTAAAAATGCTATGACACAGCACTGGTAGATTTTTCCCTATTTGTGTCTTTCACCAAGTAATATTGAGGGACCTAGCCTTTTTTTTTTTTTTTTTTTTAGTTTCAGTTGGAATACTTGCAGGCTGTTTCTCACCACACAACAATATTGATGGCAGTGCAAGCTATTCTCAACAGACAGAAATCTAAGGTCCAGTCCTGGCTTGTTCAGGCATGATGTCTTCATACTTTTAAAGAAAAAGAAGGTACCCAGCAGGAGTGCTCAGTGTCTTTCCAGGTTATTGTTGACAGATTTAGAGACAACTACTATGAAAGCATCTAAGCAAATGCCCTGTCATGACCACATATTCAACTTCTATTAACGGACCTGTTTTCTGGATCCATAAATATTTTATGGCTGTCTAGTCAAGAATGCAGATAATGCTGTTTGGTATTAATGTCTTGCACATAGTTCCAACATGTGGACCAGCTACCTGGGTCCTTTTCCTCATGTCTAGACTCCTTCCTCCAACTGTTCACATTTTCATTTGAAAAGACCCCCCAAAAGGGCTTCCCGATGGCCAGAAAATGACAAACCTCTGAAGCCCAAAGTTCTTCGGATTTGCGCATGCTTTACTTGGATGCACACATTGCTCTGTATGAACATGACTGCATGCAAGCAATCCGTGGGCTCTCCTGGCTCATCTTGACGAGTCCTGCAAACAAACAATTCCCGTTCTATTACAAAAACATTCCCAGGCTTTTCCTTTTTCTACCTTGCATTGAATATTCCTTTGCAAAATCTTTCAGCCTTTCTTTTCCACTTCCATCATTTTGCCTTACTTCTTGTGGGGTTTCATGCTTTCCATCTCCCCCTCCCCTTGTCTGTGAACAGCTGATTGAGTTCATTTTTCCAATCTCCACACACCACCTTAGCCTGCTGACTAGTGTTCAGTTCTCAGCTGGTGAAGCTGTGGTCTCCATCAGCTTTATTTTGGTGGACAAGTGGTGAAGGCTTTGTGAGCGAGCCGGTGTGCCTCTCTGCTGCAACCGCTTTCACAAGGATTACAGACTATCTTGCCAGCAAACAGAAGGGCAAGTTGCACAGTTTGTTTCCTCAGAAGGTCGGAGGGAGCTGTACAGCCGGCTTAAAAGGACCTCCCCATCTCAGCAAGCCTCTGGACTCAGCATGCCTCTCCTGAGCTAAGACTCCTAACTTGTGTTTATGGCTGGGGTCCATGGCATGACTAAAATCTGTTAGAAGCAAAAGTTGTGAGAAGATGAAAATTAAAGTAAGGTGGGAATGCATTTCAGTTTTCCATGTTCTCTCACGAGAGCCACCTCTTCCTTCATCTCCCTTGTTTTGTTTGACAGCAAATGAATTTCATCAAATCTCTATTTTCATAGAAATGCGTCCTACCTACCCTTTTATATTCCATCCCCTGTGCCTGTAGAGGTGAAATTACATGGTGTATTTACACGGCCATGTCCTCCTTTTTCAGCTGGTCCTAATATAGTGACAGTGTACTAAAGGAAGGAAAGTTTTGTGTTGTCGAGGTGGAGACCCCTGATTCAAATAGGTGGAGCTGTATTCCTGTAACATAGCAGATTTGGGATTTTGGTGAGTAAATTGCACCAACTCTCACACTCACACGTGCGTAAGTGGTCTCAGGAGTGTTATTGTAAAGCAGTCTACCTTGTAACACATCACCTTGGCATACAGCTTTAAGTGTCTTAAAGCTTACTTCTATAAAAAAGTCATTTCCATAGCTCCTGGCCACTTTCTGAAACTCACAGATTCTGCAGCTAGGGAGTAGTTTCACATCTGATTGTTTTTTTTTTAAACCAGTTTGCTTATTTTTGTGAGGCAGGTAAATTTAAAGTTAATATACAGCCCCTCTATAGCTACAAATAATACAATGAAACTTTGTCCTCCAATATTGCTGCAGGGATCTGATCCAGTAGACACTTACTGTTAAGTTTATATGACATAAATATAGTCTGATATAGTCTGATTCAGCAGACATTTCTTTTTCTGCTTTATTTATACTGTACAGATAGTGTCATTTATTCCTTGAAAGTAGTCACAGTTATAAAACAGAGACCATATGGAATATTTGCAAGCTCTGGGTGTTTTTATAACCAGATCTGTGAATATGTTCCTCTCTGTTTTGAATACATATGATTCACTTAACATTTTGTATTTAGGCTTCCCTTCTAACTATGCTACATTAGTTTTTGCCATTGCCGGTTTCTATAAGAGTACAAGTCATCTTTACTGCTAAAGTGGAAATTATTTACTCTCTGTCCAAATTCAGTTTATATTTTTGTTTTGACTTTGTCAGTATATTTTTACCTCTCAATTTCTACATTTACTAGAAGGAGAGCGTTAATGGAGACATTATAGTTGGCATGGCTAACAATAGCATTTTCAATCTCAAATGTAAAAATAAAATTAATACATCAGTGCTTCAGACCCATGATAATATAAAATTTGTGACAGCTACATTAAAACAAAATATAATGAATTCTCTTTCATATATTTTTGCACTTGAATCACACGCTCAAGCTTCCTCTGCAATCATGAAAGCTTTTAATCACGTGTCCATTAAGTTGTACTTCAAAAGACAAGCCAAGTATCACCAAGTCAGTCTGCAAATCTTTCCTATTGAGTCACCTATATTATTGGCCAGCATATTATGATATCATGGATAGCCTGACGGTTAGAACAACAAGAAGTGCACAGAGATACTGGATTTGCATGCTAACCAAGTCAGCTTTCTGATAATAAAAATAGAAAGCCTCTATCACTTTCCTCCCCTTTGCTCCAACAGATACTAAAGAAGTGTAACAAGCCTTGGAAAACACAAGATGAGGTGAAGAGAGCGATAGTCATTTCCAGAAAACTGCCTCATTTTTCCTTCTTTTTTTGGTGTTGGACCGGGCCTGTTGTATATCATCGTGATATTTGTCCATGAATGAACGGAGTCTCTGGGGACCCTTGCGGATAACACCCGCCAGGGTGCGGCTGAAGAGGGTGTATGTTCCATTAAAACACAGATAATGGGATGTCTGATGCTGTAAAGCAATTCTGAGTAATCATACATAACTTACACTTAAATTTCATTATCCAGATGTATTTCCTAATCATTTCTGTAGAAATAGCCATAGATATAAAAAAAAATCAGCAACAGTAATGAAGTACCTGTTAGGCGCTCACACATGAAAGTGCCAAGCACAGCTGGGGCAGAGTGATGAGACGGAATAAATTCTACCGCAACTGCTGAGGATACTTAGGAAACACAATAGATTACTATTTACACAAATGAGAAATTGAAGGACTTGATGGTCCTCTCTGCTGTCCTTCACTACCTAAAGGGCAGGAAAATTCTGAATCACAAGATAATTGAATTTTCTGAGCAATAATGAGGATTGAAAGCGTTTGCCATAAGCATATTGAAACTATATAAATACGCCTAATTTCTAGACAGAAGAAGTCATTAACTCCGTGTTGAGGCTGTAAATAAATTGTTCATTCAAGAGGGAAACTTAATACAGTGTGCGCTATTAAAAACAGATATTTATGGCACCACAGCACTTAATTTTACAGCTGTGTTTGTGAGCTCCTTTACGCTTCATCTGGGGAATCTTTCGCATACCACAGGAACTGCAACCGGCGAGAGATCCCAGCCCTGCGGGCAGCAGCCCTGTCTCCGCAGGACGGACAAGGAAAGGCAGAGGGAGCGACAAATCGCCGGACTCCACCGTCAGGGTCAGGATTAGCCACGGTGCTGTGAAGGGGCTGAGACCCTTCCGTCGGAGCTGCTGGTGTTTATGGAGTCCTGGCATCACCCGGACCCTCCAGGGCAGCATCGCCCCCGTCCCCTCTCCTAGCAAAGGCTGACCGGCTGTGCTGGCTCCCGGATGGGGTCGGGGTGGAGGGTGCCTTGCCCGACTCTCCGGGATGGATCCCAAGGCAAGTTTACTACTGCCCGTGCCGGGCTAAGGGATGCTGCCCTCTGCTCACATGAGTAGGGGAAATTGTAGATGCTCAAGCTCCACACTGAACCCCTTTTCACTGGTGGTCACTGGAGACTTTTGCAGCTGTTGGACCGCTCAAAGAGCTCAAAAGACAAGAGCCAAAGTAAGTTTTCAAGTAAATAGTTATCAGCACAATAAGAAACTACCTGTGGGAAGGGCATAAAAAACACAAAAAACATCCCCAAACAACCTAAATTATTCCCCTTTTATCCCCACCAGCCTTAACTTTCCCGTGATTTAGGCCTATGCTATTACATGATCTCTGAGATGTCAAACCCCAGCTACTTTGATAACCCGCCAGTTTAGCAGAGAGTTCAATTAGCTGGGGACAGCCTAAACCCTGTAGACTTTGGCATCTTGCCTGCGGCTGCACACATTTCAAACCACAACCACCCTGCCTTATGCAACAGTGGATAAATATCACAGCTGCAGGGATATAACAAGGGTAAGATTTCCAAAGCTGAAAGACTCTCTGTGACAACAGCGCTAAAAGGTTTAAGTGGGTTCAAATACTCCAGTGCCAGACCCAGCCAAAAAAAAGACATGTTAGAAAGAGAGGAGGGGATCACTAAGGAGAGGAAATAAGAAGGTGGCTCAGGAAACAGGTAACATGTAACACTGATTTAGCAAGATTTAGTAAGATTCAAGGAAGGATTTGATGTTTATCAGCTAACCCAATCAAAAATATTGCAAGTGATATAAAACCTGCTAGTTCAAGGCAACCTGTAACCATATGACAGTAAAATGAACCTTTATGAAGGAACAGATTACGTTCTTTCTAGGTAATTTCTTGCACCTTGATTTTAAGATCTGTTGTGCTCATTATCAGTGAAGAGATATAATTTTACATGGGCCTTAGATTACACAGAACATAACTATATGATTTTTTAATTTTTATTTTATTTATTTTATTTTTATCAATCAAAAAGTGCTAAGTGAGAATGAGGCAAGATGTGAAGCAAGGATTATTGAGAGCCTAAAAGAAAAATGCCAAGGCGGAGAAGCTAAAATTAATGTACCAAAATGAGTAAGATCATTGAAATTGTGAGAAAGGGTGTGTAACGAATGATTTGAATCCCATGCTTGGGATTTTTTAAATGCTGTCACATAACTTGAAAGACTGTTAACTTGAAAAATTAGGCCATTCATTTTTTCCTATCACCACCACATTGTGGGTAGCAAGTGACTACATGCATTCTGGGGTTGTTGACACAATACCATTCCCTCCCATTTGTTCCTAAGCTTCCTTCTTTTGAAACTGGCCTTGTAGGTAAATTCACACGTATGATGAAAGTAGTGTGATGACTGGACCAAATGCTTTATGGATTAGGCACACATCCATGCCTCGATGAATGAGAATATAATAAATTGAGTGCCAGCTTTGTGTTATGACAGTTACAGAGTAGATTCTTTTGTTTCTATCGTTATCCTCACTGAAAGGAGCAGTAACTCATTAGAAGTGGAATTAGCAATGAAAAACTGAGGTCCGAATCATGGTTTTGATGATGATGTGACATCTGACACCAGCAAACTAAACATCTCTCTCAATCTCAGTTCTCTCATCACAGGATGGCATTAGTTCTGTACATGTGAATCATGTCGCTATTATGAGTGAGATATACGTGCTACATGAGATGTTATGAGATATAACAACATTATTGCTATAATTATTGTGTGTTAATGCAAATTAGTAGTTGGGGCAGGAATACGAACGGAGTTGCAGACGGCGCTGCTCCTAGGGGAGCAGCTCCCCTTCCTTCCTCTACCTGTTGTACACCCAAAATACACCGACCTCCTCGCGAGCGGTCTGCTTCTGTGCACCCAGTGAATGTGCACGGACGCACACACACACGTGGGCACACACACCGAGTATTTTATCCTGCTTATCTCAGGAACTACTGTGTAAAGCTTCCACACGCAGCAACAAAGCAGCGGTGTTACACCCTCAGGGGAGTCTGATTTAAAAAACTAAATGAGGAGTACCTCCAGCCTTCCCTTCTCCAGTGAAGTCACTCGGGTGCCTCCATACACATTTGTTTTCACCAGACTCCATAATTACCTCCTAGAAGTTCTGTGACACCAGCCAGCAGCACCAACCCTTCTCTAATCTCATACACTTTATCAAGAAAACAAAAAGTTTAAATAATGCTGCTTTAAGTAGGAAGAAAAACTTTAAGCAAATTTTATGTCAGAAGAAGATTTCGTTTTTCATAAATGTCACGTCTCCTAGAGCATTTCCCACCCTCCTCAAAACAACCAGAGAAAATCACCAATGGCATAAAGGTACACTGTTATCAAATGCAATTTTACTACTAATTTTAATTTTTAGTAGTAAGGAGGATGTGGGTGAAATCAGAATTAAAAAGGGGATTTTTTTCCACACCTTTCACACCCCTCTTAGTTATGCTTTGAAGCCTTATCAACATTCCCTTGACACATTTTACTTAATATCGGTATGCCAAAAACATCCCTCTGAAGTCACTCTAGAAAATACCTACGTTTAGACCATCCATGTCACAGAACAGAATTTGCCAGCCGTCCTTCAGAAGAAACCCGTACCTACTTCCAGGATCCCCCAAAATACGAGCAGATCTCAAGCGCTCGTGTAAATATTGGTGATCCCAGGACACTGTCTCCAGCTCTGCGACCGCAGGGAACAGCAGACTCCAAAGTCAGACAGAGTCCCCTCTTCCTAAGCCCTGGCTTTCTGGCAGCACATCACCAACAGACGTAGATTGCCAGGAGTTCTGCTCAGTAATTGCTTCAGCAACTGTCAGGAGTTATGGGCTCTAGAAAACTTAGTTGGAGTAGCTAGCTCACTTACTTAACGCTGTCTTTCTTCAGGAATTTTTGGTAAGGATGGAAGGGATTGTGGGACGCCTGCGCTTTCCTCACCTTCCAGGTACTACTTCTCCTTTTTTATATATTCATACACATGGAAAATGTGATTCTGGATACTGTGTTGTGCAGCTATTGTGACGATAACATTAAGAGGTAGCTCTGAAGTCATTACACGTCCGTGAGGTCTGTTTGCGGGGTCTCCATCTGCTACCATGTCCTTACTGGATGCACTTTAATTGCTGTCCCAGTCATTTGTGAACTCAGCGTGCCAGGTCTAAATTAGCAACAGACGTGTGTACTTCCAGGCTATACGTGCTAAAATGAAAAATGACACTGATAACAGCAATCGTGTTAAAGTTCTGGGCAAGAAGCAGAGGGATCTCGGGGGACTATGTATGGGGAGAAGGGGCACCTCTCTTTTCCCCTCTAACGTCCCTTCTAGTACCACGCTGACCTTACGGAGGGCCTGAGACTCGTCTGCTGAGACGTCACCCCACGGAGGGACGCTGCCGTGTAAGGGGGCACGGCACCAAGAGTGTAAGGACCCCTGGCCTGAAGTCGGGGGTCTCACCGCGCATCTCTCCTCACGTCCTTTCCCTTTGAGGGGACGGTACCCTCGCAGCCCCCACGGCGCAACGGCTCTGCTCGGGTACCGCTGTTTTGCGGGATGGGAGCATAGGTTACCTCCAGCCCTTCCCCGCTGCCGGAGCAAGGCGGCTTACGCAAGCAGCGTTGCCTGCGGGCCGAGGAGGAAGGGAGTAGGGGCAGAGAAAAGAGGTGTGGGATGGCTGGGCTGGGTCAGGCCTCCCAGGGCACGAGCCCGGTTTGCAGACGCTGCAGCGTCCCGCGAGCGATTCCTAGGAAGCAGAGCGGCGCAGGGATTGCTGCCATAGCGCTGCGCTGCCGGGGCAGCGCCCGCGCTGCGTGCCTGGGAAGGGAGCACAGAGCAATCTCGCGGCTACGGGCTGCGCAGCAGCGACCTTCACACGTACTTCAGGACTCCGCTGGCACGTGGCCTCTGGAAACAGCCCGGGTGCTCCCCTCAGAAGAGTTTGTCACAGCCCACACATACAAGCCTGGATGCCAACACCCAACGCCGACACGGTCCCAGTTTCTTCGGCGCAAAGGCTCGGCACGTCCCCGGTTCCCGGGGCTGACGGGTGCCGATGGATTGAAAGCACTCTTGCTGCATTAGAAGTGTAGAATTCGTGCTTGGTCACCAAAAGTGATACATTTCATAGCTGAAGGGATAACCCGATTTAGAGAATATGGGGCATTTTTCTGTTTGGATGGCAGGTTTATCTCTGCTCGGTTTTTTGAGATAAGGGGATAATGCCCCCATCGGTGAGTAGGGCCTATATGTATAGGTGGGATAATGCAGTCTGCTGTGTTGTATCCGTGTCCCCGCTGGGCATCAGAAGTTTCCGGAGAAGGACAATAATTGGAACAAAGCTTTCAGAAGTGGTGGCTCGTTTAGGAGAAGTTAACTCTGTATGTACTTGCATCTAGTAAATAAGACAGCAGACCTTGATTATAGTGAGAGCACTAGCCACTAACTTTTTGAAGAGGTAACTGGTCTATCTCTGAGGCATATTATCTGTCAAGTCATCTGCTTATTCACACAGATTCTGCACAACGGAGTATTTTTCCTTATCTAACAGGGAATCAAACCCATATATATCTGTAATTGACTCCGTCAAGATCGTATTAGTCGTCATTAAACAGTGAATTAATAAATGTCCAGTCAGGAAATACCACTCAGCTTAGACACATTTCCTTCTTTTTTTTTTCCTTCTAACAACAGTTTATTGTCTTCTTTTTAAAATAGAAAAACGGGGGCATTTCGGTATGAATAGCCACAGATAGCCCCACCTCAGACAGAGAAAGTAAGATAAGCAGCAAGTCTAATTTATCTTCCCTGATTTATAGTATATTTTGATCACTGAGGCTTAGCACTTGACCTTGGCTTGGATTTTGGTTCATTGTCTCTGCACCACACTCATGTTGCTCTCTGTCGTGGAGTGGAATGGCCTTCCAGCACAGAGGGCTCTGAAGCACCAGTGAAGTAGAATTACGGACTTCAGAAACATTTGGCAAATTTCAATAAATTTTGCTAGATCACCAAGGTATTTCCAAATCGTGTCCCTTTGCAGATTTGCAAAAAGTAATTTGTTTGCCCTTCCCCTGGTAGCACCCAACCGACCCGCATGCAGACGCACAGTTCCAGACTAATAGAAATACTCCTGTACGTGCCGCTTTTGCCCAGAGAGGAGAGTATTTCTGGAGGGAATAAAGAAGGGAGATGGTGTGAATGGCAGGCAGGAAGCTGCGAGGCAGGAGGAGGGCAGAGGTTGGGGGATCTGGCGGGGAACCGGGCTGCGACAGCCAGAGAGGGGGTGCAGGGGCTGTGGGCGATGGGGGAGTGGTTGTAAGGGAAACAGATGGGAAGAGAGGCAGATGGAGGATTAGGACGCAAATACATAGTAATCCAAACTTCTTTAAATCAGATGGTCACGGAAAAAATGTGGTTTCCTTCCAGTCACTGCTAGAGATTGAACTGGATGATCTCAAGAAGTCCCTTACCATTATTTTGGGGGGGTTTTTTTACCATCAGCCCTCTGAATTGCAACTGGTTTACTTTACACAAGTGTATATGATCAAAGGGTTTTCCTAGCTATGTAACGGTTCATAGTAGCAAAAACAACGTAGACAAAATCAGATCCCAGCCTATGGGAACCCAACAGAGAGGCAATTTATTTATGGTGTCATCACAGGTGTGTCATAGTAGGTGGCTACAAATGGGATTGGAATTTTTGAAATCGGTATTTTTTCTATTTTAAATCTTACATTGTTATTAGCATATAAGGTTCTGCAGCTTCTAGAAAAAAAAATCATATATAAGAATTTAGGACCAAAAGCTCCATACCAATTTAAAACAAAACAAAACAAGAACAAACCCCAAACAAACCACGGAGAAGATCCCTGCTAAAAGGACTGGCAGGAAAAAAATCATTTCAGAGTGGATGATAAATGCATATAGCAGATCAAGCAGCACATAAGAAATGCACGGCTCCTAGACCAGGGCTTTGGATTAACTGTAGTAGGCGGACCCAGGAAGCAGCAATGAGGATAAAATGAACCATGTGTCCTGGAATAATTAGATAATTCTTCTGACACAGCCCACACAGTTTTGGCCGGTTCAGGCCTGTTTCATGGCCGGTTCCCCGTGTTCCGACGTCGTCCTCCATCTATTTCCTTCACTGTGGACTAAGTCCCTCCGCAACCACAAGCGGATGTTCTCCAGACTAAAATTCAGAACAGAGAAAACAGGGTGTATGGGAAGGTTTCAATAGCTCTTGGGGTCGTATGGCATCCGCCCAGACCTGGCGACGCTTTGGAGACCCTTTAAGAGCAGGCAAATGAGCACAAAGTAGGCAGGAGACATAATTTTAGAGACTGAAATGCACCACAGCCTACGCTCTTAAAATGTCTCAGCAGACGCATGGGGAAAAAGACAGGGGGAACACCACATTTACGTGATTATTTCTCAACATGTCGTACTCTTGAAAAAGTACATCTGTCACTCGAGGTGACTTACTGCGCTCTTCCCTTGGAGCTGTTGTCAGTCACCAAGAGCTATTTCGCTAATTTACAACTGCGTCAAATCAAAGCCTTGGGAGAGCTGCCATTTTATCCCGATTACTTTTAGTGCGGGTGTTTCACTTAGGCAGAAGGAAGCAGCAGCATACCGTGAGCAAAGAGGACGCGAAAGTCCAGAGTGCCAACGCCAGCTCTTCCTCAGGTGCTGGCTGACTCATCGGCTTTTCCCGTGTAAAACGAGTAACTTAATTCGCGAGCAGAGCGCCCCGCTGAAGCCAAGGGGCGCGGACGAAGGCAGCCCTAACCCCTGCCGGTGCTGCCTCCGGGGCCAGCGAGTTAACGCCGCCGGAGCCTGAGGGGACGGGACCGGGGGGGGGGGGGGGGGCCCGGGGAGCGCCGGGATGATGATGATTTGGGAGCGCCCCGATCGATTTGGGAGCGCCGGCGGCCCGCGCCCCCTCTCCTCGCCGCGGACGAAGTCGCTGCCGGCCCGTTCGGCCGCCCCCGGGGCCCCTCGGAGGGCGGGAAGGGGCGCAGGGCGGAGGGAGGAAGGCTCTGCCCGGCGGCTCCCCCGCGCCCGCCCGGCCCGCAGCCCCCGCGCAGCCCCGGCCCGGCCCGCCCCGGCCCGCCCCGGCCCCCGGGGCGGCCAATGCGCGGCCGGGGGGGGGGGGGGGGGGGCAGAGCCGGGGAAAACCGTCGAGCCCGACTTTCTCACCTCGAAGGGGCAGCCGGCGCTCCCGATGCTTGCCCGCCCGCCGCCCGCCCGTCCTCCCCGGCAGGGCCCTCCGACGGCCCGGGCTCCCCCCGCCAGCCGCCCGCAGCCCCGAGCCGCGGGGGAGAGACCCGAGTAAGGGGGACGAGGGGGGGTGGCGGGGGGTTGCCCGGCGGCCGTCCCCCTCCGTCCCCGCCGCCCGGGCAGCGGCGTGGCGGCGGGGCTCGATGCGGCGGCCATGGGGCGCGGGGCCCCCCTCGGACCGCGCCTGCTGCTGCTGCTGCCGCTGCTGCGGGCCGCCCTGCTGCTGGCCCTCTGCCCCCCCGCCGCCGCCGGCACCTGGATGTGAGTAGCCGGGAGCGGGACCGGGACCGGGACCGGGGCGGAGGGAGGGAGGGAGGGAGGGAGGGAGGGCTGGCTGCGCGGCGCCCGTCCCCTCGCCGTCCGCCGGGGCCCGGCGCTGACGGGGCCGGGGGGTCGGGCTGCTCCTGCAGGTGGCTGGGCATCGCCGCCGCCGGCGGGCCGGAGAAGCCGGGCTGCGCCAGCCCGCCGCTGAGCCGCCGGCAGCAGGAGCTGTGCAAGCAGAAGCCGGAGCTGGTGCCCGCCATCCGGGAGGGAGCTCGCCTGGGCCTCCAGGAGTGCCGCAGCCAGTTCCGACACGAGCGCTGGGACTGCCGCCCGCCGCCCGCCGCCCGCCGCGGACCCGCCGCCGCCGCCGCCCCCGCCGCCCCCGCCGCCGCCTTCGCCGCCGCCGCCGCCGCCTTCGGGCACCAGCTCAGCAGCGGTGAGTGTCCGCCCCGACGGGGCCGAGCGGCCGGCAGGTGCGCCCGCCGGGGCTGGGGGGCGGGCGGGGGGGCTCCCCCGGCTTCACCCCCCCGGCGGGGCGAGGGCTCCGGCGGCGGAGCCGGGCCGAGGAGGAGCGCGGCGGGGCGGCCCCGGGCGGCCGGCGCAGGTACGCGGAACGCCCCGGGCGGACAAAACCTGCCATTGTCTTCCCCAGATTATTCTTGCTCCTTGCCGGTTTCTTGCTTGACGCGCCCGTGGACGGCAGCGCCTTCAACCCGATCCGCTTAGCTGTGTCGAAATGCTGTTATTCTTAGACCGGTGTCGGGTTTATCCCCTTATGTCAGGATTACTAAGCGAGCGGGGTAATGGCACGCCGTATTTCGAAAAGGCCGCTTGGCTGCAGGTAAAGATCTGCTCGCAGCACCGCACGCAACGCCGATTGCTTTAGAACGTCTCCTGTACGCTCAATTAGGTGGTATTGCTCAGCGCAGCAAGACCCAAGCTGCTTTGGTCGCATGAAATAATAATGGATATTGCTGAAATTTACCATGAAGTATGGACATTTCCTTTGCATCGAACGGCGGTGTCAAAGGTTCTTTCGAGCGCTCTGCTCAATGATTTCAGCATAGCCGTTGATGTGAGCTTAAGTATCGTAGTACTTCGTTTTGTTTTTCTGCAATCGTCACTTTATGCTGCAATACAACAGTGAAAAAAAACCCTGACCGTGAAACCATGAAAACACAAGATGAGCAATAAAAAGTGACACGTATTCCAAAAAGGAAAAGGAAAAAAAAAAAAACCACCAAAAAACCAAACCAAAGAAGGAGCAGTGTACCCTACTATGTGTAGCCATTTGTATTGTATGTTAGCCCTTCCGTCCACTGGGAAGGACTGTTCCCGCAGACCCATAAATGAGCGGCACTGCTAACCCGCAAAGCTTCTCTAGTGTGTCCTGTGGAAGCATTTTACGACGGCACCAGCACCACAGACTAATACGAACAGGAGAAACAAACAGGAACTTTCCTGCCCGTGAGACAGAAACTCGGGAAGCTGGAAATAACAAATTGTTTTTACAACAGTGAAAATGAGTACAGTGAAATTTTAGCTGCAGTTAATGGCCAGTCATTGATTTTCAGTTTGCTTAGAGAGTATACCTTGCTTAACACGGTTTAAAGATCTGCGCCACATTACGCTAGAAGTCTCAGAGAACGAGACTGGCTTAAGAGGCCCAGGCAGGTCCCGCCATGATTCTTCTGAGACACAGTATAACAGTTAAAGGCTTTTTGTACTGACGTCTTTCCCGTGGCCAGCTTATTCTCGGAAAAGCACATGGCCTAAATATCCTTGCGCCATCCTGATTTCTGCCTGCTTTAAGATTCTCGGGGCTGTTTGCAACCTTTGTGAATTAGAGCAGCCTTTGTGAATTAGAATAACCTCGATGTTTGCTAAATTTAGCATGAGGTAAGTTCTGGCCCCACACCAAAGTAACCCAGGATTGTGACAGCTTCAAGTTCCTCCTCCAAGACCTGAACTAACCTTCTCTTCTTCTTCTTCTTCTTCTTCTTCTTCTTCTTCTTCTTCTTCTTCACATCAATAGGAATAGTGAAAAGCGAAGTGGAGAGTAAGGGGCCTGGGGTGTGGTTTCTTTTGGGTTTGATTATTTTTATTATTAAAACTTAATTGACTTGTAGGTTTCTGTGGCAAATAAAGTTCCCAACCAGATTTAGAAAGGAGTTACCAAAATTTGCATGGTACAAGCAGCCAGAAACAGCGCCATTAGTGGCACGGTCATACGAAGAGGCCCCGAAGTCTTTTTTTGGATGTGAATGTCCACTGCTTTAAACAAGTTAACTGTACAGACCAAGCTGTGATGACTTTAAACTTGTAGCTGTTCCCTTTTAATAATAGTCTGGCTTGTAAAACCGCTTTCTACAGCTCCGCCAGGAAGGTAATCAGAGGGAGTTGCGAAGTAACGTATTCGTGCCTTGCTTTGTAGGCACGAAGGAGACCGCGTTCATATACGCAGTGACGTCGGCGGGCCTCGTGCATTCGGTGACGCGATCGTGCAGCGCAGGAAACATGACCGAGTGTTCCTGCGACATGAACCTGCGGCATGGCGGCTCGGCCAGCGAGGGCTGGCACTGGGGCGGCTGCTCTGACGACATCCACTACGGAATGTCGTTCAGCAGAAGGTTCCTGGATGTGCCCGTGAAGAACGTAACGGGCAAGAGCGGGAGCGGACTGGCGGCGATGAACCTGCACAACAACGAGGCTGGGAGGCAGGTATGTGTCACCGTTCCGAAATGGCAGCGACTGCTTGTTCGCCTTCGTTGACAAAATGGCATCAACCGAAGGAGGCCTGTCCTGGGCTGCAGGTGCAGGTGGGGCCAATGGCAAGAACGGCGCTAACATCACCAAAGCAAACCTGTACAAACTCGGAATCAGAGCTGGTCTTAAACACCTAACTAACTAACCTACCTAAACAGGTTAAAATAAAATCCACAGAATAAGAATTAGATCTGGAGTGCTAATCAGAGTTATCTTAAATAGGCATTTGATATGCGGTAGCAAACCCAAAATAGTCTTGTTATCAGCGTAATACGTTCGGAGTTTTTTCACCGATTATTCTGTTATTATCATGACCTGCGTTTTTAATTCTCTCTAATACTGAATGAGCAGGCAGACTGGACACGAGGCATGGTTACCCATCCACAGTCTGGGGTCCGCGGCCGAGAGCAGAAGTCTAAAATTGCTCAGAGAGGAAAGAGAGAGTTAACGTTTTCTTTGAAAAAATGGGATGGAAATGACACCTCTGTTTTAAAGTAGCCTGCTGGTTAGGGCACTCGTCAGAGAAGAGAGAGGAGACTGGCTTCGGACAGCTCTTCTTCAGCGCCGAGGACTTCAAACCCACGGCCGCGGAGGAAGTGTGGGTGTGGGGGTGTGACATTGGGTCCTCCTGTCCTGTTCTGCAGAGGATGATAAATGGCGGCAGAAACAGACAGGCGATACGGGGAGATGTGAGTCTGTAATGTAGTGCTTGGGGCTTACATCTGGAATGGCCGAGACCTGGATTCTGGTTCTTGCTTTAAAATTACTTTCTCTGCTTTACCTTGGAGTTTTTAACTTCCTAAGTGTTTAATGGCTCTCTCTGGCCCCGTAATGCTTTAAATCTGTTCTGCTCAGTGACAGAGCTATAACTAAAGAAAAGAATTGGAGACCCTCTGGTTTTGACTACACATATTGATGGACTCCATTGTAACTCAGTACTTTCCTGTAGCCAGAAGCAGCACCAGTGGGTTTTACTGAAAACAACTTTCCTATCCGCTGTAGACTGGGAATAGCCATAGTAAGCCATCACAGGAGCCATGGTGGTATCATTGCAAACTATTTTTATTTAAACTAATTTTTACAGTTTACAAGGTAATATATGCTATTTAATTTAATTAAGTTATATAGTTGGAAAACCAGAAAATCTTTCAGGGACATAGGCCCTTTTCAGGACTGAAGTAGAAGCAGCAAACTTTAAACCTAAGTAGATGCTGAGAACAGTTACTGTGAGTTTAATTAGATGCCAGTCAGCTAAATCATCTCCACGGAAAGGTGGTTGGTATTGTGTAGTAGGGGATGTTAGTAAGAGGAGCAGAAGATTAAGTGCTTATTTTCTTAGGGAAAGAGCAAAGGGTCATTTATCACCTTTGTAGAGAGAGAGAGTTGAGGGAGAAGATAATAATCTCCATAAAATTATCTCTTTAATTTCATGATTTTTCATATACAGTACAGATAGGAAATTTTATTTTAATACTCATGTTTGTCATTTAGACAGTGCCATTTTCTCGGATTAGAGTGACAGTGGAAGTGTAGGGAAGAAGCCTGCAAGGCTCCAGAGGAACTTCAAAGAGAAAGAGAGATGTGATTTCTGTTTAGGCGGCAGCGACACAGGTCTTCTCTTTGGTTACCCGTTCTCTTGTCTGCCTTTAGCTTTATGTTAGCAGCAGCAGTAGTTTGCTGTCCTTTTGTCTTCAGTGACAGTGTTCCCTTATGATCTTGCCATACCATCCTTGTGCTGATCACTCATTCCTGCAGGCGTGCCAGCAGAACTGCCTGGGGCCCTGTGCTGTGAACTGTACCGAGGAACCATTCAGATTCAAAAAAACCCCCACACACAAACATAGACACACACACACACACACACACACAGAGTGTAGAACAGCACCTTTTCTTTTGGCGTTTCTTTCTTTAAAGTTGGATCAGTTCCCTGATCTCATCTATAGCGGTCACACAGACCGTTGGGCCACCTCTGTCATGGGGACAGGACTGACTGGCAAAGGGGAAAAGTACGTTCAGCTGAAGATAACGTATTTTCAAACAGTGAGCTAAAGCTGCAACGGGCTGGAGGAGGTGGTTAAGCGAGCCTTCATTTTCCATGAATAGTATTTTTGACAGGATCCAGGTTATCTTAGATGTGGGTTATACGTGTGAAAATATAATTGATTCTGAGTCCACAACTTCAATGTAATGCAACTGCAGTATCTTCTATTACTATTTACGTTGAGTGGTACCTCTTACTATACATAATTTCATGAAACCAGAGTTTCAGAGCAGGCTGTCAGTCTCCAGGAATGTGGTAGAATCTGGCCCAATAGGATCCATTAGGTCCTGAGGACCTTTCGGGGTTTCAGGCTTTTCACAATACTGGGTTCTCCAACAAGGCTCTCAAAGTACGCTGTCACAGGCTTATTTGGTGCACACGATACGTACACTCACTCCTTTTCCAAACGTGATGTTTTTTTTTAAAAAAAAAACATCTGCTGAAAGCCTGAAAGGCCAGAAGATCCTCGTTTCACTGATTTTGTATCAATGGCGTATTTGTTGTTCGTTATCTTGGAAGAAAATATGCAGAGTATTTAGTCAGCCTCTGTGCCTAAATATTTTGTAACTGAATGGCAAACTGTAGGATAAAGCAAATATTTTGACCACTGTCCAGAGCGAAAGAGAATGTTTACTGTTGGTACTTGGGACTTCTAGCAGCAATATTAGTGGAAGTAAAGTTTAGCCGAACTCTCATTTCTGTAGTTTCAAAATCCTTAACTAGGAGATGTTGGAAAATGTTGACCTTCATGTTTTGGGGCTTACAAGAAGGATGTTTTGCAATATATTTTGGTACCTTATGACCTTTTGTAATAAATACTGTCATGTTCCTGGTTCTGTCTCTTGCAAGAGCAGTCTTCCAGGGACAATACTTCTGTGCTTGTTTGGAGTTGCTAATGGAACTGGTATGTGCAGAATCCGCTTGTTCTTTTCCCATTTCCGTACAAAATGCTATTATACATTTCTACATCTCGTAGTTAAATCCAAGATATATCAATTTTAAAACAGTAAGGATCCTTTGATTGAGTTGTCCACTGTTTAGGAGACTAACCTGAGCCTCAGAAGATCCAGATTTCATTCCTTTTTCTGCCACAAGACAAATGTTCTTCATCTTTTAGCATTGTAATGTTCAGTGTGCTTAGATGTGCATATGTGAGTTGGGCACCTCTGCTCCTTATATAAAAGGGTGTTGGGCACCTCTGCTCATTATAGAAAAGGGTGGGGGCAGTCAGGCACTATGGGTTGACTTTTATTGTACTAGTGTTTTTTTTACTGATAGGAGAATTCTGCTCAGTTTTCCACTTGTGGAAGTTTATTTGACTTGCGTTCTCACATTGAGATAGCTTGGCTCATCAGAGAGTTTATTTTTACCGATACTTGTGGGTTGGTAACAGACCCACCAACAGTCTGCAACTGTTCTTAAAAAGTGCTGTACCCCCCGGTAGGACATGGGCTTGTCTTCATGAATAGCCCTATTAGTTCTACCAGTGGCTTAGATTAGGCTCTTTGATTACAGGCGTCGGTTCCCATTGCAAAAGAAGTACTGGCAGCCCCTGTCTCACAGCTGAGAACAGTGCCTGCAGAGAGCTTCGCTTGGAGATATTAAGCATTAATTATCATTAAAGGGTATGCAAACTGTGACTCCACTGAAACTCTCCTTCGCTGCAGACCACGCTCTGCTTTCAGCCCACCCACCTCTCCTAGCCACACATTCCCACCCCACGCCGCTCCCTCTGTTAATTGCATTGCATCGGTGGAAGGAAGTCAGTTTTAAAATGACCTTTTTTTCAGGTTAATTTTTAACATAGACCAGCGTTCAGCACTGTATCCAGTTCATCACTTAACCCTGCACTCTTGTTGTGCTAGTACCACCGGGGCAATAGGGGCAGGAGGAGCCGCTCGGGTGGGCTCGTGGCCGAACACAACACTCGTGGATCCAGCTCAGTTCCACACCGATCGTTTCTCAGAAGTGGTCAGTCGGTTTCACGACCAGCCTAAGAAAACTGAAAACCTGTCCCAGCTTGCACAGAAGGACATGTCTACCCACCGTGTTTCTGTGAGTAACAGTGCTCCTCTGAAGCTCTCGGTGAAATTTTGTTCCTTAGGGAGAATCCTCTCACAATTTCACGAATAACTGGAAAGATTCACCATGTGAATTGAAAGTTGTGAAACCGAGCACTGGTTGCGGAGTCAGTCTGGAAGTCACGCTCCCAGTAACTCTGTGCATCCCAGTAGCTCTGCTGAGATGCAGGCGTGCGTTGCAGCCACGTCCCACCAGAAGGCTGCGTTGGCTCTATAGGCGCCGTCTTAGGTTTGCTTGCAAGAAAACAGCAAGAGAAGATACCTAGTCCCTCAATTTTGCCAGATGTTCAACTATGGGAGTTTGTTCATTGAAGTTCACGTGGCAGCCTGAGGTCCAGCGGCATGTTCTGTGATCAGGTAAAGCAAGATGTCAGCTCCCTGTGCTGGCAGTAGAGGCAACCCAGAAAACTTGCCCATCCTAGCAGCTGGGAAGCAATAGCCTGGGGTCACGCACAATTGTGATGACACCGTAAGTCATTCTAAAACACAGTGCATCAAAGCTTCATGTGACAATCCCGAGCAACGCAGAATAAAACCACAAATGTTTGTAACTGCTGCGGATGTTCTCGGTGTTTCCACACTCAAACACATTTGTAGTTCTTGCATTCACCTGGTCGTACGTACACTGCTAATATGTGCTGGATTTTTATATTTTGATATCAGCCTGAGACTCCAACACCAGTTTCTGCTCCTGCTTAGAAACTCTGTTTCCTTTCAGTTTTTCATTCATCCTCAGAGAAAAACTCTGAGTGTCATCTGCTGGGCTACTTGCCCACATGGAAGTAACTCACCCCTAGCACCTAGCAGACATGTCCAGTGCTTCCTCTGACAATTTCTGGATCCTTCTGCCTCATCCAGATATTATTATGCCTGATTCTAGCAGACTGGGAAGTACACTTCTTTCCCCAAGCCAAATTGTTTATTTTCCCTCTGTTTCTTCCCTAGTTAGTACCCTGTCATACTGCAGTGAAAGTGAGAATTGCATCTATAACCTTACAAATCTTATAGCACAATGTGATTTCATACTACTTTGAGATTCTAGTTACTTGCCTTGATGCAAATAACTAATAATTAGGAATTGGAAAATACTATTAAATCCCTTCTGTTTGTAAATTGTGTGTAAAATTTATCTTTTGATATCGTGTTTCTCTTTTCATTGACATTTTATTAGGTGATCTGTATTCTAACAAAGACTTTCTGTCTTTGGATCTCAAATTCTCATCTGCCTCAGTCACTGTTACGTCTTAATGATGCGTATTCTGACTACTCAGTGATTTCCTTATTGATAGATCCTTGAGATACAAGGTCAATTCTGTCTATTAAACAGAAGCTAGCCTGTGAAGGAGAGAAGTTAGGTATCTACAAGAATTACTGCCGGTTGATTTGCCACTGAAAGAGTCTGTGTGCGCTCTGGGGTGAGGGTCTGCTTATCGCAATGTTCTTATTTCTTCCAGGGTAGGGACAAATCTCCAATCCCAAAAGCAATCCACAGCATCTGGAAATATCTCCTGTACTGGTTTGTAGAGTTACACGCAAATACCCACTCAGGTATCAATATCTTTGAACTCAGTGTCAATATCTTTGGGGCAGAACGTGCCAGGAGGCCTCAGCTCCCACTGAAATCAATGGATTTACCCACATTGGACTCATCCCAAACTTCAGTGACCGTATTCACCATGATGAAAAGTCCTAGTTTAACACACAGGGTAGAAAGAGCTCACTTTATCTGCTCTGTGCCTTAACTAGCTCTGGAACTGTGAGGATGGCGTTTGTGCTGCCTGAGCTACGAATAAGCAGTCTGGGAGTTGAGTTTGTTTCTGGTCCTGCATAGGGTCAGTAGGGGCTGGTAGGATTTCAGGGCCCTGATCTCGCTGCAAAATCAAGGCTTAGGAACAGGCACAAATGAAACTACTTTCTCAGGGGAAATCAGAGGAGGGTGTTAGCTAGATTTGTCTTCTGGTTTTTTCTTCGCTAAGACAGTTTGAGAAAGATACAGATTGACAGCAGTTAATATTTGTGGGAGCTGTGGGGTAAGTGAAGGCTTAGGGTGAAATTTAATAAACATCGTGAGGCTGGGAGGAGGGTTTGTCTTCCCCATTGTGTGGGAGCTATTCCTCCACAGAGGAATAATTTGAATCTGTATTTGCCTTGCTGCATGAGAAGTTTCAAGAGAAACTTACTAAGAGTTAATTTAAAATTTACACTTTCTGTTACATTTCCCAATTGCCTTGATTGTGGAAATTAAATATGGGGGGAAAGGTTAGTAAAATGCAAGATGGTAACATGGGCTTTCCACACCATTAACCGATGACCTGTGTGAGCGTGCAGGATGGCTCCAGAAAGTACATTAATGGAAGGGTAAAACATAACAAAACAAAAAGTATGATACCTTGTCTTTTTGCTGTATCTGTGCATGCAATGATTTTTCTGCACACTTTTCCAAACTCTAATGTGAGATGTGTCACAAGTCTAATTGTATAATTTATACTATGACTATTAGATATTCCAGCAGGAAGTATTATATTGATTGTCTGCTGACTATTTGAGTTGTAGTCCCAGATAAAGAAAGTTACTGCTTGTTTACAGATTCCAGTTCTTCGAGGCTTAGTCTCCTGTAAACTGAGCCAAAATTCATGTGCGTTGCAAAAGCTGAACGCAGGCTGCAGATTCCCATTGTTGCTCAGACAGTTATTGTGCAGCCCAGTGCTCGCTTCTGCATGGGCATGGAAAAGTAGCCCATCTAAGGGTGTTTTAATGTTGGTAATTACTGTGGAAATTTTGCGAAAACATCAAAAGCTATAAAAGTAATATGAATGCAACTATCAAATTGTGTTAGATATAGAGCCATTATGCAGCTGGAAACGCTAGAAACCCATGATAGTACGAGTAAGCCTAAATTAGAAGAACAGGGCTTGCTCCTGTAAGTGAGAAGCACCTGGGATTTACTCCAGAGTACCCGAGTTGACGATACCTCTGCTGAGCTGAGTGGCTCCTTTGATAGACTGTCCGTGGAGCTCAGAGACGTGGGCATCCTTCTGCTCTTCCAGCTCAGATCTGCCCCGAGGTGCCTCCGGGCTGCGCTGCTTCGGGTGCTGAGCCACGCTGGTCACGCAGACACTGCTCTGCGGCCTCAAGCCGTTCCCGTGGCCTTACTTACAGACCGCGCTGGGAACGTTCAGTGATCTTGATGGTGGCCGCAAGGCACCCTTAAAAGGTGGCATAGACCTGCCCAGTAAACATATTCCAGTGTAGGAGCGGTGCCTTTACCTACCCTATCCCTGCTTCCCCTCCTGCTGTTCCCCGCAAGGGCTGTTCGCGTTCCAGTGGTGGAAGGAGAGACGCAAGGTGTGTCATTTCAGGTGTTTAGGATCCTCCGGAATGAAAAGCTAGTCAGAAATACAAGCTTTTGTTACTGCGGTTTGATATTGCTATGTTATCGCCATTGCAAAGTGCAAACGCAGAGCCACTCTGAAGATCAGGCTTCTCATAGTGGGGGTCCGGAGTTGGAAACCTGATTCCTAACATGTATCCTCCTGCACTCTGGCTTCCCCATCACTGAAATGGCACCAATGGGAGCTGTAATATTAAATACTTCGAGACCTCTGTGTAACTGATGTCAGGCAGTATTCCTAATGAATGAAAGACCACGTCCATATGTCATTCTCTCTTTGCTTTCAGGCTGTAGCAAAGCTGATGTCAGTGGATTGCCGTTGTCACGGTGTTTCTGGGTCCTGTGCTGTGAAAACTTGCTGGAAAACAATGTCCTCCTTTGAAAAGATTGGCCGCTTTCTGAAAGATAAGTATGAAAACAGCATACAAATATCAGACAGACTGAAAAAAAAGCTACGCAGGAAAGAAAAAAGCCAGCGAAAAATACCAATCGGGAAAGAAGACCTGCTGTATGTGAACAAATCGCCCAATTACTGTGTCGAAGACCAAAAATTGGGGATCCCTGGGACTCAGGGAAGGGAATGTAACCGCACCTCGGACGGACCCGACGGCTGCAACCTCCTCTGCTGTGGGCGCGGGTACAACACCCACGTTGTCAGGCACGTGGAGAGGTGCGAATGCAAGTTTGTCTGGTGCTGCTACGTGCGCTGCCGGAGGTGCGAGACCATGACCGACGTACACACCTGCAAATAAGGTGAAGTACAGAAACCAACGGCCAAACCGCCCGGCGCTGTTTGGTATACACAACTGCCGCGCAGGCGGCAATTACTCTTGTCGTTGTGGGATTGCAGGGGGATCAGCCTCAGGGGAAGGGGTATTGCCAGACACCGGGTAGTCCAAGCATTTGGCGAATGAAAGAGCAACCGAACGAATAGCAGCCTGCACACGGGGACAGCTAAAACGGCAAAAAAGGACTCCTGAGGACACATTTGAGCATATAACTCTATGAGCAGGGACAGACACTAAACTTTCCCAGTCTTTAATAGCCACAACGTCCTGACGATCCACGTGGTCGGTAGGTACAGTGGAGAAAACTCAACATCTCGTTAGCCAGAGACTGAATGGACTAGATGGATCCGCTAGGTGGTTCATTTCTGCAGGCTTTAGGGAAAAAAAACCCCAAAGATAAGGCAAACGTTCTGCTGTTGACCATGAGGCAGTTGCTTTGCAACCGTTCGGAAAGCTGTCTTCTGCATAATATGCAGAAAAGCATCTGGTGCTGAGAAACAGGCGTGACTGCAGAGAGCTGGGTGGAAGGGGACGGTCCCTTGGCGTGGAGCAAGCGGTGTCCAGAGTAGAGGGGCTGGAGGACAGCTTGATGGACACGAACGGTCTACCAAATAGCAACCTCGGGATTTTTTTTTATAGGTTGTCTTTCAAATGCAGAAAGGACAGGTCTGAGGTGGGACAGAAATACAGTTTGGTATTTGAAGGAAATAAAATCCTTCACAGACATTTCCTCAGTATCTGAACACACAATTTGCGAGTCAGCCAGTCATCGCCCCTCTGTTGGACTGTATGCAATAACCGGCCACGTTCAACCATCTCGCTGGTGGTTCACCATCATTTTCACAATTAACCATACGAGATACAGCCCAAAGAAATGTGTCGTAAAGTGAAAGGTTTTTTTAAAACATTGTTTTCTCTTACAGAAGCAGCAGCTAGAACTTTTCATTAGGTTGCATCCTAAGTAAGTTCAATGCACAATGTCATTTATGGATTGGTTTACACCACTAAAATATTTAAACTGTTATTGATAACATTTTCTCCCCTTCCATATGTTGGCTTAATTTTATTTTACATCTGTGAAAGTTTGTTTATTTTTATGCAGTGATTTAAAGCCTGGCTTAAAAAGCATCATCTGAAAGGATTTCTGCTGTTTAAATGTGCAAAGACCTATTTTTGATAAGACAAGAAAGTTTATATTTTGTAAATATTTAAATTATGCAAGTTATGTAAAAGGTTTCCAAAACTAATGTGATAAGATTACGTACAGCCTTTGACATCTGTTGGTTAGATATTTGTTACTATTGTAGTAGCCTTTAATAGATTTTTGTTTGCATGTGCAGGGGGAAATTAGTCAGAGAATTACATAAATGTTCTTTTTATTACCATCAGGGTGGTTATAATTATTGCAGTTAATACACACTGATGAGAAACGCTTACTATGATTTTCTAAATGATCGGTTAATTAATATTCTGTATACTTTTAAAATTCTTTTAAATCCATTTTACAGTGAAATCCCAGCTCCAGTGGTAAGTGCAGAACTCCCAGTGACATCAAGGGCACTCCCAAAGGCTCACAATCCCTTAAATTGTTCCACACCAACAGTCAGTTTTTAGAAAGAAATCATCTTAGATGGTTTGGTTGACGGTTTCAAAGTTACTTTGAGGAATTAATTTCCTAGCTGTCAATTATTTTCCCATGAAAGATGGTGACCAGATTCCCTGTCACTCTTTATAGGATGTGTGGTTCAGGAAGAAGCAAACACAACCTTCTGTGTTGTAGTACTTCACTGCCTTACGTGGAGTATCTTAGGAACATCAGTTCAGCAACTCAGTCAGTCCTTTATCTGCTGGTTCTTTTTGGACCTTGCCTCCACATTTGGCCAGTCTGTCTCCATTGACCTAGCCAGATAATTACCCTGAGGCCACAAAATCTGCTGTCTATGGAAAGGCTGCTCAGCATGCCAGTCGCTGTCACAGGAGGATTCAACACCCTCCCTGAGAGAACTTGGATGGGGAGGATACATCCTGATGGAAGGCCCTGAAGAGAGAGTTGTGAGCCCCAGATTGTTCCCATCTTCCAGCAACGAAAGTAAACCCACGGGCTCCATAAGCTGTGCCGCAGCACCTCTTGGCAGCACGGACGGGACGTGCTACTGGTCGCTGTTGATACGACGGTGTTGGAGAGACCACCTCTCTCTCTTTCTGAATCTGCTCTCTGTCAAGCTGCTGGCAGAGGTAAGTGCCTGGGTGCCCTCCGTGAGACTGCTCTTAGCGGTGCCTCCGCTGAGGTCCGTGTTGAGGTCACCACCGGTTTGTTGTGTGGGGCTCCAGCAGGAACCAGCCTCTGGGAGGTCCGTGTGGAGACCAAGATCTTCTCTTGAAGCAGCCCCGATCTGTGTCTCAAAACTACCTTAGCTTTTGCCGGACCTAAAGGTTCTTCCATACTTGATCTGTAAAGTAAGGAAAATTGCCAACGTCCTTCTTGGTACGCCTTAACTTCTGGCAGGGGAGAAAATGGTCCTGGACTCCTGGGCCTAAGGTCAGCATCAGGGATTTGCCCAGGTGAAAAATCTCAGTAGGCTGCCTCTGTGAGTTTGAAGGGGAGGAGCACTCACCTCAGCATTGCGTGGAGACGCGGGGCAGTCGTGATGCAGCCGGTGCAGTCAGGGTGTCTCTTGCCTGCTTGGCTAGCCAGCATTTGACACTGTGTTATTTTTGAGAAGACATCTAGTTCCAAAAAAATATCTTTTTGTTCTTAAATGTTGTTAATAAAAGATTTTTTTTCCTGGT
The DNA here is from genome assembly GCF_929443795.1 of Astur gentilis. Taxonomy (NCBI): domain Eukaryota; kingdom Metazoa; phylum Chordata; class Aves; order Accipitriformes; family Accipitridae; genus Astur; species Astur gentilis. The sequence goes on along the minus strand of NC_064890.1, from coordinate 26,100,829 downwards.
CTCGTTGGGGGGAGAGTTTATTTTTTCAAAGAACGACAAAAGACAACGAAGTGGCAACACACACAGTTTACGAACGCTGCAATGGTTGAGCAAACGAGGTAATGGGTTTGAAGCTTCACTGGCAGCAGCAGGACTCATCTGGCCTCTGAGAAGCTGAAGAGAGCTATTTCGTGGGAGGCGGCATTACCCTTTCTGCAGCGGGGGCAGAGCGCTGGTGAGGGCAGTGTGTGCTGAGGGGCTGCTGCTCGCTCTCCTGCTGCACCAGCGTCGCGGGCTTGGAGGGGGAGGCAGAAGCAAAGCTGAGTGCGTTGGGGAGACGAGCACGAGCCCCTCTCTTCACCTACCACAGCTGAAACTGCTGCTTAATTTAAGCTGCATTGTAACTTACCTAAGTTACATCCGTAAAACTAGGTCTGGGTGGGCAGCATCTGTAAAAGCAATTCTGGATGGGATCAGGATATGAACGTTGTTTTGTAGTAGCATCAGGGCTAAAGAAATTAGCTGACACCTATTGCAGTATTTATTCCACAAAACTGCCTTTACTCCTTCCACAGTCTGGAAAAGCTCTCCTCGGGTGAGAGCGAGAGGGAAATCCATCTGTAGGACAGCATGCCTCCGCTTTCAAAGAGGAGCCCACGTACGGCATATGTGGTTCAGCTACTTTTGTGGGCATATGGCACCAGGATGAATTTCATTCATTCACTCAGTTTCATAGGGTGGGGGTTTTTCTCCCAGTGCTGGGACTGGAGGATCAAGGTTGTTGACTTTGAAAACAGCCTTACAATATTCTTGTATAGCTTTGCAATAATACATCCTTTCTGGTTGAAAGTACCTACGTGTGTGCTTATCAGAGCAAGCGAGATTAGAAAAAAAATTGGAAAGAAATTCATATTCTTGAGTGGGGGAAGGGTCTTATCTCAGTCCTGTTCCCTCACACTGCCCTTTTATGCATGGAGCAGCAGTTTGTGAAAAGTAGCAAAGCTATGAAAAATGCCACAAGTTTACTTTTTGAAGAAAGGATAATTGTAACCTCTTCTGAAAGTGAAAATGATATATGCTGTTTTGAAAACAGAAATGCGTGTGCACTGGCTGCATATTTTAAGAGCAAAGTTGTGGTGTTGACTGAAGTGCTGACGTACTCGGAGGAGTTCCTGCAGGAATACTGCTGGTCAGTCTGTCGACATGCCAGCCTGTGCATGCATCGGCACCTGAAGAACGCTGTCTTGTCCTTGCCCGTTGGAGATCCCTTGTCAAAGGATGTGTAGTAAATGGAGCTCATCTCCATTGCTATCAAAATGCCTCTGTGCTGGGCAGCAGTTTTCAGTGAATGGCAAGATGTGAAATGCATGTGTAACATAAACAGTGACAATTAGCATTGGTCATTCAGAGGACATGATGTTAAAAGGACGTCCACTTTGTCTGAGGTTTCTGACGGAGCTGAGGTGCTTGATTTCATCAAAGGATGAGGTTTCACAAGAGGGCAAACTTGACTTTAGGGCAGTTCACCATAGATCCAAACTGTCATGGCTAGGTCATGAAAGTGCTGAATCCATACCAACTGACTCTGCTGGCTAAAATTTATTAAAAACATGTAAAACGATCATCCCACTGTGGCAGACTTCATGCCAAATGAGGCACTGTTTGTCTGAGCCCTCTAACTTACGGTAGCTATCACACAGAGTAGAATATCAGGAAGTATCAGAGTGGAATAAATGTTATTATCTGTTCTAGATAACCTGCCAAAAATGCTAATTGTGAATCCTCTCCTGACTGTATCCCGTCTGTCCTGCCAGGTGATCTGGAGTCCCCAGATCTAGTGGTAGTAGTAATGGTGAATGTGGTACCATGACTTAATTTTTCGTTTCACATAAGGATTTGCAATAACAATTTGTAGGATTTTAAACACTTTCACAATTTTTATTGTTAGTCAGCATGGGCAGACAATAGCTAACAATAACTGACTGAGAAACAGGGCTTCACTCTCATGCGTCTAATGAGCATCACTAAGGAGGGCAGTAGTAGTATTCTGACTATAAATGGGAAACTGGGGAGAAATGACTTGCTTAACATCACTTACAAAAGCAGGTTTAGGTTTAAAAAAAAGCAGACCTAGGTTAAAAAAAAAAAAAAAAAGAATAGGCAGGTCTAATCATCAACCTAATGCTTTGGCTACTTGGTCATTGCATTTGTTTCTTAGCCCTCGTAGCCTGAAAACTGTGGTTTGCCAGGTAGGGCTGTACTGTAACCATCCGAGTCGTGACTACTGGGCAAGTCCTGCTGCAGAGCCCAGGACAGTTTCTCAGGGACAGGCAAAGACTAAAATTGCATTTCCTAAACATGGCCTCCTGTGGTTTGTAGTTCTGGAAGCCAAACATGCTTTTTCCCCCACACAAATGACAAACTCATCCTGAAGGAAACGGTGCCTGTGAACCCCACGTTGATGCTGCAGATAATTGGTGCTAAAATACCCGTGCCTGTCCCAGCGTCTGCTGTTAGACTGACCCGACATCTGTGAGTTCCGCAGGTAGTTCTGTTAAATAACTCATGGTTTACTCAGCAGCGAATGAAATGGGAATTAATCCTCTCTGGCCACTGTGTTCGCTCTGCAGGGCTGGAAGTGTGGTGGCAGATGGGAACAGAGACTGCAATCCATTTCACCGCTAGCAGGTAACGCTGACTGGTGATCCCTCTGGCCGAGGCTGGAATTCGGATGCCAGGGCCGACTGCAAATGGATGGCCTTCGGTGGAGGGGAGCTATCACTTCGTTTGCACAGCGAAGGAAGGGGTGTAACAAGCATCTAGGAGAGTGAAGGCAGACATACACGTGGAGTTTAGATGCACTAATTGAACTGGAGAAAGTCGGAGAGAGACATTACAGGGTAGTGCCACATACCTTGTGAAACCTTCTGCTGAACCTCCGCCTGCGAGCGCGAGTACAGCTTTTCACGGGCTAAAAGACCAGAGCCTATCTCAGCGTTTGGCCATTTGATTTTCCTCTCAGCCTTGCTATGTTTATGACTATACAGTGTAATTTTAAATGAGCTGCACATTTTCCTTGGAGGTTGGGGGGGGGGGGGGGGGTGGTGTTTGTTTGTTTTTTGTTTTTTAATATCAAGTTATGTGTGTATCAGGATGCCTTAATTAAAATGTTGAAATTTCTGATTGGGTAAGATTTCTATAGTAATTTTCCCAAAAGCCCAGAAAATGTGTATTTATTTGATTGTGGAGCAGAGAGAAGCACATTTCATGAGCATTTCTGTTTTCTAGAGAAAAAGCCTGACACTATACTAGGGGTTAAAAACAGACTGCAGTATTATTTATGTGGATGATGATTGATCTTCTGTGCTGTAAAATACATTGTGCCTCCTGTCAGTAGCACAAAACCAGCTGACAACTGAAACAATGTCCCATTCTTTTGCATGGACCAATCTGCCCCATAATCTAAGAAATTAATTTGACACTCTATTGTGTCTCAGTGTGTGCTAAATAATATTTTGACGTTAAACGTACTTAGGTTTTAGAGGATCTATATATCATTAAACAGAAGAACACAACAGCAAGACACAATTCAATTCCAGTTTAAGATGTGCTATTTGGGTTTTAAAAAAACAGTTCCAGCTAGGCATTGCTGATTATGCCAATGGGAGCAAAACCAGAAGCTACCTGAAACTCGGAGAGCTAAGTTGTTAAGTTTTATACTTGCTGACTTCGGAGCTTTAGGCTGTAGTTTCGTGGCAGGCTGGGTTTGCTCACCAGGTTGGCTGAGCGTGTGCTGAGGCTCCCTACCCCCTGCCCTGACCCCAGCCCATCGGTCGGTTTAACGACCTGGTTCACAGAAACACTCCACAAACAATAGATTTGGCTCCGTTTTTGAGCAGCAAACTGCAGCAAGGACACGGCAGTGAGAACTCGGGGAGGTGACCAGCAGTAGTAACTCCTTGAGCTGACTGTGCTGCCAACATCAGAATATTGTCCAACTATGGTTTCATGCTTTGTGTGCATTGAAAACTCCAGGTTTTTAACGTAAAACAAACCAATGAAACCAAAACTCCCACAGCACAAATGGAGATTAGCTGACAGAAGTTCTGCAAATAAAGCAGCTAGTGAAATGAACACATTTTAGCGATTTCTGTGCAAGAGATTTAGGTAGAACCAAACTTTTGGGATTATCCAATGCTACAACTACCTCCTGTAGAAGTTTTATGATCCCTCACAATGTGCTAACATAGGAGCCCTCTCAGGAAAACAAGCAAGCCACGCACAGTAAGAAGGGTTGATGTTTCAGGGCAGGCACATTTTCCATTGATCAATAGTTTTATGGCAGTATAACCGCAAGTAACCTCTTTGAAAAGCCTTCCTTGCTTTCAGTCACTCAGAACTAAACAGCACTAAGGCAAGACAGAACAGTACTGTACTCTGCTGAGACCATATTTGGGATAATACAATTTTGACCAATTAACCTTGAAATATTAGTTGGGCTCAGTGTTTTTTTTTTTTCCCCATCTGCTGATTGTCCCATAATTGCAATGCTAAGAAACCACTCTAAACCTCTTGCATTGTAGTGCAAGATCAGCAAGAGGAACAGAATTAACCAGCTGCTTTGGGCTGCCTCCAGGGATCAGAAATTTCCCATAGAGGATGGAGTCATTTCTGTGCATTTTACACAGTAGACAACATAGTTGGACCATTACAATGGCTGTACTGATCCCTACCTCTCTCCATATATATTCTAAAGCCCTGAAAGTTTTCATTTTTACATACTTCAAAGGATAATAAACACATGATGTTCATTTTATTTACTAATACACTACAAAACTTAACACAAGGTGGAGTTATCTACATTGTGTTAGGTGTTTTTGAGGCACCTATGAGGACCAAGATATAAAAGCCATAAATCAAGACATTATCCACCAAGTTTTCCAGTGGGAGGGATGACTCAGCTGCCAAGATCTGGGAACATGAGGCTGTACTGATAAAGACAATGCTGAAATATTCAAGGCTGAGGAAGATAGTCAAGAGAGGATTGCTGCAGCATTTGGTAGGAAAACACATTTGCAGACTATGTTCCGCAGAAGACAGTACGCCCTTCCACCACCATCCATCAAGCTCAAAGAGGAGACATGATTCCTCCTCAGCTGGGAGTGCCTTTTTTCACATCAATGAGGTTGTAGCTATATCCTGCTATGGACAATACCCTAATAAAGGAACAGACCTTTTTGAGGGAATGGGCGATTACAGATTGTAGTGATTTAAAAAGGATAAATGCAAGATTAAAGGAACTGGGCTGCACGTTCTAGAAAGGAAAAGATAGGGCCAGGAAGAATGTAAAAGACATCTAAGACAACAGTCATCAATTTTTAACTTGTAAAGAAGTAATCATTAATTTTCAGCAACAAAGATTTGGATGGTACGAGACAACCTACCTAGATAGATAGTTAAGCATACGAAGAGACATCTGAGGAACATGTTTTAACCTGAATCTACGAAGGATGCATTCGACCTCGTTTGTAAGGCTGAAAGGGCTGACTACAGGAGCAGCAAGGAGGAACTAAAAGTGGGTTTAAGCTAGTATTAAGATAATCAGAAATGTAATGAAACATCTCAGGTGGAGCACATTCTCTCTTGCCGGTCTTCATTTCTTCCCCTCCAGGGAGGCAGCAGCAGGAGGTGGCCGAGCCCAGGTGTTTGTGCCCTTTTGGCACATTGCTCAGAGGGCGAGAGGCAGGGTCCCTCGTATCCCCAGTACAGCACCAGGAGCCGCTGACACCTCGTGCCATCACCGGACAGGCTGAGAGCTGTTCTTGCACCTTCCTGCTTTGGCCTCAAAGTTCCCATCCAGTTTTCCAGGTTTCTTTTTCCATTTTCTTAGCTAGGCCCCTTGTATTAAGGCTAGGGTATGGCCTCAGCCTGGTTTTACAGACGTAAAACTGAAGAGGATGTAACCAATAAGAAGTCCCTTGCTTGGTAACCACCTCAGCAATGACCCAAGTCACTTTAGGGAAGGACTACAGCCCTTCCCACCCTTACACAGACAAGTCAGTCAACACTTATGTGGCAGCATTATTACTTTATTTCCCCTCCTGAAGTTATCCACCTGGCCTCTATTTTATTTATATACCCATTCGTGAAAACAACTCAGACTGAAGAAAATCCAAACAGTTGAGGAGACATTACATACACATCAAGCACTTAGTAGTCACGTCAACGTTTGAGGGAACTAAGTGCCACAGTAAGACATCTAGAAAGCAAAACATGCTGAGCAAAAGGAAGCTTTTTCCAAACTAGCACTGGGGAAACTAAAGCTGTAAAAGGCTCTGCTGTTTCCAGAGGAAAAGAAAAAAAAAAAAAATTGATCATGAAAGACACTAGAGAAGATGCAGAGGGCATGTCAAGGCAAAGCCTCCCTTCAGCTTCTTTCTTAAGTCTCCTGTTATCCATATGAAACAGCGCTAGTACAGCAACTGACAGCTGTGGTTTACAGTGAAGTCATCTTCAGGTGGCTTGAATCCCAGCTGGGTGCTCCTTGGTGAAAATAAAGTTACAAGCTTCTCATGTCCTCCCCGCCCCCTCTTCTCGCAGCTGCCCTTTGAGGTAGACATCCCCCACAATCTTTCTCTCTCTTTCCCTCACTGCTCTGTTCTCAAAAAGTCTGCAAGATGCTGCAAATGGTCCCATCAGCTTGTGTAGGAAAATACGCATCCTGGAGCTTCGTCACACACAAGCACGTTCGTGTGAAGCTACCTGTAAAAAATGCCTTCATCTTTGCAACAGACTACTTCCTATCACCAGCTCTGGGAAAGACCAGGGAGACCAGTGAAGTAATCTTTGTGCTTGAAAACTCAAATGAAATGCGGAGAAACTATCAGAAAATCTCGCTTCTTAAGAGTAAGCATCAGAAAAGTTTACCTCAGCAGAGGCATACTGTGACTAGCCCACTCAAGGCAGAAGAGGTGGCATGACTAGATCTTGTGGCAAGTCAACAGACCACAGTGATGGCCAATCCACTACGAGTTTTATGTACTTGAAGAGAGTCTAATTGTGATACGATACAGCTGTGAGGACATGGGTTGGAGAATGAGGAAGATTTCCATCAAAATCACAAGAATTAAAGTATTTAAGTTACAAAAATAATCCTACCATTTTACTGCTTTAAAATCCATTGTTTAAAAGGTTTGTGGCAGGTACAACTTCAAGGGGTTAAAGAAAGTCATAATATATTTACTCAATTTGGATTGCTGAAAAAAAAAAAAAAAGGCACACATTCAAAAGACACAAGGGCATGAAATAGAAGTTATTTTCCAATTGACAGAAACAGGGGGGTTTACTTTGATGAAAAAAATATACATGGTTTTGACATGTCCTCCTACACAAGAAAATGAGACATGTAACAAAAGCAGTTTCCACTGTATAAGGTGCATTTATTGCTGTTCTAACATTAAACTTGAGGGAAAACCACATTATTTAACAGGCTACTTAAATGTACAGAACAACTCAATCCAGTCTTACTCTGGTATCACAGGTTATTTATTTGACTTACAAGGTAATTCCCAATATTGCTTGAAACTTTTAGTGCACAGAATTAAATTTGTCTTGGAAGACATCAACAATAATAGTACTTTGAGTGCCACTGTGTTCAACTCACACTGGATTCCTGGAAAATCCTTTGTGGCTTTTGCCCCATGGTATTAGCTAGAAGTTTTGGAAGATTATACCAGAACTCATGACATAAAGCTCCGAGAGATTACACCCAATTCTGTGTCAGCCCCTATTTTCTGAATACAGACACCATCAGTTATACCGTACTAACTTAATTTCAGCAAAAGTTCAAACTGGCCCTACTTAAAAGAAACAGAAGTTTCCAAAGAAAGCAATGTTTTCTCACAGCTCTGATACAAGCTAAAGAGTAAGGCAACTTCAAGTTGGTCCAATTTTTTCCATTAAAAAAAAGGATGAAGGAAACATTGTCCATTAAGCTTAAATGTCACACAATGCACAATCCAAGATACAATGCTTTCTCTAACATCTCACCATAAGAACAACTTGCCTCAGCTCTCATTAGATGTAACACAGGTAGTAAATGTGCACAATTATGTAAGCTGAAACAACTCTCGCTAGAAGGCAGACTGCTTTCTAACAGGCTCTGTGTGATGGGAAATATATTCCTGAGGTTAGAACTAAAAGAGGAAGCTCCTCCATTATGCACATTTACTATGTGACTAGCCACTACAGCTGAAGAGCCATGGGTAGAACCAATGGCTAAGCAGCAGTACAAGAACTGCAATAAAACCCAAACAAGTTAGCCACAGTACTGCTGCTTAACATGCCAAGTCTCTTCTACAAAGTAAACATTAATTTCAAGTTAAGTACAAATCCTTCCAAGCTGCTTTTATATACTATGCACACTATTTATATATTTACTTTTGCTCTTCCCCCTAATAAAAATAATTTCTATTGTGCTTCCTGTGGCATATGTGTGTTACACTATCATGTATTCTTCCTTTGCTGATTACTCAAGTTTTGATGGGGAACTACAAAATAAATTTCTGGAGCACTTGGTATTAGAATAACCAAACAGCTTTAATAAAAAGTGATGCTGCCATTAAAAAGGCAGAGGATTAAAAAAAAAATTAAAGCTCTTTATTAACTTATCACTAAAATCTACACTATTCCACAAAGGTTACATACTCACAGCAACATTACGCTGTTAAGAGGACAGTACAACATTTGTCAGGATCTGTTTATTATCCACATATGCAATTTATTAGCCAGTTGTCTACAAGATATTATTTACCACAGGCAAACTAAATACTGTGCTTTTAAGAAACCTGCATAGAAATGATTTGATGTTTCTTTTATTTTGGACATATTTACAAAAAGAATTTCTAGGTGTGTTAGCAATAAATAATTCCAATATTCAAAATGTCAGTGCTCATGCACACACCGACAAGATGGTTGCATGCTTTAAAAATATTATTTACAGTACAGTCTCCTTCATAGCCCTCTCCCTAATAATAGCAGAAAGTGCATTTTTTCCCATATTCTTTCTCCGTTCTTTTTGTTTTCATTTAGTCTTGCTTCTGAGGGATACAGCCTTCCATCTCCACTACTTCTGGCCAGCCTTCATACTTGTTTGTGTCCTTGTTGTTCTTTATATGCTATAAATAGAAAACATCAATCTACCATTAATGTAAAGCCATTTATCCTTTTGCTTTAACTCACAGCTTTAAAAGACATTTTATTTCCTTATTTTCAGGCCACGAACAAAGAGAAGACATCACTATTAGCCTCTTGTGCTTTGTATCAAATATAACAATCTCTCAGTATCCACCACAATGTAACTTCTCAGACAAGTGTATGCTAAAAACAGTTAAGACATACTGGGAAAACATTTTTAAAATTTATTATGGATGTTTATTTAGGAAGAGAGACAAGCAAAGAAAAGACCAACTGCATTAAACCATAAACCACTAGCAAAAAATAAATAAGGATACTAAATATACAAGGCACTGAAAACAAAGCCAGATTTTAAAGAACATTATTTAATGTTGAATGTTCGCCTTTTTTGAAAATTAGGGGTTATTTTTCCACCAAGCAACCATTTGCAGTCAGATAAGACATTACTGCCTCCAAGAGTTTGCCACTGCTCCTGCACTAGTTCCCACTCCCTCACAAAAGAGAACACACCTTCCTTATTCTCCTAGTACAAGGCTACCTTTACCGGTAATTAAAGGCAACAATGACACATCTTGAATTGTAACAGCTAAAGTATGGGAATGTATTCTATTTCACAAATTTTGCTGTGGCAGCAGTAATTTTTGACAGAAGAGCAAAGTGAACAGCTGGGAACACCAACACCTTAACCACCACTTTTCCGTTGGAGGTCTACCATTGTTAGTCCATCTAAAATACAAGTGTTAGGCAGTAAGTTTTGAATTCTTCAGCTTAATTGGATTCATTAAAGAGATAAATGATCTAGTTACTGGGATAATAAGATCTACCCCATGTAAGATTTTTTCTTATTTGTGAATCACCAAAGAATCTTTTATGTACATTCAAAAGGAGGAGGCCAAGTCAAGGAATAAATCTGAAGATAACACTGTGTGCCACTACTGCAATAGATACCCATCGTGAACAAATGCATGGTATTTATAAAGCCTTTATTAATGTAAGCTGTTAAATTCCAGTATGTTATATAATCACAGACCTGTTCAAACGGACTTTTAGTCTTAATTCCTTTTCCACCACAGAAGACCCAGTTGTCTCTAAAGCCAAGGTTAGTAATAGATGTGCTTCCTAATTCAGCGATCAGCTTCCGTGCTTCCTCATTAAGCCTTGAGCAAAACAGAGAAGTTCAATATGTGAATAAAATACATGCCCTTAGAACTTTCATTGTTCAATGGACCATTCATCTTTAATCTGATAAACATAGTTTAAGTCGGTCAATATTGGGCAAGATCCATCTTTCAAAATCAGATACGGCTAATTCTGAAATCACCTGATCTAACGAGCACTGCTCTTTAATCTCAAGGAACCAGCATACAAACCTATCAGTACACCAACAAAAGCCAAGAACCCTCTCCTGTGGGAATTTATACATACATCTCAAGTCATGTTAGCAATTCTCCAAGCAACTAAAAAAAGTCAACCTTTAAAGTAAACATTGTTTGCAGGCTCAAGCCAAAGTCTAGATAAAGTAAAAGCTATTTTAGATTAGAAGAATGACATAAATATATGAAAGAAGTTCTTGTCTGCTTGGGACAATTAATTCAAAATTTATAACCCACAGCACGGTTCAGTTCCTGTAGGTCCAACTTGGATAATTTTAGTATGGAAGGGAAAACGATTCTGTAGGATGATAAATTATCATTCCAAAACGTCCAAATAACAGCTCTTTATTTCTTCCTTTCAGTTACTATATTTGCCTGCTTACTAAACAAAACATACAACTTCTGATTATTACTACTTACTGAGATATAGTTGTACGATTCACTTTAGCTAAAATTATGAAAACGATTAGGTACTTTGGAGGTTATTTACACAACCCACACTTCAAGTTTCTAGAGCATTAGGGCAGCTTATATTTTAAAAAAATAAAAATAAAAATACTTTATCTTTTAAATATGTTGGTTCACAATTTGAATTGTTTTTAAGAACCGGCGTTTATGATTACCATCAACCACCAGTGATAAGGTTTTGGCTAATTATGTAATATCACTAATAAGTAGTAGTTCCTGGCTGTCAGCATGAATTGCCCAAATTCACCTTCTTGTTTAGCTGATATTGTATCTACATACAAGCTTTCAAAAACATCAGCTGTGACATGATTATTGAAACTAACTGTACTTATCTAAAACATCAAAGAAGGGAAAAAGAGCAAAAAGAAAAGCAATACGACAAATGAACAGAATAACAGACAGAAGATCCAGCCTTGGCATAAAGAAACATTAAATTGCTTTCTTCTCCTAGAACCTGTGAACATACAGACACTTAACTATTTACCACAATTATTGCACATGGCAAAGTCAGGACTTTGTCACAGGAAAGCTGCTCCTGTATCAAAAATACTGACAAGTTGTGGATAACAAATTGAACCAAAATAAGAGAAAAAAGGTACAGAACACATTAGCAAAAAAAGTTAAATATTATTAAAACAACATAGGAAAAGGAAAAAAAAAACCCTCCTCTTAATTTTCACTATGAACAGCAATCCTTTACAGCATGACGTAACTGAGGAGGAGGTTACAATACAAATTCTACAGTAATTTTTAGTATCTATTAAAGCTGACCAAAGTTGGGAAGGTTGGAAAATAATGCTTGAAGTAAAACCTCTTAGGCTGTCCCTACATTAATAAATTGAATAGTTTTAGGGTGGAACAGTCCAAACACTGAGGCCAAAAAGTATGAGGCGCATACTAGCAACCTCTCAGACTTCAAAAGGAAGGATACAGGCAAAGCCTATTGGGAATGGTCTCTGCACCCCCGGCATGACTGAACTCTGTCCTGGAGTTGATCTGAGAAGAGTGCTGGATGGAACTGACCAGTTTCCACCAGAGTATCTTCTCACAGTCACATTCCTATGTCTGGACATATCTGAATTTACTAGCATAAGACAGAATGAGCTATCAGCAATAGGAAAACAAGCACATCTCCGAAGAGACAGATATCCTTGGCAGCATACATAAAAGAAAAAAAAGAAAAGAAAAAAAAAAAAGAGGTGGGCCACATTCTACGAGAGCAGCTAGAAACCTACAGGGTCTTCAGGAACCAAGGAGGATAAGGGTATGGTTTAAAAAAAAAGTACAATGCCTGACATGCAAATATATTCTTCAGAGCTATGAGAAAGCAGTTTGTTGGATGGACCATATATCCTATGTTTTCTTGTTGCATTAACACCTCTTCTCAGAGAAGCAAAAAGCCAACTTTGTCTACTGATATAGCAATTACCGATTAGTCAACTACTAATGTCTAGCCTTTTCAGATTTTCAAACACTCGTACTAATTCTCCTAAAGGGTCTAATTTAATATCTAATTTATTGTTTCTCTGTTATTGGCATCACAAAAGTATACACCTAACAGTCCTCTCTGTATATACATACATAACCCATTACACCTGGTTAGTTTTAATTTGATCCTTGTTGTCCCCAAATCACATCAGCATTATAAAACTAATAAACTGAAAGCATAGTTTCAAATCCATCATCTGGGAAGAACAAAACTTTATCAAAAGTGATTGTGTGATAAAGAATGCACTTTTTTCAGTATAAAACAGCATTTAAAAGTTTAAGCAGTTTTTACTATATAAATCAATGACATACTTGGTTGCACCATCATCATATGTTCCCATTAACACTATCGTTCCATCCTGGATGGACTTCAGAAATTCAATAAATGGTGCCACATCTGAAAAAAGAGAGAGAACACAAAGAACTGTTTAATAACAAGCAACCATTCCATATTTAAACACCTGCAATACCTTCCTGCAAAGACATTCCTTCTAAGAGTATTTGTAAATGTTCTTACATATTTATAAAAAGATGCTAAGTGGGAGGAAGATAAAATGCAGGACAGAACTCTTTAATTTTATAGAAAGAGTTTCATCCATATTGTGTAAAGACATAACCACTAGTGGGAACTACTCAGGAGAACAAGTGTGTTTGATTAACCATACCATTCCCTCCCACCTCAACTATTTGTGTTTCTTTAAAGTTGCACTCTCCTCACAATTGCAAAGGTAGAGGTGAAGCACTCCCTTAACTATCACCTTAAACCGTCACAGCAAATGGAGCCTGGAGAAGGAGCGGGGGGGGGGGGGGGGGGGGGGAAGGAAAGAGGCATTCAAGTTGTTTCTCTCTAACCAGCTGACGTGACTGCACCTACCTCCTCCCCACATGTCAAAGAATTTGGTGTCTAATGGTTCTCCTGTTTTACCTAGAGAAAGAGAAATATTTGGTGTCATCAAATATAGCCAAAATTATTTTACAGACAACATGCCCAACTCCTCCTCTTAATGACTCTTTCACAGAAAGTGCTGCAGAAGACACCACGTAAATCAATTACTATGGTAACTCTTATCTTTTATGAAGATTGCTCCTTAAACAGCATAATAGTTGGTGAAAAGGTGCAGGAAAAGGTAAGAGGAAAAAAAGAAAAGAGAGAAGATGCAAACTTCTGATTTTGCTTCAAGTGGAATATAAAATAAAACAAAAAGTCCACAGCCTCTAAAACCAATAAAGATAATTCACTGCATATATTTGCCTTTTTTTCTTAACTTGTTTTTGCAAAAATAAATAGTACAGCAGTAGGTTGCCTTTAGTGCCACATAGAAAGTAAGAAAGATTAAAATTACACTGCATGTTTTGCTACAGACTGGAAATTCTTAGTTGATTTAAACATCCAGAACAAATAGAAGAAAGTGGACAATATAGTAATCTCATTAGCTTTTTTTGGTTTGTTTGGGTTTTTTGTTGTTTTGTTTTTTTTTTTTTAAAACTATGCTGTCTACAAAGGCAGTATTTGATGGAAGGTAGAGTTTTCTTTTTAATACATACATTCATTTAAAAAGTTTGGAAGATGGGGAGAAAGACTGGCAGCTATATAATACACAGGTAGGTTATTTGGTTTTGAAGAGATTGAGACAATTTTGGAGGGCAAAATAGGATTAGGTGAGTATTGTTCAAGTCATGCTTTAGATGATGTAAACCTGAGTACAATCCAAAAATAACATGAATTTATACTGCAGTGAAATGACAAAGTACTATCTCAGTGCTACAAGGAATTGCTTCTTACACATTAATGACAAATCTGTGAGTACCGACATTCAGTTCAGCTTTCAAGGTGACACACAGGTAAATTTGTTTGGGTTTAATGAAAGTTAAGAATCCTGAACACAATTACATAACATGATGTATTTAGGGACAAGATCTATAGATATGGACTGATCAAATTTACTGATTTCAAACTAGGAAATAATGAGCTGGTCTTTCCATGTAGTAACAGAATTGCTAAATTTAAGTTTCACTGAAAAGAGAGCAACAGAAGAATTTAGTCTACAGAGTTTTTTATTAGTGGTGGCAACACACAAAGTCAAAAGTAGCAGCATGCATCTCATGTCTTTTTCCATTTTATATGTGCATTAGGAATTTATCTGATGACCGAGATAGTCACCACAGCACTGCACATTACTATTTTTACTACACATTTTTAGAAACAAAAATGCAGTTTTTCTACTTTCTAACAAAAAGGTATAAGTGCCAAAATCTGGCATTATGTCAGTATAAATATGCTGAATACTTACTTCCTTTTCTGCTCCTGCTTGCCTTTTATCATCCCTTAGTATTTCACCTTAAATTTCAGAAACAATTTGGAAATGAAGACAATCTAATCTGCTCACTTAAAATGTCACTTACCATTGACCAAGGCCACATTTATTCCTCTGCCAACATTATTTTTAACTCCACTCATTAAACTGAAACAAAATAAACAATGTTATTTTTAACAGGGCAATTTTCTGATGTGAAGTATTTCTGATTTTTAAATAGGAACAATCAAATTGTAAGAGATACATAGTTGAAAGACCACATGTTCATGAGTACTTAAATGAAGCAAAATCTCCTAGAACTAATCCATGTGCTCTTATGGCACCATTGAATTGAGAACAACAGACCAAATATCCTCAGTTGTATCCATTTCATTTGATCACTTAATCATCTTGGTTTCAAAGTACGTGTGTACATTAAAAGTGTCACAAAAAATAAAGTGCTACTAATATATTTAAGAAAATTCCTTGCAGTTAAAGAGACTGAAACAAATAATAATTTAAGGAACTTAGCACAGTCATGTGACCAACATTTTAAGCTTTTTTGTAAGCACATGATGAACAAAAATGTGTTTGAGTTTAAAAGCTAACTGAACGGAGGCATTTCAAATTAGTATTGCAGCATCCCATTAAGAAACAAGAAAGTCAAAGCAGTTAGCTACTTGTACCTATAATAGGAAAACTAAATCCAAGAAAAATAGTTAATACACTGATGGGACTTTTCTTTAAAGTTTAATATAATCTTGGAGTACAGTTACACATCCCAATAAAACTGTTACAATCTATTACAGTAATTACTTGGCCTAACTCAGAGCGGCAAAGGAGCTGGAAAGAAGAGATGCACTGTGAAAGGGAAGCCCTTCCGAGCTGTAACGAAGAGCTAATGGGAATGTCAAAACTGTCAGCTAGGATGCTGTGCTGCCTTGGGCCGTGGTGGGTGTACCGCTCCAGTGGGAAGAAGCTTCCAGAACTCCTCACCCCTTTTCACTGGCACCATATAGAGATCTCTCTTCTGCCTCCAGGCCCCAAATATCCCAGCATTAACATTTTGAAGCTCGGAGTAGAAGAGTTAACATAGACAAGGAGAAATAGGAGTAAGGGTTGAAACAACTACATAAATTAAGATAATGAAGAGTCTTCAGCTGAAATTCAAGAACGAATGTCAGCATAAGCACATAGGCGCACATATCTCGTTAATTACAGACATACTCCAACAGATGCTTTAATTCCATCCCGATCAGGATTTCTTTAACCTCCCTAGCTTGTTCTAGGAAGGGGCTCACATTTCTTCTGCGATCATATGATTTTCAGGTCATGTCTGAACATCCATTCTAAGCAACTTTTTGGAAGGACCACATCCTTACACACACAGCTGCA
The DNA here is from genome assembly GCF_929443795.1 of Astur gentilis. Taxonomy (NCBI): domain Eukaryota; kingdom Metazoa; phylum Chordata; class Aves; order Accipitriformes; family Accipitridae; genus Astur; species Astur gentilis. The sequence continues at coordinate 26,084,637 of NC_064890.1, read as the reverse complement.
ACATCAGCCTTCTCATGCTAACTTTTTAGTGACAGGCCTGAAACAAGAAATGGTCCATCAGAAGCATGACAAAAGTCTTCCTCTCTGATGCCATCTTTTGCACCCAGGATGAAGACAGAAGCCAAAATTTAGAAGAATGTCAAATTTCATAGACAGCTATCACAGACTCAGTATTAGCTAGTTCAGAGAGGCTGTAAAAGACTACCAGTTAATGCTAACTCTTGGCACAGTGACTTAAGTTTTAAAGAACTAGTAATCAGAGATGAAAGAGTCCATATTCTTCTGTTAGTCCTTTAAGTTATACCATCTGCCAAAAAACTTTGACTAAAATTAAAACTCTAATTTAATAATTTCTAAAACGGAAGACTTGACATTTTCTGCTGAAATGCAGAATTCACTTGGTTAGTAGGGAAGCATTCTAGGCACTGGAGGATCATTTCTTCTCTGATCGCATGATTTTCATATCATGTCTGAACATCTGTTCTAAATGATAAAAATATATGGCAAATAAAGACTGAAAACATAAATTAAAAAAGGGCAGTGGAGTTCTGAATGTATTACTTTGCTCATACAAAATTTAAGGGACTCTTAATTTACCAAAAAGAATAAGAAATTCCTTTTATTTTAACTACAAAATTCTCTGTAAATAAATACCAGTCAAAAAAAATATCCAATAGTGGGGTGACTAGATGCTGAAAATCCACACATACATAACAAAAGTTATAATTGATTTCAGACAACAAAAAAATTCTGCAAATATGAATACTTGAATAACTAGTTATTAAAGGAATGTAGTGCAACATTCTGCTATAAGGTTACTGTGGCACAATCATGCAACTGGCTTCTTAATAGAAGTAGTAAAACTGCCTGGAGAAGTTGCTGGTAAAGTAGTATAGCAGTATCACCCCTTCTTCTAAAAAGGCCATAAAGTAGCAACTACAATATTTAATATTTTGATGACAACTACAGTTACTTTTTTCTTGTTTGGATTATGTCCTTCCAATATAGGAGAACAAGGCTATAACTGAACTTCTATATAGCAGAATTTCTGTTTCACACCAAAATATCTATACAATTAAAGACAAATTGAGAAATTAAACGCATTCTGAATTATATCAGCACCTTTAGTGCTCTCAAACTGCGTGACATCCTTATGTTTAATACACAGCAAAAAAACTACATTGTAAATATCATTGACAATTTATGAAAACTTGTCCATGCTTCCTTGTCTTGGAAGTATGAAGAAGAATAAAAAGTAATCAGAAAAAAAGCATTTTGCAGGAGTGAGTTCACAAAATATCACTTAAAAAAGAGCTACTGAAGAGGAAATAAATTCCTTCAGAGCTCTAAGATACTACTTGACACATTTGAGATACCTTGTGCACCAAGTCTCAAACACTACAGGCTGTAATGTGACAGTTTTCTCACAGGAGGGCAGCCGTTCATCAGTTTTAGAATTCCTCCAACAATTTACAATCACAAGTTATGGGAGCTTTTGAAAGAGAAATCAAACGTCTTGTGAGCAAAGCAGGAGATAATATAAAATTCATCAAATTTTCCAGTGGACATTTAAATAGACATAACAAGTCCTCCTCAGAAGGAATTCAGAAAGATTTCTGCCATGAGAAACTGGATTTAAGACTTCAATAGCTGTGCACTAAGGTGTACGCTAGTATTCAAAGAACACAAGATTTCTTGCCAGCAACTACTTTCTTTTCATCACTTTCTTCGGTGAACTATCCAGTAGAGGATTTTTTTTTAGGGGGGATGACAGGAACAACAATCTCTTCTTAGTTAACCAGTAAGTGAGACACTTAAAAAAACCCCAAAACAAACCCAAACCCTACAATCCTCAAGTTATGTTTCTTGCACTCCCACAACTTTTAATCAGTGAATCATCCCAAGTCTTCACAGATATTAAGCTAGGAACCAGAATAAGAAGGTAGCAAGTTTTGTTAACATCAATAAAATACCATGCAGAGAAACATCAATAAAATACCACGCAGAGAGATAGATAAGACTGTCCAAGGTCATAAAGCAAATCAGTGATAAGAATGGAAAGCAGAAAGCGGCAGCTTTCCATTAGTACGTGCCAAGGGTGAGCTCACACTCACTTTGCACATGCTCCCGGACTACACCGTGATGTCCTACTGCTAACGCACTCCTACACAAGCAAGGAAGCTTGAGCTAAGTCAACCTCACAAAAGAACGGCTTGAAATTTGAATGGTGCTCATGTTTCTGCTAATAATGCAAAGCAAAGAAGCTGCACGTGTTTAGCTGTCAGGGAAAAAAGCTCCCATTTCAATTTCGCTACATCTTAATTGCTAGATTTACCGCTAAAAATAAAATACAGTCTTGTCTTTAAGATCATATAAGACTAATCTTACAGTTACTTTAACGTGATGGAAAATGTAAACCAATACTTTTATTCTTTTATAGATTAATTATCCTATTTACTACATTACATGGGGTTATGTTGTTCACAGTGAGGTTGCCATTTCCTCTAGAATTCATTAGCAGTAACCGCTGTACATGCTATCTGAACCACTCTGTACTAACATAGCACGGGCGGAGAAACAGCTAAACTGGAGTAGTTTAAATGCAAACGGAAGGCAAAGGCTTGTAAGTGTGACTGATATTAAAAAAAAATAGTTATACAAAGCCGCACGCTTTGGGTGACAATGAGCAGGGACAACCTAAGAGCAAAGAAACAAAGAGTCTAAAAATAAGTATTAATATTCCCATTATGGGGATTACTGAAAGGTATTCAGTTAAATACTCTACGCACAGTATTATTGATAATACTGTGTTAAAAATACAGTTATTAAATACAGGACTTAAGCTCAAAACCAAACTGTGTTTTAAGCAGTTCCTCTCCTCATATCACAATTATTTTAAGTTTATTAACTGCAGTTACTATCAGCACAATTAAATAACTACTGATCATTAAAATACTATTTTTCCCTTTTGAAGTCACCCTTTAAAGAGAAGTGGAAAATATGTTCTGACATTGGCACTATAGAAATAGTTTAAAAGATGCTTGCAAAAGACAATTCCACAGCACAGTTTTACCTGATGATATTCAGTTAGAAGTACCAAGAGTAACTACTTAAAAATACAATTGTTCACTGAATTATTATTAGAGGCATAAGAACAAGTTACTTGGAGGCAAGCTTGTATCTGCTTGACAAATTCTAATTAATCCTTAAGTCTGTAAACCTGAAATAAAGCATAAGCTATCTTGCATGTATTAAAATAGCGTACATTTCTGCATTTATTGCAGCGTATTATGTGTGCTTCATCAGAGATTAAGTTATAATGCAATAAAATTTTTTCACGTGATCAAACCATTGGCAAAACAAAACCTACAAAGAATCATTTAAACTACTGATTTTGTGTGCAAAGTGATCCAAGACAGCATTTGAAAGAGATACTTAGAGACAACAGGTAAAAATACTTACACATTATCTTCTACACAGATTTTAGGTCCAACTACATTTGCTGCTCCACTTGCCATTTTGAATGCAAAATGCTTTTCAGGACAAGCTTTAGAGATCCCACATTTGTATCTTGGAGGTTTTGTAGCTTTCAAAAGGAAATAAAACAGGATTTTAGAGGCAGCACCATGGGTAGGCTAACAGAGAAATATCAGTTATTTTTCTGAAGGCATTCAAGGAAAAGAGCAAAGACAAACGGTATCTTATCTGCAGTTTCATAGCAGCTTAAAATAATCTAGGTTCCTGCAGCACCTCATTATTCTACTTCTTGTTCTCACCCTGCTGCTTGCCCTGTCACTGTCATCAAAAGCCACAAGACAAAACTACAAGTGAAATGCTGGCAAAAACCAGACTTTACCCAAAACTTAGGAAAATCAGGAAAAGAGGAAAATTAGTTTCTGATTGCATTTGAAATATAATTAAGACTTTCTCAACGACGAAAATTCAACAGTCCTTCTGTTATTAGCAAAAGCAAGTCACAGCAATAACACATGCATATGAATACTCACAGCGTGCAGCTGCATCCAGTGCTGATCTAGCTAAAATGCAAAAAGAAAGTTTTACAAAATGTCTGCTATAAAATATCCTATAAATTTAAAACCTTTCTGTACCCCTATAAAAACAGGTTGGTTGAAATGAAGTCTCAAATACATCTGAACATTATGTTCCAATAAAAACATTAACCTTTACACAGGAGAAGAATATGACTCTCCAACCGACAGCAAGATCAATGGAGATACAAAACCACCATGGATTCGTGGGGCTGTGGGCACTAAAGTGAAATGAATTCCCTTCTTACAGCTTCACCAGGATGGGGATCCTTTCACGTAACACTGGAAGCCTGCAACTCAGGTGTATTTGAACCCAACCATTCATGACTCCCCTTTCTTGGGATAGGAAGAGACACAAGTGACCTCATCACGCGCATTCCTACAATACATCTGTAACACTTAATGACACCTGTGTCTCTTCAACAATTATTAAAGATGCCTCTGAGGACTGGTTCAGATGTCAGCTCACACTGCAGTAATCTGGAGTTAAATGACATGAACCCCACCCATGTACCTAAAATTGTGGGGTTTTTTTAATGAAAAGCCACTCTAAAGTTGGTTCAAAACGGACTCTGAATTTTAAGTCACCTCAGCTGCTAATCCTTTTCTGTATAGAACCTGGGCACATCTGAAATGTTTTGATTACTGCAGATCCAATTGTACATGGTGGTGTACCTGTGCAAGCAAAAAAGCCCACCCAAAACTTAAATTTTGAATTGCTTAAGCAACAGAAAGGCAGAGTGCAGACTTCCAGAAACATCATTCAAGTCGCCTAGTTTACAACTCCAGGCTAAGACTGTAAGTACCAGTAAACAGAAAAAGCTGTAAAATTATGCACACTCAGCAGGCAAAAGAATCAAACTGATTAAGAGAGCAGGTTAAATATTTCATACAGAAGATAATTTAATACACACATTATGTATGTATAATACATACGAAAAATAAGAACAAATACACACACTAAAAATAAACACAGAATTCTTAAGTGTAAGAGCCTAAGTCAAGCTCAAAGTAAAATGAATATGATATACTTGATTATGGCTCAAGTAAATATTAATAGATGTCTGGAGAAAACAAAGTCATCACTTACCAAATATGTGTCCTAAGTTTGCATCCATTTTTATTTCAAACACTTGAGATATGACATAAAATGTCAATAAAAATATTGCTACGACTACTACCAACTTTGCAGCACCTATTCAAAAGCAGAGAAAAGTTTAAAAAAAATTATCTGCAAATGGTAACATTAAGTTTACCAAAATTAACTACATGAGAAATGTGTATCAAATTACATGAAGGGGAACTCGGAAACAGGATGATAGTTTGTGGAGTCACTAAACAGAAGTAATCTGCAAGAAATGGACATTACAGCATAGGATGCAACTGAACCAGTCCATCAGGTTACTCCACCAAATACATACCCTGCTCTCAGCTTTCTCCAGCTTCATGCTTGTCTGACACCACAATACACCAACTAAGCTCAGCAGCCAGGAGAAACCACAGACTTTTCAGCGGCAATCCAGCTTAACAAAATGAACTAAATTAATCTAACTGGCTGCTGTCCAAAGGGGAAATTCCCACCTCCCCCCATTCCGCTTCCCTGTTCTTAGCTATGTGTACCCATTTCCTCACTGTTCACGAATATTCTTCCCCCTCCCATCCTCAAATTGAGCTACCTCTATTTTAACGGATGGCCAAGACTGAGTGATTAGGGATCCGTTCATACACTGTAGCTTGGCTGCTTTGGTCAGTCAGGTCTGAGCATTACATTAAAAAAAAAACAAAACCCAAACACCCCAGCCCCCCCCCGAAAAAGAGAGCCTCCTCTTCAACAAATTTAAATGACTGACCTTCAAAAAGCAAGCTTGAAGACTCAAAAAAGCAATAAAAAGTAGTACCTCTCCTCTTCCCCTCTTAATATGTTGAGGCCTTAAGTAGCTTGAAGTTTGACAAGCCTAACTTTCTCCAATGCCAAGCAGTCAAACTACCGCTTGGGAGAAGCAGCTGGAAGCACGTAACCCCAGAAATTTACATCTGAAGTGAAAACCTGGGTGTTATGTGGTACTGCCATGAACCCCGCCATTTTTTAGCATAATTTTCAATATTTTTACAGAATACTCCACTCTTAGCTTTTTGTAAAATAGTGAAAGTAGAAGTTAGGTGAGGAGGGATCTGATCAACATCCTGCCTCACCCCAGCATGTCAAACCGTTTGGAAGAAGCAACCTTACGGCATGCTTCTGTTTCTCAAATTGCCAGCCAAATAAATCCTTCAGAAAAAAACCAAACTTATGTACTCTGCAGATCTCAGACTGGTGCTGTGATGGGCTGTTCAGAAAGCCTTAAAATAGACAGATTACTCAGCCTTCAGAAGGATGAGAGATATTAATCAATCCTTCCAAAAGGCTAAAAAAAGTTAAAGGGATAGAAAAAGAAAAGAAAGATGAAGAATGAGATACAACTTTTTTGTTTGCTTGTAGGTCAGTCTTCCTTCCCACCTTCCCTTTTCATGTGTGTGAGCACAAACATACTATGCAAGCAAACTTAAAAATATTATGCTGGAACTCCCAAAGATTATTGCACTTAAGGGAAGTGAACCATGTGTAAGCACTAGAGAAAATAGATGATCTGAACATATGTTAAGTGGAGAAAAGGTTTTCAAAGCAACACTGCTTAAAAAGACAAAATGGTACCAGATTTTGGAATGTGTCATGTAGCAAGTGGCACTTGGAGAGCATGTTGTTTCAGTAGATAGTAGGCAAGATGAATGAGAACTCCGTCTGAGCACTAACCATCCCCTCCACTCTATATCCCGAGGCTTTCAACTGAACTGCAAGCGCTCCCTCTAAGGGAGATGTTAGAAAACTAGAAAGTTCTTTTAGCACTGGAACCAAAACCAGCCTGTTTGCTACAGGTTAAACATTCTATAGGAAATGCCATATATTCTTTGTCTGTGGGTTTTAGCAACACAAGTAGTTAGATGGAAGAAAAAAAAAAAAAGAAAAAAGAGAGATTTGGAAAAGTCATTTTCCAGGTAATGTAGCCATCTTCTAAAAACTGCAGCATTTTCCAGTTCTTTATCAGATTTACTTTAGCAGTTGCTCCCAGTTATACATATTGAAGTTAATAAAACAACTTCAGAAGTAGTGACAAAAATCAGGACTAATTTCACTCATTATGAAGGTTATGCAACTCTCTTGGAAAAGAAGGTGTCATTCTCTCCTAGAAGAGCCAACAGTTGCTCTTTCTGCAACATAACACTACAACTATTGATAAAAGTGCAATGCCTCAGAAACTCAATAGCAAGGCTATTCGACTGCAAGGAAATGTCTAAAATAGTATTTTGTTGTAATGTTATGTCAGCAAAGATCTCATTTTTACAACCACTACAACTTCTATCAAGTAAAATCAGTTTCTCAAACCCTGTACTAGAGCAACCTGTAGCTTTCAAACTCCCAGTAACTATTCAGGAAGTTTCAGACACGATATTATAACAGTGCATAGCACTTTTGGTTGGGGTGTGAGGCAGGGAATAAATCGCTTAAGACATCAATTGGCCATTTCCTATTCCTTCATCATCTTACAGAATTAGCAAAGTATGTCAAGTCATGGCACCCCAACCAGGCACTGCGGATCAGCTGAAGCATTTTAACTGCTTGCTCTCAGACCACCCAAAATTCCAAAATGAGTTTCATTAAACATCAATTAAATGGAACAGCAATGCCTGTTACGCCAGTTAAATTTATTTTACAATCTTATCGTCACAACTTGTTAGTGCTGTCTATAGGTATAGCACTGGTTTCACAAGTGACAAAAGTCTGATTTTACTGAGCATACTTACCTGCTATTCTCATGTTTAAGTCTTCAGCCAGCTGATGACACTACTGCATTAAAAATAGCCACCTAGGGAAAAAGAAGAGCACATCATTGTAATTACAGCCAAATAAGCACTTGCGTGATGAGTTAACAGTAAAAAACTCATAGATTTTCTAGCCAATAACATTAATGATGATTGTCCTGAATACCTACTACTTAAAGCTCACAGTAAAGGGAATAAGATTTAAGATGGATTTCTGATGTATTGCTTTCATTTGTTACTCCATGAAACAAGTGTTCTGAAAAAACATTAATTTAATTCATCAAATCAACTACAAACTCCATTCAACTTTCAACCCCTCAATCTGTGACATAAGTATTTATCGGTGCTGTATCTAAGCAGTCTTCGGTTTCCTAAAGCTACGTGCTAAAAGTCAACAACTCCATCCGCATTGCTTCAAAGTCCTAGGAACTTTCTGATGCAAGTTGTTATTTGGCAACATAACATAGCAAACTATGCTTGGGAGAGAAAAGATTTAAGCATTTTGGCCTTTAGGCTAACTGCATAAACTGCATTCAATGGAACCGCAAGAAGGTTATTCTAGTACTTTCATCTATGCATTACAAAAAGGTAGCAATGCATTTGTCACTCATACAGCATCCAGAAGATTCACGTGATGGTCAATGGTGACAGAAGCACCAACCATAGAACTGAGGCTATTTCAGAATAAAACAAAAACCACAGCCAATGAGCAAACACCATGTAAGATCCCAAACGTTTTTGGTTTGTTGGGTTTTTTTTCCCTCAAGAAGAGCTTGCCACCATGTAAAGTCAAAACGGGCCACAACCTACACAGACTCTGCTCAAAGGTTACCACCACCACCACCTCCTCCTCGAGCAACCTCTTGTCCCTGGGCTGTACCAAATCTCTTGCCCTCTGCCTGCAGAGCCACGGCTGCTGCTGGCTCTGCACCACGGTCATGCTCAGCCACGGTGGGCCCACGCTACACTGAGCCTGGACATCCCCTCTCTCGAGTTTCCCCCTACTCACGATTCAAGAAGCGCAGAGCAAAGATGACCGTGTATAGCCACTTGGCACACACCCCCCCAGCACTGACATGGTATCTATGCAAATCAGGTTTGGCAAACGTAATCTTTACTAATGAAACACTACATATGTATTAGAAACAGGCAATTTGTTTTACAACATTTAAGTAGATTAAGCATGTAAAAAAAATTTTTTTAATAAACTGAAATTAGAATTTGCTTGAAAACAGTATGCTACCTGAACTGTTCCCATTTCTTCTGTTCTTACCAGCATAAGAAAGAGCCCTCAGTTACTTTCAAAAATGCATGAGGCATTCAGACAAACAGAAGTCTGTAATCAGTACTTCCCTTCCAAATGAAAAAAAAAAAAAATCTATTTCTGAATTTGCATTTTGCTGCATAACTGCTTACATTTAATATGACAAAAGAAAACCTATTGACATTCAGGGATCTTATTGGATCATCTACACTAAGGCTGAATTTGAAAACATGTAATAAACTATTATTCTAATCCAAGTAGCCATCCTACACCCCCATGACAAAAGCTACAGCATCCCTAACACTGCAGTCCTATGTCATGGTTTTGAAAACCTTCAAAAACATTCTCTTTGAAATTATTTGAAAAACTATTCTTGTTAGAAGTCAGGAAATGCAAATCATTTCGAGAAGATCATCAAAACCCCCACATAGTTCTCACGGTCTATGCTAGAGAGGAAAAATTGATATTAAACAAACAACCTTTTGCCTTCACTTAACTCAGTATCTGTAAGTTCAGTGATTTGTGTCCAGATCCTCTTTGCCAAAGACACAATCATTGTGCTCTATTGCTTAAAGTTTCCAAGAAAATGGTCAGCAGAGAAATAAACAGGAAAACCAAATACAAGTATAGAAATATTTATTTCTACTCCGTAAGAATTTGTAAATAAGTATCAATGAAGTTTGAAAAGCAGACAAATGTTTTGAATGCTAAGGTTGTACTACAAGGGAAATCTCATAGCATATTATGGACATAATATATCCATTATATTTATAGCCACATGTATTAATATATAACATCCTGTTTCAGTGAAAGGCTAGTATTTACCTGTCTTATAAGAAAGGCAAAAAGAATAGGCCAGGGCAGACAAACTCATTTCATTTCAAAGTCTGTGAACACAATCATTCTAAGCTACTTTCTCTCCCCTCCCCATCCCCAGAAATATATCAACATTAAAATAACCACTGCCTGTATTTTGACCAATCATGAGCTTGTTTTAAGTCAGCACCGAAGAAAAAAAAAGTTTCATCTTTTTGTTTTACTATAAACAAAACCACATAATGAATTTGAAGCATGAAAGCAAGAATATAAGAAAAACCAAAAAGCAGAAACTAAGTGAAACGATCACATGATCCAACCTTGACTGCAGAATGCCTTTATCCCAGCACCCCCATCCACCCACCTTGGTGATAATTATTTGTTGGAAACAACAAATACACAACAGATAAGATGCATTTTTTGTGTGTGAAACGTTTTTGATTTAGAAAAAGTAAAATGAGTATGTTATGCCACAACTTGAAAGGAATTTTTAAAGTGATTCTTTTCCTAAATTACAGCATACCAAAAAATGGTGGGGTTTTGATCTAGAGAATAAACACAGGAATGCTACACTACAGATGAATGTTGCACAGCATTTTCCAGCTACAAGCAAATAATTTATGAATGCCAAGTCCTTTTCCTATGCAGTATTATCTTAGAATTTATTTTTTTTTTAATTCAAGACAGAACAGGCATAAAATTGGACAGCCCATGAGCCCTTATGAATGCTTACAGACCACTACTCCACATCATTAGTATTAGACCTCATAACTGAAATTACAAAAGTGATATAAAAATGGATTTGGAATTTCTAACAACGCATATTTTAGGATCATTTAAAACAAAGAACATAGGAGCACAACTGAGCTTCAGACCAGCGACCTCTCAACCACGGTAAGCCATATTCACATCCTGAATAAAGAGCACAAAACTACAAAGAGGTTGTGGTCTACAGGCTGGTAGAGTCAGGCCTCTTGTCAGTAGCTGGCGGGCTTTTTTCTCATAAGGCTTTGATGATGCTAACCTTCAACCAAGCCCAGCCAGCCAGCCACGCTGGTCTAGCAAGACGGTAAAATTCCACTATGTAAAGCTATGAAATATTGAATAGTAGAAAACAAAGAAGAAGGGAATGCTTTGTTAAACCGAAGTAGAAAGTTCTCTCTGAACTGGCAGAGCATGATGGACTCAACAACAGAAGCAAGAGAAAACCAGCAGACAGGCAGGAAGCTGGTGCTACCGTATTAGCAAGTTCAGAAATTGCTCTTTCAGCACAGCCCAGCTCACGAGATGCTCAATCCCTCAAGAATAGGAAGGAAAAGGTAGGCAGCTCACTGAACCAGAGAAGACAAGAAGTTACAGGTCATAAATCCTTTTTGAATGCTGGCATGTCATTGCCCAGTTCCCTGCATGGAGTTGCATGCCTGTCCGTGCAGACAAGGGTTATTTATTCTGGATGCAAACTACTAAGGAGTGGATATGTGGAAAGACAGTTGGGAGCTGAGGTTACTGGTTGCTTTTTCTACTCCACCCATCCTCATGCATTGTATTTTGTCCCAAGGCAGGGGCAATTTCCAGATGTTGCAATTTACAGTGCCAAAGCCATTCCAAGCAACCCCCATGACGGTCCAAAATGCTATATGTAGGGCAACCTAACAAAAGTAGAAGAAAAACAGAAAACAGCAGTGTACAGTAAAAAAAAAAAAAAAAAAAAAAACAGAGAAAAGGGCTTTCCCCCCACGCTGCTCCACTTTTTAATTAACTTGCATGGGAAGGACAGACTCAACACATCTGACAAATTTAGTACATATGTCCACATAGCTACTGTGCATATTTTGATACATACTAAAACTTGGTTCAATCAGTAGAGCAGCAGATACTTGCTTTTAAAAGTGGCCTGTGTCTCTCGAAGGAACCCTGCCAAGTACTTCACACAGGGAGCTTATAACTTCATTTAGGAAAACTAGGAGCCTACAATCCTGCCAAGCAAATCATTGCCATGTTCTATTAGATGATATAAAGTTTATAACACACCAAGATTGAGTTCTTTCTGCGTTTATGTATTAGATATGATGGCCATCAAGCAAGATTTCTTCATAGAATCAAGAAGCAAGAAGCAATTGAATTGAGGTGAGTAAAGCAATTGATAACATACACACAAACAGTTCTTATTAATACTGCCACGCTGACACAACACTGAAGTCCAGATTTCAGTCCTTCAATTCGATCAACTCTTTATCAGCCTTGCTCAAGACTCCTGCCCAGAGATGGTGCCGTGGGACACACAAGGTAGGACACACGTCACTCGGGCACAGCCTCTGCCCTGCTTACTGTGCGTGAAAGCTTTGGCCACTTGCAATGTACTTCTGTTTACAAGGGGTTTTCAAATACTATTGTAATAAATGTTTTTATGGATAATAACGAAACATGCAGATTAGTCTACTTCATTCCCAGGTTAATAGTATTTCCATTAGCAATCTGATAGCGTGTGTAGATTATACTTATGAAACGGGCAGACAAAACCAAGCAAACATGAAGCAATAATTTAGAATGTCAAGACAATTTTGAAACTGACATTAGTAGATTAGAAAAAGGTCCCAAAATCAGCAACAATATTTAATAAACCAGAAAGTAATACACTTCAAAATGGACTTTGAGTGCAGCAAACCAGGCAGCAGTAATGAAGAAAAGGACCCGAGAGATTATAGCAGCTCTCTAATATTGCAGTCAACAATGTGGTACTGCTGCAAAAGTGTAACTGCTCGTCGTGAACTGTACCAGTAGGACTGCTGTGTGTGAAACAAAAAGCAATTATTCTGCTCTGCCGAAACAAACAAAGAATACTCTGCTCTATGTGCTATCTGGACTTTTAACTGAGACCCATATGTAGTTTTTCCTAAGTCTATCTTAAAGCATAATCCCCAAATGGAAGGATCTAGATAACAATTACATGACCTAAATAAAACAACTAAGGGCTAAAAGAACCATGCTTGCTTTCCAAGAACTGTGAAAGCAAAGACAGACTTAAGGAACAGATACCTTTGTCTCTCACCTCCAAGATGTAATACAAAAATTGTTTTAAAAGGTGCTAAGATGGACTGCTCTCAATATCCACAGGTTGCTGTTTATCTATTTGTAGCTATAAAGTTGAAGAAAAACAACTTTCCAGCTACAAGGATAAACTTGAAAAACAAAAGACGACTAAGTCATCATAAAAATCTGGAAAAATACAAGAGACAGGTTTTCTTAACCTAGGTAGTCTATAAGGTTAGCATCCCCTTCAACACGAACCTCACATTTCTAGACCATTATATGCAAATCTGTACCCAGATATGTAATACTAAATCTGTATCAGCCTGAGATGCTTTGAATTGAATTCAGAGGGAAATTTTTCCCCCCAAACAGGATTTAAAAGTCTGTAAACTTTCAGAAATGGTCAAGAACTTTATACCTGGTTTTATCTGCATGTACTCTCTGTTAATATGAATAGCATACCAAGTACACTGTACTGGAATTAGATAAGCATTCAAAATTACTTAGTACCAAAAGAAAAGGAAAAAAAAAAAGCTTGAGCTTTTATTTCTGAGTCATGAGCAGATTAGGACGGTGTTTATCTTCTGCAGCACAAAGTGCCTTCCTCAATGAGTAGCAGATGCATTTTTTTCTTGTCAGAGAGCAGCTTAAAAAAAAAAGCCATTTTACCTTTTTGTACCTGGTAAAAGGCAATCAGTGAAACAACATTGTGTTTAATCCAGCCTCTGTTAATAAATATTTCAGTCTGCTGTTTTCAGGCAGTTCAGAGCGGCAGTGTTTTTCTACTCAAAATTACACAGTGAATTGGATATGTCATGGACAGCATTAGCTATTCTTATGTGAGCTCTGGTTTTAAACCAGTGGTTGTGCCAACCTGAATTACATGCCATGGACTAAACAGCTGAGACAGTCGAAATCATTCCAAGTCTAAATCTGAGTAGGAATCTAGGCTTCCAATATGAGCATTTATTCAAATACAAGATGCATTTCCTTACCCAGATGATTGCTTACCCTTCTGCTAGACTATGCATAGTATTTTCACCATGTTTACAAAATTCATCTTATTTGAAAATGGTGATGGGCACACAGAAAAATATTACATCTTTTAAAAAAGTAACTACTATAGTTCAATTTTATTGTATAATCATGCACCATTTGTGTCTTCTAATGACATCAGCTGTGACCCAAGTAGTTGTTCCCTACAGGCACTCCTACACCCATATGAATGCCTTGTGGTTATGGCAGAACTCCACACAGGCAAAAGGTTTGTCCACACAGAACAACTTACAGGCTCTCAGGTATGTATTTTTTTTTTCTCCTTTGAGACAAATACTACCATGAAGTTATTATTATTAACTTCTTACAAAAATGATTCCACTTGTTATTCTTGTTATTCCACTTGTTATTCTTCCATATACATGTGAGATTCAGCTTGGTATTCTGAAAACACTGAATTAGACCCAAAGTGTTTGCTTGTTAAAATGAGATTTTATTTTATTTCTGTCAACTGCAAATGAAACCCAAATAAGTTTAGCAAATAAAATCCAAACTTATTCCAAAATTAAAACCAGGTAATTCAGCTACCGTTGCATGTCCTCTGTTGCAAATACTACTATGTGGTTTCACTTCCAAGAAAGGAAATACACATGAGAAGCAGCATTATGCCAGAGTGGTTTGATACCTGATGTGCAAAACAAATGCTTCCCAAATGACATGTCAAATCACTGACCACGCAAGCTTTTGGTGGTGGCATCAATCCAGTACTTCCACCTTAGGCAACACACAAACTAGTCAGTCTCAAACACAGAAAAATTCTCCTGAATCCTGGGAAGCCTAAGATGAAAGTACTAAGGCATTCTTCCCACTGAGAATGAAACTCAATCCACATTCCTTTTGCAATTAAAACAACAACAAAAAAAACCAAAACGCAAACCTCATAAGCACCCAATCCACACTTTGAAGACTCTTCCCAAATATTACACGAAATTCACTGGCCCATATATTTAAAAACAGGATTTAATTTACTATCTCTAAAATCCATACTGTTCATGCGAGATAAACTGTACTATTGCTGCTGATGTACCTATTAAAGAGAATCTTAGCCCTGTATTTCATACAGTTGGATAAAATCACAGAGAAATTCAGATAGATAAAATCCTCAAGGACAAATTGCTGAACATCATTCACCCACTTGCTTTTCAACTTCATCAGAAGAGTACATAAATCTCACAATAGAGATTTAATAGCGAGGGTTAACATTTTCTTCTGTCTAATGATGAACAAACCATCATAACTGAAGCACTGCTGCAATTACCACCTGTTCAAAGTTCAAACCCACTGATTTGTTTTCTGTCATTTTTTAAAAAAAAAACAAATTACCACCTTGATTTCCTAAGAGAGCAAGATCTGTTCAGCCTTTCCACAACATGAAGGAGTAAATAAAGCTTTGCAACGCATTTATCCGCAAGATCACCAGGTCTCACTTGAAACAAGGTGTTTCCAGAATTCAGTAGACATTTCAAATGTACAACAGCTTTCACATCTTTGTATCAATAAAAAAAATACCAAGCCTGTTATCAAAATAATGCATCGCCACCATGCATCTTATCCTGCCCCATAAACAATTCTCAATAGAACTACCGTACATAAAGGTTATGGGTTGGAAGAACAATACATACATATAATTACTATGGCATGATATAACCACACATGGCCACCACAGAAATTTATTTGAGGCTATGGTTGCAGTGCGTCACTTCACAATGGGGCCCATTTTAAATAAATGCATCAAGCAAGCAAGCAGAACAGGAAAGGAACATTACAAAAACTTCCTCTATAGGCCCAAGCTTACTGCAGGAAGACCAAGTTGCTCCTCCACACTATTATTCTCCCCAAGCACAACCAGACTCTAGATAGTAGCTTTAAGATGTCAGAATGAGATCATCATCTTAAGAGCGAGATTCATTTACTGCACAGACTACCACATCGACCTCGTCACAGAGCTGCACGCCAAGATGACAGACACGGCAAGGCACGGAGCTCCTGTATACTTTGCAAGGCAGCGAGGATCAAGGGTACACCAACAGTAGCAAGGGACACCATCACACGCTGCTGCCAAAAAAAACACTATGGTACTACCAACCATTTAAGCTTCTTGAACAAAAGCTCAGCATGATCCAAGGCTGCATGTTGGAGAGGGGTTTTAACCTTTGCTCAGTAGCAAGCTGATCTCACCAGGAAGCTGGGATGTGCCTCTGGGGAGAGGTCTCCGGGGTGACAGCCACCACTCAGAGCACTGTGGGTATCTCTCCCTCCTCTTGCTCTAAGGGATACCGAAACTCCTGCTCCACCAGAGCCCCTTCTCATCCACACATATCTCATCCCACATGAGGCAGCAGTTTGGCAGGGCTTTGGCCCTTTCCCGGATAGAAAGAGCGTGCCGCTGGCCAAGTGAAGCACCTGGCAGAGAGAGCATCACGCGTCAGCTCTGGGGAGAAGGGGTAGAGCAGCACAGCAGGCTCAACACACAGAGAGGCCATGCCATGCCTACGGCACACCGCAGACTGGGATCATATCGCAGACATGAGACCACGGTCGGTGCTGCTCCACGCTGCACAATGCACTCAGAACCACAGTGCTCCTGTGGCACGGGCAAGTCATTGCTACTGGTCCGTATCAGCACTGGACACGCCATCATTTGTGCGTGATGAGGTGGAAGACACTCAGAAATGAAGAGGAATGGAGTCCCTTGGGAGGCAGTCCTGAAGGGCAAAGGAGTCCAGGAAGGCTGGACATTCTTCAAGAAGGAAATCCTAAAAGTGCAGGAGCAGGCCGTCCCCATGTGTCAAAAGATGAGCCAGCAGGGAAGAAGACCAGCCTGGCTGAACAGAGACCTTTGGCTGGAACTCAGGGGAAAAAAAAGCGTTTACGACCTTTAGAAGAAGGGGCCCACAGCTCAGGAAGACTACAAGGATGTTGTGAGGTTATGCAGGGAGAAAATTAGAAGGGCCAAAGCCTAACAAGAAATTAATCTGGCTACTGCCATAAAAGACAATAAGAAAATGTTTCTGAAAATACATCAGCAACAAAAGAAGGGCTAAGGAGAATCTCCATCCTTTATTAGATGTGGGGGAAACACAGTGACAAAGGATGAGGAAAAGGCTGAGGTACTTAATACCTTCTTTGCCTCAGCCTTTAATAGTAAGTCCAATTGTTCTTGGGGTACCCAGCCCCCTGCGCTGGAAGACAGCGACAGGGAGCAGAATGAAGCCCCCATAATCCAAGGGGAAATGGGTAGCGACCTGCTACACCACATAGACACAGCCAAGTCCACGGGACTGGACTGGATCCAGCCAAGGGTACTGAGGGAGCTGGTGGAAGTGGTCACCGAGCCACTTTCAACCATTTACCAGCAGTCCTGGCTAACGGGGGAGGTCCCAGTTGAGTGGAGGTTGGCACATGTGATGTCCATCTATATTAAGGGCTGGAAGGAGGATCCAGGGAACTACAGGCCTGTCAGTCTGACCTTGGGGCTGGGGAAGGTTATGGAGCAGATCATCTCGAGTGCCATCACACAGCACATACAGGACAACCAGGTGATCAGGCCCAGTCAGTGTGGGTTTAGGAAAGGCAGGTCCTGCTTGACTAGCCTGATCCCCTTCTATGACAAGATGGCCCACTTAGCGGCTGAGGGAAAGGCCATAGATGTTGTCTACCTAGCCTTCAGTAAAGCCTTTGACACCATTTCCCACAACATTCTCCTGGGGAAACCGGCTGCTCATGGCTTGCATGGGCGTACGCTTTGCTGGGTAACAAACAGGCTGGATGGCCAGACCCAAGGAGTGGTGGTGAATGGAGTTAAATCCATTTGGTGTCCAGTCACAACTGGTGTTCCCCAGGGCTCAGTATTAGGGCCAGTTCTGTATAAGGTCTTTATCAATAATCTGGATGAGGGGATCCAGTGTACCATCAGTAAGTTTGCAGACAACACTGAGTTGGGTGGGAGTGTTGATGTGCTTGGGGGTAGTAAAGTTCTACAGAGGGATCTGGACAGGCTGGATTGATAGGCCGAGGCCAACTGTATGAGGTTCAACAAGGGTCAGTGCTGGGTCCGACACTTGGGTCACAACAACCCCATGGAGCGCTACAGGCTTGGGGAAGAGTGGCTGGAAAGCTGCCAGGTGGAAAAAGACCTGGGGGTGCTGGTCAACAGCCGGCTGAATATGAGCCAGCAGTGTGCCCAGGTGGCCAAGGCAGCCAATGGCATCCTGGCTTGTATCAAATATAGTGTGGCCAGCAGGAGCAGGGAAGCGATTGTCCCCCTGTACTGGGCACTGGTGAGGCCGCACCTCGAGTCCTGTGTTCAGTTTTGGGCCCCTCGCTACAGGAAAGACATTGGGGTGCTGAAGCGTGTCCAGAGAAGGGCAACGAAGCTGGCGATGGGCTTGGGGCACAAGTCTTATGAGGAGCGGCTGAGGGAACCAAGGCAGTTTAGTCTGGAGAAAGGGAGGCTGAGGGGAGACCTTATCCTCTCTACAACTGCCTGAAGGGGGGCTGTAGAGAGGCAAATAACGGTTTCTTCTCCCAAGTAACAAGTTAGGACAAGAAGAAATAGCCTCAAGTTGCACCAGGGGAGGTTTAGATTAGGTATTAGGAAAAATTTCTTCACCAAAAGGTTTGTAAAGCATTGGAACAGGCTGCCCAGGGAAGTGGTTGAGTCACCATCCCTGGAGGTATTTAGAAGACCTGTAGACGTGGCGCTTAGGGACATGGTTTAGTGGTGGACTTGGCACTGTTAGGCTAACAGTTGGACTTGATGATCTTAAGGATCTTTTCAAACCTAAATGATTCTATAAGGAAGTCAGTCAGTCGCATGATCATTAACAGCTCTAGAGTGACTCACTTCTTCCTACTGAAGACATGAAGACACAGCAACAAAAATTGCAGCTCTAGACTGGTTTCTGAGCATGAAGGGATTAGAACAAAGATTCATAACCTACCTCCTGGCTGGGTGCAATCTTCCAGCAACCAGTACCAAACACGTAAGCCATGTCCGAGAAGAATTAATTTCACATAAAAAAAAATCTAGGGGCAATGTATTCTTTTCATATCCTTATGTATTTATATATGCTTTGTATACTTTAATATTTAGTTAACGATTGGTACGCAGGTACTAACTAAAATCCAGCACAGCCATCTTCTATATCCTTTGAGATTTTAAGATCTAAGAATCATCATAGGTGAGAAAAATTAAAGTTATGTGCGAATAGCAAGTTAGTGCATGTCATCACGTATGGAGATATTTGCCACGTTAAGTACATGTAAACTAATTTGACGAACAGCATCCCTCAGTGACAGAAGGGTGCTTACCACAGTGAGCTTACCACTGAGACTCTATACACAGCTGACATGAAGACGTTGATATGCAATCACTGTACACTGCAACAACTCCTGATGCCATGCTTCTCTGGATCATGCAGTTATAAGAGAAATTCACTATTTTTTACAGAAATTCCTGTAAAAAACTTCTGCCTGAATCAACTCAAACGCAGTTCCGAAACCATTCAGGTGTCACTGATGTTCAGCTGACCAGCAAGCAAACAAACAGACATGGCAGTTCCCTCCGCCACCTCACCTGGTACTTGCAAGAATATCTGGGCTGATCCAAAAGCAGAAACAGGTGTCTGGGAGCAGGTCAGCAGCTTTCTAGCAGCGGTAGGACTAGCTTATACCAGCTTAAATGTTTGTGAAATGACAACTCAACTAACTGGTGATACCAAAACAGGTCAAGAAAAAAAACTCTTTTCCATTAGGAGATGGTTACTTTCTCCTCAGATAAAAGACAACTGGAGAGATGGTGGGAAAAGGGAAGTCAGCCAACCAGTCACAAGAAGAAAGCAAGTCTTATGAATAGAGGGGAGACTATAAGTGTCATCTATTTTGATGTTAATTAAGATTTTAACTGAACTCTCATGAGAACTACCATGTTTTTTTACATATAAACACATTGTGCAACTTTCTGCCATTAAAACTGACTCAACAGCAGTGCAGGTTAAATGAAGGGCAGAGTTTATTCCAGCAGCTCCCTCTGTCCTGATAGTCTTCCAAAGCTTCTCCTCTCTCCCACAAAGTCTCCTCCATATCTTCTTGGCACTGAGCTCCAACAAGAGCTAGAAAAAGCTAAGTTGCAGCTCTGTCTGCAAATGAAGATACAAACTATTTTTGTATCATAGAAATACGGTACTGTATATGGGGAGCAAAAATAGTTAACAATTCCAAAAGAGTAACTATCGACATCTCCCTGTGAAAACTGAAGTGTGACTGGATTTCAGGTAGCCTGCGTAAAATATTTAATATTGTCATCAAATGACCTGGACTACTGAATAGGGATAAGCTTTTTAAATTTGTGGACAACATCAAGATGCAGGCAGATGCAAACAAATTACAGGGCAGAATCAGAACTACAAATTATCCAGAAAAATATTTATTTCTTTTAAGAAAAAAAAATAAAAATCCTCGAGACCTCTTGGGATACATATACCATTAAGAAAAGCATGACAAGGCTATGCTTGGATTCCTGGGTAGACACAGCATTTTAGACTATGGAAGTAGGAAACCAGGGACACCTATTTATATGTTTTAACGCACACCCAGGTTAAAAAGTCTGGTGCTAAGAAATGAGGTTTCAAGCAGCAATACCAGTTTAAAGTTACTTCCTCATCACCACTCTTTAGTGTTCTCACATCACTGGGCCTCAGGCCTGGACAGTACTACAAAGCATGAAAATTCATGAGATAGGTGAGCTCCCCTGTCAGGTTGCTCCAGCCCAGGCCATATGATTTTGCTCACTAAGGAAAGCTAACCCAGTAAAAGAGAATTAATATAATTTCTGCCAGATTAGCAGACAACTTTTAAGAGTGTCGGGAGGCAAAGTACAGCAGCATCAGGCTGTTAGATTTGCTCAGCCATCTCATGAAGTCTTAGTGTAAGACTCTAAGACTTCTGACAGTAGTGCAGATTACATTTTTCCTAAAGTAATCCTGAGAATTTATGGACAGTCTTGGTTTCAGATCAATGTGAGACTTCCCAGAGGGATCCTTCTAAACTGTGAAACAATTACAATAATTTCAGTGCTGTTGACAGCAGAACGACTGTCACAGGGTTGCGCAGCTGGCCACTGGCAGAGAAAACATGCAGGTTTACAATAATTATACCTTAAATCCTACACTTTCTCAGCAGATTTTAGTGAGAAAGTCAAAACTGAACATATATATGACTTATATTAGGGCTCACGGAGATACCGATTGCTAGTGAGTGGTAAGACTTGCAGCCCTTACACTCACATGTCAACCCTCTGACTTCACTGGGACTGCAGGTTTAAAAAACAGGACCTAAGTTCTATTTGAGTAACAACTTCTCTTTGAACAATTTAAATGTTAACGAACAGGTTCTCTGTGTTTGCTGCGGATTCATCTTAGGGACACCTAATCTTTAGGCTATAAAATAATCTGTAAGCAAACTGGTATTTCTGCAGCTTACATAGTACCAACCCATCTTATGATCTTTCAGAAAAAAAAAAATCCCTTTCCCATACAGTATGCTAATATTCCAAACAAAATTGGAAACTAAACATTCAGGAGTTCACTTTTTAAATATTAGCTTGCCAAAGTTCCACTAAATTCTCAAAGTTTGTCTATATTATCACTCTTTTCTTAAAGCACTGAGAATTCTCATTAACTGTAGAGCACGTATGGCCTGAAGCACTCGGGCTGCACCTAGAGAGGCTAGGGAGTAACTTGTGGGTACCCAGGCGACTTTTGCAACTATTTACTCTGTACTCTTACTGGGTGAAATGGTCAAGACTGTTGGAAAGAGATGGAAGCAATGGCCTGCAACAAACCAGGTGCCGCCTCCATCCCGAAGTGCTTAGATGTTATTACACAACAATACCAAGCTATTAGCTTGTGAAGACCCTACCTGCAGGCTTAAAGCAAGTTACAAAACTTGCTTTACCACAGGGACAACTATGCAAACCAACAGATGAAAGATTTCTTCATACTTAAAAGAATCCGGGGGGGGGGGGAGGGAGGGAGAGGGAGAACGGGAAGAATATGTGCTAATGAAGACATTCATAGCTTCATTAGTTTTGCAGCCTTTAAAAAAAAAAAATTGTTGTACACAGTCATTAACCAACCATTTCTGTTGTTGTTTTTTTCTAAAAAATTCTCCTATTAGTATTAAATAAATACTTTGTTAAGAGAAGAGGACCAGTCAGCTAGGTTCACCAGCAAAGAACCACCACGGGCTGTAAACCTGTGCGGTGTTACAGGGCTCACAGAACACTACAAAAAATACCTGGTATATGCAGAGATCGTTACAAAAATCTGGAATTATTACGTTGTCGTTTAACCTCTTTTAAATGTGAGAAGATGGAAAGATAAAGAAATCAGGCGAGTTACACAGCCCCTCAGCAGCTCAGGCAAAAACACAACTTAAGAATGGTAGCACTTACCTACCAAAAAACCTATTAATGTACAGAATTAACTACATTTTTTCCTGCCTCCGCAGCTCAGAGGCTAGAAACTAAAGAAACACAGACTGATTCGACAAGTATCTCTCTGCAAACCTGGAGGCACAGTACCTGCTCCCTCCTTACCAGCTCACGACCGTCCTCTATAACGGGGTCTTTAGTTAAACGAGAGTTGAGCCTTATAACCCACCCGCCAACAACGCCCGTGACCCGGTACTCAACGGAGAATGAGAACAAAACCACTGGAAAGCAGCATTTTCACTGCGCTAAGTCTTTGTTTCAGCGGCAAGAGGCTGCCCACGCTGCAAACACTTCACTTGCTTAACTGGACGGAGGCGCCCGGCTCCGCCGAGACCCCCGCCACACGCAGCCCCCCTCCTCCCCCGACCGACAGCACCGACCGCTCGCACCGGCACGGGGCGGAGAGCGGCTGCTGCCGCCCGGCCGGCCCCGAGCCCCCTCGCCGGGCCGGGCCGACGGAGAAGGGGAAGGGAACGGGGAGGAGGGGAGGGGAAGAGCGGGAGACCCCTGCCCCGGGGAACGGGGAGGAGGGGAGACCCACGCCCCGCTCGCCGCCCGGCTGGCTGCTCCGAGGGGCCCCGGGGATGCCGCCCGCCTCTCGCCCTGCCCCGCACCCCGCCTCACCCCTCCCGGGGGCAGCTGCCGGGCGGGAGGGGACGGGGGAAGGGCCAGGCGGCCCGGGGAAGTCGCACCGCCGGGGGGAGCCGGCAGCGGAGCCAAGGGCGGGCTGCCCCGCGCAGAGGAGAGCGATGCGCGGCGGAGCCGGCGACGGGAGGGGAGGGGAGAGGCGGGGGAGCTCGGGCGCCTGTCCCCCCCCTCCCAAGCCCCGCGGAGAACGCGAGCCCCTACCTGGGCTGTACCGGCACGGCCGCGTCGCGCACCGTCCCCGCGCCCCCTCGGCGGCCGCGCCGCGCCGCGCCCCGCCGCGCAGGCTGCCCCGGCCCGCCCGCCGGCGACGGAGCAGGAAGCCGAGCCGAGCCGCCGCCGCCGCCGCAGAAGCAGAGGAAAGCGCGGAGGCGGCGCGCCCGCCCCCTACCGGTGGCGGACCGGGCCCGGGGGCGGCACCGCCCCGCAGCCGCGCCCCCCCCCCCCCCCCCCCGCTGCTCCCGCCCCCCGCCGCCCCAGGGACCGTCCCGGTTGGACGCGCGCAAATGGCGGGGCGCCTGAGGCGGCGGGGGGCCGCGGGCCTTCCCGCTGCCCGTCGGGGCGTCTCTGGGCGCAGGGCGGGCTCCTGCGGCCGCCCCGGGGGCCAGCGCCGGCGGCTAACGTCCCGGCGGGAGGGGGGGGGGGGGGGCTGCGGGCCCCCCCCCTGCGCCTGCCGGGTCTCCCCCCCCGGGCCCCGCTGTCGGGCGCCGTGAGGAGACCGGTTTCAGATCCGTCCTCGCTGGCAGGGCGCGGGCGGTTCGCGGGGGAAGGGCTGCTCCGGCCTACAACTTTTTGGGTGTTTCGGTGAAGGGTGATAGGCAGAAAAACGCCTTCCGTCTGCAGCCCCGCGCCCACAGGTGAGGGGCTGAGGGTGCCAGGTGTGCCCAAAAGTCGGCCTGGTGCCCCCGGCCGGCAGGGACTGGCAGGCTGTTGGAAACGTCGATGCTTGTCTTTTTTCCTGTTTTGTACACCTTTCCCTGCCCCGACGCACCAGGAGTTACCTCCTGTTACCGAACATAAAAGGCAGTTTCTGCATTAAAAAAAAAAAACAAAAAAACAAAAAACAAACAAAACCCTCCACGCCCCACAACCCACTTTTTAAGAAAAAAACCCAACATTTTGGTCAGTAGGATGCAGCTGATCTGTGTTACCACATAAGAAGGAAAGGTAGTCCCTTCTTAGCCTTGGCTGTGCTCTGTGTCTGCTTTTTTTCCTTTTTTTTTTTTTTTGGCACTGGTATTCCTCTACCCCCACCGTGAGTTGGCGTAGGTAGGGAGATAAGCTGGAAGGACACCATTCATTTTATTGTGTGGAAAAAGATTTCTCTTGGTCTAACTCCCTCAGCTGGACCAGTGCTGGGGTGGGCATGGAAAGTGCTGGGGCAGCAGACAGCCAGATTCAGTCAATTCCACTATTGTCAAACCACAAAGAGAATATTTTTTACAAAATCAGCGTGGCTCTTCTCCTAGCAGAGAACAAAGCCGCAGCTAAATACAGGGCATATTGCACATCATCAAAGTCAGGTAGACAAAAGGAAGTTTCCATGTCTTATTTTAACCACATCTGGTCAACAGATCTTTCTTTTAATGGCTTTAAAATAACATACTTTGATACCAACTGCTCCTCGGAACAGCAGGATTATATGAACATCAATCAAGTAATTTCTTTAGTAAATTCTCACAACACATTGAAGTTTCAGGCCTACTGTAATCTCAAAATGAGCAAAGAAATACCCAGTGGGAGCATTGCTCAAGAAAAGAAAGTCCTTATAGCTTTTAATTCTAAATGATGATACAGATATATCTTAGTCTGACAGTTATTTCAGTGCTTAATATATGAAATTTCACCATGTTCCCCTGATTACTTACTAGGTGACACTGTCTACACAGCAGACGAATCAGGTCAGTACGCTAAAGGAGGCTGGGTCCTTTGATAAGCAAATGTTTACAATAGAAACAAACATTTTTAAAAGATTACATAAGTAGCACTATCAAATTATTATAAGAAGAAACAATACTATCTGCACAATAACCAACACTTCAGAATACATCTGTATCAAAGTCAAAGAAATAAATAAGGCTTGAGAATGGCTAAGATTAAATCCCGTTAATTATTTACTTGGCTGAAAGGGTGCCACAACGCACGCAGGGTGGAGAGTCACAGTTCCCTGGAAATGTGGCGGCTGGCAGGAGCCCAAAGAAGAGGGGGTATGCCAGTCCCACGGTGTCTCAAGAAGGCTCTGGTTTCCTCCTTTTCTCTTTTTTTCTAATTTGTTTTAGAATTTTCTCTTTTTTTCTAATTTCCTTTTTTTTTTTTTTTTTTTTTTTGTAATTTGCCTTATAATGAAATGGCTGTGGCTACTATGTAGAGGTCTTCCATAAAAAGTACAAATAATATCTATACCTACGGGAGCTTATTTTGCTTTTTATTATTGTCTGTGATGAACTGACCATTTTTGCTTCTGTAGATTAAGAAATTTGGTGTGAAACAGAATGTATTTCATAGCCACATATGTTCTAAATGTTTCATCATGATGTAATGTGTTCTAAATTTACAATTTAAAAATCCAAAATGCTTATATTTATTTAAAAAAAATAAAACACCAAAATAGCTTGGTTTTCTCTTTACACTGTTAAACTCTAAGAAAAACATATACTGTAACTATTTATTCTGCAAACGTCAGAAACCAAAGTGTCTTAAGAATTCGGGTACATTGGCCCTGAACAAAGATGACCTTGTTGGCCTTACTCGCACCTTTGGCAAGTTTCTTTGCTAGTGTCTCTAGCATTTGACCTGAACTTACTTTCTTGTCTCTCTCATAATTACTAATTTTTACGAAGTGAAGTTATAGCACTGCACTATATATTTTTTTTTAATTGAAAATGAAAACATTTCCTTCCTGTAATTACAGGAAAGCTAAAAGTGATGCATGCCTTATTTAGCATCCTAGGGCTAATGGGGGTAAATGAAAACAAAGTAGAATATAGAAGCAGACCCTTTCAGGTGCTCTATCTTTAGGCTGTTGATTATTGACTCTGGTTATAGATGTTCTGCTAATCAGTCATCAGTCTTGCTGCTCAGTTCTGGTATTAAAGCAACTCCTGGTGGCTTCTTTTAAAAGTACTTTTTACCAGTAAGCCTAAACTTCATGTTTGTATGCTATAAACTAATACTTCTGCCCTAGCAGATCTTTCCATGGCATTTTGAATGAGCCAGCCTCAGACTGCTGGCAGAGACCCAGCTCTCCAAAACCTGGAATATCTGTGGCATAAAAATTACTTTTCTCAACACGGTAGCACAATCATAGTGCACTTATCTTTGCATTTGGTAGGATAAGTATTACAGTGCTGTGTTAAATAAGATGCAAACCCTAGGCTATCTTTTAAATATTATACAGAAAAAAAAAAGAAGAAAAGAGAAGAAAGTTACTTAGAGAATGCTGCAAGCAGTTTGCCTTGAGCAATTGGAAAATATGATTTTCACCAAGCTGTGAGTTGCTTAACTATAAATAGAAACTAAAATGTATAAGCACAACATGAAGCCCACTCCTCTCTCCTCTCCTGCCTTTTCCAAACACGTGAGAACATGTATGAAAAAAATCTTCCTTAAAATGACTTTTTTTTAGCTTTCTGACTGATGTTATCAAGTTTTATATAAACAGTATGGATGTGTGTCTGAAAGAGAATGTATTATTTACTGTTTGCCCTATGATGTAGTAGGTATTTAAAATAGATATATTCTAATTTTTGTGACTTCTCCCCCTGTTGCTATCAGAAGTCAATTTGCAGGCAGCCAAAATATCAGGTCTCTGGAATGAGAAATGAGTAACAATGAGTAACAACAGATAGAAACAATGGATATGAAAGTAATCCAAAAATCTGAGTCCAGAGAATGGATTTGAACACCTCCAAACCTTTCTTGTCACTGATACACTGGTCCTGATCAAGATTTCACAGATATATCCTTTTTCAGTAATGTCAAAATAAACTCCAAGTCCAAGCATTCCCAAACTTTCAGATTTTACTTTCAGGGTTCCCTGAAAACCCTGAAAGATTTAGATCTATTTTTATTTCAGGTGCATATGATTATGAAAGGAAATCCGTTTGTAAGTGAGCAAAATTCCACTGGAGTCAGTATAATTGCAATTGCTAAAATAATGTCACATTTTGACCACAGGGTTTCCTATTTCTTTTTCTGCCCTGTGAGTGCATCTAGTATTGTTTAACTCTTACAGACTGACAATAGTAGAGACCAAAGTCTTCTGTAAATTATATATGCAGGATAGGTTAGAGGAAACTTTCTATTTTGGTTGTTAAAGTACCTTAAATGTTACAAGGGCTATTCCTTGTGTATGTTATCCTATTCGTTCCTTATGAAATACAAAGTTTTTTGTGTAATCAGACAATTTGGTGCCAATGAGCACGGGATATTCTGTCATTTAGACAGAAGCGGAAGGTGGTAATTTTCTTTTGCCATATGGGACTCATAAATATTTGTCTTCACATCTCGTACATAGGTATTGGTGCAGATGCAGTGAAATATTGCTAGCGTGAGGTCTTATGAGCAATGTGTAATGAGCTGGAGACCCACACGAAATCTGTGCACAGTGATAACAAGCAAAATGGCAATCTTTTGCAAAACCTCCAATCTGTAGATGTGGAGATCTTATGGTTCCCATATATGACATTATTGAATCTAAGCAGTCTCCCAAAGAGCTTCAGAGGTCCTAAAAATCAGTGCACCAGTTTCAGATGAGGAGCATCTCAGGAACACTTCCAACTGAGACTGTACCCATTCAGATCAAGAACAAACATCACCAGCTGGAAATTGTAGATGCCCTAAGACAGGCATGCTGCAAATGGTATTGTTCATGAGTTGCACTGTGAAAGGTCGCCAGCGCCCCTCTGAACATCCTGCGTTAGCATGAGAGCTCTTCTTTTCCGCACAATGAAGCTACGCCAACTACAACTCTTCCTTATAGGAAGCATATAAAGATTGCTTCCAAGTTTATTAATGCTTCATTTCAGCAAGATATTGTCCTGACCCATAAGCTGTCAATGAGCTCATACCTTTCCCGAGGCAGAGCTCCATACATCCTTGCTGCTTTCTCACAAAAAGGGCAATTCCTCCCTCCCCTCCCAGCCTGTCCTTGGTAAATCACTTGTATCCATCCGTTGCACTGGCCCTGTTGTGTGAGCTATCCCACTACATCAATGTGATGCAAATGAGATATTGTAACCCTGCAGCTGCATTCAGACCTCTAGTTCCTCCTGTTGGTTCTCCATTAATGTGCAGGCACTTCAGACAGGCACCCAGTCATGCTGATTTCCTGGAAAAAGTATGAGAGCTTTCCCCATAATGCCATACAGTTGGCACTTCCCTGATGATATGCATTTGCTTAAGTCGACCTCTTTCATCCTGTTCTGTTGATTACACATCACCCTGTACCATTTCCTTGCCAAAGTGGTCCACCACTTTGTTACTCGATTGTAGGTCGTCATCTCCCTCCCTTGTCATTCCTGGTTTAAAGCTCTCATTGCCACATCGGCCAGCCACTTGGCAGAGTTGCTTTTGCCCCACTTTGTCAGGCGGATCCTGTTTCTTCCTAGCAGCAGTTGACCCTCAGGTAGGGTCCTATTTTCGTAAAAAACAAATCTGTGTTATTCATGCCAGTTGCACGATGCCAGCTGGTGATCTGCACTATCTGTCCGGTCCTCCTCAAGTCCTTCCCTTTCCTTCTCTGGTGGTTTTCAAGGAGAAAACATGTGGGGTCAGGCTCGACTGGTGCCACTGCTTTGCTGGACTGAGCTCCTGGCCCCTCAGCTGCTACCAGGGCACTCAGTCTATTTTGTAGGTGCAGATCTGCAGATGGAGCAGGAGCCTTCCTCCTGTTGCTAGAAGCCACAAGCCTCCTGCCTTCATCATAATTTTTCCTCCCACCTGTGTAACTGCATGAGCAATATGCTCTGTTTTTCACAACACAACTCGAATGATGAGAGAGGAATTGATGGACAGTCTCTCCATGTCCACCCACACCTTAGTGCTTAATCAAGATAACAACTCTTCCTGTCTTACCAACATATAAACCATTGTCAGTAGTTGTCATGTCTGTGCTTTTCTAGTGGAAAGGAAAGAATCCTGTCTTGTGAAGAAACTCTCAGGATGATGGGCCAAAAAGACAGAGCAGCTCAGCAAAATATCTGGGGGGTAGAGCCCATACTCAGTTGGGCCCTTAGGTGCTACTGTAATAAAAAGCCATTAAATCCTATGTATCCAGAAATAGAAAACAGCCTGTATAATTACAGATTCTGCCAGCTCACACAGTTGTCACTAGAATGGAATGACCTGACCCCATCCTTCTAAGCCTCAAGTGATGAGTAAGATAAAAAGTGCAGAGACGTTGGTGATCACCCCATCCCTACTGTCGTGCTTGGCTAGACCACAGAAAAGAAATTGCATCCTTAGCTGTAGATTGATAGGCACATCTCTGAAGAGGGGATTCTAGCTCTAACCACAGTGTTACAGAACTGGCAACAGAGGCATCTGACTGACTTGGAAAGTGAAAAAGAGAACTTGGACAGCAAGCACACTTTGTGTGAAGCAGATCCAAATGCGGCTGGTTTTAGGCCAAAGGGATTTATCCAGAGATCAGACTACACTGCATCGTTGCCCAGCTAGTACAAGCAGCTTGGATCTAATGAAAGGATCCCTGTGGAATCTCCAGGAGCAGACACCTGGTGATGCAGCAGAGCTTATGGCTCACCAACCATAAGATCAAACTGTAAAAACAATCTCTTCACGGACCAGGAGATACGGTACTCTGAGACTAAAATGCTGATGCTGTGGCAGTTTGGCCACTGAGGTTAGATGGTGTTACTTTGCAGCTGCAGGGCAAAGAACCAGAACTGTGAAGACTTCTGGAATGACTTGGAAGGTGTCAGCTCCTCAGTTAACCTGTATGCCTTCTGATACTGTTCATTTGCAACCTTCCCACCTGTATTATGCCTCTATGGATCTCACTGCTATTGCTGAGAGTCTCAAAGTAGCACGGTAACATTCAGTGAAATGCAAGCAGACTCCTGCGCTGCCTGCAGCTAACCAACCGCTATCTCAAAAGCTCTTCACAGTCCAGCTGGGGCAGAGGTTCAGGTTTGCTGAGTGATAAAACAGATGCAGCAGGGAGTTTCTGTTCGTCTGTTCACAAGCGTGAGCGTGGTGGTTTTCTGAGCTCGGCAGTTTAGGAAGAAAAAAATATTTTTCATTGATTACTTCCTTCTGCCAGAGAAGACACGGCCACTGATACTCAGATGTCTTTGAAGAAGGCTTCTCTCAATAGTCAAAATATGAGAAGCAGCCGATTTTAACAACAGTCTCATTAAGCAAGATACCTTGTCAGAACTGACACCTCCTGTTTGCAGCAGGGCACTCACTCCTGATACATTAGCACTTCTAACTGCTTCCCCTGCTGCTGGGTTCAATACCGTACAAGCCTGATACTATAGATTTTCTGACAAAAGAACAATATGGCTTTCAGTGAATTTTAAAAACATATATTCCCATACGATACAACTACAGATAACTTAAATTTTAGTTCAGATAATGAGACTGGGAGAATGCTTGCTCTGTTTCACAGTAATGTGCTGTACAAACAGCAGAGGAAAGAAAGAGCTCATCAGGTACAGGAAGATGCAGCTTGTAAATAAGTCAAGGCAGGCACCCTTTGGTGCTGGGATGTTTCCTACTCTGCTTTTGCTGGGTCTGTTCACCCAGTTTGTTAGGCCTGTGTTCAAATCTCAACTTCAATACTAGCTTGTGGATTGTCCAGACAGCAAAATCTCCTAGATCCTAGATCCTGAAAACGCAGAGGGGCCCACCTTCCCGAGGAAAGCCAGCTTCTTCAAACAAGCATGAACTTCTTCCTCCATCAGGTCCGCACAGCAGGCCATGTCCTGTCTTTTGAGCCTCTGTCTCTGTAGGAAATTTTCACTAGTTCTAAAGGATGTGAGATTGTACATGCGCCTGCCTGTGTAATCACACAAAATGGCTTGCACTTCTTAAATAAAGTACTAACAGCCCTTTCTAGCAACAATCCCAAAAACATAAGACAGCAATTTTGTTTTTTACCATTTGTATTTGCCTGAATGTTGGTTTTTTTTCTTTTTCTTGTTTTTTTTCCTTCTTCTTCCTTTTTTTTTTTAATTTTAACAATATAGCTTGTCAAAAGGAAAATCTATTTAGTACTTTTTAAAAAAATAATCTAGGCAAGACTTGAATTCTAAACTTTCATGACTTGCAATCAGTCTTTTATCCTGCAAATGGAAACAGCATGAAAGGAAAGGAAAGGAAAATAGTGGAGGAGTGAGAGTCTGTTATGCTGTTGCACAGTTAGTTTCTAGACAGGACATATTGAAGCAAAAGTCACTTGATTTACACTAGACAAAAGTGTTACTGTAACAGATTTGTGTTACAAAGCATCCTTTTGGTGTACTTTCCTTCTTGAAGTACTGTGTTTTTGTTAAAAAGTCACTGAAGATGTGTCTCCCAGTACACTGGTTTAAATTATCCCTAAATCCTTTCCTTTTAGAATACACCAAAACTGTTATTGTTTGATCGGATAAAGTCACACATAGTTTTCATAGAATATTAGGAAGAAGGTGAAAGGGACCTTTAGTGGTCACCTAATCCATCTTTCTATTTCCCATCAGAATCATGAACCTTTCCTTACAACTGTTGCTTTATATTTAAGTTCTCTTCATCTGGTGATGGAGAATCTAGTTTCCATAAGTGATCCATACCATTAGCTACCTATGCTTATGATCCCAAAGTCTAACCTAAACCTTCCTTGCTGTAGTGCAAGCTCATTTCTTCCTCTCATACACAGTGATGGCAGAGAAACACGTACTTGCTTTGCCTTTGCTATTAGTTTTTTATGTGTTTGAAGACTTCTTTTTCTGTTTTCTCTCAGCCTTCCCTAAACAAAACAAGTCACACTTCCTCTAATCCTTGCTCACAGATCAAGTTTTCCAGACTTTCAGTCTCTTTCTCTGGATTACAATTTCTTTGAAACATGGTGGCCAAACCTCGACACAACTCTCGTATTTAGGCATTGCCAACATAAAATTATCTGTGGCACACAGTACTCTTACATGATGTTTTCTTCCACTTTTGCCACAGCAATCTTGTTGACTGATGCTCGGCTGTGGCTGTGTATGACCCCTACATCCTCTCCTGTGGAACTGCTACCCTGCTGAGAGCTTCCAGGCCTATATTTATACAGCTGATTTTTCAAACTCTGAATTGTAGCCTGTCTTTTTTATACCATTTTTTGCTATGTGTCATGATCTTCTTGAAGTTCATCCTGTTCTCTAAAGTCCTCACAGGCTTTTGCAGATTGGTTGTGTCTGCTTATTTAACAATTAGTTACTCCATCATCTGGAGTGTTAATAGGAGTAGTGTTCTGTACCAGAAGCAGGACAGACTACTGGGGATAGCACAGCACAAAGGGATTTTGGCATTATACAGCTGAGTGCAGCTGTGGTTTTTTTTCTGGCAGTGTTGCAGCCATGTCATAGCAGTTTTCTCTAAATCTTGTATGCCAAGATTGCTCCTGAAAATCTCATGAAAGGCAGAGTCCACAACCCCACTACCATCAAGACTCCTGTCTACATGGCTTGTTACCTTGGTTAGGTGGCTCACCTAAATAATTTTATTTTTCTTTGTCATGATAGGGCCTCTGATGATTACCTAAGGAAAGACATTTGGTCTTCATGGTATTTGAAGTAACGTTTCTTCTTCATTAAGAGAATTTGGATTGATTTCACAGCAATTAGGCGGTATCTGCCCACCTAACCACAAAACACATTTATAGTCACAAGATGATTGTTATTTACATATTACCATTTTTAAATTGAAATAACCAGAAAATCCTACACTTTTTGAAGCTGCTTTTGGGGGATTAGATTTTATTTCTTTCAGCACTATTACAGGCTGTCTAAGTGAACAGAAACTGCTTACAGAAACATATACCAGGATTTCCATAGGAAATCTTCCCTTCCTGTATTTAAGACTAATCTGGTATTAATGTGTATCTTTAATCAGAGGCAGGCCTCTAGTTCAATTAATCATGCAAGGGCTGTTCTGAACTTAAGAGCACTTACGGGCATATAAGAAATGTAGCAGTAGGGAGCAATTGATTATCTTTTGGTAGCAGCGTGCTTCACTTGATACAATTTCTCTAACTGAGGCCCGAATGATGGAGCTGGAACTTAGATTTCAGCCAGAGGGAGGGGTTCCTGGAGTAAAACCTCAGAACCAAATGCCACTGAATGTTCAGAGTGCTTTGCTCATTAATCTGATCCTACCAAATGATGTGGGAGTTTAAAAAAAAGAAAAATCTATAAAATAGCTTTATCTACTTCCAGCGGAGAACAATCTGGCTAGAAAATTTCTGATGAAACATTTTCTCATCAGGATATGCCATTCATTGAAATCAAAATGTTCCACAAGAGAATTTCCATTTTTGACCAATTTCCAATGGAATCTAGGCAGGTTGCCAAGACAACAGAGCCTGCCAGTTTGCCTGTCTGTCTTCTCAACAGCCCTTCTGGCT
Organism: Astur gentilis; assembly: GCF_929443795.1. Lineage (NCBI taxonomy): Eukaryota > Metazoa > Chordata > Aves > Accipitriformes > Accipitridae > Astur > Astur gentilis. The sequence continues at coordinate 26,050,816 of NC_064890.1, read as the reverse complement.
GGTTCTAGGGGATCTTAGGCTTACAGCCTCCTTCACTTTGGGGCTGACAGTGCTGAGAGCTGAGAAGGAAGGACCCTCCAGTTTATGGCTTCTTGGCAATCCGGATTCCCCAGACAAGAAGAGGGCGAGGCTGACAGGCTGCCCTAGAGCTGAGGCACCATGCCATTAAAAGACTCAACACTCCTTGGTTTCATTCCAAATTTTGAAATATTAAAATCTTCTACTGGAAAAAAAGTCTGTATTTCTTCATGCTGCTCTAATGAGTCTGTATTCCTGATCAGAGCCTCATACTGCAAGACAGTGCATATCCATTTTTACAAGCTGTTGTATGCAATTACACAAATATTAATGGGGCTCTGGCAGGCTGACTACGCATAGGCATATAAGTGATAAAGGTCACACCTGAACAAAGACAAGGCAGTAGTGCCTGTGGTGATGTGGTTACCTAACACTGCCATTACTAATGCTTTTCTTCACAGTACTTAACAACTAATTAGTTCTTCCAATATATCCTTGAAGTACTAATAAGTAATATTCCATTTTAGAGGCAAAAACCTGACATGGACATGTTACTGCTTTGCTCAGAACCACAAAACATGTCCGCATCAGCAGGTTTACTGTTGCATAGTCCAGCATATTCTGTTAGAGTCTTAGGTAACCTAAAATGACTTCTTTTGTGCCTTAGATCATCATCCAGTTCTGTCTTCAGCCAATGAAAACACCACCTTCCCTGCCTTTTCTTTCCACTTTTCATATTGTCCTGGTTTCAGCTGGGATAGAGTTAGTTTCCTTTCTAGTAGCTGGTATAGTGCTATGTCTTGGATTCAGTATGAGAAGAATGTTGATAACACACTGATGTTTTCAGTTGTTGCTCAGTAGTGTTTAGACTAAGTCAAGGATTTTTCAGCTTCTCACGCCCAGCCAGCAAGAAGGCTGGAGGGGCACAAGGAGTTGGGAGGGCACACAGCCAGGGCAGCTGACCCCAACTGGCCAAAGGGGTGTTCCATACCATGTGATGTTATGCCCAGTATATAAACTGGGGGGACTTGGCCTGGGGTGATTGCTGCTTGGGAATTAACTGGGCATCGGTCAGCGAGTGGTGAGCAGTTGCATTGCGCATCACTTGTTTTGTATATTCCAATTATTTTATTATTATTATTATTGTCAATTTTTTTATTTGTATTATCATCATCATTGTCATTTTCTTCCTTTCTGTCCTATTAAACTGTTCTTATCTTAACCCATGAGTTTTACTCTTTTTTTTCCCTATTCTCTCCCCCATCCCACTGGGTTGGGTGGGAAGTGAGTGAGCGTCTGCGTGGTGCTTCGTTGCTGGCTGGGGTTAAACCACGACACACGTGCTAGTCTTACAATCAAGGGGCTTATTCCCCTTACAGCTCAGCTCACAGAGGGAGTATGTGACTGTTTCTTATCCACTTCCATGGGATGGCATCGCCTCTGTCTCAAACTTAGCCTAACATGGCAACATGACCTATGTACTGATTCTGCTGTTGGCTTGGGGATCTACAGGAAAAGGACAATAGAAAACAGCTATGGAGATGGTAGTGACATAAAAGCCACGCCAGATTTTTCCAAAAAGGCTAGTTGCTATTCATGTTATTCATTGTTGTTTGGCATTCCCACACTAAAATGTTTTGGGAAAAGCTCCAGTATCCCTTTCATGATGCACAATGTCAAATATAGAAAAATATACAATTAGAATTACTAACTGTAATGAAAACTACTAACAATCAGCTAAATTGGGGTAATGTGTGGCCTGCCAAATAGCAGAGCTTCAGTCCAGAAAGACCTTTGGAAACTTGATGATTGGGCCAACAGAAACCTCATAAAGTTGTAAGAGGGGAGGTGTAAGGTTCTGCACCTGGAGCAGGATAACCCCATGCACTAAGAATTAACTGGCTGAGTAGCAGCACAGATGAAAAGGGCTGGCAGTGGGGGTCACAGTGGATGCTAAGTTGAATATGAGCCACTAACATGGTGAGGGGGTAGGAGCATGTGATGTACAAAGCCTGAGGGAGTTTGTTCAGCCTGAAGAGAAAGCCAAGAGAGTATTCCAATTGCTGTTTTAAACTGTCTAATGAGGGAGGGAGGGCTTAAAGATAAGACAGAGCTAGTCTCCTCAGAACTGTACAGCAAGTGGACAAGAGTCCACATTCAAGATCTGCAACAAGGAAGATTTCAACCAGATAGACAGACACAAAGCCCACAGTGGGAGAGATTAAGCAGAGTGGGAATGACTGCCAACAGAGGCTCTGGAATCTCCTTCTTTGGAAATACTCAAAGCCTGGTTGGAGAAGGCCCCGAGCATCTTACCTAACTTCAAAGCCAGCCCTGCTTTGCACATTAGGTTGGACAAGGTGATCTAGAGCAGACTTTTCCAATCTAAATTATTCCATGCTTCTGTAACTGTGCTCTCATGGTGAGTAAGACAAACTATACTGGGCTCTGGCAGGAGGACACTGGTCAGCAGATCAGTGGGAGCTCTTATCACCCTTATTCAGAACTGGTGAGGCTGTCTTTGGGGTGCTATGTGCAGGTTAAGGATCACCAGTTGAAGAAGGATGTCAAGAACTGAGTAGGACCCACAACACAGGCAAGGGCTTGAGACACTTGACTGATAAGCTATAGCTTATCAGCTAGCTGATTAAACTTAGTTTATCCCATAAACCAGAGCTTATGGGATTTAAGCTTGTTCACTCTGGAGAAGAGGAATCTCAGGGGTGATCTGATAGCAGCCTACAACTGCTTGAGGGACAGTTAGAAAGACAACAGTTCCAAACTTTTCTCAGCAGTGACAGACACCTTGGCAAGGAGTGACAGCCACAAGATGCCAATTGGGAGGTTCTGTTTGGACATTAGGAATAACTTTTTCTCTAGGAGAGTGGCTCAGCAGGGAAACTAGTCACCCAGAGAGACTCTGCAATCTCTGTCCTTGCAGGTTTGCCAGTCCTGACTAGACAAAAGCTAGCTGACCTGATTTAATGTTGGCTATAGTTCTGCTTTGAGTGGGAGGATGGACCAGTAAACCCCCGTAAGTCCCTTCTAACCAACATTTCTATGATTCCATTAAAATTATATTTTCTAAAATTCTGTTTTATTAACATTAAGTACAATTGTCTAGCTGAAACCAAGACCTCTGGAAGTTTGTTTATTGCAAATAAACAGCATATCAGGGTAGGACATACTGTGAAAAAACCCTGTTATGTTGTACTCATGATTTTTCCTAACCTTTTTTCCCCAAGTATATAGTACTAGCCACTGTCAAATACAGAGCTAAAGGGACCATTAGATTGACCTATCTATTAAGGAAAATACCAGTTCCGGATTCCTAAAGAAAAGCATAAAAGCTTTTCCCACAACTGTAGAACGTAAATATTTCCTGAAAGTGATAAAAAGTCTCACTATCTTCCCAGTCAATGGTCATGGCCAGTAGACACAGTGTGTTCAGATACTGCCTCTGAGCAAGCATGAAATCCTGGCACTGTGCAACATCTGTGAAAGTTTTCCTATTGATTTCAGCGGAGCAGGATTTCAAGCAGATAGTCTTAATCTGCCCATTTATGAGACTGTAAGACGGTGGTAATTTACCACTCACTTGACTAAAATTGAAAAGTATGTGTATTTTAGAAAGTAAATTAAGCAAAAGGGTGTGCCTTGTATAAGGATAAATATGTATTGGCAAAGATGAGGCATTGGATGTATTCACCTTTGACTACTTACCTAACATGCTTTGCACATAATAAATGTGTTTTAAAATATCCTTATTTTTGCCAAATATACTGCCAAGGGATGAATATGGGGGAAATCCTGACTCCTTTGAAGTCATGGCAACCTTCCCATTGCCTTTATTGGCCAACACCTTGTATGGACATAACTGTGTGAGGCACATGAAATGAAATTTTAACAAATGTGATCAAGAGTTGCTGGCAGAGTTGTATCTAAGACCAAATTATCTGTTATGTAGTGATTAAACTTTATTTCCTGCTTAGTCAAACATCCAGTCACGTTACAGGACAACAACTACTATGCCGTAGATGGAAAACACAGAGTGACTGGGAAGCAGATGAAAGGCTGGTGTCTTAGCCTATCTCAAAGCTCAGGCTCTTCTTTCTGTCTGTCACAGCATTCTTAGGCTAACCCACACTCAAGTTTCTTGCCTTAAGGATGATCTTATTCCTTGATTTTGTTTCCAAAATACTGGGGCCCCAATTTAACTCTCATTGACTTCAAAGTGAGAAGATTCACTCCCACTGTGGATACACTTTCATCTACTGTATTGCAATATTTTGTATTTAATGGACTATTTTTAAATGAAATTCCAAATCTGTAGTTATACAAAACCTTTGGGTGGTTGTCGTGGTTGAACACCAGCCAGCAACTAAGCACCACGCAGCCGCTCACTCACTCCTCCCCACACCCAGTGGGATGGGGGAGAGAATCAGAAAGAAAAAAGTAAAACTTGTGGGTTGAGATAAGAACAGTTTGAGAGGACAGAAAGGAAGAAAATAATAATGATAATAATAAAAAAAATAAAATTACAATACTAATAAAATAATTGGAATATACAAAACAAGTGATGCACAATGCAACTGCTCACCACTCGCTGACCAATGCCCAGTTAGTTTCTGAGCAGCGATCCCCCCAGGCCAAGTCCCCCCAGTTTATATACTGGGCATGACATCCCATGGTATGGAACACCCCTTTGGCCACTTTGGGTCAGCTGCCCTGGCTGTGTCCCCTCCCAACTTCTTGTGCCCCTCCAGCCTTCTTGCTGGCTGGGCATGAGAAGCTGAAAAATCCTTGACTTAGTCAACACTACTGAGCAACAGCTGAAAACATCAGTGTGTTATCAACATTCTTCTCATATTGAATCCAATACCAGCTACTAGAAAGAAAATAAACTCTATCCCAGCCGAAACCTGGACAGTGGTTTTGAGTCAATCTGAAATTTATGTATCTTTGGGCTTCTGCTACTATTTGTCTTCGCTTGCTTTGACAGTTCTCATTCCTCTGTATGTTGCAGTGCTTGGGAACTCCATTGGAAACTATTCTTCCTCTTGGATAGGATTTTTTAGTCTTATAACCTAACACTTCTCCAGGAGACAAAAAAAAAGAAAAATTGGATGCAAGAGTAAGAGAAGGAGTTAATTTTCTTGAGCCTTCTGCTTCACTCCGTTGAGTACCCAGCCAGTCAGAAAAACCCAGATGAAAAGGCATTTTATACATGTAAAGTTAAGTACAGGTCAATCTGGCACAGAGTGGGGAACCCCACCTAGAGAAGTCAGAGATACCAGTATAAGGTTAGTTACACCTTTGCTTATCTTTTCTGACATGGGTTTCCAGTCCAATATATTCCCTCAGACTTTCTATTCATAGTTTAGCTTATGCATTGCCTAAACAGTTTCCCAGCTGTCTGAAATAATCTAAGAACTTAAATCAGCTTATTTGTAATTTAAATGGTCATCACACCCGAGTTACGCTGCGGTCTGGCATTATGAGTGCACTGGCATCATGACCAATTTGGAAAACTAGTCTGCAGCACTGCTCTGCCAGGCGTGCATGCTCTTACTTTACCCATTTTAGCAGTAGACTGCTGCTTTTATGAATCACCTTCTGAACTACTGGGGTTTTGCCACTTGTCAAGGATTCCTAAGTGTCTGAGTGTCTGTGTGTCTACAATTCCAGGACATACAGCCACTTCTCAAGTGCTTACTTGTGCTACAGTGTGTAGGCACAGCATGAGAGGTTTGTAGCATATGGGGCCCACTGTACAACTGATTTGCACATGCACTGGAAGTAAGACACATTTTGAACACCGATTTTGCAGCACATACGCTGAAGTTCAATCCACATGTGCATAATAGCTCTAATGCATCTGGGATACATCAGGCTCCATGCACATGCAAGCATGTATGAGCTGTCTTAGTCTGAAGGAAGATTACAGGGTTAGAGTAGGCAGAGTTGAAAAGATGATGGTCTTTCTCTGGCTTAATTGGACTCACTAGCAGAATAAGATGCCTTCCTGTAGCATCACTGGTTTTAGACAACACAGATCCTTTCCCCAAGGCTGCAAGATAGTTTCAAATCAGAGGGCCAGGGTGCTCATACCTGAGGGAAGAAAACAAGAAGTGTTCTCATCTCAGCCTCATACCTGGGTAAAGCCTATGTAAAACTTCACAATTACAGATTCAGAATTAATGGCTATGCATGAATTGTTGCTTCCTTAAAGCCCGTGGTAGTGCAGCATGACCTCCCCCTCAACCTGGCTGGCCAGGATGGACATCTGCCACGTGGCCAGAGTGAAAAAGATATGGTGTATGAAGAGACACTGCTGTGGCTATCTGCCTTACATACTTAATGGCAAGTGTGTAGGAAACTTTCTCAGAAGTAGAACCGTGCTTCTTATAAGGACATGGTGCTATCCTTTTATCCCAGTGCTTTGAGAGCTCTCTCATGCAGCGCAAAGCAAGGAACAGAATGTAAACCTGTAAGTCAGGTATCAACTCAATAAAACAAACCAAACAAAAAAATTAGGCTTCATTGCTGAAAGCAGACAGACAGACAGCTAATGCTGCAGTAGCTGCTGAAAACTAAAAGTAATTTTGTTTTCTTCGTATACAAGAGAACCACTAAACTTTCCCACAGAGCTTCCTGAGTCTGAGCAGGCTGCGCACACGTACGTATGGTACAGTATATTTCCACTGTAGTCACTTCCATTGTGTAGAGAGGCTAGTTTTGCATAAGCTGAGCAATAGTAGAGGGTCTTATCGCAAACTAATTTACTTCTTGCTTCTCCCTTTTTACTGCCACGGGCCTGTGAATTCAGTAGCGGTACTCACAACCACACCTCTACTCAGAGATAACACTTTCTCTTGCAAGACGCAGCTATTGCAACATCGGTAAATACCATATTTTCTCTGTTAGCTCGGAAGCAAACTATGACACAATATCAATTCAACCCTAACTGCAGTGGCTTGAGGTATGAAAGTCTGTACAGGTACAGGTTTTTCCATGTTGTTTTGCTGAAGTACTTCAGCCATGATGCAGAGCTTGTAAGCTGTTCTGATCCTGAGTCTGGGCTGAACTGAAACTGTCAGCTCAGATGATTTTTGTGATGTAAATGCAGACCTCGTGTGAGAAAACTGCCTCAATTTTGACTTTAAACTACAGATTAAAAAATAAATTAGTTCAAATGCTACTGTACTTTTAAGATCTTCAAGCTAAGGCCATGAGAAAAGAATGATATCTAATTTTTTTTTTTTTAATTGTTTCTTGAAGAAAGGGTTATTAATACGGTGGTAACAGGTTACAGCATTTAATGCTGTAGCCTTGACGTTTCTTATTAAATATTTAACTGCTGGCAACTGTGTACTTCACAAACACCTGTGAAAATGAAACCTGGTTTTTGGGAACACAAGGTTGATAGTCATAAAATAAAGATGACAACATGGATAAAAAGAAATATTATAAAGTTGTCACATGATTTGTTAGCTCCAGAACAAGATTTGAGACTTTTTTGATATTTACTTGAATACATAATATTTTTTCTGTGGGTCCAAAGGCTTGTAGACTCACTGGAATAAGTGCATTTAACTAAAAAACTGGGGGGGTTTTCAGGATTGTATGTAAAACTCTCCTTGTATATTTAAAGCATACCATTTCGGAAATATGGTGGTCAAAATAAAGCAAACAGGTGAAAAGGTGGAGAACTTCACAAAGATAGCAACACTGTGCACCTTTGTACCCAACCTCAGTATAATTTCTTTCACAACAGCACTTTTACAATAGGAAACATCTGAGTCATTTTGCTTTTGCGAGCTAAAAGTTGGTGCTGATCAAAGTCTCTGTAGGAATTTTACCCTGGCAAGTAAATGAAACATGGCAAATCAAGAATTATTTCTCTAATTCTTGCATTAAAGTGCTAAATTTTTTTCCACAGGAATAATAAGAAATATGGTAAATCTAGTAAATTGCCTAAGCACCTACAGAGCTCTCTTATTATACCTTGCACTTCTCTATCCGTATTTTGCTGCATTATATGGGAGCATTTCAATTTTGGTTGTAAGGAAGGCCTAGTAACACCTAGTTTGAACAAGGAATACTCTGAGCTGCTGAGGAGTAACCTTGGCAAAGACTACTTCTCAGAAAGAGCTTACACAAGTCCATTTCTAGTTATTTCTGAAGAGAGCAGTTTATTATTTTCTCTTCAGTATATTCAATCACTTGAATCACTTCAATTTTCCTAGTAAGGGCAGAAATACCTATTTAATGTTTGATTAAACTGGCTGTAGTCATCTTGAGTGAAATCTCAAATGAATAAAAAGTGGATGAACAAAACACTGATCACAAATAATGACAGTATTACATACTTGGTATTGTCATATTTGAGCACCAGAATAGCATTCCTGCCCACGTAGCTAGAATATACTAGGTATATATAAAAGCAATTTATATTCTGTCTTATTCTTTCTTAATAAATAACACATACAAAATACAAAAACCTATAAAATATATTACATCAACAGGCCTGGAAGTTGAAGACCTCTGCTCACCCCAGGTGAAAGTCAACCATTCTTGAACCAAGCCTGATGAAACTGGCTTTGTGCCTAGTGACTGTGGTGGGAGTGAGAATACCTTTTTTGTATGTGTTGCTAAGTCATTTAGCATGTTCGCCTCAGTTTATCTATTTGAAAGAAAAAGGGAAGGAACTCATTGGTACTTCACAAAACATCACACACCCCCAAACACCGCTCGAATAGAGTGATGAACACCACATGAGGATAGATAAGTGCCATAAATTGGACTTAGGGGGGAGCTGCAGGCTCTCAGGCAGTACGCGCAGGCACTCACTGCTCTCTGCTCCTGCGAGCGTGTCTCATGCCTGTCCCAAATGACAATCCCTAAGGAGCAGGAAAGATTTCATTCTCCGTCCTCTGGCACTGCTTTCAGCTCTTCTGTTGAAACTGCCAGCACAGATGCCGGTTAGTGGCAGGAGCAGTGATGATTTTGTGATGAAGTCGTGCATCTCTTGGGAGCTGGATGAAATCCGCCTAACTTATTTTGCAGGACTTATTTCAGCAGACTGTGTTACAACCTCTTTCAGTCACCCTGAGCCTTACTCGATTCAGATGAGCAACAGATTCAGAAAACGAAGAGGAGTTTAACTGCACTTTTGAAATGGCATTACCATATCTATTCCTGTTTCTATATGTAGTCATATTTTCTTAGCACTGTTTCTGAGCCATAGTGATTTTTGACAGCTTGTTCCCTAATTTGATTCCCCAAGAAGAGACACAAACCTGGATGGCAGATGAGATGCTTTTATTAGACACACATCCACCAATGTGCTGGGAAGGATCGGGCAATCAATTCTGCCTTGCCCTTGCCCTTCCAGCATGTTCATTGATAACGGCCACAGCCACAGAGCAGCCCTGTGCGAGTCACTGCTTAATGTGTCCATCTACCCATTGACCTTCGGATGGGCCTGTGTGTTCTCTTGATGTTCCTCCATATACAGATACCACAGAAAGTTTTAGCTTGTGGCCTGCTCTTCTTGTTTCACACCAAGGTTGATGTGATGTTCTGTGTACATGCATCGATTGGCTGTAACTACAGTGTTGCCTACTATTTCCTTTTTATTTGCTTAGTTACTACTGTGGTTAAGGCTTTAGGCTTGCCAAGAGAGCCACGGTGAACAACAAGCAAATCTCCAAGTTTGCAAAAGGTTTCTGTGTCACACAGTCCCTAGGAGGAAAATAATACAAAGTTCAGAATAAAGAAGACCCCGTTTGCACAGTAAGTACCTCAGCACTTCCATTTCTCCCTTAAAATAGAGGGAGATGTTGTGGTATCCAAGATGATATTGAACAGCAACTACAGGCAAAGAAAGGCTTTTCAGTGGCAATTTTTATCCACAGTAAGTTATAAACATATCATGGAGCGTCATGACTGTATTATGGATGTATGGAGATGGAGTTAATTCTTCCCACAGCAGCCCTCGTAGTGCTGTGCTCTGCACTGGTAGCTAGAAAGGTGTTGATAACACACCAGAGTTTTGGCTGCTGCTGAGCAGTGCTGGCACAGCGTCAAGGCTGTCTCTCCAACGTTTTTCCCCCAGCAGGCTGGGGCTGGGCAAGATCTTGGGAGGGGACGCAGCCAAGGCAGCTGACTCAAACTGCCCAAAGGGATATTCCATACCATATGACGTCAGCTCAGCAATAAAAGCTAAGTAAAGGGAGGAGTAAGTGGGGACATTCGTCATTTATGTTTGTCTTCCGGAGCAACCGCTATGTGTACTGAAGCCCTGCTTCCCGGGAACTGGCCAGACATCGCCTGTCGATGGGAAGTACAGAATAAAATCTTCTGTTTTCTTTTGCTTTTGCGCGCGACCTTTGCTTTTACTTTATTGAACTGTCCTTATCTCTACCCATGAGCCTTTCTTTATATTTTCTCCCCTGTCCAGCTGAGGAGGGGGAGTGATAGAGTGGTTTTGGTGGGCACCTGGCACCCAACCAGGGTCAACCCACCACAATGGCAAATATTGAAGTTGTCATATATGATAGGCGTACAAGATAATACAAGTTCCTGCTCTGCTGGTCGTTTCTTAACCTTTTGAAATTCCTTGGCTATATTTACTATTTTGCAGGCAAAGGAATGGAATGCTTACAAAGCAAATGAAGTTGAACCTTCTTGTACCAGTGCTGCATTTGGCCCTGTACAGGTGGTCAGAAAGCATCAAGCCACTTTATAAATGTTCAGTACAATGCATGATGCTGGAGTCTAGCTGGGAGAGATAACTAATTTAACACAGCAGTTTCTGTCTTCTAGTTTAAAGCAACATTTAAGTATTCTACCTGCATCTGTAATTTCTGTGTATATGACTTGCTATGCAAAAGTACTGTAACACATACAGACTTTGGTCATCTAGAAGAGTAACGCTTAACACTACGAGACCGGATGAAAGAGTGCAGAGTAACATAGTTATAGTCAATCTGTTTTACAGATTATTAATATAATATAATATAATATAATCATTTTTTGTAAAATTGCTTCAGGAACAAGAATAGGCTGTCCTATATCCCTGGAAAAGTACTGCTGTGCAAAATAACAAGCAGAGGTGTGGTGTGATTATCTGTGGACTGACTGCACTTACAAGGCACTCTTCTGTGCATACAATATGAAGTTCCATCAGCCCTATGACACCTCTGGAAATCATAAACGTGTTCCAAAAAACTTTGTTCCCTTAACTGAATTGTCCAACAAGCCTCCTCTAATCAATAGAGATAGGCAATTGCAGTTGGCTGGGCTGAATCACTTTAAAGGTATCTCTTACCACTTGCTGCAAATTAATACCCTAAGCAATGAATTCTGCACTACAGTTAGGAGCTTAAAATAACTGAGATGAGCTGTGCAAATGGCTGTCCAAATTTCACAACATCCAAGAAAATGTTTGCACTGTTATACTTGAAAACAACATTTTTTTCTTTCAGTTCTGTATCCTGTGGTTGCAGAAGGGGGACTAGAAGGGGTGCTTCATCCTGCACTGCTAGAAAGGAGCTGACCACTTTCTCAAGGGTTGACAAATGTAACCATTTCACAGGCAGAGTATAAGGGGATGTGGTACCATTCACCATAAGGTGAAATGATACCATTTATTCTTCTTGGATATCTACAGAAAAAAAAAAAAATCCTGATCTTGCTCTTTATTACTGCTCCTTAATTGATTTCAAAAACAAACAGCACTTCAGGCAGAGCATTTCTAAAGACTAATGTCAAGAAAAGCCACAGGCTTCCAAGGATAGACCGAACCCTTTTTTTTTTATATCAGCATAAACAAGCTCTGCGTAATTCAGTTTCTAATTGAGTTGCTCATCTCAGTCATAGCTGCTTGTCTAATTACTCTAGAAAATTAATTTTATTTACTTGACTGCCCTTTAAAAATGATTACTTCTGTGATACTGCAACTTAAGGGTAATTAGTTATTTGGGAGCTGAGGTGTCTTTGTGATCTAATGACTATGAGAAAAGTGAAATCTCCATGCAGGCAAAGTTTATTTTTAGTGCCGTGATTTCTACATTTACTGTAAGATAAATGCAAGCCTGGGACATCAGATTTTGAAACTTTTTAGATAGCTTATGCTAATTTATGTAATGTGCCAGATTCATCTCTGTCAACTCTCAGTCAAAACCAGTAAGTCTGTCATCAGTTTTAGTTATTGGAATATAAGAATTTGACTGCATAAAGCAGAGGGGCTTCATCTGGGTGCTATTAATAGAAGACAGACTGGTGGAGCTGAGGTTGTTCAAGAGAAGGAGGAGTATGGTGGAACAATGAAGTTGAGAGAGACCAAAGGTTGACCCTAGCTCTAGGGCATGACCTTGGCTAGAGATAAATGAATGGGCTTTTAGGGGTGTGTGTAGACTGAAGGAAAACTCAAAATGAATGAATAATTTATTCTTACTTGTTTCTTCTTCCTCAGTGCAAAGATATAGAGCTTGGTACATGTTTGAAAATAAAGAGAACATTAACAAAGAAACACACCACCAACCACTTTTGTGTCTAGGTAGAGTAACCAGCAACTCCACCATTTTTGGCTAGCTGCTTAGGATGAAGGGAATAGCAGTATTATATAAAAATGCTGCTTTGTCAAGAATATTTTGAGTCTCGTTATGTTAGAACAACATTATGGTTTCATGACGGTTTCAAGGTTTACATACAGTTTCAAGGCCAGGTTGGATGGGGCTTTGAGCAACCTGGTCTAGTGGAAGGTGTCCCTGCCCATGGCAGGGGGGTTGGAACTAGGTGACCTTTAACGTCCCTTCCAACCCAAACCATTCTAATGAGTCTCTGATTCTATGCGTTACCAGTCCCAAAGGAAGTCCAAAGCAATGGTTGCTTGTGTAAAATTTCACTATGTGTCTCCTACAAAGTGAAGCCTTTCAGGTGCTTTTAGTGCAATATGAGAGGGGGGGAAGATAGGTGCAATCATATCAGCAGATCAATAATTGTGCGTGTGCAGGTAGGGATTGTCCCTTGCAGCATGTTGTGGGGACAGAGGCTTAGCAGGAACGTGCCTCCTCTGCCTCTATGGATCCTAACAGGAGCAGCTCCTTCAGCCTCTCGTGCCAACCCTTGTGACTGCTGGTATTAGCTATTGAGATTACACAGCATTTTTAATGGTCATACTTGTTTTTCAGTATCTTATTTTTTAAATTTTAGATGCTCAGAGCCCATTACGGTTGAATTTGTTGAGAAACATGGCTAAATGAGAAAAGAATCTGACACAGAAGTTCATTAGAGTTGGGAAAGCACCATTTGCTATGCTTGCCAAAGCTTGACTGCATTTTAAATCTCCAAATATTCTCAGCTCTGGAAGTGAAGCATGACTTCTTTTGTAACGCAACAAAACAAAATACGGCTTGTGTAAGTTCAGTAAGGGCCTTTGGAAGCTAGGAAGGACTTAGGGAGGTAGAAGATTAATAATCTGAATGGCAGAAGAGCAGCAGACAAAATAAATTGGAAGGAAAGAGACCATAATAACTAACATGCATATCTTGGTATCAGAAAACAAATTCCAAACTTGTGACTCTTCTCTTCCTAGCATAGCATCTTATTATTACTGTCTGCTTTTCCAGGAGTTCAAGTGATTAAGCAGGCACTGAGAATGAAGTTAAATGTTAAAAATTAGGTTCAAAATTGGTGCATTAAAATGAGAAGAGATTTTTAATTCACATGTTTAGAACCTAAAGCATGACAGAATTGAGGATCTCTGTGCAATTTGATTTGCTTCTTTCATGCATAAACATTGTGATTGTCTTTAAGAATATGAAACCCTACTGCCATTTTTCAGTAGTTTCCTACCTCATACGGTGATTTGGATTAAAAAGAACTCTTATTTTCTTTACAGAGATTTCAGAAGAGCTGTTAATAGAATAAGCTAAGTAATTCAAAACCATTATTATAGTTATCTGCATAATGCAACTGTTACATTATGTGGTGTCATTATTCTCATTCTATAGGCAGAGGCAGAGAAATGAAAGCCAAAATTATCAATACAAAATATATGCCAATTTCTACTGTTAAAAAAAAATAAAAATCAGGGCCCTAAATTTTCAAAGCATGAGGCTCACTTATTGGCCAAGACAGAAAGTTAAATGTAAAAAAAATTGTCTAGAATCACAGAAGCAGTCCATAGCTGAGGGAAGGTTAGGATTCAGTCCCCCAGGAAAGCACTCAGCTATCTAGCCTTAAGGCCATTACTTGCCATCCTGCTTTTCCCTAGCTTACCCACTGCACATCTACTTATGTCTTTAAAGGAAGCAGCCTACAGTCTCTACCCTTACAGGCTCCAGATTTGTCCCAGTGCATCACCCATTCCCTTTGTGAAATTGGAATATCTTGTCATTAACTTACAATTAAAAATGATATCATAACACTTAGGCACAAGGAAGAACAAACTGAGATTGCATGAAGAGCCCTAACTGGCACATCTTACAAGCTTGGCTTTACTAACTCATTTTTTCAACGTTTTTATTAGGAGGGAGGAAGCTAATTTCCAACATGTTTCCAGAGAGGGCATGGTCATCAGAATGCTGGAGTTGTACTGATCTTCAGTGTTAGTAATAAAGCAGTCAGCCATCCAAGTAATCTTACAGTAACTATTGTGTACTCAGCTGCTCAAATGAGTGAAAGGAGAAGGAATAATTACAAATTTCAAAGCATAGTGCATTTTTTTTAAATGGTACAGGACAGTATACTGCAACTTCATTCTTTTGCACTGTGTATTAATTACCTGTCATCTTTGAGATGTCTGAGTCTGATCCAGCTCATACCGAAATGTCTGAGGACCTTTCCATTGACTTCAACAAGCATGATAGCATCTCTGGATGGCTCTAAGATTTGTTGGTATTTGACTTGAACTATGCAGATTCAGCACCTGCAATTTCATATTACTGTTGTTAGCTCTTTTCTCCTAAACAGGGTGGTTTCACAGAGCTTAATCATTCTTTCATTTGTCTGTTTGGAATGATGCTTTGTGGTCATTGTATCGTCATGTATTTTTAAAGATATGTCCTGTAGTAGCTGAACCTGAGACCAAACTCTGTCGAATCATGAAGAGAATGTCACTACCTCACTGCAGCTTTTCAAGGAGCTCCTTAATGTTCTGATTACAGCTGTACAAACAGAAATCTAGAAAGAGAGGGAAACGGCAAAGACTTATAACCAACAAGCCCCTACCATACCCACGACTGCAATGAAAGTAAAACTACAACAACAATCCCTCCTGCTGGAAAAATGCCAAGTGTGACTTGGGCTGAGCCCAAGATTTCTGCAAACTATATAAAAATAAAGTTATCACTTGAATAAACAACACTGTAAGGTTCAAAAACCCACCTCTTTCTCAAACATTCCTACTCCGTGCTATCAGGGCCACATGGGCTGTGTCTGGTACATTCTCCTCTGAACACACGCAGAGGGAGGCTTGCATTAATGTGCCGCGACATGGGTATACTGCATCCCAGGGCTCCCATGTGTAACCAGAGCACCCAGACCCCTACAAACTCACCAGCCCATTCTCGGGTCTCCCCAGGGAACCCTGTCCAGCACTGCTGCAGTGTGGGTGCCCCAGCAGACGAGGCTGACTGCAGCCGTGAATGTAAGGAGGGGGAAGAGAGAGGCAGTACACAGCGCTGGTGGTTCCCACGTCCGTGGCTGGGGATGTCGCTTCACATCACCTTCTCTTGTAAATCAACTCTTACGTTTTCTTGTTTATTACTTGGTAGAGACTGGCCAACTCTATCACTTCTTGTAATAGTTTGCTGGGGTTTTCTGTGCTTTTTACACCATCACCACATTTTTGCCAGCATTGCCAGATTTCTAGCAATGTGACTGGATGCTACTGCTCTGACTGAGCTTCCCAGACACTGGGCAGCCCTGAGAAATGAGTGCTTTCTACTTCTACTTTGCATATGCAACGAGTCAGTTGCAGTTAAGATATTCCATGTGTTGCAGAATATGGTGGTTGACCTTGGCTGGCTGCCAGACACCCACCCAGCTGCTCTCTCACTCCCCCTCCTCAACACAACAGGAGGACAAAATAAGGCAAAAAAGCTCATGGGTAGAGATAAAGACAGAGAGACCGCTTGCCAGTCACCACCACAGGCAAAATACACTTGACTTGGAGAAGATTAACGTAATTTATTGCCAACTAAAAAAAAAGAAGAGTAGGATAGTGAGAAAGAAAGATAAAACTAAAACACCTTCCCTCCACCCCAGACCTTCTTCCTGGGTTCAACTTCACTCCTTTGTTCCCAACTCTTCTACCTCTTCTACCTCCTCCTCCCCCAAGTGTGCAGTCAGTGCAACTTGTCCGGAATGCGCTGGGTTGCAGCACACGTCCAGCTCAGCTCTGCAACCGATCTGTGACTGCATCTGTGCCACCTGCAGCGAGTCAGCGTGCCGGTCAGGTGTAGCCTGGCCATCCTCATGGCCCACGGCTTCCCAGAAGACTGCTCCGGCCCTTTCTTCCCATGCTTGCAGCTGCATAACTCTCTTGCACTAGCACGCCTCACACCACATGATATGCTGATTCAGTTTCTTAATCTGACGAAAAACTGCTCCCTTTTCATTTGCAGAGTTAGTTTTCTGACAAGTTTGTTTCCTGACAGATGGTGAGGATCTAACTAACCAAGTTAGTTCAGCTGTAAGATTTAACTGTGTGTGAACAGCCGTGATGGGCACTCTGCATACTGTGTATGCACATTTTTATTCCCAGAAATCCCAGATGAAAATGTGGGATGCTTCTTGAATGTGGAGTGGGGACAGGTATACATGATTTAGAGGAGTTGCAAATCCCCATGCCAGAGTCTGTTACCAACTTGGAGCTCTGGGGAAGAAACTGAACAAGCTTGCAGGATGCCCTATTTTGCACATTATACTCCAGCCAAAAAATGTTCCAAATTGCACAAAACAATTAAAACCAGGCAAAGGACTTGATAATAGGCAAGGAAACCAAAAATCTCCCGCTGAAGGTCCAGAGAACGATAAGGATGATTAAACATATGGAACAGAAAGGAAAGGATTTGCTTAATAGACAAGGCTATTCAGCCGGGAGCATTCCCCTGAGATACAATATGATAGATGCCTATAAAATCATGAGTGTCGTAGTAAAGATGAATAGGGAATAACTGTTCACTGTTTTGCTAAACCACAAATCATTAGCAACTGGGGGAGTATGCCTTGTTGCTATGCTTGTCTATCAGTGTCAGGATGCTAGGCTGGATGGACGTTTAATCTGAAGCAGTACAAACACATTATTAATGATAGGCTATAGTTTAAGTTGAGCAAGAGATACAGGTATAGTATTATTTCTTGAACATTTGAAAAATGATCATTAATTACTATGCTATGATCTTTTTCATTACATATGTCCTCATCAAGCACTGCAGGTAAACATGAGCGTTAGCTTTGACCCCAGCCAAGGTGATAATACTGATGTTTTCCTCAACTTGGACCTTTACAGGGGGTGAGAGAGCACCCCAGAAGATGCTGCATGTTCCTTACTCCTGAAGGTCAAGCAGCCCTATCCAGACAAGCAGGAAGCCTGGGTGGAAAATGGTGGGACTGCCTGAGGACTGGACATGAGGAGCAAATAGGGACAAAAGAGCCACAGCAGAGAAACTCAGTAGATTCTTTGCTTCAGTCTTGGGAAGGCTCCCATAACCTATGCATCCTTTATAGCAGAGAGATCAGATGAGATAGATTGGTTTGAAGTAGGCATACCAAAAGTATTTAAACTAACCAGAAGACTGAAATGTTAACAAGTCATCAGGACCAGATGGCATTCACCCGACTTCAGAAGGAAATGAGACATAAAACTGCAGAACTGTTGGCCATCTACAGCAAGTGCTGGAGGGGGGAACCTGGGAGCTACTGACTGCTGAATACATGAATAAACAGTCTATTGAAAAAGCGTAGGAATGGCTGGGGTGAAGGGGTGTCCTGCCTCCCTGGCCTGCTGGAGTGCTACAGCATGGACAAAGGGGATAGTATATTTGAATTTCCAGAAAGCCTTTGACCGCATTACATGCCAAAGGTTACAAAAAAACCCACCTTACACTGCCACAGGATTGCAGGAAATGACCTTTTATTAATTGAAAGATGGTTAAAGGATGGGAAATAAAGACTAGCGCTTTCCAGGGTGGAGAAACATCAGCAGTGGAGTTATGTAGGCACTGCTGTTTGGACCAAATTTATTCAGCATCTTCGCCGGTGTTCTGAAAAGAGAAACACGGCAAAATCCTCAAGTTTGATGATACCAATCTCTTCTAGTAAGCAGTGAGGAACTCCAAAAGATATTTATGAAATTGAGTGGACAAAAAGGCATCAAATTAGTTTCGCTCTATCTAAATGAAAAGCAATGCATCTAGAGAAAAAGAATCTGAAGTGCGCCTACATGCAGAATTTAGAATCGGCATTTTCAGTTCAGGAAAATTATCTTGGAAACATCATGGTCAGTTTACCAAAATCATTGGCCTGGTGTTCAGTATCAGCCAAAAAAAGCCAGCAAAATGTCGATCAACATCAGGAAAGGTGTTGAAAATATGACAGGGAACATAATTTTGCCACTGTGTAAAACTCTCATTTTGTGAATTTAAAATTTCTGGCTCCTCAAGAGGAGCACAAAGTACTCCTCTTGACAAAGTACAGAGAAAGGCAACTGAAATGATTGAGGGGTTGTCATGGCAGCCTTATTAGGAAAGATTAAAAAGCCTGAAGCTGTTCAATAGGGAAATGAGAAGGCTGAAAGGAAAAAGGAGTAAGATTTACAAAATTATGAAGGTGGTGGAAAAGGTCAATGCAGAAGTGAAATTAACTACATCTTGCAATGCTAGAACTAGAGAGCACTTGGTGAAGCTAGTTTAAAATAGACGAAAGGGAGATACTATCACAGGCTTGAAAGGGAGTAGACAAATTCTTTAGAGGGAACAGGCAGCGATGTATGTTACCTTCTGACATCTCTTAACCAAGACTTTGTGGACGCTGGGGAACTATAAAGGGAGCAGACTCCAGATAGTGGTCTTGTCTGCTTCCTCCCAATCGCATCTTGTATTACCACTGTAAGAAACAGTATGGGCGCCGATGGTTTGACTTACTGTCCTACAAAAGGAAGTTTCATGTATTCTCACCCACAGACTAAATGGACTGGACTAAATGAGACATAAGGAGAAACTTCTCTCCTCATAGTGAACACATACAAAAGCCACTGCTTCAATATCTTCAAACGCCTTTAAAAAAAAAAAAAAAAAAGAGGAAAAGAAAAAAAAAAAAAGAGGAGAAAAAAAGGAATTTCCTTTCACTAATTTCTTCCTCCCCCTCATAAAAACATCCTATTATCCTATTTCAATTCCTTCCTTTAGAATCAGTTTATTAAACATTAACCACTATCCAAGCTGTGCAATACACTCCTATTGAATACTAATACAAAAATACAGTAAGTACAATAAACACAAAGACATGAAACATTAATAAATACGTTTCTTTCTGAAAGCCCATTGACCAATTAAATTGAAGATTTTCATTTTATTCTGTGCACCGCAGACTAATGATCAAATGAAGTGAGACTGATTTCAAGTTTTCACAGCTCTCTTCATCTCAGAAACCTACAAAAGGTTTTACTGTCCTCCCACTCTGCTCACCGCTCCTCCAGCTGACATGCAAATAAAATCTGTTCTCCTCCCTCGCCAGCTCCCTTCCTCCCACCAGAACTGATAAAGAAAAACACAAGCGTTGCTTTCCTGAATCCTCGCTCTGTTGATAAGAATGCTTGGAACTTATCTTCTCACTCTCCTCACTCATTCACAGCCACAGAAAAAAGAAAGGAATACTGTATTATTTCCTTGTGGTACCTGTAAAACAAAGCAAGACAAACCTTTTCTCTCTTCCCACACTCTCCTCTCTCACTTACCCTGCTTTACTTGCTGTCTTCCTATTAAACCCAACAGGATTGCAGTTATCTTTAGTTGTTTTGTTACCCTTAGGGGTCTTCACAGTTTCTTATCCTCCTGTAATCCTCATTTAGTCAGGGCTCATTCACGCTGTTACCTTAGTTGAATGGTTAGTTATAGCCTCCCACATGTATACCCCATCCGCACCTAAAGTCCTGCTCATTCCGCTCACTTTGAGTTGCCCTCGAAGCTGTGAGACTACCTAGACTTGCCTGTTGCCCACAACACGTATCCCGAGTGGGGATGCAGCAATAGACTCCACAAGCACGGTCCAGGAGTATCCCTCCCCTGCCGCTCAGACAAACACAGTGCGAGCGACACAGCAAGACCCTACGACGCCGTCGTGGTTTGACCTCAGCCGGCAACTCAGCGCCACGCAGCCGCTCACCCACCTCCCTCACGGCAAGATGGGGGAAAGAATTGGACTGGTAAAAGTGAGAAAACTCATGGGCTGAGATAAGGACAGTTTAATAGGCAAAGCAGAAGCTGCACACATAAGCAAAGCAAACCAAGGAATCCATCCCCCACTTCCCCTGGGCAGGCAGGTGTTCAGCCATCTCCAGGACAGCAGGGCTCCAGCACGCCTCACGGGGACTTGGGAAGACAAACGCCATCGCTCCCAACGTCTCCCCGTCCTTCTCCTTCCCCCAGCTCTATATGGGGAGCATGACGTCCTATGGTCTGGGATCTCCCTTGGGTCAGTCGGGGTCGGCTGTCCCGGCTGTGTCCCCCCCAACTCCTTGTGCCTCTCCAGCCTCCTCTCTGGTGGGGTGGGGGGAGAAGCAGAAAAGCCCTTGGCTCTGGGTAAGCACTGCTCAGCAGTAACGAACACATCTCTGTGTTATCAACGCTGTTTTCAGCACAAATCCAAAACGTAGCCCCATAGTAGCTACTACGAAGAAAATCAGTTCTACCCCAGCCCAAACCAGCACAGTCCGCAGTAAATGTTCAATGTCATTCATGTTGAGCTGAACTGAATAAGGGCAAGTGACTGGAAAATCAAAGTCCCACACTCCCTGGGCTCAGAACTTTAGAGCGCTCCCCTGGATGATGTTTGTTCAGTTGTCCCAGAGCAGAACAGCACTTTGAACTCAGGCCATCCCCAGCCCTGGGGAACACCCTAACCAAAGGTATCTGTCAAGTTGAAGTGAAGCTACAGCCACCCTTGATTTCCTTGGCCCCAGCAGGGCCTCAGAATGCAACTTCTCGTATTAGACATTTAATTTGCTCTAAAACTAATCATTCATCCATTTGCATGCAAAAAAAAAAAAAAAAAGACAAAACAATATTCTAGGGTAGCTAAATTGCACTTTTTTGAACAGTTTACATTCTGCCACTGAATTGGATGAACAGTTAGTCCTAGGGCTTTCACCTAATAGATCGCTTAAACAGCCAAGAGAGTTATAGCAATAAATGTCTCATCTGGAAGGACCACATTCTTCTAGAAAGGAAGCATAATTATGTAATATTTTTGTAAATTAATGTTAAAATCAGCCTTTTATAACAATTACAGATTTTTTTTTTATTTATTATCATTTATTATCCTTTTTATTTATTAGAAAGTTTAAATGGTTGTGTGGTATGTGAGCAGATGTTACCTTTTTATTTTAAAGACTGTAATACAGTCTAAGCATTAAGATAGAAAAGTAAGTCATCTTAGAAGGGGGTGATTTACAGAAAAAGATCTTTATTTTAAGGAGACCCAACAGGGCATTTCTCATTCTCTCTTTTTTTTTTTTTTTTTTTTTTCATAAAGATTCAGAGCACATATGGCTCTGAGAGAGACGTAAATGACAAAACTTTCCAGGAGCAAGAACTTCATTGTGAATTTTCAACACTTCAGTGCAGGCATCTGCAGACATTCCTGTGTTTTGTGTTGCACATTCTCCAGTCTGTGGTCTGTGTTTATGTGCATCAGTTTATGATAGGTACAAATTTTCGTAGCAGAACAACTACATAGAATCAGTTTTGATAACAGGCATAGTATGACAACTGTGGGGAAAATGTTCTTTTAATTTATTGTTCTTGGTGAGCAAAATGTAACCCACCCTTTACTATTGAGCAATGTACTGTGTATTTCAAAAAGAATCAATGCTCAGTAACTCATGACAACATGGTCATACTCCTGAGAAAAATAATTTCTGTGTTGCTGAGGCAAACGCCTGAACAAATTCTAACACATCAGAGATAAAGCTGGTAAATCTGGAATCATTCTGTAACACTTACTTCTGTATGATACTGTACGGAATTCAAAGAGCCCACCGACCTTGTCCAGTGGAATCCAGAAAAGCAATCTCTTGTGTATCACAAGACAAATACTCATTGCAGCAAGTGAAATGGCTACAGCAAATTTCAGCTAGTTTCTGGTAAAACGTTCTGATACACATCACTGATACGACCAGAAAATTGTAATAGAATTAAACAATGGATTGTACTTTCTAGCTCCTAATTTTTGAAAGGAGGCTTCAAGACTCTAATTTCTCCTTTTTTGAATAGAAAATCCATACCTTCTGGTTTCTTAAAGTATCATATAATGATAAAAATGAGCGGAATGCTACTTGAAAAAACTGCACTGTTAAAATAGCTGTGAAAAATAAGGTCTTCTCTTGTAATAATGCAAGAACTAGCCCAGATATCCTAGATCCTATCTTGAGAACTTCAGTATTAAGCAGTGGACCTAAAGAATAAAATGGTTTATGTATGCAATTAGGAAATTGAATTGCTGTGGGAGCAGAAACGCGCATGATGTATAGTGGCATCCTTAGGAAATTGAAACACTACTGCAGAAGGCTCTTGGTCAGGGAGACTGTACAATGGACGGATTTGGTAGTATTTTAAAGACAAGAGCTTTACAATAACACTACTAGAGTTAAAAACTTAGCTGAAGTTTTGATTGTCTGGGCATATAACCTTTTGAAAAGTATTTATCATGTATGTCAGACACGAAATGTCTTCTAGTGCACTTGTCAGAAAGACAAGAAATGACATGAGAGGGCAATAACAACTAAAAACCAAGTGACTGAGTCCTGGATGCTATCATTACAGTCATGAAATTGTATCTCAGATCATTCTTGCCTGTTCTTGGTTATCCAGTGCATCAGGGTGTGGAACAGCAACTGCAAATACAGGAGTACAGAGAACTACTGATCAAAAGAAAAATAAACCCTACTTAAGGCTTTAGCCAAGTCATAAGAGTTGAGCCAGATAAAGAATTTAGAGTGTGAGATTTTGGTCTAATACTTTGCTATATGGCATGCAGTCACTATGTAGACACTTATTACTACATTACATTACATTACATTAATACATTTATATTTATTAATTTTTAAATAAGAATTAGGAAGTTGGTTACAAACTCAGCTGTCATCCCTGGAAGTCTGACAACACTCATTGTTCTGTGTTAAGACTGGATAGCCAAGAGTGAAACACAAAGATTAGATGGATATAAAGGACTTCTCACTCTGAGACAGAATTTATAACAGATGCATCAAACTCTATTAAGCAGCTGGAGAAATCTTGGGCTAATAACAGGGGCCCCCAGTTCTTACAGGAGCTTGGCACCTTGAAGTGGTGCTTACCACCTCCAGGTGATCGGCAAGCTGTTCAGCACCTTCAAGAATGAGGTTTCACTCAGAGTTGCACATAAAGCTCCAATTAGCGAGTATTGGATTCACAGGCATGATAAGGAAACAGGGTAATTATCATCTAGCTGCTTAGACATTGCTGACTTCTTATGGTGCTGACAAGCTCCTAGCTTTTGAAAGAAAAAATTTGTTCTTTTAAGTAAAATAGATTTAAAGTATGGTTTATGATTTATAAAATCTAGAGGGAATACAGAATTTGCCTATGAATTATGTTTTAAATGAAAACTGAAGCAACGGTACAAAACAATTATTCATTTAATACGAATGATCTCCAGAAAGGAAGAAATGTTTCTTCAAGAGTGCAAGGAATTAAACAGATTACAGAGAGACACTGCCAAAGCTAAGGACAAAGTATAATCAGTTTACAAAATCAATTCTATTTTCTTTATCTGTTCCACAGTATTGAGATCCATTTTCATTCAAATTTGTTCCAGGCCTATTTTTTCAGACTACCTCTTTTTAGATTCATTGTTGCAGCAGTTTTCCAAATCTGGGAGATCCCTACCCAGTGAAAAAAGGAGGAGATGCATTATCCATGAAAGTCCATTTCTGGGAACTATCTGCAGTCATTTTTACTGTAAAAATGGTCGTATTCAAAACTGTCGGTAACTGATGCGAGACGTAGGAGACAGTCAAGAATAAAGCTTGCTTGTTAGCACTATTCATTTTAAGAGAAACTGAGCCTTATCTTGGAAGCCTGTAAAGGACCTGTGACTCCTGAAATATAGATCACACTCACTACGGTTCTGGTAAATTCTATATTTACAGTCGTGTCTAAATTAAGAACCAAACTCTAATCTCTTCCTACAATATACTCTGTGATATGCATATCTGGCTGAGAGAGAGAATGTGGAGTTTAAGTAGGGTCTATTTCATTTAACTTGTTAACAGAGGTGTCAGTCACATCTCAGGTTTTCTCTTTTGGGTTGGGTTCACCACCACTGTGTACTACGCGCCGGTTATTTTTCTCACGTCTGAAATGAATGTGAGTTGGCTTGCTAGCAGCGAACTGCATTGGTATAAATGACTGCCTAAGATGCAGAAAAAGGGTGATTCGAATGTTCTGCGTGCACCTGGGGCAGACACGACAGAGCTGCTTTCCTCTTGGTCTTGTCAGAGGGATCTCTTTGGCAGCCCATCACACGCATTGCACAAAGCTGTTTCACCCATTCCAGCCCGGGCGAGCGAGGTAGGCTGAGTGGCCTCAGCAAAGCAGGCAAATGCGTTTTCCTGCCCCATAGTTGAAGAAGATCAAATATATTCCTTTGTCCTCACACTGGGTCATAGAAAAAAATCCATTTCATGGCAGCAGCAAAGCTGCTCACTAAAGTGTCCTCTTCCATGACCACCCTGGAGCCCTGAGGCTGAGCAAATCCCCTTCTGGGCAGGGACAATCACGGACCTGCCACATCCATGCCCAGATCCAGGGAGTGCCAGCCCCTCTTTTCCCTCCCATCTCCTGTGCCCAGCCTTACTCGGGAGACACCGTGCCGCTGACCGGGGAAAAGGCGAGAGAAGGCAGTGCTGCCCGCCGCTGGCTTTCTGCTTTGCTCTCCCCCCCCTCCCCGTGCTTGGGAAGCGTCCTGCTAGCGTGGCTGCTCTCCCCACAGGGTGCAGAGGCAGACGCGGGGCAAGGGCAGGGGTGCAGGCAGCGGCAGGTAGCTGTCTGCTGCGGGGGCTGTGGTCCTTGCTTGGTCTCTGCGCCCTGAGCCGGTCGGAGCAAATGGGGCCTCATAAAGAGCCACTTTGGCACTGTTGCTGGGCCAGCGTAGATTTTTCTGCAATTGTCTACTTCATCTCTCCTCAAAGCCGGTCCTCCTTACGAAAGACCTGGTGTTTATTTGGGCCGTCGTTGTCAAAACGTGAGCTATGGGGATTGAGCATCCTCCAGGGACATCAGTGGAATTTTTGTAGTCTGTCCTCAGTGAGAGTATGTTCAGGTTCCAGATAGGAGAGTGAAAAAGAAGCTGTTCTATGTCTACTGAAACCAAAAGTAGCATTTGCAAAATTTCTGAGGCTCTAAATTTCTTTTTTTCCTTCCCACAATTTTTGTCCGAAGTAGGCTGCGTAAAAAAAATTCTTCACTAGATCATCTTTATCATTGTGTTTGCTGGAGCAGGAACTGACAGTCGACAGAGGCACGTGATGTCAGTAACGAAAGTGCCTTGCTGAGAACTGTAAATATTGTTAAAGTTAGAATATAGTGCACTCAGGCTCCGTGTTATCTTTTTGTAATTCTAGAGAAAGTTGATCTGCTAATATTCAGTGGAAAGACATTATTACAAGCAATTGACATCCCATTTCAGGTCAGCCCTAAATCCACGGGGAGGTGCAGATGTACCACATGCCTATAAGGCTAAGTGGCAGACAGGTTACAGTTTCTTGTATATCAGTGGTGTCAAGCCAACCCTTGAGAATTTAGCTCCAGTGTATTAATAAAAATAGAGGGCACTTTTGTGTAGTGACTGCTTTTCCTATGTCTAAAGTGCTCCATAAGTCAATTCTGTAAGCTAATGGGACGGTAACAGATCAATAGCAATAGCGTGAGAAAATGTCACTCTAGCGCACAGAAGCCATCAGATAAGCTGATTAATGCTCCATCAGTCATCTGGTACAATAGAAATAGTCATTATGAAAGAACATGACCTCTTTGGAAAACAAACACTCGAACTTGACATTTTTTTCCACAAATGCTGGAATGTTCCCTAAAAGCATTTATGAAGCGGCCAGATGCATTAACCCCACATAATGCTAGAAAAAACACCTCTCCATCCGTAATTGTTCTTCAGCCATAATCCTGAGAAGCACAGAAAGCGAGTCTTTCCATGTTTGCCGTGTCCCTTTGCTGTCAATAAGTCAAATGAAACACCCTTACAGGTATTATCTAGAGAGGGATAGGTTTGCTTATTGCTTGGGAGTGTATGAACGGGGCCATTATGTCCCTCACTTTACGACCCACTGACTGATCTGCTAAACTAAAACCAGTACTGTGGAGAAGAACACAAGGGCTCAAGGATATGAGTAACTTTTCTTGCCAGTAAATGGCGTTATCCCACGCTATTCTGAAGCAGCCTTAGACTTTGAAACCCAGAAATGAGGGCAGGATCCAAAGCCTCAGTGAACTTGTAAACCAAAACTGAGCCAAGCTTCACCCTGAAACCTGAGAAAGCCAGATGGCCTCCCTAATCGGTTTTAAGGGAAAGCACATTATCACTGACAAGCACTGAATTCTTTGCTAGGGGACAGGAAATCTTTCATTACCTGAGGAAAGCTTAGGAAGAGTTGGAACAGTTAGCACATGTGAACAGTGAATTACACAGTCCTCCTGGTGAGGGTTCCTTCCACCCTTGATTTTTTCTTCCTTTTGCCCTCAGATGGCTGTCAGTGGTTACTGAAGTTGCTGGGCCCAGGGCTGTTTTCAGGCAGACTCATTTCCAGCTGCCTGCTTTCTTTAAAGGAGCCTTGGAGATGCTTCTGGCTTGGTCCCGTCCCCTGTAGCTGCAGTCACAGCGTTTCTGCCTTATCGTTTACCCATCCAAGTGACACTGCCTCTGTGCTTGGTCCACCCAATTTAAAGACTCTCTTAGCTGCCCCGGTAGCTCTAGGGGTGGTGCTGTCCCTGTTTCTGTTGTCCGTTTCTCCAGGCAACGTCTGGCAGAGGCAGGATGATTCTCCGCAGCCAGGATGGTTTCTGGTCAGCAGAGTCCAGACAAAGGAGAGAGCAAGTCCCCAGAGCAAAGCCCGGGTTTCAGCTCTGTGAAGACCCTTGAGAAATGTCTGAGCACCGGGGATATCCTTCTGCTTGAGAAGACATCTCAAACCTTGGCCTGGCCCGCATCCCTGAACTGGGTTTGGATAAGGCGCCGTGTTCACTCGGGCACTTTAAAGACTCACCATTTTTTGGCATCCTTCTCTTCTTTTTCCACCAGCCACTCTCACCTCCTGGAAGCTGTTGCTCCCTCAACTTCTTGTCCTCAAGAGCAGTGTCAGCTGCACCCCATGCCTGTCGCAGGGAGACCCGCTGTGGCTGTAGGCGGCGAGGGGGAAGCGGGAGAAGGCAGCAATGGCTGGAAGGTCTGTCTCCTGCCCGAGGCAGCAAGTGCTGCGGCAGATCATTCATTGCCTCTGGAGGAGACCTTCGTCTCTTCAAGCGTCATTCATCCTCGAATAGCCATCCCATCTCCTCCAGGGAAGAGACCAGATGGAAGCGTCCTGTACGCCAGATTTGACTACGGGTTGCCAGTCGGACCACACTGGGTCGGACAAGAGGGTCCACTAGCGTTACACCAGAAATTCCAAGGATTTCTGGCCAAAGCCCATGCTGCTTGGCCTGGCCTGAAATCACGCAGAAGCTGCCTGCCCATTTCATTCCCTCCTGTGCGTCCTCTGTAGATGGCATCAGAGAGCTCTCTCCATCTGTGAGCTGTAGCCTTCAGGGCTAATGATGCTTTTGTCATTTTTCAGTCTTGGGCAATTCTCATGTGCAGCACTTTTACGATTATCACAAGCCTGCTCTTTTCTGCAGCGGAACCAGCTGATTCACACAGCAATAAACGGAGCATGTCACTGGTTGTCAGGATACTCCTACAGAGTCTAGATGCTGCAATGGAGACCTATGGCATGAGGCACGTTATCTCCCATGGAACACCAGAGTTAATCACACAGTTAATACCTGCAAAAATACAAAGTGTAAGAAGATGCTGTGAACTAATTAAGGCTTAAGCATGATGCAAAATTATGCTCACGGAATAAAATATTACCAATCGATGTCAGTGTGCCTTTGGGTGTTCTCACTGCAGAAGAATGTGAGGAATTAGTATCTTACTAACTCATTCTTGTTTTTTTAAAAGTTATTTCCTGTTAAAAAATTCCCTCAAGGGCATGACCTACTAAACCACATTCTCTCATGCAGCCTGAAGTATTATCTGTACAATAACAATCCTGTCACTGGAATGCAAGACACCACATTATTTTTAGCAGATTAGTATCCAAAATCATTTGACCACAAGCCAAGGATCCCTTCTGAGAAAAACCATGAGCTTGATCATCCATTTATTACCTGCTAAAATGTTCTCATTTCCCTTTGCAAAATTTGGCTCTCAGTACTCAAAGCGATCCAGTTTCAGAAACGATATTTTCACAGTAATAAATCTCTGCGTTGCGTCAAAGGGTGTGAGTTAGAGGCGAGTATGGGGCTGTATCTAGACAAAACTGTCTCTAGGACAGACAGACAGGCTCGATTACCTATTTGATCACGGGGGAGTTGTGGCAAAAGTCAGAGCAAAATGAACCACTGTTGTAATATGTTGCAAACTCATTTAACCAGCTAATACAGCCTGGATGCCTCCGTCAGTCCTTCCCGGGCAGAAAGCGAAGGGAGCTGTGCGGAGTGCCCAGCTGGAAACACCTTCTGAAGGTCTGAGCAATTGCCCTCTCAGTGCATTCGTGTGAGTGGGTGTGCAAAGGCAAGGAGTCATCTTTCTAAATACGGATTTCTAAGATGGAAATTAATGATAGTCTCTGCCAGCTGCCATGAGACTAGTGGTGACAAAACTGTGAGCTAATCTATCTCGGTTTTTACGGTGACACTTCCCAGACAAAGCATCTCTGTGTCTCGCAGGCAAACAGAGACCTGGGAAGGTGGCTGCCTTGCAGGGAGGAAGAGCTGAGCGTGGCATCACCTTTTTTGTCTCTTCCCAGGGAAGGACGCTGGCTCATGCATTTTCCAGAAGGAACAGGCTTGCTTCTCCAGACATTGCTTAGGGCAAAGCCACGTCCTAATGCTGCAAATCAGTCCAGATTTGTTTTGGAAACCTGCTTTTCCAGAGTGGTCTGGCTGACATACTAATTATTCCCTGTTCTTGGCAATTGCCTGCTCTGACTGAATGTCCTTTTGAAAACTGTTGACAAGATCTATGCACCACCCAGAAGAGCCTAGCCTGCACACAGCCTGATCTACACACACAAAGTATTCTTTGCTGAAGTTCACAGTGTGCAAGTGGGTGCTGGACAAAAAACTAGCTGCAAATATGGACAAGAAATAATTGTGGTCAGCACCACTGCAGCTGCCAGGGTGAAATTCATATCACAGATTGTCCACAGAGAGGTAAACCCCCCAAAATCCTCAGATATTTTATGTGCAAAGAGTACTCTGACGTTCTGTCATTTTAGGCACTGTGACCTTATTGAAGACTCTTGATTACAGTTAAGAGAGGTTGATCTCTGGATTTAAGTGAAATGCTGTTGCACTTGATGTCTGGTCTTCCCCTTTCATTAGGAAATACTCTTAGGCTGCCACTGTTTTTGCTGTCCCCAGTCTGAATTAAAAATAACTCCTTATGCAAGGAAAAGCAGGCACGGCTGTACTGCCATTATATTCAGTGGCAAGGCAGGAACTCCTGGAAGAAGCATTTGAAATGGAGGGCGATTGCCTTCACAGGACTGTTCTTTCCTTGTTTCTGTGGCTGGTTTTCTGCTTATTTCCACATATTTCTTTGGGCTATTTTCCTTTTAGTGAATTATCCACACAACATTAGCCATGAAAAGAGATGATTTTAAAAGTGTCCCTTTCAATTCAGAGTGCATTTTAGTGTCTCATCTTCTTCTTCATGCTTCTAGTTCAAGGGTGCTTCTGAAATCCACTACAGGATGTTCATCTTCTCACGTTTTGCTTGTGAGTACTAATGACATACCTTCTCAGTACTACATTATCAACAAGGAAGAGGAAAAAGATTAATGGAGCAAGGTAGTGGCAAATCGTGTTAATTTTTGCTTCAAGAGAATGGAGTTCCAACAATTGCTCATTTTAGGCTGTTTCTGGGGTTTTAGATTACATTGTTTGTCAGTTGAGCCCAAGCACTGAATGAAGCAAATTGCTGTCAGAAACTTTTGGATGAATAGTTATTGAACTTTGCATTAACACTTTACTTAAAAAAATCAGTACTACAGAGCAAAACATCACCTCTAGTGGTAGCAAATCCCCCAAAAGAAGAAAAATCATAGCTGAACAAGGGGGTTTCGAACAGTGCTTGTGATGGATTTCTTGGGCCCCTGCCTACTGCTGGCTGTGTACTTCCCTGAGGCTCAGCCTAGGATGCAGCCTGCTTGCACTTCCCTCTCTAGCACCCATTCTGCTAGCATGGAAAGCAAAAGGGTGGTGCTACATAGCATAAGACTATTTCAAGACCGGCTTTCAGTTGGAAAGCTGCAATTCCTCGACATGGTCTGCTTCCCCAAACCTGCCGGATCCCCTCCTGCTTACATAGGACACTTTCTGTAGATCTACACAGGAGAAAGACCGTGAAATGGAGCCATTATTTCTCCTTCACTGTGGTGTTTGCCTTTGCCCTCTGGTTTATTAGGTACTTATTTATAGCATAATACATAAAGTTTTTAAATAAAATAACGTTTCTTTCACTTTTTAGAAATCAAAGCTAAATGCAGGGGGACACTGAAGCCCACTTTCGTCCTGATGACTAGTTCAGTGTGGGAATGTTTGTGAACCAGGATAACAGTCACAGCAGCTGCGAAGAAAGATCAGCGCATGCAGTATTATGCACATTCAACTTGGGCTCCTCTGCAGCGCAAGTAAGCTGAATTTTGCCACCTGAGCATGAATTGGCCATTTCTTCCACGAACAAGGTGCAGAAGGTCGGAGGCTGGGAAGGATAGCTGAGGGCAGAGCCCAGGGGAGCTGGGCTGGCAGCCCCTGCACCATACCGGGGGGTACGGCGGGACAGACGGGTGACGACGGCGTGTGTCAGGGCCACTCGTCCTGCAGCAGCCACCAGCTCACGACGCCCTGCCCTCCGGCTGAGAGCAGCGAGGGCGGTTGGGTGGCCTCTGCCTTCCCACCGCTCTTGCCCCCCAAGGTGGGTCCCAGGCTGTGACGCTCCTTCCTTCTCCCCTTCCTCCGCGGCAGCCCCGCACCCTGCCCCGCTGCCTGTTCACCTCGGCCTCGAAGCAGTCCTGGAATAGGGCGGAACAGAGGGGACCCACCAGCCGCCAACCCGACGCCAGTGCTTACTTTCTGAAGAAAAACACAATTACAAAAAACCCCATGATGTAAGTTCTTGTAATACCCTATAGTAGGTACAGCTTAATGCAGAACAGAGACAAGAAAAACGCCCACTAAAAATAAACCCTTTTAGTACATAACAAGCTTTTATTCAGCACTGACAGTATAATCTCCTACAAGGAGCTACAAGGAAAGCTTTGCACGTGTTTCTCTGTTTCCAAGAGCTCCATCATTAATATTATTCCTTCATCTATAAAGTGAACTCATGACTCTGCATAATCACTCTCCCTCCTGTATGAAACAGAATCGAGCCAGCAGTGCACATACCATTACTCCTGAAGGGCAGCTTCCAGAGCTGCATTTTAATTAGGGTGATATGTTGTTTTGTCTCCAACAGTTCAGGCACACTAGTGGCTTTCTCAACCTTAATAAGTTACTGTATGTCAGCTGAGGCAGGTGACCGCCAAGGTGCTTGCTCCTTCTCTGGCAAATGCCGGGGAAAACATTTTTTCCCTTATTAACCTAGCCTGAAGCCTGAGCTGACACATTTTACATCACATTTGCAGCGAGAACCTCCAATCAATTACCAGTAGCTTGTTAAACTGCAGGTGAAATGATCTCCTCTCTTAGTGCGGAGTGCTCAGGCACGGCTGTGACACTGCCCATCGTACCTCCCGTAGGACAGCTTGGTTAATGGGAAAGAGGAAAGTTCATCTTCTCTGCCTTCTGTTTCTTAAAAATGCATGATAAATGAACCCCAGGTTAATTACATAGGTGTGTTGTCTGTAGGAGGAAAGATAGTTCTGTGTGTTAATGATGAAACCGCAGACAGGTCATTTCATATATTTTGACTATAAAATAGCATTGGGATTTTCTGATATCAGCCTTTCCTTCCAGTGGCGCCGACACTGCAGTAATTTAGGACTGAAGCTTTCCTGTGTTACCTGGTGTTATTTTACCTCACTTGAGCTTGTCTATTCATACAGAAAGTGGGGAAAGTAATGCTTGTCTTTCTCACAAGGCTGTGAGGAAGCTTTTATTGAATAATGGCTGCAAAAAGTCCTAGGAGATCACAGCTAGAAGAAATAACATAAACAGTTAGTGTGCTTACATTAGTTGGTGATTTATTTTTTTTTTTTTTTTTTCATGTCAGTCTATTGGATTAGAAGTTCTGGGATCATTTAGTCTTTCCAAGGAGACATCCAGATATTTTTCTTTTGGTGACAGAAATATTGGTTTGCTATCCAAAATAAAACTTATTTTCTTCACTTGCTTGTTAACCCCAGACCCAAAAAAAGCACATCTGTAAATTAATGAGGTAGGAAAAGACTATTCTTCTTATATTTTTTTTCCTCAGAAATTGATATAATTTCGCGTGAGCTATTGCATGAGATTGCAAAGCTAAAGAAGAAAGGTGGGAGCATTATAGCTGGAAGTGTGAAACGTATTTCCCTTGTGGTAAAGTAAAACAAAAAATATTTCAGGTTTCTTATGCTGAAGTTCTAGAAACACAGGTAATGTCCCTGTTCAGGTGGTGACTGGCTGCATGACTCACTGTCTGAAGCTGTGGTTGTCTCTTGGAAGGGATGCTGGGTGCACATGCTTTTATCTACGCTCTTCAGAGATGTGCCCGCACATGTGGTGGACGGGGCTGTGAAAGCTGATGGGCCTGGCAGCTCGGAGTAGGACATTCCTGCATGTGCTTGGGAGCCTAAATTTAGACTGTAAAGATAAGGTCGAGACAACCCATCAGGATTACAAGTAGGCCTACAATAAAGGTAGGTGCCAGATAGGGTTTACAGGTACAAGAAGGGTAGGCTGTCTCAGTCACTTTATTCCAAATTTCCATTATAGGTAGACACCCAAAATCCAGCTCTTAAGAAATTGCCATCTAACCCTCAAGATGCTTTAAGTCCACAGGTATTCATGTTCCCAATGTAAAGTATTGCCCAGGTATTTGAAGTTTTTTCCTTGTAAGTTTTGGCATCTACAAAAGCTCAGCAACTATTTCACATTAAGCTGCATAATTGTAAAGTGGTGCTTCTCAGATGGGGACTCAGCCCAGTAGGCATTTGTATTATAATAACTAGATAGATCTCTCCCAAATACATGGCTGGAGAGTGTGCTGGCAGTGCTACTCTTCTTTTTGTGCAGATGTTCAAGGATTAGTATTCAAGAGGAAAGAATTTGGGTTCTGTCTCTACTTCTGCTGAAGGGAGTTGGAAGCTGCAGGCCTAAACTCGCAGAAGGGCATGCAGACTTGCTGTGTGTGGCGGTGCACGCTGTGCTGGAGCTTGTGGGTTCATCAGAGCAGTGGGCATGACACATGGGGACTGTGAGAACGAGCCAGGGATCTGATGATCTGGGCGCCTGGCAGGAGACCTGGCCTCTGGTTTGTGCTTTAACCCATACACAAAACATTAGCGGGAGCAGAGACTGTCCTGCTTACCTGTAAAGGTCTGATGGCACCACAGGACTTAAACCCAGGCTCCCTGTTGTTGGGTGGACGTTTTATCTGGCATCACCACGCTGCCAGAAGACGCAGGCTTCTCTTGAGCGACAGCAAGATTCACCTAAGAGCAAGACCATTGACTGATACTTAGCCTGGTGAGCTAAGTGGGACTTTTAGATTATGCGATTTAAGGCTAATCTCCATATACATGAAGGCCTAGGGGAGCAACGTATGGCAGAGGAACCCAGTAACCTAATCGGTGCCAGCCAAGCACACCTACTCTCCGGGCTACCACAGGGGAGCAATCAGCCCCGCGGCCAGGGAGGCTCTCCCTGGATGGCCTTACAGACTGAGGGGGCAGTTCCCACCTCCAAGGGGATGGGATCCACTACGCCGTGCTGGGAAGAGCATTTGGGGCAGGTAAGAGGCCTATTATGGGATGTTTAAGGGAGCAACCAAAGGTGGGGCAAAGGGAAGCATCAAGGTCATTTGAGGAGGAGCAAGCATGGGAAGACAGAGGGGAAAGGGAATAAAATGTGTAAACAGGTTGATGCGTCTGGCAATGCCCTGCGCCTGATTCTCGCGGTGTGTACTCTGGGGAGGGTGTGCACGTACATACGTGTGCGTGTGCGTGCGTGTGTGTGCAGGGCAGGGTACCAGCGAGTGGGTTGGGGCGGCACCCTGGGGCGCCTGCGTCCCGGTGCCAGCAGCAAGGGAGGCTGGGATCCGGGGGCAGCTACTGGTCATATCCGTATGTGTATTTACGTATTTGCCGCTAATGGGCTTTCATCCTGATGAGCCAGAGAGGGGACAGGATTGGGCCTTTTGTGCTGTGCTTGCTTAAGTGCCGTGTTTTCTGTCTGTGTGGACAGCCACGTATATGTGTAGGTATATCTCTATATATGTATATATATGTATTGTGTGCATGTATGCATGCCTATTGGGCGTACATGCTCAGCCTCACTACTGACTGGACCTGGGGCCATGAAGTTGTGGCAGCCTCACCTCAAATGGGCTACTGGATCTGGCAGCTTCTAACATGAGCTGTGAATCTGAGGACCTGGGAGGGAGTACGAATCCCTTCACAGAGAATAATAATGAAGACACCGGCATCTCCTTTCCAGAAACGACTCCAGAAAAAGGCTATGACGCTAGGACAGGCTGAAGCTCTTTAGTGGTGCCCCGATCAAGGCATCTAAATTTCAGAAGGAAGGGAGATTTTTTAAGGATTAGCCTAGATGGCTACCTGTTCACTGCGCTCATTTCTTCAGACTGTAGACTGCTCCCTTGCATTGAGGCAGTTGATTCAGCCTGAAGGAAGCTCTTACTGCTTGGCTCACATAATAATACGCAATGTTATGATATCCTTTCTAAATGGTTCTCTTTATTATGAAAGGTTCAGACTTGTTTAGTCATGTAAAAACAGGAGAGGAAGAGAGGGACGCATATGCTGCTCATTTCTTGAGTGGGAGAACCGGATGGTACGGAAGTAGAAACTACTCTTTCTCAGGACTGTAAATAGCATTCCAACTGATACAAATGTCCAAATACAAAGATGTGAGCAGATTAAAAAAGAAGAAAGCTCAGCATCAACAAAGAAAAGAAAGAGATGTCTTTGTTTATTTGCTGCTGTCATCTATGAAAGTCCGGTCCTGGGGAAAAAGCCCGCTATATACAAAATAAGCACGTGTGCTAATGTCGTGTCCCCAGAGAAATCACATGCAATTTTATTACTTCAGTGAAACAACAAATTCACCAAAAGTTTTGTTAACATATGCAGGAAGACAAAATATACTGGGTAGTATCTTGGTCTGGCTGAAGGTAGCAAGAAAAGTTCCAACAAATTCTACCAGAGAAGAATTTTTTAATAAACAGAACAAACCTTTGTTACAGAAAAGTACAAATAAAATAATATTGGGAGTAGCTGCTAGTTTTTAGCATGGCATTGATGGTATTGTATTCGGTTCAGTAACAAAATGAAGTACAGTTATAAATAGCACATGGGTCCTAGGGATTAGCTGAATCATATATGGATACTGGGAGTAGGGATCCATGGAGAAGGAGAAAATTCCTGAAGTTTCATTAGCTGACCTCTGACTGGACTACGACAGTCCTCCAAAATACACTGGTCAGACTTTGTCAATGTGTGCAGTATTTATGGCTTGTAATAGAAGTGGTAAGATTCAAATAAGCATTTGCTAATCTTTTCCCAAGAAAAGCAGGAGCCTCCATCTTTGAGGGTAAGAGTGGAATCTCAACTTTCTAGCAAAAGCTATGAGAAGGATTTAAGAATTATACAAGGAGAGGAGAAACAGGAGCAGTAGCTCATAGTATCTGGGAAAATCTTTTTGTTTAATGTCTGGTTTGTGTCCGTGGTGCTTATCGGTTTATTAATAGAAGCTCACTAATAGAAGTTGCTTTGAATATTTGCACAGAAGTTTAATGATGGGAAAGAAAGGCTGACAGGGAAAAGCTTTCCCAAAAGAAACCTTAAGATTTGAGATTTGCATATGATTGCACATATAATTTTCTCTTAATTCAGACGGTTTTTATGGCTTCAGTAATGCAATTTAGCTAAAGGTCGGTGCTGCAAGTCTGGTTCAAGAATTGCACAATGCACATTCCAAGCTGATTACATCCACTTGCATCTTTTCAAGTTACACACACTTCAGGTGATAAGATCTAGATACAATGGAAGGCAATATTTTCCTTCAGAGATTGCAATCACTGGTGATTTTGTCTATTCATATGGAGTATCAGGCTCAGCAAGGTGCTGTCCTGAAACATGCTGAACACTTCAGAATGCCAAATTGACTCAGCTCCTGCAGGAGCCGGCATTGTGGAGCTGGCGGGTGTTTGGCATGTTACAGGGCAAGTGGTGAAATTACATTTTAGGACTTTTCCTTGTAATTACTTTGCCTCCTGGGAACTCTATAAATTTTCTTTTTTCTTTTTCCTCTTGCAGATGTTAGTCGTGTGAGAGCTATGTGTAAACAGGTCATTCCCATTTTATGAATGCTTTGCTTGTCACCAATGATGTGATACTTGCAATTATGTACATGGCTATATATGTAGTACATTTTGTAGCTCTACTTACCGTGAACTGAATTTAAACTTAAAGGACTTCTCTGTAATTCCCTCTGCAGGAAAGTTACAACACAGAAAGAGCTGATTAATTCATTCTCTATGGCTATAAGGAAGTAAGTGTCATTTATCCAAAGTGCTGAGAATTATCTCCTTTGCACTCCACACTCCAATACGTACCCTTCGTGATTCAGCGAGACTAAAAGCTTCGTAGACAGTCATATTCACAGCTTAGTGCGGGATTTGCTGTAGTAGGTCTATAATATTCAGCAGTGCCTTCCAGCGCAAAGTCACTTTCTCACTTCAGTTAATGCTAATTACTTTCATGGAATAAACATAAATAATTTGATATAGTTTCTACTAGATACCTGGTAGGAGGTTTGGATCAAGTTAACTTTTCCACCAAAAAAATCTACTTTGGAATCAGGGTTTTTTCCATAGATAATAGTTTTCTTGGAGGGTGTATGTTGAAATCCTTATTAACATATCTCATCTTTTCGCTTCTGCTCACAACCCCTTCTGTCCCCTCAGGAGCCTACGACTGAGGTTTCTGAGGCTGCTCAGCAGCTGTGACCTGACGGGTCCGATTCTGCCCATGGGGAAAGAGACTCTGAGCTCAGTTTCACCACTGGTGATGTGCTCAACGTGATGTGCTCTTTCACATTTACACCCACGGGGAATAAAGCCAAGTTTTATGAAATAATGATAAAGATGCTGCTTTTTAAATAAAGTCACTTCTTTTTAAAGTAAGAAATCCTACGTTATAAATTTTATATCCCTCCCCTCATCACAGTCAAGGCGTTCTGGTGATCTTTGAGTCATATTTTACTCATCCCAGTTTGGAGGATGTGGGAAGAGTGAGTTTTTAGCAAAAGAAAGTTTTGTGTTTTTTGTGAGGGAGAAGTTATTGTTATTATCATGATTAACAACAGCTCCTAGTGTTGTAGTATAATAATTTTATATTATTATCTATAGTGAGTGGAAGTAGGAGCAGAGGCTTAAAAGGAATCTTCAAAGCTTGTACCTTGATATTGCAGGTAATCTTTCAATGACAGCAATCATAAAAGTCCCCAAACAATCACAGTAGATTCAGAAAGGCCAGGAAAACCTGGCCAACACACCTGCAGTGTACCAGAAACTGCACAACACTTCCTACAACTTCCTACAACAAGCAATTTTTCAAATATTTGCATATAAGAAGCCAGAAGCATAAAAAATGCACAAGAACAGAGCAGGAGAGACCAAGGCCATGAGAACAAAAGGGAGTTTGTTAGGATCTTAGAAGATGCTTCATGTTTCCATCATGTAGAGGAACAAACATTCCTCGCACAATCTGGTTTAAGGGAATTTTTTCCTGGTTTGAAGTCCCTTGACTGTTTAAACTGCAAGAATATTCCCCAGATGGACCTATTAGTTACTCACAAGTTTCTCTGCACACTAGTTGATCTTTCAAATAATAATTTCAAACTAAGTATTGACAAATGTCTGCCATCACCCTTTATTGACAGTAGACCCTAGCTGTTTTGTGAAACTTCCAACAGGTAGTTGGTGTTTCTTACTATTTAACGGATAAAAAGTCAGCATGAATTGCATAGATCAAGTCAACAAAATTCTGGGGAGTATTTGCTAGAGATGAGCAAAAAATGACTGAACTTCCGTCCTGGGAAAATCAAAAGATGATAAAAAGGAGCTTGTATCTTAGTTTCAGCTTATCTGAACCCTGCAACTATGGAGAGATTCAGATAAAAGCTCCCAAGGTCACATCGTCTCCTTTGGTGACTGCATGTGGATGGATTGGGGATAAAAATGCTGGACCTGGACGCTGATCAGAGTCCCCTCACTGGGCCCTTGGCAGCTGGCACACTGAGTACAGGGATAGATTTGAAAGATGCCATTTAGATCTGTGCTCAGCATTTTCCTTGCTTCTATTTAAGTTTGATCCCACCTCTGTTAAACTGTTCTATTAATCAAACTACAATGTTACTACATGCCACAATTATAAAACAAGCTTATAATCAAAGAATCCAAGGGATGCACTTGAAAGCTAGAGCCAGCTTTCAATAAGTGCAAGGATGATACATATCCTTTCAACATATGAATTATTTATTTACTATATTGATGTCTGAGAAAATTAGAAATCAGTATCCATCAGAAGTGCACGTATGATATGGTATGATAAACGGGTTTTCAAAACTGCTTTGATTTCGGCAAAAAAATTCTTATAAATCTTAATGAAGCATCGACAAGAGGAAGCCTGAGGCGTTTGGTTTAATTACGGCAGTCTGTGCCCAAGAATTGCTGGGGCTCTTAGTGCCATCTAGTGACGTTGGGGTGGAATTGAAATGTAGCTATTTTCGCAGTATTTGCGTACACCTTGTGAATATATCTTAAAACAAAAAACTCTCCTGGATTAGCAATACTATAATTTTTTTCATATAAATAACTCTTTAAAATCTGTTGTGCATGGATAATATCAGAAATCACATATATATTGGTCAGATTTGCTTCTAGACTGCAGCATATTGAACTCCGAAATGCAGACACTTCTGGTGGGAAAACAAGGCAGTAATTACAGCAGTCTTTCTAAAAGACAGAAAAAATGGTGAATCCAATTTAAGGTAAATGCAAAAATCAATTAAAGTTACTGAACCTGCCAGACTTGAACTATCTAAAATGCAAGCTAGTGATATATATGCTTGGTGACCTGATAAAGCAGGAGACAGCAGCCACCCGCTAACTCTGTGTCCTGCGGTTCTGGCCCTGCATCTTTTTCTGGGTTCCTGATTTTCCCCCCATCTCCTTTTCTACCTGGTAGCATCTCTGTATTGCTTTGTCTTCACAGACACCTTGAAAAAGGTTGGTTTGTTAAAAAAATTTACTGAAGAAAAAGTCCAAAGTGTAGGTAAGGAATTTACCTTCCACATTCAACCCCAAAATAACCCTGAGGTTTCAGCCTTTGTTGGTGACATTCTCATGCTGTGTTCAAGGCCTATCTTTAAAACATATAATGGCTGGTTTGCTGTGTACTTCTCTCTTTCTCTGGATTTTCTGGTGAGTTGCTGAAAATCCTCAATTTTACTATGGAAAAAAGAAATTTATTTGACCTTTTTTATTTCAGAATATGAAAGCTCTTTACTGACCAGTTCAGACTGTGAAATTGTAGTGTCTGAATTTAAACCAGATCATTTCTGAACTATTAACAGCATTACAGTCTGATCTTCAGGCCTCAGTTAGTTGTAAATAATCCTTTACTGACTGAGAATAAAGTGCACATGAAGCGTGAATTCCTGTCTCAACAGCGCACACAGTCCAAATCCAGAGGGCAACTGCACTCAAGTGGGTGTACCAAGCAAATGGGTTTTGGAAGACTCATAAAAATGCAAAAGTGGGTTTGACTGGGTGGTGGGTGCAGGTTTGCTCTGTCCCTGCTCAGAACTGATGGAGCTCTTGCCTGAATGCCTGGGAGCTGAGCTGAGCTAACCCGCCTCAGCACTATCCCATAGCTGCTTGCTATCTGACTTCTGCAGGGCAGGAGAGGCATTTGGTGGCGTCTGGACCCCTTTGTGTAGAGACACCCTCTATAAAATCGATGCAAACTGTACAGCTTTGGGTCTTGGGGAAAAAAAAGAAATACACAAGCAAGAACTTACTTCCACTGTTAAACTGTATTTCAGCCCAATCTGCTTATATGTGGCAGTGAAGAGGAACTCGTTTCATAAATACTGCATGGGAGAGAGGACTGCTTACATAGAAAACTTGCTCGAAAGCCCACCAGTCTCCCCCTGGATCAGCTAAACCGCACTGATGGGCCAGGGTCACAGCACTGAAGAAGGCAAACTGTGAGAGCAGGAGGAATTTACCAGATGCTTATTTATGCATCTTTCATCTGCCACATGAACTCACAAGAGAAACGGAGCCACAACCTGAGTCAATGCTCAACACTAACACAAAGCAAGTCGTATTGAGGGTTATTTTGTAAAAATTTGCACAACATCGTCACTACCATTTTGCCTTCGGAGTGGCTGCCTTTGGCAGGGAAGTGTGTTATGATTTAGAATAATTATTCATGTTGAAGACCTGAATTTCATCCACAGCATCGCATGCTGAGACTAGCTGAGTATTAGATAAATTGGGGCTCAGAGTCCCAAAGTATATAGGAGAAACAGTTCAGATCATTCGTCAAATCTCCCCTATGACAACAGGACAAAAAAAAAAAAAATCCTGATGACTTTCTATTTCTAGCTTCAAAGACAACAACCGTGACTCAAAAGAGCTTCTTTTATCTCTGATGTGAAGGGATTGTATTCCTTCCTCTCAGATGTGGTCCTCATTCCAACATGTGCTAAATTACTGCAATTCCCAGCTGATCCTGAAAACCAAGTGGAAATTGAAATAAAATTTAGTGCCTGAATTGCACAGCCTCGAGACAGTGCAGCCCGGCAGTGGTATGGACATCAGATGGCTCCAGTCCTATATCGGTGTCAAAGGGTCTGTCTTCACCTCTAAAGCTAGCAGAAGTCTAGGTCAAGCTTTCAGAAAGGTTGACTCTGCTTTCACGACCTTTGAAGAAAGTGCACCATCTCTGATTCAGGAGGAGGGGGAAGGTGGGGGAGAGGAGACTGTTTCAGCTTCTTTCTTAAAAAATCAGTGACAAAATGTACCTGGAGTTGTGACAGGCGGTATCATCAGGCTCTGTCACAGCACATGATACCAAAAAGGATCATGCTTACTGCCAAGTACAACAGAACCGTTAACTTTTTTGGAGAAACGACTCAGTGGGATTTCTGGGGGCTGTGGATGGGGAGAGCTGGTAACCTCCCCGCTGCCGCAAGCTCCCTCTGGGGAACTTCACCTCCTGATGCAGAGGAAGGCGTTGGGACTGCTTCTCCTCCAGCCTTCTGTGCTAAGGGAGGTTATATTAAACCCTCCTCACCTCACTGCGACCCAAGCTGCTCTGCCAATAGCTCATTCGTGACAACTCCGCGCTTCCCTTCCGGACAGAGAACGCCGCTGAAAAGAGCAGAAAGGACTGTGCAAAGCGTGGCGCGAGGCCAGTTGTGGGGAGTGTGATACCCTGGTGCCTCCAGTGCCCAGGTTCCCTGGTGTTCTCCGGTGGTGGTTCAGCCTTGGATAGTGCAGCGGCATCTCTGCGTTGCCTTTCTGTGACTTCAGGGTGTGCCCCGTGCGGTGTGACATCGGTATCAGCTTTATGCAAGTATGTCACGCTAGTCAGGAATGCGAATGTGGCTCGTTCTCCTGTCACAGGTGATGGTCTCCGAGGAGGATGGGAACAAGAACCGAGGGCAGCCCCGTTTAATCTGCAGTGCTCCTGAACACCTATGGGCACCTGAGGCAAGTGCCTGAAATGAGATTATTAAATTGAGGTTGTTGCTGAGAATGCTCAGAATGCGGTGGCGGGGTGTAATTGTCCTTTCATCTGCGTGACTTGGTACTAGGCTTGGTTTACGCATCAATGTTTCATCAGGATTAACATCTGGTGAAACTCCGAAATTTATCAAATCCAGTTAAGCTTTCTAATTAACTTTCAACCTGTCACAGCCAGTCACAGGTGCCAAGATAAGCCTTGTATCATTTGCACGATGTAGATTTTTTTCAATGGTTCATGAAGAAGTCAGCATTTCAGAAGTGATTTCAGAAGGCAACTCATTAAACTCAAACATATTGAGTTCGATTGCTTTCTGAAATGACCGGCATGTCAACTAAGCAAACCTTTTGTGAGTTTCTCGTTTGAGGTTAATTAAATTTCATTAGTCTGCTTCTTGCTTGTTTTCTGAAATCCACGGTAAACATCCATGACGTTCATATTCAGAAGACGACAGTGGCTCTGTTGGACCAGGCTAAAGGTTCCTATAAATCCAGTAGCCTGTCGCCGATACTGGCCAAAAGTGGATGCCTAGGATAGACTATAAGAGCAGGAGGAGCTATGCAATATGTTCCCCAAGCACTCCCTGATCTCTAACCAGACTGAGATACTTTCTAAGTTATATTCTTTGTATTCTTTTCAACACAGATGATTTGTTCT
This sequence comes from Astur gentilis, assembly GCF_929443795.1. Taxonomy (NCBI): domain Eukaryota; kingdom Metazoa; phylum Chordata; class Aves; order Accipitriformes; family Accipitridae; genus Astur; species Astur gentilis. Next base: position 26,007,549 of record NC_064890.1, on the reverse strand, counting down.
CCAGAAACCTATCAAGCCTTCCCTTAAATCAATACAAACTTTTAACATCCACATCCTTAAGCAAGAAGGTTTACAGCTTAACTACACCACGTGAGAAAAAAAGTCTCCTTTTGTTTGTTTTGAGCTTGCCTCTTCACAGTTTCCTTGATGTCATCTAGCTGCTATACTGGAAGAGACAGTGAAGAGTCAATCCCTATTCCTCTTCTCATGACATTCATCCCCGAACAGACCTCTGCCCAACCATGACCAAAACTTGTATTCTCTCTATTTCCCTTGCCTCTGACTTTTGTCTGCATTCACTCCCTGCTCTTCACAGCAGTCTTCCCATGTCACCTTGAGGTAGAGGTTTTCATAGCTTGGCTGCATCTCTCTCAGTCTCAGAAACCCCTCTGGTGCCTTTTTGTTCTCTTTCCTAACCCGGATTTCTCACTGATGGACCTCCTTTGACTTCAAGGGGCGGAAAGAGATCCTCCTACTGCTGTCACGTTGCATCTGTCAGTCTACTGTTGCCCAGGTCATGGTTTCCATCTTAACAGTTAGCATCTGTTATACATGATACATGCCAGCAATAATGAATGACTAGTTTGCAGTATTCACAAGGCCCACTAGTAAAGCATGAGGCACTTTCCAGCCTGCAATGTCTGAAGTCAAGAGGAACAGACACCATATAAGGACAGAAACGGTTGTTCTGGTTAGAGCAAATTGTTTCAATGATGTCAAGTTCTGGATAATGTAATCAAATTTTCCAGAGAAAGAAAAACACTCCATACCATTTTTCTTTTGCGGCAGGAAATCTAGCAGGCAGCACACCTAATGGGATCTTCATCTAAAATTCCTAGCCGTTAAATAAGAAACCCCTTGATTATAGCCATGTGTTGAGTCAGACATGGAATATTTAATTGATTCTTTTTGACAGCACTGAAGGTGGCTGCCATTTCTGTACATTAAATTTAATGCAGCACAGCACTCTTGCAGGTGGTCCCAAGCAAAAAAAAAAAAAAAAGAAAAGAAAAGAAAAAAAGAAGTCAGATGTCTTTGAAAAGCAGATGTCTTTATAAATCCTTACTGAGCAACTGAGAGCATTTTGGGCTGGAAGTCACAGGAGAAGGTAAGGCAGGTGTTCTGACAAATCTTGCTACTAATCAGAGCAGAAATGAGGCAACCACTAGTAGTGTGTTTCAGCCAAACCTACGTCTTTTGCATTTGATTTAATAACTTTTTGCCTGGCAAGGTGAATGCTGTGCAATGATTCACTTCATATTTTAATAAAGAATAACTCAAGATAGAAAATTGAATATTGGATGGTAATGCAATGTAAGGAGTTTTGATGACCTGCTAATACAGTGAATTTAACTTAAGTGGTTTGTGAATGACAACAAACCCCTCGTATTAAATTACAGTAGAGCATATGTTTTCAATCATGCACTCTTTACTGTAATTTATAGCAAGAAAAGAAAATCCAAAATGCAAATAGTACAGTAAGACATGAATTGCTCTGCACAAGGACAAACCAGGTAGTTTGGGATGGTAATAACAGAGAACCCTCCCTCTGGTTCATTAAAAATGAAAATAAACACATTAGCACCCTGATCTGTTTTCCTGGAGCTGTTCCAACTAATAGATACGCAACGTGGGCTGCAGAGTTAACCTGTGCCACAGCTGAAGGGAGGTTTCTTCTTGTTAGACATGGGGCGGGTGGGGGAAGGAATTTGTGTCCTAGCAGCAGCAGCAGCAGCAGCAGCAGCTGTGTTTTGATATCTGATGTAGAAGTAGGATTATATTTGATAGAGCGAAAGAAGGATTACAGTGCATCTGACAGTAGAGGGGGCTTGCAGGAAAATTGTTTGCCATGGATTATGGGGACATAATCTTTTAATGTCCCCAGTAAATGTTGATTTTGGAGGAAAGATAGATAAAGTGCACATTAATCTTCAGGGGGAGCGGGTTTGTGTATGCAAGTTTCCATAACAACCTAATATGATTTTGATTTGCTTATTATTGAGAAGGATGGTTTCATTTCACAATGTTTGTTAAAGATAGAGCATAGTACATGTATGAATATCACAGCTGTAAATAACAGACATGGAAACAATCAAGAATGCTACATCTCTTTATCTAATACATTATTGACGCAAACTTCCTACCAGGAGGCCATATCCTGAAATCATTCTGTAATGCCTGTCAAGACAAAAAAAAAGACCATGCTGAGCCTTTTTTCTTTGTTTTTAAATTCAAGCCTTGCAATCATCAGATAAGTAAAAAACTTGATGAATATGTGAATAATCTGGTAGTGCTTCATATTTCCTAGTCTTTCAAGAAAAATTGAGCAGAAGTGCATTTAAATAACCAGTATTGTTACTCTCCTTCACTTCTGGGAACTCATTTATCCTCTAAAGCTTGTGTGAACAAGTTTCTGTTGTGGGAATACAAAGTATTAGCTATCAAATCCAGTATAAGAAGGTGCAAATCCCATTGAAAATCCTGCAATTTCTCTCTTGCCTCCACTTTCTCAAGTTTTCTTCCATAAGCATCCCCTGACAAGGAGCTCTGGCAGCCCTGACGTGCAGGCGTGAGTCCATTCCGGATTGCTGGGTGTCCCTTGGGTCTCATACCTGAATAGCAAAACTTGGCTTACCTTCAGTTATTACTTGATGCTGGTGAAGATAACAAAGTAGTATACACCTTGAGATGTTAAAAGCGTATCTAAAGGCACGCCAGAAGCTCAGGACTCAGGCTGTTTTAACTTGTCTTTCTGACAATAGAGGCAATTGACCTAATTTTTGCGAGTGAAATCCGTGGGACCAGGATTTTGCTCTGGAATTATCTATTAGTATGTAATTATACACAAGAGGATTGTCGGAGAAGTGTTTGAGGCTTAACTAGGAAAGTTAGAACAAATAAATAAATACATAGAGAACAAAGCACTTGGTAAAACCATGGCACCTACCACAGGAATTTAATTAATGCCTCCCAGGCACAATCTATTTACCCGTATTTTGGTACTCAGAAAATGTGGGAATCGCATCTGTTAACTGATAGCCTGGCTTCCTTCTTTTCAGCAGAAGAGTCCTTCTCATGAGGATCAGAACAAATGGCAATGAGCAGATAGTGGCAGAGAGTCGTGATGCCCTGTGCAAGGTCCCACTCCATGTCTGAGCTGCGCTACTTCTACTGTTCAAGCACAACACTTTTGATGGTGGGCAAAAAATAGCCTTTGTGGAATTGTGCAGGATCATCAAAATCCTGAGAGCCCAGACTGGATGAAGCGGTGGGCAATTCCTGCAAGACAGATGCTCTGTATCGTTATAGCCCATCCAGGGGTTTGTTTCACTTACTAACAAAAGTTGAGGACAACAAGTCTTGGAGCGTCAGACCTCACTTCTGTGGCTGAAGCTCCAAGCAAATGCTGCTCTCCCCAGGCCAGCTCATTGCTGCTGAAACTAACAGCAAACCTCATGCTGACTTTTAGAAGAAAAGGGTTAGGATTACCTCATTTTGCAGGCTATGGATGTATTTAATGTAGGTTTGAGTAGTGAATGTCATTAGGAAAAGCAGCTGAAATGCATACGTGGCTGATTGCCAATGCTAGTATTTAGGTTTTCCTCTGAAATATTTCACTTGTCATCTTCCACATTTCTACATCTAATTAATCTACAAAACCTAAAATATCTTCAAGTATATACATATTCTGCTCAAGTAATCTGTGTGTCTCCAAAATTTATAAGAAAAATTATGCTGTTTACACATGATCGAGGCAACATTTCACTTTTCAGGGAATTTTTACTACAGTAGCTACATCATGTGTAAAAATCAGTGGCAGTGTTAAGTGGATTCCACTTAAATAATCACAACATAAGTGACGTTGATTGTCACAGTGTTTTATATGGCAGCATGAGTATGACTAAAATTAATATGTGAAACAGAGCATTGATTCATTTTTCCTCTGGCAAAAATGTCTTTATGCTATTGCATAAGAGTTCAGGGTGGTCTGCATCTTGAGCAAATGTGATCTTCAGAACAGAAAAAATCCTGTTTAATATAATAAAATATGTAGGCTCAGAAACCCTCTCTCTTTTCATTGGCCACATTGCATTTCTGGCATGTAAAGAACATCCTGCATACTCAATAGGAACTAACTGTTCCTGTGTACCTGGAAAAATTATGGCCCTTTTTCTAGAACTAAGAGAAATAATTTTTAAGTAGAAACTGAACTGAAATTATAACTTATTAATGCAGCATAAAATTCTAGTAGTACATCATTCTAGTATGGCAGTATCAAGCCACTACTGCAGCAAAACATTCAAAGAATTATAATATATAAACTATATTATAATTTTATAACTGAATCATGTATAACATGCTTTCTTTAGAAACTAAGTGAAGGTATGAAGACTGTCTGGAATTAGCTCAAAGATGAGTGATTAACCTTAGACAACAGATGCAGTGGAGATGATTGTTTTCTGTATGATGTCACCCAAAACACATCTGATCACACAGGCATCTTCAGTAGCAATGCAGTGATTGGTTAATTTAAAATTTGAAAGAATAGTTATATTTCTCATATATGGTACCATATGCAGTACTACAATTACCACTGACAGTCCAAAGACTGAGAACGTTTATTTCCAACAACTAAAAAATATATTGCAGTTTGTTTTGTGACGTGCATCACATGGCAAAACTAAAATCTAGAAAAATACAGAAGGCATGTGTTTCTGTTTAAGCACACATGTGGAATTCCTCTTGGTTCATGGAAGAGCTGAGCCATTCTGCTGTTAGGAACAGATTTTTCTGCTTTAGTTTATTCTTCTAGAAGTTAGGAGTTTAAGGCTGAGGAAGGTGTTAAAGGTTCCTTTTGCAGCCAACTGAGAGAAAAAGGCACCTTCATAAAGTAACTTTTCTCCTCCTCCAATGGGCAGATGAATATTATTCTATGTGCTAGAAACTTCCTGGTTTTTTAAAAAATATTATGGATCAGGGATCGTACCTGTTCTGGGCAGACATAAGGAGCTTACTGACAATATATAGAATTCCTGGGCTGAAATTTCTCCAATCCTATTTTGCCCAGTGTGTCACTGGATTACCACCAAATTAAAAAAGTAATGCTGCTATTTTACAAATTAAATATAAAAATAAGCCAAAATGCAATTTTCTACAAATGCTGTTGGGTTCCATGAGAATACTAGATTCATTTTCCACATGAGGTAAAACTAGATCCAGGAATCACAGCACTACTGCTACATTTTTTTTACTACACCTTTAAACCTTAAATTGGGCCATAAATTAATTCTTATAGTGAACAAAAGGCCTGACAAACTATTACAGAAGTAAAAGAAAGTGTTCAATATGTAAGGCAAGATTACAGAATTTAGCATCTTTGGTACAAATAACTCCCCCAAAAGGAAAAAGAAGAAAAAAAAGCAGAAGTATCTTAAATACGTATATGTATAAGTGGACTAGAAGATTGCCTATAGAAATTAACTTCTCCAGGCACTAAATCACTGCAGTATTTGGTTAGCAGAATAGGTGAGGGGCTAAAGTGTCTGCATGGTATAGGTACATCTCACAGCTTCAGATTAGTCTACAATGAAGTTTTTAGTGAAATTTATTTTCTCGAAGAAAGTAGCACTTCTGGTAGGGCTGTTGAGTTATGAAGTTCACTTTTATATTTACTCTAGAAGTAACTGATTGCAAACCGCATCATCTTGGTTTGTGAACCCATCGTGATCACATCAAGACCATACAAACACCTGCCGTCAGCGATGCCCTGCTGTTTCATCAAGGCCTATTCACTTCACCTCAAATGCGTCGTATAGACTTTCCTGGGATTTGATACAAAAAAATTACAGTCAGCCCACCAGGTGATTTACCTGTAGCTTGGTGTTAAGGGATACATACTGTGAGGAATTTCAATAGAGCGGGGCTTTCTTTTCTCCTCTAATTGCCTTTGTGTATGGATTTTAGCTCATGATGTTGTGTGATAAGAAGTTGTGCAGTTCTGGATAGGGCCTCAGGAATCATTTGTATTTTTTTCTGTTCCTAGGGGTAACAGGGTAAGGAAGAGAAACCCTAGGAGTGCGCAGGGCAGGGCAGCGCCGCCAACGCCGTGGCGTCGGTGAGGATCCTGAAGCTATGGGAAAGGTGGGATTTGCCTGCCTCGGCAGGGCAGGAGAAAGCCTGGCTGCCACCATGTCACCTTGCAGTAGCGTTACCTTCAGCGGCATTTGACCCCACCAGCGGCGGTGCGGTGCGGTGCGGTGCGGGTCGGCAGCAGCCCCAGCCGCCCACCGCCGTTGTCCGCAGCAGGCTGCCCTCGCCCTGCGCTGCGGTGCAACGGGCTCTCCCGAGAGAAGTTCAGCCGCGAGGCTGTTTCCGTGACTTTCACAGGGTTTTGACTTCAGACCGTATTTACGGCTGAGCACAGGCTCCCAAGCAGCCAGCTGAATTGAAACGCTCGCAGCAAATGACACCAGAAGATACGCCTGAAGTGGTGGGGTCTGAAGTGAGAGGTATGCTAAAACATAAAGGATGTAAAGTGAAACAAACCCAGGCATTTAAAGATAGAAAAATCATAAAGTGAAATGAACCCACTGGATTACACTTGTGTGTTGAGCTCTAGGCGAAAGCAAGATTAACTTTATTGAGGTCAATAAATAAACCTCCCCTTCAGAAACAAATTACTTAATTTAGCTCTGTGGTAAGACGGAGCCATCTGCAATGCCCACCCATCGCCAGAGCAGTTCTATAAATAACTACCACTGTTGCACTAAAGCAGAAGAGGATTAAAGCTCTCATTTAGCTCCCTTGCAGAGACAAAATACAAGGTTTTTACCGCATGTGAGCAGCGTAAGTGGTTGCTTAATGATAGGTGAATGACGGCCATCACGAAAACCTTCCCAGGGCACAGTGTGACACACTTATCTTTCCATTTGGAGCTAATACTTCCAGATCAGGAATTAAAGAGAAAACCTTCCCAGGAAAAAAATTATAGGAGTTAAAGTGCAATTGAAAACCAAATCATTGGATAGGTTGAAATCTGGGTTGCCAAAACAGGTCGGGACACATAAAGTAACTGTTTTAAAGACTCTTTTTATGTCCCTTCATTTTTCTTCAATATATATTTTGATTATATAGGTTCCCTATCAGGTGTCAATGAAGAACACACTGCAAATAAGTTCTGTTTCAAATATACTAACTAATGCAGTAACAGCCTTACTTTTTTTCATCAGTTTAATGTTAGTAGCTTCAAGGCATGCAGTACCAGAATAGGTTCTGCTTCTTTCCTAATGATTCTCGCTATCTTTAATTGAAATCTTACTATGAATGGCAAAGGGAAATAACCAGAATGCAGTATTTTATACTGAGCTGACATCCATGAGGATTAGAAACAGAGAGAGAAAGATGGAGGAAAGAATATCAATGACCAGATGAATCAGTATGTTAGGCATACGCTGGTATTTGTCACTGTCCACACAGCTCTCTCACAGGGATTATGAGCTGCTGAAAAGAAGACATTTCCAATACCATTTGGGGGAAAAATATTAAAGAAAATTTGGAAGCAATTCCTTTTTAGGAAAAAAAAATAGCCACCAACTTTGGCAGCTGTGAGTAAAATTAATGGAAATGGGGATGCACCTCATTCATTTATTCTTGGGGGGGTCTCTCTAGTTATTCTTTTTACCCATACATGTTTCCTTCTTTGCTGCCTGAAATGCTGCAAGTCATCGATGGTATCAGCTGAACCTACCCTGGAAGGGGTTTCCTAGAGATCTACAACAGCAAACGTTCAAAGGCCATGATCTGACAGGATTTGTACAGGTTTTGCTGACGGAAACACTTGAAGACATGTCTCCAGCAGCTACTCACTATGATCTAGTAACTGAAGTGTAGTGCTTTTTGGGGTAGTAGAATAAATGCAGAGAAATGGCATTTTTAACTTGACATCGTGGTTTCCTACCTCCAGATAGACCTCCATTTCTATTTATGAGCATGCCATTTTTATTGTGAGTAAAACCCCTGAATCTCAAGGTACCTTGCCCATGCTCGGGGAAGGTCTGTAGGCTCACTGAAGGTTTAAGCTGAGATCACTGATTTTACGCTGAAGCAGATGAAGCACCGACATTTGTCTGCCTCTACTGCATAACTTGTGGCAAGAAAAGCAACCTCCATGGGGAAAAGGGGTATGGAAACAAGCTGGTGTGTTTGAGGGAGCAAGCAGTAATAATAGCCATTTCCAAAAGGAGTATGTGTTCATTTTAGACATGACAAATTTAGACAAAGGCATGACACCTCAGACACCTGGTGAGATATGAGTTTCCCAGAAACATGTATGTCCGTCCTGTTTTCTCTTCTTTCCTGTGAGTTCAGAGGAAAATGCTTCTTAACTAAGCTTGTAATGAAATAAATGTAAGAGCAGAGGATATGAGACAGACAAGGCAGTGACTTCTCTAAACATTCATTTTTTTTTTAATCTAGTGCTTTGCTTGAGAAATCAGACAAGATAGAGAAGCTTTCTAAGGGAAGGAGGAAATGCAGGTGTCAACATCTGGTCAACATAGCACTAAGGAGACGGTGTCCGTTGTCTAAGAGTAGAAGTTGTGGAGTTTCTTCCACCTGCCTAAACCAGTAAATAAAAGGTGCAGGGGCTGCTGCCTCTCCGCCATGAAAGCAAGCAGCGAGACACAGAGCACTTCCAAGGACTGGACTTTTGCCTGAAAACAGGGTGGCCTTACCAGCAGCACCCTAATGGCTTGTGACGTCCTCTGGGGAAAGTAGCTAACACAGCCCAAGACTGTTCCTGGGAGTACGCTAGTGACCGCCCGGCACGGGCACTCACACGTCACTGCTGGTGGCCCTGCCCTTTCCCTCTTTGCTTTACTAGTATAGATGTAGCCCCAAAGACCAAAATGGGCCAGAGACATAGGGATCCTTATAATCTATCGATTGGCTGGCGCGTTCTTGTTAAGTGGGAAATTGACTCCAATCTTTTTCATACCAAAATGTGTGGAGGAATTTTCTTTCTCGTGTCTTTACAGCGGGACTTGAGGAGCTGTAAGGAGGAATTTGCAGCAGATAATAGGAAATAGGCATGAAAAGACAAAGAAGATGTAATGTAATAAAAGCAGAGAAGACCTCAGGCCTTCATCTTTCTTAAATATTGATATGTTCCTCTCCACACCCACCTCTGACAATACATTCTCCCTTTTTTCATTCTCTTCCATGTCTCCATCTCTTTTTTCCTCACTCTTTTTTCTCCCATTTTTATCATTAAAAACGTTTTCATTTCTTTTTTAATCCCCTTACTACAATGATTCCTTTTGCCTATTGCCCTCTGGCTCTTCAATCTATGGTTCCTCCCTCTGTTAAAGAATATTGCTAGGGGTTACATGTTATGAGTAACTGATGGAAAACATTTCTATCCAATAATAACAATTTGGTAGAATAGCAGACCAAGAAATTTTTTTTTTTTGCCCAAAATTATTGCCATGAAGCACTGGGATATGCTATCAAAAAGGCTAAAGGCAGTAAATTTAAACAGCTTAAAAACCAACAACAACCTGATGAAAGCATAAATGGCACAAGAAAATACAATAGAACACTTATGTACATTCTGATTTAAAGAGTTTCAGCTCAGTGCTTCTCTGACTAAAATGAGGTTTCCAACAAGCTCCCTATCCCCAAGTCCTATTGAAGCTATGTATTAGTTTGCTGTTAACTCTGTCTTCCTTCCAAAGGCTATCACTGAAGAACTAATTTAATCTCAGGTATTTTCAGTTGCAGGTATTAAAGACTGAAATACAAATTTCAGCTGACTCCCACAAGTTGTGCCAAAAGTGACTACTTCAATACTCATTTACAATTCTCGAGATTTATTCAGACTTGGGCAAGGAATTGCTTCCTCCAAGAACGAATCCCAGACTCATAGTATGACAGAGCTTCTGGAAGGTATTGGAAGGTGGCTTTGAGGAATACTATTTTATGCTTTACATAAGCAGTAAACAAGATCCCACTGGAAACAGCATGACAGATGCTGTGTAAATTCTAAAAAATATTTGTGGGAGGGTGGAGGAGTTAACCCAAATTACTTTAATAACCTGATTTTTAGCATGTCTCTGTGAATGACTGATTTGGCACAAGCAGAAGGAACAGAGAGCCAAGGGAGGTAAAAAGGGGAAGAATAGTTTCAGGGAAAGAGGTAAATTGAACCTCATCCTGTTAACACCTTTGCTTCATTTATCCAGACTTCAGCCTATGGGCACAAACCAGTATAAGCCCCAAAATATCCACTTGTAACTGATCTCAAGTTATGCCCAGCTGTACCCCATTTAATGATGAATTTTCACCCTTTTCAGGTATCCATGTCTTAATATCACAGCAAACCATCAAAATGAAACTATATTCCAAGAAGCCAGTAATCTGCTCCTAGGACCTCATTTAGGTTTTGGAAAATCTACTGCCAGAGTGTGCAGAGCATAGGAATAAAAGACAATACAGTTTCAAGACTGTTATATCATAAATCTGTTTTCATTACTGGTATTTTTTCAATACAAAAAAAAAGTAGCTATGGAAGACTAAATAATTATACTGACTTGCAAAAGGTTAAGGGGTCAAGATAACCTCTAGCAACGAGCCTGTTCCAGGGACAGGTTATTATGAGAAAATATATTAGATGTTAAAAGTGGGAGAACCAGCTGAAATTCAGGGAGCTGTAAAGAGGTGATGGAGAAGAGAGCATGAAAATGAGTGAGATAGAGCCTCTGACCATAATACAGTGGAGGGTTTTTATAACTTAATTTTAAAAAGTCAGAAGTCAACTCCGTACAATACTGAGAGACTAGAAAAAGCCCACGTAAGTTTATATTACTCCCACAAATTTTATCAAATACAATTTTTGTGGCCTCAGTGGGTTTAAATCTGCTTACCCCTGGCTGAATCTGGCCCATGTAATTTAGACAAAGGCTACACGGGTACTTTGTTTGATTTCTAATGTAACTGATTTAATTAGTATAGTTAGATTGCTAGCATACACGTATCAGAGTTTACACCACCCATGGACACAGAGTTGAGTGAAAAGGTACTATTATGCACTTCAAATGGTTTGCCACAGTTCATAAAATCACAGAATCATAAAATATTTTATTTGGAAGGCATCTCTCAACATCATCTCATCTAACCCTCTGCTCAAAGCAGGTTCAGTTAGGTCACATTGCTCAGGGCCTTGTTTTCAGTTATGAATATAACTCAGGTTTTGAATATCACCAAGGATGGACAATCCAGAACCTCCCTGGGTAACCTGGTCCAGCGTCTGTCTGACCATACTCACAGTGAAAAAATTTACCTTTAAATCTAACTGGTATTTTACCTCTTTCAACTTGTGTCCTTTGCTTCCTGTACTGTCACTGTACCTTTGGAAGGGGTCTGAATCCATCTTGTCTATACCTTCCAATCAGATATTTGTAGATAGCATTTAGATATCCTTTCACCCTTCTCTGCTTAAGACTGAACAAACCCAGTTCTTTCATTTTCTTCTCGTTATGTCCTGTCCCCCACCCTCCAGTGACCTTGGTGGCCCTTTGCTGGACTTGCTCTGGTATATCACCACCTTTCTTGCACAGAGGACCCTAAAGCTGGACATAGTTCTCCAGATGTGGTCTCACAAGCGCCAATAGAGGGGAATAACTGTTTTCCTTGATCTGTTCACTATCTTCTTCCTAAATACAACTCAGTATTCAGCTGGGACTTCTTCACAGAAAGGGACAACACTGCTGACTCATGTTCAGCTTGTTGTCCACCAGCATCTGCAGTTCCTTTTCTGCAAAGCTATCTTCTACCCAGTTGGTGCACAGCCTGTAGTGTTGCATGAGGTAACTCCTAGACGTGGGACTGTTCCCATGTCTGTTGAAACTGGAAGTCCTGCTCGATCACTTTCCATGAGACAGAGAGAAAGAGAATAACAAACATGATTCTCAAATCTAGTCATTTGATTGCTCATTTAGAAGAAAGGAGCCTTGCTTCTGGTCTGGAGTTCAGGGAGAGCTTAAATATAAAAAAGACTTAAGGACTGAAAATCATCTCTTCTCTCTATTAGGTGAATACTGTAACTGCTAGACTATAGAACTCTATTATCTGCCTGGCCCAGTGAAACATGGGATAGGGCAGGAAAGAGAGAGATTTTCATTCTAAATGACGTTTTAACTTAAAGATAAGAGCTGTGTTACACAATAACCTGATTGAAAGCTGTTCAGGAAAAGGAAGAAATCAAACATAATTCTACTGTCACCTGGGCAAAGTCTACAACCACCGAGCCACATGGTAAGAATAGAATTATTCATCCTATAATATTTCATAAGAAAGGGCTGATTCAGTAACTTATCTCCAGAAGAAGTTTGAAGACTATAGATCATCATTCAAGATAGGCATATTTTTGTAATCAATGTCCGTGTGTTTAATCCTTTGGTGCACTCCTCCCTCCACTGCTACTGATGTGCTTAGCTGCTAGCTTAGAGTCTTTCAGTTCAGCATGACAGGTTCTTTGGAGTAAGGTTTTATCTCACTCTCCTTGTCCATGTGTAAGGCAGCTCCTTTAGGTATAACTCCATTGTGGGCTCCATTAGGTACTAAACTCCAGTTCCATGTCAGATACTCTTGGGACTTTAATTGTAATTCAGGGTGTCGGGGTGCAATAGCCAATGGAGAGAAAGGTCCACCTCCTGAACCACTCTGTAGAGGTGCCTATTTTTCTCCATTGGCTGTCAAGGAAGCATACGATGAGGATGTTCCTGACCTAGTCATCTCACGAAAATGTCTAAATTTAGCTGGGTTGGTTCAGAGTCCTACTGTTAAAAGTCATCTGTGTAGATGCAGCCCTAGTCTTAATGACTGGAATAGCTCATAGCAAGTGAGAAAGCCCTCAGGGACGATGCAGACCATTTGGAGATTTTGTGCTCAAAATTATTGTACCTGAAAATAAATATTATAATTTGGATGATGTGGGATTTCTTTCATTTTGTGTGTTTAGAATGGTCAATGTTGGATAAAGAAGTTCCTAGCTGAATGACAATAAGCAAAACTTTGTGTCTTGAAAGCACTACAAATAAGATGCACAGTAACATTCATAAGGTTGTTGAGACTTCAGAAAAAATGGTTGGCTTGGATTTGACAGAGGTATTTAGTAACATTACAAGAATCCTCTGTGATAACTGATTTGGTGAATTTATGTCAACACAGTCTGCTTGTCTAAAATGCACTTTGATCGCCACCCACATGGCAATAAAGAACACTGAAAATAATAAACTTTTTATTTAGCAAATAAATCTATTTAAAATGGTGTTAAAGTGAGAAATGCTTAATATAGAAAATAGAACATAGAAATGCACTAAGTCTGTGATATCCAGATTGCAGTCCTGGGGAACTATGAACCACTCTTTGACTCCAAGAGCAAGTGTCATTGTGCTGCTTGAATTCACATAACTAAATGGCTGTCCCCTTTCCTTCCATAACCAAGGTGGTCTCATCCACACTTCCCTTTCAGAACTGTCCCTGGCCCATGTTGGTACTGTGCACAGCACCTGAAATGGATCACAGTTGTTCCCGGGATTACCGAGTAATTAAACTATCTAGACAACCATGAATACACCTGTTTGGTTTATGGAATAATAACCATGGACTCCTCCATGGGTTATTCAGAAATCCATTCCTTGAGCCAACTAGATCTGAGTCTTGACTGTATCTTGAATACTAACATTGAAAGTATTAAATTTAATATAAATATTAATAACACCTCCTAATATTTTATACTCAGGGCAAGTGTCCCCTTAATTCAGGGAGACACCAGATAATATTTTTTTTTTCTCTTTTTCATGAACAGTTATTTTTGTTTTGTTTAGGACCATTAAGTGCTAACCAGTTTCTGAATGGTGTTTTTATGGTGATAATGAGTAAACCTCTTTTACTGCTGTTTTGAGTGGTTTCCATCCTCCTTTTCCCCCTGCAGCTTGTTCCTGTCCCATCAGCTAGAACAGGGCCATTTGACTCAGCACAGCTGAGAGGGTAGAGATTTCTGGAAATGAAGCAGTGCAGAACAAGGGAGGGGAAATCCTATCAGTGACTGTCAGGTCCCTGAGATGTGCAGCTGAACGTCAAATCAACTGTCTGCCTGGCTGCCTTTTAATCTCTGGTGTGGGAGCGGTCAATAGGAAAAAGAGGGTTTTAATCTTTTTTTATTCCATATCATTTTGCAGCTGAGCTTTGCAGGCAAAATTAATAGTCACGTTTCAACTCACAGATGGAATTGTTGCTAAAGCTTTGACTTATGTAGAAACCAGTTTTGATACCATGTTGGTAAAACTCTTGCTGGGAGAAAGACTGGGGTTGGCGTCCTGCCTGGATCACACTATCATCAGCAGAAAGGTTTCCATTCACACCAGCTGCACCAAAGCTCACCACAGAATCCTTAAAATTTCATGGTCTGAAAGTGAATATATACCTCTTTTTTTTAATAACTTATCTGTACTCGGAGTTTACTCAGTCTTCAGGGCACAAAAGTGTATAGGAGCTAAGTGCGACTTTAAGACTCCAGGGCTATGATTTTGTGTCACTCAAATACCAATAAAAATGTCACTCTTGAGTAAAAGTGGAAAAGTAATCTTGCTTCTCAGGAAATTGGGACAGACAAGAGTGTTACATTAATTGAGGGTAAAGGTTAGAATTTTTTCACTGCGCAATTTCGATACAGCAAATGCATCTCAGGTTCTGCTAATATTTGAATGTCAGCAACTGTATTGTGCTAAAGCAGTTCAGAGAGACCAGTGACGAGTGGCATTCCTCAGGGATTGGTATTGGGACCGGCGCTTTTTAACATCTTTGTCGGCAACATGGACAGTGGGATCACGTGCACTCTCAGCAAGTTTGCCAACGACACCAAGCTGTGTGGTGCGGTCAACAGGCTGGAGGGAAGGGATGCCATCCAGAGAGACAGGCTTGAGAGGCGGGACTGTGCAAATCTCATGAAGCTCAACATGGCCAAGCGCAAGGTCCTGCATGTGGTTTGGGGCATTCTGTCATGGTTTAACCCCAGCCGGCACCTAAGCCCCACACAGCCGCTCACTCATCTCCCTCACAGGGTGATGAGGGAGAGAATCAGAAGAGTAAGAGGGAGAGAATCCGAAGAGTAAAAGGGAGAAAACTCATGGGCTGAGATAAAGACAGTTGAATAGGTAAAGCAGAAGCCACATGCGCAAGCAAAGCAAACCAAGGGATTCATTCCCTACTTCCCATGGGCAGGCAGGAGTTCAGCCATCTCCAGGACAGCAGGGCTCCGTCACACCTAACGCTGACTTGGGAAGACAAACGCCATCGCTCCCAACGTCCCCCCGTCCTTCTCCTTCCCCCAGCTCTATATGGGGAGCATGACGTCCTATGGTCTGGGATCTCCCTTGGGTCAGTGGGGGTCAGCTGTCCCGGTTGTGTCCCCCCAACTCCTTGTGCCCCCCCAGCCTCCTGCTGGTGGGGTGGGGGGAGAAGCAGAAAAGCCCTTGGCTCTGGGTAAGTACTGCTCAGCAGAAACGAACACATCTCTGCGTTATCAACGCTGTTTTCAGCACAAATCCAAAACATGGCCCCATACCTAGCTACTAGGAAGAAAATTAACTCTATCCCAGCCCAAACCAGCACACAATCCCAAGCACAAACACAGGCTGGGCAATGTGTGGATGGAGAGTAGCCCTGTGAAGAAGGACTTGCGTGTGCTGATTGACAAGAAGCTCAACACGACCCGGAAATGTGTGTTTGCAGCCCAGAAGGCCAACCATATCCTGGGCTGCACCAAAAGAAGCGTGGCCAGCAGGTCAAGGGAGGTGATTCTCCTCTACTCCGCTCTGGTGAGACCCCACCTGTAGTACTGTGTTCAGCTCTGGGGCCTCCAACATAAGAAAGACATGGACCTGTTGGAGCGAGTCCAGAGGAGGGCCACTAAGATGATCAGGGGTCTGGAGTACTTCTCCTATGAAGACAGGCTGAAAGAGTTGGGGTTGTTCAGCCTGGAGAAGAGAAGGCTCTGGGGACACTTTAGAGCAGCCTTCCAGTACTTAAAGGGGGCCTACAGGAAAGCTGGAGAGGGACTTTTTACAAGGGCATGTAGTGATAGGACAAGGGGTAATGGCTTGAAATGGAAAGAGGGTGGATTTAGATTAGATGTAAGGAAGAAGTTCTTCACTGTGAGGGTAGTGAGACACTGGCACAGGTTGCCCAGAGAGGCTGTTGATGCCCCATCCCTGGCAGTGTCCAAGGCCAGGTTGGATGGGGCTTTGAGCAACCTGGTCTAGTGGAAGATGTCCTTGACCATGGCAGGGGGGTTGGAACTAGGTGACCTTTAAGGTGCCTTCCAACCCAAACCATTCTGTGCTTCTATGATTTTATGAATCTCACTTTTGACATGGCACCTGACCTCTAATACCTTTGCTCCATCTACCAACAGTACAATGTTTATGAGGGTCTTAAGGAGCAGTTCCTGTAAAAGGTGTAGTTCACAGTGACAACGTAATCCTGTTCTCATGCATGTGACGCTGCAGAGGTTTTTAAAGTCATTCTTCTCTCGGTTTAGAGAAGTAAGTCCCAAAGAGGCTGGTGGCCTTTTCTTGCTCAGAACAGTGCTCCATTGCTGTCTGTCACTTCTGGAGCTCTACATGACCACTTGTGGTGGGTATCCATGGGGACAATAGGTGTTGCTAATAGTAGGGAGAAGCATGTCCACATCAGGGAAAGGCCCATGGCTGAGGAGCCTTGATGTGCACAACCACAGTGCTGAGAAAGATTAACTTAGCGGGAAAGGGAGAATTTGGGTGCCCTCCAGCTTCTGATCTCCAAGGATGCATCCAAAGACACAGGATTTGCCATATTTGCATTGCTCTCCGCCTCCTTTTTCGAAATGATCTCCAACACACTGTTTCAAACTGCCAACCATGTTAAGGCTATTAACAATATCATTATCCAAAGCAGCAACATGCCTGCATCCAGAGGCAGTCCATCCCAGAGCAGCCAACAGGTGGCAGCTGCCAGAAGCAATCTGTATCCATCAGCGAACAATTGTACACAAGCATGCTGTCAGCCCCTCTTTTAGTCCACCCCACTGTTCTATTCCACAGCTGACACCTACTACAGTGACCCAAAACTACTTCTGGGTCTAGAATTGGGTGGGCATGTCTTTCTGGTCATGACAAACTCCTACAGACCTGAGGTACAGTGGTTTAGTGCTGGCAAGTCTATGCCGATCACAGTTTGTTGATTGCCATGGTAACTAGGAGCCTTGCTGTGCTTATAAATGGCCAAGGTACACATTGCCTTTTAGTGCTCCTCAGAGCGATGTTCTTCTCATAACCGTAACAGGGACTAGCCAGCACATCCCAGGACCACACGAATTACCATAGACAACAAATGTGGAGTGGGATTGGTTATGCCCATGCTGTATGCCAGGCCAGGTGCCCTCAGCCTATCCCCCAGCTGCTTGTGCTGCCCCTGGGGAGACCTTTCTAGCATTTGCACCACTGCTGACTTGTCCGCAGCTTCTACACCTCATTACTTTACTGTGCAGTTGCGCTCAAAAGGTTGCACCCAGCACTGCAGCTTAGTGCCTACCACAGTCTCTCTGTGCCGTTGTAACATGCTCTGACTTCTGATAGAGGCCACTATGAGGAAAAAAAAGCATTTTATTTTGAGATGAAAAATATTCTTTTTCCAGGAAAAAAAAAAGTTAAAATAATTGTTTGTTATTAGCGGATGATGGAAGGGAGGGAGACAAAAATCAATGTCAACCTTTTCTATTAAACTAGATGATAAAACAAGAAACCTTTTTGATCCATTGAATGTAAGACAGCCACTGTTTGCACATAGCTATGTACACGTATTTCTAAAAATCCTCATGGACTCTAGAACTTCTGTAATAGAATTAAACAAAATGACTGAAGAAGAGACAAGAAAAGGTCTCCAATCTATACAAAACAAATGAAGATGTGTAATGGTCTTTGCAGGATAATTAGATGAAACATGAGAAAATTATCCATTATTCTGAAAGGCACATTTGAAATAAAAATGTCAGCCTGATTATGTTATGAATAAATCCTGGGAGGTGTTGATTAATAGCTGGTCATTCGCACATCAGGATTTGGTCAGGATAAAGCCCTCAGTAATGATGTCAGGTTAGATGAACCTTCTTTAGTGTGCTGTTTAAATAAACACTGGCAAATAAAGGTATTACACTGCTTGGAACAACTAAGAAAACATACCCTAGTGTAAGTGAGGGAAGGAAGTGAGTAGCTGGTAAACACATGTTTGGGTTAACTGCTGAATTTTGGTCAGTCTACAAGCATATGAGGGGAATAATTTATTCTTTTTTAGTTTTTTTCTGAACCTGAACCTGGATTAATTTACCAGAGATACAGAGAGATTTTTTACAATGCAGATTCATTTTAGTTTGCAGTGAAATTCAGTATCTGTTGAAATATCAGTTACTGCATGTTGGCACAAAGAAAGCTGATATAAATTATTCATAACAATTAGCATAGAAGTGCAAAATTTCACAGGAGGGATTAAACTGGAGTGACTCATTCAATCTATCTTGCTGTTTACAGAGGTTTCAATAATCTAGTGAGGGTGGAAAAATTGCCATGTGACTGAGATCAGGTAAAGAGACATTTTGAGTAAGTTAATTGTAACAGCAGTGTTTGAGTAATGTGTTGTCTGAAATACTGTTGAAAGGTACTAACAGCTTCCATGAAATGGGTCTTTTGCTTAATACAGAATAGCGGGCTAATCTGCAGATGGTGGATATGTTAGGTCAATGGAACAAGCAATCAAATCTGTCCACAGGGAGTAACTCAAAACACTACTCAAGGCAACGGAGTCATGAAAAGACCTGATCAGAAGCTAGGACACAACATTGCTGGATATCTGTATGCATTTGAGGCAGAATGCAACAGTACAATCCATCAGAAGATAAAAGGGTTTCAAGAAGCAGCAAAAAATTAAAGCTTCTGGCCCAGAACTGACAGAATGTTCAGATATGGCACTCGAAATCAAAGAAATTGCCTGTTTCTTATATGCAAGAAAACACCTTCGGGTACATCCCTTGTAAACAAACAGAATTGCAACAAAAGAAATCCAACTCTCACCATTTGTCCCTCTGTCACAATTAATTTTGCAAGTGCCTGATCAGGAACTAACAACTCAGGTTAAAGGGGCAAAAATATATTCAGAAACAAAAGACTTAGGTGCTGAGAAAGATGACACGGTTTATAGTTCTGTAAGGGCCTTAAACATGTGTCCGTATCTGCCCATGATAGTTTGAGGTCCTTTCTGAGATTATCCAATATCTTTCTGTGATGTCACATAGTTTTTTAGAGGAATTTGGAAGTATGGCCAGTTTTTGACTGAAAATGTTGTGAAAGAATATTCTAGGACATAAGTCAAGCTGAAGAGCAAAGTTAGAGGAGAATTCATATGATTAGAAGGTGATAGCAAGATGAAACTGCCAGTAAGTATTTGTAATTTGTCATGCAGCTTGAAGAAAATTATCCCTGGAGCTGTGAAATCACTCATAGTTAACATGATATCTAAGTAAGAGGTGACAAGAAAAATTCAATTTCTCCAAGACTTGATTCTTGGCTGTGATCAGTGCTTTGTAAACATGTGCCCATTTTTTTAATTAATATAGTTAGAAGGATATTTTGTGCAAGAAATATATTTTGGCTCAATCCTTTTAAAGCTAGGAGGTATTTTAAAATTAGTTGAACGTCTCTGTTGCATTCTCAGCATTCATTCATTGTCTTGGATGATTTCTGCTGGCTGCGATGATGTCAAACCATCAGTTTACTAAATAGCAGCAGAGTAACCATCTCTGTGTAAGCAAGTCCACTTGGCAATGACACAGTATTTGTAGGTCTTGATGTACAGCGGGATTCAGGTGCAAATCTTCCAAGGCATAATTTTGCCACAAAGAGGAACAATCAGAGGAGGAATTTGATTGGAGAATGAATTATAGTAAGTGATTCACAAGACAGAGCCAAATTCGGGGATTCAGCACTGATCCCGAAAGCTCAGCAGTATGCTGGGACTTTTTCCCAGGATGTTAATAGATATAACTGTCATTGATGGTTATCAGACTATCTCAGTAACTCCTAAGTTTATGCTGTACTTCTGATAACAAGAAAAATTACAAGGAGATTTGCTTAGTCGTGTATTCACCAACCTCATTTCTGCTCCAACCTCATTTCTGCTCCACCTGCAGTCTGCAAAATCGCAGACAGTCAAAGTTTCTGGAAAAAAGCTTCAGGATTTAATAAGTGCAATATTTTGTAAGACTTGTTTCCTTACTGTCTCTTGGGCTGGGACAAGGGATGGGTCTAACTAAATATTGCTCTTTTGTACAGAAGCATTTTAGCATCTTTTATGAATTTCTGCACACCTTTGTGCAAAAAATGAGACTCACATACGGATACAAATCTGATTTTCCGAAGAAGCTTGATTTCTATGACATGGAATAAGGATTATTCATTTCTTTAGGTTTTTACTTTAAGCCTTATCTTTCTGTTTATTATTTCAATGACTACTCTCTTTCTCATTTTGATGGTTCAAGTTCTGGCCCTGTGAATCAATCTTTTGCTGTTACTTCATTAGTAAGATAGTATTGGTTTATGCCTACACAATGCCAACATAACTGTATTTGTATTTGTGTTTCCACACTATTTAAAAATAAAAAAGCAAAAATATGCTTAAAATACAGTACAAGCACTTCAATCATATAAATAAAGAAGAACAAGAGAAGAAGTACAACAACTGTGATGAGAGAACAGGATAGAAGTAAAAGATAGCTAGAGATGCATTAGCCTCTGATTTCAGTAAGGATTATGATGTTAAAAACAGAATCATGGAATAGTTACATTTGAAATGGACTTCCAGAGGTCATCTAATCCACCATCCACTGTTCATCACCTGCCCCACCAACTCAAAGCAGATCTAATCAGAGCAGATTGCTCAGGGCTGTGTCCTGTTGATTCTTGAGCATCTCCAAGGATGGAATTTCCACAGCATCTCTGGGCAAGCAGCTTTGCACAACCTCATGTTTAAAAAGTAACAAAATTGTTGTAATGAATGACAATATACCATGTTCTAACTTGTTTTCCTCTCTTCCTACGAGCAAAGACAATCTAGTCACTGGAGATGGAGATCATGGAAACAATCATAATCAAGAAGGAACCAAAATTCAAAGGGGTTAATGACCTTAAGGTGATTATTTAATTAAGGTGGGTAGGAACTGATCTAATGGGTGGAATACTGTGAGTTGTGGTGAAGAAGGAATTGTTGAGTTGTAGAGAGGCTAGTAATGGAGGTTTTTAATGATCATCATTGGCAGTGAGTTTTCAACATTTTCATTAAGAATCTGGGCACAAAAAATAACATTTTGTTAACGCAATTTACTGACAACGAAAACTTGGAAGATAAGAACAGTACAGAGAGAAATCAGAACTATGTAGACACATAAATAGATAACCTTAACAACTGGACAAAAAAATTAAAAGCATCAGATTTAGTAATATAAAATGCACAGAAGTAAACTCACGTACCCTTTCATCCCCCAAATCCACGCTTTTTAAACTGGACTCTGGCTGTGGGTCTTGAGCTAAGGCTTAGCCCACACCCCTGGTTAGGGTTAGGAAAGAGACAAATTTTAGAAAGTTGACAGACTATGGTGATCAAAATAAGGTCTAGGCCATAGATACTTGTTTGGGGCTAAGGCTCAGACCAGGCCTAGGGCTTGTGCTAGGTTTAGGGTTGGGTTAGAGTTCAGAGAGATGAAGGTTAGACCTTCACTCACAATCTGCTTTTGATATGAATTACCACTAAGCAATTGCTTCTGTTGTATTTGCAGTCTCTAAGGTGAGGAAACAAACCTTAGCACCAGATCAGTGGGTTCATCGATCCATGAAAGCACCAGTGCTAAGGTAATTAAAATCTGTCACAGCAAATATAACCTAAAAGGGAACAATGCAGCTTTTAATTTTCCCCATATGCATAATCTATTGGCCTTAGCAATTGAAATTAGTTCAGTTTTTTTCAGCTCAAGTTTTTGTGAGTTAAAGGAATTTCACCAGACTATGGAATTTTCTCCTAGTTCCTGGTTTCAAACATTATATTGCTCAACTACCAAAGAAAAACTAACCCCATGTATGGCTAGTTTTGAGCATTCAGCATTGGATTGTACTGATGTGTGAACATAAGGACTGATTTTAGCACGTATTAAGAGTTTGAGGGCTTATTTCAATCTTTCGGCGCTGCTGAATCAGACTCATTTTATATGAAAGAGTCTCCTTTTGCTGCACATGCAGGTTCTCCTGACATCCTTAAAATGTTTTATTACAGAGTGTTCAAGCAACACATATCCTAACACAGCATACACCGGGAGGGAAAAAAAATGTCCCACTTGTTTGAAGAGCGGAAATATTGGAAGTAGTAACAGGGCAGTGTCAGAAAGCTTGTGTGACTGTGAAGTCACTTGTCTGAAAAAGACTATAGCAGAAGCAGGATAGAAAAGGCTTCTAATAACATCAATGTTAAATGGACTACTGAGTACACACTGGGGAAATGAAACTAATTAGGAGGTTGCATAGTATGCTCCTAACATTTATAATCTTCCAAGCAACTGTCTCTACTTATTTTCTTTCTGTACTGCAAACAGAGGAAATCAGGGAAGAGGGTTGGTTTGGGAAGAAAAATTTTGGAAGAGCACATTACCAGTGTGCATAAAGGATAATTTCAGTGGCGACTGTGGAGCATTCTGCTCGCTTGTGTGCTTCTGACGGTCTGGGGGTCCGGGGAAGGAAAGTCCTGAACACAGTGTTCAGCTTTGCCTTCCCTTGGCTCCCACCTACACTGTCTTACAGTAGAAGTGCACCCACACAGGAGATAATAACGTGTACTTAATCAACTGTCTTGTTAGTATTGTTCTACATAGCGCAGAGCAGTTTAGGCTTCACAGATAGAAGGAGGTACAGAATAATATTATTATTCTGCTTGGTAAGGGCCAGAGTCTTCTTACCAATACAAATCCAGATCAATACAAATTAAATAAATCATGTCACTTGAGTCATGAAATTGGAGAGGAATAGAATTTGTCCCACTGCTGGAGGACCCGCTTAAACAGTTACAGCTAGGTTGTGCTACCTAAACCTGTTAGTAGAGGCCCTTACTCCCACAGGTATTCCTGGCAGGAGTGGATATAGCTGAGAGAGAAAGGGTGCTACAGTGCCTTAGCACTGCTCAGTATTACAGGATGAGAGGATGGCTTTTTGGTATTGCTTACCTGCCTCCTGTTCTCAGTTAATACTTCAGCAGTATCCCTACCTGTACTGTTATCACACTGTGTAGACAATAAACCTGGCCGTGAACTTTAGTTAGCATGAAAAATTAGCCCACATTGATTATATATATGTTAGGAAACTCAGCACTGCTTGCTAGCTCTCAAGGTTATGTGTACCTGTAGGCAGATTTTCACTGGGACTTTGTGGGCACATTCCCAAGAATGAGTGAACCTCCAATTTTAATTACTTGTCCCAAAGCACTGGGATGCAGGAGTTTTTCAGGTAAAAATGACACGTTACAATTTTTTTAACTCACTTTTGGAAATGACTGGACCCCTCAAACTGAAATTAAAAATAATGGCTTTAGGTAGCCATCAGGACTGGACATATGCTTAAAGACTTCAGATTTGGCAACTGAAGAAAGGATTATATAATCAGAAGCAGTACTGTGAATTACAGGCATCGTTAAGAGTGCTGCCTATAGTGAAATTGGACCGTTCATTAAACTATAGTTCTTAGCCAATTAGAGCTTTAAACATGGTGTATTACAAAAATTATAGCAATCACCATAATAATTAAATGAGTCACCTGTGATTATACATGAGCTTAATGTCATGCTTAAGGCAAGAGGTGCATTTTATGCTTTAAGATGTTAATTGGCCTTTAGGAAAATAAGAATTAGATGGACTTAATATGAAAGACTAGATGGTACCTTGGACTGTGTTCCTAAGTAGTAAAGTATAGGATAATAGCAACCTTCCCTTGGACTTCTGCAAAGAAATTTTACCTGTAGGCCTAAAAATTCATTGATTTCAAGACTTTTTGTATTAAGCAGGGCAATTGCTCCTCATTTTTCTGTTCAAATTTTCAAAAATTTAAATATTTTAATAGTAACAGTGGTAACTTTGTTGGTGGACACTCCTATAAGCACCAACCATTACTGACTGGCACGTGAGCCTGTGGTGTTTAATGTTTCACGTTAAACAGCAAATCCAGGTAAATAAAGCACCGAGCTTTCAGGCAATATCTGATATTAACTAGTAGCTGGGAGTAACAAGGCACTCCTGCATTGTACAGGATGTACACGATCAGGCTGCATATATTTACAAGGCCTGAACAGCCTGAAGGAGCCTGAACAAGACTCGCAGAGAAGTTGTCAGGTTAACATTCCACAATCAAAAGGTAACTGAGATGTTTCCTTTCATTCCTTCTCTTTGTGATGGCCCATGACTGCTCTAAAAGCGTCACCTCAGTGTTCTGTCCTCACCACCTGTGACATCCCCACCCTCCAGTGACATACTGTGACATACGCTCCCTCCAGCTCCTAATTTCTCTTCATGTCTCGCTCCCCATGCATGCAGAGCTAATGCTGGGATGTCCACGTGGCTAAAGTGGTTGTATTACAATAATGGGTGTTTTTACTCATGGAACCTTTCACTTCTTTTTTGTTGTTGTTTATATTTTCTTTTACTGTTCGTTACCTCACCTTACAAATCAGATTGAAAATATCTTTGGTCTCAGCCCTGAGTGCAGCTGTAGTACCTAAAACTGTCCTAATTTTTGTCAGAGATCCTGCAACTCAAGCGAATAATTTGGTACATGCTCTTCTTTGCCTTGGCTTCAGACCCCAGTATGAGGGCCACTAAGCTCACTTGCAGGAAGAAGTGATGGGCACAAAGCACTCACTGCCACCCTTCTTAAATCCATGGTCTAAGCAGGCCTTATATGACATAAAAAAAGCATGAAACTAGCTTACATGAGGGTGTCCCCCATCCTCTCTGCCCTGGGAGTAGAAAGACAACAAACTCCATGGGTTTCATTCAGATGCCCAGCCCAATCAAAATCAAAAGCTGTTTGAGATACTCTATGGTATCCCACATTGCCATTAGCTGATGATCCAGAAAGAGACGGATCTTTCCCAGGTTTTTCAGTAGCTGTGTTTTACTCAGTCTTTTAAGCACCTCTCATCTGTTCCAGAGACAAGTATGTTACTGGTAAATTCAGGGTAAAAATCTGTGTTATTTTTTCCCTCTTGCACTTGTTCTTTTCTCTGATGGCAGAGGACTCTTGCTCTTTTGTGAAGAGACCAAAATTTCCCTAAGAACTCCTGTAAGACAGGACCTGCCGCCATACACCTCAGTGGCTCCTGAATGAGTCCCCTCCAAAACACAGTCTTCTTCCTACAGAGAGTGAGGTGGGGACAGGCCAGGGTTAGTGTCTGTAGGATTAGGAAGACTTCAGAAACGTGAATAAGCTTCCCTACCTCTGGAAAAGACTAAATCTGTATCGTCTAAGGACCTGAATGAGGGCCTTCATACTCAAATGACCTCAGACCAGCTTGGAATCTAGATGAAAACCCTCTGCCAAGGGGAGCTGAAGATTGCTCCCACATCCCCCTATTTTACTTGGGGAATTCTGCTAGGCAGGACGCCTATATGGTTGGCAAACCTGAACGTCTCACAAAGGGATCACCTTTTTAGCACCCTTTTTCCCTCCTATGCTTTTGTTGCTTTGTGGTTTAAGCAGCTCTTCAGAAGAGATTTCAGACTCACAGAGTCAGGTC
Organism: Astur gentilis; assembly: GCF_929443795.1. Classification (NCBI taxonomy): domain Eukaryota; kingdom Metazoa; phylum Chordata; class Aves; order Accipitriformes; family Accipitridae; genus Astur; species Astur gentilis. Next base: position 25,981,638 of record NC_064890.1, on the reverse strand, counting down.
ACTCAGGGGGTGTCCTTTAGGTTTACTTCCCAGTTGACTCTGAGCCAAATCCACTTTTTACTTCAGCGTTGTACTATGTTTGCCCCTGGACTCAAAAAACCTAGAAAGCTTAGTCAAAGAGGCAGAACATTAGTAAGAGAGAGACGGCTGACAAAAACACTTTGGCAGACACTCTGCTCTTATCCACAGAGCTGTGCTGAATAAGAAAGTGATAGACAGCAGCATTCACATTAGGTGCTTTCAGGCTCAGGAATGTTAGAGAAGTGGTAAACAACACAAGCATGGATAATTCAGCATGCACAGCATGAAGCAGAACCTCTGGGGAATAATAGAGTTAAACCTGAATTTGTTCTCTGCTTCTAATACGTGCTATGGGCTCTGGCCTCCATTCCTCTGAGGAAATTGAACATTACATGTAGGCATGCACAGAATTATGACTATTTTTGCCTGCAGTCTTAAGACCCTCTAAGTATTAGCTCCTTAGGATTCCTTATTCTGTATAATCAATGACGATCTGAAACTCTAACTATGTAGGAGCAAGAAAACTCTGACAGGTAGCGGTGAAAGACGCAAGATCTAAAGGTCCTCTTCAGCCCCCTGATACGAGACTGTATCAAGATACAAACATTAGCTATCACTGAGGCTGTGTGGAATCTGCTCACATTTTCTATTATACCTTGCTCAGCCTTCTATTTTTTTTCATATTACAACCTCTTGAGCAAATATAATGGTCCAGTTAATAGATCAGCTGCATCAGTTTCTGCCTGTTTCTTTTTCTCCGGTGGATTTCTGATCTCTCAAACCTGACACGTTGTGAAGTACAGGCTATGGACATGCTGCAAGCCCCACATCTGATTCTGCTGCCTTGACAGCCACAGAAACGTTGTTGTCACAGCTCACAAGGCTGGACTAGTGCCAGCTAAATATAGTTTTAATGGGATCACTTTCTCTGGTGACTGAGGAGGCTTAGCTGCCATATGGTCTCTTTAGGCTCTTTTCTGCTAGTGCTGTGGAAGTGAATTGCCTTGCACGAGCTGTAGAAGGGGAGATCAGAACCAACGTTAAGAAAGAGGAGATGAAAGTACATGATGTCAGGCAGATTTATAGGTTAGCAGAGGAGCCATTCATCACGAAGACTAAGTCCTAGTGAAAGATGGCAGCAAATGAAGGGGCAGAAGACACAAAATTCACTGTCCTGTAGCACCTTTCCCTTCTAACGTGGAATCTATCAGCAGGTTATTTACCTGTGCTTCTTTGGTGATTTCCAAACTCCTGAGAACTAAATGTTTAATATAACACAGATGAGCCTGTAGAACATATCCAGCAGTGTTCAGAGAGCAGGCTTTGGCAATTCCCACAGGAATACTGGGGAAAACAGTCCTAGCAACGGCCAGGGGTGTCCTGATGAAAGTAGCTATTGACTTTTCAGCACATCCTTGAACTGATAATTAAACCAAATGAGATGAAGAACAAAGTAAGTGGTATTAAAATGTAATCAGAGAGTGATAAATGCAAATGTCAATAATTTAATTAGTGCTATTCTTCCTTGAGAGGCAGCAAGCAAAAAGCACCCAGAAGATTACAGTCTAGGACCAAGTCTACACTTCAGGACTACCTGCTGTCTAGCAGAAACTCTATTGCAAAATCTGTAGACTTTCATTGCTGTCCTTCCACCACCGTGGCTATTTCTTCGTGCAAGAAGTAGTTTTACTCTACTGATCCAGAGCATACAAAAGTACTGAGGCTGCCGGAGAAACTGACTGGCAAAGAGCCTCATGGCTTAATGCTGATGGTACAGACTTACCCTAAGACTCCACTGGCACAGCCTGAGCAATTAAGGCCCTTAGTTTTAGTTCATTGCTGTTGAGAGTCAATATCCATACGTCAGAGCTTTTTCTGACTGATCCCCCTGAGGGTAGCACAGGCAGTGCCCGGAGAAAGACGTTTTTCCTTGTTGGGACAGACACACCGTCATACTTGGTGATGTTAACCTTGCCAACGAAAGCATTCCTCCATCAGCCTGCTTCCACCTACATAAGCAGTTTTGCTGGCATAACCATGTGAAACAGAGGATATGATTTGTTCACGCTCCCTAAGATAGCAATATTTAGTACAGCTAACCCCTCTATCAGTGTAACTTGAGGATCTTAAGCCAAATGCATACAGGCTTTTGCCAGGATAGCAAGTGTTGGCTGAGACAGCATCCTCCCTAAGCAATTTGGTTACATCACCAAATGCAGCTTGTAGACCTGTCAAATGAAGAGTGGGGATTTTTTTCCCACTTTGTTTAGCTCTTTGAGGAAAACTATGCAAGCTGCATGGTGTGATGGGTTAACCCTGGCTGAACACCAGGTGCCCACCAAAGCCGTTCTATCACTCCCCCATCCTCAGCTGGATAGGGGAGAGAAAATATAACAAAAGGCTCGCGGGTCGAGATAAGGACAGGAGAGATCATTCACTATTACCGTCACGGGCAAAACAGACTCAATTTGCAAAATTAACTCAATTTATTACAAATCAACCAGAGCATGGTAATGAGAAGTAAAATGAAATCTCAGAACACCTTCCCACCACCCCTCCGTTCTTCCCGGGCACAACTACCCTCCCGGATTTCACCACCAAGCCCCCCCAGCGGCACAGGGGGACAGGGATGGGGTTTATGGTCATCACACGTTATTTTCTGCCGCTTCACCTCCTCAGGACGAGGGCTGATCACACTCTTCCCCTGCTCCAGCGTGGGGTCCCACCCACGGGAGACAGTCCTCCACGAACTCCTCCAACGTGGGCCATTCCCACGGGCTGCAGTTCTTCACGAACTGCTCCAGCATGGGTCCATTCCACGGTGTGCAGTCCTTCAGGAGCACACTGCTCCAGCGCGGGTCCCCCACGGGGTCACAAGTCCTGCCAGAAAGCCTGCTCCGTGGGCTCCTCTCTCCACAGATCCACAGGTCCTGCCAGGAACCTGCTCCAGCGCGGGGTTCCCACGGGGTCACAGCCTCCTTCGGGAACCCACCTGCTCCGGCGTGGGGTCCTCCACGGGCTACAGGTAGAGATCTGCTCCACCGTGGACCTCCCTGGACTGCAGGGGGACAGCCTGCCTCACCAGGGTCTTCACCACGGGCTGCAGGGGAATCTTCGCTCCGGCGCCTGGAGCATCTCCTCCCCCTCCTTCTTCACTGACCTTGGTGTCCGCAGGCTTGTTTCTCTTACATGTTCTCACTCCTCACTCCGGCGGCAGTTTCTCCCCGTCCCAACTTTTTCCCTTCTTAAAAATGTTATCACAGAGGCGTTACCACTATCACTGATTGGCTCGGCCTTGGCCGGCGGCGGGTCCGTCTTAGAGCCGGCTGGTATGGGCTCGCTCTCTCTCGAACACAGGGGAAGCTTCCAGCAGTTTCTTACAGAAGCCACCCCTGTAACCCCCCCCCGCTACCAAAACCTTGCCAAACAAAACCAATACACATGGTTAGGAAAAAAACCCCTCCTGCTGCTGCTCCACATTGCATCTCCACGAGAGGGCTCTGCTGGTGTACCTACATGGGCCCAGCCGGAGCGGGAGCACCAGCCACCTCCCACAGGTTCCCCTGATCCCTCTGAACTGCCTGATGTCTCTAGGACAGTCCCTCGTAAACCCTCGGACTAGCTGAAAAAGAATTAAATACACAAAAGTCAAATCTGAAAACAAACAAACCAAAAAACCAAATACAGCAAAATCAAACGTCTACCGCTTTTTCAGTCAGGGATGACAGTTACGAAGGTCTTGACCCAATAAGGAGGTGTGTCATGGATGTCTTTACAAGACAAAGGCCAGAGTTTGCAGTGAGAAGTTGAACCCTGCCACAGAGCAAAAGACATACCCAGTATGTCAGAAACTTTGCTCTCCAGTGCCTTTGGTTCTTCACATGCCTTAGAGCACCATTAGGCTTGATCGTCTACTCCATGGCTGCTGTTTCCCTCAGCAGTGTAAATCAGGATAAACAGAATTCATGTCTCTAATCTGAACAGTGCAGTGTTCACCCACTTTGTATGAGGCCCAAAACAGTGAGATCACCTTATTTCTTGTTTGCCAGTGTTCAACTGACCTCATACTCCCTCATAAGTGAAGTTCAGTCTGTGTAACTGAGCGTAGGTGAAAGGAAAACCAAGGCTAGGGCTTTTACCAGTGTACTCAGCATAAAATCTTCCTTCACTGAATGATGAGATTTCTGAAACAGAAGTTGACTCTGATGTGAACGGCATCAGGAAAGCAGAACTAGGTCACTCTCATGTCTAGAAATAAATTGTGTGTTTCACCATAGCAAGTGGTTGGTTTCATATATTGGAAAGTTGTGGAATATGATTAGTTTTCTAATAATATAACTAATTTCTAGTTTTCTATTTAATAATTACATAGGTCTTGCATGCCTAAGGCTGACTACACATTGGGGTTTTTTTCTATTTTTGTATCTATATGGAATATTGCTCTACTCTGCAAACTGTGTTTTCAAGATATTCTTGTAAAAACAGCTTCAGCAGTGTGAAATGCCTGCAAGCCTAAAATCATCTATTGTAAATGTGGCTTATGAATTTGAGACCTCTACAATTTTATTCAAATCTCATGGACGTCACCCAGGTGAAGAAAGTTGTGAATATGGCTAAAAGCATTCCCACAAGCATCAGGAACAATACAGAATGTAAAAGACTCAACTCTGGTAGGGCTAACTGCTGTCATCTTAGTTCATGGCCTGAGCTCTCACATGAGTGTAGAGCCCACACACCAGTTCGTACTCTGACTCACATCTGGAGTGAGACGACTGGCTTTCCAGGCAAGCAAACTCAAGTCCAGACTAGATCTGGCTCACACACTGCTTTTTCCCTTCTAGGCAGAATGGGTACATCCAGCCCGAACTCTAGCCCAGCAGCCAGAGACAGTACGAAAGCAGCCACGAAATGTCTCTTATGCTTCAAATACACAGGGGAACAAAGCCCTACGTGCCAGTCTGTGCTCTCCTGGCTCAATGACTGCATTGTACTATGTTCTGCATTTCGAGACTATTCACAAATTTCAGCTGGTTCAAAATGCAGCAGGCAGCTGCCTGCTCTTTCCTCAGCATATCTCCGAAGACATGCAGCGCACTGTATCGCGCAGACCGCCCCGGCTCTCGGGTCTTTGTAACCCACGGTCAGCTGTAGCCCGTGGAGTGACACATGTCTTTGTCTTTGGTGGTTTTAGAATTTGTTGCTACTGGCTCTGAGGTTAATGATGAAGCTCATTTTGGCATCAGTGGAAGAATGTTAGCTCTGAAAGAAGGACTGTTATATGAATTCAAATAATGGTACAAAAGCCTCACATAAAATTGGATCAAAAGTCTAGAACTCCTTCCCCCAGACCTTCCCACACACATATGCCTTTCTGGTCTCCATCACAACTACTGACTTCATCTGAGAGGCCTAACTGAACCCTACATCAGTTGAAACTTCTGAGTCTTGGTGGCATGGTGGTCTTGACTAGCACTTGCCTTAACCCTTGGTGAGTGGCCTGGAGCTCTTAATTTCCAGACCATGCTGAAACACCTTCCACTTCATTTGGCTTGTGATGAAGGAGGTTGATGATGAAGAGTAGCATTTTAGGCAAAGATGTTAAAATCTGATGTTTGGGTTTTTAATTTAATGTTGTGTCACTCTGGATTTGATTGACACGTAATACGCGTTTTGTCCCAAATGCTGAGAGGCATAATTTAATGAACTGGTTAATAGCATTATTAATTGTCAGCATGACTGTTTAGTGATTGGAGTGCTTAGTCACTCGCGAGTCCGTGACATTTTTAAAGGTTGCATGGGATTTTGGTTGCATGAGTTCTGCTACAGTCCTATCAAATCAGACACCTTTACCTCTCCCCTCTCAGCAACTGATGGGAGGAGAGCAATCATTAGAATTAAGACAGCACACATGAGTTTGAAAAGATAGTGCATAAAAGTTTTTTAGAAAACCTAGGATGGATTAAAATCTTGGTAGTCAGTCTGAAACTGTGAAGTACTGCTTACAGAGAAGCATTTTTCACTTTGCAGGCATCATTCCAGCACAAAGAGACTTGCAGCTAGAAGTGAGTCTAGCCAAGGTATCTATCAGCCTAGGTGTATGTACTGCTTACTTCTGGTGTAAGGGAAATATCCGGAATTGTGTAAACCCTGTCTTGGTATTCATATTATTATTATTTTAAAAAATAAAAGAGAGAAGCAGAAGAAAGAAGAAATGTGTCAGCAGCCATGGCAGTCAGGCATACTACACTCTCTTCTGAGTAAGCAGTCTCTAATGCTTTCAGGAGTAGACCCAGTGCTGATCCAAATGGAAGCTCTTTGCAGCTACAAAGGTGGCCTATGGCAAACAAGCTGTGACTTATATGCCTTGTATCTCTTTCCTTGAAATACTAGGCAGGAATTGGGACAGTTGTCCCAACACCACAATACACACCTAATCTGTTTTTGTTTCAGTCTGCAGTCTGAAAGTCCATTATTGTTTCAGGATTTCAAATTTCAAACAGCTTTCTACAACCAGGTAGCAAGACATTGGAAAGTCCCACTTAATCGCTAGAGCAGTATCCTTAGCTTTGAAAGTACAATCTCTCTAACACAGCATGTGGGGTTTTGCCTACTCTGAAATTCCTAAGATAATTCTGCTATGGGTGCTGCTATAGAATTCAGTGTTGAGAATTGTGTTCCATTGTCTTAATGACTTGCTTCTCACATTCTTCTGCACCTAATTAGATTCAGATCAAATTAAGCCATAAGTGCCTAGGGATAAAGAGAAACTCTTAAAGGGCAATTGGCTCAGACAATGCAAGCCTCTAAAGGGAGTTTGAAGCAGATGCAGTGATTAATTGGTTACTTGAACTTCGTGTGCTGAACTGTTCTGACAGGACAGGTATTTTCATGCCAAACTGGCTGACTCGATTGCAAAAGCAGTTTGGTTGTGTAAGAAAAGCGTGGCAACAAAATGAAGAGATGGCCATTTTATGTGCACATGGGAACTGTATCATCAAAAGTAGCATATGGCAGCTGTGCTCAATATTTAATAAAGAGCTGGAATAATTAGTGTGGGGAGGCTAAAAGAATATTTCTAAGGTCTAGAGTATGCTGAATATTTGCCCCAAAAGGGGTGCTGTTAGGAACAATATGTCAAGTAATAAATATTTAGCTGAAAAAACTGACATCAGTAATTTAGAAGTAACTGTTGGAATATGTAAATTCGTCTGTGTTATGATGGGGAAGTCTTAGAGAATATGCACTGAACCAGCAGAGCAATGGTGCTGGGAGCAAATGCAAGGTCCATCAGGACCTATGCTATTATTGAGAAGCCATGCCCTAGGACTGGCACCTGTAGCCTCCGGTTCTTTATGGGGTTGACAGTATTAGGATAACCTTCTGAAATGTCAGTCTGGTCCTGTTCTGCTCTAATTAACCAGTGTTGAAGAGAGACTCCATAATCTACAGCTTCCATTCAGCTTCGCAATGCAAACTCTCAACTTCTGTTTCATTTACTAACTTGGGAGTGAAACACCTTCAGCGAGAAAAGGGGTTTCACAGCTTGGTCCCTTCCAGGCTCTATGTCTGTGTGTCATCTCTGTGGTATTACTTTGACCTTCCACGTATGCTATACCGGTCATGTTGTTAGAGTATAGTTTGTTCTGAGTTTAGCCGCTAACAATCACCTCTGGGATCCCTTTGGGCTCCAGCATTGGAAGTACTCTGCATAACAGACTTTCTTGTAACTGACCTCTTCCCATCATTCCCTTACTGCCACATCTTTAGTACAGTCAGACTTACATCCTGGCATCATTCCTTAATCTTTCTTTGTTTTGTTCATCGCTCGCTCTTTCTTCCCATTTTGCTTTGCCTTTTCTTTTCCCTACTGTTGTATCCTGTGCAGACACATGCCCTCCTGCCCTAACATTGTTTTACTTCTATTTTTATCTCAGTTATTTATTTTTATATATATATATATATATAAAAACAAAATACACACACAGGTATGTTCAATGCCTGAACTAGTAAGACCCCTGAAGGAAAAGAAAAAGAAACATATTAACACATTATATTTTGGGCTTGCTTCCCTTTGTTCTTCCCATTCTTTTGATTTTTGGCTTGATCTGTCATGAATAATCAAACCATATAAATACTTTGGAGTAGGAACTCTACCCTTTATCAGTACAGCACCTAACACACTTTTGGACTCTACATAAAAGCTACAATATGTGGTTGAAAATATTTGCCTTAAGAACTCAATGATATAGGTATTTAGCATTCAGACTTGATTATCTTTCTTACGTTAGGCAATTGGCTCTGAAGTAAGAACAGCGATAGCAACATATGGAATTAGTCAGCTTGTATCAGTCAAGGGACTGCTCTTGGTTCATTTATAGCTTGTTTACATGGAAAAAAAAAATCAAGGTACCTTTACTGTTTCTCTACAACTTCTGCCTTGCAGTAGAATACTTCTGCAATCAAGATTATACACTTAATTTATAGAGGAAGAACAGCAGAACAAAAGCTTGTAAGGTGCAAACACGGCTCAAATGACATACTATATTTCTCTGTAAACACAGTTCAGTGCTTTAAATTTTCCTGTTTTCACATAAGATTTTGCTGCTGTGCATGCCCAGTGATAAGCTACGGGAGTGCCCCAGTCACTGGATCCCTTCCCCAAGCAAATCCACCACACTCTCAGGGCTTGTGTTCCCTTTCACCATATCCCATGCTCAGCATGGGAAACACTAGCTTGCCCACAACTTGGTGGTTAGCAAACTTGCCCGGGATGTTTGATCTGTGGGTGAGAGACAAGTCTCTTCCCACACTTACAGGAGTGCTGTGACCACTAGAATATTTGCAAGGCATGGAGAATATTACAGCAGACATGAAGGAGGCACTAAACTGTGCTGAGAGGGACAAGAGAGAAATCATACGACAACTGCAGTCTCTAATAGATACTGAAGAGGCAGAACTTCAAGCTTAAGTTTCCCTTTGGGTTTTCCTACAATATCCACCTACTTGGCATCAGATAAATCTTGATTTCTATGCCACTAGTCCTCCATTCATTGCATATGAAATTCGGTCAGGAGTATTAAACGCTGCCCAAAGAACCAGATACCTAACTGTTAGCATGGCAAAATCAGAATCCTTCTTTGAAGCCGGTCTGTAACTTTGTAACTGGAGCAATTAGACAGTGCACTAGACAACGCACAGAGTGAGGTTTTTTCAAACGGATTTGTTGCCAGCTACTAATGGCTTATTACAATTATTATTTAATTAAAAACATTGAGGTGTTGGAAGAAAGCAACAAGCCTGATTTTTTATTATGTATCATACCCTTAAAGGGTATGTTTAAGGAATGCTCAATGCAAAATTAGCTTTAATGCATAACCTTTACAGCATTGTGAATAATGCTATGTTATTAAAAGTGAATCAGTCTGAAAAAAACAGTTTTGCACTCTCGCTGCTGGCAAAGATTTTGCATTTTATTCAGTTGTTGTGACGAGCATAGACTTTCAGGTTATCATTTTGTTTCAATCTAGTCTTACATTTCACTTTGCAGACAGAATCAAGTTTTAGCAAGCAGTGAAGAGAATGTGGTTAAACTCCCTTTCACTATTTTTTTTTTCACACAATAGAAACATGTGAATGAACTTCCAGTTTTGTAATTTTTCCCAGTGCCAGACGACACAGCAAAGCTAGGAAAGGTAATAATCCTCTCCTCAGATATGAGGGCTTTGGATCCAAAATTACATCATGAGAGTTTTCAATTAGGCTGATGTTCCAAGAGCACTTCAGAATAGTGGAGGTCAGCCACGGTAACAAATATAACCACCTGTCTTACAGCATCTCTCGCCTTGTGTGTCTGTGGAGTGAGTACACAGGATCAGGGAGTCCATCTTATTAGAACTAAAGTAGAAACAAACAATCCACACAATCAAACAAACCCCCACCCTTCTATGTTGTGTGTTCCCCCTCCCCGTGCCGCCTCCCCCCCCCCCCCCCCCCCCCCCAGAAGACAGTCTATGCAAACCTCTGGTTAGTTTTAATCCAGATCAGTCCCCTGACCACATAGCAACATAGGGTCTGCTTCAGTTCAGACTCCTAAAGGTACTTGTGTCCAGCGCTGGAGTTCAAAGGCGGGCCCTTTACAGGGGGTCTGAACCTCCATTGCAGTCAAGAGAGACCTAGGCAAGAATTCAGTGGGTACCAGCTAATATCTCAGATGCCCGAGGATATCTAGGGTACATCCATGGAGCTTGCATGTCTGTTGCAAGATCTAAGGGACACCAATGTCCTTCCAGATTGGTAGCTGGAAGGCAGGTGGCTTAGTCTAGGGATGTGCATGACACTAGATATTTATGGTTAGCCAACTGAATATGAATGTAGACATTTAAAAAATTTACCTGTCTTAATCTCAAGCTAAATCCCAACCCTAAACTGTCTTAACCTACGGCAGAAACCCACTAATAAACATGCCAGCAAGCACCAGGAAGAAGGACAGTGCAAGCTGTAGTTATTGCTCAAAGGCAGTGGGAGAGAAAGCCTTCCTTCTTGCAGCAGAAATACTTACTTCTGAGAGTTACGTGTTAAGGAAAGTAGTGCCAGAGAGTTAAAAGAGGCCACAAAAATGGTTAAAGAAGAAAGAGTAAAGTCCTATCAGTTGCTGATGGGCACTAAACCAGAATGTTATTTAGACAATAGCACTCCTTTAGCCCTTCAAATCCTTCAGCTGCTCAAGGTAGTTTAGCTTTAGCTACAAACCCAACAGTTTTAGTTTTACGCTAAACACAGAGATACAAAGAGACCTCTACAGCCACACTAACGTTCAGTATCTTCAAGGAGACTTCACTGAGTGGAAATCTCCTTGTGTACTGGAACTTTTTTATAATTACCATGCTATTAGTAAAAGCAACAGCAATAACATTTTACTTTTAGAATAGAGGAGGCCATTAGTCCCCCTTTAGTCCTGCAAAGCCCTCTGGGGAAAGAGGTCCAGCCCAAGAAGCACCTTCTTCTCTTGACCTGTAGTGTCTGTCTCCATGCATATTAAATTATTCTGAAACATTTTCTGTAATTAGGGTTCCTTTCTCCACAGGTTAAAGCCCCTGACTCAAAGTGCTTCTGGACTCAGCCTGTGATAAGGGCAGCCCCAAAGACTTAGCTCCCACAGGGACCGTGCTGGCTGGTAGCGGCAGTGAACGCTGAGGAATGGGACAGTAGGAAAGTTGAGGTGAGGTCCCCGCCACTTCTAAAGTACTAAAATGACATAAGTTCAAATATGTTTGATTAAAAAGAAGAAAACTGTATTTCAAGAATGCAAACTGCTGTTGATTGTAAGGCTCCGCAGCCAAACACGTGGATAACCTGAACTAAGCAAGGATGAGAAGTCTAATTCCCCTCAAATTCATGAGTTTCACCTCAGTTCATTTTTCTTCTGATTTGATCTGAATTCCTCACCTACTCTTCCATAAAACTTGTGGATGATAACTTTGATTTGACTATATCACCTCTAATGAAAAGAAGCATTCGCACATCTTCCTGCTTAGGTGGGATTTCTACTGTGGGGAAAGGGGAAAAAACCTATTCATTCCCTATTGCCATCTGGATCTTTCCTTCTCAGAGGTTACTGCTTTATCCTCATATCATTCCTGTGAATAGAGACCAAAAAGCAAGCTGAAAAAATTAAGAAAGAACATCCAGGAACCACAAAACCTCCTTCAATATAAAGTTTACCTATTTTTTTTTTTCCAGTAAACATTGTTGCACAATTTTTACATGTATGAACACTGAAGGCTCCAGACAGCAGCACATGGCAGAAGAGAAACGGCATAATGTTTGTGCAGAGAGGCTGGTTCAAGAGCTGGGAGCAGCCAGCCAGTCTCAGAAGGCATGGAAAGAGCTGTTGCAACTCAGAAAGTCACTGACTCAGCTGAAACCAAACCTGGAAGCAAGGACTTGCCTGCAGGGACGCCATGGGTAGGAGGAGAATTGGACATAACTCCCACTTCTTTCTCCTGTTCTTCTTGACCTATTCATTTTGTCTTTTCTCTGTGTAGTAAATTAGATCAGTTTTATAATAAACACAGCCTTTTGTATTTAAAAGTCCCTTCGGTCTTCTTTGGGACACTCACTATGAAAGGAAAGATCAAGCCAGGGGGCTCAAAAGCTCATTCATTTAAACTCTCCATAAAATTTTCAGGTAATAAAGTTCAAAATGTAAATTCTGAACTGGTGAAAGAAACCATCACTGGTAGTGAAATAACAGGATCAAAAACTGCTGGGCAATATTATAATAGCTTTAGAATCATAGAATACCAGGTTGGAAGAGACCTCAAGGATCATCTGATCCAACCTTTCTTGGCAAAAAACACGGTCTAGACAAGATGGCCCAGCACCCTGTCCAGCTGAATCTTAAAAGTGTCATATAGTGAGTGTCTCACCAGGCATAGCAACAAGACTGCAAATCAGAACGCACATTTGAAATAATAAGATATTTTTAAAAGCCACAGATATATAATAAAACATGAAAATCAGAAACTATACCGCATGAAATATGAAGTTATGTCTGCTATGGAAATCATCCATGATTCTGTCTAAGAAGATGGACACTCTACAGGTACGTCGGCTTTACCTTCTGAGAATTACCTTCAACTGCCTACAAGTGGGGATGCATACAAAAGTATGATGAGGGCTTCTGAAAGAGACCTCACAAGGACTTAAAAAATGAAAAAAATGAGCTTCCTCTTCAGTTCTTGATAAGGCTGAACACCATCAGGGATGATAGAAACTTCCGCTAAAAACTCTATAATAGTTACGTATTTTACATGGAAAGGGCCAGTCCTTTCAGGAAAAGGCACTTAAATATCTTCAGACCATATAAACAGACCAAGGGTACAGCTTTTTTTCTGTAACAGAAGCGTTTAAATGTTACAGGTACAACTACAAATGTATTGAACTTCTACACAGAAGAGTTTCCAAGAAAATTCAGACAAATGATTGATTTCACGGTAGTTGACCTTCAAGCATTGCATGCACAGAAAGTCTCCAAAGTTATTAAGGATGTTGAAAATCTCATGACAAAGGTAACAGAAAATACAGAGGTAATGGAAATGCACATTCAAGATATTCTTCAGGCATGGTTTTAATTTCAGCCATTGCTAAATTGTTACTCAGTCTCATTTATTGTCAGCCAAATGTCAGCTCACAGAATAATCACTAAGATCTGCTTAGCATACTTGTTTGCTAAGCTCACCTAAATAACGGCTGCCTTCAGAAGCAGCGAAGCTAATCGAAATGAAAGACTGCTAACAGTGAGCATAGCCATGGTCCTGTGCCTAACACTAAAACATGGCTTTGACTTACAGCAGGAGAATTACAGCTGAACTGGTCTAGGTTTTCTCATATAGACAAATTAAGAGAAAACAGATGCTTCAGAAGACTACTATAAATAAATGTAAAACAAAAACCTTGGTTGAAACTTGTCTGAATTTTTCAATATACCATTACTTTTGGTTTTATGGAAAAAAAAATAATCTCCCAAACAAAGTCTTTGCAAGCAACTTCAGCCTTGTATTTCTCTGGGAAAATAAATTGTGTCCAATACTTCATTAGAAGCAGGACAACATTTCTTCCAGATTCCTTTTTTACTAATGCAGTTTCCTAGATGCCTACACCCAGGCTTTTCTCCATGTAATGTTACATTATCCATAAAACTAAAATCAGGCCGTCAAGGTAGTCGTCCTCAAAGTTTTTTTGACTTGTGTTTTGCTGTATCTACAGAAATCTGTTGAACCTGGAAATCCTTAAGTTCCCAAGATGAAGAAAAAGCACTAGTTTTTTTAGAGAAAAAGAAAAACTTGAAAGGATGAGCCTTCATGCTGTGGAAGAGCTTGCAAGCCTAAGCCTTGATACTCTGACAAGAGATTACAGAATTAAAAAGTGGTTTTAAGTCAATGCTCAATTTATTGCCTTGAAGCCCTTTATTTTCATGTCTAGCAGCAGACTTAGTTCGCGATTTCTAATGTTAGTTTGGCAGCACTGCTTACCCAGAGATTAAGTTAAACTTGGCATCAGAAGGACTACTTTTAAAATAAATCACGCACTTAATGCATATGTGAGGCCAGAATAGGATTTAAGGAAAACAATAATGGACACTTGAGTACTACCTATCAGCCAAACAGATGACTCTTAAAGGCCCTGATTCTTCAGACATTTTCAACATGCAGTACTTTACACAGTTTGACTAATCATGTTGAAAGTAACAGGACCTTTTGTGTGCACCAGTGTTTGAAAGACATGCTACTAAACTGGCAGGAGCTACTGTATATCTATTCTTAGTTAAATAGGCTGAAAATCCCCAATCCTTCTTTGAATCCTTGACAGTTTTGAATTTTTTTCTCTTTACAGGTAGCGTTTTGGATGTCAGCTCAGTTCTCTGCTAACTCAATTGTTTTGGTTGGTTGTCTCTGCTAAACTGAAAACAGCAATTTTGTTTAATCTACAGCTTTTAAAATATATTTCCCATAATTACTTGCTGTATGGTATTCCTCCCTGTAGTATCTGCTCTGTGATTTGCAGTGGATTTCTAGCTGCTTTAGAATGATCTGCAGTACCAATCCATTAAAATATTTTGGATGAATCTTCATGAATATTTGATTTGGCAGCAAGGCTGTAGATTTTTACAAGAAAACGTATCTGGCCTAAATCAATCCATAGTCGTTCTTTATGATATTGTTTTAATTTTGTCCTTTATGGATAACTAATACCTGCAGCAGCTGCATGTCTTCCTTTAGGGACATTTTTTGAAAAACAGATACATTTAAGGATCTCAAAGAGGAAAATGTATCAAAACATTCAGGGTTTCTAACCTATAAAAATTCATGTAGTTTGCTAAGATAAACTGGTTCAACTCCCAGTTAGGAATAAAAGGGAGATGTATTAGGGAATCTAACAAAACTCCTGAGAGAAAGGGGTTCAGCCTAGGTAAATCCAGCTACTTTCCACTACCACCTACCCACCTCTGGAGAAGCCTAACTTCATTGTATGCCTCATTATTTAACATAAAGGCTCTTAGACACTCCAATACCTTTTCCTGGAAGGGGAATGCTTATTTCCTACCTTTACCATCTGGTAGTTCATTCAGACAGGCAGCATTTAAGTCCTGACAGGAGCCTGGAAAATTAGTTGTGCTCAAAGCTAACAGCTAACTTCTCCTGACCTGCTGGTGCTGGTCTCTCTTCATTTGAGAAATATAGCAAAAATCACAAGCCCATGGACAATGGGGAGCCATCTCCTTGCCTAGTGGGGAGAGGAGTCTCCTGCCTCTGGGGTTCTGCGTTTTCCAAGAAGAGTCTGAACTTTACAGAGGACTGTTGCCGGGTGGAAACAAAACCAAGGCTGAAAGTAAGATTGTTTCCCACAGGCAAGTGCCATAATCACGAAGCCAGAGCCAGGCTTTGCTTGACTGCTTTCCTCCGGCTTTTTCTCCCAGCAGCATGGGGCTCAGATTTGACAGAGGGACAGAGAATGCCCTAATTTTCAGACCATGGGATTCCATGAATTCAGGTATTCTGAAGGGCTCAATCCTCTTTAGATTGGGGGAGTACAGACCCATCACCTAAGTCATCCTGCTTTCTGAGCAGCTTCATTAATCATTAGGCTATTACATTAAAGATAAATACCACTGCTATCACACAGCTCCATTAAAGTTACCAGCCTCAGAATAGCAGAAGACTGTAACATGAGTGACAGATAGCTAACATCAGCAATCTGAGTCATCCCTTAAAGTTGCCTATATTCCCCACAGAGTCAGAGGGAATCGCTTAAATTAGGCATACAGGGTTCAACCAGCACTGATTTTACATAACTTTTTTGATGGCATGGATTCAGAACCTGTGGGAAGCAAGTTCCCATCTGGCCATGGAACAACAGAATTGGCTAAGAACGAACTGAAATGCCTATTTTGTAATACACACCATGAGCAAACTATGCTGTGACTGTGAGAAGTCAAGTCGGATGACTTATCCTGGTGAAAAGATAGTTCCGTTTTGTTGAGGAGATAGTTTTTTACATTATTTTATGTGTAAGATGCTCCTGCCAAAAAAAAAAAAAAAAAAGACACAGTAAAGAATCCTTTCTGGATAGCTATTGCTCTTCGGGCATCCCTTTATCTTCATTTTCCACATTCTCTTACCTTCCTTTCCATTAAGACAGGGAAGATGGAAGTCTCACAACTGTTGTGATTTGGCTAAACACTGTGGCTAGCTGCAATCTAGAAGATCTCTGCTATTTGCCATGAAGATGGTGGGTATCACTCTGATTAACATGCCATTAATCTCATAGACACGTAGCTGAATAGAATGGGAAAAGCTCAGGCAACTGTTTGGACAACACAGGCTATAAATGGATTTCATTAGTACTGCACTAATAACTCAGGGCATTTAGCAGAAAGAAAAGCGTATAGGAAACACAGGATGGAAGCCGTTATCAGGGTATTTGTTTGTTTTCACTCTGGGGTGATAGAGCACAGGAGTTGATGCCTCAGTTACTGAAGCTGGTGTGCAAGGGTAACCCAGCAAATAACTAATAAATCTAGACCGTTTTTTTCCTAATTGATTATGAAATTATATTTTTGAATTCTGCTAAGCTATGCAACTTCCATTCACTCAGTTTAGGATCAGTGAACAAAATGGATTCTGATTCACATATATTTGCAAAATTCCATTTTTATATTGAAGTTAGAATGCCATAAAATGTGGGATTAGTGATGAATGTCAAGACAAATAAAACAATTTACTACAATATACATTTCTCTTAAAAGGCGGGCAGGAAAGAAGGAAAGGAAGGAAATTATTTTACAAGAATTATTTTTCAAACATCCTCAGGGCTAACTGTTGCATGCTTTCACTCTGAGTAGCACCTTGAATTTAACAGAAAAATTATGGAAAATGCACAGAAAAACTGACTTCCTGCTGGATTCCTCTCACGCTTTTTTCCTTTTCCCTCTTTTTAAAGCTCTTTGCTTATGCAAGGCTAATGGGGAAAAGCAGTGCAGCTGTGTCTGGATTGTCACAGGGACAATGCTAATTCAGTGAAAGGAAAAGATGTTTTGTACAGTGTGGTGACAGATGCAAGAAGTTTACTTGGGCTCTAGCGGGGAGGCAAGCACTTGAAGAGAGGTCTGTTATAGACTACAAAATCTACTCAGGAAGCCTCCTGGACTGAAAATGGTCAGAGGCTAAGGGTGCTGGGAGAAAGGTACTGCAAATGCCTGTCCTGTTCTCACTCTTCCCTAGGTAGTTGCTCACAGCCACCATGGGAAACAGAATACTGGCTTAGAAGAAGCAACTGGGATTTTCTTAGTGGATCAGGATTTTAATGAAAAGAATATTTCTGCCTCATAATTAGGCAGAAGACTAGAAAAAATTCTGAGTATCTCTAAGAAACATTTGAAGTCAGTTCATTTAGATAAAGATGTCAGTTAAACAAATTTTAACTCTGAAAATCTTACTAGGGTAGTCTTCCTCATCTCTGACTTTACCATTATAATATATGCCTACAGGTCTGTAAGTCAGATCCCTCCTAACGTATTTTCCCCTAGAAAGTTTCATGTATTCCTTTTGATTTCTTCACACAGATTTTAGAAACTCAGTTAAAATCTTACAGTGTGAAACAGTTAAGCAGTGTACAGTTATATGAGCATTAACAACTAAAACTACAGCATTCATTTTATTTACAACTTTGTCTATAGTGTGTAAATAGTCCAAATTGTAATGCTGTGCAAATGAACATGAATAGTCAGCAGTGAGACTGGGCTGCTACATCACACCCAGGGAACTATTGTTTAGCATGTACATAATATTTTCACCCTCAAAGAGTCTCATTCATCTCTGAAAGATGCCTCAAAGCCAAACAGGTAAATATTACCATATCTGTTTCTAAACATGAAAGACAGAAAGGGTAGGGAAGCTAAGTGACTCACCCAAAGGCAATCAATACAAGAAAGGCAATGTCAGAGACTTAATTATAAGCTGAGCACACCTAATCATATCTAGACTGCGTTTAGAGGAGGGGCCTGAAGCCATGCAAGTCTAAATACTTTTGTCAGCATTGCAAACATGAAGTTGTGGTGACCTTTGGAAAAAGCCAGGGAAAGAAATTTTGGATCATATTATCCCTTAGTGCAGCATGCCTGATCCAAACACCTCTGTAACTCCTTTCAGCAATGTTTCCACCATTCCTGGCAGTATGACAAACGTGCACAGAATTATTCTGAGATGCCTGAGCACCTCTGCCCTATGAGTGAGTGGGTTTTGTTGACAAAATAAAAACTCCTACTGTCAGCAGTATAGATTCATGAGATCAGTTAATGATGGAGAGCAAGCTGGGCTGGACCTGATAATTTCCTATCCTGAAGGCATAAGGTGGGTGTGGATGCCACCTCTAGTTTTCATGATTTGACCATAAGACTCCATTTTCCCATCCCTACTCCTTTTATCCCTGACACTTCCATCATGTGGAATCTCTCTTGAAAGTTCAGTCTTTCTTTGAAACTTACTCTTTCCTGTCTGCCCCACAGAAAATAAATCCTGTGTTCATGCCCATGTTAAATGTAGCTTTGACTGATGTCTATTGGCTGTTCCCTCATGATGAGGGAGTTAATCTCATTCTCTTAACATTGTCATCATCTCTTATCTCTAGTCCTCATTAGCTTCATCGCACAAACTCTTTGTAGGAGTTCCACATTCTCCAAGCCCTTCTGCACAGCAACACAGTTCTATCTCATCTCTCACAAACTTTATTAACCATTTTTTTTTATTATTTTTTCTATGCCTTTTATCTCCAACCACATCTTTGCTGTTCACATTGCCCCTCTCTCCCTTCTACACCCACTCTCCTACAAAGCAACACACACCCCCCCCCCGCCCTTGATTTCTCTTCTTTGAGCTCCAGCAAAACTCCCGTCTCAGCACTCTTTCCCTGCTCACCAAAAGCTAAATACACCAAGGATATTAGCATAATTGAGCAACTCAGATGACTGCAACCAGGTGAAAGTTTGGGGTTTTGAAAAAAACTTTACCCTGTTCTCTTTTGCCTTAACCTCAGCCCGTCCTGCTCCACCCACACACAATCAATTCCTTGATGATTTATTTATCCTTGGTTTTTACATCTATCAAACAACAGAAATTAGGCTGTAGATGCTATAGGACAGAGTGCTTGCCTTACTTCTACTCATCTTTCTACCACAGTGATTGACTACACAAATAAGAGTTGCAAAGTTCTTTATAATTCTGTTCCTTCTAATTTACCCTTCAAAGGTGGTAAAGCCTAGAGCATTCAGTGAACTGAGCGAGGAGAGGATCTCCTTGCCCTAGTGGACAAGCATCCAGAGCTCAGGCATCTCTTTTCTATAGGCAAGAACAGCAAGAATTGCCAAGCTGTGCCAGCTTAGTTATTCACATAAACCCACAAGCTTTCAGCTGTTATTTCTTCTGGTTTTCTGTCCTTGTGGCCAGCACATAGCCAACATCATGTGGCCAACACATGGCTAACAGTGCACAAATATACAGTCAACCTCTTTAACCGTTAGCAAGCCCGTTTAAATTCATTCATACTGGGGACTTTGTGAAAAAAAAAAGATAAGGAAGAAGCAAGCTTAAAGGATTGAATTTCCTTGCCTTCAGAAGCATTCCTTGGTTTTGTTTGGTCTTCCTTTATTGTATTTCTTTTTTTTTTTTTTTCTTAGTTAATGAAAGATAGTGCAGCCTGGAAAGCTGAGCTTATCTCTGCTTTCAATGAAGAAACCTTGCCAGTAGAATTTGTCAATGAGTGAAAAAAGTGAACCCACGGAGACCCACTGGTGGGATCCTTTTCTGAGATGAATCTTTTCTGTTTGCGGATACTTCCAATAGTTAAAGCAATTCACTACTGAGACCCAGTCTGAATGGTTGTAAAACACGTTGCAACCCTGCAGAAATACACAGGAGACAGCATCTCCAGTACTGTAAATGAATGTATCGCTCTCAACTTCAAAGGACCTAAAACGTTTCGCACCAGGTGAAGACCCCATCCCTTAGGAATTTCCTGTTGTGCCAGTGTTTGGTTTCTGTCACGTCTGGCTTCAGCTGATCTGGATCAAAAAGGTTCCTAGTCCCAGCTGCTTGTCACTGCCTTCTCTGAAGGTTATCCCCTCTGGTTCCCCACGCTCCCCCTCTGATATGTGTACATAATTGTTCCCTAACCCAGTTCAATCAAAATGAAACAGGTTAGGAAAAAAAACCCTACTATTTAAAGTGTGTGAGCTAACCTGGATCGTTTTGACTGAACTGGGTCAGGGAACGATTATACATGCGGTTGTACCAGCCAAGTGAAAAGGAAGGGGGACAATCTATTTGCTTGACTTAGTAACAGTCAAAACAAGCCATAGGACTGCAGCTTTATGTGAACTATATTCATAGACTGGCTTTGGATGATGGAAATTGGCACGTGGTCTAGGAGATGTCTCACTATGCACAGCAACCTTGCTTTTGATGCGGTTTCTGCATACCCAAAATGCTCCAGCAAATCCTCCTGAAACTGTAATGGAGGGCGCAAGTGGGCATTTTAGATCTCCCAACATGCCAATGCCTTGGGAAGTTCTGCCGCAGATGCTAAGTACTGGCAAAACCCTGCAACCAAAATGGTTTATAACAGTGCTGGGGGAAATTCAGGGCAAAAGGTAACAGGAATGTCTGTTGAAATCAGCCTGACAGTTTTATTCTGGCAGATGGAGGCAGCCTCCTTTTATCTACTCTGAAGAGGAGAAAGGATTTGCTATTACCATCAGCATGCAAATGTTACTGCATCCTGTCTAACAGATTTAACTATTCTTCAAGTGAGGACAGTTAATGTAGGCATTTGGGTTTACCAGAAAGCACAGTCTTTGTCAACAGCTCATTTTATATAATAAGCTTGTACTCTGCCTGACTTTTTATTGAACCCAAGGGAAAACCATGGCAGACCCTGCGTGGCCTTGGATGTGTACCTTTTGGACACACAGAAAGCTCAGTCTTTCCAGAGCTGGAGCTAATATTATTACTCTGAAGCTTATTTCCTTCTTGGAAAAAAAAAGGAAAAAAAAAACCCAAAAACCAAAAAAACACCCTCTCATGATTTTGTTTGGTTGGTTTGCTGCATAGAAACATTCTTCACTACAGCTCCTCTTGCTCAGTTCTCAGTTATCCGGGTACTGACAAAAGAAAGCACAGGAAACATCGTCCCAAATAAATCAACATTCTGAGAACCATCTGGTTAACAACAAAATGGGAGCCCAGAGGAGTAAGAGTCCTGTTTTGTCTAATTCACCCTGGGGACTGCTTCTTACCAGACTTAGGGCAGGAAACCATCTTGTCTTGCAGACAACATCACCTGGATTCAGCACTACCATGCACTTTGAAAAAGGTCCCTGTGTCCCCAGTTCAGTGGCTTCCTGGCCATACAACATTAGTTTAGTCGTTTAACTTGTCCGTATCTCTTTTGTAAAACAGTCTGAAGCATATCATAGAATCATAGAATACTTTCAGTTGGAAGGGACATTTAAAGGTCATCTAGTCCAACCCCCTGCAATGAGCAGGGACATCTTCAACCAGATCGGGTTGCTCAGAGCCCCATCCAACCTGGCCTTGAATGTTTCCAGGGATGAGGCATCCACAGCCTCTCTGGGCATCATGTTCCAGTGTTTCACTACCACCATCATCATAAAAAATTTCTTCCTTATATCTAATCTAAATCTATGCTCTTTCAGCTTAAAACCATTAGCCCTCGTCCTATCACTACATGCCCTTGTAAAAAGTCCCTCTCTGATTTTCTTGTAGGACCCCTTTAGGTACTGGAAGGCTGCTGTAAGATGTCCCTGGAGCCTTCTCTTCTCCAGGCTGAACAGCCCCAACTCTCTCAGCCTGTCTTCATAGGAGAGGTGCTCCAGCCTCCCGATCATCTTTGTGGCCCTTCTCTGGACCCACTCAAGCAGGTCCATGTCCTTATGTTGGGGGCCCCAGAGCTGAATCCGGTACTCCAGGTGGGGTGTCACAGGAGCAGAGTAGAGGGGGAGAATCACCTCCCTTGACCTGCTGGTTGCGCTTCATTTGATGCAGCCCAGGATACAGTTGGCTTTCTGGGCTGCAAATGCACATTGCTGGGTCATGTCCAGCTTCTCATCCACCAGTACCCCCAAGTCCTTCTCCGCAGGGCTGCTCTCAATCCCTTCATCCCCCGGCCTGTGTTGGTACCAGGGGTTGTCCCAGCCCACGTGCAGGACCTTGCACTTGGCCTTGTTGAACCTCAGGAGGTTCACATGGGCCCACTTCTCACGGTCTCAGGCGAATCAAGAGGCTGAACTAGAGGCAACTCTAAGCATTTAGTACAGATGCCCAGAAAATATTAGTAAACATTAAGGGCGGCTGCAAGTTAGTGCTATTTGAAAGTCCTGCCTGAGAGCTTTGGTTCACAATCCCTTTCAAATTCAGCATCTCTTCAGACGTGAGGGTGAAGGTTAACCCCGGCTGATGGCAGTTTACACGGGTACGCTTGGCCGGGAGCTGTGGAGTGCGAGGAGCAGACAGGCTGCGTGCTGTACAGCTTCTGCAGTGGGTTGTTAATCTTTCCCGCAGGAAAAGGGTGGACAGCTGGAGGCAGTAACCTCTTTTGCCATTGTAGTTAAATCCATCAGAGACTGTGAATCAGAGCCCTTATTATTTTCCACATGAGTGTTCCCCATTTATGCTCTGATGAAACGACGCATTCAACAGAAAACAAAATGAAGTGCTGAAATCATTAAACTCTTTAATAACAGGAGACACTGCAAGTTTTTGTCATTAATCTGCCATAATTAGGAGCTGCTGTTAATGTCTTTCAAAATACAGAATATTGAAATGTTGTTACTGGAAATGTTACCATGAAATGATATGGTGGGATGCAGAATCTCATCTACACCCTGTCTTGGACTCCTGCCTTTGTTGTGAATTGATGTAGGAGTAACACAAACATAAACTTAAACCAATACAGTTTGAAATTAAAGTTTAACTTAATTAACTAGAATTCTGGTGGGGTTTCCTCCTGAAAAGAAACTTTTCAAAATATAGGGGGTGTGAGGGGAAGATCACCTGTTTAACAGAAACAAAAAATAAGTCTGGTTTTGACTCCAAACTGAGATGAAGTGAAATTTCAAAGTTAATCACAAACCAAAACTTTGGAGTTTCAGCTTGTGCTTGAAATCATGGAAGAAAAGTGATAAGAAAATGTGACATATTTACATGGAAAGAGAAAATGGTTTTCGGGTTACCTGATTGTAGGCCACATAAGCTGGACAGACTTGGCTATCTCTATCATTACATACAATTTTTGTTGAATTTATACTGGCTGAAGCGGCACTACATGTATATGCATGTCTCTGTGTCTATACATGTATTTTATATATGTATTGTATATATTTACATAGGCATATGTATTTAGACAGGCAGGAACAGCAATATAATAAAGAAAAGAAGTATTAACTCTTAAATATACATATTTATATTGTGCCTGCAAGAATGACAGCAAAAGATAAGATGTCTCCTTTGTAGAGCAGAGCCTGTTAGTTTAACAGTCAAATGCAAAGCTAATCTTGATTTGCACAGAGCTAAAAAAAAATAGACAAAGATTTTTTTTAAATCCAGTCTGAAGAGAGTGCCGTCTTCCCTCCCCAGTATTTTTCATGATTTCCAGAAAAAAAGCAACCCACTTTTAAACAAAACTGAAAGTTTCAGTTTCCACGTAGGGTGTGGTACTGAAAAGCCCGGAAAGCTAATTTTCCCCTCTTTTCCCTCCCCCCCAAAAATCATGCTGCTGGTTGCTTTTGGAGCCAGGGTATTCACACTCCCTGCCATACCCACAAGAAACAGAGAGACAAGGGAGAGGTAGGGAGGGCACTGAGGCTTCCCTGCTTCCCACTACGTCTGCCTGTGGGTTCCCAAGTGGAAGAGTCTTTTCAGCTCTCTTTTACTGCTGGGTAAAAGCAAAAGTGGCAAGAGCCTGCTGGGCTGAGAGCTGCGATTTTAGTTTTGTGAGATGGAAATATTGCTGACTACGCAAAAAGATGAAAAAAATCTCTGTTGACCCTATGTACAACCTGCTTTTCAGATGTGTCACAAGAAATGGGATTAATAAATGGTGTGAGGAGAGAAAACAAAGTGAACACAACCTTATGGTTATTCTAAATTTCGCGCATCGTGATGGTTCCCTTCAAGATTATTCTTTTAATGGCAAATGCTGTTTTCTTCTTGCAGACAGAGTGGAAGTAGCATTAGGCGTATGTTATCTTCTATTTTATTGCGAGAGCCGTTTCATTCCGCAAGAAAATAAGACCACTCACAACTAATTATCCTGTAAAATCACATTCACGCACAGAATGTGGCAGCCACAGTGAAACTCTGGGAGATTGTTATTTATCATTTTTATTTATGGAAGCCTTCAGTATTCTTGGCACTGTACAAGACAGAAAAAGCCAGAAACAATCTCTTCCCTATGGAGCCTACAATCTATGGCTTATGCTGTGCATTTTAAGACCAGCCTGAGCCTGGAGCAGTGGAGAACTGCATCATTTCCTGGAGTGGGGGCATGCCAGCTGCTGCCCTCCTTGCAAAGATAAAGCTTGCACATCTGGCGGGCTAAGCCAGCTTTGCTCATTCCTTTAGGTCAGTACCATCCCCAGGGATGCAGTAAAAACGTAGGATACAACAGACCTTTGAGAGGGAAGCAAAGCCACCTTGAGACACAGGCTGTGCAGGCAGTTGTCTAGAGCAGCAGACTGCTAGGCTTGCAAAATGGCCAAGATTTTGTCCGCTGTATGCAGGGCGGTCTAGATTTGCTACTGCCGGGACTATTGCTGAGAGAGGGGTCGAGGTGGGTGAAGCAATAGTTACCGCAACATGGGAGCAACTGCAGTGCAACACCTTTTTCCAAATCTCCTATTCCTGCAGCAGGGGTGGCCTGTCCCTGGCCTCCTACCTTCTGAACAACAAAACTTAGGTTTTCCTAAGCTGTCTCTGAAGAGGAGACTACTCTGTATACGTGTACAATTTACGCAGTGCTGTGTAGACAGCCCCATGCTAGGGCTGGATAAACGAATATATTTAAATAGTACAGTGCACTGTCTTGCAGAGATATTAGCGTGGCTCCCAGAAGCATAAATTAATAGTTTTCCACTGGGGCAAGTTTGGATGATGCATCATTCTGACATGGCTATAGCCCTTGCGGTTTTTGAGCCAGTTCATCTGCAGACAGTTTGGATACGCTACATGCTGCGACACTGCCTGATGTGGATTTATCCTGTGCGATCTCCCTGCCCTCACAGCCTCGGTAGCTGAGTAATGACCCACCCCAGGCAGGTCCTAAATTTGCCAGAGCAGCTCAGACACTGAATATACTGAGTAAGCAGATGGTGTACCCACCTCACAGTGGTTTAGATGTCATTTTATGATTAAAAACTGTGTAGTGAGCATAATTCTTGCAACAGGCTACTCCTGGTAGGCATTTATAAAACTGTATCTAAGGGGAAGAGATAATGCATGTGGGTAGTCATTAGGCAGGAGTTCAACTAGAGGTGGTCTTGGAGAATGTGGGAAGACAAGACTGGGACACCGTGTGGCGCTTAGAAGTGGCATCAGGCGGTGGAAGAGGAGGCAGTGAGAAAGGATTTGCACACAGAGTGAGGAGTCTGCTGAGCATTCGGAACAGCTCTGAATGTGAGTAGACAGGCTCAAGGAAGTTAGTGCAGGAATTTGGATCCTTCAAAGAGGGAGAGAGGAGATCTGCCCCTGACGGGGATGCTGCTACAACTTGTCCACTGTACTTCACCAGACATCATTCAGTGAGACACTCCCTGGGTTTGTTTGCTGGGGAGGCAAGCAGCAGAAAAGAAGCCAAATTAATTTTATGAACCTTGCTTTTCCCTAAAAGGTAGAATGTTACATCATTTTCAATAGATTTTTAGTAATAATTTCACGGAGGGAGAAGAAACAGACTTGTTTGGCATATTTAGTACAGTTATATTTGTTTCTATTCTTCTGATTGGAGATAGAGAGGACTAAAGATAGGAAAACAGCGTTCTTGCACACTCGTCCCATCCTTGCTGGCACAGCTCACGTTCCCGGTCGCACAACGGGAAAGTGCGGCCACAGCATGTGTGTGCGCTCACCGCCCCTTCTGCTCAACTGTCTGGAGCAAGCCATCGGCCTTATGCAGGACTCCCCCTCTCTCGTGGCACAGGGGAAAATGTCAACAAAGAAGGAGAAGTCACAAGTTAATCAGTTTGAAGGGAAGATATCATCTGTTACTAGTGTTTTAACTGTTGTGTACTGGCTGCATGGGTAACAAGTTATTTCTTCCCTACAGCAAGAGTGCATGGAAGGACACACACTTTTGTTATACTCTTCCAGTCCCACAAATGCAGCGTATATCCCATGGTGCATATTGCGCAGAAAAATTTGTTCACCAGTTATCTAGGTCTTGTTTTCTACAGAAGCCTGAATTTATCTTTATCAAACTCAAAAAAACACTGTTCTTTCAGGAGCTGTGTAAGGGGAAACTGGATAAACAGTAATGGTTCACACTAGACATATGTATATGCGCTGATATGTATTTTGGTTCTCTTGCCATATCTTCACAAAATTTTACTTTCTTTATAGGAAGTCGGGGTCAATACAAACAATAAAACCCCATGTTTCACTCCCTGTGAGGACATGCCACCTTACTAAACCTAAAAAGGCCCCTACAGCAGAGAGGTGTTTTGTCTCAGTTCCTAGATTCTCCAAATATGAACAATGACTCAGAGTATCTAAGTTGAGGCCTCCAGGGCCTCAGCTTTTTCTGAAAGTCGGGGTTCATGTAGTTGTCCCTAAAATTGACATAGCTTGAATCCGTAAGTACTTTTAAAAACGTTTTTGTCTTTCTTTTCTCTGCTTTCAGAATGTTATGCCTAAATGTCTTCTGATATAGGTGTCCTTCAGGATCTTCTCCACAATGAGCACGCCTAAAATAGATAGTATTCAAACAAATGCATAGCTAGCATCACTAAAGGTGCCTGGGGCTGCCCTATATAGAATATCCCATTGGTCAGGCACTCATCCATGGATGTTCTATATTTCCCTTGCCTTGAGAGCGTTCACACCTACAGAGCCCAGCTCCCAAGAAAATAGTCATCAGACTATTATCACCTTCCATCCTTTTTAGTTGAAGCCGGAGTCACAATGAAGCAAAAGATATAAATTTCAGAATGACAGAGTAAGGGGAGTCAGATTATGTAGCAATTTCCTTCACATAATGAAATTCAATAAATCAGAGAAACAAACAAGATTATTTAAGGAATTTTGATGTTGAAAATTCATTAGTATATGTAAAAATCATGCTACCATTAATTATGTAACTGTCTCAGAGATGCTGCTTTAGAGCAGCAGAGTTGCTAGTTACTTTCATGCATAATTATTTGTCTTTCATAATATACATACTACGGAAATTCACTACTGAAATTATTATTAAATCATATGCTTATGAATGAGCACAAAACTATTAATGGCACATAATTTGCAGTGCACATGTCCACTAGAGTATCTAGCAATCCATGCAAATCTTATAGTATGCCCTATGTGCTTTGATTTTCTCTGTTAGATGATTGAAAAATATTCATTAAGAGATTTCTCTAATGAGCTGTGTTCAAGCATAAAATAGGCCACTCCTTTTACGATTTAAGTGTGGGTTTTGGAATATAAATATCCTCCAATTCCCTATAGGAACTGACTTCAAATAGGGATTTTGTCTTAACACAGATTTCAGGATCTTTGAAGGGTCTTTGAAGTTTATAATTGGGTCCAAGCTGAAATGTGATGTCATTCACTCAAATACTGGAGTTCACACCGCTTATGGTTGGTGGAAAAGATACACTTTATTTTTTGAGATATATACCCCCACATTCTTTGGATACACACTTAAGCAGAAAGTAGCCAGAATACTCACATTATGAAATCAGTACAGCACCCCCTGAGCCTCTGGTCAGTTAATCCTGGATCCCATTCATACAATTACATCAGCCTTACTCTCTTTGTTTTCCATTAAGTTATTAAAGAGAGGGCTTTTTGTGCTTTTACTCATTCTGTTTTCATTTGCAAGGCACCGAGGACGCTTAAGCAAAGCAATAGGCAGTTTTATAAAAAGGCCAAACGTAAAGGCCAAATCTTATGAAAACCAAAAGTCTTTTCTCACCTACACAGGTGAAAAACACGGAGTGAAACAGCCCTCTGAAATACCAAACTGTATCGCTGCTGTGCCTTTCTGAAGTCTGTAAAAAGCAGGAGCCTTTGCAACACGTCCTGAGAGTGAAACAGATCTGAACTTCTGGCATCCTTGGGGAGGTAAGCCCCGCTCAGGACATCACTTGTCAGAAGGGGCATTTCTGAGCTGGATGAGCTCACTGTGATTTGCTGTCCCTTTCAGAGTTGAACAGAGTGACAGACCAGGAACATTCTGCTTCAATGAAATTAAATAGCTAGTTATGTGATGAAGTGAGGGCACTGAAGCTCCTTTCCTTTGCCATTTCCTCTTTAGTCACGAACGATTCATAGCCGATGTTAAATTGAAAACTCACTTTAGCTTCAAGCTCCACCACAGCTGTCCGGCTAGGCTTCAAGCTGAGTCACTGCACTCATCACTGCTTTGGCTTTCTCATGTAGAGACAAAGGAGCCTTCACATGTTGGCAAATCAAAAAACCCCACAGAGACAGAGAATAGACTTTGGCACAGAGGTTTGGCAGATGTGACACTGGGTGACGGTGCATTATAAGAAAAAAAACAACCCGCTTTGTAACCTGCTGTGTCTTCCAATGGCTCCAAGAATGAGTACAGAACAAGGGTGCCATCAGAAACGGACTGTAACTCTGGAATGAGTGGAAGGTAGATCCATCGTCCACTGTAGCTACTGAGCCACCTAACACAGCTAAAGAGAATCTGGTTTCAGAACAACAACTGCTCGAACCATTAGGTTATAATTACATTTCCTCATGCCTCATCTTCTTCTGGCTCTGTGATCACTGGCCTCCCCGTGCACATTCATATCCTCCTGAAATACGGGACGTATGAGTTCAAACCACTCTTCGGCTCAG
Source organism: Astur gentilis (assembly GCF_929443795.1). Classification (NCBI taxonomy): domain Eukaryota; kingdom Metazoa; phylum Chordata; class Aves; order Accipitriformes; family Accipitridae; genus Astur; species Astur gentilis. The sequence continues at coordinate 25,952,464 of NC_064890.1, read as the reverse complement.
AAGTCAGAGTGAGATTTCTTCCTCCCTAGGCAAGTACCTGAGATGGTGGGCTTTATGGTAAAGGATAAAACCGCTGCCACCAAATTCAAGACAGCCATGCTTGTAGGTAGCCATCCAAATGGCGTATGAGAAAGAAGAAAACCCCACATTTTTGTAATATGTGCAAGGTATCAAGATAATCGAAGTCTAATATCAACCTCGGCAACTTTCTTTTTCTCAGCCGAAAGACTCTGGGGACACCGCTGAGGCTGAGTATGAGCATACTGTCACATCATAATTTAATCACTTCTTCCTTTTCCCTTCCTGGAAAGTCATCTTGGAAGGTGTCTTCTGTGCTGAATGCTACACAATCAAAATCCCATTAGTTATACTGTCAAAACCAAGGTCATTAAACTTCCCAAACAAATTTGGGCAATTGTTCTTCAATGTCATTGGTGCGGTCAGAATACTTTTTCAATTAATTTTCAGTAGAAAAATTCCAGGGTTGGGAGTGAGCAGCAATTTCTGCTCCTGTAAGTCACACTTGCTTTTTCATTGCCTCGGTTTTATTGTAAAGGTTCAAAGACATAGTTTTCAATTCCTGTAAACTGGCAGTCTATTCACTGAGACACAGGAATGAGTCAGGTAATTAGGCTAATCTTGACAGCCATAAATCACCTGTGCCTTCAAACCTGAAATCAATATGAAAACTTGTTTCTCAGACCAGAATTCAAAGAGACAAAGCAGCCATTTTCAACACGATAGCCAGCTCATTTCCTTTTGAAGACACTGTTGATGACTGCCGTCTATTTTTCTCACATGACTGAAAACAAGCATGAATTCAGTGCCCATACCTTAATAAAACTGACAGCTTTACAGCCTGACTAATCTGCAGCCATTTCCAAGATAACCAGCAATTTTTAAGATGTAGTTTGCTGCAATAAATACCACAGTGACTGAACTTCTGCTTTTTCTTTAATTCTCATCACTCAGCCAGGGCTTCCCAGTTGCTGCTCACGGTCCTGTGTGGGTTACCAAAATCCACCATTCATTGTGAGAAATTCACTGTTCTTCTTTAGCCATCGTTCATTCTGGCACAGCTTTATGTTTTGAGAATACTCCATGAATAATCCACTTGGATCCAAGCCTCCCTATGGAAGGGGCTGAAAAATGCTTGTAAAATGGGTATTTCTAATTGCAGAGACCTAAACATTTTGTGAGCTTTTCCAGTGCCTGAGAAACCATGCTGCAAATAATTTTCTACAGATACCTGTCTGATAAAGAAACAATGGCATTTGGCAGCATTATCACATAAGCCTTACATTTAAAGTGCTAGATGGAGGGATAAAAATGTGCAGTGTGACTGGCCAAATATGCCAAAAAAAGACACAGTAGCCTCCCTTTTCTCCCTACGCTCTTCTCTGCAGAAAATCTGTGTTTGAGGGCCCCTTCCAGTTGTTATACCTATGATCAAGAGAGATGTGAACTCGAGTCACTGCTAATCAGCCAGTGTCAGTTTATATGCTCGATGGAAAGAAGCACATGCAATGACAAGGTTAGAAGGACTTCAGTCTCTAGCTGTACAGATTTTATGTATATGCCATTGAACCAATAGCTTGGGGCTAATACACGAAGGGCAAGTGAAACAAACTTCTCCCAAATCTCTCTGCTTTTGATACCGTGCTGAATTACTAAGATGGCATGCCTCCGTATTGGCTGAATATGGCTTATATTCTGTTTCTACACGAAGCGTGAGAATCTCATCCGTTCTGTGAGGCTTTCAAGTATGGGTAGTCTCACTCTGGGCAATGCTTCAGTGTCTATGGCACTTTTGCACGTTTGTTCATTCTCCTTAGCACTCAAAGGCAGTTCACAAGACAAGTGGTATGGGGCTGCACCTCCTAATGAGTTGGCAGAATTTATTGCTTACTACAGGAACCATACTTAGTTGTGCTTAAAAGCTCTCCAAGTTCTTCTGCTCAAGCCTACCTCTCATCTGGCCAAACCTGCACTATGTTTCTACACGTTCTCTTCTGAAGATGACTACTTACCTGCAGTTGAGGATCACAGTCACATTCACAAATGCAAGCCACGTCTTACACATCTAAATCAGGGCAAGGGAAGGTTTCTAAAGGTCAGCGTTGAACCAGGACATGGGAACTTCTCCTTAGTCTCATGTAGGCATGAAGATCTGTTAAAGATGGCCTGGGTGGCAAAGATCTGCCTGTGACAAATTCAGCAAGAGTAGGGCTTGGTAGGGAGAGTCTGAATGGGGGAGTGAGGAGATTTGAGGTAACATGAGGGATATTCTGACCCAGACATGGGAGCCGTGTAAGGGTTTGCATCTGTGTAAGGCAATCCTAGGGGCAGGACCAGAGCCCCTGGGAAAATACACAAAATTTCATTTGGGCATCAGGCAATTTCGACTCCTGCAGGCACTTTGCCTCTCACCAGATATGGAGCAGTTACCACAGTCATGGGCAAACTGCATAGGGGCTGTAGAGAGGCTCCAGCTGCAGTCAGCCACACACTCTACCCACTGGACCTCACCAGCCGATTCCCCTGTCTGTTTCTCCATGGAGACTGGACAGGATTCATTATGTGACCCTTGCTGCTAGGCAATAAAGACTTCTGTTGGGCTGGTAGTGTAAAGGTAGTATATGTACTGTAGCTATGTGTTGTGTGGATGCTCTGTGATCTGAAATGACCTGGAAAATGCATTTTGCTTTTCAGATATGTTCTGGCATGCTCCAAAGCACACACAAACCATCTCTTGAAAACTGAAAGGCTTTTTGGCACACCACTTCAAAGAAGCTTATCAAAGAAATACCTGTGGTAGATATGTCTCTGGGCAAAAAATGCACAGCACAGACAATTAAAGTAATGACCATCCTCTGCATTCCCATGTATTTTACCACCTTGGAACTCCCAGCGTTTTAGGAACTCTAAGTCGTAACGCTCCAGCAAGATGAGAAGTATTATTCTCTACTTTGATGGATGAAGAAGCTGAAGCTCAGACTGGCCAGATGACTCAACAGTGTAGCTAGGAGTGTAAAACACCCCAGGAGTAGCTGAGATGAGAGTAACAAAGCAAACCTAACAAAGAGCTTCATATCTATATATAACGTGTCTCCAGCCAGTCACTTTCACCTGAAGACCATTTCTCCTTTTGCTCTTTTGATTGTTATCATTCATCTTGTACTTAAACTGTACTAATTGTTCAGTCCAGTCATTTGCCATTTTTGTCACACATAATATTTTGTACCTGAGGAATCTCAGTTGAATTCACAACTGAATCTCATTGTAGGTGGTCTTGCAGAGGGCATCCACAGACTTTCTTAAGTAATAGCTCATAGATTCTTCTACTCTTCTATTGTGTAGAAGCCAAGTACACTGGGAAAACCATTTTTAGTTAGCTTTCTGGTTTTTTCATACTGTTTGTAGGATTCTCCCTCAATACTCTGCCAGTCCAACTGTTTTCAAAGAAATGTTATGCTATAAATCTATTTCATTTGCAGCTTCCTGAACACCTTTGTAGCAGGCAGAATATAAAATCTCTACCTTGATTCATTAAAATTTCCCATGGCAGTCCAGCTCTGAAGAACCTTTCTTTAAATGCTAGCACAATGTGTTAAATGTCCAAAGAGTTCAATGCTGTTGCCTTTGGATACCACATAACATGGTACCAAAATACGAGAAAGATATAGAACCAGAACTGCTGCACAGAAATGCACTAATTAGGTCATTGCTTATTCAAGGGAAGAGATCTTTCATCTCCAGGAGCTCAGGCAATTAGGTGAGGTCCCTCACAGTACACCACAGGGGCAGTCAGCTGATACTAATGAGTTTTGTGCTGTAGTTGAGTAAACAACCGGTCATCACAGTCTCATTAAGGCTCTTCCATTTCCATGTTTTCTTCCCAGATGCCGGGTTCTGTGGTCTGGAAATGTGTAAAGGCCTTGTCATTATTTTGTGCCTGCACATATCCCTTCTGCTTGTTCCTTCTACTCTGTGCCCACACTGTTTTGTCTGCAGTGTGGGACTGGTGCTGACCCTGCCCATTCAGCCCTCACCCCGTCCACATCATTCTTTTCACGTCCTAGCACTGAATGCGCAAACCTGCCTATGGATGTGCCTCTTTCCTGAGCTCATTTTACTAGCGATGAAACTTCCAGTTACAGCAAATAACTCTTTCAGTTTTGGTCAGCTATGATGCTACTCAGGATAGCAGTCGTCACAACTGGATGAGTTGTAGGCTATTTTATAATGAAAATTTACCACAGTGTAGCAGATTTTTAAGTTACACTAACAGCACTTCTACTTCAAGCTGTCCAAATACTTCAACATAGCTAATTTTCATTATACCTCTTGAGCCTGTTGATTTTTTTCATGTATCAAATAATATTTAGTGGTTTTTTTCCAAAATAAAAGTATCTGCACACGAGAAATAACTGAAGTCTGAATGTAAATCAGCTTCACCATTTGAATTCACAGAGAGCGTAAAGACTGGCTGTAAAAGCAGATACACAAAGTAATTTGTGGGCTCTGGGCCAGACTGTGCTCTCCAGTGTATATTGACTGTAACTTTATACTAGAGTAAATAACAACGGACGTGTGATGTGAGAAGCTATAAGAGGCCAGAACCTGAACAGCAGAACTGGTCAGAGAAATTTGGGTAGCACTAGAAACGGATGGAAACAGCTATTCTGCTGAAATCTGAGACCTCATCAAATCAGATCGATATCACTTGTATTTTATTTCCAAAAGAAAACTAGACTACATCAGTACACTGCTTTATGTACTTTAATTTCTTATTTAGACTATTTCAGCATAGCTTCCTTTACATAAAAAGGAATAAAAATACCTGCTATTAAACCAAAGATGGAATTCAGTCACTTAAACAGAGGTACCTATTGACATTTGACATATGCTGCCTGCCAGCTGCTGCTCCAGAAAAGAAAAGGTCTCTCATAGGTCCTGTGCACAGTTAGTATAACACAGGTAGACAGATATAGGCATAGTTACAAATCTACGCATTAGATGTTTGTATTTAGGCAACTAAATCCCAGCACCAGCAATTGTCAAAAACTGGGTTTAATGCCTGGATACATTTCAGCATCACAGTTAACATCTTTAGATTTCTCTTACAATTAAAGATAAATATGAATTTACTTGTCTTATGGTCCTTGAACTTATCCCGTAACATCCTCCTTAAAACACATTTGCTCCACCTTTTGTATACACTGCTCACTCTAATGCTTCTTGAGCTACGGTGCATAATATTCTGTTGTTTCTAATCAAGAACAAATTATTTTCATAAAGAGGTATGTATAATGTCTGCCTATGTGGATTTTATTTGGACTGCTTACCTTAAAAAAATTTCCAAATTCAGACACATATTCCAGGAGGAGAATGTTTTGGAAGTATATAATGTCAGGAAAATATGCTCTCATTCTGAATAAGATCTGTGCTTAGACTTATACTGAATTCAGTAGTCCTGAATACATATACATAGATGTATGTGTATCTCATCTTAATCCAGGATAATTTTCAGATGCATGCAAAGCCTTGGTTATTTGCACCTAGTTATATGAAACAAGCTTTTTCTTGTCATATGCTTTTTTTTCCCAACCTTTTCTTTCTTGAAGTAACCTAACTCTTTTCACACAGAAGCCTGCCAGACCACAGACTTTTTTGTCACTGAGAGCCCTGGGGTATCACTGAACAGGCACAAAGAACATAACAATGCCCAAGAAGTAAAGTATGCTTTATATAAGCATATTTAAGCAGCAGAACCTGTCTCATCTCTCAGCTTGAACATATTTCACAATGAGCGCAGGAAAACATGAAAGGGTGGGGAAAGAAAATACTGCCTGTTTTAATGCCCTCTGAAATGGTAATTTGCTGCAAAATTAGCATTAAGGTGAAGAGAGCCACTCACAAAGTAGACCTAAACCACAGTGAGCCACCAAAGTTTTCAGAAAGAGGAGGGTTTGGGCTTTGGTTTATATGTATTTTTTTATGAAACAGAGGGCTCATGAGGTGGAGCAAAACGCAGAACTCTGAGTGCAGATTCAGCTCCTGGTTTAAGTTTCTGCTTTACCAGAAGCTTTTTAAATAATTGGAGACGTCACCCAGGGACTAGATCCATAAAGGTAGCCTTTAAACTGACCCTTAGGCTTCTGTAACCCGTGGGTATGTGCTGAATGTCACCACAGGTCTCACCCTGGTGCAGAAGTGCAGAAGAGATTCCCGTCTGGTTTACTCCCAGAGACAGACTCTGGAGGATCAGTTAAAACATGCCTGCACCCGATTGACAAGTGAAACCCGATATAAAGAGCTGAACCAGCTGATTTCTGGGCTTGGGAACTCTAGCAGGCAGACACCTGAATGTAGGGTCTTTCCCAGCCAAACCCCCTCTACACCCACCAAGGACGTATAACTGCGTGTAGAGAAAGGGACCGATGACTGAAAACCATGTCCGCCTGGCTGCCCTCGGCTCATTTATGCAGGCAGCCCATCTCTATAGCAGAAAGAATTATACTCGCTTTTACACTCGTGAGGTAGGAGTTGTCTACACTGGTTTTAATGGAGTATACATTGCAATGTCAAAGAAAGAGTCAAGCCCAGTGTTATTTATGTGGAGAGGTTTTTTCCAGAGACTAAGACCACCAATTAGTTTTGCCCAGATAACCAAAAAGCTATTGTGGTAAGGACTTGTTTTTTCCTACTGAGCTGGGCTACCACAAAAATCATTGACCTGGAAGTGAGATAGCCACATAGCTTTATCCATCCTTGGATAAATTCTCTGGTTTTTAACATAACTTTTTCCTAAAGAGCGACCAGGAGTTGATATTCAGTTTTTGAAAATTATTAAAGATTGAATTTCATTCTCATTTACACCAGCGTGAAGAATCTGATCCACAAACCAATGGCACATATTTTCTCTGACATGAACACAACTCATTCTTCTGTTATGTAACTTGAACAGATTTTTAGCTGTGTTTTCCTTTGTGGTTTTTTTCTTCCTTTTTTTTTTTTTTTTTTTTTTTTCCCCTGTAGCTTTAACATGAAAACAGATGGGAGTTCTGGTCAACATAGATATTCATGAGAGAGAAAGAAATTTGATGTAGTGGGTTTAGCTAGTACATAAATGAATGACCGTCCTTCTGTTCTTTGTCTTTCGCTTATTTTTCTTTTTGTGTGTGGTTTACAAATTCACTCTTCTCTCTTTAGTAGAAAAGGTCATTGTGTTCTTGTAATTTTCATGTTACATTTATGAGGCACATCCTTTTTAGTATATCTAGTCACCCTTAACCCAAGCACCAAAAATTAAAAATACAGCACTGCTTCACGCATGTGTGGAACACAATGAGGAACAATCCAACTAGACATTGAGAATATTAGATAGTGTTGCAATGACAAGAAACTTATCTATCAATTACAATAAGTGTATTCCAGAAGGACACTTAGATTCTTTAGCTGATATAAAGGAAAACACAGATACTTATCCAATTACAGCTAAGATACCATTACAATCACATGGCTTCCTTAAGTGCCTTATTCTTGCACGCAATGTCTAAATAGACACTGTAACACTATACTGAATAGCAGTCTATAATGCAATATGGAATAAAATAAAAGCCCACTGTGTTTATCATAGAAAAAGACTTACAAACACAAAAGACATTTTACAGTGAACATTCCATCTATAAACATTCTTTAAAATGCCATTATTACTTTAGCTATAGTTAAGTTTCCAAAGTGATTTCCATGTTAACCTTGTTCCTAACTGTTTACAATGTTCTGAAAGAGTCTGCTTTTGGATTCACCGTCTCTGTGTTTTGCCTCAGATAAATAATACAAAGTTTTTCTTCTTTACGATCTGTTTTCCTTACAATACTTACAGGTCCTCGTTCATTCTTTCTCTTTTCTGACCTCAGCTGAAGTAAGTACTGTGACCTAAAATTACATTCAACAGCAAATCTTTGTGCAGCAAAACTGTAAATATGTGCTCTGACCTTTAAAGATTATGCACAATGAATTCTAAACACACCTGTGATGTTCTGTAAGCCACAAATGAAGAGCAGCTTTTATAAATAATTGTGTGCAGTGATGGGTGTACTACTTCTGCAAAGGCAAAACCTCTAACTCCAAATACTGTTACAATTCTCAAGCTGAAAAATAATGTTTTATACGTACAGAAGGGAGTACATTCTACATTTCAGTGTTGATACTCTATCTCCCATTCTGGTACCTGAAGCTGCGTCTTACTGCTAAATAAAATGGAGAAGGTCCCGTCCTTTGGCCCTGGGGGCAAGTTGCACCATACAGATCATATCTGTACAGCTAAATTATATTTCTATCAGCCACCTCTGAAAGACAATGGCCTTCCCTGTACTCCTTAATGGAAACAGCTGCTGGCCTGGCCTATCCCATACTCTGGGAGTGTTTGCTGGTTTAGACCAAACCCATGTCAATGTAAGTGTGCTAGCGATGGTGCGAGATCAATGCTGTGCTTTGGTCTTGTTTAGTATAGTATTATAGGCAGCTCACATGATTTCTGGCACTTGTTCAATCGGCTTTGATATTCGGTTGGTCATTCAGCCTTTCTGCCTTGCAACTGTAGTTTGAGTCTGTCCAATATTACACCATGGATCATTTTTCCAAGATGTTCCGTGTACTTCCTCAGGTCATAAGAGTTCCAGAGGAATGCAAATCCCGTGGCATTAGTCCATTTTCTATCTTTATCTTCTGATATATCTTTCCAGAAAGCAGGTTTATCTAGATATATCTGCTTTCAGAATTATCTCATGCTTCTGGAGAGACTGTAGACCTTCAGGGATGGATGTGATGCTTCTTCCCCCAGTATATTGGATACAAGATACAAACATTGTATAATAGGTCACAGCAGTTCCACCCTCCTGTTTGACTTAGACTGCATATTGTCTGGAGCAAGGATTAAGGGCCTTGAATCTGCTTTTACCCCCCACTCTCAGACCTGAGTCAGTCCTGTGTTGTACCATAAGTATAGCACTGAAGAATATTTGAAGCGTTTTCCTTCCCTTTTTCATCTTTTTGTCAACTGTCTAATCCAGTTATCAATGATGTTAAAGTTAACTAATCATCAGTATGCAGTAAGTAATGCAATGGTATTTAAGTGTGATGCTGAAGTGCCAGGAAGCAAATAACTCTTGATTGTTAACATGATATAGTTATCTCCTCATGCAAAGTGATTTTTATAACAGGTAATGAAAAGCGTTTTCCATAAAGTGTAACAATTGCTGCCACTAAAACTAATGGCCAAACCTACACAGAGATACCTCTAGGGGGAAGGGGAAAACAAAACCTTTTTCTTCCCCATAGTCTCTAAATGGAGACCTGATTCTGAAGTTTTTACATCAACATCAATGACCTTACACAACATATTTTTCCAGTTTGTATTCTTCACTGCTTACCATTTGGATAAGTGATATTGGTTTGGTGTTGATGTGATTAGACCAGAATTTATACCTTTCTGCCTAGAGTACTTGGGAGTCCTCTAGACTTTTCACAAGCTCAGTGCAGTATACTGCCATCGCACAGGGTTACAAACCTGGGAATGATCCCTCTGATTAGATAACATATCAGTGTTCAGTGTAAGCCATGTGTGCTCTTAAGCTTTCTTGGTATGAAGGGAATGAAGCATTTTGTTTCCTTATCCAAGACTCCCACTCAGGGTTTATTCTTAAGCGCACCACGGTAACTGAAAGTAAGCAGATACAAGACTTTACATGGTTTCCAAAACATAATTACGTTACGTTTATCATAAACATACACAGATCTAGAAAAAATAATAACACACCTGTCAGAATTTCCCCACCTTAGTTGCCTTCTCTTCAATATTCATTGGATATGCTTGAGAGTCCTCTGAGAAATCCAGGATCTGCCACACTGAATGTGAAAGCTCTCACCACACCCACGGCCTCTCTCTCGCTCTCAAGCAAGCAATTTTATTTCTTCTTTGGCTTGTCTCACCTGCTACAGCTAACTACGTGAGACTGGAGCTTAGTGATGTGATGTAAACTTTGGGCATGAAAAATTTGCTAAGGGCAAACCCACCTGAAATATCTCCGGCTGCAATATCGGGCGCTTATAAAAGCATGTTACGAATCTCTTCAGTGGGAGCTGCAAAACCTGAAATAGAGAAAGAAATGAGATTCAGGTGGTTCAGGCTGCTTGAGAATGAATTTGAACATAGCTGTTGTCCTGGTTTCAGCTGGGATAGAGTTAACTGTCTTCCTAGTAGCTTGTACAGTGCTATGTTTTGAGTTCAGTATGAGAAGAATGTTGATAACACACTGATGTTTTCAGTTGTTGCTCAGTAGTGTTTAGTCTAAAGTCAAGGATTCTTCAGCTTCTCATCCCCAGCCAGCGAGAAGGCTGGAGGGGCACAAGAAGTTGGCACAGGACACAGCCAGGGCAGCTGACCCAAACTGGCCCACAGGGTATTCCATACCATGGGATGTCACATCTAGTTTAGGAAGTGGGGAGTGGGGGCAGGGAATCATTCGCTCGGGGACTGGCGGGGTGTCGGTCGGCGGGTGGTGAGCTATTGCCCTGCACATCATTTGTACATTCCAATCCTTTTATTACTACTGTTGTCATTTTATTAGTGTTATCATTATCATTATTGGTTTCTTCTTTTCTGTTCTATTAAATCGTTCTTATCTCAACCCAGGAGTTTTACTTCTTTTCCTGATTTTCTCCCCCATCCCACTGGGTGGCAGGGGGGGAGTGAGTAAGCAGCTGCGTGGCGCTCAGTTGCTGGCTGGGGTTAAACCACACACCTGTAGACATAAACTTGTGTTGTATGAATTCATGTCCCTTCCCTACTGTCGAGCATTCCTCTGTCTGTGTTAGTTCTCCTCTTGTTCACCATTTTCCAGCTATGGTAGTTTTCAAGGGTGGCTGTTCTGCTCTTGGAGAAATCCAGCAGCCTCAGATGCTGGTTTGCTGCAGAACAATTGGAGAAAGCTGTTTTTCTCCTGGATTTATCCATCTCGGGCCAAAGACCTTTCTTTGACCTCTATCACCAACCTTTTTGATTCTGTTCTGGTACGTAAGCAAAAAAGAACCTCATATTCAAGCCAAAGTTGCAATTTGGACATGGTACACATGGGAAGTCCCAAATTCACACCAGTGTTATAATCTGCATTTAGACCTATTCCACAGATTATTATGTATAGATTAGTAATTAAGGCATATGTGTGTATTTTTTAAATCCCTTAATCCAGTAGTTTCTTCTGAATAATTAAATAAGAGGTGTTTTCATGACAATAAACATAGGCAGTTATTGCTCGCTTATCTATCACAAGATTTACCACAAGATCTCTTGAAAACCACATTTCATTTATTGCTTTAAGGAAGAGTTAAGAAGGGTAGCTGTGTTACATGTTTTTCCAAAAGTTTTTGTAATAAACCAGGACCATCCACATTAACACCTTTGCTATCAACCACCACTATATGCTGTTTCATACACATCAGCATTTTCTACCTGTTCCTGCTACAGACAGCTCAAATGAGACTTTCTTTTAAGAAATTAATAAATAATGGGCAATCCTGCACTGGTTTTAGAATATGTTAGAAAATCATTTGCTTTTGCAAATGGTAATGGTCATTTATTTCTTTCACCTGGGATGGGAGACTACTTCAATATTTCAAATGCTCATAATGGAGTTAGGGTGTAAACTTTGTTCTGCTTAAGTCAGTGAGCTAGCCCTTTTTGCCTTTTTCTTTAATATTTTCACAAAATGAATGAATAGTTGAGGTTGGGAGGGGTGTCTGGAGGTCATCTGGTCCAACCTCCCTGCTCAAGCAGGGTCACCTACAGCAGGTTGCCCAGGACCACATCCAGAAGGCTTTTGAATATCTCCAAGGTGGGACACTCCGGGCAACCTGTGCCAGTGGCCAGTCATAAAGCACTGGACACCAAGGTCCTTTTCTGCAAAGTTGCTTTCCAGCCAGGCAGCCCCCCAGGATGTACTGTTGCCTGAGGTTGGTCCTCCCCAGGTGCAGGACTTTGCATTTTCACTTGTTGAACTTCATGAGGTCCCTGTCAGCCCATTTCTCCAGCTTGTCGAGGTCCCTCTGAATGGAAGCATGACCCTCTGGTGTATCAGCCACTTCTCCCAGTTTTGTATCATCAGCAAAATTGTTGAGGGTACATTCTGTCCCATCATCCAGATCATTAATGGGGATGTTGAGGAGTATTGCACCCAATGTCAACCCGTGGGGTACATCACTAGTTATTGGCCTCCAATTAGACTTCATACCACTAATCATTACCCTCTGTGCTCAGCCATTCAGGCAGTATTCAGTCACGTCACTGGCAGCTCATCCAGTCCATATTTCATCAGCTTTTCTATGAGGATCTTATGGAAGACAGTATTGAAAGCATATTGAAGTCAAGGTAGACAGTGTGCACTGCTCTCCACTCATCTACCAAGCCAGTCATTTCACCACATATAGTTATGGGCTTGGTTTGGGTATTTTGATTGAGTCGGCAACAGGAATTACTCTGCAAGGGCTAAGAGAGCAGTGTCTCATGCTGAAGCTATGTCAGGGCTTCTGAAGTCACTGAAGATTTAGATGAGACAAGAGACAGAGTCCTAGAGATAACTGAGCTTAAGCACTTACTTATTGGAGTGTAAGTTAGTCCAAAGGCCTCTATAAACATGAATGCAGTGGTGCAGGAAGAGACAAATCTATCTTTTTTTTTTTACTGAACAAAGTAAGGTCTGCGAAAGAAGATTGCAGTCGTCTTCCTCTTCAGTTATAACAATGGAGACACCAAAAGAGGACATCTAATTCTATTTCAGACAACAGTAGGGTTAATGCTAGATGGAAGCTATCCTGAATCAACACCATAAGTAATGGTGTAGGCTTTTGAAAAAATCATAAAAATAACAGAGTTTCATGTGTTTCAGCTGATATGCCAAAGGTGGTGAGCTTCCCTTTCGGAAAATACAGGCTGACTTCTTTTTATTGGCTTCTATTGATGTTATTTTAAAAAAAACCTCAAAAATCTAGTGAGAGATTCTGAAGCTCTTTTTGTGTTCTTACTTAATCTTCCACATTGTTATATTCTACTTCAAAACTGTTTAAGAGCAGAAGACATGACTGTACTAAGGGAATACAATCTTTTTGGCATGAAGGACTTACAACATAATTTGTGGTAGTTTTATACTAAAAGGTAGTTATAGACAGGATGAAAACTGTCATTTAACATCTTTGGTTTTAGTAAACATACCTATTCTGTATGATGAAAGACAGTCCAACTATTAGAAACACAATACAAAAACAGGTCAGCAGTGGATTACTGGATGCAGTGGAGAGCATGGATTTGCAAACGTCAGTCTCTAGGGGTCCTTTCAGAAGCTAGTGTAAGAGTGATCTTACTGAGCCAAACTGGATACAGAGACTTTCTCAGTTCAATGTTTCGTAGTAAACATACCCAAGAAACATAGCAGCAATTAATCAGAGCAACTAAAGTCCACAAGAATGTAACGTAATGTAGCTGTAATGACAGCTCTTGTCTTTCCCTGGTTTTGGCTAAAGTCAGGTACAAGAACTGAACAAAGGTGCACTATCATGCATATTCATTAAAAAATGGCAAATTGAAACTGCTTTGCCTAATCGTTCTTTTATTTATTTCCCATGGATACAGTTTCAAACAGGAATGATCAGTTAAACAACACATTTCTAATGAAGCATTAGCAAATAAATGTACGTTTTTCTCTTTGTGAAGAAAGCTATTTCCAAGTTTTACTCATGCAACTTGGGGAAGAAAGCAACATCATGTGAGCGGCATGTTCTAGCACAGTTCGGATTTTGCATATTCCTGCCAGCAGAGTCTACATATAAAAATTATTTACAAGAAATATCTGGTGAATAAATTTGAATTGCAAAAAATGTTTTATTTTTAACTTGAAAAAAAACATAAATAATTTTCAGGTGATTTGACTATGAGAAAAAGCTAAAATAACCAAATTATTAACTGAGGATTAGCTACTTAGCTTTATCTGAGATATTTTCATAAGTAATTCAAAATAGGATTGCAGTTCACTCTTTGTAAATATCACATATTATCACTGGAAAAAATTCAGTTGTTTCAGATAGTCAGATGATGCCAGTGATTGCTTGCCTAACAAAGTACACGTGTGTAAATAAAAACTGAAGTCTTGCTGAGCCTTTTTAGTTGCTTATCACTTGATTATGAGGATGATCACTTTTCAAGAAGTCAATGTTTGTATTAAAAGGTAAATAATTATTTATCAGGTCCTTTTCTTCAAGACAATAGCTTTGTATCTGTAAACCCAGGCAGGCTATACTGATAAACAGCACACCCATAATCTGCCCAAGCAACTTTCTTATTTTGTTTTTAAAGGGCGATCAACAGGTTTTCCTGGGTTGGGCTGTTTTTGTTTTGGCATGTCTTGTACAAAGAGTTGAATTCTGTCTTATGTAATGTGCTTGACTGATTCTTTTTCTCCAATATGCAAATCTTGCAATATCACATGATAAACACATTATTTTTCAGCTGATCAAAGTCAGTATTTCATATCATAATTTTTATAGCATGATGTGTTACAACTGTGGCTTTTTTATCAATTATTTGAAACTCTTTACTGGCCACTATGACAGAAAATATATTTCTTCTTTGAAAACTTCACGTCCCTTACTTCTGTGGAATTTATAGCTAATTATTCCCACCAGTGACAATTTATCTCTTCCTTTGTAGAAATGTCCCTCAAGTCTTTCCAGAATCTGACCATATTTCAATGCAGTGACTGTCTTGTTGATTGCCCTCCTCTCACTCTGTAGCATAGTCTTGCTGAAAAATTGCAGCAATGTCTGCTACTGAATGTAGGTAATATTAAGAAAGCATTTAAGTAGCACTAGCTGCCTTTCCAATTTTTCAGTGAATGAAAAAAGTAGTCACTCACTCGAGTAAGCACTAACACAGAAATGTAGATTCATTTTCAGTATTCAGCAAAAGTTCCAGTAATATACTTAACTCTACACCTGTACACTTAGGAACTTTGCCAGAGTCAGGAAAGGAGTGACACCAGTGTAACAAACATCCCTGGCCAAGCACTCAATATGTCTCTTAAGAGGTGTAAATCCCTGAGGCTGTAGGGTAATGCCAATCACACTAGCTGAGGACTCATTATTTTTTCAGTGTCTTTCAGCATTCATGTAGGAGATATCAGCCTGGGTGATTTGAAAACATCCAAGAAGAAACTGAGAGTGAGATTTACCTCTTCTACCTTCAGATATTTAAATTTTACAAGTGAGATTCATTTTGCCTAGCCTATGAGATCTATATGTGTGCTATATACACATGTAGATATGTAATCTGAATTGCTCTACAGAGACCACTGAATGCATCTAAACAGGACTCCAGCTGATGAATATTTGGGCAACTATAGTCTTAGAACAGTTTGTAGTCAATACAGAAATATGTTATCTGTCTTAATGGTGGATATTTCTCTCCATTCCTCTTTAAAAGGCAACAAATTGTTTCTGAAGATGAAGTTTTGTCTCCATTAACTAGAAATACAGTCTAAATGAAGCTCTTTTAGCTCTAATTGTCAAGACATTAGAGGTCAAATAATTTGCTCAGACTTCAGTGCCTAGGACCATTTGAGACTCTCTGGGGCATATGAAGGTATATGTATTTAGCTTGGCAGGTGTGGCACAGGATCTACAGGAAACTTTCTGGAGTGGCAGTTAGGAGCTATGCAGGGCATCTTTGGGCAGCTCAGATGGCATTGGATCCCCACGTAGAGACAGTAGAATCAAGATCCTGACTTTTACACACACACACACATATATATATATATGTATGTATGTATGTATGTGCGGTGAACTTCACCTTAACTGTGATTGCTGATTTAAGTCCATCATTTAGTTCTCCATCATTTCATGCCACCAGACTCTTGCACTGGGTAAAACTGTTGGCTTAGCAAACGAAGTTGACTGGCGGTTGGTTTGTAGGGAATCTCTAGGGCCTTGGAGGAACCTGTAGCAGCCTGGACATCATCATGCTCTAATGCTGTGAGCTGCTTGCATCCTTCTCAGAAAACAAGGTCATTGCAGATGCTGCTTTATTGGTCACCAGCTCCTGGTGAAAGTGCCATTAAAACCATTAAAGCCATTAAAACTTGTATTGGATACATTTAGTTTGTGTCACCTACATTTCAAGACTGCTACCCCAAAGAAAAGATTTAGACATTTGACCTTCTTTCTCTCTTTCTTCTTCTTCTTCTTTTTTTTTTTTTTAAGCAAGCTTGGTTCCCTTTGCAATTTTCAGATATCTCACATTGGATTGTAAGGAGGAACAGTGAAATAGAAATTGATGGGGACTTTCTGGGCCTGCCATAGCCAGCTTCTGTTGCAGTCATGCAGCATACGTATGTGACATGCAAGAACAAGACTGGAAGGCATGTCTGTGAGTATATTTGTGCATGTTTGCTCTGAATTGTAATGCACAAGAAAAGAGTTGCTGCATTGCCACAGAGAAAATGGTCAGCTGAGGATTGCACTGGTCCTCCTGCTTTTTCAGGAATAAAACCTGAATGGTTTGCACAGCCTCTGCATAAAAACCATATTCAGAGGTCCTCACAATTACCACTCTACTTCACTTAGTTCTTGTTATCTTCTCCCTTCTCTCTTTTGCACAGCTCCTCACCTCACAGCCTAAGTTTTTAACTGTGAAAAAGAACAAATATAAATATATAATCACATTAGAAGAATGAGAAATTGTTATCAAGTTAAATAAGGAAATAAGTATTTTCTCTGTGTCAGTGCATATGTAATTATCCTCACATGCAGAGAAGGGCAAGAAGAGGTAACATGTTGGAGATTGTTTCATTTGGAAAGTGCTTTGTTAGCTTTCAAGTAGGTTACACCTCATGTGATTTGGTGGAATTACTTTCCCCTTTTCCTTTTCATCCTAGGTAAGAGTAAAGATTTAAACACTATAAGGCATGTATGCTACAGAAAGTAGGTTAGAGGAATTATGTGATTATAGAAGTTTACCCAACTTTTTTTCCCAATTAATTTTCAAAGCTTTTCAACAACCATTGCTAACTTGTAAATTCTTGTTCTCTCATTATTTACTCTGCCCTGCATGTATAACCTGCAATATATGTAAACACTCTGACATACTAGGCTTACTTCCCATCTCAGCTGATCAGTCTTATGCCAGTGATTTTGGCGGAGTCATCCTTGTTTCAGGCCAGTGATGAATAGAAATCAAGCCTTTGTACACAGAATATTTGAACAAAAATTCATAATTGAGAAAAGAGGGCAATGTATTAACAGCTGATTGCTTTCTAGTACTTTTGCCTTCCCCCTGATGGCAGTGACAGCAAAGCTGATGAGCGTCTTGTTCAGTTATACTTGCTACAGGGGTAGAAAGCTCTGGGGTGGGTAGAAAGATATAAGAGCTGGCCCAGCTATCTCCTCCTGCAAACTTGAGTCAGAGTCCTCGGGCACAGAGATTAAAAAGAAAATGTTTCTATTTTGGTGCTTTATCATAATTACCCAGGTTTTAAAACATTAGCCTAATTTTCTTGCTCATATTGACAGAGGATTTTCCTGACTCCTAGGTCTTTTTCTAATTACAAATTGTTTCCCCCCCCCCCCCCCCCCCACCCCGTCTCCCCAGCCTGTTTTGTTTGTTGGGTTTTTTTTAATTAAAAATAACATTAAAACTTCCTTTTGTAGAAAAGCATCTGCAGGATGAATACTAGTTCTCTTTTTATAGTCACAATTCTTTACTAGTACTAAAATTTTGTTAAAAGTAATACAAATACTCACCTTTCTAAGCATCTTTACACACAAAGCCCTTTAGAGAGGCAAGGTCCTCAATTTTCAATCAAAAGACAGATTTTCAGAATGTCATTGCTTTGCACTTCTGCTTCTTGGCCTCTTACAAGAAGCCTCCGTTTAACTTCAAGCCATGAAACACACAGGCTTGCAAATTGCTTTGGAAAATCACAGTTCCTTCAGTGAAATTTCATCTGTATGGGGCACCTGAAATAGGACATCTGAATGACTTTCTAAAGGTCTGTTTCCAAAGAACATGCTTTTTGTACCGGTACCTGAAAAACCATCCATTTTTAACACTAAAGCAATAAGTTTTTTTCTACATATTACTTACAGAAGTCTGGCTTCCACGCGAATACACATTCTTCTTATGGGTTCCTTCGCTTTGCACCTGAAAAAGTGCAAGAAATTCTGATTGTTTGCCCAGTGCTGTTGGTCCTGTTGGCACTTTGGAAACACAGGGAAATGTGATGCTTGTCTTAAGGCTCAGTTCAGCTACTGAAAATGGTTCAGACATGTCTAAATGTATGAAAGTAAGAATATATTTATTTGTAGGCTTAATATAATAAGCGTGCTTGGAGGAATGGTTTGGTTGCAACTTGGGAGCAATTCCATGCATGAAGAAGATGTTTCCACTTCTCTAAGAAAGGATGGAAAAAGTTACCTGCTACAAAGCTGAAGTCCCAGGCTCTTAAAAAAAATGCAGAATTGTTTCTGATAATCAGGTTTAGGATGCCAAATTTGGTGAAGGACAGTTTTTTCCCACCAGGACAGTTTCTCAACCCAGCCAAATTCTAATCTGGGGGTAGCGGTTTTCCCTGAAATCACCCACCAAGATGAGCAGTGAGCCACCAGGCTCATTTAATTCAATTTTGGTGCATATCCATGAGAGAACTTAATAGTTCTTCCAGCACAGAAAGGGAAATACCACCAGCAGTTGCAGAGAGCCAGAGGCTATGTGGCTTTTGGAGTAGCAGGGAGAAGTTAAATAGACTGGGAGCTGGCTGCAGAAAGAGGGCTCAGTGGCTTGGATATTGGGATGAAAGGCTCAGAGCTGGCACGAGAAACACTATGTTTCTGGCAAAGGGGGCTATAATAGCCATGAAAGAGCCTTGTGGGTGGCCCATTAAAAAGGGGGGTTACAGCTGGCAGAAGAGGGTTCCTGGCTGTTGAATTTGCCAGCCCGAGTATGCTTGTAGCAAGGTAATGACCTACAGGGAGTTGGCTGGACAAACTCCACCTCTACACCCAGCAGGTATTGGGCTGTCTTTAGGGCTGAATGAAGTATGGTGATTTTACATTGATTGGTAACCATTTGTATACACAGAACATGGAAAGAAAATTCCTCAGAAACAAAGGTTGAGAAAGGGTACCTTCATTACAGTAAGACCAAGTGAACATGGAGCATTCCTGAGAAAGGCCTATTGAAACACATTTGTAATCTTGCACAAGCTCCTTAGACTATCTTTTCTAATCCTTTACTCACCTTAAAATTATAAAGTATTTCCAAATTAAAAAAAAAATAAAAATTGTAGCAAATTAAGCTATTTACTTCTTGCCCTACCCTCTGTGGACTTGGAGTACACAAGAAAATTATTCTGCTAAGAAAAGAAAGAAAAAGAACTGTTGCAGGTTTGGAGGGTTTTTCATGTCTTTTCTCCCTTGTTTAGTTTGTTTATATGTATGCTAAGTATAACCATATCTTTCCAAACTTTTTAATGGGTCCTGTTTTCCAAAGCTCTTTTTTGCTGTCTTTCTTTAGATTTTCTTTGACTGCATCTTTCTTAAAATATGATGGCCCAACTAAATATAGTACTCCAGCTAAGTTCTCACCAGTGCCAGATACAGCAGAACAGCGACTTTCCAGACAACACAAAATGACATAAGCCTTTTTACAACAGCATGACACAGTTGGTTCAGAGTTAGTCTGTGAAGCTTTCTAACTTCTAGGTCCTTTCTTTGTTATTGCTGCCAATCAGTTCATGCTCTCTTCTGTATTAAATACCCACATGCAGTATATTGAATTTCACCTTTACTGAAGTTCACTTTTTTATATCAAATGATTCTTCAGACTGTCAAGATCATCTTCAGTGAACCTTGCCTCCCATCTTCACTCAGCTTTTAATGAAAGTTCCTTCATCTAAACTGTTAAAAAATATTGAAGAATATTGAGCACAGGACAGAAGCCTAGGGAACCTGATGTAATAAGAAATGGTTAACAAATAGCTCTGAAGCAGATGTGCGCTTTTTAGGTGTGAACCTGCCAAAACCATCATCTAGACAAGACTTCCTTGAGAGAGTGCCATGTGGAAAGATCTCAAAGGCCAAAAGTCAAGATACATACTCCTGCTGCCTCTCTCTCCATACATGACATGATTTTCTCTGGAGAAGAAAGGAATTGCAGTGGACTAATATGTTTAATTCTTGACGAATCAGTTGTCTTTTTTCTTATTACATAATTAGCCTTTAGATACTTACAAACTGCTTATAATAATTTGCTTTTGATTGTTCCTGGCCATCAAAATGTTGTGTTTTTATAATTCCATTCTACCCTTTTCAAAATTGGAACTATCTTTGCCATCAGGTTCCCTTGTCTTCCATGATTTCTTGAAGAACATTGCTGCAGGGCTGGGAGTTGCTATAATACATTCCATCAGGACACCCCAAATTTGAGAATAACTGAAATATTCAAAGGTTTTTGAGCCTGGGTTCTTACTTCTGTTTTTCATTCTTATTATTTTAATCATATAGGTGAACTCATTTTTCGTGATATTTGAAATTAAAAAAGACTGTATTTCTCAGCCTTTCTTCACCCATTACTTTCTCCTCTTTCCTGGTAAGTACTGGGCTCATATTTGTCTTTTCCTTTCATTTACTTCTAGGATACAATTAGAAGTTTTTATTCTTGTTTGTTTTCTCTTGTTAGTCACCTAAACTGAAACATCCCATTGTATGCTCTCAATCAGTTGTGGTTTTAATAATAATTTTAACAATAATGTTGTGTCTCAACTAGCTCAGCCTCCTGGCTCGATTGCATCATTACAGCTTGCTTCTACTTTTATCCTTCCCCAGAGTCTTTCAACAGATAGGGCTCTAGTTTCTTGGAAGCCATCACATTAAGGATATTCATTTTTTATATATTACATTGTTATATATGTTGTGTCTTCAGCCTTTACTATTTAATCTATTGCTCAGGTACTTATATGAAGGAGGTCTAAAGAACAGGAGATTCTTGTGTCATAAGAAGGTGGTCTCATAGATTACGGTGATCATAAAATTATAAGCATACTAAAAATGTAAATAGCAAAATGTGTACTGCTTTGCAACTTGCTTCTTAAATGAAAAGAGAACTCCAGCTATGTTGAACATCTCTTGGTGCACACTGGAGAATTGCTTTCACTGTAAGCTAAAGTAATTTCCTGCACAGTGAACCAGCCCTCTTTCTCTTCTGTTGAGATTCCCATTCCCATGAGGAAGGAGAGCTGAGCGTCTTTTGTATTTCCCTGTGGCCTGTGCTGAACAGAAAGCCTAAGGTCTTGCCTGGCATAAAGGAACTAAAATAAGTAGACAGTGTATGCAACGGTGGCTTCTGGGAATGGTTTCAGGACTTTGTATTTCCTAGTTATTCTGTGCTTTTTTGTCAAAGGGTAAACATTTCAAGCTAAATTATTCAGAAGGGATTTAGGAGCTGTTTTCTTTAAGTTCTGCTGAATACAAATGTGTGGAGAGAAAGAAAAATCAAGCATTCTGCTTTGGTTTTGTGGTTTTGTTCACTGGTTACACTGAGATCTTTGAGAAGGATTGTATAGATGTGTGGGGTCATCCAGTTTCCCCTCTTCCTGAGCAGGATTTTCATAGGAAGCCACTCCAAGCCTCTTCTTGAAGAGGGCTCTCTCAAGCCTATTAAAGGAGAGAAAAGAAAAATCCTGGCAAGTGAAGACCCATAATAAAATCTGAGGTGACTCTGCTACCAAGACCAGTATGCTAGCGACATTTCTTCAGCAAATAGAAGACACCAAGTACTTTCCAGGAGATGGTAGTATGGAAAGGGGTGGCATATTTTAGCAGTGCCATCCCAGCACAAGGCCTCAGAGTGCAAAGTGAATTCACCTTCCTGAAAAAATATCTTCTTTACGTGTGGGTGGAGGGATGTAGCTCCTTAAAGTTCAAGGTAGAAATTTAGGTAGGAGCCATGTGCTTCTGGATTATCACACTGAAAATACAATGTATGCATACACATAGTTGCTTGTAAATTAAGAAAAAAACCCAGTAATTTTATCATCAGTAATTACTAGAACCATGGCATGCCCCAGCACACATATTCTGCATGAAGCCAGACAAAAGCCATTTGATCCCAATACAATGAAGCCTCCCCCACGGGCTCCTGGAAATGCCATCTTCCAGACTAGCGCTTCCTGCAGCACACGGGAGCAGATGGCCAGTCAGCACCATGGGATATGACCGACTGTAAAACAGGGCCTTGACTATGTTTCATTATTCTAAAGACTCAAAAATTTAAATATATATGTTTTGACAAATTTGTGAGGCTGCTTATATGGGAGGTGAGTAAGAGGGGAACAAAAGTTGTTTCTTGACATCTCAGAAAAGAGACAAAATTGCAAGATATTGTGCACTCCAGAGATACTCTGGACTTAAGTCTTGGTTATGCTAAGTAACCTGCTGAGCCTATGTGTCTTGGTTAAGTTGAATAACACCAAATGCTCTTAGTAGGGTCACTGTCTTCCTTCAGTATGCCCACAGTGTAATTTGGGTAGTGGAAGAAATAGTAACCCTCAGAAAGCTATGCTCCCCATGGCACACTGTCCCCAGGAGAAGGCTGCCTCCTTTTGAGATTGGACTTTTTGGTAGTCTGGCATTCATCCATGCTAAGCACTATCCCTCTCATCTGTTATTACAGGTTTGGCCTAATTCCATGTCATACAGAAGCACGTGTTTACTTTTAAACGTGAACCATTATGCTGACTGCAGTGCAAATACTCTTTAGCAACTGACCCCAGGACAACAATTCTGTTCCAAAACAACATATTGTTCCAAATATTTTTATAACGATATTCTTTCATAGTTCACAAAGTTGTAGGTGGGAAGTTGCAGGCATGCACAAGAAGTTGTGTACATATTGGCTTTTGACATATGAGGTCCGAGTTTACATCCCTGTCCTCTGTCTCAGCATGATCTGTGATGTTTCAGGGCAGACTTTTCAAGCCAGGACCTATTTCTGGGTAGGTTTCAGGTATGCAACTATGAGAGCCTTGTTTGAAACCTTGACATTAACTCTATTAAAATAAATTTCAGTACTGCAGAGGAGCACTATTCTTCCTGTGCTTAAGATTAAGTACATGCTTAAGAACCTCACTTATATGGAGCTTGTGAATGAGAGTCCCCCAATCTAACAATAAATGGGAGTGAACTACTTATGACAGAGCTCCAGTACAAAATGTAGCATTGAAATATAAGGATGAGCTTGGTGTACAAGAAAGCAAATACAATTAAGTCTCTTTAAGAGATATCCTTCGCGGATTTTTATCATAGAGTTGAAATGTGGCAGCGACCTTGGAAGAATTTTAGGGATCTCCCCAAGGAAACAATGAATTCCTAATGTCCATAGAAAGAGACAGAGGTAAAGAGAGAGGAAGACCCTGCTGCTATGCATGACTTTTGATTCTTGAAATTCCCCTGCAGAAGTCAATGTGGAGAGATGTGAGACATGAAAGCTTTGTTGGAGGCAAGTTAGAATTACATTTTGCGGTTTTGTTTTCCCCTTTGCCACTTTGTTTTCAACCCTGATATTAAGAATTTAAGACTTTAATTTTCTCAGATAAGCTTGCATTAATTTTCCCCATCATCTTCCCAGTGCTAGAGTTGAGGCCAAGGGAAGCTGACAAATTTGGCTCATGTTCTGTCGCTGGAGGGAAAGTATGCAAGCGTCGGTCTAACGCTCCCCCCATGAGGTGCACCCTGACGTGGGGCTGAATGCTCTCGGCCAGGCTGGAAGGGTCAGCCGGGGCCTGGGAGTGCCAAGTGCTGTATTGAGAAAGTTGTTCCTGGCAGGCTCAGAGAACACCCCTTCTTCCAGGAGCAGGTAACAAAGAGAGACCCCTCACAGCAGACCCCCAGGGAACCTTTCAAACCAGTCCGTGGCTTCCAGGGAAAATGCAGCAGCTTTCAGCACAAGAGAGAAGGTTGAAACTAAATTAACCAACAGGAAATGTTGGACCATACTCATTTGTGAGATTGCCTTTGAAAAAAATATTTACAAACCCTTTCTGCAAAGTTGCTACTACTGTAAAATATTCAGTAGAAGGTGTTTTCATCAGAATTAAGAAAAGAGGCAGCTCCTTTAGTCTAATAATTTCCAGGGAATTAGTTCTTTAGTCAACCCTTTGACCTGAGCTCCCTGCTGTAAAATACTAGTCTGTTCTACTTATTCTGAAAGGTATCCAGTAGTTTGCTCACTCCAGTAGGCATTGCAACCGTGCTGGTTTTTTTATCACTTCACTTCAGTCCATAAGGATTCTCTCTGCCTGTCAGACTCATGCCTTGGGAAAGGCACTGGGGAAACTACTTGAAAGTCTGCTTATAACCCAGACCCAGGCTCTGGAGTAGGTAGTTAATGCTAAGGAGCAGGCTACCAGAGTGTAATGTTCTCATGGAGATTCTCCATAAAAGAACAGAACACAGACCATAAAAATATGTATTACAAATGTTAAAGTAAGGTGCCTGTTACCTGACACTCATGCCTAGGCTCAGCTTACTTTCTCCAGACTAGATGATAGACCCACCTGTATTCAGTTCATCACATTATGATTGCATTTGTCATTTGACTGTTATATCTCTTTCCCCTTCCCCGCATGATCCTCTCCCAGTTATGAGCCTTTCAGCAGGGTTTTGTGTATTTTTCTAAGATACAAAACGACCCCTATAATTTTTTTGCCTAACAAGCGCAAGACAGTGTGTTTGTGAAATGCCATGTCTTCTCTATTCCACACGGAGAAAAACAAAAAGCTTAAACCCATACTACAAGGCTGTTTGTGTAATAAGATGCATTAGGTAAGAATCATGACAGCCGAGAAAGAAAAGCAAGAAACCAAGTAATGCTAAATGTAGTGAGCCATTTGTCTGAAACGTTTGGAACAACCAATCTGTACTCATATTTCACTATGAAGTGCAAGCAGCTCTTGGAATAAATTATGAACGTGAAAGACTGTGAAGAAGTATTTACTGCAACCTAAGACCTGGTATTCTTCTCAGATTTAAAAGATAAACAAGACGTGGGGAGAGTTGCTACTTTTTCCTGCAAAATAGGTGACAATAGCACTGATGCTGTCTTACAGCTATTGTTGGATTCTTATTTAGGTTGATAACAAAACAACAGATGCAAAAGATAAGAGTATATCAGAAGAGACTAATACAGGAGTGCATAGCTCCTCAAGTTCCCAGGTCCTTTACAAAGTTTATACTCCTGTCTAATGGGAAACAAATGTACCGGAGGAGAGAGCATTTCATTACAAGGAACTCAAGTGGACTGTCTGGGTATTCAGCCCCATGTTAAGGCAGTGTTAAAATAGAAACATGAACACTATATTCTCTAAACACAATGGTATGAAATGTTTTCACTTGGGATGGTCTCAGACCAGATATCACCAATACTATCAAAAGGAGAAACTCTTGAAGATCTTATCTGATATTTTGTGTTTGTACTCATGTGCTCTTCTCTTTCCAACCTTTTTGCCCAATTTAGGCATGTCTTTTAAAATAGAAAGGGACATATGTAAAAGTGCACATCGCGCAGCAAAATAACCACTATTGCCATTCTAAATCATGGAGACAAAGGTGGAAACCAGGCTGCAAAAAACTGCGGAGTGCATTAAAAGTACTTTTAAGTAAAGCCTTCCAGAGATACTAAGAACTGTCAAAACAAGCAAACCAACTTTATTTGGCCAAAATGGAAAGCAACTGTGCAGAAAGAAACCTACGCTTTTCTGTAGAAGAGATTCAAGTGCAGAACATAGGACTGAGGTAATGGTAATGCCAGCTTGAAATGGGAAGTATAACAAGTGAAAAGGCTTAGCTTGAAATAACAGTCCCCAAGGTACAGGTCTTCCAAAAGGGCCTAATTAAGCAAAAAAAAAAAGACTCCCCAAGAATATTAGCTTCAGGAAACAGCTCCAGAAACCTGAGAACCCTGACAATAGAATTGATAAAATATTAAACCTGTATTTTTCATCCAACAGTGGTCCAGGTTAAGCCATGAACTTGTGAGTTAAGCATGTGTTACTGAAACATCAGAACCTAAATTTTACTCATGAAATATACAGTCACAGTGAGGTTATCGTACACAGAGCAAGCACATACCTACTGAAAGTAGGCAGCTGTGCATGCAAAATTACCTCCTGTCTGTGCAGTGCAAAGGAGCTACTTAGATCCCTTCTGTGTTTAATAATGGGGTTCAAAGGAGAGACAGCTTGGATACTGTGTATTGCTAATAATTGAAAAAGGTGCACTGGAGCCTGCATAACTAACTGTAACAGAAAGGGTTATAGCAATGCCTCTGAGCAACCACAGCAAAAAAAGAAGAGAACACTGAGCTGTGAAAAATAGTTCATACTCCTCTTCTTCAAGGCTTTTTCTTACAATCCTAATTAGACATGTGCAAATAATTGATTTTTCAGTTTGGTGGCTGAACCTAAAAAATATTTTCTAATTTGTTTCAGGTCAGCCCTGAATGGATTTCTTTTCTTTTCGCCAACATAAAAAGCAGCAGCAACAATCTTTGGTTTTCAAGCACTTTTTACAATTATGAAAATGATTTTGTGGCTATTTTTTTTTTCTTAATGAAATAGGATTTCACTTCCACAAGGAATAATCATTAAAGCTTTTATTTAAAAAAAAAAAAAAAAAGGCAATTTGATCCCAAAGTCCACAAATTATTTTGGTAGACCTAAAAACTCTCCTTTCATGTGAGGTTTTTCCCCATTCTAATTTGAATGCAGGCATAATCTCCATTGTGAAAAGCCTTTACATTTTTTCCCTCTAATTTCACATTATTAAAGTTAATTCTGCCCTCATGCAAATGGAGCAATGTAGCTTTCACAACCGCACGGTCCTGAATCAACAAAGCACTTGTGTATGTCCTTAATGTGATAAGGAACCTGAGAAGGCATTTGTATTTCTTTCTTGAAAACTGGGTCAATTAAAAAAAAAAAAAAAAAAAAAAAAGATTAGCCAAACATCATTTCAGCAGCTTATTCCTGCCTTTGTGTCTCCCCCGCATCGGTGTCTGCGATAAGTATAGTAACTCTTCTTCTGGATTTTCCAAAATTTTGTCTGTCCTCTTGGGGGTCCCCACAACACACGCTGAGGTAGAAGTGATGGAGGGCAGCCTATAAGCTCCCAATCCACACTGCTGATTCCTGAACGGAGGAGCCCTCAGGGTGCTTCTGATCTCCAAGGTCTAGATCCACGCTTTTGCCACAAGCTGGTTTTATCTCGGGGTGATCCCTGGCTGTGTACAGCTCTCTGCACACCGATTACTGTGTGGAGGAGGTCCAGGCATATGGGCTAGACGAGAGCCAAGGAAGACTTAGGTCAAGCTCTCAGCCCTTGCAGCTGGGTGAACCAGGATCCCTGAATTTTCCCACAGTGCAAGCCTTCAGCAGTTGAGGAGTTGTGGACCATTCCCATCCTGCCATTGCCCCAGTACTTAACCCCTTACAAAAAAAAACCCAGGAGATGCACAAGAAGATAGTAATTGATTGTATTAGCAAATGAGGAAAACTGACTTTGTCACTTGGGCAAAATCAATAAACTCAAGAACACACAAAAAAAAAAAAAAAAAAAAAAAAAAAAAAAGAATTAAACCCTTAAATTTCTTTAGCAATATTGGCTGCCACTTGTATCAACAGTTCCCGGGACTTTTAAAGAGGGATAGTGATTGCCATACTGCTTCAAGTTGCCCAAACAACTTTATATTCTTTCAGTTTCTTAACACTTTTCTTTTCCTTATTTCAGTTATGCATGAACTGTAGCTAAAGACAAGAGTAAAAACATTTCCTCCTATTTAGGGTGTGCTAGAGGAAGCTCAATTCAGGACATTAAAATCACAGCCAGATCCAGAGCCCTTTGTTAAAACCTGCTTTTGGAGAATCCTGACCCCTGCTGCTGCCTCTTTCCTGAGAGCTGTGCCACTGCTCTTGGCAAACTGGCGTCCTCTCCTCTTCAGAGGATCCTCATCAGATTCAGACTAGGAAATCCTTGTTCCTGAGTGGGGAATGAGGCAGTCCTTGCCATCTGCTCTGCCAGCTCTGTGGGTAGCTGCTGTTTCTCCTTTCTGTTTGCTCAGGCTCAGGTCTAGAAATCTCTGCTCCTAAGCAGAGAGAGTCCCCGCAGCTGTCCTGTGCTCAGGTCCAGCTCTGGTTCCTGGTCCCAGACCCCGCTGCTATTCAAATGACAATACATGCCTTCTCATTCTCAGTCCCAGCTGAAGTACAGGTTTTGCCCCTTCCTTCCAACTGTTTACTGATTTCCCCCCCTGCCAGGCATTTAAAA
Source organism: Astur gentilis (assembly GCF_929443795.1). NCBI lineage: Eukaryota > Metazoa > Chordata > Aves > Accipitriformes > Accipitridae > Astur > Astur gentilis. The sequence continues at coordinate 25,924,042 of NC_064890.1, read as the reverse complement.
TTTGGGGATCCCACTGAACCACAAATTTTAAAATCCCAGCAAAAGAGTCAATCCATCAAGTGGAGGTTTCACCATGTGTGTACACACCTCTCCATGTGTGGAGCAGAACAAACAAAGCTGCAGTGTCTGTGCATACCTAAATCTTACCAAAGTTTGCAGGTGATGCAATATTGCGGGCACTAACTTCGTTGCAGAAAAGAAACTAATCCAGCTGAGTCATACTGGCATATTGTGAAGCTACGGATTTCCATCAGTTCTGTCACATCGCTTGACTTAGACCGTAAGAAGTCCTGGTCTTTGCTCCATGACAAAAATCTTCACAGCACCGACACAAACACTGAACTTGGCTTCCCACGGCACGAGAGTCTGCATGCATTTGCAGTCGACCGCTATTACATTTTTGGTATTGTCCTTCATGTCTTCTGCCAAAGCAGTTTTTCAACGTATGCACTTACAGTGTGTTTAAACAGCCTGGTTACAGCCTAACCTGGGCTGACCACTGTCCGCACCAGCTGTTGCAGTGGACCACTATGCAGAAAACTCACAGGAACGGAAAGTAGCTGGTAGAGGTAGCCTGACTCTGGTGAAGTCAGGGCAGTATTTAGGAGGGAAAGAGTCCTGGAAATTAGTCTCTATTCCGACCATTGCTTGCACATTTTGTCCAATAGATGTTAAGGGCACACAGGGCAGGCAGTAGTAGCATATGGCACAGCAAACAAGGGCACAGGACCTGCCCTCCCTCTAATTTTTCACATTACAGAGCCTCTGTACCATCAGACCATGCAGTCAGGTCACCTCTCAATTATCTCTTTTTCACGCAGACTCCTCTAAGTGGTAAATGTCTACATGTACATCTCTACTTGGGAGCTAATGCCTGAGCTCCCGCTATAGTCAACTCTATTCATTAGCCTAAAGATAGGCACCTGCTGCCGATTGAGACATCCTTGGGTCTCTGAGATGCCTGCACAAGGCTAGCAGATATGAATCAGGACTTACGGTAGTTTGGCGCTGAGCACTCCACAACTCGCAAAATAAACACCCAAATGTGTTTAGACAACTGAATCCCATCCTAGAGATCTAGATGACACAGACAGTGGAAAATAGAAAGCATCTCAAGTGACTAAATGTAGGTCAGCTTAAAGTCACTCTAGTCTCTATGAGCTGTTGAATGAATCTACACTGACTCTTTGGGAGCTTCGACACCTAGTTAAGGTTTATAAATGGACATAGGTTTAAGTGTCTTAATCCAAGAGCTGTGACCTGACCCTATGAATCTATGGCCTTTTTTTCACAACAGCTTTACTCTGACAGGTAGGGCAGCCCAAGCACTTAAACTCTATGACTGAAACTACTTTGGCAATTGAATTTAGAGCCATACAGGCTTAGATCTGAACTACTAGGTAATTCAGGCAAGCCAGACTGTCAGAATCTAGCCATTATTTACAGATGCTGCAAAATCTAAAATTGTTTACTAGATTTATAGTAAATATGATCAGATGATTTTAGAGCAAATGGAAAGAGCCATCTGTGAGACTTCTGACTGAGCAAAAGGCTGGGTGCCAGCATTTAACTGAAGTTTCTTGCAGAGGTAAAAAGACTTGTATTTATATCAAAAGCCACTCATTCAAAACTATCACATTATAACCAGCTGCTGTTACTGTCTCACGGCCCTTTGGTAGTGCCCATCTATAATGATCCCAGTCTAGCTGCTGCACAAGGAGGTTCTATCATTGCAAAGGGTCCATTCAGCTCCCTCACACATAGTTTTTGAAAGGAGGCCAAAGAGAGACCTGTCACTAATGCTTTCACTCACCCTTGGAAGTAAGGCCTGAGCCACATTGACTGGACATTGTGTAAGGACAACAAATTGTGTCTTCCCAAGGTGGTTAATACATTTCTTCAACTTCTAGACTGTCAGTCTGATAGCCTTCATTGGAAAATCAATGTACATAAATGAATGGCAGCAGCTTTAAAAGAAGTGGTGTCAAAAGACTCTGAGAGAAATAGTAGATTACTTCTGACAAAAACATCTGTGAGTTCTAAAATGACGGTTGAAAAGACATCAGAGGGGCAGAGAAAATGAGATTTTTTTCTACCAGTTCTGACTACAGCTGTAGTGAGGAAATTTTCCCTGACACATAATAACCTTGGTGAAAAATCAGGTCTACATAACTAAGCAGTTGTACCTTGAACTCTTTTATTATGATGGCAAGCATTTTTTGCAGGTAAAGATGCAAAGTAGAAAGGTAAACAATTTTAGCATGAAAATCTGTGGCTTGTTGCAAACAGACTGACATTGTTGCAGAAGAAATGTATAATTAATTTGCAGGATTCTTTTCTGAAAGACGTTATTCTACAAGTGAAATCTTCATAAACAAAGTGTTTCATCTTGCTACGTGCAAGTTCAACTCGCACTCCCTCCTCAAAGGGCTGCTCCTGAAAGCAGCCAGAAGTTAGAAGCTCCAAGGAAGCAAGGTGAGGGTGACAATGGAAGTTAAACATTCTAGTGAAAAAAATATCTATGAGCCAGGCAAACGGAAGAGGAGAAAGGAGCTGAGAGAAGAACTGGATAATGAATTATAAAAAGAGACAGACAACTTAACGGCATAAGACTCAAAGGCAAGCATCACTTTAGATGAAAAAAGATGTTTTGAGGATAGGAGTGCTCCAGTAAGTCATGGGTCAGTGCTGGATGTGACGACAAAGAAGAGTGATTCTTGTTCTGAAAACTTGTTCTTGCCTCTGCCTAAATCCTCTTCACGGCATAACAGTAGGAAAGATTTGTTAAGCGTACGAAACAGCTGCTGCTGTGCTTTCTGCTGTCTCACAGAGTCCTTTGATCACCAACAAATATAAGCAGAGGGCCAGGTTCATTGCTAAGCAACAGACTGCCAAAACACATACCTAAATTCAAGTGTGTGACAAAGTTCTGTTCACGTTAGTAGGACATAAGCTTGTAATTCAGTTTAAATCCATGTGAGTATTTTGCTGAAGAGCGGTGGGGTGTGGAGGTGGTAGTGTGAACTCTCTGCCCAGCACCACCAATGTTGGAGAAGAGGTCGCATGAAGCTACAGAGACATCAGAAATTAGCTGCTTTCCTGATGCTGCTTTTGGACTTGATGGTCTTAAAGGTCTCTTCCAACCTAAATGATTATGTGATTCAGCCTCAGCCATTGCTAGTTTGTACCTGTTCGTTCATACTCTGCAGCAGTTCTTGAGTTTCCCCTTCTCAAGAATTAGGGAGGGGTGGAGCATGAGTGAAACATGAGAACACAACACCTGAGGGGATCACTGAATCCTCTAATCCCAGTACCACCATCGTGGGACATCATGCACTAGCCTTTCAGCATCGGGCAGGCTCTACAGAACATCCTCTCCCATGCCATAGTCCTGATTTATAGGCCAGAATATAACATCTTCCCCTTGCCCAATCTAGGACAGATTCAGGTCTTTGTTTCTGCTGCAATTCAGCTCAAGCCAGCAGTTGGTGGGCTGGTTCGGGCTGATGAAGTTTCCTCAAGGAATTCTTGGGAACTTCTATTGGCATTCTGTTCTGAAATTACAGCCCATAAAAAAGAGGGGGAAACTGTGAACGTTGTTCCCTGGCTGACTGACCCATGGGAACATTGACACAGACAACAGTGTTAAAATGTTTCTCCTACTAATAAAAAGAGTGTATCAGACAGAACATACTTGGAGCCTTCTTGCAGTCTTACCCCAGAAGAATAAAAGCAATGTGAAAACCACAGTCTGACAGGTTGAGGATTCATTTAAGGGCAGGAACATGATACGTTCTTTTCATCCTCCTCTAAACATTGCCTTGGCTATCAGTTTCTTTCAAACATCAGTTTTGTTCACTAAGAACATTTTTTTCCTGCATTTAGATTCCTTCTTCAGGTCCCCTTCTTCTGCAAGAAGGGTGAGTGACACAGTTTTTATATATAAGAATATATGTGTGTGTGCGTGTATATATATAAACAATATATACAATGTATACACAAATATATGCATTTACACTGCTACTTACTTTCAAACCAGGCACCTGAGAGAAGGAAATATGGGATCTTGCTGCTGTAGGACTTATTCTTCCTTGCCCAGTATTATCCCTGCTATTTGTTACACTTACTTCTCACAGCACTGTGAAAATGAGTTTATAAATATTTGGGACCTGAGAAGTGCTGTTCTGTTCAAGCTCTCAAATCAATAGTTTTAGTTGCTGCTTAAAATCTGTAAAGGAATCAGTTGCTATAGCAGCCACTGAAATTGTGTTAGAAACTTTGGGAGAAACTAGCTGACCCGTGATATAAAGGGATCACACATGTTCACAGTTATTCTATGGATTTTTACTAAAATCTACTAGGGAAATGCATAAAGACTGTTAAGAGGCACCAAGGTGATGGCACTGACAGCCAGCTGGGTTCTGGGCAAGCACCTCCATGGCTGGGAATGGCACAAAGGTTTTGCCAGCTCTTCTTCAAGAGACAGGAAGAAGAGCAAGAAACGCAAAATCTCCCACAGATGGGATTCCTCACACCTCACTTCAGATGTTTGTAATGTAAATGCCTATGTTTGAGGTAGCTATCCCCAGGCAATTTTACCTGGAGGTAAAACATCTTTCCTTTGCCAGATCCAGGGATCAGCCTGACTCATCAGATGCAAGTAATGTATAATTATATAGGCTAATTGCGGTTGCAATTTTCTCCAGTTGTAACTTTGTTGTTTTAAAGTTCGGAGATCTGTTCGGTTTACTTGAACCACACCTGCTCAGAAAGCAATTCTAAAATTTTGCCTCATGCTTTTTTTACTAACATAATGATTATAATTATCACCCCACTTCAGTTAGCAATTTTTTTGATGTGGCTTCTGAGGGCTCAAAATTGACTGTACAGGGAACAATATTCCTCCAAAAAAATGCTGATTTTGACTTATGTAAAATAGTTCACACAATTGTGAATGTCATTCTGGAACTATCACTTTCTTCTTGCAAGTAGAAGATACACCCAAGCAATCTCAATTAAAAAAGCAGAGTAGCTTTCATCGAAGCTGACCACTATGTAGCAGAAATGGGTACATTTTCCCTCCACTTTCAACACTATTCCAATATGATCTAATACTCACTTCAACAGGTCTGAAATATATTTCGTCTTGATCAAAGGCAAAAAATTTACTTTCATGTCATCATTTCAATTATTATCTTCTACCAAATGTTAATGTGTATTCTATCATAAAGTTAAAAACAATTATTAAGTTTTATTGAAAGTAGACATAACACTGGAAGTAAGCAGCTTAATCTTACCCAAACAGACCATTTCATATGTATGAAGATGAAACATCTCAAAAAGACTGATCCAAATTTTTCATTTTTCTAGAACTTTGAAACATTTGGCTACTTATCCCATTTCATATCTCAGAGTTCCTTGAGGAATGGAAATTCGGATGAAGCCTGGTGAGTTTTGTGGGGGAAAGTAATACTCAAGTACTCTGAAGACTACTCAAATTCAGCTACAACCATTTGGATGAATCGTGAAGAATTGTTCTTTCCAAAAACTGGATGAATATGACTGTGACACTCCATTAAAAAATCCATATGATACAAACCAAACAGAGTCCTTGAATTATTATTACTGAGAAGACATAAAAAATCCTGTGCCTTTTGCACAGAAATAAATGAAGAGATAGTGTTTCATTCAGGTCTTCTCTCTGAGTCTCTCAATATGACTTGGAAAGCTAATAAATTTAAGCCCCAGAAAGATCAACTCATTATTGGTATTTTCAGTAATTTTAGAAAATGGTAATGAAAAATCAATTAAATGGAAGCACTGAAAACAAAGTACTTGGATGTTATCTCAGACTCCAATTATAAAGACCAAAGAGCAAAACCTTCCAGCAATCATTAGCATCACAGGAGATCTTTTTACTAAGCTCATTTAAAACCTAGATGTGCACCTAAATCCCTTCACATGAAAAACATCTTCCTTCTGTCTAAAATTTCCCAGAAGTATAAATGTTAAGGCACTGGTGTGCAAATGGGGCAATTAAAAGGAAGATTAAAAGAAATTTAAAGAATATATTTCCTTCATAACTGCTCTTATAACTGCTCTGAAGTTCCTCTGAGTCTCATTTGACTTCCCCAATGGATTTTTAGTCTTATTCTAGTATCAATATCAGTCACAATCTCTCCCTGCAGAGTAACACATCTATTCTCAGGGAAAAGAAGGGCAGACAGATATGGAGCCTTTTCTAAATCAAGCCAGAAATCTTGTGAACTAGTTATGCATTTTGTTTTCCTTCTTGCATTCCCCCAGCCATAGGGAAGACAGAGCAGGTAAAGAGGTATTCACTGTGGAGAGAAAAATATCACAAAGGTTATAAACTACAGTTAAGCCGTGTAGTTCTCATGAAAGTCATGTGTATTTAAATAAGTAGAACTCACATTTACTAGAAAAAAAATAGGGTTTGGGTTTGGTATTTTTTTCCAAAGGCAATTTAGGGCTCTGCCTTTTTTTACTGAGTGTAACGTAATAAGCAATTGTTTTTTAAGATTGGAATGATCGCAAGCAGTTTATAGAGACAGGCAATTTTGCTGAAACAAAATCTTTATGAGGAAAAATAGCTATATTTACCCAAAAGAACGGCCTTATTTATTTGGAATTGAAACGGCTTAAATCTTTGAGGCGTTACCTGAGCTCTCACCTTCCTAGATTACAAGCTGTGTGGAAAGAACCCAAACTGACTCATCTTGAGTTTCAAACTCTTTATAGCTCTTGTAATTTGGACAACTCTGCTGCTGCTGAAACAGTTTGATCAATATGATCTCTACAGTTGTCTCATAGACAAGTTGCAGTTAATGGAAATAGAAGAAAGTCAGCACAGTTAGGATTTTATTGCCAGAACAGTTTCCCAGCTTGATTAGCCAATAATAAAAGGTGGCAAAACACCTTCGACCACCTTTGATGGCCAAACCCCTACATCCCACCCTCTAGGAAAGGACCCAGTCACGGCCATACATGTTTGCTTTCTCCTACTTGAGCCTGGATGCTGACACAAGGTGAAACCTTCACCTCACGTAGGGTGCAGCAGCTCATCTCTGATGGGCATAAATTTTGAGAACACCTGAGGTTCAACGCTCAGCACCTGCAGTTGTCTCCCTTTCACTTCAAAGTCACACTGACGCTCTGGGTTGTCAAATGTTTGATTTGTATTCAGCAGCTTTATTTAATTACTTCCAACTGCTTCTATGTTAACAACTGCATAGTCACTCTTCTCTTAGACAATTAAACCAGCAGTGCCTAGGGAGTGCAGAGGAAAAGAAACTTCTCCAGCTGTGAACCAGCATAAGAGAAATAGAGACAAATGTAGTGTAAAACCAGACCATGCTTGGAACAGTCTATAAAATGTCTGCAAAAGGCTTAACAGGATTTAAGAACCAAGGAAAAGAATGGAAAGAATAAACTACAAAATAATGTACAAAAGCCTGTCAAACCACGAAGAAGCAAAGATCAGTTCCGTTATGCTGTCCACTATTGACAACGCTATGCAATCCATGGCTTGCATACTGAAAGTCGTAGTGCCTAGAAAGAAAGTCAATATGGAGTGAAATCGCCTTACCCCTTTGTCACTTCTAGAATTGCTACAGTTCAACTTATGTAAGGCCCATTGCTATTTTATACTGATTGGCAGAAAATCTTAAACTGTCCAGAAGTTAGATGTGGAAAGACATATTAAGTTATAATATCCATCTGCTTATCTTTACAGGACTGTTTCCTAATTTTTAGGAATTAAAAATCTATTACTCTTAATCAAAAGAATTACAAACCATTGTCTTACATGTCTTTGAACTCAAAATTAGTCTGTGCTGTTTGAACATTTAGGAACCTGTTTTCTGCCCCAAAGCAGCAAAATAAGGTTGATTACCTCACTTACTAAATGTATGGTGCCTTACAAGCTTTTAAAGAAAACCAGAAGAAGAGGAGGCATTTATTCAAAACTGCTGGATGGAAAATTGACCTCAACGCTGTTTTAGTTGCAAGACTGGACTGAATCACATTTCATGCTCTCTGTATCTCCTAGATAGCTTATTTAAAACTTTCAAGGTTTTGTACATTGGTTCTAAGGTCTTCCATTTCCAAACTGCAGCTGAAGGAATGGACTTGGGGTGCATCTCTGTACTGAGCTGTACTTCTGCTCCTTTGCCAGCTGTAGATGGAGCACAATGTAATTTCTTCTCAGGCACTTCTACCCACTCAGGATGGGAGAACAACCATGTTCATGATAACCCAGTAGTGAGGAGGAGGAGTAGTTTGTGAGGTGAAACATGACATACTAAATGCCCTTCAAGTCAACTTGTTTGTGGGTTTGTTGATACTGCTTAGCACCAGACCTGACAGTTTTGGGCTCTGAGCAGTTGGATGACTGTAGTCTTTCAGCCTTTGAAGGAAGCACAGAAGGTAGGTGGCTTGATGTCCTGGACAACGGCTTCCAATTACGGTAAATGGGACCTGAAGGTGAAGTGGTTAAGATTTACACAGTTTATAATAAGGGCAAGCTGTAAGAGTCATTATGGGATGTTAGAATAATCCTTCCTCTTTTCCCTTCAGCAGCATGGCTCTCAACCTTTCTGCTTTCACTAGCTTCCTATCTTTTTTTCTGACAGGCATTGCTGTGCTTTTTCTCAGTGTATACATGGGGCAGTCAGTTCCCCCATTTTTTCCCCAAAACAAAAAATTCTGACTTCCTTTTCAGAGCAAAAACCCAGGTAAATTTGAAATTCAGGGTACACAATCAATGAACGAAATGACACATAGCTTCATGATCACCACTGCTTGCAGTGTTCTGCAGGACAGCACCTTACTTGGCAATCAAATGAGCTTGAGTTTGCTTTGAACTTTTTTCTTCCTTGGAAGAACATCTCTGACTCAGTATATGACTCTGTGATGCTATGTATACTGATCACATAGTTTGATTTGGAAAAAAACCCAACAGATCAGTCAGCAACAATCTGCTAAGTTCTGAATGCACTCACATAGATGGCATCAATATTACAACTGTTCTGCACCTACTGGGCTCTGATCTGTTTTAAAGATCTACTTCTGAATAAATTGTTCTACTAACAATCACTTATTTATTCTGACCTTCATAGCTTAAGTTCCATGCTCTTCACCTGACAGTAAAATGACCATTAGAACAACGAACTGACTGTGTACTAATGTAATAGAAACTACTATGCATTTATATATGCTGAGGCTAGGTTTATTTTTAACATATTATACTAACACAGACCTGAGAGCCAGGACCCATGTCCTGCCTTCAAATCTCCAAAAAGTTGTTTACAATGCTTCTGTTCAACCTGGAACATACCTTCCATCCTTTCCTAACCAATTAGGACTTTTCCATTGCCTTTAGAGAGTATTTCTTCCTCCCTGTACTCCACCACTGCATCTTCTCTCAAAGCTCCCAGTATTTCCTCTGTACTTTTCCAAGACACACACCACCACCTCCAGATGCTCTGTTTTCTGTCTGACTTTTTACCTCCCCACTGGAATGGCAAATCCTCTGCTCTAAAGGATCTAATAATTCTTCCACTTAAGGAACTTCATACTTTCTAACCAAATTCAGAGGTTATATTGCCACAAGGTTTGCAACCAGTTGGGTGCTGAATTCCACGAGCTATTAAACTAACATTTCTTCAGTATTTTATTCAACTGCCTTGAGTCTTACCCTACTGCTAGAACCATACTGATGTGCCCATGTGACTGTGCTTCTGCTGATGTTATAAAGTGTGTTGAATTTATGACTCATCTCCATTTTAAAGATAGTCAATATGCACACAGATACACAAAAAGATCAAAAGGCTTGTCATTGCTTAACCTTTTCAAATCGAGTTTACTTGTTATTTGATGTCAAACACAGAAGACTTATCTGATCATAAATGCTGAATGCTCCTGACCATGACTCATTTTTGAAGATTCATCACGGTAGGAAGCTTGAATCAGAAGCTGCTTGTTCTTTTATGGAAGATCTTAATGTGTAACAGGTATTGCTTATTAAGTGAAGTGAGGTATAAGAGAAGAAACAATATAGTCTACTCATTCATATATCAGATTCTGTGTCAGCGAGATAACTGCATCCCAACATAACAACCAGATTTCAGAGGTGCATGTCACTGTTAACTTTTACTTAAGTTGTTGGCAGCTACATGTGCAAACTGTGTTTCAAAAATCAGACGGTGTGACACATTCCAAAATCCACTGAAGTCAATGACAGGTCTCCATTTTCAGTGCAACAACTTCAAGTCCTATGGCAACAGCTTTTAAAAAGTTGTACATTCCTGAGTGTCAAATTGTTCAAGATTAAAGAAATTCTGATATTTCATTAATAATTTTTGCCATAAATTAGAATTGAAAAATAGCAAATATCAGAACTTCCCAGTGAGCACATTTGCTTCTGCAAAATTCAATGCATTGTGTTTTGCACTTGCAGTTTTTTTATTTATTTGTTTGTTTACATTCTCATTCTAGAATAGGTTTTACAGATGACTTGCATCCTAAAAATACCTACTTCATTTTATTGACATAAGTGGAGCCATGGACAGTTAGTTCAGGCATAGACACAACAGTGTAGATGTCTGAAGTTAGATGGGATGAATCCTAACTTTTGTAATTTAGAAGTCATGAGACCTAACGAGGCGTGTAAGACAGCATGACTTGTTGCCCAACACAGACTACACAACATTATCCAGTGATCCTTCCCCGTGGTTGAGAATTCCTTATAGATAACTGACATTCCACCTGTTGAATGAGGTAAGTAAGTGAGAAAGTTAGGGGTAGGCAAAGGAATATATAATATATAATATCATGGATGATATATAATCCATTATTTTAGAGCCAAGAGAGACAGTAGATCATTGACACCACTAGAGTGAATAAATATGCCTCAAACGTACCAGCAAGGCTTGAATTTTGAGTCAGACATCATTTCCCTAGTAGTTTTGTTCCAACTAACCCAAATGTTAAAAATATATACCCTCTACCTAATTAACTGGTTTAACGTCCAGACACTGCCTTTGCCTGCTAGATTAAAGACTGGAATTGTGTCTACTCATGTCTCCTTGTTGTGTACGTATACATGTGTATGTATATATTTATATAAATATCTAAGTTGTGCCTTGATTTTCTTTTTGATCAGCTAAATAAATTAAGGATAAGTCCTTCACTGTAACATATGAACACTTCATAAACTCTGTTACCCTTTTGATAAGTAGTGGCAAATGCGATCTGCTTTAATATAATGTCTTCACTGCAAAAAAGTAGAAACAGAAGTATCATACCCTGTTCGCTGCAATGAAAGTTTTAGTGTCTGTATCTAGTTTTGCTGATAGTAATTAAAACTCTAGAAAACAGCCCTTAATAGGATCAAAAAGGTCTTTTTAGTTTTAATTCTCCAAATGCACATCAAAGCCTCCCACTCCCTCCATAGTGCCATCAAGCTGCTGTATAAATACTGCCATCTGACAGTAAGGAAGAAGGCATTTTTGGCAAAATAACAGTTCAGCAGCAATGCGACCATTGCAAAAACACAGTACGGTGGGTAGGGGAAAGAGAAAGTTTTACTGCAAATGTGTCATGAAAATCAATTGAGCCAAAACCAGCTGAAGAATCACCATCCTGATTTTAAAAAATCAGGTGTCCAAAGGCATCTTTGGACTCATGGAATATGAGCATGAAAACTTAACTCACAACCAAGGCAGCCCAGAAAAGCCTTCCACGATGCCACCCAAAAGCAGAATTGGATCATATTTCTGCTAATAACAGTTGGACACAGTCAGCTCTGTCAAGTAACAAAGAACTTAACTGCTCTTCTAGTCTACTGAGATGCTGTGAGAGCCTCTTTTTGAACCTAGCTACATCCCCTGAAAGGCTGGACTTTCAGTCAAGTGCAGATCTGAGAGGAAGAATTTTTGCCGGTTCTTCTACTTGGGAAGGAAGTGTTAGTTCCATGCGGTTCGATATTTAGATGTGGTCTTTTCATGACTTCAGACATACTAGCTTCCTTAAATCCATAAGATTTATGCAAATCATGAGTGAGGAAAAAGACAGATGCTATTATTTTCTAAAAGAACACCAAATAGGAGTATGTGTTGCCCTGGCCGGGCAGTTTGAATGGCATGGTGCTTGAAGGGCAATAGAGAATTCTGCGTTCTACATACTTTTCCAAAGAGCACAGAATATCCGGTGTTAAACAAGCAATGGCAAATTATGCTGTATGACATTACACATGAGATATGAACAGATTGTTTCATATATTAAAACAGCGTGTGTAAATTAAGATTTCATTTGGAGACATTACCGTCATTCCTTTTACTCTTCAAGCATCACCATGATATATCAATCCCTATTACCTAAGGGATAACAGATTGTTAAAGACTAACATAACAGATTGTTTCAGACCTCAACAGAAGCCTAATCACACAATCAGCTTGGAGGTGCCTCTCACTTTATCAGTACCTCAGATCTTGGCTTTCTACATTCTTACAGTAGCTTTATGGAAGTTTGCTTATGACCAGTGATTTCAAAGTTTGCATCTATTTGAACATAACTTGTGATGTGCATGCCAATATCTAGATGTCCAGATAGTATCTTTGTCTCTAGCAGGGTAAGAGAACCACTGGCTACAGGCATTACCTTTCTGTTGCATATTGAAAAGTGTCTGTGATGAGGTGGAAAAGAGCAAACTGGACTGACTTCTGGGCTCCAGACAGAAACACTGGATTAGAAATATCAAACATCCTGATTTTTGTGCCTGATTTCCTGCCTAGCTATTCCCATGGAATTGAACACATCATGCAAGAACTCCCCAAGAAATGAAGCCTTCCTCCTGGCTTCCTCCTGAAAAATTCTGGCTCCATTCCCAGATGCTATATTGCAAAGAAGGATAGGGGTTATTATCATGAGGTCTTCACAGTGTATAGCTTCAATAGCAAAATGCATCCTTCAGCACAATGTAAAAGCCCAGGATAGATTAATTCCTGTAAAGCTGGAAGGCATTATTATCATTGCTTAAGGTAAAATCTTCAAAAGTGCCTAAATTACTTAAGCTGTTGAAGTCCCATTTTAAAAAATGACATAAGCACTTAGAAACATAAATCCCATTGAAGGCACAGCCTCATGATTACTATAGCATAACAAGTTACTTCACATCAACCGAGCAGCAATAACTGCTATGCTTACCCTGCTAAGCTCTGCAAATGAGGCTTAGGTGGCTCTTCCTTTGCAGGTTAAGTACAGTGAAATTTTTCTTACTTCCTGTGTAGCATGCATGCAGCCTGTTATGAAGGCCTGTGTGACACGTGGCAGATGATTAAGTTGTAGGAACTCCACCATCAGCAAATTAAATCAGTGGGACCTCGGAACTTATGAAGATGTAAATTCAGCTCATGAGAGGGTTTTGACTCATATCTTAGACAGAATTCCACCCAGAAGTTCCCCCAACAATCCCACAGTGGCTGGTTGAATAGATACCTGAACACATTTGCTAGGCAAATACACATAGAATCTTGCTTCTTTATCCTTAGAAATAGCTACAGATTTTTTCAATATGCTGAAATATTATTCTGAATATTCTTACACACAAGCATGTATTTTAATATCCTTCCAAAAAGAATGTTTTACTGAGAGCCCGTTGATGCTTTCTATCCCTTTATTTCTTCTACCTATGTCAGGTTACCCAAGTTTTTGAGTAGGCATGTGCCTTTGTGTGTGTGTCCATGTGTGTGCCCGCACATGCACGTATATGTGTTAAAACTACAGGTCGTGAACAACACTCTAAGAAAAGACATACTAACAGGTTAATCATCCATATAAAACTGGGGGGGGGGGGGGGGGGGGGGGTGTCTAAATAATTAATTTGAAATATAGCTCACTTCTCACCCCCTCACAAAGGTGTTACTGAAGGCATGAATTTTCTTTCCTATTTGGGAACAAAACAAGGCTTATTTTTTGGGCTTTTATAAGAAATGCTAAAAGTTATGTGAGAAATCATCTTCTCAAATACACACAGAGTTCTCACAAGCATTTATGCAACATCTGCTACTGTGGGCTGAGGCTAGCAAACAGTAATGTTAACACAAGCTAATAATATAGTATTACTAATAATACAAAGTAATAATACATTTCTAATGCTTAGGGCACCTACAAGTGTGTATCCAAAGGCAAAGCCTGGATTTCATCTGGAAAGGCAGAAAGAAGACAGTCACCTGTTTACAGCAGTAAATGTGATCCTTTGTAGTATTTCAGCTTCTCTGCTGCAATATGATGTATTCGTTTGTTCTAAATGTATTGCTCTGTACCTAAGAATGGATGCTGTGATCCAAAAGGCATATAATGAAGAACTGCTGGTTTGATTGTGGGATCGTACTAGTTAGGTCAGAGTATGCTGGATGTAAAGATTTTGTTTTCATGAACATGAGTTTTCCTGTGGCACTAGCTGCAACTGGATAGCCCACTTTAATGAAAAGTACATAATATTCTCTATTTACAGAATTTAGTTGTTTCCAAACTGCTGGTGTTGGAAAACAAAAGCTTATGAATCTTTTATATTCCCATGTATTAGAGTTCTCAGTCGAATAGGCTTGAAAGGGAGTACCTTGTGTTGTTTTTACGCATCAGGTAAATATATCTCACACACCCTGTGAAGCATGTCTACCATCCTGTTTTCTTCCTCCCTCTTTTTAGGTTTGAAAAGAGCCATGATATCCAGAAATTATAGGGAATTATGTTTTCATGTAAGAGATGGTATATTCTGGGAAATTATGTTTTCAGAAAACAAATTCTAAATCCAATGGTTTGACATTTTAGAATTGTATTGATAAATTCAGGAGAATGTATCTGACACAGGGAAGGTATGCTTAATCTTCAAATTTAGGGAAGTGATAATTTTACTACATGGTGCAGCAATCTTCAGAGTCTCTCCTTCAATGAGGCATTGGCTTCCTGGCAGTCACTGAGCAGTAAAAACAAGCTCAAGGTGGTTTTTGTGCAAGGGTTGACATAATGTAATTTCCCACTATATCTTACTATGTGGTATCTTGCTCACCTGTTCATAAGGTGGACACTGTGCCTAATGGGAATACTGTCTTGCAGGAAAGCATTTTCTGGCTGACTCTTTCTCTACTCAGACACTCACTTCTCCCCTACCTATGCTAATGCACAAGGAAACCCATTGAACTGAACTCTGCACCTAAATGCAGCCCAGCCCCTTCATTTGTCTGCGTCCATTTGCTCCACAGATCCAGTTCAAACCCAACTGGATTGAAAGGGGGCCTTTCCACTGTGTTTTAGATCAGGTTATGCATCCTGCCTAGGATAGCGCAACAGACAAATAGGTAAGAGCTGGATTTGCCTTATGTTACACTGTAGTACTCTATTGAATTAAATGAATAATGTGCTGATTTCTTTTTTTTTTTTTTTTAATATATAAAAGCCCTTCCAATTCCATTCAAGTTCCCTTCTAAAAACATTTTCCTCTTCTGTCAGGAGAAATTCTGAAATATTCTCATTTTCCTCATGCTGTGAAATTACAGTACGTGGTCTTTATGGGCAGTGTATGATGCAACTGGCAAGTGTTAAATAGCTGGCCACCCACTGTGGAATAATAGTGGATGGTTGCAAAAGCACAGTAAAAGTCCATCAAATAAAGGGCCAGAATTCCTTAGACAACAGTTAAAACCCCAGGGATAAAGCAGTCGAGCATCACTTCCTGCTTAAGATAGATGACATTAGTATCCAATGAAAACAGACCTAGACTCATAGGGGAAAATGCAGACCAGATCCTGAGATCTAGATGTGAAGGCACCCCATTAGCCACACTTGTTATCTGTCCACAAACAATGCATAAATCTGTAGTGCCGCCTGTTTGGAAAAATAAAAGCACTATATAAACCAGTTTATAATTTTTTACAGTTCTTCATTGCAGCTGGCGATTGCTAAAATGGATGATCTCATAGTCTGCTGTGTGCCTGCCAGATAGCTTGCATGCAGATAGATGCCTTTGTGCTGCAGACCATAGAGACCTGCATAAAATTGGCCTTCTTTCCTTAATAGAGCTGCATGAACAAAGATGAGTTTGTTGCTGACCAAGAACTGAAAGCTTTGTTTTGTAAGACTCTCTGAATGTATTGCACTTTGCCAAAGGAGAAGGTTCTCCATAAAGAGAAAGAAAGAGAGAGGGGGGGAGAGAGAGAAGGAAAGAGATAGAAAGTGAGAGAGAGAGAGAGAGAGAGAGAAAGAAGAATGAAAAAGAAAAAAGCGGAAACCAGACAAAGTGCGTACACTTCTGGTGGTGGATATTTGTGAGTAAAGTGGGCTGAAACCTTTTTTTTTTTTTTTTTTGAATACTGGTCACATTTCTTGAGCTGAATAAAAATGAAAGAAAAAGGAACTTTAATTAATGGGATGCCTTTTGATTTGTAGAGCAAAACTGCCAGAGCAGATGTACCAGCAAAGAGGATTAGATTGTCCCTTCTCTGACGCACTGAAAATTTCTTTTTCCCCTTGTAGTAACCCCCATTGAGGAGAGGCTGTCTTTAGTGTCTAAGATTCAGCACTGCTAAAGAAACTGTTGTATTTGGGTACAATGGGCAGCTCTCACAAGACTAGACAGAATATGTGAGGAGAGAGCTAATATTCCTTTAAATCCAAGGTTGATTCCACTTTAGTATTTAGAAAAGCCTAAATAAAAGAGAATTTCTAAGTCTGTGTTCTTTCAAATCTCATCAAATATGTATTAAAGTGAATCCTGAAACAGCCATGACTAACATTCATCCTTTTTAAAAGCTCAGATAAGTTAGATAGAAAGTCTTGAACCTATTTTTGTTTTATTTATGTTAGTCCATCAATTCACCTATATCTGAGATCTTTGTCTCCAGCTGCAGTTTTCCTTTAAGCAGGGTGGAATGATGAAGTGTGCATTTAACTGATTAATTTTATATACACAAATTAGGCTCAATTAACAAATTCCTTAGGTATTCCATTTTAAATATTTAAAATGATGTTTTCATGACTCTAGTTTGAAGAAAAACTCATCTCCACTTCACCTCTATTTATTTAACTTCCATGACACTAGCTGTGAGATAAGGTGTATATTAAAAAGTCTTTTGTCCTAGTGCTTGCTTAAGTTCATTTTTACTTTCTCCTGTACTGAGAAGAAGCAAAAAAAAAAACCCACCCCAGATTGTACTGGAAACATGTAACTGGCTGAGCAGTGCACTTGCTAAGGTAGTGAGTATAGAGCAGCCTAATTTATCCAAAGAGAAAGTGAATGGCTGCAGGAATGAAAACAAATACTTATATGCTTTTTCATACATTCTGTTCCACCTATAAACAACACCCATTTTCTAAAATGAATGGGTGCACAAAAAAAGAGGAGCAATGAAGCATTTTCTGCTTCCTGTAGTCATCTACTTTGAAGGACTGGAAAAAAAGTAAAAATTTTCAGGCCACAGTGCTCATTTCTTGTCTTTTTGGATGACTCCTGAAATGAAGCAGGCACACAAGGCTTCAGTTTACACTTTCTTTCCTTTTCAAGGGATAGTAACTCTGGACTACATTTACTCCCTCCTTAGCCAAGGGCTAACCTTGATGTCAGCTTTCCTGGATGTGCCCAAAATCATGATCTTATTGCTTACTGGTTGGTCCTTCCCTGCCTCGTATTTTCCTGTTGTTAGACTGGAAAATTCTTTTTTCCAGACAGAAATATATCCCTGTTTTATCCAGAAGAATAACTCTTACATTGTAAAATTATTTAAAACAGTTGAAACTCTCTCAGCAAAACTCAGAAGTTCTGATATAACTGAGTCACAATAAAAAGACAGGAAAGCACATTTTCACTGTAAAGCTAGAAGAGAAATTTAAGATAGGTACTAAAAAAAGAAACATTTTTGGCAATGTAATTTCAGAAGTCTCGTGAATAACATCTTCTCAAAGATGAACAGGAGACATCCTGCTACAGAGGAAACCTTACCTTATTTTACGTATGTAAAATTCTGGTTTTTTTCTGGCAGCGTTGACAGGGAATATCTCTGCCAGCCTTCTTTTCTATTCTCAGCAACAGCAGATATTTTATATCTAGACTTCCAAGCACCTAGTTGAAATGAAAATACGAAATATCCACCATGCTCTTTATATCCTATTGGGGCAGTGCAACATATAATGAAGATACAAAGAAAACTTTCAAAAATGTGATTGGCACCCCACAAATTTTCTTTTAGGTCTAATGTTTTAGGTGTTTTTGTAAATCAGTGGGAGCACTCGCTGACTTGCGTTATCAGTCCTTTTGCTCCAGAACACAGCCTCCCGAGGGTGAGAGCAACGGTGACCTAATCCTTGTACTTCAGCTTCAGGGAAAGTAGCAGGAATAGCTTTCATTATCAGGGTAGCTAGATCAATCATCATTTGAGGGTATAGCTGGGGTAAGGCTTGGGACAACGCATCTGTTAAGACAGACATGAGGAAGGACAACTGTAAACTGAAAAGGAGCTAGGTCAGAAAGACACAAAGACATCAGCAGTTAGAGCCAGAAGTACATAATAGTAATCCTCCTCATTTCACAGGCTGGGACATGTGATGATGCCAACGCTGTCCTTTTGAAAGAATTATGAAAATAATAAACTGACAAGATCATTGGGCAAATTCTCTTCTTGCATTGCTGTCTCCCTGTTTTCTTTTAGAGCCAACATTAACAAAGGACAGGGATTCCCAAAATTTTGTTCCTAGACAGCCACTTTGGTCAGTCAGGCTGGGGACTACATGGCAAATGTCAGAAATCCTCCACAACCACCCCCAGCAACATGATGGCCATTAACAAACCACTATAGAAAGTCACCTATGGGTGGGAGTGTGTCCCTGGGGTCCCTCTGAGAGCCAACTGGTGGGTGGTTTTCCAAGGTGAAGCTGCTGTGAGCTCTGAGGACCCTGGACGCCATGTGTCCAGGCACAATCTTCAGTCTCCAAACAGCTGGAAGAGACTCCAGCCTTGGTGATCGCTCGGTCCCCTGGAGAACGAGCACAGCCTCACAGGTGGCCCCTCTGAGACCCATGTACAACAGATGACTGCAGTTTGGTATTACCAGGGCTTCTCAAAAAGTAACTTTCAATATACCGCTTTTGTCACGTTTACTTCCCCAGAATGGCTTCTATTGCCTAATGTCAAACAAAAATCAAATCCCTACTGTTTTCTTCTGTCAAAAATGTCTTATTCTGGTGCAGAACCTGGCCATTTATTGCTCTCCCACTGGGTGTTACTAGGTGGTTTAGGCTATGATATTGAGAAGTTCAAGTCCTAATGAAACATTTTACATTTGTTTCTTCTTCATGCAAACCAGATTAAACATTATACTTGGCATAACACTCCTGTTGCTACTCTAGTGTCAGAAGCTTTATATTGGCATCAAAAGTATGCGTGTCTTTTGCTTACAGAGACCTGTCCATGAACAGTAGACGCATCATTGCCAAGGAACCAGAGCTTCTATTTAGCCAGCTGTAAATCCTCTAGAACACACATCAAAAGTTGATGAAGGAAATTGGCAAGTCAAGTCATCAACAGCAACTTTATGATGATATTAAGTTTTTTCTACAACCTCTCCAACATTAAGACTGTGGATGGGTTTCTGTGATGGATGTAATGGTACGACCAGCATACCATTAGACAAGTTATCTCAGGGAAAGGGCTTACCAACATCAGCTACTTCCCATGTGTACATAGGTTGCAGTCATTTCTTCCACACTTACCTCACATACCAACAGTGGGTAAAAATGAGCATGTGGCTTATTTACCAGGAAACAGTGATACATTGCTCTCCCCTTCCCAGCAGGACCTTGCTTGGTTGTGTATACCCAACTGTTGACCCCTACCCTCAGCTTTGAAACTGACTTAAAAAAAGAAGTGAAATGAGCTTAAAATTGTTACCTTTTGGCAAAAATTGTGTATTATTACAAAATGTTATGTCATCTGGATGACAGATCCCTAAACTGCCCATTCTAAAACTAATTAAATTATTATGGCATAGACATTTTCCAGAGCTTTCACCACCTTGTAACAAAAATCCAAGATTGGCAGCAACAGGGACTGAAGTTCATATAGTGCACAGAATCGAAGAGCAAATACATAGACTCATTTTAAGAAGTTATTAACATTTTAATTAGTAACACAATTGTGGCTGTGAAGTGTGGGTATAGTAATACTCCTGTGATAATGATGAGAAGCAGAGGAGTCAGGCAGGGAGCAAATTTTCTTTTCCCATAGATTTCCTAGAGGTCACGAAGATTTTCTTCAAGTTTATTCTTTCATTTTCAGCATGAGTTTTCATGTACAATTTTACTGTGGATGCTTCAATTTTTTTAATGCAGTATTTATCATTCATGGACATAAAGATTGGCTATAAAACTGTGCTTTTGTTTGTTTAATTGTAAGTAGAACATTTATTAGGAAGAAAAACGTAGCTTTTTAATATCCAACTATTGAAAAAGCTACAAAACATGTCTTCCTTTATACTGGTTTTGTTATATCTGTAGTGGCAGAAATAAACCTAGCATTTTGGGCTTGTGCATGGAAATTGAATTAGCAACAGAACGTAATGTGAATAAGTTTATCACAGTCACATTTCCATAACAGCATTACAACCACTTTACTTGCACTTGCTGTGTAATTAAATTCATGATTCAGCCTGTTTTGTTAAATTACATTCATGTCTACATATGCAAAGACCTGATCCTTTTCTTTTCTTTTTTTATTTTTTTTTTTTATTATGGAGCAGAGTTAAGATGGAGCCAGTTAAATCAATGCTTGCTTATGAAGCACTACACTAATTCTTTGTTCCTTGTCTTTTTTATTTTTTTAACTCTAACTTGCTTGGTTTGTAATAAATACACTGCTTTATTCCAATACCTTAGCTTTTCTACATAGATTTTTAAATTTTTTTTATTTAATGTACCACATTATTTCCTACACTTAAATATTCAGACAAGGTAATGCAGTATCTACTGACGGAGTAATGCAGCCCTTTTATGTTCCAATGTATGTTTCTCCAGTTAATGCTGATCACTTGTGTAGTCTGTCTACCTAGGTACTATAAGATTTATTCCCCTTTAAATATCCCTCAACAACTTGCCTTACTTGGTTTCCCTGTATTCAATGTCATCCCAGTCTTATTGCAAACACATCTCTTTCTTTGACACCAAACCCCAGAGCTTTCAATTCACTTGTAACTCCAAACCACATACAGTTATTATTCAGTCATTTATGTCTCCAAATACAGAATATTCTAACTGATTCAGAAATTACCCACTCTGCAATTCATGTCATAGTTGCTAAAATAGACTTTTCCCATAATATACCCTATTGTTTTTCTTTCGCTTCTCCCATCAAACGCAGCTTTGCAGGTTTTGCATTTATAGCTTGAGAACTAAGAATAAGGTAATTTGTGCATTACATTATTTGATTTAGACACTGTCCTTGATAACTCATACGTCATGCCAGGAGTCAGAAAATAGTTGATCACTAGACCTGTACCAGAGGTGTTCTTGCCTCCTTACTCTGGGTGACATGAGAATGATTAGCAAAATAAGACTTACCAGTAACTACCCCACTCCAGCTGCATAGCCTCAGCATGAGTGCGGGTAAGTGAAGAGACATCAAACAGACGTGGAAATATGCGCCCATGGGAGAAACTTCGCAGTGGCTCTGGCTGTTACTGCCAAATCAACTTGCAAAGCACAGAGCTGAGTTACCAGGCAAGTGTTACCCCATGAACAGCGAGGTGCCCAAGGCTACAAAGGCAGCTCGAGGGCTGCAGTCTTCAGTTGCTCTGGCAGAGTGGGACAAACCAGATCTGTTATATTAAGAAGGAGAGAAGATATGGCAGAAATTGCGAGGTGAAGGCAGAGACACAAGTAGTGAGTGAGAGAATGAAGGTGTTTTACTGCAGGAAAGAAGAACGGAGCGGGTGGGACAAAGATCAAGGATCCACCTGTGCTGCTGTGTGATGGAACACAGAGGAACAACGTGAAGCTCTTTCCCATTCGCAGCTCCTCTCAAATACTGCAATACCAGGGATGATATAACATTTGGATACAAAGTGTATTCTCATCCCCTTTTTAATGCAGAGACTATGACCCCAATTTAGGCACGTAATTCAGGCATAGATGCACTTCAACTTTGGATGCCCGCCACCATTAGAAGGGAGCAGAAGAAGAATGCCTGAAAACAGAAGGGTGTTGTCCCTTTACACGGAGGAGAACATTGGCTTTCCTTGCCTTCTGCAAACTGCACTGCTCTTTTCACGGTGCAGCTTCGAGGGATCCGAGTATGCTGTTATCCAGGATACCCCAGGGCTGGGGGGCTGGGGGGCTGGGCACCCTTCAATACAGCCTGAGTGAAATCAAATCCTCCTTGGATAAAGAGGACCCGGATTCGGGGGTTCCTGTTCCTAAGAATGAGCACTAACTGGCAGCATCTGATGCAAAGAGGACATGACTGCTGGTTGCAGTTCAGGATGGGCAATAGTTACCTGTCTCCTCAGCATGACTGTATGTGTCAAGGAGGTTTTTTCAATGACATGGCTAGGAAGATCAGTGCCTAAGGGGGTTAGGTATGTAGCTAGGCTGGAAAGATGCTACCCTATTTCATCTGTCTCTTACAAAAAAGTTTTAGTTGTATTTATCACAAGATCCAATTCTGCCAACTTAACTGTCATTGAAAAAGCACCTTGATCGGTGAGCAAATCCGTCAAAATCAATCAGCTCTTCTCACATACTGAGGTTCAATTCAATATAACTCTGAGTAACAGAGTCATGGCCTTCAAGAAAATATGATTCACTGTGTTACCCCCCACACCTCAAAAAAAACCACTTATCATAGATTTTCTGTCATTGAATCTTCCCCTTTTCAAGGTTTAGTTATTCTTTAAAATGTGTCTTAAAAGAACTCTGCTGTTTTCAAAATTTGTAGTTGCCATCAGGGCACTTTATATCCCCGAATGAAAGGTCAGTACAGATTCTAAATTGATATCAATTGGCAAAGATCCATGAGCTTCCATGGAGCTGAGTCTATTTACATCAAATGCCTTCCTGGCCTTTTGAGAACAAGATTTTATTGTTATTATTATTATTATCATTTTAAAGGCTACCAAGGCAGCAACATTTATGCAATTCGTTTCCTGAAACTTGAGTTTGTAAAAAGAAAGCAAAACAAAAAAAACCCCTACTTTCTCTTTATTCATTTTCTAATTAAATCCACATGGAGAAAATTGCCACTCTAAAAATAATTGGGTATATATTCTTGTTCTTGCAAGCATGAAAAATTTTTCAGCAAACATGATTGCATGAAATGTCCCTTATAATAGGCTCAGTGGCTCTCACAACTAATTATGACATTATATCACAGGAAAAAGTCCAAACTGCTTCTCCACCATCGAACCGAAAAAACAAGCATATTAATATATGCACAAAAGTTATCCTCAAGCTAAGTCTCTGCCTCCTGCTCAGAGCCTGAAGCCGCTGCTATGCCCCTGTTGAAGGCAACAGCATTCAGAGCAGAGTCACGACAGCCATGTTATGTCTAGAAATATTTTACAGGATCAGGAGCACGTATGCTGTCCCTTGGCTCCCACGTACAGAGGCTTTGGGATTTACCCCCACCCCGTAGCATCGTGCTGTGCAGTAAAATGCCATTTACCCTGTCCAGGTGACCCTGCATGTGGCGCGAGGAGGCCCTCCCAGCTACGGCAGGGTTCCTCCTGCCAACAAACAAGTGTCTCGCTCTTGGACCGAGTTCTCGTAGCAGCTCCTGCTCAAAAGCAGCACAAATTAACATGGGTCTGCAATAGCAGGCGCTCAGTTTTAGACAGACTAACAGTTTCCAGGCAACACAGTGACCCTTTTTGTTCAGAGCTATCGTTTTGTTAACCGTAATTGTGTATACTATCTCCACTTTAATGAGAGACACCTAGTAAATTATACAGGGAAGCATTTCACTGAGGGGAACACAGGCACCCTGAGAAACTCCAGCTGTTACTCAGCAATATTTATTATTCATATGCCATACCAGTTTTCTGTGTGAGGCAATTCACATTGCAACAAAGCAGAAAGCAAAGATGCTATCAATCTGCTGACATCTTGCAACTCTGGATATAAAAGTTTAACTGTTTGATCCTATGGTCTTCAGGCAGGTTGCTCTCGGCTTTATAGGGTTGTTGCTGTCTGCTGAGTAGTTTACAGTAGGTGACCAAATGAGCCCAAGAAATATAGTATAGTATAATAATGGGCTTCATTTTTTCTGATGCATAGCATTAAAGCTACACAGTATCTTCTCCTTTCTTCTAGAAAAGAGCATAAGAATATGACAGGTTGAGAACAGCGTTGCTTGCCACAGCCCTTGGTACACCAGGCATTTCAGGCTGGCAGGCAAAAGCATGTGCCCATGTGACTGATCCAGCTGTGCTGTTAATTGCGGGTCTTTGCAGAAGAAACGGGAGGTCATTACAGCTCATAGCTATTCACGTACATGCAAAAAGCATAACATGACATAAAAAGGGAGAAGAAACATAACATAAAAAGTAGGAGAATGAGGGAAAAAAACTGGTTAAATTCCCCTTCCTTTCATTCTCTGGCTGACTTCTGCTCTGGGTGCTGTGGTACTAGAGAAAGGCTCCAAAGCCCAGAGACAGATAAACCAACCTGCCTACCCACAGCACCCTGCCTGCTGTGTTTAAAGCACAGGCTTTAAACAGGAGTAAATGCACTGATAGAATGTGAAAGATGAGCCCAGATGACCTACAACGTGGATGTTTGATTTCATGGGACACCATGTTGAGTGAACATTCCCAGCCCAGCTGAGCAAATCATCTCCATTATTTTTCTAACATACACTTTGTTGAAAACTGTATTTTCTGGAGATGCCATGTTTGGGGACATCTTTTTGTCCACTGATCAGACCAGGTAAGGATGAGTGGAAAGAGGAAAATTTCCCATATGCTGCAGAGAATGAGTGACAATTAAGAACAAAAGAATTGGCATTAATTAAACCTTCAGGTCTGTGGAGTAAAACCACTGGATTCATGATTAATCGCCAAAACACATAACGTTCTCTTCAGAGAACAAAGTGATGTACTACTCAATAATGCCATGGATACTAGGAGAGTGGGCAGAGCTGTGGTGAGTAAGGGAGAATTACGGTGCCATATGGCAGCAAAGCCCACACAGAAAGAGCAGCTGCAAATCCACAGCAGCAGCAGCAGCTGCTGGAAGGGACTGAGGGACAGGGAACCCCCCCAAAAAGCCCTGGAATCAAAAAATATGATGCTGTGGGAAGTGCCTATGCATCTATAATTCTTCCTAAAGTTCTGAATATGGACTAATCACTATTGCTAGACACTGCAGTGGAGTGGTGCGGGGTCATAGGGATATTTTCCTGGTTATGACTCTCAACGGACGCTGCCATGTCTCTGTCCCCAGCCCCTCCGTCCTTCCCAAGATGACTCCTGTGCTCTTATGAAGGGAAAATAACTTTGAGAAACCAGTTCTGTACCTAATCTGGAAGTATATAGCTCTGCAGTCAGAAGGTGTTTCAGATGTGGCACACAATCAACAGTAGAGCAAAGGAGCCGTGAGTCAGTTCTCAGCCTCCACTCTTCAGTCCTTCCTGGCTGCACCTACTTGTGGTGAGGGAGAAAGGGAGATACAGGCAGATCAGCATTAAAGAATAACCCTTTACCAGAGGCTGCTCCGTCCAAATAAATGTTGCAATAGCTTCTGTTGTGAATATACAAAAACCTATAACATTACCATAGAAGGAAAAAAACAGAAGGAAATGCTGTGCTAATTAAAATACAACCCCTTATAAAAGGAGGCTAGGAGTATTTCAGCTATGATTTCCTGTCTGAATGTGCATGTACCTTTTAGAAAAGCAGCCAACCTTAAAGAAAATTCCCGGCAATGGCGAATCCATCAAAACCCTGAATAAGTTGTTCCTCTGCTTAATTAGCTTCACCATAATATGCTAATCAATGGTAAATAATTGCTTTTTAATGGCAACCACTCTGTGCAGCCTTTAATTATCCACAAGTTTCCTGTAAATCATCACCATCTCCAACCAAGCAGTAACATACCTACTAATAGCTCTGAAGCTTCATAAAAATCTTTGGTAATTTGACTGCCTCATCCAAGAAGCTCAGCCTTGTCCCTCCAAAGTCAGGTACTCAGAGCAGTTTAGCATATTTCGAGAAGATCAGACTATAGATGGGGGAAAGGACAAGATTCACCCATATTTACCAGGCAGAGTTTGGCTTCTACATAGCTGTTTTTCTCTTTTGCTTAACACATGCATTTCATTTGTGATGAAAAAAAATTATGTCCTCATTTCATTTTGTATGTAGTACATATGGGAAAAGGCTTCCATGTGGCAGCAGCGATCTTAACAGATGCTCCCCTTTGGGCAAACATGGGCTTTTAATGGAAAAAGTGCTGAGAGAGGTGCCAGGTACCTTATCTTGATGGAGCAAATTCATTTTGAAATGAAAGTTTAGTTTATCTTCAGTGTTCCTTATTTATGATGTTAGCTGTTAGCTGTTATCCTGCATCACAAGCAATGTTTAACTTAAAGATGTTCACATCAGCTATAAAAACAGGGAATTGGAACTTAAATCAGTTAATGAGCACAGTCGATTAAATTGCCAACCTAGCCCATGAAAAGGGAGATTATAATTGCAGCTTATTCTTCATCTGTCACTCATTTCTCTTAAGGGAAATGATTGTTGCTTTTTACATGGAGTCATCAGTCAGACTCATGGGTGCCTGATGAACTGCGATAAAATAAACGTAAGAAACATAAAGAGTCAAGTCATTCATTACTTTCTCTTGTACACCACTTGTAGACAAGGTGCCAGCTGCAGGAAAATCTCTCTCTGCCCCACACTTGAGTTGCAATAGGGCTATTATTCAGTGCCAGGCTATGGTTTCCTAACTTTTCCGGCATCAGCTTAATAGTAGCGTCAGCTGGGCATCATGCCATGTACATCAGCTATGCCTCATTTACCCTCCTGCTCCCAATTAGCTCGATCATGATGATAAAACCAGGAGAAAGACCTTTGGATAGAAGGCACATATTTATTTGGCCAACAGTCTAGTAAAAGGAAGGAAGGATGGGGAACTCATAAAGGGGAGGAAGGATGGATTGTGATCTTGGCTGTTCTGCAAATGCTCTGCGTGACTGCCACTTCTGTCAGCCTCCTCTTCTCCTTCCCCCCCCAACTGGGATAATTCTTTGCTTTGCTCATGGGAGTCTTGTGAGCCACTCAGATACCACAGTGACAAGACACAGAAATGACTATAAATAAAGGAGTCCAAGAACTTTAAATAGCAGGATTAAACACTCGTGTTCACAGATCTACAGTTACTTGCTGATGTCTGTTCATCAAAAAGCTTTGTTGAATTTCATGTCATCATATTTTGTTTGCTGTGGCTGTTAGGTTGTGAAGCAATCATCTCAGCTGTAATCCAAAGAGCTGAATGTGGTTATTTTGGGCAGAGAAGAGAAACCTCCTGCTTTAAGACCTTTGTGCAAGAGTTATGAGCCACAGCCATATAGCTGTGAGAGAGAAGGCCCTTTGATTTATCCAGCAAGTAGTGTTTGCACTAGCACACAGGAGCATTACTCTTTACAGAGCCCCCTAGGTTTGAGATACAATAAGGCTTACTATATGCTGGACAGTAAAAGGCAATTTGCAATTCCCTGCTATTGACTATGACATTATCTGGCAGTAGAAGGACAGACCACTTAAATGCAAAGATCCTGTACCTCCCTGTGAACCGTGGTGGGAGAAAAGTTGTTCTCAGTTCCAAGGCAGACAAATTGAGGAAGAGATGCTAAATACCTCCCCAACAGCTTCAGAGAAAATCTTCACCTGGAAAAATGTCAGGGTTTAAGATTTCCTTCATTTTGGCCTTTTGGCCCACTTTCTGTAGCCTGTTGCCCATTCTCTAAAAAAAATCCTTTCACCTACATGATCCATGGTCTTCTGAGAGCTGTTCTTTTTGAAAATAATGGAATCGAATTGATGTTGTGTGAAGTCCTCCAGGAAATCTGTACCCAGTCTGGTCATGGATATTCAAGGCTGGCATGGCCAGTCGGGGAGTGCTAGCACCCAACACAGGGCATATTGCAGCCTCAGAGCATGGGGACACAGCAAGAGCCAAGGTAAAGGTCCTGTCCAGATCGAATCTCTGTCCATTCCAGGTCAGAAAGGTGCTGAAAGTCAGCTGCAGATCCCATCTGATCAGGCCTAGTTCCTGTCCCTTCCCACCGTTGTTAAAATGGTCAAGTTGGGACCTGAAATGAGTGTTGTTTCCTCATCTGGGCCCCAGGCATTTGTCATAGTTTGTCATTTTGGCTGTGACCTTCCATTCATCAAAATGAGTGACAGTGGAAGCAAAAGAGAAAAAGAGAGAGATCAACATGTGATGCCATTTTTATGCCATCTGGTAGTAAGTATGGGGATGCATATGGGCAAAACACTATTTAGAAGGCTTCTTAAAATGTTTACCTACAAAGATCTGCTAGTTCACTAGTGCAATCTTTCCTAGCAAGAATAATTCTCAGAATGACTATATCCTTTAAAACTCATAATAGTATTTACACCTACACTATTTAAAAGTAATGTCCATGTTCCACCTAAACAGGCGTTCCGTGGGAGGCACTGAACAGAGTGTAAATCGCATACAATACCTACATATTTGTATGTGACTTTCATTCACCTGATTCAAAGACTTTGAATTTGTTGTGCATAGCAAGTAGATATCCTACTATTTGACTTCACTGAAAAGTTGCATTTATTCTTTAGGGATGAATGCAAATCAATAACAAGTCTATAGGAATTAATTTCATCTGCATTGTAATAAACATCTCTGCCTCTGTTCATTTTCATGTTTCTTTGCAAATTGGAAGACTAACACATTTGTTTCTTTCTAGCAATCATAATTCCAATCATGTTCAAAATTAACCCCAGGTTTTTCTGAGAGCATTAGGTTCTTATCCAGAAGACTGGTTTTCACCCTTGGAGTGTGCTTAGAAACACTTACCCAATCTCATTCTAGGATTTATGTGATCCCATCCCTCTTTAAAGTAGCCATCCAAAAGGCATATACTGTGATGCCTTGAACATGTTCCTAACTTTGCTTGTTCAAATTAATAGCATTCACTCTAATGTTCGTAGAATTGGGCTCTGATTTTCTACATGATCTGAGTATATAATATAAGTATATAACCTCCAGCAAAGCATTAAAGTGAAAAGATTTCCTTTGTTAAAGAAATAAATGACTACTCCTCTTACTAACATCCCAAATCTTTCTTTCACTACTGTGCACAAGATAGCATGTCAGTGGAAGAGACACCTCTCAATTTCTTCAGTATTTGGAATGCTTTCCATTTTTCCTTCAGTAGACTTTCTACCAGGGCATTGCAGCCCCAAGCACTCTGTCATAATTCCTCAAATAATTAACAAGGAGATCATTTAAGTTGAGCAAGTCTCTGAATACACCCATTGCTCTCTAACATGGGAACATCTACAAAATGGGATGGTTGTGCAATGGCATTTGTACGCAATATCAAATAATCTGGAACACCATATGAAGAATATACCAAAAGTCACGGACAGGATGTCTCCTTTGCAGCCAAAAGAAAATGCTGGTTTTCAACTGAAATACTAAGTGGAAGAAATGCTTGCTTTCTTAAAAAAGTACTTTGGTGCCAAACATTTTGGAGACTCTGTTGAAGAACAGTCCTTCCTCACATAGAGGTTATCCCTGTGATGCTGCCAAGGTCAGTGCCTGAGTGGGTGATTTGCCAAGTAAGTGCCAGTTGTGTAATATATGCTGTAGCAGGCATGGAAGCAGATTTTACTTTCACACCCGCCTTCTGAATTGGCATTCTTTGCCTCTTTTGTGCCAATGTTGCTTCTCTTTCCCATTCTGTGCCCTCTCTTTTCACTGGAATGCCCTCTCCCCTCACATATAAGCTGAATGTCCCATTGTTTCTAGAAAGCAAGACTTGCTGAATATGGATTTTATGGAAGTCACACAGGAAAGACAGACCGTATTACTTGCTACATACCTTATTCACATGGTGACCATACCATGAGTATAATATTTAAAAAAAAAAAAAAAAAAATCCTCATATTTTGTCATATGTACTTGTCTACCTTATATAACTGGGATGAAAATAGCTCTTCATTACTCAGGAGCTCTTCTTCCTCATCAACCCATTCTGTCTTCATGATCATCTAAATTTTGCTTCAATTTTTTTCTCTCCCAAATCTTGATTGTCCTCACATGTCTGCCTTTTAGGTTTGCAAATTTCCATTGATTAGATAAATATTTTCCTACTTTTCAGTCCTTAACCATACGTTTTGAGTCAAGGCTCTAATAACTCCACACAGCACTTAAGCCCTTCTTTCTGAATGCTGACACTTACATGTATCCTCTCAGGTAGGCAAACTGGGTTCACCAAAGGCTCTTTAGAAGCAAGTGTTAGCAGGCAGGTAGGTTTATGCAATCAAATGATAGAAATTGTTGCACAATATTAGAAAGTTTCTGAAAGTTAGATGTAGCTTTGGCTGAGTTGGAGAGCGAGATCCCTGGTTTGTCTGTGTTGCTTTTAGTGCAGGCCGGCTGTAGGCCACAACGTCCTCCTCCTCTGCTATGGGGGCAGGGCAGGATGAGCAGGCCGAACAGGAACCACATCTTTAGAGTCCCACACCTATCCCTTGGTGGACGGAGTAGGAGATCAGCCTTGCATCCTTTGAAGTTGCAAAGGATTCTTTCCAAAAGCCAAGAACGGGCTGAGGAACAATAGTTACTCTGAGGGTTTGGATGTAGCTACATGTTACCTCAGCAGCACAGGTCTTCACTTGTCAGTCAAGCAGCTGTATTAGTCAGGATGCGTGCTCTGATCCTGGGGCAAGCATTAGGTGTTTCCATTTAGCTTGCATCTCTTCCACCGTGGCCTAATCCAACTCAAGCTTCTATTTCCTGTTATCCCAGGGCGTGTACGTAGGCAATTACTGCGCTTGGCCAAATGTTAAATATAGTAACGTGATGGGGTGTGGAAGCTCTGAGTCGTAATACCTTTACTGAATGTCCCTAAGATGCATCACTTAAACTGGTCCTTGGCTCAGGAAAGAGCCCAAATGATAGGCCAACTGAGTAGTGAATTAAAGTATTTTGTGGGGGTCTTTAGCCAGAAGAGACAGAAGGGACCTCATTGTGTGGGGCTCATCAAGCCTCCAGGGATTTGTGAGATCTAGTTAATACATACTCTCAAGGGTGGCTCCTGCCACGGCAGAGTGACCATTCAGCAGTCTTATACCTGGTATGCACAATCTCAGTGGAGTCTTTGGCATGCAATGGTTTTGCCATGGGGAATTCTACTTAGGAGAGTTTTTCTTTGGAGGCAAGTATGAGTTACTCATCTATTAATGCCTGCTATCAATAGGAAACAAACAATAAAGACACCCTGCTGGAAAATGGGAAAAAAAATACTTTTTGAAACGTCTGGACAACGTTCTTTTTTATTTTGGCTGAGAGCTATGGCTTCATCTAAGCATATGTCAAAGTAAGCTATTAAGAAAGAGTAGTTAACACTCAGTTTAGGCTCCCTGTCAGGTTTCTCCATTTCTAGGTTCATGAACACACAGAAACAGAGGAACATTGAGTACAGCATTTGTATGGGGAGAGAAGGGGAATGAATAGAAACTCATTAATTTCTTTGGAAATGTTATTATTAAATAGGTCACCTTCTTTAACAGGGAGGAGAAAGCCTGCAGATGCCAATCTTTGATGCACTTTGAATATCACTTTCCCTTGCAGAACACTGATATCTGCACTTTGCTGTAACTGAACTCAGAAGAATTGCAGGTGTAGCCATCTACTGTTATTTTCAGGAATCTAAATAGACAGAAACCTTGCACAAGTTTCCCAATATTTCTTTGTACAATTTGATTGCACAACATATCTTTAGGCAGTTTAACTAAATTCGGAGGAAAAAAAACCCCAAACTTACATAATACATGAGAATGTATTCTTACCTATGGCAAATATATTTCATTCTGATTCAAAATTATCTTTTGTTAAGCTGACTTTGAGTCATTTTCTCAGTGGGAGATTTTATTTCTCCATCTCTTCTTATAGTAAATCAGGATTTTTTAATAACAACTGTTTATTAACTTCTTTCCTATCAGAGATTGTAACAGGATGCTCAAGTTATCTTATTCTTCTAGAGACTGTATTTAATCAGAGACTTCACTTTATCTCATTATTTCCACAGTTATATTACTCAATATATTTAACATCTATGTCTAACTTGTTAGTATGTAGTATCACAGCATTGGTGCTTCTTCATGAATAAATAAATAAGCACACAACAGGATAAGTTTCCTTTCTTGAATATTCTTGAATTCATGGGAGGCAATAAAACATAAGCATAAAAGTGTTTGTAGAAGAGGTTTTTCACTGCCAAAAGTTCCATCACCTTTCCTTTAATCTTTCTTAGCTGAAATTCATTGGAACAAATGCCCAGCTCCTTCTTCTTTCTCTTTCCCTTTCTCTTCTTCTCTTTTTCTCTTTCTCTTCCTCTTTGGCATCAGCTTCAGCTTCTTTCCTTTCTCAACACACGTTAGACTCAATTTATGTCTAGGACCCATGAAGGTGGAAGTCCTGCTCTCACAGATCTTTAGGCAGCAAAAAATAGACTCAACCTGATCCAAATTATGCAATAGGCTAAAATGATGCAAAAGGATCTAACTCTCCACAAGTCTTCTGTGTGTTGACTGTTGGACCCCTACAAGCTACGGTCCATGCTTTGAGATGACACTGATTCCCGTCTCATTACCTGCCAATACCAAAAGGGAAACTGCACTTGCATTTGTACTATTAGGCTCAAAAAGCAGAAGAAAATTAAGATAAGATAAATTTAGCTTTTCTTTAGTTCATAAGTGCAACGAAATTTTTTAAGAGTTTGAAGTTTAAATTAATTGGGACATAAGTACCTGGACAGTATTTTGCCTTAATTGGGAACTGCTTATAAAGAAAACCACTAATGTGTCTCCACTTCACTGATAACCTGACTTTATCTTGTTATCCAATAAATCCATTTATTTCTGTTAAGAGCCAACTGTTAAAAAAAGCTTAATATTCACCCATCAGTGCACATCATTAGATTCTCTATCCTCTGAGTTTAAGACAATATTGTCTGAGTAACTCACACTCCTTGAGTGCTTGTGTTTCTCTAACCATATTGAGCTACTCCACACACAAAAGCTTACATGTTTTGCCACCTTCTGTTATACTCCTAGTAAAATTCATTTGTACATCACAGTTTCAGGCTAACATCCTAGCTCACTTTAGGGAGCTCTCACAACATGTCCTGCTACAAGCTTCCTGCTCTGACACAAAGGTATCGCTAGAACGTTGAAGGCATCAGTCCTCTTTGCTGGGCTAATCACCAACTCCTTTTTTAGGCACCTATCATCAGGTATATCCTTCAGTGGGTTTGAAACTTGCTCTGATTTAGTTTTGAAGACTATTCCAGCATAGAGTGTGTCAAGAATTGGGCTATTGCAACTTTTAGGGTATTCAGAGGAAAGAGCAGAGGTTGCAGAAGGAAGATTTTAGAAAAATGATGAAGAAATCAATCTGATAAAATGCTTGTTGTGGTTGCAGCTGTGCTGTAAATAGTTTTCTTCATAAAAAAAAAAGAATTTATCCTTGTATGCCTGGAGTCTGCTCATGTTATTATCTGAAATGCAATACTTGAAACATAGGGGAGCGCAAATGTGAGGTGAGAAATTCCTAATACAATTCATTAGTGTATCTAAGCAACCAAGCAGAGGACTGGATGTGCTGTCTCATGGCCTTCTGAAACTTTACAGTACCTGCCACTCACCAGTGTGGCCCACTCTGACAACAGACGTAAAAATGGAAACTTTGATAAATCTGACCTCAGGACAAGCAATACGATTAAGCTGTGGTTTAGCATCATAGACACATCGTATAAAGTATTCAAAAGAGCTGCTATGGGCTGAGAAGAATAAACCTTCCATCTCTGCTTCATTCACCATGATGTGCCTCTCACTGCTTTCTTCTCTTCCTCAGCCCTACTTTCCCCTCCTCCTTCCCTTTTCAACTCCTAATTCTTTCACTGCTTCCCATTCAGGCCTTGCCCTCTGCATTCAGTTTCTGCTTCTCATTCCCCTTTGCCCGCTCCCCACCCTGCCTGCTCCTTTTTGGGTTCACTTCTTCTTACTTCAGGCTTTTATTTCTCTGAGGGATTTGAATAATCACTCCTTCTTTTTTGATCTCATTGTCATCTCAATAGGTCTTGCTGCCTTCCACCCTCTCCTCAAAAGGTAGGTTTCCAAAGAACGTATTCCCTCCAGAAAGGAGGAAAGGGACCTCTGAAACTCACTGACCCTTTTTAAATTGGATGTCCCATTGTGTATTACGGAATTAGGAATTTTTCCATTGTATGAGAATGTTAACTTTGTTAGTGAATATTTTTTTTAATGAGCACATTAAATTCCTCCTTAGCCTTAAACAGATGTAACTTCGTCTATTACTCTATCATGATTAATTTCTGTCTCCACTTGGCTGATGGTCACTTTTAACAAGGCTTATTTAGTCATATGCTGAATTTTATGTAAAACATCAGGAGGAGGAATAGCCCTTACTAAAGGCCTAATAAATGCTTTTAAGGTATATGAACTAGAAGTCTAAAACAAGGCCGACACATAGTTTATACTCTTGACCACATTTTCAGAATGCCCCTCAAATCTAACATCTGCAACTGAATGTTCTTGAATGCAACTATGCACAGCTGAGCATCTGATCACACTGGTTGAGCAGAGAAGCCTTTCACATCTGTTCTTGTTCCTTGCCACAGGTCAGATCAAAGAACCAGACACAAACACCAGGTATCTCTGTGGTATTTCAGAGTCATAACTACTGAAAATAAATTAAAGAGTAAGTAGAAAAATAAAATTAAAACAACTTTGCAGCTATTATCAAAGGCTGGCTCTTTCTTTTCACCAGATGTGGAAAATGAAATAAAAGAAAATTCTGTGATGTGCAGTCAAAGCTACAAGCCTTGAGCCAAACTTCTTCAAGGGTCAAGGATACAGGCATAAGATATTCAGTTAGGCTTTTTGCTCCTTATGTATTCTTGCAGTGGCATACCACTGCAAGTTTGCTTACAGCCCTTGTAACTAGGCCAGGAAATGTTAAAACATTCCTTTTCTTCCTGCAGTACCCAATAACCAGGGTACTAAATAAGCATTCCAAAATAAAATGAAGGCAGAACCATATGGTTAGTTCTGACTACCGTCTTGGAGGAAAAAAAAAATCACTCATGCTTCTGTTCTGTACTACAGATGGTTCTGATGGACAGCATGATGCAAAGCCACATTTTTATTGCCGAGGAAAACGCGAAGACAATTCTGAAAATCTATTTATGGAACATTGTGCTTCTGTTAGACACCAGGATAGGTAACCAGAGAGTACCTTTAAAGAGTTGCCATTTCTATTCTATATTCGGCTCCACATGCATTATCTGATCATGCAAACATCTTAGCAAATGGAAAAACTATCTTTTGACCAATGCATTGCTGGATCCAGCCTTTAAGACTCCATTTCTTTTATCACTTTCATCTCAGTTCCCAGAATTCTCATTTCTACCTGCAAGACCGAGCTTATTGTTACCTGACCTTTTTGTGCATCAGAAAGTATGGTTATTTTGTCCTCTTAACTTGTGAAGCCTGGCTGCCTGGTCTTTTGAAGCAACAGTGGTCTTTAGTAGTTGCATAGTAGACACATCTGACTCACCACCTTCACTCTGTGGGCTGTTGACTAAAGAAAAAAAAAAAAAAAAAAACAAACAACAAAAATTAGTCCAAGATCTCTTCTTCTTTACACTGGTAATTCCCATTCATGTCAACAGTTTTCTTGTTAATGGATGATGTAAACCAATGAGTAATTTTAACTTTTAGGTTTTCATTTATAGTTCTCTTATACTATAGGACAGTAATGTCCAAAATGTTCAATCTAAAGATATCATAATATTGCCAAACAAAATTTTACTGCTAAACATGCATATTTAGATTAAAATGTCTCAGAATTATCTCTTCACAAAACATAGGAACATTCATTTTAACAACATCAAAAAATCATTCTCATGTCATCTGCCTGTGACCATAATATTATGAATTTCAGTCTGCTCCCCCCAAACTCAGAGGAAAAGAAATCCAGCCCATTCTCCCTCCTCCTCCTCTTTGCCCTTTGCAAGAATTTAAACAAGATTTCCATATCTGCTTTTACCACTTACATTCTGTTTCACAAATAAGCTGTTTTGTGTAAATGCAGATAGCACACGTTCACAGGCATTCCTGTTCTACATTCAGTTTCTACTAGTTTGCATAATTTTCTCTTTAGGGATTCTTACAAGAAGTGACAGGGGGATGGAAGTCTTTTTTTTTACCCCTCAGCCATGAATTCCATCTGTTGTCATGGCACTGAACCCAGTGTTGAATAGCAGCCAGCATTGCTTTTGATGTTCTGTAGGATTAGTAGAGATGTCTGATGTTATTGTGCAAGATTATTCATAGGAATAACTCTACCTGAGCTTTATGCAAATGTTCAGTTGCTAAATTAATAAATAAATATGGTATGCCATCAAAGTTCACATTCTGGGGGCATTCCCTTGGACCTTTACTATTTCCATAAGGGCTCACAGAAAGTTTTTGCGATTACTCTCATTTCTACAAACACAAACCAAATGTATGCAGCATTTTGTTATACGCAGTTAGGAAATAATATGGCCTATGAAATATAACTGATGATCTGTAGATGATGATCTGATGAGGCAAACTTGATTTGTGTGCTCTTCTAATCAAAATATTTCATGATTTGGCTCTACCGTTAACTCTGACGTTTATTACTGAGCTATCAAGTAGACAATGTTCCCATTGATCCTAACTCTGGGAGGAGTTAAGTATCCAATAATTAGAGGTATTCTTCAATGCTCCAGACATACAGGTTGTCCTATTTCAGGCCCTCAAATCACTTGACACACATTAATCAAACTTTCACAAATGCCCATAGAATAGAAGAGCTGTTTTTGTTTTCTTACAAAGATAAGTATCAGTGCTGCCTAGGAGTTTTTTCCTGCCATTTCTTTTTCATCAAAGGTTGTCAGTCTATCAACACCTTTTCTTGTTTATGGATACACTTTGGAAAGATTTCCAAGTTTCAAGATGGAGTTTCTGGTCAAAACAGAGAACATCTCGCCTTGGCATGAGCTCAGGAAAAGGAAGTGTAAACAGTTTTCTATAACCGATAATTACAAAGGGCAGCAAAAGAACAGAGCTCTGCTGCTTCCTTTTCCTGTCTCTAAGAAACCAGGTTTGCTTCTGGTTCTCAGGGAGTAGCCAGGTTATACTGGACCAGGGCAGCAGCTTTCCCCTTGAGCGGGAGAAGAGGTAGCAATTGACACCTCCTGTACTCAATCGTCCTTCCCTGCAGGAGCAGCAAGCGCATTAACTGTGCTGTTTCCTGCAGAGAAGCAGTCTAGCACTTCATCCTTGGAAGAAAAACCTTCAGTTTTGCCTCTACAGCTAAGAGGTCTTGTCTCATCTTTGGCCCGGGAGAGTAGCCTAGAGGATGGGTCTTTCTAACCGAAGTGAAAGACTTGGGTCTAAGAGGCAGAGCAGACTCAACAGAGATGTGGATTTGGCATCCCACAACGAAAGCAAGTGCCTTGCTACTGACTGTCCACTACTGCTTCAATAAAATGTTTCCAAAGAGAGGGCTATCCTGCACTCTCATCCTGAGAAGATGAATAGGAACTAGATACTTATTTTCTTGTCTAACTTCTGAAATATTACTGATTTGCAGTAATAGATTTATGCTGTATTTCTAGATAAAAACAGCCCTTTTTTCCCCTGGGTTCATTATTTTCATATGGACTGCTTGCACAGCCTACAGGGTTCTTGAGAATGACCTTGGACTCTTGTAAGTGCTTGCAGTTTACCCTGGCTCTTCCACATGCGAACCCACTTTACATAAAACTATGCAGCCAGCTCAGCTGGTGTGGAGTAAATCCACTGATTTCAGTAGTTGTATCCTGAAGTTACTTCAGTGCAAATTAATATGTTATTAAAGTAATTAATCAGCTTCTCATTAGAAATGGAAATATAGAATACAGATATGTTCCCTTGCAGTTCAACAGCAGTTTTCTGAGGTTTCCCAGGGGAAAAGGTAAGGATGGTTGGGCTTCCTGACACATGGGATGGAATGCAGAATGGCAGTATGCTGTGCTGGGCAGGTGGGGTTTCAGCTGTGGATGTCTTGCTCTGACTGGTGAGCCAGTAGGGCTAAACTTTGATAAATTTAGTGAAGTTAGGGAGCTTTAAAACCAGAGTAACAAATACATAAAAAGCACTTGATACAGAGTTCATAGAGGTAATTTCTTGTTTAATTTGAGGGGAAAAAAATCAGCATCATTTAGTTTTGGAAGTGAACTGGCAAAAAGATATAAGTTTTTGTTTTGAAAGAGGAAAGTCATCATGGCCCACGGTACTTTTTCTCCTTTCTATAAAGGCTTTTCATGCAAATCTTCAACTCAGCCTGTTACATGCATGTTTCTTTTGTAGCTGATGTATAAATGTCCGTGCATACGCAGCACCACATGTGGAGGATTGGGATAGGGCTGCACAGTAAATTGGTTTGGAAGCAGAACGGCTTAGCCACTGGTGAGACAGAGACCAGACACTCATTTTACACCAATCCTTAAATCTCATTGCTGTGTGACGCCTCAGTCCCCAGCAGCTACAGCCTGTGACAGATGTGTAGCCTGGGAGTGGCATTAGCTTGGAAACTCTGCTGAGCATCAGCTGCAGCCCTGCTCACCTCTCGCTTCGACCTGGCCACCTCCAGCTGAAGCGAATACGGAATATCTACCTGGAGCTGCTCTGCTGTGTGGGTGGGAGTCCCTTCTGCTGCTCCAGAGTATGAAGAGAGTGGTAGAGCACTGACAGTGACAACACTCCAATGACC
Source organism: Astur gentilis (assembly GCF_929443795.1). NCBI lineage: Eukaryota > Metazoa > Chordata > Aves > Accipitriformes > Accipitridae > Astur > Astur gentilis. The sequence continues at coordinate 25,884,898 of NC_064890.1, read as the reverse complement.
CCAGTTCAAGGTCAACCACAACTGTTTTTCTGGGTTTCATGTGCCACAAAGGAAGGGAAAAAACAGAGACGCCAAGAATCTGGAGTTCATTTGCAGGTTAGATCGAATGTCATCATAGTGAAAAATCTCTCCCCGATATCATGAATACCATTTAGTCCCTGCATTAAGCATTCAGTGCAGTGTATACAATACAGATGCACATCATTTGTAGCCTGTAAAATTAAAGATTGCCTTTTCACTGATGATTTGATTTATAAAACACAGCTTTTGAAGGCTCCCAGTGCACAGGTGCAGCACTGCTAGCTGAACATGAGCCCACAAGTTGCATGGTAAGGAGGGATGCACATGTATTAGCAGCAGGCTCTATCAGTGAAATTGCTTTCATTTTTCACTGTCTTAGTCCTGTGGGTTAGACTGAGCTGCCCTTCAGTAAGCAGAGTAGGGATGATTCCATGCGCCCAAAGGGAAGAGTCTCATCTAGTGAATAAGTGTCATGATATCTCACTGTGTGAATTCCAGTCATTATTATCTCATGTAGCCCATAGATAAGATACTACTGCTGGAGGAACACATCGGTCCAGGGCCAGAATGATCCTGTCTCCTCTCAAGGACCCTCCTTGGCCACTAAAACATTTATCTTCCTTCTTAAGATCAAAGAGTTAATCTCTTTTCTAAAAACACACACAAAAAAAAGATGTTGAAGCACGCTTTTTTTCAGTGTTTTAGTAGACTACACTGTATTATTTGCATTTTATTTGGCTTTGCACTGCACTGAGTATCTTCAGAGATAGGAACCTCGATAAAAAGCACAATTGTCTAATCTGTGTCAGTCATGCTGATGGATGCTATAGATATCTTGATACTATAGTGCTTGGTACTGTCAGATGGAGCTTGCAGATCAGCATAAAATTATATTTATAATGAAGTTGGAAGCAAATGGCAATTAATATGTACTGTTAACAGGTTTTCAAAGAGTGGCAGGAAGCCTACTGAGCTCTCTTCTCACAATATATCACCAGCAAAAGTTTTAGAGATAGCCTGTTTTCAAAAGACAGAGAGACAGCAAGACAGAGACAGAGATCTATCAAAGCAAAAGCATTTAGGGCCAGATTATGAAGCCTTTACTGAAGTTGTTGAGCACTTACATGTCAAGTCCCATTGACTTCAACTTCTCATTAGCATGAGAAAGAGTTGCACAGTTTGGCCTTTAGTGAGATAGTAGGCTTAAAAAATACACATTTGTCAAATTTTAGCTGAAGCATCTCACTAACACTAATTCTATTCAGACTAGCCAGCTAAAAGAAAATGGAATAAAGTACCTGCATGTTTTTTTCTATGCAGTTGTGTACACAGGGGTGAAATCCTGTTCAATTTAGAGAATATAACTTCTAGTCTAAGATTAAAAAAAAGAATCACCGTCTGCTGCATTTTCTTCCTTGAATGCTGAGCCAATCTTTCTTAAACTCATTATGATTTGGATTCAGTTTCTGAAATATGCACAGATTTCACAGGTATTCTGAAATATTTCCTATCTATGTATAGAGAAACAAGTCTTACCAACAACTGAATATTTTTGGGCAAAAACTGCCTTCAATAAGTTTGCACTAGGAGAAAAATCTGTTTCTTGACAGAAAAATAAACTACAGAGGGCTTTCCTTCATTCAGTGTTAGTAAGAATTAGTTATTTCCTAAATTTACGAGGATTTCAGAATTACATGATGCAGGTATGGTTTTTTAAAGCTGCTCAGGCAGTGAAAGGGAAGGTGCTGATTCAAGAGCTCTTTTCTGTATATTCTTGAAGCTATTATGCATGCCAGACAAATTACACACCAGAGGCTGAATGTGTACTGGGATAGTCAAACATTTCAGGGTCCTCCTCTCTTTCAGTAAACCTGTGTTTAATACATTAACACAATTCAGGACTATTTTGTCCTTTGAGGATTTCCATAATTGTTTTGGAAGGTCAGTGTACAGTTCCAGCTGGTTTTAGATGGAATCCAATTGTATCTAAAGATACAATAACACAGACATGGCTCTAGATCAAAAAAAAAATTGATATAATTGTTTGTCTATGGTATTTAAGAGATACTGGAGAAAAGAACCATGCAAATTTCAGGGTGGCGATGGGCTAGGTAATATAAGTTTGATGCTACATGATTTAATTATTCCACCAGTGTTTTTCCTACACTTCTTCACTTGTTGCTGTTAAAGAACAACAACATGTCTCACTATGTCTGTAAATCTTGCTCTCTGATTGTTCTGGAGAGATGGTTTCTCTGCCTCTGCAATCTGGCTTTCAAAAACACTTGTTTCGCACCTGGACTCTCCAAAGGCAGAAGGAAGTGACAGCATTTAAAAGCATAAGGGCAGCGCCTATTCTACTAATAATTTCAAAGCTGAACAGGAGTCTCTAAGTATTGAAGAAAATGAACTTGTAATACACAAATGTATTTTACAAAGTACAGAGGATTAGATTAAACCACAAACCCTTGTAAATAGGGGAGTTGTACCACTGATTCCACCACAGGCCAGGATTTCATCCTCATAGTATCCCATAAAAGATTTATAAATTCCCTCCTCCATATAATCTGAGCCTGAACTGTCCTCATTAACAGGAATGATGCACCTTGTACTGTAAAGACTCAATATTCTTACCCAAATGGAAACGAAGACAGATTTGGAGTGGGAAGTGTAGTGCTACAGCACTGTCAATCCCATCCCTAAAACTCTACACGGTGCATTTTTTACAGATATACCCTGGGACTGGACAAGGACTGTTTTATCTGCACAGATCCTGCCCTTGTCATTGTCCTACCTGAACCGTGTCAGAATATTCCTCACAAGAAGGTGGGTATATGAGGTTATATAGGATAATGTAGGAAATACTAGGAAAAGAAAGGCCATCTATATTTTCGGATGCCTTCTTATCCCAGGCTTGACCTAGAGGCAGCACAAGAAAGCTACAGTCCATGCCAGAAGGATTGCTTGGTTTTAGCAACAGTCATCTAGTGTCTGGGGGAGAGATGTATGAGGGACAATGGCATCTGAACCCAGGCTTTTTAATTTTACACAGTACAGTTCATAAAATCCACCCATCCTGAGAAAGAGTAATCTATGTGCCTCCCAGAATAATTTATAGCAAGTCCTACAGTAGGACAGACACAGTTCATTAGTTCAAGTATGAAATAAATTATGTTTTAAATTTTGAACTGACCCATAGTACATCTATGACAAAAGACAGGTGTATTAGTGTGGCATTTTAAAGCACCATGGTTTATGTTATTGTAGTGTTTCACAGCCAGCTGACAAGTACGGCAGTCACGTATGCTCCAGAAATTTGGGGAGGACAAAGCAGCTAGGAGATGAAAACCCTCTGTTGTTCAATGCTCTGAGTATAAAGAAACTGAATGCAAAATATTTCAGATTCAGTCCTTTACTTACCATGTACACCAAGAAACTGTGAAACTGTTCTTTCAGGAAATAGCCAAGATGTTTTATAGCTACTGCACATTTGTTGCCTGTGACAATTGGACTTAATCCAGCACCACAAGATTTGTTAAAAAAATCATTACTTTGATGACAAACATGCTTACTAGTATCATAAATTGGTGGTGATACTTACCTTCATCTTAATAAAAACTATGGGAGGTGTCAGCCTGTTTTCTGATATGTGGGAGCAAATTGTGCATTTTCAGTTGATTTGAGCAGTTGACATAGCAAACCACAGGTTTTATTCCAGTCTTTGGTTTAATTGGAAGCTTTCAGCATGTACTCTAGAAGTGTGGGAAAAGGACCTGTTTTTCAGAGTTCTGCCTCTTCTAGTTATGGAGGTTTTCACACCTTTACACACAGCAAGTCTTTTAAGGCTGTTGCCAACTTCAGGACAGTTAGCAGATAAGGGAGGCCTTAGCAAGACTGACTGTCTAGCTCAGCTCTGCTCAGGGTGAAGTGCAGAAGTAACTCATGCCACTCTGGCTACAGTTGGTCGTAGGGGAAGAACTGTGCAATTCTGTCCTCATCTTTTAATTTCGATTTTTTTTTTTCATATTCTTGACTGTTGCTGGAGTCTGAAAGCTAATTTGAGATTACGAAATAAAAAAACCCCACACAATAGTATGGGAGCTTGCTGTATTCCACACACACAATCCTCCACCCTTGTCTCCTCCCTCCCCTGTTAAAGTAGCTATCTTGCTAGATAAGGTTGGAGGGTATTTTTGGTACATTCACAAATCACTCAGGGGATGAATGAGCTTATTTGCTCCAAGTGGTGAAAGTTCAAAGTATTTCATTTATGCTAACAGTTCATTAATGTAGCCACTTATGTGTGCTAATCCCACTTATTAAGCCTCCCTGTCTCCTATTAATAATAATATAGCTAAATATGAGATGTTTCAACAAGGTTATTCACACTTTCATATATAATTATGCTTGATATAGGTATAGGATCTCGATAATAGTCTTCCTTTTCACAAAGTGTTTAATCTAAATAGAGCTTGGAGTTCCACAAATTGCACTAGGTGCTGCACAGGCTATGTTTGGCTGAAAGACTCCCATTGCTGAGCTGTCTGCAGAGTTCTTATCTCCAAAATCCCCGGATGAGTAGAGAAGTGCTGTTATCTTTCCCGAGCAGATAGAAACCTGTAGAGCAGAAAAACAAAGGAGCAGAACCCACAAAAGCACTTACACAACTTAATGGGTCCCAGGACCTTCAAGCAAACTCTGGGAGTGAACAAAAACCAGTGAACTTTGCAAATGAGATAGGCAGAGGACCTGAGTGTCCTATTGCCTATGTGAGACCTTCAGCTAGTATACAGAGAGTGGCCATTTCCTTCTTTAGCTGTGCTTGAGATGTGAGCAAATTGCCTGTACCTTGAGAGATGATTTAGACCAAGATAGTTAGACCCTGGCATTTGGTCACAAAACACTGACCGGTTCTCCATCAGCTATAATGGGACCACAGTCATTTTGCAGGCCCTTACATTTATGTGTCTTTATTTGCAAACTATAGCCTCTCCATCAAGACAATCTAAAACAGAATCAGGAATTCAGCTTGGGCTTTTCAAGGACAGCCACAAAACAAGGCACCCTACTGATACTGGTAGGGTGAAATCATGTAACCTAACACTAAGGATTGACTATCAACCCGGTATTTGCCCGAATTATATTAGAAAGTATTTTAAAATGAAAGATCACAATAGAAGTGATAATCCAGGCAATCAGATGGCTCTTCGCACGTTGCTGCTGATTCATAACACCAACTGGGAATGTTTCAGTCAGGCTGATTTAAGTAAAAAACACTGACCAGCTACCTGCTCACACATAACCAAACCCCTCTATGCTCCTCATCAACATTTTCCCCTGCACATTCCCCCACCCTCCTTGATCCTTCCCTTTCTCCACTCTGGTCTCCCTCCAGATAATCAACAAACCCTTAGTTATTTTTCCCATTAGTTCCAGTTTTCCTATATCTGTATCCAAATTTGGTATTTTTGATACAGTTACTCAGGTAATCTTGACCTTACATGGTTTTACTGATATCGTTACCTAGGTACTGCTGGCACTGCAAGTTCCTCTCCCCAAAAGACGCCACAACTGCCCTCCAATTATTGTGAAGTTTGGCCGCCCCTCATGCAACTCACCCTTAACCAACTGTGAAACACAGCCAGCCTTCACAGCACTATTTGTAACTTCTGACAGCTTCTCACTCTGCTCTTCGTTATGTCCCACAACATAATGTCTCATGTCATGTTCAATTAGATGAACCTCGAGCCCAGTCATCTCCCCGCATACCTTACACTTGGCTGCTTAGCTTTTGCTTAATTGGTCCCTAAGCCTTACCTTAACCATAAAACTTACTTAGGGATTTTGCTTTCTCCTGAAATTTAGTTCCATGGAAATGTTTATATTTTCTCCTGTTGTATTTTAAAATAAGCAAATGATGTTTGATAAAAGCATAACTTAATGGCACATTCATTAACTGCAGCTGGAATATTTTGATGTTCTGATGGCAAACACCATTGGTTGTCTTTTTTTCTGGCATATTTGAATGTGCCATAGTTTATGTTGTCACCCAGGACCATATCTGTAATTAAGAAGACCTCTAAAGGTCTCCACTGTCTGTGCTGAAGGCACCTACAACAACGTAATTCAAAAGTGTTGTTTGGCTCAGAAAAAGCAACCATTCTCTCTCCAATGGTTAGTAGATGCCTAGGAAAGAGGAAAAGAGGACTGGTGTATCATACTTTCCCCAAGTAACCTGCAACCACTAACTAATTCTGAGTTCAAGGGATTTACCGAGACTGATGGTACATGTCCATTCAGTGACCTTTAAAGAATCTTTCTTCCAAACACTTGTTGGTCTGCCCTTGAACTCTCATAAATTAGCTGAGTCCAGAATACATTGCCAAGGATATCTCCACAAGCCTTACTCACATTGCAGGAAAAACTTTGGGGTTGGAGCCTTTTTTTGAACTTAGCTCATGCCAGCTTCATTTGCTGCCAGCAGTTTCTTCTGTTGTACAAGTGAGCAGTCATTCCCCACCTACCCTGTCCGTGCTCTGGTCTGGTTCTACAGACCTTGATTGTAGGTTGTCTCTTGTTCAGACTGAGGAATTCCAGGCTCTTTTTTTTCCTCAAATTCCTCAAATATATGCCTCCTTGTTCCTTAAACACAGAAGCCATCCCACCTCATCTTTGATCACCCTTGTTGTTCTTTTTGAGAAGAAGAAAGTTTTGGGAGTTGTGTGTGTGTGTAGTGAGAAAAAAAAGAGGAAGAAGAAAAAGAGATCCTAAAGAATCATTTTGTATTCAGTCTGAGTTAGAATGGCAAGAGAGAAGAGGATTATGGAGTGGCATAAGTAATGCTCTCTGGTTTGTTCTCTATTTGCTTTCTAATAATTAAGAATGCTTTTGCCTTTTTTTTGACACCAGTGCTGAGCTAATATTTTCATACATCTATCATAGCCCCAGATCTCACTCCTGAGTGGTAACAGTAATCTCAGATCTCGTCATTTTCCTTTAGAACCTAGGATTCTTCTCTCTACATGCATCACATTTTTGTCTGTGTATATTAAATTTTATATATTTCAGTTGCCGCAGTTGGTAGGCAGCTCTGAAGATTTAATAGCAAACCAAGATATGTGTTTTCTGATTACATTTTGTTCAAATTTAAGAAGTTACTCTTTCTAGCAATAGATGTTTTGAGATCTTAGAAGCTATTACAATGGAACGACTGCCTTAAATATTATCAGATGTTAAGGAGGAATATTGTTTTACTTAGTTACTTCTTTCCCTACTTGAGAAGCTTGTGCCTTTTGCTTCTATGTGCTAGAAGCCATGTTGGCTCTGTTTATTTTCCTGTCAATGTACCAGCAACATTGGTGGTACTGTCAAAAGGAGGATGAGCTGTGAAGAGTTTATTTTGCCAATACCTTGAATGCTGGCAAATAGTGGCTATTTTTGAGATGGGTTATGGCATATCAACATACCCTTGTTGTTCTGGTGCCTCTTACTTTTATCCCCAGCTGAATAGTTGATTTCAAAAATACTTACATATTTAAAAGCAATGAGAATAACAGCAGTCAAATACTAGGTCAGTTCCATAATCTAAGTTGCTTTTAGTTCTATTTAAAATTGAAACATACCCTCTAAAAGTGGTACAATTTTCTATAAGCAAAAAAATACAGAAAAAAATTATAAACATGCATTTAAGAAAAAAAATCTGTGCTTCATTTGCCAGCAGTAAAGTGTTCCTACCACTCAATATGCATTATTTGAAAACTCTTCTGTGCAGCATCATCAACAATGTTTACCCAAGCATGATGATTATGATAAATTGTTCCAGGGACTTCATATCTATTGTGCTTGTAGGTCGACACTTGCTGTAATAAGGCAGCCACCAGATTCACAATGAAAGAGAAAAAAATTGGTAAATGTGATGTCAACATAGGCAATACTGTTTGATTTGATCTGCGAGTGAGCCAAACAAACTTGCTTTTGGCTGGAATTGACCTAGTAGATCTCAGTTTTATGGCTGGTTGCAGGGAGGATTTACTTATTTATTAATTTATTTACTATTAAATGGGCTATTGTTAAAGCCTGCCACATACATAGGAACTGTCTGTTTACCCTACATGACCAAATGTTTGAGTCTATGCATGCCTTTAATACATAGCTTAACCATGCACTGGAGTTTTCCAGTTTGGCTTGCTGGTTTTGTAAATACACATTTCGGTTTTACTTGTCCAAATTTCCTATCAGGATGTACCCTGTCTTTAAAAAGAAGGCAGCAGAAAAAGAGCCTTTTAATCATCACCACCACTGAAAACAGTGCCTTATTCTGCAGTTACTGATTGAAAGAACCTTCTTCACTGTGATAGAAAACTTTTCTTTACACTCCGTAACGAGAGCTTTACCGGCAGTAAGAGCCGGAGGAGAAGGGGACCCATGAAATGGTTACTTGTAAACACAGTTCACTGCATGGGTGACATGAAAGACAGTGGGCTTCCTAAGTTTCTCAAAGTGGAGGGCCAAATTCAGTGCCTGGATAGGTGGTAGAGAAGCCGTGAGAGGCTTTGCACCAGGCTGCCACCATCCCCGGCATTCAGGCAGACCGGCTTCTACCTGCCCCTCCAGAGAAAGACGAGCAAAAATAAGACTTCCCAGGAGGTCATACTACCCTGTGTTTGGGGACTGGGAGGGGAATTGGATGTTAAATAATTTATTCCTGCCCACTCTTCATTTATCGTTTCAGGAGTTCACCTTACCTGTCTCTGTGGGAAACTACTGTGTTGCTAACAGGTAACCATGCAGTGAGATGATAATACTAGTGTGGTCATAGCTGTGCTTTGTGTTCCCAATTTTACATTTAATAATCCAAGCAGAAATGAATAGGAATGCTAAACAGGAGTGTGAAATATTATTTTCATTTTCTCTGTTGCTGTATAGCAGGAGGGAAAATAACCCAATGCCCCTAGAGGCATATCCATTTGTCTAGAACATTGGAAGGGATTTGCAGCTGGAGTCAGAGCATTTTACAACATGGCCATGCCTCTCACAGAGCTGAAAGCACAGTCAGAAAGTCAGCCACTGGTGCACACAGATAGGTTTCATGTGGAAAAATAGCACCAACCTTCATGGAAAATGTTGGAATCGCTTGTTTGCAACAGGTGTTGAGGAGTAGTAGTGGGTGTTGAGTAGTAGTGTTGAGTGGTAGATTGCAGAGAGGTAAATTGTGACTGAACAGCCACAAATGAGTATGAAGGAAATGTAGACAAATTTGACTCGGTGCTCATGTACACGTATATAAAACCAGTTTGTTCAAAGTTTGCATTTCAGCCCATCTTTGCTTATTTTTCATACTCTGTAACCACTCTGCTTGTTAAGTAGTGGGGTTAGAAGGTCATTCTTCAGCAGATTTAACAAGGGGCAGCTGTTTTGACACTGAAGGAATCAGCCAGGTACAGGCTGGTTTTGCCAGAAGAGACAGAGTTTGTAGAAAGATACAGTTTTTATTTCAAGATCAGCTGATAAAGCTGGGAGAAACAGATACCTAAGATTTCTCGCCCAGAAACCTTTCATTTGATCATCTGCTTTGCCAGAAGATGTGGTATTGAAGCCTTTTCCATGGCTAGGCCAGACAGATAGTTGCTTAAAAGGACAGGTTTAAACCATGCTGTCTTTAGTGCATCTAACAGACCAGTTCTTTTCAACTGGTTCTTACTGAGAAGTAAAATAATAAAACTAGATTATGTGAATAGATTTTGTCTCTCACCTAGTTCTTCCAAGGGTCTGATGGCACCTGGCTGCTACCAAACTGTCAAGTTCTGATCTCCTTCTGAGAGGAAAACATACACCATCTACTGTCCTTGGGTTTAACTTCGAAAAGCAGTTGAGTTATATCTTCTGTTTAGCAAAGGGCCAAATAAGAGGTTCAATGTCACTATTTTTCTTGTCCTTCTGTGTTCTTGGAGGCAACCGAATGAGGAAAGTAATGGCTCAGACCGAACCCCAAAATGAAAATAACACTACACAGAATGCAAAAAAATGGAACTCCCTTAAAATATGAAAAAAAAAGTCTTTATTTATTTGTTAATAAATGTTTAATGATCTTGAAACTCTAACATGCCAAATAAAATTGAGGTAGACAAAAACACTGGCTTTACTTTCATTTTGTATCTTAATATTACCAAAAAAAAAGGTTTGAGATCCTATGCTAATAATCATCCATGCAAAGGGACGTTTAATATTAAATACTCATGGGAAGAAGTTCTGGAAAAAAAACAGTACTCTAACCAGAGAGATCTGATACATTTGACTTCAGCATGACACTTAACGAATTTGGGTTTTGGTTTTGTATTATGTGTCTACATGATATTCCTAATGATAGGAGTTATAACTATTGCCAGGACAACACACCTTTTGCACACACCTTTTTAATGTTTTGAATTTACATGTGGGTTTCTCCAGCAAATTAGAATCTAAAGGTGGAAGTCCACCAGATTCTTTGTTAACGTACTGTACCATACATATCGAGACATACTGGTGGTATAGCCTTCATATAGGAAAGAAAGAAAAATAAAAGCTGCATGTAAACCCAAAAAAGGATTTGACAAATATCAAAGACAGCATTGAAAATGAAAACATTTACCACAAGAGAAGAAGATAAATGCAACAAGAAATTGACATTATTCTGAAAGAAAACCATAAGCACTCAAAACAAGCTAGGAAAAAAGCTGAACAAGACATGGAATGACTCACCCTGGAAAATAACAAGATTGTCACACTACAAAGGAAAACACAGTATAAACACTGAGAAGAGGTTCATTTAGACTGAGAAAAATGTAACAATGGATAAAAAGAGCAGATTTGAAGAAAATATTTAGTACCAGATGAGAAGTGTAAAAGAAAGCTGAAATTTAAAGAAATTTGAAAGAAAAAAAAAAAAAAACCCAGATGGGAGAGGCTTATCAAAAGGGGAAAATGTTAACAGGGACCAGTTTCTCATCAAGACTTGCTAATGTTCCATAAAAGGACAAGTAGAAATATTGTGTAATGGAGCAATGAAAATAAGTCATATTTTCATTCCTAAGTCATCAATAATAGTAAGTTTTAAAGAAATAGAGATCTGCAATGTTAACTAGAAGTCCTTTTCATATCTGCTTGCTATTGTATCACGTTGTGGGTTATTTATACTTCGTATAGGAGAAAGAGGAAGCAGTAATAGAAATCATGTTGTGTTAGAGCTAATGAATTGATTTGCTTGACAAAATTCCTTATTTCCAAATTAATTTTAGTGAATTTGGCTTGACACAGCACAAGCTAAAATGTCATGACATGACAGCTAAAGGTGAAGATGAACAGTGTCACCCTACCACAGCCAAGCATTTCCTAGACTATAGAGAGCGCTGTTCAAAGCAGCTGTAAAGTACTATCACATCAGGATATTATAATTTTATACTTATTCTGACCAGGTATGCATAAGCACTACCTAAAAGGCCAGAGATTAACCTTCTAATCCATCCTTATTACCTCATTATTACAGGCTATAAAACTGCAGATGGGTTAGTGCAGACATTTGTGGTCATGTTTTAAGGAGACTAAATTCTTGATGTAAAGGTTTCAAATGATGAAGAGTCTAATACGTTCACTGGTCATCTGTCCTAAATGTTTATCGTTCACCTTGTAAAATATTACAGTGTATTACCTACTGGAAGTGAAAGTTAACTATTGGCATAACGACCACGTCAAGACCAGATTCTCTCTCTAGTGGAAAACTGTGGAAAACTAGGAAATGGTTGCGCAACTTCTGAACGCAGTGCTTGCCCTTCGGTGTGGGTGTGTTCATGATGGGCAATTTGTTCATGGTATAAATAAAAGGGAATTCTTAAAGAAACACTGTAGGAAAGGGAGCACACTGACCTATCTAAAGCTTTTCCAGCACCTACCCGAGTAGGTAACGACGTCAGCAGCTGTTGGAGGCGATCCTTTAGCCTTGTCAGACAGCCGCAAAGCTTTGGCCACAGCTGAGCACCTGGAGATGAAAAGGCACCAAACTGCTCAAAAGTTGGCCCCCACTAGGACGGAGGGGGAATGTGGAAGCTGCTGCAAGCTCACGTGTACTCATGAGCAACGCAGCTAAGTTACATCTACCTACCAGCTTGAGAGGAAACCCAAGTGGAGGTATAGCCCGAGCACCACGCATTACTGCAGTCCTGCGGGCATTGGCTTGACGCTGTATAATAGTACCTATACGATTGCTATGCAATACTGTATAATTCTTATTCCCACTGAGAAACTAAGCCAATTGCACAATGGTGTCAGAGCTGGAGTTTCTCTCAAATATATTATCGACGGGTATTAGTTTTTTGTGTCGCATATGCATATCAGTGTGTGCATGTTTGCATGTGTATGGGTTTGGAAATCACTGCAGTTGTTTCCTGGCATCTAGGTTCTTTCAGTAACTTGAAAACCAGCTGACTAAAATCTTTAACAACATTTTCCCTTAGGACAATACTAAAATATTTTTTTATTGGTGGAGTTCAGCACACGGAACTTGTTTCTTCCTGTGATACCGGAAGTCCGTTTCACAAGAACCGTCATTCAAAGTTCATCCTTCTCCTAATGAACCAACCTCTATTGTATGTAAACTCCGTAGTACCCTGAAAGATGCTGACCTTGCATGAGAAGACACGTCTGCAGTCTGCTTTCCAAATACAATCAACTGCTCGAGCACCTCGGCACTTTCTCCTCTAACTTTTGTTCACTCAGAAGTTTCCAATTTCCTTCACGTCAAGATAGCTCCTCATGTCCCAAACAGCCAGGTAGAGCAGGCAGACATCGAAATGAAAAACTGACACAGGAGTTTCTTCTGTTTTCCTTGAAGGACCAGCTGGCAGAAGCAGCTCCTATGCTTGAGGACCAAGAGGCACGGTAGAGCAGGGTACCTATAAAGCACCAAGTGTTTTTACACTTAAGTTGCCCACCATTAGAAGTCCCATCACATCCGTGCTGGCCAGACAGATGGTTTCACTCAGATGGGAACAGTATCACAAGCACAGAAACCATTCACAAGGCTACTGGGCTGCCCTTTGGCGGACCTGGGATGAAGTGGAGGATCGCGCGTGTCATCTCATCCTCCCCAAGCCCAGAGCGTTTGTCAGGGGCGCTTCTAGCCCCCCACCCGCCTTTTCACACAGGGACACCCAAGAGGGCTCAGCGCAGCACGGGAAGGCTGCGGGGAAGGCAGGCCCACCCCGTCCCGTGGCACCTGGTGTTTCTTTCCCTTAATTTTTCACTTCTTGTTTGGGTAGTTCGGGGCGGGTTTTGGGTTTTTTTTCGGGTCGTGTTTTGTCTTCCCGAAGAAACGGTGCCAGTGCCTGCGCCCTGACCCACTTCTAGGGCGGATAATGATATCCTGCTGCTCCAGCCCCCTTCCCCCGCTCCCCCCTTCCAGTTCCCAGGGAGCACGTACCCTCCTCTCCGCTTCCCGGCTCGGGCAGCAGACCGCAAACGCCACCTACTTACGGGCCGGTGCCGCTTCCCGGCCCCGCCGGGCTCCCCGCGATCACTCTCCCCGTTCCCCGCCGCCGTGAGCGCTTTGCACAATCCGGCCCCGAGCCCACCTTTTTTTGCCTTTTAACGGGGCTCCTCCGCCGAGGCGCTCGGCGGCATCCCCGGGGGGGGGGGGGGGGGGGGGCTGCCCCGGCCCCCGCGTCCCCGGGGTCGCACCGGCCGGCGCCTCACCGCGCTGCCCGCCGAAACCCCAGACACCCCACAGCCGCCCCCTCCCCTCCCGCCGTCGGAATAAACTTTTCTTCGCAGGCCGCTGGGGGGGGTGGCGGGCTGTCCCGGGGGGGCTGCCCCCGCGCGGAGCCGCTCTACCCCCGCTTTGGCCAGGCGATGCCCCCCCCCTCCCCCCCTCGGTCCCCGGTTTCCTCCCTCCCGCCTGTTGGGTGACGAGGGTTGCGGGGGGGGGGGGGGGGTGTGGGGGTGGGTGGTCTACCCCCTCCCGCTCGCGGGCGCGCGCGCGCACACACTACCCGCCCCCCCCCCCCCCCAGGCACACAACGCACACGCACACAACACACGCGCGCAGACACACTCACACGCGCGCACACGTGCGCGCCCGCCCCGCAGCGCGCGGTCTCCGCCCCCCCCCCCCCCCCCCGCGCCCAGACACACAGACACACACACACACTCACACACTCACACACACACCGAGCGCACACACGCGCAGCCGTGCGCACACACACGCACCCCCTCCCCCCCCCCCCCCCCCCGGCACACACGCACACCGCCGCGCGCTCCCCCGCAGGCACTCCCGCCCTCGGCAGCGCGGCCGCTCGGCGGAGCGCGGGCAGCGGAGCGGAGCGGAGCGGAGCGGAGCGGAGGGCGGGCGGCCCCGGCGAGCCCCCCGCGATGCGCTGAGCCGAGCGGCGGCCCCGCCAGCACCCAGCGCCGCTGATCCCGCCCGCCCGCGGCGTGGGGGCGGCCGCCGGGCGCGGCCGCGGCGCGGAGCCGGTTCCCCGGTGGGGAGGGGTGCAGCTGCCCGCGGAGGCAGGCAGGCAGGCAGGCAGGGAGGAGGCTGAGAGGCAGTCGGACAGGCAGGCAGACGGGAGGAGGCTGAGGACGATTTGGACATGCTCATTCTAGGGCGCTTGGTTGCCTGCATCCAGCTCGTCTGTATCCTCAGAGTGGGTGAGTGATGCCTGCATGAATTCCTCTCTGCGTTTCAGGACAACTTTTCTCCCCGGGCTCCGGTGGGCTTTCCTCCCTCTCACCCCCCTTTGCTTGGAGCCGCAGGTGCAGTCGCCGGCTGCTCCACACCGTGGAAACACGCTGCCAACACCACGCGTGGGCTCGTTTCCCCTACCCCTTTTTTTTACCTCAGCCGCCCGCTGCCGGGCTCCGCCGATGCGCGGTACCCCCACGCCACCCGCGGCACCGGCGGGTCGCTCGGAGCGGGGAGAGGATGGGGGGGGTCGCCAGCCTCGCCCCCTCCCTCCCCCCCCCGCCTTTGCTCCCACAGCGGTGTCCGGCGCGGCGCTCCGCACGGCCCCGCACCCGCGGGGGAGTGGGAGTGCGCCTGTGGCTGGCGGGGCGAGTGGGGGGAGGAAACCCCCGCCGAGCGGGTCGAGCTCCTCTGCGGAGGCGGGATGTGAAATTTTACTTTAGCCTCTGCCATGAACTGTTCCGGAGAGAACCGGGGACGGGGGCAACATCTCCGTCCGAAACCTGACTCGCCCGCCGAGAACGGGCGACGCCGGTGGCTGCCCTGAGGCGAGGTGCGGCTGCTGCCTCGAAAAGCGAAACACAAGCCGCTCATTCACGTGGGACCCTGCCTACAGAATATGGATTCATAGATAGATTTTAGCAGGACTACTTACATAACCCAGTTCGTTTTCAGCTCATTCAGAGCTGTGCAACTGGAGCGCATCCTAAAAATCACGCGGCGCTCTGGTACTCGGTGTTATTATTACTATAACCGGCGTGAGTCAGTTGATGCTGTTGGAAGCGCCGTCTTAAATACTTCGTCAAATAAGTACTGGGAGCTTAAGTAGCGGGCTCTGTGTCGTATCGAACGATCGTTTTGAATTTATAAGCTGCTGTCAAGTAGGTCACTAGAAAATACTGGTTGTTTTCTTGGATTTAAGCGTGAGGAACTTGGGAGATTCAGCTCATTATGTACAAAACCAGTTTTACAATAGATCTCTCGTGATAAAGTAGGCACTAACCTACATTTTTCACCCAATAGGTGGTGCTGCTTCTGAAACCGTGAAGCTCTGTAAACAAAGATCGGTGTTAGGTTACTCGGAGTGAAAGCGTTTCGTACCGAGTTCTGCTAGTTAGAGGAAATTACTTTTTAAAATTTGGTCGCGTGAAAAATATTTTTACCTCCTTTCTGAAAGTATAGTGGAATAATTCAACTATAAATGTGATGGATGTAACTGACCTTTAATTAAAATGTATGATCTTTGTAAGGGCATTAATAGCATTTTAATGGCACACTTAAACTAACCTATTTCTAAAACCAGGGTGCTTATTCTAATACAATTCTCTTATACTAGTTTGGCAAAGAATGGCCTGTCGTAAAACTTTTGATAAAGTTTTCATAGCATCTTTCTTACGTTACCAACCTGCTTCCTAAAATCAGACGCACTCCCAAGACTATTTAAAGGACAAAATTATCAGGTGTTTGTGTATGTGTGTGGAGGTATACAACAATACGTGAGTACAGATCAAGTATACCATGATATGATCATAAGGTAATACAACACAATTCAATTTTGGAGACCAACTTCAATGTTCAGTTGCTCCTACCACCTTGCAAGCAATGCAAGGTATAAACATAACTTTTTTAATGAAACCTATGGGGGTTTTAATAATTTAATCTCATGTCTTTTTAGAAATAAGGTGGGTTTGTATAATGTGATATTCAAATACATTGTGTGCATGTGTATGTTATATTAATGAATTTAAAAGATCTGTCAGGATGGGAAAACAAGGTTTTTTACTCACACACGAGGTATATTATAAGTGGGGCTACTTTTTTTTTCCTCTGGACTGATACACTATTGTTTTCAATAGTGACCTGAAGGGGACACCCTTTCTAGATGTGACGGATGATTTGGTCTCAGTGGTGGTTTATTCTGAAGACTCATGAGCTAGGCTGCTCAGTGTATTCAATGACGTGATTGTTCCCAAAAATGAATACCCTGTACAGGTTATTACACTGATTTAATCAGATTTCATTTGAGTATGTTCCTCTCTGAGTATCTTTGCATAACTAAACATGCTGTCATCTGATAGTATTAGTTCATAGGAGTAAATATTTTGTTAGAATTTTGGCATTATTTCCTTTTGGTTTTTCATTAAAAAATAAATGATTGCATGCTACCAGTGTATGGGTCCTAGGGCTTGGTGAGAGAGGAGGACTGGGTCAGACAGGCTGGCTCTTACCATTAGGTATTTCTGGTACGGAAGAAACCAGACCCAGGGCTCTCTGAATGGGACATTGCTGAAGAGCATGGCAGTCTGCCTTTGCATTCTGGAGACTATGCTTACTAGTTCGAGGCTAGGCAACATGTAGATCCTGGCCTCATTTGCTTTCAGTTTCAAAAAAATGTTTTTGAGTTCTCAGCTGGTCACGGACAGAGCTTTACAGGAGGTCCCTTCTAATGAATCTGTTTGGGAGGTTTGCTGTTGCCTCTAGGAGGTTCAGCAGGAAAATCTCAGCCTCCTATGTGTTCAGGAAAGAAAAGGCGGTCAAATCAACCTCACTGAAGAAAAACCTATTAGAGCAGACGGAGGCAAAAAGTTCTTTTGGGAATGACAAGACAGTAACAGTTCGTTCTCTGTGTTATTGAAGAAATGCTTAGGGGCTCGATTCTAATATCCCTGCAGAGATATGAATAGCACCTTCCTCCACACTGTTACTGAAGCCAAGTACTGATGTAATTATTTATGGAGCAGGGTATTATCTGAGTATTCTCAGTGAGTGCCATTCAGTGAAGTTCAATGGAACTACTTGTGGAGCGAGATGCTATTCAGCCACAAGTGAAGGCACATGAGAAGTCCTGTGTGATTGATTATTTGTGGATACTACTGTGTAGTTAGAATACAGATTTCCTATGAAGTTCTTTCTGTTACTAAAATTAAAGGAAAAAAAAAAACCCACTCTGTGGACAATTCACTTGCTTTTTCTCATTTTTGTTTTAAATGAGAAGTATATGAATCTGTAATCTTCAGCCTGCATATATATCAGGCTGAAGATATTCTTTGAAATTCTGCCCCGGCTTACTGATGTGTTCCATGTAACCTCCTGAAAGTCAGTGGGGTGTGCCCTTTTTGTAGCTTTTGTCTCATTGTGGTTATGGAAAAAATACCTGGAGTCTTTTCAATAAGTAGACTATTTATGAATCTGTGTAGGCAAGAAAATGTTAATAGAAAAAGGAACATGTTTTAACAAATTACATTATAGTTGTGGCTAGATTTGAATCAAAGAGGTGTAAATATTTAGGCAAGACTTAAAAAATATTCCCTGCTCTCACTAGCAAAATGTATGGATAATTTTCCTCAAATAATGTAGAAAGTCTCTCCAAAATTAGCTCATCCACACCTTACTACTATCACTGTCTGACCTCAGCTAGGGTTTTGCCTTTCAAAATGCAGCTAATTAAACTGTGAATTGTTTAATTAGTTGTGTCTCACTTTAATTTTTCACTATCTAAAAAAGATCTCTTTCATTTTTAGTTTGTTTCTGGCATCCCAGTACCATGACTTTACTCACACAAAAGTAGTAACGTTTCCCTAACTATTCTAATTTTTCTTACACAACAGCTGACATCAGGACTGTGTTTCCAAGCTAGCAGACAGCATACATCTCACTACCAACAAGAAAAGCAACTTCTCTGCGCTCTTTACTGGATGGCCCCAACTAATAATAACGAGAATCTGAAAGACAGCATTGGCTCAGCTTTCTAAATCGAATCACACTTTCTGTTCATGCTCATGGCCACATGCTTAGATACAATAAGCCCTTAGACTATTAAAGGACTATGGGATCAGATCCTTCTTTTTTGCACTAGCCTCTTATTTTAACAATATTTTTGCAGGCCAGATACTTGGCATACTTCAGGCTCAGTTACATCACAGTAATATTACTGTATATTATTTTTAATGCTTTAGCATATTCTACACTTAAGACGACATGTTCCTATGGATGATGATACATAGTTCCTGTGGAGAAATTTAGTCCTGCCATATCTAAAACATAAGAGCTAAACCAAAACCATCTGTTTTAACTGTATATATTATAACCATCTATATGTCTTGCATTTTTGTACCATAGAGATTGATATATACCAAAATCTAAATGTATAATATGGATTTATTTTAGGTTCAAATACTGGCAGGTATGAAAAGTTGTGCAGAAATGAATGACATTTTAAAAGTTAATGTCAGCGTAACCGAGTATTTATTCAGCACGCTAGTCTGTAGGACGTATCTAAAATAGTTAAAGCTGTAGTTCCAATGTTGAATCAATACAATATATAATGAGAGTTTTCTGAGTTGTATTTGGCATCACTTCATCCCTAAATGTACTCTTCTATCTGAATTCCTGGAGAGAAACTAAATAATAGATATAAAAATAGGGTGGTCATTTGAAAATATTATAATCTGGATTGTAAATCTGGATGTTAATTTATGAATGTAAGTACTTGCACATTTCTTAAGGAAGACGGTTTCCTTCATTTTCTGGGCTCATCATTTAAGTGGTCACTTCCCACTATGAGTTCTCTAATTAGGAATTTAAGGGTGAACAGATTCTGTTCTTTCGCTGACGATTTCAATTCCTCTTCAAACATGCTGTGCTTCTCAGTATTCCCCATAGGGCCTGGAAGTCTGCGGCAGTTCCGGAGCCCCCCGTTCCCATTAAACAGCTCGATTCTCACAGCTTCGTGCACCATTTATATGGCTTTCCTGTATGAGACATCCTTTGGCTATTCAGTAAGCTTCTTTTCCCATAAAGACAAAAGTTACCTTTTTGAATACATGTCAAGGCTTCTGCATTAGAAAGATAAATCAACAGGAAGAAAAGGACTTACAGTATTAAATAAACAAAATCCACTAAATGAAAGATAGCAAATTTTTCAAAGAGGCTGGGACTGTAAATGAAACTTGGCTCCAGCAGGTTGTTGAGGAACTGCTGGCAGCAGAGTACTTTTGTAGGAAGGTATGGTGCAGGTTGCTTGTTGAATACAAATTACTGAAGTTGGTCAGTTCAGTCTTGAGGATCAGGTGGAAATAACTGGAGATTTGAGAAATGAGGTGAGGGTTTATTTTACTTACTTTGCATTGCGGGCTGATACTGTGGCACTGTCTGGTTGAGGTGAAATAATAGACTTTTCAAGAAAACAGGCACTGTGAATAAAGCATCATGGATTATTCCAGATGTGACATGCCTCTCAAAAGCTCCTATTGCCTTCTACTTCTTGCCCATACTTGACTTAGATTTTCTTTGATCCTGCAGAGGTAGCATATTTCACCCTAGAAATCAGTATTTTTCATTACTAATTGAAGACTCCAGGAGCTATTGTTTGAGTTAGCTAATTTCAGAAATCATCGTGGTAAAAGTCCTGTGGATGACAAAAATACTATCCTACATCTGATAAGGAAAGCTCAGCACTGAAAGTAGGATGGCAGTGGAACTTAGGTGCCTGAACCCAAAATTTTAATTAAAAGGGTCCCTAACTCAGCTAGAACCTTTCATGGCTTCCAGGGAAGCTTTCAGGCAGGTACAGTTCCCCTTCTGCATGTGCCTTACCTGACCCTAATTATGTGCATCTCAATGACTATGTCCCTCCTAAGTTTAATTGGGATTCAAACCCAAGTGTTCTTTCAGATGACTTCCCTGATCCCTAAGTCAGTAAGGCTTCCCAAAATAGATGCTGACAGGATCAGGTGTCTTGATCCGACTGCTGCTGCTACTTCTGTTTAAGACAAAGGACAAGGTGATGGCTGTGCCACTTTCTCAGGTTGTGGCCCAGTGACTGAAGCGTTTTACCAAGACAGTCTAGAGAGAAGACCTGTTCTGAGCCAAAGGGATTGGAACCTACATCTCCTGTCTCCAAACTTTAGGTTTTGTCAGATGAGAGGACTCTTCATACTTCTTGCTTAAGATGAAGCATTTTTTTTCTTTCTTTTTTTTTGGAAAGGTCAAAGGCTAGGAATTGCAGGGAAGGAATAAGGAGAAGAACAAATAACATCAGTTATGCTACTGCATAAAATCATAGCTAACCTACTTAAATATTGTGTATCCATATGTTCCTCTCATTTCATAAAGTGCACAGCAGACTTGTAAAAAGAAAAGTAAGAAAATGGCATCAGGGAATATCACAGGTATCTGTTCTGAGGAATGACTAAATAAGCAAGGACTCCCTGTCAAGAACTGTGACAACTTAAGAGGTTGTTTTGTAGAGCATTATGAACTCACGAGTGATGGGAATCTGTTCCTCACTGACTCTTCCAATATAAGAGCAACGGGACAGCAAATGAAGGCAGTAGGACCCAGATTTAAAAACAAATAAACTAAAAGGTTAATTTGTCCTGCAACAGGTGATAGACTTCTGAAACTCTGCTGTAGGTTGCTGTGAGAGCAAAACATTTTGAGAGGATACTGGACAAGATCTTGAAAGAGAAACCTACTGAGGGTTGCGAAGCAGATGGAAGCTGCATCCATTTCAGGAATTTTTGGAGCTGGAAATGGAGCCTGGGAGAGTTTACAAGGAAATTTTCAAGCATATCACACAAGTTTGCCTTTTTCTTACTGTTCCTTAAGCATCTGCTTCAGGCTTTCGGAGGCAGAACTTTGAATTGGTAGGGTAGTACAGCAAGAGAGGAAATACGAGTTCTTATGCCGGCTCCTACTCAGTATTTCATGATCCACTTGCTAAATACAATGCATAAATCACTACCACTGCCTTTTCTCTGGTTGTGCTCTAAAAAGAGCAGGCTTTGCTCATTTATTTGAAAGTTCCAGATACTTAACTCTCAGAAGGGAATTCTAGGCTGCACTTCTGAAGGACCAACCTCCCAAAGGTGGGCGGAGCTCAGATACTTTTTCCACCAACTCAGCATTTTACATCAGCTGTCCTGGGCAGCTGAATAGCATTTGGGCAAGCCAGTTGCTCGTTACTGCACTCAGCTGCCTAGCTCACCTAAAGACAGTGTAGGAGCCTGAACTTCAAGGCTCTTGAGCCTACTGCTAGTGCCTAAAAGGTGGGCCATTCAGCTAAATGCTATTTTGCATCTAGGCTTTTGTCTAAGTCAGGGCTCTTGAATACACCATTTACACTGCACCTCCAGATTCAGCAGCTAAAAAACAGGCTAGACGTGGCTTGGCTACTTGGCATATAAAAAGCAGTATTTCCTTCTCTAGATTTTTATAGCATCCAGTTAGACACACAAGGTAATACTTTTTTTTTCCTATAACCCTTTATGTTTTGCTAAACTTAAGAGACTGTAGTTACCTGGATTTTTTTTTTTTTTCTGTGTGGTGTTGAAATATTAAAGATCCTACTTTGCAGATAGCATTCAGCAATTTATAGTGCTGTATGAAGGTATTAAGACTGCTCACCTGACTAGCGAGAGATTTCATTAAGAGTTTTCAGGAGCAGTATATCTGTTAGTACTTTGGCTCTGAATTGTCATCCTTGTTGCTGAAAGATTTCTAAATACTGGATTATATATAAATATAAAGCAGGTAGCGTTTGAAGAGATGTCTGTCTTCACTGCCTTATTTATGTGTTTGCTGAGATAGGATGACAGTAAAAGCAGTGAAGAGTTGATTAAACAATAACTTCAGAAGGGGTGAAATAAGAGATATCTAGAGTACTTCTACTGTATTGAAATAGCGTTACAAAATTGGTCTTTGAAATGCTGTAAATAAAGGGTGTTACATAAAAATAAATGAAATCAAATTTATCTTAGTGAATGAAGATTCTGTAAATGCCGTAACAGAATTTGACAAAGAATTCCTGACTCATTAAAAATTTCCTTAGAAATCATGACATGTTCTTTAATTGGGACAGATTTGGGTGGGGTTTTTTTATAAGCTATCCAGGCCAAATTAAAATTTTGCTAAAGTAAATGGCAGGATTTAGTGACTTCATTGAGATTTAGACTGGTTTGTATCATAATTCTTCAAAGTACACTTTTCCAAATATAATGCTATTTTTCAAAGCTATCAAAGCCTTGGAAAAGAAGAATTTGTAATGTTCTGCAGGGGCAGCCTATAATGAAGAAACTGAAAGCTTTTTGAAGGCTAAAGCAAGTATTTTGAGGAAAAATTAAGCCTTTAAAATCAGTGTTTAAAAAAAGACTTGATTCTTCAATTGCTTTATATGCTGAACTCCATCATTTCAGCAGAAGTTCCCAGAAAGAAAAACATCTGCTTGCTTAGACTAAATAGCTAATGATCAGAGTAACAGCTGGCTTTATAGAAGTGACCTGATATTACTCCAGGCAATTTATCTTCTAGCTCCATCCTCAAACTGACCAACTGTTTCATCCATTTCTAGCCATTTGGAAAAAATCTTTTTGTTCCAAGTGTGTGTCAGTTGTTCCTATCATTTCCTGTTGTAACTCTTCTTCTGATAGGTGTGTGTATGTATGTTAATTAACAAATTTGGCAGGCTGGGACTTCCTGGGAGGCTAAGGAGCCTTCTGCCAGCCCCCTGGAGCACTGCTGTTAGGTGTGGAGGATGTTTCATGTTACATGGTGCACTCGCCACACAACCCATCCACCCATCATCTGCACACAGTTTGGGGTGAGTCCTGTGTGGGCTGTGACGACCTCTTTCCTTGTAATCTTTGATTTTTGGACAGTAGCTTTGCTTTCATGTATCTTGCAACGTTGCAGAACAGTCCCAAGGAGCCAGGTTCTCTTTGGGTTTTTGTTTTGTGTTGTTTTGTTGTGTTTTTTTTTAACACACCTTAGGTTTTTGTTAAAAAAACCTGTGTAGCACTGTAGGTACACAGATCATAGTAGAGTTACTCCTGGCTCATATTGGTGGAACTGTGCGTGAATAAATCCTGGATGACAGCGAGGAGAAAAAGATCCAGAAGAGCTATTTAAGTTTTAGGATAGTGCTGACACAAACCCAAATGAATATAAACTGGCAATGTGCAAATTTAAGCTGAAAATTATAAGGTTCCTAACCATTACAGCAATGGGATTTTGGAAGGTCTTACCAATGCTATTAGTAGGAGCAAAAAGCCAACCTATTTATTTTTTTAAGAATAGAGTACAATATTTTTTAAAAAAATACATATTTTTTTTGCAAGATCCTGTGGCTCCTGCAATAGGAGAGAACCCCATCATTGATCTAGGAGTTACTGGCAGTGAGTACCATGGTACAGTTTCAACTGTGCTAAATAAGAAAACTGAGCAGTGTGCACCTGGCTGTGCCAGCCAGCTGCCCACTGCTGAAACAACATAAAACAGTCATTCCTCATGACAAACTCATACATTTATAAGCTGAAGTACTGGGGACTGAGTGGTCACTTAGCATCTCCAGTACTACTCAGCATTTCAAAGTGCACTGAGTAGTAAAACATCATAAATCTATCCAGGAAAAGAAATAACACCTAATGTAAAGTCAGGAGACTTAAAAATGTACATTTGGGGTTTAATTATTTTATTTTGAGGCTGTTGACAGTTTGCTATTTTAAGTAAGATTACTTGTATAAGCACAAGGTAAGAAACCTCCTTTAAAGAAAATTATTTGAAATCTCATGTGGTTGTATGACTTCAGGAGCTAGGGGTTTAGTTAAAATACTAGCCATTAGAAGATCTTTGAGAACTGGCAGTGTTCTCGCTTTCTCACATTATACAATAGGAAATTTCAATTCATTATATTTCAGTGTCAAATTTTACATTGGCTGAATTCTGAGGGTATTCCTAGGCTCATCCACCCATTTCTTGTTAATCGTCTCCATGTACTCCTCTCGCATTCTCACATAAATGGTTTTGCCTCCCCAGTAGCCCTGTAAACTCTCTTGTCACCGTGTGCACATTTCTCCAAAGACACAGGCAGTTACATATTTGTCTAATAATGTAAAATTACTCCTGCAACTTTGTAAGGGTCCTCCGTGGCAGGTTTCTACTCCCCTTTTAAAGTGTGTTTCTTACATATCTGATACAATTCCTCTTCACTATTTCTTCCTGTATTTTGTATTATCACTAACTTTCTCCCCTTCTTTATTTGGAATGAAGAAAAAGGGATTAATATTTTGCTTACTGCTTTATCTGAATGGTAAAAAAACCGCAAACACATAAATCAATATAATATGCTTTAGAACTAAACAAAACAATGGGTAAAAAATGTAAATTCCTTATTTTTTTTTTCTCTGTGAGTTTTATTTTCTGCACAGTTGTCTAATCAGTTCATTAAAGGTTTAGTTTTTGGTATCTCTTCATAGAGACAGAAAACAGATTCTGTATTTAACATATATATATTTGAGCAGGGGTCAAGTCAGTATTACATTCAACAGAACTCATTCAGGAATACTTAGACTAGAAATCATTCTTTTAATCCATTAGTGAAAAATGCATCCATACAAAAAAGATTATGGGAAGCTATCCTTTAAACTGAATATTTTTCAGTCTTT
This sequence comes from Astur gentilis, assembly GCF_929443795.1. NCBI lineage: Eukaryota > Metazoa > Chordata > Aves > Accipitriformes > Accipitridae > Astur > Astur gentilis. The sequence goes on along the minus strand of NC_064890.1, from coordinate 25,859,725 downwards.
TCTGGTTTGTGCTGTTTACAGTGGGATTTGTAACACATGAATCGGCAGAGAAAATATGTTTCCGTGTGGCAGTGTTCTTCACTGTGTGGGAAATTCCAACCTTTTTGTGTGAGGTGGTAACACTGTGACACAAAAGTTGCTGAAGATTTGTCTGAGTAGTGGCTGGACTCATGCAGGGAAAGATGACAACAGGAGCAGATATATACTGTTCATGAGGAATATGTGCACATCTTAAATGATCTGATTAGCTTTTGCAACTATTTAAGTGTTTACAGATTCATCATATTAAAACAAATTGCAAGTGCAATTTAGAGCAGATTAAAAATACCCTTATTGCCCTGCTGAATGGGAGGAGACAGGTTCAGCTAAATCAGGTGAAGCTAATAAGGCAGTGATGCATAATGGATAGTTTCAGGTTACATGCAGTGGAGTGAAATAGAAGCAAATGCATATGGAGCAAACAGAAAATGTAGTCTTGTTTTTGGTGAATAAGGTAATATGAATTGATCAGCTTTTTCTAGTATGGTCTACGCGTTCTATTACAGTTGTAAACAGTATATTTGAATAAAATTGTAATCCAGGTTTTCATGGAAAAATTATAATTATTGAGGGGTTTTTGCTCATTAGTTAAAGAATTCCTTCGATGTGCAAGAGTTTTTCTAAACGTATGAAACCCCGGTCCCCTGCAATCTGTTGTTCACTTGAAAGCAACAGGAAATTTGACCCACTCAGAGTAGCTTTATGGTTAAATCAAAGAAGAGGTTTAGTCACCTTGCAGTGGGACCCAAAATGCTGGGTTAGGCATCCTGCTTGTCATGTACAGAGCATGAGACTTATAGGCACCTGGACTGGGATTAATAGCAGCAAGCATGTCCAGTGCTGGGACATGCAAGCCTGGCTGCTAAAATAAAGATCAGTGTAGACAAGAAGGTATAAAAAAGGAACAAACTGTGAAGTATCTGTTCGGGCCACATATTGGGAATAACTGTGCTGAAACATTTTGTTTAGATGGCTAGACCCGACTAAAAATATCTTGGAATTCAGAGCTGTTGATCTTGTTACTCTTAAAACAGCCATAAGATGTTGATACTGGGGAGTTCTCATAATCATCTAATAGTACAACATTTGCCAAAGAAACGGGAGGTGGCAATCCAAAACCTTTCCCATGTCAGCGGATTTGAACCACAGCTGTGGAGAGCAGTATTATCCACAGCATGACAGAGCACTGCAGTTGAGGGTGGGCAACAGTGCTGACGTATACCCCAGCTGAAGGTGGGAACAGTAGAGAAAACCGAACTACCCAGCCTAATGGGCGAGATAAGGTGCTCCAGCGCAGCATTTCCAGGTGCCAGACTAGATTTTCACCCTCCTTCCTTCACTGTGGCCCTCCCCCCCCCCCGGCCCCAAAAGCAGCAGCAGCTGCTGCCCTGTGCAAGCAGTAAATCCCTGGTCTCCTACTTCTGCTGTGGCTCCCCCCCACCACATCCCCCCACATCAGTCTCTCTGGCTGCAATAGTGCATCTCTCTGCTGGGACGGGTGCAAATGTGGATGAAGGCATTTGGCTGTGGAGGCAGCTTGTACTGCTGGAAGGGCCACTCTGTCTGTGATGGGGGACAGGAGACGGGCCAGAAAATTTGTTCTGTAGGCTGGGTTAAAGCCTTGGGTCAGCAGTTGGACCATGGTGGGTTATGTCTCTCAGTGAAAGGAGTGAGACAAGGGGTTCCAGTCCCTGTCAGTTTGATGATTTCTGTCTTTTACCTAGCTGCTATCAAATGTAAAAAAACCCACCAGGATTTCTGTTGTCTCCTGTAGTTTTGAAATCCGCTGAAGAATGCTGCTATATCTCCTGGATGGGTCGGTCTGATGCTTATCTAGGTCTTCTGGGTATCTCTGAATAGCCACCTACTTACCCCAGATCCTTGAATTCTGTGCATCTTTCAGTCTTGGACCAGTTCCTGTTCTTTTATGTTGCAGGAACTGAACCAGTTAGACATAAAAGTGTATTGTATCTCTCCCAGAAAAGAAAACTGTGTAGCTATATCATTACTCTGCGTAGGAAACGTACGCATTTGCACCACCCCTGTTGGAATAGCAGGAGATTTTCTGCCGCAGGCAGGTATGGCAACCGAGTGAGCAACAGCTGCAGTGTCCTGGAAGAAAATACAGCGTGTGCTCCTTTTTGTAGCAAATCAGCTGCTTTAGATGGCATAGAGACAACAGATTAATTTCCCCGGTGAGTCACTAAGCCTCCCTAAAGCCCAGTATCTCCAAGGCTTTCAGCTGAGGTGGAGCATATTACACTGCTCCCAATACAGCCAAAACCTTAAAGGTTTAGTCAAACCTATAATTAATTAATGATTGTGTAACACTTAGAAGATGTAACTCGCTAGATGAGCACTAAGGCTCTTGCTAATGATTTTAAATCTACGGAGCAACTTCCTAAAAACCTTTGAAAGTGGCAATTATAATGTTCTGTCTTAGATGGAAAAGCTTTGATCACTCCAGAGCAGGAAATAAATGCATGACTTAAACTGGAGAGATACAGCAACAGAACAGCGTCAAACTGCTAAATACACTGGTGTGGCAGAGGGCCAGAGGAAGATTTGCTGTTGCTCCTTCCAAAACTCAATTTGAAGCCATTTCAGTATTTCTGTATTGCATAAATGACTGTGAAAGTCCTAGGAAGTCTGCAGTTACATGTACTTACATGGTCTGAAGATAAGAATTAATTGAAGAATTTTATTTTCATGCCCTCTTCACTTTTTTTTTTTTTTTTTTTTTAATTTCTATGCAATTACAAGGCTACATTCTGATAACAGTGCTAGAAATGATCCTAGTGAAAATATTCTGACCTGTCCTGTCTTACGTTCCAAAACAGATAATTTAGTAAGATTTAAAAAACCAAATTGGTAAGATTTTTAAACAATGACAAAAATGTGTCTGAAAGCCTATTGTTTTCTGTTCAAAGGTAGGAATATTTTGTAAAGAAACTGACTACAGCCCGATTTTGCCATGGTGTTTCCTGAGAGCAATATATGTGAAGCTGCCTTCTTTGCTTGACTGGTGCTGGTTGTGAGTTTGGCAATGGCATCCACCAAACTGTTTCCCTAACTTACTCAATTTTTCATGAGGTGATTAAAATTAAAGAGGTTCTTTGGTATAAAGCAGTGTAGTGTTTGCTTGTAAGTTTTCTATACTTCCTCAAATAACTTCTAGTTATTCATGGGTAGAAGAAAGAAAATAAGCATTTTAAGAAAATAAAAAGGCATTATAGAAAGACTCTGGTTTTAAGGATGTAAGGATAATTTATTTAAGCTAGTGTCGTGCTGCCACATGCAGATAATGTGTACCTGTTGAAGGCATCTTCAGAAGCATTTTATTTACTTTGATTAATTGCTTAATAAATTCTCCCTAATAGATGATTGAGCAAGTGAAAAAATACTGCTCAAGTTGCTTCTTGAAGGAATTAATATTATTGTAATGGTTTTATATTATAATAACAAAATGAAGTTAGATCCAAGTAAAGTGAGGGGAAAAATCTCACTACTTGTCTGTAAGCTTTCCACTGAGGGATTAAATGTTAGTACTATGCCTGTTGATGCAATAACAATATACTTCAGAAATCTTACAAACATATGAGAAATATATAATTAGTTATGGGAAATGTAGCCATTTAAATTACGTATTATACTTATTCCATGGACAGACTAATCCTCTAACTGGGCTTTTACACATGTTTGATATTTAAACAGATATGGGATCTGAGGTTAAACTGACATGTGGAGATGCTGTATAATCAGGAAATTGCTATCATTTATTATTTATGTATCGACAACACCTAAGTGCATTTGTCAGTGACCAGCGTTTCGTTGTGTAAGGTACCGTATGAACACAGAGCAGGAATATGACACTTGCCCTAGGGAATTTAGAAATAAAATAAAGTGAAATACAGAAAGAGAAGCTGATAGGACGGAGAAGACAGGAGGAGCTGCTGAGAAAAAAATCATATATTAGTCAGTATAAAAAGCAGTGGAGTTGGCAAAGCAGCAGTCTGTCATGTCGTTTCTAGCTATTCCTGTGAGTGAGAGGTATTGAACAGGTCTGTCCGAGTTCCTCATCTGTAAGGTAGAGGTAGTGATACTTTACTCAAGGTCTTTTGTATGAACAAGAGCATGTTTGCATTTCTGAAGCTCTTTCAAGAGAAAAAAATGTTCGGTCCAAGTCTTATGTTATAGGGCAGAGTCCCACCACAAGGAAGTTATGCAGGTAGCCTTTGCAGTCTCCGTGGGACCTAAAGCATGCGTGCTGGCAGGTCGGTTTGCAGTCACCTGGAGCCCCTGGTGCAGCCCCTTGCATGCCACGTAAGCCCCAGGCAACACTTAACAGGTGAGGAGAAGCATTCACTTGGAGACCTAATGTATTCTGGTGATTCAATAGGAGACTGAAAATCACGAGACCTGGGAACTGAACCTGGCAGACAGTGTCAACTCAAGCATGTCATTTTACCTTCTTTGCCCCAATTCGCTGTCTGTAAAGCTGAGACAATATCCCCATACTTTCTGAAGTCAGTTCAGGAGCAAAAGCTCTGCGTAAATAGTAGGGTGCACAGATGGTACAGTGTGAGCACTGGCATGTGAGGAGCAAAGGTATGCTGCTTCTCATGACAAGATAGCCTTTTGAGTGCGAGCACAGCCTTCCTAATGGTGTATGGCTTCACTTAGGTGAGGTTGCATGTACATTTACACCGGACAACTTGGGTCAAAGCAGCTGATCTGAAGATTTATCCTATGGTGGATCCTTTCTGATCATAATCCCAAACGGAAATACTTACCCTGTGTGACCCAATAGTACCAGAAACCATGGACTGCGACAAGGCCTGTTACCTCATGGTCCCAGCCTGAGTCAGCATGGAGAAATGTGGCTAAATCTGATAGGCATTTGCTGTATAAAACAAAGCTCTAACATCTCACAAAAGGAACAGTTACACTGAGTGGGGATACCGCTAATGTCATTTTATCTAACTGCTGTAATTTAGTTCATGCGCTGTGTATGGCTAGAAGTGTGGTAGGACAGTCATAACATCCTAAAAAGTTAGGTTTTCCTCATATGTAGCGGTCAGTACAGCTTGGGTCCACATGTCATGTTTGATAATGATAATAATATTGTGTGTCATTCTTCTTCATGCTGTGAAGGTGGGCATGTGAGCATGGGTATAGGGCTGGTGCCTGTCGGCAGCTATTTTCCATTAGCTGCCATCTCAGTTCCATGAGGTCTTGCAATGCGCGTTGTCTAGGTGGTCCCTGGTGCCGAATGAATCAGTACGGCTTTTCTCTCTTATGCCCTCCATACTGCCAGGTAAAAAGGGACATGGGTCACCGTTCACGCTGCAGCGTTTGCTGCCGGTTGCCATGCTGCAGTGTCCTGATACATTATTGTTGTCTCCAATTCTGACGTCAGGGAGGTGGTGCTCTGTATCCATTACTCGTAATTCAGAAGTAAATGTTGACTTTTAAGGTGTGACCATAAGGACAAATACTGATGTGGACAAAAGCTTTAAATTGCACAAGCGAGCAGTGGATAAAAACCTACCTTTCTTTTTTACTCTCTCCTTAAAAAGCATATGTTAAAAATGAATAAAAGGACCATTCCGGATTTTTGTTGTCTTCCAGTAAATGTTGACTTGTGGGCGGCAGCCGAAAGTGAGTCCTACTGACAATAGGAAGTGTTAATGGTAGTTTCCAGAGTCCTTATTCCAGAGTTCATAGAAATCCCACAGAGAGATTGAGAGAGGGGAAGAGAGCAAATGAAGGAAAAGAGCAAAACAAGAAAGTGAAAGGGAGAAAGAGGAAGGAGGAAGTGAAGGAGGGAGGGAGGAAGGAAGGAGAAAGCTTACAAATGAGACACACTTGGCACTTGTGCAGCTTCTGTTGATCTCATGGGTTTTTTTAAGTTTAGTGCGGCTGCAGTCTGTAACTACTTGCCATTTGTAACTACTAGAAAAGGAGACTGGGGAAAGGAGTTAAATTACTCCTGCTGTGACTTTTAAAGGCATCCCATCACCAAACCTAGAGAGAAATGAAATGAAGTGACTGAACCCCAAGCTTTTGATCCCAGTTGTTTTTGACGACTTTGTTCCACATAGTGAGGAAAATAAAGGGGGTAATGCTACCAATTTCTTCTTTATTAAAAAAATGCAGCCAGGTGGAGTTTATTGCAGAGCACTTTATGAAATGTTCCTTCATCACAACAGAGAAGAAAATTGTTCAGAGCAAGAGACGAGGAGTCTTTATATTTTTGCTTTTAACAGGAATTGTTTATATAACTTTCTTGGCATCATCACCACAGTGATCTCTAAAGATGCATAGGTATGTAATACTTCTAGCAAATACGTACTGAACGAATTATAGAAAGACACTTGTTGACACTTGCAAGGAGAAGTTAAGCAATGCAACGAGAAGAGCAGTGATGGGTTTGGGTAAGGAAGAGACACCACCCCCCGGCCCCTTCCCTGCCCTTCCACACTGCCTTGGCCTCTCTCTGGGGGTGACCCGCAACCCCTCCTCTCTTCTGCTCGTAGGGGACCTTATGCGCTCCCCTTCCCCTCCTTCTCTTCCTCAGCCACGCATGTGGATGTGACCCAGATTTCCCTTCAGAAAATCCTGTTCTTCTAGAGGCAAGGAGAGTTCTTGTCTGACAGGGGAGGAGGGAGTCCTGCAAAGCAGATGCTGGGTAATTGTCACTCGCTGCCCGTGGCAAGCATCCATATCGGAGATGATCATTTAAATTCTGTTTATACAACATGCAGTCCCCATGCAGCTAGAGTTCTGTGGATGTTCTGGCAATATTACAAGTAAATCATAATAATAGTTGTTAATAAGTGAGTGCTGACAGTGATATTCAGGCCGTAATGACCATTGTAACCTAAAAAACCCCTAAGGAGCTTTATTGTTTTCAAAAGATAAATGTGTATTCTTAGGCTGAAAGGTAATTTGGTTGGAACAGTTCTTTTCATTTATAATGAATGCATCCAGACCTAATGCTGCCCTCCTTGCACAATACACAAAACCAAGATTTGATGGTAAAACTCACTGCTGCTGAGCATGGCACAGTGCTGCCTCTATGGGCAGAATTTAGCTGTGCACTACAGATCAAACAGGGACTTCACTGGTTTTCACCAAAATGTATAGACCTTTGATAATAACTGTTTTTGTGAGGGAACGTCTGAAAAGGAGTTAAAATCCTTGGACCTGTAAGGACCATGGCCAGGAAGAGCTTTAGCATGCAAGCGGGAATGGACAGGCTGGTGTGGCATGTAAGTTCTGTAAGTTTAAGTTCTTTTTTAGGGACACAATATTTGGAATAAGTTTCAGCTAGATTTCACAATTATTTTAATTGAAGAAAACAACTCTAAATTCTTTTTGATGTAATATCTATAATGAATGCTATTTTAAGAATCCACCCAAGGCTGTAGTCATGAAGAAACATGTGCTTGACTGGGTTCCATTCACTCTAGAAAATAAAATTGATGTTCTACTTGCAGCTCTGAAGAGAAGATCTTTGTTCTTTTTCCTCCAAGCCAGAATTCCTTGATGGCTATGATGAATATCCTAGTTTAACAGGGAAAAAAAAAAATCAAAAGAGAAACAAGCTGTCATTTCCTATAGAAAAAATAAAAAAAATAAAAAGAATCTAACATGATATTGGCAGGAAAAAAAGGCATACTAGTGCAAATCCTGCTCAAAAGAAATTCTTCTACTCAGTTCTAAACTGTATCCATAAAATTTCTGTTGTACATCTATTAGGCATTATGATTTTCTGGCATATATTATACAACAAATAAATTTGTAGGAGTAAGGTAATATTAGGGTAAGAACTAGTATCCAAGAGCCACTCTTGGATTTAAGCGACTCAGATGCTCAGAAAGAAATTAGAAAAAGTTAACTGCTAATGCAAGTGACCGTGTAGCAAACTAAATATGAAGAAGAGTATTGGTTTCAAGTATACATAAGCATCTGCTGTTTGCTTTAATGTAGAGAGTAAAGTATCCAAAACATGGTAAAAAATGTGGTGTATACAGCGCTTGAATGAGAACCACCTATTATTCAGTATTCAGCATACACTAACATAGTCTCCCAAGTGCTGTAAAGATAGAAGTAGAAATTAAGATACCAATAAAAGCAACAGAACCTCCTTTCCTACAGTTACATTCTTCCCTCTCCTTTCCATCCAGTGCTAATAGGGAGTTCATAAGAGACCAGATACGTTTTAGTGAATGAGTAACCCTTAATCCTAACACAAATAAACTAGTATACTGCCAGTATAAGAGCAGTGAGCCCCTTCATTTGGCAGTAAACCAGGCATTGCTGGATAAATTAAAATGCAACCCTTTCATCACTGCTTGATTTAGCAATTAGTTGACATCAAACTAGCAAACATGCATTAGACAGAGAATACAGAATGTGATTTCTCCATATTAATACTTTAATCTCTCTTTCATTGCATACCTTCACAGTAGGCAGAATTAATACTGATAGAATTTCTGTTATTTACTCAAAAAAAACCCAGCCATGTTAAAGTGTTAGTTTGCACTTAGCTGGCATTCAACATAGATAAGATCTTCCTTCACCCTTAATCTAATTATGGCAAAATTAATAATGACAGGCCTTGAGAAAGTAAGTGCGTGAATATTAATAAAGTGGATTAGATATGAAGGAGTTTGCTGATGATGACAGAGCTCAGCCTATGAATCAGCAGTATAAGAGGAGTATGCTGAGAAAAGACAACCATAAAGATAAAGGTAAATTATGAAATCCAAATGAGACCCTGGGATCTAGGAAGACAACGGTGGGTAAATCAAATCTGAGATGTGGGCTGAGACACAAACATATAGGTGAAAAGGGGAGCTTCAATTTGATGCAAGAAAAAGGGAGTGTTCGAGCAATGATCTGTGTGTTATACGCAGCCTCAGAAAACAATTCATCCATCATTCAGCTCGTTGCTGTCAGCTAGCTTTCCCTGGGGAGTTAATTTGATGGCAACAGCTTGCCCTTAGCTGTCATTTTTACCAGGGCTGAGAAGCTTACTCCTATCGCAGTGAGCTTATTGCACTCACTTGACACCATGCATGCACACAAATAGGTGTCTGCCTACTCCGGGGTAGAGATAGCAGCTAAGAACGGGCCAGAGCAATTAATTTGGCCATTAAAAAACTCTCGGTCTGCTCTGAAGATGACCCTAGGAAAAAGGATCTGACTGCTTTGATGACTGCAACCATCTTTCAGCCATTGCCTGTATTGATTCTTCAGTGACACATGAGCCTAGCCTGGCAGCAGATGAAGTTATGGGTCCTGCCCAGCAGGTTGGCCTTTAAGGTGTATGAAGACAGATTTAATACAGCAATTAAAACATTCGAAATCAGGAAAGACATGCATATGGAATGATGGCTGGCAGGAAGGTTAAATGGACAACTTAAAGTTAGCAAAAACTAGATGAAAACTTTCAAGTTGTAAAAAAAAGCAAAAAGAAAAGGAAAAATTAGGAACAAAAGGAAGGGGAGAAGGAGGAAAAGAAACTAGAAGACAGCAGAGTGGAAATTTGGGTCCTATTCTGGATTAACAACGAACTTCTTCCAGAAGACTTTTTTTTCTTTTCCAAAAGCTTTATTTTTGTTTGTATTCTAAGCTCCACGTACACACTATAGTTTTAATTGCCTTTCTTCTGGAAAGAGAGATGAAACATTAATGTCCTGTTTTGGAAAGGTGTGATGACTTCATTTTGATCTTCAGCCCCAGGAGTAAGTTTTACCAGTAAAAGAAAAATGTCCAGATAGACACTTCATGGTCTTCTGCACGTTGACCTCAAAATTGAATGGGTTCAGGGATTTATGAAAAACCATGGTCCCCTGAGAACTTCATAATGCTACGCTCTCCTAATGAAAGCCAAGGTACATTATTTATATGAAACTTGGAATTTACAGTAGAAGGCTAGACCTTTATGAGTTTTTTCTTTCTAACCTCAGCTGTAAGATGCATAGAAGATTCATGTTGCTATGGGTCCTTTTTCCATTGTGCCTCAGAGTACAAGAGAGGGGAGAGTTAATGCTGATCCGTATATTCTAACCATTCAAGGACCAAATAACTTTCCCCTTTGGGAGGAAAATTAGAACTTTTCTAACTTTTCTTTGATACAGTTACCTATTTCTTGTTGAATTCAATTACCTGTAATACATGCCTCATGAGAACTTTAAAAAGGTACCATTCGTACAGATTGTAGCCAGCACACCAACAAGAGGTGTGCCTTACTCCTTCTCCAGAGAGCACTTACTTCCTGCTTACTTCCATATGTCATTCTCTTAGAGTGGGAGGAAAAAAAAAAAGTTTGACTTCTCATTTTCTTCTCTTGTTTTGCTCTGGTATACTTGTGCAGAAACCTGTGGTTTGGAAAGAGGCAGTACTCTCAAATAATCAACACTTGTAGCTTGGAAAATTTGCATTTCCCATAAATGAAAGAGTTTATAATTTATATATTGCTTTTTCACAAAAAAGCTATTTGCTTTTTATGGAGAGACTTATTTTGATGAAAGTCCCTTGAAGCTGATGGTAAAACTGAAGTAGCAAGTTAATGATATGGAGTACCAGAGAATATTGCATGAAGTATTGAATGCTGAATTGCAGAAAGCTATGTGGATATATGAAATATATTTGTTATTAGTGGTAGGTACTTATGGACTGAAGAAAGAATTTTCCAGTTTCTTCTCCCACCTAGCATTTATTCTGTGCACGCCCTTGGAGAAAAATCACTTAGAAAGTCAGGATTCCTCTCCTTTTCAGATGAGTGTCAGGATGCTTGATTTCTCCCCAGATTCATTTTAAGAGCAGAATTTAAGGCACAGCCTCAGGATTAGCTTTGAAGTCCCAGGTGGAGGTCACTACATATATGCATGCCTAATTATTGATGTTGGGTTAAGGATTTTTACTTACTAGAATTCTCACACACACACAATAAATGGTTGAATAATTTACTCAGAATAACCAATGCCTCTTACTAAATTCTGTATTTTCTTTTACTAAGAAATTTATTTTATTGTTTGGAAATAGTTGTTAAACCCTGTATTGGGATGAGCAGATAATATAAAGCATAAGGGATACTTTGCTTTAAAGGAAAATAGGGTAAGGGAAAAGTTTCTTCCAGTTCATTTGTAGAAATTGTGTTCCAAGCTATTTGAATTGAGGGCATTTTAGATAATGTTATGGGTTTTTTTGTACTCTCAGATCACACCTGAGCTTAATGGTCTCAGCAAAATCAGTGGTAAAACTTCCTGTTCCTTTAATGGAGCTACAGTTTCTCGTGGAGAGGGTTGGGTGCGTAAGGGAGACAAGAAGGAGCTTTGTAATTAGAATTTTTACATGGTAGTCTGATTTAAAAATAATTCACAGCTTGTCAGAGAAACTAGCAATTAACTCTGAAATCTGTAAAATTTCCATCCTTAAATATAAAAGAGAAATCTGTTCGATTTGTAATTATCTTTATGGGCTGTAAAAATAGGCTCTAGATAAAGAAAAAGATAGAATTATTTTCATTAAAAACCGTGAGTTTTGTTAGATGGAAAGGGCTTTACTATGAAAATGTTGGTCAACTTAAAACCTCAATGTGATTCTGTTAGAAAAAAAAAATATATATATATTTCATTATTGGAAATTCCTTCACGTACACAGCAGAGTTACAGGAAGGGTTTTGCAGGAGCGGAGGCTGCCGAGAAAGGTGTGGAAGCCAGCAGAGGAAGGGTTTTGTGGAGGGAAGACGCAATGTCGCTTAGCCCTAAATGAGCTGAGAGGGGTGGAAGACTAAAGATTAGATGGCAATAAACTCAGAAATATACGCAGAAACGTGTTGGGACAGTCTGTGCATCCCTCAGTGCCTTTGGAGTAAGAGATTGTTCAAGTAAGACATTGACCTTCATGTTGTAACATACCCTTCACCAAAAGGTTAGCCTAACAGGACTGGTCCAGATTCCTCAGAAAGATCTGGTTTTCTCCTCAAGAAGCATTTTGTAATGGCAGATGTACTGCTGATTTTCAGGGAAACATTTTTAAAAGAATTCATGTCATTTAGGTGCACAATATCTAGTAGGAGCATTTGAATTTGGAAGACAGGAATCTCCCAAGCTCTTTTTTAAAATTAATTCCTAATAATGATATATAAACATAGTTGCAATAAATCCAATATCTGGGAGACCCTGTCCTGGCCTCTCCCTATTGAAAGTCTTTGAATGCAAAATTACAGTGATGTCTTATGGACCAAAACTGATTTCGGTGAAATCGTTTGAACAAAATTTATAAGAATGGGTCTGAGGGGAGGAGAAGTACCCTCCTTCTCTTCGCGAGAGTCTGGTTATGGCAAAAATGCCTGTCATTTTTAAAAAGGTCATCAAAGACAAGCTGCATTGAGGACACCTTATTGATCAAGTGATGATATTGTATCGTTGTTTTGTTTTATGTGTGACACATATGCACTGCTGTGACTTGCAGAGTAATTTTTTTGACACAAAAAAGCGCTCAGTATTATGGCATAGCAGAGTAGCATTTTTATTGTACAGAGGATATTTCCAAACTTTTTTGATTTTGCAGCAAATTGGCCTAAGGTAATTGGATAGTGATTATTTATTTTAAAAGACCATTTTAAACAGGTACCTAAAATATTTTTTTTTTCCTTGCTGTTTAACTAATTTGCAGTTTTTTACTGTAAACTGTATTTTAGGAGACAAAAGTATGTATTGTTTTAAAGTTTCATCACAATATTCATGCCAGTGAAAGCTTGGCTGCCTGTTTTCTCTGCACTTATGTAAATTTCTAGGGACCTTGTATGAATGGAAGGAGTCTGAATTTGTGTCCATGGTAATCTGCTCAATGTGTAGAGGAAGTTACAATGGCATTAACCCATGAAAAGGATCAGTTGTTTTCATGGAAAGCAGTCAAGACATGCTTTGAATTCAGATAGTCAACTTAATCAGAGCTGGACGTCGTTTTTTAAAGGTTTCTCTTTGAAAGAGCTTAATGCTGGTCACCTGCTACAGTCAAAATACATCATTTATCTGTAACGGGGCATAAAAATTTAACAGTTAGCTGAAGAATGGATACATCCCTGAAATAAAGAAGAAAAAAAAATCCTTCAGTTATTTACAACCCCTACTTGGGCATCTAGAAGCGTGAAAATGCCATAGTTGTCCTGGCTCATTACCTGCCTTCTGCCACCGGGAGCTGAGTGAATTCACGTGGTGCTGCTTTAGGACTGGAAATTCAGCAGCACCAGTCCTCACCACCTTCCCGGTGCGGTGGGAGTGCTGCCTGAGCAGGAGTGGCCAACACACCTGAGAGGCAAGACATAGAGGGGCTTGAGCACATGTGGTGATTCAGAGTCTTCCATCAACCTTCACAAGACATAACGAGAATTCGGGTCTAGTCCCCCAACTAATCTTGCTTTTCCTCAGACATAAATGGTTCTGCTGGTACAGCTGCCCTGGTAAGAAGAAACTGATTGAGACTATATTCCACTTTGCCTTTACCAGAAGAAATCGTACGTAGCAGCCTCATTTGGGTTTTTCTCCTGCATTTAAATGAAATTACAGTGCAAGGAAGAGTAGCATTAGGCAACATGTGTTTATGTGGCTATTTAGCAGAGATTTAATTTGCAAGATTAAATAATACCTGTCTGGGCTTCATCTGTTTCAGCTAGTGAAGGTAAAAGATCCTTCTGCTCCATATCTTAATTAACTTGCTACAGGATACTTCCACAGTTTAATGGTAGACTTGTATTAGGGACGGCTTGCTTTTGATGACGAGGTTAGAAATAATAAATAAATTAATGTAAGAAAATAAAAAGTTCAGTGTCTATAATTCATGTAAGTTTTTTTTACAGTACCTGTCTAGTGCTACTTGAACATTTTATACCAGTGTTAGCTAAATGAGTTTACTGTATTGCTGTGTGAAACTGCATTTAGAGAGCATTGTAACTACATTTCCTGGCCTTCCTTGAAAATGTCATTACCCAACAGCTTTCCAGTGGGAAGAGGCAGGTCTTTCCATGTAGAGCTCTGAATTAACACAGCAAGAACAGCTGGTACTTGCCCCTAATCCAATTTAAGAGCTGTAGGTTTCCGGAATTACTTTCATAAGAGCTGCTGTGCCCTGTGCACGTTCACCAGTGGAGGTGTTTGGACGTTACAATGGGAAACATGGTAACTGCTCCAGGCAGAAGGGGAAAGACCATTGATGGATGATCACGGTGTAAGCAACATCATCTCATCAAGACAGAGGAAGAACAGTTGGGCAAGTACTGTAATGACTGGCATTTTGACTGGACATTTAAATTGTCTTTCTCCATGGGAGCAGACAATAGCAGCAAGGATTTTCTTACAAGTTGCAACAAACAGTAAGAGAATAGACAGAAGTCCACTGTTCAGGAATATCTCTTGCATTTACCAGAGGCAGATGAGTCAATAGCCAGATCAGGCTATTCTTCTGGTTCTCCAGGTCAAACACAATTAGACAAAGCAGAATGTCTAGAAACTGTCCAGAGGAAAAAGCAATATTAATAATAGCAGTGGTCACCTAAATAAGCATTTGTAGACAAATAGGGTTTTGCGGATGGACTGTACAGTGAGGAATCACATGTGCCATTTGAAAATACCATTGCCCATGAATTTATAGAAGGTATACTCTGTAGTGTTGATTAGGCCAAAATCTGCTCTATCCTATTCTCTTGCAAGGAGAGTGAAAGGCAGTACTGTCTAAAACCAGCATGTGCTCTTTGAATGTGGTTGATATTGCAACACAAAGGAGTCACATAATCCCCAGGTTCTATAAGGAAGCTGTAGCTGATGGAGTTGAGACTTTTCCGTTTATTAGGTATATCAATTCGCAGTCATGTTTTGCTGTCCCTGATGGAATTTCAGACTGTTAAGGGACACATTGCTAGAAAGCATCTAGGCACACGTTCCCTTGAATCTAAGCAAGGGAAGAGTCAGTCATATCACTTGCTCCAGCCAACTTCTCGAAGTTAACTTTGTTGCTTGCCTGGATGCAAATAGAGTGTCTGTTATAGAACAGTAAATGATGTTTATTTTAAGTTTTAATAGCAGCTGCATTTCATCTCAGACAAGTACTATTGTTTCCAATGTCATGGGTCATTCATGTGTAGTATGCAAATAGCAGGAATAACCATGTTGGGTCATACCTGAATTCAGTATTGTCTGACGGAGGCCAGTGCAGACGCTTCAGAAGAACAGGCATGAAATCCCACAGTAGATAGAACTGAGATACTTCCCCAGTCTTTTCTCACACATCTCATCTATGCCAGGTGCCTTTCTAAATGTGTTGTGAGAACTCCAAATATTCTTGATATCTTTATAGCTATTTCAGTCATCATTTAGCTGCTAGCCTCAGTGGTTTCCTGCACTGATAATTGCCTAGATGTGAAAAAAAGTGTATCCTTTCACTGGTTTTCTTACTTTCAGCCTTCTCATTAATGCCCCCGGGTGTTCTTGTTCTTCTAGCAAGAGGGAGAACAAAAGTTCCCAGTCTTCATCTTAGCAACATTCATTATTCTTTGTATGTGTTTTCTTCCCAAAATAAGCATTCTTAACCTTTTCCATCTCCCTTTATTTGGAACTTTTCCATGGTCACTTTCATCAGTGTTCCCCCTCACCGATGTTATTGTGCTTAATTGTTTTTGAGAAGGCAAGACCAGCACAGAATGTAGTTTTCCAGATGAAGCCACACTGATAATTTGTGTTAAGGGGCAATAATGTTCTTTCTTCACCGTTTCTGACATATTTCCAAATTTCTGCTTGGACTCCAGCTATACACTGAATGAAGGACTTGATTTAGCTGTCCAGGGATGCCCTGGTTTCTTCTTTCAGCTGATACAATTAATTGAAAACCCAACAAAGTAAAAGTAGTTTATTTTTTCTCAATGCCTTTTTTTCAATTATTTTTTCTGCTACATCTGCCAAAGCTGAACATCATCTGGCATTGTTACACATTTACCTTGCTTGTTACAGCTCTCTGAACTTCCTTGAAACCGTAGTCCTACCCAATCTAAATTAACTGAAACGTCAGTGCATCACAACATTTTGGCATATCCTCTTGAATCTTTTAATTTAACCAACTGTTTTCCTTTCTGGAAAATTAGTAGACATTTTGAAGACCTCTAAAAAGTAGCATTGGTATCAAAACTGGAAATATTTTTATTTGGGGGGATCTTTTAAAAAAAACTTGTGCATTTTATTTGCTAAAGGTTGGCGTCAGTGTGCTAATTTGGCACCCTTGCTGTCTCTCGAATGTCAGTTCAAATTATATTGCAGTCATCACTCTTTAATGGCTCTTCTGCTGTTCACTAGGTGACCTGTCTGTTGTGCATGTTGTATGAGTTTCTCAAGAAAGGCCTCTGCTTGTTTATGTTCAAGAGCTACTTTTCAGATTTGCACCTGCATTGTTTCTCTAAGGTTTGTCCTCTTGGGCCATTTGGCCATTTTACACATCGTCATTGAAATCTTACTGGTTTGTTACATTGTACTGATTGTTTCATCCTGCTACGCCTTAGAAATTCAATTTGCTTTTCTCTGCTGGATTCTGTGGTATAGCTGTATTTTTTTATATATATATACATATATATATTAGGGCTCAGACTTTGTTCTGGTATAGAGTCAGCTGTATGTTCCTTTTCTCTCAGGAGTTTTATTTTCCCCAAGGTGTTCTCCAGGGCCTGGAAGTTTAAACCCTCCCTGCTCACTCAAGGAAGGGAGTTTTAGCACTCTGTTCACTTTGTCTGTTTGGGCCTGCACCCTTAATTGGAAGCATTTATAAGAAAACAGGCAGTGAGAGAGCTTCTTTTAAGTCTGTATGTAAACTTCCAGGCCATCCCCTATTCATAACTCTGCATTACTAGGCATGATGTGCAAGTCGGGCTTCCTCCCTAGTATAATGGCAGAAGTGTCTAAATGGCTCTAGGACAAAGCATCCTAATTATGTGCCCAAAGAATATTCACTGAAGACACTGTGAATCCAGCCTATTGAAGTTTTTCCCCATACCATAAAACCTTTATATAAATATTCGTACGAGAGGGGGGACAGGCAGATGCACTTCATAGGCTGCTAATTAATGCCTTTACCCAGGGTTTTAGTGCTCTACACCTAGACCAAGGGCAGATGTCTGTTCATCAAGGGCTTTGAGGATTTTGAGAGCCTGCAATGGGAGTTTGGTGTTAAAATCCCTTTCTAGAACTAATTCTTCATCACTTAAGAGCCCAAATCCCTTAGTTCTGTTGGGAGTTGGGATCCAAACCAGCAGAGAGTTTAGGCAGGTGAATTCCCAATGTAGGAATGACTTTATCAGTCCTGGTGGAAGTTCACAAGTCACTTTAGGTCCATTGAAACCTACTTACAAGATTAAAGCGTGCTCAAACCATTAACTTGCTATACATTTTTAGATAGTGTTTTCCCCTGATTCTGGTTGCTGTTAATTGACAGAGCAATTCATTACTTTATTAATTGGCAATAAAAATAATTTAATCTTGGTAGATGAGTCATTGCAATTAATTGAAAACAAATTTAATAGGTATGTTGTATTTAATTTCTTCACGTTACAGTGTTTAGTTTGTAGTAAAAATTTGCCTGTGAATCATAGTGACATTCTCAGGCTTCCTGATTTTTGTTTCAAAGATTTAATTTCTTACTGTTAGAAAGTCACAGTCAATTTGGGGTTGGTTATTGAGTGTTGACAGCTGACTGCCACAATACATGAACTTTCAGTTGTATTGGAACTAATCTGAACCTAGGAGAATTGCTGCAATGAGATTCTTAGTTCAAACTGTGTTATACACTCAGTGTAGGATTGCAAGTAACAAGAGGTCAGAACCTCCATTTTGTGGTTCAGTGCACAAATTAAGCCTTTTCATGGAGTGCCACCACCACCTGAGACCTGGGAAAAGGCTTTTTACCGCCTTAGTGAAAGGTTGGATTATACGGGGAAACGATTGCAATAAGGTGAAATTTCACATTTACAATGATTGATTAAACCATGTATCTATCATCTTATGGGGCTATTATTTCCACATTTTGGGTCAAACCTTGTTCAACTAAGTTTATGTCTGCTGACAGAATCCGACAGGAATTAGAACTGAAAGAATATGAACTAACAAAACGACGTTGTGGGTTTTTTTCTGAATTCATAAAGCTGTATTCTGTTTCCTATTACTGTTATGTAAAATGTGCTTAAATTAGACATTAGGAGGATGGGCGGGCAAGGGATGCATGCCTATACGGTGGTTTTGTGTTTTGTCAGCATTCACATGTGCCTCATATAGCTTCCCAGGCAAATTTACCTCCCCCCCTCCAAGATGAAGAGCATATTGATGAAATACAAATGAGGAAGATACATGACTATATAGATCATGCAAAATATCTGATTAAATATCTGAGTCTCCACTTCCAAATAGTATTACTATCTGAATTCCAAAATCATCTGTGAAGTTCCAGTTTTGTGGGTGATGTGGGACAGGACTAGGATAGGACTCCTGTTTCTCTCACGGTACTTTCTTGGACACACATAAAACGAGACAGAATTTGACCTCAGAACTATATCAAATGGTACAGTATAGGTAAGAAGGTACTGAAGAGAATAAAAAATGAAGTAAAGAAAGGAAATGTGAAGAAAATAGATTTTAAATTGGCAAGACCTTCTTTTATTTGATATCTCCTGCATTTTTTTTTAATCTGATAGAGGAAAAAAACAAACAAGTGTTAATATTGCTGTAGTTAGCTACAGTCATCTCCAGGAGCAATCAATACACCTTTTTGTTTTCAGCAATCTGTGAAAATAAAAATATTGTTCTGTAGAATAGTACACCACATTTGTGTATGTTTGATGAAGCAGAGGACCAGATACTGACCACATACTTGCTTTTCAAAACAAGAGTAAAACATACTGGCTAGCAAGAGCCTAGTGTGAGCATTAAGTGTCTGGATTGTATGAAAATACATCTGTGGTGCAGCACTCTACTTACGTGGTGCAGGAGTTGGCAAAGCATGGAGGAAAGCCCAGACCATCCACCTTGCTGTGGAGGTACCATTCTTCCATAAATCCTCTAAAACCCAGGATTAAATCTGGATTCCTTAAGGAACTTCCAGATATCCCCCTCTTTAAGTACTCTTATTTTTATGTGACTTCTTTTCCCAAAGAAATCACAGGAACCTAAAACAATGTCATTTGATCTCTTCACACTGACTTAGAAATTTTTTAAATCAACTTCGGAATTGCTGGAGTAAAATGATGAGTTATCCTACCAAAAGCAGAGGCTTCACTAATGAAACTTGGGGCTGTGTGTCTTTGGTAGCTGTAAGGTCTGGATAAGGGTTTGGGGAACCCCAGCCCCATCCAACAGCACCAGTCCCCCCAACAAACAGCCAGCCCCTTCCCACTGCCAGCACTTCTGAGCAAAACTCAAAGATCTGGGGAAAAACTCTGGTTGAGTGCACTAGAATTTTTTTTCTGCATCTATGTGACCTGTGCCTCTTTTCCCAATCATTTCGCTTTTTAGATTGTGCCATAAAGGTTAAATTCTATATACATTCCAAATATGTTGGGGTGAAATCTCTGTTAGTATTAAGCTGTACTTGGAGTCAACAGTTATGGTTTGACCTACTCAACAGTGAGTTTTCCAAAGGCCTTTTTCATTTTAACCAGCAGGAGTCAGAATGAAGAAGTGAAACTTAGGTAGAAGACAGACCCATGTCCAAGGTTACCCAAGTCCTGAAAATACTGAAAAATAGTTGCCTGACTTCACTAGATACCGCAGTTCCTAACCTGAAAGTCTCCCAAATGCTTAAAATTCTGCTTTAGAGTTTGCTGAGAATTCTCAGTCTAGATAATGTGGAGCAGCTTGGAGCCTATTTCCTATCTAAAACATGCTTCTAATTTTCAGGCACCCTTTCAAAATGAAGCTTTGTCAGAACATGTTAAAACACACATTTGTAGTGTTAAGCTCTCTGTAAGGTATTACTGACACTCATTCTACTTTTCACTACCTCCTGCTGGCTGGAAAATTCCACAAACATCAGGAGGCAGGTTCATTTCCTTCCTCTGTCTGGGAAGATGTGAATCTACATGATGATTGCTTCTCAAGAGCACCCAAAAGGCAGATACAAGCTATCTGCAGGAACAGGAGGGAGGGTACTGCCCTGTGCTTCTAGTGAAGGGAACCTGAGTGGAGTGGGAGAAAATACAAGTGGCCACGTCAATGTCTAGTCCCACAGTCAGAGAAGCTGTAGGGAAGGAGGGGGCATAGATTTTGGTTCCTCAACTCCGTGTACTTTACTTTGAAATACAGTGTCATGAATTAATTGAAAAGTAATTGTAATTATTCTGATTATTTTATCTGTGATCTCCCTTATACCACTATATTAATAATTCTGCTGTATTCTAGTAAAAAAAAAAAAAAGTTTAAAAAAGCCAAACCCATACATTAAGTGTCTTTGTTTTGCCTTTGGTTTGTGTTTTTAGCGTGCTAGTGTTTGTCACATTTTTCTCTGTTGTCTCTAGCAATCATGAGACACTTCATTTTCTTTTCCAAGTGAAATGTTTATGTAATAAGTTGCAATAAGGAAATGGCTAAAGGAAAAGAGTAAACATGAAATTTATAACATGATAGAACCATAAAAAATTGCAATATGTATGTGTATATATTTACATACACCTTTTTGACAAATCCTTATAGATATACATATATCCAGACATACCTATGCATATATATAATGTAATTGTTAGGATTTGTCAAAAAATGTCAGGTTCTACATTTGTTTACAAGTTTTTTGTTTTATTGTTTGCATTATGTTTGTATATTTTTTTTTCAGATAGAGACCCATATTTTTATAGATGTGCAGTTGATATCGGGTGTCCATGATAAACTTAGGAATTTTTCAGTCTTGATGTTGTGAGTGTAGAGCTTCCTCAAGGGAGTACAATGGTTTTGGTATGTTTTTATAAAAGGTGTGTGGCATAATAAGGCAACCTCTCTCTTCCCCTTTGTTATTGAAAAAAGAATTTCAGCAAGACGTTTCAAGTAAATACCTCCTTGAAGCAAAAGAAGATAGTGCTATCTAAAGAGCCACCTTTCAGGAAACTTACTGTAACATGACTGGAGGAATAATTGTTGACTAGAATTTGCAGTTCCAGCATCAAATAAATGGGAAAGGAAAATATTTAATGATTAAAGACTTCCTCCTTTAGAGAATATATTTCTCTCAATATCCTCCTCACCAACCCCTTCAGAGGATTCAGTCTAAGGCTGTTCTTTGGGTTCCACAAGATGATTTTAACTATTTAAATAGTTTGCAAAAGAGAAAGTTTCTAACAGCTTGACTTCACAGCCCCTACTGCACTAAAAACCATTTATTTCAGTAAATGTTCCTTTGAGATGACTTGCATAAGGTCCAGTCTCAAGAGTTTTAGATAGATATTACTAAAGCTGTTGAGGTTTATTGGTCTGTAGATGTTAATATTAACAGGCAGAGGGGCATTGGAGAAACATAGTAAAGATTTTTAAAAAACTTTCCAAAACCCAGTTAAATGTCAACTCTGAGATTTGGGGTATAGGAGTTGAATTTGTTATGTTTTTCACGGTACTTCTGAAATGTCTATCACAATGTTTCTTGTTTGTTGGAAACGGGATTGTAAATGTTTTTACACTTAGGTACTAAATATAGGAGGTAAAGCACATATTCTTCTTTCCTAATTATACTTATTACAGTTCTTGACATGCAGTTTTGCTAGAAATCAGAATCATAAATGTTTGTTTGTGGAATACCCAGAACATTGAAGAGGATCATGCAAATAAAATTAAGTTACCATTACTATTCATGTTTAAACAAAGTCCAGTTCTGTTCAACACTCTCTTTCCTACTTCTCTGATACTGCTAACAGAGAAGTAAATTCATTTTGAAATCAAATGCCTATAGTTTCACTGACTTGATTGAATTTTTGTTCGTTCATGTCTTGGATTTACTTTTTGTTTATATGAGTCCATGAATTTACATGTTGCATTAAAAGACTATCTGGGTGTGGGGAGAGGAATGTGGGTAGCAGCAGAGTTATATATAGAAGTGTGTCCTAGGAATCAACTGCCTGATACCTGCTTTTTGAATAGCAATTCCAGTTTCTGTCATAAACACCAGTTTGCCTCACTTCGTACGTGGGACAATAGCATAACTTCTCTGGGGACGTTACAGTCCTCTTAAGTCCTGCCTGGTTTTGGCCTTGGACACCTTTTTAGGCGCTTCAGGAGCAAGCCAGTCATCTAGCTTTTCTGGGTTACCTAGTTCTGTAGGTTCTTAAGTTACTGGGGTATCTTTGTGTTTAGCCCAGGTGCTTCACAGGCACTTAATTTCCCTCACCTGTGCATGTTCAGAAATAGCTATTCTGGAAAGATAAGCACCACTGTCCCACTTAAAACCTGGACTGTCAGCATGATTTCAGTGAGCAGACACTTGAATGCTGCATCAGTTACCAGAGAAGCCTTAAAACTTAGTACAGCCAATGCTTCAACTAAGTGCTAATGGCTATGTAGGAAGCAGACCATTTTCCTCCATCTTCAGACGATGTCTGGGTGCACAAGATCACAGATGGAAGGAGGCATCTAACATTTCCTACTACTTTGCCTGTAGTCAGAGTGAAGGTGGAAGCAGGTAACTTAAGCAGATTGGATCATATCCCATGGTATCCTGAGATCCCTCCCACTTTCCACTGGCTGCTAGGAATTTCAGGACCCCTTTAAACCCCAGGCATGTAAAATTCCAATGGGGTAGAACATAAATTGGTCAAACTGGAGTTCTTGTTGCTTTTGCATATAGGAACGCACTAGCTGATACCATGGGGATTATCTTTTTAATTCATGGCACTATTCACTGTAAAGTTGTGACAGGTTAAGCAAGGCAGAGTGCCTATTAATACTCTGGTGCTTAATGATAACTGCTTTTAAATGAAACCAATCAATCCTTTTCTTCTTTTTTCTTTTTTAGATTTAAACACAATTTGTGTTAGTAAATACACGTGACCATTGTCAAATTGTAAGAGTTTTGTTTTGGCTTTATATTTAGTGCAGGGAAAGTCTCACTTTTCCAATCTATATTGGAATGAGCAGCCTACACTCAAGCATAATGAAGGGTACTGACTCTCTTTATAGATACCCGAACATGTACCGATGCCTAAAATAAACCTACACAGAAGGAACTGTGGGTAAAAAAAAGATTTTTAAATTTCTATAAGGCTGTGAGCATTCTCAGACCCATCTTGACAAAAGATTTAGACACTTTGTATTTCAGGGAGAAAGAATATATGAAATTGTAGAGATGGGTTATTAAAACATTTTGCTGGGTTTAATGATTTTACAGCTGCTATTACAAAATTAAATAAATCCATAAGAGACAGACCTTACTCAGGCAAATGTAGATCATTAAGTCAAAGGGATTTATAGATAGCTCCTGTCAGTTAGAACTTCAAGACTGTTAGCAGGTTGTGCTCTGAATATTTTCATTTCCTCTGTCAGGATAAATCAAGAATTATTTCAGTTGAGGCAATGAAGCTACACCATCATAAGATGGATGAAAGGTATAGAAGTGGCTCCTGTGACCTTCCTGTCAATGGAAGGAGCTAAAATAAGGAAATGACAATTGTTGAAGAAGCACTCCATTTATCATCAGAGGTGATTTTGCACAGTTTTGTCTGTGTTTACTTTCAGAAGTAGAGCCTGCATAATAGAAGTCTATCTGATCTATTTAATTGTATTCTTTTAATATTTGAAGAGCACTGAGCATCTATTTTGCTAACCACATGTAGCTTCTTTTTCTGAATTTATTATTGTGCCAGTTTTGCAGTTTGTCTTCCTCTCTGACTTCTTTGCAGCAACTTTGTCTGGTGTCCCACGTTGTAGCTACTAGCCGTGTACAGATTTTCTTTCGGCTACCCCATATAACCATTGTTCTCATCATGCCATTTCAGTTTGTTCTACAAGTCCAAATTCTTCTCTAGTGAAGAGATTTGCGTCTTATTCTAAAAATACGACTTTCAAAATGTTTTATAGTGTATAAAAGTGCTGATGAAGAGTAGGGATAGTAGATCAAGTAGGGCATAAAGACTGAGCTACCTTACTCTATTTGAATGAGCAGCATCCAAGACATTCACATTTAGACATAAATTTGTGCATCTCGGTAGCCTTCAGTATAGTTGGGTCAGTTTGTGTGGTGGAAAAATCTGAACCTGAGTAAGCAGTCTTTTGTCATTTTAAACAGTTCGCTGAGTGTCTGGGCAAGCACAATATGTATTTGAATAAAAATTTTAAAACCGCTTTGCTAGTTCAAGCCACTTGTCTGATAACCTGTCTTTGACAATAACCAGTAGTAAATGCCTAGGCAAGTGCACGACAATAGAGCAAATATGCAATGAGAATTTCCCAGTATAATCCTCGCAGTTTCATCAGTGGACTTAATGAGCCAAAAGTGGTGTCACTGTGTTTAAGAGGTGTGTTTGTGGATTTCTCCTTCACAGATTTTTAAAATATTTTCCAAACCTGTGTAAGCTTCTGGTATTCACAGCTTCCAGTTTCTGGAGAGTCAGCAACACAAGTGTACATACCAGAGATCTTGAGACACACAATTTTTTAAAAACAAGAATTTCTGTATTTCTCAAAAAGAAAATTATCACATATTTTCAGTGATTGCTTACATCCTTGCTGGTATCCCGAGAGTTCCTGTGCTCTTCCTGGGCCTAAGAACCACAGGTTGAATCCTGCCCATATAAACTGAAATTCCCATCAGTTTTAATACCAACACAGCCTTTATCTCCGTGACTGTTAATACATTGCCATTATCTACTTATACTAGATGAATGCTTATGACTTCAGAATCTGTCATCTCTGCTCCCAAATTAGATTTTGGGACAGGAGGAAAATACAGAGTGACACCTGACTTCCCAGGACCAAACCATGCTGGCAATCTAAGTGCATAGTTAATAGTGCCTACCCCTACTGTACATGCAGAACATCAGTGCCCCGTAAAGTTCAGGCTGAGTGGAGGTAAAACCATAAGGAGGTTGTCCTTTTGTCCTCTGGGCTCTAGCAGCTGATATCTCTTGACACCGCTGTCGCAAAAAGGACAGGCATAGAGGGCTGGTAAAATTACAGCATCTTGGTATAAATTACAGGGCCAGATTACGCCCGAGCTTGTATCCTGCATAGGAAAGCAGCATGTTGAGTGCAGCATTCCCAAACATACTTTGTGTTTCGGGCACCGTCCTCAGAATACCCTTTTTACCGAGGCTTAGGAGAGGGGTCTGTGGTGGTTACTTGGGGCTTGTTGCCTCAGCATCTCTGAGAGGATTTTCCCTGACAGAATTCGGAGGTTTAAGGTCCCATTTCCACTTCTCTGACTTATTTTCCTGGCACAGAGTGCCAAATCACGAGGGTCTCCCTCACAGACGTTTCTTTCTGTTAATCATTAAAGCTACTAATTTTTTACCCTTACGTATGAATAAATAATACATGTTGAGGATCAGAATGTTCACAGTGGTAAAAACAACTCAGCCGAGGCCAGTAAGTGCAAAAGGAGTATGAGACTCATGCCAGGAGGAAGAAAACCTGGTTATTTATACTTTTTAAACAGGAAAAATATCTACAAGATCTTATTACTCCCAGTGCTATGCTTTAACCAGAAACCATCTTTAACCAGAAGACCATCTTCTCGGTTTGCCCCTGTGACTGAACATGAGACAAGGTCAGCCACGAATCAGTCAGTCCCGCTGCCCCTCGTGAGCAGGGGAGCGTTTGCCACCATTATTCCTGACTCCATGGGCCTCGGGCACTGGGCTGCGCGCTGTTTGGACAGAATATAAAAGGAAACAAGTCTCACGGCCTCACATAGAAAACTGTGGCTTTGAAGGAGGGTGGAAAAAGGGAACAAAAAGCAGTTAATGGTATCTTGCATGTCTCCTTGACAGGCATAGAAAGATAACCATAAAACTGTTTAAAACATGATCCCACAACTGAGCTGCCTTGTTCCATGAATAAATCAACAATCTATAGAAACAAGTTCAGCAGCTTCCTGGAAGCAGAAGAGGACATTAAGGATTTTTTGCTTCATAAAGCAGCACCTCAACCAGTAAAATTCAAACTGTTTTGGGCACTGGCTGGAGATGTCAGCCAGTGTCACAGGAATCATGCTGACTGTCAAGCTGATCAAGCTCAGGTATCAGCATCACAGATTTACATATAAAACCACAAATCTGACATCAGTTTTGCCTTCTTTTTTGTGAAGATATTCTCATTATTACTATATTCATTTAAATTAAATGTAAGGAATTTAAATACACTATTTAAACAGTAGTACTTGCTGTCATATACTATGAGCAAAAGGGATGTCAATTTATTAACTCTAAATAAAATGAAATTTTTTAAAAAAATTAAAATAATTTCCTTCCAGCTGGCCTCTACATTGTTAACTGCTCAACACTGACAGTTTACACAGTCAAGGCTTTATGGGGTGCGTGGTTGTGTTTTGCCAGGGCAGTTTGCACAAGTAGCACAAAGGAAGAATTGCTCCATTCTGTTGTCCTCATACTCTCAGACACAGCTTTTCTCTGACACCCATGCTATGATTCTTCAGTTGCTTCCTTCCCTAAATAGCATTTGCTTTTGTTCCCCAATTTTGCCACATATTTATACTGGAAAGAGGCAAGACTAAAACCAGAGACAATCCCTGCACATGTGAGAAGGTGCATGGCTGTGAGTGTGCTGGGAAGGTGCTGTGGGAGCACAATAGGTGAATAGCAGGAAAGAAGGTGTATGAACTTCTAAGGTCTCCTGGCATTTGTAAAGACTTTCCGTAAGATTTACTGGGTCTATAAGTGTGTAATGCACCAAAAAAAGTGAACCTTGCCCCTTTTTTTCTTGCTCATTGAAGCTATCGCTTCTTGTCCATCAGACCTCCATGTGGAATTTAAAAAGTGGTGGGACGCTCTCACGCCTAAACCCTGCTTAGTTAGCATATGAATGCTCAACTGATTGTTTGAAATAACAATTAAGAGGACAATGGATAAAGGAGGAAACTGGAGACAGCAACTAACACCTGTGAATCAGAACTTAAACAGCTTTCTTTTACATAATTAATTAAAGAAGCAGGCACAATGCACATTGACTTTAAAATGTGTTCCAAAGGCTATGCTGGTGCATGTAAATCCCTTTTCAGTGCCATTACTTACATGTGAGGTTTGATCTTTTTGTAAAAATCCTAGTCATGAGTGAATGTTGGGAAGCGTTGCAAGGGGTTTTTTTATGGGGATGGGGGAGAAAGGGAAGAGAAAAACATTTAAGGGCAATCGCAATTTCATGGAGGAGGCAGAAGTCTTGATGAAGTTATTAAAACATATGGACTTCAGATAGGTAGCAGAAAGTCATTGTAAGACACAGAACATTTCTAACCTTGCAACAGCAATTAGGATTTAACATCCTGTGATCAGCACTACATACTTTTCTGCATTAAAGAAAAAGAAATGGATGCTGTGAAAGTGTTTCATTAAATTGTATTTATTGCAGAATGTGAGCAGAATTCTGTGGCGCTTTCCGAAGGAAGCAATCCATATGTATGCTCAACATGCTCATATGCTATTATTTCTTAAATAGGTTATATTGTGCTTCTCTAGAACAGTACTTAATGAAGCTAGTTAACGTTATGACTCTCAAAATGACAGTCTCAAAAAAACCTATATCTGCAATTTACATATATTAATAAGTATTAGGGGCATAGTCATCTATTTGCACACATCAGTAGTGTTGCTAGAGTTGTACTGGCATAAAAAGGGTAACGGTGAAGGTTACTCAGTAATCAGAATAAATCAGTGAGTATTTATACAGTTAGATATTTCTCTCTAGAGAAATATAATGTCATTAAAAACTATCTAATATCTAGCCTTTTCTCTCCATAAAGTTTATAGAGATACAAGTAGCTTCACATACTTCAGCTATAATATTGCTGACGATAGTATACAGCTGTCATGGTTTAACCCCAGCTGGCAAGTAAGCACCATGCAGCCGCTCATTCACTTCCCCCCATCCCATGGGGGAGAGAGTCGGAAAAAAAATTAAACTGGTGGGTTGAGATAAGAATGATTTAATAACTAAAGTAAAATAAAATATAATACTAACATAAAAATAAAAAAGATAATAATTGTAATTAAAAGGAATATAACAAAAAAAAAAAAAAAGAGAAATAAAACCCAAGAAAAGACAAATGATGCACAATGCAGTTGCTCACCACCCGCTGACCAATGCCCAAGCAGTGATCCGCCCCTCCCAGCCAACTGCCCCCAGTTTATATATTGAGCATGGCGTTCTATGGTCTGGAATATCCCTTTGGCTAGTTCAGGCCAGCTGTCCTGGGCATGCTCCCACCCAGCTTCTTGTACATCTGCTTGCAGGCAGAGCACGGGAAACTGAAAAATCCTTACTTAGGATAAGTACTATTTAGCAACAACTAAAACATCAGTGTGTTATCAACATTATTCTCACACTAAATCCAAAACACATCGTACCAGCTACTAAGAACTCCTCCTCTATCCCAGCTGAAACCAGGACAACAGTGAAATGACATTTTAGAATATTTTGTTCACTATCTTTAAATGGTATCAGTAGTACAAAGTTAGAGAAAACATGTAAAGTCCTGACCACACTGAAGTGAAAGTTTAAGTCGCTTTGATTTCCATGTAATCTACATTGGTTCTTTCTAGAGGACTCCGCAGAAGATGGTTTCTTCAAGGGGGAGTTGTATTAATTTTAAAAGGGAAAGCATGGTTGTGATGAAAAAGGGAAAGAAAAGAAAGAGAGAAAGAAAGGAAAGAAAGAAAGAAAGGGAAAATAAAAAAGAAGGAAGAAAGAAAAAGGAAGGAAAGAAAAGAAAAAGAAAAAGGAAGGAAGGATAGAAAAGACAAAGAAAGGAAAGGGAGGGAGGGAGGAAGAAAAAGATGGGAAGAAAGAAAAGAAGGAAAGAAAGAAAGGGAAGAAAGGAAGGAAGGAGAGAAGATAAACTGGAAAGCACTTGTGTTTGCTTCGTTTGTATCCTTAATGTGCTACAATGTTGATGGTATTTATATTGTTTAACCAATACTTAACCATTCCAGGTCCAAGATAAGGACAAAGTAAATAATTCATCAGTAATTAAAACAATGATTATCTTGTTGGAGGGGGGTGTGTCATCTACACTTCATGTTCCTGTTAGGCTTCTGGTTTTTATATTGTAAATTCATTGCTATTTTGCAGATTTGGTGTACGGATACTATAGACAGCAGCGGAAATTGATCGAAGAGATTGATTGGTCATATACAGGTAAGCAAAACTGTCTACTGAAGAACTTCTTTTGCTTTGATATTTTCATGTTCATTGTTATAACTTCAAGCGCCTGTTATGACTGTATACCACTTACCATATGCCTAAACAATTGCTGAAGTAAAAATGTAGGAGATGGAATTTGAAAAATTGCAGGAACTTTACAACAGGAGAGACTATTTTCATTTCTTATACTTGTTATTTTTGGAAAGAGAAAGTCCTCGTCCTTAAAACCTTAACCTGAGACATGACTTGATGAAGGCTGGGCCAATATATTGTTAGGTGGTCATTTATCATCTGAATATTACTGCTCTGACAAGTTGGGAAAGCAGACAGAAAGACTGAAACAGGGCACAGCACATTATGTGGGTAAGAACATATCCATATACTGCATCTGAAATTCTGCACTTTGCTTCTGAGCACCTGAGCGTCCTTTCCAGGTGCCACCCTGATTCTCCTAAAAAATCAGTCATTTGGGCTCTCTCGTTTGCATAGGGAAGAAAGATACATCCTTAAATTCTGCATGAACTTTGCCTCATCACAGAAGGACTATGGGGAATTCACAGTTAGCCTCCTAGATTCTCCTGTAAAAGTCAAGCCACTTTCAGTAATATCAAAAGGTAATTTCGTCCTAAATGATGGGTGTATTTTATGCAGAATGTAAGAAGTGACTTCCTGAGGATGTGCATAGACTCTTACATTTTTAATGATTTAAGTTAGTGTTTCAGAAAACATCAATTTATGAAAAGAAATAAGGACTGTCAAATTTCAGTCTTTCATATATTTGGTTCAAAATATGTTCCTGTAGTTAAAGAAAGTTACACCGTTCTTTTTCTTTCTCTTACTCTCATTTTTGAGACAGTTTTTATCTTCCAAGGTAAAACATATCTAACAAGTTTTGAGCCTAGAGAGAATTGAAACAGGCTAGTCATAAACCTTTCAAAATGAGATTTATAATGAAAACTCCCACTTACACACATTGTACTGCAAAATCCAAGCATAAGATCAATCAATACAATATTTCATGTTCAAAATCCATCCATTTTTTAATATCGGAGTTAGAGGAATGCAGGGATAAGCCTCCAGGATTACAGGTGACCAGAGGGCAATTTATGAGTTTGCTTTAAAGAATAGCGAATGGGTTTTGCATAGGATATCGGAGGATAGAGCTGTTCCCTAGCCTGCACAGAGCACCCACCCACTGTGCAGCTGCTGCTGCAGCCGCAGGTCACGTTTGCTGGATATTTTGCATGGCAAAAGAGAACAGACTTTGCAAGCCAGAGGATCCAGACCTGTTGGTTCTCTCCCTTAACATGTGAGATACCTTCATGTAGCCATCTCAATTCATGTGCCTTGCCCTAGTGACTCTACTGTTGGCAAAGCCTTTCTCCCTGTCCAGACTTAGATAGTCAGGTTCATGTGGTGCCATGGGGTGGCTGAATTTGAGAAGAAGCCCCGCTCAGCACTGTGCTCCCTGCCCAGCAGCCTCCTGCCCCTGCAGCCTCCTGCTCAAGCAGCATCCTACCCATGCAGCATCCTACCCATGCAGCATCCTACCCAAGCAGCATCCTACCCATGCAGCATCCTACCCAAGCAGCATCCTACCCATGCAGCATCCTACCCATGCAGCATCCTACCCAAGCAGCATCCTACCCATGCAGCATCCTACCCATGCAGCATCCTACCCAAGCAGCATCCTACCTCTGTTCCTGCTGCCTCACCGGGCCCTCTGCCGCACGGGCTCCCTGTGCCCCCAGCGCTCATAACACAGCTGGCTCCACGCATGGTCAGATGTGGATTTTCAAAGCTTTCTGGGAGGGCTGCATGTAAATCAGGTGTCTAGGGCTGACAACTGTATTGTGAGCCGTGTGCTATGTGGTGCTTTCCTGAAATACCAGGTAATTGGTTCATGGCCTAACGGGAATACACAAATTCAGGCTTCATTTAAAAAAAGACAGTCTTCCTGAATGTGAAGAAAAATTACAAATTTTAACATTGTGTGTTGGAGGCACAGAAGTCTAGAGGCTGAGACATATTGATTTTGATCTCATTCTTTTCTAATAATTTGTTTATTTCAGTCTCATCATTTTACTCCTGGAGCAAGCAATATCAGGTACTGTATGTATAACTAGTATACCTAGCTCAGACTTACAGTTTTGTGGCATAGACCAACATGCACATTTCTGAATGGATGACCTATGCTTTGCCAGTACATCGTTTCCTCAGACACCAGTTATATTCTTCTGTCTTATAACCTGCTTACTGAAAGACCTGAATAATTAACCTCTGTGTGCCAATGAAGTGTTATGAGTGGGCCCGGGGATCCTGCAACCATAAAGTTTAATCCAGCGTAACTAAGAAAAATCTAACTGGCTTGGTAAACTAGTCTGAATTTGAGCAGAAGTAATTCTCTATAGCAAATAAGCAATTTCAGATACATTAGCCACAGTGGGTCAATACACACTTTTACTGGGGTGGTGCTGTGAGATGAAAGTAAAAGGGAAGTAGAGAAATAACTTGAATCTTACCTGCTGAAATCATGCAATTTCTGAAGGTAAAGTTTCATAATAAAGCAGTTTCATATACTGTAAGTTAATGTGAGTCATCATCAGATTTTGACTGTCAGGTAATGTCTGATGAAGGCATAAATGTTACTGGAAATATTTTGTAGTACTTCTAAGGGCTCTGCTTTAAGCCATAGACAAATCCTGCATTTGCAAGCATGAATTTAGTTTTTTGTGTCCTGACTTTGCATATATTTGAATAAACAAAAACAGTGTTAAAGAAGTGGAAGGCACAAGTACTCGTTGCAGATGCATCCAGAGTTTTTAGGAATGAGTGGCTCCTGAAGCTAGTTCATTAGTAAAATGACTTTATTTTAACAACCTTTCATTGTCTTTTTCATTAAAACAGTGATAGAAATAAAGATTCGATGATATCATGAATAATTTCAAATGGTGTCATATACTAAAAGTGAATCCAACCATTTCTGTTGTAGAAAAAACAAGTGTACTGAGAAAGTTCATTTCCTCAAATCAGTTATGTACTAATTGATGACCAAAGATCATTTAGACATTATTTAGCTGTGCCACTGAGGTTAAGCAATCACATACTATTTCAAACCATAAAGTGAGCAATATGAGCTTCAATTATTTGTCTATCATAGAGACAAAAGATTAATTGTTGTTGATGCCTTGTTTATCTCCATTGTTTTTGCCAGAAGGAATGATACAGTGCTGTTTTCTCGTTGGTTTTTTTTAACATGGCTGGTTGACAGTAGTCCGTGAAAACTTCAAGCCTGAATGTTCACATGTAGAATTACCAAAAGATGCCACAAAGAAGATTTTTTTTCCGAGTGAAATTTCTTTCTGTTGGGTTTTTACTCTTTGAGATTTGGGTTCTTGTTCATAACAAGTTACGTGGTTTAGGGGGAAAAAACAGAGCTGAATTCTGTTAAAAGCAAGAAATTCTAAACAGCGTTCCAGGAATTAAAAACGCTGAGGGTTTTTAAAATTTTTAAAAATTCAATTTACTATGGAAACGCGTAGCACAGCAAGTTCAGTGTTCTTTGTCTCATCATTCAGGAGTATTAAGTTCAGTTTGTGCTGCCATTCATTATGTGATACGCTGATACACTATTGCCCTATAAATAATGACAACTCTGATCTTGAGGAAAGGTGTTGGGTCTCTGGGTATTCAAAGAACAATTTTGTTGTTTACAGACACAATGTGAATCATATTTCCTTTTTCTCTGGGGGGAAGTATCATGAATCACAGAATCACAGAATAATTTAGGTTTGAGGGGGCCTTTGGAGATCATCTGGTCCAACCCCCTGCTCAAAGCGGAGTGAACTTCAAAGGTGAAGCAGGTTGCTGAGACCTTGTCCAGCACTGAGTATTGAAAATCTCCAAGGAGGGAAATGCTGCAGCCTGGGCAGTGTGTTCCACTGTCATTTTGAAGAATTTTTTTCATTTACCCAACTGCAATATCTCTTATTGCAACTTGTGACCGTTGCCTCTTGCCCTTTCCCTGTGCACTGCTCTGTAGATTGCCTTTACATAGTAGTAGACTTCAGCAAGGTTCCCCCTCTTGTCTCCAGCTTCAGCAAACTCGGGTACCTCGGCTTCCCCTTGCACAGGATGTACTCCAACTCCCCGATCATCTCAGTGGCCCTTAGGTTGTTAATATCCATCTCATACTGGGTTGGGGAGGAAGTCAAAACTGCACTCAGCATTCTCCATGTCACCTCACTGGTGTGCAGTAGAGGGAAATAGTCACTTGCCTCGTCCTGCTGGCTGCATTCTTGCTAACGTAGCCTAGTACATTGTTAGTCTTACTGGCTGCAAGGGCACACTGCTGACTCACACATGACTTGTCCATCAGGATAATTAATTATGATATTTTCAGGTAATTTTTAAAATCTGGTGTATCTCAGTAGTAAAACTTGACAGTACGTTGATGATGCTCATCTGGCCCTTACACCAATACTTTCCACACTAACAGTGGGTGGACATAATGGCTTGTTGCTTTTCTCCCATGTTGAACATTGAACTGATCTTACTAAGCTTAAAATTGTTAACATTCTATGTCTGGTTCAACACCCCCTTGAGATATCCCCCTAGTTTATCATTGCCCATTACTATCGCTACACAGACAAAACCTTAGTTGTCATTTGAAAGGCTGTTTTTGCCACCCCAAGTCCTGGAAATTTGCACTGATGGCTTAAAATGTCGATGTCTGTAGTTTGGCTCGGAAATGAAAATGGCCTTATTTTGAGTGGTACTGAGAAAATGTAATTCTCTTTCTTGCCCAAACAAGATCTAGTGTTGTCATTTCAAATATTGTTCTGTCATCTTTCAGTACTGGGGAGATTCTACTGCAAAGTCACTGCTCATAAAGCTTATAGGAAAGTAAGTTGTTGCTTATATCCATAATTATTTGCAGGTGTATATTGCTTTTCACTGAGCTGAAAAAGTGAGCAAGGATCTGCTCTATCTATCTCAGCAGTGCCTCAAAAGAATGATTTTAACATTGGTAGCTAATTCTACCTATTCTGTAAAACGTCTGCGGCTTCCATTACCCCACAATTTGATCCAGGTAAACCGGAAAGTTTCAGGTTCTCCCCTCATCCTCACATAGTCTCCCTGTTCAGCAGCAATGTGCTGGGAGGATGGACAGCGGAGAAGGAGCTGTGCTGAAGAGTGGTTCTGTGAGTGTGGGCACCCATGCATGCTCCCTATGGACAGCTGCAGGAGCAGGGCAAGGGGAGCTAGGGGGTAGAGGCGCGGGGTCTGGGTCCTATCTATTGCATGCCAGGTGGGGTATGATAGAGGAGCCATTTCATGAGCCAAATCCTGGCAGTGGGGCTGTGTGGGAGAGCGGGAGGCACCGGCAAGAGCCTGCTGGAGGTGGGATCCAGGAGCTGCCTGCTAAACCGACTGATTTAATGGACAGTTCTACCAGACCAAACTGAAATGTCTGTAAGAGAGCCCTGGCCAAAAGCTGATGAAAACTCTTGTCTTCACTGGCTGGATAAAATCATGCTCTGAGGAGATGATGCATACCAAATTAAGTTCAATTTTTTTCTTGCTAGCTAACTACCATGGCTGTAGCAGCATAACTTTGTGAGAGTATCTGGTCTTTTTAGCACCTCCTGTGAAATAAATCACTTTGTGTTTTATATTCACCAAGTATAATCATGACTGATGTGCTGTATCGGTTGTGAGTAATAAAGAAGAGCCTATACTCTTGGGCCCTGTTAGTTTCTTCTGTAAAAGATGCAGCATAAGAAATCAAAATAACATGCATTCTTTTATTAACTCATATAAAAATAGCTCTGCAGAGGGTCTTTTCTTTTTTAGTAGACCTTATGCTTCAGAGGCTGTCATACCTTTTCTTGCATGATAGCTCATTACATGTATTTACATCCCCCAGATCACATAGTCACTCATGGTTCCAGTGTTTTGTCACTAAATTCACAAGCTCATTAATTAAAAAGCCTATTACATTATTATGGTTTTGGAAAGGCTGATGATTCAGCAACAGAAATTATAGTGTTACGCATCTGTTCACATCAAAGAGACGAGGTGTCCTCAAGCGGGAAGCTAACATGCTGGTATTGCTGGCCATAGAGAAATTCCTTTTAAGATATCTCAGTGTACCGAATCAACAACACAAAACATGTTATTCAACACAAATAAGGTATCTATTCAGTGTATTTATGATTTATGAATGCATATGAAGTGGTATAGTTCAGAAGAGTCTGTTTCAAACATCCTTTCCTTTCCATCAGGAGAGCTGATCTTTGAGCAGTAGAAGGCTACTAGCAGCAAAGTGCAATTTATTTAGCTTTGACTCAGTCAATGTTTGTAGGATAAACCAAGTGGAAAACTGTTGCAAGGGGTTTTGGGGGAGCAGGTAAGAGAGTTGGACCCCAAATTCAAGGACTTTTCAAAGTTGGATGCTTGTAGGACAGGTATGAAGAACTGCATGTTGGTATTCATATTTGGCTCATCACTGGTAAAATTATAGCATTTTTCTTTCAATAAAGATTTAAGTGATCTGTTTGCCAGAGTTTCCTGATAAGGAACTCCGATAAGACCTGTTCCTTCCCCACTTTCACTCCTTTAGTGCTATCAGTGAAGGAAACAGCTGGGTCATTTTCAGAAACTGCACAGCATCTCATTCTGAGCATTGACCAGATTATTCAAATGCAGGAGGGTTGGTTTCTGAAGTATAGAAATCAAAGCGTGAAGTATTTGCATAGCGTTGCACTGCTGTTTTGATAAGGTCTGGCCAGGGGTCAGAAAAATGTAGAGACTACCCATTAAGTAAATGCGTTTGGAAATTAAAAGCTTTTTTAGGAGTGCTGTCTTTGGGAATACACCAAAGTAAAATAAAAAAAGCAGACTGTGGGTATCTCATGGTAGACTACAGCTTCTGGTTAAGCCTCTTTGCCCTTCAAAACAATCATAAAAGTATCCTCATGTATATACTACTCATTTACAAGCACATTCAATCTGTGCTGCAGTGGGAAGGCTATGTTCTTGAGGACTACTTGCTTACAAAATGCACAGATGATTACTTTGAGATCATCATCACCTCCATATCAATATGATTTACGGATTTGTAAAGCTCAGAGCCCAGCAAATAATTCTCCCATTGCTTGTGTTTACAAAAGGCCTTGCTTTTCTCACCTGCTACAACCTATTTGTTAACACTTTCTTACAAACATTTTTACTCAGAGGCTATTCTGCTGTATTTATAACAGGTTTTGATTTTTTTCCTAATGTATTCGAATGCCATTCACTTCGGTATGCACAGTTTGCTAATGTACTGGAATGAGGGCAAAAACTAATTCTGTGCAATGTACTCACAAATTTGAAGGTATTCATGACCTTCCTGTAACTCATTAATTCAATGGAAAACAAACCCTTCTAGTTAGTTTTTCCATGGGTCAATATTAAAGCAGTCCTCCAAAAGGCATGGTTAGACAGGTCTTTCTGGCTAGGAGCTCAGAGAGAAGGAAGATGAAGGGTAAGAGGAAGGATCCTGAGCAGGAGGGGGCAGGAGCAGTGTGGCCCCCCGTTGACTGCAGAAACCTCTCACATAGGCTCAGGTGCCCTTGATGCCATGACTATCGCAAGCTCAGTGAGGGATGTATTCTTGGTATTTTGCAAGTGCACCTGACTTGGTTAAGCAGAGCATAGGAGGGGCACCACATACTATTTCAGTTTCTAAATTTTGAATGCTAAGTTACTGCAAATTGCTGTAAATGAACTTAAACCACATTTTCATGCTGTACTTTGGAATTTTATTTTTGAATGTTACAATATTACTTTTTTCCTCCAAAATAATAATTTTTCCAAAACTTTACAATTTAAGAAATTAGGAAAACCCATCAGCAGTTCTATTTTGGATGAATCAGCATTTGCTGAAAAAAAACCCACCCCTAAACCACTGAAAAATCCTGACCCTTCTAAAATTAACTTGTAGAAATGGCACTTTCAGTTCCACAGGTCTGCCCCTGCCACGTGTAAATTATATCACCTTCTCATTTCAGAGGTAAAAATATGCTTCTACTTATCTTCAGCCGCATGTTAGAGCCAGCCCAGTTTGTAGCTTGGTAGCTGGACCCCATGCTCTCTTGTGAAGCAGTAGAATGGTTGTTGCATTTCCTTCTACCTGCTCACTCTTAACGTAGGCCAGGAGGTTGTGCAGGTGTCAGCAATAGCTAGTTTGGTCTGCAGGCTTGCTGTGACTTGCAGTAATTTGCAATAAAGAAGGTAAATTAGCAAGGGACAGAAATCATTTTTATTTGTACACAGAATACTTTCTGTCAAGAGTTTCTGAGGGATGATGTGTGATGTTTATTTATATACAGTTGGTTTATATGCAGTATCGTGACTTTTATTGACACATTAGCACAGTTCTAAGAAACCTGAGTTATACAGGAGCGTCATACAGCTTATTATTTCCAGTGGGGAGATCCACTCTCAGAAGTTTTCCCAAAGAAGTCTGTGTTCTGTTTCTCTACCAGGGTAACAAGCTTTCCACACCACCCTGAAGAAATAGTGGGCATGTCAAAAAGCTGCTTAGATCCCAAAGAAAGTATATAATCCAAAATTAAGGCTCTGTGCCCCTGTACTTGTTCTTAAATTTCACAGCCTTTCTTCCTTTTGCCTTTTTTTCTACAACTGTGGTGCATATGAAACCACTCTTCCACGTTCAAAGTCATTACTTGATGTGGAGAAAGTTCTGCTAAAACCTGTCAAGTCTATAACTGTTAATTTGCAGCAGTCCATGGGACACTAGCTGTGGCACTGTGCATCCACTAGATTTATCAGCTGAACTGTTCCCTCCACTATTTGGTTGCTAGAATCACAGCAGTTCAGTGCTGAGCATCTCTTTCAGCTGTGAAAGGTGCACAAAGTCCTTTTTGTGAAAAGCCAGGTCAGGGCATCTAGCTGCATACGTATTTAGCTAGTTCTTGCTATGCTTCAGCAGTTGTGCTTGCAACAAACGCCATATCCATCCTGTGTCAGCCTCTTTCTGCTCTCTTCCAAGAGCTTTCTTTATGAGAAATTAAACTATGGCTTGATCTGATAGTGCCTGGCATTGACCCTATTTTAGGAGCCACAGAAACAATTGACTGTCATCTTCCATCCTTTATCACAGATGCTGCATTTAAGAGCTAAGCTGTCTTCCCTCTGAATGTGGTGTTTCTCTGTCAGTGCCTTCTCTGCCAGTGAGCTTTATCTGATGAAAACTGTGTTAACCAGAAACATTTTTAAAAGGCAGTTAAGTAAATGAAGATATTAAAAATGGAAAAGCAAAGAGAGGGACAATGTGTTGAATGCTGGAAAAGAGAAAGAAGAATCATTTACATGTAAGGACTTGGAAATTTGTTTTCAAACTTCTGGTATTTCCCTAGCCGTGTAAGGAGTCAATTCAGGGCTTGGGTGCATGGTCATAGACTGACAACAATTATTTTTACTGAGTTAACAGCAAAACCAAGCGCATAACAACAAAAAGCCCACCTTGCATTACCCTGCCTGAGTAACTGAAAGGGAAAAACTGAAAAAATACTGTTGCTGGAGTATTTTAGGAATACTGGGTCAATGGTTCATAAATTCTTTTCCCCTATTCCAGAATAGGGTGGATTTTCTGCCTGCTTGTACGTGTTTGGACCACTTTACATATACGCAGTACAGTATGGTCAATCTCTTTTTTTTCAGCTATATTCTTTCTGTCAGTTTTCAGGAAAGCAAATATTTATGGCTGGAGTGCTAGTCAGTGAAAAATTACATGCAAAGAGATTTTTTATTAGTATTATTCAAATGCATCCTCTTGAAAGCTACCTTTATAGTAGGGCTGTGGTATGTGTGAACAGAGCTCTCTAAATAGGAGCACTAGCACATTACCTCTTTACTCTGTATTTTACCTGCTGTCAGAGTATCCAGAACATACTGAAGGTGACCAGCACAAACAGGCAACAGACTATATGTAACATGTTTTTGTGGGACAGGGCACATACTTTAAATAATGCAATCATTTGTTTTCTTCAGCTGTAAGTACCCGCTTCAAACAGATTCAGTACGTTATCATAAGTAATCTTTACCAACACATTTAACCACCGAGATCTGTACACCCACCAGTCCTAATGTGACCATACCATGTGTATGTGATCAAAATGAGAACAATACTCGTTCTCCTCTGCATAAAAGGAACCAATGATAATCTGTTGCAGTGGCTTGATCACACGTCTGAAGTTCCCTTCGAAATCATTTGTTTTCTCTAGAGAAGCTGTGGAGCATGTGCTAAAAAGAGTTTTTCTGGATGACTTCTTGTGTCTTCTCGCTCCATCCCTTTCTCAAGAGAAATCTTCCTACCCTTTCCATTTGACGGTTTTTGTCGTATTGGCTTATTTGCTCTCTTATGGTGCAGCCACGACTTGTTTCCCTTTTGCATTATAGAATTCTTCTTTTTCACGCCATCAGTGACTATATAGGATTTTATTGCCCGCTTCTCCCTGACATTCATTAATGACTACACGAAGTAACTGTCACTTTGCCACTTTATCTCCAGTGTTTCCAGGAGAAACTCTTTCTCCTCCCAGGTAACTAATGGAGAAAGAGCCGGCTGTTTCCTTGACTATCTTGCAGTCTCCCGCAGCTGCCTTTTCCTAAATGTCAGGGACACTCTCCAGCATTGTTACCATGGTGCGTTCAGCTGGCATGCCTGCAAGGGTTCACAAAAGCCAGCACACCCACTGCACGTTTCATAGGAACATACGATGAGGGAAGGCAGTTACCTACTGTATCTTAGTTAAAAAGAACATAATGAAAGGTGCTTTTTAGTGCATATTCTGTATAAGATTGGCCCCAATTTGGTACCAATCAAAACCGTCAATCAATTAAGAATATTCTCTTTGTCCCTCCATTTGTAAGAGTGTTGGTGTATATATAGATGTGTTACAAGTTACATATATAAACCTGGTGAGCTTGCCAACTCAACAGGTCAGTACATAAATGTAAATGCTGATGAAGAACAGTGAGATTTACACTGTGCTGTATTCATTAACTACCTTCTATAAAAAGATTTGAAGGTGTTTTCTATTTCCTCCTAATTTATTATTCAATCTGAAACATTGTTATTAGCAAAAACGCTTTCCTTTGATATGGTTTCCTGGTGTGACAGTCAATACAAATAAAGTACATCCTGCATCCAGCCATCAGAAAACATTTTTAAACCCCAGGTTTATAGCTAGCAACCTGTAGATAGATTTGTAGCTGAAATAGCAAATCCTTTTCAAAATGCCGACAGATTTAAAAACTCACTTTGAAATCCCATTCAACTGAGTCATATTGT
This sequence comes from Astur gentilis, assembly GCF_929443795.1. Classification (NCBI taxonomy): domain Eukaryota; kingdom Metazoa; phylum Chordata; class Aves; order Accipitriformes; family Accipitridae; genus Astur; species Astur gentilis. Next base: position 25,818,934 of record NC_064890.1, on the reverse strand, counting down.
TGTCACTATATCATTCACTTCATGAACAGATTTCAAACATGAAAATGAATAAATGCCTTTGTTCCAGATAGTAAGCTACCAGTAAGTTCTGTTCCAGTCACTTGTTTCAGGTTAAGTTGGTCATATTCCCTTCAACAAATGGTTAGGTAGACTGGAAAACACATTGCATCAGATTCAGTGATCATACAGAGAAGAGCTCTGAACTACAGTGTACTTTGGTCTGTCTCCTTGTTAAATGTTTCATAGAAACAAAACATTCTTCTCCCAGTTACTCAGCTTTAGCCCTTGTGAATGAAGTCAGTAGGATTTTCCAGTGTGAGCAAGTTCCTTTCATTGAACTCTTGTTTTTTCTTATTGGCACCAGATACGAACTCCCCAACTCCCAATATGCTGCTGGTACAGGCAATCATGCCATCTAATTCTTGCATAAAATTAAATAATTTTAAACGTAGTAGTGATATTTTGCTTCATAGTTCCGCTGAAAAACTATCTCAGAAACTCAGTCTTGACTTTCAAACCTTATCTGAATTTCCAAGCTAGCTGTATTAGTGGACCATTGAGGTCATCTGGTTCTTCAGATAGAATTGGTTGGTCGGTTTGGTTTTTGGAGAGTTCTTTTCTATTGCCTATATTTACCTGCACTGATATCCCTTTCCTGTTTGTTTTTTAAATGAAACCAAGATAGTCTAGTCTCTTGTCCCCTTTTAATCATTGCACTAGCTTTTACTGCTCACCCATGGTTCAGCTAAAATTCTTTTGTCTTCAGCATGGGTGACCAGCATCTCATGCACTTATCCCAGATGAACTGTCCCCAGGATTTTGTGCAGAGACATTAATACTTTCCTATCTTTACTAGGAGTTGTTTCATTAGAGCTTCAGAACGCACTTGCATTTCTATCATACTGTCTGTTTACAGTCTTCTGAGACTGTCAGACATGGTCTGATTCTCCACCTCTCCCATGTTTTTCTTGTGGTAAGATTCTCATTAGTAACAAAACCACCCACTAGTAGTGTCTAAATGTAAAATTTATGTATTGCATTGTTGCATTTCATGCCATTTTTACTACTTCAGTTCTCAAGGTCAAATGGTTTTCCCATGTGCTATACTGGACCTCCTTGTGATGGCATGTTTTCACACGTCATGTCATCAGTAGGTGTAAGTAGCAGAATTGAGAAACTCCAGAGTTTCCTGCATGCCTAGCAGCTCCCATTTACTGCTGCTTACTATTTTTCTCCTTCTCTCGTATTTACTAAGCAAGTGAAAGTACTGATTTGTTAGATACTGTGGTAACAATTTGGGGTATTTACTGACCTATTCAGCACGATTACACAATTTCCAGTTTTTCAAAGACTTCCAGTTTGTTTCTTTGTTTCTTTCTTTCTTTCATCCTTTATTTATTTATTTATTTATTTTCTTTCTTTCTCTCTCTCTGTCTCCCAAGATATCTGAACTTGGATACCAGCTAAACATCCGGCTATGTTCTCATTCATATTCTACTGGTGAATTCAGCCTCGCTTTAACTCCATTGACTTTATAAGCATGAGTCAATATAAGGAAGTTGGCTCATAAAGTGTTCTGTATCCTAGGCGAAATATCGCTTATGTTGAAAGTTTATTTCCTGTTCAAGCATCATTAAATTGCAATGATTTATAGTCTTAAAATAAATGCTTGTATGAATATTAAATACCCAGTTAACAGCTTTACTATGCTATCACCCACAGATAAATCCCATTTTGATAAATTCCTACATAAATAACATTTTAATTATTGCTGTGTAAGTACTAAATTTTATAACTGCAACTAATTACCTATATTCAGATTTCAAACTTTAGTCTAACAGGCTGAACTAACGCCAACTGAAATCAGTGAAAAGATATCCCTTAATTTAAAACTGAACTTTGAATCAGTCCTACCTTATAGTTACAACCAATTTATATCACATTATCAATGGAGTATGTTTCTAAACAAAATTTAAATGTATGGATTTTAGCAGTGATGGAGTGGTTAGCAAAAATACTCAGAAATGCATTGCGAATATTTATTCTACTTTCAGTGTGTAAGCATTATTAAAGTATTGGGAAAATAATCATAGCAAAACTAGAAGTGTTTGGCAATTAGGTGAGGAATCACTCTATAATACCCAATGGCAACTAGCTGTCCCAGTGCAGACCACTCATTATTTTACATTATAAGAGAAATTACAGGCGCATTAGCTTGATTCTACGAAGTTGATCATCAGTGAAAATTAATGTTGACAGTTAGTTGTCCTGAAACTTCATATTTAATATCTCACTAAGATGAATGGTTCAATTTACACTTTCCAGAGCTATTGTTTCAGTCTATGGTAGTACCAGATCCAAATTAATGCATGCAAGTATAGCTTTTTCTGCACAATCAAGAATGATGGAGAATTTTACAAAATCAATGGTAATGTGAAAATATAAAATAATTTCACAGAGCCTATCAAGATACATCCAACAAAGCTTCTCCCTGGATGTGATACTCTTCAGTATTTTCACTAGTGTCTCAGGTGACGGAAGAAAGAGAAGGCATTTGCAGATTCACGGAGGCCACCGTGCTGGAACTTGCAAGAATTTTGGGTGACATAATCAGAATTCAAAATGAGCTTGATGAATTGGAAAAATGTTCTGAAATCAATCAATCAAATGGAATTTGTCAATACAGTGGTAACAGTAAGCACAAAATACAACAATCGGGAAAGAAAATCAAGCATACAGATGCAAAATGGGGACTGTCTGGTTAGGTGTCGATGTGGCAGTTAGCTATAACTGCACCTGAATTAACAGTATGCTGCTGTTGCAAAAAAGGCAATCCCATTTTGAGGTGAATTAACAGGAATGATGTATAAGGCATGGGAGGCAATTATTCTGCTCTACTTGTCACTAGGAAGGTCTCAGCTGTACTTCTGTATTCATCCTTGCGCTGTACACTTGTAGAAAAGACAGTGACAAATTGAGAGAAGGTCCAGAGAAGAAGCAAAAAGAATGATGGGAATCCAAGAAAGCCCAAACTCCTTGGAAAAAAAATGAAGGAAATAAGTTAGTATAGAAAAGGGAGTTACGATAATAGTCTTAAAATATTTAAAAGTTGTTATAAAGTGATCAGTTGCTCTCCATTCCACTGAAGTGACAAGGATGAATCAGTTTAATTTGCAGAAGAGAAGGTCTAGGTGCAGTATTAGGAAAAACTAACTGTGACAGTAGCTAAACTCAGGTTGCTTAGGAAGGCTGTGGAATCCCTCTCATTGAAGGTCTTTCCAAAAAATGGGGAGACAAGCATTCATGAGGGATAGTCGAATTATACTTGATCCTGTAATGAATGAAATTACCTGGATGACCTTTCAGTCTTATAGATCTGTGATGCTTTGGGGCAACTTAAGACCTTATTTAATCATCTTTCAACCAGCACCTAGTGTATATGTTGTTGCATAGACAAAGAGAATACTACCAACCATTCCTGAAGTTACCCAGATTTTCAGTCCTTTACTACTTCGTTAATCATCAACCATTTGTCTAAGAAAATTATTTTCTGTGCTAGGTCATTTCCCCATTTTTGACTGTTTGAGGCTGTTGGAGGACATGTGTTTTTATAAGGAGACCCAGAAAAATGTATAACTTCTCTCTTCTCGAGGGGGAAAAAAAAAAAAAAAAAGGCAATCTTTTCTCTGAAAGCCCTAGTATGTCCTCATTATGGATCTGGAACCTGGAAGGATGAGGTAGATTTATTTTATCAACTCATTTTCTGTCTAGGGGAAGTGTTTCTTGGGCAAGCTCTTACCACTGTGCCCTGACATAAAATATGTGTTGAATTAATTTAATATTATCTGAGTGATTCAGACTACTGTGATTCTTTTGAATGGGAAATACAGTAGGATCCAATGGGGCAGAAACTTGTGTGTGAGGGGAGTGATTTCTTAAGCCACTCAGACTTGTTTCTAGGGCTTGTCTGATTTGCACCTACAATTCTAATTTAACATTGAAGATTTCTTGTAACTCTAAGTTTGTAACTTTCTGTGAGTTTTATCAATCACTTACTCCTCCAAAGCTTTTGGATCCCATTTTAAAACCCAAACTCATTTGCTTTTCATGGACATTTTAAAAAGTGTTTTGCTTTTCTTTGGACATTTATTGCAGACAATTTGAGATTAAATTGATTTTGTTTTCTGTCTCTTGGACCACTGCAAGCATGCAGTCATGCATGCTTATTGCTTCTGTCTGAGGGTGTGCTGGTTTTGGCTGGGATAAAGTTAATTTTCTTCATAGTAGCTAGTATGGGGCTGTGTTTTGGATTGGTGCTGGATACAGTGTTGATAACACAGAGATGTTTTTGTTGCTGCTGAGCAATACTTATACAGAGTCAAGGTCTTTTCTGATCTTCACCCCACCCCACCAGCAGGAGGCTGGGGGGGCACAAGGAGTTGGGGGGGACACAGCCAGGACAGCTGACCCCAATTGACCCAAGGGGTATCCCAGACCACAGGACGTCATGCTCAGCAGATAACCTAGTGGGGAGGTTGGCTGGGGGACCACTGCTTGGGGACTGGCTGGTCATCGGTCTGTTGGTGGTGAGCGGTTGTCTTCATTTGCATCACTTGTCTTCCTTCAGTTTTATTTCTCTCTCTTTGTTATTTTCCTTTTCATTACAATTTATTGTTATTATTTTATTTTATTTCAATTATTGTACTGTTTTTATCTCAACCCATGAGTTTTCTCACTTTTACCCTTCTAATTCTCTTCCCCCTATCCTGCTGGGGGGGAAGTGAGTGAGCAGTTGTGTGGTGCTTAGTTGCCAGCTGAGGTTAAACCATGACAGAGGGAAAAGCTCTTTATGGTAGAGCACAGAGAGCTGGCAGTGCGTTCTTTCTCATGCTGCTGAGTAGCTCTGACCAGCTGGACCGTCAGCAGCTGGAACCTGCTGACTTTCCTGCCGGAGCAGCCCAAGGGTCAGATATTCTGCATTTGTACTGCTTCTAGCCTCCTCTGTATTTGTGGGCACAGTGTGGACTAGCAGAGCCTGTTGTTTCACTAAGCTTTCCGCAGTCCTGCCATAGTAATGCAGCTGCACAGCATTATCTGTTCACCCAACTAATGGCTTCTAGTGAACGGTCTGTATTTGTCCTAATATTCACGTTTTACATTAACGTGATTATATGAGAAATCGGCTTTGCCAGCATGCTGTCTCAGAACATCTCCACAGCTTCCTTCAAGCAGCACAGTGCATCACTGGTGCTCATGGATTTGTCCTTGGTGAATCAGTTTCCTTCATGTCATACTTTTCTGCTTTCTGCCTAGCTGATGAGCTCTTTATAATGTTCCCAGAGGTGACTGCACTGTGGTGTATGATGAATCCATGTTCCTGGGAGGATAATGTTAGGTTTCTTTTGTGTGTCATAATGATACTGCATAATGGAGCCAGAATGTATGCCTAGAGATGGAATAGTTACAAACAACAACCCAACAATAGCAGATCTAGAAAAAACCAGTTGTAATCACTTTTCTAAATGTCAGGCTTGCACCTGTATATCTTCATCAACCTTTCATATTTGTTCTTTAAAACACAAACCTCTTCTGTTTGCTGAGCAGCCCAGAGCAATGACATCATTGTATAAGTTTTGTGCATGTTTTTATAATAAATTGGCACATTATAGGAGTACATTTAAGTAGATGGTCTTATAACCTAAGATATAATAATACACACATTTAGGACCTGATTCTAGCTAAGCAGTCCCTTGAGGTTACTGAGAACTGAAGACACTGCAATTTACAGGCTTATGCACTTGGCTGATTTAAAGACAGAGATGCAGTCAGGAAAAAAATGTCTCTGTCACTTCCCAAACATCTTTCTTCTTCCCTCTGACATCTTTCTATAACTCATGAAGTGGCTATTCTAGTTGTCAGAAATCATTGGCTTTTTTCTGGAAGCAGAGCACAGAATTGCTGGTGTGTATGAGGAGCAGGGCTGTCTGTCTCTGCATAAGGGCATCATGTTCATCAGCCTCAAGTATCACTTGTTTTTTTTATTTTCAAAGGAAGCATCCACTGCGATTAATTAGTTAAAGTGAAATACACAGTCAAACAATACTTTTCAGTTAAAATGCCCTTTGGAAATATATTCAGTTTTCTTTTTACCTACTTGCTCTCTCCATCTTACACACTCCAATGTTTACAGCTTACAGTCTTCAAAGTTGCAGGCTCCCACATGAATTGTACCTACTCTATCTAACCTCCTACAGCTCCTTTCTTCTTCCTGCAATATGGTGCAATTTTTTTGCAAATTAGTGCAACTCACTGGAACTGAGGTTCCAGATGCAGCTTCCCCCCCCTCTCAAATTAGATTGCCTCTGAATAAAAGGCAAAAAAACAGACCTAGAAGGAGAGACCAGACTCCAGGCTGTTCCCTTGCCCTCCTTCCCCTCTACTAAATGCTATAACCACAAGGTGAAAGTCAGGCTTCTTTTTGCCTTGAGAGCTGAGGTCTCATGCTGCCCAGCGGCCACAGCAGCCCAGCCTTTTTGGAAAGGATGGCCACTTCTCTCTTTTACTGGCTAGGCCTTTTCCTAATGTCTTGGCATAACTCCTACAGGAAGAATAAACCCAAGAATTCAAGTCACTGCCTTCTCGCCCAGTGCTCTAACCACTAGTGCAGAGGCAGTGGTGTATTATTTGTGGCCATCACCCCCCTTACCATTAAGAGAGAACCAGTTGAACTGGACAGATCAGACTGCCCTTTGAAAGGTGCCTGCCTTCAAAATAGCCACTGAAGAGAGAGACACTTGATTTATGAATGCTGGATCTCCCCCTGCGAGTCCTTTTGCCTTCAGCTGTGTAACGTATTTTACCAGTTGCATTAGATGTATTGCATTAAGCATGTGCCCTGCCACAGAGAGATGGCCAAAAACTTCAGAGCATTTTCCCTCTCAGTTTCCTCTTTTTGTTTGAGTGAAACTATAGCATATGGATGCTCAGAAGAAAAATATCCTTTAAAAATAGGCAATGTGATTGTCAAACCTCAAAGGCTGACAAATGTGATCTCTCAAACCAAGTAATCTGATTTTCTTGAAAATGACTGACCAGGTTTCAAGTTGGCAGCAAGCATCCTTTAAACTCTATGCAGGGTAGCAAACCTGCAGTTTAAAAGCCAAAATCTTAAGCAGAAATGTAGCTTATGAAATGTTGAAGTGGCTAAATGTTTTTTAAAAGTTATTTATATATCCACTTCTTATTTTACATCCTCTGCTTCAATGAAGGTTGTTTTTACATTCCACAGCTCATGTAGGAGGTTGTGCAAGGAGTTATTAATAAAATATTAATGCTGTCATCCCACAGGACATATTGTTTATACCATCACAGATGCAGATTATATCTCAGATCAATGGAGCAATTTTTAAAAAACCTCTTTCTAAAGCAGCAGTTGGGGTATGATTACAGTTGTCCACAGTAGTTATATCATACAGCAAATTAGGAAATACATGTCAGGACCCATTATTCTAATGGGGGTCTTGTAAGATTTTTAAACAATGCAAGTAGATGCCAGACTTGCAGACCGATGACCCTCTTTGAAACAATACCCCCAGTAGAGAGGAGAGAACAAAAATACTGTTGACTTGTGCGTGGCTGTCAAGTTAATGCTTCACAGGAACCCACAACACTAATCGCCCTTCTTGAATGCAAGTTCTTCCTTTCTTTAGGTCCCTCATAAGGTATCCCTTAAGCACTAATTAGACCAACACAGCTGAAAATGGGTAAATTTGTTTTCAGTGTCAGCTACCACCGTTTCAGTCCTGGCCAGATACAAGAGACAGCACTATACTGCTGATGTCGCTTTGTTTCCTGCAATATTTGTAAAGAAACACTTTGTTTTGAAAACCCATTAAAATAGAGTGGGATCTTATATATTTGTGCTCCATCAAATGCCCAGTTTGTACAAGGATGAGAACTATAAAACTGTATAAGGCAGAGGGTGGAAGTTCTCTGTCCTAAATGGCCATTTAAATAGCACATCTGGAGAAATGCAACTGCCAAATTTTTAGCAATCAGCAGCGGCAGCATTAACAAGGGAACCATTGTGGTATGTGTAATGGCAATATTTATTTTATGCAACTAAGAGTTTGCCCTAATACCAAATTAAATTATGTACCAAATTAAAGGCAAGATCATGCTTTACAGTTTTTCAATAGGCTCTGCTTATTATGGAACAGGGACTTGTCATACCTAATCTGAAGGGGTGAGTCTATGCAGATATACAGCTGCAGTCAAGTCAAACAGCACGGGAATGCAGAGTCGCCAGGGCAGGGAGTAAAGCTCCCTTAGTACTCTGTGCCTTGTGAGCTGAGGATTATTTGAACAGTGATCAAATGTTCTCAGGAAATGTGTTTTAATTAAATTCTGCTCAGCTAAGAAGTGAGAGACAAGGACACAATTGTCAACAAAATCCCTCCCTGATGTGAGACTGAATGCTAGTATCATGAGTCCCTTACACTGTCCTTCAGTATTTTGCTTTGGGAGGATGGCAGTAACCTAACAGGTTGACAGCACAGAGGCTGGCAAGGATAGCGCTCTTCAGGCTCTGCTTACTGATGTTGCCAATGTGGTCATGGAATATAATTTTCCAGCCTGTGGAGTAGTGTACACAGCTCAGACCCAGGTTTTGTAGATGCCATAAATGAGATGGGGTGCCCGGGATGGCCATGCAGAACACTTGCAATGCTCCAGGAGCTCTAAGCTCTGGTATAGCTTATGCAGCTATGGTGAAGAGGTTTTCTTTCTAACTTGGCTTCACAAGTCTGTATTATTTTTTCTTTACAAGGTCCAGCATAATGGGAAAAGGCTATTTCTGTATATCTTTGTTAGTGATCTAGATGATGGGACAGAGTGTACCCTCAGCAAGTTTGATGATGATATAAAACTGAGAGGAGTCCTGAGGGACCTCAGCAGGCTGAAGAAGTGGGCTGACAGGAACCTCATGAAGTGCAACACGGGAAAGTGCAAAGTCCTGCACCTTGGGAGGAACAACCCCAGGCACTAGTACAGCCTGGGGGCCAACCAGCTGGAAAGCAGCTTTGCAGAGAAGGACCTGGGAGTCCTGGTGGACACCAAGATGAATGTGAGCCAACAGTGTGCCCTAGCAGCAAAAAAGAGGTTAATGGTAACCCAGGCTGCATTAGGAGGAGTGTTGCCAGCAGCTCAAGGGAGGTGATCCTTCCCCTCTACTCAGCCCTGCTGAGGCTACAGCTGGGGTACTGTGGTGGGCTTCCCAGTGCAAGAGTCATGGACATATTAGAGACAGGTCAGTGAAGGCCATGGGCACAAACTGAAACACAGGAGGTTCCCTCTGAACATCAGTAAACACTTTTTACCTGTGAGGGTGACTGAGCACTGATCAAGTTGCCCAGGGAAGTTGTGGAGTCTCCATGGTTGGAGATATTCAAAAACTGTCTAAACATGGTCCTGGCAAACTGGCTCTAGATGACCTGGTTTGAGCAGGGGGGGGTTGACAATGACCTCCAGAGGTCCCTTCCACCCCCTACCATTCTGTGGTTCTGTGATTCTGACTTAGAGTGTCACACTAAAGACAGGTCGTTACTAAACTGGAGAAGGAAAGAAGTAACAAGAACATGGCAAGCTAAAAGATGACAAGGGCAAGTGAGTCTCAGTACAAGTTTGTATGGCAAGTCTCCACAGAATAAGAGTTTCAAAGACAACCACCAGTCAAGGAATTATTTATCACACTGCGGTGTGACAGGATATTAGCAAAAGTAGAAGCAATACAGAAAAAAACCTCATTTTCAACAGATCTCCTGTGACTCACAGTCACAGACTGGCAGTATTTTCTGTGAAGTCAAAAACATCTTTTCATTGCAGAAACAATTCATGGAAACTCCACTCACTGAGTCTTCTAGATTTGATGTTTCCCCACAGGGAGGTAGGCTGTACTGGAAACAAGAGATTCTGGGTATTATTCCAAGATAAAGCTGATTCTCATGAAGGGAAAGGTTGTTGCTGCCTACAGCAGAGAGAAATTATTAAATAAAAAAGGAGTTCACAATTACATATGCAAGAAGCTGTCTCTGCATTTTCTCAGAAACTTTCATTTACATAGTGATTTTGCCTTGCTTTCCCACCCCCAAGCTCCCACCATTTTCTAATCTAATGTGTTATTCCCTATCTTAGAATTGATGCAGAATAGTCATATAATTCACCTACAGGGTTTTTTGATCAGCCCCTTCAGATTGAAATCTCTGTGTAAATGTCGTGCAAGTCATTCATGAGTGAGACTAATCTTTTCATATCTTCAAAACTATACCAAGAGATATAGATTCAGTACTTGGGCTTTACTATGCCTTGCTTGTGCAATATGCCTTAACTATAAACTCTGGCCTTGTATCTCCTCTTTAACCATCATAATCTTTGCCACACTTTCCACCCCAATTGCAATCAATGTGTACATTAGTCATTCACAGCTGCCCTGCTTTAAGGAGAAGTCATACACAGGTCATCAAAGAATGAGAGCAGTGGAAGACTGTGACACATACACCGTGGTGTAGAGTGCACATGGTAAGCACAAGGGAAGTTCTTCCAGGAAAAAAAAAAAAGAAAAAAAGAAAAAAAAAATGGTTTAGAACAGTAAGTGGTTGGTTTATACTTTGCATAACCTGGGTGAGGTTCCCTTCTCTGATTTTCCTGATCATTATTATTTTTTATATACAATCTGAGTTTCTTGTTTGAGAATATAGGAATTAGACATCATTATTTGATATAGACTTTGGTTAATAGAGGTCTTGTGACTTTGGTCACAAGAGGAAAAATTTTCACAAGGAGAACAATCAGCCATTGGGATAATCTCCCCAGGGAAGAGGTGGATTCCCCAACATTGGGCACTTTTAAGATTCAGCTGGACAGGGTGCTGGGCCATCTTGTCTAGACCGTGCTTTTGCAAGAAAGGTTGGACCAGATGATCCTTGAGGTCCCTTCGAACCTTGTATTGTATGATTCTATGATGGAATAGTCATGGAACTGTGTCAGAAATCTCGTAATGCATGCACTGCTATTTGGTGCTAAAACCCATATCGCATACACTAGCCATTGTGCTGGAAGAGCAAATATATACCAACTAGAAATTTATAATATTTAATTATTTGTAACAATTACTTGCCCTAAGTGCTTTAGTAATAGTGGGGTTTGATTTGCCACAGAAATATGGTCTATTTATGTGAACAGACTAGTGATACGCAAGGTGTTTTGTGGCCATCGGTATATTCTGTGACCAGGATAGCTGGCTGCCCACACAGATTTGGTTGTGGTACTGGGGCATAATTCAAAGGAGAACCAAAACACCAGAGAAATACTATAGAAGAATTAGACTCTGATTTAGGGTTTATGTGTGCCAGTGGAAGCTATATGTGGAATAATCTAAGCTGCGAGTTTGAAATGTGGTAGTTATTTTGCAGTAATTTGCAGTGTAGACTTCTCAAGTGGACAAAGGTTTAGCGTGGCCCATTATAAAAACACTGGTAACTGAGGGACTGTAGCGAACATACATCTTCTCTTAAGTTCACAGTTCAAGGTTATGCACCTACCTTAGGTGTCTAAACAAGACAGAGGGGAGTTACTTGCCTCAGAATCCACCGATTAGCAGAAAGGTGCCTGTCTCATCCCATTTGTGTCATCCCTACCCTTTCCCTGTTGAATGCTCCAGCTGCTGGGCTACAAAATCAGCCTTCCCCCTCCTTCTTACGGCCCAATGATTCTTGAATTTTTAGCCTCACCATGTCACAGCACTGGCAAGGTGAGTGGTCACAGCACTGGCAAGGTGAGTGAAGAGGACTTGTTCTCCACCTCTTTTCAATATTCTCAGGCCTTGTCATGGGAAAGGCAAAATATGGATCATGAATAATTTTTTTTGGCTGAGGAGGGTATTTGACTCACGTTCTCCTGAATACATTGCCTGGCTTGGCTGTAGCTGCTGGAATATTGTACTAAAATGGGCATCCACTTGCATGTTCTTGAAGGGCAGGAGGTGCAGCTGCAGGGCTTTGCTTTCATCTTGGTGTTGTTGGCTGCACAGTCTGAGGATCACTAGGCGCATGCCACCTAGGTCTGTGCCTTGGGAGATCGTGGCAAGGGATGACTAGTCTGTGAATCCAAAATGGGCTTTGATTTTGGTTGCTCAGCTTAGTCAAACTGACAGTGCCTTAGGGCACAGGCAGTGATAGAGTGTTTAGGGAGCTTTTGGTGAAAATCTGTGAACCTATGAACTCTAACGTGGCTTGGTCTCTTGAGCGTGATTCACTACATTTCAAGCAGCTGCACAGTAGGCATGTTTTGGGGAGATTTTGTCCTAGCAGCTTACAGACTTGTGTTTTTAGTTATTGCCGTCCAATTCCTTGCAGACTGAACAGAGAAGATTCTTGTCAGAAATTTTTGCTCTGGAGTAACTCAGTAATTGTAAGTGTGTTTTTCAAGATAACAAAATAACATTCAAGAGAACATGTTTATAGTAGCATAATTTTTTTTCCTGAGCATAAAATTGATACTTTCCACCAGGAGGGAAAAGGAAAGGAGAAGCAGCAGTAGATAAAATTTCACTAAAACTGAATCTGCTTGTATAGAAGCCCTCCACAAGTCTAGAAGTGTTGGGATTCTTGAATACTTGGGATTACTTGGTGCTGAAGTCACTTTTGTGCATCCAATCCCCTTTTAGGACTAGCTAATTTCCTTTATGTGAATGATAGCGTAACTCTGTGGCAGAATATAATTGCTCCTTTGCACTGGGGAAAGGTTTGATGGTTAGATGCTGTTAATGTGTTCAGGAGTACTATGTGTTCCTCTTGCTCCTGCCACAGTAACTTCCTGCTTAAAATAGATAAATGAACCAAGAAACATGCCTTCAATTTATCCAACTGTGATAAAATATGCTAGATTTCTTCCTCATTGAATGGTTTTCTCAGTAAAAAGAAATAAAGATTATATTTGCAGGTGGTAAAAAGTACCCTGCTGTGGTAGGTTGACCCTGGCTGGGTGCCAGATGCCCACCAAAGCCGCTCTATCACTCCCCCTCCTCAGCTGGACAGGGGAGAGAAAATATAACAAAGGCTCATGGGTCAAGATAAGGACAGTTTAATAAAGTGAAAGCAAAGAAAAACAAATTATGTTATTTGCTACTTCCCATCAGCAGGCGATGTCTGGCCACTTCCTGGGAAGCAGGGCTTCCATACGTGTAGTGGTTGCTCCGGAAGACGAAAATGCCCCCCCTTCCATCTCCCTTTACTTAGCTTTTATAACTGAGCTGACATCATATGGTATGGAATATCTGTTTGGTTAGTTTAAGTCAGCTGTCCTGGCTATGTCCCCTCCCAAGATCTTGCCCAGCCCCAGCCTGCCATTGAGGGGGACGAAAATGTTGGGAGAGACAGCCTTGACGCTGTGCCAGCACTGCTCAGCAGTAGCCAAAACTCTGGTGTGTTATCAACACCTTTCTAGCTACCAATGCAGAGCACAGCACTATGAGGGCTGCTGTGGGAAGAATTAACTCCATCTCAGCCAGACCCAATACACCTGCATATTTGATCCCTGGGTAACAACGTGAAGAAAGGAAGTAACATGCTTTTCTGGTTCTCTTCTACTTTCCCGTGTGTGGAAGTGAAAGGAGAGCATTTTGTTCTCCACAGAGAACAGAAAAAGAAAAATGATGACACAAATCTTCATGGAAGTTGATTATTTTATGTATTAGCCATAGATAAAAAGAAAAAAAAATAAATTAAGTACTAGGCCATTAAAGAGTATAGTGAATTTAAAGCAATATTGACACGAAAACTGGAATCCCCACTATGAACTTTTGACTCAGAGGGAGTAGGTTAGGTGACAGTTTCTATTTGTTTCTCAATACAAGCAGTGCTATGAATTATTTCTTAGTTTCAGAAAATATGAAGTAAAAAGCAGTGCTCCTAACAGCAGCAAGACATTTGGGGCCAGTTTTATCACCATGAGACTCACAGAGGGGCAAGAACTTACTGGCTGACTGAAATAGATGTGAGACCACAATTGCCCAGAGATGCATGAATTAAGTGTGTGCCTCTGTAACAGTTAAATGGTGCTTCCATCCTCATTTCAAACAGTTTCTACTATAGGATAGAATGGGAAGGCTGTGAAGGTAAATGCTAATAAGAGGTGTTACACCTACTGCTCAGTAGCTTTTAGGTATGCATTCTTAAGAATAACTACTCAGAATTGAAAGTGACTTTGAAAGTTCTTAATACTGAAAGATTTTAAAAACTGGTTGGGCCTTATTATAGATCTGCAAAGGGAAAACAGATTTGCAGAGCATGTTTGTGAAAGAAATGCTTGAAAGAAATATCTACTGTGTAATTTACATAATGCTGTTATCACATCAAGGCTGGGTAAAACCTCACTCACTCGAAGAGTTGGTAAAGAATGTTTTTGAGGATGTGATAGTCTCAAAAAAAGACTAATCACATAATAGTATTATTTAAATTTAACATGGAATATTGCCAGCGGAAGAGTCATATACATCCACTGACATTGCTATGGCAGTTCTGAAAGTATCTGTTGTAAAGTCTGTGGACAAAATAGAAACATAATGGTAACACTGAAATTATACTTAGTCCAAATAAAGTAATACCAGTAGTGCAGGAAGGTTTGTGGAATGTTAGGAGGGGGTTGGTTTTTAAAATTTTTCAGAGGATTTTCTTTTAAGGGGAAAGGGAAAGAGAATTAAAGTTTTTGCTATTGCAGTCAAAGTCCTTGCTAAACAGCCACTTTATGAACTAGAATTGGCTTTCTAAAGTAAACAGTAAAATATGATAAGAAATTGTGCAGATAAGCACACATACAGCTATGGCTCTGTGTAAGAAATCCATATGGCTCAACATAGTACTATATAAAAAATTCCTGCCATCACCTCCTCTTACCCTTACCATTATGCAAACATAATATGTATTGAAATTCCCATAGAAGTGTGATACCAAATCCTGCTAAAGGATGCTAAAAAGAAATCCCACTTTCCTATGGTATTATGTTCTTCTGGAGATATGTAGGAGCTTCATTTTATAAAAATTGAAGCTCTGTGAAAATGAGAACCTGGGGAGCAAAAAACCAGAATTACTTCTATGTCCTTTTGGACATTAGGGTAATTTATCTGCTGGCAGATGCTGGGACTGACTGGCCAGTGATGTAATCCTGTAGTCTTTTATCCTTATATTTATCTTGCTTTGGTTTATTTCTGTCTTGTCCTTGCTTTTCAGGACCTTTGTTATTCTTTACAGTTGAAATAAATACCTTTTTGCTATTCAAGGGTAAATGCCAACCATTTTCATGGCTATTTGTGGGATTTTTGCATCCACAATTCCACTTGTGTTGTTTAGTAGTGATTGTTTATGTATGCACAGGCGATCTGATCCAAAGCCCAGAGAACCTACTTGTGATTTATTTATATACTTCAGCAGGCTTTGGATCAGAACTTATGACTCTGGCCTTTATGAGACATATTATTCTTATAGATAGGCTAGTACTGACAGAAGTTATTTTCTTAGGTGATAGCAACATAATAATGCACATGTTTGGTAACAGGAAAAAGTGCCCCTGTGGCATACCACCACAGGACTTATGGAACTAAACAGACTGCTCATTAACATTTAATAGTCCAGGAGGGAGGAAAGAGGGAAGAAAGAGAGGAAAGGAAGGAGGAAGGAAAGAGGGACGGGGGGGAAGTGGAGTGGAGGAAGGAGGGAGGACATACCACACCAGGAGAGAAAAGGAAACCATAATGGTTTTCTCAGTGGGAGCCAATATTGTTAGATCTGTTGATCTGTTGAGAAGCTAAGAAGGAGGAAATTACATGCTCTATTTTAAAATTCATCATTGCATTTTGTTTCTGTACTGAGTGCCTGGTTCTGCCACCCACGATAATTTCTAAAATACGGCAGAGTCTACCTTGTAGTAATGAGGAGTGAAAAGCGAAGACTGTCATAGTGCAATTCATTAGACTTAGATGGTGATCTGTACTCTGGTAAAAATTAGGTTTCTTGCTGTTAAAGATGGGTTTCATTGTGCTTATCTCCTGGGACTACATCAACTATCACTTATTGGACAGACGCTAAATGCTGCACTTGCAGTAGATCATTGCTTCCTCTTTCTTTGCTCCAGCTGATGGTCCTTTAAAGTGCATTTTTTTTTGGTCTGTTTAAAATTGGTGCAAGCTTTGAGTCTACACAATTTTCGTCATATGCAGCCATTGCATTTCTAATAGAATGGTACTCGCATGATAGGGGGCAGAGCGATATACCTCCAAAAGCTTCATTTATGCCCATGTTCACCAACAGAAAGACAATATACATTCACTCATTCTCTGTGCAGTAGCTGTAAGTTTGGGAGTAAGCTTTGCTTCCAGGAAGCTGACTTGTGATGGGGCTGTACCGAGTTGGAAAGTTGTTGCTTTTATTTTGCAAATCAGGGTGGCTTTAGAGGACAAAGCCTGCAATGATCCCATTTTATTCACCCTTCCTTGCTAGCAGTATGCCAAACAGCTCAAAAACAGGTGGGGAGTCCTCTTGTGAAGAACCAAACAGGCATTTGACATTGCCGTGACACAAAATTGACAGCTAGTTCTATAATATCCAGCATGAAAAAAGGTGGAGCTGTAGGGTATATGAAATGAAGTCATAGGCTATGTTCCTCAGCGCTGGCCAAAAGGCATTGCCTATTTCTTAGGCTAAAAGTGAGTCAGCTACATGTATTCCAGTTCTGTTTTCAGCTCAGGTTATTTGTGATCTTGGAATGATCTTTGTCACTCAACAGTGTTATATTCAGTTTCATGATCTTAAGTATTACTAAAGGTAAAGGAAATCCTTGCTACAACCTGAATTCCTCAGAGCAAGGTTTACAAGTATTCAGGGCTTCCAATTAGGGCTTCACCTATTGTCAAAAATTAAATACAAGCAGGAGGAAGAATGTGTATCTTTTTTACTCTACATTTTCCCATTTGGCACTGTACCAAATTTCCTTCCTTAATACTTACCTGAAAAATATAGCTTAGATCTTAATTCTACATTAATTATAAAAAATTTTGTGGCAAGTTTTCATTATATATTGCTACATGATTCTCTAGCAGCACTTATATGCAAATTCAGGAGCAACAGGATGAGAATAATAGAAAAGAAGTATCTTAAAAGGTTGACTGAATTCCTCCCATAATCCTTTTCCTAGTCTAAACAGCTATCCCATTGAGTGCACTGCAAATGGAGCATCAGTGATAATCTGTATTTCTTTGGCATAGAAGTGTTTGATTATATATTTTCTGACTAGCCTGCAATGGCCAGATTTATCACGGAATGAAAGAAGGAGAAGAGGAACAGCAAACAGTTGCTATATTGAAAGAAAGCTGTCCATTGGCATTTATCCTCCTACGCGTTTTGCTCAGTAATTCACTTAGTCTGACTATGAATCATCAGACTGACTCCCAGGAAGAAAAATCACCAGACAGCCACTGTATTAATAATACTGATTACAGTTTTCCGTTGTATGTCAACAACTGTAGTTTATTCTATCTGATGGGGTTTTTTTCTGTGGGGATAAAGTGAAAA
Organism: Astur gentilis; assembly: GCF_929443795.1. NCBI lineage: Eukaryota > Metazoa > Chordata > Aves > Accipitriformes > Accipitridae > Astur > Astur gentilis. The sequence goes on along the minus strand of NC_064890.1, from coordinate 25,801,316 downwards.
AAACCAAAACATTTTTCTCACTCAATTGCTTGTTGGTTATTTTATTGAGCAATGTCTCAGTGACATTGTAAAGGAAGCACAAAGTTTATGTTCAAATAAATAAACAAAAGATGAAAGGAAGGTCCAATAATCTGAAGATAACCAAATGTTTCACCAGAGTTTTTCTGACTCATCTTCGAAGTTAAATTTTAGTAAGGGGTAAGTGGTCCAACACATTTTAGATGAGGAATAGAGAAGATTAACAGACCAGACTTCAGCTGAAGGCAAGTTAGTGCTGTGCCACTTTTTAGGGTATTCTCCTTGCGAAAAGTCCATATTTTTCTGTGTTCATACAGTACATATTGTCTTTTTTGTGTGCACATACACACAATACAGAGAATACAATGTAGCAGATACGAAAAAGACAAATAAGGCACTAAACAAAATAATAGATTAGATGGTTTTGGCTTGCCTGAATGCATCTAGGTTGCAAAGCAACTAGAATTTTTTTGTTGATTGTTTGCCTTATTTGAAATATTACACCCTACAGTAAGAAAACATATTGCATTCATTTCTCTGTCACCATATGTGTGCCAAAAAAAATCATGGGATAAATATATTTGGCTCCTGCTCATTTAAAACCAAGTTACTTCATTAGTGTTGAACTTTGAGAGTTTAAATGCTATTAAAGTTTTTTGGAGTGGCCATCCAGTTACTCTGTGTGCTGACTCTCTTTAACATAACCAGTATAATTTCACTTCTGAACACTTGACCTAGACTTTGGCAAGCAATCCAGTCTTGGAAAACCCACAAGCAATTAAATCACTGAGACGGGCATAATAATTGGCTAAGCTCAAACCTGGAAGCCAAAATTCCTTCTCTGTAGTTGTGACTCTGTCCTGACAAGTAATTTCACAAGTTAAAGTCTGGGCTTTTTCAAACTGAAGAATTTTTATAAACTTTATGAGACTGCTCATGAACAGGCTGTGGAGGTAGTTAGGGCTTTTGGAGGGGAAAAACACAAACTCCAAAAATCCTTACAGTGAAGATCAAGATGAAGCAGAAGTCTTGTCTTCTACTCAGTAATATGTAAAACTTAAACCTTCCATTTTTTTGATGACCAAAATGTTTCCCTAGAATGCCATGTGTTACGTCGTGGCCTTTGTAACATGAGCTATGGTAACATTCACAAGATTAGTATTGGCAGTACTTCTCTCTTTGGGCCACTAGTGCACTCATCCAGAATGTGAACTGAAATAATTCTTCTGCCTTGGAGGATTAGAGATTGCATTGTGCAACTTTTGGTAATAAGCTAAATGCCTTCACTATTAATGGTATGAAGCATCCTGAGGTTTGTTGATCTCCATCTCCGCTGTTCATCCAGTTTGGATGCACTGTCTAAATAATGAAGCAGAAATAGAGAGGAAAAAAAAGAATAGCTCTACAGTTTGGTGTGTAGAGCAGTGTTGATTGGGCATCTAAATTTAAACTTTGTCCTAATACAAGTACCCACATCTTTTCATGGCCTTATTTCTGATTTCTCATATCTTAGATAAAATGTGTTTGCTCTAAACATTCCCCCCCCCCCCGCCCCCTTGAAATCACTTTAACAGTTCAAAGTGGTAAGTCAGTAACATTTTTGATAAGGCAAATCCATTATTAACAGTCCACACAGAGGTGATATCCTTCATCTCCTATATGTGTCCAATTTATATTTATAAAAGTAATAATATCATTGTGAAAGCAAAAGCTGATGAAAAATGGAGAGGAAGAAATTAAGTAGCAGTAAAGAATCCATCTCTCTTTTCTGCTGTCCTTCATCTATAATGTAAACCCTAGGATTCACATCAGTTTAAATCATGAAATAATGAACAAGGTAGGAGCATGGAAAACCTGAATCAGACCTATGATTATTTCCGTACTACCCGTTATTGCCAGTTTGAGAAGCAGTGTTTATACTCTGTAACTGGTGGGAGTCTAACTAAAACTTATATGGTGTTTTGGTTTTGTGTGGTGGGTATTTTTGGTGGCGGGGGAGAGGCGGTGGGGCGGGCTGCTGTGAGAAGCTGCCAGAAGGTTCTTCCCCGGCTGGGAGTGGGCCCCGGCTCTGGCCCAGGCCGAGCCCGCCAGCGACGGCGGTAACACCTGAACGGAGCGAAGAGGGGGAACCTGCAGCAGAGAGGGGGTCGGGGTGGGAGAGGAGAGGAACCCCTCTGCAGACACCAGGGCAGTGAGGAAGGGGAGGAGGAGGCTGATGCCCCCGCAGCCCGTGGGGAGACAAGATGGCAGGCTGTCCCCCCCCAGCCCACGGAGGGCAGCGGGGGAGCAGGTGCCCACCTGCAGCCCGCGGGAAGGACTCCCCTTGGAGAAGTTGGTGGAGGACTGTCTCCCGCGGGAGGGAGGGAGGGAGGGAGGGACTCCACAGTGGAGCAGGGGCCGGGTGAGGAGTCCTCCCCCCGAGGAGAGGAGGAAGGGGCGGCAGAGACAAGGGGTGAGGAACCGACCCCAGCCCCCAGCCCCTGTTCCCCTGCGCCGCCGCGGAGGGAGAGAGAGAGAGAGAACCGGGAGTGGGGCTGAGGCGGGCGGCGGGGAAGGTCTTCTAAGGTTTGGGGTTGCTTCTCGTTATCCTACTCCGATTTGATCGGTGGCAAGTTAAATTGATTTTGGTTTTTCCCAAGCTGAGTCTGTTTTTTGGTGAAGGATCCCTCCCTGTCCTTGTCTCGACCCACGAGCTTTTTGTTATTATATTTTCTCCTCCTCATCCCACGAGGCTGGGGGGGGGAAGAGTGAGCGAGCAGCTTTGTGATGCTTTGTTGCCGGCTGGGCTTAAACCATGACACATGGCCTTATATTGTATCCTTATTTCGATCTAACAGTCATGATGTTAACCTCCCTGTCTTGCAAAGCTTATGCTTGTTAAGGAAGTATGGCTTCTTCACCAGTATTTAAAGCATTTCTTTTTCTGTAACTGTCATTAAAGCTAGAGCTTCTTAGAGTTCCTGAGGGGGTACATGCTAGGAGTATGCCCATTCAGAAGAAACATGATCGTAATAAGAGCTAAGAATGCAAACTCTGTGATGGCAATACAACAGTTACTAAAGTGAAGCGCTGGGAAGTAGAATTTTCCAAGTAAAACATATCTCCTTACTAACGCAATTATCTTGACATCGTTATTAATGCCATAAAGTCTAAAGCGTTATTTTGAAGGTCGTATTTCTTCAGAAACTACATCCATATTCAGTATGAAGAAGAAATGATGAGTATTTGTTTCATGTATTCAGAATCCCACTCATTGAATTTGAGGTTTACATTTAAATTCTTTCTGTATAAAGATAACATCCCATTGATTTAAAAAGATATCTTCCATTTTTCATGAACTGTATATTACATTCAGCCAGTACCGATACATGGTAGTAAACAGCAGTACTCATAATGAAGGTTTACAGCCCAGCAGACCCACATGTAGTAGTGTGTGAGCACACTGAGAAACCCCTCTCCTGGCAAGTTGCTGCGAGGACCACAGCCCACTCAGTTTCACAGCTTGTCTTCAGCCCTCCTCACTCTTTCCACTTGTATAGGATACCAACACACAGAGAGTTGTTTGACAGATGCTTTTCTTTCAAGTGTTTTTACAAAAGACAGAAGTGCAGTAACACCTTGTGGGCAAGATATTCTAAAGACAGCAGCAGATAGAAGCGAAGCACGGAATGAGAATTGGATGCTTGTTGCAGGAATGGGATCACTGGGGGTAAGGCTGAGGAGGAGAATTAGGTAGGAACATTTCCTAGAAATAAAGAGTAAGAACATTTTTTTTGGACATTCTGCCCCGGGCAAGAGAGGTAAAGGTTATGGTATAGGCAGTCTACCATTAACTTGTAATTTGCTTTGTTGAGGCTCGTTTTCATTCATTGTGAATTGAAAGCTGACAGCTTTGACAAACATTGCTTCCTCTGTGCACTCTTCAAGATATATCGTGCACATTTTTATTCTCCTCAGATTTCCAACGCACAGTTTGGAGGAATTCATTTTCAAAGCTCAGTTTCAACAATATTTTTCAAAATGGCTGGCATGGCTTTGATTTATGATTTCCATCATAACACCTACAGTAAAACAATCTGCTCTTGTTTAAAAACATTTGGTTCTTTCGCTTTTAGTTTGGCTTTCTGCAAGTCATGTAAACTGCAGCAGTTTCACCACCTGCTGCCTACACCAGATGCATTTACGTTAATGCTTTAGTTCAGATCGGGAGTGGACTTCTGAAGCAAATCTCCTGGCTGCACCCTGCCTGCCAAGCTTTGGTTCACCAGGTAGAGTTGTCTCACAGTGTGACGTGGGTTCATCTCAACTGATAACTAAACAGGACACGTGCTGCAGAAACATACCTGATGCACTTCACCAGCTGATGGGCATTCAGCCCATGGGACCAAACAGAGCTAGGCTGAGGTAAAAACCTTCTGAAAGATGTATGGTATGGACATCTGATCCTCAACCCCAGCGGTTTCACTCTATAAACCCACTCATTGGTCTGCACTACTTACTAATATAGACACACCATTATCTGCTCCAACATTTGCAGAATTTATGCATAAATATCTATTTTGCTGCTCAAATGTAATTTGGATCATCATGAGTGAACTCCAGTTCCTTCTGAAATTCTCCATGCTCCTGCCCCACACTAGAGCCTGCCAATGATTTCCTGTACATTTAATTCCATACATAGCTTTTGATTAATGTTGCAACTTCTCAGTAGTTACGCAAGTGTGATTTTCCTCTTGACATGCAAAATGAACACAGGTCTTGTTCCTCATTACTGAGCTCAATATCATTTTTACCTTAGAAAGAGAGCTTCTACATTGCCTGTGTTCCTCAGTGCTGAGATCGCTTGTACTTCTGCAGTTGTAAGCAATAATGGTGTCCTTTGCTTATGTAGCTTTTTCAGCTACACCAGCTGCCGGATCACAAAGAAGAAAACGGGTTAAAAGTTGTCAAATACCTATTCAGATTTGCCAGCGGGAGCGTTGATTTGGAGCTTTCCGTTAATTTGTTGTAGCTGAAGTCTTATCTCTTGTCCTCTGCAACCATGAAATACTTTTTTTATTTGTCCTTGGTTGATTTCAAGCTAGCATTCATACAGATAGGATAGACACTTTTCGTCGGCCGGAGAGTAGCTGAAACAGTAATTTGCATCTTTTTTTGTACATAGCATACATAGATCAGCTTCTTCCTGTGACTGTTGGTGAGTGTATGGCAATATGTAATTACATGAAATTCACTGTTTTAAAACTTTCTTCAGGGCATAAAGATTCATGGATGCTGTAAGACTTCAGTAAGGTGTAAACAACGAAGTTATGAAAGGAGAATCTGTTTTTTATAATCACTTACTTGACTGAATTGCCTTTGTTTCTACACAGAGAAAAGGCATAACATTATCAAATCTTTTTAGCAAGATCATCTCATAGGTTTGAGTCCTTTCTGGGGGACAGGAAATAATGTTCTTCATCTCACCAAGCCTTCTAATTTCCCTCATTTCTTTCTGGCAATACTTACAAAAAACTTCACATCCAGACTGAAAGAAAAAACTTTCTTGGCTGGGCCACAGCATTGCCATACTGCCTACAGCCAGCATCCTACATAACTCCACGTGCCCTGGCTCAGGACGTTGTGATGGATTACAGTGTTGGCATGACACTGTCTTCTGGGATGAGCTAAGATTACTAATGTTATCATTAGCTTCATGCTAGGGATTTGTTACATTATACACTGAGGCACAGATAATGACTATCAAGTCAAAGAATTTACATTCTACGTAACAAAACCACAAAATATGAAACCAGGAAACTTGGAAGGAGATTATAGTTTCGCTAATTTTAATGTATTTGTTTTAATTGGACGTGATAGTGGATAGTAGGAAATTTAAAGGGAAAATGCAAAAATGGGATATTTGCATTCATCAAGAGAAGCATGGAAGAAAGTAGCCAAAAGTACACTAGTGGGAGAGAGAAAAGAGTCGTATTTTCAGTCAGTTCTAATGTCAGTGGTGAAAAGAGCAGAATAAGGGGAATACATGTTGGGAAAAGATTCATGATGATGTTCTGAAGGAGAGACTGCAGGTGAGCAATGGGAGGGGGTATGTCAGTGGAAAGAGAAAGGAGATTTCTACTGCCTTGGGGCAACAGCAGGAGCCTGGGGAAGTCTTGGGCTGTGGCAAAAAGAAGGAGCAAAAGAAACAGAGCACGGAGTGGGGAGTGCAGCCTAACTCCGAGGGATGGGCATGGGCAGCTAGTCTGGCCGAAACTGGCAGAGACTTTCAAAGAGCCAGGCAGAGCTCTGAAGAGTTTGCTGCAGCTTGGAAAATCACCGAGCTGGCTGAAAGCAGACCTGGAAACAAGGGCCTGTCTGCAAGGATGCACAGTGCAAGCCAAGAATTGTTATTTCTGTCCTGTCTGACCATGTTTGAGGGCTCTTCTATTTACAAAGTTAATTATTCTAGTTTGTATTTAAATAAAATTGGCTTTCTTGGTTTTAAAAGCCTTCAATATTTGTTAGACAATTCACTGTAGACTATCTGAGCAGATTAATCTCCAAGTTTTGGTGGGCTTGGGCTCAGAATTTCTTAAGGGAAGCTTTTGAGAGAGAAGGTGAAATATTAGCCACTCTTTTCTTATGAAAAGCACATTAGAAATCAGGATGTTGCATTATTTGCCCGGGTGATAAACTGTAACTGACAGCTAATGTCCAGGGGAAGCGTGACTTGAGGAGGAGCTGGAAGCTTACCACGTGTGCCATTCCCAAGGGGACCACTGCTTGCTTGGTACAGGGCTCTAATCCCCACCTGCAGGATATTCAGATTCATAACCTTATGACTTATTTTGGTTTGCTTGGCTGTTGTGCCTAACAGTTTCTTCTGTTGCTGTTTACAAGAAGTAAATGGGTTTATATATCATCTGACCTGCAGTACTTCTGTTGCGGCAAGGTGATATTGGTAAATTGCTTGACTTGATACTTGTTGAATAATTTAGCTCAGGTTTGTTTCTAGGTAGCTAGCTATCCAGATTAGCATCTTGTGTTACTGCCTATTGTCATGGTTACAGGGCTGGCTGCATCTCTTCTCCCCTCTCTGAGTTTTCTGAGTGCAATATGAGCGCTGTCCTTACCTGGGGTACAATATAGCAAATCTTCTGCTGACAGACTTGGCTGTAGCACAGCAGCCTGTAAATGAGCACTGGCTTATTTCAGCATGTCTAATAGAATTCAAATGTGTGCATTGGATGCACTAATATTAGCTCTTAACTACTAGTAAGTGGGAAGCTAACTGAAGCAATTATACTTTCTTAGGTCTGTGCAGTCAGCTTTTGGTTTTAATTAGCCCTTTGAAGTGTTACCAGAATTCCCTGTCAGGAAAAAATATGTTTATGTATGCAAACGCATAAACACACACAAAATATTGTATCATTTATATTACCGTATTTTATAAACAAAAGATTCTTAGAGCAGCTGCTAACACCTCACACTGACCTGTAGAGTACTTGACCATTTCTTACGGAAAATAATCAGGTCTTTGGTGAAGAACATGCTGTCTGTGTCCATGTTGTCTATGTCTGAACTGGCCACAGTGAAATGCCGTGCCAGCCCCTGTGCCCTGGAGAAGGTGCTCTGCTGCAGCGCAGGACCTCCTGCCTGCTCTCACCCAGCAGCTTCAAAGGGCGATGGCTGGAATGTGTGTGCATGGCCCTCCACGGGCAAAGCCAGGCCATACAGCCAGGATCTCCAGCCAGAGCATCACGAACCTTTTTCCTTTTTCAGGGTAGAATCACTTTACCTTTTTCCCTCTGTGTAAGGATTTTTTTTAAAGATCTTATTGCTCTTATTTATTTAGAAATCTTATTGGATGGCTGGCTTCATTGGGCAGAAGGAACATTAATGACATTCATATGATTAAAAGATTTATTTGGAAAGGAGGGTTTTGCAGTAATTCCCAAGTATTTTTGAATGCCCATTTCTTTCACTTGAAAGCTTTTTTCTTCCTTCCTGTTTTATTTATTATTTCTGCATATTGTGTGTGAGGGGGTTTTTTGTTGCTTTCTGCTTTCCCTAGACATTCGGAAGCATGTATGTATGATGTCTAAAATGGTCAAATAGTGACTTAACTGTTGAAGGTGGGATGATGCAATGGTAGGTGTGCTAAGTATTGCTACAGATGAGGCCTAAAAGAAGGACAGGTACTCTGGTCACAGATTGCAAACTGTGTTTTAATTTTCCCACATTAAAAAATACATGGATGCCAGTTCAGGTTTTAAATTTATTTACCCAAATGATTTGATTTTTAGGAACTTTGAACCAAAAGAACTGGGGAAAGAAATATTCAGCCTGCAATGGTGCCAAACAGTCTCCTATTAATATAGATGAAGATCTTACCCAGGTAAATGTGAATCTGAAGAAACTTAAATTCCATGGATGGGAAAAGGAAACTTTGGAAGATACTTTCATTCGCAACACTGGCAAAACAGGTAAAAAGTCAGATTTCATGTTTGGAGTTAAATAAGGTCACGAAAGTGATATAGGATGGACAATCAACCAAGGACTTTTAATGAAACATTTTCATTTCACTTTTCCTTAGCTTGTGCATTCTGAATTTATCCATTAAATAAAAAAAAAACAGGTGATGACAACAGCCAAGCATAATGGAGAAGTCACTAAAACACAAATGGAAATTATGTGCATAGACAGTCAAAGCAATCACATCATCCCATCATGAGAACTTCACTGAAGCTAAACTATTTTAGCGTTTGCTAAGAAAAATTATAATTATTACTGCATATCCAGATTCTGTAACAAGTATACAGAAATGATTTTTTCTAAAGTATAAATGCATTACCTACTCCTCTGGAAGCACTTAATGTATGAGTTCTGGTTTCAAAAAACTCAGGATGGGATTCATCTCACCTACACATAGACACCTAAAATGTAGACACTTGCATCTGAATTACTTACTTAGAATTCTTACAGTCAAAGAAAAGAAAAAGGTGCTTTTATGGTCTGATTTGTCTTACCTGTCTTAGAAATGTATTTTAGAAAGAAATTATTTATGCCTACAAGTGCCTATTTCTCCCAGTATAAAATAAGCTTATGGTGGCATTTACATTGTCAGACAGATCTTTTTGCAACCACTTTTCTGTATAAATCCAGGATAGCAGTAACTAAAAGCTGCTTGTTGGAAGTACTGTTTCTTGTTTTGGACATAGGTGTGGAGGAGGGAATCTCTTAACAACTGCCTTTGACCTGCCAGTTCCAGTGGGACCTCAAGACCAGCCATTTTATAGTTTAGTTTAGTTTAGTTTCATTATTCCTAATTTCTGTTCTTGGCCCCATCATGTACTTCCTACATACTACTCCACAAATTACTTACATCCCTCTTGCTCTTACTAGATGAGATAAATAGTGCATTCATCTTTTCAGAGATCCTTGAGGAAACATTCTTTAAAGTCCATGAAAGTGAACTGAGGTCTTCCTCATCTACAGAAATTCAGATATTATAAAAGGAACTGCCAAGCTCTGCAGTTAAAATTGTCTTCAAGGTCTTGAGGAAAGGAACATAATGAAACTGAACTCCTTTAGTGCTGTTTTAGCAAAAGGTCAAACAATTCACAGTCACTGGAGGTGGGAAAGCCAAATGTGGGGCTTTGGTCTATTCCACCCTGCTCATTCCCTCTAGAAGACAAATGCTCAGTGCCATCTACAGTTTGTGTACAGTTAGTTATATGTCCTGCTGAAGACCTGTCATCACTTTCTGCCGTGGGAGATTGCTCAACAGCTACGGGGTCTCACAGACAGGACAGTCCTCCTAGGAACTGGCTAAAATTTTCTTTTCATGTGTTGCCTCATGATTTGTATCTAGAATTATGATGATAACGGTGGGGGAGTATTTTCATTTTTGTTAAAAGCACAGCTGCTTTCAGGAAGCTATGTATATCAGGAATTTCTTTTCTTAGATGGTCAGATTAGTGGCTAAGCCAGTTTTCTGAGCTTTTTAGCATAGTTCTGTGGCTAGTTTCAGACAACAGGAGACCAATATAATAGTGTGCTTCACTAGATGACTATTTTATGAATTGCAGCATGAAATGAAACGTATTCCTCCTTGCTAATGGTGAATTAGCACACTTCTTACTTTGTTTAAATAACCTATTTCCTGTCAAATTGCTTATGAAATACAGGGGGAAAGGTGTATCATGTTCACCTTTTACCACCTAATACTGAAATATGAGAGTCTTGGCTGGCTTTTATATTGAGACTCCTTTTTTCCCCCTCTCTCTCTGTCTTTGTTCAGTGGAAATTAACCTGACAAATGATTATTATGTAAGTGGAGGTGGCTTAGACACCATATTCAAAGCAAGCAAGATCACTTTTCACTGGGGAAAATGCAACGTGTCATCAGACGGATCAGAACATAGTTTAGAAGGACAAAAATTTCCTCTTGAGGTAAAGTACAGAAGAGATTTTGATGATTTGTCATTCTGCAAAAAGTAATACTGTTTACTAAATACTTTTGTTTATCACTTGATTAAAGTCTATTTACAAATATAATCATTCACTTAAATCCAAATTAACAATATTTAAATGATCCATTTGAGAAGGACAACATAAGACATTATTCCATGGCATGTTGAGGATGTCTAAACTGCGTTTTCACACGCATCTTCTAAGATGACATTAGGAGTCGGTTCTGCTAATCTGACAAAGTTCAAGGTCCCAGTAACAGTTAAGCTCCTACAAGTTTGGCCCATCATATTCCATAGCAGTCAGTTGTTTAAAGTACAAACAGACTTTTCAAAGCTGGGGCTTTGCTGAGAGCCCATGGGAGCTGCTGGGCCTTGCCGAGACAAAGTGTGGCCCATGTCGCTGGGCTGGAAAGAGAGCTGGCAGCGGCGTGCCCGGAGCCACTGTGTGAGAGCAGGTCCTGGATGCAGCTGCACTGATGGGCAGCCAGGCCAGTGTACCCCTGTCTGGTTTGGCAAAATAGCTTGCAGCAGCATGGGGATGGGGTGAAGGAGAGGAGCAGCTCTCACTGAGATACACGAAGGCGCTCTGCAGACCGAACTTTCAACCCTCAACATGGCATTGTGATCACTTTCCAGCCAAAAAGACATAGTTGTGGCAGGCAACCGTGCTGCTCCTCACTACGAGCACTTTGGACTTCTATGGCAGAGCAAAGCAACAGAGCCAAGGTTGTCCTGTACTCTGTTGAGAGCTCTGAGCCAGGAGCTTTCCCTGGGCAGTGTCATTTCCTTTACCTCATTAGCCATTTAAAAATTCCCACTCACACTCAGCTGCCCTGCCAAGGCATCGAAGAGAATATTCTCCATCATCATCGCATGAAAAGCTAGTAGGAACAGAACACTCCCTCATTCATGTTGGTGACCCAGCCCTGGAGGAGATTTCCCAACTGCATCTGGAGAAATAGAGGAAGGGGTGCAACAAACCCAGTGCCCATGACAGCAGTCAAATGTGGTCCCAAAATAGCTGTTAATCTTTTATTACCAATGCTTCTCTACACTTACTGCAAGACAGGTGCAGTAGGGACATCCTGCCTTATTATTCATGTTTTACAACTGATTTCAAGATTCATCTCAGCCGAGCACTCTAGGTTAGAAGTCCAGTATCAGCAAGTTGTCTCAGTTTACTGTATTATCCATGGAGAGTGTTGTGCTCCAGCATACTTAGTTGTTTTCCAGGAGAGGTCATTTTTAGATAGCTAACAGCTGATGAATTCCATTCTATATCTTCAAATAAGGCATGTGACATAGATTAAAAAAATCTGTATATTTGTAATTAAATTTATTGCTTGGACATTTCTTCTCAAAATGGGTATATAAATAACTGCATTGATTAATTTTTTTTAATTTTTGGTATATATAACATTTGAATATATTTTTATTTGCAGATGCAAATCTACTGCTATGATGCAGATCAGTTTACAAATTTTGAAGAGGCAATTAAAGGAAATGGAAAGTTAAGAGCTTTATCAATTTTGTTTGAGGTAAACAAAATATATCTTTGTGTCATTAAACAAGCTTTGAAACACGGCAGATGTTCAAACTGAATTTAACTGGTTCCAATGTGTGATCACTGAGTTAAAAATTTGCATATATCTTTCTAATTTATTCTTATGGAAAAGCAAATGGGCAAAATACATTTGCTCTGCTTTAAGTCATCTGTAATTTTGGTGGTAAACTGCAACTTTCAGGTTTTTTTTCATGAAGCCTGTACTGTTAAAAACCCGCAATTTCTTTTTAACAGATTGGAGTAGAAGATAATCCGGATTATAATCCAATCATTAATGGAGTAGATAGTGTTAGTCGTTTTGGTAAGTCTGCCTCCATGTTTTATTGATTACTGATTAGACTAAATTCCTTTTCAGTGTAATTATGAGACCTTAAAGAAATTGGGGAGTATGGCTGTCGAGCTTAGTTATGTATATTTTGTTAGGAGCAACAGAAGTCATCTGGATAGACTAGAGAGCTGGGCAATCACCAACTGTATGAAATTTAACATGAGCAAGTGCCACATTCTGCACTTCAGACAGGGTAGTCCTGGTTATTGGTACGAATTGGGGAACAAGAGGCTGGCGAGCAGCCCCGTGCAAAAAGATCTGGGGGATCGGGTTGATGGTGAGTTGAGTATGTGTCAACAGCATGCCCCGGCAGCAAAAAGAGCCAGTTGTGTCCTGGGGTGCATCAAGCGCAGCATAGCTGGCCGGCCGAGGGAGGTGATTGTCCCAGTCTACACTGCACCGGTGCAGCCCCACCTCGAGCACTGTGTGCGTTTGGGGCACCTCAGTGTAAGAACATCAGACTATTAGAGTGTGTCCAGAGAAGGGCAACCAAGATGGTGAAAGGTCTCAAGACTTACGAGGAGCAGCAGAAGTCACTTGGTTTGTTCAGCTTGGAGAAGAGAAGGCTGAGGGGTGACCTCATGGAGGTCTGCACCTTCCTCACGGGGGGCAGCAGACAGGGAGGTGCTGATCTCCTCTCTCTGGTGACCAGCGGTAGGACATGAGGAGATGGAATGAAGCTGTGTCAGGGGAAGTTCAGCTTGGACATTAGGAAAAGGTTCTTCACTGAGAGGGTGGTCAGTCACTGGAACAGGCTCCTCAGGGAAGGAGCACCTGGAGCACAGCACCAAGCCTGTCAGAGTTCAAGGAGCATCCGGACGATGCTCTTAGTCATATGGTTTAATCTTAGGTAGTCCTGCGAGGAGCAGGGAGTTAGACTCGATGATCCTTATGGGTCCCTTCCAACTTGAGATACTCTATGATTTATTTACCACAAGATGGAATATTTGTAACAACAGCAGAAAGTGTAAATGAATAAATATAACTATCATGAGGAATTTGCAACTCTTTAAATACTAAATCAAGATAAATGCCTGATTTATTCTGTGAGTTTTCTTAGTCATACATTTCTGGATTTTATATGCAGTTGGAAACAAATAACCCTGTTGCAGCCCTCCAAGATCTGTCTTACAAGTGTGAGACTGTATGAATATCAGTATTCAGTAGACTCAGTGGAGATGAATTCTTTTTTCAGTAGCTCCTAAATCTGAAATAATCCAATTATGTTACATTTGTACTAGCATTTTTCAAACCAAATGCTGACACTTTGGTTGTTTAGAATTCCTTGTGGGTTTATGTCAGAGCACATGGACTTCAGAGTGGTACATGAGGAGATCTGGGTTCTGTTTCTAACCAAGTTTCACAATGGCTTCACAGAAGAATAAACATGAATGAGCACTGTCGTGAACAGGGATATTTTCTTACATCATGGCCATGACCTTAAGTAAATGGTTAACTTTGTCTCAGTTTTACTATATGTAATGATACTTGAGCTTTGTAAACCCCCTTAAGATTGATAGGTTGAAAGCGTAAAGAGCTAATTAGTCCACTGTTTTAAAAGCTTTCAAAAGTATGATACTAAAATCAAGATTTTTTTTCTCCAGAAAACAAACACCATTCAACAAATACAAAAGGGAGCAACTTTCATAAATTGCAAAGACAGAGGAGGGGGAAGTATAAAGCAGTTAAGATTCATTATCTTTGTGTGCCATCTTCTATGAAACACAAAGGAGAACAAGTAATAAATCAAGGCAGATACTGTCCTACAACCTTGGAAGGAGCTGTAAAACTATCAGTAGCAAGATTCAAGATACAGCCACTACATGGCACTTCAACAATGAGTAGAATATCATTTTCTTGAATAAAATGCAAATGAGCTCTGAAAATTCAGGTCATGACTAAATCAAGTTGTTCCTCCTGAAGAAAAGAGACTAGCACATGATCTGTCCTTGTCTACAATGTACATGATCTGTCCTTGTCAGTCATATCTGTATTGTGCTTATTCAAATCCCAGTTACTGCGTTCTCAAGCTCTGCAGAGAGGCAGTCCTGTTCCTTCTGGACAAACTGTTTCTCATCATTCTTTGTAGGTGTTTGATTTTAGAATCTAGGCTGTCAATCACATTAAAGACCATTTTAAAATCCAAAGTTGCAGAATGTATAGCCAGATTCTTACTATAAATGTGAAGTTCATGTCCCCAGGCATCTATATAAAATGGATGGGCCATATATTTTTACTGAAGGAAGAATGTGTTAACTAGACATGTACCAGATAGCAATTATAGCTTATGTCTGAAGGTTGATTAACGTGTTGGCAGGAGAAATAGAAGGATGGGCTTTGTTTGACACTGCTAAATGTTTCCCTTTCATGACACATGGATAAGAAAGGGGGGAGGAGCCAGCTGTTAAACCTTAACTCAGTAGAACAGTCACTTACAGAAGAAAAGCATCAATGATTTGTAGTAAACTGTTAATGTAATTTGCTGCTCTCACCAAATTCATAAGGAATTATGACGACAAAGGTCAGAAACCCGTACAGGGATTAAGAAGTAACATATCTGTAAACCTACAAGTTAATGCACAGTCTGAAAATTCATTAGATATTCATATGTGAATACTTATCAAATACGGAGAAGCTTAAAATCTGTAACTTTAGATTGAAATCAGGTATATAAGGATCTACATTATTCCAAGGTGTAAAAAACAAATATTATTTTGGATGCACCAGACAATAAGGCAGATAATCATCACAAAATTGATAATTGTCACAGACTGAAAAAAACCTGCATTGAGGAAGTTGGTACCATTTCTGCTGATTTTTGTTGCTGGACCCTACTGCCATGCCAGCACGAACAGCTTTCTGTGGATGGACTCCCAGCAATTCCACATGCATGCTCCTAGCTGACAAGGTACCAGCTAAACTGCTGACCTGAAAGATGTGATACTATTTTTACAGGACAATAAACAGAGTGGTCATACTCTCTTGGAAGAGGTCTTTGCATCCTTCTCTGCTTTGTGTAAAGCTGTTAGAGTTTTTCACTGTATTATCACCATTTTAAAAATGCCTGTTCCACAGCGATTCTGCTTCTGCCATCACTTAAGCCTAACATGGTGACAATTCCCCAGGCAGTGATTTTCTGCAGTGGTTAAGATCGTGTGAGAAACTCAACAACTTGAGCAAATTCAGAGAGACTTTGAAGCCATGTCATGAGAATAAGAAAAGAGATTTAACATATTTTTCTTTGAAGTTCACGAGTGAGACAAAGATTTGCATCTTGGACATTTACAAGTAAACTTAAAGGTGAACAAATTCTCGTGAACCAATGTACTGATTACTTTATTTATTACTGGAGTAACTCATTAAACTTTCCCAAGTAAAC
Source organism: Astur gentilis (assembly GCF_929443795.1). Taxonomy (NCBI): domain Eukaryota; kingdom Metazoa; phylum Chordata; class Aves; order Accipitriformes; family Accipitridae; genus Astur; species Astur gentilis. Next base: position 25,785,570 of record NC_064890.1, on the reverse strand, counting down.
AAAGTTGTTATTGAACAATACTTATTCAAACTAAATAGAAAAAGATCAGCAATCTATTTGTATGCTAGTCTCCCTGGAGGTCAAATTTTGAATAGCCTCAAAATTAGCTTGTTCCTATAATGGTAACTCTTTTGGAGAGTGTCATTTCTATTTATTCATTGCTTCTGCAGTATTTTAACTATCTGACTCTTAATTTATTTTAATTTTTTTTCAGGAAAACAGGCTGCATTAGAACCATTTATTTTGCTGAACCTTTTGCCGAATGCAACAGACAAATATTACACTTATAATGGGTCTTTATCAACTCCTCCCTGCTCTGAAACGGTTGAATGGATTGTGTTTAAAGATACCATTAGTATTTCTGAAGACCAGGTAATTCGTTTAATGTATTAAAACCAAACAATTGTACATAATACCAAAGAAAACAGTTGCCATGTATATGATAAAAGCTCATGGCATTCATTGCCAGCCCAACAACCTGGCTTTTTTTTTTTAGCTAGTTTTGAGTTTTTCGTGCAGCCATTAAATTAGAAAGCATATATATTACTTGAGTGTGTTATCTTTTCCCTTTTTTTCATTCAGGACTACATTCTGAGTCATTTCTTGCCTTAGAAGGGAGTAGGAACACGCTTCCTAACTATGCAGGCTGTCTGGACTTCTAGCCCAGATAAGAGTGCAAAACACTCTTTCCATATTCCCCCAGCTAAACGGTAGTGACTGAGCAGAGCATAGCTCCAACAGCAGAGTGAGTTGAGAAATACAGGTGGAGTAAACCATTAGATATACTGCTGGTACAGAGGAACAAAAGTTCAGTGCCACCTGGGAGAGTTCAAGTGGGAGACTTTACCCAACAGCTCTTCCCCAGGATTTTTGCCTGTTAGCAGAATCTGGTTAATTTGTTACGAGTTCTCACTTCTTCTTTTCCTTGCCTCTTCCAGTTAGCTGTGTTCTGTGAAGTCCTTACAATGCAGCAGTCTGGCTATGTTATGCTGATGGATTACCTGCAAAACAATTTTCGAGAGCAGCAATATAAGTTCTTTGGGCAAGTGTTTTCCTCTTACACTGGACAGGAAGAAATTCATGAAGCAGGTATTTACTGAACAGTCATTCCTCTCTTCACAGGTTGAAAGACAATTTTCAGTAAAAGATTCATCCTAGTATGAAGATACTCATTTTAAATTGTGTAGAAAGTAGCACACTGTATTATTACTCATAAATCTATCACTTCAGAGAAAAAAAACTAGCAATCATAAAACATGTCAGATTAAATGGAGTGGAAAATTAAATGCTTGTCTTGACCAAACTTTCAGTGAAGATCACGTCAGTTCAAGCTTTCTTGCACTGCCCTTTTAATGTGTTTCAGACTTAAACAAAGCTGCCTTTTCAGGGACTGCAAGAGGATTTTGTTTTACAAACCCATTTGGTTCTTTGTTCTATAATGTGGAAGCTTTTCCAACAGAGGCTGAAGTGAGGTCACCAAATTCATTTCATGTAGTCTGCTGAGAAAGTGATAGATGGAGAGAATCCCAGAAGCCAGATGCTGTTCTCTGTTTTACCCAAAACCTCAGGGAAGTTTGTGAAGGTTATGTGACCAAAACAGTACATTATGTAATGGGAAACAAGATCTAGCACTAAATATGGAAGTTGATGATTTCTGTACTCACAAGCACAGAAGAATAAATAGTAAACATCTAATTTGGGGGCATTATGTTGCTACTTGGGTGGGGATACCTGCAGATTCTTAAACTCAGTTGCACTGACCTGTGCTTAATTAGACATAGACAGATGACTGAAGCGTGTGTTGTTAGGTGTTCTCCAGATTAGAAAGAAGTGTGGTTTAATTTTAATTTGCCTTGGTTGGGTAGATATTTTTTTTCCTACTGGAATGATCTCATATATGAAATTTGCATACAAACTAGAGGATGTTCATCATTCAGAACTGATGGAGGGCTGGGTCCCCTGCACAGGTACATCACGCTGTTTCGCCACAGTGCTGCACAGGATATCTTTACTGCTTAATTTCTATAACCAGTCAGTGTCACTTCTGTTTTGACCTCAGCTTGTCATGAACTCCTCAGATGTGTGCCCAGGATATGATTTTTTTTTGCATTGGTCTAAGCCAAGCAATATGTGTTCTAGCAGGGTTTCTTTGTTTACGTACTAAGTAGCACTTGAAATTATGAATTTTGGAGGAGCATGGAACTAAGCTGCAGCAATCAAGCAAATTATCACAACTAAATAAATTTCTGTTTCCAAACAGACTTACAATGGACATCGCTAATTTGGCCTAACTTAAAGAAAGGTCATGCTTCCCCAAATCCCTTTGTTTAATGAAGGTCTCTGGGAGACAGGTCACTGTAATACAGAACACTTTTCTTATGTCCTTGTTGTCAGAAGGAAACGAATCTTCTCGGTCCTTTATAAATAGGAGTCAATCTACAGTGAAGAAATGTCATAGGTAAAGGATCTTTGAAGACACAGACTGGGACTTCTGCCACCTGCAATCCACTTGCCTCCCAGGTGGTTCCACTACAGCTGTGACCTTGGCCTTGACCCTTCAGCACCATTGCTGCAATAGAAGGAAGCTACTTTCAGCTGTGCCATCCTAATCTAGATTTCCATAGACTGATGAGAAGCTGGATAATACTGTTTAAGACAGGCCCCTGCTTCCTTCTGTCTATTCCATGTGCTGACACCTGAAGGAGCTTTTCATGTGCTGTCCCAAGGCAATCTGTGCATTAAAACTACACAGGATTTTGCTTCCAACCAGTCCCATTTCTGTACTATATCAAAGAGAGATTCTGTGAATTTTCTATCTTATCTGTGAGCTTGGTATCCATACAAATAAGGAAAGAGTGTCCAGCCTAAAGATAGCAGGATGCTTTTCTTCATTGAGTTATACCATTTAAAATTAGAAGGCCCTTCCGCTTCATGTAATGATAAAATAAGTTGTACAGAGCATCCAAAATTTCTGTGTGTGTAGACTTGTATACAACCAAATAAATGGGTTTCAGTCTATCGAGTTTTAAGACAAAAGTGTCCTGCACTCCCGTTACTGTGGCAGTGAACACATGCAGTATTTATTCCAAACTAGGTATTTAAAGTTACAAATTGTAGGTTAAAAATTCTGGTTTGGCTATAAACAAGGAGGGAAAGAAAGGGATCACTAAAATTTCAAGTCTTCCTGTATATATATTTCACATTTTTTTTAATGTTTATGTGCACTATGTAAATGCAACAACATCACGTACACATACATATACGTATTTATATACACACACGTATATATACACACACAAATGCAATTATAGGATTTGATTAATGTAGAACATTAGAGGAGCATTTATATTTTCACCTCCATTTTAAGAAAAGGTAAATAAAAAGCCCTAGGAATTATTAAACTTACATGTTGAGATGTAAAGACCTCAGTCCCCAAGAGTAAATAGGCTTACGTATTTCTTGTTTAATATTGCAAAGTTCTTGTAGTCAACAGAGGAAAAATAATCTTTGGTTATTAGACGCAAGAGAAATGACAAGAGTGGGTCTTACTCAAGTAGATAACTGAAAAAATTATTTTGTCTTGTAAAACATAGAATCCCAGTTTTCTCCTCTTGGATTCAGTGTAGACTTTTATTAGGCAGTAGGATTAAGTGCTTGATTTATTGCTGTTATTAATACATGGCATTTCTTAAGTAGAGCTAAGTTTCCTTAGAAAGGCTAAAAGAATCTTTCTATTCAATTATAAACTGATTTCAGCAGTATATTGTCAGAAATTTTCACACAGTGACAACCTCAACATTCTTGGTGTGCAAGCACTGCCCCACTGAGGACATGGGAGATACTTTGTTTCCCAAGCCTGCCTGGTGATATGCATGTATGCATATATGTATGTATATATTTAAGAAGATTAAAATAGCTAATCCTTACAGCCGTACTTGAGGATTCAACTCAAAAAGCTTTTTAAAATTGTAATGCTTTATCTCCACCAACCTCCGCTGGCATGAAAATCCATTTATAATAGAAATCATTGTTTATTCCTATAAACCTGAGAACCATCGTGGTAGCTGCTGGGCCCGTTACATAACTGTCCATTCACTCCACTCTTCTAGGAATGCCCTGCGAGTAAGTGCAGAAACAAAATTCTTGTTCATCTTCCTAGATTTAGTAAAGATATAAAAAAACAGTGGGTTCTTAAAATTCCAGACTGACAATATACATTGGTAAAAAATATTTGCCAACCTGTTTTCCCATGAAAAATACAACTGTGTAAAGTTCAGCAGTTATTTTAGTTTTAAATTCTCTTGCAAAACTAGGGGTAAGGACTGATGCCTTTATCATTTCACATACCACAGATGACATAAATTAGCTATAACCATTCTCAGATTCTCTCAAGACATTTCCTCTTGCGCAGGGTACTTTATACTGACCTAATGTGCCGGCTGCCCAGGCGCTGGTGACGGGGGCTGCGGGGCGGGCGGCCTGTGTGAGGAGAGGCTGGGGCTGCCCCATGCCGGACACAGCCGGTTCCAGCCGGCTCCAGCCCGCCCACCCTGGGACACCGCTCAGCTCCCCGGCCACAGATGGGGCGCCTCAGGGAAAATTTAGTTAAGAAAGGGCAAAACGCCGCACAACAGCAAGGAAAAAAGTGTGAGAAACAGCCCTGCGACACCACGGTGAGAGGAGGAGGAGGTGAGGAGGAGGTGCTCCAGGCGCCGGAGCAGAGATTCCCCCGAAGCCCGTGGAGAGACCGTGGTGGAGCGGGTTGTCCCCCTGCAGCCCATGGAGAGCCCATGTAGGAGCAGGCTCCTGTCAGGAGCTATGGCCTGTGGAGAGGAGCCCATGCAGGAGCAGGTTTTCTGGCAGGATCTGTGACCCTGTGGGGGACCCATACTGTAGCAGTCTTTTCCTGGGGGACTGTACCCCATGGAAAGGACCCACACTGGAGAAATTCGTGAAGGACTGTATCCCGTGTGTGGGACCACGCGCTGGTGCAAGGGAACAGCATGAGGAGGAAGGAGCAGCAGAGGCAAAGCGTTACGAATTGACCACAACCTCCATTCCCCATCCCCCTGTGCCGCTTGGGGTAGGAAGGTGGAAGAGTGAAGTTGAGCCTGGGAGGAAGGGAAGGTTGGGGAGAAGGCGTTTGTAGGTTTGTTTTTGTTTCTCACTATCCTACTCTGTTTTAATTGGTGATAAATTGAATTAATTTCCCCAAGTCAAGTCCGGTTTGCCCGTGATTGGTGACTGATGAGCAATCTCCCTGTCTTTATCTTGAACCATCATCTTATTTTCTCCCCCTGCCCTGCTGAGGAGGAGGAGTGAGAGAGTGGCTGGGTGGGCACCTTGGGGCCACCCAAGGTCAACCAGCATATGTATCTGCTCTGCTGCTCCACCTCCATCATGGAGATAGGGTAGATTGGGAATATTGAAGAACTACTTTTTGTCACACAATGTGACAGGGAGCTGAAAAGCCCTTGAATGTCTTAAGCAAAATGAAGTGATTTCACAGCTTCCACAATTGAAAATCTGGATTTAAAAGATAAAAATCTCAACCCCAGATTCAACTAAAAGTAGACAAAAGTAACAAATGTGGAAAAAATCCCCTGAGTTATCCAGTGCTGCCTCAGAACTACACCTAGTTTTATTCCAACTGTGTCAAGCTCAGATAAGCTTAAATCCAGGCATAAATTATATATATATATATATAAAATACATGAATAAGCCAAATTTGGTCATCTTATAAAGGTCTTTTTGTCAAAAAAACAGCCCAAGTAGTTTTTGACAATGATTTGACTAGTGTATCTTGGTGCTCCCCAATGATACAATTCAGTTTAGATTAAAAACTTCTAAGTTACATGGGTAGCATTTTATTCCACAGAAGAATAAGCAAAGATAGGTGCATTATCATGATCTGATATGCAAAACCAGCATCTGAGTAGTCACCTGGGGAAAGCAGAGACCTGAATTCAAGCCCAGCATGGGCTTGAATAGGTCCCTTAACGTCCTGTGAATAGTTAAGTATTTTACTGCTTGAGACTTGTAATCCAGTTGAATATCTGTGACTTCAGACTAGTAACAGACTCGAGAACTTCCTTTCTTGGAGTCTCTTTGCCCAGATTTTCAAAGTCTGTATCAGAGCAGAAGTCTTGAGTTAGGTAAGTTAATATGTAATCTCCTCACTTTTCCCAGTCACTGGAGAGGGAAAATGGGAAAAGGCAGGAGCAAAGTACCTCTGTGTTACTAAGACTGGCAGGAAGGGAAACAGCACAGGCAGGATGACTGATGAAGAGGCATCAGAAGGGCAAGAGACAACAGCTTGGGAAGGAATCGAAGTGAAATAATATGCAGATGACTGTCATGTAGGAATATTGTTGGTCACTGCTGACATGAACAGGACCAAGCATCAAAAGGAGGAGAACAAAAGGGAAGATAACTTTTTTCTTGGAAAAAAAATAGTTGGAAGAACCTGGAAAAGAAAACAGAGTGAAACTGATAGAAATAGTATTGGAGACACCAGTCTTGTACCTTTAAAAGTTCTATAATGCTGCTTAGTTTGAATACAGTCAGAGATTTCGGAACGAAATTCACTAACAGACAAAAAAAGGAAGGGAGGAAAAAGGACAGCAGAGAGGAGTTTGGAACAGGGAGAAGCTTGGTACTTATACTATGAAAAAGCGTTTGGAGAATTATTTTAAACACCTTCAAAAAGAAATAGCTGAAGAGTGTATTGAGTCATAAAATAAAAATGAAATCAGAATTTAAGTCATCTGCCTTAATGCTCAGAATTAAGAAGGGAATCATCTTTGCTGGTCTAATTATTTCATTTTGCCATCTGGTGGAAATAGGGTGGAATGACAAGTTTTAATAATGGAATGGAATGTACACAACCTGAGATTTGTCTTTTTTTTTACAATTTGCACTTCCTTTACGACCATTAAAATAATTCAGTGTAATGAATAAAATGGCATGTCAGATATATAGCACAGTAGATTAAAGCCTGGCAAGCTATAGAATTCAGCTAAATTACACAGACTAATACTGCCTCTACCATTGGCTCACTCACACACAAAAAAAATTGAAAAAAAAATAAATCACTGCTTATTTTCCCTTAACTAGCTCAGACCAGAGCTGCCCACCTGCATACAGAACGAAGAAACTGTTTTTCAAAATATTCTTTTGAGGGATTTGAGTGCCCTCCTGTGTTCAAGTGGCAAATTGCAAAGTTAATGGAAAGAATTTTTTTCCTTTCCTTCAAAATGCAGTATTGTCTGCCAAAAGCATTGTAGTATCATGGTGTTTGCTTCCTTTAAGAGAACTCCAAAGAACCTACACTTGTTTTCTTAATTGGCTAGACGGTTTGTTTTGCTTCCTTTTGCTAGATACTCAAAAGTTTGTTCTTAGCAGATTATGAGATTTGAAAAATATGTTTCCTCATTTATTCCAAATAGGGAATGATTATGTAATTACTTGTGCAAAAGTCAAGCTAAAAGTTTTGTAATAAAAATATATCCATCTAATCATTTTACAATGTAAGATTTAATTAAATTGATGAAAGATTTAAAGTAAACTTCATGTACTCTGATCAGTGATTTTGACAAGTCTAATAGATTAAATAAAGCAGTAGAAATGAGGTAATAAATGAAGTAATAGACTGAATAATATGCCTTTTCAGTACATATGAAAACACATATGAAAGGAAATTCAGTACAGGAGAAATGAACTTCCCAAAAGCTAGAGCAGGGGTAGATAGCCACTCTGAGCATGTCAGCCAAAGTTCAAAACCCATACAGTTTCAAAGAGATAAGAAGAGGGATTTATAACAGGAACTGTCAGGGACCCCTGGCCCTCATTCTGAGACATCAGAACAAATCTAGTTGCTGTGGTCTCAAGCTGGGAACCAAAAGTAAGTGAACACTTTTGACAGTCATCTCCATTCTTCAGTGCTGTGTCTGAAGACACAGTTCCCCCACCAGTGGTGGGGATGATGAGAGCAAGGAAGGAGAATGGGGTCTCAGCCCAAACCCACACCAGCCATGAATGATGCAGCTGTATATGATGTTGCTTTATTTTTCATGTATCACAACTTACTGGTCATTTTACAATGAGCTTCAGCTAAATAACTTACATTTTCTGCTACAGGTATTTGGGCAATTTAAAAAGCATATGTCATTGTCTCAGTAAATTTCTAGCACACTGGTAATCAGTACATCTGTATGTCTAGAAAAGTATCAAAACGTTCAGCTTACTTGAATAAGATGAAAAGAGTATTGGCGGGGAAGGGCTGGAAGACGTGGAAGAGTAGCTGCTTGACCAGGCTTCTTCTGGAGTGCAGGTTCCAGGCTCACAAAGAAGGTGTGCATGAGCCAGGCCCAGGACTGCAACAGTTTGATCAGACTTCTTCAGCAGATGTCTAGATGGTGCCTTAAAATATAACATGAAATCATTACCTGCTAACCTAACCATTTCTTAGCCTCTCCCTATTTGCCTTTTGTCTCTTTTTTAAGTACTGTAAAAAGATGCAAACATCATTGAGAGGAAATTCAAGTGTGATAGGCTTAACTTTAAAAACAATCTGCTACAGATTACAGTCTATTACAGCTGGTGAGAGAATGTGTGGCTCTTCTAATGCTACTCCGGTAGACCCGTAAAGACAGAGAAATAGAGATTTTTCATACCCAGGACATATATATGAATCTTTATGTTTTGTGTTTTATATTTTATTTCTTGGGAACTGAATATTAATATGTCACAAAATATGGTATAAAAGGGGGGGGGAGAAGGGGACTCAGTCCTCAAATTAACTTGCTTTTGAAAATCTAGTGTTAAAATGCTGGTTCTGTTTATAGTTCATGGCATCTCAGATATTGTAGTGGAACGTGAAAAATGAGGCACGTGAAAAGACTTGCATTAATTTTCTCAGGAGGTGGCTCAAGATTAGTAGAGTCATTTGTACCATTTAATAAATATCATGTTCTTTCCTCTTTTCTTTCTTCCAGTTTGCAGCTCAGAACCTGAAAATGTTCAATCTGATCCAAAGAATTATACTAGTCTTCTTGTTACATGGGAAAGACCTCGGGTTGTATATGACACCACAATTGAGAGATTTGCTGTCTTTTATCAACAGCTGGATGGAGAAGACCAGACTAAGCATGAGTTTCTGACAGATGGGTATCAGGACTTGGTAACTGTAAACTCTTCAAGTTTCATACAAAGGGGTGATGGTAAAACACTCACTATTAATTATCTTAAGGAATTAAACAGTAGCTGGGAGCTGATTCAATAAAACAATCGCTTCTTTGGCTGCAGCTCACAGAAGCTGTACTTCATTTTTTGGCTGTGAAGCCACAAAGACAATTAAAAAAATATTTTTAAAAAAGCCTCTCTTGCCCAGAAGAGAGAAAGCTTTCGCAGATTGCTGTTCTGATTTACCAATACCATTCCCAAAAGTTTATGACCATGTCAGTCTCAGAACTCCTTAGCCATAAAACCCTTAATCAATTAATAGTGATCTGTATTTCATTGCTCACTGATGTGCAAAGAATGACCTATGCAAGCAACTAATAAGATTCAGTACAATCATACTGCTATATATTAAGTTACTGATTACAGCTTCATGGTATTTTACTGAAGTGATCTGTTCCTCTAACCCTCTTTAAAGACTCATAACTTATCAGAGATAATGTTATCTAAACTAGTGTTCAGCATTAAATAATTATATAGTTTGGTATCTTCCATGTAAAGATTCGTAAGATTTTTAAGTTGACTGAAAAACATTTGTGGCAATAAAATATGAACAGCATACATGAGAGTCCTAGAAGAAAGGAGCTTTATGGTTCATACGAAAAATGTGTTATGAAAAAAATAACAGTTCCAAATATTTGATACTTATTTGCAAGTAAATGATTAAACATGTTTTTTCTTTTAGGGGGCTATTCTAAATAATCTGCTGCCCAATACAAGTTATGTTCTTCAAATAGTTGCTGTTTGCTCTAATGGTCTATATGGAAAATACAGTGACCAAGTAATTGTTGATATGCCTTTAGAGGACCCAGGTAAGTCATCTTTTGAGCTTAGTAATCACTTTAGGCTGAAAATCTGTATTTGAAGTAGTTTGTCTGCAAACCAGTTAAAATGTGTGACTATCAAAATATGCTAAAATGAAATTTCAAAATCGCTGCAGTTAACCTTCAGCATGTTCTTTGCTACTGATATTTTACATGATGTAATGCTCCATTCCTTGAAAACATTACCTATGAAAAACTGCATGTTAATTTTTTTAACTCTAAGAGTATTCTGAAAAACACCTACCTGATTTCAAATCTCACAAGTGTATCTTTTAGCAATATAATGTAGGGAAATAAAACCATGTTTGGTATTATTTCTCTACAGTTCAAGCATCTTCCCAAAATTAATCCACACAGCCAAAGTATTAAGGAAAAAAGTAGTACAAACCCAATATATGACTTATAAGTCTGCATCAATTGATTTTGAAATTTGATTTCTTATGATTACTTGGAGTTTGATTTCAAAGGACTTGCGGTGATGGAATTCCCTTGCTTCTTAATGCTGCCTCGCAAAAAATCAAAAGGCCTAACAAACAAATCTTACTGATTTCACAGCCAGATTTACTTCTTCCGCCTGCTGGTAAATATGAAATAATTTGAAATTATAGCATGAAGCTTGATCTTTTCCTTAATAATTCCTCAAATTCTGTGGAAGTTTTAGCATCAGACCCAGTTCTTATCAAAGTGAATGAGAGCTGTGTTTTCAATTAAGGACCCTGTAATTAATCATAGGAAAAAAACAAAGACTTTCTGATCATGCAAGAAACCATTTTTTATCTAAGGGCCTGGATTCTTGTTGTTTGGTTATGGATTCTTGTAAGTTCAGTTTTACAGTTCACTAAGTCTGTTTAGCTACAGCAAAGTCCTTTAGCAATGTTGTGATGTACTTGGGAAAACAGATCAGTTTTTCATTTCAAGGGAACCACATTCCTTTACAGCAAGAAAGAATATGATTGTACCGTATAAATTCTCTACCATATGAATTCTGAACTAACAATAGTAATAGGCTTATAATAGTATGGTTTTGTCCGAAGGAGAGGGATGTAGGTTCAGGTATAGTACATATAAATTTTCAATAAACATTTGACTAGTCTTTCAAACACAATGTATTAAGAAGAATGCATTTTTGGAGTCTTATGCTAATATCTACCAGAATTTTCATATTTCTCTTCAGTTTTCTAAGAAGTCAACAACAAGGTTCTGACATTCTGCCTGACATTTCACTTTCCTGTTTATCCTTTATCTACTACCTCTTAGATATTATATTCCTCTACTTCCTTTCCAGAATTTGCTGGTTTTGTGTTTGAAGAATTTTCTCAGATGAGAGTTCATCTATATGCCCCCACATCCATTTCTACATAGAATGACAAATAAGCAGCATAGTGTTGTCATTATTAAACAATAGTTAAACAAATCAAGTCAGTGCAGTGCTGCCATCACAGCTTCAAAACCTCTGAAAACAGACACTGCAAAACAAAATCCAGCATAGGTACTGTCCACAGGATAAACTCCCCTACTACTACTGTTGTATCCCTGCTCTAAGGGTGAGTCGCATACCACCCCGTGTGTCATGACTCCCTTTGGAAGGAAAGGTGGATGCAGAGGCAGAGAGGGAGACAGGAGCGCTGGGGCTGGGTAACCGGGGAGCCAGCACTGCAGGCAGCACTGCACAGTGCGAGCAAATACTGCTGGGGAACAAACTCCACAAGAGGATGATATTCAGCAGCCTGCAGCAGGCCAGCAGTGTAGATACAGCCACTGATCATGGCCTCCCTGTTGCATTTCTGCTGAAGTCATACAAAGCAGGGGCTTTGCATTCATTTCAGTAGGAGGAAGACTGAGGGCCTTGCTTTGGAAATATGTACTGGAAAACTCATTTCACTTTCCAGTATAGCAGCAGAAATTTCTCTGAGATTTGTATTCTCAGACAAGATAATTTGGTGCAATAAATGTTACATTTAGCAGTTCTGAGCGAAGGTCCGATATTCTCGTGGCTTTTTACACAGACACACCACTAATTTCTTTTTGTTCAAGAAATGAGAAAATACAATGCAAGGATACCTAGGAGGCATAACAATGTAAAGATGTATCTGTACAAAATATGAATGGGTTAGCATAACTCTGAAAATGGTATTTTTGTGTTTTGTGTCATTTGAACATTTAAATATGTCTCCTTATCATTGCATTAAAGCAAGTTAATGTATATATCTATATTCTTATCCTGAGTTTTCTTGTTTTTAAATAAAGCATTGTAAAGAGGAGAGTTAAATTATCTGCATATCAGAACTGTATAAACACCTGGGGTTCTCTTCAAATTTCAGGCAGTTCTGAAAATTTGTAATAGCTTCAGATCTACCTAAGGTTTTTCCTTTAGTTTTCCAGAAGCTTCAAAAGTGAGGAGGATTCATTTCAGGTCAAATGAAGTGTTTCAAGGATATTTTAAATTTAAAAAAATAAATAAATAAAAGAGGGAGAACTTTATAAATAAAAATTAAATACCAAAATTAATTACGTATTTCAGAAAAACTGTTTCTTTGGGATGCTTCCTATCTGAAATGGACACAAAGTTATTAAATATACTTTGTGTTCTTTTATTTTGACACTTCCACAGTGGTACATCTGAAAGTGTTAGATGAGGAAAATTCAGGGAAAAATCCCCCCATGTAATTAGGATGATTCCTATGGGTGTACATTGCTCTATAAATAAGTTTTAGAGATGATGTCTCAACCCTGGACATAATTTTAAAATATGAGAAAAACTTCCATTCATTTCTAATATTAATGTTTATTTGCATACTTACTTTTACTAATTATTTACATCTGAATTAACTGTTGCAAATATTGCAAATATTTTCATATTTAATATTTTAATATTGCAAATATTAAACAACAGAGATATGAGAATGTAGATATCTAATGAGAAAGATTTGTTCAGAGCAACTTGCTGGTTACAACTATAACTTCAAATTGGTTTTGTGATCTGCTTTATAGATCTTGAGGCAAAAGGGGATTTCTTGGAGCTCCTGCTTGTGAATTTATGAAAGAAAAGTTATCTTCACCATGAAGACATGAAATAAAATTGACTCACATAAAGCATAAGCTAAAACTTTCATTTTCAAGAATTACTCTGAGTAAGCCAGTTTAATTAAGATGAAATTCACTGCAGTCACCTCCAGTTCAATTAATCTTCATGTTAAGAGCTAAAGTGAGGCATGATTCATGCAGAAGCATTAGATGGGCCCTTTTCCAGGAAGAATTCTGCCCTTGGAGTGGCCACTTTTAATGAGGGAAGTTTCAGCACATTGTGTAACACAAATCTGGTGTTCAAAAAACTCACAAGCATTGTTTTAGCCTTTTCTTTGTGAGATGCTTGCAAGAGTGTTTCTCATGCCTTCTCCCCACCCTGGGTGGGTGCCTCCCGTATGTGGTTCGTGAAGGCCCTGGAGGCTCCGGGCGTTCCACAGACCAGGTTTAAATCCTCTCGTTCTCGGCAGTGCTTTGTAAGAGGAGGGACCTCTTTCAGGCCGTGCTCTCTGCCTCAGTTTGTGGAAGCCTCTGGAGCTCTGATATGACTTTGGGCAGATGATCATAGTTGAGACCTTTGCTCTTTGGGTTTTTCCTAAGCTGTTCAGAGTTACAGCTTTTCATCTTATGATATAGTGTGTGTGCACATTAAAATTGTTTCCAGTTAGTTTCTATTTAGTGAAAGTCACTGGATGCCCTATGTGATGTAGCTACACAACCTTTCTGAAAATGAAGGGAATCATGTACGTAGTGTTTTCAACAGCTTTGATGAAAGTCCAACATTTATTTACCAATTTTTCATTTTCTATTAGAATTGGGTTTTGAATAACTACCTAAATGTGTGCTTTGACTCTCTAGATAACATCTGTATAGCTCTGAAAGTTCTGCAGTAGTTTGTTATGCAGTTAATACTGGTGTTACTTACATGCTTTTGCTGACACAGGAAATGAAAAAATAAGAATATATCTCTCCTCTCATCTTCCTTTGTGTAGACTTTGATTGGTGTTTCTCAAAAAACCCGTGCTGGGATACGGCTCTCAAATGCTGTCTCCTGCATGGCAGCTCATGCTGTCAGCAATGCTTTGTGAGGGTCTAACTATGCAATTTCTTTGTAACTTGTCTTCATGATTTTTGTCCTAAAAACCACTAAGCATATCTTAAATGTTTCATTTAGGGGATGCTTTTTTCTAATTTTGTACTGATAAATGTAGAAATCTGAAAACTAATTTAAGCAGAAGAAACAGGCTTTACTTTTGTTTTTGCCATGCCATTTATTACATAAGACAATACAGAAATGAAGACAATTTATCTTGTGCACGTTATTCTACAATTACAAATCAGATTGTTTTAAGAGATTTTTTTAAAGATTTGCATTGAACATAAATGTAGGGAAATAGTCACTTTTTTTGTTTTTATTCTATCATTTCTTCATCTGTCACTAAAACTGACTATGAAAAAGACCTCTACAAAACTTTCTAACTAATGATTTAATTATTTTATTTTAAAATGTAAGCTATAGAATAATCAATTTGTGGTTCCAAAAAAAATAAACAAGCTTGTTCATCAACCTACATCAATGGGTTGTTTTTTGGAGGGCGCGGTTCTTCTCCGTGGTTGGGGGATATTAGCAAATTTCTATAATCTCCCGTCAAATCAAAAACTCAGCAACAGGATTAACAGAACTTCTATAAGTGTATGTCTCTAATGCTTTTGACAAATATATTTTCTGTGACCCACTGAATTTAAATAGGCTTTGTAAAATGCCTGAAGATTTAGTGTTGTTAATATATATTTTTTTATATATATATATATATGTATGTTAATGCCTCTCCATGGAGACAACAGCAAGAAACTGTATTTTTCTGCTGGTGGAATTTGAGAGCACATACCCTACTGTATACTCTAGCACAATCAGCACATTTTATTTTTCTGATTGAGTCTGATTAAAGCTGAACTCAAGAATACTGACCACAGAAATAGTGGACAGAACTTCTCTGTATTAAAAACATTTTTCAGAGAAGTGTATTGAGTACATAATACATGGTACTGTGGGAAGACTTTCAAACTAATGTCTACAATATTTGATTTATGTCATTGAGAAGCCAGGGAATATCATTATCTCCTTCACCCCTTCCTCCCCTCCGCTTCCCTCCCCACCCTGCCCCGGAGACTCCTAGGCTTCCAGGAGTCAGAGGTAAGATAATTTTTCTCTATCTTGTTAATGAAAGGTTAATTCAGTACTTGGTAATTTATAAATGTTTGTTACAAAAGAACAATTTATGAAGGTTTTGCGCAGCATTGTTTAGTCAAAATTTGTTTGCATGCTGTAATCTACAAACAAGACTGTATGGACTTGTTAGTTTGATAAACTTTTTCTAGTGTATGTTGCATATAATACATGTCTCAATTTGTTTTTAAAGGTAGATATGGACGGAGAATACAAATTAAGTCATAGATCTCCATCTGACTTTGCAGAGATGAGAAGTATAAAGATGGGATCTTTATACTAGTGTATTGAAGAAGCTTCCTTTGGGAGTTGTGGAGGAAATGCAGACATGGAGCTCTGTGTGATGTTATTGCTAGAATCGCTCCCTAGGCTAAGAGACTGGCATTTTCCCTTAGTGCAAATCAACCCTCAGAATATGTGCTAGCACTGGTGTCCAGGCAGAGCACTGGAACATTGCTTAGGAGAAGGCCTTAGAAAGATTCGGAAAGGGAATGGACCGTAATGCTCTGGAAGGGGTATTAGATTTCATCACTGAGACCTATGCCAGTTCCTACCAGAGATTTGTAGGTTTCTTGCAACCTGCTTTGAAGCCTCTCTTGCTGATCACCATCAGAAGTACAATATTGGATTTGGCCAAAAAAAACAGAGAGGAAGAAGGTGAGAGACTACCTCTAAACTTAGAGAGAAGGATTTTCACCTGGGCTGTAGGAGGTTAATTTCTTGATCCTGCTTCAACTGTTATTTATTTATGAAAAGCGGTGAGGCCTCAAAAGCCTTTAGAGTAGTTCTTCACAGAGCGCCCAGTACCTGTTTATTAGGGACTTTTTGTGGGATGCAATACAACTGGGTTCATGTCCTTACATTAAATCAAGTGGAGTTGGAGTTTGAAAAAGGCCTTCAGCCCTGGACTCCAGGAAGGCTGGGTCCCTTCGGTCTTGCCCTGACGGAGGCAGGCAGCCTGCTGCGTGCTGAATATGATGGCATGGCTGTTGCACTAGTACCTAGCCCAAGCCTGGGTGCACAAATGAGGAATTTGCTGTGTGAAAATTATAGAACAGATCATTCTACAAGAATATTTTCAGACCTTTCAGATTAAGTGTAGAGAAATAGTTGATTCCCAGACTTACTTTTTTTCTCTCTGCTGTATTTCCGCATTAAACTGTACTTTCTCGTAGAAAATGTTCTCATAAACTTATTTCTCCCTGGCCAGGATGTGGGTTCTCAATGCAGATCCAGCATGTGCTGCAGTATCAAATTAGAGCCAGGCAAATCTGCTGTGGCTGAATGTGTCCTGTCTAGATGAGCATTGCTACCCTTAGAGCTAGTCCTCAACCTGGGTGGTTGGCCACTTCTCCAAACACAATCCTATAAAACATCTTAGACTGGGTCTCAATAAATTTATTAACTAATCAGTTGAGTCCTTGCAGAATTAATAATTCTGTGAATTTAAAATGTTGGATGATACGGTGTGTATTTTTGTTTTATAGAGGCTGACCTCATTCCTGAACTGAATGAAACTGAAGAATATGAGGTATAGCATTCATTTATTTTTAAGAGACTATTTCAAATACATACATTTCAACTAAATTTAATTTATATTCTGTGAAAATTTACAAAACTATGTCACCAACTGAATGTATTATCTGCATTTTTATATACATACATATATGCATATGCAGCCTTCTCTTTCAGCTATATTTCTCCCTAGATAACTCTAGAGATACCTCACTAGTTATCTGGGGCTGGAGATAGATGGAGTAGTAAGGGATATGACAGGGTATGCCTAAATATTTTTGAAAATGGGGCATCAAGTTACTGTCACTTCTGAGTGAAGTCTGACAAAATTGTTTATTTAGCAGAATCAAAGCTGTCACCCAGTGTTAGGCTTTTTAGTTTGTTTCAAGAGAAATCTGACTTGGGCTTGCTTATGATGCTCTTAGTGTGTAGTAAACTAAAGTAAGGGAGGAAGGCAGTTGTGCTGAAGAGTGAGATTTATGTGTGTCTGCCATCAGTGTGCTATCGGTTGAATTTAACAGTTATTCCAAAATTCTTGGAGGGTCATTTACTCTTACTTCTTGAACTCAAGTTAAACTTTACAGTATAACCCTATTTTACATAATTTTGGATGTTTTTATGATAACGTCTGCAGACTTCATATTTGATAACTAGATTTCTGGTGTGCCAGCAAGGAGAGAGGTGAAAATATCAGAATGAAGTTTTTAACAGTCTCTAATACCAATTGTACAATATGGACAGTTCCTTCAGTAAGACCTCCATTTGTATCAAGTAATCCCTCAGAATTTTTATTTTATAGTTTCAATCCATGACCACAACATTCTCACTGAGTGGCAAGTCCTTGTTCATTAAATAGACAGCCTGTGCTTACCTGTCTGTCTATTTGCCCTCCCTTGTATTTGTGGATGCTGAGTAACCAATATTACAGTTATTTCTCTGTTGCTGTAAGCTACGTATCTAGATTATTATATTGCATCTGTCAGGACAGTAACTGAGTGCCAGTGAATGTCAAGTGATTTTTACTTGAACCAAGAAAGATTAAAAGTGCAGGCATTGCCCTACAGAAAGTCCATTTTCAGAAACAAGGGCCTGTCCAGTCCAGTCCGGGTTTGCGGACACGTAGTCTAGGTGCTGCTGTCCCTACATTTTAGGTATATAGTTCTTGGAATGAAATCCAAACCTGAGATTCATGTCTGAGGTACCTTATATTGTGTCAGTGCAGTAGAGGTTCCTGGTACAAAAAAGGGACTGCAGTGTGAAGCACAGCTCTAGCCTAGTGGTTAAAGCCCTCAGTCTGGTGAGACTGGATAAAAGCTAACAACTCCTATTAGCTGAATGCCCCAGTTAATAGTTTATTCAGCAGTGCTTCATCTTGGGCACGTTCTTTCAAAGGCTGTTGATTTTACATTCTTCTCTCTGCTGTGCTCTGTTCACTTCAGTGCAGGAGTGAGAGATCTACTCAGCCTAAACTATATTGGGAACTGAGGATTTCTTAGACTGATAACTGTGTCCCTGTCTACTGTCTTCTGGGTGTTTTCTCTCAACATTATGCTTTTGAATAAAAATGGGTGGGCTTTGCCAGCACATCACCAAGCCAGATCTTCAAAAGCAAAAGGAGTTGCAACTGTATTTTGCGAGAGGCTCTGTCCTGCTGATGTCTCTTAGGGCTATGTGTGCCTGTCAAATCAAGTCCCTTCAGAAACTGAAGATGCCCCTCAATCTAGTTTGCAGAGTTATGGTTGGACAGGTTTGGTTCTGGTGCAGTTCTAGATGGGGGCACAGCACAGAGCTGTGGGTACTGCTGTGTCTAGGTCAAAACAAAAATGCCCGCTGAGCAAGTTAGATGCTTCCATGTTCCATTTTTTGATTTGAGGCAGGGAAAGTTGGAGAGGGGACAAAAAGATTTGAACTGAGATCCTTAAGCACTGCCTAAATCCCAATTATATTTAGGCATGTATTTTTTTTTCTTTTTCTTTTTTTGATCTGTCCTTAAAAGTCAAAACTCTTTAACACAGATTTTTCACAAAGTATCATTATTCATGTTTAGCAAACTAAGGGTCTTAACAGGGACTAGGTGGTATCACTCACAACACCTGTGAAACTGTTATAGTTATGCTGACCATCCTGAAGTCTTCTTTTTCAGAAAACTCTGAAGATTCAGCAGATTTAAGGACAGGTCATAAATATGTTTTAAATATGTTAAATTCTGTTACTATGACAATTTAATTAACATTGGGATATTAGTATAAATCTCTAAGATGTTCTGACAGCAAAACCATTTTTTCATTGATGTGTGCTGCATATACAATTGCACTTTGTTAGGAAGGAGGTAGAGCTTTTTTAATAAAGTAAATAAATACTATGAGTGGGTTTTGTCTCTCAAACAGAGTAAAAGTAACACAGTATTTAAGAAGTTGTTGTGACACAGGATTTTTTTGTTTGTATTGCAAATAAGTAATATTTTCAAGACAGGAGAGGATACCTGTTCTGGCAGCTAAATATTTTGCTTTAAGACCAACAGTATTCTCAAGTGTTGTCTTGTTTCGCCTCTCCTGTTTTTATAGAGCCAGGAAAAATGTACTGTTGCAGTTTTGGTTTCCGTTTGTGTACAGTGTCTATAAACATTTTTAATTGTCTTCGGCTATGGTATTTTTTCAAAGGATGAAGTTGATGAAAAGGAAACAGAGGTGGATGAAGAAACTGCAGTGATTCCTAGCACTGACAGTACAATAAACCAAATAAGGAAAGATTTCCAGGTGACTACATCCAGCTACAGTCAAGAAAAAATGGGGACAAAACCCAATGAAGCTAAAACAAATAGATACTTAACAAGAGAAGAAGAATTGCATGGTAAGGATGATGTTTTCAAAGCAGTTTATTATCCTACTTCTCCACCTGCTAGTGAAATTTCAGAAGAAGAGGAAGATCCTTTTTTGGAATCTCGAACAATTACTGGAATTCCTCCTCAACTCATTGACTCCACCAAAGGTGTGGAAGAAGAATACATATACCTTTCTTCAGGCACTGAACCAACAAGAATAACCACTACTGGCCATAGTGATGAAGGTTTCTTATTGTCTCCTTTTAAGCCTCATCAGGAATCTGATGACTCTTGGAGTTCAGTTCTTACCACTTCTTCAGCACAGTTGGTTACAGAGGAGACGTCCCAAGAAGACACCCTTCCTTCAGGAAGCCCAGATATAAGCATGCATGATGTTCTTTCCCAAGGCTCCATTAAGTATGTTTCAGAAGGTGTAGCACCCTCAAGCTCTGATGAGCCTCCAAAGCATGCTTCTTCCACTGATGGAAATGTATGGTTTCGTAATGCTACAGATCTGACAACTCAATCTGTTGATACATCGGATAGCAGGCAATTGTCTCAGACCAGTTACACTGATGCTTATGTAGAGGGATTAAAGCCAGCTACCGTGCCCTATTCCAGCAGCCCAGTGGTTTCACAAGACACTTCAGATGCGGATTTAGAATTGCCACATTATTCTACCTTTGCTTTCTCCTCTGCTGAATTATCACCTCACTCTATCTCTTCAAGCTCTGGAGAATATGGTTCTGCTTCTGCTGCCAGTGAGGTACTCTCTCAGACAACTCAACCAGTCTATAATGGTGAGATACCTCTTCAACCTTCCTACAGTAGTGAAGTGTTTCCTCTAGTCACCCCCTTATTGTTTGACTCTCAGATGCTCGACACTACCCCTGCTACATCAGATAGTGATGTGACCTTGCATGCTACACCTGTATTTCCCAGTGTTGATGTGTCATTTGAACCCACCCTGTCTTCCTCTGATGATGTACCTTTGCTTACATTTTCCTCTGCTTCCTCCAGTAGTAAAATGTTTCACCGTTTGTATACAGTTTCTCAAATGTTTCCACAAAGTGCTACTCCAGCTGTTGCAAGTGATAAGGTGTCCCTGCATGCTTCTTTGACATTGGCAGAGGGTGATACATTAATACAGCCAAGCCTTGCTCAATATGCTGATGTGGTGTCACATCAGACTACTCATGCTGCTTCAGAGACACTGATATTTGGTCATAATAGAACTCACATATTTTCTCAAGTTGAACCATCCAGCAGTGATTTAAATATGCATGTACTATCTACAATGTCTGAACTTCCTTATGCTTTGTCTAGTCATGTGGGCTCCCTCCAAAGCTTTACTGTTTCCTATGACTCTGCAGAATTTGTGCATGATTCTGTTGACGTATTTCGTCAAGATCCTTTATTTAGCAGCTATAACAATGTACTGGTGCATAAAACTTCTTCTGTAATATCACAAGCTGATACTTTGCTGCAGCCTACGCGCTCTCTATCTAGTGATATGGATTGGTCTGAAGCATACTCTGGTAGTGAGTCCCTTTTGCCTGATACAGATACTTTGATGGTACTTAACATTTCTTCCTCTGATTCTGTAGATGAAATTACATATGAATCATCTGGGTTTAGTGATGTTAATAAGATGCTTCAAAAAGGTGATGTTATATATGGAGATGAGAGAGAGCTGCAAATTTCCTCTTCTTTAAGTGAAATGGCTTCCAATGCTGAAAGTAAAGTGATACCTGAACTTTCTACATCTGTTTCTAATAATGATGTAATTAAGCAGAATACGTCTCTGCAAGAAAGCCCACTTCCTGTTTCTAGCACAAAGGGAATCCTTCCAGTCTCTCTCGCTTTTCCCACTACTAAGATATTTGATCATGATATTAGTAAACTTACAGAAAATCACCTTTCCGTTCAGCCTTTGCATGTTACAACTCCAGCCTTTGATGACACTTTGCTTAAACCTATGCTTAGTGCAAGCTCAGATCAAGCTCTCTCTGCCCCTGCTTATAGCAAAATGTTATCCTCGACTCAGCCGTACTTTTATGAGACCTCAGCTACATTAAATAACGAAGCATTACTGCAATCCTCCTTCCAATCTTCTGGCGATGGCACTCTACTTAACACAGCTGCAGTTGTGCCTAGTGATCCAATATTGGCTGAAAGCTCCAGGGTTCATAAAGATAGTTCTACATTTGACCAAATATTGCATCAAATGGCACCAGGTTCTGCTACAACTGAAACCATGCTGCATTCTACATCTACACCTTCCGTTGCTGATATGTTGCCAAACACTTTTAGTAAGCCCACAGCGTCACTTCAAGGTTTATCTGTTTCTTATGCAAGTGAGGAATATGTTTCATCCAGTTTGTTTAACAGTGAAGATGTTCAGCAGGTTATGCCTACATTGTACAGTAGTGATATTTCATTCCAGCTGACCAGTTTAGAAAATACAAATGCCTTTCCCCCCCAAGCAGCGAATGCCATGACAACTCCCTTCCTAACAGGTGACACATTACCACACATAGCTACTCCTGCAGATAGCCATATCTCTTCAAGTGTTTTTGAAAGAAGTGAGGCTGCCAGTGTCTCTTCAAGTTCTACACTTGGTTTTGATCCTGATCATATGCCTGCAGTTGTTTCTGATTCTGACGTGTCCATTCATCACACTCTTCCTTTACCAAATGTACATATTTCTGTTACGGCTGTTCCTCCCAAAAGTGAGATCCCTGTAACTTTGAGTAGGTTGCTGGTTCCTTCTAGAGAATCCTCTGGGTTGTCTCCCAGTATTATGTCCAGTACTGATTTGTGGCCGTCTGTAGTTGAGGATGACTACGATGAATATGACGATGGCTTCCCTGTAAGTAACTGTATCTCATGCACTTCCCATAGAGAAGCTCAGGATATGGTAGTAGAGGAACAAAATACAAAGGTAAACAATAACAAGGATCAGAGTAACCTAATTATAAGCTCACATTCTGAGAAGCCTGAAGAAGAAGAGAAAATTTCAACTGCTGCATCAGACAGTCAGATAAACCATGCCATGGACAGACGTAATTACACATCCGTACCGACTTTGACAGCGAGTGTGATACCTAAGAAGCACAACGAGGCAACAGTTTTGGAGAGCCACATTCAGACTGCTAGTGTCCCATTGCAAAACACATCAGAGTCTAAGTCTTGGGCTGTTTTTACAAGTGATGAAGAAAGTGGTTCTGGCCAAGGTACCTCAGATAGCCTTAATGATAATGAAACTTCAACAGATTTCAGTTTTCCTGACCTTAATGAGAGAGACACTGAAGGGGCAGTTGAAGCAGGTAACTCAGAATTAACTCCTGGATCATCACAGTCATCAGCCTCATCTGTTACTAGCGATCACTCATCAGTATTCAACATCTCTGAGGCAGGTTAGTTATGGATAAGTCTAATGAATACCGTGGAAAGCTGTGAGGGGATATTTTTGTGCCATAGAGAATGAGAAGGTTTATCTACGTATAATAAAAGGAGACCGTAACAGTGCCAGTGGGTGTGATTAAGGAAGCATTGGGGAACAGGGGGTGCATGCTGAGCTGGCTATCTTGTGAATGCTTCTTCTGGCTACTTAAAACTGCACCTGAAATACTCTTCAGTAAGAAGATTCATGCTCTGCTTTTGGATAGATGCATACTGTCAGCAGAAGTTGGGTGGTGCACAATCTAAAACCAGAATTTGTTTCAATGTTAATTGTTTAATTTTAGTTTTAAAGGTTAAAGAGGCATGTAAGTTCTCTGTACAAAGACAAATGCTCCCCTTATGGAAGTACATCAGAGGAAATCATGCCTCTGCCAGAGGAAACATACCTCTGAGATTCTGGTTTTTAACTTAACAGCAGCACATTTTCTCCTTGTGTTTGGTTTGTATTTTCTAAGATGTATTGAGCAAGGAAGAAGATGCTTCAGTTTGATTCTGATTCATCTTAACTCATAAAAACATTCATTTTCATTCTTACTCTGTATGCCACCTTCAGATTTCAGTGAGATGCAGACTTTTTGTGCCAGATTTGCATATTTCCAAAATACTTAGAGCCAGATTCTTCTGTACCTGTTTATATTTGGTGCTATTTTCCTAGTTAGTCCTCTTAAAGTCACCGAGGGTATTTGTGGTCTGTGATTCCAAGGATAAGGTCAGAAGGCAAAACTGAACATCACATAGATAAAAACATGATAAATATCAAGCATTTCCTTTCTATTTAAAAACTCATTGTGGAAAATCTGAAGTATTCAGACATGTAATTTCCATTGCCTCTTGTTAGAGTATTGAAAATCCAAGAGTAAAGTCAGAAACAAATCCAAGAGTAAAGTCAGAAATTATCTATGATGTTTGAAAAAAAAACAAAAACAAAAACACAAAAAACCCCAAACCAAACAAGGTTGAATAGGTATTTTAGAAAATAGATTGAACTTCGATTAAGTACTCACAGCATCTGTAGAGGGCAGTATCATTCAACTAAAGCCACTAAGGAATGGAATCCACAAGGCATGGAAAATTTTCAGCCCAGCCCTACAAATACACAGTTAAATCACATGAGGTCATATTACTCATGAGCAACAGAATACTAATGCAAAAAGGTGGTAAATTGACACTCTCTGTAGCTGGGGCTAGTAGAATGTGAAAAATAGAAAACAAAAATTAAAAGAAGATAGACAACATACTGAAATTAGTAGGAGACCTAACAAGGTAGGTGTTATAAAACTGAATAAGTGAATCAGTTCAGTAGGTAAGTAGTTACCACATTGTGTAAAATGCATAACATTTATTTAAAGATAAGCAAAAAGAACATCAATATTTGAAAACTTATGTTACTAATGTGAATGAGTGTTACCATAAGAGATTTGTAGTTTACATAACGGGTGTCATTTGAATTGTTACTGATAGTAACTCGAAAAGGATTATATGTTACTGGAGTAGTAGGAGTAGTAGGAGTACAACAGACAGAGTTTGTCTTCTAGATATTATTGAAAGACACTATACAGTATCATTTCATGTACATTATTTTTTCCAATAAATGATGCCAAATATTGTCTTTTAATAAATTGAAAATTCAATGTGAGCATGTCTAACATGGTCTCCTGTAAATCAAAGACATCTTTGCTTAATTCAGTTATAAACAAAAACCAAAATGAAATGAAACTCTCAGCTGAGAACTTATTTATACATTACAGTGAATTCACCAGATATTGGTGAAATGTCTTCTTGTTGTGACCATTACAGAAAGAATTGTCAGTTAAACTTTTCCCAGTCTTTGTAGTTGTTGATACATATTTATGCTTGTTCTGAACTAGGCCTTTCTCCATGAGACCTCTATGGCTACCTAAACATTGCAACTTCAGTTGAAAAACTCTTAAGAGAAATTAATATAAAGAAATATGCAAAGGATCCAAACACATCACTTATTAGGAGGCAAAGAAATCTACTATAGATGAGACTGCCTTTTCAGCCACCATCACTGGAGTGATGGCCAAGTAGGCAAGAAACCCTCAGTTACAGAAGTCTGCTCTTCATTCCCCATAGAAGGAATCCTAGTAGGATTTGGTCATGTAGTTTGAAGGAACCCTGTCATCACACAGATAAGACTGGGTTTTATGCTGTGAATTAGTCCAGAGTTGGATAAGCAAGTATGAATGCTTCAAAGGGATCATATTCTGATCTCTCATGCATACACATAGTTTCTTCTGAAATCAATAGGAAATGCTGAGTTTGGCCTACTCATCAGAAACTCGGGGACAGATTTTTCAGAATAAACTTGTGCCTGCAATCACTTTGCCCACTGAGCTACAGGATTTAAAGAGCACAGATTGATTAGAGTGTTAGAGTACTTTGAACTAAAACGAAGACATCTGCAAGATCAGAGCCTAGATCTTTTTGCATATAAAGTCCTGAAAGCCCCTAAATTCAAGAAAATGGAAGCAAGCAGAGAGCTGCCTGAAAATTTGTACTGTGTGAAGCTGTTTGGATTTTGACACGCTATTTAGAACATGGGATTTGTTTTTTGGGTTTTGTTGGGGGTTTGGGGGTTTTTTTTGATCCAACTCTTTTCCCTCCTCCCTCTTGTCTGAAAGCTTTTTATTCATGTAGAATTGGTCCCTTGAAATTCCAATGGAGTGCAGCTGATTTCTAAACAGCAAAATTCTGCTCCCATACAGAACAGTCACTGACTTACGACTGTTCAGAAAAGCAGAAAACATTCTTAGAAAATCTAGAGGTTTAATTCTAACAAGTGCAAAAGTGCTTATTTCTGTGTTTTAACTCATATAATGGTCACAGATCACAGTAAACTGCACAGATTGAAAATAATCCGTTATTTTGTGTCAAAATCACAGTTTTAAACTGTTTACTTCTTGAGGTGTGAAGAAAGTTAAAAAATGCAAGATTGCATTTATTTAATGCAATATTTAATGAGATTATAAAATATATTGTTTTAATCTTCATACAGATTCCTATGTCCAAATCTTTCTGTCACCCAGCCTTACAAGGCTGACAGAAATGTAAAATCTAGACAATATCCATATAATTTGATCACCTGTAAGATGGAGATAGGAAATTTAATTCTGGCTTACATATAGTTGGGGGAGGAAGTACTGCAGTCAGATTCAAAGGAAGCAGGATGTACCTGTAAGGTGAGTTACAGAAAGGGCAATGTGTTAAAATACAGAAAGCTTAAGTGCAATATGGCAAGCACGTAGGGACCATTTCAAGAAAATTCTCCTATTAAACTATTAGCCAAAGAAGTGATTTTGCATTATATGAGTGACAGTTTAATATCAAAAAGTTCTCTACACATTCCAATATTATATATTCAGACTCCTTAACTCAGTTGGCTTTCAGCTAATAAACAGATGAAAATAAAAAACTTTCTTCTCCTATATTTTAACAACAACCTGCTATTCTTACAAAGAGAAGTCTCCACTGCTGGAAGGCTGAGTCACATAAGCTTGAACACTTTGCTTTACCCTCTGTCTGCTTATTTTCTGTAAGCTGGTTTGCAAATGTATACACTTTCTGCAGTACATAGTTAAAAATAGAGGTAAGTGGTATTAAGTAGGCTCATTATAAGACACATTCACTCGTGCTGTGCATGTCTCAGAAATTAAACATGGACTGTTTCAATTTTCTCTGACTGCAGAGGCAAGTAATAGTAGCCATGAGTCTCGTATCGGTCTAGCTGAGAGTCTGGAATCAGAGAAGAAGACAGTTATACCACTTGTGGTCGTATCAGCCCTGACTTTTATCTGTCTAGTGATTCTTGTGGGTATTCTCATATACTGGAGGTAAGTTGTTTTTTGGTTGGTTTTTTTTTTTTCCGTTCTAAAGAGCTCTGATTTGAAAAATGTGATTGACATTATTGAGCTGGGAGGGAAGCTGGATCTTGTCTCTCACCGTGTCTTTGTATTGTTCCCAGTGCTGCAGTGAGATAAAGCTGACAAAATAAGGTGGTTTCTGTCCAAAATGCTCGACTGCAATTCTTTTTGGTTGCAGAGGGTTGAACCATTGCAAATAGTTTATTTCCATATTGAGAGATTTTAGTAAACAATTACTTGTGATTATTAATGCCTAGAAGCCAAGTGACTTAACAGAGCACTGGGAAGAACAGGAGGGAGAAGAAAAATAAATAGCATGGCATGAGTTTGTTTCCTATCTTTCCAATCCTTTAACACTTAAAAAAGGTAATTGTCGATTTAGGATGAGAATCTATGGTCCTCAATAGGACTACGTGAATAAGCAATTCATATAGGACTGTAGGAGTGTGCTGTAGCGGACATTGTATGCGAGACAGAAATAGGATAGTTTAATGGTACTATAATAGTATAAATGTTTTTAAATCATTTACTGAGTAGCTCTTATGATGTTCTGTGATAAAAAATTGTTATACTTTGTGATTCTGCCAAACCAAAATTTGCTCCCCCAGCTTTTTAAACCATTCAGTGGGTAACTAAGGATGTGTTTCATGTGCTGCACACCATGCTCAGATTCCCTCATGGGCGTATTTCTCTGTGACTTGATAAATTGATAAGACAGAAAGAAAAAAAAATAGGCTAAAGAGAAGTGATAGCTATAAGAAGTCACGATAACATAATCAGTGAGGGCAAAAGACTATATCTGTACTGTGAAATAAAACAGAC
The DNA here is from genome assembly GCF_929443795.1 of Astur gentilis. NCBI lineage: Eukaryota > Metazoa > Chordata > Aves > Accipitriformes > Accipitridae > Astur > Astur gentilis. The sequence continues at coordinate 25,757,748 of NC_064890.1, read as the reverse complement.
CAGCTGGCATGGCACAGATCTCTTCTGTACAGCTAAAGTCTCTTCCCTCACAGCGGGGGAAAAGAGAGTGGCTGCATTCACTTCACCTACTGGGGATAGTCTGCCCTGTGCTAACCCCAAACTGTGTCAAGCACTGTGTGAAATAATGTGAGTTGGCCTGAGCTAAAAACATGCCAGGAATCTAGTTAGCCATGTGACAGTGTGCAGCAGTGCTCAAGCCTTTGGCTCTGTTTCATTGGTTCTAGATAAAGCCAGAGAGTCTTTCTAGGGATACGTCTGCTTAAGTTCTCATAGGGCTTTCAAAATCCAGGCACAACCCTAATGCTTCCTTGAGTGTGCAGGTTGCCAGAGAGGAAACACTGTGGTGGTCCAGAAGGGGGAGATAAGTTGAAAAACTTCCTGCCATGGAGATTCTTGCTCTTTGGTGATTGCTGGGAACCTGATCCTTCTGCTGCTTTTGCAGTGCTAACATGTAAACTAGCAGAAAGAAACACGACCTTGCTCTTCCAAGAGCTGTACGAACAAGGGGGAAGGCAGGCCCAAACATCTCACAGATGCTTCCAGAGCTTGTTTCTTCTTTTTTTTTTTTTCCCCTATTCAATCTTGCTTAATCTAAAATGTATGAAGGTGGTGAAGAAAGAGGAACTAGACCACAGACTGCCCTTTCCAAGTTACTGACTACTGTAATCTCTAGGCTATGATGTCAGGATTGTGTTTACTGACTTTTCTAGTGTCCTGACACTGGTTTTCTATTGACCCAGCAGGGTGTGTCCCACACAGGGGCAGAATACATCCCATCTCTGAACAGACTAGCCTTAAGAAATTGAGTTTGAGCTTCCTTTGTTCCAGGCAAGTGCGCTAGCGAGTCAGTCAGCTTTCAGCATATTAAAGACACTTTTGAGCAATGAATTTTCAGAAAGGTTTCTCCTTCTTTCAAAGAAGTAGTTAGTTTCTGTAAGAATTGCGTAACTCCTTTCTTAGTTTATGTCTAGTTGGGTAATTATACTGTCCATCACAGGATTTCCAGCTAAGCACTTTCATATTGAGAACCTTTTCCTGTCTTTCATGTTACGCAACATGAATGTTCATATTCATCTTCCAAAGGGTTTCATCCCTGATGCTAAGTAGTATTTGAAATCTCTTCTATTTGCCAAAGAACACCATCCATTTTAAGACCCTGATTGTACACTGCAGTTCTAGTAATCCTACACGTTACAAGCTTGTTTTTATCAAATAACGTTGTGTTCATTTTTTATTCTTTCTCTGGGAATGAACAATTCTGTAACATAGGTCTTTCAAAATAAAACAAAAATCCCTTTAGCAGTAATATCTTCTTGACTTGAATTTAATCTTTTCTGTATTTCTTGTGTACTACAAAATAAAATATGGAGCTCTTTTTTTGTTAATCCTCAAGAAAATTTTCTTGGCATTATGGTAACACCAGTAACATGTTTCTTATTTCAGAGGAATGAAACATAAACAGTATGTATTGTAGGCAGGACTTTGTGGCCCTCTTTCAAAGGTGCCAAGACCCTCACCTCTTTTTAAAGCCTGGGAAAAATCAGAACATTAACTTCATTGCTATGCAGTTTTTATTAAGCCTGGAAAATATTAGTATAAAGTCTGTAAGAATTTTTATGGTTTGATTTAGTTTATTTTGAAATAATTAGTGTAAGCTGTCAATGTTTCTTTTTATAATACTTCTTTTTTCATGTGGGCCAATTATTTTCACTTATTAAAGTTCATAAAAAGTTTAGGTTTGCAAGAAGTTATTCTATATTCCTTTGGCAACAGTACTTAAAAAATTGCATCAGTATGTCCTAGCTGGGTATTTGAGTGATTAGCGCTTTGAGTTGTTTCCGCTATTAGCTCCTAATTTGAATATGCAAAATGTGTGTTTAGTATGCAAAATGTGTGTTATTTGGTTTAAAAACCAAATAACTACCAAGAGCGACAAGTTCCAGTTTCTCAAGGTTAAAAAAAGGCAAAATTATTTTGTTCTTCACTTGAATGACTTGTATCAGAAAAATAATTCTGTACCATCTGTTGTTTGGGTTTAGGTTGTTGGGTTTTTTTACATGAAATTGTTAATCAGCACTTGAGGAAATTCCCCAATCTCTTCACTATCTCATTAGGCACAATTTCAATCTTTCTGTGATAAAATATTCATTTCTCTGACATGGATGAAAACTTTTAATGGCAATATTGTCTAAAGATTGTCTAATTGCCAGTAGGAAAATATGCAATTTTGAACTACTCTAGTTCTGCATATCAAATCTTTTGTAATTCAAGCAATTTTCGAGCAATGTCATTTTCCTTTCATTTCTTCAGTGTGATTAAGATTACGGTGGAATAAACAAGGAGATTCTTTTGCCTGTTTAATGGCCTTGTTGTCTGGATAGGGGTTTTTTACATCTTTAGAGGGAATTTTCTGTCCAAATCTAGAGTTTATCCATCTCTCTCAGTATCTGTCTACTTGACTAGTGCAGCAGAGATGCAGCAGGGATATTTGAATCTCCTTACTCTGTTCTTTTCATTTATGGATGGCTTCATCCTGCCTATTTTGCTGAATTAACTGTATCTGTTAAGGTGACTGAAAATGAAAGTTTCTCTATACCAACATATAATACACTGGAAGTTGCTTGTGCTTGTGTGTACTGTTTTGGAACAGTTCATAGAAGTGATCAATGAAAATAAACCTGATGAAATGATGTATAGGAAGAAATGTCAAGCTATTTGTGCAGATCAATTTTTATAATGGTTATCATAAAAAGAGCTTGGAAAATAGTAAAATGGTAACAGTTGTCAGTGGGAGTTGCGCCATTCAGGATTCTTTTTCAACAAATATATGTGAATCTCAGTAAGACACTAGCTCTAATAATGGGAACAGCAGACTGCTAATGCAGTTTCAGCTACGTTTGTATCTATAAACATATTGAATATCAGCTGGCTGTCATGAAGCCTCCTAGAAGTTACATGACAGCAATGCTTCAGAAATGACCAACCCAATGACAGACAACACCCTGAGTAGTCATTTAAATTTTAACTTTCCTCTACCACCCTATATCTTTGAAACACAGCTGTCAGAGAATGTTCATTTTCTTATCCATGATTTGAACTGATTCCTTGAGTCCTGTGTTAGGTTTATGGAAACAGAGTTGAGAAGGATAGTTAAATTCGCACATGCAGAGACACACTAAAAACAGATTTAAATTTACAAAAGCCACACTCATCTATCCATGAAGGAAAAACTTCTTACCTATGTGACATCAAATTATAAATAAAAGTGTTAATAAAATCTGAAAATGAAAATTTCATCTGACAAGCACTTAAAAAATAATTGGAACCATTTGAAAATGGAATAATTTGAATCAGTGGATCCACTGAGGATCCATTTAAAGATCCTTTGGATCCCTCAGATCTTTAAATGATTGAAACCATTTAAAAATAAATTCTAATAAGTGTTTGCGAATACCTATTGGCAGATATCCTGTGAGCACAAAAGCCCCTGAAATTCTCAGAGAAAGAAGTAATCGTGCCTCTAAGACCATTCTGGGTGAGCAGTGGATGTGCAAACCCATCCTGTCACAGATGCCGCTGACTTCCCAGGTTCAGTTCCTTCCTTGGCCGACACAAGTGCTGAACACCCTGCACACGCGCACACTCACACGCACACACACCGCCGTGCTGCGCTGCCTGCCTTGGTGACGGTCCCAGTCAAGCTCTGAGCAGTCCCTGCCCCAGGGGAGAAGTAGGCAGCACATATTCTCCAGCCAAGGTCCGGGGGCTCGCACACCAGAAAAACAACGTCCTCTGCGGTGTGAGGCATAGCCTTGTCCTAAGCAGTTCACATTTAAGTGTTCGTTCAGATCTAGTATCCCTCCTGTTAAACTGAAGAGCTGCTGCTGCATGCCTTCCTGTACAGATACAGACACTCTAATTAATTCAGTGGTTTAGCACTATCTCCATATATAAAGCGTGTGTTCAAAGCAGCGCGGTGTCTAAATTACAAATTACAGTTTTAGGTTGAAGATCTAAATGCTGTGATGAAAGGTGTAAATTAAATAATCAGGTTAACGTTGAGTGATGGGACCTTTGTCTGGAAGTTTGAAATAGTCATCACTTTTTCATTAACAACAAGTGATAATTAACGAGACGTGGTTATTAACATTAGATTTAGTCGTGAAGGCTTTCACTGCTGATGCAGAAGCAGATGGAGTGCCTATTTATGAGTCTTATTACAGGTTAAGTCAACTGCTATGAATTTGTCTCCCAAATGTGCTAAGGGTGTAATTTATTTTCAGCCACAATTAACTTGTTAAAGATTAAAGATACAGTGGCTCAGTGAGGGATAGTGAATGTATGGCATATTTTGAGGGCATTTTAAGTACTGCTTTAGATGTGAAAGCCATTATGCTAATTAAATTCTTTTTAGCTCAGTCCTTTCCCAAGCAAGGAGGTGACAAAACTCTGTAACGTTAGTCCATAAACTTTATGTATGGTCATTGTTCATAAGCAGTAGGCGTTAGGGGGAGGGCATTTTTTGGTTTTAGAGCTTTAGTGTCAGACTGGTTGGCACATTTGGTTGGTGGGTACTGTTTTTAATAAATACAGTACATCAGCATTCTCTGTGCCCAGCAGGCAGGGCCAAATTTTCCGAAACTTTAGTGATTTGAAGCACTTTGGTACTTGCCTACCTCTAACAGACATTTTGCCCACAGTCCTGAGACTAACTCTTGAGTATTATGCTAGCATTGAGACAGCCTCTCTCACCTCAACAGCCGCTAACTCTATGGGGTGCTAGTGCTAGAGCCTCTTTAAAATTTGAAAGATGTTTCCAAGCACATCCTGAATGTGTTGTTCTTGGTCTGCATCCAAAATTGCTATTTCTAAGTAAAACTAAGTACCTAATGGGTAGTCTTACTCCAAACATTTCATGCAAAGCCAAAGCTGCTCCATGAACATCACAAATGTGCTTTTAGAGGATTCTTTTAGAGGACTTCAAATTTAATTGCTATGTGAATAACCAGAACTATTTTGAATGCCACAATTTTCCCTTTGAGGTAGCTGTCCACTTTTTCTTGTGTTTTAAGAGAATCTGCATTGTACACAGACAGAAATTCCCTAACACATTCCAAGAGCATGGACATGTTTCCCAGAGGCTTAATTCAAATAAGCTTACCGAAGTCTTTATGATCTACATGAATGGTTCTGAAAAGAATGACAACATCCGCATATTCCTTATCTATTTCTCAGAGTGGCTTCAAAATTTCTTTTTGATTATAATGATTATATGGGGGGGTTATCAGTGCAGTGATACAGGAACAGTACAGAAGAATTTAAAATAACAGTGATTTACAAAAAATAGCGAGCAATTATACAATAGCTTCAGCCAACAGCTTTGAAGAAGCAGAATTGTGTAAATATAAAATGAGATTAGTATTTTCCTGATGCATATATTTCTTTTTAAATTTAATTAGTGAATAATATTTCAAATAGATTAAGTGACCCAGAGAAAAGATTGTTATTAGCATGTCTAATCATATGGAGATTTTTTAATTAAGGAGGCTTTGCAATGCTTACAGCAGCAGTTGGTTATTTAGTCCCTTGAATAGCTTGGACTCTTAACAGATGCTATTCTTATTATCTTCACATCTGGATTACAGCACAGATACAAATAACATTGTGGGTCATGGTTAAGGTTGATTCCCTCTGTATTCATACTTCAATGTTTTTGCAACTAAGCTAGCATCTCCTGGAGTTATAAATTCCCCTGTTTCTGTCTGTCAACTTCAGGACGTCCTCCTCGGTTAAGGTGTCCCTTAGTGTTGCCATTACATTTTGAAAAAATTGTTTAGCCCCAGTCATAGTAGTTCCAGAGCTGCCGTTTTGTCTGTTACAGTGCATGTTGTCTTTTATTGCATTTCTGTGTCTGCAATAGGATCTATCAATGAATTACCAGAACTGATCTCGTACACTGCTCCATCTTCGGGCTAGCATAATCCCATGAAAGGGAACAGTAATTATGTGTGCGAATTTGGATAAGCAAGGAAGATAATGGCATTTTTTATCCTTGGAGCTGTTGTGCAGCATCTATAGTAGCTCCAGATGCTGAGTTCCTCTTTCAGCTTTCACTATGTCTGATGTGTGCTCTATCTTCTGCCTCTGGTATAGGTAAAGATGCATGAACTATGTATTATGTTGAGTTATTGTAGTATCTTCAAGTTGTATGCATAATTTGGTGGTGTGTTGGGGAATATTTATGTTATAGCAGTAGTATTTGACACTCCATGAAAACTGGTTTTCAAAACGGTGATTTTCTTTCTTACTCAGTAACGCCAGAATTCCAAAAGGTCTCAGATAATGTTTTACTTTTTGCAATATTTATTTATGTTTCTTCCCCTCTAGGAAATGTTTCCAGACTGCTCACTTCTATTTAGAAGATAATACATCACCTCGAGTGATTTCTGCTCCCCCAGCTCCAATCTTCCCAGTCTCAGGTATTTTTTGTCAACTGTTCTGTGGATTGGTGTTATCTGTTGGAAGATGCTGCTTTGTATGTGTCCATATGAATTCTTCGCAGACTGTAACATCTGTAAAGCAGAGATTTGTACCCTCTTGTACTAATAAACACAGGTGTTCTTGACGTAGGCAGAGACTAGTGTTACTAATATTCTCTCCTGTAGGTAACACAGAAGAGGAATATCCTTACCTTACAGAGCTGACTCAAAGATATACTGTGCCTTCTAGCCATTTGAGGTGTAGCCTCACTAGAAATGGCTGCTAGTGTAGCCATCTCAGCTACGCTAAATAGCTCTAGTTCACTGTCCCAAAGTAGAGGATTACACTAGCAACATGTTCTGCTGTATTTCTGCCTTGAATTGAATTTGTCACCTGTGTATAGAACATGACCTATTCTTTTTACCAGCAGGAGCAATATATGCCTCATCTATCTGAATTTCATTTGCAATTACAACATTTTCTTTAACTTACAGATTTTACTAGCATAGTTACAACTGGAAAGTTCTCTGTGAGCCTCTCATAAAAATGATACACAAGTGCAGAATATCATTAGCATCTTCTGGTTCCGTATCCACCACAGTTGTTTGGAGAAACTGTTTCTTTTCTTTCCTCCTCAAAAAATATCAGAGGAGCATGCACAGCCCTCCCAGCTTTTTCAACCTGAGTAGAATGAAAAGTAGCTGAAATAATAGATTAATTCTGCAGCAGATCCCGAGCCATATTTTCACCCATGAGAAAAGGATATCTTGTTCCACAAGTAATGCATTTGCAAACTGTGCTGTTACACAGGGGGGTGGGTTCCCTTGGAATGACTAAGGGAAACAAAATCAGCCCTTGCGTAGATAACTAGTGAACACATTTAATTAAATAAATCCCAAACATTAGGCTTCTGTTGTAACTAAATTGTAGGCATCTTTAAATGCCTCTTGTATTGATTGGTGTTGTTGGGAGATGCATAACCTTCTTCTAAATGGTTAATAGGCAGGGATATAGCTTGCTTTCAGAAAACATGATTATATATGAATGTCAAGTGGCAATCATTATAGGAAATCTCTGCTCTTACTCTCTGTCATTAACTATATTGCAGTACAACTGTATAATTTTCTTGCAATTTCTCCTGACCAGCTCACCTCAGGGAGATAGTGTTTTCCATTGTCATAAGACAGAATTGCACTTACAGTTATTCTAAGTGCTTAAAATATGTGTTTTGATGCTGGAGGTTTTCCATCTGAAATACTGATAAATATTAACTTAAAGAGAAAGATGTTTCTGAGTGACTGAAAGATACATAAAATATTTTATAGAAAAAGCTGCAAGCAGTGAGGAAATATTTCTGATTTATTTGGTGTGCAACAGAAGTCAAGTGAGCAGTTTTTGTGTTTTCTATTGCACAAGTGTTTCAGCAGTGTAATTTTACAACAATTGAGACTAACTGCGATCTAATACTGGCAAAGAGCGTAGAGCAGGAAGAGCATTTTGTAACTGCTAAGTTTAATTTTTATTATGACTATGACTAAAGCACACTCCACAGATCAAATCATATATGAAGTTTTCCTTTTGTGGGATTTCAGTGGCAGAGATAGGAGAATTGCAGTTATTCACAGAAAATGCTCTGGCACTTCACAGCATAATTCAAAGATGCATTCAGAACAGATAATGAATTACAGGGTAATATTAGGTCCCACTATCAACCTTTAAGTAGTTTCAAGTGATACCTGCCATCTAGATATAAAATATATTCCTGGAGTCAGGAGCAATTGAATTGGGAGATTAGCACTGGCAAGGAAATAAAACGATAATTAGACGAAATCTGAGATCTCTTTCTCCCTTACTGTCCTCGCTCTTAGGGTCATTTACTTTCCCTTCTGGTTTTGTGTTTGCATATCATTAGAATAAACACTTTATGCCAGGTTTCATCTTCAAAGTGTGAAGATAGTGTTACACATTTTTTTTCAGCTTCTTTTAGGCTTGACTGGATAAATTCACTTTTTGTATTCAGATCCATTCATGTAAGTGGAAGACCAGATGGATCTCAATACGAATCAACAAATTCTTGGTAACTGAAAGCTAAAATTATTAGGTGGCCTAAATGCTGAACATCTGTTGATGTAAATAACAGGTCCTTGTTCCATGTTATTGATGCTTCTTTCTCATATGAAACAGTGATGAAATTACAAATTGTGAAATAAACATATTTTTACATGAAAAGCTTTAAAAAAAATTATTCTTCAGAACCAAAACTAGCTGAAATAATGTCATCCTTTAACAGGTAATTAACAGAACAGATGACTTTGTTTACATAGCATATTTGCAGGAAAGACAAGATTAAAAGTCCCAAAGGTTTTTGACATGATCCCTAATGAATGTTCTACACCAGAGTGTTTTTCTGTATTTGTATAAAGTCCTGAAACATAAACATCAGATGGAAAATTCAGACTCAGTATCAGGACCCAGAACTTGCCCGAATCACATTTATTGGCTGAGAAAGTAGATATTGTCTTTGTGAGTATCCAGAAAGTCTTAAATCTACCACTTAAAACTTGAAGTATAAAGCCTGGTATGAAAATTTGCAGTCAATACTCCCAGGGTCTGACATAAGATTATTATCAATAGGTAATCATAGAATCATGGGGAGAATGTGGGAGAAAAATCCCTACTGGAAGGACTCACTAATGCAGTAAAAGATGAAAATTAGTTGTCGTTTCCTTTGGATGGCAATGTGAACATGCAACACATCAGTTAAAATTATACTACTGGCATAATGCTGCATTAATTTAGTAGGCTTGGGACTGTGCAGCTAGACCATGTACTGTATCAGAGTCCCAGTGCAATACTAATGAGCCTAAAGCACCCACATGACTCTCCCTGATCATTCTTTCTTTATCAGTGTTATTCAGAGCTCTGCTCCTACCCTCTCCCTTTGAACATCTTCTAGCAAAGTGCTAATCCTCCCATTTCCCCTTGATTTCACAGGGAGTTCTGAGTGCTCTTCAATTTACAGACAAGCTCAGCATCTTGCAGAATCTGCACCTTGATTTGGGGGGCTTAAAGACAGAGCAAGACCTAGCAAGGCATTTTCTATATCTTCTTTCCGAATAGTCATTTAGAAATGTATAAGTGTTAGAGAATGATTTTAGAAATGTTAATGGTGTTAAAGAGTGTTTTTATTTTTGTGGGAGTTGTATATCCAAAGTTCATGCCAAAAATTTTATTTCAGGATATTGTGTGGCTTGCCTACATATGAACTGCTTTATATGTCACTGGCTTTTTATTCTTCATAAATATATTTTTTGTCTTTTCCCACCCCTAAGATGATGTTGGAGCAATTCCAATAAAGCATTTTCCAAAACATGTTGCAGATTTACATGCAAGTAATGGTTTTTCTGAAGAATTTGAGGTATGGCTCTATGACATCATCTTTCTTCTTAGTACATACAAATAATGTATAGTTTAAATGCCTGGAAACAATGAGCTGGGCATTACATTCTGACTTGGGGACTAATTTCATAAATGCATGTAAATATGAGCCCAGTAAGGACTGTTTATGCGTAAAGACTAGGGAGATTTATAAAAGCTAACAGGACTGGGATGCAAATGGGAATGTTTATCACTGTGATAAAATACTAAATGATTGTGTGAATAAACTATGCAAAGATAATGCAATCTATATGGTTCTTCAGATACAGTTGTAGATCTAAAGTTTTTCCAACACTAATGCCAATTGAATTTTGCAGAAGCTACCTGCATTTGCTTGTTCCATTTACAGAGAAAAAAAATGGAAGTAATAATGAGTACACGTGGCAAGACTTCTGATTAACAGGGGAGCTAATGTAGTCTTCATATGTGGTAGTGAAAGCTTTACAGTTCCTTTCCTAAAGTATATGGTTCATAAGAGGTATTTCAAAATTTTGAATCATATGCTCTCATCATATAATGTTACTATCACCATATGTAACTAATGAACTTCATTGTTTTTCACATTCATATGCATTACAAGCAATTTAAAGATAGATATTTTCTAATATGTCACATAAAATAAACATTATAAACCCAAACTCTGTAATTGAAGCTGTGCTATTAAAATTCTTGACAAGTGATTTCTAACAAAATAAGTCAGTTGGGATGGAAAAAAGTTTTTTGTTGATCTCTATTAATTTAAAATATGATTGTAATATTCCTGCTGCAAAAACAATACTGAAAGTAAAACATTCATAGTTTTGCATCTTTCGGTTTTGCTTTTGTTTCCCCAGCCAACATATTGTGATCTAATGCACCAAAAAATTCCATGTCATTCACCTAAACTTCATCAGCAATTTTTCTCCAATTCATTTAACATTCAGAATATCCATCTGATTGTGGGACCAAACTTGTAAATACTTGTGAATGTCCAGTACATGTTCACATGTTACGCATGTGCATACGTGCTGACAGGACTGGGCTCCAGCTAGACGGGCTGTTAATAAGAGCAGATGTTGAAGGACTGTGTGTAAATATGATGGTAACAAAGTTCTTTCACCATTACTGAGGACAGCAATACAGAAATGAAATTGTTCATCCTAAATTGTTCTTTCCCTAAAATTGTTCTTTTCCTAAGTTACAGCAGTGATCCAAAGACCAAATATACTACATCTCACTGAGCTATTCAGCACCATCTGAAATATTTCATGCTTGTTAAAACAATTACAAGAAACTACTATTACAAAAAACTGAATGTCCTCATCATTTCTTGGAGATCCTTTTTGGCTTTACAGACTGCCCCAGAATTAGTGTCCTGGTCTTTTCTCTACCGATAAAGAACTTAGAAGATATGGAAAAATTTAAATATAGTGATTGTCTTTGCGGAGTCAGCATATAGTTGGAGAGTACAGGGGCGGTTCAGGTTTTTTATTTATATTACCATAAAACAGCTCATATTTGAAATCTGTTTTCAGACTGGTAACCACTTTTCATATATATATATATATATTTAAATAGCTGAAGGTGGTTAATATTGAAATAAATCCTAAAAAGTGTTGGGAAGCATTATTATAGTACTTTTAGTGATGACAACATATTTCCTACTTAACAATGTGGACCTTATAAATGCTTGAGTTTCCTGTCAGTTAAAGTAATCAATAAAATAAAATAAATTAATTTTGTGAGTATTACAGACTTTGTGCCTGTCTTCTCAAGCCTGTCTCTCTCTTTATAAAAACATTGGGTTCATTGAGAAACTGCTGGCAGACTGAGGGCTACAATGCTGTCCTTCACCAGAGTTCCGTGAGGCTGGCTGAGCCGCACACTGTCCTGCTCCCGTGAAGGTTTTACAGCTGAATGCAAAAAGAGCAAAAGCATTCCACAGAGAAACTGATGCAGTTATAAGGACCAATAGCAAATCCAGTGAACAGTTAAATATGTAGATAATCTGGCTAAAGTCAGTGATGTTGCTCATATGTGTAAGCTTTCACCGGCCTAAGGTCTAACATTAAAGCTAAAGGTAGGAAAACAGACACCAGTATTTTAACAGGAAAATCGCTTCTTGTTTCTTTTAAGAGTTATGTAAAAATATTCAGCTTTGTTGTTATTACAGAGGTATATATATTGCATGACCATAACTGTTTTCCATATAGTAATTGTAATTTATATAAACACTTTTATCCATTTGTTCTGTGCTGTGGAATTTGATTTTTTTTACTTTTTTTGCATTCATTCCCTCATTAGACACTGAAAGAGTTTTATCAGGTAAGGAATTATTTCACTGCATTTTTTTTAGCAATGACGTAGTTGTAAAATATCATAGATAATTGGGTATAAGGTTGTGGTTCTTTTTGTGCTGACTTACTGTATTTTAAGAGGTTTTATGTATCTTAATACTTACTAAAGTATGGCATACATTTTATTTTTTTTCAGGAAATCCAGAGCTGTACTGTAGATCTAGGTATTACATCAGACAGCTCTAATCACCCCGACAACAAGAATAAGAATCGATACATAAACATTGTTGCTTGTAAGTAAATGCATCACTTGGTGTTTTGTTTAAGAAATAATTATAGAGAAGTATAGATTTATGTGTTATTAGAGGGGAAAAAATACACTGAAAGCTCTGGCTACTGTTCAGCAAAATGCTTCAAGAGGAGTAGCATGAGATTTCATATCTCTTCAATTTAGGGCTCTGGCGTTCTGTTGCTTTGATGAGCATGTGTTAGCAAGACATATTTGTGTCTTCTGTGATGACCCAAAGGGAGTTGGGAGACTCCATTATAATGCCATTATAAAGCCAAAGAAGCTGTGTTTTGATTGCCAAAACTAATCCATCTTTGATCTGGAATAATGGTTTATCCTCTCAAGGAGCTTCACAATCCCTGGATATATTTACTGTCATATACAAATATAAATGTACTCGGTTTATGTTGTATTGTGCCCTGCCACGATGTAATAGACCAGCTTCATTAGCCAGGACACATGTTTTCTCATTGCATCGCCTTTCTTCACTATCCCAGATTTTTGTTTTCTGAAACACATATATTCAGTTTTGTTAATCTCTCTTCGAAGCTATTGCCTCTGGGCTTGTGATCATTTTGGTGGCTTAATATATTTTTCATAACTGTCTATTGTATTTCAACTTTGTTCTGATAACAAGAAGCTCTGAATTAAATATACGTTCAGCATTCAGCATCACTAGAGCTTAATAGCAAAAGAGACAGAATCAGCCCATCTGGCAGAAGACAATGTAAACCAGCAGCAAGAAATCCCATTCCACCTGGCTCAAGATGCCTCTAGAGGGATGGAAAGTCAGGGATTTTCCTCTGCCACTCTGTGTTTGTACCTGATCATACAAAAGGTGCCACACCTGCCGCTTTTTTTATCAAAGGGCAATGCACGAGCAGCTTAGGGCAGCTCATTTAGCAGGAATTGCCCTGTGCAACTGAATCAAGTCTCTAGTCCTTATAATCAGTGCAGGCTACAGAAAGCTCCAGCTCTCCCTGAGGTAGCCACTGCTGAGGCTCTTCAGCTGACCAGCTTCTCCAAGGTCCCATTGCTCTCCAGTCTCTGCTTCTTAACTTGGAATTAACATGCCTGAACACTGGTGCCTACTGTCATTCGAGACATCCCACTGTGCAGGCTTGGCAGTCATGACACAGGACTTAGAGGAGACCCATGCCCTTTCACAAGCAGCAGCTGGAGGCTGTAGGGGAATATGTCACGGAGCCTAAAGTGAGCCCAGGTGCTGCTGATCAGGCAACTAAATTCTGAATCCCTCGAATCCTTGGATTCATTAGTTTATTCTTCTGCAAACTAGCATTTTGAATCTGATTCATACCTAAGCACAGGATGTTTGCGTATGTGATTGTCACTGTATTAGTCTTTTGTATTGTAAAAAGCCATTTCAGTATTTTTAAAAGATTTCTTCTAGAAAGAATATAATTCTTGCAGAAAACTATGCTTATTTTCTTCCTTATTTTACTACAGATGATCATACTAGGGTTAAATTAGCACAGCTTGCAGAGAAGGATGGAAAGCTGACTGATTACATTAATGCCAACTATGTTGATGTAAGTGCCTTTTTCTATCTGCCAGCCTATTCATTTGTCAGCCTTTTCTGTAAAAACTGATGTATGGAGGTGAATAGACTTGATTAAAAAAAAAGTATCACAATATTACAGGTTTTGTTAAAAAGAACTTTAATGATCTAAGTTAAGCCTACAAAGTTAAAGCACAGGTAAACTCCCAATTCTTTCTTGAATCCATTTTGATATTGCAGCAGCTGCAGCTTGGTGAAAAGCTTTTATGAAACAAAAAAATGCTCTGTCACATCTGAGTTTTTTAGAAGCATTTTGCATCTGAATGTTTGTTCTATTATACATTATTGATAAGTGGTTAATTCTTCTGTCTGAGATGATAATCTCATGAGAGGAAGATGCCATTCGGCTGAAAGCCTCACCGCAGTACCATTTATTCAGTTTTTGTTGCCTAGTAATTTTCATGTGAATGATCTTGATTCATTTTTTAAACCACTATCATAACAGATGAATCATAATCACTATCACGTCAACATTCTGCCGGAACACGGGCACTTGAACATATATCCTGTTTGTTGGAATGATAAACTTCGACATAACAGTTGCGTTCATATGTCATCTGGTACCACAGCATTTCTGCGATTTGGATAGTTATAAATTCAAAAGTACTTAAAAGCTTTTGACATTCTTTAAAAATAGATACATAAAATGTCATGTACTCCTCCCAACCTCCTTTTGCTTGCGGACTGCGATTTGACAAGTGTCATTTGTTATATTTCAATTTAGGGCTACAACAAGCCAAAAGCCTACATTGCAGCTCAAGGGCCACTAAAATCAACAGCAGAAGATTTCTGGAGAATGATATGGGAACATAATGTAGAAGTTATTGTGATGATAACTAATCTCGTTGAGAAAGGAAGGGTATGACTACCTTTGTCTATTATTTATTTCTCTGATGTTGATAGATCTACCTCTAGCAGACTCCTTTCTCTTCTAAAAATCTGGTTTAGGCATTTATTGAGGAAAAACGCAACAGTTTGTAGTAGTTGCTTGTACTAGGATTGGCTATAGAAGTATAAAGTTGAGGATTTGTACTATGAAACTAAAGAAAACATTTAAACTCAACTGTCAACAACAAGTCTTGAAAATACCATGTTCTAACTACAAAAAAATAGTCTTACTGAAAAAAAGACTTCTTGTATATATTTGGGAGTGGCCAGACTGTGGACCTTGTGCCACATTCTGCTAGCAATCTGCTCTCTGTCATTCTCTTTCTCAGGGGTGCCTTAGACCCTGGAAAGGAGAAGGCCATAGTTTGGGTGAATTTTTCTGGATATTCACTGGCTGCTCCCTGTTAACATGCCGTGGGACCCACAGTTCCTTTCCTACTACATGACTAGATACACCTTTGTCCAGTGAGACAAAATGAGGTCAAACCCCATCACAGGATGTGTGTTTCTCTGGTTATGTGATGGGAGTATGCATGTACCCTGGGGTCACATGAGGAGACTTTGTCACATGCTGGCAGCAATGCCTAAAATGCATGTAAGTCTTGTCATATGACCTATTAAGCATCTACCAGATGATACAGACACAGCAAAAGCAGACAAGGGCCAAGTACCGCTTCATTTATAATACCATGCTATAAACATGTACTCTTCTAGTACTCCTGTAGAAGGCTATGTGGCTACCCAACCAAAAGACTGGATATCATGGCTCTCTACTGTATATTCTGGTCACACACAAGCCCACCCTTACCCTCGCTGATCAGATATATACTCTGCCCATGCTACAAACTAACCAAAAGCCACATATGACTCTACTGACTTGAATGTATTCCTATTTTTCCTATAGATTATGTTATTTTCTTTAGAGTGCCTATAGAATGGCAAGTTCCACAATATTAAAGCCCTTTCACTCTGATAGTATGATTTAAAGCTCTCTTTTTTGGAGTATTCCAAATAAAGAGCATCTTTGCACAGCCATCTCTCTTCACAGCATAAAATACACATTATTTGTTCTCTTATGCTGAAGATAATGTCTCTTATAAACTGGGTATATTGAGAGTCCCTGTATGTTTTCGTGGTTGACTGTGCTCTTAAATTTGAACATTTCTGCTTGTTAGTGATATTTTGTTTTCTTTCTCTTTTTCTCTGTTTTTCATTTGCTTTCAAACAGAGGAAATGTGACCAGTACTGGCCTGCAGAAGGTAGTGAAGAATATGGGAACTTCTTGGTTACTCAGAAGAGTGTCCATGTACTTGCCTATTACACTGTGAGGAATTTTACTCTTAGAAACACCAAGATCAAAAAGGTTTGTGGCAGCCTGAAAACATAGTTTGGGCAAAAGGGAGTGTTAAAAGTTGCTCAGAATATTTTTTAAGGCAGTTGGCAGCTCTTTTCTGTTGTATAAATGTCCTGGTTTCAGCTGGGATAGAGTTAACTGTCTTCCTAGTAGCTGGTACAGTGCTATGTTTTGAGTTCAGTATGTGAAGAATGTTGATAACACTGATGTTTTCAGTTGTTGCTAAGTAGTGTTAAGACTGAAGTCTAGAGTGAGCTGCTGCGTGGTGCTTGGTTGCTGGCTGGGGTTAAACCACGACAATAGGTAAAGCTGAATCCTGTAGGTCTCAGCCAGCCAAGATGCTCATCAACTTCAGAGTTAATTTGACCAGATCAACAAATTGAGAAGGTACTGGCCTGTAGTACTGGTGTGATGTAGGACCATCAGGGAAAGCGCTGTGATCACACTGGAGAGCTGATGTGGACTTTGCCTGCCTGGTGAGCAGGAGGATACACATTCAGAAAGAGAGCAGCTACTAGAAAACATGACATGAATTAAATCATCCACCTCAGCTATCCATTTTTCTGTTTAAGGACTGAATTTTTACCCCCACACAGGTGAATCCACACCTTGTTTTATTGCAGTCAGAACCAGCATGCCCTCAGCTCAGCAGTGTGACATTGGCTACTTTGAGGGGCATTCTGAAAGCTTAATTTATTTCAGCCACCTAAATGTTACACATCTGGTCTCTCGGCCTCCCTGTACAATTAACGGCTAAAGTACAGCACTTACTGTCAAGTAATTTATTCTGCCTATTTTTGGAACCAATCTTTGAAGGAGATGAGCTGCTCTTTGAAGGTATCCCTGCCTCTGAGTTGCCACTGAGGGAGGGAGCTTAGAAAAGCAGCCTACACAAGGCTACTTCCCTTGTAGATCACTAAAGCCGAGTGAGGTGAATCCTACCCTTTCTGTCCACTAAGCAGAGGAGTAAAGTAGCAGAAATGGCTGGTGACTCTTAAGAGCATCTGTAATTTGTTATCCCTCCAGTGCTCTTAGCCTTTCTTTGTGGCTTTCTAAGGGACAGTGCCAGGTCATTTTTCCATTCAGAGGGCAGGCTGATGGGACATAAGCACTGGCCCTTCCTCTTCTCCTTGAAAGCTGAAATATTCAGAGCTAGGTGGCATGCCGTTAACTAAATAGGGACAGTACTAATTCAAGAACTATCAGGTACGGAAATAAAATTATGAAGAATTGCCATTCACATGTGGGCTGCTTACATGTGGAGTTATTTTTCTGTTGCAGGGTTCCCAGAAAGGGAGGTCTAGTGGACGTATAGTAACTCAATACCATTATACCCAGTGGCCTGACATGGGTGTTCCAGAGTACACGCTGCCCGTGCTCACCTTCGTGCGGAAGGCATCGCATGCCAAGCGCCACGCTGTCGGGCCTGTTGTGGTTCATTGCAGGTGTGGTTTTTACCGCCGTAAGGTTCACTCTGCTTTTGTTTTGCAGAAAAAAGATTTTTTCAGTGGTGGGTTAAGCAAAATTTCACTCTCACATTTAACAATTCCTGATGGAATAAGATTAATTTCTTAGCTGATATTTCTAGCCTTGGTAAGACCAACTAATCAACTGCCTGTGCCACTTCTATAACTCTCCGTAAATAAGATGATGCTGCTCTGCACTATGTTCTTTTTTTTTTGCAAAAATGCTTTTCTTTTTACTTTTTTGCACATTTCTATACTACTCTCTTGATTCCTACGAGCTTACCAGATACATATATAGCAGTAATTGTCTCATTTCTGCAAATATATCATTAGGATGGTTTTGGCTCATGCTTTCTTTGGTGCAGGGATACTCTGTAATCCTAAAAGGAGCTCTGTCCACAAAAGAAGACTCACTCTATTCCTGGCTGAACTACAACTCTGCTGTTTTTAACATTACTCTACGCTCTAGCAGTCATTTGCAATGGAGGAGCATTCTGGGGAACGGTTTGAGGTCTGCATGTGCCGCAGTGTGCAGGCAGGTGTTCTGTCAGTGCTCACTAAAACTGGGCAGCTCAGGGAAAATTGGTTAAAAAGGGCTTGTAGGGCCTGGAATGACTTCACAATGCCCGTGAAGGACCGGGTTATTGTAAAATATATAAGCAGGTTCTGGTTTTCCACTGTAGTACCTCACCTTTGATGGAACATTTGGAAAGAGAACCTCCTCATGAATTCTGTCCTTCTGGAGCTGACTCTGAGGAAGCCAACAGGTAAAGTTGCCTCACGAATGCTGCAAATGAAGATATTTTATTTTGGGGATGATCTAATCTGACTGAAATCTGTTTTTAGCTTGGAAAATGGAAATTCCACATTTTGGTTGTTCTGCTGCTATCTAGATCCTGCCTATTCTTGGGAAGTTCAAGATAAGAGTTTCCCCAAAATACCAAGTCTGAGATCTATACCAGCGGGCTGAGAGATCAGTAATACATTATAAGTCAATCAAATTGAGTTTTTTAAAAGTGAACAGTGGTAAGTTGTGTGGCTTCAGTCAGACCTCTCCATTGGGTCATAGGTATAGCTCACCTCTGTAGGCAGGTTTTTTCGGCCTTTAGTTCCTTCACCTGTCCCCATGCACTATGGAATTCCAAAGGAGTCATCTAATGTTTAGAAATGTAACTTCTATTTATCTTTACAGGCTGTATGGAGGACACATAGGAGGAACTTCATGAACTATTTTTTAGCTATTTTTATGTTTTGGTACTTTTCATGTTTCTTATTTCGTAACAAGTACAGATGGTATCTGGTAATCTTTATACTTCTTTTGTGTCTAATAGTGTGTTGATAACCTGGACCTTTCAGTTTTATATCATGTTTATTTAGACAGTTTATTACAGCAATCTGAGCTCACACTACCCATGCTTTGTGCCACCTCTGTGGAAGAAATGAGATGACTGAATTAGCGTGTATGGACTGAGCTTGGATCTGCCCATAAGGGACCATGCAGGCCCAGCACACTGTTGCCGTTAAGTTACATGTGCCAATACACATAACGTTTTCTCATAACTTAGAGAGGAATTACAACTGACTAATTCCCATATGTGACTAAGTAACAAAAAAAATTACCTCTTGACCCTACCCAGATATTTTATGAAAGAAGAAGTTAGGTTTTAATTTTACAATACAGCTGGTTTTGTGCTAAATGAGTCAGAGTTCATAACAGGAGTGAGTTTATTAACTCTTTTTTCTGCATCTTCCCTTTTTAAGAAGGGTTTCAACCATTGCTTGCCCTCTTAGCTGTATCCGGAGAGCATTAACCTTATTCTTTTACAGAGGTACTTTCAGCAGCTCTGCCACTTCCTGGGGTTTTCCTCCATCTGGTATCTTTGAAATCTCCTGTATCTGTGATGGGTGGCATAATGCAGCTTTCCCTTTAAAGTGATGTGTGCTTCAAACACAGAAGAACTTGGGCACGTTAACTGTGCCCAAATGCTGACATATGCCACTCTTTCTAGGTATACTTGACAAAGTATCCTAAGGAATATCAGAAGCCTGAAAATTGCAGACCTGCAAGAAACTCCTTAGTTCTATTATTTCAATTGATACTTCAAAAATTGATAAAAATTGATACTTTAAAAATAATTTGAGAAAATTATCTTTAGATCTCTTCTTGTGTAGAGAAAAAGATGAGTTGGATTTTTCTTTATTATGAGCCTTAAAGCTTTAGCAAGGTAATAGAATCATATAATAATACAATTTGTAGAGGAAAACCTTCCCTACACAGCATTTTGTTGAAAAAGCTATGTATAAGAAACGGTTATTTTCATTATTGCTTTACTTCAGGCTCAAGACTATTTTTTTGTTTTATAGTGCTGGTGTTGGAAGGACAGGCACATACATAGTGTTAGACAGCATGCTGCAGCAAATTCAGCATGAAGGGACAGTCAACATATTTGGATTCTTAAAACACATACGTACGCAAAGGAACTATTTGGTGCAGACTGAGGTAAGACTAAAATATATATAGTGAGAGACTATTACAGACTATTTCTGTTTGCAGGAGGTGAGATGATACAGTCTCCTTTTTGGCACCACCAGACAGACTGGCAGCCAGTCACCAGACTGGACTTTCCCTTTTGCTTCCCTTGTTTTTATGCAGACATCCTTCTAGGCTCGTTTAGAGCAATGCACTAGAAATTACCTATCTGTGGGCTCTTGTCTCTTTATTAAGGAGGACCCAGAAGAGAGAAAGTCTATATAAATCATGCTTCCTGCAGTAGCACTTTCTTGGCAGGGCATGCATTTTTGTCATAGATTTTTTTAAGGGAACACTATTGTTAGGTGTTCACATCTTCACTGAACCTGATCAAACAGTTGATATCAGGCAATAAAAAGTAGGGAAAAAAGCAGTTTCAGACAGAGGATTATCTATAGCTGCTTTAAACTGAAGATTATATATGGAATAGTGAAAGACCAGGAGAAAACAATAAGGACAACAGCAGGGCATTTGGAAGTCTATTTCAAGTTTCAAGAACAGGTGGTTAGATTACCCAGTGCCTTTCAATAGAAAAAAAGGGTAATCAACAACAGCATGGGCACTTGTTCCAAAGGATGTGAGAGAGGAAATAGAAGATAGCAGTAGGAACTGAGAGTGATCACTTTATTTCAAGAAAGGCAGGGAGAGTTGTGTAATAAGCTTGCTTGAAAATTTGACTCAAGGCTATGCTTGCATTTTTAACTTGGTCTGTAAACATAAGACACCACAGGTGGTGTGAATTTGGTATTATATATACCTTGCATGTGTAGTTCAATTCTGCTTGTAAATATGTACTGTCACTGCGGAGGGACAGCTTTCACTGTAGAGGATCGCTTTTGAGAAAACTCCTCTACAGCAGCAGGCTGTGAAGAAATACTGACCACATCAGAAGTGGCAGCTTAGCCAGAGTTGTCCAGGGGAATCTGAAAATAATTAGAGCTCAGATGTTTGGTTTTATTTTCCTAGGAGCAATACATCTTCATTCACGATGCATTGGTTGAAGCGATACTCAGTAAAGAAACAGAAGTCCTTGAGACTCACATTCATGCATATGTTAATGCTCTCTTGATACCTGGACCAACAGGAAAGACCAGACTGGAGAAACAATTCAAGGTGAGCTCTCCAACATAGTAACACGAAAAGCTTTAGGCTTGCAAGCTTGAATGACTTAAAAGTAGGTATCTCAACACAACTTTCATTAGCGTTCTCTATCTAAAATTTAACTGCTGAGCCTAAATTCAGAGCAATTTAACAAATGCATGCAGTCAGTTGGGACAAAAGAATTATTTGCACACTCTTAAACAAGAAATTAAAAAAAAAAAAAAAAAGAGCATGAGAAATAGGCCAGTAAGTAGATTTTGGAACATCTAACTACTACATGCCTTTCCACGAAGATCCCAAAGGTAAAACAACAGTCTGGAAAGACGTCATTCTGGCAAAAATGTCATGAGCTATAATGGTCAATCAGTGTGCAGCACTGGCTAGAAGACAGACTTCACCTTCAGCAGGCAATAAGTGAACACTTCGGTGCTTGTGGATGTGGAGATCAGTGTGTACATGCACAAGACTTTGAGTCACCCAGAGAAAGAGCAGACCCAGCTGGGTAACAGCTCATTGATTCACGGGGAGAGTAGGAAGTCTAGCTCACTCACTGGGTCACTTACAGAGGACACACAGAAAATCCTACCTTTGCAAATGAATTTGAATTCAGAGAAGTAAATCACACTTATATGTTTTCCAGAGTATGTGGCAAAACAGACTTTGCTCTCCCTAATTTGACAGGAAATGAATTATTAGAACCTTTCTAAGGATTTTAATTCTAAGGAGGACTGCATGGGATGGGATAATGTGTATTCTTTATACAATTAGCTATTGGATCATAAGT
Source organism: Astur gentilis (assembly GCF_929443795.1). NCBI lineage: Eukaryota > Metazoa > Chordata > Aves > Accipitriformes > Accipitridae > Astur > Astur gentilis. Next base: position 25,735,542 of record NC_064890.1, on the reverse strand, counting down.
AAAACACCGAAGCAGATAAGTCTATAGATAATGTCAGTAGATAATGACACTATGAAAAATATTAATATATTTATTTTCTGAAGTATTTTGGTCACATAGGCACAGTAACTAGTATTTCTTCAAGATAATGAATAATACAGAACAGAATAGGAACAACATACCAAAGGATTTCACATTTTGCTGCTATCCTGGCTTGAATGATCCAACAGTGTTGCAGTGTTTTTTCCTAGGGAAACGTAAGGATTCTTATCTGAGCTGTGATGTGCTTGGAGAAATAAGCATCCCACCTTTCCTATACAGATGAAAGAATAAAACACATAAAAACAAACAGAGTGTGTAAATATATATAAACACAGAGTGTGCAGTGCAAATTGCAGGAGCCATGTAGAACTCCAATTTCAAGAGCTTAAATATTATCAGAAAGGGACATGCCTCATTCAATCTCATTTTCCTTTGCAAGCTAAAATTATTAGAATAGTAACAAAAATGTGGAGTCTTGTTTTACTGAAGAACTGGTTTAGATGAAAGAATTTGTGGTCTAATTTGTTTTGATGGAACATCCCTGGTTTGCTATCATGTTTTTCCAAAGCAGACAGCTTCTGAAGGCCCAGCCCAAAACATCACAGAAAAGTCTTTTGAATACTTTTGAACATTCTGATTAATCTGCTTTATTTTACTAGAGATGAAAAAAAAAACCTAAAAGCTAGGAAAAACCTGCTTTCCAAACTTACTTCATGCCTAAGCAGTGTATATACACCATTGTGGTGTGTGTTTATATATATATATATATACACACACTTGTTCCTTCTCATACTCTTGTCTGTCTGAATTTTAGTAATTGAAGCAGGTAAGTCAATGAGACCCCTGCAGATCAGTCCTATTTTCCTCTCACAGGTTTGGAAAGAAAATCAGGAAGCTCATAACTGGGATATCTAGAGCTACGTCTTACCAGGAGCTATACTATCTGTATAACAATGCAGATTTTTCTGCACCGGCTTTTACTGTTTACCAAAACTATTTAAAGTTACCCAAACAGCTGTGCGGGCAAAATGGAAGTGACTGGGTTGGCAACAAACAGTGGGGCCTGCATGTAGGAACTACATGAAGTGGCATTTCCTTCAAAGACATGCTTATGGATCTAGGGCTCAAGAATCATTTGAACTGATAAAATGGTGAAGAGAGAAGATTCTGATGACTTGCTAACTAGTTTAGCCACATAACTAGATGCCTAAAGTTAAGAGGGACAGCTAACCTGCAGTATGTGCACCCTGCTGTTTAATGCAGCTAATGAAGGAATGGCTTTTGTACAGTGACCTGGTGGGTTTTTCTCCATTTAATTGTTTCAGTTACTGAGCCAGTCTAACACACAGCAGTGTGATTATTCAACTGCACTCAAACAGTGTAACAGAGAAAAGAACCGAACTTCATCCATCATTCCTGGTAAGTTTGTTCAAATCAGCTTCTCAGGGTGGCAAAATGTTTACGAACTGTGTATGTCAAACTTTCAACTTCTCCTCAGAAAGAGCTAAAGACATCTGCATTGGTGTGGAGCAATGTTTTGTACTTCTGTTACAGAAATCCGGAATAAAACTCTTTATACCAGCATGCAGTTAAGAAGCAGGCACTTTGTTTATTGCAGCGCTGGGGACACGGGGGATTGCTCCTCCAAAGGCTGTCCATTTAATTTAACATTAAATTAATCAGTTTTTATAAACTTTTTCTGTCAAGTCATTGTTACATAAGCTCTTCACATAAAAATGCATACTATGCTCGCTCTTAAATTTAACCTTTATAATGATTGGTCTTTTGATTATATGACCTTATCAATATTCTTATTTAAAAACAATCATTGGTCAATTTCACTTAGCTCTACTGATTGGAATCCTCATACCCAAATCGAGATGGGATGGGTAAGGGGGTTTCCAAGCAGCAAACTGGTGTCCATGATGGTTTCCTTAGTTTCTTGAAACAAAACATAAGAAAACCAGTAAGTTCCTGGTGAAGTTTCTATGGTTAGCTTATTTCAAACTTAACAATACTAAGGTTCCTATGGTCACACATAACATAGTTCCTAAAGTTTCTATGACTACATTTCAAACTTAACACTCCTATACATTATGCTTCACAATTTTTCTACCTCTTAATCAAACCTACCTTTTTTATATAATCAAATTTTAATTTCTTTATCAGAGTATTTACAACACTTTCAGTGAAGAAGTGATTTGTCAAAGTACTACATACATAAGAAAATAAAATAGATGGCTGGATAATGCTTTATCCTGATTGATGGATCTTAGTGTTATCATTACTATGAGATATGTGAGATAATTGCTATAATATGTGAGTCATTGCAACACCTGTACTAGTTCATGACTTTTTTTACAGTGGAAAGATCTAGAGTGGGTATCTCGTCACTGTCTGGTGAAGGGACAGACTACATCAATGCTTCCTATATTATGGTAAGTCATTTAATTGTGATGCTGAAAACCAACGTCCCATTGTATAGCTGTTTTCAGAGCTGCCATGTGTCCACATAAGGGTGGCACAGTCCTGATTTTGAAAGCTCCTTTCTGCCATTATTCACTCTGCCTGAAAGTATTATTTCCCCCAGAAAGTATGATTACTGTTATTACTATTTTTACGTTTGGTTAAAAGTGCATTGCATTTTGACAATCTGTAGAACCATAGTTTTAAAAACTAGTAAAGCTAAATGCTACCTATGGAAAAATCTTTTGAGATGAACTAAAAGTGTTAAATAATAAGTTTTTAATGGCTGTACCGTGATTTGCCTTCCTACCTGCTCATATTACAGAGCTTTTGCAACTGGCATAGCCCAAAGCACCATAGCTCATCAGCTTTCCATTATCTTTTCATTCCCTGGATTTTCTTCAACTCTTTTCCCCTTCATTAGCTGAGAGGGAGGAGTAAATGCTTCCTGGACATTCAGGAAGAGATGGGAAAGCTCCCTGCAGTACTGTGTATGCATGATCCTTCATCAGGTGCATTAGTGCAAAGGAACTCTCTTTTGTGGTAAGAAGTTGACCTGGGACATCTGTACAAATTAAGAGGCCGCTTGGGATTTTTGCAGATCTTTCAAGTATTCTTTTATTTGTTTCATATTGCCAGCTCATCTGAAAGTCTGGCTAATGTAGAACAATTAGCATGTGTGTATGAGTTAATGTATTTTTATTCTGAGTTGGCTGTTCAAGTCTCCACTGATTCCTTCTGTCTTTTTTTTTTGATCAAATTTTGTGAAGTTTTAGAAGTTATTTCAGTGTAATTGATTTTATTCTTTTCATCTGGAAAATACTGCAATGGAAGTTTTATATTCTACTAATATTTACAGGAAGCCAAAGGAGGCACAAGCCTCCAATTTATTTTCTAAGCTTCTGGCTCTGTCCACTAGAAGCTTCCTTTAAATGTTAATAGTTAGACATCAGTTCTGAGTCTGTTGATTTTGCTTCACAGGGTTATTATCAAAGTAATGAATTCATTATTACCCAGCATCCCTTACTACACACTATCAAGGATTTCTGGAGAATGATATGGGACCATAATGCCCAGCTAATAGTCATGCTTCCTGATAGCCAGAATATGGTAAGTTTGGTGACTGATTGTTATGGGTTTATGTATGAATTTTATTAGTATTACCATTTTGAAATATGCAGGACATGAGACAATATCTTGGATTTTTGCAAGAAACAATTAAAAATTAATAATATTGTACTGAGTGTAAAATCACCAAATCATCTAGTGGAAATCTGGAGAACCTTGTCTGGGCAGATTGCAACTAGCAGGAAAAAGTGTTGAATCATTCCTGTATAATTTATGAAAAGAGCCAAACAGCAGAAGTAACTGTTACACAAGGTCAGTTTTCGCTCCGGGACTTCTACTTTAGTTGTAATAAGGCTTCTTCAGGCACTATTAGGTAAGGGGAGAAATATGAAGTTGTTTCTCTCGCTTATCTCCTAAACTTACAAACAAATGTTTAGCAAGGATTTATCTGACTCTAAACAGCAAAGGAAGCTCAAGTGTTCATCCTGCATGTGTAATTAATAACAAATTAGCATATTTTTCAGTTACTAGAAATGGAGGAATATCTGAGAGCTTTTAAGTTCGTACTTGAGGTGTGGGAGGGTATCATGTTTGGTAATGAGATTAGAGGAAAGTCATGCAAATGCTTGGAGAGATTGGAGGAAAGTCATGCAAATGCTTGGAGAGTCTTGCATGATTGGAAAAACATGTACATCCAAGACAATGTTTGGTTTTTTCCTCTCATCAAATGTTTTGTGAATGTTACACTTCCTATAAAACAGCTGAATTTTTAAGTTAACCTCTGTAATAAGGGCAATTGTTTTGCCAGGAGGTTCTGGTTCGTTGTGATCCCAGTAAGAAAGGCACTCAGACTCTGTAAAGTGTCATTTAAAATGCTATTTATTAGAGGCAACACTATAAAGGAAAGGGTAGTATAGATAATCTTACATCCCTTCAGATGCCAGGAACCCCAAGTTGTGCAGTATTGAACGTATCTCTGATCAAAGTACATCACGCCATGGAGCTCCTGTCCATGGAAGGGTTACCCCCATTTTGGTCATTCAAGCTATTATAGGATTTTCTTAAAAGAAAACAACTCTGTTCATCACTAATGCTGTCAAAGAGAAATGATGTTCTCATGAGAACTTCTTGCTGCACTTTTAGATAATTCCAAGGCCACACATGCAGCATAATCATTGGTACTGGGTGGGAGCTGCCTGCAGGCTCCTCTGTTATAATCACCCAGCTAAGTTTATCCTCTGGGCAGGGACTATGGGCAGCACAAGACAGCCTGAAGGCCAGGCTGAACGTGTGGCACAGTGCACATGTTGACTGTTATGTGGGTTGGTATCTCCACGGTGTACAGTGGTCTTCTGGTCAGGTTCACTACAGAGCTGTCTGAAAACCACCACTTGTGACACTTATATTCCTACTCAAATTTTCATTTGTCAATTTAAATCTAGCTGGCTTCATTGATTGCATACATGGCACATTATTTATTATGTTGGATTAAGTTTTATTTTAAGAGCTGAACATTAATTAGTTTTATGTTTGTTTTTTTTCCTTTCCTGGAGGCTGAAGATGAATTTGTATACTGGCCAAACAAAGATGAGCCTATAAACTGTGAGAGTTTCAAAGTTACTATGATTGCTGAAGAGCACAAGTGTCTGTCTAACGAGGAGAAGCTCATAATTCAAGACTTTATTTTAGAAGCTACACAGGTAACACTGTCATAAACCTGTAACTCAGGACTTGATTTGTTAAAGGTAATGCCTACATTTTGTTACATTTTCTGTGGTAAATTAGTGGTAAAACACCCAGGGAGAGAGTAGCCTCTGTAGGTAGTTTGGTGACATTGGGAATAGGATTGTCCAACCTCCACAGCGGTAGGATTATGTATCTGGAAGCTGGAGCTGGACTGGAAGAGGGTGAAGGACAAGAATAAAGACAGTCAATCTTTTACTGAATGGATTTATGCTTTTTTTTTCTCTCTTCTAGGATGACTATGTACTTGAAGTGAGGCATTTTCAGTGTCCAAAATGGCCAAATCCTGATAGTCCTATTAGTAAAACTTTTGAACTGATCAGCATCATCAAAGAGGAAACTTCCAACCGTGATGGACCCATGATTGTACATGACGAGTAAGAACTGCAGCTTTCAGTTTGTTTTGATGTTTTTCTGTAGAACCATCCTTTCATCTCATCCTTCCATTCATGTTGGGTTGATGGTTGGACTTGATGATCTTAGAGGTCTTTTCCAAACTTAATGATTCTATTCTATCTCATTTAGAATGAAAGCCACTGAAAGAAGGTACAAAGTTTGCACCTAATAATAGTGCTGCTACTTCTGTTTCAGCTGCATCAACAAGAGAAACATTTTTATTTTATCACACTTCAATACTCCTGATGACTGTTGAGTAGGACACTGGAGAGGAAATCAATCAGGGCTTCATTGTCTATTATTGAAAGAAGTAAGACTATTTAGATGAGGCCCCTTACCCTTTTCCAGCTGTTTAATAATGGCCAAAACCACTGAAATGTTGAAATACTGAAGGACCTGAGGCATTCAGGATTTGGTTAGTAGAGGATTGTAGGGAAATAACTAAGACTGGCTTTTAAAGACTCTCCAGAAGTTGCAGCCAGGTGCTGTGAACGTTGTGTTAAGGCACTGCTGGGCATGCCTATGTGATCTTTACAAGATCACGTGACAGAAATTAATCTTATCAGTTTACCCTGGATTTTGTATTTTCTCCAGCTGTAGAAACTTGATCCTGTTTCTAGAGACTTTTTTTGTGTGTTTTGGTTTTGTTTTCTTTTTACTTTACAAAGGCATGGAGGGGTGACAGCAGGCACTTTCTGTGCATTAACGACACTGATGCATCAACTGGAAAATGAGAATTCAGTGGATGTTTACCAAGTAGCAAAGATGATCAATTTGATGAGGCCTGGAGTCTTTACAGACATTGTAAGTAATAAGCAAAATGTGTGCATTTTTTTTGTCCTATGTGTGGTATTATTAGCATGCTTAGATCTTAGCGCAACATTACTGAACTATTGACATCTTAGTTTCTGCATGAGTTAATCAAAACTGTCTTCCAGAGGTGCTGTAGTGGACCTGCTGCTTATTCCAAAACAAAGCATGTCCTGTGAAAACCTGTTATGTGGTTATCAAGTAGTCATATTCAAAATGTGCAGAGCTGCCACCGTCATCATAAAATCCGCAGTATGTCATGTAAATGAAGGTTTTAATTCAGCAGCAATAAAATTGTACTCCAGGTAGACCCTGAAGTAGTTAGCCTAGTTTTCCATTTCAGGATGGACTTTGATCTTTCAGGAGCCATTGAATGGTCACCATTGTCACTGTGCTTACAGAAATTAAAAACCATGAAAAGTATAACAGATAAGAATTCCTTACGAAGTCAGTGTCATACAAATGAAAATTCGTCACAGAAATTAAAAACTATGAACACTGCCCCTTTGGTCATACCACTACAATCTGACTGCTGTAGAGCTACAATGAGCGTACTAAGGAGAACACTTCAAGAGTGAAATGTTAGGGTTAGCATTATCACATTTTTGACAGTAAAAACAGGACATGAGACAGGATTGACAGATGTGTCCGCCACTTTCCCTGCCCAGCTAGTCCAGACTGAGGAGCCTGGCAGACAATGGAGTGAAAATGGGAACTCTTCCCACTTCAACAGCACCATCAGGACCTTCACTCCTCTTGCCGCAGGAGCCTCCAGCAAATATCTGGGCCCTTTACCTCAGATTTCCAGTTTCCCATCCTACTGCAGATTTTCAAATTCATTGTTCTTTCTACCCCATATCTCTTAGTCCAACCTAATAGTCCAGACCCCAAACCGCAGTCTATTTAGTCTGTTTTACTGTTCCTCACTCCTTCCATCACAGAAATTTTTTATCCTCATATATCCATCCTAGAACCCCAAATATTCCTCTCCCCTTTCAGAGTATCCACTGTTACCTGGTGCAGCACAGCCTTTGCTGTGCCTGCTTTCCCTGCAGAGAGCATCCAGCTGTTTCCTCCTTCGCAGCCCACACTGCAGTCAGTCCAGCTGGCTTCTGGCACTCCCCATTTCCCACTGCACCCAGCTGAGACCCTCTGCTCCCTCTAGGCAGTGGCCTCCTCAGTGAATCTTCCTACAAAGTCTCGTCTCTCTTCCTACCTCCTCTTCCTGACAGGATCTTCATAAACAGTAACTGCAAGTACCAAAAAGAAAAAAAGAAAACAAAATCTGCCTGGACAGAATTCAGGGCACAAAAAATGAGAACATACCCAAGGAGAAAAAAAGCCAACAGACAAACAGTAGCCCTAATCCTGACCCGCTTCAGTCAATGGGAACTTTGCAGTTGACTTCAACAAGGATCAGATTCAGCACGTAGTATTTCTTTTAAATAGTTTTCTCCCCTACCTGTACTGTGTTCCTTAATGTTGTGCTTTACATTGTGTACAGGGGGAGCCATTAGTCAGAAAATTAATAAAGCTGCTAAGTAACACAATAAATTGTGGAGCACAATACATTAACAGACTGACACATCAGCTGTTAATTAATTTTGAGTAACAGTGTTGCAAGATAACCTAGCGTTATTATTTCTGACAACACACCAACTATATCCTCTTTTCTTCTCCAGGAACAGTACCAGTTTCTCTACAAAGCTATTCTCAGCCTTGTCAGCACAAGGCAAGAAGAAAACCCTTCAGCATCTATGGACAGTAATGGCTCAGCTTTACCTGATGGAAATGCAGCTGAAAGTTTAGAATCTTTAGTTTAATTAACACATCAAGTTAAACACACACACATCACATCAGTCACACCTGGAGTTTACTATTATTATTTTCAGTTTTATACTTTGTAGGGGGGGAAATCTGTCCAGTCACTATATATATAATCAGATCCCAACCGTTGCTCAAACAAACAGTCATTTCTGTTACATATGACTTTACTGTGGAACTTTTATCATTAACAATGTGTGCCTTTTCTTGAAAGATTTCTTGTAATACATTGTTACGTCTGGACTAACTTGAGTGACTTTTACAGTGTTTCTAAGAATTGAATTGTGGTATGTTTTTTCAGTATTAGTTTTTGATTTATCTGGCTTTACTTTTAACTTAAAAGTATCATATTTATAGATGTTAGGGGATTCTCAATTACAAACATGTCATGGGTTTAGTATTTGATTTATTTGCTGTATTTATAACAATTTACATTTGCTAGAAATATGACTTTTAATATAGTAGAATGTAAATAAAATACTGTTCTCCATAACATTCAACATTTTAAGACTTCAATTAGACATTTAGAATAGTGATCTGATACTTACTGTAAATACTGCTACTTCTGTAGTGATCCATGGACCAAATTTATATTTATAATTGTAGATTTTTATATTTTACTACAGAGTCAGTTTTCTAGTTCTGTGTAATTGCCTTGTTAAAAGACGTAGTCCAGTATGTTTTTATTTTAACAAAGTCTTCTGATATATAATTGTGCATCTTAAGCAATTAACCTTCATATAGCTGCATGTGATTTTAACTTTTTGTGGGGAAATAGAAATTATTTGTTTTGAAATGAGGAGTTTTTATGAGAATAACACCTGTACTTGGCATTGTTAAATTGTTTTTACCTATGGCATCGCAAAAATAAACATAAATATTCCAGTCTGTGCTTAGCAGTCTTCCACATACAGTAAACAGTCTTCACTGTCACATAGGAGAGCTTTTACTTACAAGAAGGACTCAAGGCTGACCTGGAAATGGCTGCTCTTCCCATGGAATCTGTGAGTTCAGAAGACACGTCTGGAAAACTTTTTTGTTATTTGATCTCTGCTCCACTTCCACCCATATGCCTAGTGTTCACATTAGCTCCTTTTTTAGCCTCTACTTGCACATCTCCCATTCTGGTCACCCACAGGCTAATGGGCTGTCCCAGGCCTCCAAATTGCCTTAATTGCCCCCTCACAAGACTTCTCAATGCTGGCTTTGCATCAGATCATTCATTCAGCTGCTGAGCTCTTGCTGCCTCCTTTGGCAAAGCAAAAGACAAACTCTGGGCAGCAATAAATCAAGTAATCTCTGCAGGAACAAAAGCAAAATGTTTCAACTTGGCCACTCGTTTTCTGTAACATTCTCAATTGGCAAGAAAAGATACTGATTGTACTGAAGGTTGCAGCACTGAAAAGGGTGAAGGAGCCTGGAGTGGAATAGATCTTTCTTTAAAACTACCACAGGCCATGAGAGTAACTGTTTTCTCACTTTGGTACCTTCAATTGCTACATAGAACTATTGAGAGCAAAGATACTGTTCTGGACTAGAATGCCACAGAAACTAATGGACACTCTCTAAGATGAAACCTAAGGATAGGAGAAGACAGATCTGATGCGGTCTTGTAGATTTTAGTCGACTGATTCCAAAGGCAAGGGTATGTGAGGGATCTCAGTGTGTCAGCAGATTGATCTAGCCGCCTTCAGCAGTGTGGGATTGAGGATAGGTGGAGCTGCAACAAAGCCAAAACAATTTCAGGTTTAACGGAATCTAAACAGCGGAAACTTTAAAAAAAATCCTTATGCTGTTGATACATGAAATGTTTCTCCAGCCTGCTCTCTGTCTCTTTGCACGTAAACAACCTAAGTACATTTTCTTGATGGGCCTCAGTTTTGTTACAGCCATACCCAAATGTGAAACCTCTGATGCTGCCACTTAGATCATCTCAGCCTTACATGGTATTACCAACACAGTTACCTTGGTAGTTCTGGCCTTGCAAGCTTTTCTTTCCAAAAGGTCTCCACCAGAGTTTGGCCTTCCCTCGCATAACTCCCCGTGAAACGCAGCCAGCCTTCATGGCACGCTTTGTCACAGCTGTCACCTGCTCACTCCTGCTCTCTTCGGCAGTTTCCCCTCTTGTGCCCAGCAGTTTCTCAGGATCTGTGCAGGTAGCTCAGCCTCAGGCCAGGGGTGCAGCCACATGCCTGCAGGTACTTGCCTCTTTAGTTCAAAGCCATAACTAGTTGATTGAATAATTCAGAAATGAAGGAACCTACTTTCCTGATCCAAGACATCTTTATTCAGCTTTTTCTCTTCCCCCCCCGCGGTCTTTGTCATTCCTTGCATATTTGCTAATTCTGAAGTCCAGGAAGAATTGGACCAAGATCTGATTTCTAAGTGCAAGCAAACTTGCAATGTAGCCCTAGCCAAGTTAAATGCCTTTGAAGAATAGGATCTAGATATTTTTTTTCCTTACTACATTTGCATTATTTTGGGAGTGAAAAAGAGTTACAAATGTACAGAATGGGCTCATTGTCTCAAAGGATACACATTTTTGTGACACTGTTGAGTTATACACGCACATTCTTCACAGCTTTCAGGCACAAAGTGGATATATACAAAGTGTCTAACAGTTGCTCTTTGAGGAAGGAATATCTTCTTTTTCCAGGTGGCCTGGGGGTTCCTTACTACTTCCTCTAAAGCACTCAGGTTGACCAACACCCTCCATTTGCACATCTAGGCTAACGAGGACAGTGATATTATATAATTCCCCCCCTTCTCATTCCAAAAATACAGAAACAATTTTTCCTTTCTTAATCTGTAGGGGTGCCCATATGAGAGAGGTTAATTGTAATCTTATGGCCATTTGCAAACCATATTCCATAATCTTCTTAGCTTATACTTCTGCACTTCACCACATTAGCACACAGTAAGAGAAACTATAATGTTCGTGTGCTACTTCTCCAGCCTTTTCTTTGGGAAAACTGGCTTGTAGCCTCACATAACTTGATGCTTTTTATTTTGATATCTTCTATTAGTGTATTTACAGTTTCATATAGCCGTATATACAAAGTCTTTTTTAGGCTAATTAATTCTACTACATTTTTCAAGCCTCTGTGGACCAATAGCAACAAAAATCCTCCTTTCTAAAAATCCCATCTTGATATAACAGTTCCTTTCAACCTAAATGTTTTGCAGACATTTTAAAGTTATAATCCAAGGAATCAGCTGTTGTTCAAGGTTTCTTCCAGAGATGTTTGTAATCACATTCATCATCTTAGCATGCTGACAAGTTATTTAAAACATAAGTGCTTAGGATAATCTCTTTACTCACACATATTGGTTCTGATCTAGAAAAAAATAAGAATCATAAAATAAAAATCTTCTATAATCTTCAACCACGATGGATTACAGATTTTTAATAAATGCGTGTCAGTTCCTCTCTCAGACAAAGGCCATATTCTAATTAATTTTTTTCTTGTAATCCAAGCTACAGACTCAAAAGACACATAGCCTGCCTTCTCAAACTGGGTCAAGTTTGGAAAAGATGTTATGTATATCTCCTGCAAGAAGTAGGATATTAATAAACAACGTCAGTTTAAGATTTATGTTTTTTTACAAAGCTGCAAGACGTGTGGCAAGGAAAACTTGGTTAGTGAGCTTTCTCCTAAGAAATCACAGGTAAGTAGAGAGTTAAAAAAAAAAAAAAAGAAACTTAAGTAATTTACTAACATCACCAACTTTTTAGTGATTGAGGTGTTGAGATTTAATACTTAATGGAAAACCTTTACAAAAGCCAGCAATAAATGAGGACTAGAAGTTATACAAACTCATAGCTGTAAATACAACAGCATATTAGTTAAAGACCTTAGTATGGACTGTGAAAATCAGTTGACTAAGCTAGTTAGCAATATTTTATCACAATGCTTTACCTGGCACAGTTCATTGCAACATCCTAGGATAACGTGCTATTTCACATGGCTTGAAATTTTCTATGGTAAATGCTTACTTCAAAATGAGTTTAGCAAAGTTAAACTCATTTCTCTCTCTGATTGTTCTGAAGCATAAGCAAAGCTGGGCTGGGGAGGAGAGGAGCTGTGTTGTCTTGTTGGGATTAAAAACAGAAACAGGGACCCAACTACTACTGTAAGTCTGAGGCGTCCCAGGTTAGTCTTGGTTTTCACTGCGTTCCTGCAGCAAGGCTAAGGTCTGAGCACCCATCGCTGTTACACAGGTTTGTGCTTTGGTGGATTAGGGACTTGCCTTTCAAAGGGACAAGAGGGAAGAGAAGTCTCTCGGGACATTTGGCCACATTTTGCCTGATTCCCCTTTGTTTCCTATTCCATTCTTTTCTTTTTAGAACGAAAAAAAAGTAGAAAAAAAACCCTTCTGGCTTACAAAACTAATTCCCTTGTTTTAGCAAAGTCACATCCTGTGACACTGTAGTTAGTCACAGTGTATTTGAGATGGTCTGACTTGCCTTGATTAATTCTGCTGGACACTCAAAGCTAAATTTCTTTTTTCTGCCTCTCCTCATTAGTTTTCCAGCCTAATCACAATCACTTTACCCCAGATTTTTTTCCCCCTTAAACAGCTATTGTGCCATGAGCACATGCCCTTTGTCCAGCAGTCACACTCTTGTGGTCCAGTTCCTGAGAAGGGATGTAATTCTCATCTACAGGAATATCCGGGGCAGAGAGAACATGCAACATTGAGGCAAGGAAGGGAGTCTGAGCGCAACGAGGCTTGAGCACCTCCATCTCAGAAAGAAACTGGGATCTTACCTGTCATGGAGAGCTGGCACTAGACTAAATTCCAAAATGAAAAAATGAGAGAGACATACAGTGACAATCTGTTCCTTGCAGCCTGATATGAGCAAACAACTTAAGAGCCTTTCAACCCAGGCAGTGACAGCAGAAACCAAACCACATATTCAGCTGAGCAAGGCCCTCAAGCTGAGATAGGCAGTGAGACACCAAGCTTTCATTTCTTTTCTTCCTGGGGTACAGGGAGACAATTACACATCTACTGTTCTGCAGCTTTCCACGCAAGTAGCTGTCCTTGTGCCCAAGCACAGAACGTGCTAAAAAAAATTGCATCTCTTAAGATTATAGCTGAAGATGATGTCTAGATACAGATAATACATATAGGCGTTAGATGTGGATGCTGAAACAATCCTTGGAGAGTCTTCTCTTGTGAGTCTAGCAAGAAGTATGGAAAGGTATTTCATGTACATAGAGAAGTCCATGTGTAGACACCCTTTCAATATAACCATCTATGTAAAAAACCAAATCCCATTCATATACATCTCATTAGACTGTAAAGATGACATGACAATGAAACACAGGTTTTCAGATTTATTTTTCAAGCAATCTTGTGCATAAGATACAATTATCTTTCCAATAATATGTAAAGAGAACCGAGAAGTCTATAATCTTCATACAAAAGCTGAGCAATTAATTCATTTAAGTCTAAACTTAGAAAACAAAAAGCAGCATTGCACTGAGAAACAAATATATTCTGATACAAAACGTTTAAAAATAGTAGCAGTGTTTCTTGAAGAAAACACTCTGTAGTGCTCATTCTTTTTGTGCTCCAAAGAGATTACATACTTTTTTAAAATTCCAATTTTCTTCGCATACTGCATTTCCTAGACAGAAAAGCAAGCAAGGTGCATGCATATATACAGAATCACATCTCCGTGGTTGTGTATTTGTGGGGCAAAGGAGGGAACAGAGGATTCTCAAGTAAAATCCTGGTCTCACCAAGCACTGGACTGGAAGGGACCAGCAGATACAAGTCTAATTTTAACCCTTAGTTGTAGGCCTTTAATCTACCTGGGAGAAGGAGGAGGCAGCAGAGAACAGAACATTCACTGCAGGCTCCATCCTTACCCCAGCTGCACATACCTGCCATACAATAGTCCAACAGCCTGTAAGGTCAGCAGGAAGCAAAGCAACCTAGTGGAGCCAGGATTTCATTCAATACTCAGAACATGCATGGCACTGTAACAGAATCCAAATTTGACAGTACAAAAGCATTCAGTGGTTCCGTATAAAAAGCCCTCCTCTTTGACAATAATACTCTGCCCTTCATTCTTCCTTCTCCCTTTGGCTTCTTTAACCCTCCTCTTTGTGACAGTTGCTACTTCATTACATATGCACAAAGAAAATCCAAATCCTGAGTAGCAAGACTTGGGAAATCAAAACTTCAGCTATTGTTACGGCTGCTTTTCCTGCTGGGCAGAGCAGCACCTGGAATTCCAGCCCCTCGGGACCGTGATAATAGCACTACGCTTCTCAGGAGGTAAAAGGCTGTGCGTTTATCACCAAAGTGCGCTTGTGAGCAAAGTTGAAAGCAGACAGCTTCCAGCATCCATGTTCAGCTTTAGAAAAGGGGAGCTCCAGGCAGCTGCACAGGTACCAGTGCAAATGGTATCATCTGCCCACAGCATTGCATCTCACAGGCCTAACTGGTGAAGCCTAAGCCATGCTTGCATTGATTGCAAGGTCACAGAGAAATCCCTGAGCAAAAGCCACAGAAGCAGCCCTGAACTGGAAGGAGGCAACGGCTGTTTTGTCAGAGAGGCTACAGCTCAACTCGGCTGATGCGGCTAAACTGCCGCTGGAGCCGGGCTGGCACGTCTGTGCAGCACAGCACTTAGCATCAAATGAGCTGGTAGGCTGGCAAACTCTCATCGCTCTGAAGTGGCACTGTAGTGAGTAATATGGATAGGCTCCCAAATGAATGCTTCAAAAGCATGATGGCAAAAGGACAGAAGCTAACTCAAAAAGCAGTGATTTAAACCTCTAAGCCTACTGCATTTCAGCGCTGCTTATACTACACAGTCTATTCCCTTTGTAACAGTACTTAACCTGGACGAGGCACACAGTGTAAATAAGTGGAAAGAGTAAACACGTCATTTGGAGCAGCTTCTAAGCACATTAACTGTGTTGTATTTCAGAATGCCCTTCCTAGCTGCAGAGCTAAATGCTAATGTGCTGTCTTCACAGCACAAGGCAACACGTAACAGCAGGTATTTCAACATATTGCAACCAGCTTCCACTCTGTAATGGGAAAGGGTATGGGGGGAGGCTTGCTTTAAACTTCCTCCCTCCTCCAGTTAATTTAAGTTTACATTCATAAGAAAGGGATTTAAAAAATATTAAGATCTAGGATTCAAATATTTAACAACTGAACATTTTCAAGATTTAACAGGATCTTATTTGCTAGTAGTGCAGAATTTCTAAACCATTTTTTGCATATTGTTATTGTGAAAACATTCACAAATGCTGTTAAAGGGAAAGGGACAACAAGCCTTGAAATTTAAGTATCACTTTCATCTCTGTTATTCTGATAAATTGTTTTTTACCAAATGAACAATTAAACTTAATCAATGAAATTCATTAACCAGACTTTTCCACTACAAAAGAATCCACTAAGAGATTTTTTTCTTTCAGCTTAAATTTGTCTCAATAATAACCTTATACACTTAGAAGACAAACTCTATTAATAAAAAAAAAAAAAAAAAAAAAAAAAACCAACTCCCAAGATATTTTAGGAAAGATATAAGGAAAGATCTGATTGATGCTGAAACATGGACTGGAAAGCATAACAGTTTTAAGAGGAGAATACCACAATTCATGCATCTGTGTATCTACAGTTTCTACATCAGTCAGGCGACAGGTTTTATGGAAGGCACCATTTGTGTGTGAAACAGCAGGTGCTGCCTTTAGCTGGTCCAAATTGAGATTCTTAAAAGGGGTGTGGAGGGGTGGGGGGACCAAACAAACCCAAAACCCAATTCAATCCACCGCTTCCAGTTACTGCTTGATAACACTGCGAGTAGTGTACACAATGCCTTCGGCCCGAACACGTTCAAGTATCGGTCCATAAACATTCTTCATCAATGGTATAACCATGCCTTTGGCATCTATTTCACCTGAAGTAAAGGTAGGGGGAAAAAAAAAAGGCGTTAAGTAAGTGCTCTACTGGGTTTACTCAGCAAGGCGCTGGTGACGGGGGCTGCGGGGCAGGCGGCCTGTGTGAGGAGAGGCTGGGGCTGCCCCTTGCCGGACACAGCCGGTTCCAGGCGGCTCCAGCCGGCTCCAGCCCGCCCACCCTGGGGCACTGCTCAGCCCCCCCGGCGACAGATGGGGCGCCTCAGGGAAAATTTAGTTAAGAAAGGGCAAAACGCCGCACAACAGCGAGGAAAAAAGTGTGAGAAACAGCCCTGCGACACCACGGTGAGAGGAGGAGGAGGTGAGGAGGAGGTGCTCCAGGCGCCGGAGCAGAGATTCCCCCGCAGACAGTGATGAGGCCCACCTGGAGCAGGGGGAAAGCAGGACAAGGAATGAGCGGCAGAGAGGAGCTGTTATGGACTGACCGCAACCCCCCATTCCCCATCCCACTGCGCCGCTCGGGCCAGAGGGAAGAGGCTGAGGAGTCAGGAATGGGGAAGTGAATTTGAGCCTGAGAAAAAGGGAGCGGGGAAAGGTGTTGTAATTTGTCCTTTTTTTTCCTGTATCCAAACCTATTTTAAGTGGCAACAAATTAAATTAATTTTTCCCCAAGATGAGTCTGTTTTGCCCGTGATGGTAACTGGCAAGTGATCTCCCTGTCTTCATCTCAACTCATGAGCTTTTTCATCTTGTTTTCTCCCCCTGTCCTGTTGAGGAGGGGGGGTGGGAGAGCGGCTGGGAGGGTGCCTGGCAGACAGCCAAGGTCAACCCGCCACAAATGCAAGTATCAATTTGCAGTTATATAAATATTCATGTTTATACTTTTTACATAGATATACACATGCAGATTTATCAACACTGGCATTATTTTCTCACACAGCATCAGTACGGCATCAAATAAGGAAAAAAAGTTTGAAACACACAGTAGCATATACAGCTTGAATTTAATTCATAGAGCTGTGCAACTGCAGTTAGGTGAAAAGCATCTAAACTTCCAAAGTTTGGGTGGTTGTTTTTTTTAAATAGCAACAACAACAAAAAACCCTACAGTTTTTGCTCATTTCAGTTAGCCAGAGAAGAAATCAAGTTCTAAAGATTAAGAGCAAGCAAAGGGAAATCACACTATTTCTTTAAACACGGTGATGACTAGGCAGAGTCTGCCTGTTTAGAAATACACAACATGATCAGACAATATGCCCCAAGCCTCAAATTTCATCAATCCAGAAAGCGGGAAGTCACCAGTTTGTTCAGCACAGGTATATGTTAGCCTGCTTCACTGTGGCATAATCAACTGTAATTTACCATGCTAAAGGTCTCCTCTACACCAGTGAAACATTTAAGATTAAATGACTAAAAATATCTATAGATTAAGTAGTAAATTAAGAGTTGTCACTGAAACTTCCAAACATGCAGATTAAAAATTCCTGTAAAGAAGACAGGGAAGTTTGATAAATTTTAAAAAATATACATATATACACTTCAGAAACACTATACATCTGCTTTCTACAGGCAGGAAGATACAGAGGGTTGACATACTGTTACCGAAGTCCAAACAGTCACTTACCATCTAGAACCATCTTAGCAGCAATAGCCGTTGGGTATCCTACTGTTTTAGCCATGGCAGAATATCCTTTGTTATCACCATAGACAACCAGATCGACAAATTTGTCTTCCAAATGACCAGAAGGATGCCTGAGACCTATTTCATTTCTCATAACAATCATATCTCTCTCTCCAGTGCCTAAGAGAAAAGCATGCAAACTATTCATTGCTTGTATTTCAGTCATATCAAGATGAGGTTCCTGATGAGCAAGGCACTATGCATACACAGCATGTGTATGAGGGAAGTGACTTAATATAGGGAATATTAAGGAATACAGAATATTAAGATGAAACTAAAAATGTAACAGGGAAAGCAAAGGATAAACTAGGGGAGTAGAGAACATCACAAGACATTAAAAAAACCTAACGTGAAGGTTTATTAATGAAGGTGAACAAACTAATCCAATTAAGGCCGATAAGAGATATTGACTTGTTCCACTCAAAGCCATGAAAAAGAATTTCTCACATACCAAAGGGCAGCTTCCTCTCCATGTGCTTTGCAAGAGCCCCCACAATGGAATCTGCTGCTGGAACTGGTTCATCTCCCAATAAACCTAGCCTGGCAGAAGAAATGAGACAGACATTGATCACTGCCAATCAACAGCTTAGTCTCAGTTTTGTAATTTCCAGCTTTTTCAGCTACCAGTTTAACAGTCTCAACACGGACCAAAATGGGCAAAATTGCAAAACTTTTTTTTACACCTTTAAAAATCACTGGGACATTTTACCATTCCACTGCCTCCAGCTGACTTTTGTCCTTTTCCAGTTTGCTAAATACAGCTTCTTTAAGAACGTGGTACTCAGCAGGTGGCTTAATTCCAACCAGTTTGCACATGAGCTCTTTCTGTATTAAAAGAAAAGAAAAAAGTTCCTGAAGGCCTGACATCTGTTCCCACTCCTTTTCAGTCAAGGTTTCAAGAACCCACTGCTCCACCAAGCTCAGTTAACATCCAGGACTTCTGAGTAGACAGGTTATGTGTACAGGGAAAGTGAGATAGTTTGAGATTTTTAATCACGACAAGTGATCTTTTCCTAAAATACTTTGTACCTCACCACTCAGCTGCTTCCCCCTACTTTTTAGTCTTATCCCTTCCTCTGGCAGTGAAGAAAGAACATAGAAATCTGCATGAACAAGGGTACACTGGGAAGATGATATTAGGGTGAAAGAGAAGCCACCTGGAGACAGCCAGAAAGTTAGGAACTTAAGGGTATCTTTCAGCTGGTCTAGAAATGGAGAAAGTCCCTTTGAAAAGGAAGGAAACAGACTGATGAGATGAACAAAGCTCTGGCAATCCTGAGAGTATTACCAAAAAGCTTTCTGCGCATATCTGAAGGCCATTTGGTACTATCTAGATGCTAATTATTGCTTGCTTCATTCACAGCAAGACAGAGAATAAATGGAGCTATGAACAAGATATGAAGCAAGCAAGAACTGCCGAGTCTGTTTAGAAGCTCAGGTTAGCCTATTTACAAGAAAACTAAAAACACAAGGCAGAGGAGATAAAAGGAAAGTACCAAGATGTAACAACATTGCTGAGATAAGGTTTGCACTGAGACGAAGAAGTTTATAGTTCTTTACATAGATGACACTGTATCCTTATTCACTGAGACCAGAAAGACTGGAAATTCTAGCCATCTTGGCAAAGAAAAGTGGAAGATATCAATCCTAGAATTGAAAGTGGACTTGAGTGAAAAATCATCTTCAGAAAAAGTAAAAGTAACTCCTAGCCTATTTTATGATGCTGGTGGACCATTTTACAGTCACTGAAATGGACACACTGCTGAAAGGGCAGCCCATACTGCAGCCCAAAAATGCCTGAGTTTGGGAAGATGGGAAGTGTTGTGTATGTGTATGCTGGTCAGAGACAAGCAAGACTGGGCCTCTTCACCATGTGCTTTTTTGATTTTGAGAACACTCAACGCATTCTTAACTTGAAATAACGGCATCATCAGAAACATACTGTGCTCTCCTCAGATGATCACACAGCATAAACCTGGTGGTTAAGGAAGGAAACAGGAGACAGATCTGAATTTTGTTCATCTGAGTAATAAACAAAGTTACTCTTTCAAGCGTTTGCAAAATGGAAGAAAAATTCCTCACAAGACAGACAAACAGACCTGACAAGTAGTAAGCTGTTTGTAAATTCAGCTCTCTTTACACTATACTGAAATATGAAATTCCCTGCTTTGCCCACAGGGACAACCAAAACATTGATTGTCAAATGTAACAGCAGCACATCATAGGAGTCATACCTTGACTGAGATTAAGATGAAGCGAGGCATCAGTAAGCAACACAGAAAAGCAGGATAACAGAAGAGAAAAAAATGCTTGTACGGAGTTTTAACAAAAAAAATATTTTAATATACTCATTTAGGCATGATCTCTTTCTTCTTGATGCCCTAAAAAATACTTTTACACTGAAGATGATGGGCCAGTACCAATACGGACGCTGCAAACTCACAGCACTGAGGGCTGGATTCCGACTAACAGAAAATTCAAAACAATGCATAAAAATATTGTATGGCACCTCTAAGGGTCATCTAGCCCAACACCCTACTTGAAGCAGCAGTACCACCAGCATTCAAGTCAGCCATGGCTTTGTCTAGCTGCGTCCTGGAAGCCTCCAGCAAGAGAGGCTCCAGAGTCTCTGGGAAGTCTGTTCCAGCACTGTATTACATTCCTGCTGAAGAAAATCTTCCTAATTTCCAGGAGAAAAAAAAGCAGAGAAGACCAGGATGCAATATAAGATTCCCATTGCTAAGCACACCCAAGGCTAGCAATAAGAAGAACATTACTAAAACAGGGGAAAGAAGGTAGAGTAAGCACAGTAACTCACCCAGGTTAGAGGTGGTGTGGTTGAGCTTAGCAAAGGATAAGGATCTGGGTTTATTAATCCTAGTTTTACAAAGCCTCCCATAGTTTTAGAGTATCCCTGAAATAAAAGAATAACATGGTTAAAAAAAATAATCACGTGAAACTGAGGTGAATATTTCTCCTTGGTTTGAATGTAGTGGTGGACACAACCATGGTAGCGTTAAGCATTATTCCCATGGGAAGACAGCCACAATAACACAATGCCAATGGGGTTACTGCTACAGAGTGGTACCTTCCTCAGCCCCTCTCCACCCCTCCCCCTACTTTTTCAATACCCTCTTTAATGACTTCTTGTTCTTCTGCCATCAATACTTCCATGGCAAGTAGCACTGGTTCATGAGATCAGAGGGCTAAGCTGGCCAGCACTAGTTCAAACTCCAGCACATCATTACAGACAGGGTTCTATCAGCCAGCTGGCCCATAAACAAACTACTGGACACAGAGAGCCCAACTCTGAACTCAGCTCACCCCAGTTTTACAGCAGTGTGTTTGTATGGACATCAGATAAACTGAGTTTAGAGACAAGAATCCTGTGTGTTTGTATCTTTCCTTCTGGAATATCAGAGACAAATCCAGGACAGCAGTGGAATGGTATTTAAAAGGAACTGCAAAGGCTGCAATAGGCTGCACAATAAAAGAAGTCTCAACTGGTTTCTGCTCATTTCGTTCGTATCCTGTAAACACTCCCACAGGGCTGCTGGATACCTGAAAACAGTTACGTGCAAGTGACCAGAAACACTGTAAGCAAGCAGAATGGTGGAAATAAGCACCCTAAAAGAGGGCTAATTATATTTAGGAGCCACCTCCACCAGCACTAGGTTATCAGCTCCGATGGCCTTGCAGTGAGATCCTTCTGTGACACCTCATTTTAATCTGACTCCATTAGCTAAAATAAAATAAAATAAAAGGCAGTCTGAGGAGATGTTAGCCTCCACACTGAATGGACTGCTTTCTGCTCTGCAACACAGCAGCATGTGCAAAGGGCCAATATTAACTTCTGCCCTGCTCAGCACTATGCTCTGGCATGTAGGTACCATGCAGGCAGAGGTATGGCAAGCTCTTCCACACAACCCTACCAACATCACCCCAACCCAAAGTGACGGACTTGCTTTGGGGGTCAAGAAAACAGCACTAACCACAGAAACATCGCTCTTGCAGCACACTGATAAGAACTCTCCATTGTCACCCTGACATTTTTGCTTTTCCTTGTGCTAACACTTAGACAAAAGAAAATTTTACCAGGCACCGGATGGAAGAGTAGACACTGTTCTATTAAGACTTCATGACGAGATAGATGCCTTCCACATATTTTTAGCTTCTGAACAAGAGATCGTATCCCGACTGACAAAGAGAGGGCTATTGCAATTTGTAACCCTTATTTCCCTACATCGGCCTTCCATCTTCTGTTGCTAAGCAAGCCTCCCACCCAGAAATAAAGAAAAAAATCCTGTTGTATTGCAACAGAGGAATTAAGAGGGAAAGGACATACGCATCATTCCTCAAGCCATGCACAAAACAACAATAACTTAAACCTTGACGTAAACCTTAATTCGATAGATATATCATGACATCCACAAAAGCTTTTTCAAGCCTTCAATATGGTTTTAGATTTATTCCTTCTTAACATATATTGACCAAATAAATAATAAAAAATCTGAAAGAAAAAATATTATGTTTTGATTCTGCTTCATGCACCTAACAAATGAAAGGAAAATAGTCTATCATTTAGAAGGGAAACACATTTATCTCTTAACATTTTACTTCACTGACCAAAACGTTAAAGCTGCTCAAATTTAAGATTTCCAGTTACTCAATGGAAAACTTTCTCAGTTTGATGGAAAACCTTAATTTTCACTGAGATTTTTACATTATGTTTTTCATAGGAATGTAAGCGACAAACTGTTAACTTCAAATTTTTATCAACTTTAAGAGAATAGATCAAGTCTTAAAAATACATAACAGCAACACACATCACACAAACCTGTCAGATTTATTTAAAATTTTTTTAAATCTTCTATTGATCTGACACCAAATACAGATCCAGAGAAAAAAAAGAAAAAGAAACAGAGAT
The DNA here is from genome assembly GCF_929443795.1 of Astur gentilis. Lineage (NCBI taxonomy): Eukaryota > Metazoa > Chordata > Aves > Accipitriformes > Accipitridae > Astur > Astur gentilis. Next base: position 25,712,717 of record NC_064890.1, on the reverse strand, counting down.
ACAGGACTATGCAAGCTAACTGACCAGCTGCCTAAAACAAGTAAAACTATTTTTCCGGTTTGCAACAAACACTTGTTAAATAAACCAAGTAAAGCTACATTAAAAAAATGAGAAAAGTGCTTTCAATTATCTCTCAATCAGGGCAGTGGAGAGCTCGTAAATAGCAAGTACAGAGCTACAAAAGACTGACTTTTAAATACATAGTTCTCTTGAAATGACAACATTCACCTCTTGAATAAAACAATAATTAATAATAATAACAACAACAACTTACTTTGTATCTTAAGGTGCCTCTCAACAAAGTGTGAGCTGTCTGAATACCATACGGCTCAGCATATTTTGTACTGTCTCTGTTAGGAAAACCTTCAAGATTTAATCCTGGGAAAAAATCCATCGGAGTAACAGAATCAAGTAATGCTCCTCCAGCTGGAATATTGATAATCTAAATTTTGTGAAAGAACAGCAATATTATTTCAGCGCAATACTGTTTAATTTATTTTACAACAGAAAAGATGAAGTGTGCTCAAAATAGGAACAATATGCATAGCATTTCTGGTGCAAAGGCCCAATCTAAATAAAGCACTTGCACAAGCCATTTAAGCATATCCTGTGACAGAGGAGCATGCACTATGTCAGTCATTACTAATCAAAAGGCTAAAACAAGCCACATCCTTCTCACACACCTTGTTAATTCCTGCTGCATTTATATTAAGGTGACAGGTTCCCATTTCACTTACATTACTGTAATTTTGGAGCACCTCCCCACGCTACACCAGTGTGAAGGGAGCTTCTGCCCATAGCCTCCCTGCTTTTTGGTCAATTTTTTTATTCTCTTTTTTTACTGGGGAGGAAAAGGCAAATGTAAACAGAAGGATGGGATTTTGTTTCTTTTTTTTTTTTTTTAAAGATTAAAATAAATCAGGGGATATCACACTGATATAAAATTGCTGCCCATGTGTATCTTTACTTGCAGCTACAAAGCACAGAGTGAACGCACTGTTGGAAGGAAAACATTTAAAATAAAATTGCCTAATTCTATTATTACTCCCACCCAAAGCTTTGAACCCCGCTTCCTTTAAGCAGGCGATACACAGATCTGCTACACAGCATCAATCCATTTTGTTACTTCTGAGCAAAGCGGCAAGGTTTCCTTCTAGAAGAAGGACTAAAGCAATGAAGTCAATGAAGTCCGCAGCAATGCCAAAAGATCTTATTGTTTGTCAGGCAAGACACTAGTGTGGAAGATTCCTGCACAACAGTCAAAGACAGCTAAGGATTTAGTGGCAAGGAGGAAAAATGGTACAATTTACTGACAAGTTTGCATAGTGCTCTCATAATGAATCATTCATATGCATGATCTAATTTTTCCTAGCAACGGGTGAACCAGGTCAGAATTAAGTAAGAAACATTTTCATACTCTCCAAGAGACCCTTTCATGTGAAACTTGTAACTATGTGTTGTTGCTTTTTAAATAATGATCCAATGTGCAATCCCTGAGTTTCTCCTCTCTTACTGCAGTAAGAACACTAGAGCACCAAAATGTCATGATAAAACATCTCAAAAGATTTCTCAGTTCTACAGATCAAAAAGTTTAGATAATTAGCTAAACTTTACAGTGGTTATACAAGACAGTCTCCTTGACATTTGAAGAGCCCCTGCTCAGTAACTGTTCTGAGCAAGCGGGAATGATCAAACAGATAGGACTGGAAAGCAGAAATGTGATAATGGCTTGCAATAGCTTTGCACAAATCAGTTACAGTCTTTCCATAAAACAGATGCAGTGACATTTGCTAGGTTAACTCTACTCTAATGACTCCTGCACAAACAGCAAAACAGAGCTTATATAAAACACATCAGAAAGCACTGTACACTTTCACAAAACCCACTCAGTGGGTTACTGGTATTAGAGATCGCATCAAAAGAAAAAGAAATCAAATAGTTCTGCTATACACTGTGCAAGTACAGAATGAAGCTGTTTGGTTTTACAAACATGACTAGACAGAAAAGCAAGTTGAAGGATGCACTCTCACCTTTTATTCACAGAGCCAAAGACAGGGCAATTAAGTGGCAAAAGCAACACACAAAAGGGATGGAAGCTGAACAGAACACCAATCTCAAGCCAGTGCTTTAGTCATTAGAGCATGCTCCTTCATTGCAATCAGATTCCATACAGTAAGTAAGAATTAAGATGGCAGCAGCCAGGCACCATCACACTCCAAACACAGGATTAAGTGATGTATGCAACTTGCTTAGGCAGCTGACTGTAACCAGCTTGAAAGTAAACACAGCAGCTTACAAATCCCAATTCCCTCCTTAGCCCAATTCCACCTTCTTTGTCTGGCTTTAAATGGAAATGTTAGGATTACTTCACCTCTCCATTTTTTAAATACGTAGCAGACTGAACTGTATTCAGCAACACTCCTTGCGGGCTCCAGCTGAACTTGTATCTCAGAGGATTGTCAGAGTGCTCTGGAGCTGGTAGGCCACCGCAGAAAGAAGTGTAGGATACAACCTGTCAGAGTTACCCACAGGAAAGAAACGATGAAGAGAAGACAGACCAGGATGCAAACAGAACAGAGCTACCCTGCAGAATCCCCATTAGTTCTTAAACTTTCTATTGATGTTATGTCCCAAATGGGCCAAATTGAATCTACAGTGGACAGGAGAAACCTGAAGAATTTCACTGAGCAACAGTGTCAAGATGTCACACTTAAGGCACCATCCATAAAGGAGAGAAAACCAAAACACACACTGGGGCAAAGCCATCTTAGTTGATGGTCTCACTAATTGGATTAGTTGACACCAAATCCCAAGCATCAGAAAAAGTAAGGTATCCAGAGTCCATTACACATCAGTGACATGCCCCACAACTGGCTGGTGTTAAAGGAACAACTTTACTAATAAAATCTTGGCAGAACTATGCACTACCTGCCAACCTTACCGTAGCACCAACTTCTTTTGCCTTGTCAATACATTCCATCGCCAACATATGGTCAAGACCAGGATCCAAACCCATTTCGCTGATAACTGTAATACCAGCTGCTTCTACGCTAAAAATTACAGAAATGCAGAGCTGTCAGAATATTCACTATTACTGGCCTTCTATTCAGGAAATCTGTCTAACAAAGGCCCAGTGAACTTTCCCCAACACAGTAAATTCTGGGCTCTGTCTGCAGCTTGGGGAAAAAAAAACAGAAGCAGTTGTTAAAACCTGAATGGTGACAATTGTCTAAGAGTCATTGTAGCCTTGGTTTCTCTTACTTTGCTGCAACATCTAGGGGCTGGTGGAAAAAGAAATTTCTACCAGCTATTCCATATCCCACATTCTCCTGGACAGTGCTATAATGTAGGAAGGTGATAATGCAGAGGACAGCACAGAGCTAGTCATGACTGCCTTAGCTCCTGTGGGGGAGAAAGATTGAAAGGCCTACTTTCCCAAATTACAAGCAGTTGGGCTTTCTTTAACAGTTGCCTATGCTCCCAGAGCAGCTCAGTTACCACCACAAACTGAGGTGACTTATTTTATTTTCAAAATCACTTTGTGTTTTGACAAATGAGAAGTGTCTTTTTCTTTTTTTCTTTTTTTTGAGAATGTGATATGACCTCTTGGCATCACAGCAAGAAGGGGAGGAGAGAAAAGCCCCTAAACCTCCCTAATTGTCTGGAACTCTGGTTCTCTACCTGTCCAGCTTTCTCTGTTTTATCTTTTTTAGAGACACAATACGTACAATTCTCATCTCACTGACTTGAATTCACTTCAGAGGTTCCAGTACCATGACCAAGAGGAGCACCTAGATGAAGCTCCATGCCCAAAACAACTTCCAATCACATAAGCAGGGCAACAGAAACACTAGAATAGTTAGAACTGTCACCAATTTGAGACTAATATAGTGGGCCTGTCCAAAAGAAGGTGGCATGAAGGAGTATATGACTGTAGATACAATATGCCAAGAAAGAGTTTTTATTAGGGGAGTGCGAAGGATGACAAAGAAGCTTGCTGTCTTTGGTAGGACAGGACAGCCCAGCTGCTCTGCTTGAATATCAGCCCAGCTCAAACACCCTAACAAGTCTGAGGAGAGAGGGGAAGGCACATTAACATGGAATAAGATGGGGCATGCAGAAGAGTACGTTCCCGTGTTTAGAGCACTACTCTGACCAGACTAGGGTTTGCACTCATTTCTCCATTCTGCCACAGCCTCCACATGCAACTTTGGGGAAAGGTACTTAGTCCTCCGTCACAGAAAGGGAGGGAGAAAGAATGCAGAAAACAGTAATTCACAATAAGCATTGCAGGTGTAACGGACTGCAAAATATTCAGATAATGCACTAAAGAAGGAGCAATACCAGGGAGATGCTAGTCTCATACTTACCTGTCCTGGAGTTCTTTCATAGCTGGTGTTAAGTAACTGGCTGTTACCAAGTTCACTTTGTTGTCAATACATTTCTTAGCAACCAAAGGATGTGCTGAATAAGGCAGCAAACTACAAATGAAGAATTACGCAATATCAAAATCCAATCAGTTACTTACGCTGTCACTGGAAAGACACTCACAAATGGTTTTTGTATGCCTACAGAAGAGCTCAAGTAAATGCAACAGTCATACCTGCCTTGCCCCGAGCAGTTTCATACCTACATAAGTGAAATGCTACCCTCCAATGCTACTCAGAAGAGCATTATTGTATGCGCTCAGAACAGGGCACAGGGCAATAGGGGAATCATTCTTTAGACAGCACCTTTTGTCACACTTCTCTTTATAAAAAACAAACCACTGAACTCTCTTCAAGGCCACCTTCTAAACAGGCATGCTGGAGGTTTAGAAGATGCAAAACTGTAAAACCATCCTTGAGAAAGCTTGCATTACAATGATCTTGCTGAAGTACTTTGTGAAAAGCATGCTCTACCTGGAAAGGAAACAACACTCATGACATCTGTGGCAAAAGGGACAAAATGGCAAGGACTATGAAGTCATTTCCTCCCGTTTCAATACCTGGAAAGAAATCTTTCTTAATGAGATATTTAAGAGAAATGGCCAGGATGTCAGAATTTTGCCTCCTCTTGCAAATATGCAAATTTGATCCGAGGAACACATACATTGGTGGATGCAACTGGCCCCTCACACTAAGGCGGCTGTCCACGTAACTCGTGAATGCTTCTAAAAAGATGCTGCAGTCAAAGCCCCTTTTAAAGTCCTGATGCCTGGCTACCTGAGAAGGCAGTGGCCAGTTACAACTATTTACATACACAAATATGACCCTAGTTCTTGGGCATTAAAAAAAAAAGTTACCATGTTGGACTAGGAGAAAGAAGCAGCATGACTTAGGGTTGAGCCTATCATGTTCTACACAGAATTCTGACCTGATCACAAGGTCATGTTTCTTCACCAAAGAGGACAGCTTTTCCTCGTGCTTAATGACATCCATATGAACTGAAGTAACGTTGCTGTATTTTTTCGTCAGTTGTTCAAGTTGTTCCTTCATGACAGATGCTGTTTTAAAAGTAAAACACATCAACTGTTACCTAAAGATGAAGGTAAGTCCAAAGCACTCCCACATACAATTGTGCTTTACACACACCTCCTTCTTCCCAAAGAGCAACAGTTGCACGGATGTTTTCCTTCACTAACAACTGAAGAGAAATCAGGCATAAAGCACGTTACTTCCCCTAAAGCAGTCAATTTTATTATCAATTGCTAATGTCAAGCCATAGCAGCTATAACTCAAGAACAAAAATCTACAAAGAATACTTAATCTCAGAAATAACAAACCACTCACTGCTAAATTATGTAACATGAACAGAATTGTAACCAATCAGCAACTTTGTGGGTGTACTTTAGCAAAAGTTTTAACTGCAGTTTTCCTATCAGCAGACTAGGTCAACACAAATTATTTATGCAAAACTAGAAGTCTCTTTTCCACTCTATGAAGAAGCGGGTCTAGAACATGAGATAAAGGACTGTTAAACCTATCTTTGTGCAGTAGGATACCCCAGAACCCACCAGCTCACTTGCATCCTGTGCACGTGTCCTCCTGGCATGGTTTTCTACAGCAGCACTGTCTACATTTGCCAGGTAACTGAGCACCCACATGGTGGGAAAACAGATAAACTAAACAGAAAGAAGCACACATTCACACCTAAGTGTTTTTTAGAGAGAGGGAAAAAAAGTCTGCTGAATGAATGCATCTCTTACGCAGAAATGCATCACAAAAGTGTCATTAACTAGTTACAAAAACCCAACACTTTTAGTATAGGCTAGGCAGGGTTGTGATCCACCCCGAAAGCGTACTCCCATGTCTTTAACTCTGACCCCTCATAAAAAGCTGTGGCAAGGTATATTCTAGGTTTAAAAAAACATACATACTGGAGGTTCAGTCTTTGATATCTCAGGTAAACACCTGCCACTCTTTGGTAAGTATCAAAACATACCAAAAAAGAGGTTACAAAGTTTTCAAAGAACAAGTGACCAAACCACTGATGGAAGGATAAAAGCAGGTTCTTTTGGAATCCTTAGAAATACACTATTATACTGGATCTAGAAGCAGATCGATTAAAGAAAGTGTTTGAGGGTGAAGACTACAAATAACAGTCACACAAGAGGAGCGCTTGGATGTGTACATTCAGGCTAGAGAAAAGTTTTAGAGAGAGATCACAAGAAAGTGGCAAGAGCTGTAGTAAACACTTCTATTGATATAGGAGAAGAACTAGAACAATAAACCTACCACGCAAGGTCTGGGGAAAATAAAATAAAGACGACCAGCAGAAAAATGTAACAACAGCTCTGCTATGCCCAGTGAAAAGTATGACTAGCCCATTCAGGCAGACCAGTATTTTTTGGGTAGGTAGAGTATTAGTGGAAAAGCTGTTAGGGATAGGGAGTCAAAAGGATCAGACAAAATAAAAACTTTAAAAGGAGACAAAGAGAACAGAAGTCAGAGTAATGAGTAGGATCTCAGTGACATCCCACATACAGTACTATGAAACCAAGCAGCATTTTTTCTTTTCCTTATTTATTTGGTGGGCAATCACACAATAGGCTTGATCTTCATGCTTTGATTTGGGGGGAACATCATCCCGTGAGTGTAGCAACCCTTACTTAAATGAGTCATGCAGTGGTCTGCTTGGCAGAACAAGGTGTAGGAGAAAACTAGAATGCCAGAAACTCACATCATAGTCCTAGATATATTAAATACTATTGGGATTCATGAGTTCATCAATTTGCTGGAGAAGCACTGCACAACTAGAAAGGTAGGGGAAAAAATAAAAAATAGTTGCTTACCCCAAAAAGAGCCTTTCCTTGCAGGTTTACAACCCCATGTGAAACAGAATAATTAAATAGCATTGAAGCAGGCAGAGGTTTTATTCTTGCTTTGATTTTCACATGGACATATGGAAAAGGCATGTCCAGTGCTTCCCAATTTAATGAAATACTGTGTTGCACTGACTCTTAAGGGAAGATTGCAATGGAAAAAATTGTGTCGTGGTTTAACCGCAGCCAGCAACTAAGCACCACGCAGCCGCTCACTCACTCCCCCCCATTCAGTGGGATGGGGGAGAAAATCGGGAAAAAGAAGTAAAACTCCTGGGTTGAGATAAGAACAGTTTAATAGAACAGAAAAGAAGAAACTAATAATGATAATGATAACACTAATAAAATGACAACAGTAGTAATAAAAGAATTGGAATGTACAAATGATGCGCAGGGCAATAGCTCACCACCTGCCGACTGACACCCAGCTAGTACCCGAGCCGCGATTCCCCGCCCCCACTTCCCAGTTCCTAAACTAGATGGGACGTCCCATGGTATGGAATACACCGTTGGCCAGTGTGGGTCAGGTGCCCTGGTTGTGTCCTGTGCCAACTTCTTGTGCCCTGGCTGGCCACGAGAAGCTGAAAAATCCTTGACTTTAGCCTAAACACTACTGAGCAACAACTGAAAACATCAGTGTTATCAACATTCTTCGCATACTGAACTCAAAACATAGCACTGTACCAGCTACTAGGAAGACAATTAACTCTATCCCAGCTGAAACCAGGACAAATTGTATGCCCAATATGTTTTAAAAGTAAACTGGTTTGGGATTAGCATCATCCTGCTGAAAAACAACCATTTTCAATCAGTGCAACAATTTATCTTGAGGCCTGAAGTATTTTAGGTCACTATGCAGTATATATTTTCTCCTGGTTTTAAAAATGTTCACTTCTCTAACCTGGCCAAATAAATACAGAGGTGAAGTATTCAGTCAGTTTTTGGTGGTAGTAGCTAGTTCTGCAAAAGCACAGACCACTGAAAAGCAAGAAGCTGATTAGAAGGCCAGGAGGGGAAAAAGTCCAAAAAGGAAAATTTGTTTTTCTTTTTTAGGCTGTGCTTGGTTCAAGTGAGACAGGAAAACCTTAACTAGTTTTAAGGTCTTGATGAACATGCAGGTTCAACACAGCTAACTAACGAATTTAGTAAATAAACATGTGCCCAGAAAAGCTTACCCCATCCCTCATTCCACATAGCCATACATTTATAGATAAATCTGGTTAAAAAACTCTGTTTCAGTACATTTTAGCAGAATTCCTATTTAGACCCAAGAATAGCTTAATAGCTTAAAACAAAAACATTTCACAGCATTCACCATTTTTAACAGAACAAAGATACAAACATTAAGCTTTTGCTTAGGCCAAATATGACTAAATGGCCCAGATTCAATCTGACTAGTTTCAATATTTACCTATGGCTTAGTCCTACCAATCCTGCATATGCTACTATTACCACTAAAAGGCAGAAATCCAGTCTCTGCCTGTCTCCACTTGTTCCTTCCTATTATCTTGCTCCTACTGCCACCGACACTTACCATTATAAGCAAAGCAGAACTGAAAAAGAGATCCAGGTTAAAGCAACCAGTATTTACCACATCTGACTAAAAGTGCATTGGTTTCCTGTCCCAGCTCACCATGCTGCCAGCACAATTGGAACACAGCCAGGAGAAAGGAGTGGGCAACAAAGGCAGCAGGTAGGACGCAAGCTTACAGAGATTTAAAAGCATCTGTGCCTCTAATGTAGGGCCTTATTTCCTTATTGCCACAGAGTGATTTTACATACCCTAGTAATCAACTTGTGCTGAGAAAAGAGCTAGGCAAAATCATCTACAAATTCAAACAAAAAAAAGTTGATTACATGAAGGTTTCCCAATTAAGACCTTTGTCATTTGGATTTAAAGTGGTGTAGCCTAACAGTAGGGAACCAAATGGGGCACTGCGATGTGCATTTTATGCTTTCTTCATCTACCTGCCTGCTGTCAAATATTAGACAAGTAACATATTTGTGTGTCTTTCCTTCTGAGCTTTTTTTGTGTGTGCCGTAGAAAACTGCATGCTTTTAAGCTACCCAGATAAGAGGCACCTGCTATGTTTGCTCAGTGCTTGGCAAAACAGATCCTTTCAGTTCACTGGTTTCCCTTACTACTACTGTATTGCAGGTGCTAGATGCAGCCTCCGTACCGATGAGGGGATGGACACTGCTGTAATCCTTCCCCAATCACTGCATCAGGCAGTGCTGATAACAGTAGAGTTCCCCTCTTCTTCCTTGTAAATCTTTTCCTAAGGGTTAAAAGTACTATGGTTATCACCGCAAAGGGTAGCAAAAGCAGCCAAGAATGAAAGTAGCATGAAGGGAAAAAAAAAAAACCAAAGCAGCAACAATAACAACGACAAAAATAAACAGAAATACAACAGTAAGTTTTAAAGGAAACCACTTCCCAGCAAAGTATCTTTCAGGCGATACAGCCTGGGTTTTAAATCTGATATCACAGAATCAGGGTAAAGTCATCATCGAGGGTACAGAAAAGCGTTTCTAAGATGCTCAGCCTGAAATATGCTACAGATAAAACCAAAACAGAGGAATAAACAAGCAGGCATGTGGGGCTGATGGGAAGGTCAGGTTCTGAAGGTTTACCACCACAGTACTGGTTATAACAACAGCAGAGGCTTCACTCATACAGATGTCTATAAAAACAATTTCATCATCTTCTTGAGTGAGTCTGAAAACACAGCCAAACACCAACAAAAGTGACTGACTAGCTACAAAACCAATTCCAAGCCCAAAGCAGGTTAGAAGGACAAATATTTCTAACTTGCCTATAGGTTATACATGCAAACAGTAAACTTTTAATGTGGCTATGTCATTTTCAAATCAATTATATAAACTCCAAGTGCTCAGAAAGCTACAAAATCATTTTCTGCTATGCCTAATGACACCAATTTTCTTTATCTGTTCTCAGAACCAGACCCACTTATGAGAAAGGTTCTGCCATGCTAGCAGGTTTAAATAAGACATAATTTTTCCATAAAAACAAGCAGAGTCTCACATACCAACTGTGATGTCAACGCTGGAATCTCTAGTGAGATATTCAAGTACAGGGCCAGAAACATAGCCAGATCCGAGCAATAAAACCTTCTTCTTATTACCCATCTTCTGCAGCTGAGCGTGTTCCCTAGGAGGTGTTACAGGCAAAATTAAAACCCACACAGAAGAAGAAAACTGTAAGCTGCTAAAGCTAACAGAATAAATATGTTTTAGTAAGTCTACAAACCACAAGCTCTATTCAGACCAAGTCAAGTTCCTGGCTACCTAACCCAAGACTGGGCAACTGCTGTCTAGTACTGCTTCCATTCTTCTGCTGCATAACTTCTAGTTTCTTTTCTCTAACATAAACATGATCAAATCCATCAACATCGCCACTGTTTCTACAACTGCTACTGGATCTTCAAGAAATTTTTCCTCAGTTGTCACAATATTTTTCCCAATGGCCAAATTACTATAACCTGATCACTTGAGGACTGCCAAGCTGTCTATGTCATGCTGGGCTGTCAGAAAGGGATTCCAGGCTCTGCCTTCCTCCCTTTACATCACGGGTAACTGTTGAAGTACACAAAACCATGCTGGTGAAAGCATGTTTCAGTGAAGTTATACTAGGTTCACATTAGGCCATCATATGAACATGATAGTCAATAAAAGTCAAATAAAAGTTAATGCCCAATTAAGAAATCCTGTTTGCAGACAAGAACTCAGATTTGAAAACCATCACAGAGTGTTTCAATGAAGCTTCTACTACATTCCTAAATAAACTTAAGAAGTAGCTCTCCTGTTGACTTTCAACATAAAGTGTATTCACATCAGATTTTGCATTTCTTTTTGCCAACCAGAATAAAGTTCAGCAGTTCAGCAGTTGTTTAAATATGCTTTCATAAATGTATAAATTATAGTAGGAAAACACATTTTGGTTGTTTATAATTATTTTTCCTTTTAGCTTAGATTTGCATTATGTTGTAAAATTAGGACTGTAAAACTGTATGTCTAACATATCATCACCATGCAGATAAAAACTATTTAACAAATAAAAAAAAATTTCTTAAAGCACTTTTTATTGTTGAAGAGAAGGAAGCTGTTCATTGCCCTGTTGTTTCACCTAATTAATGGAGATTGAGGTTTGGCTTTTCTTATCCCATATCCTGAAAACAAATTTCAATAAATAGGTAGGACCTTTGAAGATACAGACTTATGGGAAACTTCATAAGTGTATAAGCAAGTTCCTCAATTTCCCCTTTATCTACTGAGAGTTTACAAAGGCATATACTCCATTGTGGATTATGCCACAGAGAGATTCCTGACCTCTACCTGACAAGCTCATGTCCACTTTGCTTAAAGCTATTGTCCTCAGAAGAGGACTAACCATGTGTCTTCTAAATAATGTTCAGACCTTTTTGGGGCTCCACATGGAATCCATAACTCAATTTTCAGTTGTGTTTTTTCAGTTCAAAAATGGCCATAATAATGAAGGATGGTGTTGGAGCCTGCCAGAGCAATACCTAATAGCATGACAACAAAAGCGGTATTGCATGACCTGAAGCATGGCATGAAGTACCCACATACATTTGGGGGAACAAGGCCTCAAACAATAGCTTTGAAAGACTACTCTGAGTGAAAAGAGTTAAATCAATACCAGATGTATCTGTATCATCTGTCTGAAGCACATTCAAGCCTACTAACTGTGTCTGAGTATTTGTAAAGCTTGAATTACTCTCCAAAATTCCACATGTTCCATCCTCCCTTCCTCCACTTTCTGGTTTGATTAAAATTTTTAACAGTCATTCTTTTCAATTCATTAAATACGAATGGTATGTACCAATGTATCACCTCTCTAATCTATCCAATTTATTACTACAGATTACTGTGCACTTTGACCTTCATCCAAGTTTTACAGATTTGATTTTTTTAAAAAACTTAAATCATGATTTAATCCATTCACAGAAAGCCTCCTAAGCCCATCATATCCTTTCATATGACAAACCCAAGGACCTTCCTCCTACTACTATCAATTCCAATAGAACATCTTCTTCCACAGCTACAGCCTCACGGGCAAGGGAAGAAAAAGAATTCTTCTCCACCCTCTACTTATAGGGAGCAGCAGTGGCATGCAAGAGCTTGGAGCAACAGTGTTGACAAAGGGAAGACTTCCAACATGAAAGCAAGCTGGATTTTGCAATCAAACTTCTTATCCTATTTATTAAAAACTTCTCCAGCGTCTAGAATGAGGTCACACTTGGATCAAACATAGCATGTGTGCTCTAGGACAGGCACAAACACGAGCTGCTAAATGACCCACCAAGAATGGGAACAGAATCTACACAGTCCCAGAAAAGAACATTTCAGATTATACCTATTCTCTACATACAAGTTTAAATAATTCAGTTACGTTTATCAATGAACAAATAACAGTAATACTTAGAGGTCCACACTGTTAATGGGATATGCCATTGCAGCTGTGGATGAGGAACCGGTCGCAGGTATGAAGCAAGTAAAGGTGAAAAGATGGAGATAAGTTCAGTAAATCAAAGTGCTCCTGCATTCTAATGGCACCTAAGACAGTTCAGCTCATACGGTCCAGCTATCTTATGTCTGAAATGATCGTGGACTTCCAAAGGGTATAAGCAATTATTCTAGAGCCCTCAGAAACTAAACTAGACACAGCACAATACTTTGTTAGAGTAATAACACAAGCCACATAATTCCTACAGGCTCTAAACAAGAGCCTAACTCCAGCTAAACCATCACACCTTAAGCAGCAAAATCCCTGCTTTCATTTGCATTATCTCCAAAGTTTGCAAAGTAAAGGAGGGTATTGTTAGCAGGTCTTGCTTTTCTGACAGCTAAGTGAGCAACACCAATGAACAACTAAACATCACAAGCAACACACAGGTCTGCAGAAATATCAAAAATCTACCCACAAAAAAACCCTTGGGAATGAAGTCTCCAGATTCTCAGAGTAGTTCACAAAAGACCATGCAAGCGATTATTAAGAAAGCAAAAATAAAAAATAAAAAAAACCAAACCACCATATCATCATACTGTGTGAGGAATAAGAAAATTTATTACTGAGACAGCCTCTTGAGGTGGTCTACCAAACAGCACACAACAAAAATCACTGTGAGCTGAAGTCTTTGAGAGGCAAACAGCATGTTACTATGGGTGGAAAATGCACCTGTAGTTCATCATGCACAAGTTTATAACCAGAACTCCCAAAGTTCCCAAAGGAAACTGGAGTAGCTTGGCATGCAAAAGCCAACACACTATGTTTTTAGTGCATAGGGCATGCAGTGCTTGTGGTCAGACCAATTTCAACTTTTATATGATGTACAGTGCAGCTGGCATTGACTATGAACATGAAGCCAGAGGTACCCACTTGTCAAATTAACATTTTTCATAGGTAAAACATAGGTGTTTGTTAATAATAGGGAGCAAGGGGAAGGGAAGGGATATTCAGGTTATTTATACTTTTGTTTGCTTAATCCACTCAATGCTACTTCTTTCACGTTACCACTGGCGGGTAACTACTGAGACAGGTTATGGATGAAGTGGTAGCTAAAGCTGTAGCTCCAGGAATATAATGAAAAGTCTGAGAGTCTCACAGAGGCTCCTGAATACATACAGTCACAGAACAATGCTATACAGCACAGCCATACTAGGGGAAACTAGATTCAAGGTATATTAGAGAGCCTTTTCTTTTCAGCCATTCCTTTCAAAGGACTGTATGTTATATCCATTTTAAAAGGGCAAGGAGTAACAGAGTAATACTGGCATGTGGCTGTTTTCTGCCTCTGGTAAAATGATCTTCATAATGTAAGAAAGAGAAGAATGACCACTTTCTCAACTTCAATATAAGTTACTAACAACACATGTTAATGATTCAGGCAATGTCCATGAAGAAAGAAGGAAATCATCAAGTTAGGAGACATTTAGACACAGTGTAATATAGCAATATTCCACCAAAACACAAGAGTAAATAAATGCAAAACGGAAGATAGAATGCAGACAAGTGTTTGGTTTGTTTTTTTAAATTCTGAATTTTAAGAAGCTATACATTACCTGTTCTCCCTCAATTTCTGGATATATTCATACTTAGCTGTCAGTGAGCCATTGGATGCAATCACTGCCTAGAAATACACAAAACAAATTTTGAGGGTTTTTTGTATCTGTGTGTTTCAAAGCAGAGGAAGACAAACAGAGTGCCAAATTGCAAAACTTACATCTCGAACAACAGATGAGTACTTCTGGCTTTCAAGAGGTTCTGAGCCTTCTGATAACAGCTATGGAGATATAAGTTATTTCAAATCAGGTCATTTTATTCCCCATAATTTTTTTCAGAGTAAAACATCAAGATTTTAAGCAACATTTAAATGAATGCAACAATACCAGTATCTTGTAGATCCGAAATTCTCCTGGCCCTGATCAGTGTCATTTGACTTTTATGAAAATACAGGAATTCAAACAGCAGTCTGATTGCAAGTGATTGTTGCGTGCTCCAAGAAAATCAGATTTAGACATCTACTGCAGGGTTCAGGAGCAATGAACTACCTGCCAGAGCCTGTTCCCTGCCCACAAAAGTGTTCTTGACAAATCCCTAAGACATCCAGGTCACTAATGTCTCATTCACATGTTGCTTTTTGAAAGTATTGCCTCAAGACTTAGAAAGCTTTTTTGCTTTTTTTGAAGTACAAAGTCAGTTATGTTCTACAGCAGATTCCTTTTGCACATATACAGGAGACCAGAAAAGCAATAAACAAGCAGACCAAAGTCGAAGTCTTTTACCTTCGTGTTGGACACATAAGACCTTACCATCTCTTCAATATATGGGAAAAGCATATCGCCAAAGTACTCTGTTGCTTCTATAGGAAGCTGTGCTGGCAGATTGTCAATGGAACACATCAGAATCCCAGAGCCTTCAACACTGAAAGAGAGAACACAGCTCTTCTAAACTACTTCTCCTTGGTACCTGAAAAGTACCACCTTTCAGAAGTGTTTTAAATACACGATTTTTCAATATAATGTTTCACTGTACAAATTACAGAGGAAAGCAATAAAAATTAAAGCTTCTCCCACCTGTCATGAATAATATGCTGGTCAGCATCATACATACAAAATGGACTATCAATTGTTGTACACTCCGTCATAAATTCTATGGATCCTCCAGTGTCTGCTGAAATGTCACATATTGCCAGAAGCCTAAAGCCATTAAACAAAAAAGACAAAGGAATAGAGCATTACCCAAATTACTAAGAAACGTAGATATAAAAGATCACAAGTGAACAGGAAATAAACATAAGAAGATCTATCAGACTTGTAGTTTCATTCATCTTAACCAATTTAGAAGTCAACACAACACAAACAATGACATTGAGAAACATAATGGAAATCTGATCCTACTGTAGTCATAAAATTTCCATTCTCATCAACAGGATCCATATTTCATGCGTAACTTCTCAAAGACCAGGAGAATCCACTCATTCATCATTTCTTCTCTGTAATCCATGTGCTGCCAACACCTCCCATTCATTATCCATCTACCAATTCCCCCGAGCTGTCAATGGGCAGTCCTGCACTAGAATAACTTCATCAGCATAAAGGGAAACCTGAAGAAGTGCCTGCCTCCTTTCAGTTCACAGATAGCTGGGGCAGGTGGAGCATTCATTAGGCTAACTCACAATCTCTGGTTCCACTCAAGGTTAACATTTAAATTCTTTTATTTGTCATGTGAGAGAAAGAAAGGTGCCAGAGAGCAGAGAAGAGACAAAGACCTGCTTCCTCACCAGAATACGTTGCCACATCTTCCCCAAACCCATTGCCGTACTAGTCTCCTGGAGAACTATTACACAGGACTATTAGAGAAAGGGTGGCTCCCACCCATGCTGAAAGGAGACTAACCCTGGATTTGTACCCCATGTTACATCCTTAAAGCTATTCAGGGTTATGAAGCATTTCTGCTACCTGGTGCGGAAATCAGTGGTGTTAAGGAACAGTTACTGAACTTGCAGAAGCCAAATGACGGGGTAGGAAGAACTTGGCCAGCAAGCTCTGCTCAGGCATAGAGACTTCTAGCAACAATGGTGCAGTAGGTACACTTCCCAGATGTCGCACTGTTTGTATTGGATGATGCACAAGGATCAATGGCAGAATGACCTTTGCAGAAAGACAGCTGATACCTGTCAATCATTTGTACTGTGATGTTTTCAAAAACTCTAAACTGTAGAAACAAGACTGCAAAGCACAGAAGAACAAAAGCAGAATCAATGGGGCATATGCAACATGCAAGGAGGACGTAAGAAACAGAATCATTTGGTAGATACTGCTGTGAAAGTGCCTAACATTATGACTTAATTATGGCACTACAGAATTGTTACGAGTGAACTGAAGTGTCTTACTTGTGTGGTAACTCAGGACAGCCCCCCGTTGCACCAGCAGCAGATCTAACTGGCACCAGCAGCTTCTGAGCATCTTGTCGACTCAACAAGCGAGGAGTATGTTGTTCCCAGTATATGCCATTAATTAAACAAGTTGTGTAAGGTGCAACCTGCAAAGAAAGTTACAGATGCCTGATGTTCTCATCTAGTGCTTTAAAAAGTTGAAAGCACCTGGTCATGTGTTTTAAATGAATGGTCTCAATCGATGGATATGCAAAGGTGTAGTAACTACCACCGCTCTGTGGAAAACCTTCCATAAAAGAACAGAAGAGATGCTTACATCAGTGTTAAAGCGAGAAGTGTAAAGTTCTGGATGTTTATCGTAGTCCACTGGGTCATATAGTCCATCACGTTTCCTTACAAGATGATGGTGACGACTTAACACTGTCCCATAGACTTTTCTGAGGTCTGAGGTTAAAAAAATAAATAAATAAAATTAGCTGTTATACTTGGACGAAAAGGCTTCCAGTGTTTTCAATCACTTCATTGTCACAGCATACCTCCAGATCTGGAAACTTCCTTTAACTCATGTGGTTCCACAAACTCACATGGGAGGGCATTGAACATTTCTTGAGCACCCTGTAAACCATGAAGTAGGATTCAGAATGAGCAGAGAAGATAGAGTAACACTGCTCATCTGGTGTGTGAAAACAAATGTAAAAAAAGCTATGCACAACTTGACAGTCCTCCCCAGAGAACATCTTCAGAGATGTACAAGCCGTTTCACACATGACCCTGCTTACCCAAAACAAAGCTGCCTGGGCTCTACTTACAAGGAATTTACATCATTCCCCATTACTGCAGTATGCCTGACCCACAATCCAACGCCTGGTTTATATTTCTAATGGCAGAGCTGGGAGGCCTCAACTCAGCCACAATAGATACTTTTGCTGCCAGTCTCAGCAGCAGTTTCTCTTTAGGGAAGACCCCTGGAGCCACTCCTCACCAACCAGGCTGTTCTAAAGGCAAAGAACTTCAAGATGACTTTACCAACAAGCTGTGATCATAGAACACAGGCCTTTCAGACATGCCATCCTTTTGTCCAGAAAGCACACATTCGCATAGGCAGTAATTTCACTTTATAGCTGGAGCCTAGTTAACTGATCTTTGTTGCTAAAACCAGGGGTATGCCTTTGCTCTATGTCACAGAAAATAGCTCTGAAGTCCAGCACTTATAAGCTAAGTCAATGCTATAAAAACAGATATAAAAACTCAGCAAGTATTAAAAAAAATAATTCTTTCCCCCCACACTTTAATGGGGTGATTCAACATACCTTGTGAGCCTAGAGTCAACAGAGGGGAGAGTGGGAGACAAAAATCATGCAGGTGGGAAAGGAGAGAGGAGCAGTAAGACTTAACCCATTTTTCATGGTAAGAAGTTAGCATTGTCAGCCTTGTCAGGCATGATCTCATCTTAAAGGCATTAGTTTAGGGTACTTAAAAATTCTTACTGGGAAAGGAAAACCTGAAGACTAAGCAAACAAAATTAACCCATCAACCCATTTAACCTGATACGCATCATATGCCAAGAAGTTCTATTAAAAATAATATAGCATTTCATCTTGAGGACAGAATTCTTACCTTAGAAACATTACCAGTGCCTGTAAACACAAATGTTAAGGGCCCAACTGACTTTGGCATCAATCCCAGTGAAATTTCATACCCGGCATCCCGTACTGCCTGCACAGCCTGACTGCTATTCCTGTAGTTATGCGCCATCCCAATGTGCTGCAATCAAAGGCACAGAACCATCAAGATATTTTCCATATTCAAATACAGATAATTAGCAGATGCTCAAATGTCATTTTTGCTAAAGAAAAATACATACACATATACTCTTACCATGAAGGGAGTGTGATGTCCCAGGGCTAAAAATCGTAATCCCAATCCATGCAGAATGTTGATCATTCCTATTGTTAAAACAAAAAAAGAAAAATCAGACCATCAGCATTAATTAGGAATATGCAGTTAGAAACTGCAGAGACTGGCTGAAGTCTAAAATCATCCTGGATATTTTTGCCTGTGTTCTAATATTAATACTTTACTTCTAAGGAAAGTCTACATAAAACCAGGGAAGGAGAAATGCTGTAGCAGGCCATGACCTTAAACCTGCTCTTGGCCCACAATATGCATTTCAGCACTATTTAATACTCGGCTATCCTTTCATGAGATGCATCCACATCACCAGATTCCAAAGAAGGAGATAATAAAGAGAGTCTCCTGATGAAAGAGAGTTGAAGTTCAGTAGAAAGGAATGAGAACCATGCCTCACAAAAATCAGTGTAAATGTATAACAGTGACAAACAGATGTTGTTCAAACTCGCAGGATTGACAGCAGCCATTTCTTTCAAAAGCCTATTCAGTTGATCTCTTGATATTTAGTCTGTCTCACATTAGTTGAATAGACAAATGGGACTTCCAGACAACATAAAATAGTAGATTTGCCAGGAATCCACAGGACTATTTGACGTGTAGTCTCGTCAAAAGTAGGGAGCACAAAACAGAATGGAAAAAAGCTCTTAAAAGCAGGAGTTAAAAATGCAGTTAAAAACGCATTGCAAGCCTCAACTTTCAGGAAACGTAGACAACCAGAAGTATTACAAGAAGTTACTTGTTGCAAGCCTGCCTTTACTTTATGCACTATACCTGCTACACCAGCCCACTTTCCAAAGGCCACAACTCGCATTCCTTTATGATCAACCATTTTTTCATAGTCAATCAGTCGAATTTCCTGAAAATACATAGCAAACTGAGTATTAAAATTTTCAGTGAATGCAGTCAGTGGCACCTTGCTCTCCTAGGAACTACCTTTTCATATGTTTTTGTCATTCTTCGTGATAGAGGCTGATGGGCATATATGAGAAAGGCAAGTAATTCATAACAAGATGTAAGTATAAAAATAAAAAAAACTAAAGGTTGCATTGAATTCTTGTTTCAAAGAGTCTTTGCACTGCCCGTGCACTCTTGGCACAGAGCTCCCCAATGGGCCACTCTAGCTGCTGCAGACCCATTCACATCCTCTGCCCAGAGGCTGCTCTTTCTGAGTGAACTGGCTGCCTCAATCTCTAACGACCAACACGCACTCCAGCTTAATAACTTTCCAACAAGCCTTCGTGCTCACACAGCATGAACCTCCCCTTAGCACACGATACTTGCAACTCATCTGCCTTACACACATAAACAGAGTAGCGCTGCAAGCACGAGATCCTCTGAGCAAGAAATACTCAGCTCCAGGAAAGGATACTGAAATCAGTCCTCATTAGCCCTCTACAAATATGTATGCTGAAAGTAACCACACTAGGCAGCAAGCTTTCAATCACACTTCAGCATTAGGTTCAGCTTCCACCCCATGCTAACAGCCAACTGTCTTCACTATGACACAATTTACCTGTCTTAGAATCTCATCCAAAAGGGGCATGTTTGCCTCTTGGGCTTTAATAGTGTGAGAGAAGAAGGCATAGTTCTTTTTAGGGATTAATTTGTCCTCTGGAGGTCTCTTCACACCTAGTATCAGAGAAGCCTCGGAAATATCTTCTTGAATAATGCCACCTGCTTTGACATAATCCTATGAAAGAGAAAAATCAAAGTAAATTTTTCTAGTCTTTTTCATATTCAGATCTCAGCACATAAGCAACTAGAACAGACCTCAAATAGATAATTCTATAAAGCAGAAACAAGTTACTGCATGTGATATGTTCATAAACCTCTTTATCAAATGGGGTATCAAATATCGAACTGAATTTCCATGCTAATATCCTATTATACAAGGCCAAAACATAATTACGTGTTAGTAAAATCCTTCATCTTAAATTCACAGACTACAGAAAGGATATTTTACTAAATTTAAAGTATCTTATAGTATTGCAATTATGAACAATCTTTTGTAATGTGCTGAAATACTTGGAAATAAGTTTAGAGAAATCTGACAAATTAATCTGAAGACTGATGACGTGTGATTTTATAAAATTGTATAAGACTAAGTCCAAGCTGAAGAGCAACTTCTAAAAGAATGTTTTTCCATATCAAAATTTATTTTTGTTCTCCCTTATCTCAAAAACATATTAAAATTCCAGCTTTCAATATCATAGTTGTGTACCTAATGTGATCTGTGCTTTGGTGAAAGCCAGCACTGTGCCTTAATTAAAAGGTGATATGAGCAAGTGATCACTAATTCCCTACTTATGTTTCAATTTTTGTCTGTTGGCTCACATACCTTACAGTAGTGTATTACTGCTGCTACAAGAACTGTAAAAGCTCTCAGTCCTGAAGGTCACAGCATTAAAGAAAAAAAAACCCTCTCTCCTCATTTTACATGAGCAGGAATGGGATTCACCAGATCCCTCCTTTCTCTTTTTTTATTTTTAATATGCTTATTTTTCAAAGTGTTGCCTCCATACAAACAGAAGACAAAACCACCAATGTTAAATGAATTCCCAAGTTTCTACTTCAAAAGCACTGACGACTTCTTCAGAGACGGATGAAAGGGCAAGAAATCAATAAAAATAACTCCAAAAAACCCACCAGTGTGCCAACATTACATTAAAAGTCTAAACAAACTACCCCTTTTTCTCTCCACTAGGACACAATTACTCCTCACTTAACAACAAAGCTAATAATACGTTTTCTCATGTATATCCTTTGAATATTATTTTTCCTGTACTATAGTTAATAACTGAACTACGGTTTTGCTTATCTAACTCCAAATGGGACCTTACCTTTTCATGGATGGCTCTCCGGTTTGACGGCTGCACCAAGACCTTGTATCCCATCTGCGTCAATTCCTTAACATGCTTTGGTGCCAGAGGTGCTCTTCTTTCCCATGCATTAACATCTTCTCTCCTAATTGCCAGCACAGACTTACGATGATACCAACACTTAGCATGATGGAACGCACATCTACCATTTGTGCGACTAAAGGCTCGGAGCATGGTAAAGCCTGATGGCAGCAAAGACAAAGTAGTAAAATAATACATGTATACAAATGCTTCGAACATTTTTTGTGCAAAAGTTCTGGTCTCCTTTAACATCTGCTGTAAAACACAAACCATAAACTTTATACTCTAGTTAAACCCTACTTTCGTGAGACATGACATTTTGTGAGTAATTTCAGCGTACTTTGTTGCATCTCAGTTTGTGGGGTGTCGTTACAGAAACAAATTGTTTGTACTACTGTAAAAGAAGGCTTTTAATGTGTTCAATGTACCAAGTGTTTAATTAGATAGCTTAAAAAGAATGCTGGAAACTTAAAGATACCAATTAAATTCGTTAGCCAGCATAAACTGCAAAGACCAAGCACTTACCAAAGCTTGCACAAGAACAGTAAGAAGTAAAACACACAGAAAGAAAGTAGAACACAGGCTGTAACGTAAGCAGTTGATTAAAAGAGAAAGCCCAATATGTAAAACCAATGCTAAGTATTTTTACATAACTAATTCTTACACAAGCTGAAAATGGAAGATAAAGGACAAGACCTTAACTACTGCTTAGCAATCAGCACATATGTGGCCAGGAGCAACAGGTTTTCTTCCTAATAAAAATTTTATGCAAAGTGGAAACGCTTCATTAGGACAGATTGCCACTGCAGAGGATTATCCCTTTATTTTCTCTCTCCTCGTCTTCACTCCCAGTGAAGCATATATGCCACTGCTTAGCTCTGCTGCGAATGGCAAGGGCTCTGCACGGGTCCAGCACCAAACACCTAGGAGCCTAAGGACTTCAGATATTTCTGTGACTAAAAGATGTGGATCTCAAAGACAGAGACTTCAAAGATGTGAACCTTGGTTCCAAAGCAATTTTAACTGATAATGACATGAATCTCTGTATCCGCATCACTTGGGAAATCTTGTTTGTACTCATGCCTCAACCTTGTAAAGTCTCTACACGCCTAAAGCCTTAAGAGGTCCTGTTTAACTCCAGGCTTGCTTAAACAGAAAAACTAGCACGCGAAGGAAGGCATGAACAGAAGGACACAGTCCTCTACGCTAGCTCCTAGTCTGGTCTTACTACCATTGCTAGATTTGCCCACCAGCAGAAGTTACTGTACAGAGGCTGGAGCTATTTTATGACACTGCTCTTCAGCACACTAAGGGCATCCTCAGACAGCACGTCAGTACCTCTCGAAAACAGAGGAAGCCTTGTCACACAATGTCACCTAACCGTGAGAGCAGTTCACACCGTTGCACTGGACCTCACACCCAGGCCTGCAGCGGAGCAAATTTCCCTCACGCAGAGGAGTCCTACAAGAAGAAAAGTGCCTCTTTCAAGCGGGAGCGAGCTGCCCTGCACTTGCAGCCTGGGAGGGGGAACCAGGGCAGTAAGCAAACACTCCGTGTGACCTCTGGCCCGACAGAAGTTCACGCACATGCCTCCCTGCGTACGCTCCGGCTTAGCCGCAGAGATACCGACATCCCGCCGTAAAGGTGAAAGTCACTTCGCAATTCGAAGCCTGCTGCAGAGCAGGTGAGCCCTCCCCGGGCCACCGGGGCTGCGGGGGCCCTTCCGCACAACTTTGGCTGGCACCGAGACCAAAATCCCGCTGAGCAACACAGCAAAGGCAAAACAACCCAACAAACCAAGCAGAACCAGCGGCAGCGATCTGAACGGGGCCCTGTTTCTGGGCCGAGCTGAATCCACTCGCACGGGCAACCTGCGCCTCCGCCTCAGACCCAGCTCAGCCCGGCGCTGCCCGCGCGTTTCGCCCCCCTCTGAACGAGGAGAGGCGACGCGCAGAAAGGGAAAAAAAACCGGACCCCACTGAGGGAGGCAGGGAGCCGCCGGCTGGCAGGGGCAGAAGCGCCGCGACCGGGCGGCGCCGGCGGCGGGAGGCCGGGACGGAGCGGAGCGGAGCGGAGCGGGGCGGGGCGGCCGCCTTGCCGGCGGCGCTGCCCGGGCGGAGGGCAGCAGGCCGCGCTCGCTGCCCCGCCGCGGGGAGCGCCGTGCCCCGCCGCCGGACGGCGCGGCGGGCAGCGCCGAACCTACCTCAGGGCGAGCGCGGCAGCGGGGCAGAGCGCGGCCGCTCGGCTGGGCTGGGCTGGGCTGGGCTCGGCTCCCTCCTGCGGCCAACGTCCGGCGCGCCGCCGACGCCCAGGGCGGCAGCCAACCGCCAGCCGCCCTCCGGGTACGCCCTTCGCTGCCCGCCAATGGCGAGGCGCCCTGGCCGCGGCGTCACGGCGCCCGCCGGCACGCCCCCCTCAACGCCCCCGGTTCCTGGAAGGCCCCGCGGCCCCCTCCCCCTTCCTCCCCCCCTCCCCCCCCCGCGGCCTGAGCAGCGCCCTGCGCCGCGGGGGGAGCCCCGCCGGCCCCACGCGAGGCCCCGCGGGGTCCCCAACCGTCCCGTGTCCTCCCCCAGCGCGACACGGCCCTGTCCGCCCCGCGGTGCGTTTTGCTGCTGCGCCTCGGCGCGAACGGCGGGCGTACGTGCTGTCACGGCGGTCCTGTGGGGTGTCTTTGACCGATTATGTCCGATTTAAAACCGGTACGCGATGGCCTACGTGAGGCGTTGCCGATCTTCAGCTGGAGCTCAGTCCTTGAGTTGGGGCCTTTTTGAGGGGCCTCGACTGCTAGGTTGCCTTATCGCAAATAATAACGTGATGCCGTAGCCATAAATCGTGAAAATTGTGAGGCGTGTGAAACCAAAGCCAAAGCAGCGTCACGCACGGGGTTCGTGGGGTGAAGAAGAGCTCTCCCGTCAGAGAAAGGCAGGCTGCGCCCTGCGGAAAGCACACCTCCGCGAGTCTCCAGAGGATAGAGCTCGTTGCTGTTACCAGTCTCTGTTAGTAGGTGTGAGGACAGAGCGTGAGAAGGTGAAGCATCACGGCTGCACTCAGCAGAAGCCACAAGGACTAAAGGGCCTGAGGAGAATTTGTCCTCATCCCACTTCGCCACAGCGAGGTCTCTCGGAGACAAGGGAGAAGTTGGGGCCATGGCGCAGCCTCCTTCACCTGGACTAGCCACTACTACTTGACTTCTTCTGAAGAGAGTTAAATTTTGACAGTGCAGCCACAACATGGCTTCAGAGGTACCTCTCCATAGATTATTTTCTCCTTATAGTTTTCTTACTTTTCTTTAAAACATGCCCTTTTTTCATGCCTTAACTTTTCCCTCTTCTCCTCCTGCTTCTGAAAGGCAGCATTCGACTGACTGATAAACCGTGGCTTCAGTTCCTTGGTTTAGATCCAAGTATTTTCCTAATTCACCAGGGCAGGACAGGAGAGCTGGAAAACAGCAGCAAGGCTTGACCTGCGCTTCAGGTTTGCTACTGTAATACAAATTATATGGGGAGGTGAGCGTTAGGGAATGAGACCCAGAATGGATCAGCAGAGATTTGGGGGGTGAAAGGAGGTAAGGACTGAAGGGGAAGATCTGGGTTGTGTGCTTTCAGAGACTGGAAGTGAACATAAGGGGGTGAGACCTGGAATGGATCAGCAGAGGTTTTGAGGGTTTAAGGCCTCAGCAGAGCAAACAGAATCAGTGATGTTTAGGGATACTCTATGAGTACAGTCTTTCTCTCGGCTCACTAACTCCCACTCTTCCCTGTCGAATCTCAATGTCCAGAACCTTCTACAATCTGCCTCACCTTCCTGCAGGATTTTCATCCCTTTCCTTTCTTTGCTGGAGAAGAAAGTTACCTCCGCCAACTAATGCCTGGACCTTTCTTTTCCCTGTCTCTCTGAGGTATGAGGTCTACAGCACACCCAGCCCTGCAGAAGTTCCTGTCCATCCTTCCGCTCTTCTTGGGATGAGGTCCATTGCAGTAGATAGGGGCTGGGTCCATAGGTGGGAAGAAGTGGTGGGGGAGAGCTGGCTAGAAGGACTTGAAGAGCACTGGATTTTGGAATCCTTCTGCCATGAGAACAAGGGCGGTAACTGCTCTTGGTTTCTGACCAAATAGAAGTAAATTAAAAAGCTATAACAACAACAACAACAACGACAACTTTCTGGATCAGAAGACAGATTGTCGCGATACAGCCTGTCAACGTACCATGGATTGCAAACTGCCCCCTTGCTTGGGGTCAGAGGAGGAAACCATACCTCTCAACCGCCCTGCAGAGATCAGCTTGGGCAGGAAGCTAAGGCTCCAAAACCAGCTCCTACATATAACATTATTAAAATGTATGAATCAGTTTCATCTGAATATTGAGGACCAAAAAGGATTGGGATAGATCTGTCTGTCAAGCAGTAAGAGACATGAAGAGTCTTATGTTCCCTTTGGGCCCAAGAAACTGTGAGGCACAACAAGCTTTTTGCTTGGCCCCAAAGACTTCAGGAAATACTGCTGTTGCACAAGGGCATTGTGTATATGCCCCCAGTGTCTAATTTCCACTTCATGGGCTTAATAAAGCACATATAGTTCTATAACTTACATGTGTAGAGCATAAATATATCCATGCCTTCTAGAAATTGTATCTTTTTTTCCTGTTTTATTGATAAAATTTGCCAAAACTGCTTCATTGGAGGCAAATTTGGTTGTACCCCAGAAAGTGTAAACTAAATAGAAAATTAGAATAATTATGCCATTCTTCAGTCCGTGCACTCAGTGACTCTAAACTACTCATAAAGAACTGTTTTTTCAGAGGGGGTTTTTTTTTCATTTTATGATTAAATGCAAATATGGACTTTGGCAAGAACAGAATTCTTGGTATGTGCAAAGTTGATTCTTGAGAATCAACTCATTCACAAAACTCAACTGAAATATGACCATTGTTCTTGCAAAAGCATGTAATTATTTAGTGGTTGTAGAATTTAATTCAGCCGTGACAATGAGAAAGATGCAATACTGATGGTGCCTCATAATTTTGTGTCATTTCATCATATTGATTACTTCATAGTGTAAACTAGTAGAAAGTACATGGCTGAATCCATCATTATACCCCTGCACAGCCTGTCTTTGATTAAATTAATGAAAGTATTTTAGGAGCTGCTTTGTTTGTTGAATGAATTCGGAACCAAACCATGATGAATTTATTGCAGTAAGTAGACCTCAGCAAATCTACTTGAAGGAGGGCATTTATAATTATTTTCTAAGTTTTCAAAATTTTTGGAAGGTCTTTCTTTGAATAAGATGTTATCTCAAGACTGTCTACAATAGTTTCTTATAGGTTTAGTGTCGAATTATGTCTCAGCACTCACTTGGTCCAACTTTTGCAGACAGGAATCTAAACCCAGAGAAATGAAGGATGAGACTCCCAACATGCTCTGTTTTGCACTGGAATTCCCAGGCCTGAGGAAATGCATGGAGAAAGGTACTTACAGAAACTGAGCAGGGACCATCCTGGCAACACAGCAGAGCATCCCAGGAGAAGGAACTGTGCCTGAACCTAATGCTGCTCAGAAAGGAGCTGACCTCTTTTGCCAAGAGCTGTCAGCTGTGAACTCCCCCAGGAGTTTGGCACTTTTTCCAGGCCACGTCTGGCTTTCCAATAGAAATGTTACACAGATAACACTCCCTTGTCTCCCATGCTCCAGTTTGGCCACTAGCCAAATGCTTAGAGCCTTCTACTAGAAAGTTGAGGGCTATTTTCAAAGTTGCAGTGTCATTCAAAACAGAGTTCAAAGCATGTGTCTGTAGCATAAGCAACTAGAAAATTGAGGTTTCTAAAGTGAGCCTCTTTCAGCTTTTTACCTTGGAAGATACTCTGTGTAAATGACTACTTATAACTGAAGGGTCTTATATCTGAGTCGCCACTGAATGCCCTAACTAGTGTGCTGGGAATGAAAAACTTTTTACAAGTTTCCACTGTCCTTTCTGGGGGCCGTGGTATGTTCTAGACACCTACTGGATTGGGTCCTGTAGATGAGAAGGGTAGGCTGATTCCTAATTTGAGAGTGTTGCTTGGATATAAGCAGGAATGAAGCTCCAGTCAGCTCTGCAGACACAGAACTGGATTTTAAAAAACAGTGGGTAAAACCTTTTTTTTAACATCAAGGCATTTCACTTTCAAAACATTTCTGCTTGAAAGAACTTTTTATTTTGAGATTCCTTCATGTGTATATAAAAGGACTTCACTTTTAGCTAAAAATCTATATACGCCACTTCACTTGGGGTCAAAGTATTCTTTCTATAGTTTGAAATTATTGGGGTTTATACATTTTAGTTTACTGATTCTTTTAGAATGTTCTTCTAGGGAAATGAAGTTCCAGGCTGGGCCAAAACAGTCAGCAAACCAATGATCCATCCACCTCTATTCTCAGAGAGATACTTGGTGTCTCTGGCTGTATCCAGCAGCAGAACTTTAAGTGCAAGCAGGAGGAGCAGAGCAAGTAAGGACATGAATGAGATACTCTGCCAAAATGCCTATCGGACAGTTGGTTTCTGCTACAGATTTGCCATCTTTCTGAAGGGAAATTGAGAATTTTATCAGCACAATTTAAGTCTCTTCCTGCATCTAAAACAGACCAGGTGAACTGCACTCTGAAAAGTGCCTACTGTGCTGCATAGAGAAAAAGGCAGCCTAAGTAATGAGTGTGGGCTCATGCTGTGACATTATAAAGCCAGGTCAGATGAATCCCACCTGCACTGTACTGTGTTCCAGACAGGGAAGGCAGAATTGCTTAAAAAGAATAAAACAAATCTGGAATTCAGGTCTTACAAAACATGCTAGTATGGAATTGGAGCTGTTTTCTGTAACAAATAGCTCCTGTTTGGGGTGGACCGTGATTCCATCTGTCTGACAATCCCTGATTATAAGGTCTAATTCTTACCCAGCTGGAACGCTTTTTACCCAGCACTGTGGGGGGAGTGCTGACTTCCATTACGGTAACAATAAACTCCCAGAGCACCTAAAGAGAGGTGGACTTCATAGATTTTATTCTTAGACTATCAAGGATAAATCTTGAATCTATTGAAGTAAATTAAAAACTCACGCCAACTTCTGCTGGGCTAGGGTTTCTCCCTAGGTCTCAAATGAACAGGGGAATTGGCATCCTGAAGAGATTTTTGCAGACTGTGTATCTACCTGTCAAACTCTGTTTCTTGTTTAATTCTGATTTTATACTGGAGAGATCAAGAAGCTCCAAGAAGCTTTCAGGCTTTCAGTCAGAATGAGGCTATTGAAAAACATGACCTTTTATTCAAAAGCCACTACCTGCAGTGGCTGTTGACTGCCACTGTGAATTCTGACCTCACAGCAGAGTACTCGACATCACTGAACAGCACAGTGTTGTGTTCCCTACAATCATGTAGCGAATATATTTACATTCCTATTGCCCAGTAGGGGAAATAGCCATCTCTCAGGGCTTACAGCACCCCCAGAGAAAGACCTTCTACTTTTAGTACCACCTGAGGCACGGGGTATATCTGTTCACATTTGTACACACTAGAATTCACAGTAGTATCATATACGTCCATGTTCACCATAAAACTTGCTAGCTTTGCATTTGCAGTGGATACTCAGACTGCTGCGTCAAATTGAGATGCACTTTTAAGTCATTCTCATCATTCCCAAGACCCCACATAAGTATTTTAAAATTGCTCTGAAATAAACCTAAAGACAGAAAATTACAGCCTGAGATACCAAATTAGTGAATTGACTCATTAGAAGACAAATACTAGGTTCATTGCAAGAAACAGCAGCAGCTCAGCTAAAATAATCTGTCTGAAATATACTTCCATAAGAATCTTCATTGAGTCTATTAATTAGACTTACCGATGTTCACGCTAGTAGGGCTTTCAAGTCAATAACAATCTACCACTAAGTATGGATCCATAGTGTGAATAAAATCAAAACCGGAGCCTTCTTTTGAGAGAATTGGGGTTTAGTGCTTAAAGAGTCCATTAAAGCAATTATGCCATAGCTGCATTAAAAGTGCAACCTTGCTTCTGAGGATCCTTCAGCAAATAATGGTTGTCCCTGCCATAGCTCCTCCAGCGGCGGTTTGTGTCTGTCAGAAAGTGCTGACCTTCTTCTAAAAAAATCATAAAACCCAACAGCTTTTTGCATTTCTCTAGCGCTAATGTCTTTATCAATTTGGCAGTAGGAGAATGTGTATTATTCACATTTTAAAGCTGGGAAAAATGACAGAAAAATTATGGTTCAACCCACAATTCACATTCAGATCAGTGTAAGAACAGAAGTTCAGGACTTGACTAATGTTTTTTTTGCAAGAGTTCTTGATTCTTTATGGGCCTTTAAAATCAGAGATTTAAAAGTTCTTTCAACAAAACCATGAAAATAGTAGGTATATAGTGTATAGTGACACGTTCTAGACCGGCACAACTATCTCTATAGCCATGTAGTAAAACAGAAGTGAGCTGGCTGAAAAAAAAGCTATTTTTTAAATGAGGATACTTTTCATTCTCCGTTACAACTCAGCAGGCTCAAACAACTGAAGGTGTGTGCAGGCACGGGAGTAAAGTGGGACAGGGATGGGAGGAGGGAAGGATGATGTCTGTTTAAGCCACGATTGCCGATGAAAAAAAAATGCACATTACACTATTGCCTTAATGTGCTGGGGTGCAGCTTCCATTGAGAAGTACATGTTGGAGCAGGTCCTGAAGCACAGGATGTAACCAAAATTTTAGAACCAAGAATAACAACCAGCTGTCCCAATCTAGGTCCCCAGTGTGCTCCTGCGTGTCATCAGGGTGAAAGTACACCCAAGGGTCAGCCTTCAAATGACATGTGATTTCTGGGTGTCATAATAAGGCAATTGTGGAACATCTTTGGAAAAGATTAGTCAAAACATTTCTTCGAAGGCACTTCTACTTTGACCCAATTTGTGTGCATACTGAAATGCAGAAATTACTCTTTAAATCTGGTTTTCACTTCTGTTCAGTGGTTCAGCTGTAAACTAGACTATGGTTAAATTAGAAGGGAAATGCTTATATCACCAGAAGCTATGGGTAAAAATCAGGACATAATCTAATGAGTCTTTTGCATTCCTAATTTCTGTGGTACACTAAAAAAGAAAAACCAACGATGCAAGTGAATGAAAAGAGGCATATCATGAATGATCACACTTCCATTGTTTCCTTTGTCTAGTAAGAAAAATACCAAGGTGCAGAAAAAGTTTACCTGTTTGATTATACATACAAATAAAAACAGTTCAATTGTCAGCCTGTGTGTAGTGAAGCTAGTATTGACCTCAGAGCTATATAAATAAAATGTGCAAATTGCTTTATACAATATGTCCCTGTGTAATAAATGGATCTCACTGGTTATGGTTTATCATGACAGCCCATCAAAATGTAAGGTTGTATCATATATAAATGACTGGGTTTATTTTCGCTAGTCTATAATGTTATTGGAAAATGGAGATGAGGATCCGGCTGCCACCAGATTTTCCCATATTCTGATCAAAATTCTTCTTTGAGACTAAAAGCAGTTAAAATTGAACGTACTGAGATTACCCATTACACGTAATGGAGATTACCTTCATCTCTGCAAAGGAAGAGGCCACTTGGACACTTCCCCTCAGTTTTGGAGTTGCAGCTTCCCTCTAGCACGAGAAGCGCAACTGCATTTTGGCCTATACAAGGAAATTTCTTTATGGTTGTTTAAAGTCAAAACTGATTCTCTAAACATAACATGCAGTTTGTTCATGCAAAGGTGCATAGCAAGCACAGAGAGGTTACAAATATCCACGTCTAATTAAACTTTTTTCCCCAAGTTTTACCAGCCTCTATGCAGACAGCTGCTTACATCTCTAGCAGGGAGACCAAACCTCTGATGATGATTCTCTTCTGGTAAAAATGTCACCTCCAGCATCTGAAACCTGACGCTGTCTGCTGGAGAGGTAAATACCAAGTTATGTCCTTTTGATCCTCAGCTCTGGCGTTGTGAAGGAGGAATGAGAAAACAAACTTGCTGTGCAGGATGTAAATGTCTTATTTGCCATTTCACAATTAATGATTCTATTATTAGTGCTTCTTTAAGAAGTGAGACCTTTGCTATCTGTTTTTCCTCTGAGGTCCCTAACAGCTCTGCTAACTCTGTAGAGTCCAGTAGAATCAAACTGCTATGAGGAAGAAGATCTGATAGTCCCAAAAGTAATGAAGTGTCATCCTTATTCTTACCTTTCCCTCCTGTTTATGAAAAGAACCCAATGCGTAAAGGAAGTGCAGGGAGTTTTAACCCCTCTGTCCTGGGCAGAGCATAATTGCAACACTTTTACTGGAATCACCTTCCTGATAGAATTATGGAGGACAAAACTCCACTCTAGCATCATTATAACTACTTCACTCTTCTGTACCAGCTCAAAATCTTTAAAGGTTTTGAGCACTTTCCAGCATGAGCCACATGCTGCTTCTGTGACTGGATGAAAGTACATTCATGTATGCCATGGCAATTTCTACATCCCCTCTGAGACAGAGTCAGAGGAGCTAGCTAGAACTTCTTTGAATCCACAAGATGAAACCAGGAATTCAGAAAGTCCTTCAGAACAGTGGAATATTGCTTGAAGCCTGCCTGCAAGTCCATCTTTGCACCTTCGTAAGATCAGATGTAGAAAAATGCATGCATTTTGCCCAGTTGCAAGTCTGTCAGTGTCTCATCTGTTCTACCAGGGGCAACTCTGGTAGCCCTGCACTTTCTACAGATAGGCAGAACAATGCAGCTCCACCTTTCCTCGGCACCACTGCCCTCACAAAAAGTGTTGAAGATATCTGGTGTGTCATTGCCCTGCATAGCAAGATGTATTGCAGCTGGCTGCCTTTTGTTGAGTGCTGGGAATTGGCCAATTTGCTTGCCCTGTTTCTGTTGCTATATCTATAAAACTAAAGCCTTACCCAGACAGGTACACAATGAAACTGCCTACATCCAGCATGACCAAAATTGCCTTCTCTAGAGTCAGTGCTTCTGCTTTTAAAAAAAGCTAGTGGATGGAGATTTGAGTCATATGTACATACTGGACTGGAAGGTGATCTTCAGGAAGCTGAGTATTTCTCTGCCCTTGGCTTGTTCAAGAGATTAGCAGCATGAAAGCCATCCAAAGAGTTTGCCTGACATTTGTGTCACCAGATTAACTAGGACACTCTCTCTCCAGCCTTCCCCCATCACATAGTTAGGACCATGCTGCATTTTCATCTACCTTTTACCCCTTGGTCTTAATTTCCGTTTTGTTGCTTTGTTCCAATCATCAATTCTTCTCTTTCAGTTTCAGCCACTTAGAGTAACAGATTTTCTGACTCAAGCAAGAGGGGGGTGGGTGCCAGGTTGGGGGTTAGTTTAGAGCAAATTCTCAAAGATAGGGCCAGCTAATATGTTCCACCAGCTTACTACTACAGTTGCTTTCAATATCTTCCTTCTCTGATACCACTGGCTAGTGCATCTCCTGCCTACTACTTCTTCTCATCAACAAGCTTTGGTCTTTGTCCTGATCTAGTGTGATCCCCTGCTTGCTCATCTCGATACAGCAGAACGATTACTTGAACCTTGGTTAGATTTTTTTTTAGTCTAGCCTCTGTTTCTTCACATCTACACAGACTGTATCTCATAATTTGCCTTTTCTGTGTCCTCTGAGATATCCCCAATTGTCTTTGCTGGTTTGGGCAGTACTTCCTTTTCACTGAAACTCTTTCTTCTCAAGCCTGGTGTCCCCGGCTTACAACATCTGAAGTGCGAGTTTCATGTGAGATGACACACAGATACACACTCACAGACATGCACACACACTCCCTCTCAAGTTTACAGCTCAGGGAGCAGGACTGGCTTCCCAATTAATAGCTCCTCCATTATTCCCTAAAGGCTCTTAGTATTTTTCCCTGGTGAGATCTTATCCCTGGCATTGTTGTGTTTCCTCCTTGCTCTGCCTTACATTCTACTTTTATTTAGCAGAGAGGTGTTTTCAAGCTGAGGTAGATACCAACATAAATTAATAAATAAATAAATCATACTAATCTCATCTTCTTTCTTCACAATGTGAGCTTTCCACCCCAAAATTTGTTAGCTGATGAAGCCTGGACTGAAATCTTTTTTTCCCCTGTTCTTCTCCAAAATAGGGAGTGTTCTTACCTGATTGTTAACTGTAAACTGTGGTACATTAGGGTAAGAGCCTGAATAGCCTTGTAGGGGGGATGAAGCCTGCTTTGCTTTTCCACCCATGTAGCTATGGCGATTCCTTTCACTCCACCATCTGGAAGAGTGCAGTGCAAATGAAAAACAGCTCTCCAGAGAGGGAATATGAGGGCCATGAACAGGACCTAGACTAAAAAAATCTAATGCCATGAAGATTTTCCCATCTTTTTAAGCGCCCTGTTTTGCTGTGTGAATTTTATGACCTGGTTCCTTTTGCCTTGCAGCTGATTCCACCTGCCCAGGAATCTGCCCAGTTGCCTGATACATAAAATGCTTGTTTTGGCCTACCCTTTAAAAAATACTTTTGTACCCAATAAATACCTTATAAAACATCATACCATTAAAAAAGGCACATCATCTTTCTATGTGATTCCAATATTTAGATTTTTAAATCTGATATGTTTAAAAACATTATAGGAAAAATTATAGACCCACTACCTAAGTAAATGTGAACACATTTATATGCACATAAACACACACATACAAACGTGTGTATGCATACTCTTACTCTACATCTTCATCTTCTTCAGGAAAGCATTTAAAATACATCCAGCACACACATTTGGAGAATAAAAAATGTGCTGAAAACTAGTGTGCCACATAAACTGTTCAGTAAAAGGATTAAAAGCTTCATATTGCGTTTATGAAATCAAATCTTTGTGTCTCTGCTCTGTGCATCCCATATCATAAGATAATGAATAGTTCCATAGCAACAAAAGTCTACCACTAAACCACTACCTTGATTTCAATTCTTGAACAGAACACAAAAACCAGAAATATCAGCCCTAAACTTGAGATAAGAGCAATGATTTAAATAGGCTGGTTCAGAGTATCTCTTTAATCAGAAAATTAAAATGTTTATCCTTTTGTCATTGAAAAGAAGGACATTGGAATGAATCAAATAAGGCTGCCTTTGAGTTCACAAATTAAATATGTTTACACAATTATAAAGTCTTTGAGCCACCTCAGCAATTTTTAGTGATTGGGGTATTGCTTTAACATTCATGTAGAATTCAAATTACTAATGGCTCTGACACTATTCAGGAAAATACAAGAAAGGGTCCACCTATTAGGGAGATCAAGACGGAGAACAGCAGCATGTATTAACTGACTTAAAAGCAAATGGTTTTGCTACTAAAAGAGATTCTAATAAACCATCAAAATCAAGGCACAGGATGCAACTGCATTTGTTAGTGGCCAATAACAAACTAAGGAAAATTCTCATTCAAAGTGATTATAGAACCATTTTCTCTCTCTCAAATATTAGAAACCAAACCACATTTCCAAAGAATTAAATAACAAACTCCCCGTTCCTTTTAACAAAAGTATGCTGTTCTGATGTGAGGTCTTGCAGTTTACATATTAGCTTCCATATGCATGAAAACCAGCTACATGCTTTCCTCACAGCAATATTCCTGGAGACTTCAGACGGTAAGACACTGAAAGCAAAGATATATGATAAACACATAGTTCAATACTTCATATGAGATCCTTGAAGCATTTGGCCATGTCCTATCTGTTCTTTTTCCTAAAACACCCACATATGTATTATAGTTAGTCTCTCCTCCAGATACACTTGAAAATGCTTAAGTAAATTAGTATTTCAAGTATAGTTATACTATTACCTTGAGATCCAAGGGGCCCAATTCTCAGTTATATTTATACCCTTTTAATGACTTTGCAATGTAGTGGGCTTCTAAAATGCTTCAAATGCATATAAACAGCCCCTCTGAGAGTAACCTTTGTCTAAGGAGTCTCTTCTTCAGGTACAACAGTGGCACAGGGCTCCAGAGCATCCCTCTTCCCAGAGCCCTGTGCCAGGAGACAGAGCAGGAGTGTGCCAGCAGCGTATTCGGCATTTGGTGATCTAGAACTCTGCTCTGGTTTCCAGACCTCGTGCAGAGTGCCTTCTGAATTTACAGCATCCTTATCGATCGCTGAGAAAAAAAAGCAGGAGTCAAACCTTATGGTGACAAAAGTATCAGTGATACTTTATTCACAAGTCGGAGCTTTCGTTATGTGCCTGAGGGGATGAAAACATGGCAACAACACGCTAGAGTTTGTCATACCTTCCCAGCTTTTGTCCAGAGCAGAGCATAAAATAATATTTTGGTCTAAATCTGACTGAATATTATAATGCTCTAGGAGACTACTCTGCCAGAGATGCCAAACCATTAAGAGAATTTTTTTATAAATAGATACATATGTGTGTATATAGTGTGTGTGTGCATGCGTGTATGTATATACAGAGAGACCATCTTCTGAATTTAGTTAAAATAATACAATCTACCAATTTTGCTTTCCTAGAAGAAAATGCGGTAGTTAGTCACAGAATCATAGAATCATTTAGGTTGGAAAAGACCCTTAAGATCATCAAGTCCAACCATTACAAATCATTATACTTTATATGTGATAACTGATGGCACAAGTGATCTCCCTGAATATAACAGAAATGACATATTTTGGTGTAATAAGAGTTCAAGAATTAAAAAAATAATAATTAGAAGTGACCAAAGTGAAGGGTTTTTCCAATATTTCACTTAACAAAAGAGTTCAAAGATTTTGATCATTCAGTTCAAACTGAAGAATCTTGGTTCAGCAAACAGGAAACTTCTTTTATTTTGAATTATTATTAACATTCCAAAATAAAATTACTTCAGTTTATAAAGAAAATTTTTAAAAATACTAAATATCTAAATGTTTGTTTTTAAAACATTTGGGATAGCCACAGAAAAACTCAGTAAAAATAACATGAAGTCCTGAGTTATTTAGGTTAATCCAGATGTTCTGATATTGAAAAAGAAGCCTCCAGAGGGCGGGAAATGTATTTTTTAAGTGGCACAGGTCTCTGAAACCCGTGACTATTCTTTCTGTTGAGCTGAAGTTTATCGCGTGCAATTCCTCCCTAACATAAAGCCGAGGGATGTGATGGACGTTCAGTGAACAAGCAGCTTAGGCAGTGTCAAGCGTTGCCTATCTCCAAGTGCCATTACGCTCTGCTAGTTCCAGTGTGAAAGCAGCGTACTTCCAGAACAGAGGGGAAACACTAAAGGGCTTCTTGGACCGCTGCAAGGGGACTTGCCAGAGCAAGTTTCCCTCCTCTCAGGTGATCCTGCGTTAAAAAAAAAAAAACATTCGCCATGAGAAATTTAGAAATGCAAAGGAATCTGACTTTTAGTCCCTGAACATTGGAACGAATTCAACACCTAGCATTGACTGCTGGCTGGCTCCGCGGAGGAGGGACCGCTGTGCTCTGGAACAGGGATCTGGCAATAGGCAACATTCCTGCTGGGAGAACACTGCCACATCGACAGCAGGGAAATCACAAAACCGGAGAGGAGCAGTCTTTAATGACAGCCATAAATGCGATTTGTAAAAAAAAAAAAAAAAAAAAAAAAAAAAAAGAGATTTTTGCTGTGTGTAAGAGGGAAGGACGTTAGTTCCTAAAACGTGAGAACAGGTGGGATTTTTTGCCAATTTTAGACCAGGTTATAATGTGTACGATGGGGAAAACATTTCCACTGCAACAGTTTAAAGTGCTGGTATATCTAATGAAATCCGTGCACTGCCACTTTGCCAGCTCTTCTCAGCAATACAGAATATGTCCGCTTGATGGCACCAAATTTTTTTTTTTTAAACCTCCACTCAATTCTCTAACAAAAGAGACGCTGAATTCCGATGAGATAATCAGGAAAAAACCATACTTTTTTCTGACCACATTTCTTTTCTTAAAAATCTGAAGTTGTTTATAAGAAACACAGTGAATTTGTGACAGCGGCTTTGTCTCTTCTATTTGACCATGACCATGTAGTCATTCGAACTGCCTATTTTTTTCCCCACTGCTTAGAGAGTTATCTCCTTTCAGTGAAGTAAAGGTTGTGTTATCATGTTGTTATAAGAGTCAACTCCTGCATGTGGATGAATCATGCATTTTAAGATAAATTTTGGTTCTAGCCCCATCCTTGGAACTCATCATGCATTTGCTTGTTTTAAAAATGGAAGGCACCCACACAGATCATAGCAAAATAACAGGCAATTTTTTAAGGGCTGAGTATCAGTTTTGACTCTTACCCTAAATTACCTGTTGCTTGTTAGTAGTAATTACTGCCTAGTAATTCTCCAATAGCCTTAACTATTTTAAAAATAACTTTTAAACCTTGCTTGTCTGTTTCATTTAGGCATTAAAAGTGTAAACAAGCAAAACTGTAGTTTAAAGAATTGCCCAGTTCTTGGAGATTTCCCAAGCTTTAGACAGTGGTCAGCATCATGTACAATGTACGAGATAATAATAGATCACGTACTGGATAATAGTAGATTACAGTAAACATCCATTTATTGTTTCTCATCTCCTCTTTCAGCAATAAGCCGGGTGAGGCAGGGCCGAGCCCTGGGTCTGTGCGGTACCTGCATGGGGGAGGGCGGATGACCCGGTTCATGACTAAGCCTCCCAGATACTTCAGTCAAACAAATGATGCCCAGAGCCATCTGTTGAGGTTCTACAACTGCAAACTAGCATTTTAGCCGTGTGTAATGAGATCTGTCATGCTTCTGTCCGCAAAGCAGAGAATGCAGTGCAGCATTGGGAATTGGCGTACCAGTTAAGGGTTTTCAAGGCAAAAGGTAATACCAGAAGTTTTCTGCCACAGACTGTATTTTTGTCTGGGCATTGTAGGAGTAGACTCTGCAATGCGTGCTCTGTACAGACGTTGTGCATATGTGCAGTAGACAAGCTCTGGATGTGCTGTATTTATTGTGCAGGTGCAAATCAAGTACTTCGTACGTGCCAAGCAGGGCTAGCACTTCCCAGGAACGTCACGTTTACTGTGTGTCCGTGACAGAGCTTCTCTGTGGATGCACATGCACCGTCACTTAGATGTTCCGATATGCAGCAAGATTGGAGCTACTGTCACTGCCGTGACCAGGCTGCTAGATGTCCCAAGGTCTCACTCAACTTACGGGAAAAAGGACTTCTTTGGAAAAGCCTAGGTACGGGTTGCTTTCATCCACAATCACCCTCCCTTTCTGCCACATGCTGTCTTTTCCTGCCCTCGAGGTCCAAACTTCCCAGCTGAGGCCTGAATCCACCTCTAAAGGACTCCTCTGCTCCGTAAGTTTTAAGGGATTCTCCAATGAAACCTGTTTGTCTACCTGCAGTTCACAAATCTGTGATCAGAATGATTTCCTATCTTCTTCAGAAGTATCTTTCAACATCTTAATTTCCACAGGGTTACTCTCTCTGCTGTGAGAAAGTAAGCCACTTGCCCAGTCCTGGTTCCTATCAGGAAGATTTCCACACAATAGCTCTATTTGAGACCTACTCTTGAGGTCCAACCCCTCCCTTTAAGGATGTGAACATTTCAAGTAGCTGGGGTTCTTGGACCAGGAACTGTACCCAGTCACTGAGGTCAGTGTCTCTCATGGCCTGGCTTTCCTCCTTTCCTCTTTAGAAGAACAGCATGGAAGAAAGCCCAGTTCTACAAATACATAAGGACAGCATAATTCATTGAAAATCAGTTATTGTTTTAAACAAGTCATCTTTTATAATTTCTAATAACATCAGTCGTTGCAACTAACTATAAAAAAAAAAAGCTTTTCGTTTGACTTTACGCTCTTCTGTCATGTCTTCTCTGCACATTGCCGTCATTCAATTATTACATGACATTTATGGTGTTTCATTTTCTGTTAGAAGCTGGAAAAAATTGGTGAGGAAATCCAAGAGCCTGTGAAAAGAGCATGAGCCTCCTTTCTGGCTCTGGAAAATACAAGAGCAATCATTACTAGCCAGAGCTTTATTAGAGATGAAAAATAGCAGCTGGGAGCAATATTTGTCTTTTCCTCACACAGGAAGAAATCTCCTGGCACCATAGCATCTTCACAAGCCAGTTCAGCTATCTAGAGTCCAGCCCAAAGCTGCTTCTCCGGGAGGAGAGATCCTGCCAAGGCACATCAGCCCCAGCACACGCTCCACTGCTGCTGTTCTGCTGAACTATGTGGGTTTTAATTAACAGATGTACTTCCCCCAGGACAGAGGTCTGACAGCCAAACTCATTTTTCATGAGCAAGTTAATCTCACTTAAACCTTTAATTTTCCCTATTTAATAGAGGTTGGTCATATTAGTCTTAATTCACAATTAAACCAGAAGTTACTTATGCCACAAAAAAAAACAAACAAACAACAACCAAACACCTCTTTTAATTACTCTTTCCCCTCCCAGATTCCAACAACTACTTTTGCCTGAGTAGTATCCTGACAACATACCCCTGATTTAGCTCTCGTGTTTTAGCAATCATTTACTGCCGTTCCACACAAATTCTGCATCCTCTCATTTTTGTTACTGAAAATTATTTTAAATTAGAAATAGAGTCATGGAGCAAAGAGAAAAGATGAATGCCAATGCCAAACAATTCTGCAAGCATCCTACTTTTGCCTTTTTTTTCCTGTCACATGGGCTTTCTGTTTCGTTATGGTTGATGTTATGAAGTTGTTAGGAAATTACTGTCTCTGTGCTTAGATTCTGTATGATTCTGGCTGTAAGATCCCGCTTTGCTCACTTTCTGTTTAAGGGTATTTCTGATATGGGTTAGTAACAACACTCAAGTCTAGGTGCCAGACGCTAGTTTGCAGAGACAGGAGGTCTGGGCTGTTTTGCATCTGTATTAATTATAGTGGAGGAGCCCAAGCAAGACCCAGGACACCCACACGTTTTATTTACCTTTCCCGTGTGGGAAGCCAGCTGACCCTCTCCAGGGCAGGTGTAGAAGATGCCCAACACGTGGGCAGTAGGGATAAACTGGGACCTAGGGGTCCAATAAGAGTTTAAGCCCTGAGATAACATAACAGGCATGAGCCAGGGTACAGGAATACATATTCAAATTGCTGTTTATTCACAGGCCTTTTAGTGTATCCACCTACAGTTCTCCATTGCCATAAGCGGTCTCACAAAGATAGCGTAGTATCAGCAGAAAAAAAAATTAACTGTCCATGGCATTGAGCAGACTAATGCCAGAAATGTGTTCTGCAAGGGCTTTAGAAAACAGAAGCCGCTGAAGAGAGCTGAAGTAAGTGGAAGGAGTTAATGGTGTTAATCTGTGCAGGATCTGAAGCAGCTAAATGGTCTGCAATCCAGGAAGCTGCTAATTTCCGAATAGTATTGGGCAAAAAGACAGAGATATCAGCAGAGCAAGAGTCTCAGGTGGCAAGCTTACTGAAGCAGAGAGGGAAAAAAAATCAGATAGATTGTTTATGCCATTTGAGTCTTATTGTTTTGTCAAGAAAAAGACCCTTCATACAAAGAAACGTTTTCCATGAGAGAAATCAGGAACCCACAGAGGCAGCTAGTGAGTGGGTAACCCGGTTACACCTACTAATACAAGATAGCTATTTCACTGGTAAAGGTTACATCATGATGATAAAGATCACAAGAGGATGACACTCAAAAGAAATACAAAAGAAATCACTAACATAGGACAATTTCACATTAGAAAAAAACATTAGAAAGCCAGAACAAGCTACTCAGAAGAGCAGAAATATTCCCGAGCACAAGCGACATACATATTCTAAACCAGAAACGTAGTACCAGCAAATAATAGCACACACACAAAATGCGGCAGTATGACACCAGACAGTCCAGCTTAGAAACAGAAGCATGTAGCAAAGGCAAAGATGTTGCAGGTTTTTAGCAGATGTGGATTATATCATGCAGGAAAGAAATGTGTGTCATTAGGGAAGCTATGTGCAAAGTGACACAAAGCAAAGCATTTTACATGAGCATCCCGCACAGACAAACAGAAGAAACGGTGCATACAGGGAAAAAAACTGAAGAACGTCTCCAAAAAAAGTAATGTAGCAGCATGAAACTATCTTCCTTTTGGCTACTAGACAAACTAGGAACTGCACTGTAGTAAAGCATATGCAAATATCTAAGCAGATCCAGAAAAAAAGATTACATTTAAAAATGGATGTTGAAATGCAAATAAACTGCGTCTCTTGAGAAAGAAGGGAGATAAAGTTTAGCCGATACCATGAGACTATTATCTTTTGGGAAGTATGATTAACAGGACATACAACATAGAAGGCACAGAAGGAAAATACTAAGACCACCACCAAAGGAAGGAAATGCATCAGTCTGGTTTTCTATGCAGGAGGACATGCCTGCAAAGGGAGCACATCAAGGCTGATACGTCTGCTAAAACTGGTAAAGGACATCTCACAGCTGAGGAAATGAAAAAAGAATGTTGAAAACAGAGGGTATTGCTGTTATTAAGAAGAACAATTAGTCACGGCATTTCTGAATGCCATCTATTTTCTGAAGAAAGCATAGTATGTGGGTGGAATTAGGTAACTGGTGCATGTGGCCATGTGCCTACCAGAAAGGCACAAGAAGGTGTTATTTAGCCAACTTAGCATTGGGTACTTACAACTATAGACATGTGCTTACAACTATAGACATATACCCCAAGCTGATTATCACTACTCCTTCTATGCTCGATGGGAAAAAAAAAAAAAAAAATTAAAAAAAAAAAAAAAAGAAAAAAGAAAAAAAGCACATCTAAAGCACAGTTCATGCAACCAGTTTTAGAGGAGATGGATCATGCTCTAGAAATGCTTATTTCTCTCCGGTGACTCTAAGGGGAGTCTGGGCAGGAAGATCATTGGTAGACGACTAGACTGTGAACAGCTTCTATTAGGGAAGATTAATGTCAGACAAAGCACCAAAAGAAATGCTTTCCAATGATTCTTTGTATCTGTTGGACAGAATTCCCGAAAAAAATGCATGTATTTTGAAGTCTTGCTTGTAACACTTGATTAATTTTAATATTTCTAGGTCATTTTCCCTTGCTGTGGGCCATTTGACCCAGGACAATATGTTAAGACAGGCTCATCACTTTTTATAGAATCAGTGACACTACCGGAAAGTGGAGACATCGTGAGTATAGAAAAATATATACAACAACCTAAATGCTGCTTCAGGCCTGTGTCACCACACCAGACAGCACCAAAAACATGGTTCCACGTCTGAGTGGACCGT
The DNA here is from genome assembly GCF_929443795.1 of Astur gentilis. Taxonomy (NCBI): domain Eukaryota; kingdom Metazoa; phylum Chordata; class Aves; order Accipitriformes; family Accipitridae; genus Astur; species Astur gentilis. The sequence goes on along the minus strand of NC_064890.1, from coordinate 25,669,897 downwards.
ATCACTGAAGAAGCTCTGGCATCTTCTTAAAGCTTCTTAAAGTTTTCAGTCCAGCCCTCCCTTCAGCACCCCTCAGAAAATGAGGGAACGGACTGCTGGCTTGGACATGCTGTCTATGCCCAGCACAGGATTTTTTTCCTGTAGATGTGCAATCAATCCAGCCCTTCCATGGAAACACCACCTGAACAGCATGAGCACAAGCATGCACAATAGCTGCCTCTCTATTAGTAAATAAGACACGCACTGGACTGATTTGCAGGCACTTAACCTAGTTGGCACAAAACCAACCTGTATCTGTATTATTCAACTTTCCTACTCTCCAAAAATAGAGTGGCTGCATCCAGCCTGCCCAGTGGGAATGGTCTCTGGCCAATACTAATCCCTTAACCGTGCCTGGGAATTGTTTTGGCTGGCCCACACTAAACCATGCTAATGACTGGACTAACTAGTTTGATAGTACGGACAACGGAGATTCAGTCCCCAAGAGGGTTCCCTGGCTCTATTTAATCCCCTATTTTGGAATTACCCAATACAACCACTCACATGGTTGTGTGGCAGGACCTGTACAGGGTTTTCCTTTTGCTAAAGCAGTGTCTGTGTCTCCATGACAGTGTTATTTTTGAGCAGTTTCCATTCTGATGCTGCACTGAATAGGAGGACTTCATGTAAGCCAAGTCCTCAAGTGCAGGGGTCTCCGACAGAACCAGGGATTCAGGCTAGGATGATAAGACACAGGTACTGCTCTCTACAGGAATTCATAAAGCCCCAGACACAAAATGAGTATACAGTTAGAAGTTTGAATGAGTATACATAAAGTATTTTTTTTCTCTGTGTGTGAGGGGGAGAGAGGGGTGGGGAGAAAGAATTAACTACTTATGCAAAGGGAAATTATGGGAAAAACAAGTTTCTAATCTTGGGTTTTCCCAAAAACCTCCCACTGAATTTCCACTGTTTGCTTTCAATTACCAGCACAGAAAACAATTGCTTAAATCTCTGCCTTTCACAGCTGAATCATCAAGCAAAGATTTAGTTCAATTGGATTTCAGAGAGATGACAGGATCTGTCAGTGACTTTAACAATGAAGATTTTCTCCTATGTCTGGTTTTACATGCCAAGTTTCTTTGTGCTTAGCTACAGTATTAGACATGATCAGTGTAATTCCAGTGCAAAAGCCTAACAGACTGTTTTGTCAGAGCGCGGAGGGATCTGTTACGTATTGCAGAGTTTTATAGCCAGAACAGGTGCTCTAGTCACCCACCTCATCATCATGAGGAGCAGGCTCCTCTTAATTAAAAGAGTGTATCATTCAAGGGTATCTTGTTATGACCCACTTTTGTCTTTAATATGGACAAATATAAAATGATGGCATTAGTGGTCAGACTGGGATTTAAAAAAAAACAACATAGTTTCAAATTCCATCTGTCTTCCTTGACAACAGGTTCCTTCACTGGTGTGATAAGGTTCAGGACAGAAGGAGCTAATAACAAAATACCTTCTCAACTCATAGACACTGAACCCTTGCGTCTTTCCTTACGGCAAAGACCAGGAAAATCTCCTGGCTTGGGAAAACAAAGAAACAAAGCAAATAGACATGATACTCCCTCACAAGGATCCCATGAGAGCTCAGTCTTGCCTGTACTCACCAAAAAAGCCCAAATACCAAGGGATCTATCCTCAGAAAGCTCAAAGAAGACCTGAGTTAGATCCCGAAGACATCAAATCACGTTTGAAACCTACACCCTTTTACTGGATAATAGCCTATACAATGTATCACAAGAAAATTAGCAATCCCTTTACAGTGCTATTAGTGTTAACAGCTAATGAACTATAAAAGTAACAGACAGTTGTTTGGGGTTTGGTTTGGGGGTTGTTTTTTTCTTTTCTGATTGATTCATTTACATTTAACCTTAATTTGTTTAGATCTCACTGAGAAGCTGCTACCTTATTCTGAGCTACAACTGTTGCAATTAGCAGCAGTATCCCACTGTGAGTATAAGGCAGACTGCATGGTATACGTCTGCAGCGGAATGACACTGCCCAGATATCTATTGAAGAGAACAGACTACTGACTCCAAAAATGCAGGATTATCTATAAATATTTATTCAGCAGCACATTTTGAAATGGACTATAGCATGGTAACATTTTGTGGGTGGAAAATATTGTGTGCCTTACTCATTATACCCACCATAGTTGATGCCCAAACATTTTTACAGATACAAACAGAATCTTTAGATTTTTGGGATACATTTCCATCTTGCTCTCTTTCTATCTTCAGAACATTTATATTTGGATCTTAACATAACATCTTCACAAAGCAATTAGATACCAAATGCCCTGGTTTCAGCTGGGATAGAGTTAATTAAACCACAACACCGAAGTGGATAATGTTTCAGCATATTCATATTATCATCTTTCAAATACCCATGTCTCACGCTGGTCCTACTGAAGCCAGTGGCAAAATCTAAGTTCTAAGAAGCTTCTGTCTAAGCTCTTAATAAAAATAAGTTATTTTACTAAAAATCACACAGCACTTTTCATTGTTAGATAAACCTTGAGAAGTTGCTTAAAAAATTTGTATCTCATTTGTAAAGATGTTCTGCTGCTCATATTGAAGAATTCATTTTTACAGAAAAACAGAATGCTATGGTATATCACCAGATTTTTAAAAACAGTAACAAATTAAAACTCTAAGATACTTGAGAAGATCCAGATCAGTTAGGATATGGTGCTCCTGACAGCTAGGAAAGCCCCATGGAAATGGAAAATTATTAGTTACAAACTAAGGTACCATAAACCATATTTACTCTTTTAGATTCCTGATAACACAGCATAATTGCCTAGCAAAAATTGTCTTATCTGCCTGCTCGGACTCAAAGGAGAGCGGTTTTTTCCATTCACTTTAATAGGATTTAAATTCCACTCTCGGAAAAAAACCCAAACCCCCAAAGCACAAGAACACCTCACCCAAACTCCAGAGACCCCCCGGTGTGATCAGAACGGTACAATTTTACATGAGCTCTTCCATATCGCAGCCTGGCAGGAGCCCCAGAGCTCGAGACGAAGGGTCTGCGGACTGCAGTTCTGCACCGCGAATGGGTCACACACCCTGCAAGTGCCGCTGCCGCGCTGAGGAGATGTCAAATGACTTGGCAGGGAGTTCGTGCTGGCACGTGGGCTGCTGGTTAATTCAGGTTCCCTGCGGGGGGAAGAGGCGAGAAGGCAGGAGCGTGTCCAGCCATCGCCGCCAGCTCGCCGAAGCCTCAGCTTCGCATCTGACCCAGCGCCAGCGGTCTCGAGACCACCGTGAGAGTCCGCCCGGCCCCTCCTCTCCTCTTGGCTTCCCAGGTATGAGGTATGGGTGCGATGGCTCTCGAACACGTGAAGAGGTCGATAGGTATCCAAGCGTCAAGAAGGATGGCTGCACTTGTTGCAAACGTTTCACAGATAAAGCAAGAAGCGTTCCCTTTTATGGGACCTCATACGACGCAGAGTGTTAGATGTGAGTGGGAAATGTGGGGAGGTTTATATAGTCTGATGTGCTTATGCTAGCCTTCACTAGGGAGCTACGCTCATTCGCCAGCGATATTATTTTCAAATGCGATTTTTGTTGGAAAGGTACAGATATGCAAAAGAAATCCGCCTCCAAGGAAAAGCCTTTTTTCAAAAGCAAAAAAAGGACAGGTTTCCTGATTATTCCAAAGAGTTGCAAAGTTTTAACAATTCAATAAATTCAAATTAATTTTGAGTTATTTCTTAGAGACAGGAGGAGTCTCTTCTGAATTTAATTTTTCTTCACCGAAGGATCCAGAACCTTTCTGTTCCCTCAGCTGTGATAACTACTAGAAGCAGCAACTCCTTTGACATAACCTGCAGCAGTTAGAGCCAATCTGCCCGGGCACTTTGCTAGGCAGTGAAGCCTACATGCTTGGATACTGACACAACCATGGGCTCCAGAAAGAGTCCTTCCAGCTTGCATTGGCGGAAGCCTAAGGTTTCTTAAAATCTACCAGGTGCAAATAAGAGTTACAGTTGATAACGAAATCTAACAATTGCCAGCATTCCGCTCATCCAGCATGAAAAAGTCCTTAATCTGCACAACACATGATGGACCATTCCCAAATCCAAGTGGAAAGCTGGAAACAAGCAAGCCAAGCAGTATCTTACGTGAGAGCGTTTTTCATCTCTCTTCTTTAAACTGAGACACGGCGTAGCCAGGAATGCAAGACTCGGAGCAGCCAGTGATTACAGCACGCACTTGTGAGGCAGTAGGACTGGGATTTCATCCCCGCTTCCAAGGCTGCTTGAGAACAGCACGTGCGCTCCGGGGCACCCAGCTGGAACAGCAGCTCTGTCCCCTCTGAAAGCCTAACCCGGGAGGGCAGGGGAAGGAGTCCGTTTTGCTTACTGTCCCCATGGCCCTGTCAGTGTTTTCATGTCAGACGCAAAGCAAACTAGGAGGCTGGGAGAGTGCTTTCCCTCAGCGTACTCCACGGCCTGAGGACTGGGAAGGTCTCCTAGGATGCAGATGTTGGCGCTGTGTGTCAGCCCAGCAAAGCAGGGTACAGCCACCCATCCTCCGGCTACGCGGATAAGCAACTTCACCGCCAAATCATTATGCAAAAAGTGGTCACTAGCACCATTTGCCGGGATTTCCTCTTGTCCTCCCAGAAGACGTAACAGAAAAGAGGGATGCTTCAGGAACTGGATTGCTTCAGGAGGCTGCTAGAAGAACTGCAAACTATCTGCAGCGAAGGCAGGACCTAACACAGGAGGGACTGAATCTCTTTTTCGTGCTGCTACAGGCACCTATGTCTCTCCATTGACACTGTAGAAAACACAGACATTTACGTTCATTTTCTTCCTGTTAAGATGCCCAAAATTTTGGTGTAAGCATTGCCCGAGGTAGACAGGCTGGTATGACTCGTGCCTTGAACGAGATTGTTCTGAATTGAACTTTGCCAAAAAGAAAACAAAAACCAGGAAAATAAATTATTCATAACCTAATTACTCCATGTTGTGTTTGGCAACCACTCGATTGAAAAAAAGGGGGGAGAGGGTAACTATATCTAAACCTCGGATAAGACTGTGGGACACTTTACAAGTTGGTGCTTCACACTCCTTAAGAAATGAAAACAGGCTCAGAGCTCTGTAAAAGAAGCAGACGGCTCGTACAAAGACCGTGACCAACACAACTGGCTGCGAAAGCAAGAATGCCGGTTAGCGAATAATTTCATAATTCCATAATTTATCTTCATTGTGCACTAGGGTGAAACCAAGATCTTTCAAAAGCATTGCAACACCACCCTGAGTAACCAACAGTCCTTTTCTTACATTCACAGAATGAAAACTTAATTCCCAGAATCTGGAATAGCAAAGAGCCTGGGGACTGGGGAATGCTCCTGAGACACCTGACATCCACATTGAAATGATTTCTATCTGCTTATGAGTTGCTTAAGCATAGTAAGATAATTTTTAATTAATCCACATTTGAAAAGGCTGTTCTTTTGCAAAATATTGGTACCAAACACCTGCAACTGGGCCAATCACATGCTGCAGATCTGGGACCCAAGTCCTATCTCCAGCTCTCTGATCCTACGACTGTTTGTCATTTGCGCGAAGAGAAGCAGTCTGAGAAAGGCAGGAAAGACTAAAACAGACACACTGACTCTATAGCGCGGGACAAATACTACTGAAGTGCTTGGAAATACGTGAAGCAGAAGGGGTGTTTGAATATGAGTGTGACCTCCTCAGGCAAGAGCCCAACCCAGCAGGCTCTTCCTTACCCTTAAGCTGGTTATCTCTGGTTTCGAGTAAATTCCTCCCAATACAACAAGTTTTGATACTAATGTTTTATCAAAATCTACTTGTAAACTTCTACAGAGAGTTATAAATGCTGATTTGTTAAAGAAGTTTCTACAAAAAGATTAAAAAAAAAAAATCTTATAAAGTAGCACCCTCTGTAATTAGTGTAGAGACAGATGTAAGTTAAATTCAGTAAATGCAACTCAGCTGTGATGTACTCCTTTGCTTGCATAAATTAAAGTAGTTCTTTGCCCACTGTGACTTCCACTGCAAGTCAGTCTGGTGTGCAATAACATTCAGCATCAGGGAGGATTTTGAACAATTTCTGACTGCTTTCTCAAGAAATACGAATTTTGCATTGCTGAGGACTCAGGTGCCCATCTTGCGGCAGATCCATTTTGGGGTAACTCAGTCTCTGCTGTAGTTGTAATCCTTATGTAATTTAATATTTAAAAAAAAAAAAGTAAACGTACACAGCATTTCTAAAGGTATGTGAGAAGAACATACCTAGAGAACCAGCACACTTCACAAGAACAGAAGAAACACTGTTTGTAGGAAAGGGTGTCTCTGCTTCTTAGGACTAGCAAATCAAAACAGTCCATGACTTTATTATGTGAAATTGTAATAATTACGGGTTGTCCACAAAAGTAATTATGAATTAGTTTTGGTCTTTACCTAACTGTTCTAGCCAGTTCTACTGTAGCTCTTCAGACTGGATGTTCCCATAAATTGACAAATCTTGTCTAAATGTATTTCTCTATCTCTTGCACTTCCCAGGTTCATGGGATGCAAAAGCATTACTGGGCATAAGCAAGCATTGGCCCTCAGCTTTTAGTATTCAGTTAAAGTAGCCCACAGGGGTTTTTAAGATGTGTTCTTATTTATGATGTGTAGATTAATGTATCTGCTGGCAAACTTAAAAGAAAAAATGATTATGTGATTCCTGCATTCCTTGTAAACTATTTCATTAATTATTTTAAGAGTCAACATATTGTTCCTTTAAAATACATTAGGGTAAAAAATAAGGTTGCCATTTCTTTTTTTTTATTTCCTGGCAAACACAGGAAAAGAAACAATCAGTCAAAGCCTTTTCTAGTTAAAGCTAAACGATTATTTTTCTGAACATATTGCAGTTCAGATTTTGTTTAACTTCTTCAGCAGAGATTACTTTCACAAATACTTCCTTGCTCAGAAGAAAATACTCATCTGAATGTATTTATCGTCCAAGGGTTTTTCATTATTGTTATTGAGAAAGGAAGAGTTAGGCAAGGCTTTTATGTGGAGGTATAAACTCTTCAGATGTTTCATGGCGATACCAAGAGGTTAACAGGTGTTTTAGAAATATTTTGAAAAGGTTTATTTTATGTCATCAGTTGTATTTAATCCCTCTAAACTAAAGTACCATGAATCAAGGTTTCTCTTACATGCTGTGTCTGTCTGCAACTGAATCTTTTAGTCCCATCCCTGAAAATAAACATTTAACCTACTTGTGCAGTTCCAGATGAACTGTTCATGCTTACATTTGCAAAGTGTCGCTTTCATTTTCCACCCAAAATAAAACTTACCGTGTATTAATTTTTCATAGAATTATCCAGAAAAACAGCTTCTTTATGTGTTTGAATTTATTGGTAACTGAAGGTGATTTCTTAGAAATCACGTAATAATTGTAGTGAAATATTAGCCAATTCAAAGGCAGAAAGGGAGGAGGTTTTGTACTTCCACAGGCATAGTTATTGGATTTAATACTGTGCCTAATCAAATACGCAAGGATTCAATTACAACAGAGTGACTGAGCAGTGGAGCCATTAAATAACTTCCATGAAAGCTTGAAAGGAGGCTTGAAAGAGGACTGAAGATAGACGCTGCTCATACTTCATAATACCACCAGCAGTTTTAAAACGAGAAATTTTGTGTTGTTTCGAGAGCCGCAGATTGCTGAAGCAAAATGACAACTTTCTGCAAACCCACAGGACCAACGGTGAGTCTGACCAGCTGTTGCAGGGGGTCGCAGGGTGCTGGGCAGCCCCTAAGCGGTCACCCAAAAATAATCCAGCCTCAGACCGGGAGGAGAAGGGGGACCCAGCATGGAGCGGGGCTGGAGCTCTTACGGGAGCTAAAACTACCACTGCTTTTACGGGAGAGGTGGGAGCTCCTACGGAATTGTTACTGCTGCGGTTACCAGCAGGTACAACACCGCTCTCCCTCTGTAAGGATGCCTGAGCAAACCAGTAGCCAAATAGCCAGTGGGTGGAAAGATTTACATACCTACCAAGTTATAATTATTTCATATTAGCATGTCAAAACGCCAGGTGCAAATTAGGGCCTTATGTTCTTTACCAAGCTCCAAAGAACAAAATGGTGACTGTCCCATTCTAAGTATGGCACATGAGGTGCAGAGTAGGAGCTTTCTAATTTCTAGTTTTCAAGCACTGTCCAATTAAAGTGTTCTGGCACTAAACTGTGACTGTCATGCCTTCATTAGAGCTCACTCCAGATGAATTTGTGACACTTTGTTTAGTCTCTCTATTTTCACCACTGTGGTAATATAGAAGAAAGAAAGAAAAAAAAAAAAAGGAAAATTAAAACCAAAATGCTTAGTTTACATTTTGACATGCAAAGATTTTTCTTTTAAAAACAACAACAAACCCAAACAAACAAAAAACCAAATACAAACAAAAAAAACCACCACCAAAGGTCATTACTATTGTATTTGTCTCTCCCCACAACCACCACCTTTTTTTTGTTGTTTTGTTAGGGAGTATCTGATCACCAATAAAGCAGTAGCAAAGCAAACCCACTACCATTTCAGCTTCAGAAAGAACCTTCTATCTGACTCTCTGAGAGGATCCTGCTGTTCCTGTATTTTATTTCTACAGTGATATGTGGCAGCTTTGGTAATTCTGGTAGCTCTTTCAGATCCATGACCTTTTCAGCACTGACACATGTTAACATAACTGTAGCATCTGAGAAGTACAGAAGAAATTCAGTCCCATCCGAGAAATCCTGGGCGGGGGGTGGGGGTGGGGGGGTGGGGTGGGGTGTAGAGAGCAACATCTCATCTCCTCCTTTACAAGTGCTCTCTCGAGTCCCATAGGCACCAGACTTGCCTCCCTTTTCTTCAGCACTAAAATGAAGCTGTTGTGATTGATGGGGGGTGGGCTACAGTGTCATCAGGATGCTAATGCTCAACTCGGCAGTTCTGTTTTAGCAGATCCAGACACACCAACACCCTTCTCCTCCCAGCATCCACGAGGGACTGGTAGAATGAGGCTGACCAGTTGTCGTACAAGATATGGATAATATAGCAATGATGCTGACTGGCGAGCAGGAAACAGAACGTATAACCTTTCCTTTAGATACAGATGACTCCATTTGTCCTATCAAAATTATTCACAATAATAATAAAAAAAAAAGATAAAAAGTATTAATCTTGTTTGTGGTAAGGAGAGCTGTTAACATCTCTGAGCTTTGGATGTACATGAAGCTATAGCTTTTGTCTCTCATGCTGATTTCACCAGCTTTGAATTGCCTGTGACCATTAACTAGAAATTCACTTAACCTGAGATTAATCTTGAAAGACAGGAAATGAAAGGTAATGCCGCGCAGGCCTTCCGAGACATGTATTAATCCCAGCCTTTGACACAAACATGGTTTTATATAGCGAAATAACAAATGAGCTATCCTTATCTCCCTGTGAAGTCCCACGTCTGTAGTGTTTACCTCAAGAAATCTAGGAAGGAGAAACACTTATCCATGCCCATCACTGACTTTCTCTGCTTCACCTTGGAATAAAACTAGAGTGCCTCATTTCCACTCCATTTCAAAACATGGTCACTCCTGCACACGAGTTCTTTAGCAAAATAGCATTTTTCAGGAGGACACAGAAGAACCCAGATTATAGAGCGACTTCAGACCTTCTACAGGAGGGAAGTCAAAATACTGATTACTGTTTAAAAACCTGTAAATGGTCTATGGTCAAGCAACGTTGGAAATTCTCTCTCCCTCCCTAACCATAAAAAAGGAATAAATTAACTGCCGCTGCTCGGGGAAGCCTGAGCCCCCATTTCTCCCAGCACTTAGAAAACAGTCTGGAGAAACAAGGTAGAGCAAAGAATTGCCAGGCATCTCTGTAACCAGAACACGGAGTCTTCTTCCGTGGTGCCTTCAGGCCCCACGCAGGTGTTTGAGGCGAGACTGATGTTACACGCTCGTCACAGGGAGGCCAGATTAGATTCTTCTTTCATTTCATCGTACAGTGACATTCATATCCTTCCATCATAATCCGAAATACTTTTGTGACTGTTACAGTACACCCGCAGTGCTTGAATAGTTTTGAACCGTTTAAAAGAGTTATAAAAAGATACTTAGCACCTTGCCGAGTTAGCTCCAGTATCTTACGCTGTCACGCGTGCTGAGCAGTAGGAAAAGCGAGTTGGACTTCTGCTTCGATTCATTTCACTCAAGCAGAGGGGCACAGAAGCGGCACACCCACATAACCTCAGTGGCACCTTTGGGACAACTTACCTCGCAGTACACGCTGCAGAAGTTTGCCTTTGGGGAGGAAGGAGAGAAGAGGAACCAGCGATGCACCGCCGTCACCTCTTCGGGGAGGACCCGATCCCCGTGGCCGCCCGAACGACCCTCTGCCGGCCCCGGGAGCCGGGCAGACCTGGAGAGAAGCGACCACAGGGACGGATCCTCAGGGGACGCCCAGCCTCTCCCGGCCGCCCCTTCCCAGCCCGCCTCCCGGTTTACCCGGGGGTCACTTCAGCTGGCCACCCGCATCCCGCTGCCCCCGCAAACCAGCGTGTCCGTGGGCCGCACTGAAGCGTGTGTGTGTCCCCCCCCCCCGCCCCAAATCACCGGCCAGGCTCCGGGCTGGCCTTTCCCCGGGAGCCGCCCCCGGTTCCCCCCGGCTGAGCCCTGCCGGGGTCTGCCGCAGCCGCGGATCCGACCTGTTGCTCGGCTCTTCCCGAGCAGCGCCGTCCGTCGGGGGATTGCTTCGGGAACCGGGGACGTGCGAAAGCAGAAGGGCTCCCTTCGTCCCCCCCCAGCCGCTTTCCGAGCCGCACGGCGAGACAGGTGCCGCCGGCCGGAGCCCGAACCCCGAGAGGGGGGGGGGTGGGCTGCCGAGGGAGCCCCCTCTCCGGGGTGTACCGCCTCGGGCACGGTTCTAGCCATCGCGCCTCGCCCCTTCCCACGCAGCCAAAACCCAGGCAGGGCTCCAGGTGCTGCAAAACCTCGGCCAGAGCAGGGATGCCCGGCGCGGGGACCGCATCCCCCGTTTGGGAGGGCTCCGCTCCGGAGCGGTCCCCTCAGGCGTGACCGCCAGGTCCCCTCAGAGCCGGGAAAAAAAGCTTCCCCCCCCCCCCCCCTCCCGACCCCTCCGGCGCTGCCGTCCCCGGAGAGACTCACCGTCCGCCCCCCCGCCCGGAAAGGACCCCCGGGGCGGGAGGTGAGCGGGTACCCCTGCTCTTCGCGGGGGGACGGGACACAGGGACACACAGCACCCGTTTTTTGTGCCGGTTTCAGTTACACCCCCCCCCCCCCCCTCCCGGGAGCGTTCACAAACCCCGCCGGCCCCCCCCCCCCCCCGCCGCTCCTCAGGCGCCCACCGACGGGCGGGCTCGGCTTGGCAGAGTCTGCTGAGCAGCTAATAACATAACAACCCGGCTTTGATCAATGCGAACTAATTACCCCTCTTAATTAAAGTCTTTAGCGGTTGTTTCAGTGTTTTGGCAGGGAAGCGGGAGAGGTTTGCCCTCAGCCAGCACCAGCGCCGCGCTCCCCGCCCGGCCGAGCCGCAGCCCCCGCCGCCGCAGTCACTCGTGTTCAAATATTTATTTTCCACCAGGTCAACGAATTCTTTTTTTTTTTTTTTTTTTTTTTTTCCACGTGCAAGAATCAAACCGAAATTCAAATCCGTACATAGCGAACCAGCTCTGTCCATAGAGATACGATATTCAGAAGGGGAGAGGGAGAGGAGGAAACCAAGAAGGGGGAAGATAGCCAGCAGGCAGCGGAGGCAGGGCGGGATCAACACAATGGAAATATATATATATATATATACATCGAAATAATTAAAGTGGTGCAGCGTTCCCGGCTCGGGTAATACAGATCCCAAATAAATACAGCAGAAATTGGCTTGGCGCTTTTTCTCCTTTTTAAAACCATCTCTCCACCTGAGATGCAACGACAACGACGACAACAAAAAAAATAGAGTCTTTAAAAAACAACCAAACCAAAAAAAAAAAAATTTTTTTTAGAGAAAAAAAAAAAAAAAAAAGAGAAGAAGAGAGAGGAAACAACCAGTCCCGTAAACCTTAGTGGCGATATAGAGCATAACACACAAAACCGCTTAACAGGTGCATGCAAAGAGGCGGGCGGGCGGCGGCGGGGGCTCCCACCGGCGGCGCGGCGCTCCCCGCTGGCGGCGCCCCCCCCCCCCCCCTTCCCTCCCTCACGGCTGAAGCGGCGGCGGGCCCTGCAGCAGCGGCCCGGGGGGGGGGGGCGGCTGGTCGGGCCCCCCCAGCTCGGCGGGGGGCCGGGGCAGTCCCAGGGCGCTGTCGTGCAGCTTGCGGACGTGTTTCTTGAGGTCAAAGTTCCTGCAGAAGCCTTTGCCGCAGGTGGGGCAGGTGAAGGGCTTCTTGTCGTTGTGGGTGTGCATGTGGAAGGTCAGGTTGTACACCTGGTGGAAAGCCTTGTTGCAGATATTGCACTTGAACTGCTTCTCCCCGCTGTGAGTCAGCTTGTGGTTTTTGTAATTGCCTGGGAAGGAGACAAGAAGGGCGAAGGGGCGTGGGGCTGAGAACTGGCCGATGCAAAAGGGAGAAAAGGGGAGGGGGGGGGGGAAGAAATATTCCCCACACCCCGTCCCATCCCCAGCGCTCGGCTTCAGCCGAAAACGACCGCCGATCTCTCGGCAAACACCCGCCTTCTCCCCGTCCTCCCCGCGGCTCGTCTTCGGGGGCAGTTACCGAGCACACCGAAAGCGCATCAGCTGCAGAAACGCAACCCCTGGCTTCAGCCTTCCCAGCCACACGGGCAGGAAAACGGACCCAACTCCGGCCGCCGGAGGGGAGGACCGGCGGCGCGGCCGTCCGCCGAGCTGCGCCGGGAGCTGCGCGCTGCAGGGCGCCGAGAACGGGCGCTGCCCGCCGAGGGGCTCCCCCGCTCCCCCCAGCACCAAAACCCTGCCCCACTCCGCCGGCCGGGCCGTAGGAAACGGGTCGGGGCCGGCGATGCTTAGAACGAACCCAGGCCCCTCGTAACAGAAAGTAAAAGCAAAATCAACGCTCCCCGCCCCGTCGCAAATTGTCCCCAGGCTCGACCTCGCTTAGGGGGGCCCCGGGCAAGGGACAGGGCGCGGGGGAGCGGTACCTTTCTGGTGAAATCCTTTGCCACAGAATTCACAGACAAAAGGTTTGTAGCCGGCGTGTATTCGCGTGTGTGTGTTCAGGGTCGAGCTCCGGTTAAAGGCTTTGCCGCACTGGTTGCACTTGTGCGGCTTTTCCTGGAAGGAAACACGGCTCGTTGGGTGGTTTGCGGGGTTCGAGTGCTGGTTCGCGGGGTTCGTGTGTTAGCCGACGGCTCGCCAGTGCGGGGCACCCCCCGGAACCCCACCGCGCTTGGGGCAAACGAAATCCCCCGACGGCTCCGGCTGAGCCCCCCCCCGGCCCGCCCCGCCCCGCTGCCGGACAGCGCCGGGCTCCCCAAAAAGCGGGAGCGGAGGGGTCTCGGGGCGGGAGGGATGGATGGAGGGAGGGATGGAGGGAGGGATAGAGGCTCACCTGGGTGTGGATGATCTTGTGCCGGCAGAGCGTGCTCGCCTGCCTGAAGCCCTTCCCGCAAACTTTGCAAACAAAGGGTCTGGCTCCCGTGTGCACCGGCATATGGCGAGTTAAGTTATAATGTGCGTTAAATACCTTGAGAGTGAAATCAGACAAAAAAAAAAAAAAAAAAAAAATAAAGTCGCGATTAGAAGGCGAGAGCGGCGAGGGGAAGCCGTCGTTTAAAAACTCGAGCGAGCAAGCGACCGAGAAAGCCAAAGCCGGCGGAGGGTAGGAGGCTGGGGAAGCAGGGGGAAGGGAGGCGGGCCGCGGCTCTACTTGCCTTTCCACAAACTTCACACGTGAAAACTTTGGGCTTGCTGCTCGGGGAGCCGCGGCTGAACTCCGAGGTCTTGTAGGCGATTTTTTCCGAGAGGATCTGAGCGCTTTCTTTCATGTAATGCTGCAGCTGAGCCTGCGACAAGTCCTTGAAGGCTACCCCCGCCGGGTACTTGTCCGCGGCCGGCAGCACCAGCTTGTTCCGCTCCGCCAGGTAAGCCTTGGGCTGCGGGTGCAAGGGGGAGCTGAGGAAATAAGAGGCCACCGGGTGGATGTTGACACTGGCGGACGGGTGGCAGGGGCTGTCGCCTCGGTTGAAATAGCACAGGGCTCCCATGGCGTGGAAGGAGGAGTGATTGACCACTCGGGGTCTTACCAGTTTGTACTGCTGCAAGGGCAGGGCATCGCGGGGGAAATCGCCTTTCAAGCTCAGGGCACAGTTCAAGAGATCGCCGCAGCTAAAGGCGGGCGAGGAAGAGGAGTCTAAGTGAGCCTTCCTGGGTTCCGCTCCGGCCGCCGCCGCTTTGGGCAGGGGGTCGTACGCCACCGGGACAAAGGGGATCATGCAGGGGATGGAGGAGTTGAGGTGCAGCGGGTGCTTGGGGTCGCCTTTGGCCGCGGAGCCGTGGAGGAGCTGCGGGACGGGGATGGAGCGCGGCTCCGGCGTCCGCGCCATGATGCGCTCAATGGAGAAGGCGAGGGGCTTGGGCGTGCTGATCATGTTGCTCCTGGCAGACAGGCTTTCTCTGGCCGGAGGAGTCGCTAGGATTTTGGTCGCCGTGTGGTGGCCACTATTGTCCATGGCTGGATTGCATTTGTTCGCCCGGTTTGAGCCGCTTTGGTAGACGCCTCTTTTTTTTTTTTTTTTTTTTTTTTCCTTTTCCTTTTCCTTTTCCTCCTCTCCTCTCCCCTCTCTCTCTCTCTCTCTCACTCTCTCTGCCCCGTTTCTCGTCACTGATCTGCAAGGAGGGAGACCAGCATCGCCGCCGCCACCATCCCCACAGCCTCCGCCGGCGGAACCAGCCTTCTCAGTCCAGTGGACTCATGCCAGCCCATCACAGTTTACTTTGGCGCACCAGTGACTCGGGACAATCGCTACTTACTGCTATCAATAGAAAGTGTTGTGTCAATAACGCAGCCGAGATCTCGCCAATCGTTAACTTCCAAGAGGAGAAGGTAAACTAGATAATTGCTCAATTCGCTTCCAACAGTCAACAGGAAAAGTTTTTTCCCCCCCAGTAAGCGGCCACTTTTCATTGGCGCCCGCGCCTCCCCCGCCCCGGGAAGGAGGCGGCTCTTCCCTCCTTCTCGCCTCTCTCCCCTCTGCCTCCCCCCCCTCCCCCCTTTTTTATTATTATTATTTGCAATCTGCTTAACCGGGCTTTAGAGGCCAAGCAAATCCGAGATCAATTTTCTTGTTTGGCTTTAAGTGACATCATCTAAAATCATTGTCCCGGCGCTAAATAGGGATGCGAAACCCGATTCGAGGGCAAGCGCCGGGGTATTTGTCAAACGAGGTGCTGCAGAAGAAGCGGCTGGAGGGGAAGCGGTTTGTTTCCTTGCCACTTCCCAGCCCGAGCTCTCTTTGTGCGTGGGTGTGTGGGTGTGCGTGTCTGAGGCGGGGGGGGGAGGGGGGGGAGACTGCTGCTCTGCTCTGCTCCTGGGACTGCTCCTGGCCTGCTCACCGCTTTAAAGAACGGGGTCAGGTGCCGGCGAGTTTTTGGAAACCGCGGTAAACACGCGAGCGGGGAACTTGCGACGAGCAGACGGCGAGAGCGACGCACGGGGCTGCGGGAACCACCCGGGCCAAAGCCAGCGAGTGCTGGTGAGCAGAAGGATGACCCAAAACCTGGGGCTGGGGAAGAGAAGGAAAAAGGAGGTAGGAGGAGGGGGTGCCTTTTAAATCCGAAGCACTTTTGAGAGAGAGAGAGAGAGATGTCTAAAGTAACCTGCATATACACTAGGTGTGACTTCGCTGTCCTCCAATAAAACCTGCACCACACAAATACCGAAAGCTCAGGATCGGTATCGATACAAGAAGAAACATCCAGCGCGCACGCTGCTTATAGGTGTGCGTTCTCCTAAACAGATGCGCTCCCCGTGTATTTAAGCGAAGCTTGGCGGCCCCCTCCGCAGGGCCAGCTCCAACGCCCCGCGTGTCTGCACTTACGGCGAGGCGGGGGTCGGGGAGAGGGGGGGCACAGCGGGGGGGAAGGGGCCTTCTGCATTCGCCCCCTGCCCCAGCGGCCGGCGGTTCGGGGGGCAGAACAAAGCTCCCGTTCCTCCCGCCGGCCTGGGGCTCGCTTGGCTGGCGGCTGAGGGGCCGCTACCGAAATCCCCGGGAGCAGCCACGGGTCCCTCCGTCCCCTCCCGGGAGCGGGTGGCCGGCGGGGCACCGTGGGGCAGACAGAGCCCGGCCGCTTCCCCCCGGCGGAGGGCTGCTCGGGTACCAGCTGGGGAGCCTGCAAAAGGCTCCGTCTGCCGCCCCGGCCCAGGACAACCCACTTGCGGGGAAGCGAGAGCAGGGAGGAAGGGCAGGGGGCCCCGGGAGGGAGGGATGGAGGGAGGGATGGAGGGATGGAGGGAGGGAGGGAGGCATCCTTGCCCTCGGCGCCGTGACCGGCCCGATGCCGCCCCGGGCCACCGCGGCCCCGTTCGAGGAGGACCAGGCAGCGGCTGCCGCACGACGGTACCTCCGCAGCCGGGAGCTGCCGGACGAGCACCGGGCAGCTGCGGGGGACGGAGGAAGAGATGCCCCGCCGCCCCCGGGGACGGCCGTCCGGCGGCGGGCGGGGGGCCCGGGCATCACCCCACGCTGCCGCCGTGGCCGCCCCGTCCCGTCCCCCCCCCCCACGGTGTCCCGGAGCGCGGGCAGGCGGCAGGAGCCGGGGCTCAGCCCGGGGGACGGGGGGGGGGGGCCTGGACGGACCCGGCCATGCCGACAAGCGCCGGGCGGAGGGGGGGGGACGGACTCGAGCCCTGCCCTGCGGGGTCCCCGGCCGCCGTGCTCCGCTCCGGCCCCAGCCCCGCACCCTGCTTTCCCTCGGCCGGGTTGGGGAGGAGGGGGGGGGGGGCAGCTGCCGTCGGCCACCCCCGCCCCCCCCCCGGCAGCTGGGTCTCGGCGTTAAGACGGTAATTGCTGTCCCGGATCGTGTTGCCGCAGCCGCCCGCCTCTTACCTGCTGCTGCCCGCACCGGCACCGCCAGCCCCGGCCCGACCGGTGTCACCGACCCGCTGGGGGGGGGCGGCCGGAGCCGTGTGTCCCCCCCCCCCCAGGGCCGTGCGGGGCAGCTGCTCCGGGCTGCCCGCTTCTCCGGGGTGTCGGTGTCTCTCGCTTATTTTGTGTCTGCCAGAGGAGAGTGTCCTCCTTCAGAGCAATTTACGTTTAATTCAATCTAGGCAAATTTCCTCTTGATTGGTGCTGAAGAAGGGAATTATTGTTGAGTGGGTTTTAGAGGCTTCAAATCCCATATACTTAATACGTTAACAGCTTGCTCTTAACTGGTCTTTTTGGGATTGACTTTTTGACATGTGTTTGAAAGTAAAATATGTAGTGTCATTTGAGCAGGGTAAATATCCCAAAGCAGCAATTACAGCCCTGCCATCACAATTACCCTGGCCTCCTCAGTGCTGAGATACACTCTTGGAGAAGCGGGAGCTTTATTTTTCGTTACTTCTTTACGGGTATGCCTCGCTCTCTTGCCGTACCGCACACGAAAACTTACGTTCGTGCCTAATTATTAAATAACGATCTAAAAGCCATATTTTTCTTTTTTCTTTCTAATTTTTCTTTTTTTGCGAAGTCATTGTGTTGCCTTTCAGAGACGGAGCCTTGCTAGTGCCGGAGTCGCCCGCAATATAGATAGACTTTGCTAAAATCAATGTTGATCTATTATTTTTTAGTCCTGTCCCGAGCTTTGCCTTGCGCTCGGACCGCATCTTTTTAGCGATGTTACATATCTGCCGAGCTGCGAACACGCTGCAATGGTGCTGGTGCAGGGAGTTGTTGTTTGTTTGGGGTTTTTTGTTTGGTTTTTTTTGTGTTTGTTTTGTTTTTGTTTTTTGTTTTTGTTTTTGTTTTTTGTTTTTCTTCTCCGAGGCAGAGATATTTACAGGCTCTGAGGGTGGCAAAAAGTAACCTCTCGGCCGGTTTCTTTTTTTTTTTGGGCGGGGGTGGGGGGGGGCACGGCGGGCTGCAGGCTGAGCCAGCCTCCCCGGGCCCGGCCCCCGCTCTCCAGGCTGGCGGCACGTACCGGGTCCCGGCAGAAGGGGCCGGCGGGGGAAGGAACGGGCCCGCCGGGCTCCCAGAGTTACAAACCGTCGGAGGAATTAAGGGCAAAAGTTTTGCCTCGAGTTGATTTCGTGTTCTGCCCGGGAAAGCTGCTGTGCTCTTTCTCCCCGTAATCGGTTTTGTGTTTCATTCGCTCCTAAGCTATGTTCTTGATATTGCTCACTTGCATTATGATCATAACGCATCTCCACATGCACTCAAAAATCCGAGTCACCGGCGAATTCATCTCGTCGTCAGGATTACTCCAATCCGATCCCAGAGGCGATTAGAGGGAGGTAAAATACCGCCTAGAGCCTAATCTTTAATTTCTTCCTCCTTAATAAAATGAATAACTCCATTGCGTTTTTAAGGAAAAAATGAATTGAAAAGGATAATAACTCCGCTAACCTTCTGTTGCGCGTACTAATCTTTTCCTGGAAGTGTTTTACCGCAGCCCTCCCGCCCGGGCAGGCGGCACCCCGCAGCCCGCTCCCTCCGGGGGCTCCGAGCCCGCTCCCCGCGCCTGCCCGGGGCAGGGAAGCCCCGACCGGCCGGTGCTCTGGGCGACCTTCGGGCGGGGGCACCGGGGAGCGTGCGGAAAATACCGGCGGACCCGACGGCGCCCGGTCCGAGCACCGATTGCTGTCGTTGCCGTTGTAATTAGTCGTCGTGAAGAGCGACCCGCCGCATCGCCCACCGGCTTCTTAAAACTCGGAATTAGCCCCGGCTGCTGGGCTCGCCGTTCGTGCCCGCTCAGGGCTTGTTGCTTACCGGCTTTCGAAGGGAAGTCAAAATATAAACGGGGGAAAGAGTTAAGGCGGGGGGGGGGGACGGGACACGGGACACGCGACACACCAGAGCCCGGGATTACCGGGATGCTGGGCCGGCTGCGGGCCCCGGTTACCAGCCGGTGTTGGGGGAGAGCCAGGGCAGCCGTCCTGTTCGGTGGGAACCTGCCGCTGCCGCCGCCCGCCCGGCTGCTGGGGCGGGGGGTGGGGGGCACGGGGGGGGGGACGACACACATGGGGGTCCCCGGCCTCGGCGAGGGGAGGGGAGGGCGGCGGCCCCGGGCTCTGCTCCTTCTGGGGCGCGGGCAAGGGCGCTTGGGCTTTGCCGGGTCGTTTTAAAGTTGTAACTCTTCGGCGTTTTCTCCACCGACGTTTTCTCCGGGGGAGGGGGGGGCGGGGGGAATATATATATGTGTGTGTGCGCGTATACCTTCTGAGACTACGCATAGCCTCCCCATCCAGGGAGTGCGTGTTGGCATCCCTCTGTACCAGTTTCCCCGCGAGGAAAATAATCAAGTCCTGCTATTTTTAACCGAATCCGTCACAAAAGGAAAACAGTCGAAGCTGACCCGCCAAACACAAGTGTTCCCGGAGGTAAAACAAAGTTTGGCTGTACGGGACGTCTCGTACAGACCCCTCTAAACCGAAAACCAAACGGGTGCAAATTAAGCCTTTTCACGTATAAAGCCTGTAATCACATATAATCGAAATTACAAGTGACCCTCTAAAGCAGCGCTCCCGGCCCTCCCGTAATTCATGCAAGAGATTTGTCTAAGTGTGCCAGCTACGAACGTGAACTGCAGCGATCACGTCTAATCTAATCAGTCCGCCTGTGAGGGGACCCAGCGGTGTCATCAACTCCAAAGGGCCCTTGGTGGAAGTGGCTGGGAGAGGCCAGCGGCAGCTGGAGCCATGAATGACACTTTCTCATTTGTTCCTTTCCCAGTTCGACAAACGTTTAGCCCCGTTGCTGCTAAATGAACGCCTCGCGCTCTTTGGCTGGGGGGAAGCTATTTATTTTTAAGATTCCCGAACAGGATCGGGAGCAATCGACTCATTTTTTTTTTTTGGTTTCTCTTTTCTCCCGGTGGAGTGGGAGCTACCCTTGGCGCAAAGCGAAGGGCTGGCCGGCTGCCTGGCCGCCCGTGCGCTGCCTTCCCGGCCCCGCCGTACGCGGCGGGGAGAAGGCGACCGTCCTCCGGCCACGGAGCCGGGACAAAACCCCGCTCCCCGGCGGCGGGCTGCCGCTCGGCGTGCCGCTGCCGAGGGAGAGGGAGGGAGAAGCCGGGTGAAAAAGAGGAAAATAACAAGAACAAAAGCAGGAGCCGTGCCCCGTCGCGGCCGCTGCTGGACGGCGCCCGGAGAGGGCTCCCCGCTCGGCACCCCTGCCCGGGCACGGACACGGGGGGACAGCCGAGCAGCCCTCGGGACGGACGGACGGACGGACGCACGCACGACGGTATTGCCCCTACGGCCAGCAACTTAAAACGGTTGGGGTTTTGTTTGTTTCGTTGTGTGTGTGGGGGGGGGTGTTGTGGTTTGGTTTGGTGGGTTTTACGGGTTTGCGGGGGTTTTGGTGTTGGCTTTTTTGGGTTTGGGTTTTTTTGTTTGTTTGTTTGCTTGGTTTGTGGGGGGTTTTTTTTGGTTTTGTTTTTTTGGTTTTTTTTTTTTCAGTCGCTATTCGAACAGAACGCGGCTGTGCCCTCCGTGGGGTGTGTGCGTGGGATAGCTCTTGGTCCCGGGCATTCCCCCTGCCCCCACGGCGGGAGAGCGTGAACCGGGACCCCTCCTGCCCCCTCACTTCGGGAAAGCGGCGGCCGCGGTGGGCCGTGCTCCCCCCGCGGACGTGGGGGTCGCCTCCCCGCCACGGCCACGCACCCGCGGGAGCGTGCTGAGGGTCTGAACGCGTCCGTGGAAGCGCGAAGGCGGAGCCGCTTCCAGGCCAGCGGGGTCCTGCGGCGGCTGCCGGCGGCGGCGGCCGGCTCCGCAGCTGTCACGCAGATACTCACTGGCCTTCTCAACCGCGGCGCCGGTTCACGGTTTCACAAATCTAGTTACTAAGAAAATACGGGAATTAATAAGAAACGGAATGACCTTTGGAGGGCTGTCATTTCTGTGCCTGCCTCCCCGTGATGTCTGCCGCGCTGCCTTTCCAATAATAACAACTTATCACATACGTGGTGTCCGAGTTAATTTCTCTGAAATCGCGAACACCTCCTAACTTCTTCGTGGTTACATCATCTTCGGGTTTTTTTTTTACTGTTTCCTCACTCTCCTCGATCTCACTGACAGACACGTCTTGCAAGTACCGCATGCAGATGAAATTGTATAGCAAAGTGCTCGACATACGGGGTGTACGTGTATCATGCTTCGTGAAATCTGAGTAATTCAGACCCACTTCAAGCCACAAAAATTCGTAGGTTTGGTTTTTTGTGTGTTTGTTTGTTTTCTTTTTTTTTATTACGTCAGGACATAGAAAGGGTTGTTGACTACTCCCTAAGGGATGGGGAGCTGGGGGGACCCCCCAGGCTGGCAGAGCAGGGCCCCACCAGCCGGGGCTGGTCCCACCACACCCAGCCAGGGAATGGGGCAGGGGGGGCAACTCAGAGTCCAGATTGCTGGCACGTTTGTGATGATCGGGAAGGTCTGAAGTCAATCCATGGGGCGGGGGCTGGATCAACAGGGCCCATAAGCAAGCACAGGTGGGGTTGTAACCGAGTGAGAAACCAGCCCTCCTGCTCCGTCGCTGGGGCAGAGACTGGCAGCCCTGCACTGAGCCGAGGTGGAGTCCCTGGGCAGAGGCTCTGGCTGTGGGTGGGGGTCCCAGGTGACGCCCATCAAGACCATGATGGCCTATGAGTCCTCTTGAGGCCCTGACAGGTGAAATTACTATAACTTACTCTGTAATTGTCCAAGTCAATAGGGAGGGTGGTTTGCCTTACCAGGACACCCTTTTCAGCGTGAGGACAACTTGGGACAGAGGACAAGCCCACAGGGGAGGTGAGCGTAAATCAGTATGCTTCTCGCAGGGCTTTTGGCTAGCAGGGCTGGGCAGACGGGTTACTGCCAGGTCGGTCGCCGCTGAAGGAGGGTTGGACCCATCACCTCCTGGGCTGTGCTGGTGTCAGCCACTTCTGTCCCAGTGCTTCTAGTTCTCACTCCAGGTCCCCACACTGTTAGTGACTTGCTAGGGACAGTGTCTGGTTTTGACATCGCTTCCTACCTGCGAGTCATCTCAGAACCTTAAAAATCTCCTACTGCCTTCTTCTGAGGAGAGCCTTGCATGGAGCCGGCATTCCCCTGCGCCGGGAGGCTCGGCAGGCACCGCAGGGCCACCGCGGTGACACCTGCCTTCACCTGTTTACGACAGGTTCCTCTGCAGCGTCTCAGGTGGGTGAAGATGGTGGGGAGAGGGCAAGCAGGGGGATACTTGCAGAGACAAAGCTCCCTCTGGGCCTGACCAGCACCGATCTCTCTGCTTCATCGGGTTTGGGAGCTGGGTGTTGCTGTATCTGGCAGCCTGGCTTCCTCCGCAGCCTCCTGCCTGCCACAGCCAGTCTGGGCTGAGGCTGCAGCTCCTGGCCCGGCAGGCTACCCCTTTCCGAGCCTGGGTTTCAGCCAGAGCCCCACCTGGCCCTTCAAACACCATCAACTTCCACGCCGGCATGGCTAGGATGAGAGATGGGAAAGGGATGTGTAGTTCTTCCACTGCTATCAAAACCTAAACCAGCAAACCCATCTGGGAGCCTGGGAATGGCGGAAAATGGTGCTCCCACCAGCCCAGCAGAGCTGATAACACGATCGCCAAGTGATGGAGGGGAGCGGGCTGTGTGTGCCCTGCCCGCCCCTCTGGCTGCCTCCCACCCTGCTGCTCCCCGAAACATTGCGCACTGCAGCCGCACGCATCCCGGGGAGGAGGCTGCCCACGCCGTTGCCCTCGCGGCCTCCCCGGGCACCTCCGGGGAAGCACTCGGTCCGGGCGTGAAGAGCCGAGAAGAATAGTCTTCCTCACCAGCTCCCGTTTCTTCCTTTTTCGTTGAACTCGCCTCAACTCGCGTGCGGATGAGGAGGCTGGTTTGCCACAGGAAAAATTGCCGGGCTGGGTTTCTCCCTAGACAGCTAGGAAGAAGCGTAACTTGCCCTTCCCTGCTTGGTCGAGCTTCCAAGTGTGCTGAAAAACACTTCCCTTGCAGCTCTCGTTCTCAGTTCCTGCAGCACCCGTGTGCTTGCGACAGACCCCTGAAGTCCTACGGTCTGTTCTTGCAGGGAAACTTCACGCCAGCCTCGCAAATCCTCAACAGTCCATCAGCAAAGCCCTTCAAGTATAACGCTATGGCTCAACAGGGACCTCAGCAGCCTTCCCTTACTTCTTTGGGTATCATCTGTGTTTTTTCCGATTTTGTCTACACGAACCCAGGAATTAGTCATGTTCCTGGGGTGGGGTGGGGTTGTGGGGGAAGCTGCATTTTTCATAAGTTGTGTGAGTTTTGACTGATGAAAATTTGAATTCTTTCCAGCTCATATTGAGGGCACAGAAAAACAGGCAGCGGGCACTGTCTTTTCATCTGCCGTTGAGGGTTTTTTGTTTGCTTTTTGTCTTTATCAAGGCATTCTGTCCTTGGATATTTGTTTGCTATATGTATCTGCTCTCTAAAATAAATATAACTGCTATCAATCACTATATAAACTAAATACAATCATCTTTCAAAAAAACTTGTTTTTGTGAGGAATCACACAACAGTTCAAATGGTTTGAAATATTGAAAACATCTTTTAATTGTAGAATTCTATACAAACTTGGGTAGATACAGAAGTGGTCACGACAAAATGTGTTCTTATTGCCTGAAATTTTTCACAGAAATAGAAACATTGATGGCAAGCTTACTGACATCCAACATGATGAGATATCTTTAAACTTGCAAAATGAATAGACACAACAACACTCCTAAGTAGTTTGTATGTGTTTGACTGTCCTTGAAGTCCTACTACTTATATACGAACCTCAAAATACAAAGAACCAAGATTAAAACTTTGAATGCACACCACATAATAATGTAAAATTAGACACAAAAGAGGGTAAACAAAGTGTAATCCTGAAAATACACTATTTTTTTACCTAGGGCACTGACTTATTCCAAGAATGATTTCCTGTATAGTTGTGTTTTAAGTGAGGCACACATTTTGTTTTCTGCACAGGACATCAATATCTGATGGAGATACAAGAACGAATGGCAACGAACAAAAGGGAAATAAAGGTTATCACAAGTGGAACTCAAACTCCATGCCAGTGTTCTCGCAGCCCTAAGCAAAGCTATACATTAAAATATGCTACAACCATTGTTCTCAAAAAGTCCTTGGCACTTTTCCTCTGGTAGTCTTACTTTCATTTTTTTTTTAAAAATGGAGCAAATTACCTTTCTGCACCTATATCATAAGGCAAAACTAAAAATGCAACTACAAGGACAAGTTACAAGAAAAACCCCAAGCCAAAGATAACCCCCACCCTCAGACCATCGCCCCCAAGCTCCAAATGCTTGGTGAAATACTATCACCCTTCCTCCTCATCACTGTCTTTCATCGTAATGCCCTGAAGTCCTCCCGCATCCGTGACTGAGACGGTGGCCTCCTCTACGGTCAGACGGCTGTGAACGGTATCGTAGGTTTTACTGTTGAGCGTCCCCTCCAGCACGCCCTGCAATCTGAAGTCTCGGTAGGTTTTCTGCGGCAAAAATAAAACATCCTGAATTGGACTGGAGCAAGTCTGAGCAGTCTTCTGCTATACACCGGCCATTTCTAGCATGCCAGTGGAACAGCTTCGTTCCTCCTGCAGTGAGGGACCTATCATCTAGAGTTTGCTAAAGATTTTGCAGCCTTAGCTTCTGGGCTGCATGAGATTTCTATAAACTCTAGAGTCTACAAGCCACACTTTGATGGTCACTCCTTTAGAAGATTGTGTTTGGTAATACATTTTTATAACTGATGCTGATTTCTCAGTAACTTCCATTTGTCTCATTTATTCAATAAGAAACCAGCAAAGACTTTTTCTAACCGCATATTGAAATGTGAATTTGGCTACAGCTAGCTCTGTCATTTCACAGAAAATGTACGTGTCCGACTCCTTCCCCATAATATGATTTTATTTACATTTATCTTTACTTTTATATGCCAAATGTGGAAAAATAAATTTTAGATTATGATCTATATTCTATAATGTAAATGTTTCTCAGGTGACTACTTCAGTCAGTTAATTTACATTCTGTGTCATGTACATTTTGACTCACACCTACTTCTTCCCCCCCCCCACTCGAGGAAGTTTTGTTTCCCTGGTATCCAGCCTTTCTATCAACCAGCGATAGGAGTTTCTTCTTTAGCTTTCTATCAAGTAAGAATTCTGAGTGGAATTGGTTTATTCACTGATGCTGTGTTCAAGTGAGCGTATAGAAAATCATCTACTTTGTCTTCCTTATTTTTAAGCTGTAACACATTTGAAATAATCTTTCCCGAAGTTAGCCTAAAAAGCTTAAGAAGGACAACTTGATCTAGCTAGTTTCTTATTTTGTGTACACTGTTACTATGAGTTCCAAATGTTTATGGAAGAGAATATGGGAAAAAGAAAATGGAAGATAATTAAGGGCTATCAGGCTCACCCCTCTGCCGGAGGAGACCGTGCACAACCCTCGGAGAAAGAAAAAAGAGCTGATCTTGTTTCACTCAATACTTCAGACAACTGCAAAAGACACCTCTCAAAATGGGTAACATTCAATGGGAGAATTTTTTTTGCCACTATGATGATTATTTAAACCTTGTTTGAATCACTGCAACCGAGATTTATTTGACTTTCATAGGTCAACTTCAGAGTCAATGGATGCAGCTTATGTTTTGCTCACACACTCCTGCGAGTACCCTGCCTGGTCTTTTTCAAGTGTCACCGTTGCATTCCTTTTTTATAACACTGTGCATTCAATTTCCTTTTATGCTGTTAACAGGTCCTACAGCAATTTCTTTCAGTTTTACATTGTATTCCTTCCATTCTCAGAACAGCACTCTGGGGTTCAGTCATTGCTCTTCTCTTGACATACTTTTGCAGGACAACAATGTTCACTTCCAAGCTTAATTTTTCATTTCTCCCTAACTTTCCTCTTGGTCCTTGACCCTTCTTTAGTCACATCCCTCTGCACGTGTCTCAGACATCTAACGATACCTTTATGCCATCATAAAGCTTTAATGGGAACAAACAACGTTTCTTCTTCTGGTCATTCTTAATGACGCCACCACCTTTGCCGCATCCGAACATGAAAGAATCGTCTATTTCTTACTCATCCCATGTCCCTCAAAAATGACCTCCTACCTCTTTTTTGGAATAGTTTCAAGAGATCACAGGGGCAACACAGCCTCCCAGCTTTTCCAAAAGCAAACAGAGAAACGCCTTCCTTCGCTCTAGAGTTTGGAGGAACCGTGCCTCCCCCCAGCTGTGCTGCAGCAGTGAAAGCTTCTTACGGGACTCTGCTTGAAGCACTGTTCCCTACTTCCCAGCAGCCTCCCGCTCACTGAGTTCCTGTTTGACCAGTTCCGTCTTCTTCACCCACCACATCGCAGCTGGACAAGATTTTCTGTCTTCCAGCACATTGACCAGAACTTCTGTGACTGACATCACCTTCTTCCATCTTCTGTATCCACGGAAGGCGCCATGGAACAACACACTTGGAATTTATGCACAAAGCAAACCAGCAAAACAGAAAGGCTCTCGCCATAACCGGTGTGTTCCCATCCCCACCGGGAGCCCGCTACTTTTGAGCAAGGCTAGTCGGCGTGCCGGGCTGCAGAGGGAAGGCTGGCTGACAGTGCTGCTCATTCACCTGAACTTCAGTTTCGTAACAGCCTCTTCTTTTAACCTCCCAGGTGATGTTTAACTGGCCTAATTTAGCCTGCCATTCACAGATCTCACTGGGAGCAGGTTTTAGATCCTGTACCACTTTTCTTCCCCCCCCCAGAAGATGGTAACTACGTTCACTTGGGAAGAGCTTTAAACCTTTCACAAGAGCAATCCATTTCAACAACAAAGAGCAAACTGCTTTTGCCATTTTGGCACATAACATACTGAAGAGCCAAATCCTGTTCCCAGAGAAATCAGTTAAGGTCAGAAACAGCAAAGCTAAGCTAGGGTGGTTCAGGGAGCCATGATACCATCATTATTATGACTGTTTCCTTGCATCTCTCTCTCTTGGTTTTTTGGTTGGTTTTTTTTTTTTTGTTTTTTTTTTTTTTTTTTTTTCCTTTTAGCTAGTGAATCCTGAAAGCTGCAGTTGCAATTCTGGTGTCCATGAGTTAAAATGCTGCTACTTTACAGTCTTGCATGAACTTCATGAGAAAATATTTTGAAGAAATCAAGGTCGCCATTGACAACAAGTGCTTCTTATTCCACATTTATACAAATAACAAGAATGTTCAGAGTTAAACAAGATGGAATTAAAAGGAAAAAATCTGAAATGGCTTTCTGCCTTTTGCCTAAGGGTACTAACTAAGATCTGAAAGGGATTTAGGAGGAAACTTTCTTTTATGGTAGGTTAACCCATAATTGCCTGTTGCAAGGTATTTTACACTTCGCTCGGAAGCATTTGACATTGGCCAGTGTAAATGACTGAGGGCTGGACTGGAGGGACTGGTATTTCTATTGATACTTACCCCAGAGTATGGAAGGTTAGAAAATGTTATCTAATATATTGAATATTGTTTTCCAATTGAACCTAGTAATCACATGTGCATAAAAGAGAAAAATAGTTACTTTTTAGGAGAGTGGGAAAAATGGAGAAAGAACGCTATTTAGATTACTAAGGTAAACCAAAAAAGATCAGTAATATGACAACCAACAATTTATTAGGAGTACCATACAGCATTGCTGTACAGCTAGCAGTAATCTGTTAAAATTCCTTGGAATAATCTTAATTGTCACTGAATCCAGAATGGATGACAATTACTAGTGCACATATCATTAACATTAGAGGTTTTAATATATTGTTGTTCTTCTGAAATTTGCCAGAACTGTGAAAAAAACCCAACCCAACCTAAACCTACATGTGTTTGCAACTTTATTCCACATTTTTTAACTTTTAGGGTGATCTATACTTAACCAAGTTAATACTTCATCACTTTTCTCTCTTTACTATTCAGTCTAACACAAACACATTTTATTTACCTTCACTATCTTGATGAGAGTCTTCAGCTGGTAGATGTGAAGCTGAAGGTCTAATCTATCAGCCAACCACATGCATATGACTTTCATGGAACTGCTATACCATTGCTGAAAAGAAGGATAAAAAAACCAAAAAAACCAAACAACCCTGCAGTATTCATTTAACAGATTTGGTAATGAGAGGTAATGAAACACTTTGAAATGATCACAGATCAGCACTTGAAGTCAACAATGATATAATTTCCTGTTAAGAGAATTGCATGGGTCAGTAGGAAATCAAATAACTTGACCTAGACTGTTCTTTACATGAATTAGCAACTGCCATTTTATCTTTTGGTTACAATGTTTTCAAGCAAAATAGCGTTATGCACTTTGCTATCTGTCAGTAAGAATGGATATTAAATACCCAATTACGTGAGAGAATTGACAGCTAAAACAGCAAAGGAAAAAACACAGGTAGGGTATCTTGAGACAGATTTTGCAATGCCTACATTTTCCAATCCAAAGAGGAAACCAGCATCAAACATAGAATATCGAATCTGTCTTGCTTTCTTCTTTTAAATCACTTCTTTATTAAGTAAAAAAAAAAACAACAGAAATCCATGGAAACTGTATTTAAGGATGATCAAAACACCACTCCACCCCTCCCAAAACAAACACGTTAAGGTTGTGTTTTACGTTAATTACTAATTATAATTACAGCGTACCTCATTTCCTTTTTATGTCTTAGGCAAGAGTATGTTTTCACTCAAAGCTTCACAAATGGATGGGGTTAGAATAAGCTCTCTGCTGTTGTTGTCTATCTTACCGTTAAAAAGTGCTCAGATCCAAATAGCTAATATAATAGTTCTTTCACATTAACTGGATTAAAAGAGATTTTACTAAATATAGTTGTAGCAGTCTACCCCCCCACCCCGTAAAATACTAACCAGATGTCATTTAGTCAAACTGTAAAAAGGAAGGGATTTTTTTTCATTTTAGCAGTGAGGGATTAAAAGAGTTTGTGTCGTAGCTCTGTTTCTAGTCTCTTTCCCCACAGGGAAGAGGCTTAAATTCTTTTCTAATGTAATTTCCTGTGTCTTTGCAAAATACACAGATATGCAAAGAGAGGAAACACCGTGCATATTTTAAAATGCAGCATGTTAGGCAAGGTATACATTGTGAAGTAATTCAAAGGAAGGCTCTAACTTGTCTCATTAGCCACCTCTAGATTAACAAATAAAATAAAATATATATGGAAAAAGTGAAGACAAATTACTGGCTACTAGGTGTAATGAAAGACAGAAATAGCAGTCCTTCATAAAAATGTAAGATCTCTGGAAAAAGCTTTAAAGACATATAATAAATATATGTAAATACTTCTTCCTTACAGGAAACAGTCTCATCTCATTGTAACTATCAGTTTTAAGAGAAGTTTGAAATAAGATTTTCATATAAGAATGGCTTCCATTTATTTTGTTTAATGTGTCAAAATGTATTTTAATTATAAATCATTGGAAATAAATTACTTTTACATTTTTTAGAGTTTTTCCTATTAATTTACTATTCTAGAGAAGTGAACAACCAACCACACAAAATGCAGATAGCTGCACATTTCATAAAAGTAGTCTGATTTATTCAATAAAATGTGGGACTGACTGGGTATCCATAAAATACTGGTTTTTTAATCACTGAATGACATTCTTATCCTATTTACATTATTTCACCCCAAACATGCATGCTGGTTTTGACTTCCTTTATAAGTACCTGTAAAATATTTCTAATGTGACAGAGTTGTTACTAAGTGGCAGCTGTAAACTGTATGACAGGTGTTGTATGTATACAGATGTCTAGAAGATAAAATACAGCTAGGCTTATTCACTCGGGGAACTCCATTGATCTAATAAACATAAAAATTAATATGCCAAACATTCTACCCAGAATATCTATTGTTATTTGCAGTAAGATGAGCACTATTATCACTCAGACTCTACAGTTGTTAATCTTTAACATAATCGTGGTAGAGAGAATGATTTTAGTAGTGGCTTTCTCAAAACTGATAGTATTCCATAAAAAAAAATAATCCAGTAACACATCCACAATGTGTTTGGTTTGTATGAAGTAGAAAGCAGAAGAGGCTCAAACTTGCTCACACAAACAAACTACAGGCAGGCTCGAAAATTCTGTGATCCGTTTCCCCATGCGATACCACTGAATGGTGCCAGATAACCGAGAATAGACCCAGTCCTAGTTTTCTGGCAAAACATATGTTTTAAAGCCCAGCAAGATAACTTAATTAAGATGGATGCAGTAGAAATTAGACTCTCCATACATTATCTGTGATGTTCTTACATGCGCTGAAACAAAACTAAGAAATTGGGGGGAATTAATTTTGCTACTCAAATTTGTGAATGAAAACAATATAATGTTTTCCTGACTAGTTTTGATATGTTAAACTCTCAGTAGAAATGTTTAATTTGTTGGCCTTATACCCACTGGTTTTCAGCAGTTAGTATAGGCTGAAGCTGCATAAACATAAATCTGCTGGGCTTCACAAGAAGAAAAGTATTTCCCCATTGCTTCTTTTGGAGGCTGTTAAAACGCACAGCACTGCAAATGCCTCTCAGGGGCGGAATCCAAGGCCACTCATTTTGACAACCATGAGCGTGTTATAGAGGCAGGGATGTATCTGCTGTGACTTACGGGAATCTATGGCAAACTCAAAAGCATCAGCGATTAGATAATGGTCCTGAGATTACACAGCTTTTAAGTAATAATATTTTTTAAAAAATCCTTCTAACTTGTTCTAAGAAAAAGTCACTTTCCCGCTAGTAACGGTAGTGCTGAAAAGACAATGCGACTCTTGCAGATGTCAATTACATGGTATTAGTGCCATATTCTTTGCTGTCATCTATGCAAGAACGAAGCAGTGAGTATTATATGTTTTTTTCACATCAGCACGTACCAGCAGCCAACCACTTTAACAAAAATACGTTTGCGTCCCTGTTTCCCCCCCTCCCCTTTCTTCTTATTCATAGCTCATCTAGCTCCTGTAAGGGCATGCATTACTCCGTTTTCCTGAGATACCTCTTTTAAAGTAAAAAATAAGAGAAAAGGAAAGGCTAGGGTTGACTCTGTGAGACCCCTGTATTTATTCACACTTATTGTGCATGACTGTAGACTGGTAAATCATATTAGCAGCCCGTCTCCCCATCAAGCTGCTACTTGCTTTCCAGCCCTGGGAAGGTTCAACAAATCAACAGGAGCACGGAAAACAGAACATCAGTCTAATCTAGTGTTTAAGGTGAAGTTTTCAAACCCAATCTAAGAAGATCTTTAGAGCAAGCAACAAGCTGAAGGGCTCAGAAGGTGGTATTGACAATGAAAGAGTGTTGAAATATTGAGAAGCGCAGCACTTGTGCATTTTTAATAACAAGAGGGTCAACAAGGACACAGCTCCCTCAGTGCCAATAGTTGCCACACCAGGGCTATAAACGCTCTCAGTTCATCAGATTTCTTAAACAGTTCATCAGCTTTCTTAAACACCCTAAACCCCCTCAGCAGACCTTTAGTCTTAAATTAACAAACCAAAGCAATGAAAGAGGGTGCAGCTTGAATGGCCAGCATTGATCCCCAACGGGGCTCGGCGCGGCTACAGGCACTGAAAAACTCGCTCCATTGTGGGGAGGAATTGACAAACCTCCTCGCCTAAATAGTCCAGCTGAGGCAGGCTGGAGGCACGCAGCTGTAAAGGGCTCCCCTTGCCCCGCTCCCAGCGCTCACAATGCGCCAGGCATGAGCTCTTTGTCAGGCCCAGACTCTGCAATTTTCTAACAAGGATTAAAGTTGTTTCTCGGCAGGCCCAGTGAAAAGCGATTTAGCAACATACCGTGCTTTCTTCAGGCAAGTTAAAGAGAAGTAGTTAAGGAATTTCATTATTCTGTTGACCGGTGGAAATACAAAACAAATATATTAAATATTCACCATCTTTCTGGGTGCCTGAGCTATAACATTCGCAGAACGGTTCAATTAAATATAACACTTATCGGCTGAAAGCAAGCACTTCAGATTTATTTCTGAAGTTTTATAAAAAGGTGCAGCTGTTTGCCACCTGGAAGGAGGCTCAATACATACTAATACACAATGCTTTAGTCCTTCTAGGGCTGGTATCCCTAACGCCTGAGACACAAGACCCCGTCGAGTTTCAGTATCTTGCCCGCTCTTGATAAATGGGCACTGTCAAAAAGCCTTTTCTGCTGAATATGGCAGAGGGAACAGCTTTTCTAGGAACCGCGTGTTATCTTCCTCCCAAAGCCTTTATCGCACTATTGGTCAGGAATCGAGTCCCTCAGAAGACAACGGGATCTTTTTACTTCCTCCAGCTCTACCTCTCCTGCCAGGAACAATAACAAAAAGTACGCTTCTCACTGAAGAGATTGTACATCAAAGGCAGCGTAAGCTAAAATGCGTAAGAAATGCTACGAGCATGTTAAATATTAAGTGCTAAACTGCCTAGTTTTTATTAAAAGGACATGCTATTACATTGTTCCAGGATTTTGGTAGCTAGCATTAGTAGTGTGCCATGGAACTTTTAGGACAGTTGAAAAAAAGTTAAACAACAAAAGAATAAATAAGTTCTTCCTTAAAAATGCAAACAGCAAAAGTTAGAAAAAAAGTTTCTGATTTAAGTTTCATAATTTGTTTCCCTCTTTGTAAAACACGACTAATCACACTGACCTCCTTTGTTGAATGTTAATGATAATGAGGGAACTAAGTGTTACTTGTAGTGCTTTTGAAAATACTCTGAGGTTTAGAAATTACAGGTGTATTTTCAAGTTTAGGGGTAGACATCATCTACCTAAATGAGGATTTTTACTTGAGCAGAGAAGAGTTCATAGACTCTTCTGAAGGCTGGAAAGCCTTGATAACTCTTAAAAAAACCCCACCTGAGGAAGGATTTCTCAACGTGTGGGCCGCCACGATATATCAGAAGGTCACCTGCATCTTGTAAATACACACAGGAACACCAAAGTAAGAAATCAAGTCTGAAAAAGTAATTAACATTCAAAATAATCTTTATATTTTTTTCAGAAATTAGAAGTATTTAGTTGCATGCTAAAAGCAACAATGAAGTAACTTGGCATAAGATGCTTATCCTTTTCCATCAGGTTTAGGTAGCCTTTTGATTAAGAAAGCCTGAGAAACCTTTGAAGGTTGAGGCAACTGTAGGTAGACATAGACAAAAAAAAAAAAAAAGCATGTATCAGCATCTAGAAATTTTGTCTGTACCCTCTTCGTGCCCTATCAATTCTGATTCCTGACACAGGCCATTTATGAACTGGTCAAAATACCCATTTCTTCTGCTGGAGGGAGACCAGAACTTGTTGACTAGTGACGTAGTGCCTTCCCACCACTCCCTGCTGTATCTTCACTCTCCTGGGAGGAACAAATTATCTCCCCAGCGACTTTTCTTTTCTAGATGCACTCGTCATAGACGTGAACTAGTCTGTGAGGCACTTCCAGTTGCATTTCCAATGAGAATAACTGTGCCAGTGACCAGGAAAATGAAGGAACAGAAGCTGGGGAAGCCTCAGAGAAAGGAAAGCTCTCACGCAAGAGCTTTCCCATCCCACTATCAGCTCCATGTAGCTTCATGGTGACAGCCACTGCCCTTCTGTGACAGGTCATCCAACCCCACCAGAATGTGGTTTCTCATTATACATAGCCTCATAGTGCCACAACATAAAATACTGAGCTAGGTTTGACTCCGAGCACTCAAGTTTACAGTGACATCCCTGAAAAAATATTCTCACCAAAATTCAGAATTTTGCCTTTGTGGGAAGCCCATGCAAAGGTGGTATTTTGTGTGTCTCTATGTTACTGTTCTGAATCAACAGAGAATTTTATGTTATTGAGATGTGCTTCTACATTAGAGACAATAAGATTCAGCTGGCATAAGTGGTCATTTAGCTGGCCTATGACTGTAGAAATAAAGATTACACCATCTCTAGATACAATAAAATTTTCAAGTACACTTGTAGCCTGGATATTCTTACAGCTATCCTAATGCTTCTGGCTGTTTTTTGGCAAGATAGTAATCCTTCTGTTTAGAACATCAAAGAAGTTTACATAATTTCTCTGAAAAATGAAAAAAAATAAATCCCCCTTTTGATTCAAAGCACTGCTATGATGAGGAAAAAAATTTAAGCAGCATAAATTTCACAGCCAAATGAATATAGAGGGAAACAGCTGACACTACAACTGCGCCGAGAGTTGGAATTGTATCTCCACTTCACGGGCACTGATCTAGCTCTACTTTCCAACATGTTCACTTCCTGTATATTTACTGTATCAGGACACATTACATTTATTGTTATTTACAACGTATAAAATACAATCAATACAAATATAAAACTGAAAGGATGTTTTAACATACTTCAGCTTTCATCCAATAATAGTATATATCCATGAATATGCAGACATCAGACCTGGAAAGTTTGGGGGCTTAATTTGAATTTTCTTCAATGTTCACAAGTTTAAAGAGAATAGTATTGGTTTTGGGGGTCACCATGCTGCCACAATTTTTTTCCTTTTGCATTTTTGTTTCCCCTAGAAATTTTCATTTAAAAAACTGAAAGAAATTAAGATTAAACTAAGCACAAGTGGAAAATCCATGGTGTTAGCCTTGTTGGCACCGTGGGGTTAGTGGACAGTACAAATGAAGCCTTCCCCCTACACTGAAAATCAGATATTTAAAAGCCCTTCATCTGGAAAATGCAAATGATTAAATCAATATTGTATCATATGAAGAAACTGGATTTGCCTCTGCTCCCCATTTTGCTTCAGTTCCTTCCCCCATTTTCATTCAAGGACCTGTCCAAAAGCCCCCCTATTGCTGTATCACTCATTTCTGCTATAATGCTCCCAAGCCCTGTGCTCCCTCACATGATCCTGCTTTGCACAGAGCCCCAGACACACAGCTCTTCCACCCACCAGTGTCTTAACGCTTCTGAAGCTCGGCATCACTTACCAAGGCATCTTTCTGGAAACGTCTAAGGCTTTTACTCAGCTTCCGTGTTTTGATTCCTCCTCTAGGCCTGAAATGCTAAGCCAAGTTTTGAAGTTTGGGTAGGGAATGTGCAAAAATGTTCACAGCCTAAATTACAGCTACGTGTACCAGGAAAGGAAAAGTGAGAAAGAAACCACATACTGCTGTCTGCTTCAACACTCATACTTCTTGTGACAAAGCAATCAGGAACAAGATTTCTTTAGCTTGGTCATTTCAAATTACAAACTCTGTTTGGGTACAAACTGCATCTTTCTCCCCCCCCCCCCCCCCTTTTGTTCCCCCCCCCCTTTCTTTTTATATGCATGTGAATGTAGCAGATTTATTAACTCGCCTCTTGCACCCTTGCTTGGCCAAGGAAGAAAGGTTTTCTTCCTTCCAGTGGGACTCTTCCTTTGGTTTCCTTCTGCCTTTTTTGTGCCATTACTCCAATGAACCTCTCAGGGAGCTCAAAAACTATTTTGTTTTTCTTAAGAATGACTAATTGATGAAACAAACACTTTAGTCTCTAGTCAGTCTCTTCCCTGCCTATTTGAATGAAGGATTCCCACTGTCACTCCGAAAGCAATTGGGAGAAAAGGGAAAGGAGCTCAACAGAAAGGAGAAGCCAAACCCTGACAGAAAGACCCCGTTCAGCAGGACTCATGACAACAAACAAGTGAACAGTTGCTGGATAAGATATTCTGGCAATACAAGGAAAGAAATTAGGCAGGCTAGTTTTCGGAGTCAGTCGTGAGAAAAAAAGAGAGAACGGAGCTCACTTAAAAGCATCGTAAGTATCTTTGAAACTTCTAGGCAAAAAGGATATTGTTCTGAAATAACAAAGAACACCTAACATATGAAAAGCTTATCTTTTAGGAGGAAAGTCAATTTTTCATATTTTAGGCTTATAATTAGAAGCTGGCTAGTTGCTATGGAACTGCTGTCAATTCACAAATAAATATGCATTTTTAATGCAAAATATACAGTACTCGTCTCTCCCTGCATTGTATATTGGTTGCTAAACAGCAATTTACAATATTTATGCTACTTTATAATGCCTGTGACCTTCGCTGTTTTCTGGCTTCTTCACATATGGTAGATGTGCTTGGAAACGGGAAGTTTGCAAAATTAGACATGCATAACTTCCTTCCATATCTGGACATATGTAGTGTTGCTGTTCTGATTTTAAACACTAGGTACCAACACAACGCTCATGACTGTGAAAGACTAACAGCACAAACCCTGGATATGCAGTGCATCTGTGAACAGTACTTCCATAGGTTATTCTGATGCTGAAACTCTGGAGCAAACACTGTCAGTCTTGCTATACTGTCTGTTGTGTTGCAATTTGGGTATACCTGCAAACATCCTCCAAGGCACAGAACGAGGAACACCACTTCAGTGACCTTGAAATGAAAGCCAGCTTGGATCCTCAAAACAAACAAATGAACATAACGAAAAATGACCAAGTTGTTCCTCGTTATAGCACTAGCCTCTTGCTATCAGGCTCTAGTTTTAAAAAACCCTACGAATGCGCTTAGCTGCACAAATGCTAAGCAGTCTTCCTAAGTGCACGCGTAACCTGAGTCAGGTGCAGGTTCCCTCTGCCGGTAAGGTATGTAACTGGGACACCTACTTCTGCTTTTGCCCAGTCACCCGGGACTCCTCGGGGAGTCCCTGGAGTGAGGCACCACCAAAAGGACCACAGGAAGAGACCTCCTGTGAGCTGCAGCTCTCCCTTAAGGTGAGTATATTCTTCGTCTCTGCACCATGTACCAAAAGTGAGGTGGACCGAAGTTGGGCCAAAGTCTAGGTTGGAGCTTTTACCCCCACGTTAGTAGTTCTTGTCCTAGAGTCTTCTATTTAGACTGCCTGCTCCATGTGGAATGAGGTCAAGTACATATTTTAATTAACGTATTTAAAACAACCTGGGTTCCTCTGGGTGAGTATTTACAGGCAGCTCATTTCTTTCCACCTCAGCAGTCTGGACTCATCATCCGTTTACCCTGCATGTTATTGTAGTGGCATATGACAGGGCTGGATGCAGCTGTGAAGTTGATCGGGAGTTGCACGGTGGTGGAGCGGCTCCTCTCCTACACCGCATCGATTGGGCACCACACTGAGCAGCGCTAATGTGGTACAGAGAGAGGTCCAGCCTCCCGCCTCCCTCTTGTTTCTCTCCTCCCCTCATCTCTTTGGAGAAAGTGTCCTTGGATGTGGCAGGTGCCTGGTTTGCTCCTTTCCATCTCTGACCCTACTGCCTGTGTGCACTCTTTCAGCTATGCAGATTTTACAGCTGTGTTGCTTTTTTTTCCGAGCTGATTTTTCTGTTCATTATACATAATGTTGTTCTTGCACACTGTAAACACTTTTAGTACAGTTTAAGTACTAAGGATAGTCAATGCCATGTAAATTAAGAAAATATGTGATGAAACACTTTAAAATTATTTAAAGGAAATCATCTCTATATAATTCAACACTTTTGCCCATTTACATCAGCACTAAAGCTTCAGTTCCCTGTGATCAAACAGGTTAAGAAGCTCTTTCCACTGATGAATCACTGACTTTGTCAGAGCACTCTGCAGCATCCTCACCTGGTACTACTTTGATTTACAACACAGCAACCTCTTTCTTTTACTCCAGATTCATTATAGTAAAACTAGATTATTCTTACACTTTCTGGCACTATTTTTCTTGTAATATGATCAAAGATGTGGCTGTGTGTCTATTTCCAAACACTGACACAGAGTTTTGCCTGATTTTCCTTTTTAAACTAAGCTTGACCCAAATGAAATACAAGTATAAATATCAAACCCACAAGTAAGGTTTGAGAAGCCACAAGGTTCTCCTGCTGTTTATACGTGTGTGAATTACAGTACATCAGGAAATCAATATTCCCTAGATGGTGCTTGTGCCTGGCACTTCATGGTGAACAAACATTAGGTAAGACAATATAAATGGTACAATCCTTATTGATTTCTCTTGACTGTGTAGAATGTGAAAGCTGCAGCCACATTTAACACTTACTGACAGACTCATCTAAGTTTCAATGCTATTTTATATTTTTATAGTTGTCCATGCTCAATTGATTCCATTAAGTTGCTAGACACATTTCAAGCCATCTAGATAAGAAAAAAACCCCAAACCTCAGTGCCTGGAATGAGATGCTGCTACTTTGTGCCTAGCAGGATAAAAAAGTTAAAGGACTAAATTGTGCCTAGATGTTGGAAAGAGTTCTCTTTTATTTGATAGAATTGTTATTGTTTTTAGTGAATGGATACTGTGAGTGATGGATAGATGCATTTAACTAAGTTAAATAAATGAACGAACAGCATAGACCAGAAACATCTATGGGGAAACTGTACTGGAAGCTCCCAATGTTATAGCCCCTCCCCAAACAAACAAGCAAAACCCAGTCATAGTTCCACGCCTGACTGATAAAATGCCCTCAGAAAAAAAGTCAGATGGGCTTTAAAATCTTGAGTTTGGGATTTTTTTCCATCTTTTTTTTTCCTCTCTAACTCACGATGCACAGCAATTTATACATATCCCCCCCACCCCCCCAAAAGTGAGTTTCTCACACAAGTCAGGGAAATTAGGGGGTAGGACAGCATAAGAAATTCTGAGTATCAGGATATGAGATTTAATGCCCCGAAAAATAACTATTTCCCTTTTATACCCAAAAAGATCTTTTAGAAAGATATCAGAATATCTATTTCATAGTTTCTTACTCCCCTGCTGGGAAGATTTAAATAATATGATTGAATTAGTGTGAAAAACGTGTCAGACATCCATTCCGTGAATACCAAATGCAGACTGGACTACGGGATACATAATGTCTTGAGAAAACCCTATCTATATCTATTTGGGCTGTTTGGTACCCAACAAGATGGACATTCAGAAATTAAAAATGGCATAAAAAATGAAGAAGTGGGAAAATGTATCATATCAGAAACATATCAAAACCAGTCACTGTGTTATGGTTTCCTCTAGAGAAAACACTCTCAGCTACAGTGTAAAGCAGCTTACAAGTGCTGAATGTTCTGATCCTGAAGCAGCAAACTCTGAAGCACATGCTTTGCTTTAAGTGTGTTGTGGTCCTATTGATTTCAACAGTACTGAGCTTTGCTGGATTCACAGCAGCATAATCAGCACCCTCCAAGAGTGGGCACTCCTTTCTCAGCATATTCCATTTAAAAAAAAAAAAAACCAAAAACCAAAGAAAACTTACATACTATATGAAATCAGATGGAGGTTACATTTTTCAGCTTTCAAATGAACTGTTCTTTTATAGAGATTTCTATCTCCAAAAATGAGGTGAATCTACTTGAAAACATCAGGAATAATTTAATGAACTCAGAAAAGTCTTTGAACAGTAAATTTGCAAGATGTTGCTTCCATCTTGCACAATAGTTTCACATATGTGAGCACGTTAATATAATTCACTTTTTCAGTCCACATTTGGTGACACTGCCTACAGTTTTCTCTGAAATTCTTTCTTTTACCAAAAAAGACACGACAAACTGCTTTAAAATTACAAGAATGTCTTTAGATCAAGAGAAAACTGCAGAGTGGTTCTCATATCAAGAGCTTTCTATTTTAGCCTATAAAATATTAGACATAATTAAAGGTGAGTTAAGACTTTGGTGAAAATCTAAAGAGCATCAGCAAATCTGAGTACTGCTCAGCTTTTCAATTGCTTTTCTACTTCTCAGTTCTTTTAAATGGTTTTCTATGGCAGGAACATTTTTCTTAATTAGTCACAGCTAATTAGTGTTCTGGCATAGACAAGTAATCAGAAATGTCAGAGCTGCAAGGCTACATCTCCCTAATCCTTTGATAATAATTTAGCCTCCTGGGAGGGCCTCAAGCTGCGGTAAGTAGTGGCTGACAATAAGGCAAAATTAGGTGGGCAGCAGACCATTAGGATAGAAAAATAAAAAGCACTACCAAATCCTGCTGAGCACCATCAGGCAACTAACTACACTGCCAGATGAGGTGCCTGTTTAAGCCTGTGTTGTTAATTAGCTGATTCTACCAGACCTGCCACATATGTCCAGGTGCATCATGCAAAGATGTGTATTTCTGGGTTTGCGCCAAAGGACAATTTTGCACTGTGATCAAATTTCAAGAATCTGAGAAAGCAGCCCACATATTTCTTGAAGATTATTCTGAGTTATCAAAGAAATAAGAAGATCAACAAGCTACAATCCATTTTTGTGGAGTCTCTTTTAAGTAATTAGGCACGGTCCTCTCATGTTTCTCAGAGGTGAATACAAACACAGCTTTTGATTCAAATGTGGCCTTTAACCAGTCCTACCTAGTCTCAACTTGCTGAAGTTGCCTTGGCATATAATCCAGATCAAAAAGTAGACCTTCTGTCAAATCACACACTTGCAAATAATTACATAACAATGAAAGTGAAGATTACTTATTAAAATTAACATGACAGGAAGCAATTTGAGAATGAGAAAAAAATCACAATTAAAGTTTTCTAGAAAAATGTTGTTGAATACTTAATACTACGGTAACGGTGCTTTTGAGGTAGACACGGACAGCACAAGGAGTTGGCACTACGGAAAACTCACATCTAAACTAAGTGTTCCTCTCAGCTGTGTAACACCAGTTGAAGATTAACTCACTTGCCAGGGAGTAGCATTTGCACATTTTTAACACATTTCTTGTAAAAGGTCAGAAAACTTACAGAAAAGATGCAACTGAATAAAGCATTTGCTAAAAATGTACTTGCAGATATGATGGCAAGCAGAAATTAATCAGATGAGTACTTCGTATCTCCATTTAGGCATGGAATGAAGTACATGACACAGTAATTTTTGCAGAATTACTACCTCAAATAACCTCAAGTACATCATTGAACTTAAATGGTCCATCTGTGCTACTAATGGAAAAGGAAAGTAATGGTTGTGATATGGGAACACTACTAGCATTTAATTAACATTCCAGACAAAATATAAGCATTTTTTTGACAAAAAAAGAATATCACATTACATCTGAACTTTTGAAACAGAAAAGCCAAAAGCAGCTACGTAAATCTGGACTGCTTAAGCATTTATACTACACATAAAGACGTTCAGTCTTTCTGCACTCCAAAGAAATTTGTAGGAGTTCCCTGCCTTTACCACCTCTTACACTGCTTGTTGAATTGTTACCCTGCACGAGGCCACAACTCCACGGACATTCTCCGACATGAGCAGTCCCCATGAAGTCAACAGGACTACTCAGTCACACCACGCCAGTTTAACACCCAGAAGAAATGGGCAATCAGGGCCAAAGTCAACACCTGCTAACAGGTACCCTCTTGTATAAGATAACCAAGGGACCTGTTTGCCAATGCCGACCTTTCCAGGATGTGCACTCTGACTATTTTATGTGTTTATGGTACACTTGTGCAAAGGTTTCCCAGAAATTAAAGTAAAAAAATTGGAAAGCCCTTAAGTTGTATCAACAGCTAACCATTGGTGTGTTAAAACTGCTCCCTTAAACCAGTCTTTATTTCTCAAAGCAGCAATCAATTACTGCATAAAGATTTCATTGAATATATAGTCTTAATAAAATTGTAATCACACATCTGTTTATACTATAAGTTTTTCACAACAGACCCAACACAAATATAACCTGTAAGATAATGCTCTTAATGGCAAATAAACCAAGAAGGGTTATGAAGAAAAAAATGTTTGAAATGAATTTTTTCTGTGTTTAGACAAGAATATCCATACTTCACGTGCAATTAAAAGGTACAAGAAAGTGAGAATCTACCCAAGTGGCACTTGGGAACTATACAGAAAGTAAGTATTGCATTGATGTTTTAAACAGTGTTTTATGCAAAATGACTTATCTTTTTAAAGCTGGTTTGTTAACAAAATCCAATTTTGTTTTAAAGGAAACAGATTTATAAGTCTAATGTAATTTAAAGTGCTCAGGAATTCAGGACTTTTTAGCCCCATCTTAAAAATTCCAGTAGAAACATGAATCTAAGTCTAGTAAGTGATGATAACCTGGCACGTTTATGGGCACAGCACTGCATTTACAAAGGTAAATGGTAAAACTCCAGTTGATTATGATAGTGTAGAACTAGACTCCACAGGAATTTCATAGTTGGGTATTTTTTACATCTGTTAATTCTGTGATCAGATACACAGCCCTGTTCTTTGATAGGCTGCACAAATGTTCTTACGTCATCCATCAAGCAGATTATCTTTATAAATAAGAGGGGCCTTAGTAATAATTACTGGTATTTCAGATTTATTCTAGGTTTGTGTAATTCTATTCTAAATACTTCATTTTCCCATTCACCAACTGCTACTTTTACAGCCTTTTCTGAAAATAAAAAAAAAGAAATTAAACTACAACTTTGTTTCTAAAACATTTTACTAAACTTTATTTAAAAAAATGAGTTCTTGGTTTAAGTGATTAAACTTTAAAAAGGTTTCCGTGGGTGATTATTTTAATCATAATTACAATTTGTAATTGTTAAACAAACACTGTACTGCCTGTCTTAATGATTTAGTTATTATACACTGAATCTACCTAAGTCAGTGCAGCATTAAAGGTAGAAAAGTTTGCTTTATCTGAGTTTGTTAGAGAAACCTGTCCCAGTGTAAGTTCATTGTCTTAGTTTAGTTCAGTGGAGCATGAGATTGGAAGGAATCACATCGAACATTCATTGCATGATTAAGCCTTTGGGAATCATGAACATGGAGCAGACATTTAACCCAGAGGTCCTGCAGACCATCCATGTGTACAACACATCACAAAACCTTTCTAGTGCTCTTTAAGATCTGTGGTGTTAAAAACAAACAAGCAAGCAAAACCCCCTGCACAACTATAAGCTGCTACAGCATGAGAGGGGGAGATAAACGTCCTGAGTTCCTGTGACAGGAAGGAATTTGATAGGTAAAATTCCTAGCTGATCTTAGGAAGAAGACCATCTCCTAGACCGCAAAGGAAGACAAAAAGTCCGAAGTCGCTCTGACAAACTGACCAAGCAAAAACTCTTTGTGATGCCAAGTTTGGTGATGAATTTTGAGAACAAGAAGATGGCACACTGACCTGGGAGAGACCAGTGCTACCAGAGGCACCAAGCCATATTGTTCTGTATGCTGTCTATACCCCTTCCGGAGGAGGTAAGAATGAAATGCAACCAG
Organism: Astur gentilis; assembly: GCF_929443795.1. NCBI lineage: Eukaryota > Metazoa > Chordata > Aves > Accipitriformes > Accipitridae > Astur > Astur gentilis. The sequence continues at coordinate 25,626,547 of NC_064890.1, read as the reverse complement.
AAGCCCAAGTTTTTCAGAGGAAAGGAAGGAAAAAAATAACCACCTTGGTTCTGCTGCCTGATCAGCAGACGTACTGAGGCATAGGATTTAAATGGTTTAAAAATGGTGCAGAAAAAACTAGCAGCCCTGTCTTTTTTTTCAAAGTCCCCTGGAGATTTGAGCCTCTCTCATATGTAAGGATTAGTATCACAAGCTTAAATTCCATTCTCCTGATTTTCATATTTTATATAGCATGACAGTGCTTTTTGAGGCTTATCAAACACCACCATAAAACAATTTTTTATGTTCTCCCTCGTTTGAGACTTCTCAGGTAGACAGAAAATTTTCCAACTTCTAGCGTTAACATATTGTGACCTACGGGCAGACATCTGTACTTCTATCAATACTATTCTTAAATTTAAATGATCTTCGTTATGTACATTACTTCATACGATAGCTATCCCATTCTCTTGGTCACTGTAGTAACTATTACTATATAGCAGTCCTGAATCAAGTCCCTGAAATCTGTGCATAAATAGTTTGTAATTATACATTTTTGGGGATTAAAATAGCATCCAAGGCCTGAGCTTGTCTATATTTATAACTAACACCACTAGCACACAGAACAATCTCTTTTCTTTTGGTTATTCTGGATGAGGTGTTTCCCTGGCTGAAGCACAGACATGCACTTTTCCTATTTCGCTTGGCTGATGATTTCTTATCTGACACAAATACAATGTACTTTAAGGGGAAATCAGCTGTGATCTACAACTGTAGCCAGTCGAACTGCTAGAAGTATATTTACATAAAAATCTGAATACATTTTATTCTTTCTATTGAAATATAACTTGATAGAATTGAATTTATAAGCAGTACCTAGGTTTTTTTATATCACTAATTTAAAAAACCCTTCCAAAAATCACAGGCAAAATCTTGCTCAGTCATACTGTTCTAAATCGGAATTAATCTCAGGAAAGGTGAGTTAACACAGTGAGAAGCCTTTGTTTTAAATTTCTGCACGCTATGAGCTTATGTATTTGTTAATGCATTTATCTGAACCTGTCCAATTGGTTACATCTCCTAGTGTGATGTTATGTAGAAATGTGATACCACCATACGTAAAGAAAGATAAAGATAGAAATAGATATTTGATACACAGAATACTTATCACGTACACCTTTTTTCTTTTCTTACAGCTCCAAGCATTGGCCGTGACAGCATACAATGCGTAGTACTGAGTAAAAGAGGACAGGAATGGTTTTGCGTCTCAAAGGCAAGTGCTGTGTCATGACTTGCATCCATACGGGAGATGTTTTCTTGTGCTGAAAAGCTTGATTGCCGAAATGAAACTTGGAAGTGGTCCTTGACCCATGCTAACCCAATTGTACGGAGGCCCTGTCCTTGGTTTAGTGCTAGTTGGCCTAACCCAAAGTCACACCAGGAACCATGCTGATCACTTAATGGTATGGATGGTCACTTGCTAGTTCTCAGGCCTGTGCCCAGGCCCTGGCCAGTTTACTGCTACGGGCATAGCCTAAGGCTTGGTCCAATCCCACTACATCAACAAAGTCTACGTGGTCTCTCCAGTGAGAGTTAAGGCTTGGCCTTAGGCACATAATTTTAACATTCAGAAAATTACAACATAAGCAAAAATAACCCCAAAGAAAAACAAAAAATAGAAACTTGAAAATGAAACATATGCTTGCAGATTCAGTGCAAAAGCAAACTGAAGCAGAAGTTGCTAATATGGTTTTAGTGCTCTGTGAAGGTGCCAGCTGGATGGATGATAATTTTTCTACCCCTGCAGGGCATCAAAGCTTTTATAAAATCATTCTTTTCACACATATTAGCACTTAGCTTATTAAAACAGATGATACTTTTTTCTGTAAAGCTGCTTGGGAGTGTCTGGAAATATAAAATCTGAGAGAGAAGTCTCATTTTGACCACCCAGTCTAACAAACAACAAACACTGACATGACATACCATGGCTGAGAGTCTATGTTATGGGACCTTCTGTGACTGCCACAACTGTAGTGTCACAGTAAAGGCTGTGAATTGCTGTTATGAAAACATTTGCTGTAACTTGCATAATTAAATGAAACTGCCAGCAAAGCTTTCTAAAATACTTAGGAGATGACACACAAATAAATACATTTCAAAGTCTGTATTATGTTCCAGAATTTGTTTTGTAATAAATTGCATTGCACAGTGCCAGAGATGACTTCTTTCCCTGTTCAAACTCCTACATAATTATAAGTGACTGACATAATTGTCATGTAAATTGATTCAAGTTTATAATAAAATAACTTTTATTTTAAGCATATTGTACATGTGTAGCACTTAGAATTTATATAGAAGACACAATTTCAGCTGCCTACAGCTTCTCCTTCAGACAACTCAGAAAGGGACATACTAGACATAAATTAGTGGTCAGAACTTGAATGAGCAAAATGTGCCCAAGAGTGTTGCTAGCGGCCTTATAGGAGAGCCTTGTATGGGGAAAATTTTGGTAGAGTAGGTGATCATTTCTAAAAAAAGAGGAGGAATCAGGGCAAAGGAATGAGTGGAGGGAGGCTGCAGAAGCCAGTATCAAAGCCGAGGGAAATGATTGTGAAGATACAGGCTGGCTAGCAATGTGTGGGCCTTGAGTATGAGGACAAGGATTGCTCTGAACTTGCAGAAGCAGGATTAGGATTTTGAAAATGAGTTCAACAATTCAGTAAGCGTTTGGTCAACTTTAAGAAATTTTAAGTCTTAAACTAAAAAACCATAAAACAAAATTCTAAGAGTCATTCCATGAAAGTACCAGTAAAACCCAAACCTGGCGTAACTGGCCTCTTTCTGTGTACAAGCAGGCAGTGATATGTACAAGTTCTTTATTTAGGGAAATTAGGTCTGCAATGGAGTCCACAAACCACACCAATCCAATTCCCTCCTTTACACATTCAAAATCAAAAGATGGAATAAAATTGGACTACTCGCAGTGGAAAAATGACTATTTCAAATAACAATTTTCTACCAATTTTATTTATGCCTTCTAACGCTTAAAAGTTTCATGCAGGAAATGTTTAAAGAAAGACCACTTTGACAGCTGAAGATGATAAATAAAAAATAAAATAAGAAATGATCAACAGGGAAGAACATCTGAATGTCTTATATCATTAAAATGCAGCTTATCCCTTCTGATGTAGTTGTGATAGCAGGAAGCTTTGCAAGGGTAGTTACTTACATCAAACAACTTCTCTATGTACATTTCCTCGTTGACCTTTTCTCGAAGTATATCCTGGTTTTGTCGAACAAACATAATGTAGGTGTCTGCTAGATCCATCCCTGGTTTCTGTGGAGACATAAAGTAAGGGGAGAAAGTAGTGGGAAGGGAAAGAGGTAGACCACTCAACAATTGAGACTTATAAGAAGTTATACTTAAACATAATGAAAACTGAGATTATGGTACAATGTTCACACATGTGTAAACTGTATTTACTAAATCTGCTATGAATTCTGGGTTAGCCATGAAGTTCAGGAGGGTTCACTATTAATAAAGTTCTCAGTGTTATAATGTATGGATGCTTTGAGTCATAAATCTACATTGCCATATGTAATGGAATGCGGTCTTGGCTCTGGTAACACCAACGGCAAACTTGGACATTTTCCCCTTTTTTGTTAGTGAGGCTCTCATAGCTACCTCACCCTCAAGGTCAAGATCCTGCTATCACATTCAGAAAATGGTTAAAAAAGCATTTGCTTCCTTTTTCATTGCCTCAGATTTGTTGCAATTCGCTTCCAATGTGCAGCTGAACTTTGTGTTTGAGGTTAGCTTCTACTAATTTCAATTCAAACCAAGTTCAAGCACTTCTCTGAGAGCAACAGCACAGAAAGGTTGGTGTGAGAGTAGACCTGTACTCCTATTTTTCTGAAACTTGTTGCACTGGCACAATCAGCTTGGAGGATGACTAGGGAAGGACCAAGGGCTGAAATGTTTCTCTTCTTGTGCTGATCTGTGTCCTGTAGGTGTAATTTTCATACCACGCTCCGGAACATGGGACAGCCTAGGATATGTTGTGTATGTGTGATGCTGTTGTCAGGTCAGCGAGAGTGGTGGCTGAAACTGCTCTCTCCTGCCCATCTGGGACTTCTGTACCTCTGTACCCACAAAATATTGCTCCACACCAGTCCCTACAGCCTGGAACATCCCCTTTCCTGGCAGTGTATGCAGGGCTGGCCAGGAGTTCACCTTTCTCTAAGAGGAACCAAGAAGGAACACAAGCACTTTGGAAAGTCTTCTGTGCACGCCCTCTGTGTGAGCAAATTTGTAAAACTATCACTTGCTCCCAAATAGTAAGTTTTTAAACATCATGGCATGCAAAAGAAGGTTAAGTTTTATAATACTTTACAGTAAGTCTTAGCACAAAGCTATTTAGAAAGGGTTCAGATTTGGCTAAGACTGACTCAGTACAGAATAATTAACAGCTCTAGGGAAGGAGGATGAAAACAGCTATACCCAGTCCCTGAATTCCCAGGTATAAGTCATCTCTGTTTCTCAGAAACTGTTATTGTCTGAAAACAGCATACATACAAAACTGTAAGAGTAAAATATTTAGCATATTTTAAAGGCATGTATGCATAAAAATGCTCATATAGTTAAAATATTTACATATAATTTTATATCAAGGCTTTGTTTCTAGTCTACAAGTGGATAACTTTTATTTTTTCTCATTCCTTATTATCTTGTATGTAATACATTATAATGTATATGAACAGGTCTGAGCTATAGGAGGGAAGGAAAGGTGCAACATGCCCAAACTAATACCTGTTCAGAAACTGCCATTACTATAACAGGATGAGAGCATTTTCCCCTCAAAACTGCAGTAAGTGAAACCCCCTGGATCATAAGCTTAATCTCTTTTTTCCTGAATCTACCATGGACACATAGAGGAATATGATCCAAAACAAGCAGATTTTCATTTATACATGTGCATCAATGGCAGTTTCATTTCTTAAAAGTAACAGTTAAATGTGGAATGATGGCCTAGTTTAACACTCCTAGCATCTCCAAAACTCACACGGAAAAACTGAAATGTCTCCTGCACATTTGGATTGGTCATTCCAGAGGCAATGAAAGCTCATTTTAAAAACTTAGCACTTACATACATGCCTACATGAAACTCTTAAAAGGAAAGCAGGACTATTTATTTTTACATCTGAATTACACACCTTGATCCTAAGCATAGAAATAAAAATGTAAGATTACAATAGATAAAAGGGTTTTCTGTTGGAAAACCTGGCTCATGGAAATCAATAGATTTCCTTCATAAAGATGTACCTTCATTAAAATGCGACAGAAATGTTTTTAAATTAAACACAAAGTGTTTAAATTAAATCACAAAGTGAAGGAGATTTAGAACAGAAAACTCCATATCTTACCTTAGTGTACTCATTTGTGATGGTACAAAAGAATAAAACCAGTGTTGAAACCTTACGTACTTTCTAAAACCTGGAACTAAAACAGGCAATTTATAGGAATTGGACTAGTTTTAACCTGGAGAGAAATGGGAAAATATTTTGAAATCTCCAGGGGTGGGTGAAGGACATAATCTAACAAATGAAAGGTTGGTTATAGTTCTTGGAGGCATATATTCAAATGCATATATGAATCTTCCATTGAATGCTAAAACTTAATGGTTCTCCAATTCACACAATTTTTTATTTTACTAAGTTCAATAGAAAATGTTCATCTTGCAGACAGCCAAAGCTAGGAAAATAACATTTCCCATCAGCATTAACTCTCCCCTTATCTTTGAGACGTTTACCTAGTCTTGAAGCTGTGACATATGGGAATTTCACACCTAGTGAATATATTTTCATGTAGCTTGTGGCACAGGAGTGTAATCATTAAAAGAATATACACAAGTAAGAGTAACTGCAACAGCTGGTGACATTTACCAATTAGAATTACAGTTCTTTAAAACACTTCATCCTTCTTTAATGTGTGCAGGATAATTATCTTTGAAATCGCTGTGGAAAAAAATTAATTTTCCTTTTAAACAGTGTCTGCCCACAGTAGAAATATGTCTGGGTAAGGAAGATTATCAATACTCCAACTGTATGACTCTCTGTTTTAAAACCTCACCAACATCATTGCAAGTTAACCATCTTTGCTCATGGTGGGCAAAACACACATGAAACATTGAATGAACGAACAGTTTATCAAATACTTCATTATCTCTCCATATTGCATGCATTGCATTTATTTGTTTTCTCTACACATGTGAAAGAAAAGAAAGCTATTATAAGCATCAAAACAGGCTTAGTGCTATATATTTAATGTTTTAGCTTTTTTTAATAGGGATTATGTATTAGATGGGAACCTCTGATTACATGATCCTCTATTGCTCTATTTTGGATTATTAAACTTCAGAAGAAAACCCAGGTTAATGTAGAATTAAAAACCCAAACAACAATTAGGCAATTGGATGTACCTTAAAAGACAAGCAAATAGAAAGTGAGATATATTTTAAGTATCTGTCACAGGGGGCATTTTGTTACTAATATTGGACAGACTTAAGCAACTCAGTCTCTCCACTTCTATACCCAATGTAAAAAATTCTGCTCCTCTGAATCTCTGGCAGAACATCTGCTGAAGTTAATGGGAGAGAGTTATTTACGCATCTTTGGGAGAAGAATTTAACCTGGTATATTTATCTGGGTAAGTGTGAAAAAAGGTATTCTGTCTGAAAACTTCCCCAAGAAAAAAAGTGTTTTTTTATGATAGATAAAAAGTTATTGTACGTTTGTTTTATTCAGAACAGCAGACAAGATGTTTTGCCTATCTGAAAATGAAAGAGAACCAAACAAAGAGATGAATGGAGAAACTGGAAACACAAAGACATCAAATAAAATACCAGGAAATGAAGAGTTGTAAATAGGGTTACTTTGTCGCTGGTTACACAAGTAACTGAATACACTGGCGAGTGAATGAGTTTAAACAAGGGTGTAGGCTTCAGCACATTCTTTTTTAGGGTTAATCACTAGTTAACCTGGCAAGATGAACATGCTGTTTGGGGGGGGGGGGGTGTGGGGGGGGAATCCTTGTTAATTATACACTGCAAGTGCTCTTACTTCCTGCTGCTGCACCTAATCCCACAGGTGCAGGTTGTCTCTTTTACTATTCACTGGTAGGTGGGTCCGGATCGACAGGCACTTTCTCATAGCAACAAATTCAGATAAAGAAGGAACAGCTTAACTTTCCCCATTTAAACAGGAAAACACTACCATAGTGTCTATTTAACAAGGAGGCAAACTTTAAAATACATTCTTCCAGTTTCCAAGCTGATACAGAAGCTGCATTATGATTGACACACATCGCTCCCACTCGCAAAATTTCCCCGAGACACCTAGTCAAAAGTAATGCTGCATTGCCTTGATTTCCAGGCATTCATATCTTTTGCTGCTGAAAGGTTGCAACAAGCTTAATACTGCCACTAATATTAAGCTTTTCCTACAGGAGAGCTACACCTAAGTTTCTGCACAGCTTTTTGCAAGGCAACAGTTTCTCACAAGTCTCGATAAAAACCATGTACATTTGTAAATACTTGAGTTATGTTTATTCTCACTTTGGCATTTGTCACAGAACATTTCTTAGCATCAGAGAATGTTAAACAAACTTGTATTTTTGATATTACCATGAAAAAAAAATCTAGTTTTACTGAGTTACTATCTTGTCAAAGCATTAATGTTTCAAAGATGAGAACAGATGTTAGAGACTAACTATAAAATAATAAACTTCATCCCATTTTGTATTTGCTCTCCTCTCCACCCCCTTCCCCTCCCCTGCATCCTGGAGGGAGACATTTTAACTACAGCATGGATGTAACAATGAAATGAAAAGGAGTGATGAGCTGGAGGGGGCTATTGTGAGAAACACAGGAGCTCCTTATTCAGTGTCCACCACCAAATGAAAGAGCACTATGGAAAATTTCACTGCCTGAAATTTCTCCTCTAAATACTGCAAGGCTCATCACTTGGGCTCTGGAATGACGGAATTAAAATATCCTTAACGTATTTTTGGAATAGAAACTACTTGTACTCATGACAAGATGCTTGCTCCCTTAATTTCTTACAAATCAAAATACATAAGCCAAGGTAACATTTTATTCTCATGGTTATGAAAAATATATTTTGCTTAAATGAAAAAATAAAATGCATTTTCCCTGCCTCTAATACATCTTCTTGTAGAAGAAAAAGCAACCTTGCCAAAGGCCACGTGTATTTTGAGAACTGTCATGCAGAACTTAAGCTGTGATTCTGCAAGCATTTACATAAACACTTTTTCATATATGTTTGGTTTCATTGCATTCACAGGGCAACACAGGCGTGCAAGTGTCTGCACCAGGACCTTGATTCTGTAGTGCAAAAGGTCTTCAAAACGCTACAGTTCCTATGACAAAATCAGGTATAAAATATGCTTTTCCCCCCAAAATAAACTATGTTCTACTATGTTATTTTAACTTTCCTACTGATCAGCAGCCATCCTTCTGCTCTCCATTTAAGAGGTATCTCAAAAATACTGCTGGCTTAAAACAGATGATGCAGGGCTTTCCCTCCAATTCTGCAATATCTTGTTTTTATGGATCTGAAAACAGACGGGCCAGTTCCCAGGTTTGGGTATACAGAGGAGGAAGAGGAGGAGGAAGGCAGGAGAAGCCCTAGGCATGAGGATGACTGTGCTGTGCTCTTTATTTTTAAACAGAGGTCTCCAAGTATATCCGGCTTAAAAATGAATGGCACAGTATGGCCACACCTGAATAAACACTGATTTCCCAGAAGAAGTTGTTTGCTTCTTAAAACCAGCTAAATGAGGCCACACAGTACAAGTATGATATTTGGAAATGGAGGTATCTAGAAGGTCCCAATGTGTCTCTGCCTGGTAGGAGGCAGAGTTCCTACTCTGGCCTCTACGGGACCCCGTAAGTCAAATGCTGGCACATGTGTGAGGCCCCTTTTCATACCTTTGATCCTCACATAAAGGCAAGAGCGGAGTGAGAGGCCTGGCATTGTGTGAGCTGTGCACTGCTGTCAGCCCTGGGTCCTTCAAATGGCCTCTCTGCACTTGGTATGACAGGTGGCCTACATGAAGTGAGAGAGGATTAGGTTCCTTCTGTGCCCTCTAAATGACTGGCATAGATTACTGGCTCCTACAAAGGGATTTAAACATACCTTTCTGAACAAAAAGCAGTATATACATATGCATGTAACTGGATGCTCAATTTGTATGAGTAATTGCTCTGGTTATATTTGTAAATGAGGCAAACGTGTGTAGAAATGACCAGCTAGAGACACAATCATTTGTGTGCAAAACTGACTTACAGGATGAGAAACTGAACACAATGAAATTATCTACGTGATCGAGGAATAATAATAATTTGAGATTAACAGTATACACTTTTTGCCCTGCTTTCTTTCCCTATCCTCATTAATTAACTTGCTTTGTGAACAGAATATTGAAAAAAAAAAAAAATTAGACAGATTGTACTTCTACATCTCCTAAGGATTGCTTGGTCTTTAAGAGAAACTAACAGAGTTATAGCACATTTGGGTGAGTTGTTTTAAAAAAAAAAAAGAGTAACCTAAATCAGCTCCTGCATTCCCTAACATCAAAATATAGCATTAACAAGACAACAAACTGCATCCTTAATGCACTACTTATATTTGTAATGTTTGTGTTATTTTCCTCCGAACATTTGGTTTCTTTCACTTGCACAGCAGCCACAATTTCTATCACTTCAGAGCCTGGTGTACTGTGACAATTACCAACAAAAAGAGCATAACAGCAACTAGATTTTTTCATTATTATCTTTAGGAAATTGCAAGCCATCATTGTTGTTACTCTTCTTAGTCTGCGTTATTCTGCACTGTTCCTTGTATTTCTGTTGGTGTTTCAATTACCAAAACGTACACAGTGACCATATAGCCCTATATGCAATGGCTGGGGAAAGCAATGAGAGCTCCTTGTGACTGCATACATCCCACTTCCTAAAGGGCATTCTGAAAAATGGAGGCTTATGTTGAACGTTTTCTTAAACAGGTTAAAAAAAAAAATTAAACTCTTTTTTTGAATGGAGTTATTCATAATTCTCTGGCAAGATTAATGAATGGAAGGGTAGATAGCAACATTTTTACAAACACATCTGCCAAATGAACTGCAAGTCTGTGTCTCGTTCCTCAGAATGATCAAGAATCACCCAAGAATGTCCTCCTCCTTTTTGAATCCTTTATTTTTTCTATTTTTATTTACCTTTTAACTTTTTTTATCCCCTTTACCTCTCACCCTCTCTCTAAAACATTTTGCTCAGTACTACCTCCATTTTCTTCTAACACCTCTTTTGCCTAGTTAGTTTCTTCTTATTTCACTACTAACCAGTGTATTCTCCCCTCTTTGCCAAATATTGAGCCTGGTAATCAAAGATGAAAAACTCTGTTGAATTCACACACTCAAAAAAACCCCCAAAGGCCTTTTGCCCCCTGCCAACCTCCTTCTCCCCCAGACCCACCAAGCGATCAACAGCCCTGTTTCAGGGACCCCAAGGCCAGCACTAAGGTGACCCAGTGAGATCCCTGACTGGAGGGGGGGCACGGGGGCAGAATGCGGTCAGCTAACGAAGTGCAATTCTGCGCATATTTGCACCTGCATCAAAAGGAAGGGCCTACTGCGGTCACCTTTAAGTCACTTCCATATTTGCAGCTCTATGGTAAGGAGGGACGAGAAGAGATTTTAAGCTGTATCAGTTCAAAATACAGCCACACAAGGCATTTAGTTAGCTTCAGTGCAGGATTGCTAGGTTAGCATCACACGACCAAGAGCTGGGCGTAAATTCCTTACCCTGTGCCGCCCCTCTCTCCACTTCTCACTTCAGTTGTGAGCCCAGGAGATGACCTTGTAATGTGATGACGACTTACAGCTTCCTTTTGCAGTTGGAATTTGTGACTTCCACAACCGGTGATTTTAGAGCCTATTCGGACTGGACACTCGCTGTCAGTTTTGTGACACCAATGGCTCTTCTTGGCCTCAACTGCATCTTCACAACAAGGGGAAGAATGTGAAGAAGCAAACCCAAACCCCAGCCTATCAAACTCCTTCAACCCAGGAAGAACGTATACCAGAATTTGGAGGAGGTTTGCTTGGTCAGATCCACACCTGTAGAGTACAACTGTAGTACTATAGCCCAGTTCACATCTTGGCCTGTGGGAAAGCTGTGTGGGATAGCTGAAAAGCGAAGGGGCTGTAAAAATGCAAGGATCTTGATAGCCTGAATATCATCTGGTTGTCTCTTCAGGCCAAGCAACACCATTAAGTGATGTGAGAAAGGCGACAGGGATCCAGCAACCACCTCTGCGCTCTGCCATCGCTCTCTCCGGAGCCGTGCATTCCTGTGTGACCTGACTTGCAATATTCCCCTGGGCTTGCGGCAAAGCTATTTTTTGGTCTCATCTTTATCGTGAACTTCAATGTCAACGTATTCAGGCCAATAGTATAAGATTTTGACATCTCCTTCTCATAGATATTCTATGTAATTTGGAAAGTTTTTCATGTTACCTGAAAGTAGTCAGTGAATTTCTAGTTTGTTCAGTAATTTTTTCTTTAGGCTTTTGAGTCTTAAGTGCCTCACCAAGGACCTTTGGGGGCAGCTCCACAGCACAATATATTAACAAGATGTATTGTAAATTAACTGGATTTGATATGATGTCATTCCTTTGAATGCAAGACTGGGCCTACTTTTTTTACTTTTTTATAAAACACAAGAGCATTTATACAATTCAACAAAAAGTCCACATGTAACCAAATAAGAAAAAAATTCTGAAAATATCATCCAAACAGAAATGTTACAATTTGTTATCTTATGAATAAAGCAAATATAAAGATAGTAAAATAAATTCCCAAACCAGAGATTTTTCCTTTCATTTAGTATGCATGGATTAAAAAAAAAAAAAAAAAAAATTCATTTACGCTTGAAAGTACTATATTTTTAAGTATAGAACTGCTGAAAGGATTTATGGCACAATACAGTCTAGCATATCCAGCTTTCTCCTATATTTGTCATTTTATTTCTTGTAAAGTCATTAACATAATAATTTTAGTCATTTTTTTGCTATGCTTGGAAAATAAGATTGTTTTAAAATCGCATTAAAAAGGGATGAGAACACAGACTTGTGAGACAACAAAGGATATGTATTGACAGTGATAATGACAATATTTGATAACTTCTTGCTTTTTTAAGGAAAAGATATTCTACTATGATACTCTAATAAAAATATTCTAATAGCTGAATTTTGCTTTTATGTGTAAAAGAGCTCCAACAGCTACCCTTTTTAGTTTTTATTTATACTACACAAAAATTGCATAAGCAATGGTGAATCAGATAGAGATTTAGCAAGCAAGCAAGGGATTAAATAAACAAGATGGGATCCTGAAGTAAAAAAAAATCAATAAATAATGGATATTCAAGTATGATGCTTTGACTTGTTGCTTATCCTGTATATTTGAACAATTTAGCCAAATGATGGAAAGACTCCTAACAAGAGAGTATATAAGTTACCATTCTCACTCTTCCACAACTGAAAAAGTGCATTGAGAATAACCTTTCTAAGCTTCGCTTTGAGAGTTACTCGTTGCTTGAGGGAAATGAAATGCTCTCTGAGGGTTGTCGTGGCTGTTTAAATACTCTGTGTAAAACTATAATGAATCTCTGCAGGAAACCAAAATGTCAACAATAAAAAATGTGAGCTGACAAACCTCCTGTTTTCTGAATTATTATGAACACCGGAAAAAATAAATTAAAAGGGTTGTACTTACGGGAACATCAACATATTTTGCAGCTGCTTTCACCTTTAGAAAATTAAAACAACACACAGTAAGTGCTTATTACTACAGATTGTGCACAATTTCACAATTATGCTCAGAAAGAACAGAACCATTGTGAATCCAAACACTTACAGTGAATGAAACTAATGACGAGAAGAAAGTACCTTCATCGTATCTTGACAATTTAGACAGCACACCTTCTAACACTGAAACAACCTGGAGGAAAAGCACAGAGAAAAATCTAAATGCACAATATGAAAAGTAAATATTTGGAATGAAAATGTGAGCTTTTTCTTCCTCAGATTTTCATTCTTCAGCAGGGCAATGCAATCTGTAAATTTGACCACTTTCCCCACCTTACAAAGTGCTGAAATCAAGGACAACATTCCTTTTGCAGCTTCACCTATCGATCGAACTGATGGAAATTGTTGAACCACTGCAGAAATAGAAACCCAACCCCAAAATTCTCCTGAGGTGGGCCTGCTACCCCACACCACTTTGCTGCCTCTAGAACGCATAGTTAAAGATAGGAGTGTGTGTAGCCAGCGTGTATTTTGGGTAGAAAACACAGGTTATTTTCTAGGACCAGAGTTTCTACGATCAGAGCTTCAAGGATGATGGAGCACAGTTGTTAAAGGTGGTGACCTCAATATCATGTTTTGCTTATCTTTGCTGCTGAATAGAAACCCAGCTCTGATTTCAGCCAGCAGTGTAAGAGCACTGGAGTTTTCTGTCAACAGCATGTGCTGTTGAACTGCTACTACATGGCTAAGAAGGGGCAAGAAAATGTATACCCCAAATCTCCGGTATGGTGTGGTTCCTCTCCCTGATACCTTCCCCTGCGATCCTCTGAGTAGCTTGACTCTTCAGCAAGTGGCATGAAAAGGCATTTTTGCCAAAATTTATTTCTGACCAAAACCCATCTTATTAATTGCATTAATTATAGCCTTAAACTCCCCCAAATGAGCCTTAAGGCAAACAAGTCCCCTTCTCATATCCCTCTGTGATGTTATGTTGCTCAAGTAATTTCATGGTGTATAACATAAAATATCTGTCAGCCGTTGTATTTGTGCGCATTTATTTTACACATATGAATTGCTTTCCAGTTTCATATAAAGATTGTTTTAAAAGTCATCCCTTGCTCCCAACACAGTCATTCCCACAACCACGAGTATCATTTTATGAGTGTGAGGACAGAACGAAATTCCATCTGGCATGCTGTTAATGGGCACTGTAACAGTGTCACAACAGTGTCACCTCCAGAGGAACTGAGATCATCACTTTACAATAAGCCCTGCTCTTAACAGTTCAAGGAGCAGGAGCAAGTGCAAACCTACATTTGTCATTTATCAATCTAACCTGTCATATTTACAGTGATTAATTAAGACACCAGTACATAGGTGCCGATCAAGGAATAAAACCACATCACGAGAGAGAGAGTGGCAGTTGTTTCTGCACCCTGTGCACGGTATAATTACAGTCCCTTTATTAGACCAAATACCAGCTTTCTGCTTTGCCATTGCATGCCTGTGAGAAGCTGCTGTTCATACTTTAACTCATTTTATCTGACTGGCAAGGATTCTTTCTGCAGAAGGGTGTTCAATCTTGTTCTGCAAAGATCCGCTATGGAAGGGGCTGATCTCGCAAACAACATGGTGTCCACAGTGCCAGCAAATGGTTCCAATACAAGTGGGACACAAAAGAACAGAGGAAAACATTGCAGTGTCAGGGATGTCCATTTAAATGAAAGGCTTAGTTATGAAGCTGGAAACTTGTTTTCTGAGATCTCAGCGTACGGACATGTGAAGCTCTAAGAGCATTTCTGTGTATACCTTACATTCTCTGAATTGGTTACTGAGACACACTGTGCTTTGTTGCAGTGTTTTGTGCTATTCCTGTGATTTGTTAAATGCTTTAGCTTGGTAAGTCTTGCACACAAAATGCATGGTATAGTCTTTACCAAGTCTCACTGAAGTGAAAGTACACTTCATTTTCATAGATGACTTGCAGCTAAAAACAATGATTGAAACCCTTATTCTTCTGGAGCACAAAGGAAATAATACAGAGGCAAAGGCTAAAAAATAATGAAAATATATTAGATGAAAAAAATGAACACACATGGATATCATGCACATTGATGTGCATTTTTCCTGGCCAAAACCAAGAGTGAAACATCACCCTTCCTCTGTACCCTCAGAGGCTTTCTGCCTTGAAACAGAAGCAACCAGGATGTCACTGGCATTTCGCATCTCAAGTGAGGAGAGACTGGTTAAGCTTCTAATGATTAGCCAATGACACAGAATATTTGCCTCCTGTTCCGAGATTTCAACCTCTGGTAATAGTATATGTGATAACTAAGAATGCAAATCCCTCTGTATTAACAGCAGCTGTCTCTAGAATTTCTCGTACATATATCCAGGAGAAATATGACTATTTTCTTCCTTCTTCTATAAGCTCAGATATTAAAAAAAATAATGAAAAGGTTTAACGTTAAATAGCATGATTTGCTCTGATTAAATTCCCCTTTCTTCCTCTTCCTCTTCAATAACACGAAAACCATAAATGGACAGGTTAGTTCAGAGTGATGACAGATGGCATGTAAAACTCAAAACTGTCGAGTTGAACCACTTATAGTTATGTCTACATCAAACCTTCACTTTAGAGAAAAAATGTGTGGTTTCTACGTATTTATCAGCAAGTGGACACATTTAGCTTAAAATTCTATGATTCCACAAAGCCTTCCCCTTCAACTCCTCTGCAAGCATGGGGGGTGTCAATCCAAAAGGAGAGCCTGCTCCCCCCAGCAAGCTGTGACAAGTGAAAATGCAGGCACGACGAAAATATGACCAGAGTCTTATTTTTTTGTCACTAACTCACAAATAGTAGTAAGTATGGCTTATTTCTCTTACTTTGAAAATTAGATATTTCTGGGTAGTTTGCAATGCATAGATAACAAAACTTCTCAGAAAATCTTTCTCTTCTGCCATTATTTGCTGTGTCCTTCAAACTGTTAGGGACTGAAAGCTTTTCTTTAAGCACTTAAGACTTCTACTGGAATAGAGGTGCTACAGTAACACAAGACATTTTTAAAGTTTTTTTCACTTATTCTCCAAGTCCCTATATCATGTCAAAAGATATATTTTTTTTAAAATATAAACCCCTATGAAGTCAATTTCAAGAAATAACAACTTATAAAATATTTTTAAATTAAATGGTTTGTGGAACAAAATGTCATTAAAAATTTATACTGATACTCTGGATTGTTGTCCATCTCTAAATACAAAATTTAAATACTACTTAGTGATAGGAAGAAAGTTTTCATGTGAAAAATTAAATAAAAAATAAAACATGCTATTACTTAAGATAATATTGACATAATCAAGTCCTACCAGTTCTACTAGCTGCTAGCAGTTCTTATCTATAACAGAAACACAGAAGGGAAACTTATCTGATTAGCAGGTTGCACAGAAATTGTTTACCTAATGGGTTATAAAATTTAATTTTGTAAATGCAATATTATTTGCATGACTATTATTTACAAATCATGTTGTTGTCACCCCCAATCTCACTGTGTAAAGAAAAACTGTGATCTTTAAAGACATTTCAGAAGTTCAATAATTAGAGATATATTTTCTGCTTTATTATAAATTAAAAACTAAATAGCTTTACCTTTGAAACAAGAAGTGAAATAATTTCTTTAACAGTTTCTTCAATCAAGTCATCTATTTTTGAATGGTATTGTTGCTGTATTTCAAAAGATAAAGAAGCATTAGCATGTATATGAACACACACTTTTGTCATAAGTCATAAATGGTACAAAGCTGATAACCCTGCCAGATCAGATTTACTTAAAATTATCATTTTGAACATCAGAAGAACAAACCCTTGAAAACGATCCACCCAATCAACACTTTCTTACATTCTGTGTTGAAAATTTTCCCATGTACACTGTTGAGTTAAGCAGCTAATGGGGTTATTATTTAGATGAATTGAGTTCTTATTCTTATTCAGGAGAAGGAATGTGAAGGATACTTTTTGTCTTCTCCTATATAATTAAGGTGGCCATGTATTTTTTTTCTAAAGGGTTGGTTTAGCTGGAGAAGCAAAAAGACTAGAATAAGATTTAATTAATAGAGCATTTCATGTCTGACAACTCTCATTCATAAGTTATTTTAAATGTCCTCTAGAAATAAAATGAGCTCCAATTGTTCATACTAAAAGAGCCTTTCTGTTAGCACAGTGAGCTGCAGTTTATACAAATCTTACAATATGCTCAAGCAAGGGCAAAATTAAAATTTCATCAACAAAGCAGAATAGATGGTAACAAATTAATAGGCCATAAAAGGCATAATAAACCAGACTTCATTCTTCGTAGCCCTTTTTCTTTTGCTTTTTCATAAAGAAGGTGCCTTTAAGTAAATACTTTTAAAATAAATCTGAAAGACTTTTTAGATAATACCACAGAGCTCCCTCCCGAAATTAACAGGAGCTAGGGATCCCATTCTGTCAAGGAGGCACATCAATTTAAACAGTAATTCTTCCTTTAGAAACATTTATCTGACAGCAAAGATTGTCCCCAATAGCCACTTCACAGAAAATGTGACTTGTAAAGACTAACCCTATCTTCATAGTTCAAGGCTACTTGGAACAGCTAACAGCATAATGCTCGGAGTAAAAGTACTGAGGTCAGTATAAACATTAGCCTAACTTAGCAGCTGCCAGCTGAATAGTTTTCAGAGTTGTATGGTTTTAAAGGATATTTTTCATCTGTCTCAGAGTTGTCATACAAACCAAAACATTAAATCTGATCTGCTTAATATATTTAGGAAAGATTTTCTAAACAGTGCATCTGCCAAACTTGCATTTAAATTCAGAGAGAATAAAACTCCTAATGCATTTGCCCACACATATGTATCTGTTCCAGGTACCAACACCATGCATATTAATTTTTGGTTTTAATTTATTTTATAGTTTAAAACCACTTGGAAAATGTGAATGTAAGTCTCAGACAAACATCAGCAGACATCTCAGAAGAGTGAAAGAATGTATTAGAAATATGTCAAAGAATTTTCCATAGTTCCAGACATATTTTATTCTAATCACATTAATGTCTTGACCAAAGTAATATTCTCTTGATCTGCTAAGGACTTAAATCACCCCAAACTGTCTGACGTCTGTTGCTTACACAGTCTTTAGAAAGCAATGGTGTCTTACTCTCTCCAAACAATAAATGATTATCCTCCCACAGATGCATGTCAAAACTATACCTATTTCTACGATCCATGAAAAATCACAGTTGTTCCTACCATAAAGTGTCTGCAACTTTATCTCTACAGCACACTACATTAATGGATCTATGTATATTTTAAGATCAGTTCCTTTATTTTTCTTTTTTTCTCCCCCCCCCCTGGCAAATATAATTTTGTGGGAATGGAATATAATCAGTAACTTCACTGTGTGACCAAGAAATACAAGGACTAAACCAAATTATTAAAAAATCACAACAAGCTTTCAAAATCATGACATGTATTTAGAAATAATTTTTGATTTTTTTATTAATCTGAATTTCCCTGTTTTCAAGATTTATTTTGCAAACTATGACATCATAAATTTTTCAGCCCACTCCTCCCCAATGCCAACCTCCACTAAAACAGCCATCCGCCGATAAAACAAAACTTCAGATCCTTGTGGAAGATTATTTGACTCCAGGAGATAGGCTTTAAGAAGATGGCAAACGCTGTAGAATTCATGATAAAATTGTATGAGCCGACAAGGCTGTATGCACGATCCTGAAATCAAGCACCTGTAGGACTGCAGCTTTTCTATTTCTGCCAAGCTTGCTCAGTGAGAGCAGAGACATCCTCAACCTTTTCCCAAACACATTTATGGATAGCTGTGCCTTTACATTCCTCTGCTGGCTGATGTGATCACAATGCACATGGAGTCTGAACCTAGACAAATCAGCTCCCACAGCTAAATTATTTGAATACACATTGTAGAGTCTTTCAGCATCATCCCAAAGCCTCCGAAGGGCACTCTGCCTTTCCAGCTGCCCTAGAGTAACTCCCAGTAAAATATGAAATACAGCTGCAGCTGTAGGAGGTACATGGAAGAAAACTATGCTTAGTGGCAAAGCATGTCATGGGATGTAACCAAACAGGACTGTCTTCTGAGGACAATATGGCTGGTCTTCCAAATGTGGCTCTCTGCTCCTAGTAGCATTTGGAAGGAGACAAAGTATTTTAGAGCTTTTTGACAGTTGTGTTTTTGGAGAACAGAGGAGTTTGTTCTGAAGTTCTGTGGTGACCAGCTGACAACTGTAGCTTGCTCATTTCTACAATATATTCAATCTTCTTTTCCATTCTACCTCACTATGTCCCAATACTGGAGTTGGCTTTTTTAACTGTTTTTTTTTTTTTTTTTTTTTTTTTTTTTTTTTTTTAAGATTTTCAAGCTCGCTTTCCTTTGGTTGTTTTAAGGTTGGATGGCTGTGAAAATAAATTGCACATGATCATCTGAACAGAAACAGCTACTGCCAACATATAACAATATTACCTACATATTAAATTGTCTCTGCATTTTCACTATCAAATCGGCTATAATCCTCTACTACTTATGCAGTCAAATGAGTCTCCTCCTTGAATTCTATGAATCAAAATAGCTTCAGAAACAAAGTTTATCAAATTAAAGCCCACTTTCCCCTAAATTCTTCTACATATATACATAGCACTGGCTGTGGCACATTCCACTGAAATGGCCCATCAGTCATTATTCCCCAAATTGAAAAGTATGTCTCTCTTCTTTTATAAGCATGTTAGGGTACTGGGAATGCTGGCTGGAATTCTGAAACAACTAAAATAGCTTCTATACATATTCTGCCATGAAACACTCAACAGATCAATGATCAATGGCATTTACTCTGTTCATGCTACCCAATTACACAAAACAACAAATAAGCTGTGATGCAGATCTAAGGTCCTGCTTGGATCTAACGATCTGTCAACCTAAGTGGCCCCAGAAAAATTCATTATTTTAATTTGTTTTGTGCCTCCAGCAATATTTCCTGTGTGATTCTTACCTATCATACTCAAAAAGGTGAATGTTGCCAGACTATGGCAGCATCTAGATGATAAAGTTATAACTTGATAGGCTTTAAACTATTTATCACAAATAACAAAGGCCAAAAAATCTCTGGATTGAATGTTGTGTGACAGCACAGGTTTCCCTTACTGCTGCTATTCATTTCACTTGGCATCCATGGACTGCAAAGGAGTAGCACCTGTTGGCTTCTGGTTCAGGAAAGAAGGAGGTGGGACACTGCTCGCCATACAACTACCCAAGATGTCATTCACGGAAACTAAGAAGTCGTGCTGGCAGCTGTTTGAGAAATAGCAGCAACCGGTATGTTAGTTGGCTGTCTTGCTGTAACCTTCCCCTGTACTCCACGAATTGCCACTCTGGTTGTTAATGAAGCAGGCTGCAGGCACCAACAGTTAGTCTGAGATAAGGCGATTCTCCCCTGGACCTGCTTCTCAAACCCTCCTAAGGCAACGGCCAGCCAATGCAGAAGGCATCCAGCCAGCTGAGCTCTCTTTAAACACAATGTACTTCATGCCTGTAACCGAATCATGCTGTGCTTCTCTTAAGCTTTAAGACAGTATCCAGAAGGCAAGGAGGGGAGGGACCCCTCCTGAACAGCAGACTTAGTGACTATGAAAGTGGACTTAACTGGAAGACCTTTGGGAGAATGGTGAGCAGTGCATGAAGTAACGTAGGAAAACCCGGGGATTCAATCAAATTTAAACTCTAAACTCAAGGTGCTATGATTACTAACCATGGCCAGAATGCCCTAATTACATGATAAGTAAGAATTCCCTCCTATCTGACAACTCAGGATAAAAACTTCCACATCTGACTCTACTTGAACAAGATATACAACTGCTTATAGCTCCATGAAGGGAATGAAAAGAGCATGCTGTATTCACGATGTTTGAGTCTAACCGTGTAATTAAGTAACACCTTCCATCACTTGCAGAATAAGTTCTAGAAACTGTCAGGTAGATATTCAGTGTTGAGTTTTAGATGAATGAGCAGCCCTTTTAAAAAAATTTAACTCAGGTCTTATGGAATGCTTTTCTTGACTGGCATAAAGGACCATGTTTGAGACTAAAATGAAGATGAAAGCACAAGGGAAAGAAAGGTAATATGGAAAAGGTTTCAAGACCAAGTGGCTAAGTAGGAGTAATTTGAAATGCCAGAGCTCCTATAGAGGAGTCAGAGATGCAACTGTTTACGTTATGAGATGCTCTCCTGCCTGCTTTGACAGATGGGCAGATTCCAGAAGCATCTCACCTAATGCTCACCTAATAAATTTTTTCTTAATCTTCAAAAAGAGCCTTGGGAATGGAAGAAACTGATAGACAATAGTTCAAAGTTTATGAGAAAGAAGGAAGTTTCTACATTATCTGATAATTTCTGATATGTGAAAAATTTGAGGTTCCTTTGGTTTATTAGATGAATTGGGATAAAGATTAACTTGTGGCTTTGAAAGAAGTATGTATTTCATCACAGGTATGCTATACTGTCAAACTCTTGCACTGAAAAGAAGCACTGGAAGCACTTGGGGTCATGGTCAGACCTCATAGGGAACAAGGATTGTATTTCTGTTTTGGTGTTGTGAAGAGTGTACGATGGAGCTTAAAAATTTAGAGAATGGGAAGATTTCGGAAGAGAATCTAGTGAGGGTCTGTAGTCCAAAAGGTAACTGTGAATGCTCAGCTTTGGCTTTGAGGGGGACTGGCTGACAATGCAGGACAGTAAGTAAAAGATGAAATGGCAGCATCAGCTTAAGGCAAAGAGTTGCTAGTTGTGGTTTACTTCTGATGAGCCTGAAACAAGTTGTTGCTCTTTTGCCTCACTGAGAGGTGAAAGAGTCCACAACTTTGTGACCTGGTAAGACAGGACCCTGGGTCTGAAAAGCAGAAAGAATTGAGAAAGAAGAAGAAAGAATTGAGAAGCTGATGATCAGTCTGTAGCAAGGTTAGGCTGTAAAGGAATTCTGAGGGCTAGGCTAACAAATTAACAAGAAAAGCAGAAATACCATTTAAAATAAAAAGTGGCTGTTAATAACCAAAGAAAAAAAATATGTTAAAAAACAATGAAAAGACACTTACCCATTGACTAGCAAACTGGTTCACGTCGTGGAAAACCAAAAGGAAAAATAAAGATGACAGGGTAGAACAGGAAAATGATGAATGTCTCATTGAATTGGGGGGGGAAAAAAAAGACAATTACATTGAATATGCTAACTTAAAAAGATGAATCAATAAAATGAAGACCACAGTACAGAAATGGAAAAATCAACGGAAACAATATGACCAAATAATGTAAACGTGAAACTGCCCAAAGCAGACATACTTTTTTGTTGCCAAATTCTGACAAATGTTTTTACCCTCTCTCCAAAACAAAATCAAACAAAATTACACTGCTAATGCATTAGCACAGCAAGAAGTTTTAATTTTATGCTGGTGATCTCAGCATTTTATGTCGTATGTGCTTTTTCACTTCACAGATTAGTCCTGTTGAGAGTGACAACATGGGAAGGACAGTAGTCAATGAAGTCTAAATATCCTTCAAAAGCACATCACTGCTCCATTGTGGAGCATCTACAGTCCTGGCAGTAGGCTACTGACAAAATGGTCCCTGTCCTTGGAGACCAAATAAAAAATCCCATTAAATTACCTGGTTATTTCTTTCCTCTATTTTCAGCATGTATACAGGCATGAATGCTGGGCATACGAGCCATTTAAAAACAAACCTTACTTGTTTAAAACCTGGTTGCAAAGGACAATGTTTTGGCTCCATTTTACTATTACAAAAGAGTCCTGAAGTGTGCTGTTTCTCTGCTGCAACCCAAGATAAATTCCTGGAGGGGCTGTGAGTCAAGAAATCCTCTGAATGTTCAACAGACTCACAGGTCAAAGCAAATAAATTACAGAAGCACTCTGTGTCTTCTTTGGTTGAAGATGAGGGGTTGTGTCTTGCATGATGCTTCTAGGGAGCAGTCTATGCACGCTCCTGTACAAACAGAGCTACGTGACACATTTCAGCTAGTTTGAAATTAATCTACTTAAGGACTGTCTGCCGTGTGAGATGTTTCAGATGAACCGAACATAGGAATTAAGCATACAAAATTCCACTTACCTCTTGCCCCCCATCCAGTATGCAGAGTTTAGCTGTCTGTTTTTTGGCATCAACTAAGACATTAAACATTGTACACAGAGAAGAAGGGATACGCAAGTCCGTTGATTTGTTTGTCTTTTGTAGCTTGAGTTCAAATGCAATTCTTGTTCTGTTTATTAAAACACAATTCATAATATATGAGTCTCTCTGATACTTCTGAGCAACCAGTGTACAAATATATAAACCCTACTAAACATGCTGGCTTAATAATGTACATGCACGTGAGAACATCTTAGAAATAAAAATCTGTAAGTGCAGAAAATCCACCCATTCAATAAACAGTTGCATTGATGGTAATCTCAAGGTTCTGCACTGCTTCAGCTAATGCAGTTGAATAATAAAAGTATTATCTTCTTGCCCACTAGATAACAATATGCTTCCCTGTATGATGACTAGGAACAATTTAAAGCAATGAAAATACCCTACATTTTCCAGCTCTTCTATGTTAAAATGCAGTTTATCATACCAAGTGCTTGCTTCTAAAAAATACAATTAAAAAATCCTCTTCTGGCTTTAATAGAAAAGAGAATTTTATTGAAAAAAAGGAGTTTATTATTAAGCAAATATTAATATTTATATTGAAAAGTGAGATATATCAGGAAATAGATAATACAAACCCCCTATTTTCTTCTCACGCCAGTGTAAATAAGGAGTAATGTCACTGAAATAAATTATAATTGTTCAGAATACATAAATAAAAAATTAATGTTTTATTTCCACACTTACTTTTAAAAGTGGGTATCAGAAACTGACACAATAGTTTAAGAAGATGGAAACAGAAGCATCCTATTTCTATTTTAGAAAGTCTTGTAGATCATATATGTATCACAATAAGAATTATAATAGAATAGTTTCATCATTCTTTTCTGAGTTGCTACCATCTAATACAGTTCATCCAATGGATATATAATTTACTTTATTACCTGATGTATGGTATCTTTGACTACACTAAAACATAGTGTGTTAACACTAGTATGATATGTAATAACTCCAAAATATGAATACATTTTATGTATTGACACTAGGATCATTCTGTAATACTAATTAAACCTTCATTTATTGCCATCAGAATGTTCTTATTCTCTACAAAAGGAAGCAGCAAAGATGTCAGGATTGGTATCACAGACCAAAAACCAATCCATAAGGAATTATTTTTGTAATGCCTCTGTGTTAATAATTCTGTTCTCAGCTTCTGGTTGTGATCCTGGCATTGAGCCATTTTTAACCTATTTTGTGTGTGCCATTAAAATTCACAGTCAAATCTGTATGCTGCAAAGTTTTAGATACTGACAACATGTGGCATTAGATTTATTGCCCAGGAGAAATCCAAGTATTTATATTTACACAATTGCCTTTCCCATATTAATATGCAATAATCTTTAAAAAAGATGTAAGATCAATTTGAAAAGATTCATTCTTCAATAAATTATTTTAACTTGTACTAATTATATACATGTTTGTATTTTAGTCCTGTTGATAAGAGTCCCAGTGTAAAGATTTTTTTCATTTTTTTTCCAGGCTCAAAATCAATATACTCAATATATTACTGCATCTCAATGTTACTCCTTTTATGGTTTTTAAGACTAAGATTACACTGATAGTCTTCCAGTCCTTCCTTTGAGGTTTCACCATTTTTCTAAGATTTGTTAGATATTTGTAGCTGACTGAGCTTCTATGCCAAATTCTTTAGAACAGATGGATGTAAGCTTACATGACTTCAATTTTAGTAGATACTGTCTCATATCTTCCTTTGCTACAGAGCTTAAACTTTTATTGCATTCACTGTATCACCCCCCTTCCAAAATCAAATAGAAATGTTTATGAAATGCTTCTGCCCTTTTAACCATGATTTCCTCACTGTAGCTCTAGCAACAGGCTCACATACTAAACCCAAGGTTCTCCTTGTTCCTACTACATTTAACAGAAAATAATAAAATACTAGGTTATCAGATTTAACCTTAGTGGACGTTACAGGTTATCTGTTTCTTTAGCCTTCCTTATCAATGTTATATATTTTCTGATTGAAACTATTAAATTGTCTATAAACTTTATTTTTTCCCCAGTCTCCTGTTTATTTTTTTTTTAAATCAGTATTTTCATGTGTCTGGACTAAGCTTTCTCTGTATGTGGGATCATGGCTTCAGAAGCACCTAACAGGAGATCCCTGTAAATCTTCTAGACGTACAGATATTTCTTCTAAACTCAGTGGTATGTACTGAAAGCTATGACAGAGATCTTTTTAGATAACCTATGCCTAATTTAGAAGAATATACCCATAACTATAAGATACAGCTCAAGAAAAAAATCACTATGTCTTTTATAATTTCCAGAAGCTTAGCAATATAAAACTTAGCTTCAGCTGGATAACTTACAGATAGCCTTCTTTCGTTTATTGCATAAATGCAGAAATGCTGTATATTCTTTATTTTGTAATATATTTCTTAGAGACAGTACTCTAAAATAATGACAAATTAAGTAGTATTATTAACTGAACATAAAGAATATTACAGTAATGAGAAAGGAAATGTACAAAAAGAAAAAGGATTTCTTCTAGCAGAATTCTGAGATTTGTTAATATTTACCACATACATGGAATAGAAAAGAGATTTGGTTTATTTAGTTCCAAGGGTCTATTCACAATATATGCAGAAATTGTCCTTGGAATTTCCTAGATGTTGCCAAATTGCTGATTGCCAGCTGCTGGGAAATACACACAAGTCATGATCTCTTTACAGTTGCCCTGATTCCTGTGACAGGATTCTGGTACAGATGTACCTCTGCAAGCCAGTATGGCTGTTCCTATGTTAATTTTCAAATCTTTCCCAATTTTTAATTTTCAACTGTACCTTTTAACGCAGGCTTCTATCATGTCAGTGGCCATGAGTTTAAGTCTCTGCTCTAAATGGTGGGCAAATTCTGGTTCTGGCCAGTGAAGATCAAAAACAAACATCTGCAGAGCATCCAGTTTCCAGAAAAGGTCTTCTGATGTAGCTGAGCCATTGCTATAAGAAACAAAACAAAACAAAGTCCCCAAGAAACAGAAGATAAATGTATGGGTGTCTATCCCAGTTGCCATAGAATTATCTAGAGTAATAAGATTTCCTTATCACACCATCTTCCTGCTTCACTTCACTGTATATCATAGCACAGTTGCTCTTATTCCAAGAATGTGAAAAAGGTCATGGAAAATTTAAAATAATTCCCATTAGGGTGAAAAAAGTAAAGTTTTCTCATCTGTTAGCTGAGAAATATGACAGGCTAGGGAGGTAGATGGGATGTTGGGGAACATTGAAAATGAAGTAGCTCAAATTTCAGATCAAGACAGGAAAAAAAAAGGATACAGGGATTATTAATTAGTAAGGACCTTTTCAAAACAGTGACAACTTTGCACATATGTTTTCTTGCCTTCATAACTCTGGTAGATAAGCCTACCAAAGAAATGAGGATGCTAGTTGTAATATTGTAAAAGAGATACCCAGACAAATAGTCCTTTGATAAATGCTCATTAATTCTAACTGAGGGAATAACGTCAGATCCTGGTGGAAAAAAGAGAACAGAAACTATTTAAAGAAATTTGTGCACAACCAAAACAGGGGACTAATATGGCTCTACGTCATCTCAGATTGTCCACGTCGTTTTAAAGTTCTTCTTCCACCCTGAACCGACTGCTAAGTTTAAAGACATTTGCTTGTGATAAGATACAACAATTTAAGGATAATTTTAGCAGTAGCTACAGTTACACTTCCACTGTCCTCGTGGATTAATTACATTTTAGTGTTGTATTGCAATGCCTGGGTTATTGTTTAAGGACAGTTATACTATGCAGCATGGCATTCCAGGATGTTAGTGACACAAGCAACCAAAGCTCAGCCTGACAGTCCCAATTCAGATGCAAATAGTTCAGTATGTCACTACTGCCATTTTCTTTCTTCTGCCTCGTGACAAAAGAACATAATTATCAAAGTGTTAGGTGACCCCAGCTCTCATGGAAGGAGTCAGTGAGTGCTGAGTGTGCTCAGGACTGAGCAGGGTCAGATTAAAAAACAAGCGAAGAAGATAGAAAGGACGTCTAATAGCTGACCACCTAGAGCACCCCTCAGACAGCAGCACCACCACCGGTTCGCTCCAGGTTAGCCAAGACATTGGGCGGTGAAGTGAAGCGAAGCGAAGTACAGCTCATGTTCAGGGCTCTGAAGAGGCAGCACAGATGCACAGGAGCACTGCTGTGGTCTCACAGCACCCCATCACCTTCCAGACCCACCCAAGTGCCCCCTTGCCCCGCTGCTTAAGGGTACCACGACTTCAGAGCCATCGCTGTCTTCTGCAAGACACGACAGCCGTGTCGGTGCCCAAAGGGGCTGCCGGGCCAGGTGAAGGGGACAGCCAGCAAGGGCTGGGCAGTGGGTGGCACTGGGAGCTGGGGCGCCCGCCTAGGGAAAAGGCTGGCTCTGAGCGACCGACCCCGACTTTGGCTTTGGTTTTAAATCGTGCGAGTTTTGGTATCTTCACTACGCACAGCAGGATATTCCACGGCTGTAGACAGGCTTTTTTGATATCATGCATATCTTCCCCACTTATTTTAAACAGTAACTATTAATTTCGCCTTGTGCGTGCTCCTGAAAGAAAACAGCAGAAACAGGGAAAAGGCCCACGGGACTCCTAAGGTTACAACTTGCATAGGGATGTTACGTGTTAAGGTTGGACCTGATAGGGAGCACTTTTAGACACCACTAAGTTTAATTAAGAAATAGAAATAACAAACCACCAAAATTTCTCAGAAAGTTTATAATCCTGTTAGACTGTTTAAGTTATACGGTAGGCAAATATTGAAGATTTCATTACACCTGCTGCGTACACTGGCAGTGAGTGAAGTTGTAAATGCTATGTTATACACATTATTTGATTCAAAAGTGACTACGTCAATTTTTGAGATGACTTGGATGAAAGAACAAGACAAATTATATAGGGACAGAAACAGGGAAAATCTCAGTATATATATTACAGATGATAAACCCACATATTTTCTAGAAAACAAACCATACTTTCTCAAGAAAGAGAACTACCATTTTTCATCATCAGATCACACAATGTAACCATTTTTTATTCTTCTATAGTTTTTTCTTTTTTGTCTAATGGAATTCCAAATGAAATTCTTCAGGACTCGGGAGGACTAATGTGCTCTCAATAACATCAATGTATTCTTATGCACGTTCACTCCCTGGTAGCCACTTAATTTGGTTTCATTAGACTACCAAATAAAGTTTCACAATTATAATAAATGTAATAATAGATACAGGTTCATGAAACACTAATTCATTCTGTGAGAAACGCTAATTCATTCATTCTCTTTTCATATAATTTTGAGCTCCCATTCTTCATTTTTTTATTTATCACTGTCCAATGACATTTGAATTTGACTAACGTATTATACTAATAAGATGGGGAAGGAAAATAAAGTGCCACAACAGAAACTATTTGTTACTAGTTCCACATCCAGACACAAACACCTAATTTGTTTGTTAAATGCTGCAGAAAACTGTGATTTCAATCACCTTGTTACTGCTATTTGTACTAGATACTTGTTTTATTTGCATTTTAGGATTTTTCCTGGCCCTTATTCAGTAAAAGCATTAGAAACAGTATTAATTGTCAGCACATACCTCAATACCCTGAAGTAGTTGTATGGTCTATAGATTTGCTTTCCCTACTAAGAGCTGGTTATGTCACTTAAGGGTTTAATACTCCATAAAGTGTAACATGAAGAAGAGCCAAACTCAGTTTTTACCTCCTCCTGGCAGCAGGACGAAGTCCTGCATTTGAATCAAATCACCAAAGCATTTGAATCTACATGCATAATTCCAGAACCATTTTATTTTTTTTTTTTGGAGAAGGAACAGGAGACATTGTTGGCTATTGAAAAGTTTTCATCTGAACATTTATGGTAAAGCTACTTCAATCTAATTAATGGAATAATATTACTGTACCAGGAAAATGAACTGGTACTCTTTCTTTAAAAACTATATTCAATACAGCTATCTATATTTTTAAAATTAAGCACAAACTTCACTGTTTTGCTGGTCAAAACTTAAGCTTTCAGCACTAGTTCTTTGTGAAAAAGGTACTGTCTAGTTGTCTACTCTTTTTAATCAGGTCATAGCATTAAGAGAAGGCTTCCAATGATTAAAAGGCAAATATTACGCCCATCCTATTTTTTTTTTAAATGGCAATTTAACTTCATATTTGGTCACACTTTGACTGGGAGAGTGGACCAGGTATCTCCAGAGGGCCATTTTAACCTAAATTATTTTATGGCTTTATGCCTTGCATCATACTGAACACAGCAGAGAAAGGTCCAATACACAATGTTTCTCCAAGACCCTGCAGAACATTAAACTTGGGAGCAGCACATAGCCTCCTAAGTAATTCACTTATCCACTGACAGCTGAGAGAGGCAGCTTCCCACTAGGCTTGCCAGCTACCTAAGCAGTAGCAATTAGTCAGACAGTCCACTAATAAAGCACACTGGCTGCAAATCAGCACACACACGACTCCACAGTCGATGTGGAATATATCATTTCTTGCCTAGATGTGAAACTCCATAGGGTAGCTTGGGATACGAAAATAAGGAGAAATATTAAATATCTAAGGACATGCTCAATCAACCACAAGATTCAAAAGCAGCTGGCTTCCATTTTTGTAGAATTTACCAAGGGCAATAATGGTGATTTTATAAATTACTGCAATTACTTTTTTTTTTTAAGGTTATTACTGAGTTACTACCCATTAGTGTTTAGGACTATTTACAAAACAGGGTACCAGCTCTGTCCTTTGTGAGCCCTCAGCTTGTGAGCTCCAGCTCTACTTCCTTTATGCTGCCTCAAGACATATATTCAGGGCACAGAAAGTCAACTGAGAGTTTCTTCAACAGAAAAGGATTTTCAATAATTACAGAGTGAATGGCACTTAGCCCCATCTCTGTATTTTCCACCAGCAGATGAGTGGGAAGGATGGAGCAGAACTTTGGCAGGTAATAGCTTGTGTATGGTCCCTCACAGATATTAGGGACAGAGTTACCTCATGGTTCCTCTTACTTAGTTCATGAGTGAGGCAACCTGAGGATCAAGCAACCAAAACATGTTTCTCAAGTCTTCTTTCTTCCTGTGTGTTAGTATTTCTGGAAGAAAAGAAATTTGGCCCACAATACACATTCATCTTCCAGAATGCTCAATAGGAACTAGCTATATTCAGAATTCCTTATTCCACAGAAAGTAGATCAGCCATATGTCACTATTCCATCAGTCCCATGGCTACACTTTCAAATACCCATCCTTAAAACTCCAGACCATGGCCTCCTACCACTTTACTGGAGGCAAGCACTATGACAGGAACGTATGCGGCACTACAGATGCAACTCCCCCAAACAGTGCTGAAACACGGCCTCCTGGCTTATTCAGCATGCACAAACACACAGAGAGGTCCAGCAGGAGAGCTCAGACACATCCAGATCAGATCCCTTCATATCACAACCAGAGCACTGCGACTGCTCCAGCGGGTCCCTCTCGTCACTCATTATAGCTGAGCCATAGCAGGAAGAATATAGCTGACCCATTTCCTTTGAAGTTGCCTGTTCTGGTTGGAAGATGAGACAGGACTATTCTCTTGCAAGCATGTTTCCCCAGTCTTGAGTTTTGCTGAACCTGATGTTCTAGACCGGCACCAGATAGCAATGACAACCTCAGGTCTGTTTCTACAATATTTTTGGTCAGTGAATCTATGTCATGTCTGCACTGAAATTAATAATATATAAATTAAACCAAAAACAATTAAAATCACCCACAAATCTAACTGAAAAGCCAGGTCCAGAGAGGCAGAGAAATTAAATTTAAAATATGAAATGGAAGAAAAATGCAATTTAAGGTAGTACATGTGAATTAAGGAATAAGTAAGGTCCCCCCCCTCCTTCATTCTGGCTGATTAGAAGCTTTTACAGAATATTCAAACTTTTTTGCTCTTTAAGGATGTTGTCTTCAGCCAAATGGAACAGTAATCCACAGGGCTCTGCACGTCTAGCCAAGGTGTCCTCTGAGTTGTCCTCTCCTGAGACCAATCAAGAAAAACATACTACTCCTAACACTTTCCCTTTTTCATATCTCCCTTTCCATATCTCCCTTTCCAATGCCCAATAATAAAAGGTTCAGCCAAAACAACTGAAAATGAGGTAATGATCTTCTTAAGTGTTGTTTTAAGCAGCATACATTTACTGCTCCAAAACATGTGAACAAGTTAAAAAAGCGCATCAGTTAATTAAAAACCATAAACAATCTTCTCTAGTAATGTTAAAAAGAGTTGCAGCAACTTTCAAGTGAAAGAGGGGAAAATCTGTTTTCATCAGTAAAGCACACAAAGAAATGCCTAACTATGAATATATTTTCACTTCTTTCTCTTCAGCAAAAGTTCTTAGGTAGGCACGTAACAGCTCTGTTGAGTATGAATGGACTTAGACATGAACATAAGAGCATGAACATGAACATTAGTAAAGTCTGGAGAACATGAAATCTCTTCCTATTGCAGACAAAATAGACACAGGACTTGGCATTCTTGGTAAACATTTGACTATAATTTAGTTGGCTCACAGGCTGCTTTTTCTCATTTTTTTGCCTGTAGATTCTTCATTGTGTAATTCAAATTGATAATGATTAATTGGCCAAAATCATCACTTTCAAAGAGAAAAAGAGAAGTCCAGCACAACTTAGTGATATACGTAGTCATCTTCTTGCTAAAGCATCAGCTGTGTGGCCAGGAGGAGGGAGCACAGTGGACTGGGAGAGAAAGACTTGTCAGTGGAGAGGAGGAGCCACCTGCGATGACTGACAAAGCAGGGCCTGGGCTCCTGGTTTAGGTGCCTCTGCTGACTCTAGGTACAATGCAGTATGTCACTCTAGTCCACTTAAGGTGGGTGTTCATCACACCAAAAGGGAAAACTGACAGGTAGCACTGGGTTTTGCTGAACAGGTATTGGAGCCTAGGTATTTGGTTACTCCCGTTGGAGAATTTCACTAAAAGAGGAAGTTTTATTCTTCCTGAAAAGGACAGGATGGGAGAAGTGGGGGAAATAAAACGCTCCTCCTTTCTTTCATGTAATAGTGAAAGTAAACCATTTCCTCTGACAGAAGCTGAGACACCGTAACCAGCAGGAAAGAGGAAACTCATTAGCTTGGGAGGAGGAATAACTGGCTTGCAGTGCCTTCATTTTTCTTTTTTGATCCAAATACAACACATGGCCATTCTGAGAAGTTACTTGGCTCTTCAGTAAGACATAGATAGGCTGATTCTTAAAATACTACCTAAATTCCACAGTATTACAAAGGGAACTTAATACTACCTGCAATCTTGAATGATAATTTATACACATTTTATAAAACAGAACTTCAAAGCTCTACATTTAGGGAAAAAAAAGCACAAAGAGGTGCCTACAACAGAACCAGCACCTTGGTAGACCCCTCCTCGAATGTGTGAGGTGGCTGAAAGGGGGATGAGGACCTTACAATGATGACACTGCTAGCCCCCACTTCTCCTGAGAAGCAGCAGAGCAGCACACAGGAACCTCAATGTTCACCAAATCCTTTGAAAACCTCACTGATTAGTTTAGGAAGTTATGCATACTTTGACACACACACCATGAACCTTAATACCAGAAGATGTGCAAGGGGGATGAGCCGATGTATGAATTTCACTATATTTGCACATTTTTTGGCAGTACAATCTAGGAATTTATTGCTACACCAAAACCTTCATTTAGGAAAGATCTACCACTGTAATCCTCCAACCAGAATCCATATTTATTATATATTAATTATAAATTCAATATTAAAATACATTAATTTAAATATGTACAAGTGATTTTTACTGGATGGGGTTGCTAGAATACAGACTGTAAGACCACCACATCTAAGATTATAATAACTCTTAACTGAAAGCTATTTTTTAAAAAAACCCTAACCCTCAAAAGCATGGGAATAACACAAAGGAATTTGAGTAGCAGAAGACCAATTAGTTTGTATTCAAAGCTGAAATGACTTGCATAAGCACATCAGGAGAAACCCAGCATTATTATAGTAAACACAAAAGCTACCAAAGCCAAGGATTAAGAGGAGTTTTGTCAACTTTTAGGGGAATTAGCAGCAGAACAACAATCAAAACATTCAACAGAGGAGTGCCGGAAGTCTGGCAGAGCACACAGTATCAATTCCCTTTTTACAAGGAGTCACATGGAAAAGATGAGGGGTGATGGGTACAAGTTACTCCTGGGGAGATTCCAACTGGACATAAGAGGAAAATTTTTTCCCAATGAGAACAATCAGCCATTGGAATTATCTCCTCAAGGAAGTGGTGGATTCCCCAACATTGGACACTTTTAAGATTTAGCTGGACAGGGTGCTGGGCCATCTCGTTCAGACCATGCTTTTGCCAAGGAAGGTTGGACCAGATGATCCTTGAGGTCTCTTCCAACCTGGTATTGTATGATTCTATGAACTTTTGCAGTAATGGATCTGAGTGCTTGCTAGGAGTGTTTAACTCCACCATAAAACTTGAAAAGACAATACTTGGCTAGAAATCATATTATCAAGCTTTGCATCTTGAACGTGTGTTTTCTGAAGTCTTTCACATTCACTCTTCCCTAAAACAAGTTTAGCTAAAATAACATTCTTCTTGAGCCTTTCTCTAATGTATATGAATGTATCCTCACACAGAAATCTGGCCTGTAACTATGGTAATATTCCCACAGAACAGGGCACATCTGCTCTATTTTTTTTTATTACTATTTTAAGACAAGACCACCAAAGTGTTGGGGAGAAATCAAGAAGAAATACATATTTTTTCAAACAGACAAAGAAATGGATGTACTTTCATTCTGGGTACTTATTAACCTTTTACTATTTTCCTGTAACATGGATATTTAATCTAATGACAATATTTGCAGTCAATGATTTTCAGAACCAATATACAATGAGTTAATCAAACCCATGCAAAAATATGATGGGCTGCCTCACTTTACAAAACCACAATCTAAAATGAATTACCCAAAAGGTTCTTGACTGCTTATTAAATCAGAAGAGTCATTAGGTTGTTTAGGGTATTAAACACCATTCATACTATGACAGACCTTTGCCTAGTTGATTTTTTAAGTTATCAGGTTTAAGACTGCTACATTTTAATGCACTAGAAAGCGCAACTCACTAACAGTCCATGCTTGGCTCACTCTCAAGAAACAATAATTTCCAACTAAGAGATCATGAACACCATGCAATCCAAATACAGCTGCACAGAACACTAGCAAGGCCATGCAGAGCTGACATACAGTCAGAAGGTTATTGAAGAATACACACGTGGAGTCATACAAAGAAGTCATCCAGGTTGGTGTAGTAAAGCTAGGTATTTGTGGAAGATTAAGAGGCAAACTTGGAACTTTTGGAAGAGCTACATTAGGAAGACTGTTGGTGATGCTCCTGTGAAGAAATAAACAATGTAGGAATACAATAAAAAATAGAATATTTAGAGGACAATGGGGGAGAACACCTGATTAGACAGAAAGCTATAGGCAGGTGCTTTGTTCAAATCTTGTAGAAAGCACTTACTTCACAGGTTGCCATGACTCTTGTTCAAGACCTCTGTGAATGGACTGGGCAATTGATGATTCCATGAGATCGATGTAGCGGATGACCATGGGAACAAAAATTTCTTGCAGGTGCTTGTGAAACTTTCCATTGCACAAAAACGCTTTAAAAACAAACAAAACACAAATAAAAAATGTCAGGCCTTTCCCTACTTTATTTTGCTATAGGAAAAACTATCTCTTAAAATGTTTTACTACCCAAAAGCATTTTAAGAACAAGATCCAGCTTGTGTAGGAAATACAGTTCATAAAAGATAAATGAAGTGCTCCATGAGGACACTGCAGTACATCCTAAACTGTCACTGTAACGAAAACTAGGCACATACTGAAGTTCTTTGTTAAACAAGAACACTTTTGCATCTTCTTAAAATTAGTAATATACTTTGCTGAATCTAATTCTCAGCAATTGTTTGATACTTAAACACCAAGACAGAACAAAAACCAAACCAAACAAATAGTATTTGAATGTCATTCAATTGTTTTTATTCCCCTTACGCTAAGAAGAACAAAGGTTACAGTAAAACATTCCAGTCTCACTAGGCTATGTGCAAAAATACGGAGGTATACAGCATTTCCTCCAGATTCCTTAACGGAAAAAGGCAACATGACATATTGAGTGTTTGGGGGAATAAGAACAGTTTACCCATCTGCTCTGTGTCCTTGGGAGCTGGCAAAGTCCTGAATCACTGCCTATAGCTACACAGGACATTCAATGAGCTCTTGAATAGAAAACATGTCTTGATATACCTATGCAAGTCCGCATATAAAAATCTCAAAGGCCAGATGCTCACCACCACAATCCTGGCTTTTCCCATCCTGACATGTGCACAAGCCTCATCAAGAACCCCATGAAAAGAACCTCCCAGCCAGTCTGTGTTCATGTGAAACAGCCTCAGCAGCCAAATTTGCCTGTCCTCTGCCCTCTCAACTGTCTTGCAAAATTTTAAAGGCTGCTAACTCTAGATTTCCCTTCTGGAAGTTTGCTAATTCTCTGGTGTGATTATCTCCAACTTTACAGCAATTGTATTTTTATAACTATTGAAAGGAAGTCCTGAAAACTAGTTGCCTAAAGCACTTAGGAAAGCTGACATACAACACATCTAGAGGTGTCCTCTTGCTTTTTGAAAGAATTGAGTTGACTGGTGAGCATATTATAAGCATGAATCATATTACTCAAGAAAAGTAAAGTAGCTATAAGCAGTAGAAAATTACCTGCTTCACAGATGAGATTTACTGCATGAAACACTGTACACACAATGCAAACTGAAGATGCTTAAAACCTGAAAATTATTTTGCCACCACCACTGGCTGCCCCTGTATTCCTTGAAATGTTCTCTTAGCAAATCCTAACTCTTAGCACACTAATGTC
The DNA here is from genome assembly GCF_929443795.1 of Astur gentilis. NCBI lineage: Eukaryota > Metazoa > Chordata > Aves > Accipitriformes > Accipitridae > Astur > Astur gentilis. The sequence continues at coordinate 25,590,424 of NC_064890.1, read as the reverse complement.
CTGTCCCACCAAGTGAGTATATCAGTTTCATGTTTTGAATGTCTGTGTTCACCAATTAATCCAGCAGTATTATTAGGACCTACAAGAATATTCCCATGTGTACATGGAAAACATAAAGGCAAGCTGAGACACAGAGAAAAATTTTTATGATTTTGGTAGCCCTTCTTTTCTCCCACCCGTATTCTGTTGTTTTAAATTCACTTGTGGGTTTCTCTTCCCACCTATTCCTGCATCCAGGCTTCTCATTTGATTTGGATGGTTACCACAACCACATTTTGAGGAGATCTCCTCCTCTTCCTAACAAGAAAAGGCTGGATCATAGGGCTCAAAACCCTGGAAACCATCTCATAAAATTACAGTCCCTTTTGTTCCACTACTGGTACAACTCCACGTATAACATATAAAAATAATTTCTGTAACTTCCAGAAACTCCTCTGCCTTCCATTCCTGATTGATGTCCACCACAAACCGAACCTGGGAGAGATGGAGACTATGGGGAAAATGTGTCATCAAGTTTCAGTTCCCTATTGCTACTCGTATTGCAAGGAAGTGCCTTTAATTTTGAATGTCTGGACACTAAAATATTTTTTTTCTTGAACACAATGATCTGAAAGCAAGGACTATTTTCTTGAAAACATCCTTGTAGAGTAATGGGAAATTATGTATCAATCACTTTTAACCAAGGAGACAATACTAATGTGATCAGCTCTCTCTGGTTTTGTTCACCTGCCTCTCACTAAGAACTTTGAAACTGCTAGCTAATTTCAACCATATTACAGACAGGGGTGGAGATATCAGATATATGGAGTTTCATGGAAACAGGCAGTTATGTAGCAGGCAGAGATTATTAGGGTTTCCACTGAGAAAAAGGCAGCGGCATAGGCTCATCTCTTATTAAACACTTGAGAATCCACCCTTGAGAGCACCTATGAGTCCATTACAAACATGCTCCCTTATTTACACTGCTCATAGAACTATTTGTTAACTAGCTAGTTCTGGCATAATTATTTGTATATCAGGCACTCAAAACAGTGTTATTTTTTCTATATTTATATATCTTAAAACTGCAGCATCTGTGACCATCAATAATAGCAACTGAGAAGGATTTGGATATTAACAAAAAGGTTTCACAGTAAACAGCTGATGAATATTACCTTTGAGAAGCAAAAGGTGGCTGGTATCAAGATACCTATTAGGCTGATTTTTCAAGGCAACTTTGAGCTTAAGAACAGCAACAAGAATACAACTGTGTCAATTAAGTCAATATTGCTGCTTTATAGTGAATCAGTCCAGGACTGACATTAATCAGGCAATCACAGTTACTTGAAGGGATGAGCTTGTAGCTTATTGTTTTCTGAGCACACCGCAGAAATGCTCTGCTACAAGCCCTACTCTGGGAATTACAGTAATAAAGCCTCATGGGCAGGAGGGTGACTCTTGTTATTGCGAAGCCAGAATGAAATCTAAAGAAGTCACAGGCAATAAAAGCTGTTCAGCTTAAAAAGCTGAATCATTTTCCTAACATCCTGACACCAGTCTTTGCAGGGAAGTGAAACTTTCCAAAATGATGCCAAGACTCTTAATAAGACTGCACCTCCACAGAGATCCCTCTGTCCGTGGGCACACACATGAGAGCACTGTCTTGGATCAACAACTCGGTGAGCATTCTGTTTTCCCAGGGCTGAGGACATGGCAGCTCTGATTTACCCATCTAGAGATCTCTGTCAAGGATTACTGCAGGGCAGGGAAAGAACTCAGAGCACAGGGGTAAGTGATATAGCTGAGTATCATCAGCAGACTCATGCCACTCTACCCTATGATTAGAATTGATCTTGCCAAAAGGTACCACCTGTGCATCAAAGCAGATGGGAAACAAGAGATCCTTGAGGAAATGCCACACTTCAAATCCCTCAACTACCACTTGTCTTCAAAGCTATGTAGCTTAATTCTCCATTGTCTTGTCAATATAGACACCCCACACCCTCTTCATCATGAGCCATCTCGTATTCACACAAACAACAACAAAATGAAAGCCTATGCCAGGGCAAGCTAATGCATAGACAATATTAATGGAAAATGGATTACAGGAATAGAAACAGATCCCCAGATGAAAAATTCTTGAAATACTCAAGTTGAAGATGAACGTTACTCATTTTTTACATATTAGGTAGCTGAAATGTATTAAAATGACAAGAAAAGACCAGAGATGAAAAGGACAGTCTAATAATGCAGCACTGGAACGAGGTTTCTCCTCTACTAGTAGGAAAAGAATCTACTGTGCTTCTGTACAACAGAAGCTGTGGGGCTTGTTTTGTTTTTACTTATAAAGGCACAGTTTAGGAGCTATGCTGGAGTCAATGTGTTACGCTGTCCTCAAGAGCTTCTGCAGAATCAAAGGAAAGGAAGAATTACACATGTTAACACGAGTCTCTTCCACTGACAAAATTAGCACGCTGTCAGACAATCTATAATTATCCTGCTCTCCATAGGATTCTCGGGAAGGCAACATTTGGATTTTCTGGCATATTCTTAAATTCAAAATAAACCCAGTAAATTTCAAGAAGGAAATTTCCTTGGGGCTCCATATTCTATTCGTAGCAGTTGAAAATAACCCAATAACCCATAAAAAGAAAGTTTGTATTTCCATTAATTTCCTGTTTATATCACATTCCGCCTCCACAGAGCATTTATTAATCAGTTACTTAAATTGTGGTGAAAATTGCAAGTGTTTCAGCTTATATACAAACTGTTGTGTATTTTTATATAGAAGACATACTTTAAAAGTGAATTTTAGAGATGTACGAAGTGGAAGCAAGCTGAAATTTTTTTTAATCTTTACAAGACAGAGTGACATGAACAGCTTATTGCACAATTTTCTTGTGCCTAAAACTCCCATTCAGTCAAAAAGGTTATTGGATATTCTGGTAAGCAATAATGCAGCTTGAGTTAACTCTCAGTATCAGTAACCAAAGCATGTAGCTCTTACCTGAAAGCAGGTTAGGATTTCAAAGCAGCTCCTAATACCACTGAGCAAAAATTTTAAGTCCCTGAGCTAAGAAAAGATTCCCACTACAATTAATGGGAAGTACAAGGTTTGATGAGAGGTTATCGGTGTGGGTATAAAGTTTGCACTGATTACCTTAAATCCAAATTGTTTTCTATTTCCTCCCTGTAGTTTAAGATAGGGGCTATGATGTTATACATGAATTCTAGTACAAAAGCGGTACACAGGCTGTAACAAAGCAGGAAGGTGATGCTGTCTTTGGTGGTGTTTGCCACCAAAGTGTTTGCTACTAGTAACAGCAATAGTGGAAAAAAACATATTGGAGAATTCCTGTTTGAAATCACTAGCCATGATAATGCCAATGGCTTTCAAGAGGCTAACACTCAACATGCTGGTTTTTCTAAATCAGCTTCATCAGACTGTCTAGAGGTGTACCATGGCTGAGTTAGAGCAGGTACACAGACGCTTCACTGAGTAATACTTGATGGAAAATGAAGATTATGAGTTAACTTTATAACACTCCTAGTTTTGACTGATTCATGTCAATGTAGTAATGCAGTAATGCTGAGCAACAATAGCACAGTCCATAATGTCAGTAAGTGACACTTAGAAAGAAAACTTGGCAAGGAAAGGAGCAGCATATTGAATATACAATTGAAAAACCTCTAAAATAAGCCAAATATATAGACACTTCATGTAACTAGGCATATGACACTAAAAGATACCTCTGACACCATCTTAAATGAAGAGGAATTAATACATGTCTGTCTTGAGGCACTAAAACCTGATTAATCTGAATAATTAAACAACTACAGAAAGTAAATTGCCCTCCAGAGCACACTCCTTCATAACATAATTTATAGGCTCTATGGACAAAAAGTAACATAGTCATTACAGAAAATAAGACACAATCCTGGGACAACCATGTCCTCCTTCCCTCTACGAATATCCAATTCTGGAAAAATAATATTGCTATCATACAGAGATATTGGATACTGTTATCACTGTAAAATCTGCAAAGCTTCACAGATTAAGGCATAATTGTGCATGAACAATACAAACTTTGGAGATCACTAAAATGCATACTGTAAAAGCAGCTACAATATTTTTTTCAAACCGTTACATTTTGAAAAATCACAACAAATTTATCTACAATCTATTACTCACCTCCACAGTAAATGTCATTTTTAAAATCAGTTTTTGTTACTTGTTAAGTCTTGTCAGAAAAGCTGAAATATTTTATAGGATAGGAAGATCGTACTCATCCATCCCCTGTTTTAAGTAGTTCTTCAGTTAGACTTAACAGGAAACGAATCACTGATGACTCACTGATGAACTCTTAATTGTGGAGTAAGGTCAGAAAAAAATGGAGAAGCTTAAAGTGACTCAAAATGTAGGCCTTCATAATAGAAATGTGAAGCTTCAGCCAGGACTCCCCCTTCCTCCCCCCTTTTACTTCATGAAAAGTTAATACACTGTATTGGAAAATGCATTTTTTTTCTCATTGTTAAATGAATATTGGCTTTGAAATATTTGGCTTGAATCATGTACAATGTTTTGTATACTATGTAAAATAACACATTTGATATTATTTGAATAGCAAAGACTATGAATTTTCATTATCTCACAGTCTTTCTAATATTATATTTTAGTGACATAGTTATAAAAATAGTCTTGCATATAAGTTTTCTTTAATGCTGTAAATGTTAGATTGTTTCTTTATTGTTAGGAGTTTGCTCATGTCAGGTTTACGTGAAAACTGACTCCTGCATTGAAGATTTACAGCTCATTTAAAGCTCTTGAGATAGAATAACACGCAGGTGTCAGTCCTCCAAATTTCACTGAAGATTAACCTAATATGCAATATGGTGACCTAACAGTTCTTCGTTTGAAAGAAATTTGAAAAGTAATCTCTGATATAGCCTGAGAGTGAGAATAACCCAGTGGGATTTCCACCTCTTCATTTCCTAATGAGTTTTTTGATAATGAGAGGTGACTTTGCCAGTCACTGTGGGCTCTATTATGGCTAATTTACTCTACTTCACTCTCCTTGTTAATTATTAACACTAGCCTTTTTATCCTCATGAGACCACATTCCAGTTTTTCCCTTTTTAGATTTTTTTCTAAATCTGTCTTTATGAAGGTGATAGTTTTCAGGAAAAGGTTTTCACTTAGGGTAAAGCCAGAATTATTTATTTCATTTTGGAAGACTGTAAAATTGATTATATAAGCATGGGAAGCTCTTTCTAATGGCTTTAATGCACTTGCAAGGTGAAAAGGCTGTTAATTAAAGAATAAGCACTGAGGTATGTTCCACTTGGGAATCAGTTCTTGGTAGCATGGTCACTTGCCACTTGCTAACATATCCACCGATTAAAAGGTGACTAATTTCCATGGTTGCTTTCCAATAATTCTGGGGGAAAAAAGTGTATAATTTTCCAGATGGCTTTCACTTGCCAGAAACTGTCATTTACTATATCTATTACCATTAGGGAATTACTGAAATTGGTATACAGGTGTGACATTTCATACAGCAGCCGTTTTGTATCCTTTAGTTAAGGTTTTACAATCTTTCTAATAATTGCTTTGACATGAAAGTTTTCATAAAATGTCTTTCCTAAGGCTGTTTTAATCATTTAGCATTATTATCCATTTAATCTTTTAAGGAAAGAAAAATTAGTAGCCTACCAGCAACCTCTTTGCACGTGAGGACAACCCTTGTTTGTTTCTATCACTGCTCTCAGGTTGGAACCAAAGCATAAAGGAACACAAATGACACAACAATGTAGTTAAAACTGGTGCCACAAATCCTTCTTGTACGACTACTGTAAAATACCTCCACAGCTTTCAGGGACCAAATAATTGTTTTAAGTGCACATAACACCACAACTAGAGATGTGCTTCCTAAACTGAAAATGTAAGATGGTAGGAAAGACACCTGAATATCGGCTTCAGATTTTTAAGATGATCAGACACCTGCCTAAAGTAATGCAGAATCTACCTTATAGGAGTCCAACTCTTATGACACCTGCACCAAGATCAAACAATTCCTACACCCTTCTGAGCAGCTTTCTAAATTCAGCTTAAATTACCACCGGTATGGCAATTTTAATACGCTTCTGTAGTTGCAGTTTGTCCAACAAAGGATCCAGATGAAACATTCATGAGTATCTTCATAACAAACTAAGGGAGACACTAACAGATACATTTTCTTTCACTAGGATAATATTTGAAAAAAAAAGAAATCATCAGGAACTTGGCATTTCATGTATTGCTAAATGTCAGGGTATGGAATAATTCGTGAAAAGAGACCTCTAAGACTGGATGTTAATGCTTTTTCACTCTGTCCTAGACCACATCCAATGTGGTGCAATAACAGTGACTTTCAACAATGCTGTTTAAGATTCAGCTTTAGTTTAGTGGCCCTGTCCATTTGCCCTTTTCCCTCCATGAAGTTCGTCATCCATTGTGTTACAGTGAATTGTACATTTGCTAGTTGCTCCATTTCATGATATGGTGCTGTGGCCAACAGGTACTATACTGAGATGACCTATATATTTCAATAAACACTTGGCAGCTAAGGTTAACAAGAATACAATGATAAATAATATAGGTTGCAATATGTGTAACCTTGGAGAAAAGCTCTTGAATACTATTTTCCATTCTTTCCCTCAAGCAGTTTCCATACATGGAGCTAAAATTCTTAAAAGCTATTGAACCTCCACAGAAATGAAATGAATTTTCCAGGAAGAGTTAAAAATTATTTATTGTATTTATAATGAAAAAATAAAATTTTGGAATAACTTGAATAATTCAATAAAAATAACATTTGGATCTCCAAAATAATTTTTAAAAAGTAGGTAATTTTCTCATAATTTAAAAATAGAGTATGTGTAAACATATAAAACATGGCACATATATATATTTTTTCTTTATGATGCCTTAAAATGTTAGGTGCAATTCAATGTTTTTAAATTAACACTTAATCCATTTTCTCTGGTTTCATTGGTAATTTCCTTAATTCCATTACTAAAATCACTTTCATACAAAACATGCCTAGGGCATCACTTAAGTACTATAAAAAAACCAAACCTCTCTTCAAAGACAAATAAAAGCAAAATCATACGGTTATCTCAAATTTTGGTCTCCAACTCAAATAATGATACAACAATACACCAAGTGAAAATAACCCTCTGATTTGTTGTGTGTATCTTACTCTGTTCATGCTAAGCCTACAATTCCTTTATAGTCTGAAAGTAGTTTACATGAAGGATTAGTAGGAAATATTAATTAAAATTTTATTTAAACAGTATAGATTAAATATGAAATACCAAATACATATTATGCTGCTTGTACATCACTGATTTAAAACTGAGCAATTTGTGAATACTGAATGGTTCAGGGATTGCCAGAGTAAGGACTGAAATAGTGCAAGGATAGAGAGAAACCGCTCAACTTCCAAGAAATGGAGCACCAGGATATATATCATAATCATAGGCACTGTCACTTTTATTTTGAGAATTATATTACTTAGAAACACATTTCTAAGGTGTGGGCACATTGAAAAATCTTATGCACGCAATAAGTAAAACCTTAAGATCTTACTGTCATTTCTGAGGGCGTTATTCAGCAACTGGAAAAGTGGGAAGCTGTCCCAGGAGTCCTGTGGCTGTGCCTCGAGTGCTGAATCCATATCAACAGAATACAGAGACAGAAACTTCTCTGCATGCTCAGCCAATAATTCTGGCCACCAGGCGAATGCCTGCAAACATGGCAAAATAGAATCACTAAACACGAGTCATAAAGCAAAGAGAGATGTGTTATATCTATGGCAAAATACATTTGGATATGTCACTTCATGCCCTATCTCATCTGGGGAAGAGGAACAGGCCAAGTGAAAAATGTGAAAATATTTTATAAAACCTTGCATCAAAACTGTAAGAAATCAGATAGATTATGCTGCGAAAGATGATATGAACAAAAATGTAACACAAAAAATCAAAAAAGGAGTGTAAATCCCTACAACTCTTTTTGCCAGAGAGAAAAGGAAAGAATGAAGGCCTCATCCTTGAAAAATTACTGTATATGCTTCTTTTAATTTCATTCAATTCTAAGGCTGTAAGTAATCAGATTAATTAATTTTTCAAATAAATTCTTGTGAATACATTTTGCACTCATTTGTTAATCAGAAGGGATGATTTTAGTGTGAAATTTTATTCCTTGAAGTCTAAGGATTTTTTAATAGATACAGAGCGCTTTTTAATTCCTATTTTTGCCTTAAAGATGTCAGCTTCTTCTGAGGAAGGCATCCAGTTTTGCTTCCACAAATGCTATAAATACATTTTTAGAAATTCACTAATGTCTATATTAATCTTCAGTAACTTAACATGTTGGAATACACAGTTTTCCTTGGTAAAAATTTAGATTCTTAGGTAATCCTAGCTTAAAAGAAGAGAAGAAATCTGTGAAAAATAGCGTGTCAGCAAGTAAAGCCAGCTCCACATTAAAGACTGCTTCACATGTAACTCTTGTACCTTCTTACTGTCACTTAAATCTAGGCTTTGAAAGGTCAGTATTGAAGCTGAGTATTGGATCAGAGGGAGCTGTATGATCTTGGAGTTAAACATGAAGGTGAAGCAAGCTTATGAAATAGGATGAATATCACATACTGCTGAGAGTGTTTTGCTCAGAGTTCACAAAAATATCTGACACTGAGAAACCCCTACACATACTAGGTAAGAAAATGTCTTTGCTTTCAAACTTAGGCCCCTCGTTTTGAATATCTCTATTTGAATATTTTTGAGTTACCCGCATGGGACATATGTAGCTTGATCTATACAAGTGCTGAGTTCTCAGAACTTCAAATAAAGTCACAGAAATCATCACTTGCATTTCTGAAATGCAGGTCCTAGGTAATGCAGAATTATGCACCCAGGCCTGAAAAGCATCAAATAACAGACAACTTCTGAAAAGTGGTCTACAAATATGTTTTTGCAGCCTGACTTTCTGATGACTGCCTGTAATTCTTTTTGACATGGGGGAAATAGAGAAAAGATGAATTGGCAAGAGGTTTTAAAGAAATGCTGAGCATCCTCTGCTATTACTGAAAAGTATTTTGTGTGTTGCAGTGTCAGGATTGAAGGATGCCGATTGGCACCATAGTGAAAAGTACAGATGAGGTTTCAAAAATTTTGGCGAGAGTTTGAAATGGAGTCTTGTTCCTCAAACTGGAAGAAATTTCTCATTAGTAAATCCTGTTTAAATGGGAGCTCATTAAAGGAACAGACTCCTTACCCTAGAAAATAACTAAATGCAAAGAAATAACGAAAGATGAAAATAAATGTACGCAGGCATTGGTGGGTGTCCCTTTTAGGCAAGCAAAACTCTTTTCAGAAAATATTGCCAAAACCTCAAAACAAAGCACAACCAAAACAAGAAAACCGCCACATTTTCTTTCCATCTTCTTCCCTTTTGCAAATGATACGTTGAACCCAGACAGAAATTCTTCTGACCCTCTCTAGAACTACCCATGGTTGCTTAGGCAGCAAGGAAGAAGAACAGAAAAATATCTACTACAGCTAGGATAGTTGTTCAATCATTATGGATAGATAATTTGAAAACAGGCTAAAGGCAATTAGCAATCGGTGATACACATTCTAAGAGAACAAAAACGTTGACCGGATTAAAGGAAGACTGAAGTTCTTGGACTCTAGAAAGACACACAACTATCACAATACAACACCTGAAATCATCAGAACAATTTATGCTACACATTCAATGCACAGTTCCATGCTATAAACAGTGAAAAATAATGCTTAGTTCATCAGGAATCACATACCTCTCTTCCCTTTGGGAATCCCAGAAATTTGGAAGTGTTATGAATTAAAAAAAAATAAAATCTAGTGTTAAAAAATGTGATATACTATTTTAGAGATTACTGATCCTTTTCATCAACTGCACGATCAAATACCGAACATTTACTTAACGTTATGATATGAAGTCACCATAGTTAATCTTCAGTTTTAAGTAGGGAATGTATAATTTAGTGATCTTGTTCTCAGATATATTTTAATATTAAAATTCTGAATGCTCTATAAATTTCAGCAAAATTGAAAATTTATTACATGAATGAAGGGGAAAATAACCTTGAAATGATCTTTATTCTTTCCAAGCAGTCTTACATTAGATTGCAAACTTTCTGAATTGATTTTTCTGAAGGCACATGCAACATATCTACCCTTCTGAAAAATACCACATCTCTGACTGCAAGTAAGTAGTACGAAAAGTAATCTTTGAACAGAGATGTTTAATCACATATATATCATTTGATCTGTTTCTTCTGTGTTCTTTTCCACAGAAATTTAATATTCTTACAGTAATGCAGGTCCTCAAAAGATGAAGACAACAATGTATATGTTTTATTAAGTAATCATTACAGAGTAACACAGTGGCAACAATAGCGTAGAACAGGACCTCCAGGGAATTCATTTCAAATCATTGAAACAGCTGTTTCTTCAGTATAAGATAAAACATCTATAACAAGTTCACACATGGCAGATGTAAGCTAAAAACTAGATTCCATAGTGTGACATAAAACCAGATGTTTTGAATGATCATATTTATAACTTTATATACTAAATCATGTTTATCCCTTTGCATATTTTCCCAAAAAATATTGAGTTTTCTGAGAACATTTCTAAAACAACTTCCTGAACCTTAGAAAACTGTATTTATTAATTAAATGTTAATAATATATACAATTGCGTGTACCTGGTCAAGCTTATTTTTGTAATTCCTTGATATAAAAGGTGCTATAATGCTAAATATTCTAAATGTTATGGTTTCTGTATCATGAAGCAAAAGACTTGAGAGTAAGAAACACGAGATTGTTCTATTTTATTTTTTCTATCTTATAATGCCTTTTTAAAAAGTGCAAGTTTAAAAGCAGTACTTTTCAAATCAACAGAAGAGCAATGTGAATGTGATTATTATATCCATCATTATTTTTACATTAAAATCAAGATCTATACAGCATGATGAAAACTAGCATTTAGTTATATTTTCTTTTTATTTTGAATGAGAGGTGAAGAGTTGGTGAATTTAGAGTTGGAAGGAACAACTGTATAAGGCTATGAATGTTTTCCATACCATTTCACCACCTCCAGCACAAAGATGCTTTCTCTATTTTATGCTCTTTAATTTTCATTTCCAAACCTACAGTTCATTCAAGCGAATTGAAGTAGAGTTTTATTTCACTTCACTTTTCATAAGCTTCAAGTCTCTTATTCCTCTGTAAATGTGAACTGCCTTAAACATATGTCAGAAAGTAAAGCTAAAATGTTTCTTGACAGAATTGCTTCGCATCAGGGGAGAAAAAAATCTAGGAACAAACCATTTTCTACAGCAAATGCAGTTATGACCTCACCTCTGAATGATGTTCTTCATTTTGCTGCAATACTTCGATACAGAGTTCTGCAAGGTGAAGAACCTCTTCCAGTTTTCTAGCAGGTGTTGCTTGGTTCATGGTTTCTATATGAATATAAAATGCAAACCAAAATTGCTTTAGTTGCAAATAAGATTCAACAGTAAGAGAAAATTACGTCAGAAAGGAATGGGAATGGTGCAGTTACAGTTTTCTGAAGTATAAGCAATTTCACATGTTAAGGACAATCATTTAATACAAGTAAATGCAGCTGAATGTCCAGATCACTAAAAAGAGAAAATATTTAATTCACAAAAGAATCACTGATCATTACAAACATTATCTGCTTTAATATGCAAGAACTAACAGGTGCATCAATGTATTAGATGCTCAACTTCTGCAACAAGCAAGTTCTAATTCTCAAGGTCAGATATACAAAGACAGCAGACAGTAGAGACCTTTTTTGTTATTGTACCATCAGTACAATGCCATTCTCGCTAGATGACTCATTGCCGTCATCAGCAAGATTCATGTATTTTGCAGCAGTCATAAATTCCAAATATTTCATCTAAATAAGACACTACATTTTAGGCATATTTAAAAATAAGAAAAGTACAAAACACAATAATTATTCAAATAACTGATTTCTAATAACTAATTATTCAAGTAACTGATTTTCTACCTGCTGTTCAGCAATAAGAGTGAATCTGCATTCTTTTCAGTACCCTAGTGAAAAGTAGCACTATAAAATAAAGATGTTCCAACAGAATTGACACAAGCCTACTAAAAACTCCACATAAAAGAAAACAAGGACAAATGCAAAAGCTACACATGACAGGAGGATCACATACTACAGAGTAGACTTCAAAAAGAAAGGAAACAACAAAGGTAAACAAATGTAGCTAAAATTCTTACAGGGCAATTAAACTCAGTTTTCAACTAAAAAAACCTCATAGGACTAGATCGCAGGAAGAGTCATGGGAGATAAGGGAAGAGACCAACTGAAATTTTTTACAATCATAATTTAATCAGTGAAAGTAATTTGTCCAACTACATAATGTGTATCATTAGGAATAACTTCAGTATTAGATGTCTGGGCTTGTTTACTTAGCAAAGCTCTTGTCCCTAAGCGTAAACCATGGGATGGAAATGATATTGTACAATATAATCATATATATAGTATGGTCACATTAACTAGGTTTGCAGAGGAGTTATGAAGCTGATAACACAAGGTGAGTGAAGGTCTCAGGAATCCTATTTTCTCATTTTCTGTGCATGTTCATGGATTACATGAATAGCAAATCACATGAATACACATCTTCATAAGCAGGAAAATCTGCTGACATTTCTTTCCCACTTTATGCATTCATCATGACATAGAACATCAGCAGATTAATTAAAAAACTTACATAATCTCCTTGTGTCAGTAAGAATATCAAACTGCATGCACTAAATATTTTTAACACTTAACATTTCTGGCAAGTCAAAACAACTTTTCAGGTATCTTAAAGGCAGGTGACCTTGTCCAGTTCTGCAGCACTAACACACTGATGCATAGTACCTTGATGAAATACATAGCTTTAATGCAATTTCTGAAGAAGCACTGGATTACAGTCTCCAGCAAACATCTACTTAAAAGTGACTACAAAACCACGTTGTTTTCATGTAAAAAACAAAGCAGGCATATTATTTACTGAAGCAACTAAAAAAAATAATTTCAAATCTTATTAAAACAGACCACATAAGCAGACATGTTGAAATAATATGATTTCCAAAACCACAATCAAATTCAAGAGAGAGTTATTGTATGAACCTGGACCAAGCACAAAACACATATCAGGGCACAAAACACACATCAGGACACAAAACTACATTTACAGTGTCAAGATCACGGTTATTAATACTGTACGGAATTTCCAAATTTGATACTGCAGAACAAATATAAGAATATAACCACTAACTATATTAATGTATCACGTCAAGTGAGATTAGAAAGGATAGGTCCAGCCCCTGTTATTTAGGTTACAGTATAAAGACCACTGTTGGATTCAGACTTAAACAGTGGTTTCTATGCTTATCCTGGACTGAAACTGCTGTTTCCTCTAGTGGTTCTCCCCTACCTGAACACAAAGCAAATACTATTCATATAGCTGATATATCACTATCAGTATCACTGATGTTAAGGAGTCTTAGAAAGAAACCAGTGATAATAATACAGAGCTTGACTGGCACATCTGATTTCAACATACTCAACTCATTATTACAAATTCAGCCTGATCTTCATAGACCTTATCACTAACGAAGTAAACAAAATAATTTTATTCATAATTGCATTCATTCCTAATGAAACTAAACAAGCTGTAAACTATTCAACAATTATGTCTAGAAGGGCTCCTCTAAATTAGTAAGAAAATAATTCTAATAATTATATTGAATCTGATGTTGCATTTTTGCATTGGAGTAAGTTCACTTATTCCCACCTGGAATAAGCTCAAGACAGCCTAAAAGTGGCTATTGAACAGATATCATTATCAGTAGGGAGAGCAGAAGAAAGAGCATAGATCTACTAACTAACTGTGAGATTATCCCGAACCACCACTGTGACGAGATCATGATGAAGAGAAACACGGTCTCAGGGAAGTATTAATTCTGTTCAGCAAGGCGGTGAGGAAATGCAGTCCTGGTCATTTCTGTTGAAGTGGTGAATTTTGATCAGAAATGGAATTGAAAGGATAAGAATTCTGAATTTCAATCAGAAATGGTACTGAATGGAGAATCTGGGTTTTTTTTGTATGTTTGTTTGTTTGAAAGGCATACTAAGCCTAATAAAATGAAGGATGAAAGAAGGGATCAGAAGTGTTCCCACACAGGCAATGTAGGAATACAGTGTTCCCACAGTGCGAACACTTGGAAAGGAGAAGGCCTACTTATGTTCAGGGATGATGCTGGCATAAAAACACATCAGTCACGATAAATTACCGAAGCCAGAAATTGCAAGGATTTCAGTCATTATGGGATTAATATTCAGGAATAGTTTTTTTCAGTAGGATTAGTGTTTTTAGGAGGAAAAGAGGATGAAAACTGTAAATTTCCTTTTGAGGGGAGTATGGCAAGTTTCTGAATGACATTTCATGGCAGGAATGACTAAAAATGTGCGACAAATTGGGATCAATGAATTCCAGTTTCAAGTTTGCATGAAATTCCCCCCACTATTTACTATTTTCTAGTTTACTCTGAAACTATTTATTACTTGCTAAAAACATGCAAATTACTCTTGGTGCTTCATACAGCTTTTGACAATATTTTAAAAATTGTGATTTTCCTAGAAGATTTATTGATAAGAAAAGGTGGCAGAGAATTGCACTCACTCTGCATCCTTGGACAAATTTCTCTAGTTTTGTTGTTGTTTACTTATTCACAGAATAAATCAATATGTGGAATTTCATTTGGATGATATATGCTTCCCCACATTTTGGTTAAGCTTCGTCTAAAGCTTCCTTTTTCCTCTGTAAGTTACCACATGAGCTAGTCTTTCTTTGTAACTAAGGACCTTTCACTTTCCAAAATCTAGTGAGTATGTGTTATGGATAACCACGGTTTACATGGGTGTATAAACAAGGGGCCACAAAGTAATTTGAGAGAAAGAGAACTAAATATTAACTTTTTTTTACCAAACAAGTAATATATTTGAAATATGAGTACCAATAAAATGTTATCTGGAAGTTTTAGAACCTCCAAAACATCTGAGCAAAATACTGTGCTTGTCGTCATAAGCGTGAAAAAATTACAGGAATGGAAATCAGTGCTGTCAGTTTTCATTATATTCATGATGTCTTTCTCCCCCCAATTACTAGAGGTTGTTAAGATGTGTTTACACTGCTCAAACTAACAAGTTGCAGCAGGAGTCGAGTCAGTAAATATGCTGCTTGACATCTTTTAGAAAATAAACAGAAAAAGCCATCAATCATCTGTTTTCAGCTTCACATTCTGCCAAAATGAAAAAGCAAGCCAGGCTTTGCAAACAACGGATGCTTTCTCAAGTACGCATTATCAGTGAGTCACATAGGTACCAAGAAAATATGGTTAAATGAGCTAAGTTAACTGATTAAAACGCTACTGAAATGACAAGGTGACTGCTTCATGGAGCCTAGGGCCACAAGGGACTGTCAGATGATCCAGTCTGACCTCCTGTGTCACACAGGTCAGAGAACTTCTCCCTGTTCCTCCCTTCTTGAGCCCATCAGGATGTCTAAGACCTAACAACAGTATGTCTAAAACCTAACTTAAGCTTGCTTTCCAGAAGGGAGTTTAGCCTTGAAGACGCATGTATAATCCACCTCTTTCTTTTTCTCCCCAGCACGTAAACTGTTAAACATGTGCGTTTAGTTTCTCATTGGCATTTGCTGAGCAGAGGCACCTGCTGATTAACAAGGCGATTCTCCTCCTCGGCTGAGTACAGTGCAGCTAGGAGGTACCCGGCTCTGGGCTGCCAGTCTCTCTGCTGTGGCACAGCAAATATCCCTTACTGGTTTTCCCTGTCCAGTATTTCATCCTTCCTCCTTTTCTTCAAACAAGCATATCCAGACCAAGACACTCAGGAGAGCCAACCTGTCTCCAGGCCAGAGGGTCTCCCACAGACCAGTGGCAGGGATATTGGAAAAAAGGCAAGTATGCTGAGAGACCCCGAGTTCACAGCGCCGGTGGGCTTACAGGTACCTTCACACCCAGACAGCTAGATGGGGCTGGAGACTTCTGTGGTCATGTTGCAGTTTAGGATTTGGTCCAGCTCATTTTATGCCAAACTGCAACAGAACATCCAGTTTGCATTTTGACCCTTCATGTAAGATAACTGGCATTTGTTTTAATTTTCATTGGCACTGTTGCTCTGGTTGCCGGCAGCACTCAGTTGTTGTGCTACTTAACATTAATGCTACCACCGTTAAAGCTGGGAGAAAGTGCAAGATGTCTACCGATGGAGGTGTCTGATCATCAACTAATTTGTTTCTATGCATGTGCCAGAATTAGACCCTCAGGAGGGCAGATAATGAGATGACTGCTGGCTGTCAAGTTCTTTCTGGGATGCGCTGCACACGCAGAAGTGCACAGCCTGAGCAAGTTTGGGAGTTTCTGAATACTACCTGTTTGGATATTGTGCAGAGGGACCTAAATCTTACATGCTTCTTTCCAAATCCAATTGCAGTACATGGAGCCTAGATGAGCTACCCTTTATTCTATACCAGCTCTCTTGCCAAGGAATCTGACTGATTCACTCCGAATAGGAGCCTGAGAGTGAACTCATACTGATGCAGAGGGGATGACAGGGAAGCCCTGCAGTAAAGCAGGCCATAATATAATTTGATAATACAGATACATCGTAATTTGAGCTGTATGGAGCCAAGTCTGCTCCAGTACGGCCTATTAATTTGGACTTTTTGATAAGTGAAACCAGCAAGATTGCTTCTAGACTTGTATCAAAAGCAGTACAAACATCAATAAACTGGAGCTAATATATGTTACTAGACCTGAACTGACTCTGCAGAGTTAATCCGCAACTGGGATAATCCACCCACAGAAAATCTCAATGAAAAAGTAAGGAGTGGACATCTGGGAGGACATCCTATATTCTTCTGATTAAAAAAAAAATTCTAGCCTTATATAAATAATGGAATTTAGCTTTAATTATGAGTTGAAACCAGTCTTTCCATGATTGCTTTCTAAGAATTCAATAGGATTTTAAATTCTAGGGACAAGAAAAATTTTAAAATTAATTACCATTATCACTTAGGTACCGAGAGATTATGAGATCTGTAGAAAGCTAGAGTTCACATCTCCTAGTCTATAACCTACCATTTTATAAAGTGGGTCACACTACAATGTGTTCATTTTTTAAAAATGTATCATAGCATTGAATGGAATTACCTTTGTGGGATAATCACAGGTTGTTTTTTGCTTTTTCTTGGGAATCTTGGCTCATGGAAAAAAACTGAAACAACAAATCTGACAAGGTAAAAGCAGAACAAAAAAGGCAGAGGTAAAAAGAAATATCAGTTTTTAATTGCTGATCAAAGGCACTTTATATATGATTCTTTGTATTCTGGTTTTGGCAACACAGATACGAGCAGTTGGTATGTTCTTCCTTTCCCTCACTTCTAATTTCTCTTCAAAAGGGGAAAGAACTAATGTTCTCAGCACTTTCTGTTCCTGTGGAATAAAACTCAGAGGTAACAAATATGGCAAATTGAAGGGCTCCATGAATGAAGAGACCTGAATAACTGACATATTAGACTGAGAGGAAACTGGCACTTGAAAGTGCAGATGTAATAGTAAGTGTTTTTAAAAAATCTAACAATTTTAGGAGTCTAAATTTTAGGGAGTTACTGAAAGATGACAACAACAAATCTGATGCTGGCAGCTAAGGGAGGAGGGAAAAGTGATTTTGACAAGTTTAAAACAAATTTTGAAGAAATGACTAATTGAGGACATAAAAATAACAGAAAACAGAATAAAATGTAAGAGATTTGCAAAGGTAGGTTGCACTAGACTTGTGCAGTAGCTTTTCTTGATAGGATATTTTCTTATAAAAGAAATTCAGTAGATCTCATCTATTCTGACTTTAATAAAGCATTTGATACTGCGCCTCATGGGAAAACTACCAGTTAAGCTGAAGAAAATGAGGATTAAAAAACAAACTATATGTGTTGGATAAAGAAGCTGCCTCAACAGAAAGGCAATAGGTAGCATTGAGAAAGAGCAAAGAAAGGTTTCTTGAGGAATTCCTTGAAGATCCATTTTAGGGCTAAGCTTCCTTAATATTTTCACTGATGACTTCAGAATAAATATTAGGAGTGCACCGATAACACTGTTGTAAAACACTGGCAGTAGACAACAGGGTCAAAATGCAGTAACAAGAATTGGATAATTCCAAAGAATGGGAGAGAGCAACAAAATTTAATACTTTAAGAAGGAGGGCAATACATTTTGACACATGAATAGCAATAAACATTTGCTATGAACTGGTAACTTCTCAGCTGGAAATGTTTAAAGCTCTAAAGACTGAGCTGAATTAACTTGGCACAGAATGGCTGTGTGCCACAAGGATGATATACACATCAAAAGACAAGTGTTCCTTGAATATATTAGATTAAGCATTTCTGGCATAACAGTTCTACTAGCACTGTGCAAGACATCTCATGGGGATGACTTTGCACAGTTCTTGTCACCAATGTTCAAGAAGGTGGAATTCAAACTTTAATAGAGAAAGGCTCCTAAGATGATAAAAATGAATAGCAGGAGGCTAAAACTCTGAGACAACGTGATGAAAGCCTAGGTTGCATGTGTATAAAATAATTGTCTAAAAATGCATCACGGGGCGAGAAGGAATTGGAGATGATGAAATGCTAATGTAGGAGGGAACTATCCCTCCTTCATTAGGGATATAGGACAAGGTTTGCATGCTAAAAACTAGGAACTAATTTGACTGTCAGGTGATTCCTACACCTATAGAGCAAACAGGACTTGAAATGGCCTTCACATGGGTGAAGGAGGGAGTGGAAAAGGGGAACAGCAGTGACAAAGACCGATTCAGGTCAGCTCTTAAGAGAGGATGTGGGTAAGTTTACCAAGGAGTATCAGGACGTGGACCTAACAATCCAGGGGTTCTTTTCCAGTCCTCTGCTCCAAAATTGAAATCAGGGATATTTGCCCATATCCTCTTCTTTCCTTTTAGTTGCACAACAGAGACCAAGAAGGTGCTATGCCGCTGTGCAACTCATTCGGTTTTGTTTGTTCAGTGAAATGAACATGCATGGAGAGCTTTAATCAAGTCCTCTCCAGGTACAATGACTCTCTCCACTTGCCTTCTCGATTTCAATAATGTTTGTAGTGTTCTTCTTTTTAAGTCAGATAGATCCTTCTGAGCCTTGAGGGCATTTACATACTACCCTTCCTTTAGAAACTTGTATGTAATGAGTATGTTAACGATCAATGTCCTTTAAAAACCAGCAAACTGTTGAGTTGCTCCTGACCTTCTATTGTATGGAGTTAACAGTTATTCAGCCTTTGGCAGTCTGTCTGATAGAAAGAAATATTGGGATGACAGTATTTGTCTGATTTGTCTTTGACCAATTGCACACTACACAGTAACTATCTGCTCTGATTTTAATTGAATTTGTTGTCATTCCTTCTATTAAAACTGATTGGCAGAAGGAGCCCAGTATATCCAGTTACTACAGACTTTTAAAAATAATGAGTTAAAAGACAACGACCTAATAATTCAAATCTTTTCAATCTGTCTACTGCCTCAGAAATGAGTATCTACGGACAATGACAGATACTGCCCTGTTTGTTTCACAGCCATTTACCACTTTAATCCCTAACGCAGTCCCTTTATTTCTCCACAGCAAGGTAATGCCCTTGTGCTGAAAAATATATTTACATGTAAATTTCTATCACTTCTCTAGGCAATGATAGCAGCAGTAGCAGAGTCCATTACTCCTCAGCCATTCAGATGTCAAAATAAATTTAAATGGGGAAACCCATTCATTTCTGAGAAGGAATAAATAAAGTATTTTATTACTCTCTGTGTGTGTTAAAGGATGTGTATAAAATATAAGTAAAAAATATGAATACTGTATAAGGAAGGCCATCTTTTTTAAAGGATACAGGTGAGGGAGGCATGCAAAATTCTATAAGCTGTTCACTGGAAGCTATACAAAATGCATCTGAAGAATGCTACTTGTCCAGTTATGTTGAACAGTATCTATAGGAAGACTTAACTCAAGTTAAATACTGAAATAAGATAGGAAAATATGCCATACACAAAATGATCTAAAAAGCACTTTCAGGTAGCAAAGTCTCAAAGACAGCATGTACTGAAATGAAAATGGCTTATACTTAAAAAAGAGATTTTCACATATTGATGCTGTGATCACCTCCTTGACAAATTATAAACCCTTGCTGCAAACTACAAGGGCATTATATGTGAGTTCTTAGACACAGTTCAAAATTATAATAGTAGGTTTGCTGCTGTTCTCCTCATAATGGCAATTATAACAACTGAACAGATTAACTACTCTATGAGAATTTCAGCTGTACATGTTGTAAGGAATGACATGCTGAACCCTGTATAATTGTCATTGGAAATGTAATTTTTATTGAAAAAAGCTGTTCTATATTCATAATAGTACAATGACATGGGAATGTTAAATAAAATGTCATCGTGACTGCAAACAAATCCTGTTGATGCAAGTGCTGCTTATATCACTGTGTCTGCCATTAAGAAAGTAACCACCATCTTCTGGGAAAGCATTCAGAGCCTTGTTCAATTGAGACTGTGAAAATGAGAGCACTTGGGGAATAGACCCGGGAACCTGGCAACCACACTGCTGAAAAAGGATTCTTGCAATCAAAAGAATTTGCATGTTCTCCTCTGTATTACCTAACAAGGACACTCCTGCAATTCAAGATTCTCTATACAGTATCTAGTGCACAAGTTAAAGGGTAAATAATAGTTATCGAGAAATAGTTTTTCCTTATTTTCCATGATAATACAATACATGGTATTAGGGTTAAGCATATTGTACATCAAGTTCATGATGAAATCTGTAGCAGTTTAGCTAGCGACACCAACAGGAGCAGGATTTGGCCCTGTTAGCCAGGCTAAACTATAGTTTTATTGGTATTCCTTTCAGCTGCTTCATCTTTTGCATCAGAGAAATGGATTCAATGGGACACTAAATTCTGGTGGAACACAGCCTATTTACTCCTTTCAATAAAATTAAATTTTTCTGAGTTGTCTGATTCATTTTCAGTTGCATTTTTAGTCAGAAGCAGAATTTAATTAAGCAATTAAATTATAAACACAGCCCATAAACCTCTAGCTTTACCTAACTCACATAGTGAACTTCCATTTACTCACTGTATGTGACAGGCTTTCCTCTCATCCATTCTCTAATATAGTTATTTGCCAGGTCACTTAAGGGACAGCTTTACTATCCTAAGAACATGGCAATAGTTTCTTTCAAAGCATGCATAAACCTAATGTAAAATGACTGAAATCAGGTATGGTCTGGGGTTTTTTTTGTTTTTTTGGGGTTTTTTTTTTGTTTGTTTGTTTTCTGTGCTTGTAACTGTATGTCATCTGTGCTTAACGGTCTGTATTTCTGACATAATGAGCCTGAGAAAAAATGAGAATAGCGAGCATGTGGCACAAGGAAGATTTGTACTTTAGATGATACACATTATATAAAAGTGTACAGCTGAGGTTTTAGAGTGCAAAGGTCAAAGGACACAAACTCTAAAATTAGTTTTCTCATTTCACAAATTAACATCAACATTTTTCTAAATTCCTTATTTGAAGAGATATTTTCTTCAATACCTACAGGCATAAAAATACTAAACGGACTATTTGTGCTATCTAGGTTTAGGTATCTTACCTAGTAGGAAAACTGTCTTAGGGTGCATTTGTATTTGATGGCATCAGATAGATCCTTTCACAGAGAAGTTGTTGAAGGGGTCTCCAAGTGCTCTTTAATCACCTGCTTAATGAACCTCTCCCTGTTGATCAGAGGGGGTCAGGAGATTACCTTATCAACGTGAGCTTATATCAACTCATCCTAACAGGCTGTGGTATGAATACCCATACCACCAGTGCATCATCTGCTCTCTTTTTTAACAACTCCAAATAGAGCTCTTCTATTTCCAGGGCGTTTAAAGATTTCAAATGAAAACCGGTGGAAGTTTTGGGAACCAGTGGAATTTTTTAAATCTTCAGTTATGAACATAGACTTAAAAAAAGTAGTTTGTATAATTTGCTAGTATTTTCACTTGTTTACTGGCTAAAGAAGCTGTTCTTCTTAAAATGGACCATCTTTCTCCCTTCAAGCCCCTCACTGGCAAGGAGCTCCACTTTGAACTACATTCACACAACCTTTATAGCCATCACCCCAGTCTGTCATTCCAGATGGAAAATTATTTCATCCTGAGAATACTACCAACTCAATGCCCCTTCCCATAACTGTGGTTGATATTATTTGTGGAAACCCCACAAAGCATCATGATCAGGCCTCCATTAGGTCTGTGTGTGTACATCTTTATAAAAGGTAAGACGAAGTAGTGCGTGCATCTATTTCATAGTATATATATGCACAGTCCCTCATACTTTTATGCAGCCAATACTACTCAGCCACAAATACTACTTCAGCTATGCTCTTTTTATGATCACTCTGTTAAATATTGGGATATAAGCACTGAAACAACCTCTATGCACTGTTGGAGAATATAGACCATATCAGCTTCATGAACTTAGGAACACGAAGAACCACCATCATCCTAACCTTCAGCTGTAACTAGAAAAATAAACATATCATTAAACAAACCTGTATCAGAGAAATGTAAGACCACCTTTACAAAATTAATTCTGCTATCAAGACCCCCATCAATAAATCCAGCAGTCCCATTAAGAAACAGATACCATTTTTGCTGATGGCTATGAAATTACATTTTTCTAAATACACAAACTGTTTTTGAATTTAATAGCCCAACTTTTCTGCATCACTTAGTTACACCTCTTTCACAGAAACTACAATTGCATCATATTCCAAAATATAGAATTATCTAAACTGCTAATAAATATGCACATCATAGTTAAGTATCAGTGTAAATGAAGAATGCATGGACTATACTATATCAAAATTAATTTTAATGTTTACACATGTTCTGGTCAATATCTTGGTATTGTTGAAATCAACAAAAATAATAAAACAACAGACACTATATCTGTAATACATGCAGACATGCACACAGATAGTAATCACCTGAGTCCTTTTCTGCTGTTGCTAAATATAAAAAAAAGAGAAGAAAAACATCATTACAGAAATATAACTACTTTAAGTTCATTAGAGAAGAATAAATACCACACAAGAAGTTAAAATCTTTTAAAATCTTAAGCATAGCAGTGAGAGTCCTGACAGTCAGGTCACATGTGATGGGTTTTGTCAGCTGAGAGAGAAATGATGTATGTTTTTAGGTAGTATATTTATATTTACTAGTCCTATATAGTCTATATTTCAGGCTCACTGGCTGAGTTTGCATCCATATTGTGCCTGGGAATTTAGAAACATAAATAATAGTAAAAGAATATAAGAAAGTAAGAATATAAGAATATTATTTTTGTTAGAACCTTCTTTGCATCTCTACTTTTTAGCTAGTTACTATTGGTCTAGAGCTGATATTATCATGCAACAGTTGCATTTTGACTGACTAATATGATGTTGTTCACTGTAGAAATATTCAAAGAATTGGACAAAAATCCCCAAAATCTATGACAGCTACATTTGAGGACATGAGTAATGTTATAAAGATAATGACTATATGCTTTCTATATGCAAAGTGAGGAGTAAGCAACTAATGCATACACTAACATGAATTACTTTCAAGAGAAGAACATAATTTCAGTGCATGGATACAATAATGCTCCCAAAAACCTGAAGAAGCAGAATGGAACGTATTGGTGAAAACCATTACATTTATATTAGTAAAAATGTAGGATATTTGTAATGACCAGACTATAGAAAGAAACCAATACAGGTCTCATTGCTACTGAAAGCCAATGTTTTTAATTTTCTGATGTTATGATGCTGGAGCCCTTCACTTTCAAATAGTACTCTACTTTATTCTCAGAAAAGTAGTCAACCTATTTCTCATTGAGGTACTAGATTTATATATACAATTATCTATTGTGCTTTGGGTTTACAATTACATGAGTGTAAAACTACTTACAGAAATCTAGTTGTGTTTCAACCAAAAGACAACAAATCAAAAAATAAATTTGCAAGTCAAAATATGCCATGGGATGGACAGCAGCTTTATTTGCCTGTTCCAGCTTACTGCAGTGTTAACGGTGTGCCTATTTTAAAGTGCAAAATTTGCTACTTGCAGTGGAACTGCCACAATTGTCTAGGATATAGTTAAAAATCTTGGGCAAAGATGTGTTTACATCACTGTAAAAACTTTTCCAATCCAATTTAGTGTGAGTTTTGTCATCTTTTAAAAATGTTTCTATTTTTATACCCATTATTTCAACAGGTTTGCTGAAAGACTGAAATACTTAACATTAAAAAATCCCATTCATGAATACAGAAAGATAAAAACTAAAGAAAACATTTATTTCTGCTTTTTCATTTTCCAGAATAGATTTAATATTCATCCTTCTTTCTTTAACACAACATGATATCATAATTAATTATGATAAACTGGTTACTAAGATGGTTTCATGTTGTTACTCCCATGATATAATACTGGTTGCTATAGTGATGAGATGGGTTTTTTTGTTAATCATTTGTGAGATTGGTTAACTCATGTTTTTCACAGAATTTGAGCAGAAATGGAAAAAGGAAAAAAAAGTTGGTTTTATAATATTGGTAAACATGAGGCTTCTTCATTTTGCTGCTATGATAACTCTATTTCTTCTAGGGTATTGCTAGAAATACATGCTATAAAAAAACACAACATGCATAAATTTTGGATTTTTTAAAAGCAGAATTCATTTTTTATATATTTTCCTGTTAATTGACTCTACCTCCAAAAATCCTGTTATATAGATGTGCACACACTGTCTTCTATTCCTGAATATATCTATACAGGTATATCTCAAGGTTTCTGCGCTTTATGGAGAATAACAGATGTGTCTTGACAAGGCATTTGACTATTATGACTTTTTGTTCTATATAAGGCTTACAAATAGTAAAATGACATTGTGTACCCTAGCCATTTTTTTTGGCAAAATCTTAGTTAATTTCCTGATATCTTTCTAGCACATACCTAAATTCCAGAAAACCTTCTGATTACCGTCAAATCTAGTATTTTGTCCCATTAATTCATTCAGAAAATCAGGATGTAATTAAGGTTTTAATCATCAGATTATTATTATTATACATCTGGCAATACAACAGCAAAAATAAATAACACTTATCTATCTGTCTGCCGTAAAGTACATCAAAAAAGCATCTATACCCGGAGTTTTCAAGTTTCAAGGTACTGTCACTGCTGTTAAGGAAAGAATTTCCTGTCAGTAGTTTAATTACTAGAAATAGTTAGAGAAATAAAAAATAACCCATAAACAACCTTTTAGATTTATGGAGAACTCAAAAGTAAGAACAAAGGGCAACTTAAATTAGGAAGTCCTAGTCTTCCATTCAAACAGGGTCCCAGGAGGCATATTAAAGCAATGAATAGGAAAAAGCTCCATAGTTCACCAGCTGAGATTTTAATGAGACATTTCCCCTTGCTGTGGAAGGGGTTTGTTCTGGAAAGGGAAAAGGCTGCTCATAGAATATTCAGTTAATAGGCATTGTTGGCTTTTACAGCCACTTTGGCAGTTGATTGCTGTACTAACCTTCTATTTTGGCATATTCTGTAAGTCGAGTGTAATTGATCAAGGCAGCCTTCTCCAGACATTTTCTAACCACTTTCTTCACCTCTTCTGCTGGTATGGGAGTGGCAATATCTTTCATTAAAACCTGTGCCAGAGACAATTATACCACTTGGTTATAGTCATTACCCAAAACCCAAGGGAAAAGGATAAAAGTATCCTAAAGGTACTACAGAACTGATAATGATTAAAGGCAGAAATCAAAAAGGAACTATTTCAGCTGGTGGAACTAGATATTTGTCTTTGAAGTTTTCTGTTCAACCCTGGTTTGATTGCCTATATGGTATTTATATACAATACCCCTACTGTCTGGCATCTTGCAGCATGCCAGTCAGTCTTTGTTTGGGTGACGCTAAGACCAGTATAACAAGAGCATTCTGTGGATGGGCTCGATCATGGTGCTCACTAAACATGTGGATGTGGAGATTTGCTTGGTTCTCACCTGTGGAAAAGCTTCCACCCTTGTATAACCATTGACTCTTCAACAGTGTAAAGGAGAAACAACACCACCATCAGAGCTAGCTAATACCGACTTGCTTTTCCTCCTTCATAAAGTTATTCAAATTCAACATGTCCTGGCTGTGAAAAACAGTCATCTATAGTAGGCAGGGAAAGCATTGAACTTCTGGTGGGATATTTTATTATGGACAAGTAGAAGTACAGATCATATAAAGCTTTTCAAAACCTGCCAGTTTTTAAAGCCTATTTATTTTTAAAATATAGGACTTTGATAAAATGGATCACCTGTTGCAAATGAGGTAAACTGAGAATATATACCTCTTTATATAAATGCAACACTATATACTCTGGATTACTATATAAAATGTAATAAATATTGTTAATAATTCACTTGCATTTTTACTTTAATTCTATACTCCATTAACTTTCAACAGGTAGATGTAAACAAAACTCAGTATGTTTTTACCACATTTTAATGTAAATAATAAAATTTCAGATAACTCACAACCATTTAAAAATGCTTCTCCAACAGATCTCCAGACAAGCTACACCCTTATAAAACATATCTAAAAATTACTGTTAAAGAGAGGGAGCAAGAGATATGGTCTGGGAAAGAATATGGTAGAAAAGAAACAGGTTCGGCAACAGAAAAGCTATTAGGAAGATGTTGCAAAGCAGACTTCTCCCATTACTTGCACACACACATGACATATCTACTTTAGTCAACTTGTTCTTTTTTAATGAGTAACTTCTGGGTTATCAACAAGTGAAAATACAGTCTTCAAAACCTTTTATTCTGCATCTGATTTTTTTCAAAAGTTTCATAGACAGGTAAAATAAATTGTTTCTAACTCAGTCTGCATCAACAAGTATAGGAATGCTGACAAGTCAAGACTGACAACAGTGTTGCTTGAGCACCAGATAGAGTACCATTGCCATTTTTAACAGCAGGAAGAGTGAGAGGAAATAGCTGTTTCATGTAACACAAAGGAATCTACACAGCACTACAGTCGCTGAGGTTATAAGTGAAAGGAAACGTATATATCCAGACTTTCTATGTATTTTTTAACATGGCAGAGATTTTCAAACACAGAATCTCTATCTATGGAGTGTTCTGCAGTGCAGAACAACTGACACTTCCCAGGGCCAGACCTCTCAGATTTTGGCAAAGCTACACAGACTGGGATCTAAGCTTTTTCTTTTAATTCATAGCTTCATCAGGCTCCTGCTGACACTATTCCTCTGGAATCTCTGCAGGAATTTAAAGTTCTCTTTCCTCAGAGATGACTGAGATGCATTTACCATTATGAGGTCTTCTCCCTTCCAGTCAATACAAGAGGATTTGCTGGGCAGGAGTTTATATTTACAGCTGCCTGTGTTAGTTTCGCTGCGTATAGCTTTTTCTTCTTAAATTGACTCAGATTATGCATTCATGGAAGATTATTTGGATTATATAGAAGCTTTTTAATGTTACATATCAGTATAGACAACATCATCAGCATAGAAACCATAAAAAACAGGAAAGGGGGGCTGTCAACTAGACTTGTACTACTTTAGAAGTAATGCTGGGTAATCAAATTATAAAGAAAGAGAGAGTCACTGCAGTGGCTTGAAGTGAAAGTCTAATAAATAAGTCCTACAGAAAACAGCTGTTTGCCTCTGTGGAAGACAATAAGAAAAAACCTCCCAGTAAACAATTAAAACCAGTAGTAAAATACCTGAGAAGACATGAGTCTGCTTTCAGCAGCCTGAAGGCGAAAGAAAAATGCAGGTTTAGTACTCAAGCAGAATTTAAAATATGTTCTCAAACTTACCCTTTCAAGTAATGAAAGTGTGGCTTTTAAAGCTCCTTCAGGACGTCCAAAAGGAAAACAGTATCTTTAAAAACAAAACAAACAAAAAAAAAAAAAGGAAGAGAAAATTATCAGAATTATAATAACTAAGTTAAGAATTTATTTTGAGATGTAACTACACAACTTGCATTACTGTGAAGGATATTTATTGGTCTCTGATGAGCTAAATTGTCATCTTCTTGGAAAGAGATACTATTTCTCATGTAGTCATGACAGCTACTGGAGCTGTGAAGTAGCACTCTATATTATATCTTGTTTTAATATTGGGATTAAGATAAGGGTAAAATGTTAGATATTTAAGTTTCTAGAGAAATATGGGAATAAAAATGCCTGCAGATATTCCATAGTTTTTCCTATTATATTATAAATATCTTGGAAAAGCATTTAATGTTATCTTAAAATTTATCAGCTACAACTTAAACCATACCCACTTCTGTCTTGATACTTCTAAAATTATGTAAACTAAAAAGTAAACCCATTGATAGCTTTGTTTTTCATTTTTGTCTACGGAATGATCCAATAGATCATGTCAATGAGACTACAAAGCTCAGGCAACTGTAACCTTTCTTAATCCTGTCTGTAAAATCTTGCTGGGATATCCCCAATTGGGAAAAGGATTTTTTACGTTGCTGAGATTATTTTTTTCTTATTATTACTCACTAAGCACGGTAGCCTCATATTCTAATGTTTTCCAATAGTAAAATCTTTTCTAATGATAAAAGGATTCAGACCAGTGAATTTT